>NC_091143.1:37401995-40001995 GCF_041381155.1 Argopecten irradians
ATTCAAAGCAGCGTCATCAGTTTGTTCATATCCAAATACTACAAAAACACCTCAGCAGTACCAGGTTATCTTTGCTATACATTTTCAATTATCAAATATAAGATTTTATAAAAGTCAAAGGATTTTCGCAATATTTGACAATATTGTCTCATTTATATACATATGCAGTTGTACACAACACCTCTGTACAACTATGGGATCCCCTCCTATCAATAATGACCCCTACCTGATATCCCCTCCCATCAATAATGGCCCCTTCCTGATATCCCCTCCAATCAATAATGACCCCTACCTGATATCCCCTTCTATCAATAATGACCCCTACTTGATATCCCCTCCTATCAATAATGATCCCTACCTGATATCCCCTCCTATCAATACTAACCCCTACCTGATATCATCTGCCATCAATAATGACCCCAACCTGATATCCCCTCCCATCAATAATGACCCCTACCTGATATCCCCTCCCATCAATAATGACCTCAACCTGACATCCCCTCCCATCAATAATGACCCCTACCTGATATACCCTCCTATCAATAATGACCCCTAACTGATATCCCCTCCCATCAATAATGACCCTTACCTGACCCATTACACAAAATCAGCCATCACATTTCCACATAACAAACAGTTATGTAATTAACCAGTCTATACTGACGAAATAAGTAGTGTAAGAAAATGATCTTCCTGAGATAGTAACACTCACAAAAGATACAACAGATTCCATTCTGGCTTGATGTGGTAACTTGATATTGTAGAAAATCAAGTCTCTAACTAAGAAATCTAATTACATGTAGGTAATTGGCCAGGTCTATAAATAAACAAGGATTCAAGCTTCCTCGTAAAGTATTACATAGTATATTTCTCAACAGCTTGTAACCTCAGCGCCAGTTTATAGACATAACAATCCCACTAAAGCTAAGATAGTTTATAGAATATGTAGGTATATACCGAGTGCCTCATCAACACTCCATCTCAGCTACAAACACGAAATATATGTTATAAGGGAGAGAGAATTGAAACAAGGCCACTATATTATCTCTTATCTCTAACCTTTTCAGTGTTTTTCCTGCCTATATATTTGGGGCCGAAATTCGGCCCCATTCCCAATTGTATTTCTTGTTATTTTTTCCCAAATCTATGTCTAAATTTCCCAAAACAGTGAGTTGAAGTGTATTTTGTGTGACGAAACAAAAAAAATCTGGAAATTCCATGTCTGAACATTGTATTTTAGTATACATTCTTACTATGAATCTTAGAGAAGGATAATTGTTTATTTCTACCTTTTCCAAAATTTCCATAAATTTAAAATTTTTCCCAATTTCCTACTTTTATCGCACAAAAATTCCCAATTTTCACCAGGTGGCAATTTCCCAAAATACCCAGGAAAAACACTGCTTTTATTTGAGGTTCAGAGACATGCAGTGAAAAGTCCTATTTAAGACTAATTACCCCCTCGACTTCACTCGGGTGCAATAAATCCCTTATTATCTGAAAGGTATGCAATAACCTTTATTTAAGACATAGCAACTCTTTTTGTTATTTGACTGTGAGTTTTGCCGTTATCTGATTGGTCAAAATACAATGTCAACCTGTACACCTGTTCAGAGGTTGACATTGTAATTAAATCATCCAGGCTAATTAGATACTAACTTTATCGGACATGGAGACCACCGGTCCCACTATAAAGAAATAAAATGAGGGCCCTGGCAAATTTATCTCAGCCCAAAATTCAGATACACATATATAACTTATATGAATCTAATTGATTATTTTGGCTCAAACAAAAGTTTTTTTTAAGAAATAAGTGAAACAAATGATAATATAACAGCAAAATCATAAAAATTATATAGACAGGCCCAGTCAAACTCATTGGCCCAGTCGGCCCTCTGCAACACAAAATCAGGGGGGGGCCATTAAAATTTTTTAGGAGCCTTGTCACCTGGTCTGGTAACCTAGCTATAAATAGACACAGGGAATATCCCCTAGTTGGGAATATCCCCATATATATTTTAGACCAATCAAAATAGACCTTTGTCATCATCGTGCAATAGTAACAATGTAAGCAAACAACGGTAAGGCAGACGACAGTGCGATTCGGCTTATCACCTTTACCAGGTTTAACAAATCCTTCTGTTTACCTTCCAAATGTCAATTTTTTATAGTGATAATATTAATTTTAAGTGCACACTTTTTTAAGCCAGATGTTTTTGCCTTTATCTATGAGCTCTGCAAGTAACTTAACTCTACCAATGTTTAATCAACCATGGCATTTAAATTCAATAATAGCAACATAGAATTGAAACGGAAACTACTTTATAAACAAATATCAATTTTGTTAGCATAGTAACTATTAATAGTTGACTATGATCTGTTTACCTTCTTAAATTATTTGTCATGCGGATCATAGTTCAAATTCAAATTCACTACTAGTTGTCTGTATGAGTGCAGAGTGTTGCTGCACGTTTTGTCCGAAATAACTTTGGTTCAAGACTAACGCACATTCAGTTCGACCTCTGATTTGTCACCGTTATAATTCGCATGATTTCGTAGGATTTTCTTATGTTGGAACCTATAAAACTCCCTGTTGGCAAGTAAGTATGCTGCTTTTACCAATGAATTTGTGAGCTATCGGTCAATCTTTTCTTTCTTCGTTTACTCTGATATTACTGATAGTTAGGCTAGGTGGTAATCAGCTGGGATGGAGATGGTCTAAAACATTTAATGCTATATATGTGTAGTGATAGGTGCCGTCTAGTGTTGTACATTTACATTTAAATGCTGCGACAATACTACTATGAAGAAAGTTACTATATATATAATATCAAAGGTTGTGTTGGCGCGCGACTATTATTTAATAAACTTCATCATGGTGTTTAGGGCCACTCAAATATATGTACCGAATATGTTTGTTATTGTTCACTTTACTCCGGAAATGGTATACGGAAGTGGTGAGTTCGTTTCGCCCATTGGTCAGTTGTCATGTGTTAAGGTATATCCAGTTTTTATTGGACATCATTATTATGCAAATTAATTGTCATAATTTTCACCAATGTTTTGTTGCCTCTCGTTATTCCTTTCACTTCTCCACAGTAGACATGTTTGTTTTTCGACTCCCACCCACCCCATGTTTAGTGAAATTTATAATCAGATATGTATACATAGCTATAGGAATTCCGGGGAGATTTTGTACAGTAAATTATGTATGTCTTAAATATATACATAAGATTTTTTTTATATAATGAACTTATTTCAGTCATATTTAATGGAACCTATTAATTGAAATGTACACAAGTTTAAATAATATGCATGGTGCATCTGAAAATATTTTGTATTATTAAAATGTATTTATTGGGTTATTCAAGTCATTATAATAATGCAGTGTATATTTATTATGTGTATTGAACAATATATAACCAGATTTATGGTAGGAGAATGGTTTATAGGCCTTGATTATTAAATTATCATGCATATTCAATTTTTCTATATAGTTTGGTTGACAGTATTACCGTAAGCATGTGCAGGTGTGAAGTGTGATATGTTGTGTACATTATAATTCTGTCACATGTGCATTGTCAATGCTTGCCTTATAACAGTAATAAATTCGGTCAAACCTTTTCTCTGTGTTTGTGTCTTGTTGTTGGGGTCAGTGTAATTGGTTTATGAAATAAATTTTGTTTGCAAACTTTTGTGGGAATCCACTGAAAGTAAAGTACAGAAACAACAAAAGCTGACATCACAATTATGTTTTAGACACAAATCATAATAACACAACACTCTTACTATACTACACATAGTATGGGGGTTCAGTAACTTATCACATACATGTAACTCATAGGCTCATTTACAGAACGTTTACTCGGGCACCTGTGACAGCACAGGACATTTGAATGTTCTGCTTTTGACACAGTTGCTCTCAGAGTTCATTTAATGAAATGTAAAATAGAACAACATAATCATTGTTTATGATACAGTAAACACTTACACTTCTAGAATTCGGTCTCCTTTCCGTATGCCAGCGCGTTGTGCTGCACCTCCTTCAAGCACTGCACTGACATGTTGTAGGGGTGCATATAAAACGCCATTGATTGATTTCAGCACCCCGCCTTCGCTAACCTGGCCTCTGACATTAAATCCGAAGCCTGTCTCAGTTTTTGTTATTGTCACGACCCTCGGTCCTAGGTCATCTTGTCGAATGTCAGGAGAGGAGGGTGGGCTACTATCATCGCTGTCCGCCATCATTGGTCATGTGACCAAACTAAAATAACTTCCGGTTTCACTGGCACACATACATTTACAAATCGATCAGAATTTTGTTTCCTACTTTCTCTTTTCTCCCATTAATAATAATCTGTCTGTCTGAATTTTCAGACTTAATTTTATAGATGGCATGCACAACAATCTAAGACTATCTGTGAACATTTTGTGGTTCGTTGTTTAATCAGCCTTCAAATAAAAGTCCTATGGGACCTGCTTAAGTATGGCAGTATGGCACAGGGACCTGGCACGAATTTCGAACCAACAGCAGGCATATATAGGAATACTGAACATTACTGTCGGTTAGGAATTCGTGCCCGGTCTCTGTGCTCATAGGCTTATTATTACACGATGACTGATATATAGTCTAATAGTAATGTCAGTACAAGGTGAAATTTGGATTGGTATATTGGCAAGGATTTATAAATAATAAACTCTGAATTTATGTCATTGGTATTGGTAAAATTATGAACATCCATAATTCATCCCACACGTCAACGTTGTGCAAGTGGTATAATTGATAAACATAGTTTATTCGTACTTGAGGTCATAGGTATAATTTCTAGATATGGGCCAGTGCATGTGGTCCTAATTGATTCAGTATTCCCTTATCTGGAGTATGGAACCACAGATTTAGTAAGTTTTATATATTTTTGCACCAATCTCAGGACTGATTGATAAGACTGAAAAAGTATGGATTGGAAGTAAAATATAAAGCCAGGAAAATATTCCTACATGGGCTTCATGTAAATCTAAAATGGTGAAAAGAAAAACATACACTTTTAGGAATAGATTTCAATGTTGATTCACATGAGATGATAAAATTGAATGTTGATAAAAAATTTAGTGAAACCTAAAAATACTGTTAAAGAGTGGAATGGAGGTAATCTAACTCAAATAGGTAAAGTTCATCCGATCAAATCACTAATTATTTCACATTTAACCATATATATATTTCATTACCAAATCCAGGTGATAAAGTGGTGAAGAAAATTAATTCTATTTGAAGTTTTGAGACACAGATAAAAAGATGAAGCTAAATATAAAACAGATATAATAACTCAGGATTATGCTCATGGAGGATTAAATAAACATGATCAATATTAAAAATTTTGTTGAGTCTTAACAAGGATTTATACGTCCCGACTCTTTAAAACTTGGATGGATTTAACTTAATCTATCTTGTTGGAAATGGAAAACACTTTTAAGGAAGCCTGTAGATCTAATAAGCTTTTGAATATTGGAGGTAATTATATAGACAAGTATCAACAATATGTTAGTTATAACTTTTGGAAAGATGTACTTAAAGTGAATATTCGGGCAAAGAAAACCAGTCTAAATGCGTTCATTGGCCTTCCAAAAGTTCTCACATATTAATACGACGGTCAAGTTCTGCTTAGTTTCCCAGTTCTGACCATTAAAGTAAAGGAAAGTTGAAAGCATTGAAAGCGAGGCTGCGTGGAAATGTAACCACGGACATAGTGAGCCGGGAGGACGTTTTAGAATTTCCATACTTTAAATTAATTTCTTCGTACGCAGACAGATTTTGACGAGAGATTTTATTTTTCCATTTCATAAGAAATTATACTGGATAAATTCACACCATTTTTACCGACTTTAGCTATCCTTGCCCGACTGTTCACTTTAATGGGTAGATGAGATTGGATAGTTCAGATAACATGAAGATGGTGGAAGGGAGGTCACTCTTGCTTGCACCAGTTTGTCATATAATAAAGAGTTTATTAAAAAAATATAACATAAACACTGACTTTCTCAAATATAATGGAATCATTACTTCTGTAAGGAAATGTTTACAAACTTTTGATATCGAAGAAGAAACATGTAACCTTATCCGACCAATGTTACCAAAAAAGCATTGCAATATTTTTTTCAATAATACAAAATGCTCAAAGCCTTTTTATGATTTGGTAAATGCTAGAATAAATGTCTGCTAAAGATGGAGAAAAAGGATTGATGTCTTTGAATTAGATGAGAATGATTGGTTTGATATTTATATTCTTCCCTTTTAAAATCTAAAAAAAAGACTACAGTGGTTACAATCTAGAATCTCGTAACATATTTTAACCACAAACTCTTTTCTGTTCAAAACTTAATTGTTAAACAATCTTTTTTGTAAACTGTGTCAGTCAGAAAGAGAATATATTATACATTTGTTTTGGAAATGTGACAAAGGTCAAAACCTTCTCGAAAAAATGACATATTATTTGATGCATTATATATTCAATTTAGACTAAATTAAAAAAAAAAAAAAAACAAACAAACAAAACAAAACAAAACAAAACAAAAACCATGTTTTTGATAGTCCAGTTTTTAAAAAATTGATAACGAAATTATTTTGCTTATAAAATATATCTACAGTTGCAGATGCCAGCTTAAATCAATGAATACTAATTCTCTATTATATTGCGTTATATTATCAATAACAAAGGGGAGAAAGACAAAACTAAATTCCTAGCTGAATGGAAAAAGAATGGGATAAATTAATACAGATTCTTGACTAAGCTTTTATAACTATATAGAAATGAACATTTTCTCATGAAACGATAAAACATTCGTTTTAGCATCATCAAGTTTCCTCAAGTGAAACGTCTGTTACTTAAATTTGATACAATGATTCACATTGATTTCGATTTCTTTTTTAAAGTTACAAATTCAAATCTTTCGTTGAAGGTTACATGTAGTGAACTATTTCCTATAGGATATTATCATATAATTTATTATGTACCTCTAAGTTTTGGAAATGGTGCTTATTTTGTCTGAAACATAGTCGAAAATTCGATTTCCTAAAGCGAGACTTGATTGTTTGATATGCTTATTTTTAGCAGAAACATACATAATTGTATTATGAACACGTATAATTTCTCTTGATTACAATAGCAACGACAGGCTGTGGATCAGGGGAAGTAACTCGAGCAACCTTAGAAAACTAAATACTCTGTACGTAGGTCTACCCGGTAGTAGTACATTCATTTTTTTTATTATTTCCATATTAGATAGATATAGGATCGTACATGAGTGTTCATTTCATATCAGATTTTATGAAACGAGTCTAAGAAGTTTTTATTTTTGCGAGACTTGAATAGATAAACTCAACACAAAGAAAAACAGGAAGAGAAATCACTATATTTGGAAGTAAACACACAATCACGTGATCACTACTTACCCATAATAAAAGGCATACATATATTTCGGCCAATGACACGAATGTGGTATAGCACGTGACTTGTTTACTACTTTTTTACTTGAAAAAACAACAACAGGAAAAAACCGCGTGTTTTGCACCATAATAGGGGAAATCCCTCGCTGATCATGGTTTCATTTTCAAAGCTGGGAAGCAAATTATATTTCATAAATATGCATACGATGTATGTTTGCATGTATTTTTGGCCGAATAGGTTGTTATGTAATAGGGGCGTGTTGGGCCAAGTTTGTCAAACCAGAAACATATATTAGATATGTTTCTGGTCAAACTACTCTCGACTCGCCCCTGTGTATAAAAGCAATCCAGGTTCGATGGTGTTATATAACTTTTGCTTGTCTCTCTGCTGAGAGGAAGAACAAACAACTCATTTTAATGATTAACTATTTATTAAAAATACATCATGAAATATCTAGAACAAACAGAAAAAAATATCTAGAACAAAAAAAAAAAAAAAAAAAAAACCCAAACAAACAAACAAAAAAACAGACAACGGCATAGGCCTAGCCGAAAATCCTACCGTACAAATACTATGACCAGCCCCCTATTCCTATATCTAACTGCCTATAGCAGAGATATGCTAAACTCACGGGAAATAAATGCAAGAGAAATATGCTACCACATTATGGAGAAATACAAAGTTCATAATACAGGTACACAATACACTTTGGGAAACCAGCTTAACTTGTTAGTTTGCCCTGTCCATATATGTATGAACAAATCTTTGATACAATTTTTGCTCGTGGAAAACTTTGTACATTTTGCAAAAAAAATGTCCTTTTATGAAAACCAGCAGTTACCTAGACTATTGGGATATACATCCTCTTCTTACTTATTGGCATCAGTAACACAAATTCTTTAAAATCATTATCATAATCGGCACTTTCAGATTTTTTTATACAAAACTGAGATAGATTTTCTGCGTAAACAATCTGAAAGTACATAATGTGATAATGATTTTAAAGAATTTGTTGACTCTGAAGTGAAAGAATTCCTTGATAGGTTTTCTACAATATCTAATTTTAACTTTAATGATTTTACAATGTTTGAAATCTTCAGTGTTTTTAAGGAATTATCTTTAAGTAAAGCACCGGGTCATGATTCATTAGTGTATGAACACTTTCTATATGGAGGTGATTATTTAAGGTTTGTGTATCTCGGGAGTTTTTCCCATTGTGTTTGAAAACAGGTATCATATGTACACTGTTAGACTGGCTACCAGTCTCTAGAATATTAAACAAATCACTAAAAATTGGCTTGATTATTTTTGTCTCTACTACATGCCTGATTCTAGAGACTGGTCAAATCCGGATGAGGTTTGTAATTTGATACACAAGGTTTGACAAGGTGTGAAACCACAAACTCAGTAGGAGAATTAGTCTCGCTTTAGGTTCCTCATTAACACTGGCTAGCCATAGTGTTATCTGATGATATGGTGTAACCCCCACTCCCTCAAGTTATAATTACTGACCACACAGCTGGAGAAAACTGGTAGGTCACAGATAACCTGTTTGTAGTCCAGTCAATTCAGCCAAAATTTAGCCTAACTTAGAAATAATTGCGATAACTGTGTTTATTTCAGCTTTTAGGATTAGTTCTCAGTACTAAAACACTAACAGGAAATAAATATTGGAAAATCCAAATCTATGAAATATTTTTTTCGCCCATCACAAGATCAGGAAAATAGGGAAATTCACACAAATGACAATTTTTCAAGAATGATGTCTGCCTCATTTGTAATACTGCGGGTAAAAAATTAACTGTATGTGGAGTCCAACTTAAGTATAGTACATATAAGCCAAAATGGAGAGAATTAATTAATTGAACGATTAATCATTGAGAAATCAAAGTGGTAAAATATGTTTTGGAGCATCGTAATTTTAACATTTAAGCCCTCTTCAGATACAAAAAATACTAATATTTCACTCTAAACAAAACAGTTTGTGATTAGATTCTTCAAATATGACCTTTTGTCTAGTATCATTGCATATAAGACCATGCATTCACATGATACAAACGAACAGGAACCTTCAAAGCTGGTCGATCATGTCAGTGTTACATGGAAAACAACTATTGATATTATTTCCTTCACCCATATCCATATCAACAATTTACATAATGTTTTAGCAAGTAGTTTAAGAAATGGAAAAGCATGTACCTGGAATTACAAATTTCTAAAAATCACTCCGGCATTGGTGTTGGAAATCACAGGTTAAGGTTTTGATGTTGGTTTTGAAAACTCTTATCTAACACAACTGACCTTAATTTCTACAATCAGTTTGGATTATAATTGTGTTGCTATGAGTCTGAACAATCATTTAAAGGACCTAAATGCTGGATTTTGAGAATTTTAAGAGGCCCAATAGGCCGAAATAGCCAGGTTAAGGTTTTGGTGTAAGTGTTGAAAAATTAATCTATCACAACTGACATTTATTTCTACAATCGTTTTGGATTATAATTGTTGGAATGGGTGTTGATAATCATTTAAAGGAGCCAAATGGTGAATTTTGAGGAGTGTTGTAATACTGTTAACTGTCACAACTGACATTGATTTCTACAATCATTTTGGATTATTATTGTTTTGATGTGTATGGACTTCTACAATCATTTTGGATTATTATTGTTTTGATGTGTATGGACAATTACTGTGAATTTTTGTAATGACACTGCTATATTTTATAATACTGGTAAATTACAAGGAAGCTGATTTAAATAAAAAAAATATCCCAGAGGCGAACTTTGCTGTTCTCAAACAGCTCTTGTTATATGTTGAGTACATATTGAAAATGGGCCCTTGAAAATGTATACACAGTATAGAAACCCCCTCTCATGACCTCCTCCCACCCCAGCTCTTTGTTGAGGGTGTCGTAAAATCTGCCCCAGGGCTACACATTGACCACAGCCTAATCACCAGATCAACTCCTCACAGTCATGGTAATGTAATAGGGATTTGACCTTTCTGTACTCACCATTATTCTGGGGAGTGATTTCCAGATTTGGCCAGACCCTAAGTTTTAAACTAGGGGGAGATAATCTAGTAAAGAACCCTGGCTGTATGCATTGTTTATTAATGATCTTTTGGAAGAATAATGTAAGTCAAAGACTTAACTAATGATAGAAGATGTTAACGTTACATGTCCCATTCAGGCTGACGATATTGTACTTTTATCTTATACTAAATGTAATCTAGATGTTTTGATGAATATATGTTATAGATATAGTTGTAAATGGAGGTTTACGTATAATGCTTCCAAAACATGCATTGTAGTTTTTTTAATGAATCAAAAACATGTTTTGCAAGATCCGCACGCAACTGGAGTTTGGGTGGTAAAACTGTGAACGACACATGTTGGAATATTAATGTACTTCACAAATTCAGAAGAACTTGCTTCTCGTGTTTAAATGGAGGTTTAAACGAGAATTCGATATTTCGCTCTATCACACTTCCGTGCAGTTTATTTGGCTCTGAGTTATAGTTTTCATTAAATTCGGAAGATTGGTCGCTGCTTGAAACAATTCAACATTTTTTTGCCAGAGTCATTCAGGGGTTTTACTTTAAAAACTCGATCGGACTTGGCACTTGGTATGTTGGGTTTTACTTCTTTGAAGGCAAAAATCGAACAGATTAAACTTAATACTTTTGGTTCCTTGTGTCGTCTAAGATCTTCGGCTGCTGTAAAACAGCTATTTCGGTTAAGGTTGTACCAGAAACACCTTGGTGTTTATAAAAGTACTATTTAAAGGTGTCATTAACGACATCTGGGTTATTATTTTTAGGTACGGTCTAGAAGAAGACTTTAACATGTTTCTGGAAGATGGGTTTTTCCCTTCTAAACAGTCTTGGAAATTGTTTGTTGAAAATAGGAGGGGATAACAGTAACCATACAGTGTCTACCAACTTGGTATGAATTATATGAAAATAAAAATGTTAGACATAAATGAGCATACTAAGCAAGTGGACATAACGGCAGTGATAGTAGCCCCTGGAATATCGGGGATGACATTTAGTTATACATCTGTTTATTCTACAGCTTTAAGACAAATGTGTTGTCAGTTAATATAAAATAAATAATTTGGGATCAAATTATTGAGTATGTCTCTGGCGAATTGAAATCGTTAAAATCAACCCCCGTAAATATGTGTCAGTCATAGACACAGCAGAACCATGACTCCGAATCACTGAATTAAATCGCATTAATAGACAAATTCTGGTTGAAAACGTGAAATAAGACCGCGATAATAAGTTTAGAGCATGATGAACCCCATCCTCGATACTCCAGGGGTTACTTTTACTGTGGTAATATTTACTGTTAGATTACGTCATAGTTAAACTGAAAACTGAGACAACTAGTTTGGTCATGAAAATAATTGAATAATGCTACTCTGTGGTTGACTTTGTGACTTTGAAGTCGGTTTCGCTCTCTGTAATCTTCAAAGGAGGTCTTTGCAGGCCTGTGATTGGTCTCTTCATTTTTACTATGAGATAGTCCTGGGGTAGATATGACGACAGTGATAGTAACCCCTGGAGTATCGAGGATGATGATATGCACTCAGTTTTTTCATTATAGCGAAACAGAAATATTCCGTGACGTTTTCCTTGTTAACGAGTTGTGATTTGTCTCGAATTGTTACGTTTCACATATAACAGATGTGTGATCGATGAGTGGAACAAATAATGCTTTCATGATACATTTCAGAATATCAATTCAAGCAGCAAAAGAAATTCATCGCACTGGTTTATTGTTTCATTCTAGACAAATAAATTCACCTACAAAGAAGGTTTCTGGCAGCCAAGAAAAAATCGATCGTGTCTTTCAATTTAACCACAGGTTACCTGTTTCCGATTATTAAAGATACTAGTTTAATATCACTTACCGTACTACGGTGGTGCAGTGGTGAATGGAAAAAAATATTTAATGTTATATGACTGTGCGTTTTGCCGTTTTCTGATTGGTCTAGACCGCTCGGACAGGTCTTGACTAAATGCAATGTCAACCTTTGACCGATGACCACCTGTTCAGAGGTTGACATTGCAAATCTGGTAACCTGGCCATAAATAGACACAGGGAATTCCCTGTCTCTTCCACGTTTCTGACCAAACAAAATAGAGCTTTGCCGATCAACAGTGAGGTAGGATTAGGAAAGATGTTTTTTTTAACACATTTTAAATGTAGCTATTATAATTGTAAAGAAGTACTAAAAGTACCTACTTGTGGTACGTGGATAAAGATGTTCTTAATTAGCCATTGCGGTGTCCTTCAAAATTGTTCCAAGTAGCAAAACTTGTATCCTTGTATCGTGTCAATATTTGTATAATGGTGTGCTAAAAACGATGGTTATGTAGAGTAAAAAATATTTCTATTTATGTAAGACGAAATTGTCTATTTTTTTTATTCAATGACTTTTTTTTTACTTTAACGTAAAACTTACTAGGGTTGCTCACGTTATGAGTTTTACGTGAGCACGTAAAGAAAACATTTTACCCACATAAAACAAATACTGTTTATGTCACCTCCGTGCCGTCGTAGTGCACAAATGACGTGGCACACACATGGGAAATGATAATACTCGCTACCCGGCGATTTCTCTAAGATAATATTTCTGTATTAATCCTAAACAGGACACATCAATGAATAGCATCCACATTATTATCGATGAAGTGTAATACTTTTATTTATGTAGCTGAAGTTTGGGCGTTTCATAAGGCTCCTGACATTGAAAAAATATCATAGGATTTTGTAAACGATTATTGGGAGTTTAAAAAAAACACAACGAATTTCATGGTTTATCAAGAATTATGGAGGATGTCTTTAGAAATCGGGAGAAAATTGAAAATTTGACTAATAAACTTAAAACAGACTGACAATTTTATTTTGAACGCTTGCTATCATGAAATGTTAGAAAATGGAAGCGAATGGTTGGGTGGAGGGAGAAATAACTAATTTAGGATAGGGGTAGGGTATTTGTGGCAGTTTGTGGATTTATATAACATCTGACTTTATAACATGCAGGTACTATAACAGCGAGGACAATGAAGATAAATGTCATTTTATTTTAAAATATGAATGCTATCTTAATTCCAGAAAGCGTTTTATTAAGGAATAATATTTTATCAGAGCGAGGAAGCAAAAAAAATATATATATATATATAAGATACGAAATATTTTAAGTTACAATTTGCATGATATCTCTAACTAATCTTGTAAACTTGCTAGGGTTGTGTGTGTCGGTGTATGTACATCCTCGGTACTCCAGGGGTTCCGATCACTTACCATCTCTTCACCATAGACAATCTCACAGTAAAACTGGGGGCAACAGAACAGAACAGGTAATTTAGTCATTTTATGCACATAAAAAGAGACGTATAACGGTACACTATGGTTGACTGTGTGGCTTTTGAAGTTGGACATCGCTCTCTTTGGATTTTTTTTGCTTGTCTGTGATCGATTCAGATTTTCCCTCTGCGCTGCCTTCGGTTTTACTGAGATAGTCAAGGAGTGTAGAGACCGTAAGTGATTGGAACCCCTAGAGTATCGAAGATGGTGTATGAATGGATGTTTGTGTATATGTCTGCTTTAAACAGAAGGGCCAAAAGGCTCAAGGTAATAAAATAATTGAATATATTAAATTAGGTCTCCAGTGGACAATTGATTACATCGTACATGTGGAAATTCAATCACAGAATATTGTAATTACGTGCCAGCGTTCAGTTACATATACATTGTATGTGAACATATATTATAATTGTTGTCTTTAAGTTCATATTTTCAATTAGTCGCTTGAAAAACAACTATCTTGAAAACAAAACTTCATTTTCGATATCACTGCTATCTCCCTCAAACAATTTATAGACCAATCTCCTATAATAGAAGACGTCCCTTTGTACGGGGAGATGTGGGAGAGATCCTTACCAGATTGGCAGAAAAAAAATAAAATTGTGTAATGAAGATGTAAATAATGAATCTAAAATAAAATATGATATAAATAACATGATAGAAAATCACACGTTAGACAGGCAGTGACCTGTTTGACCAACCACAGGTTTACGACGCGCAAAAAAAAAAAAAAAAAAAAAATAAAAAAAAAAAAAAATAAATAAATAAACAACTAAAAATCAGTATTTTTAGTATTTTTTTTTGCGTGTCGTAAACCTGTGGACCAACATGTTGATTTCCGAACTGGGATTAACTGTTACCATGCGTACAACGTCTTTTCACTGAATACATTTTATATTTATAAGTTGACGTTTTGATGAGATATCAAGTTAATGTGTAATGTGCGGAGGTTTTACTTCGATGATATTACTAAGCATTTAAATAGAAAGTCAGAACTTTTTGTATGTAGCGTTATATATGTCAAAAATTATAAAAAAAAATGGTATGTTACATCGTCAGTTATACATGATGGTAGTTAAGATAGCACACTTCTGAATAAGAAACAATTTTTTTTCTATATACATTTTTGCAAATGAGAGCTCATACCATAGAAGAAAAGGAGAAAAAAATATATGTCCATGGCTGCGAATTTGAGCTTTTGAATATCAAATAGCTATTTGATGAAATATTTTATTTAATAACTTTTTTGTCGTTTTGCCCTTTCCGAAATAAATTAAAGCCGTATTTTGATATTATCAACATTTGCTACCCATATTCCTTATTTTTGAGAAACAAAATTCACCATTTTAAACCATTTCGCGTACTTTATGCAAAAAGTCTATCATTAAATATAAAAAAAATATTGCGTATTAAATGGAAATATATTTTGTTCTTTCCAAATCGGGCAGACAAATGGGTATTGATTTGGCTTACTTGTTTGCCCCATTAAATTTGTTTCCCAATATTTAAGAGTGTACAATATAACTTCTCAATTACCTCTATAATGTGACAAACGAGTGACATTTTTGATATTATTGCTTAATGTTCGAATTTCAATGAACCTAGATTTACAGTGAAAATTAGCTGGATACAGCTAAAAATGCTGTCACACGCAGTGATGAGTTAAATTAAAAGTAATTGATTAAAAACGATGAAAATTTGGCTTTACACAAAAGGAAGGCAGGCTCATTTTCAAAATGGCCACCACATTGGTTATTTCTTGAAATTCATATATAAAACATGTATACAAACAATATTAGCGTGTTTTTTTTTGGACAAAAATACGTATGCCAACTTGCAACAGATATTGATCATTTTTATTCGAAATTTTCAGAACATTTTTGTTGATACAAGTTGAAACGAGACTGCAATGATACTGAAACCTCTCAAAAACATCACCAACTGAATGTTTACCAATTAAAATAAATGTTCACTTTCTAGTTTATTTCTGGGCTTTTTTATGTATGTTTCTAACAATGATGACAATGACGATGTTGTCAAACGTTTGACGAAATAACCTGTGAGTGAGTTCTACTATCACATTCCTGCGAGTGGGTCTTACTGTCACACTCACCTTCCCTCGGAGGGGTAATCACAGACAAAAAGTTGTTGTTATCGTTGGGATTATTTTTATGTCTGCCTTCAGGGGCAACCGTAGTATTTCTAGAACGTTCCATGGTGCTCCTTTTTCTACGTTGGCTATTTTGTGTACGATTATATCTATTTTGAATATTGAACATATTTCCAAAAACAACCTTGACCTCCGTCCGAAAACGACTTCCACTCATGCAGTATAACAGGAAATTAAACGTATTGTTAGCATACATTAACACATTGACCAATGTCCAGACGAGGCTGAGATTGGCTCTAGTGGTCTCCGTAGCGTCTCGTGACCAGTGGACATAGCCAATCAAATAAATACTAACAGGCGTCGTACATAGCAAGAAGACACAATTGAGACAAAACAACATCACACTCATCGACGACGTTTGAGATCGTTGCGCGCGACCGTTGGGATCATGCGGAACTACCTGTCGTTTTGCCGCTCTTTGACTGGAAAATACTTTCGTTATTATCAAAACATTTCCGGTGACAAGAAAACAAAACGGAAGTCCACAGAATATTGTCAAATCAACCCATGGCCACAGTTCCTCAAAGAAATAGCGATAATCTTCCGAAATGAAATCACACAAAATACTGGTAGAATTTTCATCGACCGTTACAATCCTGTCCATGCCGTACAGAATGTGACTGTTGATTAACATTAGGACCACGAAGATGGGAGTGATGATAAACAGCGCTGCTTTCTTGGTACATTTGACCTTAGCTTTGTGGGGGAACCACACTAAGGCCACACGTTCTGCCGTGACGGCAACCAAAATCCAAGCCGAGAAATCCAGAGAAACATACACCAACCAGGTGTGGATTTTACAGATACCGGAAGTATGAGTTCGGATGTCATCCTGGAATGTGGCTGATATCCACGTCCTCAGAAGGCCAGTATATAGTACCACTAGGTCTGAACACGCTAGCACAATAAGATATACTGTACATGTGGACTGTCGAATGTTCTTCCTTGTCAGAATGTAAATAGAAAAGATGTTTCCAAACGTTCCGAAGACTAGCATGAATGGCGGCACTCCTTTGGCAACGGAGTCGGCTACATAGGCTTGGTCTGTCATAGTGTTGGCTTACACACAACTTCAGTTAAATCCAGGCATCATCTCCGGACATTAATCTGTAAATGAACAACAATAATTTAAGTCTTTATATATCTACATTTCTTGCATCAACACCAGTCAATTACACGTACATGTTGTCTGCGTCAGAAGCGATCGCCTATTCACAGTCAACAAACATGGACGTTGCTTTGCTAAGTGATGCAGTCCAGTTCGTGTAAACTGTGAATAAGGTGTGAAATAGGACTGGCTAAAATCTTATAGAACTGACCATGTGGGCATAGATAGCTGAATGCGTGGACGTGTAGATGCGTAGGTGATAACGCTTGTATTTTGGCAGTGTGTATGGATAAGGTGATAATTATCGGTAGAACTGACCATCTCGTGGTCTGAAAAGCTCTCTTTAATGAACAGTTGGTTGATAAGATACACGAGGAAATAGGTAAATAATTGGAAACAGATCCTTGGCTTAAGAAGCAGATATTGTATCATTTTTGTATAATTTATGTTATAGAACTGTTGAATTTTCCATAAGAAATTAACAAATATTGGATCTTTATCGTTTGAGGTTTTATTAAACTCTACATGCGGACGTAAGCTGTTCCAACCTAGGCATATCAAGAGAGATTTACGAAATATGACATGGATACCTAAACATTAACCCAGTGTTACCGACAAATTAATACCAATTAAGATGATGTACTGTCTAACTGTATACTGTTGGTTTTATATGGTGCAACCAGAATAAATTTATTGTATTACTAGCTGGTTACCACGACAACAATGTTGGTACCAATGGATGAACGTTATGAAATATTGTACAATCAGAATAAAAAACAATATTTGGCCCAGAAGATTGGTTGATACCAATGTATGAACGTTATTGAAGCATTGCTATCCAAACCTGATTTGTTGTATGGCATTTGTCGATCATAGATAGCTAACACATAGATTTCTATTGTAAAACGATTGTTCACCATGTGAGTGTTATATTGCACTCTTTACAATATATCTGGATCCTAATTGGGTGACCATTATATCCATATAAATATCAGCGATGGACGAGTACGAAGCGTAATCGGTTGCATAAGGCTTGCGTTTGAAACGTAATGTGCCGATTTAAATAAAGATTACTTGAACTTGTATATTGTCATTTTCAACATTTGATGACAATTTATGTAGATCACTACAAATCTTAATACATTTACATATTCTATGGTAAATACTGCATGTTCAGGGAGTTCCGAGAGATGACATGTGCACAGATGACTACTATTGTACCAAATTCCCACAATAAAATTTTATGAAGCCGAAAATATTGACATTCGTTCGATGGAGCAATATGCTTTAAAGATGCTTCACCGCCGACAGAGCATAAACGATACTCGTCAATTTAACAATAATTGGTGTCTTATCGTGTATATATATGTCTAATTAACACAAAAATAATATAAGATCATTTATTTTGCCTTTGGTGCATACGTAATCAGTACCTCATTCCATATAGGGAATAGTGCCACGGAATTTTTTCGGGATGCAATTTATTATTTTCAATATTTTTTTATCTCGAAGTAAAATTAGAAGCTCCAACTTTTCAATGGTGGTAATAATGCAAAGTAAGTAACTTTTGTAACTGAAGAAAAATAGTTAATCGTCTGCTTCTGTTTTTGATAGAGAAAAAATACCATTTGTCAGCGGTGGGGCTTCTTTAAATAATAACCAACCACTTGAGATTATAAAACGCTTTCATACCATCACATTAACCACGTCATCACATACACAAGATACGTACCTGTGCAGTTTGATATCGCGTTGTTGTAGTTCCATTTTGTTAAGAAGTAGATGCTATTCCAAGTAAAATTGTGGACGGATTTGCAACACTATTTCGTCTATGAAAGCATATTTGTCTTCAAACTGTGCTACACAAAATAAATACAAATTGATGTAAAATTGGGATATATCAATCTCTTATCTGAACATCGGTGGGCTGGTTGTTTGTTGGTTACTTGCTGTCAATATATGATACGTCATAAACAGGCATCACATATACACACACCCGGCTACGGTGGCTGAGATACTCCGCCTTTGATTATGTTAACACGATCATATACATCACCCTTTGTCCGCTTTATCCTCACATGAGAATGTGAAGACTATCAAGTGGACTAATGTCCATTGGCGCGCAGCCGAGAGGGAAACAGTTATTGAATTTTGATCGTAAGTTTGTCGTGTGGTAAACATTACGAGATCCCCTGGGGTATTAATACTGGACCACACCGTTAATCCGGACGTGTATTGATGCGTATCGCTATAACCCATATGGCCATCTGATGTGGCGATTATCATATTTATATATACTGGTATTGAAGGACTATTCGTTTTCTCTCAATCATCTCGTAAATTGAACTTGTGAAACCCGCGACAGATCTATCAACATGTGGAACTGAAAACGTCAACAGAGCAAGAAATGCAAATACAGTACTACATCAATTTGATTTTTGTTTTCAAACTGAAAAGTTATTATGAGAAAGCAAAATTTATATCAAATTTAAAATAACTACATTTCCCAATCAATGCCATATATGATGATGTTTGTGTAAAGTAGGTACAATCTAGGGTCCGTTTTCTTTTATTGTTTCATATACTCCGAAAAGTCATCGACATTACGATACAATATTCTAACAAATAATGTGTACAATCCTGTTGTATTGTCTAACGTCATTTTGAGCTAATGACCTGAGATATCAATAACAAGGGGGACGCCATTATTTCCACACCACTACTATATCCGATATAACATGACAGCATTAATTTCCTCCGACAACAAAGAGTTCCATCGCCGACAAAGAGTTTCATTCCTGGCTAATTAATGTCGACGGGCGTAAAGCATTGACCTGCAGGTGATAACCTGAATGTGCTAGATCTATGTTTTAGCTATATACAACACAAAAATCATGGTCTAAAACATAATGGTTGTCGCTGTTATCATGGTCAATGACAAATTTCTCCCGCATTTCTGATTTGAAGTAATCTTGTTCAATTGTTCTGTTCTATTCACTTAATCTCCAAGTGATCATGAGCATTGCTGTTACTTTATTGAATGAAAAAAACAAGAGGTCCAAAGGGACTGTATTGCTGACGGACATAGGGATACTGCAGAACACGAAAATTATACAGAGAATGAAGGATGTCAAAAAGTTTTATTTTCCATATTAAGATTCCATTATTCTGATAAAAGACTAGTTCTCTTTACCATAATGAAGCAATGGAAAGAGTTTCTCATTCTGGGTCCAACTTCTCCACCGAAACCTAAACCATTGGGAACAATGCAATCTTGGTCTTGGGTCTAGTCGTTTGCAATTGCTCATCTAAATGGTTTACTGAACGTAAACTAAGGCGAGTAGTTTTGTTATTATCTAATAACAGCGGATATATGCCAAATCATATATATTAGGATCAAAGACCCCTTTCCTTGCCACCAACCCTTTATCGCCAAATATTTTAGAAATGTTCGAATTCATCACATTGTTTTATCGTTAGTAGTCTGACTGTGGCATATCAGATCAACCGGGACATATATAACAACTAGTAGGCTAAGGAGACGGGGATGTTACAATCAAGCAAGGGAACATTGTAGTAATGACAGAAATTCTGTGTTTACACATCTTGGACGGTAAATGAGGCATGCGTTATATTTGTATAATATTGTATAGCATTATCTATACTGGGGAGACATCTTTACGTACAATGTATCGTCGAACAGTTGTGTATGGAATACTGATGATGTTTACTAAGTGGACATTATATGGCTATGGGTGGACAACTATAAAAACATTGGATCCGGCCCAGGACTCTTTTGGCTGAAATGCGAATTTCTTTTTAGCCCGATGACCTGTCTGCTCAATTTAATGGTCGTTTTACGTCTTTCTGTGTTCAATGACTATTGGTTTGAAACAGGTTTATAACTATCTGAATTTTGGTAGTTTTTGTAGTCAGAGATTCAAATGAAACGGATCACACCCGGCAAAGGGTCCAAGACTACATTGTGATGAAAATGTTTACCATTGCTTTGAACGGCCTATATACCTAACATCTCTGTAAGTAAGTTGTGATCAGAAATCGTGACTGGAAAATAAAAAAAAATATTTCACTGGGCATAATGCATTAATTTCAATGCTTTCCATACAGAAGAAAAAATAATAGATTTTAGATTTGTTTCTATTATAAATATTTACAATATATTCACTCTTTGGAATGACTGATATGATATTGTGATTTACACGATCATATGGTCACCAAATTATTGGTATAATTATATGAGTTACTGTAACCAGAATATGACTGCATGTTCCCATAAATAGATATCAGCTATGATTTACCACTACTAACAACAGTTGTATGATTTTTGTAATAACTATAATTTTGCATAGTATGTTATTGTGATTATCATAAATTATATTTCCTCCGAAATTGAAGATTACATAAAGAATGACATTTAACATGAAAACAACAAACAAAACAAAGCAAATAGAAATTTACAAAATATGTACAAGTTCAAGTTATAATCTTCAATATGGTAGAGATAAAGACTATCATAATTAATATAGAATTATTTGAGTAGTTTTTCCTTATTAATTCATATACTTATATATAGATATGATTGATTTCTTATCGAAAGTTATTTAAAACATCGTTACATATATATACTGGAAATCGAATTCACACGCGATTTACTTTTACGATTTTGAAAAATTCACGAAGATTTTTATCTCCGCTATTCAATATCTACATCTAAATTTGTATATGGAATTTCCAATCAATTTTAATTCCGGGAAGGTTAATATTCCTGAACTTGTTTTGAAATAGAAATATCACGGAATAGTATACTTTGGACGTACAATGCATCTTCATTTAATCACTTGTTTCCACGATTTTGATGTTTTCAGTCGGATAATGCGTGTCTTCAAAATATTTCCTATAACGGAAGGCTAAATATCGATTTTTGTGTCGATTTCTGCTGTTTATTACTTTCTTTCTTTTGATGAATGTCGATTTCTAAAAAAATGCGATTTCATTTCCGCGCGAACAAGACACTAACATTTCATATACAAGCAATAAACTTTGTGTTTCTTGTGAAATTGATGATTTTCAAATCAAACACCATACAAATATCAACTACATGCAAGCTTAGGTCACATGACCGGGGAACTTTTAATTCATACGCTAATGTACAATTGCCAATCGTTTTTATCGGTGTCAACTTAGTACAATGAGGGTTACAGGAAATATTTTTACTTCAGTAGTTATGAACAATCTTATGTGTGGCATGTAAATGACAATTAATTACACACCATCAATGTGCGTATCACTGCGTCAGACAGCAAAACAGCGAAATGAATCTTCACTGTTCATTTCGATTACGCATTTGTTTGATGTTGTAACCTCATCTGAGGCTATCGATATATGTATTTTATTGTGATATTAATATATATTTTGATTCGGAAAGCTAGTGGGCCTTAAAATCAAAACAGGCCATCTAATGAATAAACCGCTTCCCGTGTGTTTGTATAGCATTCCACATGATTCAGACAACTTTTGATGTGAACGTCAGTTTACGTTGTACGACTCGTTAACGGTTCCCTTTGATGGCCTATCTGCCAATACATCTGATTAACTTTAGACCGTGGTGTTTATTTGTCAAGAGCATATTTAATAAGCGATACAGTCTTCAATAACAGTATGATACATATCATTCGTCAGATAGAAGAGATTTCCGTTGGAAATGTTTGAAATGCTATTAGAGAAATGTTAACACTGTCTGGAAGCTATCGACATAGCAGTTTGGTATTTGTTTCGGTAGCAACCTAATACAGTGTCATGGTTTTTCCCTAACGACAGGACGGAGTTTCTTAAATTATCTGACCGACAGAGCAGTTTGGCATATGTTTTCACAACAACAGAATGAAGTGTGGGTAATCCTAATTACAGCTAAGTTTTCTAGGGTAATCTTAACAGTTCAGTTTTGTTGGTAATCTTCAACAATTCAGTTTTCGTGGATAATCTTAACAACAGTTCTGTTTTCGTGGATAATCTTATCAACAAATCAGTTTTCGTGGATAATCTTAACAACAAATCAGTTTTTGTTGGTAATCTTAACAACAGTTCTGTTTTCGTGGGTAATCTTATCAACAAATCAGTTTTCGTGGATAATCTTAACAACAAATCAGTTTTTGTTGGTAATCTTAACAACAGTTCAGTTTTTGTGGGCAATCTAACAACAGTTCAATTTTCGTGGGTAATCTTAACAACAGTTCAGTTTTTGTGAGCAATCTAACAACAGTTCAATTTTGTGGGTAATCTTAATAACAGTTCAGTTTTCGTGAGTTATCTTAACAATATATTTTTTGGTGGTAATTTTTACAACACTTCAGTTTTCGTGGATAATCTTAATAACAGATCAGTTTTTGATGTAATTTTAACAACACTTCAGTTTTTATGGGTATTTTTAACAACAGTTAATTTTTTATGGGTAATTTTAACAACAGATCAGTTTTCGTGGGTTATTTTAAGGACACTTCAGTTTTCGTGGGTTATTGGACATAAGGGCGGCGCGGCTCGCGTAGGTTTCCTTTACAGCAGAGCGGTTATGGGTTTGCCAATCTTGCCCTAAGTCTTATATCCCACGTTGTTTCCGGTACAATACTGATGTAAAGTTTCATTCTGACTCCCGATATCACCGGTATATCTACTGCGTCACCAGGGAGGCCGAGTGATCAGATCGTCGAGATGTTTATGTACTTTAGCCAGACATTTCTCCCTTCGGGCTTCTTCGCCGGATTACTAAAACAACAAATCGCTTTGTTTAGGTCCATCAAGCTGATGACTTGACAGACAAATCAATTAACTTACTACAAAACATCAGTCATGTCTTTCAACTCTGTATTGCAGATTAATGTATTAAACTTCTTTTTAACAACGACCGATTTGAAACCAGCAATATGAAACGTTCGATTAGCGTTCACAGAACATGATAGTATCTTGAGCTTCTAAAATCTCTCACCATTAACCTGCATCAGGTCTTGTTTATGTTTATTGAATGAGTCAGCAAAATGTTTACAATATCTCTCTGTATCGATGTTACGAACGGGTAATGGACCAAGTTTATTGGTATTAATTCATGTGGTTTTGAATGAAACAAGAGACCATATCGGTATTATTTATCATTACATACAACCATACACGTGTTATACCGGTCTATAGAGAATATCCACTGTTTCTAGACGAAAAAATTATATCGAGTGGATGGACATTTTGATATTTTCCCGGTTGCGAAGTACAATTGAAAAATAAAAGTTTTCATATAGCAAGATGAAATATAATTGTTATTCATGAAGAAACATGGGATATTCTATTTTTGTTTTTAAATTTATACTTCTATCCTAGGTCTAGACTAGGTATATTGGTATTAGTACTATATTTCAATTTGTCGCGATACCTGTCTTACTCCCCCTTTGAATTTCCCGCTTACTAATATTTAAAATATTTAATTAAAAAAAAAATATATATATATATATATATCAAATACGACACATTTATGTAAAAAGCAAAAAAAAAGTAAAAATGATAAATTAATTGGAAAGATTCGCATAACACATGTATTATATTTTGTGTTTGATGTGTGTAGTCCGTAGAGCAAACTTCCCGACAGAGTATGGCACGCGGGACTTATTTTTGAAATATGACAACTAGACATCAGGGGTAGCTTAAAGCTGACAATGCAACTTAAAAATTACGCGCTTTACATAGGGGTCGGCATCCTCGATACTCCAGGGGATCCGATCACTTACGATCTCTACACCCCTGGACTATCTCATAGTAAAACTGAGGGCAACAGAATAGAACAGGTAATTCAGTCCGTTGATGTTCATCAAAAGGGACGTATAACGGTACACTGGTTGACTGTGTAGCTTTGATGTTAGGCGTCGCTCTCTCTGTAGCCTTCAAAGGAAATCTTTGCTGGCCTATGATTGGTCAAATGTTTTTCGCTGAACTGCCTTCAATTTTACTATGAGATAGTTCAGGGGTGTATATATCATAAGAGTATCGAGGATGAGGGGTCGGTACCCGGTGGTTTATCCAAGCAGAGTTAAAACAAAATGGCGACTGCCCGTCCTTAGAAACGCAAGGGGTTGTCTCAGAAACGAATTTTGAAGAAAAAAAAAATACTGACTTTTTTTTAAAAATCTCCAATGTACACTTTTTAACTTTCATTCTCGGCTTTAAGTTACTGTCATGGTTTAAAAAAACTACTCATCAATAAGTCCCCCAACAACCCTACAAAGCTAATCTCTGGGTAGTCACACCAAGATGAGTTGGATCGAAGTGCAATGTCTCATAATTTTTTCGGAAAACATCGGCGGAATTTCCTCTAACATCGTCTCTCAATTGTTCCTACAAAGTCTTTGAGTTGTTTTATGATGTTCAGTCGATATCGATGTCATCAACGACAATGAAATAATTTTGAGATCGGGAATAACAGCATTATGTATTCGCAAATACCGTATTCGACCCAATAAGCGCACAGGGAATTTAAAAAATTGGAAAAAAATGAAGAAAACGTGCTTAATAAGACGAAATTATTGCAAATCTATACAGTTATGATGGTTTGGGTCGTATGAAGGCGCAATCAATTCAAATGAGGCCTCAAAAACAGGAAGGGCGCTTAAAGGGACATTGGCGCTTTTTGGGTCGAAAATGGTAAAATAGGTGAGCTAGGAAAACACACGCGAAACATAAGTGAATAGACCTCTTTATGTTATTGCTTAGTAATTGTTCAGAACTGAATAGTGCAGAACACACGACGCCATCCCGGAATCAGACACATTGTAAGGACTGTTCATTTTATACGAGATGTTATGAAACGAGAATTGAAATTCGCGAAGAGTTTCGTAATAACATTATATATGAAATGAATACTTTTAGATACAATATGCATTTTATCACATACATGTAACTACTACAACCCGTATATTTCAACGTCAAATAATTAATTTTCTCTTTGTTTCTGGCTTTCTGATTGGCCTGTTTATTTTTTTCATTCCACGATGAAAAAAAATAATCCGAAAATGGCGCGGAATCCCGACGTTATCGTGACGTCACAAGAAGAAGCATTGACGTTGCGTATCAATTTGGAAAAAAATAATCCATTGGAAATTTTTTTATGGAATCGTGCGTGTAAACGTATTTCATTTCATAAAGTAGCGTGGAAAATTAATTATAAGCATTGAAGTCACTATTTTTTATTTTTATCGGGTTATCAGGGGCGTATTATTTAAGCTTGCACAGCATGGTGTCGGAAAAAATATTTTCAAAATTGTTAGTGACATGTATGGAAAAACGCAATCCTCAATAAAATTTAAAACATTCACGACAGAATATTTTAACATTATTCGGGGGGTAAAACAAGGAGATAGTTTAAGTCCTACCCTTTTCAACATGTACATCAATGATTTACCAGTCATTCTAAATAATAATCCACTACAATTAGAAGATTTAGCAGTAGGTAGTTTGTCATTTGCGGATGATTTATTGATTTTATCAGAAACTCCCGAGGGACTGCAGCAATCATTAATTGAATTGGAAAACTACTGTGAAAAATGGCAGCTTTCAATAAATTCTAAAAAAACAAAAACGATGATTTTCCAAACTAGGCAGAAAAATATAAAAACCAAACATAATGTGAAACCGTTTATGTTTAAAAATCAGGAAATTGAACAAGTCTCTGAGTATAAATATTTAGGTACAACTTTATGTAACAACGGTAAATTCATGCTAGCTGCTAAGGAACTTAGTGTAAAAAGTAGAAAAGTTCTGTTTTCAATTAAGCAATATTTAAATAAAATAGCTGATATGCCCATATGGCTCTGGAAAAAGTTGTATAATTCTTTAGTCAGACCAATCTTAACATATAATTCTGAAATATGGTATGCTGACTTTTACAGTAAAATTGCAAATGCAAGTAAAAGAGCGCATGTGAATAATTCAACATTTGACAAATTTTCAATAATAGATAAAACGCCATTTGAACAAATAAATTTAAAATTTTGCAAAATGGCCCTTGGGGTTGGAAAATATGCAGTAAATGCTGCTTCCAGGGCTGAATTAGGACAATATACACTAGACTGTTTCATTAATACTCAAGCATTGTGTTATTTGGCTAGTAGAATATCACAAGATGACATTAATAATCTTGTAAAAGAGGCTTTGAAGGTCAGTCAAAATATTCATGAAAGTGGATCATATTCGTGGTATTCATACGTATCAAGTATTATCAACGAAAATAACATCACATTTGACATTAAAAGGGGAAAATTCAGTAGGAAGGCACAGGCCAGATTAAAACGGTCGTTAAAAAGATTCATACATGGCAGATTTGACATTATTTTCTCAAGCAAAATGCAGCTTTTAGATTGTAGTAATAAGCTATTTCTATATAGTAAACTTAAACAAAACTATAAAGAGGAATATTATCTCTCTTTGCAAAATTTTGAATATCGAAAATTGTTGACAAAACTTCGGATCAGCAATCACAACCTAGAAATTGAAGCTGGTAGGACAAAAAAGATACCTCGCCAGCACCGGTTATGCAAATTTTGCAATATTGTAGAGGATGAAGCTCACTTCATCCTCCAGTGTACAGTAAATTCTACTGAAAGAAAAAGTTTCCTATCTAAATACAACATTAATTCTATGTTCACAGACTATGAAAATTTAATAAAGTTATTGTCATCTAATGAACCACAACTTCTGCAGGATTTGGGCCTCTTCATTAAAAAGTCGTTTGAACTGAGGAAAGCGGGCTTGCTGAATGCATAAGTTGTTCTTGTTTTATTGTTATTGTGTTATACATGTAATGTTATCTTTGTAATTTGCTATCGATCCTTGTTTGTGGATGTAAAAATGCAAATAAATGAATTGAATTGAATATATATGTATACATAAAAGTTAACATTCTATGAAATTTGCCACGCGGATTCACACAGTTTGCAAACAAAATTTCTTTCATACCCCGATGAAATTAAAAAATAGTGACTTCAATGCTTAATTGAAATTCGCCCAAAGTAATAATTACACTTCTTAGCATTGATGTAATCTTGGTATGAATAAATTTTGTTTGCCATCTGCGAATCCACGTAGCGAATTCTCATAAATGTTTGCAGACAAAATTTATTTACTAATCCGACGAAATCAAAAATAGTGACATCAATTCTTATAATTAGTTTTCCAGACAACTTGATTAAATAAATATGTTTACACGTACGATTCCATTGATTTTTCCAGGGATTATTTTTCCAAATGAATACGCAACATCAATGCTGCTATTGTGATTTCACGATTATGTCGGATATTCTCGCCATTCTCGGATATATTTTTTTCCATATTTTAATTATTTTTTCTTTATTTTCAAACTAAATCTGGTTTACTGATTGGGCAGATTCTTTTTTTTTTGTATACCACTATACAAATAGAGAATGGCAGGACTACCCGGCGATATTATCACAATAAAACATTGACGTTGCATATCGATTTGGAAAATAAAGATCCCTTGGAAAGCGTATTCTATCTTATCATATAGTCTAAAATATAATTATAAGCATTGATGTCTCTCTATTTTTTAATTTCAACAGGTTATTACAAACAACTGTTTGCAAACTTTTGTGGGAATCCGCTATGCGGAATTTTTTTCATACCCCGAAGAAATTAAAAAAATAGTGACATCAATTTTAAATAAAAGAAACAGTCGCCCAATCAGAAACCAACGTTTAGTATGAGAACAAAGAAAAAAATAATTGAGATAAGCAAAAATATAAGATGGGCGAATTCGAAGTTACTAGTAGACTGTGATAAACGTACCCATTATGATTGTACGACACGTGTCTATTGACACAGTGCCCACACGACCCCTCTGACCGGTCATCTCTAACGACTTAGAGCATTACACAGGATCTGTATAGCTGCTAAAGCTGTCATTGATGTGGACAGAAATGGAGACAAGGGGTCATCACTTCCTGTAAATCATAATGGTCAGTTAACTTGACCACTCGATCGATATATACATTAACACTTAGCGACAGGTCTTCATCTATATATATCTTTAACATATATAAGTATTACACAGCTAAGGAGATGTACGAAGTTTTTGTTTCTATCATAAGTAAAACATCATAAGCCTAGTCACCTTACGCAATCACGGCCGAAACTCAAACTAATTCCGAAATAAAATCACGTCCTTAATGTCCTTATAACCTTATTAAAAAGGATTCCAAAAGAATCATTTCACATCCAAGATAGTCAAACTTCAAACTTATTCCAAACTGTCGCCAGTGTGGACGACAAATACCTCCGCTGAACAAATTTAGTTGTAACTCCATTAATAGGGGGACGTTGCTGAATTTACTCAACTCCCCTTTATGTCAAGGTTCTATGTATCAAATTTTCCCAAAATTTGTCAAGCAGTTTAGGAGGAATTCGTCGCACCAAGTTGTGTCTACGGACGGACGTACAACCCGATTTCAGTACACTCCTTGAACTTAGTTGAGGGGGGTATCAAAAATATTTCTCGGACTAAGATGGTCAAACCTAATACTAATTACCAAAGAAAAAAATTACGTCCAAAATGGTCAAATTCCAAAAGAAATATGAACCGGGCCAAGATGGTCAAACTTGGATATTCGATAAGAAACTGTTCCCAGGCCTAAAAGTCAAACCTCAAACTTATCCCATAAGAATGATTTCCCGGGACTTATCGGCCAAACCTCAAGTACTTTCAAAAGAAACATTTCCTAGACCAAGATGGCCAAACCTTAAACTAATTCCAAAAGAAACATTTCCCCCTCCACACATACTGATTTGATAAGAAACATTTCTCATGTCTAAATGGTCAAGCCTCATAGTACCTGAATGCAGCTGTAATTGTTGATGCTCAACCGTCGTCGTCATCAGCCAGGTACATCCGTTTTCGAGGGTTTCAACCCTTTTCCTGCAACTCTCTCCGAATGGTGGGTCAGTAGAGGTGATCAGTCCCTACTCTCCGACGGTTGGCTTCCACAGCCAGTGGTATGCTCTCTCTGCCTCTTTCCTCAACTCTTTGCCATATAATATAAACTCTTTTTATTTTACATCGATTACGAAACAAGTTATACAACTTGTGTAAATCACTCTCGATGGCCCGGATGTAAGCGCGCGAGGGATATAAGTGTGGGAGGAAACCGGAGTGCCCGGAGAAAAACCGAGGCCACCTAATATCCTCCATCATGACTGGCGAGGGAATCTTCTGCAGACTACCTCAAATGGGAAGTACCATGCCTGACAGCCTTTTTTTCCCCGCATTCGTCTGGCAACTATGCATACTGTCTTTTTTCGCTCGTGCGCCGAATCTCCAAGGGAATGGTCAGTTCTGTCATGTCTGGTCTTAGTGCTGTCTCGACCACCTCTGGGAAGGCCAACCTTTTCCCTCCCAGGTCAACACGCATCTCCCAGTCTCCTGCACATCCTAGGATGCCTTGGTTACTAGCTGATTTCGTTGATGTTTCTCCCTCCTTTTGAAACTGGATAAATGTTGGTCCTTTCTGTATTCCCTTTGCCTTCTTTCTCTCTCTTTCCAAGGTATCCGCAAGCTATCTGTGCATCTGGTCTTGCTTCACTGTGTATCACCCTTGTTTTATTGAGCCAGTGGCACTTCACACAAAGAAAGAATCCTGTCACACTGCTGGCATGTTGGATCTTCCACAAGTCCCCATCTGTGAAGATTGGTTGGTGTTGGAAGTACATCGTATACTCCTCTCAAGGTGAACTGGAGCTGCCATGGCGTGTATTTTCATATCTCTGCCCGGGCAATTTCCTCTCTTCCGTTCCCCACCGAGTCCATGCCCCTGACTCCTCATTTCTAGTGGTTTCACTCTCCTTGCCTCTTCTTGTTGTTGCATAATCTCTCTCTGTACTGACTCTCTTCTATCTGTTTTATGGGCTTCTTTCCATCTAGTTGTCTGACCTCTTCCCAACCCCTGTCTGCCTATGCAGATTGTCCCAATAATATCCTTGTGGCGAAGTCTGCTCTCTGCCTCAGATACAGCCTTGCTGGCTGACCACCTCCTTCCTGGTCTCACCTCTACTCATGCTTGCCTTAATTTCTCATCCCTGGAGTCTTTGAGTGCCATGACAAGACTTGCTTTCCCGGTCTTAAACTCCTCCACTAATGATGTTAATTGTTAATCCAACTGTATAGTCCTGTTGATAGCACTGAGAACCCCTAACCATCTCCAGAGATATTTATCTATTCTCCTCTCAAGTCCCTCGGTTGTTGATACGGAGATCTCGTATAACATTAACGGCTAGGATGGCCATGGCAGTAGTCCTTGTTCGAATATCCATGCCTTGAAATTTCCTAGTAGGCATGTCTTGTCGTCGATATTCCTCAGTCCTTCACAACCTTGCTGTTATTGTTGGAGTCTCTCAAGCTGTCGTCATACTATTTCCCAAGACACTAGACAGGTTTGCCAACTATACATGTAGACGGACTTTCCTCTCTTCCTGAATGAAAAGGCGAAATTGTCTAGTCACTCGGCCTTCTTCAGGATCAAACATCTTTCATCCTGGCACAGGACACTGTATCCTCCAATGCTGTCGGGATCCACCTTGCTTGTACATGTGTTGTTGCGGTGTTTGTCAGATCATCCATGAATCCCCTTCTCATTGGTTGTCTGATGTTGGTTTCTAGACACCGGGCCTCTCGTCTCCCTTTTCCCTGTTTCAATGATTATGTTCATAGCCAAAATGAACAGTACTATAGAAATTGTGCAGCCTGTCACTATTCCCTTCTCCAATTTCTGCCATGATGTTACATAGTCCTTGACCGCAAATTACAGATGAATTCCTCGGTAATAGTTTTTGATGATTCCCTTCACCTTCTCAGGGATGTGGTACTGTTCCAGAGCTGTCTCTATCAATCTGTGTGGGACGGTGCCATACGAATTAGCCAGGTCCTACTACTGCCAGGTCTCCAACACACTTAACACACTGGTATGTTCCACACATTCAGAAAAACCGGTACCCTTCCATTCTGTGCTGATGTATCCACATACTCGTTAGATGCCATGTATGTTGTCATTCGCCTGGCAAACTGATTCCATAAGAAACATTTCCCATGCCTAAATGGTCAACGATCAAACTGATTCCTTGAGAAACATATCGCCTAAATGGTCAAACCTTTACACTGATTCCAAAAGAAACATTTCCTGTACTAATATGGTTAAACCTCAATCTAATTTCCAAAGAATGATTTAACGAGCATATTGGCCAAACCCCAAGTGCTTTCAAAAGAAACATTTCCCAGGCTAAGAGGGCCAAACCTAAAATGCCTTGAAAGGGTAAACAAGGGGAGGGGAAAATAGAGGGGATGGAAGATTACAGAGGAGAGAGGGGAGGGGGAGGAGAGAGGGGGAGGGGGAGATACAGGGGAGGAGATAGGGGAGGGAAGGGGAGGGGGATACAGGAAAGAGAGAGAGATATTGGGAGATATAGGAGAGTGAGGAGGAGGGTGAGGGGAGAGGGAGATACAGGGGAGGAGGGAGGGGGAGGGAGAGAGGGAAGAGAGGGGGGGGGAAGAGAGAGGGGAAGGGGGAGATACAGGGGAGGAGATAGGAGAGAGAAGGGGTGGGGGATAAAGGAAAGAGAGAGAGAGAGTGGGAGATACAGGGGAGAGAGGATGAGGGGGAGGAGAGAGGGGAGAGGGAGATACAGGGGAGGAGGGAGGGGGAGGAGAGAGGGGAGAGAGGGGGTGGAAGGAGGGGGAGGGTGAGATACAGGGGAGGAGGGAGGGGAGGAGAGAAGGGAAGGAGAGAGGGGGAGAGAGAGGGAGAGAGAGGGGGGAGGAGTGAGGGGGAATGTGAGAAGAGAGGGGGAGGGGAGATACATGGAAGGAGAGAGGGGGAGGAGAGAGGGGGGAGAGAGGGGAGAAGAGAGGGGGAGGGGGAGATACAGGGGAGAGAGGTGGAGGAGGAGGAGAGAGAGGGAGAGGGAGACACAGGGGAGGAGGGAGGGGGAGGAGAGAGGGGGAGTGGAGGAGAGAGGGAGGGGGAGATATAGGGGAGGAGGGAGGGGGAGGGGAGAGGGGGAGGAGAGAGGGGGAGAGAGGGGAGAAGAGAGGGGGAGGGGGAGATACAGGGGAGAGAGGTGGAGGAGGAGGAGAGAGGGGAGAGGGAGACACAGGGGAGGAGGGAGGGAGGGGGAGGAGAGAGGGGGAGTGGAGGAGAGAGGGAGGGGGAGATATAGGGGGAGGAGGGGAGGGGGAGGGGAGGGGGAGGAGAGAGGGGGAGAAGAGAGGGGGAGGAGAGGGGGAGGAGAGGGGGGAAGATACAGGGAAGGAGGGAGGGGAGAAGAGAGGGGAGGAGAGAGGGGGAGGGGGAGATACAGGGGAGGGAGGGAGGGGAGAGAGGGGGGAGAGAGGGGTGGGGGAGAGAGGGGAGGAGGGAAGGGGAGGAGAGAGAGGAGCAGGGGGATACAGGAGAGAGAGAGAGAGAGAGAGAGAGAGAGAGGAAGGGGAAGATACAGGGGAGAGAGGGGGAGAAGGAGGAAGGGGGAGAGGGGGAGGAGGGAGGAGTGGAAGGGGGAAGGTGTCTGTAGGTGACTTTATTATCGACTATTACCAACATCCAATGTAATTTATATACAACGCATTAGCTTTCCGAAAAGCTGAGTGGGCTATGCAGATCAAAGCTTAACTCTTTAATTGAAAAGAATATGGAAATTAAACAATGATATTATGATATTGATTAGAAATTTTTTAATGTTCTGCAGGAAACCATTTTATAAATTGTGGGCTTGTGTAGTGCAAGGTAGCCAGGCCTATTAATGATCAGTGATCAGTTTTAATTATACTTGTGTTACCAACAAAATAAAAAGAGCCCTGTGCCTAAAGCTCAGAAAAAAAATAAATAAAGAAAGTATTGAACTTTATCACATAATCCACCGGATATCCAGTGATTTCGCCCGTGTAATATTTTTGCGTATGTCACTAGTGTAAATAGGAAAAATGACATAAAATTTCATATGAAATGAGCACTCATGTAAGATCCTTTATTTATCTCATATCTTTCTGTGTTTTCTACGGTCGGTTTTCATTCCACATTTTAGTATGTTCCGTGTTCTGTCAATATTAGAATACACATTGCCTGATATTTATTGTTCCAAATATAGTGTTCTAAATAAAAAATATAAAAATAATGCCTTTAAATATATATTTGTTCCATTTACAGACTTATTTTTTGAAAATCCAAACTCGAAATAGTTTCAACATGAATGCTTGTTCTACTCTTAAATTTCAGAGGATGCAAACACTGCATGACCATGATCTATCAAAAAAGATGGCGTCCAAATTAGGACAGATTCAAGTCTTCAACTTCAACAGATAATGCTTGTAATATTTGGATCAAGCATTTGATTCAAGCATTCTTGCTACACGACTATATCCTGCACGAAACTGCAATAAGGCGTGATTTGCTCATGAATCTAAATGCTACGCCTCAAGCAGTATGTCAATAAGAACATTCATATCAACATCAACTATCACATTTAATGACTCAGAAAATAATGACAGTAAGTTGTATTAAGTTATACTTAGAGAACAAAGATCAAATTAAATATACATCACAGCTGAATATCACAGTTAAGAAATAGGTGGACGGATTGTGTAGATTCAGTAAAAATATATAAATATGTATATCTATGAATATGAAAACAGAATATGATTATTAAAGTTAAAATCCACTTAATATATAGACAATTCAATCAACAAAATGTATCTATAAAGACCAATTACCAGTAACAAAAGCTGCCTAGAGGTTATCGGAATTAGAATGCTTGATTGTTTAGCAAATAAATACAATACATTTGTACATAATTATCACAGAATCATTATCATACTTGCTACTATCAGATAACAAGAGATCCCAGAGTGATCTGATTTGGCACCCACCATGTCAGTCAATGAAAAAAATATTTTTCTCTGTTTTTTCTTCGCTTTCCTCACAGCCAATGAATATTATCACCTCTCTCATCTTCATCTGAACAACACATATTATGACATAAAGCTATTTGTTATTAAAGTAGAACACAAGCTGATGATTTTTTGTTTGGCGACTCTGGTTTTGATTCTTGTTTATGTGCTGCTTGTTCTGTTGTTTGGTTCACATGTCTCGTCTTTTCTGCTTGTGTTTTAGCTTTCTGTTGGTTGTCATATTCTTCTTTGGCCTGCTCCTTTGATTGTTTCCCTTTAGGGATTTTGTCTGGACCTTTATCTGATGTTTGTGGGTTCCCATTAGATACAGACAGAATACCTGTATACTCCTGTATCTTACCATGGAGTTCATCAAATTTGCTGCCGTCCCAGGTCATCTGAACGTTTGGATCGCGGTAAAAGTTAATAAAGAGGAGTTGTGTAAAGACCATACTCATTGGCCCGGCTGGTGGCCAGTCTATCTTCTCCAGGAGGAGGGGCACCATTGGCTTCTTTAGAGAGTCCGCCAGACTCACCTCACGACGACAGTTGGCTGACAGTGTGTACTTGGTGGTGACACAGTTTAGGACGACCTTACAGCCTCGCACACCCCTGTCAATTTTGTCGTAGAGCGAGTCGCCGCCTCCCATCTGGTAAATATCCATCCAGCAGCTGTACCCAAGTTGGTTGAGTCTCCTGTACAGCTGTTTAATCTCCTTCTGTTTACCCCACTGATACGACAGAAACACATCGGGGGAGGTTTCATCTTCCTGTAAATAATTATTAGAATTTAAAACAAGAAAAGTACAAAAGGACACTGTACACCTGCCCTATATGATGAAAGGAGTAAGTAATTATGATATATAAGTGAATAGCCAATGATGTGACCATGTGATCATATATTGTAATTCTTGTAAAACAAAGTACACATAAACATAGGATCGGTTTCTGATTGGTTATGAAGTCAGGATTAGTTTCTGATTGGTTATGAAGTCAGGATTAGTTTCTGATTGGTTATGAAGTCAGCATCAGTTTCTGATTGGTTATGAAGTCAGGATCAGTTTCTGATTGGTTATGAAGTCAGGATTAGTTTCTGATTGGTTATGAAGTCAGGATTAGTTTCTGATTGGTTATGAAGTCAGGATCAGTTTCTGATTGGTTATGAAGTCAGGATCAGTTTCTGATTGGTTATGAAGTCAGGATTAGTTTCTGATTGGTTATGAAGTCAGGATTAGTTTCTGATTGGTTATGAAGTCAGGATTAGTTTCTGATTGGTTATGAAGTCAGGATCAGTTTCTGATTGGTTATGAAGTCAGGATCAGTTTCTGATTGGTCATGAGGTCAGGATCAGTTTCTGATTGGTTAAGTCAGGATCAGTTTCTGATTGGTTATGAGGTCAGGATCAGTTTCTGATTGGCTATGAAGTCAGGATCAGTTTCTGATTGGCTATGAAGTACTCGTACCTGTGAATCTTCTTTCTTTCCTGTTGAACTTTGACCTTTGTCTTCTTTCTTCTTGGTGATGACAATTTCTTCTGCCACGGGAGTCCACCAATTCTTGTACTCTGTATCACATAACATGACAATTATACCAACATAAATGGATTTTCAAAAAAAATCTTATTTGCATAAGATAACTTAGATTTTTGAGCTAACAAAAATAACTAACTTATTTGAATTTGACCTTTAAATGTATCTGACCTGATTAGGTAGTCAAAGCGTTTGAATGTGTTAAGTCTAAATCAACACTTCTGTGTTACAGTTATGTAAGTGGTCAATGTATTTGACTTCTAAATCACCACTTCTGTGCTATGGTGGGTCAAGGTCAAGGCCTTCAATTTGAAGCAATTTCAGTGAACTTGCCAGGATGTAAGTTGGTGGCTTTTCACCTGGAACTCCAGCCTCCAGTAAAACTGTCCTTCATTAAATGACTATAGATTTTCAAAGGAAATAAAACCATACAATCCAAGAGTTATTTTTATTGTAAGAGATTAATTTTGATATCTAATATGTATTACCTTCAGTGATAAGAGACTCCTCAGGCATGGCCTTATACATGTTGAGCTGCATCAATAGTTCCTGGAACTTTGGGACCGGCCAGTATCGTTGGTCATTTGTTTCCTCCCCTCCTCGCTGGAAGAATCTCACAAACAGATATTCACTGAAGATGGGGCCCATGGAGCCCTTAGGGGGCCATGCCATCTTCTCCATCAGTAGGGGTATCATGGGCTTTCCCAGGCTTGTGGACAGGTTCACCTACAACATTCAATACATTGACCATTCTGACTATTACAACATTTAATCCATTGACCATTCTGACCATCAAGTGGACAGGTTCACCTACAACATTCAATACATTGACCATTCTGACCATCAAGTGGACAGGTTCACCTACAAAATTCAATACATTGACCATTCTGACCATCAATTGGACAAGTTCACCTACAACATATAATCCATTGACCATTTTGACCATTACAACATTTAAACCATTCTGACCATTACAACATTTAATCCATTGACCATTCTGACCATTACAACATGTAATCCAATGACCATTCTGACCATTACAACATGTAATCCATTGACCATTCTGACCATTACAACATTTAATCCATTGACCATTCTGACCATTACAACATGTAATCCAATGACCATTCTGACCATTACAACATGTAATCTATTGACCATTCTGACCATTACAACATTTAATCCATTGACCATTCTGACCATTACAACATTTAATCCATTGACCATTCTGACCATTACAACATGTAATCCAATGACCATTCTGACCATTACAACATGTAATCTATTGACCATTCTGACTATTACAACATTTAATCCATTGACCATTCTGACCATCAAGTGGACAGGTTCACCTACAACATGTAATCCAATGACCATTCTGACCATTACAACATTTAATCCATTGACCGTTTTGACCATTGCAACATTTAATCCATTGACCATTCTGACCATTAAGTGGACAGGTTCACCTACAACATGTAATCCAATGACCATTCTGACCATTAAGTGGACAGGTTCACCTACAACATGTAATCCAATGACCATTCTGACCATTACAACATTTAATCCATTGACCATTCTGACCATTACAACATTTAATCCATTGACCATTCTGACCATTACAACATGTAATCCAATGACCATTCTGACCATTACAACATGTAATCCAATGACCATTCTGACCATTACAACATTTAATCCATTGACCATTGTAAACATATAAACATAAACACATATACTTTGTAATGTTAGAACACCCTCTAATCTTATTTGATTAACTTCTCACCTAAAACATTACAAATACACTGCTCATCTCAGCGTTTTTAAAAGTATATTTATAATTTATTTGTTTGATGAAATGTTGATGTCATCACTTTAACCTTTAAAGTCAAGGTCACAAGAATGAGTTATTCTAGCTTGTTACCTCAGCTCCATAGAAATAGTCAATGAAAGTTAATTATAAGATGAGGTGATGGAGATCACTTATTACTCTGAGACATGCTGAGTGAACTCCTTGATAAGTGAACTCCTTCAATTGAGCTAAGTGGAATAATTAGTTTTTATCTTGTGGTAACACCTTGGTGACCTTGACCTTTGTAATATTTACTATGTTTCTGACCTCCAGTGACTTGACCCCGCCACCTATTCCCTTTGACCCTTTACCCACAGGTAGGTGGTTTTTCTCTGGGTAATCTGTTTTCCTTGGCCCCCTAAACCTGCCACATCCTTATATGACTGTGACTGTTAATGTTGAACCAAACGACCCCTGGTATCATTTTCTGATACTCACCTCACGGTTACAGTTCGGAGATTTAGAATATTTCTCCGATACACAACAGATGATAATTTTTGCCCCACGGATTCCATTGTCAATCTTCTCAAACAGTTTATCTCCGCCTCCCATTTGACCAATGTCCATCCAGCATTCGTATCCGGCCATTTGTAAGTGGTTCCTTAGCAACTTCACCTCATTTTGGTGACCCCACTGGTAACTAAGGAAAATTGGCGGAGGCGTCGCATATTCTACCTCTTCTTCAACAACGCCCTCTGGTGACAGAAACAGAAAATGTCAAGCATACGAGTGACATACTTGATGCACCAATAACATTAACTATGTGAAATATAATATTTTATGACATGGACATGAAATATTTGTCCTAAAACCAACAGTGGACATTACTACTGACCTACAGCCTTCATAGCATTCTCCACAATGGCTGCCCCATCCATCCGGTTCATCTCCTGTAGGGCGTTTAGTACAGCGTGTGTGGCCTCTATCGTCTTGTGGGTGGCGTACCACTCACTAAGGAGTCCCATACAGGGGTCATGTTGGGTCGCCCAGCCCTTGATGTCATCAGGTGTATACCCCAACCTCTGGGCCAGAAGTCTCCAGTCATGTTCGGTGGTAGGATTCATCAGTTTGGTCAGATCTCGCGACCATTTTGGGGCATTGGTCATGGTCTGTAAAAAGAGGAAATGAGAACAATCATGTTAAATTTCATAACCTCACATAAATCAAGGGAAACAAGAGGCCCATGGGGCTTAACGGTCACCTGAGTTCATATACAGAATGAAACAAAGACATATAACCACCATATCTTGGCCCATCAGGCCCTTGAAGTCAGTCAGTGTTTTTTCAGAAATTTGACTTTTTTATCTGTGAAGATTATTTGGTTCCATCAAACCTGTGAATTCGGAAGAAGATTTTTGAAATTTTAGCCATTTTGATCCATTTTTGGCTCCGCCCCTCTGGTCCCTGGGGGTCAGTCAGGACCAATATTGATAGGATGTTAAAATGCTATCTCAGGCTATTAATTCTTACCCAGTTTGACTCATTTCCTATAAAAACTAAGCAAAAAATGTTCATTAATGTGTTTTTCCTATAAAAACTACAGTAAACTTGACCCCCTCCCCACGGGGAAACAGGATAACCCAGGGTCCCAATTTCAGAAGAAATTTTTTGAAGTTCTAGCTAATTTTACCCCTTTTGGCCCCGCCCCTAAGGCCCCTGGGGGTCAGTCATGGAAAATTTGTTAATAGGATTCAATGGCCATTTCATAGGGATAATTCTGACAATGTTTGAGTAATTTCCTATCACAAATGACAAATGTGTTTTCCCTGTATAAACTATAGTAAACTTTACCCCCTCCCCAGGGGAAAACATGAGACCCCAGGGTCATATAATTCACAAGTTTTGTAGAGGGCCTTGAGACTATTCTATCTATGAAGAGTATTTGATTCTATCACATCTGTGAGTGGAAATAGAAGAAGATTTTTAAAATTTTAGTCAATTTTACCCCTTTTGGTCCCCCCACAGCCCCCTGGGGGGTGGGGGTCATATAATTCACAATTTTGATTGGCCTTATGCCTTATAGAAGGTTTGTGCAAAATTTCATTGAAATTGCATCTGCGGTTTTGGAGAAGAAGTCGAAAATGTAAATTGTTTATCGTCGCACATTTGTTTGTTTGTTTGTTTGTTTAGTTTTACGTCCTATTAACAGCCAGGGTCATGTAAGGACGTGCCAGGTTTGTTGGTGGAGGAAAGCCGGAGTACCCGGAGAAAAACCACCGGCCAGCGGTCAGTACCTGGCAACTGCCCCACATGGGATTCGAACCCGCATCCCAGAGGTGGAGGGCTTGTGGTAATATGTCGGGACATCTTAACCACTCGGCTACCGCGGCCCTTCGCACAACGGAAGACGGACGATGACATACAAAAGGCAATTACAATAGGTCATCATGAAATCTCAGGTGACCCAAAAATGAAATAAAAATGAGTTGACATATAAGTTGTATTCCTTCCTCATCACCATAATAAATTGAAATCAAGACCTCTAAAATGAAGAGGGGCTCTTAAAGGGACATGGGCGCTTATTGGGTCAATTACGGTATGTTAAATATAGCTTGACCTGCAAAATATATGATTTTGATAACAAGTTTACTGATATGTGTGGGTAGCCATATTAAATCTACTTCTATTTTAGAAGATAACAACACCTACCTTGTTGTCCACCTCCTCGACCTTGATCTTGGTTTCATCCAAATCTTTTTCTACAGTATCCACACGCTTATTGACGGTACTAAGTCCAGCTTTGACCGTTACGATTTCCTTTCCTTGTTTGTCGACTTTCTTATCCACCTTGTCAACCTTCTGTGAGGTCGCGACAACCTTCGTGTTGATTACGTTGATTTCACCTTTCTGTTGTTTTACATCCTCTACAATACCTCCAACACTGAAAATATAAAATTATATAAAAACTCAGTCCCCTTTGATAGTGGAGAGAAATAAACAACACCACAGTCTCCTGTGATAGTGGAGAGATATCAACACTGCACGCCCCTGTGATAGTGGAGAGAATCTCAGTCCCCTGTGATAGTGGAGAGAAAAATAAACACTACAGTCCCCTGTGATAATGGAGGACTTTGACATTGAACATAGACGTGGCCTGAATTGTACTAACCTTATACCATCCATGGAGTTGAGTATAGACGTGGCCTGAATTATACTTACCTTATACCATCCATGGAGTTGAGTATAGACGTGGCCTGAATTATACTTACCTTATACCATCCATGGAGTTGAGTATAGACTTGGCCTGAATTATACTTACCTTATACCATCCATGGAGTTGAGTATAGACATGGCCTGAATTATACTTACCTTATACCATCCATGGAGTTGAGTATAGACGTGGCCTGAATTATACTTACCTTATACCATCCATGGAGTTGAGTATAGACGTGGCCTGAATTATACTAACCTTATACCATCCATGGAGTTGAGTATAGACGTGGCCTGAATTATACTTTATATACCTTATACCATCCATGGAGTTGAGTATAGACATGGCCTGAATTATACTTACCTTATACCATCCATGGAGTTGAGTATAGACATGGCCTGAATTATACTTACCTTATACCATCCATGGAGTTGAGTATAGACATGGCCTGAATTATACTTACCTTATACCATCCATGGAGTTGAGTATAGATATGGCCTGAATTATACTTACCTTATACCATCCATGGAGTTGAGTATAGATATGGCCTGAATTATACTTACCTTATACCATCCATGGAGTTGAGTATAGACGTGGCCTGAATTGTACTTACCTTATACCATCCATGGAGTTGAGTATAGACATGGCCTGAATTGTACTTACCTTATACCATCCATGGAGTTGAGTATAGACATGGCCTGAATTATACTTACCTTATACCATCCATGGAGTTGAGTATAGATATGGCCTGAATTATACTTACCTTATACCATCCATGGAGTTGAGTATAGATATGGCCTGAATTATACTTACCTTATACCATCCATGGAGTTGAGTATAGACGTGGCCTGAATTGTACTTACCTTATACCATCCATGGAGTTGAGTATAGACGTGGCCTGAATTGTACTTACCTTATACCATCCATGGAGTTGAGTATAGATGTGGCCTGAATTGTACTTACCTTATACCATCCATGGAGTTGTGTATAGACATGGCCTGAATTGTACTTACCTTATACCATCCATGGAGTTGAGTATAGACGTGGCCTGAATTGTACTTACCATATACCATCCATGGAGTTGAGTATAGACATGGCCTGAATTGTACTTACCTTATACCATCCATGGAGTTGAGTATAGACATGGCCTGAATTGTACTTACCTTATACCTTCCATGGTGTTGAGTATAGATGTGGCCTGAATTGTACTTACCTTATACCATCCATGGTGTTGAGTATAGACATGGCCTGAATTGTACTTACCATATACCATCCATGAAGTTGAGTATAGACGTGGCCTGAATTGTACTTACCATATACCATCCATGGAGTTGAGTATAGACATGGCCTGAATTGTACTTACCTTATAACATCCATGGAGTTGAGTATAGACATGGCCTGAATTGTACTTACCTTATACCATCCATGGTGTTGAGTATAGATGTGGCCTGAATTGTACTTACCTTATACCATCCATGGAGTTGAGTATAGACGTGGCCTGAGTTGTACTTACCTTATACCATCCGTGGAGTTGAGTATAGACGTGGCCTGAATTGTACTTACCTTATACCATCCATGGAGTTGAGTATAGACATGGCCTGAGTTGTACTTACCTTATACCATCCATGGTGTTGAGTATAGACGTGGCCTGAATTGTACTTACCTTATACCATCCATGGAGTTGAGTATAGACATGGCCTGAGTTGTACTTACCTTATACCATCCATGGAGTTGAGTATAGACGTGGCCTGAATTGTACTTACCTTATACCATCCATGGAGTTGAGTATAGACGTGGCCTGAATTGTACTAACCTTATACCATCCATGGAGTTCAGTATAGACGTGGCCTGAATTGTACTAACCTTATACCATCCATGGTGTTGAGTATAGACATGGCCTGAATTGTACTAACCTTATACCATCCATGGAGTTGAGTATAGACGTGGCCTGAGTTGTACTTACCTTATACCATCCATGGAGTTGAGTATAGACGTGGCCTGAATTGTACTTACCTTATACCATCCATGGAGTTGAGTATAGACATGGCCTGAATTGTACTTACCTTATACCTTCCATGGTGTTGAGTATAGACGTGGCCTGAGTTGTACTTACCTTATACCATCCATGGTGTTGAGTATAGATGTGGCCTGAATTATACTTACCTTATACCATCCATGGAGTTGAGTATAGATATGGCCTGAATTATACTTACCTTATACCATCCATGGAGTTGAGTATAGATGTGGCCTGAATTGTACTTACCTTATACCATCCATGGAGTTGAGTATAGACGTGGCCTGAGTTGTACTTACCTTATACCATCCATGGTGTTGAGTATAGATGTGGCCTGAATTATACTTACCTTATACCATCCATGGAGTTGAGTATAGATATGGCCTGAATTATACTTACCTTATACCATCCATGGAGTTGAGTATAGATGTGGCCTGAATTGTACTTACCTTATACCATCCATGGAGTTGAGTATAGACATGGCCTGAGTTGTACTTACCTTATACCATCCATGGAGTTGAGTATAGATGTGGCCTGAATTGTACTTACCTTATACCATCCATGGAGTTGAGTATAGACGTGGCCTGAGTTGTACTTACCTTATATACCATCCATGGAGTTGAGTATAGACATGGCCTGAATTGTACTTACCTTATACCATCCATGGAGTTGAGTATAGACATGGCCTGAATTGTACTTACCTTATACCTTCCATGGTGTTGAGTATAGATGTGGCCTGAATTGTACTTACCTTATACCATCCATGGTGTTGAGTATAGATGTGGCCTGAATTGTACTTACCTTATACCATCCATGGAGTTGAGTATAGACGTGGCCTGAATTGTACTTACCTTATAACATCCATGGAGTTGAGTATAGACATGGCCTGAATTGTACTTACCTTATACCATCCATGGTGTTGAGTATAGATGTGGCCTGAATTGTACTTACCTTATACCATCAATGGAGTTGAGTACAGACATGGCCTGAATTGTACTTACCTTATACCATCCATGGAGTTGAGTATAGACGTGGCCTGAATTGTACTTACCTTTATACCATCCATGGAGTTGAGTATAGATATGGCCTGAATTATACTTACCTTATACCATCCATGGAGTTGAGTATAGACATGGCCTGAATTGTACTTACCTTATACCATCCATGGAGTTGAGTATAGACATGGCCTGAATTGTACTTACCTTATACCATCCATGGTGTTGAGTATAGATATGGCCTGAATTATACTTACCTTATACCATCCATGGAGTTGAGTATAGACGTGGCCTGAATTATACTTACCTTATACCATCCATGGAGTTGAGTATAGACATGGCCTGAATTGTACTTACCTTATACCATCCATGGAGTTGAGTATAGATGTGGCCTGAATTGTACTTACCTTATACCATCCATGGAGTTGAGTATAGACGTGGCCTGAATTGTACTTACCTTATACCATCCATGGAGTTGAGTATAGACGTGGCCTGAATTGTACTTACCTTATACCATCCATGGAGTTGAGTATAGACGTGGCCTGAATTGTACTAACCTTATACCATCCATGGAGTTGAGTATAGACGTGGCCTGAATTGTACTTACCTTATACCATCCATGGAGTTGTGTATAGACATGGCCTGAATTGTACTTACCTTATACCATCCATGGAGTTGAGTATAGACGTGGCCTGAATTGTACTTACCTTATACCATCCATGGAGTTGAGTATAGACGTGGCCTGAATTGTACTTACCTTATACCATCCATGGAGTTGAGTATAGACATGGCCTGAATTGTACTTACCTTATACCATCCATGGTGTTGAGTATAGACGTGCCTGAATTGTACTTACCTATACCATCCATGATTGAGAGGCCTGAATTGTACTTACCTTATACCATCCTGGAGTTGAGTATAGATGTGGCCTGAATTGTACTTACCTTATACCATCCATGGAGTTGAGTATAGACGTGGCCTGAATTGTACTTACCTTATACCATCCATGGAGTTGAGTATAGACATGGCCTGAATTGTACTTACCTTATACCATCCATGGAGTTGTGTATAGACATGGCCTGAATTGTACTTACCTTATACCATCCATGGAGTTGAGTATAGACGTGGCCTGAATTGTACTTACCTTATACCATCCATGGAGTTGAGTATAGACGTGGCCTGGTCCTTGATGCCGCCTGTAGCGCCATCTTTCTGAAGCTGCTCTATATATGTTCGGTACGGTTCCAGACTGTTGGTCCCATTCTGAGTACCAATCGTGTGTATAGCATCAATCAGGGCCACTTGGTAAACTGGATTATCACACCTTTTGGCCAGGTTAACCACCTCTGCTAAAATTGTACCCACCAATTCCTAAAAACATGCAATGTATAATTATATTACTTATCAAATATGGCACCACATAGGCTTTTCACTTGGCAATTATTAGAAATTGAGAAACACATTAAGTTATATAGGACCCCTTTTAACGAGTAAAAACAATTTATATTGAACTAAATGATGATTGCTTTTGTCAAATTTCCTTAAACTAAGAACAAGCATGTATGCACTATCATTTTATTATTTGAACGAAACATAATTTTTCCACATTTAGAAACTGGAGGAGATAAAAGCCTCAGAATACAAGGACGATTTAATAAGCTTAACCAATGTATATATTAGATCACAGTGACCTACTTTTGGTATCAATGAGAATTTCACAATGTATATATTAGATCACAGTGACCTACTTTTGGTATCAATGAGAATTTCACAATGTATATATTAGATCACAGTGACCTACTTTTGGTATCAATGACAGTGACCTACTTTTGGTATCAATGAGAATTAAACAATGTATATATTACAGTGATATCAAGATGGCTTTTTGTCATTACCTCATGATTAGCTGCTAGTGCTATACCAATAGCCTGAAGGGCTGAGGTGAAGGTTAAATTTAGCTTTGGATTCTTCAGCACACGGTCAACTATATTCTTTCCGAACAGTTCTGGTTTTTTGGGAATGATGTGACTGAGAGCTGACAGAATCCTGTACTGGTTGTCTGAGTTGTCTATACACCGTTCAGCCAACATCATATCCACACTCTCCGGAGTAAACAACTGTAAAATAAATATTACCGTGTCACTATTACTTTTTCTAGTGAACCAAAATGTTATTTTCAACGAACAGACATTATACACAGGTCACTTTAATTATGTGACTTATGTACAATGTTTTTTTTTCCTTTTTTCTCTCTCTCTCTCTTTTCATCCTTATTTGTAATACACTAAAAGGCAACAGCTAGAAGTCTACAGACAGTGTCAATGTTCTATTTCATTCATACAGTCAAACCTGCCACAGCGACCACCTCCGTATAGAGACCACCTGGCTAATAAGACCACTTTCTCAAGATCCCAAATAACCAATTTCAGCATAATCTAACCTGTGTATAAAAATCACTTGGCTATATATATAAAGATCAATTTTCTCTTGTCTCTTGGGTGGTCTTTATGGACAGATTTGACAGTAGCCCAAAAACCGTAGTTTACAAGTCTGAATCTCATATGTGGCACTTTCTGTGAGTACTTAGTATTACAGTAATTTGGTCATTGTTCTTCCATCACCTTCTATATCCAACATGGCTTCAAAAAAACAGCTAACTACATAAAATTGTTAAATCAAACTAAACTAGTTAAAATCATATATATTTACAAAAGTAATGTGAGGAAAAATAAAGCCTGATAAATTTTTGAAGGATTACACAAAAATGTAGATTTTACCTCTGGCTGTTTTTCCCCAATATCCATTAAAACCACTGACTGCATAGATGAACTGTCAACATCGGTGTGTTTTTTTATGGTTTGTATCAGGTCGTTAAAGTTTTCCTCAGACATTCCATCACTCTCCTTATAAGGCCTCCAAAGGGCAGCTATCAAAATCAGAAGGACAACACACTCTAACTATTAATCCTAAACACTGTCTATACTCTCTATGGTTACACAATATACAGATTTCTGACGCTGAAAGATTTCAGAAATTCTTTAATTTCTTTCTTGGTCATATAATTCATATGAAAATGATCACTTAGCAAAAATCCAGTCTGATGTACTAAATAACAGGGCAATTAATTCTGAACCTCACCCACAGAAAACTTCAACAATTTGTTTTTGTGGTCTTATCACTTCTCTAAGCTAAATTGATAAAGTTTTACCCTAGAAATTCATTATCATTCGAGCTATGTTTTGTGGTTTCGCAAACAGCATGAAATTGAAGGAGTTTATCTATGGTATGGTAAGTTTTTAATAATGTCAAGAGGTGTCCTCTCCTTAGAGATAACCTCTTCTTAGAGATATCCTCTCTTTAGAGTTAACCTCTCCATAGAGAGGACCTCTCCTTAGAGATAACCTCTCCGTAGAGATAAGTTTTCCTTAGAGATGACCTCTCCTTAGAGATAACCTCTCCTTAGAGATAACTGCTCCTTGGAGATAATCTCTCCTTAGATATAACCTTTCCTTAGAGATGTCCTCTCCTTGGCATGATTCAGATTAAAACAAATTATCATCTTTTAAAATCTTTCGGTATGATATAAAAATATATATAACTATGTGGGAATTGTCAGGCAATACAACTTAACACTCACACAAAGCCGCAATTGAGCGCGTGGATTTGTACCATTGTATGATGGGGCTGACACAAGAGATGAGTAGAGTTGGGGCCTGGGAACTCGCCAGGGACATGATGTGTTGTGCTCCCTCCCTTAGGTTGTCATCCTCATGTCCTAATTGCTTTATAATGGCCGGCATCAATGGTGCCAACACTTGGTTACAGGTCTCAGTGGCAAGATGCTGGAATAGACGACAGAAGAACAACAGTAACATAAACAAATTGGGTAAAACAAGAAGTCCTATTATAAGGTATTACTATGTGTGTATAAATGCTGTATTTACCTCGGAGGAAATAAAACATTGTATTTCCCTGGGACGTGTGCCCCTATATGTGACCGCCCGTCTTCTACAGGGAGTTATCTCCCCTTCTGATTGTATACCACCAATAATGGACGAAGCGTAAAGCATCATTTTTAACTCATCACAAATTTCAATTATACATTTGTATTTAACACAGAGTAGCGAATCACAAATTTTCGGTATAGACCAAAAATAAACAATTTATGTAACATTGGGGTGGCAGTGTGATATGAAGGTTCATTTTCCCTCAGATGCAAGCCCTCGGGAAATATTACACCTTCGGGTAAATAAACCTTCATATCACACTTCCACTGGCAGTGGGACATAAATGCATAATTTATGGTATTAAGAATAAATCTATACACTTTCTAAGTGACTGAAACTATAAATCAAATATCATTTCCTTTATGAAAGTAGAAATTCTATTATTTTTGTATTATTATTATTTTGGGTTACATAATTTATTAATTTAAAAATTGAATACATTGGATGCATGCTCTCATTTAGTTTATCGTTTTGCAGGCATCGCGTAAGTTGAAAAAAAATTGCCAGACATTCGGACCGGCAAGGACTGTGAGTAAGCAGGACCAAACAAGATATTGACAGACAGAACAAAATGTCAATTTTTGAAGTAAAAGGTCCAAGTCAAATTTTGCCAGACATGTCCGTCGGACCGGCAACTTTCGCGATGTCTGGTTTTGTGGATTCTTAAAATCTAGAGGGAAAACCTCAATATGTATAGCTTTCTCCTCACTCCTTACCAAATTTACGAAGGTCTGTACACGGGTCGCGGCCACGCAGCCGTAGAGACTGATATGAGCCGTGACCACATCGATATAATCCAGATCCTCAGTTTCCATAGTGTACAGTATCATCTTGATCATAATTTCATTCACTTCATTTGGTATTTCTTTTCCTGAGCTAAAAAAATTAGAATATATTCATCATAATTCTTACTGGTTCAAATACACTATTTATTATACCCTCCCTTTATTGACATGATGAACTGAAATCCTGATAACGCTTTATTTTTGATAGGGTTGCAGGGAATAAGTGATTTAAAAAATATTTTTGACACTCTTGCCTCCCTGTGTTGAAACTCATAAAAATGAGGTACTGCATGTTCATAGCTGGGTTGAAATATCCCTTTGGGAGTTAATGAAGAGTATAGTCGGTCGTCTGTTTTGTAACATAGGGGCATAACTCTTTAACAAGGGGCCCAGAGGGCCTGTATCGCTCACCTGGTTTGTAATGCCAAGTAATGTTCTGAATACAGGTTCATTGTTTCTTTTCTGAAGGAATTTTAATATATACCTCTAATTCCCTTATTAGGCACCGCACCTCCTGCCCCCAGCGGGCAAAATTTAAACAAGTTCTGTTCCCCTTCTCCCAAGGATGTTTGTGGCCAAATTTGGTTACAATCCATGCTAAACTCTAGGACACGTAGTGATTTATAGGAATTACTTCTATTTCCCCTATTGGGCCCCGTCCCTCTTGTCCCCAGGGGGTCAGAGCCAAAATTTATACAAGTTCTGTTCCCCCTCCTCCAAGGATGTTTGTGGCCAAATTTGGTTACAATCCATTCAGAACTCTATGACTAGTAGGGATTAAAAGGAAATGTTGACGGACGGACGGACGACGGACGCCGCGACATGACATAAGCTCACCGGCCCTTCGGGCCAGGTGAGCTAAAAATGTGTAGGTATCTTGTTCACATTATGCACATAAACATTAGTGTCAGCGAGTTTAATTGAAATTCCTCAAGTAGTCAATCAATCATTGTGCCTTCTTATGGACAGACACGTGGACAGATAGACAGACAACCTAAATCCAGCAAACACCCCCCCCCCACCTGTTAAGGGGAAATGGGGGGGGGGGGGGGGAGTTATAATAACCAAACATAATGACTAAAACCTGGCACCTCCTGCAAAACTGCAAAAATACTTCAGCCAAACTCTGGAGTGCATGTCCATCTAACCCTACCGTGTACCTGTACGTGCTGAGGACAATATTGAAGATGTTATCGGCCGTGACCCTAAGTATGTTTTGAGGACAATATTGAAGATGTTATTGGTCAGTTACCCTATAGTGAAGTACCTGTATATGTTGAGGACAATATCAAAGATGTTATTGACCAGTTACCCTACAGTGAAGTACCTGTATATGTTGAGGAAAATATCGAAGATGTCATTGGCCAGTTACCCTATAGTGAAATACCTGTAGGCCCTGAGGACAATATCGAAGATGTTATCGCCCAGTTTTTGAGTGTTGTTATCCTCCCATGGGTAGTCCTGGTCCATGTACAGTACCGAAAACTTCTTTAGTAGGCTAGGGATCACTTCTTTGTTGTTCTGAAATGATAACAAAATACAGACATTAAATTCTCAGGCTTCTTACATGATATTGTGTCTACAAGATGTATCATACAACAATACATTGCATATTTACCAAGTCATCTTACATTCTATACCAGAACAGATACAAAGATAGCTTAAGACTGCATTCCTCAAGCACCTCTCACTTGCTTAACTTGGTCCAAATGATGTATCTGATGAACTTTTGAATACCCATAAGCTTATTCTTCAAACAGTATCATATCCACTTTCAATATGTATGGTACAACAAACCATTTTATATGGTAAACATGTGAATATCCCTAGTGTAATAAAGTACATGGTAGTCAAAAAATGACTAAAATAAAATATTTCTCACATAAAGTTGTAAAAATGGAAAAAAACTGAAGTTTTGACTTAAGTCTAAGCTTTTGTTTTGATATATCAGAGGCAGGTTTCTAATCTTACCTCCAGTGTAATGTTGCCTACGAATCCTTCAGCAAATTCATTGAGGGCTTCCGATCGTTTCTCCATTATGTTCACTACAAAGTTAGCAACTCCACCCATAGCTTTGTCTGCAACTTTTACAATTCTGAATAGGGAAACAATTTTTTTAAATTAAACAAAACATAAAATTTAGCTGTGTCGCATTGTAAGTATGGGGAATAATGTCCAACTTTTGATCACTAGTGGTCACCTGTGGGACGGAGGAATCACCTTGTAGGACGGAGAAATCACCTGTGGGACTGAGAAATCAGAGGGCCACATTGTCTGGTACTGGCTGTGTAGGGCGAGGGGTTTTCTCTGGGAACTCCTAACTAGCTCTCCTCTACCAACATAGCCTGGTACAAAATCTTAATGGTCTTGATGGAAGTAAAAAAACTAAAAGACAACCATCCTTTAAATGTTAGGGGAATGAAAATAGTTCTTATATTGAGATATATTGCCATTTTATTTAAAGATGCTCCACCGCCAGAGCATAAATGATATTCATAATTTGAACAATAATTGGTGTTTAATCGTGTATATATATGTCTAATTAGCACAAAAAATGTAATAAAATAATTTATTTTGTCTTTGGTGCATGTGCAATCAGTATTTCATTCCATATAGGATATAGTGACATGGATTTTGTTCGGGATGCAATTAATTATTTTTCATATTTTAAACTTGAAGTAAAGTTAGAAGCTCAAACTTTTCAATGGTGGTAATGGTGTAAAGTAAGTAACTTTTTTAACTGAAGAAAAATACTAAATCATCTGCTCATGTTTTTTATAGTGAAAAAATATAATTTGTCAGCGGTGAAGCATCTTTAAAAGATACATATCTATACAATACGTAAATAGCACACATCACATTATACTGTAATTTGGTAAAATACTTGAAGGATGATTCTAAAGTATGATAAGGTCATAATGAGCGATCTATATATACTGTAAACATTTTTATCAATGAAAGTCAAACACACCAGACAAGTTGAACAGTTCATTAAATTCAGGTTTCAAATGAATAGAAACTAATTTCCATCTTTTCCCCAAAATTCATGCAAAGTTAACACCTATAAATCCTATTGGTATATATTAATTGTGACAGTATGATATTGCGATAGACTCGTGCGATATTATTGTCCATCCCTGATTAGTCACTCTACCTTAGCTGTTCGAGTATACTGTTGATGTTATCTCCGTAGGCTCGGAGTAGTCGGGACGTATCACTTTTCCCGTCTGTTGGAAAGTCCACAGTACTTATGATTTCTATCATTTCTACGGCCTCTTTATAGTTTGCCTGTAAAGACATTTATTTAAACTATACTGACGAAAATGGACTCCCCCCCCCCCCAGGTATAGAAAGCAGATCTAGATAGGGCTACACAATAGGGCTACACAATGTATTGTAAGTGATTTAGCTTCTGGTGAAAGTGTTTTGATGACATTTAGCAAAAGAATGAAATGAGTTATCATGCATTTCTTTCAATTTTAAGAATCTGTTCAATGTCATATATGTCACTTGTTCCATAGATTTCACTGTTTTCAAAAAACAATTTGTCAGATATCCCGCTCGCAGAAAACAATTTACAATCTTCTGAATTGTGTAGTTAAAATGCGAAATTTAAAAATACATTCTTCCATTTGAAATCATTAAAATGTTCACAATAACATCAAGTTATGTAATTTTAGTTATTATCTTACTACTAATAGTTAAAGATGCTCCACTGCCGACAGAGCATAAATGATATTCATCATTTGAACAATAATTGGTGATTAATCGTGTGTATATATGTCAAATTAACACAAAAAATAATATAAAATAATTTATTTTGCTTTTGGTGCATGCACAATCAGAACTTCATTCCATATAGGATATAGTGCCACCGAATTTTTTCGGGATGCAATTAATTATTTTTCATATTTTGAACTTGAAGTAAAATTAAAAGCTCAAACTTTTCAATGGTGGTAATGGTGTAAAGTAAGTAACTTTTGTAACTGTAGAAAAATACTAAATCGTCTGCTCCTGTTTTTGATAGTGAAAAAATACCATTTGTCAGCGGTGGAGCATGTTTAAAGAACAATATCATACCTTCCAGGTCCAAACTTTCCTGAACTTTGTATTATCCAGAATGTTGTTGGCTATAGATGCGCTGTCCTTTAGACCACACTTAAGCAGTCCCTTAACAATTGGAAACCACAGAGCAACAGACTCCTTCCTACAATGAGAGGGCATTGACAATCATCTGTCTCATATATACTTCATAAGTCTTAGTCTAGAGAAGCTGGATTCATATGAAGCATATAGCAGTACTGAAAATGATTTTAATTCCATGAAAGGCCTTTGTCGAAATTATGGAGAGTATAATTATTGTCAGAATCATTTGATGCAAATCTGAGTTATATTTACAGTTATGGTGAAATCAGAGCTATATCTACAGTTATGGTATAAATTCAAACCAACCTGGAAAACAAGGGCCTAAAGAGCCCAAATCACTCACTTATTACAGTTAAACTGTAATTGGTAATCATGGTGCAAACTAAAAGCAAGCGGTGTGCCCTTTTTGAGGTCTAAAATGGCTATGTTGTTTTGAAGTTAAAAATAACAACTGTACTCTTTATGGTTCTTTTACAGCCCTAATCAGATTTCAGCTGAATCACATCTGTTTAACTGGAGAAGTTTCAAAATTTGTTTTCCAGAATGGCTTGGTTGGTACTGTGTATGTATTGTAAGTGAATGTATACAGCTACATACATTCATATCATTTTTAACTGTCATCACATATTGAATTAAAGACTGATTATTTCAACATTTTTTTGTGAGAATCAAGGAAAAGTAAGCAAAAACACAATTTTCCCCTACATAAATTATCAAATAGCAAACTCGCCCCGCCTCCCTCATTCAATCCAGAAACCAATGATTCCTGAAGTTCATCAACAAATAAAACATATTGGAAATGTGCAATCCGGTGTCATATCAAAAAAGTATCCCCCATCAAAAAAGTATCTGGATACTTTTTGATGGGGGATACAAATTTGATATGACACCAGCATGACACCTGTGATGAGTAGAAGCCCTTTTTGCTTACAACAGACCGAAGATCAGGTATATTAGATAATTACCTGACAGACAGACATGGGGAGCAGTCTCGTACATTTGTGACTATAATAAAGGATATTTGAAGCTTACTTTACAGTGGCTGATTTCTGTACCGAGTCTGCCATTCTGAAGGCCCAGTTCTCCAGAGATTTCGGTGATGGTGCATTCGTTAGTATCTCGGCAAAGACAGGAGCCCACTTGACAACAATCTCAGGGTGATTCTGAAAAGATCATACTTTCATTTTAGATCATATACATTTATTTGTACTTTTTATATAACCTCCTAAATATAATTTAGTTAAATATAATAGATAAGCTGAGTTCAACTTAGAAATCAAAAGTTTAATTTATCAATAAGAAAGAGAAGATTAATTAGGTAATCAAGGTTATAGATAACAAATTAATTTCAATATAGAACTTGAATCCCAAAAAATACCTTGGAATAATTAGTGTAGAACCTCCTTATCTCCTATTGGTTTATACAAAATGTATTCAATTTATAATTATTTACATGTAATGATCGTAGGGTGGTGGTTTTTCTCCGGGTCCTTCTTAATAATTAGCTTTCCTCTATGTTCTTAAATGACGTACCATGGCTGTTACATAGGATGAAAAACAAACATGCAAATACTTGTTTTTTTAGTACTCGGTACTACGGATCTTTGACGTTCTGAAATACAAACGAAAGTTGGTAGAGAAAAACGGGAGTATGTTATACATATAAACATTTGCCTATGAAAAATATAAGGACACGATGAGGTCAAAGACAGACAGTATATATTCACAAGTGTCCTCATTTACCCGAAATTTTAAGTGAAATAACAAATTATTAAAACATCTCTTTTAACTGATAATAACATAAATGAAGTCAAGCACGACTGCAACTCGATTACGAAGTTTCCACTTTTAACTTGCGTGTTGTACAAATTACGTGTACAACCGTAATTATTAAGAGAGCAATTGTATTTATTGAAAGTTTGCATATTTATACGATATTTTAATAAATAACAAACAAATTGTTACAACAACACTTTATTAAATAATATTAACCGGTCCACAAATAATTAAATTTTAGTGAAGCGAGCAGCGTATACCGAGTCCTTTAAATAGTATCAATGTATTGAAATGACGAATAAAAGATTTTTCCACACAAACAACACATTAAAATGCATTTCATCAAATATCCATCTATAGTGCTTGAATTTCATATTATCGATATTTCATAACTCAACAATTTGTAATAAGTAACATAGTATAGCTGTTTCCCGTCATCAATCACAAGTTTAAGTTTGTTTTTATTTTTTTCAGATTGTTCGAAAGGCTCTTCCGCTTACCGTGAAAAAAGTAATTCCCTTCGGAATATTTTTTCATAACCGATTAAACTACAAGGGTGGTCCATTCATGATCATATGGTAATACATTATAATGTGTAGCATATAAAGTTCATGACGAATGCATCGATTTTAGGGTCGCCCATGTACATATACAAATGTGTACTACTACAAACGCCACAGCTACTGTAAAAAAGATTGAACATTTTGAATTCGTGTTTCTTCGTCATTTTGCAGTTCTCTCATGCATAACAAAGATATAAAGTAATGAAAATATTTCCTTTCCAGTTATCTATATTCAAATTAAGTCAATTATGGCATAATCAATGATGAACAACAACGTTGAAGATAGTTTGATGCAGATGGATACATGTATATACATAACACTGAAGAATACGTGTAAAATTGCATGTTGGCTAATCTCATTCCAAGCGAAGAATCTCTAAGAAAAGCATATTTGTAAAACATCAAACTTTGTAAAAATACGAACAGAACGTGAAATGTACTGTCCACATTGGACGGGCACAGGTAAGTTGTTTATAGATTTAATCTCACTCCAAGAAGTTGTGTTAATTACAGGTGAAGTTTCAGAACTCCTCCCCCGGCCCGTGGCAAGCGACAGGAGGGTTCGACGACACAAAAGTAACACCTGTCGTGACCTATCTACCTGTACAGGGTAAAATACCCGTGCGCGTCACGCTGGGAAATTGAAGAGATTCCAGGTACAAATAACAACGAACACGTGTGTGAGAAAGTAATTGTCCAGTTTTTATTGATAATGAAGCAGAAACGTATATCACGCTGTCTGATTTAGACACGCACGCGTACCAGTACGTGTGAAGGCCTTACAATGTAACGTACCTGCACAGTTAGAATTCTGTACACGTTTACATCTTTTGAATTCCCCTTTTCCATTTTCATATAAATACAAGTACTTATTTATTGCGTTTAAAAAATATGTACATGTAGATGCCAAATCTCACCTCTTTCCCGTGTTTACAAACTCGTCATGTTAATGATTTTTAAACTTTCGAATTTATTTACAAATCTCCCGAGTTTGCGTTCTTCGCTACATTGATAATATTTAACATAACAAGAACAATATTATGCCAGCGTGTCTGTAATATCGTTTTATTATTTTTTATTATCTTTTGTTTTAGCTATTTTTCTTGTGTAATCTTTCAGTTGTCGTGGATTTTTTTTCTAAAATAATGCTTTTTTGACATTAATGTTTCTGTAAGACAGTTTGTTTCGTTAATATTTGGAATTGCTTTCGCAGAAATAATAATAACAGCTAGAAACATATATACATATATTATAATATGTTCTCTGAATAATAATAATAAAAAAGTGAAAATCACATTAAATTTTGTAGTAGTTTTTGATAATTATTACTTTATTATTTTCATGTAAATTGACTGAATGAAATGTTATTTAAATACGAAGGTAATTTTCAAGGACGTTTTTCACGGATCACGGAGCGTCATGTATGCGATCTTGTTACTGTACATATTATTATTTCCAACCACATCTAACAAACATATATACATCCAAAAGATATATTAAAATGCAATACAATACACTTTATTATTCATTTTTTTTTTATTTCATAGATGTTACGATGATCGCTTTCTACACGAAGCGGTAAACGTAATATCTATAGGAGAAAAGTTAATGAACATTAAATACCCGGATCGTCAAAGCGTCTCACCGGTAATGGTTCTATTAATTTAGTGGTTAACGTTAGCGGAAGTTGGAATCCTGCTAACGATTAACTCTCAAACGATTTCTTTCTAACGCAAACGATATATAAAACGCAACAACTAACGATTAACGATTGCTAACACGCAAACGATAGAACGATTAACGATATAAACGATTGCTAACGCTAACGATTGCTAACGGAAAATAACGCAAACGCAAACGAAACGCAAAATTTGGAACGCAAAAACAAAAAACGGTTCAAGTACTGTTAAGACCCCTGCCCCCCCCCCCCTCCAGCCTCCAATGTAAACCTTTCTTCTAAATGTCGGTTGTCTACACCAGGAATTTTAGTTAACGATTGTATCCTACAATTAGAGAAAAAACTCACCGCTATGGAGCCTTCTGGCAATTCCTCAAAGAGACACCTCCCAAACGGTTCCATAACTTGTGGATATTTAGCACTTTGATTTGATACGGCCACTTTCTTCATGAACGTTAAAAGACTATCTAAAATATCTGTCAAGTCTTTTGGATCTCCACTGCAACATGTGCAATGTATCAATGATAATTAAAATAAATTTCATATTACAGCATTTATTTCATTTTAAAATGGTAAAATCCAGCACTTTGCTTTATCGGAGTGATTTTCTTGGTCCTTGTAAAACATGTTAATTAACATTAATTTTTTTATAACATATAACACTTAATTGGAGTAACAAGTCCTTCCAACTTATATAGTTTTCTTATACAAAAATTAACACGTAGCTACTATGGTCATTAATTAATCTGAATTTTTTACCAGATGTTAAAGGTAATCATTTTTGAATACCTGATGCTGTAATTTATCATTTTTGAATACCTGATGCCGTAAAGGTATAATTTTTGGATACTTGATTCTGTAAAGTATGATTTTTGGATATCTTGAATTACTGTAAAAATTTTGAAGTATAATACTTGGATACCTGACAGTGTGTAAAGTATGTTTTTTTGGATACCTGACGCTGTATAGTATAATTTTGGATACCTGAAGCTGTAAAGAATAATTTTGGATACCTGACAGTGTAAAGTAATATTTTTTGGATACCTGACGCTGTATATGATATAATTTTGGAATACCTAGAAGCTGTAAAGAATATTTTTGGATACCTGACAGTTGTAAAGTATATTTTTTGGATACCTGACAGTGTAAAAGTTATATATTATTGATACCTGACGCTGAAAAGTATAATTTTGGATACCTGACGCTGTAAAGTATAATCTTTGGATACCTGACAGTGTATAGTATAAATTTGGATACCTGACAGTGTTAAATGTATAATTTTGGATACTGACAGTGTAAAGTATAATTTTGGATACCTGACAGTGTATACAGTATAATTTTGGATACCTGACAGTGTATAGTAATAATTTTGGATACCTGGACAGTGTAAAGTATAATTTTGGATACCTGACCCGTATAGTATAATTCTTTCATTTTTAAAAAAACCTGTGGGATACCTGACGCTGTATTAGTATAATTTTTTGGATACCTGAAGCTGTAAAGTATAATTTTGGATACCTGACGCTGAAAAGTAAAATTTTTGGATACCTGACAGGTGTAAAGTATATTTTTTGGATACCTGACGCTGTAGTATGTATAATTTTGGATACCTGACGCTGTATAGTATAATTTTTGATGGATACCTGACAGTGTAAAGTAACCTTATTTTTTGGATACCTGACGCTGTAAAGAATAATTTTGGATACCTGACGCTGAAAAGTAAAATTTTTGGATAACTGACAGTGTAAAGTAGTATTTTTTTGGATACCTGACGCTGTATATGTATAATTTTGGATACCTGAAGCTGTAAAGAATAATTTTTGGATACCTGACGCTGTAAAGAATAATTTTGGATACCTGTAACGCTGTAAAGTATAAGATTTTTTGGATACCCTGACCCTGTAAAGTATAATTTTGGATACCTGACAGTGAAATAGTATATATTTTTTGGATACCTGACGCTGTATAGTATAATTTTGGATACCTGAAGCTGTAAAGAATAATTTTTGGATACCTGACAGTGTAAAGTATAATTTTGGATACCTGACGCAGTAAAGTATAATTTTTGGATACCTGACGCTGTAAAGTATAATTTTGGATACCTGACGCTTGTATAGTATAATTTTGGATACCTGACGCTTGTATAGCATAATTTTGGATACCTGACAGTGTAAAAGTATAAATTTTTTTGGATACCTGACGCTGTATAGCATAATTTTGGATACCTGAAGCTGTACAAGTATAATTTTGGGATACCTGACGCTGTATAGTATAATTTTGGATACCTGACAGTGTAAAGTATAATTTTGGATACCTGACGCTTGTAAAGTATAATTTTGGGATACCTGAGGGCTGTATAGTATAATTTTGGATACCTGACAGTGTAAAGTATATATTTTTTGGATACCTGACGCTGTATAGTATAATTTTGGATACCTGACGCTGTAAAGTATAAATTTTGGGTACCTGACCCTGTAAAGAATAATTTTGGATACCTGACCTGTAAAGTATAATTTTGGATACCTGACAGTGTAATAGTATAATTTTGGATACCTGACCCTGTAAAGTATAATTTTGGATACCTGACAGTGTAAAGTATATTTTGGATACCTGACGCTGTAATAGTATAATTTTGGATACCTGACGCTGTATAGTATAATTTTGGATACCTGACGCTGTATAGTATAATTTTGGATACCTGACGCTGTAAAGTATAATTTTGGATACCTGACGCTGTATAGTATAATTTTGGATACCTGACGCTGTATAGTATAATTTTGGATACCTGACGCTGTATAGTATAATTTTGGATACCTGACGCTGTAAAGTATAATTTTGGATACCTGACAGTGTATAGTATAATTTTGGATACCTGACGCTGTATAGTATAATTTTGGATACCTGACAGTGTATAGTAATAATTTTGGATACCTGACCTGTAAAGTATAATTTTGGATACCTGACGCTGTATAGTATAATTTTGGATACCTGACGCTGTATAGTATAATTTTGGATACCTGACGCTGTAAAGTATAATTTTTGGATACCTGACCCTGTAAAGAATAATTTTTGATACCTGACCCTGTAAAGTATAATTTTTGATACCTGACAGTGTATATTATAATTTTGGATACCTGAACAGTGTAAAGTATATAATTTTTGGATACCTGACCCTGTAAAGTATAATTTTGGATACCTGACGCTGTATAGTATAATTTTGGATACCTGACGCTGTAAAGTATAATTTTGGGTACCTGACCCTGTAAAGAATAATTTTGGATACCTGACCCTGTAAAGTATAATTTTTGGATACCTGACAGTGTATAGTATAATTTTGGATACCTGACCCTGTAAAGTATAATTTTGGATACCTGACGCTGTAAAAAGTATATTTTTGGATACCTGACGCTGTAAAGTATAATTTTGGATACCTGACAGTGGTAAAGTATAATTTTGGATACCTGACTCTGTAAAGTATAATTTTGGATACCTGAGGCTGTATAGTATAATAATTTAGATACCTGACAGTGTAAAGTATATTTTTTGGATACCTGACGCTGTATAGTATAATTTTGGATACCTGACGCTGTAAAGTATAATTTTGGGTACCTGACCCTGTAAAAGAATAATTTTGGATACCTGACCCTGTAAAGTATAAATTTTGGATAATACCTGACAGTGTATAGTATAATTTTGGATACCTGAACCCTGTAAAGTATAATTTTGGATACCTGACGCTGTAAAGTATATATTTTTGGGATACCTGACGCTGTATAGTATAATTTTGGATACCTGACCTCTGTATAGTATAATTTTTGGATACCTGACGCTGTAAAGTATAATTTTTGGATACCTGACGCTGTAAAGTATAAATTTTGGATACCTGACGCTGTAAAGAATAATTTTGGATACCTGACCCTGTAAAAAGTATAATTTTGGATACCTGAGAGTGTATAGTATAATTTTGGATACCTGACGCTGTATAGTATAATTTTGGATACTTTACGCTGTATAGTATAATTTTGGATACCTGACGCTGTATAGTATAATTTTGGATACCTGACGCTGTATAGTATAATTTTGGATACCTGACGCTGTATAGTATAATTTTGGATACCTGACGCTGTATAGTATAATTTTGGATACCTGACGCTGTATAGTATAATTTTGGATACCTGACGCTGTAAAGTATAAAATAATTTTGGATACCTGACCCTGTAAAGAATAATTTTTGATACCTGAACCCTGTAAAGTATAATTTTTTGATACCTGACAGTGTATATTATAATTTTGGATACCTGACAGTGTAAAGTATAATTTTGGATACCTGACCCTGTATAGTATAATTTTGGATACCTGACGCTGTATAGTATAATTTTGGATACCTGACGCTGTATAGTATAATTTTGGATACCTGACGCTGTAAAGTATAATTTTGATACCTGACAGTGTAAAGTATATTTTTTGGATATGACAGTGTAAAGTATGGATACCTAGTTAAAGTATATTTTTTTTATATCTGATGCTATAAAGTATAATATTTGGTATATCTGACACTGTAAAGTATAATTTTGGATACCTGACGCTGTATAGTATAAGTTTGACAACATTCACTGTCATATCAACTTGTTTCTCACTTCGTCCAAAGTTTTCGTCACAAATCACCCCTTGTATAGTTTCCAGGTGTTTGCCAGTCACATCTTTGTTCTTCACAGCCTAAAAAAAACCTGACTAAATTAAACAGATATTTTTGTAAGTGGAAACCAATGATGCACCTGGTTTCAGTTTTACTAGAAAAGACCAAATAATGAATTTTACAATACATAAGATATACAGTACAATATGTATATATCATAATGCCCCCTTGATCCATGCGGGATGTATGCAGACAATTTGGATTAAGAAATAATTTGTGAAGATTGTAAACACCTTTGTATTTTTGGTTATAGAAAGTGCAGCCCAAAGGCCTGTTTGTTCACAGAGAAATTTTTTGTGATAGTGGTGTCTCAGCAACAGTAATCTAGTATGTAAATCACCCATAAATATATGTAAGGTTGGAAAACTGTCTCAGTAACCAGAAACCAGAAGTCAAAACAAGATCCAGTGTTGGGCAAGCTAGACCATATCCAAAGTCACACTCACGGGAGATTACAAAATATTCATATTTTAAAAATAAAATCATTCATGAAAGGTAAACCCATAAATGGGATATCAATTTTAAACATAATCTTATTGACTTTTCGCTTTAAATCTGAACTTTAATACGATTTATGTGCCTCTACTGCTTCGGAATTTTCTGCCTGGCAATGGAGAATGACGTTGAGATATATTTTATAGCTGCAATCACATATTTTAGCATAAAATAAAAGTAGAAGTGTTCAACGCTATATCTATATAGTTATAAATTCAATACCAGGAATTAAGCACTTGGTTATCATTCTAAATATAAATATTGTTTCTAGCGGTACAGCAAGTCAAAACACAATAAGCAATTCTGAACAAAACACATGGCATCAATAACCGTCTGATGAGTGAGGGTAGATAACTCTTTTGACGATTGGAAATCCTTATTAAATATATTTGCCTATCATCTAAACTGCATTCATAACAATTTTTCAATGGATTAACTACTGCACTCTCAGATAGGCTTAAAATGCTAAACTGCATTCATAAGAATTTTTCAATGGATTAACTACTGCGCTCTCAGATGGGCTTTGCCTAAAATTATATTATTCATTATGACTAACCTTGAAAGGATTACGGTCGTATTTTTCTCTGTAGAAGTCTTGAATCCTAAACATGACTCTATGGAGAGCTAGGCCGTACTCTACTGGTAGATCTGTCATCCTTAGGTAGTAGAACACATACAGGTCCAGTAACAGGTCCTCACACTCGGGGGTATGGATGTGCTGGTTTTCACTATCAAAACATATAAATATTATTATATACATGTTTGTACATAATTTGTTTGTATTTAATGGATACAGTCAGTCATATTATCTACCCTTGTGGAGGGGGGGGAGGGGTAAGTCTGTACCTAGTAAGTCTAAAATGACACCAATGACGTATTTGTGTTCGTGGAGGAGTACTTTCCAGTTTGCTTAGCAAAAGTTGTGAAAGTTATTTTTTTCTCTTTAGCAAATAAGAATTTCATACAGAAGATCCTGATGTTGGACAATCCCGACATAACTCGATTACACATTTCTTACTCAATTAATTGGTCAAATACCCCAAACCAACGATACTCGACGAACTTGATCAATCGGAACACCACTAGTGATAATTAAGTATACACATAACCAAACTGTACCTTAGTAAGTCTAGAATGACGCCACTAACACAGTCGTCCCAGGCACTGGCCTGAGCTGCTGTGGATACTGTGGGCTCCTCAGAGGTGTGACTCGCTTCCTTCAGGGCAGCAAAGATCTTTTTCAGATCACCTGGTTTCATTTCCTAGATTTTGAAACATTTAAAATGTTACAATGTTGGCGTTCTACATCAGGCATCTTGATAAGATACATATGAGCACATTTGCTGTAAATCATGTGCCAAAATGTGACATCACTGTTGAACAAAATAGAATGTGCTAAGCACTATACAGTGCTTAATGCTTGTTAAAATTAAAATAACGAAAATATGTCAAGGACAGTGTTCTACTGAACCTAGTTTTGATAGCACATTAAGGTTCATGTCATCATAATTAACATTAATTTGAATGAAATTAACTTACTAATAATCTAAATTAGTAGATTCTAATTTAAAGTACAATTTAACCAATTTCGGATCATTATAAGAAAGAATACAGTGTAGCTATAGTTAGGTGTTTTGCAGAAATGATATATTTTCATGATTTTGCATATTACCGTATTCGACCCAATCAGCCCCCATGTCCCTAAAAGCGCCCATACCCCTTTTATGAGGCCTCAAGTTCAATTGTCCAAGCATAAATAAAGACCAAAACTACACTCAGCTGCATAGATTTGCAATAATTTCATCTTATTAGCACCTTTTCATTTTTTTTTCAATTTTTCAAGCACCCTGGGCGCTTATTAGGTCGAATACAGTATTTAAAGATGGTCAAAATAATTTCATCAGTAACATGAGAAATGATGGAAATGTGTAAAGCTTGAAAAGTCAAACTGTTGAAACTTAAATTCATTAATCTATTGTAAGAACTTAAACTTTATTTTCTAATTTGAGAAATTAACATGAAAATCAGAGAAATTTTGACCACCATAGCTGGCTATTTAGTAATAATCCTATATTGTATACCTGTATACAATCACTGAGCTCCTGGGCATTAAGAAGTTTTGGTATTATTGTTTTGGTTTTATTAGTTTAATGTCATATTCACAGCCAGGGTCATGTAAGGACGTGCCAGGTTTGTTGGTGGAGGAAAGCCGGAGCACCCGGAAAAAAACCACTGACCAGCGGTCAGTATCTGGTAACTGCCCCACATATGGGATTTGAACCCTTACCCCAGAGGTGGAGGGCCTGTGGTAATATGTCGGGACATTAGCCACTCGGCCACCGCGGCCACTGTGGCTACTGTATTATTACTATTCGGAAATAAGTGATAGTGGACCTGTATACAGTCACTGAGCTGCTGTGTATTGAGAAGCTTTGGTATTATCTCCATGTTTGTAGATCCTGGCCCAGTACCAATACAACCCAGTAGGAAATCAAACAACAGTGCCTGACATTCCTTATCCTTGATTCTTCCATCATCCACACTACAACTACAAATTTAACATTTCTGAGTTAATAATGACTTTGTCACAATAAAGAAACATTCTCTGACTAATATAACAAATGTAACAAATCATGAAAAATCTTAATTATTTTTTTTTGTTTTACCTGTCCTTTATATTACAAGGTCTTCTTTTCAATTACCTATAATTGATATCAATATTATTATTATCAAGGATGTTCAATTGATAAACAGATATATCCTTGTGAACCTATAAAATTGAACTGAACATCAAGAAAATTACTATCAATCTTCATTTTTGTTTGATAACCCTTGTAATGTCTATTGTATCCTTGATGCTCCAGGGGTTACTATCACTGACGTTATATCCACCCCTGGACTATTTCAAAGTAAAACTGGAGGCAGTTCAGGAAAAAAAAGACCAATCACAAACCTGGAGAGACTTCCTAAATGAAGATTACAGAGAGCTATGCCCAACTTCAAAGCAACATCGTCAACCACTGTGTATCATATAATTCCTTTGATGTACAACAAAGATTTAAATTACCTGACATGCATTTTACTATGAGATAGTCCAGGGGTGGATATATAATGTCAGTGATAGTAACTCATGTAGTATCAAGGATGTGTCTATTGATAGATCAGAGAATACCACAAATACTCACTCCATGACATCTCTGATGACGCCAACGGAGCGCATGGCCATCTCATAGCCTGGCCGCCCATCTACTGGGAGCCCTTTCACACAGATCTTCTGTTGTAGTGCTAACACACTTTCTGGAATATTTTTGGAATTCCCAGCATCCTCAAAATCTCTTTTATTGCGATGTAATAACTCAAGTAATTCATTTTCTTTGTCTTCAGTGGCATGAACAAAGTCAAACTTTTTAAAAACTGTTTCAAGCTCCATTTTTAATCTGAAATAAAAAAAAAATCATTACTAATAATAAAAACATAGGTGTTCCATATATCATGTATCATAATCGTCGTAATTAGCACCCAGGGTGTTTTAAAAAATTGTAATAAACCGGGCGATTATTAGGGAACAGAACTGTAACTTGCAGGCAAAAATATCACCATATTTATGGCATATTTTTCTGTTACTGTGACAGCTAGTAAACACACATATGGTAATACATTGCATATGTCTTTTTTCCATTGAGCCACATTATTACAAGAAATAACATGAATTTCATGTAATATGGGATACAGTGTCAATGTTATGAGCATCATACAAAATGTATATAAAACTTTTTTTAATTCATGGGATATTAGTGGCATTTCATAACTTCAATGGTTATACCTTATCCAGAAGAGGGGAGGGGCACTTATATGGGGGAGGCACTAATTACAATAAACATGGTATCAGTTGTTTTACTCAAAAACTAAATATCGCTCTTTTTATTGGCGTTTATGGTCTACCACAGAGTTTTGCAAACTATCTTCAAAATGAACACTCAATTTGTTGGTCGGAATGACTACATTTCTCTGTCAGCCTTTAATTCTTCCATCTGGTGCAGTTATCAAGCATTAGGAATACCGGTATGTTACACAGGGGATTCTTGATCTTGCAAGGGTGGATATAACGTACATCAGTGATAGTAACCCATGGAGTATTGAGGATAAGTACCCCTTTTCCTTTGAAATTGTGTCCCACGGTTTTGCACCTCCATATATATAGGCTTAAATGTACATATGTAGGTTGTCATGTTTAATTATCGTTATCAGCACAACGAGATTTGTAATTTTCTTTAAAGATCGGTCTACAAGTTTAAAATTCAAATTTATTTTAATATTGTGAAAAATGTGAAAAATGTACACTGTACGTGAATTTAAAAAATGTTTACTAGAGCTCTGTCCACTGACAAAAAACAAACCTGAGCAAACGACATCTGTAAAAAATTATGACTCATAACCAAATGTTTGTTTTCCTGCTTGTGGAATTGAAGAAAATTGCAGTGTTAGCAGTTTTTAACTTCATGTTGACCAGCCTGAATATTGATTGCGGATTTCCCCGTGTAGTATGTCATGTCATTTGAAAGCTTGAGTTGACCAAAATCGTTGTCACTTAGCGTTTAAATGGTGCGTTCGTGTCGATATATATGCGCTAGTTAGTTCTAAATACATATCTTCATGAAATTAGAGTGGATATCAAATGCATTTGAATATCATTTTAGTTTTAAAATCATTTTACAGTGTTAACTAACTTTCAGTAATGACCCGCTGCACAATTACAATATGTATACTATATGTACGGACCAACCTGTTTAAATCGAACGCACCCAAACAGGTGCGCGCTCCTGATTACAACCTCTAGTGTAATTCGAACACTGTCAATAGACATGGGATTGATTTACTGTTAGGACGTTTTACAAGCTGTCAAGATAGGCGAGCACTACATCCTTTGGTTTTCTGATAGTGAATTGTTAGTGATTAACATACAGACATCCTGGTCTGACTTCCACAGGTAAAATCAACGACCAAACAACATCATTGTTTACATTAGTTACCACGCTATACGTGTACGTTTTGTATCTGTTGATATGTTCACGGTAGGCGGCGGTTGAGTGGTTTAGATTTCCTGACATCTTACCGCACATCTAGGTCGTGTGATCGATTCCATATGAGACAATATCGCCAGGTACAGACTGTTGAACGGTGGTTTTTCTCCGGGTACTCCGGCTTTCCTCCGCCATTTTAACCTGACATGTTCTCAAAAGACACTGGCCATAAATATGATGTTAGGCTTAATAACAATCAAATGAAACTGTTGACATGTTCTCTGTCTATATTTATATTCTTTGGAGGTCCATCCTCCAAACATGGAGTTTGCACCATCATATCTGGCTGCCTATATATCTCCTGTTTGATATGTGACAGAGAGGAGTGTAGTACATTTGTACATGTGAAACTAGGAATCACAATTATGACCAATAAAGAATAATTACTGACAGTTGTATAATTGTTTTTACTCTTGTATTTATAATTTTCATTTATGCTGCAGGTAAAACAAAATGGCACTGGATGAGGTTTTCAAAAAGTATGACTATATACATGCTACTGAAGAAACAAAAGATGAATTGACAGAAATTCTTGTGGATAAACGTTCTGATTTTGAAGATGCAGGCACACTAAAAAATCTTCAGAAGTCACTGTCCGTTCTGAAAGAAAAAATATGTGTGAAAGGATTCCCAGGAACAGATTCACATGGCTGTGAAATGGCTTGTGATTCAGTGTCAGTCATTAAATATGTCACAGAGTGAGTAAACCTGCCTTAGTGACCACCTCTGTATATAGACCACCTGCTCAATAAAACCACTTTTTTAAAGTCCCACATGGTCAATGCTCATCTTAACATGTGTGTAAATAAAGACCATTTTTCTATGTCCAAAGGGGGAGAAGATGTCGCTTGAGAAAGATCTCCCTATGTTTTTTCGAAGAAAATCTAGAATACGTGTGATAATATCTGATGAGAGGATAGGTTTAGGTGAGATTTTATTTAATAAGTTAATCTTTATAAATGCTTCCAATTAAAATTCTAGATTTAAAACTCAACATCGATTATATTCTCTCCTCTGGCTTTTCTCTTGATAGTTTAATTAGGCTAGTTGCTGCTAGATGGTTCTCAGGTTTAGATCTAGAAGTCTAGCTTTTAAATTTATTGCCTTATATGTACTATGTAAAACTCGATTTATAATAAAGAAATCAAAGTAAATGTCCTAGGCTTGACTATTATATCTATTTATAGCATACTTTATCTTATTGATGGAATTTTGTAAAGGTACGATATAAGTTTTCTATTTAATCATTTTAAAGATTAAGAAAAAAGAAACAATAACTTAGTGAAACTTCATTATCAGAAAGTCTGTCAATGGAATCTGTAGTGACTAAATCTTCACCTAAAAGATCCTGATCAAGTGTGATTATTTTTTTAGGTTCATCTGAAATTCAAGATGGTTGCTGTACAGGCCATCCTGAAAACAAAATATATATAGACTTTTTACAAAGTTTTATTTGTTCCACTGAATTTTTTTTTATATTTTTTTTTCTAGTTTTGACATGTATAATCTGCAATGCAATAATGGACATTTTGTAGCAAAATTAAGTGGAATTATTGTTTTGCAAAACAACTCCAAATTCCATTTTTTTTCAAATTACAACAGTTGCATCAAACTAAAACTAGACTGAATGAAAGTGTCAATTATTCTAAGATGGTCCTGACCCTGTGTTGTTATTTCATTTCAAAACCCATGATGACGTACATGAGCTAGCTAGCTGTCACCTTAAAAAGCTTTTTGACCCTTCATCTGTGTTCTCTTTCGAGATCGAGCTGAAAATAGAAGGAATGTTGTTGAGGCATGGGCTGTATAGCTGTCCATTCAGTGCTTTATCTAGTTGCCATGAATTATCTGACTAACAGTAGGTTTCAAAATGTTCTACAATTTAAAACTATTTTCGTTATATTAGAACTTATATATCATAATGTGATTTCTATTTCACCAAGAAAAGTGTAAAATAAAATAGTTGATTTATCTTCTTAGTTTGACATGAAAATTAAGCCTAATTATCTCTTCTATTATCATTTTAATTTTGTAATCATAATAAATGAATCTATAAAATCCATCTCTTGAACATACATTTTTTCTTCATTTTCAGTGAAATTTGCTCAGAAAATCGAGCGAGAGTTGAAGAATGTCAGAAAGTCCTGATGGATTTCCTGTGTGCTTGTTTACGTACGGGGCCAGGAACTACACATGCAAAAATTATACCAGATATTTTAGATATTCAAAACTTGGACCGTTCCCTGGAGGTGGGTACTGATAGTAGGTTGTTGGTTTTTCTCATGGAACTCCACCTTGTAATCCAGTGGGATGTTCTTTATTGACCCTGAATTTAAACCTATGTCATTAATTGTGTTAATTAAATGTAGAGAGGGATTATTTTATCAATGACTGTAAATTATAAAATGTGAAAGAATAGAACATTAATTAACGATAACGGGTAAATAAATTTGAAATTAAGGAAAAGGAAAAAGTATAAGGTACATTATATATACAAAAAATCATATGACAAGAGGATTTTTGATAGATGTCATATTTTTACAAATTCGGAGGATGCTGACAATAATGTTGTGAAATTTACCGCAATAAGAATATCATTATATGTATTATAATAGAATATGTTTATTTATGATTTAATTTCTCTTAGCATCCACTTTGTAAAATTTTCAATTAATATCCTTTTTTGTTCCAAAAAAAATTTCAGACTCTACAACACAAAATAAGAGCTTATTATAGACAGCTTGATGGTGTTAAATTTTCCAAATCTTAACAAAAATATTTGCTAAATCACAGTTCAATTATATTTTTTTATAACTGTTAAATTTTTATTCTTTTCAAATTGTTAGCTTTTTCTACAGAGAAATGATACGTTTATTGGTTTTATTATATAGGCTTGCACTGGAGATGAGTTGAAAAAACTGACAGCTGCTCTGAAGGATTTGACTCACACTTCGGAGGAACCAGGAACCTCGTTGTCTGATCAATGTACCGCCTGGGATAACTGTATATGTAGGGTACTAGATCCACTGAGGTACGATGCACACATAATTATGACGATTAGATTATTATTTAAAGCTTCGCTAACTTTCTGAAACAAAAATTTAAAGTTTCTTTAAAACAACATTATTAACATAAGAAAATACATATTTATGACCTAAAAAACAACACAAAATAAATGCAAGATTCTCTCCGTAATGCTAAAATAAAAAAATAAATCTGTTTAGGGTTACCTAATGTACCCTAAATTTATTACCCCTGACCCTAATTTTTTTCCACTTTTCTACAAAAAAAAAAAAATTTAAAAGTTGGGATTTCGATCTCAGACTCCAGTTCCGACCATTAATGTAGAGTGAAAGACACTGAAATAAAACAAAACCCAACCCTTTTTTTGCCAATGTAACCCTAAACAGACATATTTTTTTTGGCCTAATCTATGTTAACAGTGAAGATTCATTTCGCTTTTTGGCAATCTGGCTCATTTAATTAGATTTGATTTTATCGGTCAGAAGGTAATGATAAGCATACAGTAGTATTAATGGTATTAATGCGAATCTGCAAAATTATATGTCTCGTTTTACATTAACATTTTAAAAATTAAAAGTGCGAATCCATTATTCCTTTATAGCGAAAGTGAATCAAAACAGAAGGCTACCTTCCAGGAACCGATCCTGGATCTTTATATGTTTTACTTCGTGAAGATGAACGAGATGCCTGAGGAATATATTGAACCCCTACATAACGTCATGAGACGGATCGAGGCGATATACAGCGGAGACTTTGACAGAAACCCCTACATGGTAATGTCATTGAAACTTTTCTGAAATGATCCTGTGTTGTTATTTTTTGGGTCAATCCAAAATCAAAGATGGCTGCCACAGCCAGCATCTTGAAAATACATTTTGAACTTCTTCTCAAGTTCTTCTAGTGCAACTGAAACTTGCCTGAAATGATCCTATCATGGTATCAATCAAGTGTTGTTATTTTTTGGATCAATTCGAAATTCAAAATTTCTATCAGTTCAATTCAGCTGAAACTTGCTTGAAATTAATGGTCCTGACATGGTTTTGAACAAGGTTTATCATTTTTGGGGTTACTCCAAAATCCAAGATGGCCACCATGCCACTATACATGTTCAAACATTTCCTGATTAGCTGTTGTCAAGGTTATCAGATGAGGGTTAAGGCTCATGGGCTTCTTGTCATGAATGTCTTCTTGGTAACTGTTGACATATTTCACACTCTTTATCCTAAAGGTTAGATTACAGTTCCTATTTAAATGTAGATTTAACTAATATTAATATAATTTTAATGATTATTAGTCTTGTTTTAATACCCAATTTGACTTGTGTTCTGTTTTCAGAATCTGGAGAATAAAGATATTATTTGCAAGCATATGGTTCACATACAAGAAGCAGTTGGTAACGACAAATTTGGGCGACAAAAACCACAAGTAGAACAGACAGAGAACACCATAGTACTGATCCTTGACAGTGTAAGGTGAGTTAATGGCCGGGGATGGTATTCACTGTGTTGATATATACTCTGAACCTGCCTTAATATAAAGTAAGTTACAATGTACAGTTACTGTAATTAGGAGACATACTGCAGTCTCCCAAATTGTCCACAAGGAGACATACTGCAGTCTCTCAAATTGCCCACAAGGAGACATACTGCAGTCTCCCAAATTGCCCACAAGGAGACATACTGCAGTCTCCCAAATTGCCCACAAGGAGACATACTGCAGTCTCCCAAATTGCCCACAAGGAGACATACTGCAGTCTCCCAAATTGCCCACAAGGAGACATACTGCAGTCTCCCAAATTGCCCACAAGGAGACATACTGCAGTCTCCCAAATTGCCCACAAGGAGACATACTGCAGTCTCCCAAATTGCCCACAAGGAGACATACTGCAGTCTCCCAAATTGCCCACAAGGAGACATACTGCAGTCTCCCAAATTGCCCACAATGAGACATACTGCAGTCTCCCAAATTGTCCACAAGGAGACATACTGCAGTCTCCCAAATTGTCCACAAGGAGACATACTGCAGTCTCCCAAATTGTCCACAAGGAGACATACTGCAGTCTCCCAAATTGCTCACAAGGAGACATACTGCAGTCTCCAAATTGCCAACAAGGAGACATCCTGCAGTCTCCCAAATTGCTCACAAGGAGACATACTGCAGTCTCCAAATTGCCAACAAGGAGACATCCTGCAGTCTCCCAAATTGCTCACAAGGAGACATACTGCAGTCTCCTAAATTGCCCACAAGGAGACATACTGCAGTCTCCAAATTGCCAACAAGGAGACATCCTGCAGTCTCCCAAATTGCTCACAAGGAGACATACTGCAGTCTCCTAAATTGCCCACAAGGAGACATACTGCAGTCTCCAAATTGCCAACAAGGAGACATCCTGCAGTCTCTCATTAAGCCCACAAGGAGACATACTGCAGTCTCCCAAATTGCCCACAAGGAGACATACTGCAGTCTCTCATTAAGCCCACAAGGAGACATACTGCAGTCTCCCAAATTGCCCACAAGGAGACATACTGCAGTCTCTCATTAAGCCCACAAGGAGACATACTGCAGTCTCCTAAATTGCCCACAAGGAGACATACTGCAGTCTCCAAATTGCCAACAAGGAGACATCCTGCAGTCTCTCATTAAGCCCACAAGGAGACATACTGCAGTCTCCCAAATTGCCCACAAGGAGACATACTGCAGTCTCTCATTAAGCCCACAAGGAGACATACTGCAGTCTCTCAAATTGCCCACAAGGAGACATACTGCAGTCTCTCATTAAGCCCACAAGGAGACATACTGCAGTCTCTCATTAAGCCCACAAGGAGACATACTGCAGTCTCCCAAATTGCCCACAAGGAGACATACTGCAGTCTCCCAAATTGCCCACAAGGAGACATACTGCAGTCTCCCAAATTGCCCACAAGGAGACATACTGCAGTCTCCCAAATTGCCCACAAGGAGACATACTGCAGTCTCCCAAATTGCCCACAAGGAGACATACTGCAGTCTCCCAAATTGCCCACAAGGAGACATACTGCAGTCACCCAAATTGCCCACACTTTATAAAAAAAAACCTAGAAGCTACACATTGCATAAAGGAGATGACTTTAAATAACCTGTATTAATAGTTAAAATGAGTTGTTGACAAAAATATTCCAATTCTGTAAGTGAAGACTTTTAATGTTTAGTTATATATTAGAGCGTCAGGTTGTACTTTAACTTATAAAACATGAGAGGAGAAAATGTAGCAGCCAGACCATACCCGTACCTCCAAAACCTAGATTGATGCTCTCCTTATTCTAAGTTTGTATATTACAGAGTTGTCTGCCCTTTTCAGGTAGGTATTGATTGTGACGTCATGTGTTTGCGAGCATAACCTCATGCTTTTCGGAGAAAACAACGTGAATTGCACTCACAAAATAATGACGTAACAATCGATACCTATCCACAAGGGAGGTTCCTCTGTAATATGCAAAGACAGAATAGGGAACCTCAAACCACTAGCTCAATGCTCTCCTGACTGAGCTACCTGGTCACTGCTGATCAGCTCAGTCCAATACCACTACTTTTACATCTAATTAATGTTTATTTTACATGATCACTATTTACAATTAACTAATTTCATTATGACAGAAAAAATCCAAAGGCCTTAAAAAATGTTTGGGACAAAGTTCTGGAGTTTATGAAGACCCTGGCCTTTTCAAAGAAATGTGCTGAATTTCCAGTGATTATGAAAGGCTTCAAATATTTGTTTGATGATATGACAGAAGACACATTTAAGGTGTGTATTTAAAAGTTTCGTATCATTGATGATATTAAAGTCTTTAAAAAAGTTTAACAATTGTTATCTAACTTTCCAACTGTACTTAGATGTGTTAAAAGTCTCATTAGCTAGCTAAGTTTTCCTGATTGGACAGAAGAATATTTTATTTTAAGGAATTTTATCTAATTTAAATAAATATTTCTGTAAATGTCTGGAAAGGAAAGGAAACAGATTATTATCATGTATTTTTTGTGCAAGTGTTTTTAACATAGTGAGTCTCTGACATTCAGATTGAGCGTGCTTCGTTAGTTCAGTTTGTAGAGTTATAGGTTTATCATGCTTTCTGAATAGATGTTTATTTGTTGTACAGTAAGTGTTAATATGAATAATAACACATTTTTAAAACAAAATTTTAGTCACACCCTGAAATCATAGACAAGTGGGCACCTGTCTTTGGTGAGACTATGCTGAAGGCGCCGTCAGTAAAGGCTTTAGAGTTCTGGGTCTTCAGGATGGCCAACGAGGCACAGGACAAATGTACCGTCAAGTAAGTCTAAACAGTCGACAAATGTACTGCCATGTAACTCTTATCAAACGAAGAGTTTTAATTAGCGATACCAGATAATTACTAAATAAACCAGATGAGTGATACAGGCCCTCTGGCCCTCTTACTACACCAACCTACTTGATGTCCTTATACCTTTTTGAAATGGAAGAAATGGCGAATTTAGAAAAAAATGTTTTTCGTGAGACTGGTTAGGATTACTTTGGGGTAGATGCTGACATGTATTAGATTGGTTACCATGGCAATAGGTTTGTTACTACAGATACAGAGTTTGTGATGTGATATGTAATTACCGTATTTGCCGTACATAACACCCAGAATGCTTAAATAATTATAACAAAGGGGGCGTTTATGAATGAACCAAAATGTAAGTTGTGGACGAAAAAAGTCAGCCATATGTTAAATATTTCTGTACTTAAGGTACATTGATCTGTTACAGTTAACATGCATATGCCTTTTATCCTTTTTGATGCATTATTATGTTGAGATTCATATGTAAAAGACTCGCAACTTCAAGCAATATGGGTTGCAATGCTTATGTACGTTAGAGGCATCACATGTTGTAAAACTTTGTTAAATTCATGGGATGGGGGGCGTTTATACAACTTCAACTCTTCTCCACCGCTAATTACGGCGAATACGGTATCTGGATTCTGATTAAACAGGAAAGAGTCTGTTGGCATGTGGTTCCCAGTCTTAAAAGGTCTCCTCAGATGTGGTCGGCAAGAAGGGGCCAAAAGGGCGGAGAGAATTCTGGAGGAAGCAAAATTCAAGAAAATATGGACTTGGAAAGTATGACATTTGTGATGATTTATTTCCTTTTTGAAAATTAATTATGAATAAATATTTACCATTCGTTAAAAATATTTTGTTTTGGTTAACAAAAATGTTTTCTATCGGTAAAAAAATGAAGAGGAATTTTTGTATGTTTTTAAAAATCATAACTTTATCATAGGAACGGTGATCATTAAATTAATCTAAAGAAATTATATGACACTGTAACTTCATGTAAATAAATAAGTGGTTATCATATTTTAAATTAATGTTTTTCCTGTCAGGCTTTTTGCACTAAAATATGGTTACACCAATGGTATTTTCTGTATATAGCAACTGTAACTACAGATGCATGAATTCAACAGAGTGTTTTACCTCTTCCAAATAATTTTTTTATTTATTTGTTTGTTTTTCTTTCTTTCTTTCTTTCTTTCTTTCTTTCTTTCTTTCTTTCTTTCTTTTCTTTCTTTCTTTCTTTCTTTCTTAATTGTTAATTTTGTGAATGTGTTTCTAGAAAAACTTCCAGGAGGCTGCAGAAATGATTGAAGTCATCAGTAAAGTAGATTTCCCGACCTCTGGTAACCGTGACGACACTAGTATGCTACATGACTATGGCGATGTCATAAAAGCTCTCTTGGAACAATTGAAGTATGTTGTCCTAAGCCTAAGTCCTAACTTTCTCTCATGTTATCCTCTTTTAAGGTCACACGAGTCTCAGTTGACCAGTAATGGTCACTTTTTATGTTTTGTTGACCAGAAGTGGCTACTTTTTATCATGTTGACCATTAGTGGTCACTTTTTATCTTGTTGACCAGAAGAGGTCACTATTTATCCTGTTGACATGTAGTGATCACTTTTTATCCTGTTGACCAGTAGTGGTCACTTTTTATCCTGTGTCTTGGATTATTTGTCATTTGTCATTCAACAGACATCGTTACCTATTTTACATTTTTCAACTTTTTCTTGTTAACCAAAATTATACAAACTAAAAGATACAGCATATATTGAATGAAACTTTTTCAATTTCATATTATTTGATTGACATATGTGTAGGCGTTAGCTATATTGAGGGGCGAGATTCTTATGTCTCTCAGAGAAAAAGATGAAATGATCTTGATATTCATTCTTTAATAATTTTTTCCAGATTGGCCAAAGTTGCAGACAAGGTGATGGGAAGTGTTGCTGTCTTTGTTGTGTCAATGCTGGAGAAACGCTCAGAGGAACTCAATGAGTTTACAGAAAGATTTGCAGACAATGTCTCGCTGGAGGTAAAGTCAACATGTTAAGATGTTCAAACACAAAGCTAGTCGGAGTCTTATCACAACCCCACCATATCTTGTTAGGAAACTTCTGGTTAAATTTCAATGTAGATGTCCATGCTGGTTTTCTTCTGTAAAGTCACCAATGACTCTTTGGCTTATTGTGGCCAATAGCTCTTCGGCGTGTTGTGGCTATTGACTTTTGACTTGTTGTGGCCAATATCTGTTTGGCTTGTTGTGGCCAATAGCCCTTTGGCTGGTTGTGGCCAATAGCCCTTTGGCTGGTTGTGGCCAATAGCCCTTTGGCATGTTGTGGCTATTGACTTTTGGCTTGTTGTGGCCAATAGCTTTTTGGCTTTTTGTGGCAAATATCTCTTTGGCTTGTTGTGGCCAATATCTCTTTGGCTTGTAGTGGCCAATAACTCTTTGGCTTGTTGTGGCCAATATCTCTTTGGCTTGTTGTGGCCAATATCTCTTTGGCTTGTTGTGGCCAATATCTCTTTGGCTTGTTGTGGCCAATGCCTTTTTGACTTGTTGTGGCTGGCCATTAACTCTTTGGCTTATTTTGGCTAATAGCCCTTTGGCTTGCTTGTTGTGGCCAATAGCCCTTTGGCTTGTTGTGGCCAATAGCCCTTTGGCTTGTTGTGGCCAATAGCCCTTTGGCTTGTTGTGGCCAATATCCCTTTGGCTTGTTGTGGCCAATATCCCTTTGGCTTGTTGTGGCCTATAGCCCTTTGGCTTGTTGTGGCCAATATCCCTTTGGCTTGTTGTGGTCAATATCCCTTTGGCTTGTTGTGGTCAATATCCCTTTGGCTTGTTGTGGCCAATAGCCCTTTGGCTTGTTGTGGCCTATAGCCCTTTGGCTTGTTGTAGTCAATAATCTGTAGCTTGTTATGGCCAATAATTCTCTTGCTTGTTGTAGCAAATAACTCTATGGCTTGTTGAGGCCATTAACTCTTTGGCTTGTTGTGGCAAAAGCACTTTGGCTTGTTGTGGCCAACAAATCTTTGGCTTGTTGTAGCCAATGACTCTTTGGCTTGTTGTGGCTAGCCAATAATGCTTTGGCTTCTTGTGGCAGGCTAATATTTCTTTGGCTAGTTGTGGCCATTAACTCTTTGGCTTGTTATGGCCAATAGCTCTTTGGCTTGTTGTGGCCAACATCTGTTTGTCTTAATGTGGCAAAGAAGTCTTTGGCTTGTTGTGACCATAAACTCTTTGGCTTGTTGTGGCCAATATCTCTTTGATGAGTTTTGGCTATTGAATCCTTAGCTTGTTGTGGCAAATAACTCTTTTGATTGCTGTGACCAATGACTCTTTTCCTTGTCGTAGCCAATAGCCCTTTGGCTTGTTATGGCCAATAGCCCTTTGGCTTGTTGTGGTCAATGACTCATGGGCTTGTGTTAAGATATGGATGCCTATAATTTGACAAATCACATAATTATGTTTCAATGACAGTTACCATGAAAACATAATAGAGAACCATTTGGTTGCCAGGCTAAGTCTGATGATGTGTATGAGGCGGGTATCAGCTACTGGCTTACAGTTCTAGTTATTAAATAAAAGATGTCAACAAAATTCATCACCATTTTTCTTTTTCTAGAACAACCATGATGTGATTCCTGATTTGATAAAAAGATATTCTGTGTTGTACATGGATGCAGACTATCCGTGGGATAACGCCGACTCCCAAAGCTGTGGACAGGCTGTCATGAATAGTACTATAGAGGCTTATAGGTAAAGATCCAAATGGTCGCTATGAGAGAATACATCCTTTGATATTATTCTGGAGATTGTTCCTGTTGTATCTCCTCTTGCATGCTCTACAGTATCGTACGTAGCTTGCAGACTATAGCCAGTTTATAGTATGTAGCTTCTCAATTATAAATAAATTACAATTCCAATTAAATTAGTGTTTTATCCTACATTGACATTGGTTAAGATCTTGGTTAAGACTAAGATATATGTACTTAGATCTGGCTCAGACATGTCTGATGATGTCAATTAGATCTTGATTAAAATATTTCTGTTTTTGTAGATCTAGTTCAAACATGTCTGATGGTGTTGATTAAGATACTTAAGATATTTCTGTATAAATTATAGCTCTGGCTCAGAATGACTGATGACGTCAATAAGATCTTGATTAAGATATTTCTGTACTTGTAGCTCTGGTTCAGATATGCCTGATGATGTCAATAAGATCTTGATTAAGATATTTCTGTACTTGTAGCTCTGGTTCAGACATGCCTGATGATGTCAATAAGATCTTGATTAAGATATTTCTGTACTTGTAGCTCTGGTTCAGACATGCCTGATGATGTCAATGAGATCTTGATTAAGATATTTCTGTACTTGTAGCTCTGGTTCAGACATGCCTGATGATGTCAATGAGATCTTGATTAAGATATTTCTGTACTTGTAGCTCTGGTTCAGACATGCCTGATGATGTCAATGAGACCTTAATTAAGATATTTCTCTACGCCACCCAAACAGAGGACTTAGATTACACAGATGTGGTTCGCGGTTGTCCGAGTCTCCATGGCTTAATTGCATCAGCGTGTCTGTTGATGTTCATCAGCAAGGTAAGTGAAGTTGTAGATTTACCGGTGAAATATATGAAAATCAATATAAAGGGAGATAACTCTGATAAATTAGAATATCACGTACCATGAACAACTACCGGTATCAAAAGAGATGTTTATTAAAAGTGATTTAGACACATTAATTTGATCAAGCGTTTCTGTTTCTGTGCTATACCTGCTTCTGAAATACTCTTTTAAGATTACCTTGAATCAGATTTGCTAGGGCTGTTATTTTATTTCAGATTTTTGTCAGTAAACAATAAAGACCATTGGTCCAATGTTCTCGCAAAATAAATCGGCATGAGATCAGTTCATGATCGGATACTGTTGTCCTAGCAGTTGGATGATGCCTCTTAGCGTTTCGACATCAGATGAGATTATTTCTTGCTTTAAGTTCCCCTATTTCAGCGTGTGGTTATTTTTTCTCCAGCATGTTGCGTGTGACAATGCTGAGCGTGCTCTGAAGCCCCTGATGCCCGTCATAATAAAGCAGTTGACCCACGAGGATGAGGAACTGAAGGAGGCGGCCCAGAGCATTGTGACACTCATCAGTCCCCAGGTTCCCACTATAATCAGCCCACATCTGGCAACACTCATAACTTGGTATCAGGAGGAGTACTCTGTTGAAGCACTCTGTAAGTTCCAGTTTCATTTTCTTAATTTGATTTTTAATTCTGAGTCATGAAATTTCTCAAATTTCAGATCTTCTAGGTACCCCAAGTTTCACATATTGGATTTTAGGATTAATCGATCAGTCAACAAGATGACTGATAAGCAGCCATCCTATAATATACAATGTAGTGAAAAGTTTTTTCACAGAAAGTACTCACGGGTTCTGTCTCTTATGATATTGTATGATTATAGGCCAAAAACATTACATGTCTGTTTAGGGTTACCCGACCGACCCTAATTTATTACCCCCGGCCCTAATTTTTTTTCCACTTTTCTATAAAAAAAATTTAAAGTCGGGATTTCGATCTCAGACTACGGTTCCAGCCATTATTTTAGAGTGAAAGACACTAAAAAAAAAGAAAGAAAAATAAATCCGCCCGACCTTCCAACCCTATTATTTTTGCCAATGTATCCCTAAACAGACATTTATTTTTTTCGCCTAAACTCCCTTAGTGGCCTTGGATTTTGACAAGTTAAACAGCTCAGTGGTTTGTTCGTTAAAAGTATAAAGTGCCCAGATATGACATTGTTTGAATGTATAATGTGTCCAGATATGACTTGGTGTGGAATATAATGTGTCCAGATATATGACTTGTTGATTTTCTTATTTGTTTTAACAGATGCTTTAAGCAAACCGTACAAGGAAGGCCCAGGAATCTCCAAAGAAGAATTCAATGAATTGATGAAAGCTATAGGAGATGACCCGAATTATGCGGTCACAGGCCCGATGATGTCTGTTGTAATAATGGATATGGGTGAAAAACAGCCAGAGGTATGGTCATCATATTTTAAAGGGCATTCATTCATTTTATACAGGTCTGCATGACTGTAGGTTCATTCTGGTCCCCAACACTCTTTTGAAGCAAAGATTTATGTCTCATTAATATTCCAATAAAATAATTAATACACAAATGGATACTGTACAGCTGCTAATTTCATGCAGCCTTTTATTTTCGCTAAATTTGTGACTCCATCCTTTGTGAAATTTGTTACCATGCAAAAATCAAAATCATGGTTTTACCTATTATAGTCTGTCATAAGAATGATGCTTCCAAAGGCTTACAGTACACAGATGATTTTGAATCAAACTAAACCCCCACAAACAATTTCCAATTAATAAATCACGAAATTTTCCACCAGTAAAATCTAACAACTATGCAATATGATAGAAAGAATTGGCCTCAACCATTGTAAGACCCTTGCAATACACTATATAATCATTTGCCGTCTTTCATGCTCAGGGCCCTTGAAAAATTTTTAGCAAAGAGGGGGGCTTATTGATGAACCAAAATGTAAGTTGTGGACGAAAAGAGTCAGCCATATTTAAATCTTTCTGTACCTATGGTACATTAATTTGTTGTAGTAAACATATATATAATAATATATGATAAATTTAAAGAAAAATCCTTATGGACGAAATCTAAACGAGAAAAGGCATATAATTATATATATATATATATAATATTATAAGAAATAAAAACAATAATGACTGACTAGTGAGCGCTTTCACCCTATTCAAGGAAGCTCTTGAATGGGGCGATAGCGCTCACTAGTCAGTCGTTGTTGTTTTTATTTCTTATAATATTATATATATATATATATATATAATTATATGCCTTTTCTCGTTTAAGACACATTATCTAGTCATGATTCACATGTGAAAAGACTCCCAAGTTCATGCAATACTGGATACAATGCTGATGTTAGAGGCATCACATGTTATAAAACATTATTAAATCCATTGGATGGGAGCGTTTATACAACTTCAAATCTTCTCCAGAAAAGGGGAGGGGCACTTACTGGGTGAGGGGCGCTAATTACGGCGAATACATTACATTTATTTACATGATGTTTACACTGCACTGTTCTGTTTGTTTTCAATTTCAGCTATTTACCCAGGAGCACGTGGACATGCTTCTCGGCCCAAATATGCTAGACAATACCAATAACCAGTACAGGATTCTTGAAGCATTGGCTTCAGTTATCACAAAACAACCACAGCTGTTTGGACAGAACGTTCTGGACAGAGTCATGAAAAATCCGAAGATTGAGTCCACATACTCATTTGCTGTAAAGAATATAGGCATCAGTCTGGCTTCGGCCCACAAGGTAATAAATAGACGCTTTTTGTTTTTATACCCCCAACATGACATCGGGAGGTGGAGGGGCTGCAGATAGTGAAACATAAACCTCAATAATCAGGGCTATTTACGAATGTGCCAGGTTTCGATGGTGGAGGAAATTAAGCCGGAGTACCTGGTGAAAAAATGTTGACCAGCAGTCAGCACCTGGAAACTAACCCACATGGGATATGAACTTTTAACCCAGAGTTGGAAGGAAGGTTCGATTGTGGTGATATATCTTGACATCTAAATTACAGACAGTCATCAGAATTAACAGACCTAAAATGTCTTTCATTTTCTATGTATGAAAAGAAATAAAAGTGTGTTCACTTACAATATACATTAATTACAAATTTCCAAAATTGTCTTTTTAATATGATTTTGTGTTTTACAGGAATTGATGGACACAGTTTTGGCTGAGTTTGTGAGGCTATCAAAACAATGTGAGAATCCCCAGTATCAAGTAGCACTCATCGATGGTATCCATACTATAGGTAGTCAGCATGGAACAGATCGACTGACACCATACCGACCTTACATAGAGGAGCTGCAGAAAAATGGCGCTACAGGCGGAATCCAGGATCAGGCCACGTCTATACTCAACGCCATGGATGGTATAAGGTAAGTACAATTCAGGCCACTTCTATACTCAATGCCATAGGGGACGTTGGTGTTTTTTATGTCCATTATCATAGGGGACTGAGGTGTTTATTTCTGTCCACTATCACAGGGGACTGTGGTGTGCATTTATCTCCAATATCACAGGGGACTGTGTTGTTTTTTCTCTCCACTATCACAGGGGCTTGTGTTGTGTGTTGCTCTCCACTACACATTGGCCTGTGTTGTGTGTTGCTCTCCACTACACATTGGCCTGTGTTGTGTGCTGCATTCCACTACCACAGGGGACTGTGTTGTGTGATGCATTCCACTATCACAGGGGCCTGTGTTGTGTGTTGCTCTCCACTATCACAGGGGCATGTGTTGTGTGTTGCTCTCCACTACACATTGGCCTGTGTTGTGTGCTGCATTCCACTACCACAGGGGATTGTGTTGTTTGATGCATTCCACTATCACAGGGGCCTGTGTTGTGTGTTGCTCTCCACTATCACATTGGCCTGTGTTGTGTGTTGCTCTCCGCTATCACAGGGGACTGTGTTGTGTGTTGCTCTCCACTTTCACAGGGACCTGTGTTGTGTGTTGCTCTCCACTATCACAGGGAACTGTGGCGTGGGTTTCTCTTCACTATCACAGGGGACTGAGTTTTTACATAATTTTGTAATTTCAGTGTTGAAGGTATTGCAGAGGATGTAAGACAACAGAAAGATGAAATCAATGTCATCAACACAAAGGTTGTCGCAACCTCAGAGAAGGTTGACAAGGTGGATAAGAAAGTCGACAAACAGGGAAAGGAAATTGTAACGGTCAAAGCTGGACTTAGTACCGTCAATAAGCGTGTGGATACTGTAGAAAAAGATTTGGATGAAACCAAGATCAAGGTCGAGGAGGTGGACAACAAGGTTGGTGGTGTTATCTTCTAAAATAGAAGTAGATTTAATATGGCTACCCACACATATCAGTAAACTTGTTATCAAAATCATATATTTTATAAGTAAAGGAATATTTAATATACCGTATTTGACCCAATAAGCGCCCATGTCCAATTGCCCAGGCATAATTAAAGACCAAAAAATGACAAAACTGTATAGATTTGCAATAATTTTGTCTTATTAACCACTTTTTTCAATTTTTTAAACGCCCTGGGCGCTTATTGGGTCGAATACGGTATCCTTTATTATGTTGATCATGAAAGAATACAATACAAATTATGTGTAAACACATGTTGATTTCTATTCTTGATATTTTTTCTTCATTATGTGAGGTTATGAAAGTTAACATGATTGTTCTGATTTCCTCTTTTTACAGACCATGACCAATGCCCCAAAATGGTCGCGAGATCTGACCAAACTGATGAATCCTACCACCGAACATGACTGGAGACTTCTGGCCCAGAGGTTGGGGTATACACCTGATGACATCAAGGGCTGGGCGACCCAACATGACCCCTGTATGGGACTCCTTAGTGAGTGGTACGCCACCCACAAGACGATAGAGGCCACACACGCTGTACTAAACGCCCTACAAGAGATGAACCGGATGGATGGGGCAGCCATTGTGGAGAATGCCATGAAGGCTGTAGGTCAGTAGTAATGTCCACTGTTGGTGTTTAGGACAGCCATTGTGGAGAATGCCATGAAGGCTGTAGGTCAGTAGTAATGTCCATTGTTGGTGTTTAGGACAGCCATTGTGGAGAATGCCATGAAGGCTGTAGGTCAGTAGTAATGTCCACTGTTAGTTTTTAGGACAGCCATTGTGGAGAATGCCATGAAGGCTGTAGGTCAGTAGTTATGTCCACAGTTGGTTTTTAGGACCATGTTTTATAATGAAGTGATGTCCATATTTCTTAATATTATATTTCACTTTGCTATTGTCATCATACAATTATATATGTCACTGGTATAGCTATTAGTGTCTGTTTCTCTTACCAGAGGGCGTTGTTGAAGAAGAGGTAGAATATGCGACGCCTCCGCCAATTTTCCTTAGTTACCAGTGGGGTCACCAAAATGAGGTCAAGTTGCTAAGGAACCACTTACAAATGGCCGGATACGAATGCTGGATGGACATTGGTCAAATGGGAGGCGGAGATAAACTGTTTGAGAAGATTGACAATGGAATTCGTGGGGCAAAAATTATCATCTGTTGTGTGTCGGAGAAATATTCTAAATCCCCCAACTGTAACCGTGAGGTGAGTATCAGGAAATGATACCAGGGGTCGTTTGGTTCAACATTAACAGCCACAGTGATGTAAGGATGTGGCAGGTTTAGGGGGCAAAGGAAAACAGATTACCCAGAGAAAAACCACCGACCTGTGGGTTTAGGGTCAAAGTGTCCTACCTGTAACAGGGAGGTAAGAAGGGATCAAAGATATGATGTTGATACCAGATAGAAACCAACTTGTGTCGTGACACATTTGTGGACTTTATATCTGTGTAGGGGAATGGTCTGACTGGGTCACTGTAGGGGAATAGTCGGACTGGGTCAGGTGACTAGAGGTCAGAAACATGGTACATATTACAAAGGTCAAGGTCATAAAGAAGTTACCATAAGACAAAAATTAATTATTTCAATGAACTCAATTTGAAGGAGTTCACTCATGAAGGAGTTCACTCAGCATGTCACAGAGTAATTAATGATCCCCATCATGTCATCTTATAATTAATTTTCATTAACTATTTCTATGGAGCTGAGGTAAAGAGCTAGGATAACTCATTCTTGTGACCTTGACTTTAAAGGTTAAAGTGATGACATCAACATTTCATTAAACAAATATACTTTAAAAATGCTGAGACGAGCATTGTATTTGGTATATTACATGTGAGAAATTGATCAATCAAGATTAAAGGGTGTTCTCACCTTTAAATGGTCAGAATGGTCAATGTATTGAATGTTGTAGGTGAACCTGTCCACAAGCCTGGGAAAGCCCATGATACCCCTACTGATGGAGAAGATGGCGTGGCCCCCTAAGGGCTCCATGGGCCCCATCTTCAGTGAGTATCTGTTTGTGAGATTCTTCCAGCGAGGAGGGGAGGAAACAAATGACCAACGATACTGGCCGGTCCCAAAGTTCCAGGAACTATTGATGCAGCTCAACATGTATAAGGCCATGCCTGATGAATCTCTTATCACTGAAGGTAATACGATTAAGATGGTTACAACCCACATGTACATATAAAGGGTGACAAATTACTTATCACGACAGCTATAAAAGCTTGAGTTCCAAGTGAAAAACCACAAACTAACAACCTACCCAGTGTAATGAAATGAACTCAAATTCAAAACCACCATAGCACACAAGTGTTGATTTAGAGGTCAAACACCTTGACCATTGAACCACCTCAAGGTCAAATGGTCAGATAAATTTAGATGTTATCTTCAAACAATGAGGGCAATAATTTAAAGATTCAAATAGATGCAAATGGGGTTAGCTCAAAAATCTAAGTTATCATAAACAAATAATTACCATATTGCCATAATTAGCGCCCCTCCTCCGCAAGTTCCCCTCCCACTTCTGGAAAAGATGTTGAAGTTATATAAATATATAACCCCCTCTCCCATCCGATGGATTTAAAGATGTGTAACAACTGTACGTGTGTTGCTATATATATAACATTCAGCAATGTATACCAAAAATAGTACATAATTTTTTGAAATGCAAGTCTTTTAATTCATATATGAATTCCGATGTATAATGTGCCTCAAAAGAAAGAAAGAGGTATACATGTTTACTGTAACAGATTGGTGTGCCATGAATATGGAAAGAGTTGAAATATAGCTGACTATTTTTAGAGGTTGTTTTTGTCCAAAATAAGTTATATTTTGGTTCTTTAGTAATTAAGTTCCCCTTTGTTATAATTTCAAGTGCCCTGGGTGCTAATTACGATGAATATGGTATCAAGTGATGATAATCCATTTATGTTGGTATAATTGTCATGTTATGTGATACAGAGTACAAGAATTGGTGGACTCCCGTGGCAGAAGAAATTGTCATCACCAAGAAGAAAGAAGACAAAGGTCAAAGTTCAACAGGAAAGAAAGAAGATTCACAGGTATGCATGAGCCAATCAGAACTGATCCTGACTTCATAACCAATCAGAATTGTTTCTTTTTGTGTTCGTGGAACCTGGCTATGAAATTTACATAAACCAGAAGTTTTAAGTTTAATGATTTGAACAAAGTTTATATTGCTGTATAGAAGATATCAAAATTACAAGAAAATCTTAAGTAGAATCACAATCTTTGATCGTATAGGGCAGGTAAACTGTGTATTTGTATTTTTCTTGTTTTAAATCATAATAATTATATTTACAGGAAGAAGAAACCTCCCCCGATGTGTTCCTGTCGTATCAGTGGGGTAAACAGAAGGAGATTAAACAGCTGTACAGGAGACTCAACCAACTTGGGTACAGCTGCTGGATGGATATTTACCAGATGGGAGGCGGCGACTCGCTCTACGACAAAATTGACAGGGGTGTGCGAGGCTGTAAGGTCGTCCTAAACTGTATAACCACCAAGTACTCACTGTCAGCCAACTGTCGTCGTGAGGTGAGTCTGGCGGACTCTCTAAAGAAGCCAATGGTGCCCCTCCTCCTGGAGAAGATAGACTGGCCACCAGCCGGGCCAATGAGTATGGTCTTTACGCAACTTCTCTTTATCAACTTTTACCGCGATCCAAACGTTCAGATGACCTGGGACGGCAGCAAATTTGATGAACTCCATGGTAAGATACAGGAGTATACAGGTATTCTGTCTGTATCTAATGGGAACCAACAAACATCAGATAAAGGTCCAAAATCAGAAAATGTTGGACAGAAATCAGATGATAAAAGCTCGGCGCCAAAAACACCAAAACCTTCTGAAGACAACAGTCAAAAGGCCACATCAGCTAGCTCAAAACCTGAAGATAAAGCAAAGACCACAACGACGAAAAACGAAGCAAAACCAGCTGCTAAAGAAAACAAGAAGTCTTCATCTTGTGTACTTCTGTAAATTGTCCTTTTTTATTATGTACGGTAAAACCTGTCCTTAGTGACCACCTACGTATACCAACCACCTGATTAATAGGACAACATTCTTTTGATCTTAAATGGCCAATTTGAACAAAGTTTTAACCAGTAAGGCCACTTTGCTATAACGATCCTTTTTCTTTGTAATTTGGATTGTCTTAGACTGGTTTAACTGTACTTTTATTTTATTTATTTTCTAGGACATTTCAATATGTATAAAAACTTGCAAGACAATGACACACTAGTTTTAGAACTGTGATAGTTTTGTTTGTATGTACTAGACATATATGTAGTTTCATTGTGGGTGAATGTGGTGGTATAATTGTGGCTAAAATATTTAGAGGTGAGAAGAAAAGGTCATAAGTAAAGTAATAACACATAGTCATAAATGATAGTTTTTTTCTGTATCATCACATTATCTTCTGCCTACTGTGAAATAGTGCTAGTGAAAATATAGACTTTGTCATTTGCCTACTGTGAAATAGTGCTATAGTTAAAATATAGACTTTGTCATTTGTCTACTGTGAAATAGCGCTAGTTAAAATATAGACTTTGTCATTTGCCTACTGTGAAATAGTGCTAGTTAAAATATAGACTTTGTCATTTGCCTACTGTGAAATAGTGCTAGTGAAAATATAGACTTTGTCATTTGCCTACTGTGAAATAGTGCTAGTGAAAATATAGACTTTGTCATTTGCCTACTGTGAAATTGCTAGTTAAAATATAGACTTTGTTATTTGCCTACTGTGAAATAATGCTAGTTAAAATATAGATTTTGTCATTTGATCATTTCGTAGATTCATGTTTCACATTGGATAAATAATTTCTAATTTCTAACTGATTAACAAAAAGTCATTAACAAACATAATTGTTGACAATCATGATCGATATAAGAATTTTCCTAAATGTATCTTGTCCACCTCGATACATGACACTGAATCTTTGTGGCATTCATACATGTATATTTACCAATGACGATCAGTAAAACACTTTTTGTGTCTGTGATAATTTGTTTATAACTTTTTCTATTTTTTTTTTCTTTTTATATAACAGTTATATGCTATTGTGATAAAATTGATAAATAGCATCTATTTTTTCTGATTCAATTTTAAAAAACAATTTTTACATAATACATTGGTTATAAATATATCTTTGATAATATACATCATGTTGTTATAAATGAATGTATACATGTATATCTTTTTATTATGCATAATTTAAAAACTTTTCATATCAGGATAATTTTGAAAAGATAATACTACTAGGTATTTGCTTACAAATCTTAGAATTGAATAGTTACTAGATATATACGCATGAACATGTATTGCTCCAGTCATATCATTTTAACATTATTTTAACACTCTAGTCTTAAAATTTTAATAGTTTGTGAATTATTGACTGATTGACATTAAACAAACACATGACTGTATACTTTGCTGAAAACATTTTTTTAATTAATCATCAAGCTAAAGATTCAATACTGTAAGGGTAAATTTTGATATTCAAGTATAATATAATTAATCTGACAATACGCAGTAATATTGTAATTAGTGTATGATAACTCGTATTATTAATTAACTACTTGCGTATTGGTAAAAATATGAAAAAACGGTCCGATCAATATCACTGCAAAACTGGGCCAATATCGGCAAAAGTGAGCCAATATTGAAAAACTGAGCCAATACGAGAAAACTGAGCCAATATGGATAACGCGCTAATCGAACGCACGCAGAGACGTTCGGAACACATTTCGGCTTTTCGTCAGCGACTACGTATATTTCCGAGGCGATAACGACCTTCACCTTATCATCCATTCCGCTTCACTGGGGGCAGACGACAACAAACTGAAACATGGAGAGAGTGTCAGACAGGTACGCAAAAAACGGCGAGGACATGCTCGCTGTTTTAATGCATGACATCGATAGATACGAGGCTTTGGGCGAACTAGATGATTTTAACGATGTTCTAAAGAATAATACAGCTGTAAACACAGCGCAAGATCTTGACGGAATCGACATCCAACCCATTTCAACAAGGTTCCAGGATGTGTCTTACGACGAAACTGACGATTTCATAAAAGAACACGCAAACAAGAAATTGTTGTTATTAAATTTGTTGAACTGATTACATATATTGTTGTCATTACTAAATATGCAAGTAGTTAATTAATAATAGTATCATTAATCAGCCAATTCCAATATGGCCCTGTTATTAGGCCTCGGCCTGTCACATTGACCCTCGGCCTACGGCCTCGGGCCAATATGACAGACCTTGGCCTAATAACAGGGCCAATATGGAATTGGCTGATTAATAACCCTATAATATAGATTCTATTAATGCTTTTTGTTTATGTTATAAATGATGTGGATATTTTCAACCACTCCGTTTATAAGTTATTTTGTTTGTTCTTTTTGTGTCTCATAAACACATTTGACAATATTTTTTGTCCACACTATGAATTATTTCTTTGCACCATATACTCTGTATTTCCCAGTGACACCACCCATGTACAATACATTTATATATGTCACTAGTGATATAGCCTCGACCAATTTTCATTGGCTATATATGCTGGGAACAGAATTCAATGCGACATCATGATTCGATGTAGGTATACAAAATGGCGACGTCTGATGTTTTTTTACATTAAATCTCTACTTAATGTAGGTATCTATGTGATAAAAAGTATCTTTAGGTAGATTTGTATTCATTCTATACAAGGTTTGAAACTTGTCTTAAAAGTTTCAAATGTGTTGCAAAAATTCAGCGGAGGCAGCCATTTTGTCCCACCTCCCTCAAAATCTTGACATCACTTTCTATCATGACGTAATGAATTTCCTGTCCAGGTTTTATTACATTGGTGACAAATGCATATCAGGCAGATTATGTGATAAAATAGCTTTCCATTGCCAGAAGCATAATCCTACATATATGTTATGTAGGTCCATATTCAACTCAAATATTGTAAACCATATTGTATCGTGTGCAATTTATTTTCGCAAATTTCACGAAAGTTTATTTCCGCGAATTGAAATCTTCCACCATTCTTTTACAAATAAATTCAAATGTATTAATTTCCGTTAAATTTCAAATCTGCCAAAGTTTTTATCTTTGACAAAAATATCGCAAAATTTAATATCCACAAAAGAAAGGTGGTTTACAAGTTGGTAAATAGTGCCTTAAGTTAAACAATGGTAAGGGATGATATGTGCATTAATCCTAGGGACTTGACTTCCTATGGCCTGTGTGTGATCCTCCTAATGCTTTGTTATAATTATATTAATTAATTAATTAATCAATTAATTAATTAATCAATTAATTAATTAATTCAATAATTTGTTTGATTATGAAGTAGACTTAATTACACAGTAGGTATGGAGACATTTTTTTCATTTCTCATGTTGCAACTACAGCTTTTTTGTGGCAATTTCATTTGAAAATTATTTATGAAATAGTCTAAAGTAAAGAATAAACTTATTTTTGCATTGTTTTATTATGATTGTAAACAATATTTTGATGAAATGATTTAAAAACCTCTGTGATATATACTTGACAATAGGTTTGTGAGTATTTAATGTGCATTATACATAATGTACGTATCGTGTTATTTATGAAGGTTGAGAAATGGTGATAATTCAATATATATTCCATATGTATCTTCCTAGCAATTGAGGAATTTGCAATTTATTTTTTTTGTACATTTTTACATGATATGCTTTTTGCACCAATACCCTCAATAGCATTATAATTATGTTTTGTATATGGTTTAGTTTCAGTATGCAAAGTCTATCTACACAAGGTCTTTTCTTGTTACTAGATATTATAACTTTCTTTAAATCTTTACATACATACAGTGTAACATTGACTTGCTTTAAAAATCATTTAGAAATCATTTTAATATGTTGTCTAGAAATCATTTTATTGCGTTGTTGAGAAATCGTTTTATTGTGTTGCAGTAACTAGGAATTATGTAGCTGGAGTTTGTTAGTGGTTTGTAGATTGGAAATGTTGATGCATGTGATTCAGGTAAGTATTTTATAAGCAATATCATAACAGTCATGTATAGGTGATGTTATAGGATGAGTAGACTTTAATTTACAAAAAAAAAAAAAAAATCATTCAAAATATTAAAAAAAAATCTACATATGATTATAGGCCTATATATTTATATGTAGACCAAGGCTGTTCTGTTTAAAATACATACAATGTTACTCTGATTGGTTATTCTTATCATTCATGTTACTGTACCAATGAATTGGAACCTTTGGGCTGTTCAAGAGTTCGTTTTTTGTTTTCAGCAAGATTATAAAAATAAGTTTTCTTTCATGGTAAATGTATTTATTTTGCTGTTTTATTGACAAATGATAATGTCATATTTCTTCATTCACGTATGGCAACTCACCTGAATTGATAAATTGATATGTGATTGCCGATTAACATTAAGAGAATTACACCTTAACAGTCATCCTCAATACTCCAGGGGTTACTATCACTATAATTATATCCATGCATTCGTGCATTATTTCAAAGCAAAATTGAAGGCAGTTCATTCAGCTAGGATAAAGGAATTTAAAACTTGGATTTAACTAGTGATAACCTTAATAGTTAGATTCTTTGTAGATTTAATTTATGGAAAAAATATCAAATTCATTGCCTGCATGCTTCCATAATAATCAAAACATATCATAAAAACTGACCAATCACAAGCCAGCAGAGACTTCCTTTGAAGATTATAGAGAGAGCGACGCCCAACTTCAAAGATACACAGTCTACCACAGTGTATCACATGCATTATTCAATGCTTCTGATGAACATACCATCGGACCAAACTACCTGTCTCATCTCATACTGCACACAGAGCCTTCAATTTAGCTAGAAATAATCCAGGGGTGGATATCATGACAGTGAAAGTAACCCATGGAATATTGAGGATGCTCAACAGTAGACTTCATAAGTTGGTAAAAAAAATTAATTCTGAAATAAAAGCTCTAGTTATTTTCTTTAAACATTATTGAGTGTTGTCTATCAACGTAAGTTGCGCCCTTAAACAATTCTACATGCAATCCCGATTTCAATCAAGAACACACAGATCGATTCCTTGATTTGTTTGTCGACATTTGTCGTAAATACACTAATGAAGTGAGAAAAAAGAAATGGAAAAGGGGAAGGAAAAGAAGGGGAAAATGAAAGGAGAGAAAGAGAAAAAATAATAGAGAAAGATAGAGAGAAGAGCAGAACGTTTCATTATAGGTCTGCGCCGTTACGGATTGTCATTTTCATTTATCAATTAATCTTTTTATCCAAGGACGTAAATCCTTGTTTTATCCAATGCAAGATATGATGTGTCATAGTCCGCTAAACCTGCCCATATTATTAGGCTTTTTTAATTTTTTTTTTTTTTGCCTAATATATAGACTATATATTAGGCAAAAAAAATAAAAAAAAAGCCTAATAACATAGGCAGGTTTAGCGGACTAGATGTGTCAATACATGTACATTGTACCTATATATATAGTAGTCTCGTGCATAACGTCAACAACGGTGAGTTAAGATCGTTCCACATGTTTGTATTTCTATTTGCTAGAGTCGATTCCAACATTTCAGAAAGAAATCCGTTCTAGCTGAGTCCATTGTCGTCTTATTTAATTACAATCTGTATCCCTTCAATACGTAAACTCAAGGATTTATCAGCGAGTCTCACTTATAAATCCTTGGTAAAATCCACAGGGACCTGACACGAAAATTTTTAACATATATAATATATATATATTATAGTATATTTTATACTATGGTTTAAAATATTTCGTGCCAGGTCCCTGTGGTAAAATCAATAATAGACATTTTTCATAATAATTTTATGATCAATAGTTCTATATTGTGTAGATGAAATATTGGCTGGAAATATTCGGAAAATCCCGCTTATCCTTCGAATACATCAAAATGTAATTATATATATCATGTCTCATCATTGTACATGTAGATGTAAACGACTAAAATATGCATTTCCACACTAAATCATTGGGCAAATCAATATAGTGTAAGAACAAAGCAATGTATTAACAAATTAAAATTTAAACCTAAAGAGGCCCTTATTATTCTTTACAAATAAGACCTCAAGGCCATATAAAACAAGTTTTTTTGCAGAATTTACTTAGGAGTTGGCCTGAATAGCCCAGTTCCCGTCTTTTTTATTATATATATATACCACCACTCACACTGCAAAGCTTACAAATTATATCCGTATTTGCATGTTACAGAGTTATCTACTCTTGCGGGTAGGTATTGATTGTGACGTCATGAGTTTGCGAGCGTAACGTCACACGTTTCGGAGAAAACGACGTGAAATCACTGGTAACCAAAAATGTGTTAATCTTGCCGAAACTTGTTAGAATAACGGCAGAATACTTAATTTTTAACAAGTTTCGGCAGGATTAGCATATGTGCTTTTTTATTCAGTATTAACCCTTTATATTAAGACTTTTCCTCAGAATTCCAATTCGATTAATAAAATTAAGTATTTCTGCCGTAAAATTAAGTATTTTTCTGTCCGCCGTGGGTCGTGACGGCTGACGGCCGAATAACAGAGGGTATCGGTCACAATTACCCAACTTCGTTACGTGCACGGCTATTTTATTGCTACATTGTCGGAGGTTGGGTGTACCTGCACGGGACTATTAGTAGGGCGACAAACTACACAACCCTTCCTTTAAAGTGCGTGGCAACTTTATTCCAACGTAACGTAGTAAAAGACTGTAACAAACAGAAATAACCTTGTCTGAGTATTTTGACTTAATCTACAATGCGACCATAGACTTAAAATATCACAATACAACATACTTGAAATGTACTTGAAAAGTACTTAAGTAAACTTGAAATGTACTTGAAAAGTACTTAAACTGTTATAAGACTGACTAGAAACATGCCTTAATAATCATGATAACAATATACACTTTGCTATACTACTTATGGGTATACCTAATTATCTGACTAAATGTGATACAAACATAACTCACTTCAATTAATGTAATTCCTAGCTACAAATACTATACAATCCTTACAGGAAATCCGTTATTTCTAGCTCTATACAGCGTTCAATATAATAAACACTCTCGGTACACTGAACATACGTATGGTCAACTCGACTCAAAACCTACACTAGTATATAGGGACAATTTGTGGGCGAAATGACTTACAGAAAAGACCCTAGGCCACATGGCATTGTTTATCGCGACAAATGCCAGGGCTTCTATCAACTAATTTCTGACAACAATACTGTAATCTTATTTATCGAAACATATTTCAACATTATAGTTCATGTAATAGATATAAAACTTACATTATGGCCTCATAAACTTCTCAAATTATCTTTACAAATATATCAGCGTTCTTCTCCATTCATGACTGCCACTCTTTCTTCCTTACAGTGTTGAAGAGTTCTCTAAGGCGCGAAAACACCACAAGCGAGCTTACGTTCAAAGGGAAATAACTCTTTGACAAATGAACAACTTTCAGCGCAACTGTAACAACACATTGGGAATCGCCAAACATTTCCGATGCGACGGTGAAATTAACAGATTCGGCGATAGAATTAAGAGTTTCTGCGTTTACATTCAGTGTTTCTGCGTTTATATTCAATGTTTCTGCGCTAATATTAACACATTTCGTCGCTTACATCGAGCGGGGCGCGCCGAGCCGTGACGGCCGAGCACACGGCTTACACAGGTAAACTTTACCTTGTGAAACGAGACTTACAGTACGTACAGCCGCCAGCCGATTGTACCTGTAAAATAATTATGTTTACAATTCTCTTTTCCCCTTTAAAAATACATATATCCTCATTATCCTATTCTCCTATCTTTTGTTGTTTTCTTTCCCGCGTCTCGTCATTTGAGCTATGCATTTTGCACCTTTTTTCGGAAGAGTTCCGATACGTGCGGTAACAAATGATATGTGTATATACACGGGGATTAACTATGACAAACAAATTATGGGTTTGATTATGTGCAATTACATGTATGTATATTCTTCTCACAAATTTGAATTGTTGACGATATTAAAATAAGATCGTTTTCCATAAAATAAATAAATATTTGTTATTTACAGACGTTTTGAAAGATATTTTGCTGTTGCCTTTAATTGTAAAATGCTGATTAAGTGTTATACATAATGATCTGCTTTTCAGGTTTGCTGAATTGATTTGATATACATAAAACGACTGATATCCATATTCTGGTAATATTTGATGTACTTTGTTGCATGTAATTCCAGTATTTATTTATTTCTGCGTTTATATTCAATGTTTCTCCGTTTATATTCAATGTTTCTGCGTTTATATTAACACATTTCGTCGCTTACATCGAGCGGGCGCGCCGAGCCGTGACGCAAGGTAAGCCTAGTACTATACATGTATACAGCATATATACGTATACGTTAGATCTACAATTTGAGTTTTTCGAATAAATGGTTATTCTAGCTTTATGATGTAGATATTTTCAATTTCAAAACATTCCATTTACACCACTTCAAAAATTCAAACAAGCATATATTTAACTTTAGATAATCAGTCCAATTTGATAGCGATATCAAAATGATGTTCGGATCAGTCTGGACTGAGATTTAGATAGCATATGATGTAAATTTCAGTGTAATAAAAAAAAGTATAATGTAACACTATCTTTTTACGAGTAAAATCCCAAAATTTAGCATGAATATATATAGAATCCGTGTTTTTATTTCATTCAAACTTCTGCTATAACGATATGATGCAAACACGGCACCGTTTTTGAGTAAAAATAAAATGTGGACGGTTATCAGTTATGGAGTTACAGTACCGAACTTATACCGAAAATAATATGTATATCTATATTGTTGCCTTTGAAACTTTATCCATAACGTTTACTAAAAAACAGAAATACATCAATGGTATTTCTGATATATGTTCCTATATTACAGTTTAAGTGTAGATTTAAATTCATTATTTCAAAATTATACTAAATTCTTAATAGTATATTCATTGTCGACCGTTTTGTATATCATACCGAGATTTAATAGTATGATATATGTACATTTATCGTATAATCCAAAAAGTAACCACATACAGTGTTCAAATGTAATTGAAATTATTCGTATACAGGCATTAAAAATAGATATGATCTTGTACCTTTTTAAAAATATATTAAGTGATATTTAAATATTTATAATTAGTGTGATAATGTTGTAACCCTTCTTGTATGACTATACATGTACATTAAGATTCGAAACGGTGAAAATACATGCTTAGAATTTTTACTAATACCTTAGAAATTACTGGAGATTGCTATATGCCACGATTCCGTAATTACAGTCTAGACTGGAATAATTTTTAAGGTTAAACCTTTAGTTGAACTAGTTCTTAGAACCATTTTTGTTTCTGAATAAGTCACCTTCCATTTTTGTTTTACCTGCGTACGACATATATATATATATATATATGTGTATGTAATATGTATTCCTAGGTATGATCAGGTATATTTTATTTCCATTTGCTTTTACATCTTCATTCTAAAAATGGAGGTGACAATAAAAAAAACCAAGAGCATAGATGTACGGGGTTTCCATAATTCAAATCACAATCCAATTAACGGATGTCCTAACCTGATTGACAGTAAGACAATAGCAAATACCCGATATAGTCCACCGAATAGCAAATTGCCCGCGGCCAGGTAATTACAGGTGAGTTCGATGAATGGCGTTGTGTAACAGGTAAATAACATCCTGGTCAAGGTATTACATAACCATCAAACCAAAGGCATGCTATATATAATCTATAATGTCGGTGTATCTACTAGTATATCGATTAAAAATTGAAAGCGACCGCACGGTCTGAAAAAAATAGTTTGTTTTGCTTAATATCTCAATATTTAGATCTTTTATAATATCGAAAGTAAATTCTTTCTACCACATGTTGAAATGTTTTACGGTATTGTAATAAATGTATCTCGATTTATTCGGTTAGCAACACACAACACAATGTTTGTAATGATAAATCATCGGTGTGTACGTATGTCAAGCATCATATCCTTGATGCTTTAATCAAGAATTTCTTCAATTGTTACGTAAAATTTCATTCTACAGTCACAAACTTTGCAATTCACAATGTATCAAAGATACAGACTACAGGAAAATATTATTTAATTAAAGCGTATTCGTTGCTGAACTCCTCGACAAAAAATCGGAAACTTTTATTTCTGTGTGGATTTTCTTTCATAATTACACGAAGATACCTGCTATTAGAGCACAAATTAGAGTATTAGAGAATTTCACTCTTTTAGTTATTTATATTCGAGACAAAGTTATTGTACGATTAACTTCACTCAAAAGTAATCATAAAAAAAATCTTTGATCGGCTTTTCATGTGACCGTTGATGTAAGTGATAGCACATCAGTTAAAGTACAGCAATAAGCCACGGACTATTGTGACGTCACACGGTTTAGGGCTAGAAAATATGCATAATCGGGCGGTCAGAAAATTTGACCTCGATATCGGCGGTTTACAGGTTATTCCGGTCGCGCGCGGCACGGAGAGGTTTCTACACGGTCTAATAAAGCCATTTCCAGCATAAACTGAAATTATCATTTTTGACTGCACAAATCCTTTAAATATATCATGGAATTATAAATGCTTATAAATCCTTGTATATATGTAATCGTGTTCCGTATTTTATTAACACTTTTTGAACTTGATTTAGGCCTAATAGTTATCGGACTAACGCACCATTTTATCATAATAAAAATGTAAATGTGTACAGATTACCGAGTACCCGGATGTACTGTTACGTGAATCTCCTAAAATTGCTGACTTGCAATATGGCGTGTGTGTGTCAATGATTATATATATAAAGTCAAGTGAATGTATTATATATGCCAATTCATAAATACTTGGTACTGAAACCACCCCCATTTTGTATCCCAACATCGTCAAAAGTATCATCAAGGATTTATAAGTGAGAACTGTCTCTTTACCCTACTAAACACCACGCGTAACGCTAGACGAACCGGGAAATCGAGTCCAACGAAACACCAATGTAAAGTTAATAAAATTTCACAACGTTTAGTACTTGCTTTAAGGACGGAAGATTTAGAAGATATGTCTTAAATTTTTGTTAAAAAATACGACAACTCATGAAATGACGCTTCAGAAAGTAAGACGGTAACCCTCGCACCCACAAGCTACATCAAAGGTTGCGCCGGCAGATATCAACGGAAAATCAGTCGTCGCCCAATTAACGTCACGGTCAGTACACAAACGCAAAAGCTCCTACGTCGTACTTGCCCAAAACCCAGCGTGACTGATTCACCTCACATACGTCCTTGGTATCATCAAGGATGTATTTTAGACAAAAATCCTTAGTATCATATTATCATCTTATTATAAACGACCGCGGTGTGAAAAAGTGCTCACAGAAATTAGACATACACTACATATGAAACTATATATACTATGGTCTCATTAAATTATTAGGTAGCTGTATGACTGTGTTTCTGGTGTTAAAAATCATACACATATGATCGCATTGAAAAAGTGTATACAACTATCGTCGGCCATTTTTCTCACTTCGAGCTCCCCAAAATGCATACGCATCCCCTTCGTAACCCCGCAGGGTACCGCTAGCTAGCTCCTACCCGTGGTGTCAGGATGGCCCCAATATAGGGCAAGCAATATAGCTAAATTTGTCCACGGCGTCCGTTATCTGTGGAGTTAATTAGTCGGATGACACGTGTGCGGTACACAGTACACCTGAGAGGTGTATCTATGGCGACAACATATAAGTAAATGTACAGGTAATATAATTCACCTGACAGAGAGAGAAGAACATATACTGGCAATAAGTTTTTTTTTTGTAAAGTTCATTCTTTGTAAACCCCCATTAAAGTGTACTGAGTTAAAAAGGGTCTTCCCGAACTTCACTGACAATCTAGTCTCTGTCTTTCGTTGATTAGCATTTTGAGTATATAATTTTTAACAAATGTATAGCACAGTGATCGTTCATATGATATTTTATGTTTATCATAGTGACGTTGTGTATCGATTACGTCACGCACTAAATATAGCCTTGAAAAAATTGCTAGCCGTTGGTCGGTTTGTGTTGACACAATATTCCATGTTAATGTGTATTTTATGATGTAATAAATAACATGCCAGCTATGATAACTCCCAGTAACTGGGTTTCGAAAGGTGTGCTCTTAAACTGAAAATTGTATGAAAATTCTGTTATTATGTGACCTTCTTATTAGTGCTTTATTCGATTCGTGCCATGACGGTTCATCAGGTTATTTATTCAAACCAATATTATTTTCACTTTTGTGTCTCTTTTTAAGAAATAAGATAGGATGATTAATACAGACACCGGTATATCCCGATGTCATTTCCTATAACGAGTTGTACATAGATCTAACAAATATCCCCAGCTAACCAGTTGCTTTTAAAGACGTTTTTAATATTGTCCAGTGATAGTAATATTAGGAAAAAACCCTTTTAAAGATATTTTTAGGTGTAACGACGTCACGAGTATATAAAAAATGCATACTGAATCAGAAACGTATAAAAAATTAATGTATGTCGTTAAGTTTCAGATTCAATAAGTTAATCGACAAAGAAATAATAATTTTAAAAAATTCGTTGAAACCTCACTACCATTATGTGTAAACTGGAATATGAAGAAATATACACGTTTTATCATTTAACCAATCGATGAATACAGCTCCCTATACTACTCTCCTTATGGTCGTATCCAGAGTACCTCTCTTTGACGACACAAAAGAAATCATACATGACCAAGCTAAGTTCGCTTCGTTGTAATAACATAGGCCTGGGCATGGCCTCGTAATTAGGGTAGTAGTAAAAACCTTTACCATAACACTGACTAATTAGCAAAGACAGTATATCACCATTGTTTATTTAAGTCAAACATGTAATTATGTAATATCAAATAAAATAAAAAAAACAATTGTGAGAAAGAGTGATCTTTTTAATGACCAATTAAACTTCTTAATTGCCGGAATCTTGTTTTGATTTTATAGTCTTTGTCATTCCGACAAAAAATATCAGTGGCCAAGGCTATAAATACTCCCTCACACAATCCTTATAGTATCATACAACATGAATACCTTTCAAGAAGCAACTTACCGATAACTGTCCAGCGACACCAAGAAGACCTGCATCCTCGGTCACAGCTTTATCAGACGCCTCATCGCCCGATGGAGAAAAGAAGAAATTCCACTACCCAATTGGTCATTCCATGCCTTCAGACGAGGTGGTTTGAAGCTTCGACAGCTGAGAGACATCGTACTAGCCGAAGATTTTTCCATCTATCACTCTGTCTTTGTACAGATAGGCGAAAATGACATCGCTGACCAGTCAACGGCCCGTACAATTGGACTTCTTCAAGAAATCCATCAACTGTTTATCGCCCAGGGTGTAGAAGTGGTGATGTTCGGCGAGCTTTTCCCGAGACACGATCGCAAATTCAACAAGACCGCATTACTTATCAACAGAATGATGAAGAAACAACACCCTGACATCATTTGCCAACACGACAGAGACTTGTTGAAGACAACCTCAATCCGAGCTAAAGATGGTACACACCTGAAACCGTCGGCGGAAGTTGCTTTCTCCAACAGCATTGACCGGGCCATCAGACACATGAGGGCTTGATCTTATAATCAGCCAATCCTTTATAAAAAAAAGCCATTTTCATGGCTACCCAAATATCACAAAAAGACCCATGAACACTCGAAAATACGCATTTATATATTATGAATTATATATCTTTAGCATGAATAAAAACAACTGAAAATTGACACGTGTATACTATTTATAATTTTATTATAAACTAGAAATTGTCACCGGGACAATTTGACGGGCTTTTCGCCTAAAAGCTACTTCGTTCAAGGTCATTTATAAAACACTTGGTAGCGCTTAGATTCAACGTACCAAAAGTCCAATACCAGGTCTTAGGCCTTTCAGAACTTTACAATAAGTCATTTGAAGATTTTAGGATTGTTAGCCCGAGTGCCCTTTGATATAGGTCAAGGTCAATCACATTAACAAACTTGGTAGGCATTTATGTCAGCATGCTTCATGCTTAATATTAGGTCTCTAGGCCTTCTAGAAATTGAGAAGAAGATTTTTTAATGATTTTGTCGAAAAATTGCATTTTTGAACTTTGTCCCTTATTTCCTACCGGAAGTTGACGTTTTACAGAAAAGTTGTCACAAAATGAATTGTTTCATTTTTGATTCTACATAACATATCCAAAAATGAAAGTAATTGGATTTGTGGTTTACGAGCTACGGCTGTCTCAATGAGCTGACTTTTCACAGGATTATTTTCATAACTCTACAATCACACGCACTTTGTGACCTTGGATGAAGGTCAAGCTCGTTTATTTTTTCAAACCCGATTGTCAACTACCTAAGCTTACTTCATGCAAATCATGAAGCCTCTATACTATGTAGAACTTGACAAGAAGATTTTTTCGTGATTTTCACCGAAAATGACGAATTTCCATTATGAGTCAATGATCAACCGGAAGTTGACATTTTAGAGAAAAATGTACAATTACAAAGTTTCTCAGTATGCTATTCTACATAACATGTAAAAAAAATATAAGAATTTGGCTCAGTGGTTAACGAGTTATGGCTGTCAAGGTTAAACCGGAAGTGACGTCATTGCGGCCATATTTGAATTCAAATCAACACCATATTAACAAGAATTGGTCACGGTGATAAGTGGAAGATCATGTGTGAGTTTGGGTTTAATCGGACCGGTGAAATAAGAGGAGATGTTCAAAATATAATTTTCGAAATTTGCAAAAAATTCTTAGTTAAATATTAAATACGTCATAAAAAATTATTTAGTGGATCAATTTTAAGTTTGAAGAAATTAAAATCTTCAGAATGACATACTGCATCGATGTAATGCAAAAATATTGGCAAAATTTGAATAATGAAAAAAAAATCTAAAAATAGTAACATTAGGTAAATTTTGACCTCTAGCGAGCTTTTTAACGAGATATATTTTGTGGACACATGTCATGGGTAAAAATTAGATATGTTCATTCCCTACAATGAAATACCTTCAGATTTGCAATAGCTTTCATATTTTTTGAGTTATAGCAGTTTTTGTGTTTTTAGGTTTTACGTCATGGCGGCCATTTTGGATTTTTTGACCTACTTAATTTTGTTCATGGATCACCTTCAGATGTTTGGTTTGAACATACTGAAATCATTTTTATCCTATGTCTTACCGATTGAGCGATTGAGCGTTCACAAAAACAGGAAGAAGAATAATAAGAATAACTAGAAATTGTCACCGGGACAATTTGACGGGCTTTTCACCTTAAAGCTACTCCGTTCAAGGTCATTCATAAAACACTTGGCAGTGCTTATAAGTTTCAACATACCAAAAGTCCAATACCAGGTCTTAGGCCTTTCAGAACTCTACAATAATTCATTTGAAGATTTTAGGATTGTTCGCCCGAGTGCGCTTTGATATAGGTCAAGGTCAATCACATTAACAAACTTGGTAGGCATTTATGTCAGTATGCTTCATGCTTAATATTAGGTCTCTAGGCCTTCTAGAAATTGATAAGAAGATTTTTTATTGATTTTGTCGAAAAATTGCATTTTTGAACTTTGTCCCTTATTTCCTACCGGAAGTTGATGTTTTACAGAAAAGTTGTCACAAAATGAATTGTTTCATTTTTGATTCTACATAACATATCCAAAAATGAAAGTAATTGGCTTTGTGGTTAACGAGCTACGGCTGTCTCAATGAGCTGAATTTTCACAGGATTATTTTCATAACTCTACAATCACACGCACTTTGTGACCTTGGATGAAGGTCAAGCTCGTTTATTTTTTCAAACCCGATAGTCAACTACCTAAGCTTACTTCATGCAAAACGTGAAGCCTCTATACTATGTAGATCTTGAGAAGAAGATTTTTTCGTGATTTTCACCGAAAACGGCGATTTTGCACTATGAGTCAATAAACAACCGGAAGTTGACATTTTAGAGAAAAATGTACAATTACAAAGTTTCTCAGTATGCTATTCTACACAACATATAAAAAACTGAAAGAGATTAGCTCAGTGGTTAACGAGTTGTGGCTGTCTAGGTTGAACCGGAAGTGACGTCATTGCGGCCATATTTGAATTTGAATCAACACCATATTAACAAGAATTAGTCACGGTAATCAGTTGAAGATCTTGTGTAAGTTTGGGCTTGATCGGACTGGTGGAATCAGAGGAGATGTTTAAAATATAATTATCGAAATTTGCAAAAAAAATCTTAGTTAAATATTAATTACGTCATAAAAAATTAATTAGTGGACTAATTTTTAATTTGAAGACATCAAAGCCTTCAGAATGAGATACTGCATCGATGCAATGGAAAAAATTTGGAAAAAATTGAATAATAAAAAAATTCTAAAAATAGTCACTTTTTTGTAAACTTTGACCTCTAGCGAGCTTTTTAACAAGACATATTTTGTGGAAACATGTCATGGGTAAAAGTTAGATATGTTCATTCCCTACAATAAAATACTTTCAGATTTGCAATAGCTTTCATATTTTTTGAGTTATAGCAGTTTTTGTGGTTTTAAGGTTTTACGTCATGGCGGCCATTTTGGAATTTTTGACCTACTTAATTTTGTTCATGGAACACCTTCAGATGTTTGGTTTAAACATACTGAAATCATTTTTAACCCGTGTGTTACCGTTTGACCGAGAGAGCGTTCACAAAAACAGGAAGAAGAATAATAATAATAAGAACTAGAAATTGTCACCGGGACAATTTGACGGGCTTTTCACCTTAAAGCTACTCCGTTCAAGGTCATTCATAAAACACTTGGCAGTGCTTATAAGTTTCAACATACCAAAAGTCCAATACCAGGTCTTAGGCCTTTCAGAACTCTACAATAATTCATTTGAAGATTTTAGGATTGTTAGCCCGAGTGCGCTTTGATATAGGTCAAGGTCAATCACATTAACAAACTTGGTAGGCATTTATGTCAGTATGCTTCATGCTTAATATTAGGTCTCTAGGCCTTCTAGAAATTGATAAGAAGATTTTTTATTGATTTTGTCGAAAAATTGCATTTTTGAACTTTGTCCCTTATTTCCAACCGGAAGTTGACGTTTTACAGAAAAGTTGTAATTAAATGAATTGTTTCATTTTCGATTCTACATAACATATCCAAAAATGAAAGTAATTGGCTTTGTGGTTAACGAGCTACGGCTGTCTCAATGAGCTGAATTTTCACAGGATTATTTTCATAACTCTACAATCACACGCACTCTGTGACCTTGGATGAAGGTCAAGCTCGTTTATTTTTTCAAACCCGATAGTCAACTACCTAAGCTTACTTCATGCAAAACATGAAGCCTCTATACTATGTAGATCTTGAGAAGAAGATTTTTTCGTGATTTTCACCGAAAACGGCGATTTTGCACTATGAGTCAATAAACAACCGGAAGTTGACATTTTAGAGAAAAATGTACAATTACAAAGTTTCTCAGTATGCTATTCTACACAACATATAAAAAACTGAAAGAGATTAGCTCAGTGGTTAACGAGTTGTGGCTGTCTAGGTTGAACCGGAAGTGACGTCATTGCGGCCATATTTGAATTTGAATCAACACCATATTAACAAGAATTAGTCACGGTAATCAGTTGAAGATCTTGTGTAAGTTTGGGCTTGATCGGACTGGTGGAATCAGAGGAGATGTTTAAAATATAATTATCGAAATTTGCAAAAAAATCTTAGTTAAATATTAATTACGTCATAAAAAATTAATTAGTGGACTAATTTTTAATTTGAAGACATCAAAGCCTTCAGAATGAGATACTGCATCGATGCAATGGAAAAAATTTGGAAAAAATTGAATAATGAAAAAAATTCTAAAAATAGTCACTTTTTTGTAAACTTTGACCTCTAGCGAGCTTTTTAAAAAGACATATTTTGTGGAAACATGTCATGGGTAAAAGTTAGATATGTTCATTCCCTACAATAAAATACTTTCAGATTTGCAATAGCTTTCATATTTTTTTAGTTATAGCAGTTTTTGTGGTTTTAAGGTTTTACGTCATGGCGGCCATTTTGGAATTTTTGACCTACTTAATTTTGTTCATGGAACACCTTCAGATGTTTGGTTTAAACATACTGAAATCATTTTTAACCCGTGTGTTACCGTTTGACCGAGAGAGCGTTCACAAAAACAGGAAGAAGAATAATAAGAATAATAATACTAGATTTGATCGCGATCAAAACACGGGATTTCCACCTATGTAATGATATAAGTAATGTTAGCGAACAGACGATTGGTTGAACGAACGGACGATCTCACTCAATATTAATCAGAGAGCGTTTCTTACGAAAGCAGTCTGGTCCAACCGAAAAACAGATTTAGGGGAATCCCCCTTTGGGCACAAGATTTCATAGAGAGGTGAATATATAGGAGCCTGCTGATTGGATATATTCAGGGTACACCAGTTAATGGTTTAAGTGTGGGTCGGACAATACATGTAGATGTAAAATTTGTAAAGAATTTTGATAACTTCATTTAACCTGAATAGTAGCAAACGTTAACACGGTCCTCTATGGGAATTTATTTGGTTCTGTGATCTCAAAACGGCCGGGTAGTTTCTCAAAATAGCACCGGTTGTGTTTGAACATCCGGTGTCACAGGTGACGGCTCTGCCACACACTTAAAAGGTTTTTAAACCTGTCAGTTTTTGTGTTTGTGCATTACTTTTATTGTTTGTATGTTCAAATGTACGTCCTATTAACAGCTAGGGTCACGTAAGGACGGCCTCCCATGTATGCGGTGTAGCTACACATAGCTACACATGTACGTGTATTTACGCAAACATGTGTACATTGTTCATATATACGTGTACATGTAGAACTTAAAACATCTCGAAAAGTATTCAAAACTAAATGAAGAAAGACCTTCGAAACGGCCCGTGTGTATATATAAGATTGAGCCCAGGACAGAATTTTAACCCGGCCGCTGATTGGATTGTTTGATTCTGAATTTCAAAATCAAAAATGTTTTCTGACAGGTAATTATTCCTTGATAACCGTGATATGAATTTGGAAATTCCGATTGAGATTTAGGTTCAAAATATCAATTTTGATAATGAATAGGTAAACACATTAGAATTTCAGGTTTTTTTAAAGTGCAAAAATTCTCCATTTCTTATAAAGATCTTGAACCAATGCGGAATAACACGTACGATTAGAGTTTTAGTATTAGATACCGATTATCTCCCTTTGGCCACATGCCACATCATGTAATCACAACTCAAAATCGCTGAAAGTTCTATACCTCCGCCACTTTGAATCATATGACATTGAAATTGGTCATTTTATGTATCTGAAAGCATGAATTTTCACATCCAATTCAAAACATTTCACCTTTGAATTTTCATGAATTACGCTAAAATTTACGTTAAAAAATGAACGAAACGCCATATTCGGAGGTCTATATTTCCGCCATTTTCAAATTCATGTCTTTGAAATTAAAAACCTTTAAAGACAATAGGCTAAAGCTAACATTTACAAAAATTCAACACTCTACATGAGATGATAAAGGCCCTACGAGCTCACAAATAACGGACAAAAATAAGAAAAAGAAACAAATTGCCATATTTGGAGAGCTATATTTTCGCCATTTTTCTATATAACCCCTTAAAAATAAATAACTTTTGAAGACAAAAGTTCATACAACATAGGTATGAAAAATCAACACTGTACATACAGGTTTAAAGGCGCTGAAACGTCTCGGGCAAGGACAAATATAAACTAAAATTTCGATTTTCGATGTCCTATATCTCCGCCATTTTGAATCTTATGACCTTGAACTTGGTCATTTTATGTGTCTGAAAGCATGATCTTTCACATCAAATTCAAAACATTTCACCTTTGAATTTTCATGAATTACGCTAAAATTAACGTTAAAAAATGAACGAAACGCCATATTCGGAGGTCTATATTTCCGCCATTTTCACATTCATGTCTTTGAAATTAAAAATATTTACAGATAATAGGCTAAAGTTTACATTTACAAAAAATCAACACCCTACATGAGACGATAAAGGCCCTACGAGCTCACAAATAACGGACAAAAATAAGAAAATGAAACAAATTGCCATATTTGGAGAGCTATATTTTCGCCATTTTTCTATATAACCTCTTAAAAATAAATAACTTTTGAAGACAAAAGTTCATACAACATAGGTATGAAAAATAAACACTGTACATACAGGTTTAAAGGCGCTGAAACGTCTCGTGCAAGGACAAATATAAACTAAAATTTCGATTTTCGATGTCCTGTATCTCCGCCATTTTGAATCTTATGACCTTGAACTTGGTCATTTTATGTGTCTGAAAGCATGATCTTTCACATCCAATTCAAAACATTTCACCTTTGAATTTTCATGAATTACGCTAAAATTTACGTTAAAAAATGAACGAAACGCCATATTCGGAGGTCTATATTTCCGCCATTTTCACATTCATGTCTTTGAAATTAAAAACATTTACAGATAATAGGCTAAAGTTTACATTTACAAAAAATCAACACCCTATATGAGACGATAAAGGCCCTACGAGCTCACAAATAACGGACAAAAATAAGAAAATGAAACAAATTGCCATATTTGGAGAGCTATATTTTCGCCATTTTTCTATATAACCCCTTAAAAATAAATAACTTTTGAAGACAAAAGTTCATACAACATAGGTATGAGAAATCAACACTGTACATACAGGTTTAAAGGCGCTGAAACGTCTCGTGCAAGGACAAATATAAACTAAAAATTCGATTTTCGATGTCCTATATCTCCGCCATTTTGAATCTTATGACCTTGAACTTGGTCATTTTATGTGTCTGAAAGCATGATCTTTCACATCAAATTCAAAACATTTCACCTTTGAATTTTCATGAATTACGCTAAAATTTACGTTAAAAAATGAACGAAACGCCATATTCGGAGGTCTATATTTCCGCCATTTTCCAATTCATGTCTTTGAAATTAAAAACCTGTACAGACAATAGGCTAAAGCTAACATTTACAAAAAATCAACACCCTACATGAGAGGATAAAGGCCCTACGAGCTCACAAAGAACGGACAAAAATAAGAAAATGAAACAAATTGCCATATTTGGAGAGCTATATTTTCGCCATTTTTCTATATAACCCCTTAAAAATAAATAACTTTTGAAGACAAAAGTTCATACAACATAGGTATGAGAAATCATCACTGTACATACAGGTTTAAAGGCGCTGAAACGTCTCGGGCAAGGACAAATATAAACTAAAAATTCGATTTTCGATGTCCTATATCTCCGCCATTTTGAATCTTATGACCTTGAACTTGGTCATTTTATGTGTCTGAAAGCATGATCTTTCACATCCAATTCAAAACATTTCACCTTTGAATTTTCATGAATTACGCTAAAATTTACGTTAAAAAATGAACGAAACGCCATATTCGGAGGTCTATATTTCCGCCATTTTCCAATTCATGTCTTTGAAATTAAAAACCTGTACAGACAATAGGCTAAAGCTAACATTTACAAAAAATCAACACCCTACATGAGAGGATAAAGGCCCTACGAGCTCACAAAGAACGGACAAAAATAAGAAAATGAAACAAATTGCCATATTTGGAGAGCTATATTTTCGCCATTTTTCTATATAACCCCTTAAAAATAAATAACTTGTGAAGACAAAAGTTCATACAACATAGGTATGAAAAATCAACACTGTACATACAGGTTTAAAGGCGCTGAAACGTCTCGTGCAAGGACAAATATAAACTAAAATTTCGATTTTTGATGTCCTATATCTCCGCCATTTTTGATCATATGACCTTGAAATAGGTCATTTTATGTTCCTGAGAACATGGTCTTTCATATGCGCCCTTCAGAACATTTCTACGGTAAAGTTCATATTTGACCTTTGTTTGACCTCATTTGACCCTCTAGCGAACTCATGACCTAGACATAATCTCTGATAACATGTAATGAGAAAAAAACTTTCAATATCGCGATCTACCTGAATAACTAAACATGGACGATGTACAGCGTATAGTTATGAAGTTATGAGCATTTAAACTTCGTTCGAAAAAAGTAGTTTTTTATGTCTGTGACCTTGACCTTGACCTTTATCGTACAAAATCGAACGTACGTTTCAAGCACTCATGTACCTACATAACATGTCCAAATTTGAACGTCGTACCTTGTTCCGTTCTTGAGAAAAAGTGTTAAGAAGGTTTCGTGGAAATAATAAGAATAATAAGAAAAAACAGAACAATAACAATAGGGATTTCCATCCTGAATGGAAATCCCTAAATAATAAGAAGAAGAATAAGAAACTTAACGAAAACAATAGGTCTTTTCACCAAAAAGTGAAAAGCCCTAATAAGAACTAGAAATTGTCACCGGGACAATTTGACGGGCTTTTCACCTAAAAGCTACTTCGTTCAAGGTCATTTATAAAACACTCGGTTACACTTAGTTTCAACGTACCAAAAGTCCAATACCAGGTCTTAGGCCTTTCAGAACTTTACAATAAGTCATTTGAAGACTTTAGGATTGTTAGCCTGAGTGCCCTTTGATATAGGTCAAGGTCAATCACATTAACAAACTTGGTAGGCGCATTTATGTCAGCATGCTTCATGCTTAATATTAGGTCTCTAGGCCTTCTAGAAATTGAGAAGATTTTTTTAATGATTTTGTCGAAAAATTGCATTTTTGAACTTTGTCCCTTATTTCCCACCGGAAGATGACGTTTAACAGAAAAATGATACAAAACTAATTGTTTCATTTTTGATTCTACATAACATATCCAAAAATGAAAGTAATTGGCTGTGTGGTTAACGAGCTACGGCTGTCTCAATGAGCTGAATTTTCACAGGATTATTTTCATAACTCTACAATCACACGCACTCTGTGACCTTGGATGACGGTCAAGCTCGTTAATTTTTCAAACCCGATAGTCAACTACCTAAGCTGACTTCATGCAAATCATGAAGCCTCTATACTATGTAGAACTTGACAAGAAGATTTTTTTCGTGATTTTCACCGAAAATGGCGAATTTCCATTATGAGTCAATGATCAACCGGAAGTTGACATTTTAGAGAAAAATGTACAATTACAAAGTTTCTCAGTATGCTATTCTACATAACATACAAAAACATGAAAGGAATTGGCTCAGTGGTTAACGAGTTATGGATGTCTAGGTTAAACCGGAAGAGCCGTCATTGCGGCCATATTTGAATTTGAATCAACACCATATTAACAAGAATTGGTCACGGTGACAAGTGGAAGATTTGTAGTGCGTTTGGGCTTGATTGCACTGGTGGAATCAGAGAAGATGTTTAAAATATAATTGTCGAAATTTGAAAAAAAAATCTTAGTTAAATATTAATTACGTCATAAAAAATTATTTAGTGGACTAATTTTTAATTTGAAGACATCAAAGCCTTCAGAATGAGATACTGCATCGATGCAATGGAAAAAATTTGGAAAAAATTGAATAATAAAAAAAATTCTAAAAATAGTCACTTTTTTGTAAACTTTGACCTCTAGCGAGCTTTTTAACAAGACATATTTTGTGGAAACATGTCATGGGTAAAAGTTAGATATGTTCATTCCCTACAATAAAATACCTTCAGATTTGCAATAGCTTTCATATTTTTTGAGTTAAAGCAGTTTTTGTGGTTTTAAGGTTTTACGTCATGGCGGCCATTTTGGAATTTTTGACCTACTTAATTTTGTTCATGGAACACCTTCAGATGTTTGGTTAAAACATACTGAAATCATTTTTAACCTGTGTGTTACCGTTTGACCGAGAGAGCGTTCACAAAAACAGGAAGAAGAATAATAAGAATAATAATAACTAGAAATTGTCACCGGGACAATTTGACGGGCTTTTCACCTAAAAGCTACTCCGTTCAAGGTCATTCATAACACACTTGGTAGCGCTTAGTTTCAACGTACCAAAAGTCCAATACCAGGCCGTAGGCCTTTCAGAACTTTACAATAAGTCATTTGAAGATTTTAGGATTGTTAGCCCGAGTGCCCTTTGATATAGGTCAAGGTCAATCACATTAAAAAACTTGGTAGACATCGATATCAGCATGCTTCATGCTTAAAATTAGGTCTCTATGCCTTCTAGAAATTGACAAGAAGATTTTTTAATGATTTTGTCGAAAAATTGCATTTTTGAACTTTGTCCCTTATTTCCAACCGGAAGTTGACGTTTTACAGAAAAGTGGTTGTTAAATTAATTGTTTCATTTTTGATTCTTCATAACATATCCAAAAATGAAAGGAATTGGCTGTGTGGTTAACCGGCTACGGCTGTCTCAATGAGCTGAATTTTCACAGGATTATTTTCATAACTCTACAATCAAACGCACTCTGTGACCTTGGATGATGGTCAAGCTCGTTTATTTTTTTCAAATCCGGTAGTCAACTACCTAAGCTTACTTCATGCAAAACATGAAGCCTCTATACCATGTAGAACTTGACAAGAAGATTTTTTCGTGATTTTCACCGAAAACGGCGATTTTGCACTATGAGTCAATAAACAACCGGAAGTTGACATTTTAGAGAAAAATGTACAATTACAAAGTTTCTCAGTATGCTATTCTACACAACATATAAAAAACTGAAAGAAATTGGCTCAGTGGTTAACGAGTTATGGCTGTCTAGGTTAAACCGGAAGTGACGTCATTGCGGCCATATTTGAATTTGAATCAACACCATATTAACAAGAATTAGTCACGGTAATCAGTTGAAGATCTTGTGTGAGTTTGGGCTTGATTGGTCTGGTGGAATCAGAGGAGATGTTTAAAATATAATTGTCGAAATTTGCAAAAAAATCTTAGTTAAATATTAATTACGTCATAAAAAATTAATTAGTGGACCAATTTGATTTTTGAAGACATCCAAACCTTCAAAATGACATCCGGAGTCGATGTATTGAAAAAAGTTGGAGAAAAAACGAATAATAAAAAAAAATCTAAAAATAGTCACTTTTGGTAAACTTCGACCTCATAGCGAGCTTTTTAACGAGACATATTTTGTGGAAACATGTCATGGGTAAAAGTTAGATATGTTCATTCCCTACAATAACATACCTTCAGATTTGAAAAAGCTTGCATACTTTTTGAGTTATAGCATTTTTTGTGTTTTAAGGTTTTACGTCATGGCGGCCATTTTGGATTTTTTGACCTACTTAATTTTGTTCATGGAACACCTTCAGATGTTTGGTTTAAACATACTGAAATCATTTTTAACCCGTGTGTTACCGTTTGACCGAGAGAGCGTTCACAAAAACAGGAAGAAGAAATAATAAGAATAATAATACTAGATTTGATCGCGATCAAAACACGGGATTTCCACCTATGTAATGATATAAGTAATGTTAGCGAACAGACGATTGGTTGAACGAACGGACGATCTCACTCAATATTAATCAGAGAGCGTTTCTTACGAAAGCAGTCTGGTCCAACCGAAAAACAGATTTAGGGGAATCCCCCTTTGGGCACAAGATTTCATAGAGAGGTGAATATATAGGAGCCTGCTGATTGGATATATTCAGGGTACACCAGTTAATGGTTTAAGTGTGGGTCGGACAATACATGTAGATGTAAAATTTGTAAAGAATTTTGATAACTTCATTTAACCTGAATAGTAGCAAACGTTAACACGGTCCTCTATGGGAATTTATTTGGTTCTGTGATCTCAAAACGGCCGGGTAGTTTCTCAAAATAGCACCGGTTGTGTTTGAACATCCGGTGTCACAGGTGACGGCTCTGCCACACACTTAAAAGGTTTTTAAACCTGTCAGTTTTTGTGTTTGTGCATTACTTTTATTGTTTGTATGTTCAAATGTACGTCCTATTAACAGCTAGGGTCACGTAAGGACGGCCTCCCATGTATGCGGTGTAGCTACACATGTACGTGTATTTACGCAAACATGTGTACATTGTTCATATATACGTGTACATGTAGAACTTAAAACATCTCGAAAAGTATTCAAAACTAAATGAAGAAAGACCTTCGAAACGGCCCGTGTGTATATATAAGATTGAGCCCAGGACAGAATTTTTAACCCGGCCCGCTGATTGGATTGTTTGATTCTGAATTTCAAAATCAAAAAATGTTTTCTGACAGGTAATTATTCCTTGATAACCGTGATATGAATTTGGAAATTCCGATTGAGATTTAGGTTCAAAATATCAATTTTGATAATGAATAGGTAAACACATTAGAATTTCAGGTTTTTTTAAAGTGCAAAAATTCTCCATTTCTTATAAAGATCTTGAACCAATGCGGAATAACACGTACGATTAGAGTTTTAGTATTAGATACCGATTATCTCCCTTTGGCCACATGCCACATCATGTAATCACAACTCAAAATCGCTGAAAGTTCTATACCTCCGCCACTTTGAATCATATGACATTGAAATTGGTCATTTTATGTATCTGAAAGCATGAATTTTCACATCCAATTCAAAACATTTCACCTTTGAATTTTCATGAATTACGCTAAAATTTACGTTAAAAAATGAACGAAACGCCATATTCGGAGGTCTATATTTCCGCCATTTTCAAATTCATGTCTTTGAAATTAAAAACCTTTAAAGACAATAGGCTAAAGCTAACATTTACAAAAATTCAACACTCTACATGAGATGATAAAGGCCCTACGAGCTCACAAATAACGGACAAAAATAAAAAAAGAAACAAATTGCCATATTTGGAGAGCTATATTTTCGCCATTTTTCTATATAACCCCTTAAAAATAAATAACTTTTGAAGACAAAAGTTCATACAACATAGGTATGAAAAATCAACACTGTACATACAGGTTTAAAGGCGCTGAAACGTCTCGGGCAAGGACAAATATAAACTAAAATTTCGATTTTCGATGTCCTAAATCTCCGCCATTTTGAATCTTATGACCTTGAACTTGGTCATTTTATGTGTCTGAAAGCATGATCTTTCACATCAAATTCAAAACATTTCACCTTTGAATTTTCATGAATTACGCTAAAATTAACGTTAAAAAAATGAACGAAACGCCATATTCGGAGGTCTATATTTCCGCCATTTTCACATTCATGTCTTTGAAATTAAAAACATTTACAGATAATAGGCTAAAGTTTACATTTACAAAAAATCAACACACCTACATGAGAGGATAAAGGCCCTACGAGCTCACAAATAACGGACAAAAATAAGAAAATGAAACAAATTGCCATATTTGGAGAGCTATATTTTCGCCATTTTTCTATATAACCTCTTAAAAATAAATAACTTTTGAAGACAAAAGTTCATACAACATAGGTATGAAAAAAAAACACTGTACATACAGGTTTATAAAGGCGCTGAAACGTCTCGTGCAAGGACAAATATAAACTAAAATTTCGATTTTCGATGTCCTGTATCTCCGCCATTTTGAAATCTTATGACCTTGAACTTGGTCATTTTATGTGTCTGAAAGCATGATCTTTTCACATCCAATTCAAAACATTTCACCTTTGAATTTTCATGAATTACGCTAAAATTTGCGTTAAAAAATGAACGAAACGCCATATTCGGAGGTCTATATTTCCGCCATTTTCCAATTCATGTCTTTGAAATTAAAAACATTTACAGATAATAGGCTAAAGTTTACATTTACAAAGGCCCTTTTGCTGTATGACAACCATGAGACAAATGTTTTTATTTTAGAAGTTACCAAGCATTGTCGATAGTCACTATCCTGTGACCTTACCATATACCATCTAGAGTGAGAGATCTGCGAATTTCTATTTGAGATGGTACATGATAAGATGTCCTATATTAATATTATTATTCACTTCTAAATTATTGAGATATGCGTGTTAGACTGTTTCTACTGTTTATTTTATGTTTATTATTGATTAATTGTTATGTGATTAACTTGTATGTCGTCAACTACATTGTTCTCACATTGGTTCTAGAGTATCAATTTAATGCATATCTTAGAGTTTTCTATGATGAGTGATCATTAATTTGTATATTTTGCGCTACTGTGTGGACAACCTTTGTGATTTTGTTTTTTAAACTGTCTACTTGTTAAACGAAATAAAAATACAGCGCCCTTTACCTAAAAATTGATCTAATATAAACACTAGATGAATATATGTGCCCTCCGATATAATTTTGTAAAGTTCTATATATGGCATTTTTTATGTAGCAATTATATTGTATCAGCTAATATTTATTTTTACATTAAATAGAAATGCAAAATATTATTCGTTCAGTGAAATGTAACTCCAACACAAAGACATCACTGCTAATTAACTAGTATTTGAGAAGTTTGGAGTTAATTTACATTCAGATCTGCTGTTATCTCGTATTCATCAACACTGTATATTTAGCTGATTTAAAATCAAAATTTTGGTGCAATTACAAAATAATGTCTAGAACAAGTTATATATTGGTAGTTAATGTAGAGTACCGTCTAGCCGGGTTTTTTTTCGGGGAAAAACATTCACATTATTAAAAGTTTACAAAATCATTTTTTTCTATTGAAATTTCACGACCTAGTTGAAGAGGATTTAGCCCTTTTCACATGTTTTCGCAGATTAAATTTGGCGACTTCAATAATCCCCCAAATAGTGGAATAATCGGCTACACGCTACTAATTATTGCTTCTTAATTAATATGATTATGATGTAAATAGTTTGGAGATATTTTATTTGTAATTAAGAGTTGGTGGTTCAATCTGAAGATACTAACATTGACGTTCGTTGATCGATGCGTATCCCGTAAGTGTCTGGTCAACTTTTCGTGGATGTTAACGACGATACGCTCATCAGAGATATACGATTTCAAAGTATTTCTTCTTTTTTGGATGATTTGTCTCAAATTATTAATGACTTATTTTTTCTGATGATACGCTACTATTTCATTAATTATTGCCAAAAGTAAAGTTAAAATGATAACTTACGATAAACGTTTTCTTTTCAAAAATTCAACTATTTGAACGAGTTTTTGATGATCGAGGAATTTTCGACACGAAATGCTACAAGCTTTGCTTCTCGCTTCCACCATTGTGTAAATTCCTCGAAATTTATCATGCTTCACATGCGTACTTGTTATTTTGTATAAGACATTAATTGCTGAAGTACTCATTTTATGCTGCGATATACCGTTGTCTTTCAAGTCTTATTGAAGTTCTAGGAAATTGATGTTTGATCTGGTTGTCTGCTATAAAGCCATATACTTTGTGACGTAGAGTCTCCTGTGTGTGATGCTACAGTCTGGAATCCGATAAATTTTATTTCATTTCATAGGCATTGCTTGATTCTTTAGCACATTGTAAGGATATTGATTTATTAAGTTTATCCTGGTTTTTCTTCATTTGTTGAATTCAGCGACTAATAACTTGTAATCTAATTCATGGTTCATGTTAGAGTTACTTCCCCTAGATCTGTTCACAATAACTTAAATTTGTCTCGTAGTATATGTTTTGCATCTGTGTTAACATGGACCAGAATCGAAGCCATCAAGATGTGAAGAAAATATTCGTTCAATATAAGAAAATTTCATTACAATTTAATATGTTTATATACTATGTGATAAACAGTGTTACCTTTTCTGCTATATTTATTGATACAGTCTCGTTTGTTTTAAAGAATTTAATTAAAATATATATATTTATTTTCCATTCTGTTTTTGAAATGTGATTTTGTGAGATTTTATGTAATATTTAACAGCATTGAACTCAAAGCAGCTGTTAATAATCGTACGGTTGTTTAATATTACGATACAAAAGGAGTGACGCCAAGTTTAGTGTTGATTCTAATAGATATATAGCGTATATGTGGAGGTCAATTGTTTCGTTCACTGCAGCTGTAATGTGTTGATGAAAATCTCGGAATATTGATGTAATAGATATAAGTTGACATGTGGAGTCAATCTTCTTGTGTAGAACATCTGGCAGTTAATAATTAATATTGACGTGTTTCACAACACGTTATTATAGTTAGACGTATCAGAAAAGTGAGTACGATTCAGCAATATATGGTATATTCAGTTTCAATTTGATTTTTTTTTTTTTCAATTTCCCCGAGATTGAAATTTATTGCAGTTAATTAAGATTTCATTTGTACTTAAATGATACGTCATACGTGGCAAATCAATTTCAGTTTTGGAAAAAATAGTGATTAATTTATTCTAATGAAAAATATAATGCAAGATTAATTAAATGTAACGTAATGGTTTGATTTTATGCCACAAGAAAACATGTATTTTATGTCTAGAATTTGAAGCTGCATGATTGAGCTTGTAGCGAATCTAAATGTTTTGCGACTTTTTATAATATAAAAGAGTCTGTTGTAAAATCATCCGACATTGTTATCAAAGATGCATTACCATTATTCATAAAATATTCAGAAAATAGCATGTAGATTTCAGACATTTTCACACCACAATTTACTTTTAATTCCTGTTTCATGTTGTATATAATACTGTTACAGAGAACGTACCCCATATTTATTTGAAACTAGTATAAATAGCTTGTTTAAGCCTCTTGTGTATATTTGTAAACTGGTTGATCGTTTGTGCTTTGCCTTAAAATGGAGCACATGATGCTTTGAATCGATTGTGATGAGTTGAAATACGAAGGATTATCATTGCTAACTACATAAGTAAAACATGTGGTTTAATGCGGGTAAAACAACATAAAATCTAACATTCCATCCAGCATGTTACACGTTTTCATGATAGAGGCATGCCAACTACTTATTGTTTTATTGTTGAATCTCTCTGCAAACGCAGCTATGGCAAACCTTACACTGAAAAGTCGTGTCAAGTACTGGTAACTTTTCATCGTTCGGTGTCTTGGGAAGAATGGTGAAGATACCGAGAATATGGGTGATTACCATGATGTTATATACAGAGATGTAATATTAAAGGTGACGACTTATGGCTTCGAGAGTACGATATATGGGAACTTTTATGTATAGTCGTTCTATATCAAAAGTACAATGTGTGATGCATGATAAACCTGATTGTGATTCCTTTGACCTATATAACGAGGTGAGCATTAATTTTACGATATATATCTACATGATATGTGTTATACCTGAGAAAATTGTTATAGTTACAATAATTCCTAGCCAGAGCCAAATTCAAGATGACAGTACGGACATTAAACCCGGTCCTAATTAGGTTTCATTCCATAGTATAAATATTTCACCCGTGAACTTGCGCCAATCTACACGGGACTATATTGTTGGCGTTAGGACATCCGTGTAAAGATGATTATTGCGTAGTGAATATGTTTTCAAACCTCCTGATTTGAATGCTACTTTGAGCTTTCTTACGTAGACACCTGATAGTCATCACGTAAACTGATTTAATTAAATAGTTCGGGTCCTGGCTAGGTATTACTGTAAAGTATTTATTGCTTGACATGTGAAGACCTCGTGTGTAATAATTATTGAACTAGTGATATAACTTTCTAAATGGATCGGCCAGTTAAGTCATCTCAAGGGTTGCATGGGCAATACTTTATGGCAGAACAGGTCATGTTAGTACGACCGCCTCTACATAAGTAATCTATCTAGTTGCTATCGATATGATGATGGCTACGATCATGGAATTATTTTAGAAATACGATAGTAACTGTCTGTCCATCGATTATAGTTTTAAGAAAAACAAGTTCGTTGTTTAATTTTGACTCTTTACCGTTACATTGAAGTCTGTTGACATCCTTTTGACATCCTGCATTTTTAGTAGGAACGAAATTAAGATCGTTGATAATACTCGTGATTGTAAAAATCATTAGTTATATTTATTATGAAGCACTTTATTCCGTTTTGCATTTTTAACAGGTTAACATTAATATTGCGAACATCAATTTTCCTATAAACTGTGTGCTTCACACGGAGAACATGCTGTAGTTTAAGTGAACTTCATTGTAAACTGTAATCAAATCTTTTTCTGCAAATTCTATCTCATTCAGTAGACGAAGATAAATAGCAGAAATCCATCCTAGATATTGCCATAGATGTTTATCGTTTTGGTGGAACGCAGCTCAGGTACATTTTGACGAAAATGACTTACAGTTATCGACATTTGGTACCAACAATCAAAGTTATACGTGCGGATTATATGGCCTACAATTAATGTAAGAAATACTGAAATCTGTCTGATGTTTCGATCGAGCCTTGTGGCAGTTACATGTTGAAGTCTACACCAGACTGTTGTATACAAATCTTTTTTCTAGTCATGTGTCGAGCTGACAATCATTGCTCGGTTTGTTTGGTGCCAGGCGTTGTCACAGGGCGCATTTCAATGTTTGTATAGAAATGTTTTAAAGTGAACATCACTGTGTAGATTAAGTTTGTTGTATTTTAATGATACCGCTGTGCGGGAGAGCCATGTGATTTGGACATATTGTATATTCACGTCTTGATGGTGTATTATCCTATTTATTGCTGCAAACATCATGTAATTGTGTCCTGGTTTCTAGAAGGAAAACGTCTTATTTTGGAGAAATAAATTATTGCTTCATTTTCTGTGAAGAGGTGTGTGTCGTAGTTAAAAGTAGATTAAGTATGACGAATAAAAGCTTTATATTACGGAATTCAACATGAAGCGTGAACTTTATAAAACGTCGTAAGACAAAACGAATATTCATTATTGTTCCATTTGACGGTTTATTTCTTTTAGAAACCATGACTTTTAACATCAAACGGGTACTCGAGGACCAAGCGAATACTTCATTTATGAAAAAGACCTATGCTAGTGCCAAAGTGATTTTATCATTCAATATGCCTTTGTCAAGATCTTGTTATCCTATTCATGAAAACTTAGTGCAAATACATACATGAACAACTGTTGTTATTGTTAAAGCTAATATGAGAAAGAATTGGAAAAAGTTTTATTGTAAATTACTTAAAGTTGAACGTCAATAAAGTTTTGAGCATCTGTGCTCCAATGCTGCCTTCTCTTTGTTTTTTTAGACTTAAAAATGCTTCACCGCAGACAGACCATCAATGATACTCATCATTCAAACAATATTTGGTATATGATCGTGTATATATATGTTTAATTAACACAAACATGAATGAATATGAAATACTTTATTTTGCTTTTTGTGCATGCGCAATCAGTACTTCATTCCACATGTTCTATGAGATAGTCCAGGAATGTAGGGATCGTACGTGATCGGAACCCCTGGACTATCGAGGATGCAGATGTAGGGATATTAAAATCTCTAAAAGTACCGAAGGGATTTTTCTCTTTCATATGTAGGTTCCCCTTGGATTTTCTTACCGCTACTTCTTAAAATGTAATGAAGGGATCAGTGTCAAATTTCATATATAGGTCTAGGTGTGCATATTGCATTTTGTGACCTATCTGTCAACAAAGTGGCCGACAGGCATCTATCTTGGATTTTGATAGTTGAAGTTTTTTACGGATATGTATCTGAAAATACTGAAGAGATCTGTCCCGTATATATGATATATTAATATTTGATATGTAGATTCCCTTAGTGCCCATTTTAATTCGCATATTGCATTTTGGGACAGATCGGTCAACAAGATGCTACCATCTTGGACTTGGGTTTTGATAGTTAAAATTTGAAAAACTGATCCTCTTTCCATTGTCAGATATTCTTTGGTGGACCCAAGATCCATCTGTGGTCTCTTTGTTATAGGATTATTAGTTTTTGCAAAGTAATTCCTGCGAACATGTTTTTCATCAAAACATGAATCGAACATAAAAAAAACTACTTTTACGCTGCAAAAGTTCTGTGCTGTAACTATTCATCAAAACCGATGGTTTTCAATACATTACTGAAGAAATTGAATGTCAAAATTTCCACCAAAGATGGCACATATAAATTTAAGTATGCAATTGGGGAATACAGAAAGTTTCCAGTTTCCCAAGACTTGTCTGCATGTAAAGGGGCAATATCGAGGGAAACTAGAAAGTTGCTATATCCCTCAACTACATACTTTAAAGACCAACTACATTTTCTTTACTAGACAAAAAAAAATTAATAGAAGTTTCCTCAAAGCAATAATATCAAACGAATCTTCGTATACCAAGATGAGATTAGAACAGCAAATTAATTTAATTTTCCCTGCAAATTCTATGTTAACTGTGAAGATACATTTCGTTGTTTTGCCGTCTGGCGGAGTGATAAATAATCAACTAACGGATGATTCCAATGGGAATATTACAGTCAAAAATAGTAATGGTACAAGTCATATTGATTATATCCTAACCTTTAATGCTATTTTCCTAGACATTGTTGAAGATGCATGTGCCATTTTGTTCATACTCACGATTCAAAGAAAAGGTTTTAATATCCCTTTCACCATAAAAAATACCAACATTTTGAGAATCAAAATACTTACAATTTTACAAGTACAATTAAGAGCTTAAAATCATTTTGTGCAATACTTATAATGACTTCATTACAATTGTGACGTCACAATTGTGCCAGCGATGGCGGAATGGCTGTTCCATCTTTGACGATAATGATTTCTTTATTCATTATAGATGCAAAAAATCTCTTGGGATTTCATTATAAAATTGTTATCAAATGTGAATATAAACATAGCCAAAATTGAACGTCTTTCAGTTGGCATTCATAGCCAAAATGAATGCCAACTGGACAAATGCAAATTCCATGAATCGCGCTAGCATATTGGCTATGAAAGCCAAGTGATTATCAAAGTTACGTCAACTCTTTCCGAAGCAAACTTTAAAAATTTCTTAAAAACATTCATAACAAAAGAAAATACATATCTAAGGCAAAAGATAAGGTTATAACACCGAACATATGCAAGATTTTCTGCGTAATATAAGATAACTGGAGATTCGTTTCGTTGTTTTGCCGTCTGGTGCAGTGATATTCAACTACCGCGCGGTATTTAGGACGACGACGGGAAACACAAGACGACCCGCGTTATGAAAATTCACATTTAATTAATTTTAATTATTTTTTTAGAAGATGATGATACGTGTAGTATTAACAAAAAGTTAATTACTTTTGCGACAATACAATATTATCAATCTCGGTTTACCTTCCCATCTTAAAAATTAAAAGCCGTATCGGAAAGGTAATGAGCCTTTAATATACTGATATTACTGATATATGGAAACTTAACCGTCGATGTTGAAAACAACCAAAAGTGATGGTCTTCAGAAATGGTTTTGAATTAAACGAGGTAGTTTACACACAATACATTGAGGAAAGATTATTAAGTTTATTATTTTATCACAACTAAAACAGTATCCATCTAATTAAAAAACAAACAGATCCTACAATGAGATGTACAAATTAAACCCTAAAACCTAAACTATGTGTAAATAACCTAACATGTGGCTTCTTGAGAATTACTCATACGACTACAAACACACTTGTTATATAGGAAGACTTCTACCCTTAATTTAATATGTTATTTAACCTTATTTATCAGGGATGACCCATCTGGTATCAGGTTATACTTTAGAAATATTGCAGGTAGACTTCTACCATGCATTTAGAGGTGACCTTATATATATTTACCAGGGGCGGACCCATCTGGTATCAAGTCAATTTCTGGTTTAATTGATAAATCTTATATATAGGTATAACTTTTATTTCAAGGACAACCTTATTTACCAGGGGTACAACCTTAACCGGTATCAAATTAAATCCTAGTTGTACCTATTCATTTCAGAAAACATCAATTATCTGAAGTGGGGGTAAAAAATGTTGTTTGCTACCATTTGATTGCCTTGTAACCAGTTGTTTGCAATTTTTGAGTAACTCCAAAGATATTAATTAACATATGTTAATTAGTATCTTCAGAAAACATATTACAATAACATGTAATCAAAGATATGTAATCAATAAAACAACATACACATTAGGTGCAGACACTGTGGATGGTGGGAGGGTTGGTAAATCTGGCACAATAACAACCAGCTGATTCTGTAATGAAACTGACCAAAACCTAGCTACCTAGTACCTGTTTTTCCCCTCTCCTAAAGTCTTGTCCAATCCTAATAGACTGCCTGGTCATGTGACTAATCAGCGCAAGACTAAATATGGAAACTGTTAAGCAAATGTCCTCCTCTGATTGGTTAAAGGCTAGATCCACTAAACTCTTTATAATCTAAACTATGCACACGCCCCCCACCCCCTACCCAACGTGCACGACCCCACTCCCTTTCTGACATCACTGCCCTTCCTTGTCCAGACCCTATAGAAAATAATACCAGCCGCAGACTGAATAACATCCCACTGTGAACTGTCCAGCCTCAGATGATCAGAAAATACAAATGACATCATCCCTGACTGTTTTGACCTCAATTAAAACTTCCTGCCAAACTCCCCTAACTAAACAAAGTTAGGCCATATTTGACACCCATATCCAATTCTGACCCCCTCCCGTTCCCCATGTGTCTGCATTAATGCCCCGATTACAACATAGGCAAACACAGTACAACATATAAATCACAAGAACTGAAAGCTTGGTACAGAACAAATATTAATATAGGTGAAAAGGTATATATTGTGTATAAACAAAAATTAAACAAATCTACATTATATAGTGGTTTTTATAAAGCTAGATAAAAAGTAAATGATTTTGGTTATCTGGGAATACTAATGAAAATTATGGTCAACACATGTGCAAATAGCTGAACAGGGACGAAAAGTGTCATTTGCAATGAAACTCATATTAGCGTATTTGACACCTATGTTAGCAGTGTTTTAAATTATAAATCTGAAGTTTGGGGGATTCCATAAAGCGCCAAATGATGAAAAAATACATTGACGAGAATTTTAGCCGTGAAGACATGTATTTCATGATTTATTATAGACTAGAATAATGCCATTACCATAACCATTGACTAGAAAATTACGATTTAAAAAAAATATTGGCTCAAAGTAAACAAAAATATCAGATAATTGTATTTTCAAGGCTTGAAACCATATCTTACTAGAACAGTTCGAATTATCTTTAATATCAAAGCAATTATTAGAATATCAGATTGTTGGAAGTTGACAGAAAAAAATTTGTTGGGTTTAGAAAACAAAAGAGGAAAATAAGGAGGTGCTATATGCACGGCATTGATGGAAATACAGCTTCAGAAGCTGCTATGAGAGTATTCTTACATCTGTCTGGTGTTCGATATTCCAGAAAAGGCGAAAGGGAACGGCGTTTCGCAACTCAACATTGATGTGGATGATGGACACATAATTAAAAAGTGAACACTTCTGGCCTAGAAATATCCGGAATGAGAGAATGGCTACCAAGGGATGTGTCTTCATGGAAAACCAACGCAGCTACATTTGTATAATGGACAATTTTAACACTATGTGTTGGAACACAGGAGGCATCATGTCTGGTGCTTCCTACCTAATCAAGTGTTAACGAAAAACATGATGTTCACTTGTGTGGTTTATCAGAACATTGGTTAAAAAACCACAATATTTCTTTCCTTGACAAAGCTAATATGAACCTGACCCATTCAGACAGTGATGTACAGTGTAAGAGGTTGTGTGGTACTTCGTCCTAAACCATCATATATAAGTATCCATATTCACACATTGTATGTTTTACAATAGTTTGTGATATAGAAATTTACAAGAAATATATAACTTTTTTATAAAATGCTAAGATAGCAAATATAACGATACCAGTGAAGGATATTACTAGTGATAACATTGAAAACTTTAATTATTTAAGAATTTTGCCCTAAAAGTTAGTTTCGTAAGCATATGTATGCCCCTATATAGTCAATGGGAGGAGAGTTGCTTTCAAATTAGCGTAATGTCGTATGAATACAAACGCAATGCAGGTTCGGACTACTTCTAGTTCACGCTTTGATAAGGTTTTTTTGTCATAAGTTGACGGATTTCAACCCCCTGGGGTATCGAGGATAATGGCAAAGTGATCTCCCAACTCCTCCCCGTCCTTTCTTTCCTTAACTCCTGACCATTTCTCCACTGTATCTCTCTCTTTTCTTGACTTAAATTACATTTTAAGTGTGTATGTTTGTTATCCTTCAGTATAAAAGATAACAGAGAAATTAGAATTTGATAAAAGTTAGATGTGTGTGTGTGATTGATCATGTTATAAATATCATGTATGTGTTTTGAAAATCTTTAAAACATAAAAAAAAATATATATAGGAATTGAATGTATTTTTCTAATTTTCATAGTGGTTATAAATTTCAGAAGCTATCTACATATCCCGTGGAGGCAAATGTTTGTTTTCGTCAGTTGGTTGATTCATATCAATTTTAAAGTAAATTAATGCACTGAACTAACGTGTGGTAATAATGATGACGGCGGTAAACATAATACGATCCGTGATATAGAAATTAACATTAAATTAAACTGACCAGAAGGTAAATGTTTAATGTAGCATTGACGTTAAGCTCATTACTGTTTCGACTTTACAAAATTTTCAATTTCTTTTTACATTCTCATAATAAAAATCAAAAGCGATCTCGGACAGGGAGTGGGCCGTTATAATTAACAGTAATTGTTATATACCGATATATACAAAAAAGATGTTTTGACCGAAAGCTGTATTTGCTTCTTGTGCTTTAAACCACTTAATTCAATGGTCATTGTCGTTATTGATCGAAATAAAAAACAACTTTTTTTTACATTATAAAGTAGAAACTTGCATTGGCGATGACGATAGTGAATAGTTGTCCGTTTTGAATAACTCTCTGTTACATTGTCGTCCGGGAATGACAAATAATTTAGTGTCTCAATAAGTATTGCTTTTGGCCTCTGGAAACTCGTGGTCAACCTTCGTGAATACTAGCCGCAATATTCTTCGCGGGTAGAGAGATCCCCGTTTGATTCCTAGCTGAGGCAGTGATTAAATGTATGTAAAATAATGTAAAACATGTTAAAACATCTACGATGCAATGACGTCAAAATGACGTAAATTAAAATCGCGTCATGTCACATATTCATCTTGTGTTTCTCAGTATCAAATACACCGTATCATTCACAGCGCCGTATTTAAATAGGTAAACTCGATTAAATATAGCAGTGATGAAAAAGAACTTGCATCTAGATCTGTCTTCTTCCACATTTATTCAATTCTCAATGTACAAAACAATTGCCGGTGATGGTCGGACGCATATTCCGGAACAACACAAACTGAAATAAAAAGACAACATTAAAGTTCCGGACACATACTTTATGATCAATAATATATATATTTGTGAGAATCATATATATAACAACAGCAATATAGAGTAAAATCTTCTGGTTTGACTGGATCTGATAACCGACCTATATTATGTATTATTCACAGCTGTTTCATGTTGTCTTTATAATTACATTGTTACATGTAATATCCTGGTGATATTGATAGGAGTATCGCGGTGTTATATTCTCAGTTTTCAGAATTCTACGGTTAGGTAAGTAGAACAACAACAGAAATATTTTAGCTATTCTAATCGTCTTTCATCCGTGGTCCACCATCGGGCCGCCCTCCCGTCTACTAATAAGACTTGCTACCCTCTTTCTCAGAAAAAAACTTGATAAATTAATGATTGTTTGAATGCCCATATATCAATTCTGTGGCGTATTTGGCCAACTTGAAGAAAATGGTGTATGCACCAGAGAAGTATGTATTCCGTCGTTCCAGTGACTGACAAAAAAAAGAGGAACAAGAACAAAAGCAGAGAAAAAAATCCGTTGTTCTATTGACTGACAAAAGAAGAGGAAAAAGAAAGGAAAAACTGTGAAAAGATCCGCTGTTCCATTGATTGACAAAAAGAAGAGGGACAATAAGGGGAAAGCAGAGAAAGGATACGTCGTTCCATTCACTGACACAAGAAAAGGGACAAGAAGGGAAAAGTTGAGAAAAGATCCGTTGTTCTATTGACTGACAAAAGAAGAGAGACAAGAAAGGAAAAGTAGAGAAAAGATACGTCGTTCCATTCATTGACACAAGAAAAGGGACAAGAAAGGAAAAGCAGAGAAAAGATCCGTAGTGTTCCATTGACTAACAAAAGAAGAGGAGCAAGAAAGAAAAAAACTAAGAAAAGATCCGTTGTTCTATTGACAGACAAAAGAATAGGGACAAGAAAGGAAAAGCAGGGAAAAGATTCGTCGTTCCAGTGAGTGACAAAAGAAGAGAGACAAGAAGGGGAACGCAGAGAAAACATAAGTTTTTTCATTTCAAATTATGTTATTAAATCATTTGATTACATAGGGCTTGGGCAGCTAGCAGGATATGCCTATATAAGCCCTCTCGCTGAGAAAAGATAAGTCATTCCATTGACTGACAAAAGAAGAAGAACAAGAGAGAAAAAACAGATAAAAGATGCGTCGTTTCCATTGACTGACAAAAGAAGAGGGACAAGAAGGGGAACGCAGAGAAAAGATAATTTATTTTATTTCAAAATATTTCATTAAATAATTTGATTGAATAGAGATTGGCCGCAGGATATGCCTATATAAGCCCTCTCCCTAAGAAAAGATAAGTCATTCCACTGAACAAGAACAAGAGAGAAAAAGCAGATAAAAGATCCGCCGTTCCATTGACTGAAAACAGAGGATGAACAAGAAAGAAAAAGCAGAGCAAAGATCCGTCGTTTCATTGAATGACAACAGAAGAGGGACAAGAAAGAAAAATCTGAGAAAAGATCTGTCGTTCCATTAACGGACAAAAGAAAAAGGACAACAATAGAAATGTAGAGAAAAAATCCGTCGTTTCAATGACTGACATAAATCATTCTCTACTCTATTCTCTATTCAAGGGTATTTCACGACATCTGTTTACCACACCAGCTGTCGCCGTAATTAGTGGTCCGCAGTATTTTTAATATAACTCCATTTTAAATATCATAATAAGAAGTCAGTTAGTACATGAAATATATAGGGAAACCAGAGCTTAATTAATAGATTCATAAGGCTCAGATGTCATATTAATTGCGTATTATTATAGAAAGCGTAATCAGTTTCCTAACGCCCTAAGCAAGACATATATGAATTGCTTGCTTAAACATCAAAATAGACGAATTGGTATTCTTATATTAGGTAAGTACAATTTTCCTCTAAAATCAAGCTGTCAATAGTCAGTTTATAGGACTTAAATCTAAAATCAAGCTGTCATTGGTCAGTTTATACATGTACATATGTAGGGCTGAAGTTTTTCCATAATTTGAACTGCTAAAACTGATGAAGTTACGACACGAAAGCCAAACAAGTGAAACACATCGAATGTAGGAAAAGCAGACAGTAAAACGTCTACATTTGTCTAAGCAGTCACGTCGAAATGTTTAGCTTTTGCTATATTACAAATGAATTGCCATAATATCATCTGTTATTCAGTTGGACTAACATTTATTGTTTAGGTTAAAGTTGAAATCACCCTATCGCTGCGTTGTAGTAGCACAATACATTCTGAAGACTGGTCTAATGCTGTGTTTGGTACTGAGAGCTACATGTAGTACTCTAGGCTCCAATACTGGGCTACCCCTTTGAACACGCGTATAGATGCTTTGTGAGGACACAAATGTAAAATCATGTTTTTGAAACACAATTTCAATAATTATATCATATTATTTAAATTGAAAGAGATTTGACAGTTAGTAAAGAAAGGACGGTTTGTTATGTCCAGGGAATCATTTGAGGTTGGCGTTTCTCTAGTTTGCACATATAACGTAGTATTCACCCTGTCGACAGCAGGTTAAGACGTCGAACTTTGAGGAGACTCCAATAGAGAACCAACTTTTTCCAAGAGAGCCGCATTATTTCCTGTTCATCAACATTGGTCATATAGAGTTGTGTAGCATACGTACGCTTACCACTATACAAAGTTACCTTTCAAACCACCGCGGAAACAGATCACCTTCATCATATTTTGAAGTTTGTTGACACCTACGACCTGATTCCCATATACCGAATCGGATAGCGTCGGAGAGGCTTTCTGTAAAATGTACCTCCTCCTAAGGCTCTCAGGTACCGCTCGAAATAGACAACAATACATCGGTCACCTGCAAGTGCATGTAATTATAACAAAAGTATCGTTATCACATTGTTTAATTACAGAGAAATACGATTAATGAGATGATGGCAATGTTAATAACGTTGATGAATTGTTGACAGTAAATTAACATATTTTTGTGTGTATTTACATTTACAGACAATATACGTACATTGTATGTTATACATTTAGCAGTCGCTGTTATTTCAACATTTACTCAACTATAATTATTATCGTCCACTGGTTTTTTTTGTTTTTTGTTTTTTTGTTAATTTTTCATATTTCACCATGAAGTTTGGCCCTGATAACATTTTTTTGTGTTAGTTAACAAAGAACTATAATATGTCGGAATTAGTTTGAATTTAATTTGTCGCTTACATTTAAACGCGTAGATACCACATAGCGGAGTATTTTCGGGAGGATGTTATTTTCGAGATTTTCACGAGACATTGTTATAAAAATCGGTCAGCGGATATTGAGAAATGATTTATACTTGAGAAGCGAATTTCATGTCTGGGGGTAAATCAAATAAGCATTACACCTGTTGATAAACAATTTGTTTATACCACACGCGGTTGAAACGATGAACTTTGGTCCACTTACAAAATCCTATGCAAAGAAACACTAGTCAACTGGTCATGTTTTTATAGTATTTATGACCCGATATAGTACAATGTCGTGTTTATATAAATGGAAGCTCCTTATTAGAATATTTATTTTATCGAAATTTCTACATCATTTTAGAATAATATTCACAGTGACACCTCTGGTCCTATTTCTGACCTTACTAAATCTTTTGTGTAACAATATCTGTGTCTAACAATATCAAACGGTTGTCATATGGCAGTGAATGATTTTTCCCCATTAGAGAATACAGGTTTATCAACTGAAATTACACATACACTGTAACAGCTTATACATCTTGTCATATGAAAAAGTCCATCCGATTATCATTTTGGATTAAAATCCAATCCAAAATGGCCGCCATTATTGTATTGCGTATTACTGTTTGGTATAGTCTTAGCATTGGTAATAATTGACATAGCAACACGTTTGAAATGTCAGAACAATTAGTATTACTTTTGAAAAACGTTAGATGTAGAAATAATCTTATTAATTCGACAGATTTGAGCTTTAAACCACAATCTGATTTTAGTTTAACTCCGTGATTTTATAAAGTTCATCTCTTGATATCCTCCATTATTCAAACTCTATCCAGAAATGTGAAACACTTCATATACAATGTATATAATTTGAAGTTGTTTCTGTAATTAGCTCACTATATTAAACATTGATTTCTACTTTGTTTTTAAATTCTGTTTGCGCTGTAGATAGTCTGTGTAGCAAGGTTAACGTCCTTTGAAAACAACTTCTGTGCAATTTGTTGGGTGTAAGTTAGTTGCAATAACGAATACTAATATTCACATTGGAAAATACGAACAAATCACACTAAATGCGTATTCTTAGTCAAGAAAACTTTAATCAGATACCTAGTACTTTTTTGTTCAGTCAATGGATAGAGAAAACAATCCTAAAATTACTTCTATCTATCAAATACCTTGAAAATTACAAGTAGTAACAGAAATACCGGAAGTCCCTCATCTTTACTCTCAAATCCAAAGCTTCAATTTTTTTAGTATTATCTTAATCTTTAAATACCCAAAAAATCTTATTGTTTCTACATCCATTATAACATTCGACATAAATTCTGATGATTGTTCCAAGTTTTTGGAACCAATTTTGGAATTTTTGAAGAAAAAAAAAAAAAATTGTGATACAAAAATGACGTTTGTTAAAAACTGTAAGATAATTTTGTAGACAAAAACGAATCTTGTGATAGAATTTACTTTTGTGCAGACAAAATTGATTTTGATTAGAAAAAGATAAAACCCACTTGGCGCCTCGTAGCAGTTGTGCATTTCAGTTTTGGCGTGAAGACAACCACCAATTAAAATGAACTATACAAACGAGAATAGGAATAGAAAATAATCACATCATGTGAAACACTGAATACATCCTCGTCGTTCTAATATAAATAAATAGACATTAAATGTGTACTCCTACAATCACTATCACCACATCTTAATGGATTTCCAATGAAAGGGTTTACATTTGTTTTACACTGACGTCAACTTGAATAGATAACTTCTCAAATCACCACTACGTAAAATCTTTCATTATGACACCTACAGCTGTGGAAATGACGTCACAATTAAGGTTGAATAATCACGGATGTCTCAAAATGGTATATAACGAGATATAGATGTACTAATTATGGAATAATCGGATACAGACACAGCTTTATCATAGTCCAAATTTGATTAGCTTCTCCAAGTTCTTGTTTCCATCTGATAGGCGCCATTAATACAAAACATTTCTAATTGATACAGCTGGAACTAACTTCCCAAATTGTCAGTTGACCGCACGTGTTAAGCTGAGTACGCGTTGAATCCGAATGGTTTTTATTTCACTGAAATTAGGAGTTCTGTATATATCTCACACACAAATTTTCACCACATTTTAGTATCGTTCTCTATCAAGTCATACCTGTCGCCATTTTGGTATACTCGATAAAAAGACTGGCGACAAGGTGCTCGTCACAAAAGATTTAGTCAAAATGCACGCTAACTAAAGTATCAAATGAGTCAATAAAAGTTTTAAATGTTTACACATACATGCCAATGAATCAATTGTCTTGCTAAGTCATATAAACAAATGAATCTTTTAAGAGACAACGAAGAGACAACGTTTATTAGATTTAACACAGTAATCAGGAACCAGTAGTAGATAAATTTGTGTTTTCAGTCGATTGCAGATATGTCCATTAGACAGATGAGATTTCCTTCGATCAGATGTTTTGAATGTTCACGCATCGCGCATGTACAAAGGAATTGTTTACACTCGCCGAAAGATAATAATATGAAATAGTGACTAGGTCGTTTCTATTTATTTTCAGGTTTTCTCCATTTTGAACAAAATGGTTATACAAACTTTTAAATTTTGTTATTAACACACAGTACACAACTTTCGAAATTATTTTCAGTTCTATAATTCTTTTTATCTTTTATTACATGATTTATTAACGATTTAGTCCCTTTAACGCAGACAGTATTGTTCATATAAATATGATTTTCAGTTTCCAAGTAACATTCAACAATACTGACCAATACTGACAATCCATACACTGTGCTAAATCAATTAATTATCATAACAATGAACAGGCCTTAAAGATACTACTAACAACACTTGTGGCCATGACCACCTTGCTGGATCATTCCAGTCTGATATCAGCTCAATTTTACAGGTGGGCATTGAGAAAAAGTGTTAAATAAAAATATGGGTCGTACAGGAAGGCAGTGGTTGTGGACAATCATGTTACAAAATGGCCGACGTGGTGTCTAGGGAAACTTTGTTCTGCGGGATTAATTTCAATAAAATCCCTCCACTTTTCAGCTTAATCAAATCGGTATGTGCTTTGCAAGAATTCGCATGTAGCGGCCATCTTGAATATAGGACCGACTCGAAAATTAGCAACCTTTTGTAAGAATGATCTAAGATTAATTCCATGGAATATTCAGTTTAACGCCACAGCTGGAATTTGAGAAGTAGTTAAAAATGCAAAACACTTACGGACGATGCGCAGCATGGGTAGACGAAGTATGATGGCTAAAGGTCACCCTGGCCCTTTTGGTCAGATGACTTGAACATGTTGTTGTCAATAAGATGTTTCAGTTTTCAATCATTCACTTTGTATTCCTTTCGAATAGTATAACAATAACTATCTGTAGGATTGTTTTCTTTTTGATCTTGTTAATAAATCAAACATTTCGACAAATTATGCTACTACTTGTCCTAGTACTCGGTTATTTGCCTACAACCACGGCAGCCATCATGCAAAGATACCTGAATGTTATTATCTATATCATCAAGCATGGATTACTTTTTGACAGATGTTTCGAATTCCTTATCAACTGTTCTCCAACTGCATTGATATACAAAACATTCGAACATTCTTGTCTTTGCTATATAGCTTGACCATCCATGATGAGAAGTGTAATATCTAACAAAAACCATCATGGCGGCCATCTTGAGAAAGACCTTAATTTATTACTAATTGGCATTACTGTTTGCATACCGTTTCAAAAAGTACATGGACTATTTTGCTGTTCTATTTCTGTTGTTATCAGTGTATACCTCTCACAAACATCTGTTGCCGCCCAATAGGTGTATAATATTAGACATAAAAGAGGAACGAATTAAGTGTATAATAGATACAGGAGACACATCATATATAATAATTACTTATTTGTAAATTGTGAGCACAAAACCGGTTTTTAACAAGTAAGCACTGAAAACTTATTTTTGTTAAATACACCGTCAATCAAAGCTATTTTCTTGTACATGTAGGTATAGATACTAATAAGGGACCGCGGTGGCCGAGTGGTTAAGATGTCCCGACATATTACCCACAAGCCCTCCACCTCTGGGATGCGGGTTCGAATCCTATGTGGGGCAGTTGCCAGGTACTGACCGCTGGCCGGTGGTTTTTCTCCGGGTACTCCGGCTTTCCTCCACCAACAAACCTGGCACGTCCTTACATGACCCTGGCTGTTAATAGGACGTAAAACTAAACAAACCAAACTGTACATAATGGTTCTTTAAGTGTTTTTCACCATATGGAAGGTTTTTAACATGTATTCTTATGACGCACATTAGTATTTTCTTTCCTTTGATCTTTTCTCTTCAAAGAAATAAAAAATAAATGACTATCTTTGAAACTTTCATAAAGCGACAACTAACCAGTGAACTTGACAAGGTATGTTCGCAGCAAAGTTGATCAAATACACATTTCGTTACATCAGTGTATCTAAGGTCAAGGCCTCGTGGAGTTATGGATACTTCTAGTTGAGCGCACGTTGTTGGCAATGTGCATGGAAGATATCCTCGAACAGTCCAATCGACTAGGTTTCTCGATGTTCTTATCTTCACATTGACCTTAACAGACATTTAACAATAGAGTCAACATTACCACAGGGCTGCATCCCAGATATAATTATATGATACTGATAAGATTACAGGAATGTCTTACTTATAACTCTTTGATTTATTTTCCTACATTAAATTGTGAAAAGTCACAAAATAGGCAACAGTATTGTTAACAGACAAAAAAAATGTTCTTTTATTTTATTGCGGTCTTATGTCGGCGATAACAATCTTCTTTTTATGGCTTTTTGTTTTTGCTTTTTTTATTGGTCGTTCCTAGGAGATTGAAATATTTTCTTTGTATGGGTTTTGTGGCATTTTCCGTACTCTCGTAGATGAATGAGAACGTCGTAACATGTTGTAGTGGCCAATAATACTTCTTGTCAAAAAAGATGAGTTGATAAATGGATAATAATATGATAATTGTATGTAAGTTTATGTATTGTTTGTGTTTTTATTATCGCCTTTCTATTTATAAATTTATCCGATTGTGAGTATTCCTATCTAAATTAGCAAATTAACACATTGCATATAAAAATGAAATTCAGCAAAATCCTAAATCAGTTTTAGCGGCTGCGCAATCCTTGCCTAATATTCAAACCCATTAAACACTATAATCTATATATCTCAATTCGAGTTGTAAATTACTTTTTAAAGATGAAATGTCTGCATTTGATATGATATAAGAAACGCATTACTTGATGGTAGACATAAGTACACATTAAGGCTGGAAAAAAAGTCAATTCGTCAGTTGATTACATGTAAGAATACAGGTCGCACCTTTCGGGGAAGTGGTGGGCGATGTTTAAAGTTTATGTGGTAAGATTATGACAGTTTTTGGTATAACTAACGAGGTCATAATAGAGAACATTCAATCACACGTGAGCAATGATAACAACAAATAGTTGTTCTATATCGTGAACTGTTTAGATGTGTTCACAGTGAAAAAAAAGACCGCCTGACAAGAGACACTCCAAAAATAAACCCCTGAAAGATATAAACCCTTTGGATTCATTGGAATTGCTTCAAATACTTTGAATAACTTCTCGTGGAAGGTAGGTAAAATGAAAATCTACGAACAGAATTGTGGTTTGTTATCCTAGCAGTACTTAATTAATAACATGTATTTCTATTGTGGATTATGTCTCGGCCACATTCTCTTTTAGTCTTGACTATGTTTGGACGATGCTTCACTCTATTACGCTGTGTTAATAGACAAGAAGCAGAATATCTTATTATTGCGGATTCTTTTCAGTTAAAACGTATGGTACATTTCCATGATACCAGTTGATGAACCGAATCAAATATGTTTGATTAAGATTATCGCTTTATTGCATTTGAGTTTGTTTCAGTCAAATGCCGGTATATTTATCTTCTTCTTCAGTTTGTTTTAGTCATATGTCGGTATAATTATCTCTTTCTTGAGTTTGGTTTAATCATATATCGGTATAATTATCTCTTTCCTGAGTTTGGTTTAATCATATTTCGGTATAATAATCTCTTTCTTGAGTTTGTTTTACTCATATGCCGGTATAATTATCTCTTTCTTGAGTTTGGTTTAATCATATGTCGGTATAATTATCTCTTTCCTGAGTTTGGTTTAATCATATTTCGGTATAATAATCTCTTTCTTGAGTTTGTTTTACTCATATGCCGGTATAATTATCTCTTTCTTGAATTTATTTTAATAATATGTCGGTAAAATTATCTCTTTCTTAAGTTTGTTATACCTCTCTACAATATCAAATGTTTCAATCATCAATTAAGTTAATTGTGCCATAGTTTTCATACTCACGAATCAAAAAGAGTTGTTATTATTTTAGTTACCACTACAAATTACATTTTGAGAAATACAATATTTATACCGCAAAGGTTTTAGTTTTACAAGTGCAAAAAAAAACAAAAACAAAAAAAACTGTAACTGATTTTAAGCAGTACTGCCAAAAACAAGTATATTTTCATCTACAACGTAGAGAAATGATACGACGGCAAGTTGTGCTCTAAAACTCTATTTCACATTTTACAGTGTAATTAGTAATTGTAAAGTGATTCATGCATATATGTTTCGAACTGCATGTAGGTTTCTTAACATACATAAGGTATAAAAACCAGAATTTTACAATGCAATAATTATGTATTGTAAATAATGTTTATAAGGCAACATACATGTTTTTTCTGTCCATTTGAATGATTTTCGCGGCAGGATTCATCAAACCTGATGGTTTTCAATACATTATTGAAGACAAAAAACATGTCAATATTTTTGCCAAGTTACCTCGCACATATAACTTAAAGATGCTCCACTGCTGACAAATGGTTGTTTTTCTCTATCAAAAACTGGAGCAGACGATTTAGTATTTTTCTTCAGTTACAAAAGTCACTTACTTTACACCATTACCACCATTGAAAAGATTGAGTTTCTTATTTTACTTCAAAATAAAAATATCAAAAACAATTAATTGCATCCCGAAAAATTCTGTGGTACTATATCCTATATGGAATGCGGTACTGATTGCGCATGCACCAAAAGCAAAATAAATTATTTTAAATTACTTTTTTGTGTTAATTAGACATAGATATACACGATTAAACATCAATTATTGCTCAAATGATGGGTATCATTTATGCTCTGTCTGTAGTGGAGCATCTTTAAACAAATAGTTTCACACTAAGATGATTATTGACAGCAGGTGTGTCCTCATTCCGATTGTTAATATAATACACTTTTTGGTTACTTAGGTGGTATAAACAGAACATGGACGATACCAGTAAACAGCTGTTGGTCAAGGCTCTTACATCCTTCCCTAAGTACTTGCCCACGTGGTACAATTACGACGAAGAGGGGTCCGAACTGGAGGATAAGTGTACAATCGACAACACAGGCTATTACTTACGTCGCAGTCAAATATCAATATTAGAATCATCTATACAGGTAAGCGGTGTATAAAGTAAATCCTGACTTAGCAAATACATCAGTATAAAACACCTGTCTGTAGAGACCTTGTTGCTGTAAAGATCTTTTTGTTGTAATTTAGACAGGTTTGACTTAGCGTATGTTAATCTAAGGAACATATTAATATATAACTAATAAGTTAAAAAAAATATGAATGTATATAGGAGATTGGATTGCCCTTTGTTGTCTTATAGATTAAACCAGAAATCACTACGTAGGAAATTAAATTAAAACTTATATGTATGATCAACGACTAGTCTGAAAATGACATCAGTCTCATTGAAAGAAGAAAAGAAATTATTCTTTTAAAAATCGTTATCTGAACTATTGCACATGAACACGTATATCTGTATTGTAGGTAAAGCTGTTGGGTGTAATAAAAGAGTATTAGAATGGATGGTACATACATTTTATTTAATATTTAATTCTCATTTTCTCTATGAACTCGTGTTTAGATTACAGACTCTTTTTATTTTGCTACAGAAAATCATTCCCACAGTTCCCTACGACTTTGCCTTGGTTGACCTCGGAAGCGGAAGCTGCTCAAAGACAAGATACTTCTTGGACGAACTGCTGCTCCGACAGAAGCGATTAACATTTTATCCATTAGATATATCTGGAGGTAGGATTTCCAGGGAATGTTTGACGTAGAAACTGTTAGGATAAATATATAGAGATCGTAAGCCTTATTTTAAACTTCTCGATTTTGGTTTCCAATCTACATAAGCAGAGATGATCAATGTAAAAAACATATTTCATTTGTAACTGTGACTTTATAAATTTTGTATTTCAGACTTTTTAATGAAAACCGTAGAGCAGATTTCAAGTGAATATGAAGATAAATTAAGCATAATACCAGTTGCAGAGAGCTACGAAAACGGCATCGAAAAGCTAAGGTAAAAAACGCACGAAACAAATTGATCAGGTAGAATATTTATGTAACAGTTGATTTTGCCGACGATTTGAAGGATAAGCGGAATCAATCTGACTAGACGCCATTTTAAATTCCTGATGCAATTGATTGAAAAAAATAACGAATGTAATGATGAATTGTTCAACTTGGCCCAGCTCCTTAAGCAAAGATTCTGCACAGGAAGGCATCCAAAAATTTAAGGACAACAATAAGGATAAGAAAACATCTTTATTATCTGTAATGCTTTCCCATAAAGAATTTTTAGTTTAAGTTAGGAAAGTTAGTGAAATCGAGTCAAGATCTTTCATTGTTTTTAGTTTACAGACATTTATCTTGATGATCATCACAAAACCCACATCTTTTCATGATTAGTTTATTAATGTATTTCGATACATTATTTTGTCCGTACAGCTTTCGGATTGTTTTATTATTTGTGCATCATTTATTTGTAGCATGATGATCTTTATGAAACTCGTTTCAAACCTGTCATATTTTCTTGTCAAAGAAAATTCTCTATTAACGACTCAATATTTACGTTCACTCATTCACCATGGGCGGTTTTGTTTGAACGCAAGGTGTGCTGAAATTTAAATACGCAAAAATGAGCAAGTTTACAGAATATTGCATATTATCCAGACCATTAATGAGTGTGTTTTTGGTGTATAAATACAGACACGAGGACGGACCGAAGATTATCGTGTGGTTCGGCAGCATTATCAACCTTTCCTATGATGACCAGGTGGATAAACTTAAGTTAATATCGAGTCTGATGTCAGGTGAGTCTAAAACTGATTACTTGGCCAACTACTTATTGTGAACAGACACATTTTAGCGGTTCGCGCATTTGCGAGAAAGGCTGCACATTCGATTGCTGTCTACTTTTAAAATTGACCATTTACATTATTCTTTTTCTCAACGAGTGGACAATTATAGATATTATCGCCCATTGTACCAATCGACCTTTACCGGACCACCCACTTTGTGATAATCTTAATTTTCTTCATTCATTCTGTATATTTGAATGAAGCAGCAAACACAAGTCGTCATACCTATGTCTGGTGTTGTTACAGAGAGCTGCCACCTGGTGTTCAGTGTTGATATAACACAGGATAGACAAGCAGTACTGAAAGCATACAACGACGAGGCAGGTTCGTGTAATAAAACATGCAATAGTATCTATAGTAACAAAAGGCCAACTACGTCTACACAACAAACAATGAAAGTTTCTCTTAAAACAGTAATAATATACAAAAACAAATGTAACTTGGAGTTATTGTGACCTCATATCTATAGGTCAAAGGTAAAATATGTATTTTCATATTCGACGTAGTATACAAAGATAGCGGTCTGGTATTCTCCCCTCCCCCACCCTTCGAATGCAGACAAACTTATTGCACATCTATTATTTTCAATTATCTATAAAACTATTCGAATCATAACTACCAAACCATTAAAAGTGTAACAGGAGAGAAGAAAGTGTAGTGGCAAGACCGGGATTTGGACCCGGGACCTCCAAACACTAGCCTAATGCTCTACTGCTGGGCTACTTGGTCACCGTTGATCAACCCAGTCCATTCCCACTACAAAAGTGATCTGCCTAACCTTATTACAAATTAGTGTAACGAATAACAAACACAATATCTGTTATACTGTAAACATGTAAACAAGTAGACATAATCTTTGACATGGATAATTGACTGTATGACGCTATTTGTAATTTTTTACCTCGTTTTGAAGTTGATCGGGTTTCAAACCTGTCCTTGCATATCTGACCAAAGGAACACTCCGTCATGTAATTCATTCTGAAATAATGTCATAAAACCTAAGTTAGTTTTATGAAAGTGTCGATATGATGAATTGTGAGATATCTGCATTATAAGAGGACGAGCAATATAAGCCAGGGATTTAATAACGCCAACCACAATTCAAAGAATCCTTTCTGCTTGCAGGACTTGAGCGGAAGTTTTTCCAAAATGGAGTAGCCAGACTAAACAAAGAAGAAGGCAGCGAAATAGACTTAGATAACTTTCATTATAAAGCGGATTTCATCTCGGATCCATCCCCAGACTACATGAGTTATTTTAGAGCGTATATCGAGGCCAAGGAACATCTCAAGTATACCATACGTAAGTACATCAATCTGGTTTTACTAAGAAATATTAAGTTGTAAGTGAGCAGTTATAATGATGGAATTAACAACAAGATTGTATTTTTTTTAAATATAAACCGCTGGAATTGACTTAGGTATTGTCATATTTACTGCTGGAATTGACTTAGGTATTGTCATATTTACTGCTGGAATTGACTCGGATAATGTTATATTTACTGCTGGAATTAACTCAGATAATGTTATATTTACTGCTAGAAATTGAATCAGATAATGTAATATTTACTGCTAGAAATTGAATCAGATAATGTAATATTTTCTGCAATTGACTCGGATAATGTAATATTTACTGTTGCAATTGACTCGGATAATACAATACTTACTGTTGGAAATGGACACGGATATTGTAATAGTTTTGTTCAATTGTATAGTATAGCTTGATGTGAATACTGTTCATTTGCAGCTGGACTTAACATGACTATTGACTTTGAGGAGGGAGAGAGACTGTACTTTCACGAAGGTGCTGGAGTAAGCTGCAAATACACAGAGGAACAGATCAGGAACTTAACAGCTCGAGCTGGACTTCTACTGACCGACACATGGACAGACGATAGTCACCACGCCATGTTCTGTCGCTGTAAGGTCATGGATCCCGAACAACATCTCCAGGTTAGACATTCTGTGTTATACTACTTTAGTTTGGTCATGGCCTTGAGATACTGTTATTCAACTTGTTTTCGCTTGTGATTAAGGTTTACGTATTTCTTATCTAATACGGAGAAAAAAAACCGAAACAAATTCGACAAGGTGTACAGTGTACAAGTTTTTTGCAATTGTACGTGACGAAATTAGATCGCTATAAGATAAATTGCCATTTGGCATGTAATGTGTATCGCCTTTTAGTTAAGCATCCATTGATAATTAATGTTTGTATTACTTTAACGTTTATTGGTGTGGTTCGTCTAGTGACTTTCGTCCAGCATAGACTTCAAAAGATTTCCTGACAAAGTTTACTTTACATTGCATTAGGACATACCTTGAAACAGGCACCGGTCATGCCTGATACGACCGTATCATTTTACAGTTCGTTGTCTGATTTGTTGCATTTGTATCTATTTATTGATCGATTCTTTAAATCTACATTGTTACAGTAAAAATCTTTTTCAAAGAAAACGATTCTTCTAACTCTTTTTCTACAGTATTTTAAGCATTTTATTCCTTTCCATTCTAACCTCAGTCACACGTTGGCTTGGTCATCAATCCATTTCATTGTGCTAGTATTCCTTATGCGAGTTATATTAGATAAATGAAAGCTTTTCTAAAGAATTTTTGCATTTGAAGAAGCTCCAGAAATAAGCTGGACAGTTGTAATGTCTCTTGCTAATGTTTTCTATTTCAGCAGATCGAGAAACTGACCTGAGACTGAGAGAAGCCTGATAACAACAATGAAATACCTTCCCTCCATTATCAAAATAGACACAACCTATTGTATTTAAGACATATAACTCATTAGAGAACATAACCTTTTTTCAAATGTTCTTCTCCTCTGAACGTCTCTAAAATACTTTTTTATACTTGTCTTAGTTCTAGATTCATTTCATGAGTACTCTTCGAGGTTCAGTATTTTTACTAACGACAATCAACTCAATATCAGAATCAAAGTCATACAGGAGTTTGCCCAAGCTGGTATAATTCGAGCTCTCTGCCTATTTAAGTGTTCTGTCGTCAGTGAAATTTTATTTTGTATTATATCACCTGTGTTAAATCTCAGAACATATTTGATAAACTGTGTTAGAAATCAATCTTGACATATTAATTTGTTTAATTTTCTAAATAACGATATTTTGTATACTCATTATTCTGTATAGTTTTGTGTATTTATAGTTCTGTGTAGTTTTGAGCTATGCATGTAACGGAAATAAATTTAGGGTCGCTGTGTTCAGATGTAAATAAATAGTGATCGTATCTGGCCCTTGAGTGGATACCACTTATTTTACATATATTGTACACGTAGAACTACAGCTTATTATATTTCATCGACGTCCGTTATTGCTTTCGAAAAATTACGTTGTTGAATGGACGATTAATAATATTTTAATAGTGTTTTGTTCATATTATATTAAGTTATTGATAAGTATATAGAAAAAAACATTATGTTAGCAAACGATGCCAATAAGTAAATTCAGAGCAGCTAACCTGGTGCGACTTAATGGATGAATTAGCATTTGTAATTAAGAGAGGCTTACTGAAAAATTTTTTACAATCGTCTTCGTCAGAATATATCACAAAAATAATATATAATATTATAATAATAATATAACAAATGCTACGCTACATTGTAGATGAATTATATAACCTAGTCTGTATCAAAGCATGTAACTTAATCAGGTAAGATTTCTCAGTTTTATTTGTATTTAACATTTTGCATGGATACTTTTATTTATACAACATTGTCATTTAAATACAAATAAAATATTTATGAAGCCATTTCGCTGCTTAGTGTTTATTTAAGTTGTTTTGACATGAGCTTTATACTGCTTTATAAAAATCCTTAATGTTGCAGCACATTTTGAAGATCATGTATTTCTGAAATATTGCCATAGAACTGAATATCTATGAATAATTGCATTTTTGCCAACAGATTGAAACGCATCAAGTCCAATTGGTCCAAAAATGTCCTAGAGTTTTACGGTCAATCCTCTAGATAATGATCAGTTAGCAAGGGTAAATATACAAAATTGGCAGCCATGTTCTCCATACTTACAAAAGTAGTCCGTCAAGTATGCAAATAACAAGTTTGGAGTCCCAGAGTACACATTCGTTAATCTCCGAATCTACTGAAAAAACAATTGTAACAATAAAATTACTAAAATTGACATTTTATTATTTTATACCACTGAGTGTGAGGTTACACCAATAGTTCAGTCAAGTCATTTTTATCATCTATCGTTTAATTGTGTTGTTTTGTGGTCTTTTATTATGATAATGTACTTTTTTAATTGTAACTACATGCATATATGTTTTTACGGTATGTTTTAATTTTAGTGAGCATTGATTTTTCATAATCATAAATAACATTTTCAATTTCCAATAGTCGTCTATATTTATGATTTTATCCGAGTAATTTAAACAAATTACATGTACGGTAATTAGCAAGAAAACATTACGTTTAACTTCATAACAATCAAACGGATATTTTTTCAAGTTGATTGTGCATTCAAATATATAGAAATAAACCCTTTTAAAACAAACATTTAATCATATAAATTGACTTGCTCCCCATACCCAGTTTAAAGAATTTCTGTCAATTAATTTTTAAGTATATATAGAATTTACAACTTGCTCATGACCTTGCTCTTACTCTGACAATGGAGGTCAGAAAGGTCACACTAAAGCCTCAGAAATGACACAAATTTGATGGCAAGTGTTTAAATGTTGGACGCTGGCATCTAGCGCACACTTTAAATACATTAATATAGCATCTGTACATCTATATACAATGTTCAATTTCATCAGTACTATAAATTTCAGGAAAATAGCCAAACTTAACTGTGGATTGATGTACAAACCTAACTTAATTGTGAAATACATGGTAGATATTTGTATAATTATCCATTGCACTTAAACTAAACCAGTAATTATCTTGATTTTATTGACATACATATAGCATGTACCTGCGCTGTAATCTTTGATTGGTATATCATATGGGATAAACTTGTATCAATGAATTGAATGATTACATAATTAGGTGATTTCGATAGTGTTACCCAGTGTTTCTCTGGCTCACGGCTACCATTGATGGTACTGAGTTACATGGTAAGAATGGAACACATTTCCTTATAAATCAGTGTAAATCCTTTCGATTTATTTATTTGATTGTTTGATTAATTAACGTTCTTTTAACAGCCAGGGTTATGTAAGGGCGGCCTCCCAATTATGCGGTGTGTTGCGTGTATGAAGTGCGGGTATGTGTTTTGGAAGGCTGCGGTATATTAGTGTTTCGTCCTCTTGCATTGTGGAACTCTTGCCCTTTTTATAGTGCTATATCACTGAAGCATGCCACTGAAGACACCAAGCAACACACCTCACCCGGTCACATTATACTGACAATGGGCGAACCAGTCGTCCCACTCCCTGTATGCTGAGCGCTAACAAAATGCAGAAACTACCACTCTCTTTTACAGACTATGGTGTGTCTCGGCCAGGGAACATAACCCAGAGCTTCCTCACAGAGGCGAACATGCCAAAAGTTATGTGGTGTCGAGGGAGACATTAGGAAGAAAAAGTAAGGTTTCTAGAAGAAAGAAAAGATAAGATCCTAAATTTAGTCGCCTTTTATGATCATGCAATAGTGGCAGTAGGTACAATTCTTCCGTCCTACCTAAAGGCTCTTTTCTCTTTTCTTTCTTCCTAACTTTCTTTTAGGGCAAAACACTCGTGTCACATGAGACTTAAATGCAAAGCTATCTATACACTACAGTTTAATTTGGGACATTTTCAAATTAATTTAACTAGAATCAGATATAGTTCATCGATTAAAAAAATCAAATGTTGCTTACAATATATGTGCATACAATAGCACGAACATCTTTAGTGTACAGGTAAATGTCTAACTGTAAGTAAATACTAACCTAAATACTTTAATTGCAGTGCTATTGTCGTCTAGTGTAGCTACATGAAGATTTTCAGCACAGTCATCACGGTTCTACGTGTACATTCGTCATGTTTCATTATTCGTGTTGCCTCCCTTCATTCCGTTATCAGTCAGTATCTGCTACCAGCCAAAATGCAATCAAATTTGATATAGGAAACAACCAACGAAATATGGTCTATCCAAATATTGAACCCATAATAGAATTTTGCCCGGGTCACTGCAACGGGTTTGTTGCTTATTCTGACATTGTTAGTATACCTAGGTAACGATGTCTACTTGAAATGACAGTTAAAACAATCAAAATAGACAAGGCATTCTGTAAATCAAAGTTCTATTTCGACTACTACATTTACATTTGAAAACAGTTTCTCGAAGTCTAACATTCGCGGATTTAAAAAAAATATGGAAACTTCTATCAAAATGAATAGCGTATACAAGATAAAAATTCGTGAAGATATATAAGCTTGCAAGAGCGCTGAATGAACCCACTGTATTCCATTCTAGTGTTATATTGAGTACCTATACTTTAGTTATAGAACACGATAGCTGATATTGATTCTGCGAATATAACAGTACATTTAAAAACTTTAACACCGTGGTCTATGGACAAATGTTGCGTTGGTTGATCTCCACAGCCGTCTGATATAGGAGAAAAATTAAAGGCGTCGATTAAATTATACAGGCCAGAAATAGGACCGTGTTCTGTCTCACATGACACTAAGGCCAGCGATGTATAGTAACTGTCTGGATAATTATGTAATTACTTATCATGTATTTCAAATCAGTCTCCCCTCTGCAGAACATTTAATAGAATAAATACAAAGTTTTCTAAGACCGAGTTTAAATATTCATTCAATTAAATGATCCTATTAACACGATCTGCCATTGTACACGTTTCTTTAATCCGTTCCAACATCAATATATATGAGTATTAAGTGATGCAGCGCCATGCTGTTCGATCAGTCCACAGCTGGATTTGTAAAATAGAAATGGAAGGAGCAACGTATGACAGATGTCAAAACATCGTAATGAACACGAAATACATCACTTAAACCTTTACACTGACAAATAACAGCGTCCGCTAATGATCTCTAATGAAAGTCTAATGGGACAAATTCATAATTCATATGATACTCTATAACGTTTGTGCGGGACTAGTATCTCCGGTTGTGATGGAACGTTACTGTTTGTATGTAATTCTTCCGCTGAAATGACGTTAGGGCGGAATATCATCTTTTGACGTCATTCCATCACCAATAAAAGAATAATCCCGCACAAACGTTATCGGGAATCACGTGGTACGTGAATTTGTCCCTTGGCACCAATATCATTTGGTGGTTCCTAATATACTAGTGTATAAATAGTCTAAGGGAAGAAAATGTACGACTAATTTTGTTCTGTATGATATCGAGTTTACACAAAAGTAAAGCAATAAAAATAAAGAAGAAATTAAATGCAAATTGAAAAGAAATTATGTTTTAGAAGATTTTTTTTTTTGCATAGAGAAATAGACAGAGCCAGACAGATATTCTTAAATTTCGCATTTTAAAGTTTGACTGTTTTGTATGTCAATGTCTGCACCATTTTATTTACAAAGATTGCCAAATATGTCATACAATCGAAGCATATGAATAAAACCACTAAATTGATTCTCATCGAAAATAAGCTAATTAAAGTATCTTCTTAAGTTTTTGTTATCAAAATATTTTCACGTTTTCACTCTGCGTGGTGTATACGTTCATCAAATAATGCTAAGCATCGTTGACTGACCTGTTCATATAATCAGGGGATGTTGAGACAATTAAAGTTGGTTTAGCTCCGACAACTGTCCTAAAATAGATAAGATGATTTGGCTCATACTGTTTTCTTAACCACGACAGCGTGTCCAGTGCCCTGCTATTGACCTCTCTAAAGTGAACTGTCGTGTTAACCACTGGTTGACTACTGATTAGTGCACTGGTTTGGTTTATGGCAAGGACACAGTTCCTTGGTTCATTGTTCGGTAGGTTAAACATCATATATAAATCCATAAACATTTAAACATTGATGTTACTATTTTTTAACTTCATAGTGGTATGAAAGAAATTTTGTTTGCAAACTGTGTAGCGGATTCTCACAAAGTTTTGCGGACAAAGTTTATTCCATAACCCTATGAAGTTAAAAAATAGACTCATTGATAACAGAAAATACGTTTAAGGGTATGCCTCTATTGATTTTCCAATGGATTTTTTTCTTAATCAATACGCAACGTCGACGTCTCAGTTGTGACGCCATGATAACGTCGGATTTTTGCGCCGTTCTCAGATGTTTTCTTCATAGTATATGAAGGAAAATAATCTGCCAATCAGAGAGTTAGATTTAGTATGGCAAAACTAATAAAAAATATTTATTAGAGTATGTTCTAGGAGACTGTGGCGTATTCGTGTTGTGTCTCGATAAAATATCACTGAAGCATACGTCAAAAATAACTGACAACTTACAACGCGAAAACCAGTCGTCCCACTCCCTTTTACTGAGTGATAAGAATTAAGGAGCGTTTACTGAGCGATAAGAAGAAGCGGAAACCACAACTTTATAGACAATGGCTTGCCTCGACCAGTTGGGCAGAACTCAAAGCCTTCCTTACAGGGGCGAACACTTAACCGATATGAAGGCCAAAAGTGAGACGGTTATAAATACGCTCTGTCTACTTATCGGTTAATTGCCAGCCACATCAGTAGGTCCATAAGCTTTTGGAACATCAACAAAAATATGTATTTATAACAATCTCATCATACATAATTGCTGGTCTAAGATGATTGTTTAGTGTTTTCAAATGTAAATCTCTGCTGACAATGATGTGTCAGTTTGTTTTGTGCTGTGTGGCGTTGTGATCGTCAACTACTTCGCGGTAATTAAGACGTCGCCGGGAACATAAAACGACTCACGTTATGTGAATCATCATTCCCGAGGAAGTGCTAATAATCTAGATTTTGAGGAACCTAAATGACTTTTGCGACTTAACATGTTTATCAAACAACTCGTTTTATATCCAAATATTCAAAAAATAAAAGTAGTTTCGATTTAGATATTATGTGCCTTAAAGACTCCAGTACAAACTTAATGCAACACGTCGGTGATGCCATATGCCACTTTGTAAATCAAAACAGAGCTATTATACGATCGCAATCTTCGAGAAAATCAATTTTGTCAATCTATTGGTCTGGGCTTTGCATGATCGAACATCCGTATCTTGATTGAATAATCACCAAATTGTACCATTATTAAAATTTCGAGACCAGTTTCATAACACCGCTTATGAAAATGAACACAAATTTAAGATTGTTTTTATCGCATAATTTAAGTTGTTTTTTTTATCGCATAATTTAATTTAAATGTCTTAAAAATATCTCAAAATCAAAATAATATTTTAGATATAACAGTTGCATAGATTCAGTGGAGACAGTCATGCTGTTCATCAGTCCTCGATTCGTGACGTCATATCATTGTTTACATCATACAATGGAAATTTTGCCCGCCACAGCTAATGGAAATCACGTCATGCCTATCACACAAATGACATATGTAACAACAGTATGACTGATTGAAAGGCCTTTAAAGACAGATGTTTGTGTAACCAAATGCAAATTGACATCATGTATGCAAAGTTCAAAATAAACATGTAGCGTGAAATACATAAAAATACACGTAATGTAAACTCATGATGAAATTAAAAAATAGTGAATTCAATGCTTAAATAAAAGGAATGTAATGACTAGCTAAGTGAAGTAAAATAACTCAAATCACGGTGTCTCTTCTAAATCACTTGAACGTTTGGAAATTAGAACAATACCATAGAGCTTTTATCGAATAAAGATTAATGTTCATCGGAATCGCAAGAGCGTTTAAACCACTTAGTAGTATAATGAGCTTACTGCAAAACATCATATACATGGCGAGGTTTACCCACAATTCCCACATGAATCCAATATGGCCCCTGGATGCTTAAGTCTTCGATGTGCAAATCTAAATGTCGAACTTTGGTCTTTGGCTAAACTTTGGCTGAATTATGCATCAAATGAATCTAGCATTAGCTTGTAGTGATGCCTCTTGATTGTGTTGTCTGATTGTATTGGCGGATGTCCCTTAGTGGATAACTACACTACTTAATTATTACTTCTTCCAGAATGACGTATATTTATTATACTGGTATTAGTTTGCATACTATTGAAAGATTTTCTTTTGAAACAGGGTACAATAAACAGCCGCAATGCCTCACTTGTAGTAAAAAATATATCGATACTTTGAAGCACATTCATGAACTGTCTTTCCATGATATTTTAATAACTATTTACAGATTATTGATGAGCAGTTATTGAACCTTACACTATCTCCTGTCCATATTTCACACACACTGGAGCTTTAACTCATTATAGTGATGGTTAAATTTGATAGGATGGTCTTTCTAGTGATGAAGATAGTGTTTTTCTTATATTTTCACTTTTATGTTACCTTAGAAGTGCGTCTGCCTCCTTCCGGCACGAGGGTTTGTGGCATATATATTATATGGTTGAAATCACTAGTTATCAGGCAGAGACAAGCATGTGTCACTCCATGGAAATTGAAAGTCTTTTCATCGTGAGATAAAGCTTATTACGTCATCTCACCATAGGTCATGATGATGACCTATTGCGATAGTCGTTTGTCCGGCGTCGTGCGTCGTCCGTCATCCGTTAACATTTCCTTGTGAACGCGATAATTTTAAGTAATATTAATTTTAACTTTAGTAAAATGAACACAGCTTAATAAAATTGGAAGTAGACTAACATTGGAAAGATCTCGGACAAGTTCTAAAATCAGCTTCATTCGATTGTAACCTACAGAGTTATTGCCCTTTGCAATAATAATATTAACTTTGTGAACACGATTACTTGATAAATATGAACCAAACTAACTGAAACTTGGTATGTAGACTAACATTGGAAATAGCTCGAATAAGTTCTAAAATGAACTTGATTCAACAATAATTTACGGAGTTATTGCCCTTTGCCCTTATAATTATGATTAGACCTTGTGAATACATTAACGTTTGTGATATATACACACAGCTTTATTTAAAATCTGTATTTAGACTAACATTGGAAAGATATCGGACGAGTTCGAAAATCAACTAGATTCGACTTCAATTACGTAACTTAATTACGGAGTTATTGCCCTTTGCGATAATACATGGTTACCCTTGTGATCACGGTAATGTGAGTAAATATGCACCAATCCTAATGAAACTTTGTATGTGGATTTAATAGACTTATGTTTCTTTTCATGAGCAAAAGACATCAGTTGGCTAGTAAATGACATAATAGCACTTATATCAAATATCAGGTGACCGTTAAGGTCCATGGGCCTTTTGTTAAGCAAAGTTTTAATTTATACGTCGTTTTATTCAGGTTGAAAAAATATTTGTGATATCTATCGAGACATTTAATCTATTGTTATGCTTAGTGCCATGTCAAAAACTAAAACAAATGTTGATATGACATGTTTGTCAGAAGTTAATGAGGTCATGAACTGTTGTACTTTTACCTCCGACAGCAATCATCAATCGAACCTTGACATTCGTCGATTCATAAATGTGCAGCCCGACATAAAAGAACATGGGAAGTGCCATGTATGACATTGACATTAATCAATTTACATAAAGGTATTTTATCCTAATTATGGCGTATGAAACTCACTGAACAAATGCCATCAAATTGTCAGAGAGAGGTAGTTACTGAAAGAAGTAGAGCATGAAGTGGCATCATTATCAAGGATCCGATTATATACATGTACACGGAAATGCCTAATAATAGGGGCACGTGCTCATGTTCTGACGCCACAGTGTGATTTATCCGATGACTAAGTGACTCACTAGCTGATTAGACATTAAAAACAGATATCAGTTTTGCCTCACTGCTTTGCTCTATATAGATAATTGATCTAGACCTGTTTTCCATTCAAATCCATAACAGATAATGTGAATGTTATGTTTTAATTTCATCAATGCATTGCGTATAAAACGAAATAGAAAATAATCTAGCATCGAAATGCTTTTTTTCGAACTCTAAATGTACTTAGATTGATTCTATAAAATAAATCAATATATAAATGGGTTAACTGATGGGCTACTTAGATGTTGAATTTTATTCCTCGGTATGTTCCGGATCGGTGTTGCCGTGACATCATTTACAATGACCCGGGAGTTTGACTTCGGCGCAGGCGCACGATCATCCTATCACGCATGAGTTTTGGAAAAGTAACTAAGACAATTGTAGTCGAAACGTTTTACTGCATTTTTGGAATAGGATAAAAACTGTTTGTAATATGACTGAAGGCAATGCCTTAAAGGGGGCAGTCGGGTTATTCAGTAACCATTACGTATGTACGCAGTGTGAAAAAGTGCATTGTATGGAAATAACGTAGAAGAATTGTTTGTTTGTCTTTTATTCACGTGTCTATCTTTCGTCCCAAATCCTCATTGAGAAGAAAGAAATGGCATTTCCATAACAGATACTGGAAGTTCGCAAGAAGAGTTTATTATTTGAACACCACCCAAGAATATCCTTTTTTACAAAAAGGTTGAAGAAAAAAAAAAGCCAAACAATACTGCTGACGATTGAAATGGATTTAAAACAACATGCGATCGATGACAACGATCATTGTATTATCCCTCTTGCGCGCCGGAAACCAATTTATGTTTTTTTGCACCAGGTAGATTGTAGGCTTTGTTAATTTACATCAAGATAATAGTCTCTATTATTTCCATATCATGGTTTAATTATATCATTGACAGATAATAAAAAAATAGCATTAGGTTAAATTTCATCTTGACTTGGGGATATAAAGCTTTTTAGTCTCGTTTATTTTTACATTTCTTGCGAAATCATGCCTAGATCTAGTAAAAGAACCCAATCTGAAGTTACTCAATCACGTAGCTCACAATATCTAGGGATCAGAACTTGATAACTTGTGAAGAGGATGTGAACCCCTCTCCAATAGTAAGTGTCTATGAGAACTCAATGGAGCTTAACAGCTACCATCTTAGTTTTTCAAATGTCGGTTAAACAAGCTGGTAGAACTCGTATGCAGAATTGTAGGGGAAATGATATAGGTCAGGGGGCAAATCTTCCTTTAAATTTCACATCGCAATCAACAGTTACATGTATTTGCAATTCCTTCACAACACGTACCCAGAAATTTAATAATATAGTCACAAAATATTCCTCTACTTATTTAGAGTGTTTGTTCATACGAAGGTCACCATTGGTGCTATAGGCTTGTTTACATGTTGGCAGGTCAGCCGCGTCATATACACTCAAAATGATTGCGAGTGTGCATATATCAGATATCCCAACATGTTAAAAATGATTTTGGTTTGCATTTGTCTGATGTTGGGAATGACAAGTGTTTAGCACAATAAAGTCGACTCTCGGGTCGTTCATTCAATATAGTGAATAGCGTTTCACTCACTGAAAGATGAATTAAAAGAATTGGATATTACTCTGATCATACAAAATGATCAAAACACTCCCTCCCCTTTATAGCATCGCTTGGTTTGTCATCGTATCAGAGCTTGGCGAGGTTACACGCTGAAGGTGGTTTCCTTTATTGCTGTCCTTTTGTGACATGATAGGCACAAACCTGACCGATAATAGACTGATTAAGCATCCAAAAATATATAGTTAGTTTTTTTTATTATAAGCCACTGAGGTTAATTGCATGGTTCAGGTACACGACCCGAGAAATAATGGCGTCGGCAAATTATACTGTCAAGCACAAAACATCACCCCGTTAAAGGTCCGGTCACACATTCACGGATCATCTCGACAGTGCCACTAACGATTAAAGTTCACTAATAGTCCCGGAAAAGCCATTTTGTATTGTCCGATTTGGGTCCAAACGGCTTCGCAATGATGGGTCTTCAAGAATACACTGAGGGTAGTCAAAGATAAGAACCGTTTGAATTTTTTCCCTTGAATATAATATTAATTATATTTCAACGAGGGAAAGAACATCAAATCGTCCAGTTAATGATGCACGAAGAAATTCTAGAACTGGAAGGGAATCTCCAAGTAGCATGCTTGTAAGGTTGTCCTCACCACTTATTGAATACCTGTTGGTCATCTTAGAGCTATTGTTTAATAAAATTGAGTTATTTTATTCACATTTACATAGTTTTATTGATATTCGTAATTGTGATTCAGGTTCCATCCAAATGTATCTTTCTAAGCTATGGAAGAATACGAGTCTGTCGTGTTGAAGACACTGACGGCCAGGATATCACACACATACGAGTATGACGTGTGGTACCGTAACTTGGTTTTTGGTTCATGACTGAAAGAAACATATCATTCAAACACAATAACATACACAATCAAAGCAGTATCGATTACTACTGCTTGACCCTAGAAAAGCTATTGTCATTAGTGAAGCCGGTCTGTTAGAAGGCTTCAGGAGCCAGTATCTCTATCTAATGCATCCTCAGCAATGTTTAGGTAGCTTAGCCATCCATTGTATGTAGGTAATAAGTACAGATGGAAACTTCAACCGGATCGGACCACTGTCGACACAGGATCTGGTGCTTCCTAGGATACAATACATAATAAGGGAACAACCAACTAAAAACCATCTAGTCCCTGTGTATAGAAGATTGAGTTCGGGAGAGACTTTAGAACCGGCCACTGGTTGGCTGGTTAATCATGAACTTCAAAAGTAAAAATGTATTCTAACTGACAATTATTTTAAGGTAATAATGATATGAACTTGGAAATCCAGATTGAAATTTAGGTTCATTTTTATAATGAATATTAGCATTGCAATATAATTTTAGCATTATACAGTACAAGATACACCGTATTTCAAAATGGCTAGCATGTACCTTGGTTGAAGTTTGAACTGACGGACTCGATTGTTATAGGAAAACATTGACTTTCATTATAGAACACAATAGCTAACTATTATTCTGATGTTTTAATAATACATTATACAAAGTTTACAATGTGGTCTATGTAGAAGCATTTAGTGGCAATAGGACGTTCTCTATAACAGTTCTTGAGGCGAAATGTGGGCCTATTCTAACGAAATTGTACATATATATATACAACTGAAATTTCATTGAAGAATCTCCAGAAAGCCCTTGCTAGTGCACCAGGCATTTTTTTATCATTAGACTAATTACATACTATTTGGCACATAGTGATACGGTAATGCAACATCTATTTCTATTGTTAAAATTTTCACTTATTTTTGATGAGTTCTTCCGTGATGCAATTTTGTAAAAGCTTTGGGAATAATTTAGAAGGATTTCTCTTGAGTCATGTTACTACGTTGAAACAGACACACATATATGATGGCCTCCTGTGTGGTTTTTCAAAAAGAGTATTGATAATAATTCAAATCATTTAGATTAAATTTGTTAAGTTTATTTTGATAAAATGAAAGCAAATATTTCAGTAATCAAGTGCAGCATGTTCCATTAATATGAAACCATATATGCCGTCAGGCTAATATTTTACATAATAAATTACGTTAATAATTCCATCTCTTGTTACACGTAAAATAACGTCAGGGAGTAAAATAATCTTGTTGGTTTCCGAAGACTTTTCTGTTTCCCGAGGCGGAACTGAAGGATGTTTATACCAAGCCTCGTTCTGACAAGTGAATGAAGGGATCCGTGCCACATGAACCTGATAATTGGTAACAGTTTATTTGTATTTTTAGCGGCACAAATTATTAATCATATCACATCAAACGTTGATCTATGGACACAAGGTTAAACTGTATCTAATTATCAGGTCCCTGTGTTATAAGGCGGTGTGTGCCTGGTCCGCTGGTATTTCTTGCATGTAATCAGGTATACGTTGGAGGGATTTAATGCCGAGTAATATAGGTATTAAGTATAGTATAGGTATTAGGCAAAGAATAGGTATTAGATGTTAGGTATATTAAGACGATGAAGTCAGAATCTACACGCAACTAATCTTTGCCACGAGAAAACATAACAAGGGCGTAGAAATATTATATTAAAAAACGAAGTAATTCTATCTAGTATGTAGCGGATCGTCGTGAAATAAGCTGGATCAGAACTTCATTAGAACACGCTTAATAAGGATGTAATCTCACGTGCAGTTTCTGGACCTTCTATCCAATACTCCGATATTGAAGATCACTTAAAGCTCATTACTGTCTCCTTCTCAACTGGCAACCAATCAAGTTGATCAATCGAGGACCTAATCATTCTAGCGTGACAGCGTTACGTATAACTAGTGTGCGTGACGGTTATCTAGACTTTGGTTTCATTTGGGCACGGGTGCCCATCCCACCCACAGGGACCTGGCACGATTTTTTTAAACTAACAGTATAGGTATATATATATTATAGTATCAAGGGTATGTCGGCGGTCGAGAAAAACGGACCTATTTTTTAAAACCATGATTATTTTAATAAATCGGTTCTATAACAGCATTGACGGATATCTTACCTTAAAGAGAAATAATTTATCTTTTCATTGAGTGCTTGATGAACAAAATTAGCCAGTATTGACGAAGTTATGGCTTGATGAATCGGGAAATTTACGAAAAATATACTAGGTAGACATTTCCCTGTCCGGTCGAAATGTCGTCTCGGCTCTAATGGGTACCCAAAAACCAAGCCAAAATCACACAAAATCTACGCTTGTGGTGGTAAACAGTACCCATAACTGTGTTCATCCACAATCTCCTTTGGAGGTGTCATGATCCGTACTTTGTAGAAACTCCATTTAAACATCGTGTAGCTCACTTACTTTAACAGTCACCGCCATGTTAATTTGTTCTTCGGAATGCTTCTCGAGTTTACCCACAAGCACAACACTACATTATTTGCATATTGTAGTCAAGGTATGTAAATAATATGCAAATAATGTAGTGTTGTGCTTGTGGGTAAACTCGAGAAGCGTTCAGAAGAACAAATTAACATGGCGGTGACGGTTAAAGTAAGTGAGCTACACGATGTTTAAATGGAGTTTCTACAAAGTACGGATCATGACACCTCCAAAGGAGATTGTGGATGAACACAGTTATGGGTACTGTTTACCACCACAAGCGTAGATTTTGTGATTTTGGCTTGGTTTTTGAGGTACCCATTAGAGCCGAGACGACATTTCGACCGGACAGGGAAATGTCTACCTAGCATATTTTTCGTAAATTTCCCGATTCATCAAGCCATAACTTCGTCAATACTTGGCCATTTTGTTCATCAAACACTCAATGAAAAGATAAATTATTTTTCTTTAAGGTAAGATATCCGTCAATGCTGTATAGAACCAATTTATTAAAATAATCACGGTTTTAAAAAAATAGGCCCGTTTTTCTCGTCCGCCGAGTTCATACCCTTGATACTATAATATATATATATGTATACTATGGTTAAAAATTTCGTGCCAGGTCCCTGTGATCCCACCTACTACATATTCCATATGTACATGCACGTTCAGGATCATATTTTAAGAACATCAATTCGAAAGCTTTCATACCGTATCGATGGCAAATCTTCATAATTCGGTCATTTTCCAAGATTATTTCCTAAGTACTCCTTTTTGTTATTATATAAAATCAACTATCACGAAGGAAGGTGTCCTTAGAGGAACTGCAAGGTTTAGTATCATAGGGACCTGAGAATTAGTTACCGTTTACATACATCTACATGTAGACCTAAAGTTGAATGTAAGCTAATTTAAAACGTAAAGGTGAATTTGTTTTTTTCATTTCGTTTTGGCCATCCGGGTCATCGCCGCAGACCCATAATGGAATTGCTAATCTACATTGACGTGGCTCTTCGACCACGGTTCGCATGGCATACCATCGTCAGATTTGGGATGTTTTTTCCATTCAATAATCCTCGGATAAAACGTTATTTCTGATAACTCTTTATCACTCAGCCATATAACTTCGCTCGCCAAAGGTATTCAGTACGATATATACTCTATCTTGGCACATCTCACATCAAATCTGAAGTTTCGTGTTTCACATTCTGATTGGATGCGTCTAGGTTCAGCCGACCAATGAAAACGCGGTTTTCATTTGTCAACAAAACTGAATAGAAGTGATATCAGTGACCTACATTTGTATATTGAAGCATAGCTTATCTTTCAACAACACCTTACAGCGAAGTTATATTTACTATATAGTCAATTATTAAATTTTAGACCAGTTAAACGAACTACTTGGATACGTTGCTCTCTAAACAAATAGAAAAAATAACAATTACGTGAGTGATTTCTGTTCCATAAAGTTTACCATATAATTCAAAGATGAACTTCGAACAAAATTGACCACTGAAGCATGAAAAACAAAAAAACTGGTGTCAAATCAAATAGCTCAAAAACATGTTAATCTTGGGCATTTTGAATTCGTCGCATACAACATGTTTTAGAAGAAGTGAAGAGTTTTACGTGCCGTCACGCTATCGTTTCGGGGCACGCGTATCGTTTTAGAAGGGCGCTGCCATTTTTAAACCCCATAGAACCATGCTACGAGCTTTTTCATTGGTTGCTTAATACGTAAATGGAAGGGCGCAACTGCGGTGATCCAGCAGGTGGCGCAATGCGAGAACTTCAGCTTCGACGTAAGATCTGCCAAGTGTTTCAAGAAAATTATCATACTGAATTCCCTTGGCTAGCGAAATTGGAAGCCATAATGAGCACGTGGCATGGTAATAAAACCAATCAAACACGCCAATTCTTAATGATAAATACGTTTTTGTTTATAGCTGACATTATGACATACAATGCGATTAGCGTCGTGACCCACAATCAAGATCTCTTGTGATCAATTCACTATTATATAACAATTGAATTGGATTGCTGGTGTGTCTGAGACAATGGAGGCCCTCCGTGGTAAGGCTAATGGTGCATTATGGGATACCATCACCAAACCTAATTACAACAGGAATTCATCGACCATTTTATTAAATTAAATGGCGACATGGTAGTGGATTTATTGAGAAAACTTAATCCGTTTTATACCCCTTGATAAATATATATACAACAGACGGTTGAAAACACAGTTACGAACATTTTCACCGCAATTTAAGTCATAGACATGTATCTTAATTCTGAGTACGTGAGAACTCAACACTATCGAGAAAGTTCACAGCTCTTTTTTTCTGTGAAGTGCGCGACATAAAATCTGTCTTTATTTAAACACATTTTGGAAACTCAATAGCTTCAAGGCTTTGCGCATGTCAATGTATATTGTCAAATAATGGTATATTCTCTTTCCAAATTATAGTTGTTCCTATCATGCTGAGCCAATGTCTTTTCTTTTTTGTAGAACAAGTTTTCAGCCTTAGAACTGAACTCCGAGAACAAACAAATGGCAACTGGATTCCGGATATGGACACAGTGCAAATAAATATAAACCAACTTATATAATTATTTATAGAACATATATTCATGTGACTTGATGTCGTTATTTATCATAATTTATTATTAATTTTTATTATTCTAAAAAGTAAAGAGACGAAATTTCAGAAGAAGAAAAAATTCAGAGGTCTCCGTTCTGTAGACAAAGTTTTGATTTAACCCTCGAACACTTCATTTAGTCACATGGGACTCGGATGGAAACACAATTATTCTTTCAAGGACAAACCTTTTCTCGACTTCAGTCTGGCGGGTGTCGCTGTTCTTATAATTAGGTTTTTATTGCGCTGTAGGAGTTGAATTATGTTACATATCGTGAAAGTAATTGCTAAGAGATATGACTTGTGTGCTGCCTTGGGTGTCCTTGCGTGGAGATAGGCGCCGTTAAAAATGACAAGTTTGCTTTCAACTGCCTCCTGTTTTGGGGGTCTTGTTTTGTTAGTTTAACGAGATGCGAGCAGGGAAAAGCGTACTGCCAGTGGCAATATGTACTTTTGACTTTACAATGTAATGGAAACGTACTGCGACTATACACTGCCCTCCAAAAGTTCTGTTACATAAACTTTGCTGGCAATTAATCTCTGAGAAAATCTCTCTCTAAAAAAGATAAGATAAAATAAAATAATATAATAAAAACAATTAATGAGCTAGAGAAAATATACAAGTAAATAAATAATATACATATATACTGATGCTCGTATCACACGTTTACAATTTTACGTATTGCAAAACTGCACGTGTAACAGAACTTTTGGAGGGCAGTGTATTATATAATGGACGGTACTGTGACAATATTATGTATTATATCATATGACTGATGCTTTTTTGCCCTAGCGCTACATGTAGAATATGTCTGTATCTAATCGCGTTCATACCACCATCCATATATGTAATCATTTCTATTTTTGCAAGTTCGTAGTCAAATTAAAAAAATGGTCTGGTTGCCAAGTTGGGTAACTACGGTAGTCATGATGACTGAAGTAATCGTTCCGCTTGTTGAACGCAATAGATGCAATTTGATAAAATATAACAATCGAACAACTGATTATCTCTGTCAGAGTAGTGATGCGGTTCGAAGTGTAGCGAGCCGCCATATTTGATTTCCATCTGAAAATTAGCGTGCTATTTTACCCGTATAATACCGGAAACGTCTTTAAGTTCAATATTAAACTAGATTTGATCGCGATCAAAACACGGGATTTCCACCTATGTAATGATATAAGTAATGTTAGCGAACAGACGATTGCTTGAACGAACGGACAATCTCACTCAATATTAATCAGAGAGCGTTTCTTACGAAAGCAGTCTGGTTCAACCGAAAAACAGATTTAGGGGAATGCCCTGTTGGGGGCAAAAGATTTCATAGAGAGGTGAAATATATAGGAGCCTGCTGATTGGATATATGTGTGGGTCGGAACAATACATGTAGATGTAAAATTTGTAAAGAATTTTGATAACTTCATTTAACCTGAATAGTAGCAAACGTTAACACGGTCCTCTATGGGAATTTATTTGGTTCTGTGATCTCAAAACGGCCGGGTAGTTTCTCAAAATAGCACCGGTTGTGTTTGAACATCCGGTGTCACAGGTGACGGCTCTGCCACACACATAAAAGGTTTTTAAACCTGTCAGTTATTATGTTTGTGCATTACTTTTATTGTTTGTTTGTTCAAATGTACGTCCTATTAACAGCTAGGGTCACGTAAGGACGGCCTCCCATGTATGCGGTGTAGTTACACATGTACGTGTATTTAGGCAAACACGTGTACATTGTTCATATATACGTGTATATGTAGTGTGATAGAACGGGTTTCTATCATTGTTGCATTTATTTCTACAGTATGTATATTTGTTATTGCACTCTTCTAAGTCTTCACTTCAGTGATCTGTTTATGTATATTTGACCCAAATTCAGGGGAACACCGTGAGAACAGGTCTTATCTAGGGTGTGTTTGCTGTTTAGCAGTCACATTCATCAACCTAGTTGTCCTCATGATCACCCCGATGATGACCGCTGGCCGGAGTACACGTGTGGTACACTTGGGAGGTGTTTATCATCAGTTGAGTCTTGTCTGTTTTAAGCGGAAGTTATATTTAGTGTGTAGGTGGGTTGTTGTAGCAGCGGTTTCACCTAAATATGGTGCTCTGTCCGGACATCCGGACATTGACCAATCAGTGGTCACTTTGGGGTACTGGGTTGATGAGTTGTTATAAAAGGGGCTGCTTCTAAGGAAGCTTTGGTCTTGACTTAGGGAATAGGTAGGGAGCAGAGCTAGTTGGCTCCGTAGGGTGTTAGGCTTTGTTTAGGGAACGTGGTAATCACACAGGACTGAGCTAATTAGGCCTAAAGTTTGGCTATAGTTAATCTTGGATACATTGTAACTGCTTCGGCACTTATATCTCTTATTGTTATCTGTCTTAACGGGCACTATTGTGAATCTTCTATGTAATACTTAATCTACTTGTCTTTTATATAATAAATAGTTATTTGTACCTGTATTTACCTAGTTGAGTTATTGGATTAGTGTCAGTGCTTCCGCTACATCCTAGAGATCGAACCTGTTGAGATACAGGCCTGTAACCTGTGGAGGAAACAGGATCCGTAGAGGATTTGTGACGACTGTGGACTCTGTTGTATACTAAAAATACTATACGATCACGATTTGGGACTTATACATATAACGGGAGATACAGTCGGATCGCCCCTCCTGGTCTCTTGTGGAAAACCCTCCCTATTACAGTAGCACTTAAAACATCCCGAAAAGTATTGAAAACTAGATGTAAAAATACATTCGAAACGGCCCTTGTGTACCGAAGATTGAGCCCAGGACAGAATTTTAACCCGGCCGCTGATTGGCTTGCTTATTATGAATTTCAAAAGTAAAAATGTTTTCTGACAGGTAATTATTCCTTGATAACCATGATATGAATTTGGAAATTCAGATTGAGATTTAGGTTCAAAATATCAATTTTGATAATGAATAGGTAAAAACATTAGAATTTCAGGGTTTTTTTAAAGTGCAAAAATTCTCCTTTTCTTATGAAGATCTTGGACCAATGCGGAATAACACGTACGATTAGAGTTTTAGTATTAGATACCGATTATCTCCCTTTGGCCACATGCCACATCATGTAATCACAACTCAAAATCGCTGAAAGTTCTATACCTCCGCCATTTTGAATCATATGACATTGAAATTGGTCATTTTATGTGTCTGAAAGCATGATCTTTCACATCCAATTGAAAACATTTCACCTTTGAATTTTCATGAATTACGCTAAAATTTACGTTAAAAAAATGAACGAAACGCCATATTCGGAGGTCTATATTTCCGCCATTTTCAAATTCATGTCTTTGAAATTAAAAACCTGTACAGACAATAGGCTAAAGCTTACATTTACAAAAATTCAACACTCAACATGAGATGATAAAGGCCCTACGAGCTCACAAATAACGGAAAAAAATAAGAAAAATAAAACAAATTGCCATATTTGGAGAGCTATATTTCCGCCATTTTTTCTATATAACCCCTTAAAAATAAATAACTTTTTGAAGACAAAAGTTCATACAACACAGGTATGAAAAATCAACACTGTACATACAGGTTTAAAGGCGCTGAAACGTCTCGTGCAAGGACAAATAAAAACTAAAATTTCGATTTTCGATGTCCTATATCTCCGCCATTTTGAATCTTATGACCTTGAACTTGGTCATTTTATGTGTCTGAAAGCATGATCTTTCACATCCAATTCAAAACATTTCACCTTTGAATTTTCATGAATTACCCTAAAATTTACGTTAAAAAATGAACGAAACGCCATATTCGGAGGTCTATATTTCCGCCATTTTCAAATTCATGTCTTTGAAATTAAAAACCTGTACAGACAATAGGCTAAAGCTAACATTTACAAAAAATCAACACCTACATGAGATGATAAAGGCCCTACGAGCTCACAAATAACGGCAAAAATAAGAAAATGAAACAAATTGCCATATTTGGAGAGCTATATTTCGCCATTTTTCTATATAACCCCTTAAAAATAAATAACTTTTGAAGACAAAAGTTCATACAACATAGGTATGAAAAATCAACACTGTACATACAGGTTTAAAGGCGCTGAAACGTCTCGGCAAGGACAAATATAAACTAAAATTTCGATTTTCGATGTCCTATATCTCCGCCATTTTGAATCTTATGACCTTGAACTTGGTCATTTTATGTGTCTGAAAGCATGATCTTTCACATCCAATTCAAAACATTTCACCTTTGAATTTTCATGAATTACCCTAAAATTTACGTTAAAAAATGAACGAAACGCCATATTCGGAGGTCTATATTTCCGCCATTTTCAAATTCATGTCTTTGAAATTAAAAACCTGTACAGACAATAGGCTAAAGCTTACATTTACAAAAAATCAACACTCTAAATGAGATGATAAAGGCCCTACGAGCTCACAAATAACGGACAAAAATAAGAAAAAGAAACAAATTGCCATATTTGGAGAGCTATATTTCCGCCATTTTTCTATATAACCCCTTAAAAATAAATAACTTGTGAAGACAAAAGTTAATACAACATAGGTATGAAAAATCAACACTGTACATACAGGTATTAAGGCGCTGAAACGTCTCGGGCAGGGGCAAATATAAACTAAAATTTCGATTTTTGATGTCCTATATCTCCGCCATTTTGGATCATATGACCTTGAATTTGGTCATTTTATGTGCCTGAGAACATGCTCTTTCATATGCGCCCTTCGAAACATTTCTATGGTAAAGTTCATTTTTGACCTTTGTTTGACCTCATTTGACCCCCTAGTGAACTCGTGACCTTGACATAATTTCTGATAACATGTAATGAGAAAAAAACGTGAATTATCGTGATCTACATGGAGAATGAAACGTACATGTTGTGTAGCGTACGGTTATGAAATTATGAGCGTTTAAAGTTCGTTCGAAAAAAGCAGTTTTTACGTCTGTGACCTTGACCTTGAACGTTATCCTCCAAAATCGAGAGTACATTTTAAGAACTCATGTACGTACATAACGTCTCCAAATTTCAGCGCTCTACACCTCTTATTTATTACGAAGATGTCGTTTAAAGATTTAAAGCTTTTTGAACCCTGTGACCTTGAATGAATGTCAAGGTCAATAAAAAGGAATAAGTTCTGTAGACATTCGTCCATGCTATATCTATACAAAAATTCAAGCATGTATGTTAAGTATTAAAGGCGCTGAAACCTTTAAAATTTTTGGCGGGAAAACGCCAAAATAGCCTTTTTTCAAAGGCCTATATCTCCGCCATTTTGGATCTCATGACCTTAAAACTTGTCATTATATATTTCTGAGGGCATGACCTTTCATATTCAACTTTCAAATATTTTTTCTGTGGTAAATTTCGTTTTTGACCTTTGTTTGACCCCGTAGCGAACTCTTGACCTTGACATAATCTCTGATAACATGGCATGGGAAAAGCACGCGCAATGTCACGATCTGTCTGAATAACAAAACGTGAACGATGTACAGCGTACGGTAATGAAGTTATGAGCGTTTAAACTTCGTTCCAAAAAAATGTTTTTTACGTCTGTGACCTTGACCTTGAACATTTTTGTAAAAAATCGAACGTACATTTCCAGATCTTATGTACATTCATAACATGTCCAAAGTTGAGCGTCGTACCTTATTCCGTTCCTGAGATATCCTGCTAACAAGATTTGTGGAAATAAGAAAAAAAAAGAAAAATAAGAATAAGAAGAATAAGAAGAAACTAGATTTGATCGCGATCAAAACACGGGATTTCCACCTATGTAATGATATAAGTAATGTTAGCGAACAGACGATTGCTTGAACGAACGGACGATCTCACTCAATATTAATCAGAGAGCGTTTCTTACGAAAGCAGTCTGGTTCAACCGAAAAACAGATTTAGGGGAATCCCCCTTTGGGCAGAAGATTTCATAGAGAGGTGAATATATAGGAGCCTGCTGATTGGATATATTCAGGGTACACCAGTTAATGGTTTATGTGTGGGTCGGACAATACATGTAGATGTAAAATTTGTAAAGAATTTTGATAACTTCATTTAACCTGAATAGTAGCAAACGTTAACACGGTCCTCTATGGGAATTTATTTGGTTCTGTGATCTCAAAACGGCCGGGTAGTTTCTCAAAATAGCACCGGTTGTGTTTGAACATCCGGTGTCACAGGTGACGGCTCTGCCACACACATAAAAGGTTTTTAAACCTGTCAGTTATTGTGTTTGTGCATTACTTTTATTGTTTGTTTGTTCAAATGTACGTCCTATTAACAGCTAGGGTCACGTAAGGACGGCCTCCCATGTATGCGGTGTAGTTACACATGTACGTGTATTTACGCAAACACGTGTACATTGTTCATATATACGTGTATATGTAGTGTGATAGAACGGGTTTCTATCATTGTTGCATTTATTTCTACAGTATGTATATTTGTTATTGCACTCTTCTAAGTCTTCACTTCAGTGATCTGTTTATGTATATTTGACCCAAATTCAGGGGAACACCGTGAGAACAGGTCTTATCTAGGGTGTGTTTGCTGTTTAGCAGTCACATTCATCAACCTAGTTGTCCTCATGATCACCCCGATGATGACCGCTGGCCGGAGTACACGTGTGGTACACTTGGGAGGTGTTTATCAGTCAGTTGAGTCTTGTCTGTTTTAAGCGGAAGTTATATTTAGTGTGTAGGTGGGTTGTTGTAGCAGCGGTTTCACCTAAATATGGTGCTCTGTCCGGACATCCGGACATTGACCAATCAGTGGTCACTTTGGGGTACTGGGTTGATGAGTTGTTATAAAAGGGGCTGCTTCTAAGGAAGCTTTGGTCTTGACTTAGGGAATAGGTAGGGAGCAGAGCTAGTTGGCTCCGTAGGGTGTTAGGCTTTGTTTAGGGAACGTGGTAATCACACAGGACTGAGCTAATTAGGCCTAAAGTTTGGCTATAGTTAATCTTGGATACATTGTAACTGCTTCGGCACTTATATCTCTTATTGTTATCTGTCTTAACGGGCACTATTGTGAATCTTCTATGTAATACTTAATCTACTTGTCTTTTATATAATAAATAGTTATTTGTACCTGTATTTACCTAGTTGACTTATTGGATTAGTGTCAGTGCTTCCGCTACATCCTAGAGATCGAACCTGTTGAGATACAGGCCTGTAACCTGTGGAGGAAACAGGATCCGTAGAGGATTTGTGACGACTGTGGACTCTGTTGTATACTAAAAATACTATACGATCACGATTTGGGACTTATACATATAACGGGAGATACAGTCGGATCGCCCCTCCTGGTCTCTTGTGGAAAACCCTCCCTATTACAGTAGCACTTAAAACATCCCGAAAAGTATTGAAAACTAGATGTAAAAATACATTCGAAACGGCCCTTGTGTACCGAAGATTGAGCCCAGGACAGAATTTTAACCCAGCCGCTGATTGGCTGGCTAATTATGAATTTCAAAATTAAAAATGTTTTCTGACAGGTAATTATTCCTTGATAACCATGATATGAATTTGGAAATTCAGATTGAGATTTATGTTCAAAAATTTCAATTTTGATAATGAATAGGTAAACACATTAGAATTTCAGGTTTTTTAAAAGTGCAAAAATTCTCCTTATCTTATAAAGATCTTGAACCAATGCGGAATAACACGTACGATTAGAGTTTTAGTATTAGATACCGATTATCTCCCTTTGGCCACATGCCACATCATGTAATCACAACTCAAAATCGCTGAAAGTTCTATACCTCCGCCATTTTGAATCATATGACATTGAAATTGGTCATTTTATGTGTCTGAAAGCATGATCTTTCACATCCGCCATATTCAAATTCATGTCTTTGAATTTTCATGAATTACGCTAAAATTTACGTTAAAAAATGAACGAAACGCCATATTCGGAGGTCTATATTTCCGCCATTTTCAAATTCATGTCTTTGAAATTAAAAACCTGTACAGACAATAGGCTAAAGCTTACATTTACAAAAATTCAACACTCAACATGAGATGATAAAGGCCCTACGAGCTCACAAATAACGGAAAAAAATAAGAAAATGAAACAAATTGCCATATTTGGAGAGCTATATTTCCGCCATTTTTCTATATAACCCCTTAAAAATAAATAACTTTTGAAGACAAAAGTTCATACAACACAGGTATGAAAAATCAACACTGTACATACAGGTTTAAAGGCGCTGAAACGTCTCGTGCAAGGACAAATAAAAACTAAAATTTCGATTTTCGATGTCCTATATCTCCGCCATTTTGAATCTTATGACCTTGAACTTGGTCATTTTATGTGTCTGAAAGCATGATCTTTCACATCCAATTCAAAACATTTCACCTTTGAATTTTCATGAATTACCCTAAAATTTACGTTAAAAAATGAACGAAACGCCATATTCGGAGGTCTATATTTCCGCCATTTTCAAATTCATGTCTTTGAAATTAAAAACCTGTACAGACAATAGGCTAAAGCTAACATTTACAAAAAATCAACACCCTCTATGAGACGATAAAGGCCCTACGAGCTCACAAATAACGGACAAAAATAAGAAAATGAAACAAATTGCCATATTTGGAGAGCTATATATTCGCCATTTTTCTATATAACCCCTTAAAAATAAATAACTTTTGAAGACAAAAGTTCATACAACACAGGTATGAAAAATCAACACTGTACATACAGGTTTAAAGGCGCTGAAACGTCTCGTGCAAGGACAAATAAAAACTAAAATTTCGATTTTCGATGTCCTATATCTCCGCCATTTTGAATCTTATGACCTTGAACTTGGTCATTTTATGTGTCTGAAAGCATGATCTTTCACATCCAATTCAAAACATTTCACCTTTGAATTTTCATGAATTACCCTAAAATTTACGTTAAAAAATGAACGAAACGCCATATTCGGAGGTCTATATTTCCGCCATTTTCAAATTCATGTCTTTGAAATTAAAAACCTGTACAGACAATAGGCTAAAGCTTACATTTACAAAAAATCAACACTCTAAATGAGATGATAAAGGCCCTACGAGCTCACAAATAACGGACAAAAATAAGAAAATGAAACAAATTGCCATATTTGGAGAGCTATATTTCCGCCATTTTTCTATATAACCCCTTAAAAATAAATAACTTGTGAAGACAAAAGTTAATACAACATAGGTATGAAAAATCAACACTGTACATACAGGTATTAAGGCGCTGAAACGTCTCGGGCAGGGGCAAATATAAACTAAAATTTCGATTTTTGATGTCCTATATCTCCGCCATTTTGGATCATATGACCTTGAATTTGGTCATTTTATGTGCCTGAGAACATGCTCTTTCATATGCGCCCTTCGAAACATTTCTATGGTAAAGTTCATTTTTGACCTTTGTTTGACCTCATTTGACCCCCTAGTGAACTCGTGACCTTGACATAATTTCTGATAACATGTAATGAGAAAAAAACGTGAATTATCGTGATCTACATGGAGAATGAAACGTACATGTTGTGTAGCGTACGGTTATGAAATTATGAGCGTTTAAAGTTCGTTCGAAAAAAGCAGTGTTTTACGTCTGTGACCTTGACCTTGAACGTTATCCTCCAAAATCGAGAGTACATTTTAAGAACTCATGTACGTACATAACGTCTCCAAATTTCAGCGCTCTACACCTCTTATTTATTACGAAGATGTCGTTTAAAGATTTAAAGCTTTTTGAACCCTGTGACCTTGAATGAATGTCAAGGTCAATAAAAAGGAATAAGTTCTGTAGACATTCGTCCATGCTATATCTATACAAAAATTCAAGCATGTATGTTAAGTATTAAAGGCGCTGAAACCTTTAAAATTTTTGGCGGGAAAACGCCAAAATAGCCTTTTTTCAAAGGCCTATATCTCCGCCATTTTGGATCTCATGACCTTAAAACTTGTCATTATATATTTCTGAGGGCATGACCTTTCATATTCAACTTTCAAATTTTTTCTGTGGTAAATTTCGTTTTTGACCTTTGTTTGACCCCGTAGCGAACTCTTGACCTTGACATAATCTCTGATAACATGGCATGGGAAAAGCACGCGCAATGTTACGATCTGTCTGAATAACAAAACGTGAACGATGTACAGCGTACGGTAATGAAGTTATGAGCGTTTAAACTTCGTTCCAAAAAATTGTTTTTTACGTCTGTGACCTTGACCTTGAACATTTTTGTAAAAAATCGAACGTACATTTCCAGATCTTATGTACATTCATAACATGTCCAAAGTTGAGCGTCGTACCTTATTCCGTTCCTGAGATATCCTGCTAACAAGATTTGTGGAAATAAGAAAAAAAAAAGAAAAATAAGAATAAGAAGAAAAAACAGAACAATAACAATAGGGATTTCCATCCTCAATGGAAATCCCTAAAAACAGAACAATAACAATAGGGATTTCCATCCTCAATGGAAATCCCTAATGTATGTAAATAAAAAGCATTTACTATCTTACATTATTTACTTGGAACTAATGTTTATCAGTCGTATTATTACACTGATTTAGAAAGACTTTCTAAAATGGATTCTCTCTCGGTTTCGCTCCTCTTAGGAATTTGTTTCAATAACTCTATTTTTCTCTTCATTGAATATGAATCCAGTAAGCAACAGTTGAGACCTATTGATTAAAACATCTAATCAGTTGATAGTTGACACGTGTAATGAATTCAAATTGAAGATGCACTTTAAGAGTTTTTCTCGAGCCTTGACCGAATTATAAATTTTCGTGCAATCATCGTTTTTTTTTAACCAACCACAAGATGTTCTCTACCCGAATTACAATGACCACTGATAGTACCAGTATAAAACGGCTTATCCGCGCGCGCTGTTGTCCGACTCATTTGACCAATAAAGAATGATTAGATTTTCACATTATTCTGGTAACAACTAGAAACATTAAAATACAATGACTGCTTTTTCAGAACACCATGGCCATCCTGTATGAACACATTGATGTAATCTCTCTTCTAACACAACCACTAAACATTTCGAAGCTTGAACCACGCGCATAAATCTATCTTTTGATTATATATGCAAGTCAACGAATTGTCCCTATGTCTGAACTCAACAACTCAACGTTAACGTGATATCATCGTATATATAAATCGAACTGTAGCAGTGTATGAGGCGTTTCCTGCGTTAACCGTGTTCCCACGGGTCCGTAGTTCCATATAATATTCCTGAATCTTAAGATGAGTCCCATCACCGTTTGATATAACTTCTAAATAATTGGGGTCGGTGCGGACCTGTAAACCTCCCTGAAAGATTATAATACTACTTGAACAAGTGATATTTAAATATATAACATCGATAATCAAATTGTCGCACGGATGTACTTCCGATTCGAACGCAGATAAAAATTTTTCCGATTTTTCCGCTTAATAGACAATGAAATATCTGTACTGTTAAAAAAAAAACAAAATATTTAAAACCAATTACTAATACGATATCATTCAACCACCAAAAAAATATTGTATTACAAATGCAAAACATTAATTGTAAACATTTTTTCTTCATAATGTAACTTCTGCACGTTAAGGAACTAACTTCTGAACTTTGTTTTCCCTACGGTGACAGTGTGAATACAATGTGGGAAAAGATACCATGCTGAAAACTGTGTTTCATACCATGTTTGTCACTGCAGGGCCATTAGGCCTTTTATATCGCCTTTTGAGAAAATTAAACTTTGAACCTTTTACATTGGGTGAAGACAAAGTTTAATAAATCCTGTGAGGTATCTTTTATTTAATGAAATGATTTTTCAATCTAAATCATGTGTAAACTCAATTGATTCTACTGAAGTAGTTTCCACGATCTTCACGAACTGATAATTACGGTAAGATTTCCATTTCTAAAAATAAATTAAAAATGGGATTTGTATATTAATTGTTAATATATTTTAGATTAATAGAAAGGTACAAGTGTTACGGGAAAGAAATCTGTTTTTGACCTTTACATATCTACAGATTGACGCAAAATAGGTAAAATACCAAGTTTTAAATAGGACAGAAACGTATTGTGTCAAATTCACCAATTCGTGAGGAATAAAGAGAATGAGTTACGACTGCCACATACATAAGGTAAAATCAGGACATATATCATTTAATCATTGAAGATGTTACCCGAACAAAATGTTTTATTGTGAATTATACGTAACACCGTGGAAATGACATTAATTTATCGTGAAAACATATTAAAATAAAAAATTTATTGATGCACCATCAACATTTATTTAGAGCAGTTAATAAACTTATATTTCAAAGATTTTATTGACTGTGATTTACGTAGAATAAGCACTCAAAAATGGATAATTTTTATTTTCAATCGTGGCTTATATCTTAATACAAAATTTATTTATTTTAAACTTTTCCTTTTGAAACCAATTATAAATGTTTGTAACAAACCAACCCAAAATCATGATAGACATTGAACATTCAACTATTACAACATAATTGAAGTTGGATTTTTGTCTTATCGAAATTGGCTCAACATGAATCCCAATACTGTTGTGTTGACTTTCAACGATTAATATAATGTCACCAATTTACTATCACAATTGTTTTAACTAATATTGAACAAAATAAGCTAGCATTTTGTGACACGTAAAAATCTCTTTGAAATTGCAGTGACTTTACTGTAATTTCAAAATGGATCCTGAATCAGACCACAATTTGAATAAATTTGGTTAGGAAATCGTGTTTGTAACTTTACAACGTTTTGTGAAGCAATTAAATTCACAAAGATGTTAACAACGTTCGACGTTCATACAAACTGTGAATATTTGGGTATAGAAGACCGTATGTACATGAGGTTTATCGTGTTGGGATGGGTATATGAAATTACGTAGAGAAAATAAACTATTTTAAACTTTTTGAAAAAAAACACAGGGACTACATAGGATATGCACAGAACATTAAATGATTAGCTCATCTCAGGAAATGATATTCTAAAAGGAATTTTATTAGGTAAATTGTGTCAGTTAGTAGATAAGGATAATCTCCTCATGAACAATTAATTTGCGCTAATCTTAGTCATTATATCTAATGATTAAATGGCGGGAAGTCTTTTCCCAAAATGATTTGTTGTGTCCCCAAAAACAGTCTGACTATAGAACCAAAATCAAATCCATCAAGCATAATTGATCCCGATCCGTGGTCAATGAACCTAGAATGAGTTAACTGTGTGTAATAATATATTTCCACATTCATGATACTCACTGAATGATATCCTTGGGTTATGTCTCTAAATGCACAAGGTATTTCACCAACCTGTCTCCAGTAAAAATGTTTTGTTACCTTGATTGTACATGAACCCGTGATTATGACTATAATTAGTAGCCATAGTTAACCATACTGTTTTTACAATTTAAATTAAGTCCGCCTGGACATGCAATACGAGAACACCAATATTTTTATAATACGTTTTTTTATCTTCGATCACTTAGAAAAATGTTATTACTTTTGATTGTTTTTGACCGCTGCAATAGGCCCGTCTTGGATCCATCAATGTTAATAGGAAAGTGTAATTAATATAAAAAAGGATATAGTTTCGGAAGTAGCTTTCATCAATCCACTTTCCAAAATATCGATGCCAAACTACAGAAGATTCCTTTTTACTGAGGTTATTCATGATTAATGTTTTGTAGATTTAACGTTGCATGTGCATAAGTTTGTACGATTTGTAACCACGTGTCAAGTATGTGTTAAATAAATGCATCAATTGTATCGTGTTGGGATGTAGTGTCTTTTAAATTCGCCCGCCAAATAAGAATCCCCAGGAAAGAATACGTATTATAATATTAACTCATATATACTTAATTGGATTATTATGTAAAAGTGACTTCTAACTACCATTTGTACTTAGTAATTAATTTTAACAGCCTTACATGTATAATTTGCTGAAAGGACATCTTGGAAAGTTCTTATCCAAAAAATGTTAAAAAAATGCATGTAAAAAGACGGATGTTTTAATTTGAGTAATACAAAAAGAGTTATGTTAACACTGCCTAATGTGGTTAATATATCCATGTCGAATTAAAAGATTGAATGGAAATGAAGGAAGTTATCCATCAGGCTGGAAATACCAAAAGTATGACCTTTCAACAGGTGAAGGCACGACGACTAAGTTAGTATTGACTTGGTAAACCATTACGCAAGGACGTGCTACATCAATTTTGGAAAGGTTAGGTAAAAATTCAATGATTTGGTTTTGTCATGCAACTGGATTTTACTGTTAATAATGATTTCAAGGAAGCTAGAATGGTTTAAACAAAAGGATTCATAAAGACCTATTCAAGTGGGTATTTTAATTCTCCTGGCTGTACGATTGAAATTTACACAAATAACATTCAATGAGAAATTACATAACGCAAAAGCGAGAACATTATGTTAGGACCTAGACTGTGCATATATTCTAATTAATTGGACCGAAAAATGGTATGTGGAAGTTTTCCCTTTTGATAAACCTTACATTGATCACCAAGCAAAACTTCACCCGGTTATTATATAGGTTAAACCCAGGTACAACAGGCTGAGCGCCTTGAAAGGACTAAAGAAACTACCAATAAGCAATATGTTACCCCAATCATCGCAAACAAACACTTGTCTGGGGGCTATCAGGGTGAAAAATCCTGCCTATAACAATGACTTCAAATGTCAAAATACCCAAACACAAATTATAATTAATGTAAATACCGTAAACTTTCCAAAAGGATACCAAAGATGCAAGGCTAGGTAAAGATTGATACTTTTCGATTATGGAGCCAGCAATGGCTTATGTTTTAAAGGACGTTAATATCAACGATTTTACGAGCAACGAAAACAAATAGTAGACACGAAGCATGGTACTTTAACTGTTCAAATAAGTTTTTATTAAAGGCCGTTATAAATATGTTGTAGAACTTTAAAAAGGGCAAGAAATGATAGGGCTCACGTACAAATGAATCGACTTTTACAGGATTTCAAAAAAGGTAATTTAGGTAACAAAATCACTAAACATTTCTTTAATTACGTATGCTTGACATTTTCAAAATTATCATTTCTGCCTCCCCAAACCTTACGTATTTTGTTTTAAAAAACTAAAATGTAAAAAAAAATTAAAAAATTTATCCACATGGATACGGGGTAAATGAAAGAGTGAACATTCGAAGTCATAAATTTATGGGAGGTGCAAAATGTAAACTGTTATAAATGAGAGTTAGTAATCGACCTTAAACCCGTATCTATTAGTATTTGCTACATGTAATCAATCAGTAATATAAGGTTTAAATGTTATTATTATGTTGCATACGTAGTAAATAAAGAAAAGACAAGTTTAACCCATTGAAATGATGTGAGAATCATCAAAAGAAATATCTGGTTAATGCAGTAACAAAATTGAAATGAAACAATTGTTGTAAGGTCCTTTGTAACCAAAAATCGATAGTAAACAACAAAAGTACATCAGTTTATCGACGAACTGTAAAGGATCTCAGAACAGATTACTTTAAAATCAACTGAAAACAATCATCCAAAAAAATAACCGCAATAACGTGGTTAAAAACGTAAAACACAGTTAAACAAAACAAAAGGGGAAAAAAAATTTCTTAAAGTCAAATCGGTTTACGGAGTGGTAAACTGCGTCCAAAGTATTTTCAGAAACAAATAAAAATATTAAATGTTCATAACAGAGATTCATAGTTGTCAAACAGGGTTGGAGACAGGTGAAAAATGTGTAACTATAAAACTAATAAAAACACAAAAAAAACACACACTGATATGATGAAACATTCTGTTTTGCTTTTGTTGCCTATCATTTGCAAGAAGTCTACATTCATTACCCCTAAAGATGCTTAAGTAAAAATGATTTGCTGGGAAGGCCACAATAAGATGAAAAAAGGTTATTTGACAAGAAGACTTTAAAGGCAAAATTCAAAATATTTCCGGATAGTTTAAATGTTACTGAAAAAATAGTTATGGAGTGGTACTAAACATATTCAGTAATGTTACATTTTATTACTGAAGAAAATTAGATTGATAAAAATTTCAACCAATAGGTTGACATTGTTAACAATTCTAGCAGAGTCAATGTCCCATGTCTACCCTTTTTATCCGAAAATAACAAGGGTGCTATAACAACAAGCATTGAAAAAACAATTCCTGCGAAAACTGAATTACCAAAGTAGAAAATACCATGCAAGTGGAACTTACAATTTCAGATCATAGTAACGTGTAATTTGAATATAAAGGGAAAAAATACAACATAAATTATATTTTCGTCAACACCCTAATGTATTGTCGAACCCGGTATCTTTAAATGAAACACAATCGTGGCCCAATTACTGATTAAAGTTCTAGGATTGACCCCAACTCTAACTTTAAACCCTAATTCAAAAATCACAAAAAAGGAAATCACTTATAATGTTTACGACTCAATTGGTCGGTAGATAAAAGGGTAAACGTTGCAATTAAATGGAACGATTGACTTGACAAATAAAGAAAACATACTGGGCAAGGGAAAGTGGATTAAGATGATAATAATGTCGTAAAGAAACAATACATATAGAAACACATGGAGTTCAATTAAAAGTAGACCGTATATCAAAAAACATCGTATAACTCAGTGTGAACATTGTACGCCCTGAAAAACAGTTCAATTATTGAATGATCTTATTGAGGAACGGATTATAAGGTACAAGTATACAAACAATGTGTTAATATGCCGACCAGAATATAAGTATAGTAAATCTGTGTAACTACAAGATACAGTGAAAATCACAGTTAGTAAGGAACTAAACTATGAATGCCGTACAAAATAAAAGTGTACCCCACGAATACAAGTTAATAACCAATTTTTACATTTGGTTTTGATAAGATGTTGTACAACGAAGAAACAATTGACGAATAAACTGTAATGGTATATACGGTACAAGGATACTGATCTTGTACGAGTACGAATGATCACGAATCTTAGTTACGTAAAAGATAAAATTTTTAAGTACCAAACGATATGTAAAGAACTTAAAGTACACAAGATACGGTAAAGGTCGTACAAGCATATAATTAGTACATAGATATAAACTTTACAATAAAAAGATGATACGTACACGATAATTGCATGTACGTACAGGAAAAATAAAAGTTGATTATATACAACTTTTGTAAAATTAAAGTCTCAAAGTTTCGAATTAAACGTTTAAAATTTATTTTTATACTAAAAAAAAAATTAAATACAAGCATCTGAGGCGTTGTTGAACTGTAACAAACACTCCGACCATATATAGGCAAGCATTTAATGGATAGCTCAAAACGCTACACATTCCCCAAATTCCTCTGTCTAAAATCAAAAAATTTGCTCCTGTTGTACATACCGTCACAATGCAATACTGGAATGATGGAAATGGCCATATGATAATGAAGTATGAAGATCTTAAACCATATTAATGCATAAACTTTGTCGTTATGCAGCAGTTACCATAATAATGCTACTGTAAACGAATACCACAATTAAAAGTACAGAATTACTGAGCAACGGAATTTTAAGTAATCATAAAGTCACTGAACGATGCATTTGTCATACGCAAACAAAGAAAGTTCACCCAATAATTACGCTAAATATGTTTTTCCAATGTAATTAGGCGGTAGTTAACAGGACAATGACAAGCTTTTCACCACATTGAATAAATGAGTTGAATGCGTGTTCATAATCTGTACAATTTTCACTTCATTTTCGAAAAGATCAAAAGCAATAAGATGTTCTTGGATGTCAAAAATCAAGTGACTAAATGCATTGTTTCTTCTTAATTGGGATCAATTTGATATGTGTCTACTTTCAAATTGCTACGAAATGTGAACAATGAAGTTTAAGCACATGAATGTGTTTCACTCTGACCAACAATCTTTCATTTTGAAAGCCATATATATTTGCGTCTTGTTGCAGTTTATTTGGAAACTGACAAATTTTGAATTTAAACATAATGTCTTCAAATTTGGGTGATGATTAAAAGCGACATGTACTTGTATAGTAACAAACATCCGGTTCACGTGGTTTGGATTACTCGTCATTATCAGTTATATGAAATGAACGTAAATATGTATGCATGGTCTATAATTGAAAAACATTGTAAGTTGTTAAAAAAGGTAAGAGCACCTTAACATAAAAATGTACGTATTGGCAATGTCAGGTTGGTCCAGTAAACGATATCTGACGGTCATACAAAGCAATTGATGTTTTGGTCGTGAGAACTGGCATGAAACTGGGTTCTGAATTACGGAAATAGTCGGTTCAAACAGTCATGATTGCGTCTATGACTGTTTCTGATGCGGATAAAACTGTCATTTGGATTCTAGTCAAAACGAATAACAAAATTATCAATGATTTGTCATGGAGTGTATATCAGTTTAATTCAAACGAAATTGTTTATGAAATATGGTTTGTCCGAACTCTAATTATGTTTGGAAATTTAAGATATCTGCACTCGTATAACACTGGAAAATATAGATTGCTATATGAAACTATGAAAGGTAAAAATCGGGTTTTGTCCGTTTCCGATTCTATAATGTTCGTTGCTGGGTGTTCATGTTGTCGTGATGTCTAAAATGTAAAAAGGAATTTGTTGATCAAAACTTGGTGAGATAGACACTACATAAATTAAACTAAACACGTGAAGATTTGCAGATATTACAGGAATAGTAAAACGTATTGTTTAGTACAGAACACTTTTACAAGCATTGTCCTTCTCATGACAACATGTGAAGAGTCGTCGAAATACCTTCGATTTTAGATAAATCAGGTCGTTGAGAAAATCTAAACCGAAACTCAATGATCTTGTGTTACGTTTGCTAAATCACAAATTATATGAACAATGTATAATATGATCGTTATTGAATTTATCTTTTATACATCAATAATTTTAGGAAAAGTCGGAACTATCATTTTTTAAAATGAAAGGCTTTCAGGTCAATAATTTACAAGTCGAGAAGGTTCAACATTTTTACAGGAAGATAACAGGTAGACAATTAAAGCCCATTGGACTGATTCAAGATTATCAAAGATGGTACCACTCAATGATTTTACCAAGTCACAAACCATCATAGACACGTTTCATCAGTAATGACGTGATTCAGGGAAATCTAAGTCTACATATCTGAATCCCTGCGTGGAACATGTGTGTAGTTTACCTTCAATATGCATAAATGGTACATTCGAATAATGTACGGTAGACTATCTTATGAAAACATTACGGGGTTTCGCAAATCCCAAATCGACATGCCGGCTCAAAGAATACGATTGTTGTTACTGTCAGAATTTGTTGCACATTTGTAACGTATATATGCTTATCACTGATTTTTTTTCCACTTAACATACATTATACTTCACGCGAAAAATTTTGTCAGGCAGTGTATTTGGAACGCAACGAGTCAGGAGGTCCACTGTTACTAGTAATCGTTTTGTAACACATGTCTCGAATGAGGTATAAGCAACGTGTGTAACTCGATTTCGATTATATCAGTCACTATTACATATCTGGATATGTGTGTCAAGGGAATTAAATCTTTTCATAGTTTCGTTTGATCAGAGATTCAATACAAGCGCCAAGTACAATGATACATAAGACATTTGGTCCCAAGTTTAATGGGCAAAGTTCCCATATACACGTCGCCTCGTGAAGACAATATCTGCTAAGTGGAGTGCATCGGGAGTAGTGGACTGATCTGTGGGGGGGGGGTCTAAGCAGCTACACTGACGGCTCTGCGGGAAATGTACAAAACTAAAGGAGTGAATGTCCATCATAGAGGGTCGAAGGTAGTTAAATTTTTATGGATTCATCGGTGCTGTGTTTTCCGGAATTAATGCAAAATCATTTACACTTGGCCATTAATGGTACAATGTTGTCGGCAGCATACTAACTATCACGATATCGAAAAATTTACATCTAAATGAGTTTATTTTTTCATAATGTGGCTATCGGTAATGGCGATTGGGCCGAAGAAAATAATTTACACCTAAATGTTAGGCTCTTGTATCAGAAGATGACATTTTAGGATACCAGGCTTTAGACATAACCTGGTATATTTAACCTGTAAAATATCAACAGCCTAATAGATTTTGGAACATTTATTTGATTATACATAAATCGTATTAAAATGTCAAATACTTAAAATACAGTTGATGCAGTTGTGAAATTATTAATGGTCTATGATTGTTCACTATAATAAAAAAAAAAGAATAAAAAAATTTTGTTTGCCAGTTTTCGAAACAGGATTTGAAAAGCACAATAACAGGATCAAGAGTAATTAGACTTACAATTACAGGTTCCATGTGCCGGTCAAATTGTACCATTGTTAGTAAGAGGTCATTCAACGCAGTCTACCTTAAATACCTACAGAAACGACTTTCAGAGGATCAACCTACAGATAATGCTAGATAATGTCGAAGGACCGGAGAAGAATCGTTTCTCTACTCACGGGACTTACGTTAATACAGTTCCTAAAGATAGGAAGAGCCGGAAGATCCTTGAATGCATGCCCATGTGATTATGATCCACAGGCTCCCGCATAGAGACTAAGGAACCAGCAGGTCCGCTATGGAAACACACAGACGAAGACTAACAGCTATGTAGATCCCTCTCCGTATTTGGATAGACTCATGACATGCGCATGGATTAGCGCATTAATGCAACGATATTTGTTCATTTCATGGTCAAATAATGGGTGCCAAGGTCATATGAAGCCGGAGAATGTTAGATTAGGAAGGTAATCAACTCAAGGATTTCAGTTTCAGAAGAGGGTTCCATGCTAGTATTTACGACTGCGTTTTAGACAATCAAAAACATGGATCCAGCCAAGGAGCCTTTTGTATACACGCTAAAAGTTTCTGTGGCTGCAAAATTGTAAAAGTTTAGCTAGGGGGAAAATTGACTACTAAACATCCATATTGTGTACTGTATATGACCATAGGATTTATATGATTTAAGAGAAATCCGGAAAATGTTAATTTCTTATTTTAGTATGTACGGCTAGGTTCCGGAGAGTCCGGATCCGATTGGGGATTGGAAATAAAGAAGATGGCGAATAAAACATGGTGAACTGGAACCAGATGCATTTGTATAAGTACCATTCCTCTCACACGATAATAAGCCAAACAGCAAATTAAAGCGACACGATACAATTGTTTGAATACCGTACGGAAGACGCTCCTAATGGCATAAAATTTAATGTTGAAAATAATTATCACGTTTTTTAGATAACTTTTCACTTTCGTTACGCTTTCCGTTTGCTTATTCTTTTCGACAGTTATTTATAGATGCTTATCACAGTTGTTTCTTTTAGCTTGGCTTTCACAACGTTTCCCTTCCAGAGTTGGAGTCTATCTCGAATCAAGCTTTCATTAGCCGTTTTTTTTGTAACTGTCTCGTCATTCCCACGGTTTTTTTTAGTTACGCACAGTGACATTTAGCTGGCTTTTTATTACTTCCCGTTGGGATACATGTAACTTTTGTGGATTTCACTACGGTCGCATAAGTTTTTTCCTGTTCCCTAACATTTATTTTCAGTTTCACGTCCATGGCCTTTATATGTTTATATTAACATATTCGTTTTCCCTTTGCTATATAACTTTACCAACTGCAAAATCATTTACACTTGCATAAACGCAGTGGTTGCCGCGCAAGAATACACACGCCGAAACACTGACTTCCGCAAGTAGTGTGAATGCGCATCCGATTAGTCCTATTGTACATGTATATGTATCACAAATCTTATATATACTGCATGTATGAATGCAATGTAAATGTAGTATTATATATGAGCAAATAAAATGTTTAACAAATATTGTATAAATGGGATGAAAAAAGTTAATGTGGAACTATATTTTGTGTACTTTCTGAATTTGACAACATTTCCCGCCAAATTGAAGCCAGCTGTTCCGGGATTCCATCAATTGATCGACTATTCTAACAATCGTATAACATTGTAAAAAGAGTTTTGTTTTATTTGAACATTTGATATTTAATGAAATGGTCGGTTGAAATGTAAATATAAGGAATAATTTTTATTTTTTGTTGTTTACTGGTATGTAAACTGCATTTTTTGTACAGATATTTCAACAACGCGCGTCATTTGAAATATCTGTACAAAAAATGCAATTTACACACCAGTAAACAACAAACAATAAAAATCATTCCTTAATTATATTGCTAACAGCGGTGACCTCAAATTGGATTTCCTTTGCTTTTGGATTATTTTTGAGTCTATAATTTTCAAGGATTGAGAGTATGTATGATTATAGTAATGGAGGAGGAGTAGGGGTTGCGAGCACTTGCATCTGACTTTGTTTACGTCTATGTAAAATGACGCCGGTACTAAATCACCCCAAAGGCCCAAACTGTCTATCGCTATTATTTAAATATGTAAAATATATGAGTGCAAATAACACACACATGTCAAGATTAATAAGAGTTTGCACAGAGATGTTCAATTCATCAATTTCTCATCGCGTTTTTTTCTGGTAAGTTTTCCATGATGAAATTGAAAAAAAAATAGTGTGCGTTTGACTTTTGGGAATTATACCTGGGATGTACTGAATACTTCACAATTATGGATATCACCTAGCAGTGTAGCAGTGTGTCTGTTCCAAATGTGAATTACATTACGTGGATCTTTATGTGAATAAATGATGTGAATTTTAAGTGATGTTTTCTTGTTTTCCCTGCCGTAGTCACCTTCCATCCCTGACTTATATATATAACAGCGTCTCGTCATAGCCTTGTTCTATCCTATTTGGAGAAAGGCTACATTATTAAGTTTTCGATCAACTTCCAGTTCCGAGTTCAGTTTAAGTAAAACGGAACTAGAAATCAGTTCCGAGTTCTGTTTTACTTATACGGAACTCGGAAATTGGATTTAACTGAAAACGTTTTGCAACTGACTCTATCACGAATTATCCATGACAAAACACAACAGACAACATTTGTTTTAAAATCCTTAAACGAAACATAGTACCAACTGCAGCCTCCCACTTACATATAGGTTTTGGTACGTGGGTGATCGGGTAGTGCAGTACTCACTTAGCCGGCTGGGGGTTTGATTCCAGCCACGTGAAAAGGTCATCAGGGGTCATCGACCCGATCACGTGAGTTTTCCCCAGTTATTCCGGTCGCCTCACACTCTTAAACCCCTCCTTGCGAACTTTTTTCTCTCTTCTTATTTAATTTTGTGGAACATAAAATAGCATGAAGTAGTATTCTTAATAGTTTTAAGCTTTTAGAAAATATTTTCATGAAATAATACATCTTTAAATCTGTATCCTCAAATCCAGCATTGCAAACAGATATCCCTTGTTTCTAGCAAACAACGGCAAAAGATGTAAAACAAAGCTGGCTGATTTTTTAGGATTTACGACGAAATACCTGTACGTCTGCTTACTCCGTCGATTTATATTATTCTTATTTTGTTTGTGAGAGTTTTCGTGGAGGTTGAATACAGAGGAGGATGTAGTGAATATTCTTTGTCATTTGATTAATAAAGGTTATGGCTCATAAACATGGCGTAAAAATTTGTTATTTTTACGAGTGCGAAATATAACTGTTATTCATCATGATATTCTATATAGCACATCCCTACGTCTCTGCCCTAGGTCTAGATAAGTCCTACTGGTACTAGTATTTCAGTTTGTCTCCTTTTCCCTATTTACGATATTTTTCTTCCACATACAGGATAACAATTTCGAAGAACATGGATAAAAAAAAACCCAATGCAGCATTCTTACTCGACAGCAAAAAAAACATGATTGATATTTCATACCACAAAGTATTTCAGCCGAAACGATATTTTCAATGTCAATGACGTGTTCCGCAAGGTCAGTATTGAATAAAAATATCAATATCACTCGGGTGAAAAATATTTGATATTTTATGTATATGACGTCAAAAAGTATGCGGCTCGATCCGTCTGGTTCTTTTTATGGAGACGTGTATAGCCTCCATTACAAAATTGCCTTGGTATCATGATCACCGGAACACCTTGGTAATCATATCGGCAATCTCCGTTACTAAGGGAGATAACCTTTCACTGTGTATTGTAACGTACCTTATTTATTGTGAAGAAGTCAAGTTTTTTTTTTACATTTTATTACATGCTTCACATTTTTACACATGTCTTACTCTTTCTCAATGTCATTAATGGTTCAAAGACAGATTCTCAAAAATATTTGCCTCGATACTATCGAGTGTCGTGCGTGTTAGGGCTACTGTTACACACCAATTAGTTTCTGTTAGAAACGTACTGCTTGAACCGTTAGCTTACAAACTTCGAATCTTGTTGTATATGAAAACTTGGCGAAATTAATCCGATCCACATCATAAATGAATTTAATCGCCGGTATTCAAACGAATATTGAAAGAATATAAAATTATCTTTCAGGCATGCGCGGCAGGTTTATAAAATGTCAGCTAATTATAACAGCTCAGATTATTAATCAGCACAAGGACGATGATCCTTGATCAACATAATATTTTACGACCAGATCTGATTATATACAGCTATATTTTATCAATATTTAATATTTACAATTATAGCAATATTCATCATATTATGAAGTTATAGCAATATTCATCATATTATGAAGAGATATCATAACGCCCAAGCGGAACAAATTTTGAATGAAATGGTCGCGATCTTTTGAGCGTCGACTGAATCAAGCAGACGCATGTTTTGCATCAAAACTATTAATTTTCACAAAATCCATATGATTTATTGTCAATATATTGACAGCATGTAAATAATGTTTCTTAATGTCTCGTCATTTCGGAGATAAAAACTGTTCAAATTTTAAATATGAGGAAGTGTCAATACATTTATTCATCAAACTATGAAATTACGAAAAATGTGGACATTGATATTTGGATTTTTTTGTGGTATGGTATGTGTGTTTATCAAAAATTATCGAAAGGTTAAAAAGGTCTCATCATATCTGTGATCTACATCTGTCCATCCACCAACGTTAATTAGTTTACATTCATAATTTAAGTAGTGTAGTTTCAACTTTTCATAAAATCAAATCTTTTACATCGTACACTTACATCCAGGCCATCGAAAGTTAATTGTTTAAGTTGTATATATAACTTGTTTCGCAATCGATGTAAAATAAATAAAGTTAATATAAGCAACAGAATATGCCATCAAAAAAGGCAGTGCCCAACGTGTTTTTTAGCTAAAGTATACAATCACTACATGCCCCGAAGATTTATGTACACTGATTGACTTACTTCGATGGTTTTACAGTTATAATCACAAAAGAGGAAGTGTTTTTCATGTTCAGAATTCAAATCTTATAACGTAATTAAAGTCGTTCCGTGTATAATTAAATGTATATTTTACTTAGAGTGATGTAAACTGTTATTGTTGGGACATGTATTTATGCAACGGTGGCTGGGAAAGGACACGAAAAAAATATTGCGTGCAAACGCAATCCTTTCTAGTGCGAACGAAAAACTACTTTTTGTAAACGCAATGATTATTGCGTCTGAATTCAATAGTATTGCGTTCGCACGTGAAAAAATATTGCGTTCGCATGTATCTTTTTTCATTTTCATGTACTTTTCCCGCCACTGTATCATGCTGTTATTGCCTTCAAAATATCTTAAAGTATGCTGATCTTATCTTTCAAATTTAATAATATTTTATCACCAACGTTAACTTATGTCTCCATTAAAATTATCAGTAACGTTCATAAGCATTGAAATGTGTTTACTGGAAGGCTGCTGGTTGAACGACTCATTATTACAGAATTTAATCGAGATGAAATATGTATCGTTATCCTTTTTTCATTAAAATGGTGAGCTAGGAACAATGCCTCCCTGTGATGGTATAGATTGCTATAATGATATCCTAAAAAGAGGATGATCATGTATTTGGGTCATTATACTGTTTTGAAATGTGATTGCTTGCGTAAGATTGATGAAAATTACCGAAACTTTGTTGAGCGTTCGTCATTTATCATTCCGGCATTTATAAATCCATTTCACAAGTTAACCCATTGCAACATTTTCTTTTTCAATAGCAGATTGATTAAACAATTCCTTGTTGAAGTATATTTTATCTGGTGACTCTCTTGAATTCATAATTCACTTATTGGTGTTTTACTAGCTGACTTTGGGACCTTCTGAAATGCCATTTTAAAATGGTCCCCGTGAAAATAAAAGAAGTTAAAACAAACGGTTGAATGTTCTTGGCACCGCTGGCTGGGCAATTATTATTCATTGTGGATTCTCTGAACATAAAAATGTTGTCTGAAAGGTAATTGGTATTAATGTGTTAACATGTAGGTCAAAGAAACAGGTTCAACAAAACTAATATAGCTGACGGATATGATTTTCACTGTGTAGTTTTTAACATGGTTACTGTAGCGATAGATGAACCTACTTTTTCTGTCTTCATTAGGTTATGACCAATAATGAGGTTGAAGGTTCAAGTATATAACAGCTTGAATACATTTTAGGATATGTTGAATAGGCTATGTTATTTGTAAAATTTTCATGGTGGAAATATTTTTTCTGCCTGTAAGTTAATAGCCTATGAAATATTCGCTTCTCGGGCCATTGTGTTTACTAAATATGTTAGGTGCTTGCAAAATATGGTCTTCAGGTCTGAACATGCTAGTTCTTTCATACCTACGGGTGTAATACTGGCTGGTTAGGGCAATGCACTCATGCCGCCGATGCTGTATTGCATGGTCACCTATGCAATAAAGCATCGTGACGTCACGGCGTCAACAAAATTACTATTTCCTCGGTAAAATTTTAACAATTTTTTTTCACAAACTTGCCTGGTTGTGCTAAAGAAGATGCAAACAACGGGGTGTGTTGAAATTATCACGTTATTCTTCATGTATGGAAAATTGACTTTCAGTCGAGGTTTTCTTCGAATCTATTTCAAAAACGCTGGATATTGTAGCTGTAAAATTGCATTAAAATGTCAAAATATGAAAGAAAAATACTCTTTCATAAGTGGATATGAAGGATAGGGATATTTTACCTAAGGGATCACAAAATGTCGTAAAACCCTCGGCAAGCCTCGGGTTTTATGACATTTTGTGACCCTCGGGTAGAATATCCCCATCCTTCATATCCACATATGAAAGAGTCTTAAAATATTTACCCAGCAATACAGGAATAGGATGAGTCCTCAATGCACCTCTTCGTCAAACACTATACAGATTGAGAAGATATGAGGCTTCTCCTTTTCTCATACTATGGTAACATCGAGCCCTGCACTTATTTCAAATTCATTTTTTGATAGTTTCATATTGTAGATACATGTATAACATTTTAAAAATGAATAGTGCACGTAGACGGTCATTTTTTTCAGTAAATATGACATTCTTAAGGTAGTCCATTGAAACTGAGGAACAGTTAAATATAGAGTAGTTTTTGTCGTATCGTGACATATTGGAGTACCGGTCGTGTTTGTGGATCATGGATTAATAAGTATAACTGTTTTCACCATTGTTTGTTGACTCTTGTTGTTTTACAAAACACGACGTAGCAGTGTAAACTATCTAAAGATTTCGCTATGAATCTGTAACTGTCCGCTGTAAAATATTAAATGGATCCTGCTGATTTGAAACAATCTAAAAAGCATGAAGTTTTAGGACTTTACAAGTTTAGTGATTAATAACTGTTACGAGAAGGACTACATAAAGAGACATTGGAAACTGGCATGACTACATATTTAATTATGGATCGGCTCATCAAATATTTCAAATTTTATATCGGATATCAACATCAGTGAGGCGAGTAATCAGAAACAGGCGGATAGCGTGGGTGATACTTGAACACAGGGAAATACAATTCGTCTCATGGACCGATATGGGAAATACCGGAATAATAATAGAATTCACCAATGCACATCATTGAGTTAGAAATGATGTACAGCGTTAATTGACTGCTGAAGGATACCGCCGTATATTTCACCAAAAAGATAACATGACATTTCCAATGGGGATCTTGAAAACGTAATTTATTGGTTCAAAATGGAACTGGATTTGAAGTACTACTGCTGGGACCTGTGGATCTATTAAGATGGCCTTGTACAAACTGATGGATGTCGCGAAGTCGTGGATTATGTATTCATTAATGTTGTAACTTAACGATATTGTGGACGTTCAGTTTTGTAGTTTTTCGCAATGCCGTGAACTGTTTTCTTATCAATGACTGAAATGTTCGACCCGTGGATTATGTGAACTATATTGGATTAATGTTGTGATGTAGCTAATGGCCATGTTGTGAACTGTGCTAGATGTCGTTATTTTGTAATCAATGACTGGAATATATAACAAAGTTTAATGAACATGCAATTCAGTTTAGGATATTGTGAATGATTAATGAAAATGCAATAAGATATAGTAGTGAATATGCTTCATTGGTGGATGTATACGTTATTGAATACAAAGTTGCTGTGAATTGAAGGATAAGGACACTATGTGAAATTATGGATATGTAATTGCGATAGGTTCGTAATTATGTCGGGAATGTTATGTCTGACATCAATACAGCAATTGGTTGACATTGAAAATGTTTTAATGGGAAAGATATTAACGAATACCATGTCTTTATTATTTATTTCAGTTATAAATGAAAATTTTAACTGTTTGATAATCTTAAAGGGGACGGTGATACGTGTATAACAAAGAAGGGCTTAGTGATAAGTCTAATTATCAGTTAACATTTTGTTTTAAAAGTTAAAAAGATATACTGGCTACGCAAAAACTTGTTTTTTAAACCGTTATCAAATAACTACGTAAATTATATAAAAGCTCTGATATTGACTATATTTTAGTTGTTTCGTTATGGTGTAAAAACAGAGTTTTCCTAACAGATGATTGTTGGTTACATTTAACATGTTTATCAAACGCAAGTTCGTTGATTTTCAAATGTTGGAGTTTCATGGAGTTTACATTAGCATGACATACAAAATAACTAACAATCTAACAACGTACTGGTAGTCTAATTCATTACCACATTTAGTATAAGAAAATTCTGATTACAATATCTATAATTCTAGTAACTACTCTCTGGCCAATTGTGAACTACAACTAATAAATTACTTACAAACCTATCATTTATCTAATTACTATACGACCATGGAATTAACTGGGCTTATAAAAATCAACGAATCATTTTCTTCCTTAAAAATATTAGCATTCAGTCCCTTACTTCATACAGTTAAATCCTTTTGAAAATTTGAAATCGAAAGGCTAATATATAGTTTGCCAAATTGAGAAATACTAGTACATGTAGTGCCTTCAACAATGAAATATAACGAACGTCTGTCAAAGAACTCAAAAACATATCTTTAAAACAAAAACAAAAGAAACACACAAAAAAAATCTCATTAGTGATTTTGTCAAACAGGTTCCTTCCTGATATTGACGGTAAAAGAGAAACATGTGTATTCAGGAATGAAGGATTCAATGGAAGCCATCACAGGAATGAAGTGAAATGAAAGTAGAAAGCACCCGGAAGAAGTTAGTGTACATGTATTCGTTTGTTGTCCGCATAGGAAATGACATTACAGTACCATATGCTTTTCATTCATATGTCCAAATTCTCTGTATATCATTCGTGTTACTTCGATAGTGTCGCGACGATGTTTGAAATGATTCGACATCTTTCGAGCCTATTTTTTTTACGTGTACCCGTTAAAAGATTTTTTTTCTTTTATAATTAAAAATACTTCCAGTGCTGCAACTGTATAAAAAGTGGTAAAACAAGAAAGTTTAAACCTCGGACAGATGGAAAAAATGTATATAACACTTAAGCAGTTTTCACTATAACAAAAAGAGCGAAAGTGAATCACTATACAACTTTTTTTACAAGATTTTTTTTTGTTTAAAAGTATCACGATCGTACAAAATCTGGTTTCACTGTCTTTCTAAAAGGGTCGATATTTTATATAAAATGTTGTACATCTGCTTGTAGCTGTAGCGAGCTTTTGGTCCCTGTTCACAAATTTGTCGGTACCTATCTTTCTGGTGCAGATATTGGTTTAGCTGAACTTTCTAATCTAATACCCCGTAGACCGCTAACACTGCTGGTTAAGAATCCAGACTACCCAAGAGTATACCTAATGATCGTAATGTTGACGAATGGGGACAATGCCACGATTCTGTGTCAGGGCATTTGATAGAGTACGTGAGACTCATATGGACCCAATGTTAAAAGAAAAGTGTTCTTGATTCGTTTCTCCTCACGATATCCAAGGACCAAACGGTAGTACTTGTTGATGGCACCGCATTACGTGTCTGCTGGTCAATACGACAGTCCCATTCTACGTCTGATGCAATATAAAGACATGCCATCAGAAAGAGTGATGTATAATGAGCACAGAAATCAAATTGTATTGGTTTGGTTATGTCAATACTATTCTCAATTCACTTAATCTAGGGTTTGTTTTAGTAATAGCTATATTTTTATGGCAATTCACATTTAAAACGACATATTCTAGGGTGATATATATATTCGTATGTGTTTCGTATACAACGTTTGGAAATTCAGCCAATTTTATAGTAATGCGTTTATGAAATATATTCAAAGAAAATGACATCTAAAATGTAAGTAAATTCAAATTGACTGTGATTCACTTTTTTTGTATGGTAAGGTTATTGTATTTTTATCGAAAAGTGGTAATAAATATCAAAGGCAGAAAGTTTAAGGAGGATATAAAAAAGATTACTAATTAAGGAAATAAACGTTACATGTTTCGTTACAAATTATGTGACAGATTAGCAAACCAAAATCGAAAAAAAAGTTATTTTAGAAACCTATGGTTAAAAACTACTTAAAGCGATACAAACCCAAACCTGTAAACAATGACAGTATGTTTCTGTAAGTTCGATATAAGCTACTTATAAAATTATATAATTAAATAAGGATTTTTTTTCTCCCAGCGGTCTTTGGATTTACTTATTCCGTCCTTGCATATTATAGAGTAACATATTATGTAACTCCCTTGCGGGTAGGTATCGATTGTTACATCATTATTTTGTGAGCACAATTCACGTCGCTTTCTCCAAAACGTATGACATTACGCTCGCAAACACATGACGTCAAAAGTAATACCTACCCGCAAGTGCAGATAAATCTGTAATATGCAAATGCGGAATACACGTTACTGTCCCAACCCATGTTCTTGTCACATTTCAACTATTTGTTATCTTGGGGTCCTATGGCAAGAGAACAATGTTGAAACAACAGACAATCTAAAAAAACAATATTATAATGTTGGATACGGTAGTTTATACTGGATCTAAGTGTTGCAGTGAAAATTACAGATTATCAGAACTTCGCTGGCAACTGCTTCATCTATACAAAAATAACTTGATAAATGTCAAACACTCAAGCGTCTGGTCAAACGTACCGCTTTCTTTATTAGTATCTTAAATATCAATTATAAATTCAAGAGATTTCGTGACAATTAGAAAAATAACTTTTAATATACTTCTTGAAATAACATGTTGACTTACTTTAATTAGTCATTCATATAACACCTTCTTTTCCGACGTTCATGAAAGTGAAACTAATAAATGTTTGGTACAAGAAAATTACTCCTTGAAACTAACTTGATTGATATGCAATGAAGCTGCAAACTTCCTATGAATAATGTATTTGTCCATTCGATGTCTTCCGAATGTTTTTGGAATGTTACAGGAATACGTTTTTTAAGGTAACAAATGAAGAGACACTGTAATATTATCAAACGACATGGAAATATCACTTCTATCATTAAAATAGGAATCACAAGATTTAAAAAATAAAATAAAAATCTCTCTTGGTTTTATTTATCATCCTGAATCTTGATTCGGGTGATGGTGAATAATACTATGTCATACCAGAAGCACACGGAAATCACAGATATGATCAATGCACTGACGTAGCTCCTTCGATGGTTTAAGAAATATATTTATAAACTGTATCATCCTTATAATATTGCAGTGGCGCGTTCGTTTCGATCTAACCCTGTCTCTTGTACAATTGACCCAGAATTCTCACCACAACAGATTGTATCTGACTTCTGAGACGAACGGGACATTGGCACCTGGAAATCAACCATCTTAGTTAATTCGTTGGCCATTTGTCCTTGTCTTCGCTTCCGACATTTGTTGGTGCATCTGTAAAACACGGCCAGCGTTGGAAAGGTCTCTAACAAGGCTCGTTTAAAAGATCTGTTCCTACATACGTATATAAGAGGATTCCATAAAATCGAAGATTTGGCGAAGAGTGAAGGAAGAGTTCCAAGCAAAGGATGGATATCATCAGCGTAGCCAGTGATTGACGTCATAGCAAATATCGAGTATGGCAACCATGAAATGATAAATGCAACTGAAATAGTTAACAAAAATACCATTATAACAATAGCATATGTATCAAAAACATGTTCGGCATTAAAATGATAACAAACTACTGACAGGAAAATCATTCCAAATATTCGATAACAAACAAATTCGCAAAGAATTTTCGTTTTCCAAAGTCACCGTCTTTTTGAGATTTTGTACCGAACTATTAGCGCCTAGAGAGGTTCCATCAATGGTCTAAATAAGTTATGTAATTTTTCTTTTTCCTTTTTTTTAAAATTTTACTTTAGGCTATAAAATTTGCGTCGTTGATATACAAGTCTTAATCATATGCCATGGTGTCGCGTAATAAAACATCGGAGCTACATGTGATAAACGACCTATTTTATGAGACAAAGTTGGGAAAGACATAAAACATGCCACTAAGTAAAACAGTTCCTAACAATGTCACAGTAAAAGCATCAAAACCATTCCTAATGGCCCCGGTACTTACATACTAATAGCAGAATGGTTTTCATGACTTTGACGTCCCTTTTGCTGGCCCTGTTGTGATGCTGGAAACCCTTGTATCGCTGTGATATAGATGTTTGTTTTTTAATCTGAAAAAGTCAAACAATAGTCAAAAGACATTATTGGGAATTACAAGACAAAGGTCGTGTTTAACAAGATGAAATCTATTAGGCCAAAAATCATTTTGCGTTACTAACTATATAATTTTCTGTTGTGTTTATCTGAAGCTATCCTACATGTAGCTAGTTTCCTTGTAAATACATGTAGTTTATGGTTAATAAGTTCATAAATTCCCTCGGTTATTAATATTGTAGCTCCAATATGAATATTTTAGTAACGGGCTATATGCTTATTTGTTCCGGATAATATCTGCATATTCTAGTATGGACCTTACGACAAAATAATGAAGTTTGTGGAGCAATTGTCTATCATTATTGAATTTTGATTTTCAAAGAATGGAATATTGTTCGTGAAAAGGGTAATCAAGAGATGTTTTTAGTATAATTTTGAAAACCAGTTTGTTTAGGATTAATTTGACTAACCATTTTTACGACTATTTGACAACAGTTTTTAGGATTCATTTTCTTAACCAGTTTTTTTTAGAATTAATTTTTGACATACTAGTTTGTTAAGGATTAATTTGACTAAACAGTTTTTTAAAGATTAATTTGAAAAGCAGATTTTAAGGATTAATTTGATTAACCAGGCCACGATTTCTCAAAACAAACTTAAGTCATAAATTTTCTTATAAGATACATAACTAAGTCTGCACCTTTGTTTCGAGAAATCGGGACCAGTATTTCAAAAATAATTTGAAAACCATTTTTTAGGCTTAATGTGACACAACAGTTTTTTTAACATTATTTTGAAAACCATTTTTTAGGATTAATTTGACTAACCAGTTTTTTTTAAAGATTATTTGGCAACCTTTTTAAGAATCATTTGATTAACAAGTTTTTTTGGATTAATTTAACTAGCAAGTTTTCGTATCAGGCATGTATTTCCCTAAAGTAATTATTTAACCTATCAGGTTGCATTTTAAAATGCAGGTTGACTATAAAAGATATCATAAAGCAATCCGTCGACGGCAAATTCTTTTACTATAGTATTAATACCATCAACTATATTGTTTATAAAACATAAAAAACAAAGTACCAGTTTTATAGTTTGATAATGATCCATAAAATTAACTTTACACCAAACAGATTAGCTTTGAAACGTTACCTTGGTGGTTGTGAACGTTATATGTAAATTTTATAGATAGATTTTAAAATGCAAAATGATCTCTTTGTTCATCGGTATCGTAACTTGTGAATATATTCACTCTAGCAAGGTACATAGTACGTATGTGTACAATACTGTTCATAGTGTAATTTTAAAGCAATGGAGATGGCAAAGACTCATGGATCATAACGTATGATAAACACATGCAAACTTAAGTATTCATTAAAATTCTATAAATGTTTGTTATTGATGTATTTAACATCTGGATATATTCTTGTATAAGTGACATTGATAAACTTTTACACAAACAGCGAATAAAGCTAGGTTATACTGTTACAGTTTACATTAAATTCTCCGACATAAACCACAGTAATCAAAGTCGACCTTATATAAGTGAAAAAATACAGATCCGTACGAAGGACTTTGACAGATTCTAAATATCACCTTCAATATTACAGGGGTTACTATCACGCCATCATATTTTATCTATGGGCATAACGGCAGGGATAATAACCCTAGGAATATTGGAATATCGAAGATGTTTAATCTGTAAGCGAGTTAGTAATTATGTACATGCTAGCTATACTTTGATCCCCGCAGCCAACGTTGTTGAAATCTATCAGAAAGTTATAATTACGAACAATAGTCGGCTGTTGATATTAGGACTGAAAGGCGAGCAAGACTTGGTCTATTAAACTATTTCACATTTGTATATTCAAGTTGTTATCTACAATGTACCTCTAGCGTGTAGGTATTGCTTTAATGTTATTACTTTTGGGTGAAACTATTATTGTATGCTATAGACTCTTGCCGCCTTACGAAACCCACAATTGCATGACGTCACAATAAATACGTATTACAATTAGTGTTCGAGCATATCTATCTTGCGCACCATTAGACAAGCTAGAACACCCAATGTGTGTTACACACCCATGAATTTCAAAATATAACAATCATTTTGTAAAGCTTGATTATTCATCAGCCACTAATACTGGTGTCACGTCATTCCATCAGCTGCTAAAGTAACTGTTTCATTACTGCAGAATTTGTGTATTTCGGTATATCTATACCGTGATATTGATTTTGTCAAAACTATGGTGATTGAGCAAATGTTTTTTTACAAAATGTATTCATTATCAAATTAATACCAGTGACTTTTTACACATGCTCAGCTATTGTATTGTAGCACTAAGCGCGTTTGTGTAAAATTCCTGTAAGAGACTATGCACCCGTGAAAGTTCTGATCTAATATAAGATGTGATAATTTGACAAAACAAAACTTACCATCATATTCCATTTGAAAATTCTATAAATTTTTCAATAAATCGATAAACAACTGCAGGACTCGTAATCGACACTGCAATACGATTTCCATTACTGTTAGGTTTTTAAACTTGGCTGCCCGGTGGAGAATGTGTCAAGGCAGTCTGTTTCTGAACAGACACCACGGAAGCAACTGTTAGGATCAGCCCTTTTCACATCAGACTGAATTCATTAATGAAAACGAAGTTATTGTTTGTGGATTGTTTGACACTCCGCTAATGGACAACGGCTAATCGTGTCCTGGATCTCAGCGTTATTAAGCTATTTTGAATGACTACGTTCCAATTAGACATAGGCGCATGAATGGCACCAGGGAGGCACGATATACTGATGATGTACTGCTCAGGAATAAATCCAGTAAATAGAAGTCATACCGTTAAAGATTTGATTAGGCATCACACCATTTTCCATATTCCTCTCACGTCATGTACATAAATCAGATGATAAGTATGTCGCTAGCGCCGTATATTCAGAAAAATCAACTAATAATAGATATGTGGCACATATTTCTTCAGCATATAAGTACAAATAAGGTTGGACGGTTTTGATTTAAAACCTTTATGGATTATGTCGAGTCATAAATTCATTTAAGATGGCATTCCACTGAGATACACCGCCTTATGTACATAAACACTAGGATAGTTTTAAGTATAGGCTTGGCGGGGAAGTTCATAAGATAGATGTGAGTGAAATTTATGTATCAATAAAACCATTGTGAAAAGCAATTTACATGCACAGACGGGTTGTCTATCGGTAAATATTGCATCGACAGATTGACGCTCTCTATGTAATTACCATGTGCACAATATGGTATTGTCATCATAATTTAGAAATAAAGCGTTTGTAAGAACAAAAAATGAGCACTTTCGGCAGTTTCAAAGTGAAAAGTAAAATGACACCAAAACAAAAGAAATCATCTTTCAAACGTAGTTATAGAAATATGCCGCTACAACGACATCCCATTACTCACTACACAACATCACATTTAAAGTGCTTAAAACTGTTAAAATGCTATGAAATATATATTTATTTTTTAGAAAAGTTATTATCACCTGCTGTAATGTTTACAGAGACATTGAGGGGTAAATAACCTCTGCGAGATGGTATTCATGACATCATGAATATTCATGAATGATTCATGAACTTTCAAGAATATTAGCAGATTGTGGTTCATGAAAAAAGTTCATGAATATTCATCAAATGACTCTCATGAACTATTCATGAAGTTTTATGAATCCATGAAACATTCATGATTGTTCATGATCAATGTGTCAAGAATTATCCATGAAGTTTTATGCATGACTTATATTCATTAAAAATTTTCAAAATGAATGAAAATGTTTCAATCATTTTTAAGAATTTTAATGAATATCAGTTATGCATAAAACTTCATGAATGATTCTTGAAATGCTATTTCATTCATTTGATGAATTTTAATGAATATCCACTGAAGTCACATGACTTGTCACATGACCACATGTTTCACATGACATCTATGTATATTCCCCGCCAAAACAGTCACAATCCAAAATGGCTACTGTATCTGCTGGCATGTGGAAGGAGAAACATTATTCATCTTAAAATGGAAGTTTTGGCACATTAATAAACGGATTATTCCATTTCTGGATTTCTTTAAGCATAGATTAACACTTTCAGTAAGTTTTGATTTGTCTGCAGTTCTTTTTCAACATGAAATTATTGCACACTGATATTGTCATAGTGATTATGCATATATATTTGTTTGTGAAATTTTGTCAGATGTTATTGAATTAAATTGTCCATATGAACTATCATGCTTTACAACTGTAAATTTATGTTTGTTTTGGACAAATACTAATTAACTGGGAATGTATCATGGAATTGATTGTTGCGTATCAATGAAAACAGATTTTATTAGCACTTATCTTTGGCTTCATAATTCATAATGAACACAGTAAACTGTTGGTGATCTTCTGATGTTATATATTAATATATGGATTATACTTATTGTCATAAGAATTTGTTTCATCAAATATTGAATTGATTCCCATAGAATTGTCATTGGTTTGATAGAAATTGTCAATTCTGGACCCCCAGTAGAGTTCATAAAATTTAGATGCCGCTGACTCCATATTGCATTCATTAAACTTCATGAACACGACTCAAGTTCATGAATTTTCATGAATTGTTCCAGTTAATGACGTTTCATGAATATTCATGAATTATTTGTGTCAGTTGTAGCTCATGAATAACTCATGAATTATCACGAATAAATATTCATGATCATTCATGATGGTTTAAATTCATGAATATTATTTAAATATTCATGAACTTTTTATGATTTTTCATGAATAGGTTGTTCATGAACGTTCATGAATTCATGAATGAAAGGATTAATGAATGTTCATGAAATATTTTTTCCAAAATTATTCATGAAATTTTACGTTCATAAATTGCATGAAAATATTCATGAATAATTGAAGAATACTGGGATTGTGATCACTATGAATGTTATAAACACAACTTGCGACATCTTAGTTTCGCTTTAGTATCGCGATTATACGAATCTGTATAAAATACATATCGTGAACAAACACACTTGCTCCGTACAACAACAAATTTAAACATTAAAATATTTACTTACTCCATCCCCAGAATGTACACATGTAACTAAGATAGAGTTATATAACGGGATTTTGGAAAGGAGAATTTTGAAAGGAAACCATGATGCTTGAGTGTTTTACAAAGTCTTGGTTGTACTTTAGACACAAAGCATAAAATGAATACGTATAGATTTTAGGATGGTTAAAAAGGATTTGTAAGAAAATGTATTATCTTAATATTATATGCACTGACTTTATTGGCAAATGAGTGAGGCTTGTTAATAGGACATGGGGCGTTTTCGTGTTGTTTTGAACTCAATTTATAGTCAAATGTATGAACGTAACATGGACAAAATCATATTATCGCCATTAATTGAAATACCACATTGAGGAAATCATTAAAACAGCTTAGATGACCTTTCCTTCGTGAATTTCAGCATTTTGATGTAGTGATGAAGATATATCTCCAAACGTGATTTTTACCACAAACGTCAACCTTCATATGGGTTTTACGATTTCATAGCTATTAAAGTAAATACTGTTTTATTTTGGGTCAGAAAACAAAGTAGGAGGCTATTCCGGAACGGAAACATTTACCTATCACTTTCATGGTCCTTAAAGAGGTATGTAAGAGGATAAGCTAAATCTAGACCCAGTTAATAGTTAGTTCTCCGGAACACGACCATCGATTTACACCTCCACACAAAGTAATAGGAAATAATTAAGGCATGACTTTTCAAGTGTGTTTTCACAACTTGTCAACTTGTCGTGCTTCCATTGACAAAGCAATACCTGTAATAGACATTTGTATACATTATAAAATAAAGACAATATTTCCAAGTGTCTCTTTTTAACATTAAATTGGCTTTATTTTATATTCCAATCTACATATTTATTAAGGAATCTCTTCTTCAACAAAATAGAGCTTATACTTTGCAATCTAACAACTATACTTGTGCTATTAATATTAGAGCTTTAGATGATATGGATTTGATGTCATTATCTGTAAGCGTTGCTAACTTTATTTTGATCAGTGCAAAGGAGTCAATGACAAATCTCAGGTTTCATGAAATAGCGTGTGACGTAATCATTTAGTAAAATGCCTACGATTCTCGATTGCTTCTAAAACATTCAAAATATCGCTGTAACGAGAAAAAGTATTCTTGTCGTTGACCTTGAACAAAGGATGTGCTTTTAATCCGATTGTACTGAAAGCTGGTAGGCTGATATTCTCACAAAGAGTAATAACCCCAACAAAACAATTGAAAAAAATCTAAACATTAAAACAACTTTGGATCGATGACAAAAAACATTGTATTGACAAAAGAAATTAATGAAATAAGTCAAGTGAAAGAAAACAAATAACCTTGTCTTTTACAAATCACATGAACGTTTGGAAATTAAAGCGATAACCTTGAGCTTCTGCCAGATAAAGACTCCTGCTCATCGTGTGGACTGCTTGGTAATATGATGAGCTTACTGAAAAGTTCCATATCCATGGTGATTTTTAACCACAATTCCCGTATAAATCCAATATGGCCCCCCTAAAAGTGATAAGTTGTCTTTAGATTGGCCCACCTTTAAGTTCACCGAAACAGCCCCCTTTATGGGGATATCAAATACACACACCGAGATCAGTGTTCTCCCTGGCGGCCATTTTGAAATTGTGTCTTTTTTCGCTTTGAGTAGAGTCACAGTTTTACCATTTATTGCTAAAAATTGTTTTTACTTAAATTATCACTGCGCCAGCATGTTTAGCTGCATCGAGCTATTTTTGTTGTAAATCTTTACAAGGTCCGTGGTAATTAAAATATTGAGCATTGATATGTGAAATGATACATGTTTGTCACATGTCACTTTATTTTTACAGGTAATTTGAACACTTTTATTTTTTATTCTAAAATATTGAAAAAAAAAACAAATATTCAATTGGGGCAAATAAGTTAGCACACGAACCCCCCACCCCCACCCCACCCCCCCCACCCCACCCCCCACATTTTCCCACCTGATTTAGAAAGAACAATCCTGTTCCTATTGATAAGCAGAATATCAACAAAAAGTTTAATACCAGAACGAAGGGTTATATTTGGCAAAAATGGCTGAAAATGGTGCATTTTGTAGCTAAAAACTAAGGGGTAAGGGTAGCATAGTTGTTGTTTTTCTGAAAAAAAATATGAGTCTTATTACTCAAAACTGATAGATTTTTTAAGAAGACCACTAGGAAGTAAATTCTACAAACATACATACATATCAAACACCTAATAGCTTTAATCTCTTGTGTATATGATCAAAACGACAACATTCATATAAAATATATAATTACAAAAAATTCCTGGCAAAGTGCTAGTTTTACTAACAAAATATATCCACATATCCGGATTGGTATTGTGCCCTCTCAATAAAGTTGACTGAAAACCAGAATATTACGAAAAATTGTTTTGCACAATTTGACCTTCAACCTTTCTGCAATGCTGCTGCTATTTTCGACATACGTCCATCTGCGCAGCGGACACATATAAAAATTTTATTCGATAACGAGGCTGTCATATAATATGTTATAAATGGAATAAGAAAGATAAAATTATTCTGTTTTCTCTCTTAACATGATAAAAATTCCCGCGAAATTAGAGCAAGGTTTTTTTCTGATTCCATCAACTGACCGGCTGTTACGTCAATTGGATAACGTTGGAAAAAACAAAGGTTAACTTTATCGGATCACTAAATTGAATAGAAATGGCCAGTCGAAATGTAATAATAAGGAATGGATTTTACTTTTTGTTGTTAAATGGTGTAATGTTTTTAAAACGATCAAGTTTTATTCATTAATGGAATCTCTCCATCTTCTCGTCGTTACATGTCTGTAAAAAAAATCCTAATGACATGTATAGTCATTATTTATTGCATTTCTAGACCTACCTTATCGGTTGCTGTCAGCCAACGGTAGCCAGTTTATCGGCGGAACTCTAAAGAACAACTATTAATACCACTTATCTAGTATTTATGCCCTATTTGAATGGCCGATTGAACACGTCTCTTAGTTAGGCACTAACTATTAATAATACCATTATTGCCCACTCAACATCACACCAAGGTTATAATGGCATAGTGTATCATGATTATCTTCTATTCCCACTCAATCCACAAGGTTATAATGGCATAGTGTATCATAGATTATCTTCATATTCCCACTCAACATCTACACCAAGGTTATAAATGGCATAGTGTATCATAGATTATCTTCATATTCCCACTCAACATCTACACCAAGGTTATAAATGGCATAGTGTATCATAGATTATCTTCATATTCCCACTCAACATCTCACCAAGGTTATAAATGGCATAGTGTATCATAGATTATCTTCATATTCCCACTCAACATCTCACCAAGGTTATAATGGCATAGTGTATCATAGATTATCTTCATATTCCCACTCAACATCTCACCAAGGTTATAAATGGCATAGTGTATCATAGATTATCTTCATATTCCCACTCAACATCTCACCAAGGTTATAATGGCATAGTGTATCATAGATTATCTTCATATTCCCACTCAACATCTCACCAAGGTTATAAATGGCATAGTGTATCATAGATTATCTTCATATTCCCACTCAACATCTCACCAAGGTTATAATGGCATAGTGTATCATAGATTATCTTCATATTCCCACTCAACATCTCACCAAGGTTATAAATGGCATAGTGTATCATAGATTATCTTCATATTCCCACTCAACATCCTACCAAGGTTATAAATGGCATAGTGTATCATAGATTATCTTCATATTCCCACTCAACATCTCACCAAGGTTATAAATGGCATAGTGTATCATAGATTATCTTCATATTCCCACTCAACATCTCACCAAGGTTATAAATGGCATAGTGTATCATAGATTATCTTCATATTCCCACTCAACATCTCACCAAGGTTATAAATGGCATAGTGTATCATAGATTATCTTCATATTCCCACTCAACATCTCACCAAGGTTATAGATGGCATAGTGTATCATAGATTATCTTCATATTCCCACTCAACATCTCACCAAGGTTATAAATGGCATAGTGTATCATAGATTATCTTCATATTCCCACTCAACATCTCACCAAGGTTATAAATGGCATAGTGTATCATAGATTATCTTCATATTCCCACTCAACATCTCACCAAGGTTATAAATGGCATAGTGTATCATAGATTATCTTCATATTCCCACTCAACATTCTACCAAGGTTATAAATGGCATAGTGTATCATAGATTATCTTCATATTCCCACTCAACATCTCACCAAGGTTATAGATGGCATAGTGTATCATAGATTATCTTCATATTCCCACTCAACATCTCACCAAGGTTATAAATGGCATAGTGTATCATAGATTATCTTCATATTCCCACTCAACATCTCACACCAAGGTTATAAATGGCATAGTGTATCATAGATTATCTTCATATTCCCACTCAACATCTACACCAAGGTTATACAATAATGGCATAGTGTATCATAGATTATCTTCATATTCCCACTCAACATCTCACCAAGGTTATAAATGGCATAGTGTATCATAGATTATCTTCATATTCCCACTCAACATCTCACCAAGGTTATAAATGGCATAGTGTATCATAGATTATCTTCATATTCCCACTCAACATCTCACCAAGGTTATAAATGGCATAGTGTATCATAGATTATCTTCATATTCCCACTAACATCAACATCTCATACCACTCAAGGTTATAATGGCATAGTGTATCATAGATTATCTTCATATTCCCACTCAACATCTCACCAAGGTTATAATGGCATAGTGTATCATAATTATCTCATATCTTATATCCACTCAACATCCTCACCAAGGTTATAAATGGCATAGTGTATCATAGATTATCTTCATATTCCCACTCAACATCTCACCAAGGTTATAAATGGGATAGTGTATCATAGATTATCTTCATATTCCCACTCAACATCTCACCAAGGTTATAAATGGCATAGTGTATCATAGATTATCTTCATATTCCCACTCAACATCTCACCAAGGTTATAAATGGCATAGTGTATCATAGATTATCTTCATATTCCCACTCAACATCTCACCAAGGTTATAGATGGCATAGTGTATCATAGATTATCTTCATATTCCCACTCAACATCTCACCAAGTTTATAAATGGCAAAGTGTATCATAGATTATCTTCATATTCCTACTCAACACTACACCAAGGTTATAAATGGCATAGTGTATCATAGATTATCTTCATATTCCCACTCAACATCTCACCAAGGTTATAAATGGCATAGTGTATCATAGATTATCTTCATATTCCCACTCAACATCTCACCAAGGTTATAAATGGCATAGTGTATCATAGATTATCTTCATATTCCCACTCAACATCTCACCAAGGTTATAAATGGCATAGTGTATCATAGATTATCTTCATATTCCCACTCAACATCCTACCAAGGTTATAAATGGCATAGTGTATCATAGATTATCTTCATATTCCCACTCAACATCTCACCAAGGTTATAGATGGCATAGTGTATCATAGATTATCTTCATACCACCCGCTCAACATCTTACTAAGGTTATAAATGGCATAGTGTATCATAGATTATCTTCATATTCCCACTCAACATCTCACCAAGGTTATAAATGGCATAGTGTATCATAGATTATCTTCATATTCCCACTCAACATCTCACCAAGGTTATAATGGCATAGTGTATCATAGATTATCTTCATATTCCCACTCAACATCTCACAAGGTTATAAATGGCATAGTGTATCATAGATTATCTTCATATTCCCACTCAACATCTCACCAAGGTTATAATGGCATAGTGTATCATAGATTATCTTCATATTCCCACTCAACATCTCACCAAGGTTATAAATGGCATAGTGTATCATAGATTATCTTATATTCCCACTCAACATCTCACCAAGGTTATAGATGGCATAGTGTATCATAGATTATCTTCATATTCCCACTCAACATCTCACCAAGGTTATAGATGGCATAGTGTATCATAGATTATCTTCATATTCCCACTCAACATCTCACCAAGGTTATAGATGGCATAGTGTATCATAGATTATCTTCATATTCCCACTCAACATCTCACCAAGGTTATAGATGGCATAGTGTATCATAGATAATCTTATACATTATCTTCATAGTTAACTGTGTTGCATATTTATACATGGATACGTTATATATTATGAGACTAATATCTCACAGAACTCGTCACATTTCTTAATTTCTTTTTACGTGAAAAATCTCTGACGTTGAAAGTAGAACTAACTGTCTGTTGAATAAATTACAACTTTTATTTTCTTTCGAAATATATCACAGCGTGTCACCATCTTTCCAGTTCAGTGAAGCGTTAAAATAAAATGACGTCTGGTAGTTGTTTCTTGCATAATCAGTCTGAGGTGTAGGGATTTTTGAGTGATTTTGTTTTAACTTATCTTTAAAAAAATGCAAAATCGCAAGATTTGTATCTTGCAACGCAGCGAGAATTACATTTCTTCTATCTAAAACGTTTGTACTTCCCATCACATCAAAAGTCCTTGGTTCGGGGAGACATCAGGATATATTGCTGTCAATAAAGGAATACTATCGTCTTGTTTTGGGGTGTGTAGCAAATCAGAAGTCAGTATTCTTTCAAATGCGGTACTATCAATTAATTACCCTGAATTATCGGGAGGCATTAGTCACGTAATCTTGTTTTAGATTTTGCTGTCTTTGTTGTCCTCGCGCGTTTTGTGTATCATCTATTTCAATAAACACAATGTGAAGTTAAATTGTTCACAGGAGAATTAGTGGAATGGAAAACAGACATACTGAGATGTACTGTGATTTATATAAATTCACACCTAGACTACAGAACGAACAAAATAACAGCAATCTTCCTGTTACCATACACATGCGCGTATTTCAAAGTCAGAAACCATTACTGTCGCAGACGTTTGTTGCACACCTGATTACATATAAGCTGAATTAGACCGATTACGTATCAAGCCTGATTTCATTACCTCTATCCATAATTAATTTATGAACGGAACAGTTATACGAATCCTATACTCATTCCAAGATTTCAAGATCAATATATCAATCAACATTCCAGCAAACAAAAATCGACGAAGGAACTGCAGGAACATGTAGAAAATTAAAACCATTTATTTACACAATATTTGAGTTAATTATTTAATGGGTAATATTGGTTTACAATGCTTAATGAACTCCAGAGTATAATCAATTGTCTCTGTTGTCAAGGCTGGAGCTGTGATTTGATATTGATGGATAGCTACGGGGGATTCATACTCGATACCCCAGGAGTTCCGATCACTTACGATCTCTACACCCTTTGACTATCTCATAGTGAAATTAAAGGCAGCTCAGCGGAAAACATTTGACCAATCACTGGCTAGCAAAGATTTTCTTCGAAGACTACAGTGAGAGCGACGCCTAACATCAAAGCCACACAGTCAACCACAGTGTACCGTTATACGGCTCTTTTGATGTACATCAAATGACTAAATTACCTGTTCTGTTCTGTTGCCTCCAGTTTTACTATGATATAGTCCAGGGGTGTAGAGATTGTAAGCGATCGGAACCCCTGGAATATCGAGGATGCGGGGATATGGATTCAGTCCTTCGGTTGCGGCGGATCTCTGGATCCTTATTCAGGTCATTAACTCGATAGATTTTAAACTCGGATCAACATTTTGGATCTGGTGGTACATGATCACACCATTGAAGATGGCTCTAATGAGCTTAGAGAATATAGACACGCATGAACAATTCCAATCCAATTACAAGATTTCTGTACGTAACATGCAAAGACAGAATCAATCAGGAAAATCGACTAGGATGAAACAGAACTGATATTGAATTTTTTTCATACGGAAGATCTAGAACTTCCAATGAAGGTAATTGACTCAATATAACATGTATGGCGGAGATATCCGGAATCCCCGGGCGACGAAATAAAATCGGAAAACGACATTAATGGTTGCAGGAATGAACGTGGTTATGAAGTATGATGGTACGAGATGACATTGATTCCTAGAATAAATCACCGGATAGACTGCAGAAAGGCAGACGAATGACAACGTAACAGCTGATCTAGAGGGAGTTATTACAGAGCCCAGTATTATGAGCATGTATTCATGCATTCCGGAAGGTCATATTTTATCTAGGAAGGAGAAGATAAGTATATGATATCCCCGACACATAACTCTTTATCAGACAAGTAATATCGCACTTCCTTGTGGATACCGGGAGATCCATATCAACTTGATCTATCACTATCAGCCAATATGATACGACGTATTTAAAATTAATCTTTGATTTTATATACATTTTCCATTTTGCACCTTGGGGGCCGGGAGATGTTACTGTAGCTATTACAATGCTAGACATATCAACTTGATCTATCACTTTCAGCCACTATTATACGACACATTTAAAATCTTACCTGAATGCTATATGCATTTTCCATTTTTTCACAGTACATTGTATTTAAATATGGAATAGAGAGGGAACGTTTCAGAAACTATATACATAACATTAGACATATCAATTGGGGGAAATCCTCTCCAATTGATTCAACATGTGTATTGTAAAATCTGGAACAAAGGCAATAGTCAGACATCTAGGCATATTTTCTGGCTCTTTAGTACTTCTATGCTAATTTATTGTATGATAAGTAACTTTGGATAAAGTTTATCTACATAACGAGGCTATCGTTTACCTTGTAAAAGCTTCGACACTTCTACAGGGTATATTTATGGAAGCTAATATTACACGCACACTATTTGTTTAGTGGTATTCTACACAGAATCCCATTAACATTACAAAACACACAAACAGTAATGATCTTGACTATCGACATTTGTTTATTTCTGCATCCCCTTTTCATTGTCTAATTAGTTTCCTAACACTAAGACTATCGTTTGCATCGTTTAACACGTATGTTGGTTCCTGATTCTGTTACGTAATTAGTTCCTAGTAGACTTATGCCAAAACCCCACGTTTTGATTTTATCATCAATCATTGCGAGGCCTTGTGTGGTTTACTCAACAATTAAAGGATTGTTAGATTGCATTTATTGGAGATATAAATGTAATCTGGGTGGCAGATAAATAGAATAGGGCCCGTTAGGTGGCTATATACGAATTAAGGATGGGTTAGGTCGTCTAAAGTTATACTACAAATCATTAGAAAACCACAAAGACAGCTGGGATAAGGTAGCTTTATAGTATAGCTAATGGGTTCGATGTTAGGATACCAGTCAAATAATCCATAAGAAATAAGAAAATACGTATATTTTAAGAAAGGCTCCTTAAATTATTTTTTTACCTTTACTTATGTAATGTATGGATGCTTTTAAGTTAAAGAATTCAAAAAAGGGAAGGAATATTAACGTTCGAAACACTGAGCATGGAGCGGTTTTCGGTGACCGCGCTGGGTGGTAAATCCATTGTGATGCCATAAACGTAATAATTTTGAAAGAAGTCGTGACAAAGTGATGGCCTTCGCTGGAATTTAGCAACAGAATTCTGAAGTTGAAATCTTTAAAATATTTTTTTTATAATTATGTGATGAAAACGTGTCTCATTAAATCTCGCAAACTAAGAATACATTAGATTAGTTTCATTAAATCGTATACTACAATGTAGATGGACTGTTAGTCTGACCCGTCCATCTTTCTTTTCAAGAGCACAAAAACAAGCAACAGTTTTATACTTGTAATAATTCAGAATAAAGTAGTTAATCGCCGAACCAGTAATGGAATCCAAATGCCTTTATTGGCATTTGAGGAGAATATCACATTAAGTTTGATCTCTGGGGAAAGGTTTGATTACTATCGGTCGAAAAGTCAATAAGGAATACAGTAATTGTATGGTTTCTGCTCTGAAGATGTAGCTAACTACACAAATGATAGGCAACTGACCAATTTCGTTTGTCTATATCCATGCTACATCCATCATATAACGTCACAATTAGGTCATATCTGACGCCAGGAATCGGTCTGGTAATGGTTTTGTGTTCGTCTTATCGGGTATAACGCCTTCTATATGGTCTCCGAGATCACGTGCCGATGCAACAGTAAAACGATGGTATTGACCGGTAAAATGCGGAAAGAGATGTATAACATTAATATAAATAAATACAAATATATGAATGTATTTATGTTATTTCGGATTATGTCCAATCTGCGTTATTCAATTTACAACCACGATTCGTATGGCATGGTAACAAATGTTTATGATTTTGAAAAGTCAAATTCGGTTACGCAAATGGTGGAAGTACATTTAGTAAGCGCACTTGTTGGGCATATTTTGTCAAAACTTACAAGCTGCTTCAACGCGTTAACAATAAGACATATTTGGTTAGCCATGCTACATATACGCACTCTTGATGACGTTATCGTAGGCCAACTGACCAGAGCAGTGATTTACACTCAGATGTAGTTTAACATGGTAACATGTACCTTGTTACCTCCATATTTTCTCTGGATTTTCCGCCGATATTTCTGCAGTGTATCGGATGCAAATAAGATGAATGAAAATGAACGTACAAACCCGATTTGTTGTTTCCAATAAAATTTAAACATATGCAATGTTTATCGTATATTTATTCTGGCTCTTTGTCACCGTGTGGTAATGACTCCGGAACTAGGTACCCCGCGAAGCGAGAGTGAGAAAATCAGGATTTGAACAAAGCTAAGATTGTCGCTTTTATCTGCATTTGGAGATGTTTTTGGATACTGACGTTTGGTGCACGTGTTTCCGAATATGCATGTATAAGCCTCACAATGATGTTTAAATTATTTTCAAGAAGTGTTTCAAAAAGCTTGACAGATGTAAACATGCTACAACACCAAGGGAGGTACCGACGTAAATCGTCCGTTGTTCGAACAGATGCTGGAAAAGAACTTTCCATTGGCCATAAATACATATTTTAGTACTACATTACTCTATTATGATATCTAAGGGTAGATTTAAAAGAAAATACTTCCCATGCCGTCCCATTTATATCAAAAGGTTCTTCCAAATCGCATTATTATCTTTATGATAATTACCGATATCGATGTCACTATAAGTCGTACACCTCATTTGCTATGAGCCGTATACCCTCCAATCAAAATATCAGCTTTGAGCCGTACACCACCGAAATTTTATATTGCTCCCATAACATAAATATATGGTACTGAGAAGTATTTTCTTGTGAATCTACTCTTAGATATCATAATAGAGTAATGCATTACTAAGTTATATATTTATGGGCGATGGAAAATTCTTTTCCAGTATCTGTTCTAACGAAATGCGATTTACGTAGGTACCTCCCCTGGTGTTGTGATATGTTTACATCTCTCAATTTCTTTTGCAACACTCCTTGTAAACCATTTATATATCATTGTGTTGCTGATATATTCGGAAACACGTGTATCAAACGACAGTATTCAAAAACATCTCAAAATGCAGATAAAAGCGACATTCTTAGCTCTGTTCAAATCCTGATTTTCTCACTCTCGCTTCAAGGGGTACCTAGTTCCGGTGTCATTACCATACAATGTTGGTTCTCGTTTTACGATGCATAAACGACAGTCTTCATTTGTGCTCAGCTCGTCTGAAGTAACACAAACTCCATCGAATAGATGTGTACAGCTTCCGCTCAACGTCAACCAAATTAGACCTAAATACATTAATATTGATGACCCCTGATGTTATTATTTTTAAAGGAGCAATGGTATTGACTTTCGACATGAGAAAATACCTCTTACATGAAAACATATTGCGAAACCTAATAAACTAGACAGCAGTGTGTGGAGAGACCCGTTAAACCAGACACCGGTGTGCAGAGATACGATGATTAAACCCCGGTTTAAGGTGATGACTTCAATTCGCGTGAAAGGGAAACAACCATGCGTTTTATAGTATATCGAAAAGCAATATCAATTTTGTGGGACACGGCCAGTTTATTCGTGAAGTACAAAAAATTCTATATTGTAATTAAATTATTTCAAATGTGTATTTGTATCAACACAAAAAAATGGTTGTGAAGACACAACTATATCTAGATATAATTTTAGTACATCACGTGATAATTACTAGGAATGCAATTGGATAACAGCCATGGTCTAATTTGACTCGGGGACTATACCTCGACAGACAACACTATAGGAGAACAGCTCCCTCTGGAAAGGGCCACAATAGAATAATAGTCTGTACAGGCATCTATTTCAATATAGCATTAAGGTATTTGAGAACAACTATTTATTGCAGAAGTGTAAAACAAACATATTTTGTGTTGCCTACATTGATATAGATTCACTTCCGTTGTTCTAATATGATGTGTCACTTGATTGGCCATTACAATGTTAAAAAACGTTAATCTTCCTGGGATTCCCAAATTACACCATACAAATTATAGACAAATGTGTCCCGTCATTGGGGATTGGATTAACAAGGAAAGTCAATAAAGGAAATTAGCTTCTATCATCCAATTGAGCATTATCTGTAACACGACAGCTTGCCTCCCTCCTACTAGCAATGCAATGCGGAAGTCCTGGTATGTCGTCGCTATTCTGTCTCAGACTCTATTTTGGGTCAGAATGCTGTCAATGTCTATATGTAGTCACTATATAGATTTGTTTACGGCTTAAGGTCGATGTTAGGTAACGTGTTTCTATATCTAGCTACAGCGGAGATTGTGTCGATTGTGTAACATCAATGTCAGTTTCTGCCGGAGTAATGATTGGATAACACCAATGAGGTAGTAGTACTAGCGTCCTACTGGCTACCGGAGGACTGACAACATCGAACGCTTGATACAGAACATAGGCGGTCAAGTTTTTTTTAATTACTCTTTTATCGTTAAACTAATGATATTTGATTAACTAGTGTCTAGGGATATGTATTAATTATGTCGTTTTTGTAATTATTTGGCTGTATGTGAACCAATCAAAAACATCACCACGTCCAAAGTAGGTTCGCTAATAGGCTGTATTCATGATTTAGGTGGCTACTTTAGTAGTAAATAAAGATAATACAAAATAAAGATTATGTTACAATTAAGTGTTCGTCTCCTTCAACGACGAAATTGCTGTCTACTCTTCTCAACAGATCTACTACTGTTATCACTACCACGTAATGACAATTCTACCATTTATTTAGTACTTACTTCCCGAAATGACGAAGGGGGTTTTCAGAGATCGAAACTACTGCATAGTCAAATACGACTGTATTTAGGTCAACTCTTTTTAAGTTTATCTTACTAAAAAAACAAAAAAAAAACAAGTTCATCTTACTTGATTTGTATAATGATATATATTGATTCTATTCTTAATTTGTACACGTTATTTTATATTTTGTTTGCTGGTCAACGAGCACTGATATATGGTGTATGTATATGAGTGCAGCCGAACTACAAGTAATCATTGAAACAATTTCTGTGACCTCTCTGTCTAGGTTAAATTGTCAACAGAAATATCTCCTCACTTAAATACATAGATCATATCATCATGAAGCAACGACTTTTGGTAGATTTGTAGTTTGATATGGTGGTCGTTATTTATCGACTAGTTTTGTTGTGTGACGAGGCGTTGCGTTCATTTCTATATCACTTTCAAGGTAAATGAATCTATACATGTATAATGTAAATAATACCTTTCAACCTACTCTGGTGGTGGGCGTTGCAGTAAATAAATGTTCATTAAGGCTTTCATGCAAAAGACATATTGAAGCAATAGTAAATGGCTTGTCTGAGTTGTTGTAAATGGGCTATTGTCTAAGGTATCAGTCCAAGGTTAAACTAGTGATAATTTGCATGGCTATGGCTATATATCACTTCTAACGTGAATATGTGCACTTATCTATATTGATAAGAAGCGTGTATACACATGGATAACATTATGCATTACCGGTGCTCATAAACTGTTGTGTAGCTCGTAAATCTTGACAATATATGCAAAAACAAAATATATTTTAAGGTCCACGGGTTTCGGAACATATTCCAGTCACCAAATAGCCATGTCAGTATGTTTTTAAGTGTCGATAACATGTACTACGGACGTTTGTATTTCAGAATTCAACTTTGCAATACCATACCCTCAAGTCGTGTTTTGATCTTGGGCTGCACAATGTAGTATGTTACATTTTATCACTCTCTTTTTAAAAGCCACTACCTTTCCGAAACGAAAAAAAAGCTTCTTAAAAACAATAAAATTGATATCGATGGCCTAATATTAGGTTACAACAACAAACAAATGCAAGACTTACAATGTAATTCATGTTTGACGGTGAAGATTAATTTGGCTATTTTGACGTCTTGCGCTAAGATAGTCAACAAACGCGCGGTAATTAGGACCATGGTGGGAAACGTAAGACGACCCGCGTTATTTTACTTTAATTGTTCAGAAGACGATAATAAATGTAGTACATGTATTAACGTTAATGACTTTTGTGACTCTGCAAAATTATCCATTTCGCTTTACATTCCCATTTTTTGAAATAAAAAAAAAAAAAAATTCAAATTATCGGAAAGGCAGTGGTTCTATAAAGCTGAATCACGTAGGGTTTGACTAGAAAAAATAATCGATAAAACACATTTTCATTATACAATTTAATTAACAAAATTTCAAATCCCTCTTTTTCTCGAGGAGGTTATACTACCGTCGGGTTCACTTGTGCATATAATTTGCGATCTAGAGTTTCGAGATGCTGTTGCGGATTTGCTAACAGTCAGTCGTTTTTAATCAATCGGTTATGCACAGCCTATAGAGATAGCAGACCTGTAGAATATCGTGCACATTCACCATATGGTGATAACAGACACGAGTTGTTTAGTTATTTTAGAATAACACAATCACCTAGCCAGCATAGCCCAGATATTGCGAATGTATGGTAAAATTCCATGTTTACCGACTGCCAAATGCGGACTACGGTTGGAGGGATATCAGTAGAAGATTAAACACGGTTGATAGGTTATCAGTTTAAGCGCACGACAACCAATGACTTTATACGATTTACTGCCTAGAAAATAACTTTGTAACAAAAATAGAAATTGAAATACTAATTAACGTACAGTACGTGTATAGTATAAAGTTTAACATTGAATAAAATGAAAATTAAATAATTTTGGTGACTTTAATTGCGTAACGATTATTCCTGTAATGTGCCGCTGATATATTTTTTTCTTTAAGTACACTTTATATTCACTTCCACGAATAACTCTTTATAGACATTAGATATGTAAAAAAAAAATTAAATAATGAATAATTACCTTCTATCTGTACTTTGATAGTTAAAGACCCCAAAAACTGTGGTATTAACTCTTAATGTGCTTTACTGAGATTAATCAGTAATATACAAGAGGACTTTCTAACGCTTTCCTAGCCAACAACGCTAAACAAACCAAATTTCTTTTACCTCCCATGAGGCAAGGATCGAACGCATTATGACATTACCTTCTCGTTCATCTGAATCCAATCATTAAATAATCATCAAACGACTTCGAGTTGTTAAATGATTCCCAAAGAGTCAAGCCAAGTCACTGAATAAAGTAGAAAAGCTTACCGGAGTTGATCACTTTCGTTAAAATCAATATCTTGAACATCAAAAAAACTTCAAAAGACATCGGGATTTAGAACATTTTGGTATATGGAGTTACACAAGCCACCGGATATCATGAGAGCAAGATTTGCACCCCTTATGTCAGTGTAAATTTTAATAATACAGATATTTTTAAGACAACACAGAAAACCAATCTATAAAGGACAATCAAGAAACCTTGAAAGAAAATACATTTACAATATGTTCACTTGATGAAATAAGAATCAACAATTTTGAACCACGAGGAAAAAACTTCCATCTTAACGATAGTGAATGTGTATCTTCGAGCTTCATACCTGTTACAATCTAGGAAGAAATGGGCATTGCTTTTACACTGACCACTGACATGTTTTTATTTTGCCAAAAAATACACCGTAGAGTCCCCCCCCTGCAAGATGGTATTCATGACATCATGAATATTCATGAATGATTCATGAACTTTTAAGAATATTAGCAGATTGTGGTTCATGCAAAAAGTTCAAGAATATTCATCAAATGACTCTCATGAACTCTTCAGGAAGTTTTATGAATCCATGAAACATTCATGATTGTTCATGGTAAGTAATTCATGAATTATTCATGAATGTTCATGAATGTTCATGAATTATTCATCAACGTCTCGCAGGGGCAAGACGACGTTAAATATATTATCACTGCGATACCTTCACTCATACGCAATCAAGCATAGAATCGTCTGAGTTTTAAAGTTAATATAGCATTAGAAGTTTGTGCCATTGTCCGACAGATATAAGTCCGCAAGCCTTGTGTAACAACACGGTAATACTTGTATCCTATAATGCAGAAATCCTATTAGCAACAAAACGCTGTCCTGCAAGATGCATTATTACCAGAGTGACGGACACTAATCCGGTGAAACACAGATAATACTTTGTTTTAATGGCCGACTTGTTGCGGTGATGGCCGCAATAAACATTTTTCAATGATCCGACTGGGCGACATTCGTACTTTTAATGTTAAATAGATAAGCTAAGATAAAGTAGTAGTTAACTTTTTATATCCCTCTAAACCTACACGGCATTCTTAATGTCATTTTAACAACGGAACTGTTCTCATAAAAATCAATATACAACATCCAATTTTACTTGTTACAAAAAATGAAAGATAACGAGCTTTTCAAATCCCGCAATACTATTTTACCTTGACGACATTATGGATGCGAGTAGCTCAAAGTAACTTTTATTCCTGAAAACAAATTTAATTTTTTTCTGTCATTATAACTCGCTGTTTCTTCTCATTCCCGTAGGTATTTTTTGTGTTATATATTTTGCTAGCGCAACGCCTTTTTTTGCCTTTCTAGAGAAAATGACATAAATTTCCTCGTTATCATATACGACGTGGTTGCTCCAGGGAAATCACTTCATTTGAAAAAGGAATATATATGTATCCATACAATGGAACACAGACTATATCGTTTTACATGAATTGTCATATTTTGTAAAGTTTTGTTCCTTGTATTCTCATTCTGTTCATTTTTTATCCTTATTTCTCGGAATAATTTGAAGTTGTATTTTCAAGTGGATTTCACATGGAAAAAAATCAAGTATTATTTGTTACTTTCATGTAAATTTTATGTGAAATTCAGTATTTTTCCTGGTTCACGTGAAATTCGTGTGAAATGTTTCTAAAATCCAGATTTTATATTTGCAGTTTTGTTTGTGTGCCGTCAATCATTACATCAGGGATATATGTGTTTAAGGAAACGGTTCGTCTGTGATCATGTCGTTAAGTTTTGCATACTTTACTGAATTCAGTTTTGTAAAAGAAGTATATTTAGTTATTTTAAAGGCCTGGAAAAATATATACTACACTGTACGCTTATTAGGGCTTTTCACCAAATGGTGAAAAGACCTATTGTTTTCGTTAAGTTTTTTATTATTCTTCTTCCTCCTGTTTTTGTGAACGCTCTATCGGACAAACGGTAAGACATAGGGTAAAAATTATTTTAGTATGCTTAAGCCATGTAACTGAAGGTGTTCCATGAACAAAATCAAGTAGGTCAAAAAATCCAATATGGCCGCCATAATGTAAAACCTAAAAACACAGAAACTGCTATAACTCAAAAAGTATGAAAGCTATTTTAAGTCTGAAGGTATTTCCTTGTAAAAATTGACATGTCTAACTTTTTGCTTTTACATGTTAATACAAAATATGTCTTGTTAAAAAACTCGCTACAGGTCAAAATTTACCAAAAGTGACAATTTTTAGATTTTTTTTTAATTATTCATTTTCCCCCAACCTGTTGCATTACATCGATGTAGTATGTCATTCTGAAGGTTTTTATGTCTTAAAATTTTAAAATTGGTCCACTAATTAATATTTTATGATATAATTGATATTTAACAAAGAAATTTTGGCAAATTTCGACAATTATATTTTCAACATCTCCTCTGACTCCATCGTTCCAATCAAGCCCAAACTCAAGATAGTCCACTTATCACCGTGACCAATTCTTGTAAATATGGTGTAATATTCAAATATGGCCGCAATGACGTCACTTCCATTTTAACCTAGACAACCTAGACGAAAACAACTTCTTGTCATTTCTACCTAGTATAGAGGCTTGATATTGTGCATAAAGTATGCTCAGGTAGTTGACTATCAGGTTTGAAAAAATAAACGACCTTGACCTTCATCCCAGGTCACAAAGTGCTTGTGATTTTAGAGCGATGAAAATGATACAGTGAAAATACAGCTCATTGAGACAGCCTTAGCTCGTTAACCACACAGCCAATTTCTTTTATTTTTCGATATGTTATGTAGAATTGAAAGTTAAACAATTAACTGAATAACCACTTTTCTGTTATACGTGAACTTTCGGTTGTAAATAAGGGTCAAAGTTCAAAAGTGCAATGTTTTGACAAAATCATTAACAAATCTTCCTTTGAAATGCTAGAAGGCCTAGAGACCTAATATTAGGCATGCAGCATGCTGACAAAAATGCCTACCAAGTTTTTCAATATGAATGACCTTGACCTATATTCAAGGTCACAGGGGTCAAAAAATCTAAAATATCCAAATGACTTCTTCTGAAGTTCTGGGTGGCCTAGAGATCTTGTATTAGGCCTGCAGGATGCTGAAATAAATGGCTGTCAAGTTTGTTTATATAATTGACCTTGACCGGAATACCTTTTAGTTGAAAAGCCCGTCAAATTGTCCCGGTGACAATTTCTAGTTTATCATTGTTGTTGCTTATAGGTGTACCTGACTGTTCTCTCCGTATACATAAGTTGTAAATTGTTATAGGTTCACTACCTTTACCTGTCTATAGGGTGACGTTAACGTTCCGAGGGAGACAAGATGTTTTATCTCCCTCACACGTGACGTATATTGACCAATGAGCTGTTGGCATTCATAAGTGAGGTATAATAATAAATCTTGTGCAAGGAAAGTAAGATATCTAGATATTTTTAGGTGAGTCTTTGCAAGGCATAGTTTTAGCAGCTATACAAATATCATCTAATCTCAAACAAAATGAGTATAAGGAGATAAAATCGACTTACTTCAAGAGCCAATTTTTTAAACGATTTCAAAATCCAAATGTCTATTATTGCAGGTCAACTACGGATGCGTTTTAAACGATTTCAAAATCCAAATGTCTATTATTGCAGGTCAACTACGGATGCGTTCTCGTAACATTACCAGTATGCAAAATCACTTGGCGTTACACGCAGACAGGTGGATTATGAGCCTGCTAACGAACTGCAATCCATTTACAACTTGTAATAATCTGTCATCAATATATTTTTTTTCATGGGTTAGATTACAACTTCCCCATTGATTATTGTTGTCACTGCTTAGAATTAAACCATGCTTCAGTGGTATTTACAAATACATTAATTTCGGGATACAAAAGAACTAAGGCATGAGTGGAGTATGATTGCCGTTGATAAGTTTCACATTCCGGTACTTGTGGCGTCATGCGAACCCCTTGTATTGGATTGAAAACATGCAATGAAGGAAGCTACAGCAGTCACACAGGTGTTGATGAACCCGTGTTTTACACATTAAACTTGGTAGTAATAAACTAATGGAATTTTTGCTCTCAAGGTTAAGATTTTATGGCTCTAATGTGTGGTAGTGATTAATCGCAGTCGAACTACTCCAGTCGAATAATTAGGTAATACCGGTAATAGGTTTCGATGTATACCAAACGGCACTTTTGTAATGGAACATGGAGTATTGTATAGGTACTTGGGGCCTTAAACACATCTACTTCACCCGTCAGAGCCAAACGAGAAATTGATGCAGCTAGGAAAAGACATCAATATAACCACAACTTTAAAGAAAATATAAAACGATATCACGTGATCAACTTTCGAGGGAAACAAAGAAAGATACCGACCATGTGTTAAGTGACAAATGTCAATGCTGTACAGAATTCAAAGAAGATCAATTACAGAAAGCAATAAGTTAGAAACAATATTGTTATATGTGAATCTATAGCAAATCTGGATAGAAAAAGGCGCAGAGTAATGTAATCAGTATATGTATAAATAATTATCTATTATAAAAAAACGATACTGCATGCTACACAAGGTTACTTTTAGAGCATCCTACTATTTTATGTTCCTTGTAACTGTTGAATAAGACCGATGGTTAATTGATATCACGTGACCATTGTTCTCTTCGATCGTGTTCTATGTTCAGATGTGTTTTTAACAGTCAGCCGGTTGACTATACGCGTATCTTCTGAATGTTTAATTAAATTCCATAAATACTCCTTTATTGGGCCTACTGCCAACACCAGTAGTAAACAAGGAAAAAACCGGACCTGTATTGTGCTGAGATACAATTCAGCTATATATATATATGACTTACTGCAAGGCCGTCAAAGATACGAATATCTTTAAAAAAGAGAAAGTAGCATTGTTCTTTTTACAGTTGGTTTGCGTTATATTCGTGTTTCATGGTAGGAAAGACAACTTTCTGTGAATAGCTTTGGTATGAGTGTCAACTGAACTGGAAAACAACCGCTGTGTTGGTATAAGTAATTGTAGTTTGTTAATGTATTTGGTCTTGATGATATGAGGAAATACTGACAACTGCCGAAGATAAACACCCATATTTACTTATCTCCCCTTTTTACTACCAATTGAATGACGTAACACATGTACCTTATTCACTATTCTGTTGACCTACAGAATGTACTATCTGTCTAGACTAATCGGGAACAAGTTTCACGATCTAATAAGACATTTGTACTAGGAAACGAAGGGTTTTTATCCTCAATGGTCTAGGGAGGTAAAGTGCAACGCCGTTCGTTGAACCTTTAAGTGAACAACCAACTAAATGAAAAAAGACCTTCGAAATGGTCCCTGTGTATACAAGAATTAGCCAGGGATTGAATTTTAACCCGGTCGCTGATTGGCTGGCAAATTATAAATTTCAAAAGTAAAAATGTTTTCCGACAGGTAATTATTCCATGATATGAATTTGAAAGAGAGATTGAGTTGTACATGAATGGATTTTGAACTGATAGAAGACGTTTAACTTTGATAAATTGGGTCACAGGACAATGTGTATGTTTTATTGATAAAGTAGAGCTCAGGACAATTTGTATGTTTAATTGATAAAATGGATCCTAGGACAATTTGTATGTAATACTGATGAAGTAGATTGCAAGACGATTTGTGTGCAGGCCGATCTGTGTGTAGGCCGATCTGTGTGTAGGCTGATCTATGTGTAGAGCGATCTGTATGTAGGTCGATTTGTATGTAGGTCGGTTTGTATGTAGGTCGATTTATATGTGGCTCAGTTTGTATGTAGGTCGATTTGTATGTAGGGCGATCTGTATGTAGGTCATATTGTAACATGGATGCCACGCCGATTTGTATGTAGGTCGATTTTTATGTAGGCCGATTTGTAAGTAGTTCGGTTTGTATGCAGTTCGGATTGTAGCATGGATGCCACGCCGATTTGTATGCTGTGTTTAAGTACTACTTTAGTTTGTATTGATGTCATTCTGCCCTACGTTACAGACTTGTAGCATCAATCAGCGTATTAACAGGTGACGTGACAAATTGACGCCGGAAAATGTCGAGTGTGTGTGTCAGTATACATTAGAAGATAATAGTTGAATAATCACCATCTTTTTTAGTGCCTCCTTCATTACATGTAATTATCATTTACCATGGGAAAGAACACTTTCACACCCGTGCATAACGAATGCGTCACAATGGCTACTTTCCCGATATGTGTGTTGATTAAATTGAAAGAAAAACCGCACGGCACATCCGTCACATGTATAACGAGGGAGCACTTCTTTGGCGGAGGGACACAGCATAGCTTTGAAAGAACAATATAGTTCGAAATTCCAGCAAAAAGCCACAATATATCTTGTTTGGAAATATGAGGGTTTTTTTTTATTGTATGTGGAATTGAATTGTTTTTCAGTATTTTATTACGATATCGCGTAGTCAATATCAGAATGCCTAGCTGTCTGAAGTCGATATCTTAGGCTTATGAAAGTCTCAAAAAACAAGAGAAATGAGTGTACACGACGAGTAAGCATTTACCATGATATGAATAAAAAATGAACGGAAAAATCACAAAATAAAACTTTACCATGATATGAATAAAAAATGAACGGAAAAATCACAAAATAAAACTGTTTTACATGGGTTATAGCCTGTTATTATAACGAGAGCAATGCCTTCCCTCATCCTTGACCTTGCAGCTTTGGCAATTTTTGAATAACAGATGCTTTAACAGATACTGTAGATGTTGTTAACCACCTGTCTCTGGCTTATTAGTAGTACAACTGGACAACGATGAAAGGTCAAGGTCATAACGCGTACACCACCCGTCAAATAAATCAAAATGAATATTAGATAGTATTGACAGATACAAAGTGATTTCATTAGCTAACTAACAGTTTTTATCCAACACAAAACTAAACAAACCTCTGTGTCACGTGATCGATTTCCGCCGCCGGATATCAGTCGAGGACAAGTTTCTTGGATTAAGCGTTTATGCGAATGTCGCGTCGACTAATTAACTTCCGGATTAGACATCGTAATCTCCAGATTGCTGAAATGATGTTGTCTCAGTGTTACGTGCAAGTGCAAAAGCCATTCTGACCGACTTTTCTTGAACCCTTTCAAATATATTAAACGTTGTTTTCTTTGATATTTTCTATATGAAGTGTGGAATCGTCTATCTACGAGGACACCTTTAACATATTAACACTTGAGAAACAAATCTATCTTGATTTCCTACCGCTTTGGTAATCTACTATAATAAATAATTCTACTGTTTTGCCAAAGTTCATCCTTGGAATTGCTAAGAAAGAATCATTGATCAAATACAGAAATATCTAAGCTATTGAAATCTATTCTGCTCTCAGTAAGCGTTTTACTTTAACTATAATGATGACGTAAACGAACCAGACATGATGATGTGCTTATCACTATAAGTAAGGTACACAGTGAAGAGAAAACATGAAGGATTTGTTCTAGGACGTTCTATTACCCTTCAATCTCGTTCTCTGATTCCTTTGTCCACTGCACTTTTACATACTAGTATCTAAATGATTTGTGTCATTTAAAACACGAACAATAATCGTAAAATACGATAAGAATGCAATAAATTTTACAAACCACAAATGTTTGCATACATATAGCCCCGCTTTAGACTGATTCTTGGTAGCCGCCGTTTGATGTGCCACTGGTGTAGCATTTCAATGGTTCCAAGACGTCTCACACACATAGCAAGACAGATATCGAAGTTTTACTGAATACACACAGGATTGACTGCAGCCAGGACATGTTCAGGTGATATACATTACACGACAGGTTTATTTCTACACCGCAACAGCCAGTCGCTGTAAAATTGTGTCTGTACAGCTGCCATTTCCACGTCTGATAGTCAGGCCAGTCAGTTTGTTCACCTCTAGTTTGTCTCATTCCCTTTCCCTTTTCTTAAAAGTTTTGTCGGATGACGGAACGTTTTTATTAGCTAATGGCTGGTGTTTTGATATCAACTTCAGTACATCAGTATAGTAGTGTGCTCTCCAAAGAAACAACGCATAAAATATCAATCAAAATTTGTAGATGTATATTTCAAAGACAAAGGTCTTTCCTTAAAACGACCCAAAAGATGGTAACAGTACATTTGTGATCGGGAAATAAAAAATAGGCCAAAAAAAACCTAAATAAAAACTAATATGTCTGTTTAGGGTTACCAGACCGACCCTAATTTTTTACCCCGACCTATTTTTTCCACTTTTCTACGAAAAAAAATGAAAAGTCTGGATATCGATCACAGATTCCGGTTCCGACCATTATTTTAGAGTGAAAGACACTACAAAAAATCCTCCCGACCTACCGACCCTATTTGTTTTGTCAATGTAACCCTAAACAGACATATTTTGCAGATACCATTACGTTTGTTCGCCACACGTCGTATATAAGTAACGCGATGGAGCACTTGGTATATTGGTAACGGTGATACGTTATATTATATACCACTGCCTACACGGCAGGCCACTGCCGTCAAGGCCATTAGTCACTTCCATCAATACTTAATGTTGTGGTAGCCCTTCATATGTTAAATCACATATCAATATAAGTATGATACATGCTAATTGTTACAGCTATCACAATTTCCCATGCCATAAATAATAACTGACGTCAATGCTGGCCCCCATTACTGGTAGTCATTTCATAATCTGTCTTACATTGAAATCATATACATTGCAGTGAAAGTAGCGCTGTGTTCTAATGTTTCGATGCCTTTAACCAGATCCAGATTTCCCACTGGAAAGATGTCAACTACATACACATGGCGGTAACCAAGACAATTAATGATATAAATTTAAGTATATATAATAATGATATAGCCATCATAAATCAAATATGATCTACATTATACCGTTCAAGAGAATGCTTCGTATGCCTTCTGGTCGTAAAAACTACAACACAGTTTAGGGTATATAGCAACTTTGAGATATCAAGGAAAAGAGACGTCATTTTTAATGTACTTCGATACTTCAATATCAGCTAGCGAAGGAGAATTATTCATAAAAGTCTGTCTTACAAATCAACTTCTGGTATAAAATCAGGGTATCCCTTAAGGCTCAAATTGCTGGTAATCAAAATAATTTCTGATCTACAATATAATCCTATTTAATACTTTGTGCTCAAAACCCGATTGAAGTGAAAGTTTGCTTCTTCACCATAGCCCGCACATACATATAACATGGTGAGTTGTCAAGGTTCCGTCGACGTTACCATTGCGAGGTTTAACTGTACATTTAGGGAGAACAGCTGATAAGCACCGATAAAACAATAATAAACGGTTATTCAGCTCAATTGCTTGGCATAAGGATGTTGCTTTGTTTCTAATTTTATAACGAGCTTTCGCAAACAAGAAGAAACCTTTTATACAGCTCCCAACAGTATTGTTTGGGTACGTAATAACAATTGCACCAGTCACCTGGCGATGAGAACAATACCGACCTTCCTCTCAGGTATAATTGGGCTAACAACCAAAGCTTCGTTTATTGTTTGTTCGTATACAAGTGAACATCACAAATACCGTTATGACTTAAAATGTAATAGAAATGGGATTCCTTACTAATGGTGTAGGCTTTATTTACACACGAACTACATTCACAGGGTGCGTAACTCGAGATATAAAAAATGATATGAATATTGTATATTATAACATTTTAGTTGTATTTTGATCTATCGTACGATAATTGATATTATTTATTTTGTTTTAAGTTGACACTAAGTATATCATAATTGATCTTGTAATAGTTGAGACACAATAGGGATCACACAAACCACTAATACACGTTGCCACTCAAGACGGCACTGCAGTAATTACATATCGACATATGTCGGCGGTACCGACTCCGATGATATTGGATGATAATTTGTTTAGCAAAGTTGTAAAATACCGCCTTCCTGAGTATATACTTTGATTTAATAGGACACATTTGCTACCTGTATTAGAATCTATATTTCAGTTTAATATGTTTACCAGCATTTCCGAAAACGATTTGCTGAAATTATCTACAACATGTTTGTGAACTATCATAAAAGAAATTTCTATGCTATTCCATAATTAGGTATTACAACCTGGTTACAGAGCTTATACCTCTCAGGTCTGTACCAGCATTGCCTAACATAATTATCATCAAATACGTAGTACGTAGGAACATATAGACAAGTCTTTCATCTGCTTTGATGTATATAATAAGACTTCTATAATTGTGGAATTGAATGATAGGGATATGCTATACGGTGGTCACAAAATGTAGTAAAACTGCAGGCTTGTTTACAATATTTTGTGACCCCAAACATCCTTATCCTTCATATCCAAATATACTTCGACATATCAATTATTATATCACACCTTTTTGAAAACAAAAGTTCGAAGAAAACCGCGACTGCAAGTCAGTTCCCTATACACGAAAATTGTGTGATACATTATCTTGAACACAAATCCTGTTGTTTGTGTACATTGTGGTGAAAACAACTTAGTTTCAGAATGACGTTAGAATACTACTAAAAAAAATAGTAATTTAGTTAACGCAGTGACGTCGCGAGGCTGTATTCCATGTTCAGTAATACAGCCTCAGGCGACATGAGTGAATTGAATGGGCTAAACCAGTATTACACCCGTAGGTATGAGAGAAAACAATGTGTTTACAAGCTATGGTTAGTTTGTATTATATAAGCGGATCTAAAACAGCATGTCAAGTCAATTTTAATTTTGATACCGTTAGAATTTGTTCCTAGAGGTGATCGGGAACCGTGGATCTTGCCGTTAACTAAGCGACATTCATATCTAGCAAAGGCAACACAATGGTACCATAAAATGATCAATAATTACACTAAATTAGAATATCCGTACTTTGGATTAGGTGTCCTTCCCTTTCGATAAGCTCGTAAAACCACTAAGTGTGAGAACCTTCAGAATTATCGGGGCGCATGCCTTCAGCCATATTGGATTTCACCACAAAACAAAGCCATGCACATTAGGAGCTTTGTAACACGAAACTCGAGGAGTAAAACAATGACCTGTGGAGGCATTATATCATTTTAAGATACCACTACCATTCATTTTTTATCATTATTATTATTTACATATTTAGAAATATTGATTTCATATCCATGTAACGCCACTCCCACGTCGATCCAATGTAATGCGATTGTGTCGTCACAAAACCTCGACGTTGCGTTCTTCAAGAAGATGTACTAGAGCAATACGGGAGTTTCGAGATCCCAAAACGACGTTGGTAAAGTACAATTTCCGTATTCTTCTTTAATTTCTATTATCATTTAGTATGATGCATATCTAATATAAAAATGACGGACCTTTCACGAGGTTCATACCTCCCTGGTAGAATAGCAAATAATGAAATCGTGATATGAAATCTATGATAAAGAGTACACATAGGTTTTTGTATTATATTTTCTTAACATAAACGTATATCTTAACCTTTGTACCTGTAATTACAATTTTATCTTCTAATACGCTGATATATCAACCAATAAAATGCGACATTATAAACGGCGACGTAATTATTACGTAATATTATGATAATTTAATTTTAAGTCGATGAAAATGCTTCTTACACGGAAAAAGGATTATAATAGTTTATTGTCTGCGATGTGTTTTTATACGTTTTATACAACTTCATAACAATTCTGTAGAATTAAGATATACCAGGAAAGTTGTAGCTTTTAAAGTTTTATTATATGGCGTATGCTGTAATTCACCATGAGTTTTCGTTTGGAAGAAAGGGAGCTGGTTTCTGTTTTTGATAAAAGAAAATAATATCGTTGTAGGCTTTGTACTAATGATATTGTATTATTGTTTTCGTGTTTTTATTTGTATTATGTTGATATATTTATGATATTTCATGAATTATATGCATATTTCCCGTTTCCTAACAAGACGTTTGGAAACTTGGATGGAGGTCTATACACACACACATGTGATTATAGCTTGAAGCATCTGAATTACAATTTTTTTTATCATTTGCATTGGTTAAATGCTCTTTTACCAGTGTCTGGTCGGAGTATTCCTTTCGTTAAACACATCTACAGTAGTATCCCTTTAGGACTGGTTACTATAAATATAAATTGCACGTAATGCTTTCAGTGTAAAATGCATCTTTCATAGCACATGCCACTGGTAGCAAACGTTATCACTTCTCTCATTCCTGGTAGCCTTGCAGGCAGGCGCGTACCTACCATGCACTCACGTCATTTTCGTGTTCCTTTTAGAATTAATACTGATAAAGTTTATACACAAAATCCATGAGAGCAAATCGTTTTGCCTAAATTGCAGATAGTGCCATGGAGAATTCGTAAAGATATGAAATCAAAGTCAGCTATAAAGAACAAATTGAATGCTAAAAGTTGTACGCTAATCGCCAAAACGTATCTAATGGTTACAGTGTACCAATCCCCACTCATTCAGTGTTTAGTTCATTATATATGCTATAGTATGCTTAGACTATTTGAAATAAACGTTATTTTGACATTATATTGCCAATTCAACTCTAGGGAAATAATTATATGAAGTAATAATCTACTTTTTTATTTGTAACTGTTTTTGTAACATGTTTTATTAGAATATTAAAAAATCTTGGATTTTTCACATTGCTATAAATAATATAATGATAACACCAAATAAAACAATGATTGATGTCAATTAGATATATATATCACCAAATTAAGTAAATCGATTGGTATAATGATAAAAGGAAATGATACCATGACACACGTAAATAAAATAATGGTAGAAGTAAATTGATAGATCGGTCAAATCAAATCATATATTGATAAAATGATACAATATATTAATAAGATCAAATGATATAATGATAAAACCATATAATAAAAAGGAAACGCAAATTTATTTAGCATATTTAAACCATATGACAGCTATGGCGTGTCATACTGTCTTGTGTTAGCTTTTGAGGTTGTACTCAGTATTGTTCCTACATGTGCTGCCAGACTTCGGCTATTAAATGTTATCATCGACATATCATACAAAGGTTCTACTAAGTTCATCTATAGAGCCCTGAAACTGGCAGATCACATGGTCAGAAAAGACCATGATTATCTGGAAGGAGCAGTAAACGTATTGGTGGCATATATCTCATTAGTAATGTAATCGCCAATGATAAGTTTAGCATAACTAAATCAACATAGGCAGTTCTGTTTAAAGATAGGTTCCCTGATTCTTGTGTTCATGAATTGTTTTCAGTTTTGGTGTTTCACTGGGCTTTGCAGGAGAATAGCTTTGTGTACATTGTAAATACTGAATTTGTAAAGTAACGTTCAGTGAAAATAATTAAAACTCGTTTATAACGAACTTCAAGATTCAACATTTAATTCGCTATACAATTCGTTCGTTGCGTGAGATATGTATTCATTATACATTGTCCTGGTTTAGATATTTACTTAGACATCATGTACATCATGTTGTCTCCGAACAACGACTGTGACAGAAATTCAACAAACAATAAACAATGGAACAAACCTTTTTTTTCATTTTAGGAAAATACAATTATAAATTATACGATTCTACGTCATTTATATATCCGCTAATTCCATTTACGTTTTAAAACATTAATCATTGCGGAAATGAAGTGAAATGAAATTCATGAAATTTGATAGCCTCGAAGGAGATTTGGTTCACAGTTGTTTATTATACTTATTCATATTACACAGTCATGCAGTTGGGTTAAATCATTTTTTCTTTTATTTAACATGAACATTCGTTCTAAACAAATCGTTATACTGCATAAGTAAATAATTAATTCATCGGAAATTCATTAAGTGAAATTATTTTGAGAAAAATAGCGTAATCGAAATTACGCTTTAACCAATATTAAGATGGTTAATCAGTACTCAATCAATGGTTTCTTCTTCTGAAATCAGAAATGTTTTACACTACGATTTGGTGCGAAATTCTAGTCATTTTTTGACATCCACTAGCTGATTAAGATTCCAAATGACCGCAAACTGTTCAAAATGGTGAGAACTTCTGGGCAATTAATGTCACTTAATTTTAGTACCGACAGTCCGCTATGTCCTTCTGTGTTGTTGGGATAGCAATGTTTTCTCACGTGAATTTATTACATCACTCCAAGAGTGAAATGCACGAGGGAGTGAGTACCATTTAGAACCCCTTCTAAGCGTTGTCAACCTGGCTAATTGTAAAGTATTACTACCTTTTAGCTCGAAGTTCATATCCATCACCGTTATCTAGGTTTTTAGTACACTTACAGTACGCTTTATATCTCACTTAAAAAAGATAAAAAGTGCCCTGGTACACTGCAATTGACTCGAACGGTGGCAGAGGCCGGGTGATGCGTGTGTACATCATTCAGTATTGACAAATCACTATGAGCTTCAAACGCTTGAGTTATATTGCCCTCTCCATTTCCTTGTCTATGATGGTATAAGGTTTATCGTTGCATGTTGTGATTTTCTGAGTTAATAAAATTAGCAATACTCTGTAGTCCTTGACATGACTGACGGTCTCTAAAACGACGGACTATCCGGATGGCGCACAGCAATTTCTAAACGTGTTTTACACTTGAAACTTGTTTAGAAAGCATACTTTGATGTATTTGAGAAAGCAAAAGTTTTATGTTCTCAAATCTTCTATAAAGATCCTACATAGTGTAGTCTGTGTGTGTTAATTGACTGAAACCGGAGTTTGGTTTCTGAACATGTAGATATAATAATGATTGATTTGTGTAATGGAGTGTTCGACCTTGATTATAATGGCCCCTTTATAAGCTACACAAAACATAATTTTATAACGAAATTGCTTTGCTTTAAATCGATACGTTTATTCCCATATAAACAATAAGATATATTTATTCTTTGAACATTCCTACATGTATATATGTTAATAGGAATATCCAATCAGATACAGTAATTTAGGCATGTCCCAGAAAGTCTCTAACTGTATGTAAAAACACTCGTTAATAAGGAAATCAATTGGTCGGCGCGTTCGACAAGGCTCATTACGGACCCCCTGATTGACATGCCTTTCGCTTATATATTTCGTTTTATCGAAACACTATATAGTCTTAGCTTCATATCATTTCGTTTTATCGAAATACCATTTTGTTTTATCGAACTGTTATTTCATTTCATTGAAATTTTAATTCTTTTGGTATCGAAATACTGTTTTGTTTAAACGATAAAACCAAATACTATTTGGTTAATTAGACATTGATGTCACTTAATTTTTTTTAAATTTTAATCGGGGTAGGAAAAACATTCTGATTGCAAACAGAATAAATGAATAAATAGTGCAATCAATGCTTAAATAAATACAATTAATTTTATAATTCATTTGATAAAATAAAGTATATTTAAATATACTATTTTAATGATTTTAAAGAGATTCTTTTTCCGAATCAATACGCAACGTCAATGCTTCTATCGTGGTGCCACGATTACGTCTGGGTTTCGTACCATTCTCGGATTTTGTTTCATAATGGAATGCAAAAAAAGTGGTCAATCGATCAGAGAGCCAGATTTGGTATAAAAAAATTGTACGAAATATTATTCCGATAAAACTAAATAAAAAAGGGCAAGCCATGTCAGCCAGGGGGCTCCGTAACTCATCCTATAATTATATCACTGATATCGCGATGATTATATAAATGGCTGTGTAATCGGGCAATGAAAGTGAACAGACATGACATGCCACGTCATAATTGTCGTGCTTTGTATTTTGAGTGTTTGTTTAACACTCTGATATACATGTACAATTGATACGATGGTCGTTAACAGCCAGGTAAAATGAAACGGACATTTGTCGTCATTTTATGCCATAAATGGAACAGTTAAGCACAGCTAAGCATTGGTATCAATGCTGATAATAAATTTTCCACAGTAAGTGATAAGTAAAAAAAACACGCACGATTCAATGGATTTTCCAAGGGAGTAATTTTCTATATCATCTGGCAACGTCAATGTTCAATTGTGACGTAACGATAATGCAGGTTTTGCGCTATTCTCAGATTTCATTCATAGTGATATGAAACAAAAAGAATCAGTCAATCAGAAAGTCAGAGTTAGTTTGAAAAAAAAGAAAAGAAACAAAAAATTATTGATTTATGAAAGAATTGTACAAAAGGACGTGAAAGGAATATTAAAATGATTGACCGCTTTGATATCTTTCTGTACCACAAATAGGCAAGGTAGAGAAAAGTCAAAGATTTCAGCTTCGAGGTGGATAATTCCGTGTGGATATCTCTTCTGGTCCTACTAAATGTCTAGGCGGCAACGCTATCGCGTTCGTAAGATTCTCAAGGGACATCAATCTAACTCTGCGCATTGAAATGATCATATGTGTGAACGAATGTGTGACATCATAGTTCTTTTTCCAGAACGCTTGGACCTGAACTTTAACGAATTCATCACTGAATGTGTGATACTGTTGTTTATATTTCCAGGACGTTTGAACCTGAACTGTAACGAATTCATCACTGAATGTGTGACACCATAGTTTTATATCCATATTCCTAGAACGTTTGAACCTGAACTGTATCTAATTAATCGCTGATATTTGATACCATAGTTTATAAGTCCAGAACGTTTGAACCTGAATTGTATCGAATTCATCAATGATTGTTTGATACCAAAGTTCATATTTCCACTGTATTAAATTAATCACTAAACGTTTAACCTCTCAATTTTTCGTTCATGTCATAAAACAAGAAAAGATCAAGTGTCGACGTTTGCATGGGTATGTTCTCCATTCTACATTTTTACGTGAAGGAAAGCAACTTTATCAAGATGTCGGAGCTTACAGCTATAATCAAGAAGATTAAGTTCACACCGGGAAGCATTCCGTTCTAGCTGTAGGAAGTTCCCCTTCCCCGATGATTTTTTTATCACATGTCTTAATGTCTAACCCCGAAAAGATTTCCTGTACATCATATAGTATTTCCCCTGTACAAGAAGGGATTTTCTGGACTGAACAGGTATACTCTGCAGATTTTGCCTAACATTTATTGTGTATCCCTATGGCTGTATTACTCATAAAATCACATGAATCTGTATAAACTATTGTATGTTACATTAACTGCCTCTCGTAATTGTATTGACAAAAGAAAAGTTTAAAGCATTCCATGGACTACAGTGCAATCCAGCTCTGTAATGGGCATTCCATTCCTCTATTTATTACCAACAGATTTATGTAAAAACTAAATCACGGAGTAACAATTTCAATTACAAAATAAAAAAAGTATGTTCTAAACGATTAAAATCTATATCTGTGCTTATTTATGTATACAAAAAGTGTGATCCCGACATAACTCATCTGTGGTCACGAGGTAAACCACGCGTGATCACGGCATAAACCATGCGTAGTCACGACATAAACCAGGTGTGGTCACGACATAAACCACGCGTGATCACGACATAAACCATGCGTAGTCACGACATAAACCAGGTGTGGTCACGACATAAACCACGCGTGATCACGACATAAACCACGCGTGATCACGGCATAAACCAGGTGTGGTCACGACATAAACCACGCGTGATCACGACATAAACCACGTTTGATTACAACATAAAACACGTGGGATTACAACATAAACCACGCGTAATCACGGCATAAACCACTCGTGATCACGACATAAACCACTCGTGGTCACGACATAAACCATGCGTGGTCACGACATAAACCACTCGTGGTCATGCCATAAACCACTCGTGGTCACGACAAAAACCATGCGTGGTCACGACATAAACCAGTCGTGGTCACGACATAAACCACGCCTGATCACGACATAAACCACGTGTGGTAACAACATTATGCACGAGTGATCACGACATAAAGCACGCGTGGTCACGACATGAATCACGCGTGGTCACAAAGTAAACCACTTGTGGTAACAAAATAATGCACGTTTGATTACAACATAAATCACGCGTGGTCACGATATAAACCATGTGAGATCACGACATAAACCACGCGTGGTCACGACATAAGCCACATGTGTTCATGATCACGTATAAAAACAACGGACTATTTTCGACCTGGTTAAAGTGTATGGTATAAATGATTCGCTACTATGTTTCTTTTGATGTATTTTATGTTTAATGATAAATTGTATTCAGTTATAACTCATTATTACTAATGAGTATCAGAAAGACTCACTAACCCCTTTGAGTAGTCTAATTATCCTCATGTTAGAACAATGCAGTATTAATTAGTTTGTGAATCCCTGCCATCGTTGTCATTAGTATCACAGTAATATAATAACTGCCACAAAAATTCATCGTTACAAATCAACACGATACCCTGGGTTTTACAAAGCCATTATTAATTATAAAACATATAAATTACTTCATATTTGAGAATATTTTTGAAATAATATAAGCAAAGATGAATAATGCTGGTGATACGAACATTTAAACGCAAATGTAAATAAATCTTATTAATGAACACTTCAGGCATCACTCAATAAATTATATTTGGCTTGTCTACGAATCAATTATGTGGTTAGCTGACCAGATGGATTTTATTAAAAAGTTTGTATACATCCTGGCTAACCTTACGTCTTACTTTTGACTTTAAACTGCTGGTAAATTTTGACAAAATGTACGTTTAAAGTAAAATCTTGGTCAGACCACATATCGTTCACTAAATCACCATGGCATTATGTTTGATAGAGTCTGAAGCAATTCACACCTATTGTTTCAACCTATTTTACTTAACATACACTCTGGCAAAGTGACTCTGCGTTCTTTTATTGTACATTTGCATAAAAATGGTCTCAGGTAACCACTGCCAGGAATGACCCGAATAAAACCTTAGCAGAGATATCTAGAAACCAGACTTTTTAACCCACTGTAAGCAAATGGCTGGCGGGCTACTCAAATCGCCTTTCTCCGAAGGCACGTCGTCCGTACGTTTTTTGTTACCTGCTATTTCTCAGAAAATACTGAAGGAATGTGTTGCAAATCCTATGTTCATATGTAGGTTCCCCGTAGACTCCAGTGATACCTATCATTTATCGGGATCAATCAGAAATGGCCGACAGGAAGCCATAATGAATTTCGGAAGTACCACGAAATTACCAGAAAGTACTAAGAGATTTACTTCCTATCTCGTCTGCCTTACTGAACACTATGGTTTCAACTTCACATGTAAACTCCCATTAGGACTTAGATTTTTAAAAATTGACTCATTTGCAACATGGCCAACTGGCAACCATCTTTGATTCTGATATTTGACATTTACCCATATGTCTAATGAAATACAAGGTACTAAATGGACCTGTCTCGAATTTCATAAATATCCTCTATCTATTTTACCCAATCTCTTTCTGGCATTCCTTCACTAACCCTCTCTTATTGAGGGTCTTATGTAGAAACACCAACTGCTAAAGTGCAAATCTTGTTAGAGCGAATATTTACAAAAGAAGGAACTTTTGATGTACAGACACGTCTTTCACAGTAGAATTATACAAGGAAAATGAGCAAAAAGATGTAAGTGTAGCATGTTTGTCCACTGAAACAAATTTGCACCAGGGTAATCCTACGTAAAGGCCATTCAGAGGTTAGGGACACTTTGATTACACATTGGTGCACCCGTGTTTGCAAAATAATTTCTTAATGATTATGTGATAGAGAGTATCTGTCTTACTAAAGGATTCATATATTTGATTGCTTTCTATTCATTTATGTTTCCCTCTTAACATTAACTGTTTGAAAGAAACGCATTTTAAAAATTTATGAACATTAATTTTTTTTTCTTTTGCGTAAAATATATATGTTAATTTTTCATATTATTTCGCTAAAAGTTTATATGGTAGATAACTCTCTATTTTTGTATTTAAGCATAAACTATCTTCCTATGGCACTATATAGACCATAGATGCCATAGGATTATATTTTACTACTTATATTTACATTATTAACTCATTTTGGGGTTTCAGCATTAACACTGTTTAAGCTAAGCCAGAACAAGAAACCGACGATTTAATTCACGAGATGGACCAGTCATTGTGACGGTGATCGGTTGACGCAAACACGTTAACATTAGTGGCGTCATAATACTCACGTTTTGGGTGTCAGTTATACCCACATATACTTCACTTTGCTTTGGCTTGTTTTCATAGTAGAAGTGATAAGCAAATGTAAATATAGATAAATAAGTATATCAGTTAGACGAATTACAGTGAATCCGCTTATCGGTATAAGTATACTATTCCATATTAATTATCGCCTTTGACATCGGTATTTAACCACATTATTTAAGGAATATATGTTTATTTTGTCAATGTTATGAGGGTATAATGATAATGGAGCACGTGTAAATTATGTAACCCCGGCGAAGCCCGGTTACATAAAATTTACACGGGCTCCAATATCATTATACCCTCATAACCTCAACAAAATAAACATATATTCCTTATATTTTAGTTTTTCAAGTAAATGAATATTATTTTTCCCGCGGCAGTCGTATATTTTTTGTTAAAATACCCATATTTTTTTCTCTCCCTTCATCGTCAACGAATTCGATTGAACAGCTGATTTGAATCGAGTCATTCATATGTTCCCGCCAAAAGTGGGGTTATGACCCAATGTTGCTACGCCATCGACTATTCACGTAACAATAGAATCGCCGCGCGTGTTGTGCTAACATTATACACTGATAATGATAATATTAGATAACATGGTTATTTAGTCTATGTCAGTGCAAATTGTAAATATACAGTAATAATGTCGATACGGAAACGTAAATAACAATGACAACTGACATTAATTAATTAATTAATTAATTAATTAATTAATTCATTCATTCATTCATTCATTCATTCGTTCGTTCCTTTATTCATTCATTCATTCATTCATTCATTCATTCGTTCGTTCCTTTATTAATTAATTAATTAATTAATTCATTCATTCATTCATTCGTTCCTTTATTCATTCATTCATTTATTTATTCATTCATTCATTCATTCGTTCGTTCATTTATTCATTCATTCATTCATTCATTTCTTTATTCATTCATTCATTCGTTCGTTCGTTTGATCGTACGTGGGTTTTGTAATTCATTCATTCAACCAATCTTCAATAAAACAATCCACTATTGCACTCCTTTTATTTATACTATAATGGCACACAAGATATAAGTGTATGTCAGAAATTTTACATCAAAGATCTTCATCAAAATATCAAAATTACACGATATGTGTCGACCATAAAATACAGTAGCACAGTGTTTATTTAGAACCTACATACTAATGTATTACTGCCCTGCAGGTAGGGCGTTAGAATTGTACCTGCTGGCCCTATTGCATGATCGTAAAAGGCGACTAAATTTAGGATCTTATCTTTTCTCTTCTTCCTAACTGACTTTTATCTTTCATAATACCCCCCTTGGCAATGCCTCACTTTTGGCCTTAAGTTGAGCGTTCGCCCCTGTGAGGAAGGCTCTGGGTTCTGTCCCCTGGCCGAAACACACCAAAGTCTATAAAAGTGGTAGTTTCTGCTCCTGCTTAGCGCTCAGCATACAGGGAGTGGGACGACTGGTTCGCTCAGTATAATGTGACTGGGTGGGGTGTGTTTCTTGGTGTCTTCGGCGGCATGCTTCAGTGATATAGCACTATAAAAAGGGCAACAGTTCCACTATACAAGAAGACTCTACATGAATATACCGCAGTCTCCCAAAACATGCACCTCCCACAACATACACGCAACACAGCATACATGGAAGGCCGTCCTTACATGGCCATAGCTGTTAATAGGACGTTAATTAATCAAACAAACAAAAAACTAATGCATTAAAGACAAAAAATATATCAAACACTGCTCTATCATAGAACTATCCCTCGAAACTTTATCAATAGTAGGGTTTTGCGTTAGCATCTCATACTAAACTATACCCATTTACTACGTATTACTAAAAACTTTTATTTTCTCTTTCCAACGTATATTCTATGATTGGGGTTTGATGGTCGCCAACGCTACATTTCCTTTTTTAATTTTTGTTTTGATTTTATCAATATTTCAGTATTAAAATGACGTTACAGCGAAAAAGCTTTTTACTATAAAATATTTGTATTTTAAATGCAATTTAAAAAATAGCTGAAAATTAGAATATCTTTTTTACGAGGTGTTAAACTAGATCGGCATCTTCAGGTATTGCCTTTTCGTTCCGAAATTTGCTGTTGTTTTCTTGCTCGCTCAATACAGATTTGTATCTGAAGTTTAAACATATGCATGCTATAAACTTAAGTATGGATGCATAGAAAACATAGATTCTTTATGATTTAGAAATGACAGACGAACGATGCCATTGCTGTCATGTTTACAGGATACGAGAGTCAAAACATCTCCTTATACCTTGTAAATAGTAACTACGACTAACTAAGTTAACATAATGGAAAGACCAATGACTTGCCAACATGATGTTTCTGTATAAGCAACAGTTACTAATACATAAGATGTCGAAGGTTGTTAAAATGAAACCAGTAAATGAAAGCTTTATGTTATACAAAACAACCCAAAGTTGTGTTGAAACACAGTAATGTGTTTGATCACACGAAAAAGTTGTTTAAGTTTTGCGTTTATCGTATTGAGTCTCCAATGGGACAACAGAACCAAGCTAAAAATAAATGTCTTGAAATTTTCTTTTGGGCAAAAGATTGGACATGTCATTGTACGTTATGAATATTTGTTTCTCATTAATAATCAGTGTTATATGTATCATGGCAAGGCTAATCTAACCTGAAGACAGCCGCATGGAATGGATTCCTGTAGGATGGTACCGAAGTAAATTTCAACATGTTAATCTAAGAATCATGCCAAGCGTTTTTACGAAGTACTAGTTAACAGGCAATTTATAAATTTTAACGAATACAGCATAACTAATCAGCATGACGTACGATATTACCTGCTGTCCAGCCTCTTATGTAAATATCAGTACACGACGTACCACTAAACACAATATAAATCACAGGATGTGCCTTAGTGTGTTGCATGAGTACATGTGTAAGAAGGAATGGAGCGTACAGTGTGGTTGACGGTGCATGTTATGCACAATGAAAAAAGCTTCGATATATTTAGGATATCAAGAGGAACTTAATATCTATCTAACCTTTTATTATATAATTAAGCAAGAAAAAATTCTGGAGTACAGGATTCATCCACCGGTAGGTCTTGAGAATTCACCACTTTTGGGGTAAAAAGTAAGAAATCTGTATCAATTAATTTTCGCATCACCAACCATTGAATATGGATTTATATACAGTGTTGTTTTCCTTTTTATGTTGGTTACGTAAGTGGAGATATACGCTTCGTTTTGGCGATGTGAATAATATTTTTTTCGACCTTGTCCAAATTTTACGTCAAAAGTATTCCTTGAAGTCATCATCAGCAGAGTATTTCTAATTTCTGTGATCTATCTCATTACGTATATCCAATAGAATTATTCGATCTACTTTGAGAAAGAAAGTTTTATCCGCTGTCCACATTTAAAAGAACTTATCGATGCACCGGAAACCGAATCGTAGATGCAACACTGTGATCAGGAGTGAAAAATCCTAGATAGTGTGATATCAGTCCGGCCTGATAACTCATATTGGCACGGGCTGATATCAAATTATACCGCCCTAACATGATATCCGTCTGCGCTCTGATATGACAGAGCGGAAAGCATTAGTATCATATATGATAGTCTATTTGTGTTTCTATATTATTGGTATTAGTAGGGGTTGGGGAGAGGTCTAATTGGCGAAGGTCGTGTATTATTGTTTTTGCACAAAACATGTTCTACAGGAAATTACAATCCCAGATGATTACAGAGATACTAATTAGATATGATAATAAGTGATTACAATTACAAGTGTAGTTCATAAATATGTACACATAGTTTATTATTAATTCTATTTATTAAAACTTGTTCAAAACATGTAGCGAAAGTACAAAAGATTTTTTTATTAATTGCCATTGCCATAGTTTCCTATTAATGAGTTGGCGTAAATATCAAATTTGGTATGTTTGCTAATTTAACCCTTCCTTGACCTAAATACTATAAAACTGCTCTGGCGGGACTGCCAGTAGTTTGAAGTTGTTTTGTGAGTTGTTCTGATAAGTTTAGGAACCAGGCCAAATGAAAAATTTAGGTAGCTGTTTATATCTGGGTTTGTATTCCTAATTTATCAACACATTAATGTGAAACGCAGCCGAAATAAAATGCTATCACACATCCTTCAACACCTGCTCACTACCAATTTTTTTACTGCTAGTCTAGTACTTCCACTTGCCACTATTTGACGTTCAGTATTCCTCTGATGAATCAGGTTTTCAATTTATTCGCAGTTTTCTGATAAAAACGTAATCTAAATACATGTAGTAACGATATCTTTTGAGCGTCTAAATAAATAAATAGCAGTATCTTAACGTATGGTGGATTTTTTTTCTAATTCTAGCTCAGTGGAAATTTAAAGATCCAAGTTTATGACGCATTAATGTTTGTCTTAAAACAGTCTGTATAATACTATATTAACAGATCAGAGGTTAAGTGACGCATAAACATTTGTCGTAAAACAACGTGTAAAAACTGTATTAACAGATCCGAGTTAAAATGACGCATTAATGTTTGTCGCAAAGCAGCGTGTAAAATACTATATTAACAGATCCGAGTTAAATAGGCGAATTAATATGTGTCGTATCAGCAGTGTACATTGCTACACGGCACAATTATATTCGCAGACATGGAAATGACACGTTGTGTTTAGTAAAAGCATATATATTGTAAACCACTTCTTTTCCCCTTAATTTTCTCGTTTGCAGACAATACGTGAGTTTGAGATCCCAAAACGACACGAATTAAGTACAATTTACCGTCGATTACTCCAAAACGACATTGGTAAAACAAAATTTCCATCGATAAGTCCAAAACGACGTGGTTAAAATACAATTTTCCTTCGAATAGTCCAAAACGACGTGAGTGAAGTACAATTTACCGTCGATTGGTCTAACACGACGCGGGTTAAGTACAAGTTATCGTCGATTACTCACACAGTGATTATGTTATAAAATTCACTCCAAAAATGACACAACGTACATCGAAGATTTGATTTTGAATGTAGCTGGCATATAGGATACATCTGTCACGAACGACGCTGATCTAATTATAGTGTGAAAATATCAGCAATACATACCTGTAGAAACTGGGATACTAAGATCCTGCTACATCAGAAATTCCTTAACATGTCTCCATATACTATATTTGTTGAGCAAGAGACACTATTCATAACGACTATAATTGTCTGACACCACCATTAGAATTGTACCTTCTCAATAAATTTCTTAGAAATGTATCTATTCATCTTTGCTAATGGAATCTTTAGCGTTTGAATGACCGCAGACGTTTTTTAATCATATGCAAGGTGTTATAAGCTAGCGCTTATTCCCTTTGAAGTGCAATAATTTATTAAGTCTACCTTCCAATATGAATCAGCTGTTGTAAAATTAAATAAATTAACACAACGCGGGGTCCATTTAAGTAATTATTTTAGTTACCGAGATTTATAGAACCAGAAATTCGAAAAATGTAGTTTTATGAAGATGATGATAAGGATAATTGCACTGTGGCTTTCATGATCTCACCAGGAATGACGTCGCGGTATGTTATATAGATAAAAAAACTTGTTTACGCTTCTTACAGATTAATCTGATGTCTCTAATGAAAGATGAGTGTAGGCGTATTTACATTCGGTATTCCTTTATATTTTTATATGAGTGTCTTTTTCTGTTTTTTTTTTTTTTTTTTTTTTTTTTTCGTATTGCATAAGTTAACACCAGATATAACGAGTAAGTCAAGGTCTAACACCTATTTCTTTGGAACCCATAATTAATCCAAAATGAGTAATTGATGGTTAATAACTCGTGTGTATGATTACGGCGTTAAAATATGTTTGCAATGAATGGTAAGCACACGTAAATACGCAAGAGCCAGGCTCAAGGATACACCAGATTTTTTTACTTTATACATAATAATATAAGATACGGGTCAAGGAAGTAGTATTAAAAGGACAATTTAGCGAGGCTAATTATTTTATATAACTACGCAGCAAAATATGACATAAATGTATTTTTCTGAATTCCTTATGAAACATATAACCAGAAATATTGACAAATATATTGCCAAAGTCACGCACGTTAAGCAAATACTTAGGAGTTGATGAAATTATTTTACAAACAACATGCATCTGATAAGGTAAACACACTACTGTAAGAGCGATATGAGTAATTCTAGACAAACATTTCTTTACTACACTGACAATGGCCAGGGTTCGGCGTACAATACCTCCAACAACTATGTGTAATGGCGGACAGCGAGCAAGTTTGAACATTTTACAAACATTTCACTATAGTGGGCTTTTCTTGCTTACACAGTAAAACCAACTAATCAAATTATTATAGGAACTGGTTTGTTTCCGATAAATGTGAAAATTTAAATGTACTCTTACACTGAATTGTCCCTTTAACAGTTGTTTTCCAGATGATAACACTGGATCCTTAAAACACATGTTTGTTTATATGTATTATACTACAAGTCTTATTACATTGAGTAATTGATTGTTTGTCTGGTCCGTATGATTTCGTTTATTTATAATTCTTAAAATGTATGTACAATACGATAAAAATCAGAAATCATTTTATGAACTTTTGGTATCTCGCAGTATCCAAATGAACCTTCGTTATGTCGATAGCATCCCTATGAACCTTCATTATTTCGATCATATATTCTAGTGAGCTTTCTGTATCTCGATTGCATCCATTGAACGTTCATTATGTCCATTGAATCTTATTGAACCTTAACCATTATGTTTGTTTGTTGTATTTGTAGAGTATAACCTACGAAAAATAATTTGTTTGTAAACAATCCCGAAAGAAATATTCTGACTTTCTGATATGTTTTAGCGATATGTTAGAAGATAATTTACAAACTTTGGATATGTCAAAGCCGCCATCTAAAGTGGTTAGTAAATACCTTGAAGCGTTGGTCCTACTGCGTGCTGCAGTATCCACAATTCTTACGGCTTGCCTGGGTGGCAACTGTTCTTAAATTTGTACACGAACAATGCAAGGAGCACGAAAGGTCGAATACAAATAGATATCTAGGAACTATCTCATAACTGAAGGTCAACAATTGATAGGAATTGTTGAAATGCACACAACCATTTAGTTTTGTCACTTCTGAAGTAGACGCCTAAAAATAATTTCACTAGATAGGGGACAGAGGCGCCATCATGTTTGTCGCATTTTATGGAATTGATTGCTCCCTATGATGTGATGAAACTCAATGAGGTGTGAATTGTGAAATAATCATGACAACGGCATCAATACTGACCATCGAATTACACACTGTAGACAGCTGTGTAAAAACTATTGGATAGCAACACAAAGGTTCAAGCCTACTTCCTCGCCCGTACCTGAAAACGTATGAAAAAGCACGCCATTTGTGAAGATATATGCGATGCGATGTGCATATTGAAACAAATGGCAAACGAAATTCATTGTACATTTTATACCATTGTACAAAGCTTTGTCTCTTTAAATAGGTCAATATTGTGATAACATTCAATTTTTCATGACGGTTTTTAGTGTTTTATGCAAATCAATACACGAGAAAGGCTTTTTGTAACTCAGGAGTTCAATAAAATGTATGCCGATTTCGTTACCGATGTATCAATCTTTCGCGTCAGACCATTTCCATTATTTGTAAATGGAGTATACATGTATATGAGGTGTTGTGGAAATCTAGTTCAAGAATTGGCTGTGAAGGTTATTATTGCATAACACTGATCAATTGCTTTATCAGCATACCTCCGCAAATCCGTCTGCAGCATTCAATTCACACGGGATTTATGATAGCGCTCTGCAACATAATGGATTTGTCTATCAACTATCATCACGTTGTCACTTGCAACAGCTACTGTGCGTCAATAGTACATCTATTTTAGTGCTGTTGAAATATCGGGAGTGACTCTGCTATATCGGGTGCGCCATAACAACGTTCTTTACACTGTAAAGAATAATTAATCGTGTGCCTCGACCAGGGATCTATTTAGGTTTCCGTCGTGACAAGCCAGCGACACTAGCGACAGAGGCAAAGACGCACGACTCGTCAACTGAGTGTTCGACTGTATCTAACACCATAACGTACCACACTATCCATCTCCTTGTATAATGATTTACAATTGTGTTAACTTTATTAGCTTAGATAAATCAAGAATTGTGTTTGATAGACAGCAGCACATATGGTATTAAATGTCTATGAAAGCCCCATAACCTAATCACCAAAACCAAAATCAAGACACTGTCATCAATTAATGACTTTGACAAAATAGTTGGCGTAGATATATGGCTGTTGTTTTTATATCAATCAGTATCGTATAAGATATGAAGGATAGCACGAGACAAAGATGTTATCATCGAGACATTATTTACAACAGTAATGGATGTTGTCACACCGAGCTCTACACATAATTTACAATAGTGATTGTTGTCGAGATATAGCAGCGAACTCAGGACATTGCAGCGAACTCGAGACATTACAGCGAACTAGAGACATTACAGCGAACTCGATACATTACAGCGAGCTCGAGACATTACAACGAACTCGAGACATTACAGCGAACTCGAGACAATACAGCGAACTCGAGATAATACAGCGAACTCGAGACATTACATCGAGCTCGAGACAGTACGGCGAACTCGAGACATTGCAGGAAACAAGGGACATTGCAGCGAACTCGAGACATGATTCACAACAATTATTGATCTTGACACACCAACCACGACATATCAGTTACAACAGTAATTTATGTTTTAACTCATTGTAGGTATGTCATTTTTCAGAAAAGTCCAATATGTCAAAGACAAAATGAAATATTATTTGCAAATTGGAGGTGCATGAAATATGGAGTTAGCTATGGTATACTATAAAGAAGGTTTTCGGCTTTTATTGAAATAGAATATATATTTATTTGTTATCATACATACATATGTCATGCTTGCTTTTGATCGGGATATTGAGCATTAATTTTTAATTCAATTGTCACTATCAAATATAGAATGTCTATATAACTTCTTGTCACCTTTTTTTCTCTTCTCTCTTTCTTTTTCTTTCTTTACTTTTTTACTCATGTTTTCATTAGTTGATTCATTATTCTTCATATAAGAATATATCTACATTTAACTCATATTCTTCACGATCTCTCCTTTCTAGTTCATCCAATTATCTCTTCTTTCCTTCCCAATTCTTTGTTCTTTTTTTATTTTTTTTGTCTCTCCCTCCTCCCCCTCTATCAAAAAATCAAGCAATGCAATTATAATGATGAATGAAAGAATGACAGAGTGAAAGACGTGCATGGAAGATAACTATATTAATATTTCATGATTATGTAATTGATGTAAAATTGATATATTGTTTGACGAAAAATAAAAAATTACCAAAGAAGGTTTTCGGATGTATCTCGAGAAAATGCGTTTGTATAAAGATTATAAGATTTAAAACATCTGTTTTCTTCACTGAATTATCTCTGTATCTGGTGGCAGTGACTTTTAGCAGGAAAAAGATACAAACGTATGATTGGATTACGAGGAAATAGAAGTATTATTCTCTTTTGATCTAATCCATGTCAGGTCATTTTTATCATCTTCTATTATGATATAATTATTTCCCCGTTATGTTTCCTTTATCTTACACTGGAACAATGTTCTTACCAAATAAAGCTTCTACACCCGACAAATGATACCGCAACGAATTTAATTACCCCAAGCTAGTTAGGGCAACCATGGTTTTACAGATTTTGTATGTTCAAAGTCAAAATAATGTTAATTTATCATATAGATATTGCCTCAGATTAAGTTATTAAAAGGATGGACGGATCGTGTCTGTTGTGTAGTTACAGTAACATATATCATCTTTCAATGGCGTTTTTACAATAAGTTGAGAATCATTACTGACGTGAAATGAGCGCGTGCATAACTTAATTATCCAGGTTCATTAGCTGGGTTTTAATGATAACTCAATTACACACCTAATTGACATACATGTGGATGGTTTGGAAGTCTAAAACATGGGATAGAACACTGTGCTACGTATATATCGCATGTAGTGGTTGAGTCTATCTCGTTGGAAGCATTGCAGAATTCCATTGTCGACTCTTTCTTGTCTACACTGCTGTATAGTACATTGTGTTCGTGTTGCTGTATTGCAGACAACTTGTGAAATGTAAATATTATGTATAGAATTGTAAGTCCGCACTGATAGAGTAACTTATAATGTCTTAGTAGCACGGTATCTTAATGTTATATCGCAGGATATCCGCAGCAAGATAACAAATTTAGTTGGAACGGCTAAAATATTTCTATATGTTTCTATAATTTGCAACGTGGTTTGACTCATACGTAAAGCAACACAATAAACAAAACGCGATACTATATCCTACACAATTATGTGATTTTGTTGAATAAACATACTTTTAATGCTCAAAGGATTACTTTATGGTCTATGGAAAAGTTCCAGAAGTATAATATGCATAAAGATGTACCCAATTGCATGCAATCTGTTTTTACGAATTATAATTGTCCGTATTTTTGGATGATGCGATATGGTGTATGCCAGCTGGAGCTGGTCAGAGACCATACAATAAGATATCTAAAATTGCAGTTTATTTGGCGAGAAATATTTTTGCCGGTCTTTTTATTTCACGGATCAAATTTTCGGGACCAATTCAAAGGCACGCGAAATCGCAAAAATATCATCACCGCAAAAATAACGGGTATACGGTAACTTCGATTACCATGATAGAGGTTGTGGTCACCACAAGTAGTTGTTTTACAGCCACCGGTAACTTACATATGCCTCTGTCAAAGTTTACATGACATTGTACTCGTAAAGTTACGTTACTCTGGGACACTGTACACTGACGTTCATCAGAGGTCGGAAACCGGAATCTGAACAGGGACTCCCGACCTATCCGGGCTTGCACTCACGATCTACAGCACTCAATCGCTTGGCTAGCATGCATGCAGTTTACAGGACTCAATTCATTTGCAGGGATCACCACAGGTGAAAATGATATGATGGAGGAAAGTGCGAAATTTGTTCACTTAAAGAATTCATGCGCGATCTTTTTCCAAAAAAGTTTATTGAAATTAATAAATAAAAAAAGTTTATTGAAATTAATAAATAAAGGAAACAGTTGCATAGCAATAATAGATGGGATTAAAGTCATTTTTCCTTTGCAACTATATGACATTACAATGAAAATGTGCTTGATTTTTACACCATGGGAGGGATAGGCCTACCCCATATTTCACCAGTAAAAGCTTTCTGATCGTCTATATGAGATGTTTTGGTGTGAGCACTTTTTGGGGATATGTACGTCAAAAATTTGATCAATAAAAATGGCGTACAAACATAATATTTTCTCCGTTTTATTCGAAATGACATGTAGTACCGGAAACAATTCTCGGAATAGACAAGTACCTGATAACCTAGAAATTGTTACAATTTGCGAGCAACAACATTTGGCAATACTCAGTTGATCATCCCATAAATAGTTGCAACTCATGATAGGAACAATTCATCAGAGTGTAGAAAAAAGTATGCTTAATCAGTTTATGAAACCGACACTTTAAGTTCATTAATTACTGTGATCTTGATCTAACATTATAAAATTAATCAATAAAGAACAAAAATTAGGTGTAAGAACAATGTATCAATACAATGTTTATTTGATGCATCTTTTTTTACCTGAATTAAAGGTAATTTAATTTGTAGAGAAGATACAATCTTGAAAATAATCCTGTTTTCTTAAATTAGTGACATTAGCACTGAACAATGTGGTTTATGCCATCAACCATAACCTTGTGCATTTCATATTCTTCTAAGTAAAGAAGTTTGGTGTTATGCCAATATGCTTTTACCTTACAGTCTGCGAAATGTTCACACATATATCTGTAGTAGAATTCTGCATTTTATCTAAATAGATAAGATTTTTCTACGTCTTTACTTCCACTTTTATATTTATTGTTTGCTCTTCCTGTTTTCTTTATCGTTCGTTTTTTGTCTCTGACAATAAAACCAGTAAACTCTCCTACTTGAGATGTTTTTTTTTTACTTTTGTTCTCGGGATTTGAAGTGTTTTCATTCTGCAATATTAAAGCCTAAAAAACTGTCGGAGATTATGTTCTTTTTATGACCCTGCCGGTATGAATTTTTTGCTATAGCGATATTATATTGAGTATGTAAAAGTGTAGTTAAGATCTGCGTTGCGTGTCCCTCCATGGGCCATTTTACGAGTAATGCCGATCATATCGTGCTATATGACAAAGCATGTTGTAAAAGATACTCATGAGGATAGATAAGTTTGCACCTTCTTAACAGATAAAACGCCATGGTGTTCTACTTGTGTATATGTATATTTGTAAAAAGCGTTTTAGATTTTGAAAAGTTATGTAATTGTTTATCATTATATAAACATCACAATTGTTCTGTGTGTACTTTGATATCTAAAATCTATATTTACATGTATCCAGATGTCGCCAAAGAATTAAGAGGGTGGAAATAACTTGGTAAGCGATAAACGGCAAGGCCAGTAATTAAAAATAATAATAAAAAATGTATCAGACATTATTACATAGATCATTGACCGATATACCTTTGTGCATATTTATCGTTGGTTGGAGAGAGACGTGATTAATTGTGCTTAAAACAACTACTAGATAAGCCAACAGAGTGATTAGCGCTAGGACCGTGGTATATTGTGGTCTATAGTTTCATAGGCAGCAACGTATCACTACTGAAACATTCAGTCTGCTGAGTTGGCAACTTTGATTAAAAACATCACCGAATTATGTTTTCCATGTTATATTTATATATGTCTGGTCCGCCGAGTAGGCAACCTTGATTTAAAGCATCACCGATTTATGTTTTCATACGATACTGATATATGAGGTCATTCAAAAAAAGAAATATACGGCTTATCCCTTTTTTCGTTCCGACGAAATTTCTTAATTCACAAACAACTCCTATAATTTTAATAAATTATATTAGCAATCCATTTGGCTGTCTCGTAAACAAATCGACGCGGAAATTTAATATGTAAGTTTTGTTTCCCCAAGGTGTATGTTTCGCATGCTGTGTCATTCTATAAAAAAAAGTAAAATCGAAATTCTAATATACGATACCGTTCTATAATATTTCATACTTATAATCACATGCCATGTCACCAAATCTGACATAATTCTTAATACAACCAAATGAAACCAATTCCCTCAAAATTAATGACCTAATAGGAAACAATTAATTAATACCCCGGATATTCGTTGTCATATGGCTATAAATTAAGGTATTTTTTTCTGATTACGAATCCATATAAGCGTGGCATATACAAATGTCTACAATAATACAAGCCAGCTACAAACCGGCATTGTTATTATATAACGTAACTAATTCGAATTGAAGTTAATTATATAATTAGGGGGATTTACTATGCATGTACCATTGAACTGGTTAATCTGGCCATTATCTGTTGAATTAAAATTATCCCAGTCAATGTGGGTATTAAAATAATGACGAAATAGGAAATATTGATTTTAATATGGGTTTTTAATTGATACACCGGATATCCATTGTTGTATGGTTCTACGACTAACACGTTCCTCTACAAACGAGCTGTCAATGCATATAAAATGTTCAGAGTCTGGGAGGCTGGAGTTGGTTCCGAGTTCCGAGTTCCGGGTTCCGTTTAAGCTAAACGGAACTCGGAACCAGTTCCGAGTTCCGTTTAGCTTAAACGGAACTCGGAACCAATTTCAGCCTCCCTCAGAGTCTCGGAAACATGTCATATGCACACATATGTAAAAGATACAAGCTAGGTAACAATTGATCTTGGAATTAGACTTGTGTACATGTACAAGAGAAGCCAGGAACTTGATTTGTGTTAAACTGTTCATGAATAGAAAATTGACTAGAAGTCGCGGTTTTCCTCGAATCATTTTAAAATGGCAGGGTATTATGATTGTAAGAAATCGTCGAGGAATGAGAGATGAATACCCTTTCATAGGAAGATAATAACGATACGGATATTCGATTTTCAATAGTTTATGACCCTTGAAAAGGATATCCTTATAGCTGATATCCACATAGGTAAGAGTGTTATTATAGATAGTCGAGAAATTCAGTGTCTTTCTATGGCGGATGCCGTGCTGCGTTTTTGTGTTTATTTCTTCCAAAAGAAAAAAACGGCATGTGCTGTTTCTCAGATAATCAACCACATCGAATCAAATCTAAAAGGCACAATATGAACAATGATGCTGCAAAGCGAGGCTAGACGTATGCAATGCTGTAAGATATAATCATAGTGCTTTTCTTTATTACTTTCAAAGAGAGTAATTAGCTCGACTAATTCAGGGCAGAGGTTGGCTTGCCCTGGCTGCATTATGTGGTCACCTATATCAGAACAGCCATTGTTTTGTCGTAAAATAATTACTGTTTGATATATGGACTAAAATAATTACTGTTTGATATATGGACTAAAATAATTACTGTTTGATATATGGACTAAAATAATTACTGTTTGATATATGGACAGTAGCTACATAGATGTATATGTCTTTGTGGCTCCTGCCAGCACAGGCCAATTACAGAATGCATCATGACTTTTATCGACAGGTTATGTATTGACTAGAAGAAAACAGATAAACAAACTAGATTCATTACTCGTGGTTATAACAATGTCAAAAACTTATTTATACCTGTATATATATGATATATTGCCTCTGTTGGCAAAGAATAATGAACGTCAAATTGATATTATTCATTTATCCTCGACAGTGTGTAAGTTTGGCATACACAACTGTATGTTGATTTCTCCGATGGATACGTTTTTTAAACAATAATAGTAATTGGGAAACAGAATAATAGATGAAACTTAAATAGTATCAAAAGATATTTAAAAAAATGAAAATTCCACTCAAGATACGGATGAAAATCACACGCGTGTGACTTCTTACAATGTATTTTTTAAAGTCACGAGACTTATAGAAAGGCGACAACACTTCATATCATGCCAAGATGGTACACAATCCATTAAAAATGTTGCTTAATAAATAAATACATGGTGATCTATGATAACTATCGTTCATGAATGCTTTAATTGATTCTGCGACATACGATATACATGGGTCATCTCAACTAGTTACATTGATAGACCTGACCAATGCAGTTAGAGTGTGTTAGGTGGATATCAACTGGTAATATTGATACTTATGTACTCACAGCTTCTGAGGTCATTGTGTGCCGTAAGCATAAAAGTCTAGGTTATTTCATTGAATCTATTCTAATCAAACACAGGTTAACGGTAAATTGCGGATTTACGACAAACTATGTGTAACATGAGAACAGTCGATCAATATATATACAACATGAGAACAAGTTATTCATATATAAAACGATGTGTAAGAAACACTTGTGTTATTAGCATTTTGGTGACAAAATCGCTAATGATTAATCCAATTATTTCCCTAAAATATCGACTGAGCTGATGATTAGGTCACATGAGACGAAGTCTCAAGTGACCTTTTCTACTCGTCTTTTGTCTATCGTCGTGCGTCGTCCCGTAGTGCGTCGTGTGTCGTGTGTCCATAAGCAATTGACAGTTTCGACTTCTTCTCAAAAGGGGTCAAATACGCTAAAAATAAAAATAAATCTTCTGAATTTCTGGAATTGATAGAATCAGGTGGAAAGGTCTTAAGGTCCTTCACAAAAAAATGTGAATTACATGACCTTGAGGTCATGTTTAGTTGTAGTTTATATAGGAAAAACTCATTTTGAACATTATTTGCTTAGTTTTCATATGAGATGAGTCAGTCTGGGATAAAATTATTAGCCAGGGGCCAAAAGGGTGGGACCAAAAATCGCAAAAGTGGCTAAAATTTCAAAATTTTTACTTTATGAATTTTACCGATTTTATGGAGCCAAATAATCTTCATAGATTAAAACGTCAAATTCATAAAATCACTGACTGAATTCAAGGGCATGATGGGCCAATATATCGTGTTTATTTGTCTTTATTTCATTCTGTATCCGAACTCGTGACCGTTAAAGCTCATGGGCCTCTTGTTTTAATTCAATCTTGCATGTAACGAGCTTTGTCAATAGTTTCTAAATCTACTTTATCAGCCCATAAAGTTAAAAACAAAAACAAAACAAAACTGACATTGCAACTGCGTAATGTTTTCTGGAAAAAATAGTCCCTCACGCACAGTTATTAGTTTTTGGTTTATAGTCGTATAATCAAATACTATAAGCCACTTCGATATAAATTTGGTTTGCGGTTTGACGTTTGGTGTCGCAATAACAGGCGTAAAGTTTGAATATTGAGTAACAGCAAATGCACTAGTTACATCTAGGAAAACCTGCAGTGAAAATAAGACCAATTATTTTACCACACATCGCAAATTTGAGGCGATGCAGGTAGTTTCTTTGTGTGTTTAGTGAATTAAAGATGATGTAATGGAGATTTATGCCCGAACTGATTAGAGACATGATATCGATTTTTACTCCCTATTAGGTAGAAATGGTTATTCATCATTTTATGTGTTCTATGATTCATTTGCTTTATGGTTAGTGCGCCCGTGCATGTGGAAAGGTGACATGAGCTTGATGTTAACGGTAATTTAAACCAAGATCTTACGGTAAACGTTTACATGACAGTAATAAGTGAGGAATATAAATGTCAATCCGAACTGAAAATACAAAAAGCTTTGTAAGATATTTACGTCAGAGAGAGCAAAAAGAAGAAATATTAACTTCGTGATATTGTAATACCAGAAATAAATGAGGATTCTTAGTGAAGGTTGTCCGCCTTGATCACTCAGCAGATATAGGCTTCTCTGATGATGCTTTTCTGATAAAAAGTTCATAATGCCCAGAATTGTACTGGGAACACCCTCGACTATACATTGTACATAAAGCAGCTGACTTCCATATTCCCTTATGTTTATGTGATATGAAAATCTTAACAAATTCAAACGTGTGCGCTAACTAAAGCCGTCCTTCTGGCATCGTGATCGCAATGGCCGAGTGGTGAAGATGTCTTGACATTTCCACCGAGCCCTCCACCTTTGGGTTGCGAGTTCGAATCCCATGTAGGGCAGTTGCCAGGTACTGACCGCTGGTCGGTGGTTTTTTGCCGGGTACTTAAGCTTTCTTCCATCTACAAACCTGGCACGTCCTTAAATGACCCTGGCTGTCAATAGAACGTTTAACTTACAAAACCAAAACCCTTCTGGCATTCGATTGTTAGAAACATTCAAAGTTATCAAGTATCACAAATGACATTTGGTAACGATAATACAGTTAAAATTGCATAGACAGATTGTAACCAGGGATTTATCGCTGTCGATCGACATGACCTTCGAAGTTTTTGCCAAACCTTAGTCGAGAAACGGGGCTAATAGAAACATATAGAAACTTGAGACATCTGTTGACATAACGAACATTGCCGCCATGTTATCGCGCCTGAGAATGGTGCGACGGTATCACACGGTATATACATATACATGTATCATGCAGAATGCTGTCCACCAACTGCCATTCGTGTGCCTTTTATTTTCGCGACGTTTGAGATCCAAAAACTTGCGTGTATGTTTATCTTAATCATTTATACTGATATTAATTACCATTCCATTTTAAATTTGCGAATTTTAATCTTCGCAAACTTGTTTTGAAATGGACATCGCGAAATTCAGAAACCACAAAATAAAGTAGGTTTACCGTATTACTGCTTATTTATGTATTTTTCTCATTTCATGTTTTCCTCTGCGTCCTCTAACCTCGCCGAGAACATACAAATGTAGAATACTAAATTCTCATTTGTTAAAATGCGTTGTGTATAGTTGTACATGTTGTCAATATCGATTCGGTAATGGCATCAGTAACGTCATATATCACCTTTTAACATGTACAAAAGGGTCAAACAGTTATGCATTATATTCAAATTTTAGTATATGTAGTTACTATGATAATGGTTAGAATTTAAGAACTAGGAATTAGGAAATCGCATAAATGTATCTTTTATCAATAACGTATATCTTTATATCCACATGAAAAGTCTTGGAATCTGCAGGGTCATGCAAATTTGTATCCATTTACAGTGGCATATGTATCTATATGTAAAAGCCTAATATGAAGCCGAATTCTGTTGGGTCATGACGAAACTCCTAATTAGGTCTAAACATTGCTCATTATGAAACGTGTGACTCTTAATTAGATCTATATATTGGTCATTGTGAGACTAATAATTCCTGATTAGATCTACATATTGGTCATTTTGAAACTGATAATTCCTAATCAGATCTACATATTGGTCATTTTGAAACTGATAATTCCTAATTAGATCTACATATTGGTCATTTTGAAACTGATAATTCCAAATTAGATCTACATATTGGTCATTTTGAAACTAATAATTCCTAATTAGATCTACATATTGGTCATTTTGAAACTAATAATTCCTAATTAGATCTACATATTGGTCATTTTGAAACTAATAATTCCTAATCAGATCTACATATTGGTCATTTTGAAACTGATAATTCCTAATTAGATCTACATGTTGGTCATTTTGAAACTGATAATTCCTAATTAGATCTACATATTGGTCATTTTGAAACTGATAATTCCTAATTAGAACTACATATTGGTCATTTTGAAACTGATAATTCCTAATTAGATCTACATATTGGTCATTTTGAAACTGATAATTCCTAATTAGATCTACATATTGGTCATTTTGAAACTGATAATTCCAAATTAGATCTACATATTGGTCATTTTGAAACTGATAATTCCAAATTAGATCTACATATTGGTCATTTTGAAACTGATAATTCCTAATTAGAACTACATATTGGTCATTTTGAAACTAATAATTCCTAATTAGATCTACATATTGGTCATTTTGAAACTAATAATTCCTAATTAGAACTACATATTGGTCATTTTGAAACTAATAATTCCTAATTAGAACTACATATTGGTCATTTTGAAACTGATAATTTCTAATTAGAACTACATATTGGTCATTTTGAAACTGATAATTCCTAATTAGATCTACATATTGGTCATTTTGAAACTGATAATTCCTAATTAGATCTACATATTGGTCATTTTGAAACTGATAATTCCTAATTAGATCTACGTGTTGGTCATTTTGACATTGATAACACCTATTTAGATCCACATGTTCATTTATTTTATGCAGCATAGATATACATACGTACGTCTTGTAAGCTAGCAGGAATTAGATGTATCAGGTATTGGATATCATAAGCAAATATTGATGATTAATGTCCTTGTGTATTTTTATATACACCTTCATTGAAACTAAGTATGTCAGTCGACTCCCTAGAGTCAATAAACAGTTTACCACTCTCCTTTTGAGTTCCATATGCATACATCTACACAACCACACGGAATCTGCGATGAAACTATGATACTGATTATCAACATCATATGTGTGCCCAAAAATGTCATTGTGATGTTTTTCAAGATATAGATATGGATTATTACAAATGATAAACTGTATGAAAGGAAGCATTCAGATAGAGGTAAAAGGAAAGGTAAAAAACCAGTACAAAAAACCCAAGTCCCACGACCCGCACGAGTTGAAGTATAGGCACCTTCCGGTAAAAGTTCTGCTTATTTTATGTGATCACTGCATGTTATAATCGCAAATAGAAAACTAGAAACAAACTATTATAAACAATTACATTTATGATAGCCTACTATCGAAAATGTCTGAACATCTCCACTCTTGGAAGAAGAGATATTCAAAAGCACAGAAAAACGTCTGTCTTTATATCAGTAAAGACTGCGATGATGTCTATCAAGCGTTAATGAATAATCGCAAATCGTAAACTAGAATCAAACTATTATAACCAATTACATTTATGATAGCCTACTATCGAAAATGTCTGAACATCTCCACTCGTGGAAGAGATATTCAAAAAGGACTGAAAAACGTCTGTCTTCATATTGGTAAAGACTGCGATGATGTCTATCAAGCGTAAATGAAAGAAAAATTGACGTCTTGCTTTTATCGGAGATTAAATAGCCAATCACTGCTTTGCTATGGATAGCCAGTGAAGTAGCCTATGTGATCACACCACTGAGTAGATACAGCATCCCTGGTGGTCCAGTACGTCACTGCAAGTACCTAGTCTACTGAGTAATGCATTGCGATCTTATCATGTTTATAATCAAAGTCTCGAAAAACTATACGTATTCAACGGAGTATAAAAGTAGGAAATAACAATATATTGGCAATTAGGATAGTATCTTTTTGTAGTTATAATCCTGGTAGATGTTTACTGATTTGTATATCAATTTTGCCATTCCTTTAATATGTTTTCTAACAAAAATTAACTTTTTTTTTTCATCTCAACTCATTTTTAATTCGTATGTAATATTACTAGATTGACATCAATCGTAATTATAGAATTATATTTATACGCTATTGATATCCTCCATCTTGTCCAAAGAACGAATCTGTGTAATTAATTAATCTGATATCATATTTTGATTAAGAATTGATAAATCATATACTCTTAAGCTAGCAGAGTTCATTCAAGTTCAATAAGTAGCATGTAATTGTTGCGAACAATTTCGTGTGTTCATTTTGTTTTGTTTAGGCTATATCATTTCTAACTTTTAGATATTGGTTGACACCTGTTTCACCTTTACAGAAATACAAGAACGCGACATCAAACTAAATCATTTGGCAAAAGTGGCATTATGTGATATCAAAAAGCAACATTTGTCCCTCAAAGGAACTTAATGTAGCAGTTAAAAGAGAAAGGGGATGTATAGGCCCTTTCGTGTTAGCAATTACATTTAATACATGACTATTAACTTATCAATAAGCATTGGTTTGAATCGGAAAGCCTGCTATCTACCGTTAATAATTATTCCACAGGAACCTTCCCAAGAGGTTGTTTCATAGATAGTGAGAACGACTCTAGCCGTGTTATGTAAAATCATGTATTTCTAAAGTGCGTTTTACACGCAAATGATATGGAGTTTAGAAGGATAGTATCTAGAAACTCTTTTTACCCAATACGATAGACTAGAGTTTAAACAGACCTGTTGGAACCGCTCTCGTAGTGTAAAGATATTTCGAAAACAGTTGTGGGACAACAGCTGTCTGGTTGTTTTGAAGCTATACGACGGACAAATTAAAGATGACATAATCTGTCACTTCTTCACGGCCATCGTTATAATCAACAATTACTAGCTAGGCCAGTAGTCTACTTGCTGCACTCATCTATCGTCGTCACATGCAGCTGTCAACTCCGATAGTTCGATCAATAGAATATCGTAGAGATTGGTTCAGCCAGTTAATTTGTGAATTTATCTATAGCGAACAATAATTATTGTTACATAAATAAATCATTGTAACATACCTAAAAGCAGAAATAGAAACAATAGTACTCACCAGAAGTAATATGCTTATGTAGACATAGGACATGACTGCTAGAGGGACCACCAGTCCTATAACAAGTAGAGAGATACTGTAAGATAGGTCAATAGCACTCCGAGAAGTCCAATCTATCGAACACGATATATTTCCGTCCTCCATAGTATATCTATTCCACCCAAGAAGAGGATAAGCGGCTAGAAGAAATCCGTACATGAAACACCCAAACAAAAGCAGAAGTGTGGCCGATTGAGTCAATCGATGCGACCAATGACATTTTACAATTGCGATGTATTTTTCAAATGACAAAACAGTCAAAATAGCGATTTGGGTTAAACCTAGTGCCGTAACGATGAATCCGTGAAACACACATCCAAACTGACCGAAAAGCCACTTCCGTGATATGGCCGAGGCGCCAACAAACGGAATAGCCAATGCTGCTATGAGGAAACTGGAAATGCACAAAGATATCAGTAATATATTAGGTCTTGTCTTTAACTTACTGTGCACTAAGAACACATATACAAATAATCCGTTGAAAATCACACCGCCAAGAAACACAGTGAACATGAAGATGGCTAGGATAGCATACTGTGTATTGGAAATTTGTGAGGAGGTTTCGTTAAGAAATAAATTTTCCGCTTTCGTCACGTTTGAAAATAAAATATTTGTCGAATTGTAAATTTCACCGGGTGATTGGGCATTCATGTTTTTCAAAACCACTTCTTGGCTCCCTTTGCCAATATCTCCTTCTTTTACATTGCTGCTGCTAAAGATCAGATGCGAGACTCCAGATGGCAAACTGTGACTGTGCGAAAGATATATGGACGTTAACATATTGGCATTATCTCTCTTTACTTTGTAAACTTTGTTCGAATCTAATGTATAGAATATAGTTAACCAGCTGCTTCAAAATGAAAAAAAAAAAAATATTTAAAGATTTTAAAAGTCAGTAATGTCTCGCTGTACTGATTGTATTGTGCTATGTCAATTCATTGTTTCTCTCTTATTAACATTTGTTTTTATCCAAACTATTATTCGGCATTTTGAACAAACGTATTTATGTAAAATTATAAATATAGTTGAGGAAATTAACATTTGCCATCGTATGCTAAACGACAAATTTCGTGTACGAAAAAGACTCTAATATTACATTAAAAAACGCTTTCATTAAGAACATCAATGATTGACACTTTGATATACCAACATGTCTATCTGATAACAGTTGTTTTAGTTGATATCTCTCCAAATACGAAAATAGAAATATAAAATATTGAATTATAAACGCTAATTTGTGAATTACAGGCCAATGATCTGTTATATGAACAAAGTAATGAACCTGTATACGAGTGTATAACACTTTTAAGTTTTACTTTAAAAAGTAAATAGTTAAACGTTGATGATAAAATTATAGCAACGTGTAAGTACCATTGTCTTCATTCTATGAACGCGACATCAAAACTAAATAGATAGCAATAGTTCCTTGGATAACGATCGTGTAATATCCCTAGTGTTAGGCGTCGATGTAACCAGCTGATTACTACACATCTGATGGTAGAACAGCATCTGCCCTACTCTACCTGTTGAAGTGTCAGCCACTGTATCCGAGCCTTACTACATACACTACCGTTCACCGGCATGACTGGCACAGTCTGGCTTCAGTATTTATACGCACTGTTAATCAATATCGCTGGGCGGAGTGATGGAGCGCCAACCAATTGGAATACCTGAGGTATGCACATACCTTCACGCTATCAGAGAATACAGCGGCTCGTAGTCTCGTTGATTTTTGTATGTCAAGGTTATAGTGTGAAAGAAGGAATATATCATTTGAGAGTTTTGTTAAATGACATCAATATCATGTGAACAAGTATAACTATCAATTGTTTGGAACGAGTGTATGATTCTATTTCTCACATAATTGGTATGCTTGAAAAAGTTTGCTGAAACAATGTTGATGTGAAGTGATATTAATTTGTGTGAAATGCTGATTAATTTTTAGTATGATGATTTTTTAGTTAGAATAATAGGGTACCTGTCAGTTTGTAAACATTGATGTTGACTTGGTGCTCATGCAACCAATAACAACACAGCCTCACAATATAAGCGACACAGAATGTAAACATATACTTTAAATATTCCAAAGTAGCGTGCATAAACATACCTAACATATGTAACATCAAGTAAATTACAATGTTAACGATTCTAAATTTCATGTCCAAAAAAAATCATCATGTATCAGTTAATAAATGAATTTATTCACCATAGAAATGTAATATTGACCTCGCTTCTTTAGGTGATATATCACGGTAGTGGTCCCAGCGAACTGCTACAGTTGTAGGATATTGAACAGAACTGTTCGGCTATGGCATTATGACCTTATCATCCCATTTTATGTCTACGACAGATAAACCATTGCGAACGAAAGACAAGTACCAAACCGGATGGGATTTGCTGTATTTATTGTGACCATTTCAGGTTAAGTTACGAAAGTGTAGCTACACGTGCGAATGTCGGCGGATGACCAAAAGGTAAGGTTTCAATATGACGTAACTATAATGGAGTCGATATCAATATCTAAATAGTCAATATGACGTAACTATAATGGAGTCGATATCAATATCTAAATAGTCAATTCTCGTTATCTGCATCCATTATTTTCATTATTGTAAATTATGAGCCTTTCGTTGATACTTACATTGTAAAATATTTCGCAGTTTAAGTAATTACGTAATGGTATTTGATATTTGTATCGACTATGGTAATATATCTGAGAAATATACTGTAGAATATTTACATATAAGTTCAGGTTTGTATCTATTCATAATTTAAATCTATACATTCCAGGAATATATACATGTATGAAGCACGTTTCAAGATAATACCATGCGCAAAACCATGGGTCCATCTTAAAAGGTGCGAAACACTTCAATTTTTTTTAATTAGATGACAGGCCGACATTGTACTGAATGAATATAAAACACGTGGTTTAATATTGCATTGCGATAGTAAATATTTGGTTTGGGTCAGATTTGGATGTAATGTAGGTACTCTGGATAATGGTATATGGATCTCCTATATATTTGTGTTCATTCGCGGGGGATGAAATTCCTTACTTTTGCGGTCAGGTTAATTTTCGCGAACATCAAAAATCGCAAAAATATCTCACAGCGAAATTAGATAATTTTACAGTAAGTCCATAATCTCTAAAACATGGGCGTCATACACAAACGCACGGCCATATCTGGGTTGTGTATTTGTGGATAACGTCAAAATGTCAATGGGATGATTGTTTTGCAGCCACATGAACATTAACCAATAACAAGCATGTTCGACTTGATGCTCATTCAACACATATAGTTGTTGTTACCTTTCGTTGATCTGGTTCAGTATTTGTATGGATGTCTCCTGTCGATAGCACCACACCCTGAGGTTCACATCATGTCACATTATAACCCTGACTATAACAGTAATATTATGATAGGCGATATTTTGTATGGTATGAAGACAAACTCCTTCGCACCTGTCAACGTCATGTGAACGTTTGACTTACTTACTGCTATCTGGTACCACGTAAGGAGGAGAGAGTTTATGGGGGAGACAGACAGACACGAAAAGGTTTGTCTGATCAATACATTCACACAATGGTGTCTAGCACAGCGCGGTGGGGGAAATATGTCAGGTCAGACTCTCGACAAATTGTCAAGATTTCGTTTCAAGAAAATGGTTTTAAATTGATTATTGGGTTAAATTGATGAATTACTAGTGTTTATACGTGATTACGAAAACAGAGTTCAAATCCATTCTTACAGAGAAACATTAGCAAAACCACTAAAACGTTACAGCTCTTTTATATGTTTCCTTTGATGAAATGATAAAGAAATCTATACACGATTCATTATTGAATTTACTTAACAAATTAATCAAATATTTGTGTATTCACAAACGTACGTGGGCAGTGATAACATATTTTTTTCAATATTGTCATAGTTTTTATAGCTTTATCTGTTGCCCATTTCCAGTTGTCATATCATCAGGAAATGAAATGTTTGAAATGAAAACATTAAAAAGTATTATAATTTTTTATTTGTTCCCTACAAAATCCGGCTTTCTGATTGGCAGATTTTTTTTCGTTATACTACTATATTTCCATTCCGCTTTCAGTTTCCCGTTTAATCAATGGTTAAACCAGATGGGAAATATGAGGCTATGAACTCCCATCTGGTCAAGCAAATAAACATTTAAATGCTTAACATTTCCGTTGCTTCAATGAGATAACATACAGTGTCTACTTTCCGTGAATGGAGTAAGCAGAAAAAGAGAGGCAAGGAAAGCAAAAACGTAGGATAAGAAAATTATTTATGGAGGCTAGACTAACCTTAGTACTGGTGACTTTGATTCAGGCTGAGTTTACTACTGTATTTGTCGCTCGACTATACAAGTTTAAACGGAATCCCTGAAGACTTTAAGTTCGATTTTTGTTTAACGGTCAATTATGCGTTCATATATGTTACTAGCTACAAACAGTTTAGGTAGATCTGACCCAATATTGTTACTATTTGTAGAATCGTTTTAATTAAGAGTTATCAAGAATATTAATAATAATCTTAGTAACTTTGGTAGTTGAAACTCGGTGTTTGTATGCATGCCTTCATTTTAAACTGTCACCATAGAAGTTACGGTCGTAGTCGAACGGAAGTCGGAGAGTTTATGCTATATATACTTTGTGCTATACTAATATCTAAAGCGTAAATTTCTAACTTTCCGCCTAAATCACGTTAGCACGGGAAACTGATACCAGATTGGACATAAAGTCGCTAGGGCGGTATTCTATTTATCTTTCTGACGGATGGGATTCATCTCAACTGCATGTCCAATTTAGTAACAGTTGATTACTTATATTTCCATTTCGATCCTTCAGATTCAAAACTATATACATGTATATCTTTTGAATTTCCCACTAAAGCAACTGTTGACGTCAGCAAGTTCAATAAACGGAACAGCCATATCATCAGCTTCTGAATATAGTTCAACAAAAAGAGGTTTGAAACAAGCGAACAAATTTAACTATGCGATGGTATTTTTCAATACATGTTTTGTCAACACAATAATACTATTGAATTTAAACGACCGCAAAACTTTAAAACCACTTTTTAGATTATATGACTGTTATGTATATGCGTAGGTATACATTGTCAGTGACGGACCGAAAACGTTAAATATTGATCAAACGGAAGTTCATAGCCTTATATTGCCCATCTGGTTTAGCACAGATCAAACAGGAAACTTAAAGTAGAATGGAAATATAATCTTTTAACGTCATTCCAACAGAAGTAGTCCAGCACAAAATGTTTTAGGTATCATGGCGTCATAAATTACTCCCTTTCCGGGAGATATGTTTAATGGACGTTTAAATAGATGTAGTCTTATTTCGGTAAATAATCCGTTAACAATCCTGTGATGACGTGACGGTACCCATATCTGGTTTCTAGATCGATTCATGTTAAATAGAACACAGAACTAGGAAGCCATAATTAACTCAGTGTCGCTATTTCTTCCTAAAATAATTCAGGGCAATGCAATTTCAGTTCAAATAATTTTCTTTCCTCTAACAACTACATTTTTAATCATGAAATGTAATTACAATATTACATCTCAAGTACAAAGACCTCTGAGGTAGTATGAAAAGCTGATGCAGTTTCAAATGTTTCAGCTAAATGAGATTTAACATAGGAGCTATATAATTTTAAATAGTGTTAAACAGGGAAATTTGAGAACGGTTGGAAATAAAACTCGGTGACAACAACAGAAAGTGTTTGGCGATAATCATATTAGACGATTCTACAGTTCATAATTGCAAACTATATCTAAAACATAGCTTTCTCAATTAACACAGCATATTATTCTGAATGTAACTTTTTAAGAATTCTTTGGAGATAGCAGAAAATTTAGCTTGCAAGGTCACATGTTTAGAATCATCTCATTTGCCTACTTTTAAAAATGATTAGTCACAATATAATAATACAACATATTCTGTTGATTTCCTCCCGTGAGCCTGAAAAGTTGAACAAACATTTGTTATTGTTGTGAGTAATAGGCCTACAGGAGTCGGTATGTAACAGGATAAAAACACAGTTCGTTATGTAACGAGCCTTTGTAATAATAAGTGTCACATAGTCGCAAATATAAGATATGTTTTTCTCCCATACTTCACAGGGATATCCTGTGGTTGCTAGGGAAAAGATATCTCTAACTTACACAGGGAGCGCGGGGTGTGTGTGTAGGACAGCTCACACGCGGTAGACAATCACGTGACGTCATCAATACATGCGGCGTAACTGCGGCGCGCATTGTAGATGACGTCATCAATTTTGAAGCATAACGACGTTCCCGCGATAATGGCGCTATGAAAAAGCTGGAAACCAATTGGAATTTCGCCATTTTTTCTACTAAGTATGGGTGAAAAAGAATCAAACATGGGTCTGTGAAGTGGACTGGGATATCTCAACCCTCGTGAAAGATTTTGGCCGGTCAACCCGAGGCTTGCCCTGTTCAATTCACAGACCCATGTAACATTCTATAAATCATATAACTAGTATTTATGGACTAAGGGGCGGATTTTTTATTTTTGTTTTTGAAAACCTGGAAGTTGAAAGTGAAATCTCCGTCTACACTGATAACATATTCCTTATGATGTCAGAATTTATTTCCTGAAACTGGCAGAATCATAAACTGTTTTATGATTTAAAGTTATTTTCAATTTTACCTTTATAAATTCATAACTACTTTGTATATGCTCTTTTAAGCTGGGTTATTGTTAATTTCGACATACGTGTACATCTGTGACAATTGATTCCTTTGTTGATTACGACATACATATATATTTGTGATAACCTCTATTGATTCCTTTGTTTGTAATTCTTCAAAATCCCGTCATTTCTTTCTACTTGGTCTTATTTTCTTGCAATTCTTGTTATCTTAAAAATATTGAAAACGGGTTCCTGAATAACGTTTTGATATTTGAGCTTGAATTTACCATATTTGCGAGAAAAACATGTTTTCTGTAACATTAAGATTAATGTAGTCTTATTCCTGTTGTGTTTTTTTTGTCTTAAAATTCTAATGATGGATCAAAATACAAAATTGTTATATTTTTACAAATGACATCTCATTTTATTTCCCATCGGCGTTTCTATTACGTATATATCCTGTTCTGGTAATTTTTCGCCCCGAAAAAAAATATAAGCACAAAAGAAATGCAAATCCATGTCAATTTCGCAATAATCGCATATGATATATCCATGGTAATATATTTTTTCAATCATCATATAAAAGCATGGGGGTCTTCGATCAATTTTGTTACTCATAATCATACCCTCATTTCATGCAGTACTATGATGGGTCATATATACAATGTAACTGTTTTAACAATAAGCCGCAAAAACACCGTTCTACATAAGGTCATATGGTTTTGCTATAGCACAACTAGTTTATTTTCTGTTAATTTTTACAATTTTCTCCATATGTGGGTTTTGAATAAATCCGTATGTGATTTTTGAATTCCGGAATTTTCGTCCGGACGAGTCCCCTTTTATTATTTCATGTGACATGTTCAACAATTAAAAGCAAAAAATCAGAAATATCAACTAATTTTAACGTTATGGTTTCTATTTGATTACCTTAATGATTGTAGCCAATCGATATTATATGTAGGCAATGTTCACAATGTTATGGAATTAAAAACACTCTTCGAATCTTCCTGTGCACCCTTATGTGGTTTGCCGTGGTTTTCAAAAATATAGACCTGCCTTAACTTGTCATCACGTTTGTCGTAGAAATAACGTTTATGGGTAATTATTTATCTGTTTTAATTCTGTGACTCGAAATAACACCTCTTTATATTCCCATACCTGTAGTGCATGCTCCAGAACCACGAAACACTCAGCAATCCTACGTTTGAACAAAAAGTGACGTTACATAACATCACATCATATTTGAATGACTAAAATTTGGAAATATGTCGGGTAGATATATATTCCTATCATGCAAGCAGCAAAACTTAATGATAACTTGCTTTAGTTATTTACTATATGGTTAATTGTAATCAGTATCAATGTTGTTTATTATGCATTTGGATAAAATAAAAAAAATAAACTTGTTCGTGGCATCGTCTGAATGGTGGCCTCAGTATGACGAGGATTGTAGAAAAAGTCAGTCGTTGACTCCGTGATCAGGTGGCGATGAAAATTCTACTGTTTCATGTTTGTCTCTGGCATATGAGAAAAAAATCAAACATGGGAACATAGGGACATATCAACCAAAGCAAAGCTATTACAGGTCAGCATTAGTCAAAATGTGTTATCCGCTTAGAGATATTCCAATCGAATGGCAGACTCACTATATATGTTATCACAGTCAGAGCGAAGGGCCGCCATAGGATGATAGTCAACAACAAAAAGTGGGTATACTCTTTCAAAAGGTCAGCTACCATAACATATCAATTTACAACTATATATCACATTATGATTTCAGAACATCAGATTGATTTTTGTCTATTGCAGGCTGACACTCCATTCTATATTATATACAGATAAAGTGGTTATTAAGAAGCATTGCGAAAAAAGATGCTTGCATTGCAAAAATGTAATCGGTATACAATATCAATCTTGATATACAAATGTGTGTATTTGGCAGATCAGGATTCACAATATGACTTTATGACTACTCGTTTTTACCAAATACATTTATTTATTTCGTCACACAAAACTATTAAGTATATTATTACATAGGTATAGATGGCAGTTATTACGAGTTCCATCGAGGAACATCACTTTTATCGCCAAGTTAAGACAAATTGCGCTGTCTGTAACTTGAACCACAACACTTATATTACCAGTCATATATGTTCACTCGCCTAACACCGTATCCATCGTAAAGTTGGATAGATAAAACATTACTTTAGCAGACATTTCAGTCCTGAATGAGACGTTGATCGATAGCCGACATACAAAAACGCAAAATCATACTCGAAAGGGGACACCGAAACTGAAGTAAAAATTGTTATATCATCGTATAGGCCCACAGCTCAATTCAATTGCCTCTTACATAATGTACATAACAGTTTCAGTGTAGAGAAACATTCGTTGATTCCATGATTTCTGTTAAAAAATCAAAAGATTAAGTGAAATTTTTAATGAATGAAGGTTTTTTTTATATATCATAAAAAACATTTTTCCTAATTCATTGTAATAATTTCCTAAAATATTATCCATCACCGCGTTTCTGAATTCGTGAAGCACCGTGTAGAAAGAAGAGAATAATGCGCACACCATTATACATGCATTTGGGAAGAGTATTGTTTGTTTAGTTTTAGATTTTTTGGTATTGACTGTTGAGAAGCAATTGTCTTTACTAAATTAAAGTAAAAAATTGTAAGTATGGAATCTAATTATACTAGGTAGTAAATAAAGATGAACGTGGACTGCACTGGTATTCACTACCACAGTAATAACACGATGTGAGATGAGACTATCATGAATTATTAGTATACAGCAAATGAAACATCAGATGAGCCAGGAAAGTTTGGCGATCGTCAATGCATCTAATACAGAAAGGAATACTAGCATTCTACAAAACAAAAACTGAGTGACGGTTTAGTCAACGTAAAATATGCACATTCTCGGTGTTTATATCGTTTGTATTTAAAGACATAATGTATACATTTTCGGTCTTAAATCAACTGAATATTTATGTGTATATGTACTTTAAATATATTATTTTATATGATGGGATATTTCCAGCATTCCCATTAGTTTGATCCGACACGTGTGACCAGTTCTCCATGTATCATGTACACTGGTTATCCGGTGAATATCGGTTTCTAAATATAGAAGTAAAAGTAATAATATAATAAACAATATAATAATAAATAATAAGGGCTCACTCGGCTAAAATTAAGATGAAATTAGATTAAATTCGGCTCCATTATTTCCATAAATTGGACTTTTTAACATTGCATAATTAATGGTTTACTGAAACATCTGGCTGCGCCATTTAAGTCAATATATTCTGTACAAGTTTTCAGTCTATGAACATATACATTATACTTTTTTTCGTTTATAGTCAACACATGCGTATTTGATAAATTTTCGTTATAAGTTAACATACAGCGTATATATTCTACATCGGGGAAGTGCATAAGCTCTGAGCTGATCGTCAATGGTATTCGGTTAGGTCTGCTAATTTACAATGACAACGACTAGACTAAAAGTATTCTCTTGAAGAATGAGTTACCTAAATCCACAGAAATAGAAAGCTCTATCTTATCAATTAATTAAACTGTCTGGGAACAGAGTTTGCTAGATCGACGAAGAAATACTTGCTCTGTGGTTGTAGATACGCATTGTAAATGACCGATATTAAGTATAAATATAATTTATATGATGCACAATAGACAGTCAACCTAAACTACGACGAGACTGGTGGTAATAAATCACATGTATATCAATATAAATTTTTGCCGAAACAACCCCCCCTCCCCCAACTAGCCATCATCAAATCATCATTCATTATCATCATCATCAGCAGCAAACTTCATTTCTTCTTTGTGGAGATAAACTTTAAATCGACAGAAAAAAGAAAGAAGAAAAAGGAAAAGTTCAATTTGTCGAAATTAAAAAGAGTAAGGGGTAAGCCCTTGTTCGCAATGAACCGAGTCAGGAATGTCTTTTTGGTAGATTTGTCCTGGTAAACGACTCCCATCATTCGCTTGTAAGAGTTTTAGCAAATGAAATGGCATGGCTTAGGATGGTAACGAAGCAATTAGCTGCCACGAAGAGCTCTAGAATGATCACAACTAGGGCAGGAATGAATTATGGCGTCATAGAACGGCAGACTGCACAAAATACACCATGTGGTTTAAATGTATCATAGGAGACTTATAATGTCAATGAGGATCACAAGGAATTAATTACCTGAGCACCAAAAAAGATGTTGCAGTTTGTAACATGACTTACGCTTGTTGGAGGAGAGACACAGCCGGAACATCTCGAAGTCTGGATCATTTGTCACACGAAATTTTAAGGCCAAGTTTTCGGTAGATAATATACATATAGATGTCTTCACTATTGACTTTCACTGACTTTTTGAGGGAAATGCATATATCCTGAGGTACGTGTCAGCATATGGGAGTAGTCATATCTTTGGAGGACTTCAATGATATCTGGTAAGTACCTGTACCCTTTGCCACACGAAGATTCTGGTTTTACTGCTTGTGATTGAGACAACGTTGAATTTGTTTAACTATGTCGACGTTGGTATTATTGGGGGGGGGGCAAAAAAATTTAAGCATAAATTAATAAAATTAAAAATCCCCCTCCCCCCCCCAAAAAAAAAAAAAAAAGAAGAAAAGTAAACAAGAATATAATGACCATTATTCGGGTATCGTCATCAAATATCCAAATGAATTTCTTAAGGAATGAAGACTCTTCAGCTTACATGATTGTCTACTTTTATAATATGTGCTCGATATGGCGAAGCATATATACTGTGCACTATTCAAGTCTGGTCAGCAATCATTGCCGGCATCTTTAGTGTATTCTGACTGAATGATTTATATACAAAGTTCGATACATCATTCTGGGAATACCACTCACTGCTGGTAAATGCTAATACTTTTAGTTACAACGTACATTGACGTCATTAACCATCCATGTGTTCAGTATGTGTCCTCGACCATCGAGTCGAGTGTATGTAACCTATTGATATAATAAATATGTCACATTTCTTTCATTTCATCCTTGGAATATATCTCGGAGAGTTGATCCCATCTAGTCAGAACCAATGTTCTTTTCTTAGAACATGAGTTCTTACGAACTCGTATGGTAGACTCATTTCCAGTCGATGTAGCAAAACAAACGAAACGACGAAAATGGAACCATAGTTATTTCCGTGTAAGGAATTTTGGCATGTATGAAGATATTGTTTTCTTGTGTTACGTAATTAGTAACAGCGATGATATCAATTGGGCACACTAAGATAAAGTTGTAACTCTACAAACATTATTGAAGCTATATCAAACAATCCATGCCATCTGTTTAATTGTACAGTGCATTGATATGATGTGTGTGTAGTCTATGTTCGTTTGAAACTACTTATTGTTCTGCCTGTATGTAATTTGATTTTAAAGGTAACCTGTGTGGTATAAAACATAATGTCTAGTTATGATGTGATGTATCAGTTCTTACTTGATAGGGCCAACTCTTCGGGATATGTCCCAAGTACAAGATGAAGGGCATATGACATATCTATAACATAATGCTAAATAATTCATATGACATTTCGAGGAACGAAAGAACGAGTAAACTATTGTGTAATCTACCTTTGTATAAAAGATGTGTTATAATTCTGTTTGTTATATCCTGAAGAGTTGCCCGTATTCATTAGTAAGAGCATTGGCTCTTACTGACTCACGTGACAGCCAATTTCTAGGCGATGTTGTACTATGCAGCGAATAAGTTAACTTATATATTTAATTTGTTAACAGGTTTATTAATTAAGAAAAAAAAGCCATTGGACAATCGTACGTTTAAACGGATTTTATGTTATCAAGAAGTCTGGGAAATTAATTACAAGCATTAATGTAACTATTTTTTTAACATCATCAGGTTATGAAAGAACTTTTGTGAGAATTCGTTACGCGGATACACACATTTTCAGGGGCGTAGCCAGGGTTAAAACAATATGGATGTTCTCTGTAGAAATTTCCTTGCATGCTAAGATCGAAATAACTTCCATTTGTTTTTGCTACTAACAAGAAAAAAGGATTGGTTATAGAACACGACCCTAGTGGACTTAACGTTTGCATAGTGGAGTTCAAAAGTCCAATATCAATGCGACTATGACGTCACTAAAACTGATATAAGTTTATTGTTCTAAAAAATCTACAGTAGCGCTAGTGCGAAGATGGATACTCATGGGAGTTATTTTAGCAAGAGTATAGCTTACAATACAAGTAAAGAGCAATCAAGCTTCTTATAAATGTTGTGTAAAAACGTTAACATCAGTTTTAAATTCTAAAATGAAAATAATGTAGATGCACGGGAGTACCGGAATCTATGGTAGCTACGCGCCTGATTTTGCAAACAAAATTTCTTTCATTCCGCGATGAAGTTAACAAATAGTGGCCTCAATGCTTAAATGAAAAGTAAACATTGTACATCACACATGTAAATCTGGAAAAACAAACTACCCTGTGAAAAGAAATCACAAGTTGGCAGTTTCAAAAAAGTTAAATTTTAACTTTACATTGACGAAACATATAGAATTAATGTACTGTAAATTTTAACACATGACATGGATCGTTTAAAACTTAAAAAATGTGTGTGAGTTACAACTATACCATTGTGTGTCCAATTATCATAGTACATGTAGCTATGAAATACGTCAAAATGTTCTGCATATGATCCATGACTACACTATTGCTTTTTAAAACTACGCACTGATATTTAAATTTCATGCTCCGTTTCTGCTACAGTATATTTGTTAACATTCGCGAGGTTTTCAATTCGCTAAATTTGCGGATCGATCCTAATTAGCAAACATTTAATGCTTCGTGAAATTAGCGAAATCATATTTTCTCGTTTTATAGTCTGTCGTATGAATGACGTTTTAAATGTCTATACAGATAATGCGCGAAAATAACCCCATCGAATAAATTTCAAACAGTAAAGCGCGTAATTTTACACCCGCGAAATTTGAAAAATATACAGTTAACAATTCTTTTGAAGGTTATTTTCTTCAAAATCAGATTCAACTGAGAGTTGTGTTAATGTCGTGCTGTGAGGAGTACACGTAGATAACTACCTGTTTCGTTTGTCAATATAACGAATTGAAAGAATTGTAAAAATTATCCGATCAAATTAAAGAAGGTGTGGTCTAGCATTTCTTTATCCAAGATTGACAGTTACAGAGTGTTCCCATGGCTGGATAGTGTTGTAAAATTGTTTAAAAATGAGCGTTTTTCTTGGTAAAAGAAATATATAACAGCTATGATACAAGTAGGTTATCCAATAATTTACTCGTTATTCAGGTATAACCATTTCGGCACTCCGTGCATCTTGGGTTATATCCCTAAGAACGAGTAAATTACTGTGTAATCTATACGTGTCATAGATGTGAGATAATTCTTTTATGGAGAACAACGCCTATTTTCAAATAATTTTGAACATAACCCAGGCGTGTAGAATGTATATTTAAATATTTATAGATTTACATTTTCAGTTTAGAAGCAGTCACAGATGCAACCCATCACGATCTGAAGGGGTGGGGGCGTAGTTGATGCCATACAAGCGTAAAGGAATAAACGTAATATTGAAACAGGTTTTCTTTTCGTTTGTCTTTACACACTGTTAAATTTTAAATTTATTAATTCGACAACAAGGTGGAATCCATGTTCGAATTCAACGTTGAATGAATATTGAGGATGTAAAGTTGAAATTTTTTTTATGTTGTATCAACTTTCAAAATCCATTATAATTATACATAATGAACCAGCGGTGACATTCAATAAATAATAGGGATACCTCAAATGAGATAAAGTCTGAGATAGTGACCTCGTTCATCCTCTCCAACCTCCAACCCCCCCCCCCCCCCCCACCTCTCACATACTTCATCCCACAACACACACACACACCCCCCACACACACACACACACACACACACCACACACACACACACACACACACACACACACACACACATATCCTCATACATTTTATCGAAACAACGTTAATCTTAATCTGAACCCTTATAATTCAATTAACAAAAAACATTGCATAAACTTGGATAAATTTCCTGTGATGACGTCATCAACGTGGCGAAAGTTGATAATTTTTACAAAATAATATAAGAAAATAACTTTTTTTTAAATTTATTGCAAATATGGCAAACTACGCGTCGAATTGAGAAAAAGTACGTTAATAATTGTGGAGATAGCCCTATCAAGCTTCCAGACTGATATCAGATTTGTGACAGGTGTTGTTTATACTCAAAGACTTATCCTTGATCTATTGTTATCTCCCACGGAATAATACGAACATAACAACTTGTTGATTTATATATATCGATTTTAGATATTTTAAACATGCGTTTTATTTAAATAAGTGTATATTCATGGACCCTATCTCATTCATCGATTGTTTCCTAAAGATATACTCCATCATGACAGAATAGAAAATTAATGGTCATACACTATATAAAATAAACCTTAAAATGAACAATCGAATTGTTCTATATGAGTATACGCCAACGCAAATACGCGGAGTCTCCCACGTGAAAATTTGTGAGGGCGGCACGTTTGTTAGCCGTGTGACTGTGATAGTGAGAGGTAAACGTGAAACTAAAATCAGGGGGCGATACAAAACCCATAAGGCCTATTGGTTAACAAATATCACGACACTGCCACCTGGTGTCAAATTACTCATACCGTTATTCAGCTTCAAGTAGGGACGAAGGCCAAGAAAAAATCGTCAATAATGTAACAAAATTCAATTCAAATTCACAGACGTATGTATCAAGTCTAGTTAACGTACGCCTAACATGGCCAAATCTCAACGTAATTGCGATAGAAACAATGCAAGCGTTTTTTACTATCAAATAACTTACACATATAACATATTAACAATTGACCGTTATCGGATTAGCCGAAAATGTGACTTTTTAAGTTCAAAAAAATATAAGTGGAAACCGAGAATCATTTAGAATCGTTTACCTGGGGACGTCACGGTGCATGAGGTGTTAAAATGTCTGTTTTTCGATGTTTTAAAAGATACCTAGTGACATTTATACGACACGATATATTTTGTATCATATTCATATTAAACTATAACCACCTGTCTGTCGATTGTCATATCTTATAGAGTTTATTGATAATCATATTATGTTTTTTAATTGGATAGTGTTATATGGCCGACCGAGTTATAGACCTTGACACAGAATTACACATACATAGAGGTATCCTTAGATCTAGAGCCGAAATAATGTGCTTACCCCTCAAGGGGGATGATTTATGTTATTTTGCACTATCCTATCTATCTGATTTATATCAAATTATAAACAAATGTAATCTAACAATTCTTTAATTGTTATATTTACATTAAAATTTCTATTTCACAGTAAAATATATTTTATATGCGATTAACGTTTTGAAATCCCGAATCAACAGCCAAGGTCAATATGATAAAAATATCCCTATAATTTATTTTAAAAGACAACAAAAGTTTATTTTTTAATAACTTTTCAGCATCCTGTTTTAATAACTCAGATGTTTTTTTTATTTTATAATTTCATGACTAACTTGTTCATTTAGGTACAGTGACAATTCCCCCCGCGGACTAACTTGGTGTCAGTAAACAGGTTTCCCTTTCATGTATATAGGTATTACTACACAAGGTCTAGGCTACAGTCATATTCACTCATAAAGCATCATGAACACTGAAGCATGAAACACAAAAACTAATAAACAAATGTCTCAAAATATGGTAAGCTTTGGTATATGAATCAGTCGCATAAACAATGCAAAGGGCGCTGTTATTTTCTCAATCTACAGATCAATGATATGAAATTGTGTATGAAGAAATATATTTGTAAACTTCGCATTAAAAGAGATGGCCTACACTTTTTGCATGTCTATATGAAATTTACAAAAGTGACATCAATGCTTAAAAGCATTCTTCGAAAAAAACATTCTAAATGATATAAATAAATTAATGAATAAATACCGGAAGGCAACAAAGCGACAAAGCTAAAAGCAAGTGACAAAGCGGGGTAAAAATTAGAGCTATTTTAATTTGATGAGTTGGCGTGCTTATTTTATGCGGTTTAGAGATTTTTTGTTATTTCGCTTTGACAAGTTTTAGCTTGGCGGGTTTTGCTTTTTTTTCTCTTTAACTTTGGCAGGTTTTGTTTTCTTTTTCGTCTTTTAGCTCTGGTGAATTTTCTTCTTTTCGTTATTTAGCTTTTTCGCTTGGCTTGTTTTGGCACACAACAAAACGAAACTATACGCAATGTCCTAAACAAGCCACCAGGCTATGCTCGTATGCTATATTGATATCGATTGACTTTAAAAAAGATATTTAAAATCCTTTTTTGTGACATTAAATCACTATTCATTACTATATTTACTATATATGAATGATAGCTGGCACAGACACATGTTTAACACTATTCACACATATAATTGACGAAGAAACTTGTATAGATAAAATCATCATTGAAAAAATGCATTCCTCAAATCAAAGGGAATCCTAAACAAATGTCATGCTATTTTCAGTAGTTGACAATTTCCAAGCAGTGACAAAACAATCGGGGCAAATCTAAATGCATTTACTCTGGTGACCAGCATTGTGGAGAACAGATGATGCACGCGATATTTTTTCCAATGGGAACGCGGATTTTGTCACCGAAAACAAAACGCCTACACATAGCTTCACGTGTACCTCCACGCGACACAGCCCACGCATTTAGGTAGTGCGTGGTGAAGTCTACTTTCCATTTTATCATCACATAAAACAAACTATCAACTTAACTAAACAATAACACACAAACCGGACTTCATCGGTTAGCCCCTCTCTTTTAGATTTCTTATTGTTATTTTACAATTGGCATTATTATATATTTTCTTTTTTTATAATTATTTTTTTCATGATTTTAATCAGAACAATATACAAATGCATTCCATAAGACTCTCACACATCTCACTCATACACACATACTTTTGGTCCCTGCCCTCTGGCCCCTGGGGGTCAGCGAGGACCAATATGGATATGACGTTAAAACGCTAACTCATGCTAATAGTTCTAACCCAGATTGGCTAATTTCCTATGAAAACTGAGCAAATAGTGTTCTTAAATGTGTTTTTCCTATATAAACAGCAGTAAAATTGACAAAATAATGCTCAAAAATGTGTTTTCCCTATATAAACTATAGTAAACGTAATCCCCTTCCCAGGGGGAAACCTGAGATCCCAAGGTCATATAATTCACAATTTTCGTAAAAGGCCTTGAGATCTTTCAATCTATGAAGAGTTATTTGATTCTAACACATCTGTGAGTGGAGAAGAAGACTTTTGAAAGTTTAGTCAATTTTACCCCTTCTGGCCCCTCCCATAGCCCCCTGTGGGTCGGGGGTCATATACTTCACATTTTTAATTGACCTGATGCCTTAGAAGGTTTGTGCAAAATTTCATTGAAAATGCTTCAGCGGTTTTTGAGAAGTCGAAAATGTAAATTGTTTACGAACACACGACGGACGACGCACGACGCACGACGCACAGCGACGGACAAAAGGCGATAAGAATAGGTCGCTCACTTGAGACTTCGTATAATGGATTAATCTATATTGGAACCACTGTAGTTTAATATTTGTTGTAACATTAAATGAAATTTCATATTTTTTACACCAAGTTACATAATCTATATTGTTAAAAATTGCATTCCATTTTCTAGAACCAGACGGTATTATATAAGACTTGTTTAAAAAGTTATAAAACAGTTTTGATCCTTTTCTATCTTTGAGAAAGATTTTCAGATTGATAGGCATGTACATGTATGGATAATGAATTTGTTATCTCTGTAAATCATAGGAAGAAATTAGGTTTTTTTTGGTAGCTGAAACAAACCTTGGTACTGTAATAAATTTGTGTTTACTTGGTAAATCTGAATAAATTCTTAAAGCTGACAATGCAAGTTAAAATTATTAACATGATTTTTTTTAAAATAAGTATACTCGTTTTTCCAAGAATCGTTTATGAGACATTCCCCGGTTGAGGACAGCCATTTTTGTTTTACATTCCGACAACTCACCGACCCCTATATAAAGCGCGTGAATCGACACACGTGAGCTCATTCATGTACCTATAAACCTAGCAGTCCACAGGTTATGTCACCTACAAATAGGTAAACAAAACCCTCACCTGTAAAACTATATGGGACTTTTTTTAGCAAGAAAACATGTCAACTCCTCGAAGTTGTCATTTAGATGTTTCTCAAAATAAAATTCCAACGCAAGTGAATAGAAATCCAAAAATAATCCGTCCACATATCTCCACGTATATCATCGTACCCGACGCACTCAACTGACCATATACACGTGACTACGTACCTGATCCGAACGAGCAACAACTATCAAGGACACACACGTGTCGATGTACATGTATGTGTAAAACCTAGTGTATATTGGAGTGTTTTATTAGTTCGTATTGGACATATGTTGGGATATAGCTGACAACACATTCATCTATTACTTCAATGAAATATTGTCAGGTGAGTGCAGTGTTTATTTTCAATTTGACATTGTTATTTGCAATATCGGGGCATGTGTATCTGAAACAAGATATGTTTAAAATGATACTCGTGTGTCAAGTGTCCCGTACTTTATATAGGGGGTTGGCCAGTGAAGGTTACTAAGCAGAGCAAAAGAAAAATGGCTGCCACTTCCTTAGATACCACACTGTCATAACTAGGGGATGTCTCAGAAACAATTTTTGAAAAAAAAAAATATTTCGTTAATATTTTTTTTTTTAATTTCAACTGCATGTTTTTAACTTGCATTGTCAGCTTTAAGGCAGGTGTAAAATAAACTTCCTTCTACACTCTTAACAATGTAATTTATGATACACACACCTTTCTTATAATAGTTTTTATAGAAGATTATTTTCCTATCCACCCTAATATCACTGTTATACCAAATGGAAGCCATCAAAATGTTTTCCTGACAAATTTTCTCGTTATGTATTTTAACATTTACCACGATTTAAAAATATCACTCCAGAATTCACTTATCTTTATATATTCACACATCTTTATATATTCCGAACCACAGTTTGAAAGAATATCAATATTAATAAAAGTTTTTAGAATTGTCTGCCATTTCTCTTTAGTTTGTTATTGCATAATTTTGTGTGATTGTCTCCCTTTTAATTTTGTCATGTTTCCCATTCCACAAATAGTCAAATATTGCTGAATTGAGTTTGCTGATAAATTTATTATCTGGATTGGGAAGAGATATGAAAAGATGGTTGAATTGTGAGATAAGTAGGGATTTGATAATGTGAATTTTTCCCATAGGTGTTAAAGATATTCTTTTCCATACTTTTATCAAAGATTGCAGTCTGGTTAAATTTTTTGTCAAAGTTAAGTTTTGGCATTTCATGGAGATTTAAACTAAAACCGATGCCTAGCAATTCAATTTTCCCTTTCCCCCACTATAACTTAAGTTCCGGTATAAAAAAAGTCTCCACTATATGTCTTGCTACAAATCCAAATCACTTGCGTTTTATCAACATTTGTTAAAGTCCAGAAATTTTTGCAAATTTATTTAGTTCCATAATTGATTCTTTTAGAGATTTCTCCGAACCGTCGAGTATAAGTGAAGTATCATCTGCATACTGGGATAACAAAATAGGACAATTTTCAACATTTACTCCTTTTATATTTTTATTATTTCGCAGTTTTATAGCCAGAATTTCAGCTCAAAGAATAAACAAATATGGTGCGATTGGATTCCCCTGACGGCAACCTCTCCCAATACCAAAGAAAAAAAGAGATATTTCCACTCTAATTTATAGCAGATTAAACATTACAATGTAGAGTTTTAAATAAGCTTATAATAATATTTCCGAAACCAAATAAAAGAACTTTTTCTATAAATAACCACGACACCAAATCAAAGGCCTTTTCAAAATCAATCATCAAAAGCATGCCTGGTATGTCATTTTCCTCAGTATAATGGATAATATCATATAACAATCTTGTATTTACTTCAATATAACGCCCAGAAATAAAGCTGGTTTGATCATAACTAATTAATTTATTACGAACGATTTTGAATAGTCGGGCAAAGAAAAACAGTCTAAATGCGTTCATTGGCCTTCCAAAAGTTCTCACATATTAATACGACGGTCAAGTTCTGCTTAGTTTCCCAGTTCTGACCATTAAAGTAAAGAAAAGTTGAAAGCATTGAAAGCGAGGCTGCGTGGAAAGGTAACCACGGACATAGTGAGCCGGGAGGACGTTTTAGAATTTCCATACTTTAAATAAATTTCTTCGTACGCAGACAGATTTTGACGAGATATTTTATGTTTCTATTTCATAAGAAATTCTACTGGATACACTCACACCATTTTTACCGACTTTAGGCATCCTTGCCCGACTGTTCACTTTAAGAACGATTTTTATTCTATTAGCAATAGTACCAGATGCAATCTTACAAACAATGTTCAAAAGGGATATATAGGTCTCCAATTTTTAATTAAATACCTAGGTTTATCTGCCTTTGGTATGAAAGTTATAATTCATTGTCTTTGTGTTACAGAAAGTTGGCACAGACACATGTTAGATTAACAATATTCACACATATAATTGACGAAGAAACGTGTATAGATTAAGTTATTGAAAAAATGCATTCCTCAAATCTATGCGAATCCTAAACAAATGGTACGCTATTTTTCAGTCGTTGACAATTTCCAAGCAGTGACAAAACAATTGGGGCAAATCTCAATGCATTTACTCTGGTGACCAGCGATGTGGAGAATAGATGATGCACGTGATATTTTTTTCAATGGGAACGCGGATTTTGTCACCGAAAACACAACGCCTACATATAGCATCACGTGTACCACCACGCGACACAGCCCACGTAGTGTTGTAGTGCGTGGTGAAGTCTACTTTCCATTTTATCATCACATAAAACAAACTATCAACTTAACTAGACAATAGCACACAAACCGGACTTCATCGGCCCCTCTCTTTTAGATTTCCCCATTATTATATATTTTCCATTTTAGATTTCTTATTGTTATTTTACAATTGGCATTATTTAAAATTCATGCTAATGTTCTATTATAAACAGCAGTAAAATTGACAAAATAATGCTCAAAATGTGTTTTCCCTATATAAACTATAGTAAACGTAATCCCCTTCCCAGGGGGAAACCTTCCCAGGTCATTTTTTTCGTAAAAGGCCTTGAGATCTTTCAATCTATGAAGAGTTATTTGATTCTAACACATCTGTGAGTGGAGAAGAAGACTTTTGAAAGTTTAGTCAATTTTACCCCTTCTGGCCCCTCCCATAGCCCCCTGTGGGTCGGGGGTCATATACTTCACATTTTTAATTGACCTGATGCCTTAGAAGGTTTGTGCAAAATTTCATTGAAAATGCTTCAGCGGTTTTTGAGAAGTCGAAAATGTAAATTGTTTACGAACACACGACGGACGACGCACGACGCACGACGCACAGCGACGGACAAAAGGCGATAGAATAGGTCGCTCACTTGAGACTTCGTATAATGGATTAATCTATATTGGAACCACTGTAGTTTAATATTTGTTGTAACATTAAATGAAATTTCATATTTTTTACACCAAGTTACATAATCTATATTGTTAAAAATTGCATTCCATTTTCTAGAACCAGACGGTATTATATAAGACTTGTTTAAAAAGTTATAAAACAGTTTTGATCCTTTTCTATCTTTGAGAAAGATTTTCAGATTGATAGGCATGTACATGTATGGATAATGAATTTGTTATCTCTGTAAATCATAGGAAGAAATTAGGTTTTTTTTGGTAGCTGAAACAAACCTTGGTACTGTAATAAATTTGTGTTTACTTGGTAAATCTGAATAAATTCTTAATAGGTGTAAAATAAACTTCCTTCTACACTCTTAACAATGTAATTTATGATACACACACCTTTCTTATAATAGTTTTTATAGAAGATTATTTTCCTATCCACCCTAATATCACTGTTATACCAAATGGAAGCCATCAAAATGTTTTCCTGACAAATTTTCTCGTTATGTATTTTAACATTTACCACGATTTACCAAAATATCACTCCAGAAATTCTTTATATATTCCGAACCACAGTTTGAAAGAATATCAATATTAATAAAAGTTTTTAGAATTGTCTGCCATTTCTCTTTAGTTTGTTATAATCTTCTTACCCAAGTAACTTTAAGATAATTTATAAAAGCTATGGTATTTATCATTTTCAATCCTCCATTTGCATAATTTTGTGTGATTGTCTCCCTTTTAATTTGTCATGTTTCCCATTCCACAAATAGTCAAATATTGCTGAATTGAGTTTGCTGATAAAATTTATTATCTGGATTGGGAAGAGATATAAAAAGATGGTTGAATTGTGAGATAAGTAGGGATTTGATAATGTGAATTTTTCCCATAGGTGTTAAAGATATTCTTTTCCATACTTTTATCAAAGATTGCAGTCTGGTTAATTTTTTTTGTCAAAGTTAAGTTTTGGCATTTCATGGAGATTTACACTAAAACCGATGCCTAGCAATTCAATTTTTTCCTTCCCCCACTGTAACTTAAGTTCCGGTAAAAAAAGTCCCCACTATATTTCTTGCTACCAATCCAAATCACTTGCGTTTTATCAACATTTGTTTAAGTCCAGAAATTTTTGCAAATTTATTTAGTTCCGTAATTGATTCTTTTAGAGATTTCTCCGAACCGTCGAGTATAAGTGAAGTATCATCTGCATACTGGGATAACAAAATAGGACAATTTTCAACATTTACTCCTTTTATATTTTTATTATTTCGCAGTTTTATAGCCAGAATTTCAGCTCGAAGAATAAACAAATATGGTGCGATTGGATTCCCCTGACGGCAACCTCTCCCAATACCAAAGAAAAAAGAGATATTTCCACTCTAATTTATAGCAGATTAAACATTACAATGTAGAGTTTTAAATAAGCTTATAATAATATTTTCGAAACCAAATAAAAGAACTTTTTCTATAAATAGCCACGACACCAAATCAAAGGCCTTTTCAAAATCAATCATCAAAAGCATACCTGGTATGTCATTTTCCTCAGTATAATGGATACTATCATATATCAATCTTGTATTTACTCCAATATAACGCCCAGAAATAAAGCTGGTTTGATCATAACTAATTAATTTATTAAAGTGATAGTCGGGCAAAGAAAAAACAGTCTAAATGCGTTCATTGGCCTTCCAAAAGTTCTCACATATTAATACGACGGTCAAGTTCTGCTTAGTTCCCAGTTCTGACCATTAAGTAAAGAAAATTGAAGCATTGAAAGCGAGGCTGCGTGGAAAGGTAACCACGGACATAGTGAGCGGGAGGACGTTTAGAATTTCCATACTTTAAATAAATTTCTTCGTACGCAGACAGATTTTGACGAGATATTTTATGTTTCTATTTCATAAGAAATTTACTGGATACACTCACACCATTTTTACCGACTTTAGGCATCCTTGCCCGACTGTTCACTTTAGCGAACGATTTTTATTCTATTAGCAATAGTACCAGATGCAATCTTACAAACAATGTTCAAAAGGGATATAGGTCTCCAATTTTTAATTAAATACCTAGGTTTATCTGCCTTTGGTATGAAAGTTATAATTCATTGTCTTTGTGTTACAGAAAGTTGGCACAGACACATGTTAGATTAACAATATTCACACATATAATTGACGAAGAAACGTGTATAGATTAAGTTATTGAAAAAATGCATTCCTCAAATCTATGCGAATCCTAAACAAATGGTACGCTATTTTTCAGTCGTTGACAATTTCCAAGCAGTGACAAAACAATTGGGGCAAATCTCAATGCATTTACTCTGGTGACCAGCGATGTGGAGAATAGATGATGCACGTGATATTTTTTTCAATGGGAACGCGGATTTTGTCACCGAAAACACAACGCCTACATATAGCATCACGTGTACCACCACGCGACACAGCCCACGTAGTGTTGTAGTGCGTGGTGAAGTCTACTTTCCATTTTATCATCACATAAAACAAACTATCAACTTAACTAGACAATAGCACACAAACCGGACTTCATCGGTTAGCCCCTCCATTTTAGATTTCTTATTGTTATTTTACAATTGGCATTATTATATTATTGTATCTATTTTTTATATTTGCATTTATCTTTTTTTTTACTATTCAAATCATAATTGGAATTATCATGTAATTTTGTTTATTAGTTTAATAATTACATTAATCCATTTTGTAAATACTGTAATATTCGAAAGTTCTTATAAATAAATATGATGTAAATGATAATTAGCGGAGTTAAACTTTCTCGAACTTTCTTTGATCGCGAAATGCGTAAAAGTAACTCGCATTCAAAAGAAAATTGGTCAACAGTACCTATGACTCAAAAGACTTGGGCAGATACTGCAGAAAACTCAAACATGAGTTTAGAATTTTTTTTTTCAGTTAAACGTAAAACTAGAAAGGACCGATTTTTTGTAAATAATCTAATGTCATTTTATTCTAAAAGCGTTTAGTACTAAACAATTTTGTTTTTGATATAGATTTACTTAATTAAAAAAAAAATAGTTTATTTGTATTCATAAAAAAAGTTCAATGCGACTTATGACTTGGTAGTTTATCATATTTAGTCATCAGAGAAAATGTTTGAGTTCATTTTTGTATAAGATATCTAAGTCAATATAAATACGTTGATTGTATTATGGTGATAGAAAACATCTTTTTTTAAGAAATGTTTAAAGTCTTAAGTTACAAACACCATTTCAGTACGTACAGCAGTCCCTATTTAAAAGGCCCGGTCCCACTGGAGTTTAGGAAGATTTGCGAATACATTGCGTATAAAATTGGCTGATATTCGCTGAACATACTGAATATGCATAAATCGTACTTGTATCTGTCGCCTAACATCCGTACACGTTCGTAATTATCTGCAAAGGCATATCTTTCCGTTCCCAGAATTTTTGAGCTGCATAAAATTTTCATTGCGGAAATCATTCGCATTAGATACGGTATTCGTTTGCAAAATATACTCAGTACATGTATATTATATGCACTGTTTATCCGCTGTTATTCGTTGATATCCGCAACTGACAGGGTTTTGCGGCTTTAGAGCGAAGTGGGACAGTGTGTAAAACGAATATATAGCGTACCTATCACGTTTACATCACGAATTACAATAATTTGTAGCGAATAGTATATTGAGTTCAGCGTTTGCATTGCGTCTGTTTTGCATTTGATTTGAGAAAAATTTGCGAATGTATAACAAACGTTTTTCTATTATCTCCATGGAAAAGTTAGGTGTAATAATTGGTATCCAACAACATACAAATGTATCAATAAACTTGTTCAAGTCATGAAATTGTTTCAAAGGCAGAAAAAAAATCTGCTTTAATTTGCATTTGAAACAGACTTGACCTTCTTTGTATTTGGAGGATGTAGGATGAAAGTTGCAGCTTGCTTATCTTTGTTGCAGTCGTATTGTTGTGAAAAGCGATACCGAAATACCCAAGCGCGATTCTTTTTCCACCGTAATTCAGATGCCCTACATACGCAATACAACCGTTCTTTCCGCTACATCTGCGCAATACATTAATAATAAATTCGTTATATTATCGTAACATCGCAATACTTCTGTTTCCTCAATATATGCGTTATGTATTCGTAATTTTTTGTTACTTATCCGCATTGTTGGATAATCTTACCGATTGTACCCCTCACGGGAGATCATCCATTATCGTATTCGCTTTTATTCGTGAAATATCTGCATTTGTTCGTAATAAATTCGCAGAATATACTAATATAAGTGATTATCTCAGCGAGAATGCACAGATGATCTAGGAGATCGTGCTTAAAATGTTAGATGGATTTTTGTGCCACTCCTGTTTGTTATGCTGATGGTCTGGTGTCGTATTGAGGTAGGCCTACTGTGCACATAGGAATGTCGAAATTATTGTTGATTTATGAATTATTCAGTATTATTCTGTAGGTTCCTTATACAGTATATTTCAAAATTCTTGAAAAAAAACCCATGAATAAATATGTAGCCTACTGTAGGCCAGTTAATTTAAAGTGGAGATTGTCTGTTATCATTCACCGGTATGATCTAAGTTTGATTTCTGATTCTTGACCAAAAAAATAAGAAACGAAGAATTAATAAAACAAATAAATGGTCCTCGATGCGGTAAATTCGTAATATAGTCAGTTACTGAGCCCTTATAAAGGTATAGGGGGTCAGTAACTGACTATATAACTAAAAATGCTGAACTATCGGACCGACCTATACTCAGTCAACAAATGTATAATGTAAGCCTTGATGCATAAATATTGTTGTATCAATTTAGTTATGTATATAAGCACGATAGACAGAGTCTAATATATAATCGTTTAAGGCCCGGTCATACTGAGAAGCGGATTAATTACGGATTTAGTTTACAAATTTTGGCCGTTCGTTGTCATTCGCAACAAAATTGGCTAAAATAACAAATTTTCAAGTATAAATTACGGATAAGGTTATGCCGATAAATTGATTGTAGGGTGAGGATTGATCACCTCCATTTGTTTATAATCACAGTCTAGAAAACGCTTGAATTGTTACGTTTGACTTTCGCCGCGTCATTAACTTTCAAACTGGCGTAGGGGAAGCAACCCGTATTTAAAAAATTCATTTCATTTAATTTGAAGTTTTTAAACTATTCAAGTAATTTTTACACAAAAATAACAAGTAATATTTAGTTTTACGGTAATGAAGTGGTATATTTAGTTGAAGAGAATGTGTTTAAATTTTGAAGCGAGGGCGAGAGCCGCCATATTGCACCTTAATAAAATTTACTGACCCCCTATAAAGTGATAGGGGGTCACCACGTGACGGCTCTCCGCCAATCATTTGGGACATTTCTGTCCGAGGTGCGATATAATACATTGTTGACCGAAAACTTAGTCTACAAATATTTCGTTATACCTTCTATCATGCGTTACATACCTATAATTACAATATATACTGTAACAAATAAAATGAATGCAATATTTTAGTTTTGAAATAAGATATTACAAATAATGACTTAGGTTATGAACGATCAATGGAAAACTATTTGGCAGTAAACACATCGATAGAACATTGACAATAAAGTGATTTTTTTTTGTCTGGATCCGTCTGCTTCTCACGTCATGTAGACAGATACCAAGCAGTAATGACTGCTGCGCCATCGGTGGAAGTTGCCGAGTATTGCCGAATACTAATGAATTGTGATATCATGATGACGAAAGCAGCCAACATTTTGATGTTGACCGGTCAACATTCACGGGCACATCTAAAAAATTGAACGTTTTACAAAAGAATAGTATATGGAATATAATGTAAAGGTATAACAATACATGATGTTAACTAGTGCGTATAGCAAGGACTGGGGCGTTTGTTTAGCAGGATTCAACTTTATGATAGCACACACATTGAAGTTCTTTTTTAACATTGTCATGCAAATGGCGGCTATAGTTTATATTATGCAAATATGGCATATATGGTGGCGTCGTTGCAATATATACCAATGCACATATTCAATGTTAAAATGGTATCTGATCGTTGTGAAAATACTGTTTTTTAATGTTTAAGTTATGATTTTAAATGCAATTCTGCAATGCTGCATGTATTACCTAAAATACAGTGATAGATTTTTTTCCACAAAACATGTCTACCATTCATGTTTAAAAAGTAACTACTTGGAACATTTATTATTTAAGTTTGTACCAATAACTCGCGCTAAGTGGCGTAATTCAATGACAGTATATTATTTATGACAAGAATACGCTGATACAAATACATATTATACCTATTCCAATTTATAAGCCATTTTCATTATCGAAGCCATTATAGTGCTTATAAAGTGTCATAAATTGTATGTTTTTGTAAGGTTTTTACTGTCACTTGTTTATAAATATTTCAATTTACCAACGATAAATACATGCATGTTATTAATTAGATAACTAATATTTTACTTTAATGTGTTGACAGGAATCATGGCGGTATTAATACAGATATTAGAGGCGTTAACTAGGCTACGGGTAAAGCACGTGTAAGGTGTGTTCACAAGGCGGACCTATCCTCCCCACGCACTACGTGTGTGTGGGCCACATCTCGTGTTGGTACACGTGAAGAAGGCAGTGTAGGAAGGTCTATACCATTATACTCCTATAACCATTGGGAACTCGGAACTGCAATGAAAAAACAATATTTATGGCAAATAGAAGGTATTTCATCCTCTTCCCCCATTTAAAGGTATAGTCCAAAACATCTAATCTAATTACAGTTATACTACAAGCATGCATTCAGTAGACGTAACAGGCTGACGTTAAATGTGACTAAATGGCCTTCCAGCTTGACGAAAAAAACAACATTAAACTCCATCGGCATCCAGTCCGCCATTGAAGTGTATTTATTACCATTCTAACAGACCTTTCATTGAAAGACTGAATGCTGCCACCTAGGACTCTCTTGTCTGTAACTGACGGAAGAAATGTCAAACTAATATACGTTAAGTGCAGATGTCGTACTTTTACGCGTAATCATATTTACTGCGGGCGACCTCGTTCTGGTTGCCACTTTAAATAGTCAGTAGTAAATTAGTACAGCTGTACCAAATTGAATCAATTTGTATCTCGAAGCCGTAAAGTGACCGAAATAATCGGCAGTCATCTTATTACAATATTGCAAAGGTCAAAGAATATTCGGTGTGAATCGATAGGTTATTAGGTCTGTTTTTACAAATTTACTAACATCTACCACCCCCCTCCCCTTCTCCTCCTGTAACCAAAAATTGAAGGAGCGGTAGACTTTTTTTCTAGATACTTAACCTAAAACATGTATACCACATTAAAATAAATTGAGGGCTTTCCAGATTATTAAAAAATAGTTTTGAACTGTTTCCAGAGCATTTCTGATATCAAATTAAATGAAATTGATATGACTGGATTCAAATTTGTTTTTGAATTGATGGAAAAAATATATTTGATTACTTCTTTTACTATTTATTCAAAATAAATTTTGAAATGTCTTTCCCATTCACATTCTGACATATTGCTATTTAAGTGAGGTTTTCGGTATCAGCGACAACTTAAAGGCCCACTACCTTTCCGAAACGGCTGTTAATTTTTAAAATGAGAATGTAAAACAAGATCGATAATTTTGTAGAGTCTTAAAATTATTAACTTACCGTTAATACTACATTTATCATCACCTTCTGAACAATTTGATTAAAATAAATAAAATATTTATTTTCATAACGCGGGTCGTATTATGTTTCCCGCCGTCGTCCTAAATACCGCGCGGTAGTTGACTATCACTGCGCCAGACGGCAAAACAGCGAATTGAATCTCCATATATTACGCAGGATATCTTGCATATGTTTGGTGTCGTAACCTTATTTTAGGTCATCAGTATGCATTTTCTGATGTTATTAATGTTTTTTAAGAAACCTTTATACTTTGCTCCGGAAAGGTAATGGGCCTTTAATGGACAACTGATGCTTATGAATCATTTTAAATTCAATCTTGCTAAATAGTTTCTGGGTATCTGTGACAACTTAATGAAGAATCAATGATGATAAATCATTTGCCATAAACTGCACCATTAAAATTATTGAGACTGTCAGCATGATCTTATGTGCATGTCAATGAAATATATTTTATTTTTAATCTCGTAGAAAAATGTAGACAATATAAAGTTATGATGTTATAATATTTTACATGTAGCTGCGCTCTTCTGAGGCTTTGCCTTAAATGCATAATATGACTGAAGACAAGGCCTTAAAGGGCACAGCCAGATGTTTTAATATGAATCATGCACGGCATTGGAAGAGCGAAGCTTTACTTAATTATTTTATTTTCTATTTCGTGTAGACACAATTTAGAAATAAAGGCCGCACTTAAAACTATTGAAGTATATGATGTAATAATTGTCTAGCATAAACTCAAAGAAATGAACTCAAAGATTCGGATTTCTCTGTGTCCATTCAAGGCCTGGAGTGCCGCGTATGCGAATCCTATGATTTCGCGCCATTTGTTGACGTTATGTGACGTCATGATTCCTTGTGCTCATCATCGCCTCGGTGGATATTTTGACTGCATTCTATAGCTTTTAATTTTCAAAGTGTTATAATTATTACTTAAAAAAATAATAAAAAATGTTGAATTACTCCTGTTATGCATTTGCATTAGTTAAATATATATTTACTGGGGAGAGCAGTACTGGAGCAACGCACAACCTCCCCATATGTATGAAAAAATGACGGCCGCAAACTAAAGCTGTCAGTGTGTAGGATTGAATTTTGAAGATTGTGTTTTTTCTGATATTTTCGTGTATCTGTTACCTTAGAAGTGCTTCGCAATTCGTGCCCTTCGGGCACGAAGGGTTGCGCCCTTATTATGATCTGTGTTACTAATAATTAAGAGTGTAGCTCTCTGCGCAGCCGAAGGCCGCATTAAGCGAATCTCTTCTAACCATAACACATGTGTGAGCATATAGACCTCAATACATTCCAGTACCCCTTGGATTTTGAAATCGTGTCCCGCGAGAAAAGTCTCGCGCCTCCATATAGGCAGCCATGTTTTAATTCTCGTAATCAGCACGATGAGTTTTGAAAAAAAGCGTGTCATCACGTTACACTTTGAAATTACTGTAAGTAGTTTTAGATAACTACACAAAGACAAGAACGACACAATAAATGTACATGTTGCCAGGTTTTCCGCATTTGAAAGAAACAAGATCAAAAGGATAAACTGTTTCAGTTGAATATTTCCTTCTGATCTGTATGTGACGACTGTCAATATATTGTTGGACACAAAACATCCATTAATAGTATTGAAGAATAGCATTTAATCAATAATCGGACAACAAGTTTAAACATTTTTAATCTCGTTCTGATATTGCTATCCTAACTATACTTAAAGTCGTTTTTTAATACTTTTTTATAATCTTATTATATATTTAAATATATTTATATATGAATATATTCATATCTTACGTACACTAATCAAATACAGCACACTATAAAATGTAGCATTCATAATACTAAATATTCCGGATTTCTCCTACCTTATTTGACTCCTTTTTTCATAAGTTCACATAACCTGACACGTTTCCGTTTAGGATACGTCAACAGTAATTAAAAGGTAGTACTGTCTTTCAAAGTCGTTTTATAATTGATGGAAAACGAATATAAAATATCTTTGATGACATATATTACTATTTATTCAAAATAAATTTTGAAATGTCTTTCCCATTCATATTCTGACATATTGCTATTTCAGTTTTATGATTCAAAATTGTTACTGAGGTTTTCGGTACCAGTGACAACTTAATGGACAACTGATGCATATGAATCATTTTTAATTCAAGATTGCTGAATAGTTTCTGGGTATCTGTGACAACTTAATGAAGAATCAGTGCTGATGAATGATTTGCCATAAACTGCACCATTAAAATTATTGAGACTGTCAGCATGATGTGATATCTGGGTATGTTAGCCGTTGTCTTTGGCAATTTCCTCTAAAATCCCACCAAAGACACATTAGAGAATATGTCAATATTTAAATTTAAAAGCAATACATATTTACACTTTTTTTACACTCACATGAGTACAAATTTGGATGAGAAGTACATGCGATGTAGATGTCAAAACACCACACAAAGTGCGATTATGGTAAAACATTGCAGCCATACCATACCCCAGTACAGGAGAAGTGCCAAGGGAAGATGCCTCTTAATTAACACTGCCAAACGTTTTGGAAATTGACAAGATTGAGGCTGTGATGCCGGACGAAACATCGTTGGTCAGTTATTGGCCAGTGTGAGGTGTCAGTCAGCACATTATTATCATGTATCCCTGACCGTTCAGATTCTCCGCTCCAAGTTGAACTTTCGGTCAAACAGTTGGCACGATTTATTGTATTTATCAGATAATTTGCCATTCATAACTTTTTTCGTGGCTTTAATAAACACTTTTTCCTTCAAAATGTGTTTATTTACTTTCAAAGATGATGGTAAAACTCTGGATTACCGAGTAATCATTATTCATTGTAAGCGTATTTAAAGGTAATTTAATTTTAGCGCTCTTCACGCTGCCTTTGGAGCACTTATTTATAAGGATCGCTAAAATACTGAGAGATAATTTCATGATAACAATATTTTCATGGTCGTAGTGATAATTCGTTAACTGATCCCGTATTTACATCCGCTTATAAATCATAATTACAGCAGTATAATATCAGACGAATATCATCACTACAACGCGCTCCATACTGTTTCGTAAACATACACCAGTATAACGAAAGACATAAAGACTTGACACCATTTCGGAAAATATCTCATCTAAAATTTACATCATACAGAGCTGAATTATACGTCATGCATTAATAGACTGGTTCCCTTCCCTTAGTTCTCTACTCTCCGCCAGGCTGCGCTCCGCTCACTAGGGACCGGTAGCGGGTAACCATGATGATTTTTTTGATTGGTCAATCTACATATCCGGTTCGCTGGTATCACTTTTTTTTAGACGTGGGAAACCCCTTTACGCACGAAGCGACGGATCTTAACGTAAAGAATAAATAATTTATTTGAACGATATATAAACAAAATTAAATAAGATCTTAAGTTTTGAAATCATTTCGTGCTAACAGAGTTTAGTGTGTTCATAGGAACGACGTTAATGACGTTATTTTCTCTTAACGGAAGTAGCCGTCTCCATGATGACATATCATGCGCAGAAATGATGCGCACTACTCTGGAGTTGGAATTCTCACTCAAGATGGCTACTCGCTACCGGTCCTCAGTGAAGCGTACGCAAGGGAGGTAACTGAGGCGGAACAGCTAATGCATTAACAGCGTTGAGTTGATGTCAATGACCAAAAAAGAAAGTGGTTCGGAAACAACCTAATATATACAGTATTTCGAAACATTTCACTTCAAAATATTAATTGCATTTTTTTTGGGGACAAAATATATATTTGAAACCTTTTTAAAATTTAAGCAATATATTTTACATTTTACATTGAAGAAGTACCAGTAACCTTAATTAGGACAATTCAGTTTCTGGTATTTTGGAGCAGATCATAACACGTAAATATATAATGCGGTTGGGGATGATGTGGCCCAAATTTCCGTATTTGCATATTACAGAGTCCTCTGCCCTTGCGGGTAGGTATTGATTGCGACGTCATGTGTTTGCGAGCGTAACGTCATACGTTTTCTTTGAGAGACATACAGCAATTACAATTCTAAGGTTTGGATTCGGAAACAAGTTTTACAACTTATATAAATCCGTCTCCAGAAATAGAAAAAGCATTAGATTATGGACGAGGCATGATGATGTGTGGAATATTTGATATATTTTCACATAATTGAAACAATAAATAACTGGATAATTATAATTCGGGAATGGGGAGGAAGGGGTGGGGTGGGGGGGGGGGGGTGGGGTGGGGGATGGGGGGGGGGGGAGAGGTTGTTGCCCAACATGCAAGTGAAATAATTCATAATTAATTAAAAGTAAAAGTTATGAAAGGATCTGTACAGGATGCGGAAAGCTGTGCAAATGGGACAAAGAATATGAAATAGCATACATAAAACTACATGTTACAGTAAATGGAAATTTAGTTAAATCTCTTAGTGCTTATTATAAAACTTTGAACACACGTGAATATTCGGACATTTTCATTATATGACAATTCATCATTTCCGAACAACAATATTTGAGTTGAAATTGGACATGTTATTTCATTATAAGCACGTGTACGAAGTTGAGAGAAGAGGCGACAGTGTAATAAGAAATGTTCATTGGTTTCATCTCCATCATTGCATGGACATGAAGGACTGTTTACAAGATTTCTGCGGAACAGGTAGAAATTAAGAGAGCTGCACTCCATCCTTAATCTAGCATGATGGATTTGGCCAATTCTGCTACCACAATAATAGAAAGAGGGAATTTTAATATTGGATTCGTTTAGATGTCCTTTTAGTCTAGATATAGAAGGGTCTCGTTTTATCAATTCGGGTAGGGAGTTCCAAAGGCTGATTACGGAAGGCAAAAAAGATTTCTGATATAAACTGGAGCGACATTGATTGCGACGTCATGTGTTTGCGAGCGTAACGTCATACTTTTCGGAGAAAACGACGTGAACTGCGCTCCCAAAATAATGACGTAACAATCGATGCCTACCCGCAAGGGAGCTAACTCTGTAATATGAAAAGACAAAATAAACGTTAGTTACAACTCATAAATTATGTACTATAAATTTTTTGATTCGTGAGTATGAAAAATACAGCGGCATTTATAACTTTAATTATTTTATACAAAATTTAATTAGACAAACAGTTAATTAGAATATATATATATATATGTATACTGTATAAGATTTGTACAATACAAAGGTTAGCGCAAAATGTTTATTTACATAAGCTTAAAGCTTGACTGATATTTTCGTTGTTCTATTGTACTGTCAGAGAGTTTGGCCGAATTAATGTTGGTAGTTAATTATGCGTAATGAAGTAATAGAATTGGAAAATATTCGGTAACACTTGGGTCACGATTATGGAAATGTTGTAGAAAGTATCACAAACTGTTGCACAATATTATTAAACTAGGTGGTAAGGTCTAGAATGTACTAATATAATTTGACCACGTATATGTAGAAACCATCTGCATTACAACGCAACAACCGAATCACCTCATTGGTCTTGTAAAATAACAAAATGTTGGTAAATATGATGGTCTTTGTCGGAATGGTCCGTATAGAACTAGATTTGTCAGGACATTTCCGGAACACACGCATTGATTATAAAACAAATATATTCCAAAAATCATTTTGGATGTCAGCAAGAAGCTGGGTGCTCCACGGTCAACCATTATCCATGAGCATGTGTAGATGCCACGTACGTTGGCTACATAAACACTCTGCCGTTTGTTACAACTCACTTAGTAAAAGTAAACGCGCTTTGAAAAATTGTTTCAAAGTGAGTTAAGCAGGGGCGTAGGAAGCGGGGGGGGGGGGGGCAGGGGGGGGGGGGGGGGCAACTGCCCCCCCCGTTCCCCAGGACGGGGGGGCAAACATGTCTTTTTGCCCCCCCCCCCCCCCCCCCCCCCCATTTTCGCCGACTTGAATGTTCTAAAAATGCAAATTTGAAAGAAAAATGGGTCCTCCTGCACATTTTTCGTTCTTCATTCTAAAAAAATTTTCCGCTGCGCGGCGCATTTCCTAAAACGTTCAAGCACATAATGTTCAAACTTTTAATAGCAGAAATTCAATACACATGAACTACACTGAAAATGTCCATTAAGGGATTCTACGTACTACATTTGTATTTCAAAAAATGTCTCTTAAAAGATTATACTTTGCTTATATGTCTTAGCAAGACAATTAATTCATTATTATTTTGAGTTCAGATCGAGCAGGGTTGCACAATGATATAACGACACAATTATCACAATTATCATTTCTAAATGCATGTTACTTTAAATCGAAAAATTACCATGGTAAGAACGCTTTAAAATCATTAAAATACATCGTAAAACTCATCTCAGCCATTCTAAATCGTAATATTTTTTCCCGGGGGAGACCCCCGGACCCCCCAAACACCAAAATCTCGCGCCTTCGGGCGCTCATAAATTCATCCAAATGCATCGTAAAACTCATCTTAGCCATTCTAAATCGTAATATTTTTTTCCCGGGGGAGACCCCCGAACCCCCCAAACACCAAAATCTCGCGCTCGCAAAATTATCAAAATACATTGTAAAACTCATCTCAGCCATTCTAAATCGTAATATTTTTCCCGGGGTCGACCCCCAGACCCAAAAATCTCGCGCCTTCGGCGCTCACACGCTAATTTGGCCAATTTGCGTATTCGTTAATTTCCTTTTAGCGACCCCACTGTCAATAAATGTGTACAAGGATTATATTTAATGATATATAAAAAAAAGTATATAAAGTATATATGGTTGTGTGTTGAATTAATCTCCTCCTGTAGGTGCGGCGGGAGGGGGGGGGGGAGGTTACAAAATATTGAGGACCTTTGCCCCCCCATGACGTTTCATCTTCCTACGCCACTGTTAAGTATAGTGCAGGTTCAACGCACTTTGTAAAAAATATTTCAAACTGCGATGACTTGCACCATATTTAACTCACTTTGGAAAAATGCGTTCTTTTTTCAAAGTAAGTTGTAACAACAGTAGCATTTCCCATGCCAGTGTTGATAAAAGAGAGGGACATATTCTGGAGTGGTGGTTCTAACCTAAATCTGGGCTATAAACAGCCAATAAGAAAGCCCAAAAGAGAATATAAACTGTAACTGAAACCACGACGACACTAAAACCGACGGACTGAGACCTTTCTCAGACAGATTTTTACTCAAGGCTATGTAAAATCATAGTAAAATATCTGTCTGAGAATAGTTTTATGGTGCCGGACTCACTAGTAAGGAGAACACGTTTGCCTTATAACCTTAGAGCTACATATGTATGCTAATCAAACCTGTCTCTCATTGTCTTGGGTGCTAAACGGGAGCCATTGGACAGAGACCACAAGTAATTTTGAATTTTCGTTTAATATGAAGATACATTCCTTAATGTTCATTCACATTGCAAGTTTTCATATACATAATGTAACAAGGTCAAAATCAAAATCCAAGCAGCAAAATCTGAAAGTTTCAATTTAACATGATCCTGATTTCAGGATATCTGTCATCGAGTGTCACCATATCAATTATATACATCCGGGTCAGGGGTTGAGGTCAAAGCAGACTTTTTTTCACACAGGATCCGGCAGCAATAAAAGTAGATGAAAATCAAATATGTACACAATAATTAAATAATTAAATTGACATCGACACTGACTTTTATACATATACATTAAATTTGTTGGCATAGAAACATGCTACATATACATGTTTTCATAAAATACATACTTTTGTGAGGTGATTTCATTCGTGGCTACTAAAATATGTAACTGTTACAAGCTTTGGAGATTACAGAGAGCGATGTTCACTTTCAAATCCATAAAATCAACCACAAATGTATTAATGTAATATTGAAAATCTTGTGGTTGTGTATATTGTGGAAATGTAGATGTAGAACTACAACGCAGATTGAGTGGATGGTACGTTTATTGGAGTCTTAGGAATCGACTCTGTACAGAGATTACTGGCGAGTTAATATAGCAATACACCGGGATAACATATGTCAATATTTGGGTATGATACCCAATACCTGGAACAGTTGATACCAATGTAGCTGCTGTATAACATAGCGAAACATGGTTCATCATTAGGACTCTTCCGTATCATAATTAACAACATGGCAATGTAATTAGTAGTTATACAATGACCCTAGACTTTACATGTACGTACATATGCTATTGTAAATAAGAAACACATGTGCTTGACCTACACAATGTAACATACTTGAAAGCCGTACATGTAATTACAGATAATTTATATATTAGTCAAAATTTCTAACTCTAAAATTCGTATCATTATTATTATTATACCACATTAACATCAACGACAATAGCAATAGTGGGGATAACCCTACCAGCGAGGTCTGCTGAAAGTGCACTATCTATTGTTTTAAAGACTAATGCTGTGATATCTTTTTAATAATATAGTGATGACACTATTTCATATTAAACAAAAAGATTTTCATCAGGGAAGAGGGACTTCGAAATCATTTGACCAAAAGCGGTGTTCAGGGAGACTGTCATACCGGCTTTGTGTATTCTGCTTCTTAACATTGAAATTATACCGACATATAGATTAAAAAATAGTATATTGACAAATACAATGAAGCTGAAATAGAAATGCAATTGATAAGTTAACGTTATGACCATGTCAGAAACAAAATTTAGGAGATTGTTTAAGTATTTGTAATAATCTCTAACGTTTTAATCGTCCATGTAATATTAAGCAGTTTATAAATAAGTTAGGTGACAAGATGGCCAGGATTCCATTTCACAATCGAATATGAATGTGCAGTGGGTTAATTGGACCGAAAAAAATTTCTCCGTATTCTTCCACATATTATGCTTCTTTTTTACGTTAGATTTTTTCTGCCAGTTAAATAAATACAGAAATATAAATAGCCATGATTAAAGAAGAAAGGGTAGGGGTTTAGCACAAGCAGCCCGCACCATCTAACGGAAACACGTGTAGTAAAACGGGAATCAGTAAAGGTACAAGTAGATTGTTTTATATACGACTTACTTTTCCAAGGTCACAATCAGCAAACTAATGTCAAGTCAACCCACAGAGTTTAATTTATCCGCTATACTATACTGTTTAGGTAATGTAGACAGCGCAGTTTGAAGCCAAATGTGGATTTATTTCTTATCAAACCACATACCAACTCGTTAAGTATATTATGCAATACCACTGCACTTAATTTCAATATATAGAGGATTTTTAAATGAGTGGCTATGTAATATTAAATTTATCAAACGAGTTCAATAGTTTGATATACCACGAGCCTTTAGGCGAGTGGCATATCAGATTATCTAACGAGTTTGATAAATTTCATATCACATATAATCACGAGTGTAAGATTCTATTCATCAAAATTTTAATAATAGAAATTTAACATAAGTAAAACTTTTCGTCTCGATATAAAATAGTAGAAATGTGGAAGTGACGTTTTCGTCTACTGAGACAATCATTCGACGTCATATTGATTATGACATAAAACTACCTGTGACGTCACAATAGTGTTATTACACGTGCGTCTTACGATATTTATAGACATGGCTGGACGGGCTAGTTATGTGTTAAATTTTGTCTCATTTTAATACGATCATCTTAAAGACGTAGGTAAGAAAATATACTTATATATATCTGACATTCTACGTATGTTTTGATGTTAATACTGCCCTTGGAGATTTATCTTGAAATGACACCTCTAAAAGGGGTTTCTCCCCTTTCTACTTAAGGACAAATGAAAACCAGTTGGTCCAAAATGATGGAAAACAATATTCATATGGAGACAAAATCTCACTGCGTTTGAAAATCAACACTACAATCAAACTAAAAGATCGACAAACTCTTATTCATGTGAAAACGTAACTTTGAAGTGAGGTTAACGTCCTGTGGCGAGATTTTTATTGTTCCCAAAGCAATCGGAAATTGTCGATTCATTCCGTAAATCATCACGTTATGCATTTAAGGATTGATTGTCAATATTGTTGCTTGCATTAACTGAGGAAGAAAATTAATCTAGTGCAAATGAAGTGAACTACGGAGCAATTTATGTACCATATACATGTAGGTGAGGCAGTAGAATCTTCAGTTATGGTGAGATTAAGGTTGAAATTTCCTATCTTACCCAAAAGATGGTGGATGATTCTTTACTCGTACCATGGTCTCAAATAATGTCGGTGTCAGCAATGCAAGCAAGGATGGCGTGACCTTAAAAATTGCCGTTGTGACTACGTCATACCATTGTTGAGAACGTTTACCCTAAGGTGAGGTAATTTACACGCCAGTAAAATTGCGGATATCCCTGTCTAGAGTAAAAAAAACTCTGTCAAGTATGTGAGAGTAAATAATCCTATTAGCGATAGCATTAAGATGCTTTTCCACTATATAATGTGTTCTTGTTTACTGAATATGTGTTTTGTATTCTACGCGATAGCCCTTTACCACAAGTAAAGTTAGTTTAAGCAATAAATTTACATTATTGCGACGTTTATTCCGGAATTTTTGTAATCGGACGTAAATCTAATAATATCATCATCAGACAGCGATAACTAGTTTCAACCAATTTTCGTGACAAAGAAATAATTACGATAGACAACTAGTTTATTAATGCCGTAGTAAACCACCGAGGTGCTCTGAAGGAAGTTGAGTCTGGTTTTACTTCCTGATTTTGGAGCCTCCTTTTTTTCCCGTAAAGTAAGATGAATAGGCCATTTGTGTATTGCAACTGATTTAAAGAAATAACTGGCAAAGCAAAGTTAAATATGAACCGTTAATAATGAGAACGTATATATAACGTCATTATACTGTGTGGGTATCTGGGATGATATTGTAACCTTTGTCATGTTTATTACGTGTGGGTAATGCACATACACTCACATAGTTATGAAAACATTAAAGTTATTCCATGATGCCATTCATTTGAACGATTCACTGAAGTTTCATCGTGTATATATGTCTGAGAAATCCAAATATACATACAAAATATATAAAATAATTAATTTTGCGTTTAGTATATGTACAATCAGTACTTAATTCCATACAGAACATACACTGTACAGCTTTTCGGGACACAATTATTTATTTTTATCTTGAAGTGAAATAAGAAGCTCAAACTTTTAAACGTATTTTATATTATACGTATTGATGTAATTATTTTTTACCTTCATCGGGTTATTGATAGATATAAAATGCCATTCGTCTGCGGTGTAGCATCTTTAACACACATATACACACAACTTTGCCAGCCACCTAAATCTGATTACATTGATCTATCATGTTGATTACCTTCAACGTTGACAGGTTGTTTCTAATTTGATATCGAATGACTGTGTATCTAATATCCGGATTTCCGAGAGCGGCCTCCCTATTTACTAATTGGACATGCTTGTTATACGATGTCAAGGCTGAGTAGAAATTGAGTCAATGGCCTTGACCTCAACTGGACAACATATAAACATTATGCCATACCAATAAATCCTGAACCACTATATCAGTAACACTAACTGTTCTCTCAACTCGGTGTTTCCATTTTTAGAAACATTGAGTTAATGTTCTTTCTGTGACATTATTACCAAAATGTTGAGTTCTTCAGGTTGACGTCATGTAGCCATCGTTCTTCCTGTAATTAATGTATAAATCGGATAATCGTTTTGACACTTCTGTTTTCTCAACTCGGTGTTTCCATTTTTAGAAACATTTGAGTTAATGTTCTTTCTGTGACACCATTACCAAAATGTTCAGTTCTTCAGGGTGACGTCATGTAGCCATCGTTCTTCCTGTTATTATAATCAGATATAAATCAGATAATTATTTTGACATTTGTCAAAGGGACTACATAACTAATAAGAAAGTATGGACCTATGAGTCGGTCCATATGGTGTTATAACACCTTGGCAGAATAAAAAAAATGACATCGGGCTTCAATTCTACCAATGGATAATAACAAAATATGGACCGAATCTCTATATCAGATATGCAGTTCCTTGGACATATTGATAAATAAGCAAGTCCAAAAGGAGTGAAGAAAAATAATAATAACGACGAAATTCTTGCTAGTGTTTTCGCCATGTCCTTATTCTTTATTTGTTTTGCGGGTATTGCAAGCAGTCCTAGGGCCACTAGATGCTCTCATCGACACATATGACAATGCAATATATACACAAAAAATACATGAGAATAACACACACACTCGCACTCAACTCACACAAACAATCCATTACAAGAGAGAGAAAGAAAGTGGAATAGAAAGATAATGTGAAAGGGAATGGGGATGTAAGAAAATAGTAATGTAGAATATTTTGGAGTCGCTTATATATTTGAAAACTGAGTTAAAAAGAATTTTGTTTTATGAATCGGTGTTAGTTTCAGAACCATGTAATAAAATAAATCATCTGGTTTATGATCAATAATAAAGTCGGGGTTGACATTTTGACCCAACTCTTTATATGTGCGTTGGATCAGTTTTAAGTATGAGGTTCTAAATCTTACATAACAAAAGAAATACGTTTCAACCTCAGAGGAATATGCACAAAAATCACAATATTTATTTGGTGTCAATTTGTAAGAAAACCTTTGCTTGTTGAGGACACTGAGGCCCATTCTTAATTTACAATGATTGGTTTTCCCTTTTTCGTGCCCATGAGTATTTGATGAATTTGATTTTGGAGCCGAAAAATAGTGCTTGGTAAGAAGAAGTATGAGTGGTTTATTCCTAATGGTTCGGGAAGATTGTTGCAGTCTCTAATAATTTTTGGAAAGAAAGCTCGGCGATAAAACGTTTTTGGAAGGAAGTAGTAGTGTATTTGAATTTCTGAAATATTGCAGTTAAGAGTGCATTGTGAAAGAAATGGGCAGAGCGATTTGAAGCGTTGAATTTATTTTACATGATATTTTAAATCTACAAAGCTACTGTCCATCACTGAGTAACTCCTAGTCAAGCTCAGCTAAAGATTTTGTATTTTAGTTACCTTATATCCTCTATACAGATTACAGCAGCCCTACACTGGACACTTTCAATATGGCTGGATTCATGATGATTGCAGTTATCGAATAATATACAGTCATATTCCACAATAGCTCCTATCATGGCTTTATATAGTTTTTCAAGACCAACACGCGGAATGAAGTACGATAATGACTGACTGAATTATGTTATATATTGTATTACCATTTGCTGCAATATCAGATATTTGCACCTAATCAGCTTAAGATTCCGGATAATGATATGCCAACATGTGTGTGTGTTTGACGTGATTGATAATGATATCATTGGTCTTAAGATCAGTGTTGTTCAGAGTGCGCTTTTTGGTGAACACGACAAGTTTATTGCATATTATAGAAAGCTCATTATTTAACTTATCAATTCAGGCAGGGTTATAAAGGAGGAGTGTCAATTTGGGCCCTCTGGTGGCCATGACCGATAATCACTCAAAGTTATAATTTGGTTCCAACAAAACTTGACAAATCAGAAAATTGCCCCTCCTGTTTATCACCCCCCCCCCCCCCCCCCCCACCATATAACTCACAAGGGACTCCGACCTGACCTTAATCATATATTACAATCATGATGTTCTAACTCCCTGGTATCTGTAAACTAAAAATAATGCTTATCGGTCATGGCCACCAGAGGGCCCACATTGACACTCTTCCTTTCTGAAGAAAGTGAAGTGTTGTTTGCAAATGAACTGATGTTGGGAAAAATCTTTACTTTAATGTCATTAACATATATATAAAATAATAAAGGACGAAGCTTGGAGCCCTGGGGGACACCCGTTTTGGCAAACTATGTTTTGATGATGAACCATTAAGTATAAAAGCACTTTTTAGCTTAGGCATTTTGGTTAGTTGGTCTATATAATGTTCCAAGGAAGATATTACTCGACTGGTGGGATATTTCTAGGATAATACATTGGATATGAATGGACTTGAGATACAAACGCCGTCAACAGGTAATAATTTCAGGAATGTAAACTGCAACACCTCAACCATGCATAGTTCTTACATTTCTCAAAAGACGGTAGCCAGGTAGAAGAAGGATAGTGTTCTGTCCCACATACGACGGATAAATACGTTGACAGAGATAATTAATTAACGCCGACACCAATATTGCTTCTTTTCCTTTGTATTATTTCACTGGCACATGTCATACATTTCAAACAGATTTCGTTGGAACAATGCAGCGAGTGTTTGAGCGAGTGAGGAGCGAACGTGTCGAAAGTGTGGTAAAAAGCTATCACAAACCAAGAACAGAGGGTATGCTAATTGCCTACCAGTTAACAATCTCTCTCCTAATTAAATTATTATGACTAGCAATTATAAATATATTACACCAAAATATATAAACTACTTATATTGTAGTAAGCCACTTATTGCAGAAGGTCAAAAAAAACGGTGCTTACATTGTTTAAAACTTATGTATAACGAAAGATGAGTTCCGATCCAGGGGCAGTAACTTTGCCTACCAAAACTGTTTTAAGGATGCGAGGTCAGCACAGTTAGAATTATCTATCTCCGGACATAAACCAGTCTCATTATAGTAATAACCACAAACGTTGAAGGTTTACGGAGTACGCTTTCAATCTCGCCCAACTTATAGTGACGATATTTACTGTCGTTTGCGGTAGTACATCCTCGATACTCCAGGGGTTCCGATCACATACGATCTCTACACACCTTTACTATTTTATAATAAAACTGGAGGCAAAAGAACCGAACGGATAATTTAGTACTTTGAGGTACATCAAAAGAGTCATATAACGGTACACTGTGGTTGACTGTGACTTTGAAGTAAGGCGCCGCTCTCTCTATAATCTTCAATCTAAATGTTTGCAGGCCTTTGATTGGTTCAGATATGTTCCCCTGAGCTGCCTCCAGTTTTACTATGAGATAGGCTAGGGGTGTATACATCATATGTGATTGGAACCCTTTGAGTATCGAGGCTGGAGAGCCTACGAGCAGAGATATGACATATAGATATATCATCAGACTTACCGGGGGCATGATTTGTGTGAATACCGCCACATAGAAGTATCAAGAAGGGCAAATAACACAAGCAAATTAGGAGAAGGTTTGAGATTGATTGTGTATTTTCGTGTGATATATTTTGTACATTTAAGAGTAATGTGATAAAGTCTTAGGCTCTAAATGCCAATAGCGCACCTATATTGTTCAACACAAATCATGGAGAGTTGGCTTTATTAGTTAAACGTCCTATTAACATCCAGGGTCATATAAGGACGTGCCAGGTTTGTTGGTAGAGGAAAGCCGGAGTACCCGGAGAAAAACCACCGACCAGCGGGTAGAAATTAATATATTTAAGGCAGTATAAGTGGTAAAAAGAGTACAGGGGGATATAGAAACATTAAGGTAAATGGGTCGAGGCAGGATTAGATATGGATAAGAAAGTTAAAATAGCGTAATTGAGATTGAGGCAAAATTTCCAGGGACAAAGCGAGTATGTGTACTTAAGTCAAATTAAAAACGCCAAAATGTACCAGATTTAAACATGCTAAAATAGGTATTGTTATTCATATCTAAAACCATTGTATAAGGTATTATATATCAAGCCTATGGCTAAATGGTCAGAAGTTACCACAAAACTTGATTTACGTGTAAATGTTGATGAGTATCATGCATCGTGAGACCCAAGCATATGATATATTTGTGCGTTTTCATATGTCATAGAATATTCACTTTACTATGAGCAAATATCAACGGTAAGTATCAATGTTTGAATAAGATTTAATAAAGCTTAAATAGAATTAACTATTACATTGTGCTACAGGGATTTAGACTTTCCATCTGAATTTAGGAAGTTGTCCGATATTGTCAGCATTTTCAGTAATGTATCATCATTAGTGCTGACAGCAACAGCCACAGGAAAAGTCTTTTGGGAGGTTACCGATATATTGACTCTTCCTGAAGATACAAAACTTGTCATCTTCCAGACAAACATATGCATTTGTTTTTGTTAACATTAATATACATGTCCATCATATGCAAATTATGTAAAACATTGATAGATTTGACAATATCAATTAATCATTGATACGATCACTGTACATGTCTCATCTTTGAACTAATTAATGTAAGAGAAATTACCACTAAAATATCTAAATATAATACATAACAATAGCTATTCTGTGATCTCAAACCTGTTCAGCGTCATCAGGCCTAGCATTTATCTTCATGTGGAGCAGGGTAGACGTTGCGAAGAGGTCCTACATTGGTTGCTTCAGTATATTCAACAAAACGTTTTGAGCACCAGATAATGTAGTGTTAGAATGTAAAATGCTGTGAAAATGTTTAAATATGGCTTCCGGAAGACCTGGAGTCCAATGCCTATGTCGGCAAGAAGGCGTCTTCTAACAGGATAACTGAAATGTCCCATAGCAAGACAGATTAATCAAGAACATTTTAGAGTAATTTTAGAGATTTTTCCATAACCTAGCAGCATTATTAGAATTGTGGTTGCAACTGTTACTTTTGGTATGGTTGTGAAGATAAATGATGTTGACTTAATTGGTCAGTGGGATGTGACATTTAACCCCGACCTATTGTGTTCATTGGGGTGTGACAAAAACACTGACGTAATGTCAGCAGATTGTCAGATGTTCTCATAATGGCGCCAAGACCCAGAAATGACTTGTGCATCTTCTCGACTTGTGACATAGTGTGTAACACAGATATAGAACACTGATAATTCGTCATGTATACGCTCCGACCTGTTGGATCAATTCTTACTTCCTGAAATGATTCAGAGAGAGTAGAAAACGTGTAACGAAACATGTCAAATGTGTTATCGTTGTTAAATTAAATGTAAACGTTGCTGAACGGTATGACAAAAATGCAAATGTTATGGGAAAATCCATAGCGTAATTAATAGTATATCAATTGGTTGTCATTCTAATCCTCTTATCTCTTTTTGCTGATTAACTTTTGGATTCTGTTTTTATTCCGTCAGCTTTTGACAGTTGTGTTTCCAGAATAAATCCATCAAAGCCACTTCTTGCTCGTCTAGATATCTTATCAAAATACTTAATTCTTGTGTCAAGTTGTTGTCGTCTGCTCGTCGTTTTTCTGATACACTTCCCCTCCCTTCTTTTGAAATACTCACCCCAACTGCATGTTCGAATGGATTAATTTTGAATTGTTTTCTTTTTCCAACCATACGACTGTACCTATACCATCTTTGTATTCCCCATTAAGAACTCAATCTGCAAATCCATTTCGATGTGAAATCCATCTATATCATGGATGTTGGCAGTTCTGTTGTTGAGAAGCTGCATAACAATTCGTTATGATACACCAACATTTAGATCTGTTTGGAGCATGGGTCCCCGTAAGAAATATTTGGGACGAGTTTTTACATAAAACTGTGGGATGTCAAGTCGCCAGTTGGAAATCATACAACGGCCGTCATTTTCACGAATTGCATCATCTTTGATTCATCCGTGTTGAGGACACTAAGAAGAATCCTAGGAAACAGCAAAATTTGAACATATATCATAAGTGTGACCTGCCATCTTGAGAATATCAATTATGTCAAATTCTTGTCGAATCCAGGGTAAACTTGAATGGTATATTTCCACTCCACGTTGTGACCAAACGCAGCAGTTGTTTAATTGACCACTTTTACTTTTACTCAAAAGTATCGAAAAATAAATATTCAAACGGGGGCATAAAGGTAAGCAGTGCCACATGAACCCCTCATTTTTCTTCCATTTTTAGAAAGAGCAACCTCTTCACTATATTGGTATGCAAGGTATTTTCAAAACTGTTTATATAAAATGTTTAGTCTGGCAAAATGGCTACAAATTGTGAATTTGTAATTGTTTTGTTACTACACCGTGTGCATATAACCTATTATTGGCAGGAACATGTAGTCTATAAGTTAATGAATGTACTCGTGTAGATAGTTATTAGTCTAAGTTGTAAGCGGGCCTAGTTGACTTCCTTCATACATTATATATATCGAAGCTTTATTTGTTTTTAAGTAATTGTTAATTACATGCACCGTTAAATACACTTATCCTCGTTACTTCAGGGGTTACTATCGCTGACGTTATATCCACCCCTGGACTTTCCTGTAGTAAAACTGAAAACAGTCCAAGAGAAAAATGTTTTCAACCACAGGTCTGCAGAGACTTCCTTTGAAGACTTTAGAGAGAGAGAGAGAGAGAGATAGAGAGAGTGACGTCAATTGCCAAAGCTACAGTCAATTAAAGTGTACCGTTATACGATTCTTTTAATGTACATCAAATGACTAGATTACCTGTTCTGTTGCCTCTTTTTTACCATAAGATAGTCCAGGGATGGATCTAACGACAGTGATAATAACCCTTAGAGTATCTAGGATGCTACACTGTACGCTGTATTCCTTCCTGCTCCTGCAGCACTCTAAGGCACATCTTGTGATTTATATTGTTTTTAGCGGTACGTCGTGTACTGATATCTATATAAGAGGCTGGACAGCAGGTTATATCGTACGTCATACTAATTAATCATGCTTTATTCGTTAATACATACAAATCACATGCTAACTGATCCTTTGTAAACAACACTCGTTGTGATTTATTGATTAGCATGTTGAAATATCCGTAGGTACTTTACAGGAATACAATTTATTTGCCTATAAGTTCAATGAAGCAGCTTTAATGTATTTTTGATGTCTTGACATGGCATACAGAGTACTAGTTATGAATGGCATGCTAAGAGGAAGATGACACTTCAATTTCCTGAACTTTTAGTAAGATATATCAACCATACATTGTTCGTACTTATATATAAACGGTCGATGATTGTTCTGGCGACCCAATGTTGTTACGATAAATGCCATCAAATGCTAGTCTGGTATCATCAATATGTGTTAATATTTAAGTAAGTGGTATCAAGGGAAATTACCTCGCTTCTCATTTCAAGCAAGTTCTATGCCGTTTTTGATAATAGCATTGTAAAATAAGTTTGTGTGAGTTGTCATACATCCTCATAGTATATGCTCAAAACGGTTAAATGTTAATGTCTATCATTGTCCTGGTTAGATTTAATTTTGAAATCCGGTCATTTATCACTGATTTTGAAAAAGGTCAACACGCACACCTGTGAATAAAACGTTTTCACAAAATTACAATATTGATCACCTCTTGATGCACCATCAATACTTAGCCAGCAGTTTCCGAAACATTTATCTCCCTGTGGATTTTTTTTGTTTAAAAGGGTGATTTAAGGCTTGGTTATGTAGTCCCAACGGAGACGCAATACGATAAGCGCAATGGTTTGATAATCTAATTGTGTAATCAAACGCATTATTGTGTTTTCAACATAACATGGTATTGTTTAGTACGACATAAAGCAGGCATTTAGTGGTTTTCATTTAATCAACATGAAATAGTTACTGTAACGTACATTTACGGAGAAAAAAAAAGGCATTTTTCAATATGTTTATTTAAGGATTGACCTATTACTTTGTTTAGTTTATGAGATGATAAACCCAATGGAGCACGATGTAAATTGCGTAAAAGCGACTAGTCCATTAGGTTTATCATCTCATACTAACTAAACAAAGTAAGAGGTTCATTCTTATATTTACAATTTTTTCTTTGAACAATAAAATTGACCATAACGTCAGATAAAATCATTTACTGTGTGTTATATACGTTATTCCGTGTTTCTCCAGGCACATCAGCCGTTCAGAAAAAGCGCGCCCATGAATGACAGCTTATTCCCACCCATTTTCTCCATGACATCACCAAAAATGTTCCTATATTTTAGTTATTTTATTCAGGTCAAAGAGCAATACCACATTTAAAAAATCAAATCTGTATAATTGTATGTCTTCGAATGTCTCATACATGTGTTATTTGTAAACATTGACACATGAATTTGTGGAATGTCTAAAGAAGCCCGCCAATGTTTACAGGTATTCATAAGCACTGAATCGTGTCACGTTCTGCACTCAGGTTAATATTGGTAAATAAACAAATCTGCTCCAACTTAGTTTATCGATACAGAAACAGTGGTAATTGGAAATGTCGAATTACATGTCGTAGTTACTATTGATATATAATTACCTGGTACAAGGAGATGTTTTGTCTCTCGTATCCTGAAAATGACGACAATGACAACTATTGTATGTCATTACTAAAGCATTGCCATTATATTTTTCTATATAATCCTACCTAGTAAGTATATAGCAATAATTTGTGTTAATACCGGATACTAAGCTTTGGTGAGTGATCTAAATAGGTAACAACAAATATATCGGTACGAAAAGGTAATACCGGGAGATGCTGACTGGTTTAACACCTCGTTACAGAATGTCAAACTATATTTGAGCTGCCATAAAAACTGTTGATATACGCGTGCTCTACTGTATCTGACGAATGTATTCATAGGTTCTCTAATCACTGTCGTCATGTTTATAATACATCTGAGTCTGACTTCACCTCCGACCTGACTTTTATGGCTTAAAGATATTCTCCAAGCTTCCATAGATTATCTCCTAACTGTTCTCAAGCAATATGTTTAATTTGTTTATTAACTCTAATGAATACATAAGCTCCATACATCGGCTGTCTCGCCTGGTTTACTTAAAATGTACTTCTAACGGAAGAATACTGGATTATAGCTCATTACTCAACTTTACATGATAATTAGCCCTTTGCATCCAAAATAGTAACTTTCGGTGTCCAGTAGTTACTCATTAACCTTCAGTGTCGTGTTGGTATAGGCATTCAATTTTACCAATGTGAAAATAGCAAGAGAGAACAGGACGTCAATGAAAACTGGATAATGGAGGAAATCACATGTTGATGGTACCATGGAAGAGATGCTGTAAATGGAGCATTGTCTATGGCATTTTCATTGTTAATATAATTAATTATGATATAATTAATTTATAATATTGAAATGTAACGTAATGACGGTTTATATTTCACGGCCATATCATCAAGGAGAGACATAAATAACGATAAAACTGTATTCGTGAAAAAAGTGTTATCTCTACTCCGCCTAGCGTTGTAACAAATAACATTCGAACCATCTGCTAAAATCATTTGAGCTAAAAATTGGATTATTTACACTTGTCTATTGATATTTACACTTTTCTCTCCCCCCCCCCCCCCCCCCCCCCCCCCAAAAAAAAAAAATAAAATAAAAAAAATAAAATAAAATATAATAAAATAAACCTCAAGAAAATTATTACATCTCTCGATGTCAGCTTGCTGTAAAAACAATGTCTGATTATCCATTGTGGGGCTTTTTATGGAATCAACATTTAAATGTATGCCTAGATCTATATCAATAGACTGGAACGCACAATGGTATTGTTTAGTAGTAGCTATATCACTTTTTTCACCAATTGAAGGTATTTTACTAAACCAAATAAATTTTTAGAATAAGATGATTGCTAAATGCTCAAAGTATTGTATATATCATTACCACCTTACACTTAAACACGGTGTGAAACACATTCCGTTGTAAGAGATCACATGTATATTTCCCATTGTCGCAACACAAGCGATAAAAATTAGTTCTAAAGCTAACCGAATCATTGTTGTAGAATTCCAGCGGGATACCCAATACCATGACATTTCTCTCACAGGCTGACAGAAAACACTAGTCGTCACATCACTAATATTGAAAGTGAACAAATGTGGCGTGTAAGTTTCAGCGAGAAAGGAAATCGACACCCTCATCACATGATAGAGAGGCGAGTTCCTATACCATGATCTCGGTAATTATGATATGTCGAGTATACCTTAGAGGAAAGGACGTGGCAGGGCGAAGGGCAGCCGATTTCATTAATGGTAGAATGGCTCTCATAAAATACATGCCTGTTAACTACCAAAGGGCATTTTCTGTTTCAGACGCCGTGAACATAACAACATGGTCAATATCTAGGACTCGTACCAGCTGGAGTTTTCCGCTGAAACAAACATTTCGCATAATGTCGTATATTTACAAGAGGCTCAACCAATTGTCTGTCAAAGGTCAACCGTTCAGAAGTAGCAATTCATGACATTCGAAATAACAATACATGTAGAAGTCAATTTAACGGTGATAAATAACTTTTTTCCAAGAAACACTTGCCTAGCCATTTTCTGTATTATTCAAATTATTCTAAATCCGTATGAAATTTCTAATTCAATTGTCGTAAATGGAAATGCTGCTATTTACTTCATTTCATATATGATAACAAACAAGTCATTATAATAAGTAAAGATTATTGCTTGTATTTCCGTCATTTATCATATTAATAAATTACATCATTCACTTCAAAAATATGAAGTTTTTGTTGTGTTTTCCCATTATACAAACATAGCACATCCATGATCTTTTCTGAAGCAGAGCCAAATACTACTATTCAAAAAATAAATGCATAGATGCAGCCAGTTAAACTTGACTTATTTTTCACAGTTTCATCCATAATATGAACTATAACTGTCTTATTAGTTGTCGATTATTCTAGTGTTTCAAGGTATTAAGAGACAATTCACTCAGGCTAATTCTTTTACATAACCAAGAAGCAAATTATGGCATAAATGTATTGTTCTACATTTCTTATGCAACATGTAACATAAAATATTGACAAATTCCACGTCATTGTTTAGTATTTTAATTGATACCGTTGTAATTACAAATCGTTGATCAATACGATAAAGTAGGTTCAATATGTACGCTGTACGGATATCCGAGCCAAAGTCACGCACGTTAAACAAATGAACTACATAATCACTGAGGAGGTGATCAAATGATTTTTAGGCAAAATAATTCCCCTAATAAGGTAAACACACTACTGTCAGAGCAATTTGAGCAGTTTTAGATTAAAGTTGCATTACTCTACGAGCAAGGGACAGGGTTCGGCATACAAGAAGTTCGCCCACAATGTGTAATGGCGAACAGCGAGCGAGTTTGAAAGTTTCACACGCATTTCATCACCATGGGCTTTTCTTGCATATCCCAGTAAACCCGACTGATCTAATTTCCATTATAACTGGTTTTTTCCGATATATGTACAAATTCTAATGTTCTCTAAGACTGAATTGTCCCTTTAAATCTATGATTTACGATCTTATTTTATTCCATTACTTGAATGTTAATGTAATACCAGATAAATCATCTAATATATTAAGATGAAGCAACGTTTTTTATTCCATTCCACACCCTAGTTACCTTTTAGATATTTAAGCCGATATCTCTCTTAATTAAGGGTACTGCCACTCTGAGTTCTAATCAGTATTTGGTGGTATATACAAATTGTAACGGTTCATAAGAACGATATCTAGTAAACTAGAAAACGATCTGAGTAGGTTTGATTTAAACATATCCTATCAGTATCGAATATAATGGGATCGGGCACAATGTGTCAAAATTATTTTAAGTCTTCTCCCAATACAATTTATTCAACACATACGCAACATGATGACTGTATATTTACAAATGTATAATTTGGAGAGGGGAGATAAGTGGAAAAAAAAACTAGCACAGTAGGCGGGGGAGGGGAAAGAGAGAGAAAAAGAGGAAGGAAGTTATCATTTTTGTAAATTTCCCAATGTTCACAGCAGAAGGTCTTGTCACGCTACATGTAGTTTCAAACTAAATAGTCCCGTTAACCCTAAACAATATCATATTTTTTACTTACAAATTTAAGAAATGCTCGCTTTGTAGAATGTTCAAATTATGCATAGTTCATATCACAGATCATATCTTGTTTTGTCATTTGTAATATTCTATGAATATTCGTATACATTTTAGGTATCTATTTGGCGATAAGATTTATCATTTCTTGTTAATGATTTGTCTGTTAAAGTCATATCTTCCAATTGTTGGAAAAATTGTTTGTTCAGCATTATTCATTTTCATATATTTGTCATAGTCAGCAACCTCTAGATTTTTGTTTGTTTGTTCGTTTGATTAATTAACGTCCTATTAACAGCTATGGCCATGTAAGGACGACCTCCCATGTATGCTGTGTGTTGCGTGTATGATATGCGAGATGCGTGTTTTGGGAGACTGCAGTATATTCATGTAGTGATTTCTTGTATAGTGGGACTGTTGCCTTTTTATAGTGCTTAACCACTGAAGCATGCCGTCGAAGACACCAAGCAACACACCCCATCCGGTCACATTATACTTACAACGGGCGAACCAGTTGCCCACTCTCCGTATGCTGAGCGCTAAGCAAGAGCAGAAACTACCACTTTACAGACTTTGGTGTTTCTCGACCAAGGGACAGAACCCAGAGCTTTCCTGACAGGGACGAACGCTCAGCTAAAGGCCAAAAGTGAGGTGGTGCCAAGGGATGCATTAGGAAAGATAAAGTCAGTTAGGAAGAAGAGAAAAGATAAGATCCTAAATTTAGTCGCCTTCTACGATCATGCAATAGGGGCAGCAGGTACAATTCTAACGCCCTACCCAGCAACCTCTAGAGCATTAATAATCATTTCTAATATTTAATTTCTCTCCTAATACAACACGTGGCATTCTGTTATAAAGTGTACAGTTATATCCAAAGAACCACATCGTTTTCATATGTAAACGATAAAGAAATAAGTTCTGCGACTTTCCATGTAGTTGTATTAAAGTGAACAGTCGGGCAAGGATGGCTAAAGTCGGTAAAAATGGTGTGAATGTATCCAGTATAATTTCTTATGAAATGGAAAAATAAAATCTCTCGTCAAAATCTGTCTGCGTACGAAGAAATTAATTTAAAGTATGGAAATTCTAAAACGTCCTCCCTGCTCACTATGTGCGTGGTTACATTTCCACGCAGTCTCGCTTTCAATGCTTTAAAATTTCCTTTACTTTAATGGTCAGAACTGGGAAACTAAGCAGAACTTGGCCGTCGTATTAATATGTGAGAACTTTTGGAAGGCCAATGAACGCATTTAGACTGGTTTTCTTTGCCCGACTATTCACTTTAAATTTCTTGATGTGGTTTTCCATATCGGATGTATCTGTAGAATATTAAATATCAGCTAGACTGTGATCCGAAGGTTCAGAATTCCACTCACCACAATTGTTTCTTTTATTTTTATTTTGAAAATCTCTTTATTTTCTTATGTAAATATATATTTTTCAAGTATATGCAATACCAGATAAAACAGCTATTAAATTAACATGAAACAACTTTATCAGAACAAATGTATTATATTACTTATCTATATACAAAAATGTATATCCAACATACAATATAGACATTGTATCACGGCATCAACTTCAACACCGGTATAAAATGAGAGATAAGTTGTATGAAATGCACATTTTTTCCAGCCACATAATGATATATCTCACTGCTTACCGCATAGCTCCTTTGTTTGATTGGGGTTATCATTGAATATATTGCCCATTACAATACATGAGTATTTGAATACTAACCTCCCCTGCGAGACGTTGATGAATAAGTCGGGAACAATCATAAATAATTCATGAACGAAATTCATAAGTATTTTTCAATTATTCATGAATGTTTTTATGCAATTTATGAACTTAAAACTTCATGAATTATTTAGGAAAAAATCTTTCATGAACATTCATGAATCCTTTTATTCATGAATTACTGAACGTTCATGAAATTATTTTATTCATGAAATCATGAACATTCATGAACAACCCATTCTTGAAAATTCATAAAAAGTTCATGAATATTTTAAGAACATTTATTAACTTAATACCATCATGAATGATAATGAATGTTTATTCGTGATAATTCATGAGTTATTTATGAACTACAACTCGCAGCGGTATGCACAAACAATTCATAAATATTCATAAAAATTCATGAATATTCATTAACTTGAGTCGTGTTCATGAAGTGTATTGAATGCAAGTAGGAGTCAGTGGCATCTGAATTTCATGAACTCTACTGGAGGTCCAGAATTGAAATTTTCTATCAAACCAACAACAATTCTATTGGAATCAAGTCAATATTTGATGAAACAAATTCTTATGACAATAGGTATAATCCAGAAATTAATACATAACATTTGAAGAGTTTAACATAAAATCATCAAAAGTTCACGATGTTTATTATACTTTCATTTTGCCACAGATAAGTGCTAACAAAATCTGTTTTTTAGTTATACGCATCAATCAATTTCATAATACATTTCAAGTAAATTAGTATATGTCCAAACCTATAATGCGTCCCTTCCACACGCGAGCAGATTTAGCAGCCATTTTGGATTGTGACTGCTTTGGCGAGAAATAAATATAGAAGTCATGTCACTCATGTGGTCATGTGACAAGTCATTTGACTTCAGTGAATATTCATTAAAATTCATCAAAATGATTGAGGTGAAAATGATGGCGTCTGTGAATTTTTTTTGCAGAGATGCAGCTTAATATAACAACCAATCAGCAATCGGTATTAATATAACTGCCAATGAGAGAGCGCCTTATATTTAGGCTCTACACAGGGTAACTACAGTGTATAAGAGGCCACATAAAGGGTGCACATATGTATACGTGACTTAAAACAGAAAAATACTAACTTTAATTATCAATGATAATGGTATGTGTCGCTGCATTAAATAAACTATATGCATAGCTTGTATTAATACATGCTCTACATAAAACTCGACACAAATGTGTGAATTGAAAATGGCCATCTTATAAAGATGATAACATCTTATATTAGATGACGGTTTATTAAAACTAAACCATGTTATATGTGTAAAAATCACATGAAAGTTATTAATTGATACATACAAAATAATGGAATGGTCATAACATCATAATAATAAATACTCCATATTCAATTAACACATACATTGTAACTGGAGACTCTAAAAATGACCATTCCAATAAACATAGCTGTTCTCTTTTCAAATAGAGAACAATAAACCTAAGATAAAAAATCAACGTTTACAAATTATTACAAAATATTTTCCCTATTGTGGGGATCCGTCAGAATTACGCCACAAGTGAAAATGCTGGCAATCTTGCACTTGCAAAAGAGTCAGCGTATTTACTGCCTCACATATGCACAGTATGAGGTTTGCATAAAGTTTTCCTGAAATAAGCAGAAAATTTCATAGAATTTTTAAACACACCTAGCAAAATTGATTATTTACATCACTGTCAAGGTTATTTCAAGGGGGAATCATGTACAAAAGAATGAAGTGAAACAAAGATGTCTGACAGTTTGATGGGTGCGCAGTTTCTATCTGGAAAGTTTGGATTTTAAACCTGTTTCAAAGATTTGAAAAAAAATCGATACTAGAATACAATGAAAGACCTGTTAAAATTCTAGGAGCTCCGTGGTAAGTTTTTTTTGTTGTTTTTGTTTTTTTTTCTGTTAAGCAGTCATTCCATAACCATAATTCACATTAATATTTTAATAAATGTAGAATAAAAACATTGCCTTAAAAAGGCGCCACTGATTAAGAAATCCAATTTTATTTCTCAATAATAGACAAATGTATGTATACAATCATGTTACTTCCACATGATCCCACCCCCACCATTTAACACTACAGCTGACGGTGACAGTCATATGTATCCAAAAGCTTCTTGTGGTTTGTAACATCAAACCGTCTATATTATTATTGTTTAAGAAAAGAAGGGATTTTATAACGACCCAACAAAGAGCTTGCTCAAATGTTCAAAGATTCGAAGTCATTGTTTTAGACAATTTGAATTCCAAAATATGGAGAAGGTGAGTATTGAAAATATCATCATCTGCACAGAGACACCTTAATATAATGAATATAATTCAATTTTGCTTGTTACGAGAATTTTCACTGGCTTAAAAATTTAATCTATCAGCCCAAAAAGGAAAAAATGGTGTCGTCGTTTGTAACGCTGTTTCTGATTGGCTGAGATGACGGCGTAGTGATTTCATAGACAAACGAGTCCCAAAATAAATTTTGAATATTGAAGAGATCATCTTCAGTAAATTGAATTATAAGGATTAATTTGAATAGATTTTCATGTTATGGAGATATAACACAAACATCTGAGTGTACTCTCATCATAAACGCTTCGCGGTTTATTTAGAGTACACTCAGATCTTTGTGTTATATCTCCATAACATAAAAAATATTCAAGTTAATCCTTAAATATAAACAATAATAATGGACCTACGACAGAACCTTATGAATTATCATCCTCGATGCTCCAGGGGTTACTATACCTGACGTAATAGCCACTCCTGGACACTCTGATAGTAAATCTGAAAGTATTCAGGACAAAACAATCTGATCCAATCACAGGCCTGCAGAGACTTCATTTGAAGACTACAGAGAGTGTGTGTGTGTGTATGACACCCATCTCCAAATCACATAGTAAACCAAAGTTCACCGTTATACGATTCTTTCGATATTCATCAAAGGACTAAATTATCTGTTCTGTTCTGTTGCCTCCAGTTTTACTATGAGATAGTCTAGGGATGGATATGACGTCAAGTATAGTAACCCCTGGAGTATCGAGTATGATGGAACTCCAGCATCAGTAGCATCTAATCTCGAAAAAAAGACTTATTTACACAAACTTTGTGTTTCTTTCGGTGTAAAAAGGTCTTTAACCAAGTTGATAATTGAAAGTTTGAGTTCAAGATTAGAATATTCTATTTAAATATGGAAATTCGTGTGCAAGTCCTTCTGTGAAAGGAACATAATGTTATTTTTATGTCTATTGAATACATTTTTTATGAGAAAAAAAAATGAAAAAAGCTGATAATTCACCTTACATACCATAGGACATAACGACATTTCTGTTTAAAAAGAACATGTTCAAAGATCTTGCCAACATTTAAAAAAAACCGATTGGGCGATTACTTGCAGGAGAATGCCAAGAAAGGTTACGGGCAATAATTTTAGGGATAATAGATATTACTTTTTTTAATATAGATGTAACTACTGCCATTATCTAGAGTTGTGATAGATACTGGGAGACGGTGAAATATCTAAATATCTAAATGTATCTCTAGTGGTTTATAAAAAATAGTTAGTCTTCAGCATATGGTAGCTATTTTCATCAAGTTCTTAGTTTGCCAATGCAGTCTATTCAAACCCAGACTCTACACCAGTATTTATTTCTTCATTGACATTATCTATAACATAAAGAAACATATCAAACCTAGTACCGGGTTGAATGGGTCTATATTCACAGAAAAACGATGCGTGTTAGAGATAAATATTACTAATAAAATATTAGAGACATTTGTTTATAGCGATTTCATATTAATAAAACACTAAATGAGCAAGATATTGCAAAGCAAATGTTAAGCCTTATAACATCATGGATGTCTGAAGGACCATGCAAAACAACATGTGGAAGTTAATTACATGTGGTTTAACTGAATATATCTAATTATTTTTATTCACCACTAAGAAGTGATATAGGCAAACAGAATAGCACTAGGTTAAACTGGAGCGATACCTTAAACTCACGTTACATCATTTGTGTTCAAACTGTTGGAACTTTGTACCATTGGGATCTTAGAATATAAGGTGACCACCATTCAATCAAAGCTAAATCACACCTATTCCGTGTTTAAAAAGGAGAGGGGTAAAGTTTCGAATACAAAATTATAACATTATCATTGATTTTTAAAATCAACTCCAACCCATTATCACATCTCACTCGAACATTCCAATGCATGGTCGCCTTGGGCCATTTTAATGGACAGCACATGATCACGAGTTGTTATGAGATAAAATAGTTTTTGCCATGGATATAAAAGGAGGTGTAGAAAAAACTGAATTTCCATTTTATCATAACCGACTTCTTTCTAAAAAAACGTGGAATCTGGTACATCTTAAACTTTATGAAATAACGGCTCTCGAACGGTGAATATTACATTAAATGCTGCTGGTAAATTAAATTCTGACCCCCTATTGTGATCATTTGAGAGATTTTTCAGGATGTCTCTGTAACAAAGGTAATGAAACAGCTGAGCATTATTTATTTTTATGTCCATCAGTAAGTGAACTCGGAGAAACACTCAGAATTAAAGTGAGTAATACTATAACTCCCTACCAAAATCATGTTACATGGTTGTCAAGATTGCAATGAAGAAACAAAATTTAAATTTATCAAAATTGTGTATATCAGAAGATTTGTCTATATATTTTCTACAATTATTAATGGGATGGGGAGATATAAATATTTAATATATTTTATTGAAATATATATGATTTTTATTGTATTATTTGTTTGGAGATGGCTGAAATAGGCTTTGCTTGATACCATACCCATTTGCTCTTTTGTTGGTTGAAATCGATATCATTACCGACCGAGAAATCCTTGGGATTTGAACCATGAACATATTGTGTTTGTAGTCACCTTTCCCCTTAATCAATGAAAAGTAGGACGTTAAATTGATTTTTGGGCCGTGGCTAGTACATGTATATAGTGTGTTCCTGCTGACTATTTGACGGTGTGTTTCATTAGGATGGCATTATCGGTGGATATTTCTAGATTCAACATACGTTCTTTTGTTAATGTGTATAAATCTGTGGTTACAAAAATGCATTAATTAAAAAAGATGAGTATTGATAAGGGCCGTTTTACGTCCAATTCGTAATAATAATATATTGCTTGAGATTTTGAACACCCGATTATGTTCTGTGCTCATGATTATTTCAGAAGTGAATAGGTAGGTTAAATTTGAACAAGTCACTGTGAATGACTTTCAGTTCAGCTAATGAAAATCGATATAAGTAGGTAATTTGATCTATTTTAGCATTAGAAACTTAAAGATGTTCCATTAACGCCATTCATTATCTGAACAATAACTGACGTTTCATCGTGTATATATCCCCACAGAGGAACACGCCAAACTGGTCAATGAAACCTTAGATTAGATAGGATCCTAGACCGAGGAGATATTGACGAAGACACAGCGAGCTTTTTACGACCAGAGAACGCTCATGCAGGCAAATTTTATCTCCTCCCCAAAATCCACAAACCTGGCAACCCGGGCAGTCCAATCATCAACTCTATAGGCCACCCTACCGAAGAGATATCTAAGTATATTGATTTCCATTTACGCCCCATTGTTAAAAATCTACAATCATCTTATCTAAAAGATACTACTGATTACTTGAATAAAATGCCTTGCCACGACACTGTTAGTTCCGATGGATGTTGTCTCTCTCTACACCAACACATCCCGCACGCGGACGGCATTGCTGCCTGTCGTGCGGCATGGGACAGACGTGTGTCAAACCATCCGTCGACCCGGAGTTCAGAAGTTCCCTTAAGCTTGTCCTCACCCTTAACAACTTCAAGTTTAATGACGACAACTACTTTTAAATCAGTGGTACAGCTATGGGTTCCAAGATGGCTCCTTCGTATGCCAATGTTTTCATGGGACACCTTGAATCTGCAATCGTAACATCAGCCCCAATCAAACCTTTCAGCTGGCTCAGATTTATTGACGATATTGAAATCAAATGGACCTCAAACCGATAGTCTCTCGGTGAATTTATTGAACATGCCAACACATTCTACAATATCATCAAATTCACTGCCAATATATTTCTAGACACTAGATCCACCTTAGTTGAAGGGGCCTTTAGTACAGTACTGACTTGTTTTCCAAACCTACTGATTTTCATCTATACCTCCGTCCCACCAGTTGTCATCCCTCGCATACCACCATTTTGAAGTATTCCATATTCACAATCTTTACGAATCCGTCGAATAGTGTCCGATAATCCCACTTTCGAACGCCGGTGCGAAGAGATGAAATGCCACCTTCTCTCTAGAGGATACAAATTGCATCTGATCGACCAAGACATCGACAAGGTCCGCACCCGAGATAGAGCCAATCTCCTCATATACCAAACCAGAACTGCCACTCAACGTGTTCCCTGTGTGGTAACATTCCATCCTAACTTCGAGTACCACATCTCCCTTCTATCCTTAGGAACCACTGGAAAATCATTGAGTCATCAATCAAACTTATGCGTATTTTCCCAGAGCCAACGCTACTAGCCTACCGCAGACCAAAATATATAAAGACCTTATAGTGAGTAGCAAACTTCCTCCTCTTGCTCCTACTGCACAAACGGGTTCATTCCAGACATGCACCAAACAGCATCCACAGACACACTTGAATGTGCTATCAACAACAGAGCATATAACATCCGACAGAACCTGACGTGCAAATCCAGCAATGTCATCTACCTCCTCTGGTGTTAAGTAAGTCATTTTACTTTTGTAACTGGAGAAAAATACTAGTCTTATCCTCCTTATGATACAGAAACCATACCATTCGTCAAAGGTGTACTGATATTACTGAAATAATTTGTCTACCATCTGGTAGTTTAATATTGATGTTAAAATTGCATATGGATCCTGGGGTGACAAGCTTAAGATGGATACATCCTAGAGTCATATGGACACATAAATTAGGTCATAGTTAAATAATGGTCTCGTTTGCCAACTGCTTCAACTTCCAATTTAGAATTGGTTAATTACCAATATAAACACAGCTTCTAGTGCATTATCATACCAATTGTTCTCGTGTCTGATAAGTCAGTGGCTAAAAGCCTTTTGAAAAATGGCGCAATATATTAGAAATAACAGACTGTAATTCATAAATTTGACTCTAGGAGAAAATACATCAATAAATCAAACACGAAGAATGACCTTAATTTTCTGATTGAAAGTAGCAGCTGTATACATAACTCAAAGGGGAATACAAAATCTTCCGGTGGTATGAGATCCAAAGGTAGGCAATCGGGTGGTGTAGTGGTTAAGCCGCTCGTCTTTCACCTAGCCTGTCGGGGTTCGATCCCCGTCACGGACGTGAAAAGGTAAGGTCACCTACCTGATCACGTGGATTTTCTTAGGGTACTCCGATTTCCTCACACTCTAAGAGCCATCGCGTGCTTACCTTCGGGCTATCGAAAGTGATTTGCATAAGTTATATAACTTATTTCTAAATCGATGTTAAATAAATAACTTTTTTAAACCTATGCAATTGTTTATATAGGAAACCTGTCATAACCTGGAATTTTGCTACAGACACGCTCAGAATTAAAATGTTTTCCACGCCAATTTTCTGTTGACGTTAGCACTGCCTCCCAATAAAAAAGTCATGAATTGACACCAAAATAAAATAATATGAGTAAGGTGCTCTATAAGTAATCCATTGAGTTTTTGGGCTTGGTTCTTACCTTATCAATTTAACGATAGGAATAGTTAGAAAATTACATTGCGTGCGCCCTATACCTACAGTACAATGTAAATGGTTATGACTGGGTGTTATAGACAAATTAAATGTTAGGATTCCATCAAACATTACGCCGATAGACTTTCCTCTGAATCTTAGAAGGAAATGTAAAGATATTTATTTCGAATGCTCCAATAAATACGGGGCGATAGGGAGTAATAACATCGCATTTGTGACGAAACCAATATTTGCTATACAAACGTCACATCTTATTGACAAAGTCTTAGATTTGTATCTGCCCCGTCGGTGGCTAAACTGCCGTCGGGGAAATAGCTAAAGGAATTAGAAAAAATAATACACCAATATTTCACATTCTTGCCTTCAGAAGAAAGTCCATTGACCTCCAATTATAAGCCAAACAGGGTCAAGGATTGTCTCCTTAACAGACATGAGCAGGTGGAACAGTGAGAATAAACAAACTGATATATAAATATCAAATAATTATGACGATATTAAAACACCGTATATACAACAACACGTCCAAAACTATCTACGGATGATTTTATTGCATTTCTCGGAATCATAACACAGAATGTAAGGATCAATATACATCGGAGGAAAACAGAAAATATGTAAGTGTTTATTGTACCTCGGGCCTTGTAATATAATTTCTTTCATACCTACGGGTGTAATACTGGCTTGTCTAGGGCAATACACACATGTTGCCTGAGGCTGTATTGCATGGCTACCCATGCAATAAAGCATCTTGACGTCACGGCGTCAACAAAATTACTACTTCTTCTGTAAAATTTTCACATTTTTTTCACAAACTTGACTGGTTTTACGATTAAAGATGCAAACAACGAAATTTGTGTCGAAAATATCACGTAATTTTTCATATATGGAAAATTGACTTGCAGTCGTGGTTTTCTTCGAATCTATTTCAAAATGGCGGGATATCATAGTTGTAAAATTGCAATAAAACGCCGAGGTATGAAAGAAAAATAATCTTTCATAAGTGGATATGAAAAGATAGGGATATTCTACCCTCTGGATCACAAAATGTTGCAAAACCCTCGGCAAGTCTCGGGTTTTACTACATTTTATGACCCTTGGGTAGAATATCCCTATCCTTCATATCCACATATGAAAGAGTCTTATAGACTTCCATAATACATTTTTTCAGACAATACATACAAACTATTATCAAAATAAAACCTTTAAATCCAAAATCTGAAAACGCAAGAGTTAATATCACAGAATGAGTATTTACTCCGCTTTTTGTCAAAATTTCCGATTTTTTGTCCTTTGGCTAGCACTAATGCTTGTACAGATCCATTTTCAAACAAATCCCGGATGCATAGTGTTACAACCAATAAAGCATACTAATGGGTTATATCTGGAAAGATAACAAGGGACGCCGAATCGCAAAGAGAGATTTAATTGATGATGGAAGACATATAACAAGGTAGCACTTACATTCTTCGCAATATATTTCACGTGGTAGAGAAATTTAAATGGGGATGTAGCCACGAGGAGAACATTTGCGAACGCAGAAGGATGGGGTTGTCGAATGGAACAATACTCCAACTTTGAGTTACCATCTTAAATTCAGAATTGTCAGAATCATAGAACATTGAATTTTTCGCTGATGTTTCATGCTTTTCCAAAATTTGTCGAAGTAATGCATTTTCCACAACCCCGAAATCAGATCCGTTAAGAGCATTTCATTTCCGTAAGAGAACAGACATGCAATTATGTCTCTGTTTTGTATTAAGGCCAAAAAGCAATCAAAATTCCAAAATATAATCATTTGCCGCTTATTTGAATTTTGATCGCATATAATTCTTAGTATCCGAAGAGGGAACGGCAAGTTTAAATTCTAAAGAAATGCAGAGGCCTGTAGCATTATCAATTTGTTGTATTCAACCTAGCAGTTGTTTTAAACGCGTAAAGATTATATTTTAGATTTCAAACGAGTATGGATGGGCTATGAGTAGCAATTACACTTAACAAAAGAGAGTATGCGGGGTGATAAGATCAATCCAATCTATTTAAAATCAGACTTGTAATTCCGTTCCACCCGCTACGTAAACGCGCTAATTCAAGGTCTAACAACACCCCGTTCGGGCCGCAGTGTGCTAGTGGCTCCGAAGAACAAAGTAAGACTCAGGAGAAGTTTACTACCTCCAGTGTGCGTGCAGATTGTCCAACTGTTGACGGGACGGGGAGAGCTCTGATAAAAATGGTCTCGGAATACGGCATGGATCTCCACCAGTGGGAACACACATGAGACAACGTTAAAATTTCCACTCCTGTGCGGCATTAGGCCATGGGCTAGGAGGGTCCCACATGCACCCCCCCCCCCCAAACCTCCGAACCAATATTTTTCTTAACCCTTATGACCCACTGATCACAAATCAAAATGTTAACATTGCATAAGTTGGGATGAACTTCCGGTTATGACGTCATCAAGATGGCCGCCATCTCAAATTTCACTAAAAAATGAAAAATAGTCATAACATTGCCATTTTTCAACCGAAGTAGACAAATGAGGTATCAAAATGACCACAATAGAACACTTAAAACATATCAGGACCAAATAACCAAATATATGTAGCGATTTTTACGCAGGAAGTGAAAAAATAGGATTTTAAGCTCAAAAATGGTAATTTTTTAGTAAATTTTTCATATTTTGCTTGACGCAACAAAAACGTTTTCCAACCGCAAACCATTATTTCTAGTTAGTTTTTTGTCCACTTATAAATCAGTTTAAACAAAAACAAGAAAAAAAACAATGTTAACATTGTATCAGTTCCGGTTATGACGTCATCAAGATGGCCGCCATCACGAACTTCACTAAAAATGAAAAATATTCATACCATTGACATTTTTCAACTGAAGTAGACAAATGAGGTATCAAAATGACCACAATAGAACAACAAGTACATATCAGGACCAAAACATCCAATATATGTAGCAATTTGTACGTAGGAAATGAAAAAAATAAGATTTTAAACTCAAAAATGGTAATTTTTCAGCAAATTTTTCATATTTGTCTTCATGCAGCAAAAATGTTTCCCAACAACAAATCATTATTCGTAATCACTTATTTGATCTCTTATCAATCAATAAATCAATGAAAACACCAACAAAAATTAAAATATATAGAAATGCAAAAGATAATTATTGTTATACCATCATTAGGTTTACAAAACATCACCAGGTGCGTATAATGGGCATATGCTATTTTTCGAACTCGAAACCGCTGACGCTGACCATCGTCTCAAAAATAATTATTACAGCACAACACCTACTGATAGAGTAACAAATGTAACCTATATTAGCCTGTGTTTCTGTTTATATCATGTCCAGAACGTTTGTGTCTTTGAAAATGAGAACATTCATTATTTATTTCCTATGCATAGCATAGGCAAAATGTTAGATGGTTACTACAGTGTCACATATTTCTTTCACTGGTTCTTAATGATAACCATTATCATTGTACGTGCTTTCTCGCCTCACTGCTCCATCCACTGAAGAGACTCAGCATGTCTGGTAGCTGGTAGTCCAAATTATCAGAATAATCGAGATATCAGTATCAAATTCGTCGAAAGCCATAGCGTTGTCTTCAATGTCGATGAGCTGATGTGACAGTACATTACCAATGTTGTTCTAGCCTGTCATCTTTCATAACCCATCCTTGGCCAGTTCATATCAGGAACAATAGGTTCAGAGATGTGGGATCTCCCTCAGATTCTAACATATCGTATATACTGTTCCAGACTTCTTCGGCATAATGGAAACTACACCAGATCCACATTATTCGAATGGTGGAATTGGTTCTCCTTAGCACATAGCTCCATAATTTGTATGAAGTACCATTCATTAATCTAGTGGACCCTCGTGCGCCCATAAATGGCACAGGTGATATTATCGAGGTCATTAATGAGGCCATTAATGTTAAATGTTTTTCATTGGTCTGACTTTTCCCACTCCCTTGAAGGTGCTGGTTGTGTCACATCTGGTGTATGCGTAAAGAGACCATTGAAGACTCTCCAGAAATAAAATTTTCTACAGTGCTTTTCAGACTTGGCAAATAGTGGAACTTCACTGCAGACCTCATTTATGACCTCAAAGAATCCACCTGTGCCATCTATGGTCACTGAAGGTTCACAAGAATGAGGAATTGTGCTTCATACGAAATAAGGAGAACCAGCTCAAACCTTCGCAGAATGTGGATCTGATAGTCTGGAACATCATATACGATATTTGAATCACTAGGTTGGAAACAGGAAGAGCTCCTACATCCCTGACACTGATGTTTCTTATGTTAACTCTGGCCATGGACGGTTGACAAGCTACAACCACGATGGCAACCCGGTAATGTAATGTCACATCGGCTCATCGCTATCGAAGACAAAGAACTAGTGAAAGAAATATGTGACACTGTTAAGTAACCATATGACATTTCCTGACGTTATACACAGGAAATAACACTGGATGTGCTCATTCTAAAAGGCACAAAACGTTTCGGAAAGTGTCATGGTATTTGCGGTATGACAGAATTACCTCAGTTTTAATTTGATACCATATAGCTATTAGTTGGCATTTTGCTGTAATAATTCAGTTTGAGACGCTACTAGTGTACAACATTTCGAACATGAAAGTGAATTATTTTGAAGTCCCACTTAGATATTCAGCCAACCCAAAATTCTTTGTTAAGATTTAAATTTTCACTATTATATTCAGGAAATTCTAAGACACCAGGAAACTGTAGTCTCGACGGTTTGGGAACAAAACACTATCATATGACCTGTATACGCAAACGGTGATGCTTTGTAAACCAAATGATGGTATAACAATAATTCTCTTTTGCATTTCTATATATTTTGTTGTTGGTTTTTACTGATTGACAAGAGATCAAATAACTGATTACGATCAATAATAATTGTTGGGAAATATTTTTGCTGCATGAAGACAAATATGAAAAATTTGCTGAAAAATTACCATTTTTGAACTTAAAATCTTATTTTTTCATTTCCTACGTACAAATCGCTACATATATTGGATGATTTGGTCCTGATATGTATTTGTTGTTCTATTGTGGTCATTTTGATACCTCATTTGTCTACTTCAGTTGAAAAATGTCAATGTTATGAATATTTTTCATTTTTTAGTGAAATTCGTGATGGCGGCCATCTTGATGACGTCATAACCGGAACTTATACAATGTTAACATTGTTTTTTTTTCTTGTTTTTGTTTAAACTGATTTATAAGTGGACACAAAACTAATTAGAAATAATAGTTTGCGGTTGGAAAACGTTTTTGTTGCGTCAAGCAAAATATGAAAAATTTACTAAAAAAATACCATTTTTGAGCTTAAAATCCTATTTTTTCACTTCCTGCGTAAAAAATCACACTACATATATTTGGTTATTTGGTCCTGATATGTTTTAAGTGTTCTATTGTGGTCATTTTGATACCTCATTTGTCTACTTCGGTTGAAAAATGGCAATTTTTATGACTATTTTTCATTTTTTAGTGAAATTTGAGATGGCGGCCATCTTGATGACGTCATAACCGGAAGTTCATCCCAACTTATGCAATGTTAACATTTTGATTTGTGATCAGTGGGTCATAAGGGTTAAGAAAATATATTGGTTCGGAGGTTTGGGGGGGGGGTGCATGTGGGACCCTCCTAGCCCATGGCCTACATAGATAATCATATTCTAGACCGTTTGGTTTCAAAGAGGATTTAAAGAGGTCATCTGCATATGTATATATCTCGGTAGTCAGGCCTACGCTCAACCAGGATAGGGGCGTTAGTACTACCTGCGACCAAGAAAGACATTTTAATGGGTTATATTTGGAAAGATTTGGAAAACCGGTCTTCACTCGCGTGATTCAGTCACATGACTAATCCCTTGATCATGTGACTAAATCCTACTCAAGATGATTTTGTAGCTGCTAATTATATATATAGAAAATTTCAACAGTTATGGCTGAAGAAAATAACCGTGCGATTGCTGAAGCTACCCTTGAGTAGGTTGAAAACTATGATTTTGTAGAGTACCAAAAGTTATTAACTTACCACTGATATTACACTTATCATAACAATCTAACTTATATCAAAACAAATTTTATTCCGTAATATGGGGCCTCTTATGTTCCCGCCGTCGTCCAAATTGCTATGCAGTAGTTGACTATTACTACAACACGCAGCAAAACCGCGAAATGAATCTTAATGACTAAAATGAGTTACCCAGGGAATGTGGCATTTCTTAGCTTTGTAACGTATTATGTTTCAGAAACATATGAACCCTATAATTATTCTAATTACATGTTTTGTGCATTTCTTGATTTGACACCAATCTAAATTGATTGTACTTAGTTTCCTATTGCGAAATAAATTCGTAGATTCAATTTTACTTTCGAGCGTATGCTGATATTTTTGGCATTTTCCTTGTAAAAAATACTTAAAATACACTAGATTAATTGCGATTCCACGTGCTTTTATAGTCATATTTAACATGTTGAAAATCGATAACATAGCCTTGAACCTGTTCCTCGGAGATATCCTCCAAAGTTGGTCATACCATTTGTCGGACTTGTAAACTAGTTTTATAAAAGGTCAATTGACCAATTATGAAACAGAAATCATTTGAGGAATAACATTTCGCTGTACAGCACGCAACTGAAAAGAGTGCACGAAAACAAACGACGCATTCTAGCAATGTTGGGAAGTCAACATCAATAGAACCGCATAAATTCTTTAGAACAATGTCAGTTTTCTGGAAGACGTTTCGAACATCAAATATTTGAGAAAGTTGTATAAAACATAAGGACTTCGTAATGTATGTACAATTTTGAGAAGGTTGATCAGAATACTAACGAAAGGAAGAATTCAAACATTACGCTACAAAGGTCAAAGTGGACACAAGGTCAGTGTGAGCAGTCATCTACCATAAAGAGAGAGAGAGAGAGCAGTCACTTAACAGAGAGTGTAGTCGTATACCAGAGAGAGAGAGAGAAGGGGCAGTGATCTACCAGAGAGAGAGATGGAGAGAGAGAGAGAGAGAGAGAGAGAGAGAGAGAGAGAGAGAGAGAGAGAGAGAGAGAGAGAGAGAGAGAGAGAGAGAGAGAGAGAGAGAGTGGTCATCTACCAAGCAAGGCAGTCGTCAGTATTGTACAGAATCCATTTTGTGTATTGTCTTGAACCACTTAACCGATAATGAGCAAGATATGGCATAATGAAATGGCCGGAATTCGTGTCCTAATTATGAAAGATCCCTTTATTGTATTGAATGGAAATATCTATTATGATAAATAATTTGAAGTAGATGAGCTGTTGGCGTGAAGACAGATGATGTAGACCGACCGCTGAGAAGATACACTTTCTGTGCAGGATAGGGAAATGGACAAATTGACCACCACATACATTCCTTACAGTCACAGTGGTATCTCAGGACGATTAAAAATTCATGACTGTAAACAAATGAGCTGCCAGTCATTAGATTGTAAGATGTTCAGTGTTGGGTACAGCTGCCCCGTGCCTGACCAACACGATTAAATCTCAAATCAGTGATTAATACTCCGGTAGTAGCGTGATTAAGATTTAGTGCGGAAATTACAGCAGTGTATCACGCCATCTTATAATACCACATAATGACATTCCTTATAGCGTCGTGTTCCATAACCTGTCCTTATTGTTACTAATAACCGAATGGGGCTTAGCCACTGACCCCAGCTTATGGGGAAAACATCACCGTCTTTGGAGTTCACTGAAATAAGTTGGCATGATTTTTCAACTCACTGAAAGAGAAAAAAGACATTATCAAATGATTTTATTTCGCAGAAAAAGTTGTTAATGAATTTCTGTAGTTTAACAGCACGTAAACAGTATCCAGATTGGTCAACAGATAAGGGCGATCTTTCTAACACCGACATGAGAATGCGTAGAAATCCGTAGTTGGGAGTTGGGAATCAAGGGGTTGTAGAGGATGAAGTATGTTTAAGACTTCCAAATTTAGTCAGTATCTGCGGAACCCGCCGTATAAGTTCAGATTTAGGTCAATATTGACGGTACCCGCCATATAAGTCCAAAACTAGGTCAATATTGACGATACCGTCATATTACTGAAATCTAGGTCAATATTTACGGTGCCCTCCATATAACTCCAAATCTAGGTCAATTTCGACGGTACCCAAATATCACTCTTCAAATTTAGGTCAATATCAACAGTGCTCAACGCATTAGTCCAAATCAAGATCCATGTTAACGGTACCCGCCATATTACTCCAAATCTAGGTCAATGTTGACAGTTTCCGCTGTATTACCCCAAATCTAGGTCAATATTGACGGTAGGCGCCATTTTACCCCAAATTTAGGTCAATATTGACGGTAGTCCAAATCTAGATTAATATCGACATTACCCGCTATGTTACTCTAAATCTAGGCCAATGGTGACGGTACATCCCATACTAGATCAAATCTAGGTCAATATCGACGGTACCGTCATACTACTCCAAATCTAGGTCAATATTGACAGTACCCTCCACATTAGTCCATATCTAGGTCAATATCGACGATACTCGCTGTTTTAGTCCAAATCTATGTCAATATTGACCATGCCCACCATATTAGTCCAAATCTATGTCAATTTCGACGGGAATGCGCCATTTTACTCCAAATTTAAGTCAATATTGACGGTACCCGCCATATTAGTCCAAATAGTCCAAATCTAAGTCGATATTATTCTACGGTACATGTGTCCGCCATATTAGTCCAAATCCAGGTCAATGATCTCTCTGATAAAACCAGATAGCGTTAGGTTAATTGATAAGAAAATGACTATGGCCTGTTAATGCATACAGAAACCATACTAAAGACTCTGAAAAATATGTTTTCCGTTAGCTGGCGGACATCCCTGCTGTTATAGATAAAGGAATGTTATTTGCTATAAAGTACAGTTAACGGTAATTGTACGAGTTCGAAGAGATTAATCAATTCAAGAAACTTAGTAACATATAAAACATACAGAGATTGTGTGAAACAGGCATATCATCATAACAGCTTCCTAAATATTCTCAGATGACAGAAATTTTATAGCGATCGCATGTACTATTACCAAGAGTCACTACATGAACATTCTGCAGTCTCCCAAAATACGGACGCTACCCACCACATACACGAGACGCCGTCCATAAACACCTAGTGCGTTTTCGGAACAAAACATTTAGCTTGTAAGTAGCAATTGTAATGTTCAAAAATCTGCATTAATGACATAAAATAAAGTTATAACACCAAAACAATTGAAGATTCCCTATGTGATACCAACGAAGGTTCTTTTCGCTGTTTTGCCGTGAGGTGATAGTAATTGCACAGTAATTAGGGTGATGACGAGAGCTATCGGATGGAAGGCTTAGTTTTAAATAAATTAGAATTAAATAATTTGTTCAATTTCAATTTCAACAATATTTTATTGATAATATGTACATCAAAAGGATCGGACATTAGGCTACGCCTATTTTAGTCCTCTCCAGTTCATAATTTAAAGTACAAACATGAATTCATTCTGCAATTCATTAATACATTTATTTATATGTACATATAAATTAAATTAGTTACAGTATAGTGATATTAATATTAATAACTAATTAAAGGGGGATAACTTCAATTTTATTTTAACAGAAAATGTTTCAGAGTAAGTTTAGTTATTTGGAATTCATATTCCTAATGATTGTAGATTTTGAATAGGGATAAGAATCATGCTCATATATTGACAGATTTACATACATACACACCATGAGACATTAGGCCATAAATCATCTATTTAAAACTTCCATTGATGGACAATAATTGTACTTTTCACGGTAAGCTAATAACTTTTGGGACTCTACAAAATTATCAAACAGTAAAGTTAAAAAAATAAAGAGCGATTTCGTTATGGTACGTACTTCTAAATGACCCATTGCTATTGAAATCAACCGACAAGCCAACGAGAAGAAATTGAAAGATGAATATAATTCGAATATTTTTTCCGCTCATTGATCAATGTCGAATGTCGTATGTCAAGCCAACTTCACAATTCAACCATTGTTTTACTTCTATGATTTTTTGTCCATAGTTACTGCACTTGTCTACATGACGTCTGGGTACCGACAGTTTTACTCTTTTGACTGTTGTCAACTTCATCCATTAATGTAATCTTGGTTACTTTGGTATTTTAATGGGAAAGAATCTGGAAGTGTTTATAAGGCAACGCTCCTGAAACAGTATCTGATAGCCAAAATCACAGCAAACGTTCACAATTTCATATGTTTTTTTCGTTTTATCAATGTCATACCTTAATGCGAAAGATAACTTCAAGAATGACAGGTCTGTATTAAAGGCTAATCAATGATGGAAACCTTAAGTCTGTAGTTGATAAAAATCCAAAAAAATTTTGAAGAAACTATAAAAGCACGTGTAACGATACACTTGCAGTGAACATTGCGTTAATGTACATCTAATACTTGAACCCATTTGCTGGAGTTCTATTTTATCGAAATCGGTTTGCATTTAGATGACAACATAACCTAAAAAGTGAATATTATTTTTATTTTACCAAGTTTATCAAACGGGTTTATGAATCCGTGTCCGCTATATATGGCGAGTCTAAATGAACAAAGCAATGTCCATAATACAATGTATGACCACATTTTGTACATGACAAACTTTGCACTTGACAAACTATGCACTTTCAACGTAAGATAACACGAGTTTATCACCCATTTGTTTAATTAACAAAACTACAGAATTATCTGTTACTTTAGTAACCGGAAACCAGACAGGTTCAGTACTAAACGACACCGGAACTAAACATTCCAATTTTTTGACGACATCGTTCTCAAGAGATTTAACTCAAAATCTCATTCGCTCTTGACCAGCAACCGTAGTCATTTAAAATCAAAGATCAATTGATTGAAATCTAATGCAATGATTAAAATAGAGGGATCCTAGAATTACGAAATACTAGTGCGATCGGCTTGTTTAAGCTCGAACATTATTCTTATGCAAATGTAAAGTTACCAATATCAAAAGTGATAATTATCTTGTAAAACTCCTCAATCCAGGAATCATTAAAATAAAGAATTGTAATAGTTAACCATAAGATTTCAAGTTCAACACGAGAACAAACCTTCCCTTCCCTGCGTTTAAGAGGCCATAGACAATGGTGCGTGCCTTTAACTGTAAAAAAGTAATATGTTGTACTAAAAAGGGATTCATTAGGTAGAATTTGTCATATTGGAAAGCTATATATCTCGCGGTCACTGCCTTCAGGACAGGCTCTTTACTTGAGGTTGTGGAATCAGGGGTTATAAAAAGGAGCGATATTTAGACCCTGTACATATATCTGTACTCATTGAATCCCTATCTAATGTATGTCTTTAAGCATTAATTATCATTCTCCTAGTGGATCTCACTAGCACGTATAACTATCGTCGTTGTTAACAGTTCCCCTCCTTGGATTTCGCGCGTTGATCTATATCATTTAGAAGCTTAACCACTTGGTTGAAACTACTAATACTTCCAAACGTTACAAACTCCCCAAACTGTTCCATGAAATACTTCATGTTGGATTGTTTACACGACAACCCCTCCTCTGCCAGTTGTTTAGCATGTTTTCCTGATTTCGTAATCACGTGAGTACCTACCCGGTGTTGTGTTAAGAAATCCACCACTGTAAAATGACCTCCAAAGGAAGCACACGCTATAGGGTTCCATCCTTCATCATTTTCTTTACCAATCAACTCGGGGAATTCGTTTATCACGTAATCAACAACATGACGATGGCCTTGTATAGAAGCATAGTGCATTACCGAGTTACCATTGTTATCGAAGACGTCCATTTGGTGATCGTGTTGACGGAGACGCTGTATAATGTCTAAGTTCCCTCCAAATGCTGCCTTATGAAGAATAGTCCTGCCAGAGTGATCACGGACATCTGTGTTACAGCCAACAGTAAGTATTTTGTCTACCAGTTGTAGATTACCCATGGCGCATGCTTTGTGGAGTAGAGTCGATCCGACCGCATCTTGGTGGTTCGTGTCGACATCTCCATCAAGCAACGTCTCGACTACTTCTTCGTGCCCATTTTCCAATGCCAGATGCAAAGCAGTCTCTCCCTTAGAGTTCTCAGCGTTCACATTGACTCCTCCTCGGTGAACTAGGAATTCAACAATACTGAAGTGGCCTCTCTCAGCAGCGACGTGAAGAAGGGTCTGGCCATCTTTGAATGTTGATTCCAAATCGTGTCCTTCACTACAGATTCGCAAGAATAACCCCATGTTGCCTAACGAAGCTGCATAATAGAGACACCTTTCAGAGAAACACACACCAAAGTTGTGTAGCTCGTTCACTACATCATCCAGACCGAGGAAGCAGGCCCATTCCATCGCTGAGCAGGTTTCGTGTTCGCTCCAGTTATAGTCACGCAATATACCACGCATGATGTCTACATTTCCACCTATAACTGTTTTCCTCAACATCTCGAAGGTTGGCTTCTTTACCTTTCCACACAGCTTCTCATAAATAAGCGTATGACCCCAGCGGCAGGCGGCAGCACAACTCGCCGTCAACTGCAAAGTTTTTTCTTCTAATGATAAATCACTTTCCATAAAGAGTGCCAATACTTGGCCTAGAAAATCCGTATTAGGTTTAGCAGTTGCAACTATACAATAAAGGAAAGTTTTAGGCTGTCCTGACTTTGAGAATTTGTCAACAGCTAAAAATAGTTTATTAAGATCTCCCTCCTCTTTGACGTGTTTGAAAAACTCGCTTTTCATTCCATTGCTAAAAAAGAATGGCGATGTGGCCATATCGTTTACAAATCCAAGATGGATGTCCTGCAGCATCCTTTTGGAAGCCAGCATGCAATCGTTCTTCTGCATAGACATGTCATCGTTCATGGTTCGATGGAAGCCAGCTGGCTGATGCACTGGGTCTAAGTCCCAAGGAATAACGTTGAGAAACATGGCCTGCCATGGAACAACTCGCACCAGCATGCACATATTATGACGGCCATAGTAATACAGCATCATATACTCCATGTGTTCGGGATCCAGCAGGCTGTAGGTTCTATCAGCATTTTTCTCTGTAAATGGCCCAGTCTCCTCTTCAGGATAGTAATCCGTTAACCTCTCGGCTGCCTTAATGACTTCGTCTCGCGTGTATGACGACTTGTGAACACCAGAGTATATAGTCATGGATTTAAAGTCGTACCAACTAACGGTATTCTCTGATCGGTCAAGGTCTTTGTCTGTGATGGTGTCGAGATCAATTTTATTGTCGTTCATAAACCCGTACATCAGCAGAACAAAATCGGTTGGGTGAATCGACTGTAACAAATGAAGACCCATCTCCTTTGCTTTCCTTTCCTCGCCCTCCAGGGGAGGTTTCCGGAACGGTTTGTGATGGAACGGCTCATCATCAAGACGGTCGTCTAGAAGTAAACTAATTTCAGAAGGTGATCGGTTATCACTGGCTGGATCTAATGTCACAACTTCGGATTTGTGTTTCTCCATTTCTCTGTAAGTAAACAAAACCAACACATAACATCAAAAGGAAGGAAAGTACTGAGGCATGCAAATCGGTCTGTAATACGCCTTAATTGGATATTTTTTTTCCGGTTTTAAATTGTAAATTAGACAAAATTCCAGTACCAGTCTAACTTTGTTTCAGAAAACTTTAAAATACCTAAGACACTATCACGCTTTTCAATTTTCAACGTCGAAAGCCTTAAGACAATACAATCGAGATGGATAACACCTTCTACCATTCATACCGTTATATAATGTAACTCTAAATATAAATACGTAAGTCAGTGTTATATAAATGTAAATAAAAATATTTTTCAACATACATTAACAAAATTCACCCTACATCAACCATATTTCTTGCGACACCTCTGAGTTATGTTTCACCAACAACCCCGCAATGACCTAAAAAGCAGCGGTGGTCTGTCGCAGACATAGAAACCTGACATAGTCTTGTACAGAATCGATGGACTTTAGATCTGTCGCAATACAAAAAGACTTGGACAGAGTTGAAATCCCCGTCATTAAAACAAATAAGTCTCAAGAATATTATCACGACTAGAAACTACACACGGGGATGATCACCGGCGCCCATGCTCTCTTTAAAACTACACACGGGGATGATCACCGGCGCCCATGCTCTACTTTAACACAGCGTGAACATCTTCATCATACCTAGTAAATTATATATAATTAAACCTCGTCAACAGGCCAGGGATGGCCTTGTGGAAATGCGTGCTTGAACAATCATGATATCCGCTTATAATGCCTTATCAATAAACACTTTTTTATCTGACAGTCTGTAACTGTCTTAGCGACTCTTTAGGATTGTATCTTACCAAATGTTTTTTTTTTTTTTAATTTTTCTTAGCAAAAAATCCTTACGTTTACGTCATAAGGTATGAATATTGTCTCATCCTTAGATTCAGTGAATGTGAATGTTATTGAGCTTTATACTTTAAGTGATAAACACCAACTTTCCATTATTGTGGAAAATTTAGTGTTTTTGTCGATATTAAAATTTCAAAGTGTACCTTTTACGGTAGCATTATCAAAAGATGAATTCTAATGGGAAGAGTCATAAATATTTATATTAAATGTATGATAACATCCTTATTAATAACCATAAACCATTTTTGTAAAAAAAAAATGTTGAACGTAGATTTTCTTATAAAAAGCTTTAAGTGTTTAATGTACTTCCTGAACCTGCGACCATTTTCTTTTTACCTGGGTCCACTTTTCTCTGATTAAACCACAGGCGTTTGGCTCTAAAGACATTTTTCTCTCTATATATATATGTGTGTAATATTGACAAAGTTCGTATTACACATATAAAGAAAAATGTCTTTAGAGCCAAACGCCTGTGATTAAACAAGTGCACGCATGTACCTCTATCACTCCGTCCGTTGTTATGCATGGAGAGCTAATTGTATTGAACTAGCAACTGCATAGTCTGTATCATCTACATGTACATGTATATGCTTACAAATGTATGTGCATTTGTAATGCATCTGTATGTAAATATTATATTTGTCAAAAAGATATTTAGCTAGAAACAATTAGTGATTTTACTTTGATTTGTTCATTTAATATGAAAAATCGAATAGATAATGAGGACAGAGCAACAAAAGAGAACATGATTGTAACATCATATACCGTACAGTGTACATCTCGTACACATGTACAATGTATATATAAATGGTACCTTTAATATTGAATAAGTACAGTAACACAGGTGAATTTCACAGGTACAACAGGTAAATCCTTGTTACTTCTCTGAAATAGGCTATTATCCTTGTCACTATATTCGCTATACAGATTATAAAAAGCGGGTTAATGGAGACCTACATATATGTACACCGCCGCCATGTTATGATATATAGGCTACATGTGAAGCTTATTTTATAAAAGACAATATAATGTACATATATACATTGTTTTGTATGCATGTCGGCCTAGATGAGGTACGTGTGTATTCGTCGATTCCCTCCCTGAGACATTCACTGTCTCTTCCCTTGCATACATGTACATCAAAGTTAAAACTGAAAATGAATGATTTGCCGATATTTCATGACAGCTGTACATGTACGTGTGTGTGTGGCCATGGGTGTGCATATGTAATATGTATATATATATACATGCACACCATATCTATATATAGATATGGCTGTGCATGTAAATGCACATGGGCCCATAACTACTGTTTATATATTATAACATATATTTTCAGTCACTGGGTACGTATTGGGATATAACGTACCCAGTGACTGAAAATATATATCATAATATAAACAGTAGTTACGGTCCCCTGTGTACAGGCCTATTGACCGGACATCAACTCTATCTAGCGCTGTATTTCAGTAATATAACAAAAGCAATATTTAAAGCTTTACTAGAATCTAACCTTAAATCACGAGTATAGTGTAGTACAATCAGTAAATGTCAGTAAACGTACATGGAAAACAATGGACAAGAACACACAGTTTACCTTTCATCCGGAATGATAGGGCGTCAGTTCTATTTTTAGAAATGGAATTTCCAATATATACCTCATGGAGATACTAAAATAGAAACTGTATAATAAAATCCGGATAGTGTATTCACACAAAATATGAAGTCTAAATTCACTTATACTTCACCGATTATGATTGGGTTCATGACTACCAAATCTGCGGATAAACAGGTGTTATAAGAGGAAATATTAATAACTTTTCAACGAGAAAAAGACGATAAAAATATTCTTTTCAATGACAGGTTTATCAATATTATATAATGTGTGTATAACGTTTGACGAGCAGTTTTACCGACGACAAAGTCCGAGTTCATTATTAAACTGGTATCAAATTGCACATATTCGATAACATTTTCTCTGTTTTTGTTTTTGTTTTTTTGTTGTTTTTTTTTTTTTACATGGTAGTGAGAGTAAATACTACATTGTATATTGTCTTGAGGTACTGTTTTTTTTTTTTTTTTTTTTTTTTTTTTGGGGGGGGGGGGGGCAATTAAAAAGTGAAACTTTGTAAAATACAGAAATAAAAGAAATTCAAACTAATCATAATTCCCGTATACATTTATCCAGAGTCACTTGCTGATAAGAAATTGTTTTCTCAAGAAATACAAGAAAAAGTAAAATTATGAAAATATTATGAATAACAACTGCAAATGAAGACAATTCTCTAGCTAAGTATACCAAATTTGGTTGTAATCCGTCAATAAATAGATGAGATAAGAAATATTCACAGAAAAAAAGTAAATCCACATTTGTACGAAAAATATATACTATTAGTAAAATTATGGAGTGCCTAAGCACTTTTGTTAGTGGATTGCAAATCGACACATGAGCCGATATTCCAATAAGATATTCCTTCCGAACACTACTGTAATAAACAATGTTACTCTTTCTCTTAATTAAATTTGAAACATTTTATCGGAAGTGAATTCGCATTTCCCGATAGATTTGACCGATTTTCTGGATAATGAGACACATACTGCAAAGTTAGTGCCACAAAAAATAGATACAAATACACAGAATTATTGGTGATAACAGATATATATATATATATCTAGAACAAAAACATGGCTTGTTTTTCTCAGACATCGTTATCGAAAACTCATCGGGGGGCGACTCTCAACACTGATGTCTGATAATTGTTAATGGAACACATTCAGTGAAAGGAACATCGACCCCCCACTTGGAAATCCGGAAGCTTCGACACCAGTCTTCACTAATTCACAATGATGTTCCTGTCAGCGGAAGTTACCCAGCATAAAAACAAAGTAATAACACTAGTATTAGCTTCCCAAAAGGTAAGTAGGCTACGCGGAAGCTTAACCCTTTGTTTGGAAAGAATATGGAAATTAAACAATGATATGATGATATTGCTTAGTAATTTCAAATGTTCTGTTGGAAGGCGTTTTATAATTTGAGACTAGTACAAACGAACAATCAAATAATACCTTTGTCACCAACAAAATAAAAAGGTTTTTATGCAGAAATTGCTAAGCTCCGAAAAAATAGGCATAAAGAAAATATTGAACTTTATCTCATATTTTTCTGTGTTTTTCTATGTTCAGTTTTGATTCCACTTACAGTATGTACTGTCATTCCGTATTTTAGAACTTAGTGTTTCATCAATTAGTCGTTCTCGATACTCCAGGGGTTCCGATCACTTACGATCTCTACACCCCTGGACTATCTCCGCAAATCTCCGCAAAACAAGGGACAACAGAACAGAAAATGTAATTTAGTCCTTTGATGTACATTAAAAGAGTCGTATAACGGTACACTGTGGTCGACTGTCTGGCTTTGAAGTTGGGCGTCACTCTCGCTGTAGTCTTCAAAGGAAATCTTTGCTGGCCAGTGATTGGTCAAATATTTTTCGCTGAGCTGTCTTCAATTTTACTATGAGATAGTCCAGGGGTGTAGAGATCGTAAGCGATCGGAATCTCTGGAGTATCGAGGATGCTCTGGACTATTTCGATAGTAAAACTGAAGACAGATCAGAGGAAAAAATCTGAACCAATCACAGGTCAGCAAAAATCCTTTGAAGACTACAGTAAGAGCGACGTCCAACTTCATAGCCACACAGTCCACCACAGTGTTCCGTTATATGGCTCTTTTGATTTGCATCAAAGGACTAAATTACCTGTTCTGTTCTGTTGTCTCCTGTTTTACTATAGTCGAGGGTGTAGAAATCGTAAGTGATCGGAAAATGGCGTCTGAATCAGGACAGATTCAAGTCTGTTTCCGTAATACCTTTTAATATTACTTCAACAGACAATGCTTTAACACACGGATCATGCGTCTGATTCAAGCGTACTTGCTACATGACTATCCTGCAAGATGGCATGAATTGTTTATGAAACTGTGAAGTATTAGTTTGGGTTATCTAACTGGATAATGTCCATTTAATTGGAAGGTGAGTCTATGGGATGTGTTGTTTAGGGTCAGCTTATGTTCAGTCATAATTGCATGATGTAGTCTCTATTAACAATAGAGGTAGTCTCTATTTAACAATAGGAGAGATAATTTTGTTCATGAAGTGTTCTCGGTGTTAATTAGTAGAGATATCGATAATGTTATCAGTAAGTTTAGCTGTTAAGATAAGTGATGTGAGAGTTTGTTGATCAACGTGTCTATAAGGTGTAAAAACGTAACTGTTTAAATTGTGTGTTGTGAAACATGATACACAATCTGGGGACTGTATCGAATAAATAGGTATGCGGTCATAGTTAGGGAGTGTCTAGTTCCCAGGGTGCCAGGCTCTGATATATAAATAGGTATGAAGTCATTTGGGGAGGAGAAGTTGCCCTGAAATATAAATAGGTATGAAGTCATTTGGGGAGGAAGGGTTGCCCTGAAATAAAATAAATAGGTATGAAGTCATTTTGGGAGGGGTATTGCCCTGATATAAATAGGGAATGCATTTGGAGGAGGGATTGCCCTGAAATATAAATAGGTGTGAAGTCATTTGGGAGGAGGTGTTGCCCTGAAATATAAATAGGCATGAAGTCATTTTGGAGGAGGTGTTGCCCTGAAATATAAATAGTGTGAAGCCCATTTGAGGATTGCCCTGAAATATAAATAGGTATGAAGTCATTTGGGGAGGAGGTGTTACCCTGAAATATAAATAGGTATGAAGTCATTTGGGGAGGAGGTGTTACCCTGAAATATAAATAGGTATGAAGTCATTTGGGGGGGAGGAGGGATTGCCCTGAAATATAAATAGGTATGAAGTCATTTGGGGAGGAGGGATTGCCCTGAAATATAAATAGGTATGAAGTCATTTGGGGAGGAGGGATTGCCCTGAAATATAAATAGGTATGAAGTCATTTGGGGAGGAGGGATTGCCCTGAAATATAAATAGGTATGAAGTCATTTGGGGAGGAGGGATTGCCCTGAAAATATAAATAGGTATGTGAAGTCATTTGGGGAGGAGGGATTGCCCTGAAATATAAATAGGTATGAAGTCATTTGGGAGGTGTGTTGCCCTGAAATATAAATAGGTATGAAGTCATTTGGGGAGGAGGTGTTGCCCTGAAATATAAATAGGTATGAAGTCATTTGGGGAGGAGGTGTTGCCCTGAAATATAAATAGGTATGAAGTCATTTGGGGAGGAGGTGTTACCCTGAAATATAAATAGGTATGAAGTCATTTGGGGAGGAGGTGTTGCCCTGAAATATAAATAGGTATGAAGTCATTTGGGGAGGAGGGATTGCCCTGAAATATAAATAGGTATGAAGTCATTTGGGGAGGAGGGATTGCCCTGAAATATAAATAGGTATGAAGTCATTGGGGAGGAGGGATTGCCCTGAAATATAAATAGGTATGAAGTCATTTTGGGAGGAGGGAGGTGTTGCCCTGAAATATAAATAGGCATGAAGTCATTTGGGGAGGAGGGATTGCCCTGAAATATAAATAGGTGTGAAGTCATTTGTTTGGTTTGGTTTGGTTTGATTAGCTTAACGTCCTATTAACAGCCAGGGTCATTTAAGGACGTGCCAGGTTTGTTGGTGGAGGAAAGCCGGAGTACCCGGAGAAAAACCACCGACCAGCGGTCAGTACCTGGCAACTACCCCACATGGGATTCGAACTCGCGACCCAGAGGTGGAGGGCATGTGGTAATATGTCGGTACATCTTAACCACTCGGCCACCGCGGCCCCTGAAGTCATTTGGGAATGAGAAGTTGCCATGAAATATAAATAGGTATGAACTTTAGAGCTGTATTGCATATAGTAAACATTCCTTTCATTTTGTGATAATTATGATTAGTAAAGTAGTATCTTGGCATATAAATTTCTCGTAATGCTACAGATGTTATGTTGAAACATATCACAGATTTATTTAACAAGATGGATTTTAGATTTAAGAAGATGGATGAGAGGTTTTCGCTCATTGATGTACATGTTAAAAAATTAAAATCCACGGCGCTGTAACTCCCCTGTCAACAAAGGTCAACAAGCTCGAGCACGAGTTTAAAAATATTAAAGTAAAAAGCTCTGAACTTGTACAGTCTGTAAACACCGTTAAACAAAAAACAACAGACTTGGAAGCCAGTGCTCAGGCAATTAGTGATATGTACGATGACATTAAAGTACAGACGTCTAGTAACACAACAGACGTGAATTCTCTGAAAGCTACAGAGGGCATTATCGCCAGTGATGTCTCTTATCTTTGTAAACGTTTATCCGCACAACAAGAGGAACATTCCGAAACGCGCTCTGAACGGGATGAGCTCAAGACCGTTATTTCTGATATTCAATGTCGATCCATGAAATACAATTTGGTATTTCACGGCCTTCTTGGAGAACCACCTGGGGGAAAATACTGAGGATAAAGTCCGTGACTTTCTGTATCATGAGCTTGGAATTGACTACCATGTAGAATTTGCCAATGTCCATCGGTTCTGTCGTTTTCTACGTGGCAAACCTAGACCGATCGTTGCCAAATTAATTTATCAGAAGGACCTCGCTTATGTTCAGGACAACGCTCACAAACTCAGAAATACGGATTACGGAATTAATGAGCAATTTCCGGCTGATGTCGAGGCAAGGGGAAGAAAACTATATCCAGTTTTGAAGGAGATGAAGAGAAATGGGCATAAAACCAAGTTAGTGAGAGATAGACTGTACGTTGACGGGCAGCTATACTGTGCGGACAATGCTGCTGGCAGTCGATCTTCTGACCATTCGGATACCAATTCCGACTGGCGTCCATCTCGCGATTCACCTCCTGTCAGTAGCGGACGTTCCTACCGCGATGTGGCAATAATTACGCCGACTTCGTCCCGACAAGATGCGAAACGGAGAAGACGGAACACTAGCACCCCAAGTTAGGGGTGTCGGGGAGGGCCAAGTGTACATGTACCCAACCGAAGTGAACACTCAGTTAACGATGTTAAAATTATTTCTTGGAATGTTAACGGTGGTCTGGACAATAAATTGAAAATTCCAGAATTCAAAAATTCCATACTTACCTATGACATTATATTTCTGACAGAGTAGTGTTGGATCCCAAATGGTTACACGTTAGATATTGTCAATTCATATCCATTGTTATACCGCGACGATTGACTCGTTGTGCTCAAGGAGGTGGAATTGTTCTTCTTATTCGTGAGCAAATATCCGATTATATATCTTTTGGTAACTCATATTTTGATACTATCTTTCCTGTGAATATTAGTAAGAGTTTAATTCACACTGATGAAGACATTATGCTTATTTTTACATATATACCCCCAAGTTCTTCTCAATATTACACGTACTATAATTGTGATGTATTGAAGGAGTTAAAATCGTTGATTTTGGAGGCCTCTGCTTCCAAGCAAATTAAGAGACTTAAATAGTCGAACTCGTAATATGGATGATTTTATTATTATGATTTTATTTACGGAAGTGTCCGGAATCACCTTGAATCTATATTTAATTATATATGCGATAATGTTGACAAAAATCCCCCCTTAGATATAACCCTGATACAGGTATCAATGATTATGGTTCAAGATTAATTAAGTTGTGTAAGTCTACCGGTCTTCGTATTAGAAACGGCAGAGACAATGATGGTGCTTCCAATGATTTCACTTTCTGTGGTCATAATGGTATGAGTGTGATTAATTATTTACTGGTGCCTTTGTCATTATTTCCAATTGTTAAATCTTTTATTGTTTACAATTTTACAGAATATTCAGATCTTGCTCCTCTACACGTGCAACTTTTTACTGAAAATGTTAGTATATTAAATAACTCGACAAAGATTAATTTCAGGTGGAATGATGATTTCAGGTATCAGTTCATAGAATCTTTAAACGTCAACTCTGATCAGCTTAAAGAACATGTCCTAATTAGTGGAAATTTGAACCAGGAATCTATTGATGTAAGTGTCAATTAATTCACCGTTGAATTACAAAATATTATGGAGCCTTTCTTTAAGAAACATGTATCTACTGATTTTTGTAATAAAGACAGGGCGGGCCGAGCTCAGTATCAAAATAGTCAATCTACTGAAGACCAGCCATGGTTTAACGATGAAATTAAATGTTTACGTAGGCAATATTTAAGTGCTCTTAGCATCTTTAACAAAAATAAAAATGCAGTGACGCACGCTGAGTTGATTGCTAAGAAAAGGCGTTATAAAATCATTAAAAAAAGAACAAAAGACAATACATGTTGCAAGACCTTTGATGCTTCATGCATTTTCGCTTTACAAACTATAATTGCAAAAACTTTGTTTAAAAGAGTCGTCTTTATTGTTTTTTGTAGATTTTCGTAAAACTTTTGACTATGTAGATAGAGCAAGTCTCTGGTTCAAGCTGTGTCCAAATTAGGTATTCGTGGAAATTTTTTGACAACGGTCAAATCTCTTTATACTCTATTAAATCTTGTGTTTTTGTAAATGGAAACTGTTCAAATTTTTTCTCTAATAACGTAGGTTTAATGCAAGGGTAAATTTTGTCCCCTCTGCTTTTTTCTTTGTTTATAAACGATTTTGAGAATAGCTTTATTGAAAATGGTGCTCCTAGTTACGAGTTTGGAGAATAAAGTGTATTCCTTCTTCTATACGCTGACGATCTGGTATTGTTTTCTGAATCGGTTGAAGGGTTGCAAGGGCTTTTAAACAGTTTGAATACATATGCAGATAAATGGAAACTAATAGTTGATACAGAAAAAAACCAAGATTGTCGTTTTTCGTCATGGCGGTATAGTTAAAGCAAACGAAATTTGGCCTTTCAATGGGAAACAGCTTTCTTTAGTTGATCAATTTTGTTATTTAGGCGCCCTCTTCCGATTCAACAATAAACTTAGTTTTATGTCTAAACACGTGGCTGAACAGGGACGAAAAGCTCTATTTGCTCTTCGCAATAATGATATGAGTTTGAATATCAAAACTATGTTGCACCTTTTCGATTTATATGTTTGTAGTGTTCTTTTCTGTGGCTGTGAAATATGGGGAATTAATAAATCGGTTGAGGTAGACAGAATGCATTTGGAATTTTGCATAAAAATACTTGGTGTAAAGAAATCCACATGTAACGCTACGGTTTACATTGAACTCGGTCGTCAACCGCTGGCTAAAGCACAACTGTATAGAATGTTAAATATTGGTTTAAATTAGTAAATTCAGATAATTGTATCTTATCTGATGTATATAACTTTCTTTACATGGAAACGGAGAAAGAACATCCTAAGCAAGATTGATTAGTATTTCTAAAGCGTAAATTATTTGAGCTAGGTTTTGGTCATGTTTGGACGAGACAGACTTCCAGCGATAACTATTTTTGCCTATTATTAAACAGAGAATTGAAGATCAGGCCAATCAAAATTTATCTAATTTGATACAAGTCTCAAGTAAATGTGATCTTTATAGGCATATGGTTGATAAAGTGACATTGCAATTCTATTTGACTAAATCATTACCAAATCAAAGAAGAATTATGATTACGAAATTTCGTCTTTCTGCGCATATCCGATATTTTCGTGTCCTTCAATCAGTCCGTTCGTCCGCATGTTCCTTTTTTGTCATTTGTACAGGTGTAATTTTAGTACATATAACTCCATATTGTAACTCTAGATGCAATATCTAATTCAAAGTATTATATATTGGTTATTCTGTTTACATTGTATGTATTTAATTCATATGATTACTTTTTTGGAAAATACGCACCGCTTTAGTATTTTGTCAAATGTATTCTTTAGAATTTGTGTTATTGTGTAAATGTATATGCTTGTTTGTAGCCGATAGGCCAATTGGCCTAAGGTAATAAAAGAATTGAATTGAAGTGGGATAAGTTGAAAGTTAAAAGAAAACTAACAAAACTAACTGCTAAGCCTCAAGCGGCGTAACAATAAAATGATTCATTTCCTCTTCGATTGCAACGATAACTTTGATCAATGAATAATCATATACCGTGATAGAAATGCATTCTTCAAAAAAGAATGATTTTGATCAGTAAAATTTCGTTTCTTTTTTGTACAATAATTAACAAAAATAGCATAAAGTATAAACAAGACAGAAATAGGATTCGGAAACAAGTTTTAATTTATATCAATACATATCCTATGCAGATGATGCATCATTAAAAGAGGACTAATTTAATTATTATAATATTTGAAAAAGAGAAGCAGGGGTGAGAGTATTATTTTCATATGAAAACGGGAGATGCTCAGATATGCAATCATATGGTAATAAAATAAATTCAGTGCATAGAATATGTTTGAGTAATTTTGATTGCAAATGAGAAATACAATGTATGTATTCAGAAAGCACTATACTCTCTATTTGTATCATAGAAGTGTCTGGGTTTTTTTATCTCGTCCGTGGAATAAACCCTGAGGGGTTGACCTATTTAGTAAGAATCCATGGTCATATCTAGCAAGAACGTGGGCTGTTATTAACTCACGTGATAGTCTAAAGTCCAGTCGATTTTGAACATTGCATCGTCGGTTACCCACGTAAACAGCCTAATCCATGTCTTAAAAAACAAACGATAATGAACGAATATGTCAAATCACTCAGAAATGTATTCTGGTAGCAAATACATTTTGATTGTATATTCCCTATCGCTTTCTCTGCATATTTTGATTGTGTATTCCCTATCGCTTTTTCTGCATATGTGTTCAAACTGGTTCCTTTCTGACACTGACAAGGGAGAAAGATGTGCATTCAGTGAGGAGTGAATGGAGAATGATGGTACATGTACAGTTTTTATGCATTTATTCATATCGTGACGTATGTTCAATTGTATCTATACATCCTCCTCTCTCCTTCCTCTTGTTATACAATAAAACATATTTAAATCGAATCAAGATTTTAAAATAATACTAAAATATTTAACCAAAAGGGACAAACAGAAAGCTAAAAATGGCGGCTGATTTCTTCCATTTCATCTTTTTGCGTTGTTTCTTACTCAACGACGATTGCCGCTTCTAATTATCTAGCATGAAAATAAGTGACAAAAATAACACGGAAAGACACCGTTTAGACTTTTTAAAATCTCGCATAACTTTTGTCTTTTTTCTAACGCAAAACTCGCGAAAGGCGATTTTGCGCCTAATGAAATTACGCAAAACCTGTCAAAGTGCGACGAATAGTGAGCCCGCCTGTTTTGCGCATTATAAAATTTGGCTGATTATCGCATGGTTTTGCTAAGCGAAAAGGCGGCGTTCTGTGTCATAACAATAAGATTAGGCAAACAGACGAAAGGACGAGAGAAAAAATAAAAAGTCTAAAAAAAACGGCGCCCTCTCTTATTAAGTTTCTCGCCTTTTTGCGATTCCGAGGTGGGTCGTCGTGTAAGAAACACGATTGTAAGAAACAAATTGCGAAAAGGCGAAATGGCAGAAATCATATATATGTATTAAAAATATGTATGGAAGGATTTATTATGCGTCTGAAGAACCTTGAAATTCTAATGGGCGTTTAAAGAACTGAAATGAGGGCTCACAATAACTGGGGAAGGACCGTATTATCACTGTTTTCAGACGTCGACTACGTTTACTGTTTAGCAACAACGTTACTGACGAATGTACGTAATACAATCTGCCCGCTTCAGCAATATTCACACAAGGTTACGAATTAATGGTCTCATTGATACTGTTTCCGTAAGCATAATAACGAAATGGCACATATCAGCCACCATAGCAATAGGACAGGAAACCAGACATCATCGACTGGGCCTAGCGTTCAATTGGCGGTCATCAATTCTATTTACACTCCGGTATATTATGACAGAGTAATTGACTTACTCCTAAATAATAAAAAAGCAATTCCTGTCAAGTAATTGATCAAGTGCTGTCTGTCTACTGCACCACAAACACGATCTCAACAATACCCCCTCTGTTATGTCGCCCATACGACCTCTACATTTATATACAAGTGGTAGGAATTGACGACCTTGAAACCTTACAAAGGTGACAATTGCGCTACTTTTACATCCATGATGGTTCACTCGTGTAAGGTTGACACCTTCATATTGACTTATCAAACTGTTTGTAGGGGTACTGATATGTACAAACCATTTTTTCGTTTAATTATTTTTTTTACTGTAACAGTCCTTTATACGAAAGTCGATTGGGTTCATTTTGGTAGAAGAAAAAAAATCGCGTTATTACACGAAACTGTTATGTTATTACGCGAAACTATCGCATTATTACACGAAATTTTAGCGTTTACGCGAAACTCTGGAGTTATTACGCGAGACAAGCGTTATTTCGCGAAACTATCGCGTTATTACACGAGACTTGGTGTTATAACGCAAAATTTCCTTTATTTTTTCTCTTTTATCAAAAGCAACCCAATCGGCTTTTGTACCTTTCTTTGTCAAGATTTCAAGACATTTATCGTTTCTATCAGACACATGAAAAAATATTACATGAGGATATAGAAAAGACATGATGTACAAAGAAAAGTGCGTGACAAAATGGATATACAATGTCCGAGATATAAAACAATGTAGACGCTTATGGTGTCATAGTGTTCAATCTAAAGCAATATTTTTCTATTTAATTAATAGAATCCTTGGGGTATGACAGGAGGAACTTCCCCCAAGGGGTAAAATTCTTAAGTTGTCAAACACGAGGCTTACTGAGTGACTGACAGCTTCAGATTTTTTTCTTTTACTCTATAGATGGGAACGTGCAAAGATTGCGTTTGGCTTGTCTTTACCCTAGGGTGAAATAGACAAATTTCAAACCGGTAGAGAAACTTTAATCCTTACTCAATGAGAAGTATGAATTGCATAAAATTTGACAAGATGAGATCAAGTGATTCTGTGATGTGGCCAGTGTTCTCCCTGAAGGATTTTTCCTGTTGGCCCTAAGGACCGGCTGACCCTAAGTTAATGGTCCTCTCAAAATTACAAGTAATCCTTGTAGGTTATATAATTACATGTACTAGCAAAGTAAAAGATTTACTACCAAACAAATTAACAATGATGAAAGCAATACACATCAAAACACTTTCAGTTCTAGAACAAAGTCTCCATATCAAAATATATGTCAGAACCCAATTTGATCTTCAATCTTTCACAATTCTACTGCTGCCGTAAAAACTTGTAAGCCTATAAAGTTTGCATCATTTTCGTAGGTCCTTTTTTGGACTGAAAATGCTGAAAAAATACTTTATATAAGTATAAACATATTTGTAGTATGCATCGTAAATAAGACAAAAGGCTAAAAATACTCGCTTAGACATCACACATGTACATGTCCGATGTCATCATTTAAATGGCAGTGAAAACATCGAGAGTGAATTAGGTTTAGAGAGTAATCAACAACACAATCAACTATACCTGTATATCCCCCTATCTGGACCAAAAAGTTGCCGGTCAAAGGACCAGCTACATGGAAAAAATGTCTGTCCGTCTATAAAGTTGCCGTTTACGGACAGACGGACAGGCTGTAATTTTGAACGCTGGATGTGTCACGTTTGGTGTTATATTTTTTCGATCGGTAGGAATATCAGAACATTTGTGATGATCATTAAATACGGGATAGCATGTGTGAGATAATGGGTATCAGGACTAAAAACAAGGAATTGTGGATGATAATTATTGCAGTGTAATGTTGGCACGGGGAGTAGGAAGGTCGGACCTCTAGTGTAGTAATACTGCTACATTAGATTAGAAGTCTTGTGTGCAATATATAATCACATAAACCAATATTTCATTAATCTGAAGTGTATTATAATAAGTTTATCATTTGCCTAACACCTCAATAGAGCCATCAGCTGAGGTTTGGTAGTTTGAATAATAGTGGACCATTTACATAATTATGTTACCTCACTTTCATTTAGAATGTTCTTATTGGATTAAACTTGATCACATGATATTGAGCTAGCTCGATGATAGGTGGAATATCCGGGGAAAAAAGTGACATGATCCCGGAGAAATACCCCCCTCAAAAGCTGCATTCCATCTTTTAAGCTGCATACCATGTTTTTTTATTATTATTATATTATTTTTTTATACTGTAAATAACATTTGGCGGCAGGAACAACTTTAGTCAATAATATTATTGAGCTCTCAACAGACGCTGCGGAGTTAACAGTTAATAATGGAAGCATATATGTGCAGGTTAAAACTTGAAGGGCTGTTACCGAAGCTATTTGTATTGTTGCTTTTAATTAAAACAAACTTATCTGCTACTATGCTTGACGATACGGTCCGAATTACCAGCCTAATTTTAAATATTGCATCCCAATTAACAAGTGGCAATCGAATGGTTAAAATGTCCTTACATATCATCGCAAACCACCTCTGGGTCGCGAGTTCGAATCTTATGTCGGGCAATGACCATGTACTGACCACTGGTCGGTGGTTTCTCGTCTGGTACAGCGGCTTTCCTCCATCATCTAATATTATATTATGGCCCTTCCCTGAGGGAACTGTTCTCCTTTAGTGTTGTCTGTCGAGGTATAGTCCCCGAGTCGAAGACGAGATCTCGCCAGACAACACTATAAGGAAACTGTTCCCGAGGGAAAGGGTCATACTAGATTTAGTACTTCACATGACATTCATTATGACGTCATATATTTGGTCAAGTGCTCATTCCGGGGGAATACACTTTGGTATTGTTCCCGAAGTCAGGTATAGTCTCCCGTAGTCAAGAAGGACAGGTCACTGTCGCAAAATAGACTATGGCTGTTATCCAATTACAATCCTAGTAATTATCATGTGATGTACTAAACCTGCCATGTCCTTGTTAATAGAACGTTATATTCATCAGTTCAAATCAAACAGCATATAGTTATATATGCTATTTGATATCGTTGATAATTAATTTCGCATAATCATTTTAATGTTTCATTACCGAATATTTGGTCATGAATTTTCAGAAAATACCATTTGAAATATAAACAGTTATTGTAAACTTGATATATATATATATATATATATATCAATATGTATCAAGCATAATTAGTCTCGATTCAGTTACAAAACAACAGGTATTGAAACAAAAACATTTATGGAAAAAAGAATTTCGATTTTTTTTTCATGAGTTGAGACATTGTTGATTGCTTTTACATAGTCATTCCTCAAAGCCTTAATCCCTGAGTATTTGGAGCAATTACAAAGACAAGGCTGTTCTGGAAACCTGTTGTATAAGTTCGCCCTCCCAAAGGCTTTCTTTCTATCTCTTCATTGCGATTTTTTCCGAAAAGTCTATTCCGAATTGTCCCTGCTTGTATCTGTGGCCTTGAATGTTGGTTTAAGTGGTAAACGTATCGCTGTTTAAGTGAGGCTTTTCAAAATCAATTGTAGTCTTGGTAAACCTTGATGAAATTATTGCTATTCAAAGGAATAGTTGATGATGTGTAGAATCAAATTAGATAAATATCAGCTCTACAGCAGAAAACTTAACAGTTCCACTGAGAGCAAAGGTCAGGGCATGATTATCAGAATAACAAATCGGTAAGGTGATTGCACCTAAACAAGATGGTACACTTGATACAATTATAGAGGGTTTAACGTTTTATAACATTCAGCTAAAATCGTAAACTTTCTCCTAATTGCATTTGAAAAATTGAGTTAACATCTTGTCATGTGAAGATAATTTAATATGCTTTAGGTCGCTTTTTTTACAGCTGTAAACCTTTTTTTCGAATTTTTGATATCAGAAAACAAAATGAAATCTGAATTTTTTTTTGTATAGGAGCCAAAAATCGAAAGCTATGTTTCCTTTGCTTAATGTCATGGATATTGCTGGTGAAGAAAAGCGTTAATCTTTTCATCACTTTATCTGTGTCCTCCTAACAGTCGTACACACATTTTGTATATATATAACTAAAACGTTTCAATTTATAACCAGTTTTCAGAGAGTCTCAATATTCTATATCTATATCACATTGCCTGTCCATGTGTGTAAGTATTGTTTGTGACATCATACTTTTCAGAGGTGGTTTTTTTTATTGAATTGACGTCCTATTAACAGCCAGTGTTATGTAAGGACGGCTTCCATTGTACATTGTATATAGCGCCCCGTTTTACGTGTGTTTTGGGAGACTGCGGTATGTTCGTGTTGTGTCTTCTTGTATAGTGGAACTGTTGACCGTTTAATAGTGCTATATTACTGAAGTATGCCGCCGAATACACCAAGCAACATACCCCACTCGGCCACATTAAACTGACAACGAGCGAACCAGTTTTCCCATTTCCATAAAAATGAGTGCTAAACATGTGCAGAAACTACAATGTTTACTGAATACAGTGTGTCTCGGCCAGGGGACAAAAGAAATGTTGTGTTTCGATCATAAAACAATGGTAGATTTTAGATTGTTTTTAACAAGAAGTTGATTATGATTATATTACATGTTTCTATAATAAGTGAGAAAACCTGTCCCCTCGGTAAATGTCGTCCTCCTGTAATGTGAATAAATATATCGATAGATATGTATTATCGTAATTGTAATCATTATGACTGGCGTCCTTTTAGATAACTCGTACACTTTTACATAACCTCTGTCAAAGCCATCATTTAAAGATGCTCCACCGCTGACGAATAGTATTTTTTCTCTACCAAAACCAGGAGCAGACGAATCGGTATTTTTCTTCAGTTTCAAAAGTTACTTTTCACCATTACCATCATTGAAAAGTTTGAACTTCTTATTTTACTTTTAAAGTAATAGACGCTATAAAAATATCTCTGAGATGACCGTAATATTGAGAGTTGTTGATAGGAAGGATGACCGTAATATTAATAATTTTTTAAACAATCAATTTTATTTTTCCCTTGCTGACCCTTGCATTTATGTTATAGGAACATGTGGAAACATGTGTAATAATAACTTTTGTATAATGTCATTTAAGGTCAATATGCAAGCTCGCGCTATGTCCGTCTAAGGTACAATTAGGAGAGAGAGAGAGAGAGAGCTTTGGTACATCTTCATCCTGAATAAAAGTCTTTGATTTCAACTAACAAACTTGTGAAGATGTAGATGGGCATGAATTAATATCTTCTCATGTACACAGATAAGAACTATCTAAAACAGGTTAGCCAAATCTTACTTTGATGGACATCATTAAAAAGATATATTGATATCAAGAAGCTATATTATTTCTAGTCGTCTGTGTATAATAAATACATTGTATCTATTTCATACTACATTTCTTAAGCGGTTTCACATCTTGAACAATTCTTGTCAGCATGGCTTCATATTCGATATTGTTAAAATACGTCGCAAATGTGATTTGTTCAATTACCTATCGCAATTTATTTCTGATACGGTTTTTTTTTGCAGGTCGTTTGCAATGGAAGTCCATTGGATGGAGGGAAGGATCCGCATACCCTATTTAGGCCAATGTGCGTAAAGTATACAGTGGCAGATATACATATAAATGTACGATGAAACTTACAGCTACGCCTTGCAATTAGCTCGGCGACTGGGGGACCACGTACGCCAGAGGAAATGTATGACGTTATGTTCATTCTGTGTGCGTGATAAAAGAAAGATAACTCTTTCAAGGCCTATATTACATTAAATTAAGGGTCGATGGAGAGAGAGATTCTGGATTAGGCCAACAAAATTTATATGTCTGTTTAGGGTTACTAGACCGACCTTAATTTTTTACCCCCGACCCTAATTAGCTTACCCCGACCCTAATTTTTCCCACTTTTCTACGTAAAAAAATATAAATAAAAGTTGGGATTTCGATCTTAGACTCCGGTTGCGGTCATTATTTTAGAGTGAAAGACACTAAATAAAAATAATCTTCCCGACCTACAGGACCTATTCTTTTTGCCAATGTAACCCTAAACAGGTTTTTTTTTTTTTTTTTTTTTTTTTTGCCTTAACTATCTACATACCCGCTATCCGAAAGGCATTTACGAACGTTAAATATATAAATATTGCATATTGACATCAACTGATCACTCGCTTTTCAATTACTAATCTCTACTTCCAGCATTTTCCCGTTCTTTTCTACGCTATATTGGTCCTTTGCATAAGCTGCCCGGTAAAAGGCGATTTAATTAGGATTTTGCTCCTTAGCATGTACACCGGGAAGAAATTAAACTTTGAATTGTATCTTATTCGCCATACATTTTACTTCATACGTGGCACTAGTGCTCATATCGTCGTGTTCTGCCGAACATCATGGCTACATTTTTGTAGATCTGGCCTTCGGCTGCCACTTGCCGAAGCGTTAATTGAGCTTCATTGTGCTGCTAAATTATTGTCTATTTCCATTGTCAAATATAACTGTTCGTATCATATTATGTAATCGTGTTCATTTTGTGTGTCTTGATAAAGGGGCAGATCGCCTCTAAAATTTGACATTTTTTTGTCCACACGGTTGGGATTACTTCTTTGTTCGATATATTACCCGTGGTGCTACACATTATACAAACTCATAATTGTGTTCGGTTTTGAGAATTGGTAAAATCAATAACTACTTTCTGACAAGTTTACCTAAAATCCGATTACTGAGACATAATTATGAAATTGGGCTATTATATGTAATTACATGTAATTAGCCTAGTGTGGAACCATGAAAAATGTCTTACGTATACTTTCATTTATTTCGCAAAAACATAATTTACAATATTCATAATATACATCATTTACAATAATGGCAAATCTTGACATATTTTTTCATAAGGGAAGTGCATGACTACAAATAGAATTATTTTTGGATTAATGTTGAAAGAATACTTAGCGAGGCTGAAACCTCACACCCGAAAAGATATTATACACTGTTCACCGACTTTTTAAATATAAATGTCACCTCAATGTGTACCCATTATATAGACAATTTTACTTGGTTGTCCCGACGAACTACGCATTATATGTGTTGCGTGGGGTTTGGTATTTTGGGATACTGCGGGATAAACTTACATTGCGGCTTCTCGTTAAAGTGAAACTCGACTCTACAAGGGTAGCTCACCGAATCATGGCGTGAAAGGTACGGAGCAGTGTTCACTCATCTGGTTTGGAAGCTAGCCAGTCTTTTTACTGTGACAGTTCGTGTCCCCTTGTTTTTAAAGATGCCCCACCGCCGACAGAGCATAAACGATACCCATCATTTGAAAAATTGCTGATGTTAAATCTTGGATACATGTGTCTTAACACATAGTACATATAAAATAAATCATTTTGCTTTTGGTACACGCACAATCAGTTCTTCATTCCATATAGTGCATGGTGCATTGGCTTTTTTCGGAATGCAATTAATTATTTTCAATATGTTCATCTTGAATTCAGATTCTTAATATTGCAAAAGTTTTACAACTTATCGCAACATATATAAATATACATATATGAAGTAAAATTAGAATCTCAAACTTTTCAAAGATGGAAATGGTGTAAAGTAAGTAACTTTGTGCCGTTCGTCAGCGGTGGAGCATGCATCATAAGTACTTCGGATGGCGAGAACAAACGAAAAAGGAAATCAAAACTGATTTTTTTTCTGTGTTTATTAATTCACTCATCTGTAACATTTAAACAAGGGACATCTGTCTAAAGTTCTTTGAAGCAGAACTATTATTTTACACTATTATTAGCTATTTAACTTTCCTTTTCAGCAAAAACACAAATGAAATATTGTAATTCGTCATGTATGTATAGATGTCTTGTACTTATGTATTAAATTGCTGATTTTACCTAGTTCTTATTTCATTAGAATTTATTTCACTGCACTGCTGATAAATATGTCGGTTACCTCTATATATTTAAACATGTAATGTTAGATAGTCTTTGAATGGCTTAACTACATCTATTAGTTGAACCATTTGAACAAATTTTGTTCTGTTCCAAAGAAATCTGATTATTTTGTTAAAATCTGTTCACCACTTTTTGACTTCTGTTTATTCAAAAGAAATAAATATATTTAGGCAAGACGAACTAGGGTATTATAATATAGAAAATAGAGTATCAATTACAATATGTATCAACCATTATAGAAAGCTAGGTATGAAGGAATGTGTTTGTGTGTAGGTACTGTGCTTGTATGCATATAATATCTCAGTATATCTAAATCTAGGGCAAGTCTAGAATATATAGCTTCTTTAAACCACAACAATCTACGGTCTACAAAACTGTCTTTCAACAAACAAACATATACATAATTACTGGATACCGCCCCTACAGTCAACCCAACACTCACAAAACATCCATCTAACCCAGCGTACAATGAAGAACGACAGTATCAACAACAGCATTAAACATTCTAACTTACACATATCATTTTGTCCTGGATTAAAACGTAGGTTTTTGTAGATAATGCAATAAACTATATTAATTTTTTGTTAATTTTAAATTTTTTATTTTTAATAATAGTCTTCCTGAGATGAGTCAACAGATTTTCGCAAAAATAATGGAAGTGTATTATGTTACTTTTCTACTAATACCAACATCAACAAATTCAAGACTCTGGATGTATCAAAACATGGATGAGCTGATGGTTTGTTATTCTAATTTATTCCAAGCATAGTAATTATCAGACATGTAGATCTTGAAAAAAAAACCATATCTAAATTCAAAATATTGGCGATGGTTGCCTGTGGAGCAAACCCAAAATACTGGCACTATAAGAAAAGTAACATAGATGTGTCAGTCACAAGATTTCCGTTGCAGGTAGGATAAAGATTTTTTTATAGATGACAAAGTAATTTTAGTTTTGTTGATAACTTGCTGTAACACAGTGCAAGAATATAATCTACACAGGCTTCAGTAGTCAAAAGCTTTCATCAACCTTTTAAAGCTCTCATCTGTTAAATTAATCAGAATTTAAGAAATGCAAAATATAACATTGTCCTTTTATGAAGATTATATATATATAAAATAAGTACTGAAATATATATATTTAGTTTCAAAATCCAGTTTTGAACTTATTAGCTTTGGAAACTGTTCATTTTCTAATTATTTGATACATATTCAACACCATACAAAAACAAACAAACCCAGCAAAAGATTTGATCACGAATGACTGAATGGATAGATGTTTATCCAATTGAAAACTTATCATTTTACTTTCTATTTTTTCCTCCGTTCTCATTTATTCTAACTCATTCACTTTTAAAATCACATTTAAGATCTTCTAAATACTAGAACTGTCAATTTCAGACGGGAATGAGTGAAACAGAAGTTTATACTTCCAGACCGTCCCTATCACGTCAAAATGACTATAACATGTAACAGGAGATCGAGGCATATTGGTATTCACCATGGAATCGTCGGTTTAAAACTGAAAACCAGAAACAACTACACATGGAGACTAACCAACTGAAATACAAGATGGTTGCCTTTCTTTGTCTGTTGTCCATGGCTGATTACAAGATATTTTAAGAATAAGAATGATTCCGACGACACACCCTGGATAAAACGTAACTTAAATAATTAGCCATCTAATGATGGTGGGTTATTACATAATTTATAATATATCACAATTAATAATTATAGAATCAGGTAAGTAAAATCATTCAATGTCCTTAATAATTATAGAATCAGGTAAGTAAAATCATTCAATGTCCTATCAACCATCCATCTCAATTATACAATTAGTTATATCAGTGCAAAATTCTATATTATGATATAACTAGTTATATCAGTACAAAATTACATATTATGAGAAATTTACATGGAAAATTACAAACATGTTGACAAGGGTAAAAACATAATATACTTAGCATATATATATCAAGTTCCAATACAAGCTTTTAAAATGAACATAATATACACAAGTAGAAGATAAATTGTAATGTTATTAAGATATTTTGTTATGTAATCTACATTTTGATGTTATTTTTATGTAGCAAATTACACACAAAACATGATCTGTGAACACAGAACACTAGATCTCCGTACATTTGTCTCTTAAACCTTTCACAATATGAAAATAAGAAATTATACTTAAAAATTTGGTGACTACAAAGGAAAAAAATCATCATGACAAATAATTAATAATAAACCCTGATTATTTATAAGATTTCAACAATGAGCATTCTCTACCCACACTCACACTTTACAAAACATTCGCACAGTCACACTCGTCTTTTTCTTTCTTACTGAACACGCAAATGAAATGCATGTAAAAGACAAGTCTGCAGAACCTGATCGAGACCCATTCTACATATTTCTAAAATAACAAGCACTGATTTTAATTGCGACCATTACAGGTATTCCCCAAACAACCCAACAGTCTCATGTGTTAAGTACAAATTTTCAATTCGTCTTTAACAACATTAAAATTTCGCTTCGGGGCCATAAAATATTCATAATCTTGATCAGACATTTCACTGCATTTGACCAAAGAAATTCGATCCAACACCAGCAGTTTTTGGCTGAATGCTGAAGAAATTAAGATTGCACACATACTGCTTAAGACTTGTCTTGAATAGATATTACTTTAAGAATGGGTCTGTTTACTTGGCTAACTCTGGATGTTTCCTCGATGTTGTTTGTTACCTCGATGTTGCAAGACCTAGGTTCTCACACTTCTTTGTCTCACCTCGTCAGCACGGTGATCTTGGGTATTAGCTCTGTAATATAAAACTTCAACTGTCAGCACTAACCAATAAATTCCCAATTTGCATATTAAAGAGTTATCTGCACTTGCGGGTACGTATTGATTGTGACGTCATGTATTTGCGAGCGTAACGTCATACGTTACGTATTGATTGTGACGTCATGTATTTGCGAGCGTAACGTCATACGTTTCGGAGAAAAAGACGTGAATTGCGCTCACAAAATAATGACGTAACAATCGATACCTACCCGCAAGGGAGCTAACTCTGTAATATGCAAAGACGGAATAGCCCTAGGCCTGCCACCGATCATCAATCATTTACTATTATATTTACCACACGCAACACAAATAATATCTGAAAGTGACTTATAAATCTTTTATACATATGGTTGTCTAGTACTAGTAAGAAATGGGTTCAAAGTGGCTCAACATTAAATATGAATACAATAGTGTAAATATAGCCTTTTTTATTTTTGGTTGTTTTGGAAATTGAACAGGTAAGTCACTTGATCCCAGATGACCTAAAAATTCAAACTGATTCACTTACGGGTAGTCTGGGGAATCGGCTTCATCTTCCATCTGCTTTCCTCGCCTCTTTTCATAGATGAAGACGATAATGCAGAGAATGATCACCTCTGCTACAATTCCAAGGAATGGCCACAAAGCTGCAAGACGATCTGAAAAAAAAACCCTTCATGAGACAAACATTTTCTTTCTACAATTGTATTCTTAGCCAGTATGTATTTGCCTTTAAACAATGAGACGTATAGTTTCCTTCTAGAACACTTAGCCAGTTTATTTGGCTTTCAAACCATCAGTTGCAGACAACTATCATAAAAGTGATTATATAAACATACGCTCGACTCTGACAATTGGAAACAATTAACATAAAAGTAAACATACCCTTGACTCTGACAATCGTTGTGGCTTGAGCGGTCTGGAATCCTTCGTAGGTCGAGTTGGCCATACATTTGTAGGTGCCCTTGTCGGAGAACTCGAGGCTGTAGATGGTGAGTTTACCATTCACAATTTCTCCTTCGTCGTTGATTACAACACGGTCGCCAGCGTTGAGGAGGACATCGTCCCTGAGCCAGGACACTGAAGGGTAGGGATAGCCAGTGACAGGACACTTCAGGATCAGGTTGTCTCCTTGGACGTAGTTCTTGGAGGGATCAAAGCTCTTCTCATTGACCTTGGGTGGTCCTTCAAGGCAAAGTTAAATCATACAATACTTAGTCACATGTATACTAATACTGTAACCTATCAAAACCAATGCTGTTCCCCTTTTAGTATTTATGTGATAGTAATTTATACCTGTATAATCCAGAAACCTAGCTATATTGACTAAATCTGCTGTTTCCGGTAACATCCAGTTTAGCCAAGTAACACTCAAACCTTATAATTCTGTTATCATACAGAAATTGAATTAACAAGAACAGTCATCCAAGAGGCCAACTTTTAGTCATACTTATCTGCTGTTGTCGCCAAATACTCACCAACGAGATCAACGTTGTGGATGACTTTCTGATTTGAAGTGGTGAATGTGAACTCGCACTGGTATCGGCCAAGATCTCCCCATTCTGAAATAACCAAATAAATGTCATTTTGTAGGAAAATCAGAGGATTTACTGTGGTATCCTTAATATAGTAAAACATAAAGCACTCCACTATGTTTTTGACCCCTGAGGGTATATGGGACTATCATATCATTATAATGTTGTCCATTCTAACTATTGATACTCAATTTTACTCTAACCAGGTGAAAGACACAATATGCCTAGAGTTACACGACATGTGCTGTAATTCACAATATTGGTGATGATTTATGAATTACCTCTAGGGACAAATACATACCAGGTTTTGAGATAACAAGGTTTTGATCATTATCGCCCTCCAGCATGTGTCTGTCCTTCAAACTAGCGCCCAGGGACATGGAGCCTTCCTTGGTCCAGGCCAGTGTGTAGGTCTTGTCAGTTGTCTCAGTGCTGAACTCAGGGACACAGCTAAGCTTGCTGCTCGTCTCATTGTAAACCACCTCGGCAGGGGACACAACTGTTATAACACAAAATATGGATTTTAACACATTTGATTGTAATTAGCTATCTCTGATCTAAAAACTGCTAACTTGTTAACTTTTAAGACTCCAACTTCGCGCTCTATACACAAAAATGCAAAAAAAAAAATATGAAGTCTCCACATTATATTTAAACCGCATGATGCTTGCAATTTTTTTTTATCATAATACTGAACCAATTAACTATTTTAAAATTATATTATATGCTTTCTTGAAATACCTCTAAAGACATCAACATCCTTTTGGAAGAACTTGTATTTTGTAACATCGTCCGGCTCGTAGATACAGAAATAGCGTCCTGTGTCGGCAACAGTGAGCTTGGATCCCGATTTTGAAACCTTGAGGGTGATCACAGTCCAGTCCATGGCTGTCACCCCTGGACTAGTGGAGCGAAGTGTATCAAATCCCAGATTGGTCAGTTTTATTGCACTACTGATGTCTCCCTGTCTGTCGTCTAATCTCTTGATGATCAAGGAGTTGGGGTTAGGTTTATCTGCCTTAGTGGAGTATTTACATGTTATCTCCAGTTCACCACCTTCTAGAACCTTAAGAGGGTCTGTATTTGGTACGATATCAATCTTTGGCTCATCCGCTGCAAGTAGAGCAAAACTTAGTTAGATAGAACATATACATAAACTTCTAAAAAAATTTTTGGAAATCCCTGGTAGGCTACATCAAAATGTGATCCTGATGCAGGATAAATGTATGTATATGCACATGTTAAATGACACAGCATATATGGGCACGGTGAATGGTGTTTCGGCAATACAGTACGTAGCTATAGGGTTATTTCATAATATAAGCTACTTGAAGTTGATTAAACTACATAAGCTTGCAAATGTGTGCATGTACTTGGTATATGTCATATCTTAATAAAGTCTGTATTCGCCGTAATTAGCATCCAGGGCACTTATAAATAAGTAAAAGAAAGGAAGGGGAGGGGGGGTTAACTTATTAATCAACCAAAATGTAAGTTTTGTACGAAAAAAGTCAGACAATTATTTAAAATCTTTCTTTACTCATGCATGGTACATCATTAATCTGTTACAGTAAATTAAACATGCCCTTTATCCTTTAATTTGAGATGCCTTATTATGTCATTATTCACATGTAAAAGGCTTCCAAGTTTATGTAATGATACAATGCTGATGTTAGTTGGGCTGTCACAGGTAGTAAATTTTGTCCCCGGATACCCGAATTTGAGTACTCGACCCGTACCCGGGTTCTCGACACAGATCTACTGCTTTAGTGACAAAATTGGGTTACGTTATGTTTGCTCTTTAGGAAGATCGGTTGATCGACGGAGATTCGATGAAATCATATGTGAGTTCAGTAAAGATAGCTTCAGTCGTTAATTGTCTACTTCATTTCTATTGGACATTCATGATTGCTTATGAGCTGCCGTAAAGTGTCAGTCTAAACAGCGTGTCTATAGCATATAACAGTCCGAGAGGAAATGTTTTTGAACATGCGCAACCGGAAGCCTTCCGGTCATGTGACATAGTCTTCATTTGGATGGTCTCTAGTGTTATCCGATATGACTATAGTGTGACCTATTTAAGTGCACATGTCCGTCAAGTAGATTGCCAAATAAAAATTGGAACAATGTTGCATGTGAAAATGTTGTGAAAAGATAAGGTGTCATCCTAGCTTGGTGAGTGAAAATAAAACAAATGAGTCGGATTTTGTTATACTCTTGATATAAGTTCAAGACTTGTTTACATACAACCAGACAAATTGTCCTATTTTGACGGGTACCCGGGTACACATTTTTTGACCCTGTTACATCTCAAACCCAACCCGTAACCGGGTACTCATAACAGCCCTAGATGTTAGAGACATAACATGTTATAAAACATTGTTAAATTCATGGGATTGGGGAGCTTATATTTAATCATACAATTTTAACTCTTCTCCAGAAAAGGGGAGGGGCGCTAATCACAGCAAGTACAGTATTATCATCATACAAAAAAATAGAAGATTTATACAAACTCTGTTCCCCTTTCCTGGAAAATGTTTCTGGCCAAATTAAGTGACCATGACTATTGACAATCCATATATATAGGATTATATATATATATATATAATATAGTCAACGACTTTCCTCTTGTACATTCACCATTTCATGATGGCTCTTCAGGAGTAGAAATGTTTATTTTTCAAAGAACAAATTAATGACGTCACAAATAGCGTGACGTCACACGGTACACACGTTTACATAACAATAATATGAAGTTGCGCCATTTTCTATTATGGCCTATTGAGAGTTGGTTTTAATATTTTTATAAGTTGATTTTCTTTGTTTTCCAACAAAACAGAGTCTGAAGAATGCAATTGATATAAAGGTATAACATTAAATTGATCACCTGCACAATCAGAAACATGCTTATTGACATTCAAATTACGTAGAGAATCCGTTCTTGTTTGTTGCCTATGAACAGTCATACGTGTTCTAAGTTCATTACTAGTTTGGCCGATGTAAAAATCACCACAACGAGAACAAATTATAGCATATATCACACACTTCGATTTGCAATTCATATTTGCTTTTACAGTAAAATGCAAGCCATTTTTAAAAACATATGTACTACATTCAATAATAATTGGACATGTACCGCATCTAGGTATCTTACATTTCGACACCACGGGGTCAGCAATAGATTTATTGAACCTGGAACTTGTCAACATTTGTTTTAAATTTTTTAGGTTGTCTTCTACTATGCAAACTTGTATGGTTTTCAAAAATCTTTCTCATATGATCACTACTTTGCATTAACTCATTACATTTATTTTTAATCACAGGAAAAATATTGAAATTTCTTGGATTGAAAGTAGAAACAAAAGGAATCAAAGCCGTATTAGCTTTATGTTCATGTATGCGGGATGTAAAAGGTCCCTTTTCAATTGCCTTATTTTTATTTTTATTTTTTTATAGGATTATATATATATATATAGTATATTCTGTTCCAGGATGGTTCTGGTCCAATTTGCTTAAAACTTTTTCACAACTTTATGACAAGTAGCGAACAAAGCAAAATATAATGTTGACGGAACACAGACAATGGACACCACACCAGATGAGAAAGGGGTGCTTTAAAATAATCTCTAGATCGATTTTAGCTCCTGATTTTTGAAAAATCTATCTTATAATTATATCAGTAAATACCCCATATGGAGCCCCTTTTCATCTTGAGTGTCAAAAATAAGTACATTGTACTAAGCACTGGCGTTGATGAACATTGACCTAGTGATGAACAATGATCATGAGTAATGACCTGGTTTGATTCACTCATGAGTGACTGTATCAGTGACAATATCCTCGAGCTCTGATTCTTCATTGTCTGCAGGAACCGTAAAAAACAAGATAGTCATTTTAGCCCTGGCTATTATCATAAATGATGGCACAATTTTTGGGTCTGATCCCTATAGCCACGTAATCAATGTAAAACAATGAAAGTGCTTGAAGAATTATGTGGAATGGATTCCCTCCTGTGTAAGCTGCACAACTCAATGAACTTCATGTGTAACCTTATATAATTACCCTATGATAAGAAATACAATTTTCTTTGAAAAATGATATTAAACCCTGCGCAAGGCTATAATAAACACAGATTGACTCGGAAGGCCGGCATATGATACCTAGTTATATATGATCATTTTAATAATGAGACAGCATACAGGGATAGCCCTATTTTATTCGTGAAATAGTAATATACTTATAATATAATATATATATAAATATTCTTTATAATGAATCAGAATATCGCATACCTACAAAATATACAAATCTTATATTAATTCATTGCAAATTTGTCCAATGTTGGCAACAGATCTAAACTACGACACATGATACATGTTAACCCATCACTTACTGACATAATATTGTGATACTATTTATAGGTGTCTCTGTATCAAATGCGTTTTGTGTTGTATTTACATATTTGATTAGATATTATAAAAAAAAAAAAAAAAAACAACATTTTCTTATAATAAATCGATATTATCTCCCCTTTATAAGCGCTATAGATGTCGTCGGCAATGCTGGAAAATGACGAAAGCATAATTTATTTCCGGGAGATTGCTTTTTATGTCGGCATGTTTTCTTATTAGATCCGATTGTATTCTGAACAAATAGGGTCGTTGTAAAACCACTCGTCATATACGTCGTTATAATGGATCAGCTGATCGAATGTCGTCATATACCAAAACAAATCGACAGAAGTTAGCTATTTCGTGTAGTTGTAACAACTTCTTTACTTACCGGCATATGTCTGAAAGACGATACATGCTAAAACGCAGATGGAAAGTACGGAAGCATACATATTTGACGTTGATTCCTGATACTATATTAGTAAATTCGTCTAGTCCTCGTCCTTGACAAAATGGCTGTATTAGGACGTAAATTGAGAAGTGCGCATGCGTGTATTATCTATGCAAAGGCGAGTTCGAGGAGCGATACACGGCGCATATAACTAATTATAACTTACGGTACAACTCAAAAATATTTTCTGTTGCAATTATTTTGGCCAAGGACGTATAAATCCTTGGTTTGGCGCTATATTATCACTACCTGCCGACAAGTACTTTCCTTTGGTATATGCTTTAAAACATTAAGTACTAAGGATGAAAATAAAACATTTAATCAAGATCTAAAAAAAAAAATGTAAACAACATGTATTTCACTTTCAAGGAAAAACAAGGGCATTACTTTTTTTTTTTTTTTTTTATTTATTTGTCAAGCAATATATCAATATTTTACATTAAATACATAATCATGAAATATTAATATAGTGATATCTTCCATGCACATCTTTCATTCTGCCATTCTTTCATTCAGCAGTATAATTATTTTGAGTTTTTTGATAGAGAGGGAGGAGGGAGAGAAAAATATAAAATAAAGAAAATAGAATTGGGAAAGAAAGAAGGGATAATGGGATGAACTAGAAAGGAGAGATCGTGAAGAATAAGAATTAAATGTAGATCGATATATTATTCTTATATGAAAAATAATGAATAAACCAATGAAAACATGAGTAAAAATAGATAGAAAGGAACTTGAAAGGAAGAAAGAAAAGACAGAAAGAAGGGAAAAAAGTAGACAAGAAGTTAGATGGACATTTTATTTTTGATAGTGACAATTGAATCAAAATTTACTGCTCAACATCCCGATCAATAGCAAGCATGACACATGTATGTATGACAACAAATAAATATATATTCTATTTTAATAAAAGATATGTGCAACTGTCAGGGAATTGTAAGTTCTACTAGCTTTATCCATTTTTCCAATCTTAAACTACATGAATTAGACGGTGTTGCTTGGACAAAGCCTTCCAACAAGTCATTGTAATATATTTGTAAACACGAACCGTATAGAAACACACAAAAGGTCTTCTAGAATTGCAGTTAATTCTGAAGAAGTCATTCAACAAAGCAACCATTCACAAACTGTCAATAATGACTCAATATTACACATGTTAACACAAATACAAGCGACCACATGTAGATATGCTGTTACATGCATGTTAAAGGGAGTTACTTTATGCTGAAAGACAACGGTAGCTAAAATATTATACATTTTATTTTGTACGAAAAGGTAAGCCGGTACCTACATGCATCTCAGAATATAAAGGATAGAATTATTGGGAAATAGAATAGAAAGCATTTAAATCGATTGTTCAATTTTTCAGAGATAATAAAACAGAAATGTTATGGTCATTGTAAAATGAAAAAAAAGCTTTCAAAGGAAAAGAAATATTATTTTGTCTTACAATGTGACTTAATATTTTAAATTGGCATACCATTTGTTGCATCAGTACCTATTTGATTCAATGCATTTGCTAGAGGCCATTATTTTGAATGCTTTATGAAGATAAAACCTACAGATCTTTTTTAATTTGATATTTGTGCAATACACTAAACACCATTTTTTAACAAGATATATATTTTTAAACACACACATTTTAAATATATACATATACATCACATCACAAACATACATACATTTATAAAACAAATTAAAATGTCCAGCCTAAAAAGACTTATGAGACATTAAGTTTCGCATTAAGCATTTGTATCACCATATAAAGATTGCTTTCACTAAATGTTACCACAAAAAGGTTTAATAAAATAAAAATTGGTCACTTCTATCCCAATGTTATCTGGCATTATTGCAATATGACATATGTATGACTGTATATGATTATAAAATATGCTAATTATCACAGGTCCAATTAAACTTTTTTTACGTGTAGCTTTGTTTGGATATACAGCATATGCAACTAATCACACGATAAGAAAATATTCTTTTGAGAATATGTTATCGTTTTACGATATTGAACATCTACTTGATTATGTTGTAGATTCGGAACATTTTAAAAAGGGAACCCTGGTGTATACCTCGAGAGGGCAATATTAAAGCATCCCTATCGCAGGTCCTTGGTGTCTTTTGAATCTCTTACAGGTTCTCTCTCATATCATTACAAAATGTACCTGGGTTTTGTTTCAATAGTTCGTTGGCAATATTCAATGGTAGCTAACTGTAACAGGTCCTTTTTACAGTAAATCGTAGGAAACTAATAAGTAAATAAACAAGATTATAATTCATAAATAATTAGCAAGATAGAACAAACAAATAACATTTAAAAAATGGACTTGGATTAGAGTCCGAAAGAATAGTATGCAACTGTCATTAAGAGTTACCTCCCATTGAATGACCAGGATTACTGGTACAGCTATCGGAAACGGGAACGGGAACGGCATACACGGATTCTCTCCGTCCATTATACGAAATCCCAATCAACCAGACTCTTTTGACAAATCTTTTTTCGTCCCAAGTGTAAAAGCGTCTAGTTGATCGAGAAAATTAGAGAGTACACGTCGCTGATTTAATGTTGTAGACCTGTCGAAGAACTGAAAATGGCCCAAGACAATGTCGATGAACTTTTCGAGATAAGAACAGCTTTCTTTACTGGAGATTATCAACACTGCATCAATGAGTCACATAAATTAAAGGTAAGCTACCAGACTTAACCCCTGTGACAGCTCCGGATCCTTCGGTAGGCTTCATACAGAACAGTCTGACACTAACCCAGAAGCAAAAATAACACAAACATATGATAGTGGGTATTGTCATTTTAACTTCTATAGTAGTATATATTCACTGTACAAAATGAATGTACATACTACAGTGTTCATGTGTGTAGTGTACATGTAGTTTGTTGTGATGATGATAGGGAGGGGGGGGGGGGGGGGGGGGCGATTGTTGTTTACATGTGTCCTCTAAAAAGATGTGTTGTCAGATTTGGCAATAATGACTTAGTTCCAGTAAATGTCATATATGTGTTAATACATGAATATTTATGGTTATATTTTCAGCCCTCTAACCAGGAGACAAAGATCCAGAGAGATGTGCTGATGTACCGTGCTTACTTGTCTCAGAAGAAGTATGGAGTATGTTTGGATGACATTAGTTCTGCCAGTCCAGACGAGCTTCAGGCAGTGCGCATGTATGCTGATTATCTGTCAAATGAATCAAAACGGTAAGAACTTGTAAGACATTGCTCTTACATGCACCTTAGTGATGTGAATTACACTTGCTGATCATTGTTGTGTACATGTAAGGGTGACAAAACACTAAATATTAATATTGTGTCTTTTGTAACTTTGGGATAGTTTACTCATGTGAAATAAATTTTGTATCCATCAACCTTGTGTAACCACTATTTTCGCAATGAAAAAAATAAGCTTGACTAATTATAAAACAAAATAAAACTAGATGTCGATCTGGATCTGTAAATGGTAGAAAGAAAAATACCCAACTCCATGTGAAATATAGGTCTAAATCTGAGGTAGGCATGGTTATAGCTGCACTGTTGTAGTGGAAAAGATGTACATATATACAAATCAATTCTGATAACTAGAAAGAATCATCAGAAGTGCATTTATATCTATTCGATTTCACCAGTAGCTCTTGATATATAGCCGAGTTAGAGGTAAAACTTTGTGCCCAATTTCATGGTAGGATCATGGAGGCTTGAAAAGTTGTTGTAAATATTGAAAGGACAAATCAATGTGAGTTTTATACAATTGAAAAGTATTTATTCTGGTTTGAAAGCTGTAATTATTGACAAAAATTATGCCTTTTTTTATAGAAATTTTGGCAATTACAAGTATCCGGTACATACCGGTACTGTACAGGTTTTGTAAGGTACTGGGTACTCGCACTATATAGCTATCATATCGTAACATTCATGGTGTATCGTTACAATCGAGGTGTATACCTTAACTTTAAGTAGAATGTACAAAAACCTTGTGCATTTATTTAAACCACAGATAGGTGTATTATTGTAAACATTGATTTATTTGGAATTCTTACATGTCAATGTGCTTGTACTTGTTCAAGAAAACTTTTTCTTTGTAGAGATGCACTTTTGCGTGACCTAGATTCCAAGATGAGTGGGAACTTTGATGTTAGCAACAGTATATTTCTTGTGATGGCTGCCTCTATTTACTACCATGACCAGGTCAGTATCCATTATAACTAACAGTACATTTCTAGTGATGGCCGCCTCTATTTACAACCACAATCAGGTAAGTTTCCATAGTAACAGTACATTTCTAGTGATGACTGCCTCTATTTACTACCACAATCAGGTCTGTATCCATATAAGTAACAGTACATTTCAGTGACAATATTCCTGCCTGTAGCTAAAGCTATAGTAAAAGCATCTGCTTGGCAACCATTCACAAACTTGACTTACTGAGTATTGAAAAATGGTGGTCAGAAATTCAACCAAACTTGACTATATCTATTACCAGTCCCTATCTTAGGGGTAGTTACTCACTAAGCTCAATGATACTTTATACTGTCTATAATATTGTTGTTCATCTATCTAAAGTTTGATGAAACAGTCCCGATGATAGTACAGACTTTGATCATATGTCATGATCAGGCTCCAGGATCATGATCTATGAAACAGAATAAAGTCCAAAAATGTCTTAATTTTTAACTTAGCCAATCAAGGGTGACGTTACAAAGAGTTACATCATTTATTATTGGTTAAATCTAAACTTATGTCTAAGATTCTTTCATGATCCTGGAGCCAGGTGATCATTAAGACCCACAGGCTTATTGCTTAGTTGTACAAAATATTTATATAAACAACTTCTCTGAATGAGTCAGGTGAGCAATACAGGCCCTCTTGGCTTCTTTTTGTTTGCAAGAGAGTGCTGTTTTTGCTGCTGTTGAATACAAGATCATGGATATGTGATATTACAAGTTTTTTTTGTCTTTTTGTTCACAGAATTATGATTCTGCTCTCCGTACTCTTCACCAGTCAGACAACTTAGAGTGGTAAGGAATTTCATTCATACCTAATAATGTAGATACACATTGATATAGGCCAATTCAGGACAAGTCAAATGTCCTGACTTGAAATTAAGACTTCATCTAGCCTATAGCTAATATTCTGTATTTGCACATTACAGAGTTATCTGCCCTTACAGGTAGGTATTGATTGTGACGTCATGTGTTTCAGTGCGTAACGTCATACTCTTCAGCGAAAACAACATGAATTGGGCTCACAAAATAATGACGTAACAATCGATACCTACCCACAAGGGAGCTAACTTTGTAATGTGCAAAGACAGAAAAGATCATGAATGTAACTCTTAGAGAGAGTACACATAATAACATCATAGACAATTGTATACGAAATTCTGATGATTTCTGCACCACAAATAATATTTGTAGTTTTTAACTCACCTGCCCGAAGGGCAAGTGAGCTTATTCTATGGTGCAGCGTCCGTCGTCCAGCCGTCCGCCGTCAAGCCGTCCGCCGTCAACTTTTCCATTTAAACAACTTCTTCTCCAAAACTTGGAGACCTAGAGTCCTGAAATTTGACTTATAGCATGTTGGGATGAAGGGCTACCAAGTTTATTCAAATGAATGACCTTGACCTTCATTCAAGGTCACAGGGGTCAAACAGGCTAAAATCTTTAAACAACTTCTTTTTAATAACCAAGAGGCAAAGAGCCCTCTAATGTGCTTAGGGATGATATAAATTCTTATTTACTCCATTTGTTAAGTATGAACATGTATGATTACCAGATTGCATGTGAGCGATTCGGGCCCATTGGGCCCTTGTTTTATGTTTAAATGATTCTAGAATGTTTTGTGTATGCTCTATAGGGTCAGAAGTTAACCAGAAGTAATATATATTATAATGTACAAATTTTCCTTACAGCCTGGCCCTAACAATACAGATCCTACTTAAGTTGGACAGAGTCGATTTAGCAAGGTGAGTAATATCAACAGGTAAGGTCTATGGTTTAAAAAAGTAAACCTTTTGATGTGCTGTGGCAATTCCTATATAAATAGTAAATCCCTGATAATATGCGAAAGTCATTTAAGCATTGATGTTACTATTTTTTAACTTCATTGGGGTATGAAAGTAATTCTGTTTGTAAACTGTGTGAATCCGCATAGCGGATTATCAAAAAAGTTTGCAAACAAAATTTCTTTTATACCCCAATGAAGTTAAAAAATTGTAACATCAATGCTTATAATTAATTTTTCAGACTACTTGATAACAAAAAATACGTCTAAACGTACGATACCATTGATTTTCCAAAGGAATGTTTTTTCTAATTCAATACGTAGCGTCGACGTCTCTATTGTGACGTCATGATAACGTCGGGTTTTCGCGCCATTCTCAGATTTTTTCTTCATAGTGTATGAAGAAAAAGTATCAGCCAATCAGAAAGTCTGATGCAGTATGAAAACAAATAAAAAATAATTATTTAACTAGTTGTTGAACATGATGTACTTTGGGTAGTTAGGGCTGTGTTGATTAATGTAATCTATTTGAATTTTATTTCCAGAAAAGAACTAAAAAGAATGCAGGAAGTAGATGAAGATAGTGTTTTGTTCCAACTAGCACAAGCCTGGTTTAATTTAGCTGTTGTAAGTACACACTGACATCTAAAACATCCTATACGGATTAATCATACTCTATATTGTTAGCCGTCATCAATTCCGATCTCCATTTGTCCACGGTCATGTTTGCTCATTCTTTAATTTATCCTTTTTCCCATAAACAATGCGTTATCACCTTTGATATACATAAGCAATTAAAGAAGGGATTTGTCTCGTATTTCATATAGGTTTTCCTTCATGTCTATGCGTATTAAGTTACTGTTGATATTGGCAGATATGAAAACACTGGCAATAAGTATATATTCTGAGCATGAAATTTTCTGACTCGCATGATTCAAAAAAATAAATTTGTTGAGATTTGATACTGCTCACTGTGGTATTACATATCTCTGTATATGTCTGACACAGGGAGGTGAGAAATTCCAGGATGCATACTATATATTCCAAGAACTAGCTGACAAGCACAATCCTACACCACTCCTGCTTAATGGTCAAGCTGCCTCGTACATGGGCCAGGGAAAGTTTGATGACGCCGAGTCTGTCCTACAGGAAGCAATGGATAGGGTAAGTATATATATGTATACCATTTTCACTGCTATAACTGCTATTTACAGTGGAACCCAGTTAATGTAAAGTCCTTGGGGAGTGGAAAATCTCTTCATTTTATCCAAAATTAAATATAACCAAGAAGAAAGATAATGGACATACGAAAACAGGGATTTTAATTCATTTCAAATTAGAAATATTTCAATATAACCAATTTCAAATTAAGTGAGCTCCACGGTAGTACTGTACGCAACAAAATATAGATTCTAACATTCGCTAATCAAACATTGTTTTGATAAGCAATAATTATATATCCTATTCGACCCAATAAGCTATAAGTGCCCCTCCCCCCTTTTGAAGCCACAACTTCAATTGCAGGAGCATAAGACCAAAATTATCAAAGCTGTATAAGTTAACAAAAATTTGGTCTTATTATATCAGCACTTTTTCCTTTTTATTTTAAATTTAAACACCCTGGGCGCTTATTAGGTCAAATACAGTATACCTGGTACCTATTATTTTGCGCACAAAATGATATATTGGTGTAATATTGTTAAACTTCAGGTGTTACTCATACATGTAATAGCACTAGTCTAAGAATATTGTCTGTTTATGAAATGTAACATTTAATTTTAATATTATAAAGGAGAAAAAAATATCTATTGAAGTGGTATCTTCCACACATTGATGTTTGGCTCATCCTCATTCTATAGTTAGAAAACATTTTAGTTTTTGAGTTTTGTGTCACAAGGATCTGTGATCAGCCACATATCCTCATTGGTTGTACACTAGACTAGCCTGGTTCTTTTTGTGTTAGTACACTGTAGTATAACTGTAAATAAATTTAATTTGAACTCGCCTTGACATAACAAGAACAGTTGGTTTTATATCTTGATGAGGGTAAAACATCATTTCAGGATTCCAATAATGCGGAGACATTGGTGAACATGGTCATCCTATCACAACATCTTGGCAAGGCTCCAGAGGTAAGCAGATGTTCTCATTTCTACCTTTCTAACTTACCAGGGATCCATTTGGCCATTAAATTATGAATAGAAAATGTCAAATATATCAACATATCATACTTAGGATTTCTTTGTGAATGAGATTGCTTCACATTAGCTGAATGACTGTAACACACCACAAATCAATAAAAATGACACGGAGTAAATGTCTTGTTTTAGCAAACATATCATTCAATCAGTATCATACTATATACATTTACAGGTGAGCAATAGATACATCTCCCAGCTGAAAGACTCCTATAGAAGTCATCCATTTGTGAAAGATTATCTACACAAGGTAAGAATGTTTTCTCAAGGTATTATTAGTTTTTTTTAGAAATAATTGATAATAATCTGTAATATACATAATACACAACAGAACCATTTTCATAATTATGCCTTATAACTTAATAAAAATCTGAATAGGAAAATATTACTGAAGTTCTGGAATTAAAAACAAATAGAGAAATTACACCATTTGAAAGATGCTCAACAACCGCTGACAAATGGTATTTTTTTCCCTATTGAAAAACAGGAGCAGACGATTTATTATTTTTCTTCAGTTACAAAAGTTACTTACTTTATACCATTACCACCATTGAAAAGTTTGAGCTTCTAATTTTACTTCAATTAAAAATATGAAAAATTAATCAATGTAGCAATACAGTCCATACAAAGGATTGCTATATTGAACTTAATGGAGATTATGTAGAGTCACCATTTGTTTTTGTTTTTAAAGGAAAGCGAATTTGAGAGAATTTCAAGGAATTATTCTGCAAGTGTCGTTTCTTAGTGACAATGAAGAACCAGAAGTTGATAAGGTAATTGTTGTATGTTCACAAAATGGGTCAACTGGCCTTACTGTCAGTAACCAAAGTGGACGAATTAGACCTACATTGCCATCTGTAATCTGTCTTTTCCTCAACGCCAGATTGCTTTTGATAAATGAAAGGATTTTAAGGTCTTACAAGAAATTCACAGAAACATATCTCTCCCTTATTTATAAACATATGCACTTCTGACCAGTAAACAAAACATGAAATTCAAACTAAAGACATACAAATGTATATGTGTTGAATGTTAAGAGAAAAAGCTGGATTTAAGCACACATTAGACAATTTTAACAATTTATTAAAAAAGTGTACCAATTTGGGTAGCGTCGTATTTGGTAGTTAGAATTTTTTTTTTTTTAGTTTTACAGCCCATCGACAACTAAGGTCATTTAGGGCCAAACTACAAGTCAGGCATTAATAGTTGTATAGAATTGCACAAGGCAATTTTAATTTCAAACAGTGTAATCCCTTCCGCCTTTATAAAATGTTATAATGATTGCATTCTTTTCTTAACCATTTTAGGTTTTCTGGATCAACTTAACAAAAAAGCAGCAAGAATCACATTATCGAGGGAACAACTTTTTCTGGAAAAAACTATTTATTTTTAGTGTGAGTCTATTGTTGTAATAGGACTTCGTTGAGGAATGGATTGAAGTGAAAGCTGCATGATTCTCTCTTAAACATCAGATTACACTAAACTGAATGAAAGGAGAATATAATGTTTGCCTGAAAATGACTTGTGAATACAATTTTAAAGAATTGGTTTACTGATGTTGGTACAGATTGTTATTTTTACCAAGAAGTGAGGAGACCGGTACTTCGCTGATGGAAAATGATGGACACCTAGATGACTGTTTGTGTATCTACAATACATTTATGTATATTGTGAATATTTAAAGTACACATTAAATATGACAAATTAGTAAAGACTGATGTTTGTGTGTCTTTCAAGTAAATATGAGAAAAAATGTTTAAGCATTGATATCAGTATTTTTTTATATTCATTAGAGTATGAAAGAAATTTTTTTTGTGAATTGTGTGAATCGGTGAAGCGGATTCTCAACACAAAAGATTTCAATTAATAGTTACATCAATGGTTATAATTTATATTTCAGACTACATGATAACATAAAATACGTTTAAATGTACTATTCCATTGGTTTTCCAATGGGTTAATTTTTTCTAAATCAATACGCTGAGTTTATATAATTAGTTGTCGCACCATTCTCAGAAAACTTCTTCATGGTACATGTGCATGTATACGTAGTAGATATTAAGATACAAGTATATTTAAATTTTAATGAAAAAGTATCTGCCAATCAGAAAGTCGGATTTAGTATGAACATAAATAAAAATTAACTATAAATGGATTAATTCAAGATGCTCCACCCCCAACAGAGCATAAACGATGCCCATCATTTGAACAATTACTTATGTTAACTCATGTATATATATATATGTGTCTAATTACGAAAATACATATAGCATAATTTATTTTCTTTTTCGTATATGCACAATCAGTACTTCATTCAATATAGGGCATAGTGCCGTGTCTTTTCTTCTGGACACAATTAATTATTTTCAATATTTTTGTCTTGAATTAAAATAAAAAGCTCAAACTTTTCAATGGTGGTAATGGTGTTAAGTAAGTAATTATTGTAACTGAAGAAAATACTGATTCGTCTTATCATGTTTTTGATTGAGAAATAACCATTCGTCAACGGTGGAGCATCATTAAGTTAAGAAGTTGTGCACCCATGAACAATTCACATTGTTATTATGTAATATTATTATAAAATAATTTGAAACCACTTGTCGGAATTAAACCAACTTTAAATTGGAGCATCCAAATGGGACGAGGATTTAAAGTTATCGGGTAGACATGTTGTTGTCCTATGAGGGTGTTTCTTTAGTTAATGACACTAATAGCAGACCAGGATTTCGTTGCGTCTGCACTACTGGAATTATTTACCATGAAACAGCCATGATTATGTAATGAAAAACACATGAAAAATCTGTCACGAAATTATGTTTGAATTTTCTTGCCATGGACTTTTTTCACAACACTGAAAATGTTAAAAAAATTCTAGATTAATAAGAAATCAAGGTGGTGACTACGGTTGCTTTTCACGACTTAATTTCATTGGATTTTCACGACATTTTAAATACTTTTATTTCATGGAATTTTCATTGGCAATTTCATGGGCATGCACACAGTTGATAATGCTACATGATCAGTATGCACACTGATTGGATTTTTAGTTGGAAACATCTAGATAATTTGTATTTGATATGACCAGGTATTACTTAATGGGCTGTAGAAATTAAAAAGCGTAAGATAAACTGGATCGTGCACAGGTTTACGATGCTCAGAAAAAAAAAAAAAAATCTAAAAAAAAATTTGCGCGTCGTTAACCTGTGGATCGTGGATGATATTATACACCTATACAGAAACACAATGACACCTCTGTCAAAACAAATGCTTGTAAGGCATCTCGTTTCGATTTTGCATCCTCATAAAATCAGATATTCTTAAATTTTAAACACCAGTTCGCTAAACCTGCTTATGTTATTTGTCCTTGTCCATCATATTAAATATTAGACAAAACAAAAACCAAAGAACCTAATAATATAGGCAAGTTTTACCTTACTATTCAAACACACACAGTACATGTACAATAAATCATAAAAGTTTCATTTTGAATCCATACCCAAAAAGAAATAATCACACAATCCGCCTAATATCCAGTAATTTCGCCCGTGTAATATTGTTCACATATGTCACTTTTTGTTATTTTTGATATTTTTCGTGTATGGTATATGTCCAAAAACATAATTTATATAACATTTTATCAAGATTGTATATGTGATATATGACATATCTTATCGAATTTCACTTACCATATATATAACCATATTCCTCATATCATATGACATGTAAAATATGAGTTCTACATATAACAACTAATTATCAGACACCATACAATCCGATTTCCGTCGGTTGCGATATCATGTAGATTTATTATTCATATCCGTCACAATGCCTGAAGTCATCCAACTGGTTGCGAAATGACAACACTCTGCAGCATATGAGAGCTTCATCTACCCTGAAGTTGCAGCTAGGCTGTGCTCAAAAATAAAGAAAAATAAAAATTCCAGAGCGGAACCCAGTGAAAGGTAGAAAAACTATGGCATGCAATATAAGAAAATGGCATAAGATTCGTGAAATATATGTACTAATGACAGATTACCGTAATATGCAAACATGGGGATGATGCAATGATATTTTGAAATGGAAGCACTTCATATTGAGAAAAATAGCGCGATGAATGTTTTTGTTTTCCCACTGAGGTTTCAGTCTCGTTCAAACCTTTACTAGATTAAAGATTTTTTTCCAAATTTTCAAATAAAAATTATTAATAATTATAACAAGTTACCATATGCGGAATTTGCCAAACATATTAGACTTCTATTGTTTGTGGGATTTTAAATACAGGAATTTGAAGAAATTACCCATTTGGCGACTGTTTTGAAAATTGGATAATGGGCTATTCGAATCGCCTTTTCCGTGGTCCGTCCGTGTGCGTCCTTCCGTCTTGAAGATTGTCAGTGCTCTCATGACCTAATACAATAATAATCAGAAAGTATTAATCGCGGATAGTACAGATTCTGAATTTATATACTACAAAGGTGAACTCGTTCGCCCTGTCTCAATATTCGGTTATTCATTTTCCATTAAATCTCCACGATAATATGGGCATGCAGAGAATGCTACAGCGCGAACAGTTTGAAAGCTGACTATGTGAAAAGGTACACACGACAATGTCCACGTATACAGTAAAAGATAAACCAATCCACAAACGATCACAATTCTATCTGAAGCTCCGTGTTAGTTTACATTATATGTATCTATGTATTGATGTTACCCTAGAACTATTTTAAATTAGCGAACATCTTCAGGACTTTCTATATAGGTAAACCAATCAACATCTAATTATCGTGTGAAGTAAGCAAAGCTCTAGTATACATGTCGTTACATTATAACATGGTTATATATATAATGTGTCAATATCAGAAATTGTCTCTTTTGTGATAGTGAAAAACTTTTTTTTTAAATCAGTTGCTTCAGAATTTTCTCTGCTGATGTATCAAAATTGTTCTATGACCGACTTCTTTTTAATGAAGATTTTTGAAAAAGGAGTTCATACCAACGTTAGAAATAGAATAAAAAGATAATATGATGATGTGCTTGATTTTTCGCCAAGCTATCTGACACAAAGTTTAATTTTACTGGATTGTAACTGTTTGAACCATACACACAAGAAAATGAAGCAATATTTTCAAAATTCGTTATCTGATAAGTATGACTCATGATATTTGCATAATTGTTAAAACCAATGTTTTCTTTAATATATTATTAGTAACACACAGTCAGTCCATTCTTTTGTCCAGGGAGGCAGTATATGATATACATGTACCTACCTCCTGAATTATGAAGATGGAAATACCTCGAATTGTTTTTTTTTTGCAATTGTTGACAGATGGAATAATTTACAAAAAAGATTTAAAAAAAAAATAGATTATAATTTCAGACTTAATACTTAAAGATGCTCCACCGCTGACAATTGGTATTTTTTCACTATCGAAAACAGGAGCAGACGATTTAGTTATTTTCTTCCGTTACAAAAGTTACTTACTTTACACCATTACCACCATTGAAAAAAAAGTTTGAGCTTCTAATTTTTCTTCAAGTTGAATATATAAAAACTAATTAATTACATCCCGAAAAAATTCCGTGGCACTATGTCCTATATGGAATGAAGCACTGATTGCTCATGCACCAAAGGCAAAATAAATTATTTCATATTATTTTTTGTGTTAATTAGACATATAAATACAAGATTGAACACCAATTACTGTTCTAATGATGAATGTTATTTATGCTCCGTCGGCGGTGGAGCATCTTTAATATTTCCATCACAGTGAACATTGAATTTTTTAACGTAAACTAGATATATATAGCTTAATATCTAAATGTCGTTTCAAAGACGGTCAAAGCGAAAGTTTTGAAATTAAAAAGATGAAAATTTACCTTTCTACTGTATAAAGCGTAAAAAACGCACATTTTCAAAATGGCCGCCAAACTGGTTATAGATGATATCCAATCAGCACTAAATTCTGATTAAATTAGACTCCGGAAGAGTCCAAGAGGTTGAGGTGAAGGTCAAGGATGCTTACTAAGATCGCCTGGAATTCAAAGCTGAGAACACAATTCATTTTAAGTGATATATGTATGACGACATTAAATTAGCTATAGAAAAAAACAATGATAACATTATCAAGATGTTGATACAAGATGTAAGGGCTGTGAAGTTAATGTCGACGATATTTTAAAGGAGCTGCACACTGGTAAACGAATTTAGGAACTGTCAGTGACCAACAAATTTATGTACATCTATGAAATGTTTCTTGGTATTTTCTGGTCTAAAGGAGTCGAGAGGGCAGAATACAGAATCACTAATACAATTCATTTAGAATGAGCCAAGGATTGACGATTACCTGGAATTCGGCAAAGTGCATCGAGATTAGTTCGGCAGACAACACGGTAACAAACTATTGTGGTGCGTTTCCTGTACCATTACCAACTTGACATGATACCGAGTAAGGCGTTTCTGTTAAAGGGCAAGCCTTTTGGTATTAATGAACAATTCCCCAAAGCCGCCGAAGAGGTGAGAAAAACTCTATACCCCATTGCTAAGGAACTGCGTCAGCGTAGACATATATAGTGTGAAGTTCGTTAGAGATAAACTGTCTGTTGATGGCAAATTTTATGACGACGGCATCACTGCAGAAGTGCAGAACTCTAGTAATGCATCATTACAACCCTCTGCAACCACGGATCGTGCTTCGTACAACAGGATAAGGCAACCTGGACCTTCTACACCTGATGACAGAGTGTCCTCCAAGCAGCCGTCATCTCAACGTACATGTACCGAATATAAAACGACACGGGATCACGAGACGCAAGAGAAGTCCGTAAAGGCCGTACAGAGAGATTTTTGTAATAAAATTGTAAACAATGACATTTTGGAAAATTTTGAAGAATGTGATATTGTTTTCCTCGGTGAGTGTTGGGTAAAGGAATTTCTCAGCAAATGGGTTTGTTTTTTCCCGCCGTTTTATATTTCACTTTTTAGTGAAATTCGAGATGGCGGCCATCTTGATGACGTCATAACCGGAAGTTCAACCCAACTTATGCAGTGTTAACATTTTGATGTGCGATCAGTGGGTCATAAGTGTTCAGAAAATATTGGTTCGAGGTTCGGGTGGGTGGGGGGATTGCATGTGGAACCCTCCAAGCCCATAGTCTATTTGTGTTGTATTGTATTTGCTGTGTTCTCCGCCATCTTGCGCAAATGTAAGATGTTGTCATAAATATGTTTATTGTAATCATATATGCATTCGGAATAAGATAAATTGAAAATTGAATTAAGCCACAAGATATCTCCTGGGCTTTTTGCATTTTATCAACTGATTTGCATTTGTAATTTGTTAGCATATGATAATGAGCGCTATTTTTCTAAGATATATTCACAGTACTATTTCGAAAAACTTGTTTGTTTATTCTTATACAACAGAACGGGAAAATATTCACATTCGTGTCGTCGAAAAAGGGAAACGCTATCAGATAAAAACGCTTCAGTGATCCTATCTTTATTTAGTCAAGACATAATAATATATCATACATTCACTTATTTCTGTAGATATTGGATTAGTGTGTGTTTTGTTTGCCTTTTTTGACATCACTGCTGCCGTTTAATCACTTTGGCACAGAAAAGCTAAATTGTATTTTATGAAGATGCACTTTGTCTCCTTCGTAATGGTTTTTAAGTGTCTCAAATATACTTTTCTTAAGCAAATAATTCACACAAAGATATTGTAAGAATAAATGGTGAAAATAGATAAATCAACTCTTCAGGAAACAAAATCAAATGGAAATTGCTAATGGTATACAATTTGTATCGTGTATATATATATATAAACTTTATTTATTTCACATCGTTTACGAAACAAGTTATATAACTTATGCAAATCACTCTCGATGGCCCGCGCGAGGGATCTTAGTGTGGGAGGAAACCGGAGTGCCCGGAGAAAACCCACGTGATCGGGCAGGTGTATCGTGTATCTCAGTAGTATTTTGCTTTACCTTTATTCGATAAGGAAAGCATTCTATTTCAGAAACTTTGGATGCGAACATTAACCCTCAAAGTTCTAACTGTGACTGACAACTGTTATTTTTTTCAAAATTTTCAATAAAACGCCAATTGTGTCGCTATCGTAATGGATAACATCAATGATATTTAATATTAGAATTATCTTACATCAGTAAATGAGACAGTTTTGTTACAGTAAAGTTAGCGAATACAATTGACATAATTTCAGTGAATAAAATGTGACCGATATCCCTGCTGTAGAAATATATTGTAGCGAGGTGGTAAGATTGTCTGAGCTAATTTGACAATATTTCGTAACTTCCGCTAGTCTCTAACATCATACTGTATTGAAGTAAGGTATTATAAAAAATGTTATTGCTTTTATGTCATAATTTGATCTTGAAGCGAACATTTTTTCGTGTTAGACATCATTTCCAGGGACGTAGGTTGTGCCCCATTGATGTATATGTACATATGTATTTAGGCGCGAATCAATACATATGATAGATGGGGAATACATCTGTGTAAACATTCTACTCTGATCTGAAAACAATCTATTATAGGTCCTATATGGCTCTAATTGGAATTAATGTATTATTACGTGTAGCTGCGCTCTTATTGGTTTGGTTTGTTTAGTTTTACGTCCTATTAACAGCCAGGGTCATGTAAGGACGTGCCAGGTTTGTTGGTGGAGGAAAGCGGAGTACCCGGAGAAAAACCACCGGCCAGCGGTCAGTACCTGGCAACTGCCCCACATGGGATTCGAACCCGCATCCCAGAGGTGGAGGGCTTGTGGTAATATGTCGGGATATCTTAACCACTCGGCCACCGCCCCCCAATAATAGCTCTTATAATAGATCTAAACATAGGTCTTTGGCTGCATAGATACTTCTATATATGTAATACTGTGAAAATAGGTGTACATATATAGAGTGGTCAAAGCCTGTTGATGTTAGAACTAGCATGTAACGGTTCTAATAACTTGCCATATAAGGGCTTGGTCTCTGTTAAATATACGTATGTAGAGATACTTTGTTAGCCTCAAATCACTTTTCTTGTGCAGTTGGACAAATGCTTTAACTAATGTTTTGTATCGCCAGTTTCTGTTTTCTGTGATATTGGCGATACTTGTAACGAGTTGTGAGGTATTAGTGATGGTATTATACATTTTTCCCATTGCTTAACAATGCATGTTTCACTATGGAAAATCCTTGTGATAAATTCCATAACAATTGGTTATTATTTATGTTTACACACACCTGTGTGTAAAAACCTACGACACCTTTCATTGGTTAACTCCAATATCTCTTGGTCCCGATTGGCTTTCAACTTCTAACTACTTTTCATAGCACATATTCTTTTAAATAGCATTGTATTTACTGTATATCGGGTGGTTACCTATTCTAAGTATTAAACAATAGAATTGACTCCTTAGGGGTCGCGGTTGCCGATTGGTTAAGATGTCGACATATTACCACAAGCCCTCCACCTCTGGGATGCGGGTTTAAAATCTCATGTGAGGCAGTTGCCAGGTATTGACCGCTGGTCGGTGTACTCCGCCTTTCTTCCACCAACAAATTAAACCTGGCACGTCCTTACATTGCCTTGGCTGTAAATAGGACGTTAAACTAATAAATAAAAACGCGCTGTTTAGGTGCTATATTTTATGGCGGAAAGATTCCATTACACAATGTATTGTGGTAAGTTCCCTGAATGAAGACAAGAAAATGGTCACCACGGTATAAATATGGAGTTAAAGCTATGGGATAAACAGGTTCCCCAACGCGTGACTGTTGTTTATTATGTTTATCTAAACTCGAGTTACTTAATTTCTCAAATTTTGAAGATACAGGAGCTTAAAAAAATAAAATTAACTTTTTGGGGGACCTCCATGTAGCTGGGTTCTACTGTAGATCAAATATATGCATCACGTCTAATCGTATTTCTTACTGTTGGGCTATTTGTTAAGCTGCTTGTACATTGTGACAAAATAACAAATGTAGCATTTCTTTCATCAAATAGCTAAACCATTATGTGTCCTTATGTCCATAGCAGGTATTCTAAACTTTTGTTTGACATGACAACAAGAAAGGTCTTTTTGATCTTTGTATAGTTCATATGTAATGTCGTGATTAAGATAAACACGAAACTCTTTAAAAACCTAAAACAAACCTACAAGAATACTTTAAGTACAGTATATTGGTAGATGGTACAGAGTGCTGAGATATCTGGATACATTATGGACAATATTCTTCCGTTTCAAACACTTTAACCTTTTACAAATACGAACTCAAAGGGACCACGTATCTATTTTTCTATTTTAATGATAGATCTAAAATTTAAGCATGTAAAACTAAAATTGTTCTAAACAAAATTGTTCTGTTAATACGAAGAGTTGACGATCGTCAGTGACACGGTGGCTGTAAACTTATATTATAGTAACACCTTTTTTACCGCGAAAATTTCTCCAACACGTAATATTTTGTTATAAATAGAATACTATGTTACATGTACTTCTAACTCGGAGCTACTGTACCTCTATCGAACAATCATGATAAAGCAACCATTTTACTCGACGTGTTTATCCTGAAATTGCACGCCCTCGAAACTACATACCCATATTTACATTTACAGTGGTTGACTAACTGAGCAGGAGAGATCAATCTTCACATGTACATTGACTGTAGACACTAAACTCATGGACGACTTAAAATACACCGCTCTCCGGGACATTTGCGTGAGACAACTCAGGAGGACATTGATTTATTCGTGAAGTTTGGTAATTTCACAATGTCTGCAGCCATGTTGTGGGAAACTGTATGAATAAATGATAATAAAAAAGACACTCGAAATTGTGCGAAAAGAAACAAATCTAAAATGTTGATGACTGAAGGGAGGGTTGTTCGACAGGAGACCCCTGCCAGGAATATGTCTGTGTGTCGGGCAGGCTGTCAGTAGTTCTAAATCAAAATGCTGTTCTGGAAAACGTTCCACACTTCGTGATTATTTTCTTTGAAGTTTTTGTAAATTTCAACGTTAATGCTAAAGAATTTATATGGTTATTTTCCACGCATTTTGGAATTGTCTATACATAATTTCTTTTTACTACATGTATAGAAAAGAAAAAAATCCAACAAATATATGATTTTGTTGTGAAATTTATTTACATAGCTCTCTGGGAGTATGGAATGCCTTGGATAAAGGATTCATGTCTCCCTACAATTCATGTCTCCCTACAATTCATGTCTCCCTTCAATTCATGTCTCCCTACAATTCATGTCTCCCTTCAATTCATGTCTCCCTACAATTCATGTCTCCCTTCAATTCATGTCTCCCTACAATTCATGTCTCCCTACAATTCATGTCTCCCTACAATTCATGTCTCCCTACAATTCATGTCTCCCTACAATTCATGTCTCCCTACAATTCATGTCTCCCTACAATTCATGTCTCCCTACAATTCATGTCTCCCTACAATTCATGTCTCCCTACAATTCATGTCTCCCTACAATTCATGTCTCCCTACAATTCATGTCTCCCTACAATTCATGTCTCCCTACAATTCATGTCTCCCTTCCGCCAGGGCAAAACATTGTTTTACAATTATACCGAAAACAAAAGCCTGGAATTGAATTGAGGCCGTTTGCCAAATCACAGTGGGACACATTACGTTACAGTTATTGTTGATTCAGTACTTAATCTATAATCTAAATCGTCATTACATGCCATGGATAAACTACTGTATTTTTAAAATTTGATAATTAGCATTCAATTATATACAGTCATTCATATGTCATATTGCGACAATGATAACATTTGAATAGAAGTCACCAATTTTTTACTTATTAAAACTTTTTATGGTAACATTTACTGAAAGCATTCTTTACATAGTGATACTAATGCTTATTGCGAAACTTAATGTCTCGTAAGTCTTTTTAGGCTGGACATTTTAATTTGTTTTATATGAATGTTTGTGATGTGATGTATGTATATATTTGAAATGTATGACACTTTTATAAAATATATCTTGTTTAAAGAAGGGTGTTTGTGTATACCGAATATTAATATATATCTGTGTTTTTTATCTTCAGAAAGCATTCAAATTAATGGCATTTAACAAATATCAGTGAATCAAGTAGGTATTGATGAATCAAATGGTATAAGCGTTTGAATTTTTTTAGTCACATTGTAAGAAACAATAACATTTGTTTTTCTTTGTAAGCTTTATTCTTTCATTTTACAATGACCATAAAATTTCTGTTTTGTTATCTCTGAAAAAATTAACAATCGATTTAAATTCTGTTTTCCAATCATCCTATACTTTATATTCTCAGACATGTCTCGGCTTACCTTTTTGTACAAAATAAAATGTAAAATATTTGAGTGACCGTTTTTTTTCAGCATAAATTGACTTCCTGTAGCATGCGTGTTACAACATATCTAGATGTACATGTTGTATCTTGTATTTGTGTTAACATGTGTAATATTGAGTCTTGATTGACAGTTTGTGAATGGTTGCTTTGTTGAATGACTTCTTTAGAATTTACTGCCGTTCTAGAAGCCCCTACCTTCCTTTACGATTTGAGATTACGAATGTATCCCAATGACTTGATGGAAGGCGGTGTCAAAGCAACACCATTTAATTTATATGTATAATGTGTTTCTACTGACCTCGGGATATAATATGCTCTCACTTCCAGATGGTGCCTCCTTAGCGTTATTAGTAGTTCTGACTACAGCTGACACAGTGCTGAGTATTTTATTAAATATTATACTGCCTCATTTCCTCTGTCCGTAACGCTGAGTTAAATCCGAGAGCAATGTCAGTGGTACTCTAATATATAACTGCCAGTGTCACCCACCATGATCGCACTGTCAGCCCCAGTGGAGCAGTGCCTATTTTCTTCCCGATAGCATTGTTACACGATCGAGGCTCTTTAAAACAATAACAAGAGCTGCTTGACAACAGGAAAGGTCATATCTAGCAGTCCTTAAATAACTAAATAGCTTAATTATATGAACACATTAATATTAATCTCCTGTAATTATCATCTTCAAATGATTCTCCAAGATCATAATAGCAACAAGACAGGAAACAATTATAGTTGTAAAAGAAAAACTATAATTGGCCTCTTAAGCATCTTAAAGTCCCCCCAAAAATGTTTATTTTGTCCAAACAAAACAAAAAAATGTCCATACACACTACTTTAAATCCTATATTATTGCAGAAATCAATAGAAGTTGTTACGGGTTAAAGCATTTCAACACTTTCAAAACCTTAACCAATGCCGAGGCCATGGTGATTCAATTGCAATGAGTCCGTCTCTTTGAGAGTCGAGATGAAATGAAAAGCAATTAAAATATATCGATAAATATCAAGAAAACACTTATTTTTCCTATTGTCAAAATGATACATTGCTTGTAAGCCTCAAGAACTGTCCCTCGTCAAGGTGTGACCGGTTAATTTTTTTTTAATTAAATATTAAATTAAAATAAATTATTTCACAAACTCTTGAAAATTTAACTGAATTTCTTCCTGTTGTTGTTTTATTCATAATGTCTGGGTATGACAATTTGTTGTTTTTGTCAATTATCATTTAAAGTTGATTGCGTCTATATAGAATTAGCCACCATAAAGTATATATATTGACCATCCTTTTGTTCCATCAAATTAAGTACGTGTAATGAATAATATCATTGTCTTAAGCTCCTCAACAATTTCAGCAATATTGTTTACCAGACCACATCGTTATATCTGGGAATTGATATCGTATGTACAGTAAGTAACCTATATTTCTCTCAATATTACTGACTTTTCAATCCTCCTCCCACACATAGTACTTTATCCATTTATTCCATCTTTATATGTAGGATATGTTTCTGGTTAAACAGATTACTGTTGCATATGTTTTCCCGTCTAACTTAGCCTTATAAAATGTCCGCTACGCACACCAGGTCACTATAGTATTTATACAAATCAGACACACTCATGCCTTCCATGCTAAGGGATATTTTGTTCCGTTTCCATGGAAACAATAAATAAAATAAAGACACAAAGGATGATTTTTCACATAATTACATCATTTTGTAACAGATGCTTATAAATAGATGTCTCGCGCGCCAGAGGTCCAGGGCCCGGTATAGGCTCCACAGACCAATCTCATTTAACCGGACTGTATGATGTCTATGGTGTAGCTTTACAATGGATGTAATTTTATCATATTCACAACATTAAAAAGAAAAATGTAAAAAAAAAAGAATAACAAAATGATAAAGAATCACCACGATGATTGAATCACCCATTGTCTACTAAAATATCAAGCGACTGAATTTATTTATTGAGGACTGACAATCAAGCTAACCATACCGGTGTGTTACATTAGCGTGTCTGTAATAACAGTGTCCCGGAGAATTGTGCTCGTGATTGTAATTTTCGTCTAAATAGCGTAAAATGATGTAATGGTATTCCGAATAATGGTTTTCACCAATCGACCAAGTTATCTTTTCTGCCATCTATTCGGAACCAAACCCCAGACCGTTTGTTCGGAGCTGATCCATAAACCCAGAGATAGTCCGGTAATTACCTGGTACTCCCATAGTACCGAGATCTCGTATCCGTGAGACTTAGGCATAGCAAATTAATCGAATAAATGAATAATGTGTGTTCTCTTATTTTCAAAATGAAAGTTTTCCTGCGTAAAAACCATGTAAAATCTATAACGGTATAACGCAATCTAACACAGCTGCACGACCTGGGGAAACGTCGTGTTCTCAATCCAATGAGAATTTTCATTATCAATTTACATAAAAGGAAAGAAAGAAATACATTATAATGTTTATTTTCTTTATTTTCAAAAGCTAAGTGATCTCCGCCCAACACAACATTCCTATCAAGTCACTAGGAAACTGGACCCAAATATACATTTGTACACTAAACAGACAATTGTTACCTTATCAGGAAGAATCCAAACTTTAGATTTCAGTTTGTATACGACAATGTGCGCGGCAGTTCGGATGATAATTTCGATGGCCGAACTTTATCGATTATGCTTACATTTATCTTGTCATAATTTGACGATAACATATGTGTTCCTCGTCCCTGTCCTCTCAATCCGTACAACTATTGACTTGGTTCAGTATGGAGGTTCTTCTTATTAACCATATTCGTGTCCCTAAGGGAGTTGTGATAGCGTAATATCAGCGATCCCTAAAGTTGAGTTGACCGGGAAACAGACTAGATTCATTTCGTGTTTTTATGACTCTTGTTGAAAGGAATGTATGGTATCATTTCCACTTTATGTCAGTATTTATTGCCTTCGACACTCCTGCAAAGACAGACGTCCTGATAGAAGTCACAATATTCCTATCTAGTGAGCTATCTAATTTGACATTAGTTTTACAGTATGTAGTAACACTAGTTATTTTGTGGCGTGCCCGGCAAGTCAGCATAAGGCTCTGTACATAGTGCTGTCGAGCGAATGCGGGGATGACGTTCATCCTATATGGACCAAACTAGTAACTACTCTAGTGAAGCCCGGGGAACCCGGGACCTTGTTTCCATAATGTTGTCAGATGAGGAGACAGACTTTTTCTGAAACTGTAAGCTGTCCGACTATTAATTTTAAAATATCGTGTATCCTCACAATATACAGATAGTGCTAAGCATGAGATATAGGACACAATAGAATCGCCGATATTTCAGAACTTTAGTTAACGTTTCATATTTCACAAACTATTTGCATGTTGGTAAAGTTTTGGAGGATCAGACATTCCTTGTTAATAAAACCATTTGTAACAGAGCGCTCTACAGTGATGCTGTGAAAGCTCTACACCACTCGGATTACAGAGAGGCAGTAATGTTTCCACACAAACCTGCTGATAACACGTTTTTTCTACTGTTTATCGGTCTAGCTTTGTGTACGGAATGTCTACCCGATGAACAGAGACTTGTTAGCAAGCTCTTTAACAAACTTACATATGACAACAGCGTTCGCCCGGTGTTCAATTCTTCCGAGAATGTCGTGGTGGGATTTGGATTTAGTCTTATACAGATCATGGATATGGTAAGTCCTTATTTGCAGTGATGTTGTGAGCCGTTTATCTCTATGTAATAATGAGTCGATGTTTATCTCTTTGTGGTAATGAGTCGTTATTTATCTATTTTTGGTAATGAGTCGTTGTTTATCTCTATATGATAATGAGTTGTTGTTTATCACTATATGATAACGAAGCGTTGTTTATCTCTGTGTTATAATTAGTCGTTTTTTGTCTATTTGTGGTAATGAGTCGTTGTTTAAAAATCTCTGTCTGATAATGAGTCGTGATTTATCTTTGTGATAACTGCCGTTGATTATCCCGATATGATACTGAGTCCTTGTCTATCTCTGTGTTGATGAGTTGTTGTTTATCTCTATGTGCTAATGAATGTTATTTTTGTGTGTCATAATGAGATGCTGTTTATCTCAATGTAATATTGAGTCGTTGTTTATCTATGTGTGGAAAAGAGTCGTGTTTTATCCCTGTGTGACAATGATTCGTTGCTTATTTTTATGTGAAAATGGGTCGTTATTTATCATTTCTGACAGATAACGAGCCGTTATTTATTTCTGTGTCATAATGAGCCGTTGTTATATATCTGTGTGATAATCAGTCAATGTTTATCGCTATATATGATAATGTGTCATTGTTTATCTCTTTGTGAAAATGAGTCTTTGTTTATTTCTATGTAATAATGAGTTACTGTTAATCTCTGTGTGATAATGAGTCGTTGTTTATCTCTGTGTGATAATATTTTTGTTTATTTCGTTATTTTCTATGCGATAATGAGTCACTGTAAATTTCTGTGTGATAATGAGTCGTTGTTTATCTCTGTGTGATAATGAGTCGTTGTTTATATATGTGTGATAATATTTTTGTTTATCTCTTTGTGATAATGAGTCGTTGTTTTTTCTATGCGATAATGAGTCACTGTCAATCTCTGTGTGATAATGAGTCGTTGGTTATCTCTGTGTGATAATAGTTTTGCTGATCTCTTTGTGATAGTGAGTCGTTGCTAATCACCATGTATGTATATGTACATCATGCAATCGCAACTCTGAAGTGGAGGACCTTTGGTTATTTATTGGGACACTTAACAAACCGGCCACCATTATTGGTTATGAGGGAGTTATAGACATTTCACATCGGGACAATAACTAAATCAGTGATGAACGGAAATTTACGACGTTAGATACGAAGTCAGTGACTAGTTCAGTTAAAGACGGTTTACTCCAATCTTTATGATAAAAAAACGAGGCAGTAACTTTTTAGAGCAGCATCGCAAATTTCAACAACGTGTTCACGTGTATTGCCGCACCAGATATTTATTTCTACTGCAAGTGATCATACTAATAAACAAAGTTCTGACTCTCCTCCTCAAATTGAGGTGAATTCTACTTTAACGTTCCAGTTAAGTCGGTGCAGTGGCTGTGTGGTATAATGAGGCAATAAAAACAATTAAAACGGAGTACCCTTACCCTAGTCGAAACGGCTTTTGTGCGTGATGGGAACCCATTCTCGATTTTATTTCTCTAGCTGTATATAAAGTTAACTTGCACAAATAAATAGTTGAATAAATAAACGTTATTAAGTAAATTTACTGGTAGCTAAACCAGCTTATTTACCTAAACGGCAAATAAAGCTGTCCTGCCAGAGAACCAGGCTTGATTAAGCTCTATACATCGTTAAACAATACCACGATATACTTCTTGGTTATTGGGAAATGTTCACTAGACTGCTTTTATCGCTGGTCTAAACACGACATCAGATGTAATCTGTTCTGACAGTACCATGAAACGTACTTGTCATGAATATCTATATGATATCCATTCATACGTTAAAAAAATCTTGAAGGACGAATTCAGGAAGATACCTCAAACCAGATGCATTTTCGTAATTCATTCCAAAATTGAAATTCAAAAAAAAAAATGTAGCGAAATCGGCAATGTTGCACAGATTGCCAGAAACGTCAGTGATAAGGTTATGACAGGCGGAGGTACAGAATATTGATAAACTAGGCAAGAAACAAGAATGCGCGTATGCTCGAAATACTGGGCAAGAATCAAAAACTTAACATAAGTAGATTGGTACACCAAACAAAAAACAGAAACGTTAGTAAGATCGTTATACCAAACAAGAAACAGAAACGTTAGTAAGATCGTTATACCAAACAAGAAACAGAAACGTTAGTAAGATCGTTATACCAAACAAGAAACAGAAACGTTAGTAAGATCGTTATACCAAACAAGAAACAGAAACGTTAGTAAGATCGTTATACCAAACAAGAAACAGAAACGTTAGTAAGATCGTTATACCAAGCAAGAAACAGAAACGTTAGTAAGATCGTTATACCAAACAAGAAACAGAAACGTTAGTAAGATCGTTATACCAAACAAGAAACAGAAACGTTAGTGCGATCGTTATACCCAAACAAGAAACGAGAAATCGTTATACCAAACAAGAAACAGAAACGTTAGTAAGATCGTCATACCAAACAAGAAACAGAAACGTTAGTAAGATCGTTATACCAAACAAGAAACAGAAACGTTAGTAAGATCGTTATACCAAACAAGAAACAGAAACGTTAGTAAGATCGTTATAGAAACGTTAGTAAGATCGTTATACCAAACAAGAAACAGAAACGTTAGTAAGATCGTTATATCAAGCAAGCAACAGAAACGTTAGTAAGATCGTTATACCAAAAAGGAAACAGAAACGTTAGATAAAGTGTTATACCAAAAAAGAAACAGAAACGTTTGATAAAGTGTTATACCAAACAAGAAACAGAAACGTTAGGTAAATTGTTACACCAGGTACTTGAAGACAAAAGGTTGTGTTTAATATGCAATAGTCCGAAGTTGATTCCTACTACACTCATGTTGGTCCTGCAAATTTCTTCAGATATGTAACTACATTTTTATATTGTGTAATTGTTTTGAGATCTGCGCTTACCCTACCTTATTTGGTTGTACAGTTGTTTCTGCTGCCTAATATATAACTAGATTTTCATATCGTGTAACTGTAGGAGATCTGCAATACCTTATATGGTTATACAGTTGTTGAACGGATGAATTATGTGAGAGCAATTAACTACAGTTACGGTTGACTAGTCACATTTACGCTTGACATGGTAATAAAACTTTTTTGGAGATATATCGGCCTTTAATGACAAGACAGGATGGCTGTTATTAGAATTTGTATGGAATGAAGAGATGTTTTCAATTTAAATATGTCCTTCATACACTAAGTGCACTGTCAAGCTCAAGACTACAATTACATGCATATGTACGGATTAAAGTAGAGCTCCTTTTGAAAACAGGATTTTATCAAATTAGTTGGGCAATCATTTGAGGACCGTTTTCAGCAAATCAATGTTAATAATTTATAACAAAAAAAACTAACAATACGATTTCGTTATCTAAAACCAAAGTCAAAGATAAATAGGTATTTTGTATAGGTTTAACTGACCAATGAAACAGCATAAGTCGGAGGTTCAATCGATGACGGCTTTTACAACTGTCTGTTTGAATATTGCCGAATACGTACGAGAGCTGAATACAGATGGAGGAACTGCACTTCGTCCTTTGTATGCTAATAGTACAATCTACGTACCAGAGCAAAATAAACAGAGCACTCAAGTTAGCAGCGTTATTGGGAATTAGATATCCCAATAGTAAATTCCCAACCAACAGCTCACAGGGGGGTTTAAAGTTCTTTATTTAATTCCACTGTATAGTTTAACTGAAGACTTGACTTTGTTTGATTAGGGTTTATAACCATTGCCATTAAACGGTTAAATGACAGATTCAAAATTGGGATAGGGAATGGGGGATCAGATGTACACCTTTAAGAAGTCAATTTTTTCCTGTATTAAACTCTTTGTCTCGTATAAATTTTTGGAAATTTAAGTTCATACCATAGAAGAAAATGGAAGAAAAAGCATATGTCCGTGTGCTCTAGATAACTGTTTGACATAATATTGGATATCAGTAGAATTTTGCCGTTTTGACCGTATACACAATAACTAAAAGCCATAATTTCCTAAAGAATTCAATTTCAACAAAATTTTTATTTCAATTACTGTAAATTGAAAAGGGATTGAACAACAGGTAAATGTCCATGTAGCTTCTCTCTGTGGTAACAAAATGTATATATACAAATGAAGTTAAATGGTATAACAGTATACAGTTGTTGACTGGGATTGAGGGCAACAGATGATTTGTTGGACCCGAAGACAAACTGTTGACCGAGGCCGAATTGTAGGTGTGATGTCACTCCTGTCAAACAGCACATTTTAACAGTCGATTTTAACATTTCTTTGGGCCCCTCGACGGAACAGTTCATTTATTGGCATTTTTGTCAATAGAGTTGATATAGAAAATATTTGATAATGGTAAAACAACATAATCTAGTTTCAGAAAGTTTATTTGGAAGATATTCTTAAGTAATGACAATACTAATTATTATGTTAATGTAAGAATTTTTCAAGAATAATACTATTAAAGAAACAATCATGAAGGAATGACCTTCACCCACAGTTCGCAGACCAGACAGTCCATGTTGGCTAATAAGCTGACGGTCATCCACCTGTGGGATTCAGTTACCCACCATGACTGCTGCATTCATGTTTATGAGTGATGGAGACAATTCTTTGCAGAAAATTGAAATAATATTGATCTAAATTTAATTAGTTCTTTGATATCTATGGATGTTTGCAGAATTAATCGTAAATTGGTCGTCTTTAAAAGTGTACAGGTGACACTAATGTTTACGGGGTCCGTATGCTTTCTATTTTGTCCCGTTTAAATATCTCTTATATTACTATTTTAGAGCAAAACATAGAAGTACTAAATTTGCCATAAAATGTAAAAATAAAGTAACAAATGTGTAATATTTCCCACGTTAATGATTTATATTGCAATTGCAACGAGCCTGGTAAAGATTTATAGCATAATTTATCTCGATACAGCCAATAATGCTGTCGAAGTGATGATTAAAGCAGACAATTAAAGTAAAAAGTGGAAAAAAATTGGCGCTACTCAAAGCGAAGAAAGACATATTTTCAAAGTGGCCGCCAAATGGATTATTTCTTAAAATCGCTGTATAAAATACTACGGACAATGAAAGGCTACCTTTTTGACAAAATTTCCAACTGATAACTTGCTACAGATATTAACAGATTTTATTTGAAAATCTCAAAACTTCGGTGATCTAGGTCGAAACGAGACTTTAACGTGAATGAAACCTCAGAGGTGTGCATCCTAAAAAGATTTCGAGATTTTACTTAAAGATGGGCTCCGCGAATGTCCGCACCATTGTCATTATCAGCAAAAAACGCTTATTTTGTATATTGGGTTTCATTAGTTTTACACATTATGAAGATTGCATTAATACTAAAATTATCAATCATTAGATATATATCTTTTTGTCAGAATTATTTCAAACCCACAAAAGATAAATAATTTTACAGAGTACATAACTTATACATTCCAGGAAAAATACAAAAACAAAAAAAATGAGATTAAGCACAAATACACGGAAATCCATTTTCAGTTAGGTGATATTACATTTTCATTTAAAAGTGGCGTCCATTAAAAAACGGTATAAGTTTTGACCTTTAAATTGCAATACTGATACAATGACCGCTGTCAGAAGTGTGATTACGTATCTGTTTCCACGGTGGCGCGGTGGTTTTCCTCCACTACACACTGGTGTCGGTACATTCTATTAGCCGGACTGATAATCCATAGTGATTTCCTGATTTGTGTTCCATTGCATGTGTTTTCGTAGTTGTAGTTATCGTTGTGTTTCGTATTTCAATGCCATATATCAGACCCAGAAATCCCGACGGGAACGTCTGTGACATCGTTGTAACGCTGTACTATCAGGATTTATAATCTGTCTAGAAATCTTTAGAGCTACAATACTACAACTACATCAGTAGGGGTTCAAATAAACGGAGGACACTGAATATAATACATGTAGCATGGATAATTTTTATTTTTCATTATTTGGAATAGACAATGTAAATACCAGCGAACAAATAACATTATTCGGAATAGAATAAGATTATTTGAGTAGAAATGTTTTACTTTTTCGATTTTTGTCAGTTCAAATAATATGGATTTTCTTTTTTGCCGCATGTAAATACGATAAAAACGAAAACTGATTCTGAAAAGCCGTCTAGACACGTCGAAAGCTCTAAATGATCTGTTGAGTTTTCCCTTTTTATTGTATATACTACTTTTTGTCTGTAAGGATCGTTCCGTTTGTCATTATTTATATATCAAAAGTATTGTTTGGGTAAAGCCAGTGTGTCCACATGAAAGGTGGAGTATTTCGTATTTCTGTTCAATTTTCCTTTTTTTTAATATTTATTATTAATCTTTAATTGTTTTCATACTAAATCTGAATTTCTGATTATCCTATTCATTTTTTCATATCACTATAAAAACGAGAATGGCGCGGAAACCCGACGTTACCGTGACATCAAAAAAAAATTGGCGTTGCTATGATTAGGAAAACTATTCCCTTGGAAAATCCATGGAATTGTACGTGTAAACGTATTATAATTTATCAAGTAGTCTGGAACATTAATAATAAGCATTGATGTCACTATTTTTCAATTTCCTCATGTTATGAAATAAATTTTGTTTGCAAACTGTTGTGAGAATCCGATACCGCTACGCGGATCCACGCAGTTTGCAAACAAATTTTTTTTCATACCTTAATAAAATTTAAAAAAAAAAAGTGACATTAATGCTTAAATTTTCGCATTTGTAAACAGTCAACGTCGGGGACACACGATTGATTGTATAACGCTACACCCGGTGATAAAACCATGGTTCTCCTACGATAGTATAATCTTTGTATTACTATCAAGTAATTTCAAACATAAGTAATTGAACGATATACCGCTTTCTCATAAACATTTCAATATCAAAATGAATATAAAAGGGCTCATTTATATTTACATTTAATACTTTCTTTACAAAGGCATTAACTCACAAATCATGAGTTACACAATATATAGGAAAACAAAATAAACATGTATGATGATTAAATATGTTTGCACAGATACTCGCGGAACCATCTTTAAGATACATTTTCCCGTATTGCTGAAGTTCTGCTACCGAACACAACCTCCCTTGATGTATTGATTTGTTGACATGCTGCATGATCATATCAGTTTGATTTTCCGTGATTTGTGATATTTCTGGCACACGAAGACCATCGTATTAGAATCGGGACCCTTTAGTTCGGAAATAATATTTAGAAATGTGTGCTTACTGCAAAATCAATGCTTATGTATCGAATATACAAAAATGTAGCCTGGCGTGGAAAAACTTATAGGTAAACAATGAGGATAGAGTTATGTATATAACGGTGTAACAAAAGGCCCATGGGCCTTAATGGTCACCTAAGTTATTATACAGAATGTCACAAAGATGTGATGATTCTTTTTAGTCCCAAAACACTTAACAGTCTCTTGATGTCAGTTAGGAATAATATTTACATGAAGCAACAAAAAAGGAATGTAAAAAACTGTAAAATAACTTAAGTAGAAATTGATATAAGGGAACGACATTCTTTATAATGTTGATTATTCACAGTTGCATGTGTTTATCATACATAAAACATTGAATGCCAGTAATACTTCTCACTATTACACAGTTTACAGTTTTCCTATTCCTCAGCTCCAGGTAAACCCATACTACTTATTTAAACATTGAGATATATTCATAATGCATTTCACTACCTCATGCATCATGTTTTGCAAGAAATTTTTGAAAGATCCATGCACAGGTAATATTTGGTATTAATGTTACCCTGACTGAAACATTCACATGTTATGATTCATTTTTCAACATGGGGGACCATACATACTGTATGTAGCTCCGCATGCAGTTTTAAACCCAATAGTGATGATTTTCAGATATAGAGTTTAAGTAAGCAGCACAGGGAACTGGTGGAAATTTATAGAAACAAAATATTAACCATGATGTTGAATCATAATAAAATTGTATGTCTGCCTTGAAAATGTACCAGGCAGCCCATTCTGTGACATGCAATGGATTGATGGAACAAAAATATGCTATTTTGGTGCTCATTTTGAAGATACACAGTGAATATACAATGTACAGTACATCTACACAGAAAAGTGAAATCATTTGGCACCAGAATATATGTCTTATGATCGCATTCCTGGGGAGTTATTATTTTCTTGAAACGTGTTGGAATGGAACTTTGTTTGATGGAAGCCATTTGTACGTAATACAAATAGAAATAAAACAGAAACACGTCAAACATCCTAATTTCTTTTTGACAGAAAATTCAAGTTGTCTCTTAGAATTCCATCTGAATAACACGCTTCTGTAATATACGGATATGTAAACTTCCACATTCCTAATCTTTTATTGGACTTATTAGATTGAATTCAAACACAAGTTATGAATATAGTGACCATGATATAAATGATGAAATTTATTTTGGAATTATCTATGATGGACATTTTAAACAAAGAAAAATAAGAGCAATTTCATTTTAAAATTGTTTTATCTATATAAAAGGGATAGATAATCTTTTGATTCTGAGTTCCTAATGAAAATATATTTCTTTCCAATTATTATTTGATTTCTGATATAAAAAAGGAACTTTGTTATACCCAAAATGATAACAAAATCAGAACAAAAAACATTACGACAAGTACCCGGGATCTATCTGTGATTAAAATTTTTGTAGCCGCTTAGAATTCGTTCTGGATTTATTTGCCACTTTCATACATGTGTATTGTTCTATCTCTTCCTGGACTTAATGAATATGAATACCTTAAAGGAATATAGATAAGATAGAATTGTAGGCGTTTATGTTCTATTCAATATATATTTAAACATTCACGTATCTGCTGACTACGTGTCTAGTTATGTTGACCAGTCAATACACCCATCTTTAACTGTGGAATAATGACTTTTTCCCGTGGAATAGTTCACAAACTATCAACCTTAAAAGCTACTTATTCCACAGCAGTAGGTGGTAATAGTCTTTGTTTTTGACTAAGCTATACATGTACCTCAATCTGAGATTGACATCATAGCTATGTTTTAGTTTCTCGATATTTATAGGACCAGGGGAGTTGCCTTGATTCTACTGGTGCTAATTTATGTACAGCGCTAAAGTTTGAATCAATACATGACCAATTTTCATGTTAACAATGTATTCGTATTTTGACTATGGAACGTCATAGCCGTGTCGTATGATTCAAATATGCTATATAAATTTGCGTTTTCACTATAATGTTATATTGGTTTCATATATGATTTGATGATGTGTGCCATTTACAAACCGGAAGTGTCTTCATCTGGATGAGCTTCAATACCTCGTCGGAGTCGCACAGACGCTTACACCACTCATGTACATCCATATAACATAGTATAATAGTATAACCATGATTATAAAGTATCTACGTCATACAAAAATGTTGTGTGTGAATAATGTAAAGTAAAGTTATAAATTGGGGAAAAAAGAGAATAAAATGACGATAAAAGCAAATAAAATAAAGATAAAATCAAGTAATATAACGATAAATCAAAATGATATAATGATAATACACCAAATCAATGATAAATGTAAACCATACATGTATGTCACCAAATCAAATAATAATGAAATCGATTGATTTAATTATAAAAGAAAATAATACCATGACAAATGAAAATAAAATAGTGGTAAGCAAATGATATATTAGTCAAATTAAATCAAATATTAATAAAATGATACCATATATTATTAAGATCAAATCACATAATGATAAAACCATATGATATAATAAAAACACAAATTCATATAGTATATTTGAACCATACGAGACTACTATGGCGTTCCATACACGACGGTAATACGGTGAATAAATGAGAAGACTTTCCCATTACTTAAACAATGACACACATATTACTAACACAGGGGATATCGGTCATACCTTTTCACTTTTTATTGATGAGATCTTTTATGGTTAGTTTCATACTTTCATTTAATAAATTCATCAAAACAATATTTCTGATATTTATGATATTTCCGTATATCTCGTATTGCACCAATGAATTGTGCTGATTTATATCCGCGCTAATACACAATATTGAGACTGTGACTGTGTTAACAGTAGGGCTCTAAATAATTTGGTGTAGTTTGATCATTGTAGGTGGGGCCGCGGTGGCCGAGTGGTTTAAATGTACCGACATATTACCACATGCCCTCCACCTCTGGGTCGCGAGTTCGAATTCCATGTGGGGCAGTTGCCAGGTACTGGCCTTTGGTCGGTGGTTTTTCTCCGTGTACTCCGGCTTTCCTCCACCACAAACCTGGCACGTCCTTAAATGATCATGGCTGTTAATAGGACGTTAAACTAATCAAAAGTATAGATTAGGTGATGGCGATAGAGATGAATTTGGTATTAGTTGGGGGGAGGGGGAGGGGGGAAGGGGGGAGGGGGGCAAATGCATTTGCAAGAAGATATTCATGTGGTAGGTATAATTGTATTAAATGTTACGTTAGCATATAGTTCAATATCATTCAAACACCAGTGATGCTATTTCAAAAAATGATACTCAAACTGAAGCTTGTCAAGGGCCATAACATGTTTCATATAAAAAAATAGACATTGATCATAACGATATATGGGGCTCAGATGATTGGTGAAAGTTAAGACAAACATAATGTTCTAATATATTTGACATTTTGTGGAGCTCATTAGGAACACGTACAATTTTATTGTCAATAAAAGAAATCGATTTTCCAAAACAAGGCCATGAAATACCAATGCAGACATTACCAAGGTCACAGAACACCTATCCGAGTCAAGGGATAAATAAATTTCCGTACACGACCTGTGTTAAATGTGACATTTTGGAAGGCAAGGTTATGCGCCTTTTATTTCAAATTCTGCCATGGAAGGGGCAATTATTAATGCAATTTGTCGAAAAGCGATATAAAGAAATATAAATAGTTTGCGTTCAGTTGATCAATATTGGTTTTGTTATATCACTGGATTATTTTGATACTCCAGATTGTATTGGTTGTTTTCAAAAAAGAAACGTCGTTGATTTTGATTACGATAAATCAAACGATATTTCCTAAAGTACAAATACACGTGACTGTACAATTGTACGATATTCTTCTAAATCCCGTGGTCTAGCGATATGCATCATATCAGTTTTAGATGTATGGATATGTAAACAAAATATGAAGCAAACCATTATAGTCTTTTGAGATATCGTCTGCTGTAGAGCTGGATACACGACCATTGAACGATCTGGTAGAGGCGACATTTTATATGACTATTTCAGTGACTACTCTTGAAGTTTTTTAGCTATGCATCATTAACTCAGAAAGGATGTACTCATTTTGTTAAAGGGGTTAATAATAACAGAAATCATGATTGAAAGTGAATAATGCCATTTATTTGAGTTCTAAATGACGACATTGAATTCGACTCAACTTTCATTGTAAATGTGTAAATGCTATCTGTGGACATATAGATGTAATAAGATAGTAAGAACCCCTTTTGTGCAAAGATGGGGCTAAAATTGTGCCAAACATGTGGGTTTTGGTTTATTAGTTTAACGTCCTATTAACAGCCAGGGTCTTGTAAGGACGTGCCAGGTTTGTTGGCGGAGGAAAGCCAGAGTACCCGGAGAAAAACCACCGTCCAGCGGTCAGTGCCTGGCAACTGCCCCACTTGGGATTCGAACCCACATCCCAGAGGTGGAGGTCTTGTGGTAATATGTCGGGACATCTCAACCACTCGGCCACCGCGGCCCCTCGCCAAACATGTAACCGGACAGGTAGATATCTGTTAGGTGGTTCGCAATAACATGATAGACACTATTCCGTCTTTGCATATCACAGAGTTAGCTCCCTTGCAGGTAGGTATCGATTGTTACGTCATTATTTTGTGAGCGCAATTCACGTCGTTTTCTCTTAAATGTATGACGTCACGCCCGCAAATACATGACGTCACAAATATACATGTGCTCAAACAGATGCTGTATATGACTGTCAGTAGGCATAAACAAGGGGCCTACAGTCAGGAAAACCAGCCTGTATTTAAGTTGTTTGGTTTTAAGACCTAATAAAAAGCCATGGTCAAGTGTTTTGTTTAGATGGTGAAGGAAATTTGGAATATCCCTGATAAAAACAACCGACCTGCGGTCACAACCTGGAAACTGTCCCACTTGGGTTTCAAAACTGCAACCTAGAGGTGGAAGACTTGTGACAATATGTCGGGCCACTATAGATCCAGTCTGTTCTTGAACAAGTTCCATGTATTTTTTGTGTTGATGAATACTTATTTCTGTGTAATAAAGTCTGTTTGAATTAAACCGACATATTGGTGCCTGCCAATTGTCAGTCTCACGGAGTTAATATCACCATGATAAAACGACTGTTCAAAGTGGGGGCAGGTCCAGTATTTGGTAGAACCGGCGACAGGGTAATAATCCTGAAATGTAAATTATTCATGTGACTGAGGGATTGCTTTCCTTTCAATGTCTTTGTCGATGATTAATGTCTAAGTCGGGGCCGGTAATGGCCCCGTTATTTCAGTTAAAGAAACCATTTTAGTAGCAGTCACACATTTCTGTGAACATGTAATTCTATCCCACATTAGACCATCAACAGTACGTGCTAGACAAGAGTAGGATAAAGTCCTTCTCCAATTACACAGAACGTGCACCAAATGACCGTACACAGTAATCATTACACAAACAGAATCACTAATGACGGGTAACGTTTCTATGGGCGGATTGGATCGACTTGTTCAACATTCAAACAAAAGTAGCGACCATTTCTGCAATACTCGTATTTCACTTTACGTATTATTATCACAAACAAGGAAAATACAACTTGTTGTATCTTGCATTCTTGTCCGTATTGGTTTGGAACGATAGAATATGAAATATATTAGTATCTACATTTGTTTCAGTAAAACTAACTTACAGTCCATAATTCAGACCAGTATATAAGGTTATTACCTCCCTTGAGTTGGACGATTCTTTGTGTGTTAATAACAACCATGTCAAATGCCATTATCTTACCAGGTCGATGTAACTATTACGTCAGTCAAAAATAAGGAGTGGCTAAAACCTCAACGTTGGTAAAAAAATAAAGGGTGACTAAAACCTCAACGTTGGTAAAAATAAAAAGTGACTAAAACCTCAACGTTGGTAAAAACAAAGAGTGGCTAAAACATCAACGTTGGTAAAAACAAAGAGTGGCTAAAACCTCAACGTTGGTAAAGAACAAAGAGTGGCTAAACCGTAACGTCGGTCAAAATTAATGACTGTGTAAACTACAACATTGGTCAATATCAATGAATGTCTAACCAACAACACTGATCAAATTTTATGAATGTCTTAGCCACAAAATCGGTCAAAATTAATGAATCTCTAAACCACAACATTGGTCAATATTAAGACTGTCTAAACCACAACACTGGTCAAGTTTTATGAATGTCTAAGCCACAAATTCGGTCAAAATTAAAGTTATATTGCTGCTAATTTCACTGTAACGATATGTAAATTAAACATTTGATATTTAAACATTGACATGTAACTTGATGATTTAGCTCCCCAAAAGCTTATGTCGGCCTATAAGAGAGCCGAAATCTAGGTATCATATCTTCCTGGTTTTGAATAAAGCGCCTTCAATCACCGCCATGTTCAGTGACTTCGGGTTTTGTCGAATTCCGAATCGTATCACGTGACTGACGTTCGACACGACCTGTACGTGGTGAGCCAGGTAACTAGCGTAAGCACACATGTGTTTGTTTAAGTTTTCCTTCTGGCTAATATGAGCAAATTGTGCTGGTATATGTCCACAGATTGAGTATTTGAAACATCTAATTTACACATTGCCATAAAATATTGTGTGTATCAAATATTGTAATGTGCGAGTATTATTTTCTTTGTAGATAGAGTCTGCTGAGGTCGACCACGTGTATTGTTTATGAAAAATTGTTGATATTTTCTCTTGGTTTCACAACTCTCGTTTTACTTCGAGATTGTCGCGACGATGTTCGGAAGAGTTCGGAATGATTCGGCATCTTTCGAGCCTATTTTTCACGTGTACACGTTAAAAAAGATTTTTTACTTTTATAATTAAAAATACTTTCAGTGCTGCAACTTTGTAAAATGTGGTAAAATTAGAAAGTTTAACACTCAGACAGACAGAGAAAAATATGTATAACACTTAAACAGTTTTCACTATGACAAAAAGAGCCAAAGTTATAGATCATACAACTTTAATGAATGTCTAAACCACAACGTCAGTATAGAAAATCATTCGTGGCTAAACCTCGACGTTCGTCAAAATTAATGAGTGTGTAACGTCATTGTCTAGTTATGTCTAATATTACGCTATCAAACGAATTACACAGGGATTACAATTAATTTGCAGATTAATGCTATGTTATAAAATTATTAAATGCATTTAGGCTAAATAGATACTTTGTATTACAGCCTATACCACAAAACTATAATAGCATTATAAATTAGGCACGAAGGCGGATTGCAACTTGAAACACAAAGACATCATTCAATTGTACTAACGAAACAAGTTCCAAAGTAATTACTGGATAAAATTAAAGAGACCGTTAACAGTACTAATCGATGCCATAAGTTCCGATTTAGTTTCAAACTAATTAGTTTGTTGTGTCATTCGCAGTTGGTGATTTGGTTTCACGTGAACTTAACAAAAAGTCTTTATAATTTAACAATACAAAGTGGGTTACAATGAAGGTAGCTAACACAGTAAATATATACGTTGTATACAATGTATATACATATATATATGATCTTAAATGAGTGTTCACAAATTAAGATACGTTTTATCACACAGTTACAATAACCTACATTTCGAAAAATCTCAATGTAAAATGTGTTGCAAAAATCTAACGGAGCCCGAAAGTCACTTTGTTACGCCGCCTCAATAAATAACGAGGTCATATTCACTAGTGACATGCAAACATATTACATGAGCGAAATCACTGGATATCAGGCAAGTGATCAGATAAAACAATATCATAAAACCAAATAAATGACTCGGAGGAAATTACCACCCCTGTCCTAACCTAAGCAATATATAATTTATTTTGGGTGATAGATCTTTAGATCTAAAAGAAAAAAAAACGTTTCTGGATCGTTTGTATTTCATTTGGTGACATTGATGAGATTTGGTGACACTAACATGCCATTAAATCTCATCAAATTACAACTCTCTTTACGTAAACTAAGTCCAGATTCAGTAGCCACCTAGTTTTCGTAGATTTAATTGCTTTACATTGTAGGTGTCACCAAATTTTATCAAATCTATCTCCGATAGCCCTGACATATTGAGACAACGGTTTCGTACAGAGAGACTACACTTGAGATTCTGCAAAGAAGAAACGCATGCTGGTTGATGAACGAGAGGTGTAAAAGTGAATTATTCGTGCATGCGTTGGACAAAGACGTAAATTCAGAGACACTCAGCTTTGGATCTGTCTTTTTGGTCTGCGAGAATTCGAGATGATCTTCACTGTGATTGCCTAGGACATGTATTTAGTGGTTAAAAAGGCGTGCAATGGAGCAGGTGGGATTTCCCGTTATACCTGGGAATGACAATCGACTACAATTTATTTCTCGACTTTCCTGCACTGCCGCACTATTAGTGCCGCCGCTTATTGCTTAGAGAGTCCAGTGCATCAATAAGTAAGTCTGTGGTGGACAACTCTCCCGCCATATACAACGTATAAAACCCAATAAAGTTTACTTCCCAACGACTACAGCTATTTTTAGTTTTCCGCTTGTAACGTCTTCATTTAGAAAGTTCTTCGTCGATCGGTATCAGTTCGTTATTTTTAAGGCACGTTTGTGGTAGGGTCAACAGCCGTTTGCCATTTGATAAAATATAATTATACAAAGCTTACTCAGTTGTTAAAAGTCCTGAAGCAACGTAGCTGTCTGATTGGAATAACACATGAAACAGTGGCTTTTGTAGGAAACAGAAGACCTCGCTTAACCATCACACACATTATTGCTTCGAAGAGTCAATAACATTCCAGGTCCAAAGTTAGTTTGATAAATTTGAGAAAGGTAATTTCGAATTGCTGAAATAATTGATGCCATCTGGATATCAACAGTGAATAACTCTTGCTGAACTGATATATCTGCTGTGTTTTTTCAACTCTACGTAATTTTCAAATCAATTTTAGTGACAATATTTTTTTGCTCTTCTTCTTTAAGCCTTTCAGTGTTTTTTTGTGGAAACTACTTTGGTATTTCCCACGCATACTACATAATGTAACTCTACCGTTTTATTCGGAAGTCTATAGTTTTTTAGAGTATCTTACCGCCTACAGATTTGATATACATATGCTATATATCGCATTTTCAGATTTCAAAATTGGCTTTGGTGAAGCATAAAAGTTACATTAATTCCTGCCTGGAAGCATTTTTTCTCAGTCATCATTTAAACTTCTTACCAGTTGTACTTTATATCCCAGTATGGTTTTGAATTGTTTTATATTTTAGATAATTTTTTATGTTTATACTGCTAGCGGTGCTCATTTCTAGCCAGACCAATGGTTTTCAAAACAACCCTGATCAAGATAGATTAGGCTTAAATTCAACCATTGCCTTTACCGCAGAGAAGATATTCAACAAGATCATACTTCAATTTTTGAGACCAAGCGGTAACTTCAAGAGATGATGACTGTTTTCCTACTGTTGTTTTTGCCTAACTGTATACCACAACTGGGACCCTCTTCGCCCATCTCTGTCACTGTTTTCATCACAAATGGCGTTTTTCATGTCTTTTCAAGTGGCTTAGATTTTCAGTGACAATTTCAGATTATTTACTGCATCATGAACTAGGTATGACAGGGTTAGCATTGAGGGAAACTCTGCAAATAGAATTCTATATTTATTTTTCGTTATATTTCGACCTTCGGCTGCAGCCCACCTCTCTATAGGATTGATCCTTCAGTGTGATCGTGCTTTCATAGAAATATATTTTCCTTTATACAGTTTTATCTCTTGCTGTCCACAAATGTACAATCCTGATGTCAAGACATAGTAAATGATTAAAGGTCATTTTGTAATAGTCTTCACATAGTAAAGGACTGAATGTGTGAATGGCCTGGCGATGGTTGGTATTGTATTCATTGATATCCCCAAGATTTTGTTTTCTTTTTCTTCTTACTCTCTCAAGATAGGAAATGGTTGGTTTTACTATCGGGATTCAACATATACTACTGAAGGAGTAGAAAGTTTAAAAAGAGATATATTTCTTGTTGGTCGAGTCGCCGATCCAAAATAAATATTGCGCACGCCTTTATAAATTTAGATTTGCGCTAAAATGTATTTTTTTCCATATACGTTATCAATATTACATGTATGATAGCATAAAAATGTCATAAATGATTTGAGTACATTAAACTCATGCTTGCATTTATTGTATATTTGTGTCAATATAAACATTTTGGTATCAATTTATCAAAATATAATTAGAGGTTAATGAAAGTATTATCTAATGTATTTCAAGAATTCAATGTATTATGTGAGGAAAGCATATTCCGATAAACTGAACCTTTCCCGATGTGCTAAATGAAAATCCGTTAATGTATATTATATCATTTAATGAAATCATTTTATTGATCATTCGAGAAAAAAAAAAGCAAATGCATGTGCTGCTGAATTTTTTTCTCTAATGTGCTTAACAAAGGAAATTTAGTGGACATATGTGAAAATGAATAATTTTCTGATCTGCTTGTGTACCTTAGTTGAGTTAAGTTTGTATACTGTATATTTGGAAATATTATCGTGGGTTTTAATTTTGTTAAATTCGCGGGTCCATCCGAAATCGCGAAATTTAATAACTAGGGAAAATTATCGAAATCGCGTATAATAGCCTGTTATAAGAATATTATTTAAAATGTTAGAAAGGTAATTCGCGAAAATTAGATAAAAACCCCTTGAATAGGTCCAGAACAATCAATCGCGAAATTTAAATATACAGTATATGTGTATCAATACAAGCATTATCTGATTTAAATTATTTATTTTATCTGATAGGATAATAATTCACGGGTGTTTGTATTCGGGATGAGACCTCAGAGATACCCAGTTGTTTAATACTAACATTTTCAATGTTTCAGGATGAAAAGAACCAGCTATTGATCACAAACGCCTGGCTACAACATGTAAGTAAATCGAAACATAAATTCACAATATATAACAGATCAATCAATGACATGTTCAATCCAATACCGGAGCTGCAATGTTAGCCGATATTTGATAACTTGGAGAGTAAAACCCCAGACAACATGGCTATTGATCTGCCTGTATTAATAGCAGAAAACAAATTAACATTCTCTTCCATCCGGCTCGGTAATATTTTCTTTCCAATTCAATTACAAGAAGATATTCTCTATTGAAAAACGGCTGCCTTGCTCGTTCAACATCCACAATAGATTACGGACGTGAACACGATCACCTGATGTTAAATAGGTTGCGTTTATGTTCTCTGAAATACTTATGTCTATGTTTGATGTTCTAAATACTTATGTCTATGTGTAATGTACTGAAATACTTGTGTCTATGTGTGATGTACTAAAATACTTGTGCCTATGTGTGATGTACTAAATACTTGTGTCTATGTATGATGTACTAAAATACTTGTACTTGTGTCTATGTGTGATGTACTAAAATACTTGTGTCTATGTGTAATGTACTAAAATACTTGTGTCTATGTGTGATGTACTAAATACTTGTGTCTATGTGTGATGTACTAAAATACTTGTGTCTATGTGTGATGTACTAAAATACTTGTGTCTATGTGTGATGTACTAAATACTTGTGTCTAAATGTTATGTGTATGATGTACTAAATACTTGTGTCTATGTGTGATGTACTAAATACTTGTGTCTAAATGTGATGTACTAAAATACTTGTGTCTATGTTTGATGTACTAAAATACTTGTGTCTATGTATGATGTACTAAAATACTTGTGTCTATGTGTAATGTACTAAAATACTTGTGTCTATGTATGGTGTACTAAAATACTTGTGTCTATGTGTGATGTACTGAAATACTTGTGTCTATGTGTGATGTACTAAAATACTTGTGTCTATGTGTGATGTACTAAAATACTTGTGTCTATGTGTGATGTACTAAAATACTTGTGTCTATGTGTGATGTACTAAAATACTTGTGTGTATGTATGATGTACTAAAATACTTGTGTCTATGTATGATGTACTAAAATACTTGTGTCTATGTATGATGTACTAAAATACTTGTGTCTATGTGTGATGTACTAAAATACTTGTGTCTATGTGTGATGTACTAAATACTTGTGTCTATGTGTGATGTACTAAATACTTGTGTCTATGTGTGATGTACTAAATACTTGTGTCTATGTGTGATGTACTAAAATACTTGTGTCTATGTATGATGTACTAAATACTTGTGTCTATGTGTGATGTACTAAAATACTTGTGTCTATGTGTGATGTACTAAAATACTTGTGTGTATGTGTGATGTACTAAGATACTTTGTCTGTCTGTGATGTATATTTATCGGCTGAAACGAATATAATTGTGGTAGAAACAGGCCACACTACTCGTGGTTGTTGAATATTGAATTTATTCCACACTCGTAAGTTTTTTTTAAAGTTACAAAAGACACCCGCTAAAGCTTATGTCATTTGTAACTTTTAAAAAATAACTCGCTCGTGTGGAATAAATGCAATGTTCAACAACCATTCATTGTGTTACCTCTATTTATATATATAAATTATGGGGGCCTACCCTCAATAAATATATTTTGTGTAAATGTCTATGTTTTGAGAGAATACGGAATATTTGTGTTGTGTCCCCTTATGATAGTGTGTTTCGGGAGACTGCGGTATGTTAGTGTTGTATCTCCTTGTGAAAGTGTGTTTCTGGAGGCTGTGGTATGTTAGTGTTGTGTTTCCTTGTGACTGTGTTTTGGGAGGCTGTAGTATATTTGTGTTTTGTCTCTTTGTGATAGTGTGTTTTGGTAGGCTGTGGTATATTTGTGTCGTGTCTCCTTGTGATAGTGCTTTTGGGGGCTGTAGTATATTTGTGTTTTGTCTCTTTGTGATAGTGAGTTTTGGAAGGCTGTGGTATGTTTGTGTCGTGTCTCCTTGTGATAGTGCTTTTGGAGGCTGTAGTATATTTGTGTTTTGTCTCCCTGTGATAGTGTGTTTTGAGAGACTGTGGTATGATAGTGTTGTATCTCCTTGTGATAGTGTGTTTTGGTAGGCTGTAGTATGTCAGTGTTGTGTACCCTTGTGATAGTGTGCTTTGGGAGACTTTGGTATGTTAATATTGTGTCCGCTTGTGATAGCTTGTTTTTGTAGGCAGTGGTATATTTGTTTTGTGTCTCCTTATGATAGTGCTTTTTGGGAGGATGTGGTATATTTGTGTTGTGTATCCATGTGATAGTGTGTTTTGGGAGGCTGTAGTATATTTATGTTGTATCTCCTTGTGATAGTATGTTTGGGAGGCTGTGATATGTTTGTGTTGTGTCTCCTTGTGATTGTGTTTTCGGAGGTTGTAGTATTTTTGTGTTTTGTCGCTTTGTGATAGTGAGTTTTGGAAGGCTGTGGTATTTTTGTGTCGTGTCTCCTTGTGATAGTGCTTTTGGAGGCTGTAGTATATTTGTGTTTTGTCTCCTTGTGATAGTGTGTTTCGGAAGGCTGTGGTATGTTAGTGTTGTGTCTCATTGTGATAGTGGTACACTTGCTGTGTTTATTTATTACGAAGAAAACACGCGAAACCTGTAGTATGTTATCAAGATACTTGGAAAAATGAATTTATTACAGACTGACCAGAAACCAACATATCAAGTCATTGTCTAAAACTTGTCAGACAAGCCTCTATATCATTACCATGGCAATATAGATTTTCGAAAGTGATATCAAAACCCCTGTATAACTATTTTCACTAAAATCGGGCAATACATAAGTTTTGACCAATCCAGTTGCCAGGGATAGGCGGCAGTCCACCCACCCATACTCAGGTAAAGGTTATCGCAGTCTGCCAAATAGTTTATAAATAATCGTGCGGACAACATCAAGACTGAAGAAAAAGACTCAAGAAGAAGAAGAAAAGGAAGAAAAAGAAAATACGAAGCCAAACCATCATTTTTTACTTCGTTTGGAGGGGCATGAGTATGAATGTACCTGCCATAGAAGTTTCCGTTGTCAGTCAGTTCGGACGTTCCTTCATATGCAGTTTGTGTCACTGTTTCCTTCCCTTTACCAAAAAAAAAAAAAAAAACACAAACAGAACAAAAAAATCATTACTATTGTCAGCGATTCCTCTTATTCAGAACGTCACCCTTGCTCTAAAATGCGCCATGGAAACACTCAACGAATTGTGCTCTGCAACAATCACTGTACTTTGTAGAATATTTTTCTACTAAACGATCTGTTTAATACTTTAACTGAAGATCTCTCATACCGCTTGTACGAGGGAGCTAATTGCTATAAAGTGTAGGAATGTTAGGGTTATCTTTGCATCTGTCTACCTATACCATAAACGCCGAGGGCTTATCCATTATTATTTTGGTTTTCCTATCCCTTTAAATCAGAATTTATAGTGCTATATGAGACTATGGCATGCCATAAAAATGTCCGAAGGTCACATGGCATAATGACGTAAACAATATGGTAGATGCATAGAAACGTTTTTTTCGTAAATGAGCTATTTACTTAGCTCATTCTATTGAAACCATGACATCAATCCATATGCAGAAAGATCATGCGGCTTTATAAACTCAGGTTAGATTTATTGTTCTCCCGTAACACAGATAGATAAGTAAGATACCCTTCATCCCCTAACATCTTATCGGAAACACATGCTTTTGTAAACGATTGACGCAAACTAAAAATGCAAAAAACCTTAAGAATTCTACAATGTGTTTTTATAGCATTTCCCTCCATTGCAAAATCGATCCTCCCTCTTCCCCTCCCTCGTACAAGGGACACCTCCTCCCGTTACCGTCTACTCCACTGTAACATTGTTACAATTTCTGGACAAGCAGACGACTGAAAAATAATATTTTTGCCGTTACAGATAATTTTAATATGCTTTTGAATCAATACATAATTAAAACAAACAATGCTATATCAAATGGTTGCCAGGTTTTGTTTTGTTTATTAGATAAACCTCCTGTTAGCAGGAATGGCCATTTAAAGCTGACAATGCCATTGAAAATATACATTTGAGATTAATTTTTTTTGTTGTTGCAAAATTTGGAAAATAAAATGGAAAAAAAAACTTTATTGTTATTTATTTTTTAATCTCAAGTATATAGTTTTTAACTTGCATTGTTGCATTGTCAGCTTTAAGGAGGACTTCTCATTTGTGAATTGTGTGCGATGTTTGAATGCCCTATATATAAAGCACAAAAAAGAAATTAATTTATTTTTTGGAATTGATTTTATGTATTACATCCCCGATCTAATTGCAATAGACGTTTTCTAATTTTGTAATTTAATTTGCCATGATAATCATGCGGAATATTCATAAATGAAGCTATTTTAATCATTTTTAGCCTATATCTTGATTTTTTAAGACACAATATTAAACTATATTTAACAAACATAATATTTACTGAGAATGTGTATGTTCTTCAGACACATCTTTGAGAGAAATGTAAAGTTTGTTCAAGGATGCGGTCTATGGCTTATACATGAAAAACAAAAAATGGTCAAAATAGTCAACATTTAAACATTTTCATACTCTATTCATGTTAATGTTGGCTAACATAACGAGCTGCACTGCAAGGGTACATAACTATGGTACCAAAGCTGTCGATATTTGAAAGTTAACAATTTAATCACTATATATAGGGATACAATTAAATGTTTGGCCATTTATTTCCTTTTATATGCCCAAATATGGGAAGTATACCTTCTATTTAAAGTATGATTGATGCATGCCGGTGTGTACTACACGCATTATGACAATGGGGTTGTATGGTAATACCGTGCATATGCTTATGTGTTTGGATAGATGGCAGCATACTATTTAATGATAATGTCAATAAAGTTTGATTTCATTTAATTGATCATTTGCATCAATGTTGATGCACTTCAATGGAATAACAATATATTTGGTGATTTGGTTCAGGGGGAGTAACGCTATCATATTCCAATTTTTTTTTTCATCAGTTTTTCAAAGGCTTAAAAATTCAAGCCTATTTTTTCCTAAATGTTTTTTTAGTCTCTTTTTTCCATCTCATAAGAGATAATAATACTTATAAATAATGATCATATAACAAATGATTTATCATACCTGAAAATACCTCTTTTTAATTTTATAAATATGGATTTTCCAAAAAAAAAATTTCAATTTTGTTAAAGAAAAAGAAAACGATAAACATGATAATTATTTTGTACATTTTTCAATGTTTGCATAAATGAAAATATAATTTTTGTTCAGTCTAAATTCACCAAAATGCTAAAACCAATGTCGCCGTAAAAAGGATTTGAGAAGAAAACAACAACCTTTCCATTTTTATAACTATATGGTACCATATGTCAGCTTAAAATAAAAATAAGAAACATCTGACATCGGTCAAATTGTCATCTAAAGATTAAACTATTGGAGGTGTATTTAAGGAAGCAAACAAACAATTTTGCATGCAATTGTTTAATTAATTCGGAAAGATATACCATGTGTCTTCAAACATAATAATGCTGTTAAGAGAACGTGTAACTTATAAAACTCAAAACACATACCGATACATAATCCCAACCTCGATACACATATTTACAACAATTATGTAGCCATGACAACCTAAAGGTAAAATTTCAATTTCATCCTAGCGTTAAGTTATTCTACTGTGAATATTGAATATAATTATAGCAATGCAATTTGTTTGTTTCCTTAAATACCGGAGAGCTGTGTATTCACAGTCTAGCATTTGCTTCTATCGTCCCTAAAGAATGGTAAAGGTACTAGACAACTGTGACATACTTGTCTGATATCACTCTCGTAATTCACAATCCGAAAAGCGTGTGTCTGTTGCGATTTATTTGAGTCACACAAACCGGTTTTCCTTGAATAACTGATACAATGACCGAGGAAAAGTGCAACATTGTAGGTCGGTACAGGAATTTAATCAATCAACTCTAGAAAAATACTGAATTCTAAATCTTCCGGGAAAACGGACATCGAAACCACGATATGTCTAGCTACACGTATGAGCCTGGGTTGTGGGAGTAGGACAAACACAGCATACCTAACTATGTTTATTGGGCTTATAGTATATCAACAGCCGCACGTAATCATTAAAGGGCAACCTCACCTGTATGAAGATTGTTGCTTGTGTGAATGTTTTTCGGGAGACTGCGGTATATATGTGTTGAGTCTCTTTGTCCGTTGTAAGGTGATATCCGTGCATGCCGACATTGGAAGTAAACCCAGGCACTGACTTTATGCTGAGCACTAATCTGGAGCAGAAACTACCACTATTATGGATTATGTTGTATCTCGGCCTGGGGACAGAATCTAGAGCCTACATCACATGGGTGAACGTGTCAAAGGATATATGCGGAAGGAACATGGGCATTTTAAATGATAACGAATAATTATTTTTCGTATTTTGTAATGCTATACAATATTTTTGTGAATATTGGTAAATTTTCATGGTTTCTATTAATAATTTTTTTATTAATTAAAAATAATTTCACCGTTGAACTTTTCATTTCGTAGTAAAACTTTGTAGTAAAAGAGAAGGTCGTTTTCCAAGCCTATAAATACATACCATTCATAGGAATCAACCAATTACCTTGCAGATATGTTATTTCTTTCATACTTACGGGCGTAATACTGGCTGGTCTAGAGCAAAACACTCATGTCGCCTGAGGCTGTATTGCATGGCTACCCATGTAATAAAGCATCGTGACCTCACGGCGTCAACAAAATCTCTATTTCCTCGGTAAAATGTTAACATTTTTTCACAAATATGACTGGATTTACTATAAAAGATACAAACAACGGAATTTGTGTTGAAAATATCACACGTAATTTTTCATGTATGGTAAATGGACTCTCAGTCGTGGATTTCTTCGAATCTATTTCAAATGGCGGGATAATATCGTTGTAATGTTGCAATAAAACGTCGAGGTTTGAAAGAAAAATACTCTTTCATAAGTGGATATGAAGGATAGGGATATTCTACCCTCGGGATCACAAAATGTTACAAAACCTTCGGCACGCCTCGGGTTTTACTACATTTTGTGACCCTCGGGTAGAATATCCCTATATATATAGAATATCCACATATGAAAGAGTCTTATAATATTACATGTGTGTAATAAAAGTGTAATAAATAAAATTTATGAAACTACTTTATTGAATGGGAATACGCAGAAGTCGCATTAGTGTAAATATATTTATTTCCATGTAAGTAAAAGTTAAGCAGTACGAAGTACTGCAATTAAAACGAAGGCGAACATCGGTACTCCTCAGTCTTGTACATTAAATCAAGACTTTAATTGTAATCACGTCTATTCCTATTTCTAATGTATATGACCAGGACATGTGTGTGCCCATCTTATAACTACGTAATCACATATATGTACTATTATTTTAACAGGGTTTTCTTGTTTTGAGATCACAACACAGGGTATTCAAAATGACGGTATTAAAATGAGAACAAATCATCTAGACTAAAGGAAAGTTAATTAAATACAATGATAATTTCTTTCACATTATATTATATAAAGAGGTTTTTCGTATTTGGGGATCATAACAAGGGGTAATCATAACGAAGACAGTACAACCTCCAGAGTAAAGGATAATTCATACAATGGTATTTTCTTGCAGACTTGGATTGACGAGAGAATCGGCTGGGACACAAAGGATTACAATGGACTGGAGGTTATACGGCTCCCAGCCAAGAAGTTATGGCTACCGGATGTTGTGCTTTACAATAAGTAGGTACTAGAGGATCATCCTCAAGTGTAAGTAAGATCAGTGGTAGGTACTAGAGGATCATCCTCAAGTGTAAGTAAGATCAGTGGTAGGTACTAGAGGATCATCCTCAAGTGTAAGTAAGATCAGTGGTATGTACGAGAGGATCATCCTCACGAGTACATGTAAGATCAATGGTAGGTACTAGAGGATCATTCTCAAGTGTAAGTAAGATCAATGGTAGGTACTAGAGGATCATCCTCAAGTGTAAGTAAGATCAGTGGTAGGTACTAGAGGATCATCCTCAAGTGTAAGTAAGATGAATGGTAGGTACTAGAGGATCATCCTCAAGAGTAAGTAAGATCAGTGGTAGGTACTAGAGGATCATTCTCAAGTGTAAGTAAGATCAGTGGTAGGTACTAGAGGATCATCCTCAAGTGTAAGTAAGATCAGTGGTAGGTACTAGAGGATCATCCTCAAGAGTAAGTAAGATCAGTGGTAGGTACTAGAGGATCATTCTCAAGTGTAAGTAAGATCAGTGGTAGGTACTAGAGGATCATCCTCAAGTGTAAGTAAGATCAGTGGTAGGTACTAGAGGATCATCCTCAAGTGTAAGTAAGATGAGTGGTAGGTACTAGAGGATCATCCTCAAGTGTAAGTAAGATCAGTGGTAGGTACTAGAGGATCATCCTCAAGTGTAAGTAAGATCTCAAGTGTAAGTAAGATCAGTGGTAGGTACTAGAGGATCATCCTCAAGTGTAAGTAAGATCAGTGGTAGGTACTAGAGGATCATCCTCAAGTGTAAGTAAGATCAGTGGTAGGTACTAGAGGATCATCCTCAAGTGTAAGTAAGATCAGTGGTAGGTACTAGAGGATCATCCTCAAGTGTAAGTAAGATCAGTGGTAGGTACTAGAGGATCATCCTCAAGTGTAAGTAAGATCAGTGGTAGGTACTAGAGGATCATCCTCAAGAGTAAGTAAGATCAGTGGTAGGTACTAGAGGATCATCCTCAAGTGTAAGTAAGATCAGTGGTAGGTACTAGAGGATCATCCTCAAGTGTAAGTAAGATCAGTGGTAGGTACTAGAGGATCATCCTCAAGTGTAAGTAAGATCAGTGGTAGGTACTAGAGGATCATCCTCAAGTGTAAGTAAGATCAGTGGTAGGTACTAGAGGATCATCCTCTCAAGTGTAAGTAAGATCAGTGGTAGGTACTAGAGGATCATCCTCAAGAGTAAGTAAGATCAGTGGTAGGTACTAGAGGATCATCCTCAAGTGTAAGTAAGATCAGTGGTAGGTACTAGAGGATCATCCTCAAGTGTAAGATCAGTGGTAGGTACTAGAGGATCATCCTCACGAGTAAGTAAGATCAGTGGTAGGTACTAGAGGATCATCCTCAAGTGTAAGTAAGATATGTAAGTAAGATGAATGGTAGGTACTAGAGGATCATCCTCAAGTGTAAGTAAGATCAGTGGTAGGTACTAGAGGATCATCCTCAAGTGTAAGTAAGATCAGTGGTAGGTACTAGAGGATCATCCTCAAGTGTAAGTAAGATCAGTGGTAGGTACTAGAGGATCATCCTCTCAAGAGTAAGTAAGATGAATGGTAGGTACTAGAGGATCATCCTCAAGTGTAAGTAAGATCAGTGTAAGTAAGATCAGTGGTAGGTACTAGAGGATCATCCTCAAGTGTAAGTAAGATCAGTGGTAGGTACTAGAGGATCATCCTCAAGTGTAAGTAAGATCAGTGGTAGGTACTAGAGGATCATCCTCAAGTGTAAGTAAGATCAGTGGTAGGTACTAGAGGATCATCCTCAAGTGTAAGTAAGATCAGTGGTAGGTACTAGAGGATCATCCTCAAGTGTAAGTAAGTAAGAAGTGGTAGGTACTAGAGGATCATCCTCAAGTGTAAGTAAGATCAGTGGTAGGTACTAGAGGATCATCCTCAAGTGTAAGTAAGTAAGATCAGTGGTAGGTACTAGAGGATCATCCTCAAGTGTAAGTAAGATGAATGGTAGGTACTAGAGGATCATCCTCAAGTGTAAGTAAGATCAGTGGTAGGTACTAGAGGATCATCCTCAAGTGTAAGTAAGATGAATGGTAGGTACTAGAGGATCATCCTCAAGTGTAAGTAAGATCAGTGGTAGGTACTAGAGGATCATCCTCAAGTGTAAGTAAGATCAGTGGTAGGTACTAGAGGATCATCCTCAAGTGTAAGTAAGATCAGTGGTAGGTACTAGAGGATCATCCTCAAGTGTAAGTAAGATCAGTGGTAGGTACTAGAGGATCATCCTCAAGTGTAAGTAAGATCAGTGGTAGGTACTAGAGGATCATCCTCAAGTGTAAGTAAGATGAATGGTAGGTACTAGAGGATCATCCTCAGTGTAAGTAAGATGAATGGTAGGTACTAGAGGATCATCCTCAAGTGTAAGTATGATCAGTGGTAGGTACTAGAGGATCATCCTCAAGTGTAAGTAAGATGAATGGTAGGTACTAGAGGATCATCCTCACGAGTACATGTAAGTAAGATCAGTGGTAGGTACTAGAGGATCATCCTCAAGTGTAAGTAAGATCAGTGGTAGGTACTAGAGGATCATCCTCAAGTGCAAGTATGATCAGTGGTAGGTACTAGGGAATCCGTCAGCCTATGACGAGGGAACTTAAATTCCATTGTAAAGTTTCTTATTCATTTCTTTTTACTGACGAGAATGATTTCATCTGTGCCGCACATGGATCTATCTTAGACTCATATAAGGCCGAAAACGTCTTTTGACAATAAATAAAGCAAATCTGTGTAAATGTAGAGTGTAAACTAAGAAAGTTTATTTAAATTATCATAGACGCAATATCTTTTCGAAGCGTGGACTAAAAGTAGTCCTGTCTGGCACTGGGGTGTGTATTTATACGACATTTCGCTAACACTATTTTAACGCAACTCATCTTTTGTTGACTTCATATTGGGACTATTTAAATGTATGGCAGTATTCCCGTAACATTTTTGTGTATGATGTGTGTATTATGTTAGAATTAAGACAGGTGAGATTATAAGACTCTTTCATATGTGGATATGAAGGATAGGGATATTCTACCCGAGGGTCACAAAATGTAGTAAAACCCGAGGCTTGCTGAGGGTTTTGCAACATTTTGTGATCCCGAGGATAAAATATCCCTATCCTTCATATTCACTTATGAAAGAGTATTTTTCTTTCATACCTCGACGTTTTATTCCACCTATAATATCCCGCCATTTTGAAATAGATTCGAAGAAATCCACGACTGGAAGTCAATTTTCTATACACGAAAAAATACGTGATACTTTCAACACAAATTCTATTGTTTGCATCTTTTATAGTAAAACCAGTCATATTTGTGAAAAAAAATGTTAAAATTGTACCGAGGAAATAGAGATTTTGTTGAGGCCATGACGTCACGATGCAGCCTCAGGCGACATGAGTATATTGCCCTGGACCAGCCAGTATTACACGTGTAGGTATGAAAACATATCTTTTATGTCAATGATGTGATATTACATGTATGATGCTTGTTGTTATGTTTCAGTGCGGATGACTACACCTCCGGGTTTATGCCGATTAATGCTATGGTGAAATACAACGGAGAGATTTTCTGGTCCCCACCGACACGTCTCCGTAGCTCCTGTAAAGTTGATATCACTTACTTCCCCTTCGACAGCCAGATATGCAAACTAAAATTCGGGTCATGGACGTACCCTAAGGCCCAGGTAGATTTGGTTAATATGAGCGGCCTTGTTGACCTCACCACGTACACGACCAACGGCGAGTGGATGCTCAAGGAGTACTTCATTACACGTAATGAGATCGTGTATCCGATTGGTCAAGACATCTACCCTGACGTCACAGTGATCATCGTCATTCAAAGGAGAATCCTGTACTATATCCTTAACATCATCTTTCCATGTTTCTGGCTAAATGTGCTCAGCGTCCTGACATTCTGTTTACCGCCAGATGCTGGAGAGAAAATCAGCCTCAGTATAACAGTACTGCTGTCTTACTCCGTATTCATGTTACTGGTGGCGGAAAGCATGCCCCCGACGTCCGAGTTTTGTACCATTAATAGGTGAGTATTGTTGTCCGAGTTTGTATCCTTAATAGGTGAGAATGGTGTCCGAGTTTGTATTATTGATAGGTGAGTATGGTGTCCGAGTTTGTGCATTAAAAGGTGGTATTGTGTCCGAGTTTGTATCATAATAGTGAGTATGAGTCGAGTTGTGATTAATAGGTGTACGAGTTTGTATCATTAAATAGGTGAGTATTGTGTCCGAGTTTGTACCATTAATAGGTGAGTATTGAGTCCGAGTGTGCGATAAAAGTGGTATTTGTCCTTACCATTAATGGTGAGTATTGAGTCCGAGTTTGTGCCATTAATAGGTGAGTATTGTGTACCGAGTTTGTATCATTTTAAAATAGGTGAGTATGGTGTCCGAGTTTGTATCATTAATGTGGTATTATTAATAGGATAAATAAGTAGTTGGTGTCCGAGTTTGTATCAATTAATAGTGTATGGTTAGTTGATTATAGTGTTGTATGTTGTCGAGTTTGTATCATTAATAGGTGAGTATGTTGTCCGAGTTTGTACCATTAATAGGTGAGAATGGTGTCCGAGTTTGTATCATAATAGGTGAGAATATTGTCCGAGTTTGTATCATTAATAGGTGAGTATGTTGTCCGAGTTTGTACCATTAATAGGTGAGAATGGTGTCCGAGTTTGTATCATTAATAGGTGAGTATATTGTCCGAGTTTGTATCATTAATAGGTGAGTATGGTGTCCGAGTTTGTATCATTAATAGGTGAGAATATTGTCCGAGTTTGTATCATTAATAGGTGAGTATGATGTCCGACAGTGCGCTATTTATGTTTATGTTTAAATTTCCATTCCTACGTGTAATACTAATGTCTATTAACACAGCTTCATCGTAACTTCATAATATTGCTTTATTACAACAGACACATTACTTTTTTAGAATATCCGTTAAACTGTAAGCGTGGATATGAAAAAAAAAAGAATTTATGCAAGGCACGTGGGTGGGGGTTTGGGTTGGAGGTCTTTTTACGGCAAAAATTTTGTCTGGCGTAAAACTGTATTTTAACATTTGTCGATGAAAGTTTGATATTGCATCTATCGTGAAAACAAAAATGTTTCAAAACGTAACACATATAAGTCATGAAATAACAGCTCGTGAAGATATGCATATTGACACTGAACCCACACGGATCCTGGAATATTTGTCGATATCATACTGTAAAAGAATCTGAAGTATAATTAAAACATCTTCAGTTATTAATATGCCCCCACCTCCATCATTGTCTCCAAATCAGCCTAATTATATTAGGGATAAAACTACACCCGTATGATGAGTTTCTGAGACATTAAAGTACACTAGCGGACTAAAGCACGCCGATCAATGCCTTCCAGATCGGCAATGGGTTATTAAAGCATGTTGTCGTTCGTTTTCATTTTAGGGAACCCCGTGGGTTAATAACAGTATTCTCACGCAAGGCTAACTCTACGCATTTACTTTGTATCGGAAAAGTCCATCTATTATGTAATTATAATATTTATGTGTACAGCTCGGAGTTTAAGCGCAGGATTAGCCGTAAATGCTCACAGATCGGCGACGCCAGGGGCTGCCGTTCGGTCCAAACTATTACGAGATAAGGCTTGCAAGCTGTTCGACAGCCTTCGCCACAAACCTAGCAATAAGGATACTTAAGCCTACTGCTGCATTCATCACAATTTTGATTCCGCTCTGGACGAAGGAAAATTGGTGAATTTTCTACACCCAACGATCTTTTAAAACACAAATTAACTTCTGAATACCAATTTTCCAGTTATGATTCGACCACAGGAATAGATAATGGTCCTAAGACTTGAAGGAAATAACATAATTGCGTATTATTTGACGCCATAGAACGTCACTGAAGCGATGAGTGTCTTAAGTGCGGAGACGAAATTTTGGTGGGTTTCACATTACAATATATTATACAACTATACAATGCATACTATATTAATCCATTATATAACTGTTAGATATTTCTCACAGCTGCATATCGTACGAAGGATCATTTTGAAAATTTGAACGCAATGCAACGTAACGCAAAAAAGTCGTCATAACGCCTTTTTAATTACTACGGTCATCTTGGTGCATGATTCTGGATTTATGTTTGTAGCGTTATCTATAGTCACGACTTTTCAAAAAATACATTGTAACGAATTTACAAAAGGCGTTTTAACGATTTTATCCGCAAGTTATTGCTAGTTTGAAAAGGTTACTACGACCTTACAAGTCTTTTTCGCGTTATAACGCGATTTTACATATTTTGTGTTTACTATTCGAAATTTGCAGTGATTGCGTTACCATCGAAAAAAATTATGTCAACAAACTGTTGTTTCGTTTCCTTAGAATGATGTCACTTTTGTGTACGAGTAGTAAATAATGGTTCGATCACTTATTTATAAACATCCAGTCTTTAATCTTTATGTAGCGACACGTCTCTTTTCAAGAAAAAAATGTTTCCGTGTGTTTGGTATCTATGTTTTCTTCTTGTGTATGGAAAGTATTATTAAGGTTTACTGTATCATTTAAATGTAATATATTATCTGGTGAATATTCAGAAATCCAAGAAGGCCATCACGAAACCATGTGAACGGCCAGACATTCGATTTTCATTAAAGCTTCGAACGCTAGCATTACTCATGCAATGCATATCTTTAAGTGTTCCCGCGGATGTTTCAAATTTATGGTTCACATGTACAAGTTTCAATGTAAATGCGCAGAGAAATGTATAATGATACATGATGCACATCGAACATGTTTACAAGGCATATCTCATTAATCTGTATATCATTATTATGCTACGCCTGAATTCAGGGAAATATTTCTGATGGATTTACTATTGTGACTTCATCTGAACTACATTTTGTATTAGGTTTGTGTTAAAAAGATGTTTGATTGCCAATTCTTATTTATTGTTCAGGTATCTACTTGACGGTTTCGATGGCGCTGGCCTCCATCTCTGTCATCTTGACGGTGTTTGTCCTGAAGATCCATCACTGTGCTCCACATCAGCCCCGTGTACCACGCTGGGTGAGGCGTTTGGTCCTGGACATCATCGGAGGGATGATGCAATGTACGTGCCTTAAAACCCAGAATAGTCTCGGGGGCAGAACGCGAGCAGGAGAAATACACGGACCCGAGGAATCAGAAATCTTATCAAAGCTTATGAACGATATAGCAGCAACGAAACACAATAATAGACGGCGCTGCCAACCCAAAGACTCCTACATGACAACGCAGAGCGAGGCTGGCAGCGTCATAGCTGATCTAAGAGGAAGCAGTTTCCTTTCTGATCTGCGAGGAAGTCTCAATATGTCGAACCGCAATTCATATGTTGATGATCATAACGGGAACAATGACGGTCTGACAGACGGTAGGAAAGGCATCATGGAGGATGTTCTCAAATACTTACAGTGCATGCTAGCCAAAAATGACCAGCAGGACCTTGAGGCTGAAGTACTGGACGAATGGAAACAAGTAGCTACTATCGTGGACAAAGCATTGCTATGGACTTTTCTGGGTATTACCCTGATATCGACACTAATAATACTTATCATCATTCCCCTCACCACTTACTCTATGACAGGCGGGCTTTAATACAAGAGAACACCTCTTACAGGCGGGCTTTAATACAAGAGAACACCTCCTACAGGCGGGCTTTAATACAAGAGAACACCTCCTACAGGCGGGCTTTAATACAAGAGAACACCTCCTACAGGCGGGCTTTAATACAAGAGAACACCTCCTACTGGCGAGCATTAATACACGACAACACCGTCTACAGGTGTGCTTTAATACAAGAGAACACATCGTACCGGCGAGCATTAATACACGACAACACCGTCTACATGCGGCACTAATACACCACAACACCGCTTTCCCTATAACAGACGGGCTTTAACACACAACAGCGCCTTCTCTCTAATAGGCCGGATTAAATAAATTACAACACCGCCTATAGACGGGCTTTAAAAAACGACATACACAACAACATCAAACACTCAATGACAGACTGGCTTTAATATACGACAACACCGCTATAGACTGGTTTTATCAAAGAACAACACCGCCTATAGACGGGCTTTAATAAACAACGTAGATTAAAGATGGGCTTTAATAAACAACAACACCGCATATAGGTGGGCTTTAATAAACAACAACACCGATTACACTATAACAGACAGGAATATATAGCCTTATGGCTGGCGGTTTGAAATGTGACGGACGAATTTTGTTTCTTTACATGTTAAAATGTCAAAACGGTTGGTTCTATAAATTCATGTTCACTTTTTGTGTACATACAACACAGTTTCATTTTATACACAACTATTGTGATGAGTTCAAATTGCACAATTTATTTGTAAATAACCAATAGTTGGATATACGGATGGCACTTTGTGTTACTGCCTGACTATGCTCAGATGAAGTAGGGTTTTGTTGTTCGAATTACTCATGTGTATTATATATAGTCAGCGGTATATTTATGTTCAGTAAAAGTGAATGTCCTTCTTTTAAAATCAAAGGGGATCTACGAATGTTCCTGACACCCCTGAGAGTTGTTAATGATGATTCGGTGCTAAATCTTTCTAGTAGAAGAAAATGTAGTAATGTAGTAAAATGTAGTAATCTGTAATTGATCATTAAATACAAAATCATTTGGGATACAACATAACACATCAGATGACAAGGAATGATGTGGAGGCATGACTACTAGAACAAACTCAAGTGCTACATATGAACAGTAGAACATTGATTAGACGTAACTGTCGTAAAACAGCATGGTATTATTCCGGATAATTTATTTCGTAGTTGGTATATATTCACCGCAAAATAGCAGGCTGGTTGGTTTTTCTTTGATCATCGTACTTTTGTTCTGATATCAAATTGATCAGGTAACTCTCTTTGCAAAAGTTATGAAAAAATATAACAGTTTGTCAGACTCATTTTAAATAAAATACCAAATATATTTAACTATTTCATAACTTTTACTACAAGTAACGTTATAAATTTGATATTAGCACAAACGAGTACAACCCAGTCGAAATATAAAAAAAATATGTTAAACCCCCTTATAGATTATCACAGACAGCAATCAATCAAAATAAAATGTCAAGTCTACATTTATATCTTTAAAATTATTCAATAAAATATCAACCAAGATATATGACGACACATTATTATTATTTCCCTCACAGTATCTATTTTGAAGATATTTAGGTTTGGCATAAATGATAAACCAACCTGAAGAGTCGTCTTCTGAGTATTTATTTACCTGTGCAATACGCTTGTGTCACTAGGGACGTTTCGTAGGCAAGATGTTCGTGAAGAATTGACGACGGCTGAGCAGGTCTACCTTTTTATATGTTTTTTCCTATTTTAGATTCTGGCAAATTTATTAACTTGCAAAATTTGAAATATTGACTTTGGGATTGATCTTAGGTTATTACTTCATTCTTCAAGGTTAGATTAACAATGTAATGACCTCAACTAAGGTCCATAATTGAAATACTGATTACGTGGTGTTAATAGCGCCACAGACAAGACTACAATCCGCTGTCAGTCGAGGGATAACCAAATATATCTTTGGATGTTTTCTTTAGTTTTTACTTGTATATCATTTAGTTGAGGTCACTATATGGAGTTTTCTAAAGAGAGAAAATTACTTCCTCCGTCAATATATACCGAAGTTATTCTTATATCCAGGTATTATCCGAAACAAACGAGGGTTTCAATATTTTGAATTATTCTCACCTACAAGTAAATCTACAATGTATGTGAAATAAAGTAAAAAAAAACACACATCAGAATTGTTATATTTTTTAATTTAAAAATTGTACTGAATATTTTCTCATTGAAATAAGAAAAGAAATTCAGCAAAATGTGCAGCAATACTATGACCACAATTCGGACTTTGACATGACTATTCACTTTGAAAAAAATTGTTTAAAATGTCTGTTCGCGTGGATTCACACAAAAAACATGCAACTCTACATGCCTTACTACAATATATCTGTGTATTTGTTTTGAGTAACTTACAGAAATAGCGTCCACTCTTTAGCCATCAACACACGAGGTTGTGTGATAAGTTATGTAAATGTCTAGAAGTTCCCATCATGTAAAATACCAGACTGTATCCCAGTTATCGCTTGGCGCAATCTATTACTTGTGTAAAAAAACCCAGACTGTATCCCTGTTGTCGCCTGTCGCAATTTATTACTTGTGAAACCAATTTTGGTGACATGTCTTGTTATTCGAGTCCAAAATTTAAAAGATAAGTTGGCATAGGTCATTTAAAGATGCTACACCGCCGACAAATGGTATTTTCTGCATAAAGTTAAGAGTAGACGAATTATTCTTTTTTATTCAGTTGCAAAAGTTACACTTACATCACACCATTATCGTTTCTTATTTTATATCAATATGAAAATATAATGAATACTTACTGTGCCTGGAAAAGAAGTGCTTGGCATTATGCCGTATGTGGAATCAAGTAATTATTACGCATCCACCAAAACAAAATGAATTATCTTATGTTAATTTTTGTGTTAATTAGACATACCATACATCTACATGATTTACAACAATTATAGCTTAAAGGATGAGTACCATTTATGCTGTGTCGGCGTGGAGCATTTTTAACAACACACCTTTCATGTAATACCAATAAGTTATGCGTAACAATCTAAGTTTGACATTTTTGGACTTGAACATGTATTTCATGTAACATATCAAACGTGCAAAGGTAAGGTTGTCGATAGACTTACCTAAAAATTAATAATGCACATATGTATTCTTAGCTTCTATGTACTTCAAGTATAGTATTACATACCACTTTATATCTAAGAAAATTCCACGAAACCCATAAATAGATGCAGATACCAGTGATGGTATTTTGATATCTTGGACTTGATATGGGTTATATTTAATAATTAAAGGATTGTTAGATTGCATTTATTGGAGATATAAATGCAATCTGGGTGGCAGATAAATAGAATATAGCCTGTTAAGCCACCCAGATTGCATTTATATCTCCAATAAATGCAATCTAATAATTCTTTAATTGTTATATTTACATTTTACTTTCTAGTTCAAAGTAAAGCATAATTCAGATGCGAGTGAACATTTGAATTTCCCGCTTCAGCCATTTAACCTCAACAGCCAAGTTCAATGTGTTAAAAAATAGTCCATATAAAAAAATTGAAAAGATAACAAAGTTTCAATGTTTTTCAATAGCTTTTCAGTTTATTTCAATTATCCAGCAAAGATTTTTTTTAAGTTTCATAAAAATGGTTCATTCAACTTACTGTCAATTTTTCGGCGCGGACTAACATGTGTCAGTAAACAAGACTCAAATTCATTTATATAGATATTACTACACCAAGTCTAGGCTGCATTTATTGGCTCATAATGCAATTTCAGAGTAATGGGAGTCGCAGTGGCAAAATGTAAATATTGGATAATAATTATACATTGATATACACTCGGCTCCGTTTTATACTTGATACTATACATGGATAGTGTAAGGGAGAATAATCCTGTACAGTTAATGTCAGGTAAGCACATATATATTATACGCTAATCTGACTTCATGATTAATTAATTAAGTGATCGCCGGAAACAAAATACTTTCAATTTTATCGTAATTAGTTGATACAGGTAGTTATATAGGTTAATAAATATTTCACTGAGATTATAGATGTGCCAACCGGAGTATGTAAATCACAACCATAGGACTCCCCCGAACGACCCACAGTTCCTCCCCCTTAACAACATACATAACATATCAATCACACTGCAAAGCACTTTGACATTATCTTAAACACCCATTAGGCTGACAGGTAGATACAGGTAACTGTTTTTAATAAACAAAATACATTTATTCTTAAGGAACAATACACAGACGACATCGCCATAATGCACCCGGAACATTACTAGTTACAATTGTTTCAAAAGAGTCATTATCGTAAAAGAATTCAACAATCATTTGCATATGCAGTTGATAAAGTAGTTAAATTACTCCTTAAATTAAATCAACAACCACCTAGTATGGATTTTCACTTACTTGCACATACAATTCATTCTCATATAACGTTATAGTGTTTTGTTTTTAATGGATTGTATCACGTGTCAGCTTTTTAAGAATACAGTTTTTACAATTATTAAATAAGCTTTAAGTCACTTGACATTTTTGGTGATAAAACGACGTAAATAGTTTGAAAATACTGCAGAAAAAATACAAACAATAAAATGAGAAGAATGCAATTGAGCGTAGATATTAGGGATTTGTTGAACATAACAAAGTTAATAAAAAGTGTCAAAGTTCAAACAATCGCTCTTTATACATGCTATAGACACTAGTTAACATATAATGGCATGACTATTTGGTGATAGAAATATGTACCGATCCCTGTGGACTTACAAAACTAAAATGTACATTGCAAAATGAATTTTTTTTTTTTATTATTATTATTTTTTTTTTTTTATTATTTTTTTTTAATGCAAGCAACAAAACAATCTAAGAGTCGAAAGTGATATCTAAGGTTAGGCTCGATGCATAGACACTTACACCTATGAGTATAAATTATCACTAGTTTAAACAGGGTCTTAAACCTTTACATAGTGAACTGATTAGAAGTACATATGTATAAACATGGCAGTAGACAATAGAATGAAATGGTAACAGGGATATTACTGATCAATATAACCAGTCTGGTAGAATTTTCAAATATAATCCAAAATCAATTTAATGGTAATGTTCATGAAATTCAAACAACCAAAGAAGTTTTCTCTCACCAATAAAATTTTCTGAGCAAACACGTCCACAGTTTTGAATTACGCATAAAAACCTTGATGAGGAGTTGAACCGGAAGAGACTAACAAGAATAAATGGATAATGATGACGTAAAAAGAACATTTTACAAAATATTATTCTTATGATTACATCGTCATGTCATAACTTTAAACAGAGGGTAAATAACGAAATGTTTTCAATGATATGAAAAGATGTATGAAGACATTCATGAAATCTTTCTTTTTCTCAACTTTGTTTTTCTGCGGCTGTTTTTTTCCTTATATATACCCATAGTATATTATTGTAATCCTGAAGATTTAGACACCCCATGATATTGTACGGTGAAATTTATGTACGTTTGGGCATTGCACATGCGAGCTACAGTTCCTTCATTACATGTAGTTTTAGTAAAAAAAAATCATGTCTTTTGAAATAGGATTAACAAAAATGAAATGTACGATGTTGTTAAAGAAGCTCCACCGCCGAGATAGCATAAACGATACTCTTCATAGTTATATATGTCTACTTAACACACAAGTATATATAAACTAATTTAGTTTGCTCTTGGCGGATGCGCAATCAGTACTTCATTCCATATAGGACAAAGTGGCATGGATTTTTATTAATTGATCTATATCTTAAAGTAAAATAAGAAGCTCAAACTTTGCAATGGTGGTAATAGTGAAAAGTGCGCAACTTTTGTAACAGAAAAGCTACTAATTTGTCTGCATCAGTTTTATAATAGTGAAAAGTGCGCAATCCGTCAGTAGTATAGCATCTTTAACAGATTGACTTAATTCTCATAGCAAACAAACGAGAGGTCTCCCAGGACGAAGCAATGGTGGTATGAATTAACTGATTTATTTCAGTTTCAAAATATCGTGTTACTACGAATATTAAATACCAAAAACAACAGGCATGACTTATGTTAGTAAGTATGAGTATAGCATCTGAAGTTTTAAACAATCTTGGACTGAAATCTGCATCAAAGGAAGCTAGTATTAGTTGCAAAGATGCCTCTTGATTGTCATGGCTGGTTGTAGACGCAGTTGTCCCTTAGTGGATTATCTTATTATGGAATACGTGTCATAAATATAAATACCACAGTTTTATGGAATAAAATATAACATTATGAAATTATAATTTATTTCAAAATATTTTATTGGTAATATAATAAATATAATCATAATAATTAAATAGATCATAAATATAATAAAGTACAATGTATTAGCAGTTGGATTGGACAACAGGCAAAGCCTATGCAAATCCGTTCCAAAAATCATGAATTAATGAAATTATAATCTGTAAAGTAATAAATTCCATACAATATGCTCTGATATTTTTTACATTCATATTACTGATTCATTTGGGGATTGCTGCTTGAAAGTAGAGGCCGAGATGGCAGAATGGTTAAGATTTTCCGATATATTACCACAAACACGCTACCTCTCTGGATCGCAAGTTCAAATCCCATATTTTGCAGTTGCCAGGCACTAATCGCTGGTCGATAATTTTCTCCTGGTACTCCTCCACCGACTTTAAATAGGACGTGAAGGTTAATATATCTATACCACGTACAAACAAACCAAATGGGAGTTATATATACATATTGGGATTTATGATGCGGAAAGAGGGTTAATTCCCTAATGAGGAAATATAGTTATATAATTCACAATTTACATCAAATCATTTTTTCACAGTACAAATATTTTATTCCCCCAGCTGTATATGATGTGTAGATACATTTGTAGCATTGCAAAAATATACATACATATCAGTGGTTTGGTGAGAGCTTCCAGGGTTGGGGTGCCCTGGGGGTCAACTCCCCAAACAATATTGTCCTCGCTCGGGAGGGCTCTCGCACAGCATGCAGCAATTTAAATAATATATATAATTTTTGAGAGCCATTATAGTTAAAGGAACATAACTTTTGGAAATTTTGTAAAAAGGGGAAAAACTTTTTAAGAAAATTACATGTGTATTGAGTATTCTGTTCACATTAAGATTTGGAATTTAATTGTTTTTGTTTAATGTTTGAAGTGGAGAGAATAAAATATATGTATAAACAAACAAAAACTAGCACAAAAAGACACACACACACATAAAGAATTAAAGACAATACACAAACAAAACAGAAAGGATTCAAATCATACAATTGTCATCTTTAAGTACTACAACATAAAAAAAATCATACAAAAACACCGATTGGCATATTTCAAGAACTATTTAAAAATATATTTCCGATTGATCCATAATTGATCAAATTTCTCAATACTTCCATTTTTAATTGACAGTTTTTTTCAAGATCGTTGTTTTTTCTTGATACAGAAAAATATAAAACTTCATATAACGAATAATGAAATTGAGAGGTATTGACAATTTTTCAGTCTCACCAAAGAGTATTGTTTCTAATTTAAATTCCACCATATTATTAGTTTTTCATACATTTTTTCTTTTCATATTTTGCCATATTTCAAAAGATTTTTGACATTACCAAAGGACATGTTCTATTGTTTTAACTTCTGCATTACAGATATTACATATATTATTTTCATAAATAAATTTTCATATAATTTTTAAGTAATTATTTACAGGGAGTATATGGTGCGTAACCTGGAACCATTGTATTGATGTATCTTTGGTAATTTGAAAAGGTATTTTATATTAGTTTATCCAGTGTATGTTTCTAAAGACAGCTTGTTGCTTTCATTTATGCTCTGATGTTATCAAACATTTATTTTTTCCAATTAAACAAAAATACATGTCTTTACATCCCTTAATACTTTTAAATAAAATATGAATTTGGCTAGGTATAAATGGTCTATCTAGTTTACAAATTAAGGTTCAAATTTAGATTCTTACATATTTTCTTGATACAACTGCATATACTTCGGTAAAGCAAAAAAATGTTCTGATTCTATTCAGAATCTTTGTTTGAAATCATTAAAAGAAAGAAAATTATTCTCTTTGTCTAATAAATCAAAAACAATTTGAACACCTTTATGAAACTATTTTTTGTTGAAAAATTATTTATTATCACAATCGAATTAAAATTTGTTGTTCATTATCTACTCCGTACACTCTTTGTGTACGGAGTAAATAATGAACATCGAATTTTAATTAGATTGATTTATTATCAATGCAAAAAAAAGGTTGTACCATAAAGGAAGTCTTAAAAATTCTGAAGAAGTTCTCACCTGTGCTGCTTCAGATACTCTAACCCATGCCTTGAAAACATGCTTCCAAAATGTTATTTTTAATGAGAATAGCTAGTACGTCAGCAACAAGTAAAAAAGGTATGGGGAGACAGGATCACCTTGTCTGCAACCTCTCTGTATATTAAAAAATTCTGAAACAATTTGTGTTACTGCTGAATATAAGACTCTTTCATATGTGGATATGAAGGATAGGGATACTCTACCCGAGGGTCACAAAAAGTAGTAAAACTCGAGGCTTGCCGAGGGTTTTGCAACATTTTGTGATCCCGAGGGTAGAATATCCCTATCCTTCATATCCACTTATGAAAGAGTATTCTTCTTTCATACCTCGTCGTTTTATTGCAATTTTACAACTCTAATATCCCGCCATTTTGAAATAAATTCGAAGAAATCTACTTCGAGTGAAAGTCTATTTTTCATACAAAAATCCGTTGTTTGCATCTTTAATAGTAAAACCAGTCAAGTTTGTGAAAAAAATGTTAAAATTTACAGAGGAATTGGAAATGTTGTTGATGCCATGACTTCACGAGGCTTTATTGCATGGGTAGCCCTGCAATACAGCCTCAGGATGAATGAGTGTATTGCCCTAGACCAGCCAGTATTACACCCGTAGGTATGAAAGAAAATGTAATATTATATATTGTCATTACCCATCTATTGGTGCTTTCTACGAAATTAAAAAAAAATTATTACTTTATGTAAAAAAATCCCATGAGACCGAATAAAATGTTTTTTTCAAAATCTATAAAAATTATAAGTCCATGTATATTATTTAATTCTGAATAATTCATAATGTCGTTAATGAGTCTAGTATTCTCTCCAATATAACGTCCGCTTAAAAAACCTGTCTGAGTTTCCGAAATTAAAAAATCTGAAACTGACTTCAGCCTGTTTGCTATGCAAGCTGATGCTAATTTATACACGACGTTCAACAAAGTAATAGGTCTCCAGTTTTTTTTAAGAAATACCTAGCTTTATCTCCCTTAGGTATGCAGGTGATAGTTCATCTTTGGTGTAGCCAAAAATTCGTGATATAATAAGGAAACATTTAAGATTTATCCAGAAAAATCTTTAGCAGCATATTTTCATTTAATACTTGATTAAATGTATTTTCCTCAATTACATATAATAGTGGTATGATTTCTAATGATACTAGAAAGCATATATATTCGGTAATATTTGCTCTATAGCTCCCATGAAAGTATGAACACAATTACATATTAAACATGAAGGAAAAGGGTATTCTAACCGAGTGAACATGACATGTGGGAATCCCCGAGACATGTCGTCAGAGCTCTTATACTTTTTGAATCCACAGATCATTGATGTGAATGTCCCTATAATGCCATCACGGACCTCACATTCATCCCAAATGATCCACTGATTTCTTCGCAAACATGCAGAATATAAAGAGAGCACAAAATGGATATGTTCAATAAAAAATGATCTGGTGGACTTGCTACAAGAAACGGCGTGTGATGCTTACGATGTAGAAGTGCACAAAACACCGCCGTTTGACTCGGGTTTTTTTTTTCAGCAGACGCACAATCAGATAGGGGTACTATGACTGATACGGAACACACCGTCTTCAAACACGTATGATAAAGTTAGCAGAAGAAGTGTCACAACCTTCCGCGACAGGGCCAGAATATGGAAATGGAAAAAAAACCTCGCCTGGTTATCAGATATATTTTCAAATAGAATGCCAGAAGATAAAGGAAAATATGCAACGGATAACCATCTACGTCCGGTAAAGGGATTTTCTTCAGGCACCCAAAACAACAAGTATAGCAAATTTAACAACGACTTGAAAAGTCGAGATTTACCTTTTTCAGAATACAGATGAAACAACACTGAATGGTTAAGTTTCCTTGGCTTGCACTCTCTAAGCAATGGCAATGCTGCGAAAGCAGTAAGACGAACGGTGTGGTTTGTATACTTACATACAGCTTCAAACGTCATCAACTTTTATATTAGATAGAAAAGATCAGTCACAAATAAAAAATAGTTTAATTAATAAAGATATATGTGAAAAGACGCCTTACTCCTTCCAAAACAGTTTTCACAAATACTGAGGAACCCAAGATCTAGTGTATAATGAGTATAGAACACAGCACACATCACAAAGAGTGGTGTAGTTGATTCATTGTAAAGGAGTCAAATATAGAACATTCTGAAGAAGCTTGCATAGGAAATCCATCCTAAGTATCGCTAGGTAAGTAATTATGTGTTATATGTGTTTCGAGTACACCTTTCCGACAGATCTTGTGACGTTACAAACCCCGTATATTTGTGACGTTCTAGACCTCTATAAAGCTCATTTTGATTTTATAATTAACTCAACATATAATTCTAAGATAAAACCCGGACTTCTTGGTCATATCTATGAGTGTAATCGTATACATTCATATAATGGCATGCTAAAATGTAGTGTCAGCTATCCATTTATTCTGAGAATAAAGGAGGCAGAAATTATAATACAATATTTATATCAGAAAACATGTATTTGTTGTACTGCAATAATTAATAATTAATAACTCTTTTTGTCATTCCAATGAAACAGGTGTTTACTGTATATTTTGTGACAGTTACTTCGCTTACCACATATGTTGTCTGTCTCATATATTAGACTTTGCTTATCCATAGTCGGTGACACCGTACGTCCTGTGACATCCCTTCATGTGCATTGTATACCCAAAAGATCTATTAGCCCTGTGACATCTCTACATTGTATGTCCCGAATCCTTATTAGCCCTGTGAAAATCAACCCTGTGATCGCCCTACATTGTATACTCCGAATGTTCATTAGCCATGTGACATCCCTACATTGTATATCCCGAAGCCCCATTAGCCCAATGACATCCCTATATTGTATATCCCGAAGGCCTATTTGCTCTGTGACATTTCTACATTGTATACCCAAAAGGCTCATTAGCCCTGTGACATCCCTACATTGTATACTCAAAAGGCTCATATCCCGAAGCCCCATTAGCCCTGTGACAATTAAGCCTTGTGATATTTCTACATTGTAAACCCAAAAGGCTCATTAGCCCTGTGATCTCCCCACATTGTATATTCCGAAGCCCCATTTGTCCTGTGACATCTCTATATTGTATATCTCCGAATTGTATATCCCGAAGACTCAATAGCCCTGTGACATCCCTACTTGGTATATCCCGAAGGCTCATTAGCCCTGTGATCTCCCCACATTGTATATCCCGAAGCCCCATTTGTCCTGTGACATCTCTATATTGTATATCCCGAAGGCTCAATAGCCCTGTGACATCAGTACATTGTATACTCCGAAGGCTCAATAGCCCTGTGACATCCCTACATTGAATTCTCCGAAGGCTCATTAGCCCTGTGACAATTAGTCATGTGGCATCCCTACACTGTATACCCTGAAAGCTCATTAGCCCTCTGACGTTCTTACATTTCTATGTATATTCTGAAGGTCTGTTTTCCCTTAAGCATGTAAGTCCTTTAGTCTGAAAATAATTAAATATTGTAAAGCTAATAGCTCATGTTATTCATAAGCTTTGTTAGTTCGGTCTGTTTTCCATGATTTTATAAAGCATTATTATAACGTCACCAATATGTATTAAAGTGTTTTATTAAAGTTTATTTTAATAGAGCATTTTAGAATACAAAAATACACTTAGATTAAAGAAGACATCACAAAAGAAAACGGAAACTGTTCAGTGTTGAGACGATGGCATGATATTAAAATGTTTAATAAAAGTTGAAAGGAAAAGCGCAGCACAGCACGTCTCCTATGAAAGTACATTTGGTATTAGCCTGTCTGTATCGGAGAGTTAATATCATTTATAGGTCAGCTTCAATATCAAAGTTATGACAAAGTTGAGCAGATTGTATAGACTCAACCAAATGGCCGCCTTATAATCAAGTTGTGGAGTCTACAACAGAAACTGTACGATACACTGAAGTTCATTATTTCATCATCCTTATTGGCTTCGACTTGGTTAACACTTTCTCATCAATAGTCCTTATTTAATAGTGTGTAAAACACTACATGTTGAATTAAATCAATTCATTCTTTGTAAGCGTAACTGCGTTTTAATAGTTTGTCGTTTGTTTTGTCAGCAGTAGCCCGTGACGACAAGATGGCGAGGCTATGAAGTAATGTGCACAGCTATAGCGGTGACTTGAAGCTGTTTGGGTGCATACTATCACTGCTCTAGATGATATATTACATAATTTGAGGGTATTGTCTTTCGGATATCAATTATTGGCGCGACAGGCCATAAATCTACATGCACCAGATAATATCTTAAATATCCCTGATGTCTTCTAAATAAAATTTTCTGTACAAAGCAGTAGAGAAAACAACATCAATGGTGATATTTAAGTAAAGTTAGTAAGAAACGTAAGATTTCAGGCAGACACATGCTCATTGGGTTTTAATGGTGTCTAGTTACAAATATAGGTTAAATTATCAACATAAAAAGTAGGTCAATTATGTAGTTATTCGGCTGGCTATTTCGGGATGACAAGAAAGAATACATAACATAAAATTTCGATAATAAACATGAATCGAAAATAGGCCAGTCTTGAAAGTAAGCCTGGGACTTTGTGCATTCATATATATATCATGGATAAATAACGGTTTTGAAAATAGGTCGCACCATGACTTGAAAGTAAGTCTTGGCTTCCTTTCACTTTGTTTTGATGTGACGTCTGATCAGTATAGACTACACAGGTTAAAGTCCTGTTTGGTGAGCATTGCTGATTGGTATTATCAAATTAGGTCATGTACTATCATTTTTTTTATTTTATTCAAACAAAATGAACAATGAGTGTTATTCCTTGACCCATGAAATATTTCGAAAGTAATCCATCTGATACGTTAACCTCACCCAACTTGGGCCTGGGATTTCTTAACAAAAATGAATATAAACGCGGTATCAGTATACCAGAAAGACATAGAAGTTGAAGGATGTAAGGATGACATCATTTTGGCTGAGTTGGGCACTTGACAAGCAGAGGAAAGTGCAATACAATTGAATTGTCCCGCAAGTCCTTCAACGATAAATATCACCTTCTTTCTATTGTAGCAATTATATTTATTTGTTTGTATATTTGTTAACTGTTACATGTAGTTGTATTATTCGTTTCAATGTTTTTTAAACAATTTTCTTTTGGGTATGATTAGCTTTGATTCGTGAATTTCGTGATGAAATATTGAATTCGCGAAAGTTTATCTTTGCGAATGAATAATAATTATTATTATTTCGAAATGCTATTCTATTAAATTTTCATTCCGTGAAAGTTAATCTCTGCGACCTTGTTTCGAAAAGGAAATCGAGAAGTACTATCTGCAAAGAAAATTGGTTAACAGTACCTGCCTGGCTTAAGGTATGTTAATTATGACTGGTATAGATGTCCGTGTGACATGCGACCGGACTATATCGACATCTAACTCACCAACATATGCACGAGTAATTGGTAATTCTTTTTATTGTGTGTTTTTCGGTTCCCATGGACAGACAGCGACACTATACTCCTGCGTGAAAGGCTACGGCCTTTACAGAGCTATATCTGTACCTATAAACCGAGGGTTATTGCGACAATCACGCCAGGTAGCCTACAAGTCGCATTCACTACTGGAGGTAAAATATCACGAGCGCCCCGGGGAGTAATTCCTTCAAGCTATAATTCAGCTGACATTTTCTTTTGGACATTTTTCTTAGATTAAAAATGCATCAAAATAACGCTGCGTTATTTATTTAGCTTGGGCATATCTCTTCTTCCACTATTTAGTTTACCGCCATTTAGTTTGGAAATGGTATATGTCTAGCCTACGTAGCACAACAACTTAAACGTTAGTGTTAGAAACATTCGCAGACGAATTCACTGATTATAAACATTGTACGAGGGGTAGCAGAAGGGTTTCACCGGGCCACTTTGAGACAATGACACATGCGAAATTGCACTAATTCGGTGAAAAAATATCAAGTGATGTCTCAACTTAGTAGAAACTTGAGACTTCTTAAATTCTCATACTCTTTGTATGGGCATTTTCTTTACTACTGGTGCCGCGCCAAAGAGCACGTTCGAACGACTCCATCATTAAGTCTCAAAAACAAAATGGGGGTATTTGTCGTTTTACAGAATTTTGTCAAACACATTTCCAGAAAACTTTTCCATTATTTTCATTATGGTCTGGAAGTGAACGCGTCTTTTATTTGTCCGCCATGTCAATCATTATGGCACCCATTACATGACTGCTAATTGGGATATTTTTGGATTTGATATGTATGGGTTTTTTGGGGGATGCCAAACACAACTATCTGTCTTTTGAAAACATGCCTTGCCATGGTAACAACATAAAGGGTTCTGACTGGTTGTAATTTAGATATTGTCTGGTTTAGACGGTTTTGGGGGGTTTTGATTGATATTGAATTTAATAGTATGACCGAGGGAACGTTTTTGGGACCAATTACAATACACACTTGTTACTCTACTATCATTATCCAAAAGTGCTGTACAACATATTTCTCTAAAACTATATTCATAAGGGTTAGGAGGTGTGGCTGCGACCTTATTTTGTTTATTCATTAACCAACATGGCCGACTAGGCTTCTGATTGGTCAAAATTAGATATTATCCTATATAGCCAAAAATGTGTACATAGCCACTGGGTGTATATTGAATGTGGGGGCATTTATAGGGCTTCTGTATCGGTATGTTACAATATTAGTAAATGTTTACGTGATAAAATGATTGTGATATTTATATTACATATTAGAGTTGTCGTCCTTGTAAACTATAGTCCTGTATAGTAATTATCAAATACGACTGTCTTTCGATGATATTGTTTCGCAAAATAAAAATTGGTTAAATTAGTCCCATAGTGATACTTCTCAATAATATTGTCTTCAAAGATATTGTTTCGCATTCATTTTTATGTATAAACACTAAAACATTTTTAGTTAAATGGTTATAATTGCGCTTTTAAAGTTATACATCTGTATTTCACTCTATCTGTTGTAAAACATACAATGTGTGAATGCAATTACAGCAGCAACATACCATTCAGATAGAATGAAGGAATGTTATGCATTTTGAATGCGACACAGATCTACGTCATGTTTAAAACCATCATGTTAAATTGGAAATCCGAGTTCACCACGTGACCAAAAACACCTTTACAGATCGGAATCACCGTGTCGTATCATGTGACCAACATCGGTGAAACTCGTACAGATAGAAATAAATCGGAACACCTCGGAGACATTCGAGCTACTTTAAACGTCTCACACGAGAAAAAAGTAATAAGGAGTGAATATGAGCCTTCAAAAAAAAAAAAAAAAAAAAAAAAAAAAACTTTTATCACCAGTGTGACAGTACTTCTAAAGCTATTAAACTACATTTAGCAGCGTGAATCTTTTTTACTTTCATGATTGTCGACACAATGAGCTCAGTAGGGAACGATAAACCTGCGTCGGTTTATTTTTACATTTGAGTGAAGTTTGAGCGCTTCTATTTTTTATCCCAACATATTTTTTTTCAAATCGGTACCTTTGAGTGGCAATGGTTAAAAATCGAGCATAGAGATATTTGATGTTTTTCATCCAATGTTTTCTATGGTATTAAAGGCCATATTAAAAAAAATATATGAAAAAAAAGTTAAATACAGGAAACCTTTGCTTTGATCCTTTTCTGGTTGTGAGTTCAAATCAAATATTGGGCTGTTGCCAGGTACTGACCTCTAGTCGATGTTTTTTCTCCGGTATCTCTCCACCAACCTTGTAAATGGAAAAGACGGCGACAGTTTAAAGACTTCAATCAGAATTGATACATAGTTATTATACCGCTGTCGCTACGTTCGTTTCCTTATTTTACAATACATGCAGATGCAAATCTACAAAATGCATTTATGTTAAGATCTAAAAGTATTCGAGGCATTTTTAGTTGCCAAACTAATGGTTTGATTTCCATCTTTACCATTGCGAATACCTCGGCAGTAAATGGTGCAGTTTGGAGGTAAACAGACGAACAAGTTGCCCAGCCTCAAACGTTAATAGTCCTGTACAAATAGTTTCTCACCTCAAAATAATTGCAACAGATTTGTTTCTTTATTTGGCATACATATCTGACTCTTCGTTTTACAAGAAAAAAAGCCACAAATAAAACTTTGGAAAAGTGTTTTTCTTGACCCCAAAAATCAGAGAAATTGGGATATTTGCATTTATTGATTGGACAACTTTGAAACCAAATATAGACTTAAATGGTTATCATGTATATATGACAAGGACGTCATAAGACCAGCACAGATTGGAAAAAACGTTAGTGGAAATCAACACATGGGGAAAGTATGAAAACATTGATATTGCATAATTTTATCCTTGTGTTAGCCAAATAAGCTTTTTATGGATTGCTAAGACATGAAATTATGAAATTGTATTTATCAACAATACCATTGATACTCATTTTGGTGGAATGTTTCGATAAGGTTTGTTGATTAAAGCTTTAAAACATTTTACTTTCACTCGATGAGATAACAAGGTTGCTCAAATTTGGTCTATTGTTGTTTTTAAGTCTATTTTGCACTCCAAATTGAATAATGTCTTTTTTGTGCCAGATTTATTCAGGCAATACCGTCTCAAGTGTTTATATATTTATGAATTTTCTATGTAATATCAATATATCCTCAAATATAAAAGACGTGAGGTCGACCAAATCTTAATCTATAAATAGTGCCAATTTGACTAAACGTCTCAAAACACCCAAAGTCCCTAAGTTTAGTTATTAAAAATGTGAATATTTATTTCTTTTATAGACAGTAACGCGCAAGTAAGTAAAACAGTCGGAATAAAATGCATGCAATTGCAATGATATCTAAGTCAAGCGTGATCGTAACATAGTTTCGGTGAACTCTAAAGCTAGAGCCAAAGGCGACGAGAACGATGATGATAGACATTTCTGAAGTAGGCACATTGCTGAATACTCTGTGTACTGTACGTTTAATCACCTGGTTTAATTTACATGTGTGAACTTAATTATGACTTGTTTGGTGCAAATAAAAAAGTCACCAAATATTCCTGATTGATTTCTGAAAGGAGAAAATCAATGAGTTGCTACGCTAAATAGTTTTATTTTGTTTTATAAATCATAGCGAGTGATGTAAATATGTCACATCTTGGTATTTCCACTCCTGTGTATTACGTCTAAAATTAAATTTATGTCAGAACTGACAGTCGTTTATTACAATATCTATTTAAGAATTAAGTATGCGTCCGAAAAACATTTTTCAAGAATCTCGAAATTTCGTCGGGCCGTTTACAGAGGTGAAATCGTGAGGACCGCAATGCACCATGGGAGTGATTGCCCATCTTCCTGACGAACGCGCCCTTCGGTCACGTGTCTGACTCGTCATCTTCATCCCCTATTACCAATCTCCCTTCAACCAAATATATCACTCCAAATCTGAAACGATGCTCGCGGCTATATCAGCAGGATACCACATATGCCGAATCTGGATTATCCGTTGAAAAAGTAATAACTAAATCCGCTTTCGGCATATTACTGCCAGTATAAACCGCTAGAGCATGTTCATTGTATAATAAGCTCTTTGAGGTGATGAAATAGTAATAAGTCGTAAATGCTACATTACAGACATACGAACATATAACCCTGGTAACTGATTTTTTCCCGTTTATGGCTAAGTCCAAAACTGCAATTGCCGTTTTCAAAAACTTGGAAATTAAGAAGGAACATGACGTATTTGAATCAGATTATTGTCAGGACCCTCTTGCAGTGATTTAAAAACACTTCTGTCTTTTTCAACATTTATTTTCCTACATGAACCTTTATCAGGTACATAACAATTACCGGTGATGGTCGGCCGCATATTCCGGGACAGTACATACTAACATACAAAGACATTGAAATTCCGAATACAAACTTGATGGGAAACAAAATACATGTTTGAGAAACACATTAAATATAACAGATGTAATATATATTTAAAAAAAAACATTAAATCTAATATCTGAAAAAATGTGCATCACTATATTTTATACTGTCAAATTACCATGGCGGCATGTTAGTTAATAAACTGTAAATTTTCACCTTCTGTCAATACATGGAAGCAAAATACATATACAGGGTATTTCAGAAAACATGTCCCGGCTTTATAACGTTATACATTCTTCATGAAACATAAAAATTCCACAAATTAAGACATTATGGAAAGAAGATGATACCACCATTTGTTGGAATGAAATATTTTACAGCTAGGGTTTCATAATAAAATATTATGACTTCATTAATGACATCACTAAAAATAATACGCAGGTTTTTACCAAGGTACATTCGATAATTAAGATTTATATTATTGTGGTAGAAGATAATTAAGATTTATATTATTGTGGTAGAAATCAGAATTTGAATGAAGGAACTTCTTCATAGATGAATTTTGAGCAAACAGATGTTCTTAAAACTTTACGCCAAAAAACAAAAAAACAAAAAGTTGTTCTCATATCAATGGAAAAGTTTGAATCTTTTGCGATAAAAAAAATCACAGAATGAAGAAGACATTCTGGCATATAATAGACTGATATATGTAAAAATCCGCACCTATAAATACACACCAACTAAATTGTATGGATATCCATACCTGATTGTCTACAATTTATATCTGGACTTTCTGTGTTTGGGTTTTATCAAGCATTAAACTCGGAACGTGTTTTTTCTGAAACATCCTGTATGTATTAAGTCATACGTTATTTCATTAAAGTTGATATTATTTTCTAGCATTAACACCAGAAATGTTATAAGCGATGCCAAGTGGACCGCGGTGGCCGAGTGGTTAAGATGTACCGAAATATTACCACAAGCCCTCCACCTCTAGGTCGCGAGTTCGAATCCCATGTGAGGCAGTTGCCAGGTACTAATCGCTGATCGGTGGTTTTTCTCCGGGTACTCCGGCTTTCCTCCACCAACAAAACCTGATGCCATGCAATAAACATTAAATGCAGCAGAATGCCAACATATTTTGGTGTACATTGTATCGAAGATTTACTGCATTAACAGTTAATATGTGAATTAAACTGTTAATTACACCACGACGGAAATACCTGTACGGAACGGACATCCATTATGTACTAGTGCAGTCTCCGTCTTGGTCACCTGCAAATGACTGATTGGTCACATGCAAAGATTTGATGGAGATATATTGAATCATTAAAGATGCTCCACCGGCGACAGAGCATAAATGGTATTCATGATTTGAACAATGATTTATATTTAATCGTGTATATAAATGCCCAATTAACACAAAAAAAAATAACATAAAATGATTTATTTCCCCTTTCGACATGCGCAATCACTACCTCATTCCATATAGGATATGGTGCCGCAGAATTTTTTCGGGATGCAATTAATTATTTTTCATATTTTTAACTTGAATCAAAATTAGAAGATCAAACTTTTCAATGGTGGTAATGGTGTAATGTCCGATACTTTTGTAACTGAAGAAAAATACTAAATCGTCTGCTCCTGTTTTTTGATTGTAAAAAATATCATTTGTCAGCGGTGGAGCATCTTTAAGTCGATATAATTTAAAATCAGTCACCATATTTTGAGTTTTTGAAATTCTTCTTTTGTGTGACGACATATTGCGATGGAAAATAAGAATTCGACAAGATCTTCTCGAAACTCATATTTCCCAAAATTATTATTAAGCCATATAAATAGATAAATTGAAAGTATACTAGTATAAACTTAAGGTTTATTAGCCAGGCTATATAGATATGGCGAATAACATTAGTTTTTACAATTCTATGCATAGCCTTTGCTTGCCTTCGAGATCAAGCATAAATACTAGGTTTTGATTTAAGATATTTTGATTTGAGATTGCATTACTCGACTGAAGTTTCTATTTTGTATACAAAAAGTAGAAATGAATTTCGTGAAGATAAAGTATACGTAAAAATGAAGGAATGTGGGAACCAAGGATGGTATATAACACTCCTCAACATTCACAGCTGAACTTAATTAAATAGTTTATGTTGGGGTAATTTAGAAAATGGGAGATATTATCAATCCCAACATATACTGAATAGTTAGAGCATAGTTTGTAACATATTCTATCAAAACATTACATTCGTGTGTGAATTATACGAGATACATATCTTTATATGTAGCGGGAATATTAATTAAAACCCAGAAACCAAAACAGTGATATTATTCTTACAGGTCGACTGTTGGCATCACTGAATTAAACTCGATAAAAAACACACGTACAAGTAATATGGTAAACTAGAACAAGCTAACTTGGTATTCATTCCTGCAGTAACACGTTGATTAAAGTTCCATGACCTTCATAGCTGTTAGAATGAATAAAAAAATGGGCTACAAATCAATAGGTCAGTCCGAAATGTATAGGGTCTATTTGATGGAAGAACAAGAACATGTTTGTGTTTTCGGATGGTAACAATAGGAAAGATAATAATTTATTTTATTAAGTTAATAATTAGTTACGTGTATGATAGTAAGATCACTTGAATTGCTGTTAAAAGTAAGGTGCATCGTACGGTGTATCGATGTTTTGATCTACTGTTAAATGTACGGTGTATCGATGTTTTGATCTACTGTTAAATGTACGGTGTATCGATGTTTTGATCTACTGTTAAATGTACGGTGTATCGATGTTTTGATTTACCGTTAAATTACGGTGTATCGATGTTCTGACCTTCAGTTAAATGTGCGGTGGTGTATCAATGTTTTGATTTACCGTTAAATTACGGTGTATCGATGTTCTGACCTTCAGTTAAATGTGTGGTGTATAGATGTTTTGATTTACTGTTATATCTACGGTGTATCGATGTTTTGATTTGCTGTTAAATGTTACAGTGTATCGATATTTTGACATACTGTTAAGTGTAAGGCGTCGATATTTTGACTACTGTTAAGTGTACGGTGTATCGATAATTTGATCTACTGTTAAGTGTAAGGCGTCGATATTTTGACCTACTGTTAAGTGTACGGTGTATCGATAATTTGATCTACTGTGAAGTGTAAGGCGTCGATATTTTGACCTACTGTTAAGTGTACGGTGTATCGATGTTGTGATCTACTGTTAAATGTACCGTGTATCGATGGTTTCACCTACAATTAAATGTACGGTGTATCGATTCTTTGATTTTGCTTTGTGATACTGTTAAATGTAAGATTATCGATGCTTTGCTTGCGAAATATTGATACGTCCCGCGGAATGAAACTGTATTGAATTATCGTTCCTGGCTGCTGCGCTAAGCATGATGGGAACAAGATCCTGCAAAATTCGTCGGAGAGACGAAGAAGTTTCCAACAAATTGTGAATTTATTATCGTTTATTGTAAAATAGACGTGCTGTTTTTGTTTCGAGAAATTATTTACAACTGTAAAACTTCCATGCCAATGTCTAGGGCGGAATAAATATGTATAGGGTAACAAATTCCCTTGGTACACACCGTTCGACTCGAAATTCTATCTAAATAATGGAGTTTTCTCAAAACAAATCATTTCATTTGTTGATAAAATTAGATGATGGTAAATCCCTCTACGTCATACTAAAGGTAATAGGGGATTGGTTGAGAAAAAGAGAAGTTATTTTACGAAATCCGGGAACTCCGGCAAAACGCGTCTTTATATTAGTTTTCGTTAACTGATGGTCTCCTCAGTTCAGAAGAAAATATTTTTACGGTCAAATTCCATCTGCTTTGCTATCAAACATAGATTTAATATTAGATCAGAAATATTTAAACTATCAGCAGATGGAAGCAATAATGATACTTTTTAATTGGTTGAAAATAACAGACAAAAAACTGTACAGTATCGAACTTTCCTTTTCGACCAACGCACTTACATAGCAAGAACGATAACTCTGTATATTTTTCGGAGGACAAATATTTCCCGCTATGACCTACCGTTAAATGTCAACAATTTTTACAATGACCTATACACATAGGGGTCGTCCGGACAGATTCGTCATGCTGAGTGACAGGTCCAATGTAACCGTCCAGCCTTTGTGATTTTATTACAGAAAATCCGTACATACACGATACATACAGCTAGGTTGTTCCGTTTAAATTATATATTTCCAATATATATAAGAATGTCTGGCTTTAACTGAACTGTCTGTATTCCGTACCGAATTTAAGGTCTTCTCTTTTGGCCACAGTATGCACATTCTGGCCTACCAGAGCTAAGGGAAAGCAGTATGTACACGTTCTTTAATTATATAACAGGCCGGTGTGACTTCAGGCGGGTCCTCCTCGTCGTTTGATCGAACACATCGGATGAGTGGAATGCTTCTCTAGGCCATGGACATTTTTTCCTATGTATCTTATCTATGAACACGGTTTAATCGAAAACTACATAAAGCACGTATAATTAATTAATTAAGTTTGGTTTTATTAGTTTAACGTCCTATTAAAGTTCATGGTCATGTAAGGACGTGCCAGGTTTGTTGGTGGAGGAAAGCCGGAGTACTGGAGAAAAAACTACCAATCAGCGGTCAGTACCTGACAACTACCCCAAATGGGATTCGAACTCCCGACCCAGAGGTGGAGGGTTTTATGGTAATATGTCGAGACATCTTAACTACTCGGCCACCGCGACCCCTTTAATCGAAGGCTGCATAAAGCACGGAATCAATAAAATAAAATCAGAATATTGATAATATAAATATAAAAGATAAGTCAGAATGAAATGAAGATTGTCCGGTTTTCGTTGTAGGGTTTTTCTGTGAGTGTAAATGTCTGGAGGCCGCCTGTCCATGCTCACACTACTAGTATCAGGATAGGATCTCCCACCATACCGGTGTTCTGTTTAGGAATGAACATGGATAAAACCCCAGACAGGCTGTCTTCATACAACCTGCTCTAGATAACTCGCCATCCATTTTTTTATTTGTAGTCAAACAAACGAAAGAGACACTGATACAACACAGACGTCGATATGTACTCATCATGTAAGTCAATGAGCTTAGGACTTCGGACGGATCAGGTTCGCTCACAGGATACTGGAATATCGCGGCCTTTTAATGCTATCTTGTAATTGCTTCAGTTACCATAGATGGGTCAGTTAGCAAACGGCTTTGAGTGAGCAAAAAGCGATGTACGATCGCAAGATGTAGACACAGTTATGACCCAACAACACTATAGAGTACATTACATGTAACCTTTTAGTAACGTGATCGGTTCGGTGATTTAGGTTCCAGGAAGTCCGTTTTCGTCTATTTTGAACTTCCAGTTTGACTGTTTGTTAAAGTTATAATTTCAAGTAAAAATTCTGACGGACCCGATAAAGAGCTAAGACGGTTTTGTCAAAGCTCGTCTGAAAACAATATAAAATCATCAGATCCGTCCTTAATTCATAAATGGACAACTAGGTCTAACAAGTGAAAACGTATAATGGAAAACGGCCCTGGTGTACTAGCATATATCAAGATTACAATGTACCGCCAAGATATGCACAATTTGTGGTACAGTCAACACTCAGACGTGACGCTTACAAACAGACGAAAACATCCTCGACACTCCAGGGGTTATTTTCACTGTCGTTATATCCACCCCATATCTATGTCATGTCAAACATGGAGGCTCTGTTTGACACCAGGTAATTTTTGGCCATGGGCTAGGCGGGTCCCACATGCACCCCCCCCCCCTGCCCAACCTCCGCACCAATATTTTTTCTGAACCCTTATGACCCACTGATCACAAATGAAAATGTTAACATTGCATAAGTTGGGATGAACGTCCGGATATAAAGTCATCAAGATGGCCGCCTTATCGAATTTTTCTAAAATTTGACAAAATAGTCATAACATTGACATTTTTAACCGTAGTAGACAAATATGGTATCAAAATGACCACAATACAGCGCAAACACATATCAGAACCAAATAATTCAATATTTGTTGTAATTTGTACGCAGGAAAAGAAAAAAATATAAGATTTTAAGCTCAAAAATGGTAATTTTTTAGCAAGGTTTTCATATTTGGCGTGACGCAGCAGAATGTTTCCCAACAACAAACTATTATTCGTAATCAGTTATTTGATCTTTTATCAATCAGTAAAACAACAACAACAACAACAAAAATATATAGAAATGCAAAAGAGAATTATTGTTAAACCATCATTTGTTTAAAAAAAAAAAAAACCATCACCGGGTGCGTATACTTGGCTTATGATTGTTATTTTTTCCAAACCGCTGACACTACAGTTTCCTGGGATCTTAGAATTACCTGAATATAACATTGCCTATTGACGATTTATATCTTAACACATTTGAATTTAAAATTGGCTGAATATTTAAGTAGGACTTCAAATAATCCATTTTCATGTTCGAAATTTTGTAGACTAGTAGCGTCTCAAAATGAATTATTACAGCACAACGCCAATTGATATGGGATATCACATTAACACTGAGGTAAGCCTGTGTTTCAGTTAATACCATGACACTTTGCAAAAGGTTTTGTGTCTTTTAGAATGATCACATCTATTGTTTATTTCCTGTGTATAACATAAGGAAATGTCAGATGGTTACTACAGTGTCACATATTTCTTTCACTAGTCCTTAATGATAATCATTATCATTATGCGTGCTTTCTCGCCAAAGTGTCGTCTTCGATGGCGATGAGCTCATGAGCTGATGTGACAATTTGTCAACCGTCCATGGCTAGAGTTAACATCAGGAACATCGGGTTGAGGGATGTGGGAGTTCTTCGTGTTTCCAACCTAATTATTCACATATCGTATAGGATGCTTCAGACTTCCCCGGTATGATGGAAAAGACACCAGATCCACATTCTTCGAAGGGTTGAGTTAGTTCTCCTTAATTCGTATGAAGCACAATTCCTCATACTTGTGAACCCACAGTGACCATAGATGGCACAGGGTAATTCTTTGAGGTCATAAATGATGTCTGCAGTGAAGTTTCACTTTTTACCAAGTCTGGAAAGCACTGCAAAGATCTTTTTTTCTGATGAATCTTCAATGGTGTCTCCACGAATATACTAGATGTGACACAACCACCACCTTCAAGGGAGTGGGAAACTTCAGAACAATCAAATATAATAAACATTTATGCATCATTAATGACCTCGAGGATATAACCTGTGCCATCTTTGATCGCACGAGGGTCCACAAGGTCAATGAATGGTGCTTCATACGAATTATGGAACAACGTGCTAAGGAAAACCAATTTCACCATTCGAAGATTGTGGATCTGGTGTAATTTCCATTATGCTATTAAGTCTGAAATAGCATATACGATATCTTAGAATCTGAAGAAGATCCCACTTCCCTGAACCTGTTGTTCCTGATATGACCATGGATGGGTCATGAAAGATGACAGGCTAGAACAACACTGGTAACGCAGCATCACATCAGCTCATCGACATCGAAGACGACGCTCTGGCTTTCGACGAAATGGATACCGATATCTCGATTACTCGGATTCGGACTGCATGTACATGTACAAGCTACCAGACACGCCGAGTCACTTCAGTGGACAGAGCAGTGAGGCGAGAAAGCACGCACAATAATAATGGTTATCATTGAGAACCAGTGAAAGAAATATGTGACACTGTAGTTACCATCTGACATTTTGCTTATGCTATATATAGGAAATAAACAATGAGTTGCTCATTTTCATAGACACAGACGTTTTGGAAACTGTTAATGATATCAAAGGAAACACAGGCTGAGCTTAGGTTACATTTTTTACTCTATCGGTAGGTGTTGTGCTGTAATAATTATTTTTGAGACGCTGCTAGTCTATAAAATTTCAAACACGAAAATAGATTATGTTAGGAAATTTTGAAGTTAACTGTGACTTGTCCCACCTAGATATTCTGTCAACATTACATTGATTTTTTTCTACCTGTGATTCGTCAATAGTCAATGTTCTATTTCAGGAATTTTTAACACACCAGGAAATGTAGTGCCAGCGGTTTGGAGTTAAAAAAACTTATGCCCAGTATACGCACCCGGTGATGTTTTGTAAACCTAATGATGGTATAATAACAATAATTGTTTTTGCATATCTAATGTTCGTTGTTTTGTTGCTTTTACTGATTTATAAGAGGTCAAATAACTGATTACGAATGATATTTTGCTGGTGGGAAAAGCTTTTTGCTGTGTCAAACTAAATATGAAAAATTTGCTAAAATATTACCATTATTTTAGCGTAAAATTCGATTTTTTTCCCTGCATATACTGGATTATTTGGTCTTTATATGTATTTGCTGTTCTATTGTAGTCCTTTTGATACCTCATTTGTTTATTTTGGTTGAAAAATGTCAATATTATGACTATTTTTTTCAATTTTTTGGTGAAATTCGATATGGCGCCCATCTTAATAACATTCCATAAAGTTCATCCTAACTTAAGCAATGTTAACATTTTAATTTGTGATCATACAGGGATGGTAACATCGCAGTACTACTATACAGGGATGTTAACATCGCAGTACTACCATACAGGGATGTTAACATAGCAGTACTACTATACAGGGATGGTAACATCGCAGTACTACCATACAGGGATGTTAACATCGCAGTACTACCATACAGGGATGTTAACATCGCAGTACTACCATACAGGGATGTTAACATAGCAGTACTACCATACAGGGATGTTAACATCGCAGTACTACTATACAGGGATGTTAACATAGCAGTACTACCATACAGGGATGTTAACATAGCAGTACTACAAAACAGTGATGTTAAAAATAGCCGTACTACCATACAGGGATGTTAACAGTACTACCATACAGGGATGTTAACATAGCAGTACTACCATACAGGGATGTTAACATAGCAGTACTACCATACAGGGATGTTAACATAGCAGTACTACCATACAGGGATGTTAACATAGCAGTACTACCATACAGGGATGTTAACATAGCAGTACTACCATACAGGGATGTTAACATAGCAGTACTACCATACAGGGATGTTAACATAGCAGTACTACCATACAGGGATGTTAACATAGCAGTACTACCATACAGGGATGTTAACATAGCAGTACTACCATACAGGGATGTTAACATAGCAGTACTACCATACAGGGATGTTAACATAGCAGTACTACCATACAGGGATGTTAACATAGCAGTACTACCATACAGGGATGTTAACATAGCAGTACTACCATACAGGGATGTTAACATAGCAGTACTACCATACAGGGATGTTAACATAGCAGTACTACCATACAGGGATGTTAACATAGCAGTACTACCATACAGGGATGTTAACATAGCAGTACTACCATACAGGGATGTTAACATAGCAGTACTACCATACAGGGATGGTTAACATAGCAGTACTACCATACAGGATGTTAACATAGCAGTACTACCATACAGGGATGTTAACATAGCAGTACTACCATACAGGGATGTTAACATAGCAGTACTACCATACAGGGATGTTAACATAGCAGTACTACCATACAGGGATGTTAACATAGCAGTACTACCATACAGGGATGTTAACATAGCAGTACTACCATACAGGGATGTTAACATAGCAGTACTACCATACAGGGATGTTAACATAGCAGTACTACCATACAGGGATGTTAACATAGCAGTACTACCATACAGGGATGTTAACATAGCAGTACTACCATACAGGGACGTTAACATAGCAGTACTACCATACAGGGATGTTAACATAGCAGTACTACCAAACAGGGATGGTAACATCGCAGTACTACCATACAGGGATGTTAACATCGCAGTACTACAAAACAGTGATGTTAAAAATAGCAGTACTACCATACAGGGATGTTAACATAGCAGTACTACCATACAGGGATGTTAACATAGCAGTACTACCATACAGGGATGTTAACATAGCAGTACTACCATACAGGGATGTTAACATAGCAGTACTACTATACAGGGATGTTAACATAGCAGTACTACCATACAGGGATGTTAACATAGCAGTACTACCATACAGGGATGTTAACATAGCAGTACTACCATACAGGGATGTTAACATAGCAGTACTACTATACAGGGATGTTAACATAGCAGTACTACCATACAGGGATGTTAACATAGCAGTACTACCATACAGGGATGTTAACATAGCAGTACTACCATACAGGGATGTTAACATAGCAGTACTACCATACAGGGATGTTAACATAGCAGTACTACCATACAGGGATGTTAACATAGCAGTACTACCATACAGGGATGTTAACATAGCAGTACTACCATACAGGGATGTTAACATCGCAGTACTACCATACAGGGATGTTAACATAGCAGTACTACCATACAGGGATGTTAACATAGCAGTACTACCATACAGGGATGTTAACATAGCAGTACTACCATACAGGGATGTTAACATAGCAGTACTACCATACAGGGATGTTAACATAGCAGTACTACCATACAGGGATGTTAACATAGCAGTACTACCATACAGGGATGTTAACATAGCAGTACTACCATACAGGGATGTTAACATAGCAGTACTACCATACAGGGATGTTAACATAGCAGTACTACCATACAGGGATGTTAACATAGCAGTACTACCATACAGGGATGTTAACATAGCAGTACTACCATACAGGGATGTTAACATAACAGTACTACCATACAGGGATGTTAACATAGCAGTACTACCATACAGGGATGTTAACATAGCAGTACTACCATACAGGGATGTTAACATAGCAGTACTACCATACAGGGATGTTAACATAGCAGTACTACCATACAGGGATGTTAACATAGCAGTACTACCATACAGGGATGTTAACATAGCAGTACTACCATACAGGGATGTTAACATAGCAGTACTACCATACAGGGATGTTAACATAGCAGTACTACCATACAGGGATGTTAACATAGCAGTACTACTATACAGGGACGTACATAGCAGTACTACCATACAGGGATGTTAACATAGCAGTACTACCATACAGGGATGTTAACATAGCAGTACTACCATACAGGGATGTTAACATAGCAGTACTACTATACAGGGATGTTAACATAGCAGTACTACCATACAGGGATGTTAACATAGCAGTACTACCATACAGGGATGTTAACATAGCAGTACTACCATACAGGGATGTTAACATAGCAGTACTACCATACAGGGATGTTAACATAGCAGTACTACCATACAGGGATGTTAACATAGCAGTACTACCATACAGGGATGTTAACATAGCAGTACTACCATACAGGGATGTTAACATAGCAGTACTACCATACAGGGATGTTAACATAGCAGTACTACCATACAGGGATGTTAACATAGCAGTACTACCATACAGGGATGTTAACATAGCAGTACTACCATACAGGGATGTTAACATAGCAGTACTACCATACAGGGATGTTAACATAGCAGTACTACCATACAGGGATGTTAACATAGCAGTACTACCATACAGGGATGTTAACATAGCAGTACTACCATACAGGGATGTTAACATAGCAGTACTACCATACAGGGATGTTAACATAGCAGTACTACCATACAGGGATGTTAACATAGCAGTACTACCATACAGGGATGTTAACATAGCAGTACTACCATACAGGGATGTTAACATAGCAGTACTACCATACAGGGACGTTAACATAGCAGTACTACCATACAGGGATGTTAACATAGCAGTACTACCATACAGGGATGTTAACATAGCAGTACTACCATACAGGGATGTTAACATAGCAGTACTACCATACAGGGATGTTAACATAGCAGTACTACCATACAGGGATGTTAACATAGCAGTACTACCATACAGGGATGTTAACATAGCAGTACTACCATACAGGGATGTTAACATAGCAGTACTACCATACAGGGATGTTAACATAGCAGTACTACCATACAGGGATGTTAACATAGCAGTACTACCATACAGGGATGTTAACATAGCAGTACTACCATACAGGGATGTTAACATAGCAGTACTACCATACAGGGATGTTAACATAGCAGTACTACCATACAGGGATGTTAACATAGCAGTACTACCATACAGGGATGTTAACATAGCAGTACTACCATACAGGGATGTTAACATAGCAGTACTACCATACAGGGATGTTAACATAGCAGTACTACCATACAGGGATGTTAACATAGCAGTACTACCATACAGGGATGTTAACATAGCAGTACTACCATACAGGGATGTTAACATAGCAGTACTACTATACAGGGATGTTAACATAACAGTACTACCATACAGGGATGCAGTTGTACACGTGCCTTTACTTGAACCATCAATAATTTATTTACAGTTCTGCATTTTTTTTAAAATCCATATTGAAATCACCGAGCACTTATCAATTCTCTCACTCTTACATCCGTCTATCTTGATTCCATATACTCCACACATATTCCGCTTCCTACATCCTTTGGTAAACAGCCGCAGAAGCCTGATCCGAAATTATATGCTTTAGAAAAAACATTTTTGTGGAAGTTCAGTGTTCACGATGTTTATTTGTTTTTTCTCAAACCAAGTTCCTATTTAACGAACGTTCTCATTTCATGGTGCAGATATATAACAAGTATGTTCAAACGAGGTAGAAGAAATTGGTGGTACTCTTGGATTATTATTCCGCAAACAATATTAATATCAAATCAATTTGCACCATTCCCAATATCTCTTAGCCCACTGCTGTTTGTCGGTACCTGTAGCTCAGCTGTCGTAATACCACCTACAGCTCCGTATTAAACATGAATCTCTTCAGATTGAATAGGCAACTGTTACGATCAAGTAAGATTCTACACGAGAAAGAATCTGTTTGATCGACACAAGACTATGCCACATGAATATGAATTAATCCTTGTGAATATTTTGTGATATTGTGAACGGCGAGTTACATAGAGGAGTCGCACGCCATTGTCTGTTTGTGTTGAAGGATACGCGGTGATATGGAATGTGTTTTCCTCTATTCAAATCTTCCATCTTATGCTGAAAGAAGGCTTGCTTGGATATTAACTATATCGTGATATGGACTAACGCAAGATCAGTGAGACAAGCTATATTGAAAATGTACGTATATTTGTTGTTATTATTTATTTTCTTAAATGCATGCGTCAATCGTTTAATGTCGTCCTATTTGATCATTAATTGTATTCTGTCTTCTCTAATTATATCTCATTTCGTCTTCGATGTTTTCCAGTGGTATGTCTTTAATTCCACGTAATGCATAATAACAACACACGATGAGGAATATCGATCGGTATTATGAAAGATTCACGTAACACACAACTTTCCTTATACCTTGTCACTACCTGTCAGTAAAACGTACTCCATCAGTATGAAATACACCGTCAGTATTACATATACCGTCAGTATAACATACTCCGTCAGTATAACATACTCCGTCAGTATAACATACACCGTTTGTATCACATACACCGTCAGTATTACATATGGTTACCGTCAGTATAAAATACAACTTCAGTATTACATATACCGTCAGTATCATATACGCCGTCAGTATCACATACACCGTCAGTATCAAATACACCGTCAGTTTCACATACACCGTCAGTATACATACTACCGTCAGTATCACATACACCGTCAGTATAACATACACCGTCAGTATCACATACACCGTCAGTATACACATACACCGTCAGTATCACATACACCGTCAGTATAAATAAACCGTCAGTATCACATACACCGTCAGTATCACATACACCGTCAGTATCACATACACCGTCAGTATCACATACACCGTCAGTATCACATACACCGTCAGTATTACATATACCGTCAGTATAACATACTCCGTCAGTATCACATACACCGTCAGTATCACATACACCGTCAGTATAACATACACCGTCAGTATAACATACACCGTCAGTATTACATACACCGTCAGTATCACATACACCGTCAGTATCACATACACCGTCAGTATCACATACACCGTCAGTATAACATAACCGTCAGTATCACATACACCGTCAGTATAACATACACCGTCAGTATAACATATACCGTCAGTATCACATACACCGTCAGTATCAACATACACCGTCAGTATAACATACACCGTCAGTATCACATACACCGTCAGTATCACATACACCGTCAGTATTACATATACCGTCAGTATCAACATACACCGTCAGTATCACATACACCGTCAGTATCACATACACCGTCAGTATCACATACACCGTCAGTATCACATACACCGTCAGTATAACATACACCGTCAGTATACATACATATACCGTCAGTATACATACACCGTCAGTATCACATACACCGTCAGTATAACATACACCGTCAGTATAACATACACCGTCAGTATCACATACACCGTCAGTATCACATACACCGTCAGTATCACACATACACCGTCAGTATAACATACACCGTCAGTATCACATACACCGTCAGTATCACATACACCGTCAGTATCACATACACCGTCAGTATCACATACACCGTCAGTATCACATACACCGTCAGTATCACATACACCGTCAGTATCACATACACCGTCAGTATCACATACATTATCACATACACCGTCAGTATCACATACACCGTCAGTATCACATACACCGTCAGTATCACATACACCGTCAGTATAACATACACCGTCAGTATTCACATACACCGTCAGTATCACATACACCGTCAGTATCACATACACCGTCAGTATCGATATCACATACACCGTCAGTATCACATACACCGTCAGTATCACATACACCGTCAGTATCACATACACCGTCAGTATCACATACACCGTCAGTATCACATACACCGTCAGTATCACATACACCGTCAGTATCACATACACCGTCAGTATCACATACACCGTCAGTATCACATACACCGTCAGTATTACATACACCGTCAGTATTACATACACCGTCAGTATCACATACACCGTCAGTATCACATACACCGTCAGTATCACATACACCGTCAGTATCACATACACCGTCAGTATAACATACACCGTCAGTATCGATATCACATACACCGTCAGTATCACATACACCGTCAGTATCACATACACCGTCAGTATACCATACTCCGTCAGTATCACATACACCGTCAGTATTACATACACCGTCAGTATAACATACACCGTCAGTATAACATACACCGTCAGTATCACATACACCGTCAGTATACACATACACCGTCAGTATCACATACACCGTCAGTATCACATAAACCGTCAGTATCACATACACCGTCAGTATCACATACACCGTCAGTATACATACACCGTCAGTATCACATACACACGTCAGTATCACATACACCGTCAGTATCACATACACCGTCAGTATCACATACACCGTCAGTATCACATACACCGTCAGTATCACATACCGTCAGTATCACATACACCGTCAGTATCACATACACCGTCAGTATCACATACACCGTCAGTATCAACATACTACCGTCAGTATCATATACACCGTCAGTATCACATACACCGTCAGTATATAACCTCAGTATACATACACCGTCAGTATCACATACACCGTCAGTATCACATACACCGTCAGTATCACATACACCGTCAGTATACATATACCCGTCAGTATCACATACACCGTCAGTATCACATACACCGTCAGTATACCATACACCGTCAGTATCACATACACCGTCAGTATCACATAACCGTCAGTATCACATACACCGTCAGTATCACATACACCGTCAGTATCACATACACCGTCAGTATACATACACCGTCAGTATCACATACACGTCAGTATACAGTCATATACATACACCGTCAGTATCACATACACCGTCAGTATCACATACACCGTCAGTATATCACATACACCGTCAGTATAACATACAGCGTCAGTATCTCACATACACCGTCAATATATCACATACACCGTCAGTATTACATACACCGTCAGTATCACATACACCGTCAGTATAATCAATACACCGTCAGTATAACATACACCGTCAGTATCACATACACCGTCAGTATAACATACACCGTCAGTATAACATACACCGTCAGTATCACATACACCGTCAGTATAACATACACCGTCAGTATAACATACACCGTCAGTATCACATACACCGTCATATCACATACACCGTCAGTATATACATACACCGTCAGTATAACATATACCGTCAGTATCACATACACCGTCAGTATCACATACACCGTCAGTATCACATACACCGTCAGTATCACATACACCGTCAGTATTACATACACCGTCAGTATCACATACACCGTCAGTATCACATACACCGTCAGTATCACATACACCGTCAGTATCACATACACCGTCAGTATCACATACACCGTCAGTATTACATACACCGTCAGTATAACATACACCGTCAGTATCACATACACCATCAGTATAACATACACCGTCAGTATAACATACACCGTCAGTATCACATACACCGTCAGTATCACATACACCGTCAGTATAACATACACCGTCAGTATCACATACACCGTCAGTATAACATACACCGTCAGTATCACATACACCGTCAGTATCACATACACCGTCAGTATCACATACACCGTCAGTATAACATACACCGTCAGTATAACATATACCGTCAGTATCACATACACCGTCAGTATAACATACACCGTCAGTATCACATACACCGTCAGTATCACATACACCGTCAGTATCACATACACCGTCAGTATACCATACACCGTCAGTATCACATACACCGTCAGTATCACATACACCGTCAGTATCACATACACCGTCAGTATAACATACATCGTCAGTATAACATACCGTCAGTATCACATACTCCGTCAGTATAACATACATCGTCAGTATCACATACACCGTCAGTATCACATATACCGTCAGTATCACATACACCGTCAGTATCACATACACCGTCAGTATAACATAGACCGTCAGTATCACATAAACCGTCAGTATCACATACACCGTCAGTATAACATACATCGTCAGTATCAAATACACCGTCAGTATCACATACACCGTCAGTATCACATATACCGTCAGTATCACATACACCGTCAGTATAACATACACCGTCAGTATCACATACACCGTCAGTATCACATACACCGTCAGTATAACATACACCGTCAGTATTATTACATATACCGTCAGTATCACATACGCCGTCAGTATCACATACACCGTCAGTATCAAATACACCGTCAGTATAACATACACCGTCAGTATCACATACACCGTCAGTATAACATACACCGTCAGTATCACATACACCGTCAGTATCACATACACCGTCAGTATAACATACACCGTCAGTATAACATACACCGTCAGTATCACATACACCGTCAGTATCACATACACCGTCAGTATCACATACACCGTCAGTATCACATACACCGTCAGTATCACATACACCGTCAGTATCACATACACCGTCAGTATAACATACACCGTCAGTATCACATACACCGTCAGTATCACATACACCGTCAGTATCACATACACCGTCAGTATAACATACACCGTCAGTATCACATACACCGTCAGTATCACATACACCATCAGTATAACATACACCGTCAGTATCACATACACCGTCAGTATCGATATCACATACACCGTCAGTATCACATACACCGTCAGTATCGATATCACATACACCGTCAGTATCACATACACCGTCAGTATCACATACACCGTCAGTATCACATACACCGTCAGTATCACATACACCGTCAGTATCACATACACCGTCAGTATCACATACACCGTCAGTATCAATACCGTCAGTATCACATACACCGTCAGTATAACATACACCGTCAGTATCACATACACCGTCATATCACATACACCGTCAGTATAACATACACCGTCAGTATCACATACACCGTCAGTATCATACATACACCGTCAGTATCACATACACCGTCAGTATCACATACACCGTCAGTATCACATACACCGTCAGTATAACATACACCGTCAGTATCACATACACCGTCAGTATCACATACACCGTCAGTATCACATACACCGTCAGTATAACATACACCGTCAGTATCACATACACCGTCAGTATCACATACACCGTCAGTATACATACACATCATACCGTCAGTATCACATACACCGTCAGTATACATACACCGTCAGTATCACATACACCGTCAGTATCACATACACCGTCAGTATAACATACACCGTCAGTATCACATACACCGTCAGTATCACATACACCGTCAGTATCACATACACCGTCAGTATCACATACACCGTCAGTATCACATACACCGTCAGTATAACATACACCGTCAGTATCACATACACCGTCAGTATCACATACACCGTCAGTATATCACATACACCGTCAGTATCACATACACCGTCAGTATCACATACACCGTCAGTATCACATACACCGTCAGTATCACATACACCGTCAGTATAACATATACCGTCAGTATCACATACACCGTCAGTATAACATACACCGTCAGTATCGATATCACATACACCGTCAGTATCACATACACCGTCAGTATCACATACACCGTCAGTATCACATACACCGTCAGTATCACATACACCGTCAGTATCACATACACCGTCAGTATCACATACACCGTCAGTATAACATACACCGTCAGTATCACATACACCGTCAGTATAACATACACCGTCAGTATACATACCCGTCAGTATACATACACCGTCAGTATACATACACCGTCAGTATCACATACACGTCGTCAGTATCACATACACCGTCAGTATCACATACACCGTCAGTATCACATACACCGTCAGTATCACATACACCGTCAGTATAAACATATACCGTCAGTATCACATACACCGTCAGTATCACATACACCGTCAGTATCACATACACCGTCAGTATCACATACACCGTCAGTATCACATACTCCGTCAGTATACCATACACCGTCAGTATCACATACACCGTCAGTATCACATACACCGTCAGTATCGATATCACATACACCGTCAGTATCACATACACCGTCAGTATCACATACACCGTCAGTATCACATATACCGTCAGTATCACATACACCGTCAGTATACCATACACCGTCAGTATCACATACTCCGTCTCCCTAACAACAGCCAAATGTTGTTTATTAACAGTGTCTTATCTCACAAGAATTTTCTTACACAAGTTACGTCATTGTCACATTTCTATCGGGTTTTTTTAGGGTTGACCTACATGTATCTTTTGGTTTTATATTAAATATACATTTTTCATTAATTTTTCATTTCATTGGATCGTAAGTATGGATTGAAAATAAATGGGAAAATAAACTTTACTACACCTACTTATGGTCGGACTGTGTGTGTTGACGATGGACAACCTTACCCTCATTCAACCTGTCAGGAAATAGATTTGTTTCATATGGTATAAATCTTAGTACCATGTAACGTTATCAATTTTCATCGCTTTTTCAATCGCTTCTTGTATTTATTTTACCATTTAACCCACCGATCTTTTCATATAATTGTTGTGTTTTAATCGGAAAACTTTTTATCATTCAAAACATTTACACGCCTATCAAAATGTAGAAAGTATTTAAGAACGCACTACTTTTACCGTAAATTATGTTTTAAAAGCTGCACTAATGCTGATGTTCTATGGTCCTGCAATGACCCTGGCTGTTAATGGACCGTCAAGTAAAACCAAACGGACAAATAAACCAATATTGGTGTATGCATTATACTTACACTAAATAATGCATATACATGTACTGTAGCATTTTAATGATAATACCAATTTTTTTGTCGTCGTAATTCATTTATTCTAAAAATGCGCAACAATTTCTTGTTTTGCATTTAGATTTGCATTTAGAGAACTACATATATGTACTCTTAAATCCCTCACGTGCCAAAATGATTTTTTACGTGATTTTTACGTTGCAAATGCACTTATCATAACCTTCATCCCATGCCATTGGTTAGTTCGTTATACCTACTGCGGACTGTCGGAAACATATCGACATAGCGAGTAATGAAAGTTTGGTGCAAAAAGTAACACCAAGTTCTTGTGTTCTACAGTATTCCCGGGTGTAAAATGTCCTTTTCTATAGGAGATTTCAGAAAAGATGGCGAGACGTCATGCAAAGGTACATCCAGGCGCTCAACGCTATATCTCTCCACATTAATACAGCCGCTTGCGATGTCTGTTTACATTTTATTATTAAATGGTACGTCTGCCTGAGAACTATTATGTTATTTTTATTTAAAAAGGCGTGAGTAAAAATATCAACATATGATTTTTATATGAATATGATATATAACCATATGTTATGAATTTTCTTTCGTCGGCCACGAGAAAAACATGGTTGCTATTACGTGCGATATACATAGACATTGACCTACATATAGTATTACGAATATCAGCTTGAATTTACAAATTGAATTTCATGTTACCAAAAATCATAATACTGATATTTTAATTAACGGTTAATGTTTTCTAATTCTAGCTTATTAAACATTATACAATGTTTGGCTCTAACCAAATTAAACCTTTACTTTTGTACCCAAAGTGGTATTCGTTCCATTATAATATAACACATGCACTAATGTAATATGTCGCTCGGTCAAGGATTTGTTTTCAATGAAGACCAAAAGGAATATCATAATGACTTTGGTTTTGGTACGTGATAACCCTCTTACTTAGAATGACCCAAACACTAAGTCCCAATGCTATAAAGTACACAGATAATGCCCAGACAAGCCAATTCACTGAATGATAACATCAATGGTGGACCAACAGAAGAACACGACACAAATTATACCATTCTTCCCATGGAATCCCGATAACTAAACGATTTTTGTCAACAAATACATGTTTAATCATAACTCAACCATATTCCACTAATGTATTCACATTTCTTTTTTATAAAAAAAAAAAAAAAAACTTGACCGACAGCTTTTATTAATTATTTACATTCGCAGGTGTATTTAGTAACTCAAAAATGTAGATATAGATACAATAACAATGATTCTTTATGAATTAGTTTTCAAGATAATAGACCTTGAACATTGTATTGTCTTTACACAAAAAGAGTTTATAATAAATGTATTACAATAAGGTGTAATATTCATCGAATTTGAATAAAAATTGGTCCAAACCGCGAAATACAAATGTTGGAAGTTTAATATATGAACTTTACCATTAAGTTTAATATATGAACTTTACCATTATGTTACGTTAAAACAATCAGACAATTAACGTTAGATGTTAACATTATAACATAATCTATAATCTATATTTTTATATCTATATTTACATTTTCTCTTTGCTATATAACCTTACCAACAGGGAAATCGCATAAGAATACACACACCGTAACACCGACTTCCGCAAGTAGTATGAATGCGCTTACGTTTCAACCTGTAGTGACAAATCTGCAACATAATGAATGAAATCAAAAAGAAAAATCTTAAATTGAAAAAAAAAACAACGATTTATGTCATTTAAAATGTCAGTACAAAAATGAAGTTTAAACAACAGTAAACAACGAAAAATAACAAACATTGTTAGAATGTTGAAATACCTGTATAAAAAATACAGTTTACACACCAGCAAACAGCAAAAACTAAAGCAATCGTTGAAATAATAAATATATATTATATAAAACATCTTTTAAATGTTGAAACAGCTGTACAAAAAATGCAGTTTATACACCAGTAAACAACAAAGACTAAAAACCATTATTAAAATATTGGAATATTTGTACAAAAATGCAGTTTACACACCAGTTAACAAAAAAAGTAAAGCACATTCCTCAGATGAATAAAAATTGTAAAGCGAATGTTGCCATTGTACTGTTTCATCTGTAATATAACCTAACTGGTGCTGTTAAATGATGAAAACTGATAATTTAAAAAAAAAACATGAAAGGCGTTAATAACACTAAATACAACAACATTATATGGTTAAAACACCTTTGTAAAGTATGTCGAAAAAAACGGAATGTCCTTGGAGACTGCAGCAATTAATCTACGGTTAGATAAACATCGGATTAACATAGGTTTTTCTCTCATACCTACACGTGTAATAATGGCAGGTCTAGGGCAATACACGCATGTCGTCTGAGGCTGTATTGCATGGCTATCCATGCAATAACAAAGTTACAACTTTCTCGGTATATTTTTTCAGAAACTATGCTGGATTTATTTTAAAAGTTATAAACAACAGACTTTGTGTTGAAAATATCACGCAATTATGGTGCATGGATAATTGACTTGCAGTCACATTTTTTTCGAATTAATTTCAAAATGGCAGAAACATCGAGGTATTAGAAAATAAAATACTCTTTCATACGTGGATATGGATGGGATATTTTACTTTCGGGATCACAAAATCACAAATCTCGGCAAGCCACCGGTTTTACAACATTTTGTGACCCTTGGGTAGAATATCCCTATCCTTCATATCCACATATGAAAAAGTCTGTTATTTTATCATTTTATGGCATAAGATATGACCGAATGAAATAAACCCTCGCAGACTGTGGTCTTCTGAGTCAACCACCGACCACCCTTTTGTCTAATTTGTTGGTCATTTAGATATATATATATACATATTTTAATGATTTTCTATCCTTCAGTTCGTAATTTTTCATGTCTGATACATATTCTAAAAGTTAACTCAATAGGTCTTATTTATAACTACTGTTGAATGAATCTATTACTGTGCTTTGAACAAAGGAGTATAACTAATATTTGAAATTTTATTCATTTGGAGTTTTTTTACAAACTGATTCTGTACTTTTCAGTAATTATATTTTATACAGATATGCGGGTACATAGAAATTTCATATACACGTATATTGTAAATTTCATCTTAAAGCTAGATTTGATACTTGATACAATTATCCTTTTGACTAATATTTGTGGTCATATGTATATAACATCATTACGTTTTTACGGGAAAAGACGGAATACAAATAAGTTTACAACTTGTATCTAATCCCATTTGGACATAATGTGCATATAAAATATGTTAGAATTAAATTAATCAAAAGAAAAATCCTTTTAAATAAAGCTTCATCCCCTGAGTACCATTATATCTGACGGCTCTGAATCCTTCAATCAGTAATCATACATTTAAGTCAACTTCATGACTGTCGTTAAACTATTTCATCTTGAAACACGCTGTATAGATATACCTTGCATGTCATATATATTTGAGAAAGAACAGAGCTTTTTTCTGGCCAGGATACATCTATAAGATGTGTTAATGACTATTTGTCTTTATTTGAACCGTTCTTAGGCCTAAGCAATGGGAAATCCTGTGTAGGTTGGTGACCAGATGAATTGTCTTGCTGTATTTGCAAAACAAAAACAAAAAACAGCTTGGTTTGTGATATGTAAATGGTGGTTATTGTCTTATAGAGTGACCACCAGTGTGCAAACATGTCAATGGAATCATAAAAGTAATTTACGGACCGGACACTAATAGTCGGAGCACTGTATACGAGCCCTGTACAGTTCACTGAAAACAATTAGAGATGGGCACTTTCCTAGTGACCCGTAAAACTAGCAGACAGGGCTCGTCAGTCAACGCATTCATTTCAAACTCTCAGATATATCTTGGCTACAAATGAATAGATCTAGCAATAGTTTATGACGGATCTTTTGTATATTGGGACGGGGTTGGTTTTTATGGGCCTATCATGGCGAGTCGGTTTCTCTTGGCCATTTCCCGGGGGCCGAATCAGTCAATACTTAACATACATAACATACTAACAGCACCGTCACTGATTCCTGCTTCAGACTCTGTCCTACGCCCTAACAACTTTGGACAAAAAGTCCGTGTTAACTACTCAATCTCTTAATGAAAGGAATCCGACCAAACGACGAACCATGATGTGCGATGGCTTCACCTATAATGGCGAATGCTGATTTGTTATATCAAGGAAAGTTTATTCAGAGAAAAAACTCCAAAACACAGGATGGTTAAGCTAAATGCGTTTTGTCTGTGTGTACCATAGACTGGTGTAAGCCTGGGGACGACAAACGCTTTGATGCTTAACGCCGATAAAGAGCTACTGCGGACAACAATATTGTATACCAAGCATCCATATAAACGTGGCTCAGACAGAGGCTTGTCAAAGAGGGCTGATATGGTAGAGGTCTTCTGGACAACACTCAACGTTTACATCAAACCAAAGTGTCATGGCGGACTGATATGGTAGAGGTCTTCTGGACAACACTCAACGTTTACATCAAACCCACATGAACTTTCATGGCGGACTGATATGGTAGAGATCTCCTGGACAGGACTCAACCTTTATATTCAATCCACATGAACTGTCATGGCGGACTGGTATGGTAGAGGTCTCATGGACAACACTCAAACGCTACATCAAACTCACATGACGTTTACATCAAACCAAAGTGTCATGGCGGACTGATATGGTGTAGGTCTCCTGGACAACACTCAACGCTTACATCAAACCAACGTGACCTTTCATGGCGGACTGATATGGTAGAGATCTCCTGGACAGGACTCAACCTTTATATTCAATCCACATGAACTGTCATGGCGGACTGTTATGGTAGAGGTCTCATGGACAACACTCAAACGCTACATCAAACTCACATGACGTTTACATCAAACCAAAGTGTCATGGCGGACTGATATGGTGTAGGTCTCCTGGACAACACTCAACGCTTACATCAAACCAACGTGACCTTTCATGGCGGACTGATATGGTAGAGATCTCCTGGACAGGACTCAACCTTTATATTCAATCCACATGAACTGTCATGGCGGACTGTTTTGGTAGAGGTCTCATGGACAACACTCAAACACTACATCGAACTCACGAGTCATTGCGGCTGATATGGTGTAGGTAATCAATCCGCATGAACTGTCATGGCGGACTGTTATGGTAGAGGTCTCATGGACAACACTCAACCTTTATATCAAACCCACGTGACTTATCATGGCGGACTGATATGGTAGAGGTCTCCTGAACAACACTCAATCTTTACACCAAACCCACGTGACCTGTCATGACAACACTCAATCTTTACATCAAACCTATGTGTCATGGCGGAATGATGTGGTGTTGGTCTCTTGGACAACACTGAACGTTTACATCAAACCCACGTGACCCGTTTGGCGGAGTGATATGGTAGAGATCTCCTGGACAACACTCAAACTTTTCATCAAACCTGTCCTCGCCTGGTAGTAACGCTAGGTTTTCTCCTTGCCAACAAATGCATTCTAAGACAGAAGATTTAAACAATTAAAACTTCATTTAAATAACAATAACATAAATCGATACAACACAATAAGATGCGAAACAATAGACCATGATTGTTGGAGAATTGGTTACATATTCACCCACGCCGCAACCCAGTGTATCTTTAGATCTGCATGTAAAATTTACAAGCACACCAAAATATCTATTTGAATATTATTATATAATGCCTTTGTCTAGACAATGATTTATGATAGTTTAAACTAATTGTAGGCATTTCCTCGACAAAATTATAAATATATGCACATAGTTGGTTTGTAAAATAGATGTTGCAGGTTTTAGTTTTCATGTTAACGTTTTATAAGGGGTAAAGCTTACATTTTAAGCTTAAGAAAAATCTGTCCAATTAATTGAATCAATCATTATACTCATTTGATACGGATATGGACATAAGTAAAAGAAAATCGTGATCATATGTTGGCCATTTTTACAATATTGGATATCGATAATTTCTATTGTTCTGATGCGGCCTTGCCCGTATATTACATGCAATTAATTTCCTATAACTAATATCCACATACATACCGGGGATTATTTACAAGCGAATCCCATTTTGTTCAGAATAATATAGGAGAAAATAATGTATAAATAATATGTCTCGCTTGATACAAATGGTGGAATTATCCAAACGTTTTCATAAGTTAGATGAATTATCACGGACCAATGGTCTACGTGTCTTACACATGACCAAATTCTTTTTATTATAAACATAATGTTATGTTAGCTTTACACAGATTCCAAAAGTATAACGACGAAGTTAACAAATCTTTTGTATCTATTTGAGAAATTGGTAGCTTATTCAGTCACAGATTGACGCGTGTACAGCGGTTACACTGTTTAAGTAAAGATAAATCCACAAGATGTTCAGGTCGGCATTGCTTTCTGAAGTTAGGATGCAAAGCCAAGACACTAAAATCACCCACTGCTCGAACAAATCTCACAAAGTAGGCTAGCAATAAAAATGCATTCATTTTTTTAACAAATTAATATAACGCCGTCTTTATCAAATGTTAATGAAACTTTTAGTGATCTTGTCTTACACGAGATTTAGGTACCTTTCACAGTGCATGAGCAGTTGTCCTTTTTATTTCGCCATTAACCAAACAATGTGTATGCTCACCAATCAAATCAAAAGTTATTACCATAATACTCTCGTTTTATTTAGCATTATTTACATATTATACTAAATATCAATTTTTGCCGAAATCGGAGACAGATCTCTGCAATATGAAAACAATTTACCATGCACATGCTGCTGGCATATTTGTATTCAAGTCACTCAGGTAGTTTCATGCAGGGTGAATTTGTTGGTTCATCTTAAAACAAATATTTATTTGAAAAAAAGAAAATTTGGTATAAAATGTGTAAAAACGGTTCCATTCGAATGATGTTTTACCAATTGACCTCTGAAATTAACAAAAGCCAAAACATCCACATCTAGTGTATAAAATACATTGTGAAGCTGACCCTAAGGTACATGTATCTTTTTGCAAAAAAATTCCGTATCAATGTGTCGCCGTAAAACGGTCCAAAGTGATAACCCTCCTTTCAATGTTATCAATACAGATGTAAATCTTACGTGATCATAACAACTTGAAATAACGTGCGGAGATTCCGTATGTTACTTACTTCAAGTGGCTGACGCTTGAATCTGAAAATTTATCTAACGTGCATTAGTGCCATTATCACAGGTCTTTTTCAGTTTTATATTAAATGACTGTTACAAATCCCCTCCGTATTCTAGCTTCCGAGAATTACGTTAGAAACCAACAGGAAACAGGCATTACTTAAACATTGGAATTGCTTAATGTGTTTCATTGCAAAAGCATGGTATTTCTGATTTACACTAAACTGCATAATGCGATTATTAATAAAATTCCAGCTGGAAGTGAGCAATTTAAGTTGTTTACCACAGCTGTTTTTGTTGTATCGTCAGTAGGATATAATCAATACCTAAAACATTACCCGCTAGCTTGGTTCTAAAGTATTTAGGTATCATCTGCCATTATATTTATCATGTGGGTTAGGAAATGGGTTTCATATATGTAATTTCTTTAATTACTTACATTCCTCATTCCTATCCACAGCAACATACTCGTAAGATATTCACCATACAGATTCATTCTCTCCGAGGACGTTTAAGCTCAATGTATGATTGTCGGGGTGTGCTTGCGTCATAGATATTAAGACAAACGTCACGGATAATAAAACGTTTGCATGTCATGTATTTGTCGCTACTGATGATCTTAATTACGTCACAGATGATATGACGTTCGACGTCTAAGATATTATGACGTTTGCATGTCATGTACTTGTCACTACTAGGAATCGTAGTTTAATACGTCACAGAACACAGATAATATGACGTTCGCATGTCTCGTACAATCGATTTTTTTCATTTCGCATTTGCTGCAATGCTTGTGATTATATCCTGTATAATTTTTTTACAAGAAGTATTTTTATCTTTACTTGATACATTGTCGTCAAACTGTATTATCCGAATCACTTTAAGATCATCTTGGTGCTGATGGGAAACTTAAACGGTAAATTAGGGCCATTCAAATACATCAAGTCTTATTTGGGCCTCTATGTACTATAATATAACGTTATAATATATATATATGATACATGTGTATGTTTTTGCAAATTGCTTAGAAGGCTAGTTGCCAAAGACACACATATGAGACATGTATATATTTCTGTAAAAAGCTTTGAGGACTAGCTGCCAAGGATATCGAACATTACACATACACGCCCCCTTCTATTCTTGGCATTAATATTGAGACAAATGTATTCCTTCAAGAATCTGGTCTCTTTTGGTTCGAGGTTTCTTTAAGAGTCACACTCGATAGGGCAAATGCTCTACGATTATCAAAATAAGTGTGTAATGCATACGTATTTTAAGTGTAATAGGGTCAAAACAAATCACAGTCTACGTTATCACATAGGCACCAGTTCATGGATGGCGTTATTGATATTGTTAGACTCAGACATGCTAGGTCGGAACCATATTAGTGATTAATTATATATCAACTCATATCGATGTGAAGTGTCTGCTTATATTCAGACGTTAAATAATTCAAGAAATATATCGTGTAAATGAAAGTAACATCAATATGGCTAAACCGAAAATGTATATTTTTTTCTGGAAAATTATAAATAGATACATATATTATTCCTTTGGTACCCTGTGTTTCCCGTTATGGGTGATCGGGTTTTTGATGCAGTCACTTACCTAGTTCTGATGCACTCTAATACAGGATTTGGCAGTGATGCAAATCTCGTGCCATCTTAGTTTTGTATCGACAAACCTTATACATGGAGACAAAAGTCGTATCCATATTCAATCACGAATACCGTTCTATATTATCATACAAATGATTCGCACACACGATGGGCTCCTTGTGGTCTGTTCAACAAACCTTAGCCAACCTCGATAACAGTGGTAATGCAATAGTAAGATTTGAATTGTTGCCAGGTCAAATAAACAGCTGGACAAAACAAGTCGTATTGAAACTCTTGACATTTTGTACGAATGGGACCACGAATTTGTTAAGGCCTACATAAATAATCTTTCTGCATTGTAAAAAGCCAAAAACTGTACGAAGTTGTTGGTATTTTCCAGGGATTATGCTAAAGAATATATTAATTTGTAAAACAGAAACTTACGGCGTTAGAGTAATATAAGAACAGTCATATGCAAAAGACCAACTACATCGCAGAATTCGCAATTTTTACTTCAGTTACTGGACGTTTAAAGATGTCCACGACAGTTGTGTAGAAGTACTAATAGATTAAGTATCTGTAAGAATTATCACAATGTACATCGCCTGCTTATATTGAACTTGGCTATGAACTTGACTTGCTACGTTGTAGATACATTACCAGAAATACTGTCAACGAATATGAGAATATTATGCAATGATTCGAGTAGATGTTACATATTATTTCCAGTTCGACTCAAATGCATAAAAAGTCTCAAATTGGCTTTAACACCTGTGATATTAAACATTCAATTCCTATTGCAATTCGAAGACTTGGCATACTACGAAATAAACTTAACCGTTTTAGTGTTTGTTTCTGCTTTGTTGAAACAGCTCTGTATCAATAAAGCAGAACCAACAGAAACTTAGGTATACACAATGAATTTCAATCCCCTTAAGAATCCGGAACTACATACTTAAAACAAATAGGTTTTCAACCGTTGTTTTATTTTTATTTAACTTAAAAGTTAAGTGTACTTTGAACCAGAGTCTCTATTTATATGATAGCTTGAGAGAGTCTTTTTCGAGGTGTTATTCATACGTTGGTAGGAACAACACTTTCGTTCTGCTCTGGTATTGATATAAGAGTCAAATCAATGTATATGTTTCCAGCCTATGCTGTCATCTGCTAGCTATGTAACTTTGCATGGTGATTGCTTCGTAGTAAGTTGTGATACCTTGTGCCAAAAATGTCGGCCAGACCGTATTGGCCAATGTAAAATGTCGACCAAACGTTGGCCATATTACGATTTCTATGTCCTTAGTTTGCTGACATGTGTATCAGGATATTCTTGGTTTCTTGGGGGAATAACAGTTCTGTTTTAATTATCGAATGGGATGGAAACTTTGATATTGTTCACGAGGGCGAAGGACGTTTTAAATGTTTCTATCACACGAGGTGAATTATAACTTTTATCCACCAAAATACAAGTGTCATGGACTTTGACATCGTGATGCATGACTGAATCGATTAATTGCTACAATTCCACACCTTTATTAAAAATTGTGTAAACACAAACATAGCTACATTACCTGCATTATACAAGGGCCTGATATGAGTCTTAAACTTAAGATGTAGTTAAAATTGCGCTTTTGACTTGATATTACATGTCATATTTGTGAGCTTTTTGACACTTTAGTCCTGGTGCTGAAAACCAGGTTATTTCATGACCCGACGGGTCAATCGGTTATGCATTCTAAAATGTCTGAAATAAACGGGTCAACCCAGGGAAATCGGGTGAGTAGGCAATGCTGATTCTAATTATTATTGTTTACGTGTCTGTTCTAGCTCTAGACAAGGTCTACCGATACAAGTACAAATATATCTATCTGCCGTTATGTACTCTCTTTTATTAATTCTCTGCTTACTGTTTTAATTCAACACATGGGGGGTGCAAATTTTAAAAAATGACGTCGCCGTCGGTAACGTCGCTCCTGATTGGTTGATTTAACGGCGTAGTGATTTGATAGACAAAAGAGTCCCAAGCTGAATCTGGATTTTTACGTTATGGAGATATAACACAAAGTCTGAGCTTACCGTTATCATAAATTGCTTCTTGGTTTATTTACAGTACACCAAGATTCTTGAATTATATATCCATCAAATTCGAATAGATGTAAGGTAAGCCTTAAATACAAAAACAGTAATGAATGATGTAGACATTTTGCTTATTTCAGATAATATATATGATAAAATGTTTATAGTATGCATTTGCTAACAACAATTCTACATGTAAATCCTTCGAACTGCAGTCAATGAAATATCAATATTATGTTAATTACTGCACCCCATATTTTTAAATATCATTTTGTTGTCTGTCGCATCTTTACTGTAAAACATTAAGCGACAGCATTGCCGTAGTTGGTTTAAATTACTGACGACGTCCACTTCCGGTCACGTACGAAGCTTCAAATGGGTTATTTCCGTAAAGGTTATTACCTTCCCTGGGATTATTTACCTCAGGGGTTATTTCCACCACCTTCCAATTCCGGTGAAATAGCTAACTTATTCAATTTCATGAGATCAAGTTTTATCGAAGCAAGTCATTCTAAATGAAAGTGAGGTATAATGATCATGCATAGATACAGATATATTTGTAGTATCAATTGTAGTCTAGGAATATTTTATCAATATATAGTACAACCACAGAATTATAGAGCACGTCACATCAGCTTTTGCCTGACGTATCTGAACCCAATACTACAAATGTACTATAAAACGTATTGAACTGAAAATAGACCTGCAACATCTAACCAATGATGTGGACTTGTAGAGCGTGCTGGAGGGGTCCGAAAGTGTAAGCATTATACATATCACTAGATGGAGCATCTCGGTATCACTGATCACGACATATCTATCTGAAAACAGCCACTTAACAATACCCTTGTGGCATTAAGTGAAGCCATCCCATAACATTTAATACCCAAAGGGAGGGTTGTACCCTCAGCGCTGTACCTAAACAAGGAGAACGACTCGGTAGCATGACTACACATCTCTCCAGTATTGGCAAACGTTGGCAATCGCACTGTCGCTTACATATTTACCCCTGGACATATTTTCTTCAGTGCGCTTACATATTTACCCCTGACCACACCTTCGCTTCTCTCATAGATATTCATAAATCCGCGCGTCAATGATTTTCACTAGGAGTGAGATGGTTTATTGAAAATCATCTCAAACAATAAAAGTGTCAGACTGGTATAAAATTACAAACTGAAGTAAATAAAAAGGCTATCATCATAAAACAAACAACCGATGAGATGTGATAGTCCTGTTCTGCTGTCATTGTTAATTAACAGCAGTGTATCTGTTATAATTCGCTATTCGAACAAACTGTAAATCAAATTTCTTTCGCATGCGATTTACTTTCGCGAATTTCGCGATCCAAGTAAATTCGCGAAAGATTATCTCCACGAATTAACATCTTCATCATCTATATTGATTTATCATTCAATTGTTAAATCCGCGAAATTTATCTTCGCGAATTACTTGTTTTGAAATGGAAATCGCGAAATCTAATAGCCGCAAAAGAAAGTTGGTTTGCAGTATACCAAACATGAGCCATGGAAAGCATTCCTATTCAACCACGGAAAACATTCCTATTCAATCATACATACCATTCTAGACTATCATACACATGATCCGCGCACACGGTGAGCTCCTTATGGGATTTTCAACAAACATTAGACAACCACGATAAAAGTGGTGATGCAGACAAACTTTAAAAAATATTTTCAAACCGTACAGGTCAACCAATTTTCGAAATTTCTCAATGGAATAGTTTCTGAAAGATCGTTTAGGAAACATCTGATATATGGACTATTAAGTGGTAATAAAGCTTGTGTTTCTCACCATACTTTTAGTAAAGAGTACTAAGTACATACAAATAATTCGAGACACGTTGATCATTATCTCATTACAAATCGGAACTAGTTACGATTGTTGTTGGCAAACAGAAATGAAATATACTACCCGAACCCGAACAAATTGCAAGATCTTTGGAGTATTAATTTAGTACCTGATAAGTTGTTTAACAGCAAAAATACAGGATATATTTCCAAGATGCGACACTAAATTGACTTGGAGACGATTTCTGGTATATAATTGGTATGGACCCAGCACTGAGCATCCCAATCAATCAGATTATAACTTAATTCTGAGAATAATTCTTATGATCGGATATAGTTTATTCGGTGTAAATATCATAAACGAGATGCCTTGTTAACGCTGAACATTTATAAATATTCACTCGTGTACTACAGCGAGTAATTATTGCTCTTTTCCATATTTATAATTGTGAGCACTTTCGCTTAGTACTTTTGTGTCAGTAGTTGCTAAAAAGATGTGTGTGTATAATTACCCACTTTCAAATAATTATCCAATTAACAGATAATTATGTGTATCTCAGGACTGGCTCTGCTTTTCATAGGTTTTCGGTACGGAGATCGAAATATCAAATTACGCCTATTTCGGCGTTGAGTTCTTATAATCTAATTTCTGAATCTTAAACAAAATCATGAAAACAAAAACATTTTAAGTGTCCTACATATTTTTCTCCAACTTTGTAAGTTTTAAACTTACGCTAATTCAAAATGTATATTTATTTCATACTTTTCTTGCACCATTCTACCGTTTATATGAAGATATATCCTATTTTCAACTATATTTCCAATCGTGCAATAAATCCTTGTTATACTGCACAATTCAAAGCTTATTTACACGGCTTTAGAAAAATCCCGTTGTTGTTGTCTAGTTCTGTAGAAAACTTCCGAATGGCTTGAACGGATTCGATTTTACAAAGGCATGCACATCGAGTCCTTTTTGAACTTGTCAGAGAAATTGCGGCTGTGGATTATATGATGCAAATAAAGCATATAGGAAAGCATTTCAATTATCTCAAATAGGTCTATTATAAACTCTTAGGTACACTGGACATGAAAGGAAGACAAGGTTTGAGAAAAGATATTTAACTGCTGTATTTGGGATTGCAGTTTTGTGGACATGCACTTAAACTCTTAAAGAAGCCCCACAACTGACAAAATGGTATTTGTCTCTATCAAAAACAGCAGCAGACAATTTTGTATTTTTCTTCAGTTACAAAAGTTACTTACTTCATTACCACCATTTAAAAGTTTTAGCTTCTAATTTTACTTCAAGATAAAAGTATAAAAAATAATTAATTGCGTCCCGAAAAAATCCATAATGCAATATGTCCTATATGAAATGAAGTGCTGATTGCGCATGCACCAAAAGCAAAATAAATTATTTTTTATCATATTATGTGTTAATTAGACATATGTATACCCGATTAAACACCAGTTATTGTTCTAAAGATGAGTATCGTTTATGCTCTGTCGGCGATGGAGCATCTTTAAATTTAACATTTTTTTTTCGTAAAACACTATTCCCACTATGTTCAGATGACATAATAAAATTTAATATGTACATTGGTATCAGTTGGAACATCCCATATACGCCATATTTGCATGTTATAATCTACATTCTCTATTATCATGACAATGTCAAAAACGGACTCGATGTGTATATGCCTTTGTAAAGTCGAATCCGGTCACACGTACCATTGCTCCTATTACACGATATAAATACTAGTAGAATTTGATGACATGGTTACATGTATTTGGTGACAGAAATATGTACTGAACCGTGTTGACTTACAAACCTGAAATGTGCAATTTTTTGCATATTTTGCTAAAATTTACAAACAACACAACAATTTACAAGTCAACGGTATTATATATAAGGTTAGGAAAGAAACATAGACACTTTTTATCAATTAAGTTATGTTCAACTACATCCAAGAAGTGATACATAGGTATACAAATATATAACTAGTTTAAATGCGGTCTTAAACCTAACATAATTCTTAGAAAAGAACATCTTTTAATACTTACGCCTCGAGTCGATTGATATTTGTTTACGCAAAGGTCATGTATTATACTTAACAGAAAAAAACACTGTACGTGAAATATCTTTGCGGAGAATGAAAATTACGCGCAAATATGTTGGGATCCGTCATTCAAATACCATCGTGTTCGCTTCATGTCTAAATCGTGGTCAGCTAGACGCTATCATCGGTCGACAGGCCCGTGTAGCGTGACCGCGCCGGTATCCATGTCACGCACGGGTCGTTCAGAAGCACCAGATAATGCAAGGATTCGCTCGACGTCCATGATGTTGACGTGCTTTATCTGCAGAAAGACTACCATATTTGAAAACTCAATGTTGATATATGGCTCTGCAGCCAAACTAACATATGTTAGTGATTATTTATTGTTCTGGCAGTGGCGTCTTATCGTATTCTCTTTAGTATCGAGCGCTGATTTCTTTGTGGTGACGAGATTATCCTTGTGGGTATTTATTTGTGATGAATTGTGACCGTTTGTCATTGCATAACGCTAAAGCAGTATTGTAAGCGTTTTATGAAAAAGATTTTATTTCGGTTTAATGCTTCGTTTCTCTTTACCGGGAAATACATTTGTATTTTATAGTAACAAACGATCGGAAAGAATTACAGACTTAATTCCTGTGATCTATGACTTATCATTGCCTATATCAGATTTGATGTTTTAATGTGATTGGAATGCGGCGCGTTGTAACATACTCTAATTTGTATCAATTAGATTTAAACAGAATTTACAACCATTTCAAACAAATGAGATTAGACAAATTGTATATATGTATTTCATAACAACATAATATATACGACAGGCATACAATCCATCAGTTGTAATATTGTAATTATCGTTAGAGACAGCAGAATATATGAAGGCCAATTTAGATACAGTGAATGCGGAGAGATTTTTCATATAAAACCAAGGTTGTAGGCAGCGAAAGCTGTTAGTGTAAAGACATTTTACCATATATTATCAGAATTGTGGGACAGCAAAAGCTGTTGGCGTAACGGCATTTTCAGGTAGAAAGACCAACATTGTTGGAACAGGAAACAAATTAACTCGATAGGGCTTATTACACTACTGATATAAGTGTATATCGATACAACAGATGTGACACCTCATAGCAGACAGATTACGTGATTGAGATATTCTTCAGACGGCCGTATCAATGTCTTATTACATTTGCCACATTTCATGCGTCCATCAAGAGCCTCACTGACACCCTAGAACACTCAATACTGTTTTGTGGAAAAGGAGTATTTAACAAATAGCGATTCCATCCTTGAATTGGTGACGTCACAAATCACCTTTTAACATGCCCCAATAAGTAAAAAAGGTCTGAAATCCAGATTGACATATGTAGCCAGAAGCCTGTCGTTATAAGAGGTATGAAAACCATATTTATGTACCGAAACCCTTTCATAATGGGGTTCATTTTCAAGAAGGGGGTACAGGAAAAGGAAAGGGAAATATAATCGATTAAAAAAAAAAAAAAAAAAAAATAGCCATACGTGCACGTTCTTTCTCGGGGAGACTTCCAGTGGATGTTTTGCTTGTTTTACATGGTATTGCTTTGTTTATACGTGAATATAGCAACAAATCGAAATCTAGATATGAATTGCAATTACAAAATGTATAATAATTTACCAGCAACATTTATCAATTTCAAATATCGCCGATCGTCGAAATGTTTGTGACCTACAAGTGGGTATCAGACATGTACAATATATATGGTAAACATAACGCTGTTTTCGGACCAAAATTACTGCTTTTTGGATGCTTATCTGCATGTGTTACACTTTATCAAAGAAGTAACGTTAAACAACGGTTTACCATGGAATATGTTAAGTTCGTTATACAGCCACAGAAACTACTGAAATTAAAATTGATTGCTACGGCGAGAAATATTTCATCGAGGAGATGAAATATTGGTGATTCTTCATAGTGTTGAGAGTAACTTCCCCAGGGTTGATCTGTCTCTTCTAAATAAAAATTGTGATTGATTATTTTCTACCGTAAACACTAGTCGTGACTCAGTAAGGTCTGTAGTGATCAGGTAGGGACGTTACACATAGCTAACGAACGACGTTAACTCAACAGGTTTCATATTCCGGGGAAAACATTTCGCAGTTTCCTCTTTGATATTCACGTTTTCTTTTCAAATTCAAAGAGTGGTAAACTACACAGTTCATTTGTTTGTTTGTTTATTTGTTCAATTTTAGATCATCTGAACAGAAAGGTCAGGATGACCTATAGATATTATATACATGTTTTGTCCATCGTTGTCCCCCGTGTGTCGCCCACTGTGATTTAATCGCCTCTTACAATCATACAGTGGCGCAGCAGGTATATTTCTAACATCCTACCTTCCGTGTAGGTGTTGTTTGATGTTATCCCATAAAACAAACACAATTAACTTAAAAACCTGCTTAAAACATGGGAAAACGCAGAAGGTGTTTAACTGACAAACGATACCATTTACTAAATATGACCTCATATCTCCGTTACCTTGACAACGTTACACTACAATGCAATCATTTTAAGCAGATAATGTCAAGATCAACATCAATCCCAAATTATCAAATCGTTAAAAAATCAGTTTTGACAAATATAGCAAAAATAATAAACAAGTTTAAAGTTAAAATGGAACAAATGTTTAAGTAGTTCATTGTGACCTACTTCAATTTTACATCTTTTATTTATTAACAAAACTTTACAACCCCAAAATTTGCTCACAAAAACTGCTAAAATATAATTTATACTCTAATGTATAAAGTGCATAGTCGGGCAATGAAAACCAGTATAAATGCGTTCATTGGCCTTCAAAAAGTCTTTATATCACAATTACGATCAAGTTGTGCTTATGTTGTCCAGTTTAGACCATTAATATTACGGAAAAGCCCCATGTTAATTCTACAGTGTTTTAAAAAAAACATTTCTGAAAGCAAGGCTGCGTGAGAATGTCAACATGGAAGTTATAGATTTTACACCAAACATGTGACAGAGACACCATGAGTTATACAAAATAGAAGACCTATATCAAAAAGTAAATAGATGCGACTGTGTCATCCCGGAGACATCTCGTTATCAAGCGGTATCAGAAACACGTCATATAAGCCATTCACGAATATTTCACCTATATAAATCCCCTCTTGGTCTGTCGATCGTCCTTTTTCTGTACGTCCCAACTTCCGTTCATAAATAATGTCTGTTATATATGTTATCCATTGAGAATGATCATATCACTATATGACCTTCTCTTGGCCATCTTGGGTTTACATAGTTGAAGTGGATTTCCGTTATATAAGACAGTAGTCAACGGGATCTTACTCAAATTTCAAATTTGGGTTCACTTCATCTAATTGTTGTACTTCTTGCAATAACTTTATGACCGATTCGATTACAAGATGGCTAATTTGGATATTGTGTGTTGAAGTTTGTGTTTTGTTACCGCCGATTATTTGAAAGTGTTTTAAAAGTACTTATTGTTATGGTCCCGTTTACAAATCGTATTTACGTTTGCCTTATACATCACTTCTTCGGTTCAGCTGCACAGACCTAAGTCGATCAAAGCTCGTATTCATCATGGCTAACATTTTTTTTCAATACTTTTCCTGAATCTACTAAATTTTTGGCGTTGGTCTTTCAAATATTGTAAATGGTGATAAATATCTACCAGATATATATTCAACTTCTCAATGGCAATTTCGGCATTAAACATTGATGAAGTTTAACCTCAATAAGGAATATGATCGTCCATTAGTAAACAACGTCTGCATGTATTTATGATATTAATACGAAAATATTATCCACATTTCACTATTTGAAAGTTAGAGTGACTTGATATACCATATATAAGGCCAAAATAATAATCAATTTAGTATTATGTGTGCGTATATTTGGTCAGAAATGAACCTTAAGGCGACTGTTAACCCATTTCCATCTATGGTTTAAAAAACGTCATTATGAAAGTTTAAATTAGACAACATGTAACTACATGAGTATATCACATATATAATAAGCAAAAAAAAAAACATTTAGTTTTAAAAATTCAGACTTTTTTTATATAAGATAACGTTCATGTAAGAAATTAACTATAATGATAAAGTCTACATTTGGAAGTTATCACCCTAGTTCTTTACGAGCTTAGCATTCACTGACAGTTACGCATACTACATGAACTACCTGAGATTTACCTGCAATTCTATTCTGGGAATATTTCTGAGACATACCATAACTTTTGAAATAATCGTAAAACCGATTTCCGATTTCACGGAAATACGGAATCACACAATGTGTCTCTATAGGTAAAATATAGATAATATTAGACATAATAGCCGTATAGGTTTCCGTTATCTCTGTATTGTGGTATAATGCCAATTATACTTATATTTATACATATATAAGGTTTTCAACATTTCTCTTTACACAAGTCGCTCATCTTGACATTTATTTATTTCGAGCCAAGTATCTTAAACTCGTGTACCATTAACTTGGAATTTATTCATAGCAAACGAATTATTCAACTCAATATTTACATGTATTGATAGCTAACTCAATATTTATCTATAACGCGTCAGTTATTTTAGCTCGATATTTATTCTTAGTAAACCAGTCATGTTTGCTGTTTTGCTATCGCTTCGTCAATGAACGTTAAAAAGATATGTATGGTTGGATAACCGTAATTCATGAATTTTCGATGTGCATGTACATTTAAGTCATTCAAATGAAAACATTAACCCAATGAAAACAAGATTAACATTAAAAACCCATAAAATTGCAATACTCTTCTGAGAATGCGATTTAGTATCCTTCTAATTTTGGTCGTCCCTATCTTAATAATATGTTTTTGTAATGTGATCTGTATAACGTTAATAGGGGAATGTCATCTTACACTATCAAAATTCCTGTTAAATTCCATAAATTCCGTATGTTGACGTAAAGTAAAATTCTCATCTTGTGTAGCGTGTTTTCTATAGCACTGCATAATCCTGAAATCATATTCAAAACGCAGTTATCATCTTTTACATCGTGTGGATCCTCCGCCCTTATCTTTAGAACAGGTTTCGAAAGACTTATTATATACGATATCTGACTTATAACTGTTATATAAACTAACTTTATTAAAACTTATATCTATGTATGATTTTCTTCGAGGTAAAGCATATCTCACTTTGTCGAGGACATATTCACTCTCTCAACATCAAATATCGTCCACCATAATCTTGTGTTCTATCTCTTGCTGTCTGATAGTTACAGCATTGTCCTAATGGTTCACTCACTCCAATGTCAGACAGATATTCCAGCTCTCACCAACTCTCTGGAGGTGTTTAAAAGCCAGATATTTAATGTTTTACTTGTCGGAGCATCCGACTAGACATGTTTTCCCTCCTCTCGCCACTACTCCGACGAAAAGTAATGCTTCTACGTGTCCATATTATCGTGTTTCCGATCGCTACATAGTTGTTTGGAGTCGTGTTCCCCTGTACAGCCAGCCAGGGCGATGATAAAGAAAGCAGTGCGATAGGTCGACACTTGGATGAAAGCCGAAATCAACAAGGGAAATGAAAGCTCGACCTCTGTAGCACACCGCGAGAAAATCGCGATTAATCTACGTATTGATTGGACACTGAAGCTACAATGAAATACTACGGAGTTCTATTGAAGGAAATTTTAAATAGACCTTTCTTTTCCGCTCTTTAAAAAGTCCGAATACAATGAAAAGAATTTGATTAAATACAGTCCAGTCGTTCCAATACAGACATCGTATTATATTGCTGTAGTTATGTAGAGTTGGTTTAAATTATACAATTAATAGCGATTTGTGTTAATATGATTTTTCAGCGTATATTTTGTTTATTTGGTGAATTGTGTGAAACATTTATTATATCAATTTTAATAGCACATTTAATACTTCGTATGGTCCAGTAAATATATACAATATAGTCAACATTTACAATTATAAAATAAAGAAACTGAATAGAAATTTGATTATAAAACACACTATCAGAGGATGGCAATAAACAAAGAAAAACGTCCTTTTCAAGGTAAAATTACCAAGTGGATTTGCGATCCGAGTTTTGATACTATTCTTGCTGCAAGTTTTACTGAATATCATTATGTATTATGAACAGATACTACTTGCTGTAAGAACAGGACCAAAATATGCGTCTAAAATTTCACTCAGCAATTCTACTTTGACAGAATAATTTTTGAGAAAAAAAGTGGCAATAATTTTTGAGAAAAAAAGTGGCAGCTATGTCTGATTAAATCCACTGATTCTGGCCACTTTAGAAATTCCCAAATTCAGTGTGGTCTACATCAGGTGTCTCCTTATAAATGTCTAATTAAAAAAATTGTCGTCGTCGTTGTGCTACCATAATAAATATTCACAAAACTAATATTATCGCTTGTCCTGTACTGACCGTTGGGTCGGAGGTTTTTCTCCGGGTACTCCGACTTTCCTCCACCAACAAACTTGCCATGTCCTAACATGCATACTTACATGACTCTGACTGTTAATAGGACATTAAACTAATAAATAAAACCGCTCATCTGCTATATCATGATATAATGTTTTGAAATGATACTATGCAAGGAGTTAGATGTTCATTTAAGTATGGTGTTATACCGCTCTGACATGTCATTGACGTATATTTTTATGCTACAATGTATGCGTTTGATGGAGTATTACGGTATAATTCAAATTCGTCAAATTCTGGAACTTCCATATGGCGATCTGTTTTGATTTCGTGAGAATTTTAAGGCATTTTAGGATTTTTTTAACCTCATTACCTCAGGTTAAGAATGTAAAGGGAAATTAAATTTCTTGAAAAATGCATACATTTATCACACCTGTTCAACTATGCATACTGTAAACTTTGCGTGCGATTTATTTTCGCAATCAAGGTCAATTCCCGTAGGTTTGTCTCCGCAGATTGCTTTCTTAGATTATTCTTCCATGATTCAATTAGGTATCTTCATTCAATTTTAAAATTCGCAAAACTCAATCTCCGCTAAAAATATTTTGAATTTAGTACTCGCGAAGAAAGTTGATTTACAGTATATACAGATACTTATAGGCTGTTTAACCTCGTCAGAATAGTGATTTTTTCTTTGCAGAAAATGTTTTGAAAACAAAAGACTAATTTAATTTAAATATCAATAGAAAACAAAATCCTAAGTTCAATTTCATAGAAACTTTGACAGAAGATGCACAACATAAGTATTATTTAATAAAAGATTATATAAAGAATATTGAACAATGTGAAAAATTCCGGATACGTGATAACAACACCTTTTAAAAATGACCATCGCTTTAACTAGGATTTCAAACATTAATAAGCATTGGTTACACAGATTATTTTAGCAGTTATATATACCTGAGTGGTCAAAACGTCTAAACATATTACCACACGTCCTCGACCTCTGGGATATGAGTTCGAATCCGATGTGGGGCAGTTACCAGGTACTGACAGTGGTCGGTGGTTTTTCTCAAAGTATTTCAGCTTTCCTCTTCAACAAATCTGACACGTCTTTATATGAACTGGCTGTCAATGGGGGGCGATAACTTAATAAAACCAAACAAGCAAAACTAAGGTCTACTAAATTCGAATGAATCCCTTGATACATAATAAAGATGATAATACTAATGAGTTTAAAGATACTTCTCCCCCGACAGAGCTTAAATGAAACTCATCATTTGAAAAATAAAGGGCTTTTACTCATGTAAATGTATGTCTTATGAACACAAAACAATATAAGATAAGTTGTTTTGTTTTGGTTCATTCGCAATCAGTACTTCATATAGGGCGTTGTGCTATGAACTTTTTAGGGAACGCAATTAGTTATTTTTTAATATTTTTATCTTGAAGTGAAATAAGAAGCTCAAACTTTTCAATGGTAGCAACGGTGTAAAGCGCGTAACTTTTATAACTGAAGAAAAATTTTAATTCGTCTTCTCCTGTTTTTGATATAGAAACAATACCATTTGTCAGCGGTGTAGCATCTTCGATATAACCTATGCTATATCGCATGTATTTTGGTACACTTCAACTCATCCAAGCCGTTATGGGAATGAACTCCAGTCTATTTAACTGCGTGTTTTATTCTCAGGGCGTGTTTTAATTTGAGTGTGAATTTCATTATCCAATGTATCTAATTTTGACAGGTTATCTTAATTTGACAGCGTGTTTTATTTTGACATGGAAGAAAAGAGTGGAAGTTGTATGATTAAACCGGTTCTTGGTAGTAAGGAGAAAATCAATACAGATAAACGGGAGCAAGCAGGACCCACTGTGAACAGAGAATACTCTAACTTGTCATAAGTAGTAAACCCCGTTTCTTGGCAATATAAATCCCTTCTGGTCCCAAATGGAGCCCCTTTAGGAGGAAAACAACAGACAGGAGGAAAGAATGAATTGTACTAATATGATTTAATACAACACAAATTTCTTGGAGCGTATTGTGTGTCTTCAAAAATGCCTTCAGCATAAGACATTTGGGCGAGAGGATCAATCAGTTAAGTAAAAGATGAGGCGAACCTTTTGGGCCTGTTTATGGCGCTAGAGACTTGACTTTTCACTGTCAATTTAATCTGGAAGACTTCATTAAGCGGCCTCCGAACACAGCGGTTCCTAGTACGATGTATAATGTACAGAACAATTTGTACAAATCTGTAGAGTTTTTGCCAATTCTCGCTTGTGCTATTTGTATGTCGGGATTTGCGGTTTTTTGTCCGACCTAGGACCATGTCAGTTCAGGTACGTAAGATACTTACATATATCTTTGTTTATCCATGTATAAATTCACATCAACAAGAATGGAGTATCATAGCCAAACTTTAATCTTTCTCCGTTTTAATAAGTACATTTACATGACATTTACGTGCAACTTAATCTAGAGATCAACCTTGTCTTTCGGTCTGTCATTTTCCTTGTACTCTTGTGTTGGTTTTTAATTATCTGCATTTAAGGTAAGTTTGGTGATTAATTGCATTTCACAGATAATTTGTTGAGATATTTTAACCTGAGTACTGTCATCACTGTTTTGCAATTACAAATATAACCTGACCTTGGGCCTCGCAATCATTACTCTCCACTAATAACTCTAATTAAAGGATCCTGTTGTAGTACGCTTTGCTATCAATGCTTCCACTGAATAGCGACGAATGGATGTTCTTTTCAGTTTTGTTATTATTTGCTGAATTGAAATGATTCTTGTTTATGGTATGAATGAAATCAGTGTTTCTATAGTTACCGACATTTATGTTGTTTTAAGGATCTTTTCCACGATGTGTTTTTTTCTTTCTTTTTTGTTTCTAGTGTAAACTGAAGAAAACCTAAAACATGTAGTGTGTCCATGCAGACATTTCGGTTAATACATGGTTTGTTGTTATATAAATGTATTTGTGAAACAAAGATGACGTCTCCTCGGTGCATCAGTGCAAATATAATGTATAATAACAATGTATATCGCTGTATATTACTACTGCTCCTTCTCAGTAAATTGTAGTGAAGAAAATTTGTGCAAACAATTTCATTGGACAATGGTGAAAACACACGCAATGCGCATTATACGATGGTTGTTTTGTGTTTCCTTAAATATTTGATACTTCAATTTTTATATCTAAATTCATAATAGAAGAAAGTAACAATTGTCTGATCCGAAATAGGGATTAAAAACGATAGCGGGGTGGTGATCTAAGGTTAGCATGCAATTTTAACAATGGCGATTTAGAGTATTTAAAAGACTGTCGGGAGGTATCTTTTATAAGTTAAACATTTATTTAATTGCATAGAAGGTTATAAATTTATAGATGCATTGGTATACATTATTGCTTAATATTTCAAATTTATGATTTTTTTCTCCGTTAATTAGCGACACATCATTACAGATCGAATCGTTATGTATTATTAAAAAAAAACTTTGTTGAAACGGATCATACAAACTTTTTTGTACAGTAAAGTATGTGTATTTTTTTGTTATTTTCATTTTTATGGTAAGGGAAATAACTCATCACGTTTTCATACAGACGCTTGGACGCTTTGACTGAATTTTCAAGCTCTTTGAACGTTTGAATGGCCATGATTTAATTTATTACACTTTTCTTTAAAAACAAAATCGTTTGCAGTTACGATAAAAATATTTATTAGTTTTAAAACTAACAACATCAATAACTTAATCAACCTTATATTGTTATATTGTGTTAATATGTATTTGTAAAATATAAACATATTAAATATTGATATTACATAATTAAGATGATATCTAGGTTATACAAAAAACATGGAATTATGAATTATTCATATGATGATTAAATTATCTATCTTGAAAAAGTGATTCGTTTTTTTTCTTGACAATGTACTAAACAAAAGCAACAAGCATTTTTTATTTTTTATTTGTCTTTAACAATTCAACAATTTTCTTTTTTCTGAGGAATGTTTAAGTAATTTACATATGTTGCTTTTACCATCAAAAACTATCACCAAGAATTAATTATAAAGGGAAAGGTATATTTTTTCTTGAAACGATATTAACATATATATCATATTATAGAACATTTTGTTTATTCAGGCGGATGTTGAGTTTACACGTAAAGAAAACGATGATAAAAAAGTTGACAAATTTACACGTAGTCTCAGTCTAAAATTGGAAAGTATTATTTCGTCGAAAAATTTGATAGAAGATACATACGAACAAACGTAGGTATCGACTTGACACATCTATAAAAAATGTTGAACTACGAGACCAATTTGTGGTGACTGATGGAACAAGTCTTTTTATCACGCTGTGTACGATGTGTATTTCTCGTGTTATCATCATTGTAACAATAATCATCCGCCTTATCATATGTACGTAAACTTCTCATTGTGTAACCTTCCTTTTATATCTAATAATTCAATATGTGTTGTATTCCATTGCGTTCTGCTATTGTATAACATATCCAGTGAAAACTGTTGTAAGTGGAAGATCCATCGGTCATTGACATAAATCAGGCTAGCATTTGCCTTTTTTCCCTTCAAACCACACGCAACGCACATGTCGCATTCCTCTTCTGGTGGCAAACGTGACAATTATGACACAAATTGCTCGATATTTGAAGGCGCCGGAACTACCGACTCTAGTTGTCTCCACACGCAGCTAAACAAAGCTAGGCACTGGGTAATGATTTTTGATATATAAAATGGCCATATAACACACAGGCGAAATGCAACAACACGCTTTGCTCCTTATTCATCACTTGGTTAGATTCATTATACAACTTTGGAACTTACAGACCAGTAATGGTACAGAAGAACACACCATGATGTTTTACCTTGCTTTTACGGTACATAATTGTATATTCAAGCAGTTGACTATTTGTCCCTTAAGTTCAAGTCGATTGACTTGACATTTGAAGTATTGACTTCCTTTCCTGCCTTCTTTGTTAACGTGATAGAGTATTGAAGTCAGAGAAATTGACTAGCTTTCAAACATGTGTCAAGGTAAATTTTTGGGTATTGACTAGCTTTCACACATGTGTCAAGGTAAATTTTTGGGTATTGACTAGCTTTCACACATGTGTCAAGGTAAATTGTTGGGGTATTGACTGACTTTCACATACGTGTCAATGTAAATTTTTGAGGTATTGACTAACTTTCACACAAGTGTCAAGGTAAATTTTTGGGTATTGACTAGCTTTCACACACGTGTCAAGGTAAATTGTTGGGGTATTGACTAGCTTTCACACACGTGTCAAGGTAAATTGTTGGGGTATTGACTAGCTTTCACACACGTGTCAAGGTAAATTGTTGGGGTATTGACTAGCTTTCACACACGTGTCAAGGTAAATTGTTGGGGTATTGACTATTTCACACACGTGTCAAGGTAAATTGTTGGGTATTGACTAGCTTTCAACACCGTGTCAAGGTAAATTGTTGGGGTATTGACTAGCTTCACACACGTGTCAAGGTTAAATTGATATTTGGGTAATTTGGGTATTGACTAGCTTTCAAACCTGTGTCAAGGTAAATTGTTGGGGTATTGACTAGCTTTCACAGTTGTCAAGGTAAATTGTTGGGGTATTGACTAGCTTTCACACACGTGTCAATGTAAATTGTTGGGGTATTGACTAGCTTTCACACACGTGTCAAGGTAAATATTGGGGTATTGACTAGCTTTCACACACGTGTCAAGGTAAATTTTTGGGTATTGACTATGCTTTCACACACCTTGTCAAGGTAAATTGTTGGGGTATTGACTAGCTTTCACACACGTGTCAAGGTAAATTGTTGGGGTATTGACTAGCTTTCACACACGTGTCAAAAGGTAAATTATGTTTGGGGTATTGACTAGCTTTCACACACGTGTCAAGGTAAATTGTTGGGGTATTGACTAGCTTTCACACACGTGTCAAGGTAAATTGTTGGGGTATTGACTAGCTTTCACACACGTGTCAAGGTAAATTTTTGGGTATTGACTAGCTTTCACACACGTGTCAAGGTAAATTGTTGGGGTATTGACTAGCTTTCACACACGTGTCAAGGTAAATTTGTTGGGTATTGACTAGCTTTCACACACGTGTCAAGGTAAATTTTTGGGTATTGACTAGCTTTCACACACGTGTCAAGGTAAATTGTTGGGGTATTGACTTACTTTCACACACGTGTCAAGGTAAATTTTTGGGTATTGACTAGCTTTCAGACACGTGTCAAGGTAAATTTTTGGGTATTGACGAGCTTTCAGACACGTGTCAAGGTAAATTTTTGGGTATTGACTAGCTTTCACACCCGTGTCAAGGTAAATTGTTGGGGTATTGACTAGAATTCACACACGTGTCAAGGTAAATTTTTGGGTATTGACTAGCCTTCATACCCGTGTCAAGGTAAATATTGGGGTATTGACTAGCTTTCACACACGTGTCAAGGTATATTGTCGGGGTATTGACTAGCTTTCACACACGTGTCAAGGTATATTGTTGGGGTATTGACTAGCTTTCACACACGTGTCAAGGTAAATTGTTGGGATATTGACTAGCTTTTACACACATGACAAGGTAAATGGTTTTGGATATGAACTAGCTTTCAAACAAGTGCCAAGGTAAATTGTTTATTTATTGACTAGTTTTTACACACTTTAAATTATTGGGATCTCACCTGGTTGTACCGCTATAGTGATTGACCTTTAAAATATTTCCTATCTAATGTCTCATCTTTTTAACTGCTGCATTTAGTTTTCGACAAGACTGCTTAATGAGGATGCAATAATAGTTAAGACAAAATACCAGGTAAATATAATTGATCGTCATCTTTAGCTTAAAGGCAATGTTCTGCTGCTTTTTGGCGTTTTGAGATATATATAGTCGAAAGTATCTACAAACCACATGGGACGGAGTTGAAGTTTGGGCAAGAATAACAATTGTAAAGATAATTTGACAAATATATATGTACAGCGCTGTTTGTCTACTTATCTTAAGAATTTACTTCATCAAAATATCTCAGTGGCTTAGAGTTTTTTAAACGTGGTAGCAAATCGATAAGATTCCGCTATCGACATTGTCGAGCCTGGAAGAAAACGTCTTTTTAGGCAGTGTCATTACCTATTCATTTTGACGAACAGAAACCACCTCGCATGTCACAACTGGCAGTATAGGATATGTCACAAGCGGTTGTGTCGGATTTGTCACAAGCAGTAGTGTCGTATTTGTTACAAGCGGTAGTGTCGGATTTATCATAAGCGGTAGTGTCGTATTTGTTATAAGCGGTAGTGTCGGATTTGTCACAAGCGGAAGTATCAGATATATCACAAGCGGCGTTGTCTGATATGTCACAAGCGGTAGTGTCAGATAGGTCACAAGCGGTCGTTGTCATATATGTCACAAGCGGTAGTTGTCATATATGTCAGAAGCGGTATCGTCAGATATGTCACGAGCGATAGTGTCGGTTTTGACACAAGCGGTAGTGTCGTTCGAACGCAATAACATTTAGTTCCAACGCACGAACTCAAAACAAAACGTATTGTTTTCATGACAGTTTCCATACATAGTAGTTTTAAACATCGTGCCATTTAGAGAATATGTATGTGATAAGAAGACACCCGATGCGATTGTACATGGTTGTAATAATTATAAATAAAAATACAAAATCATTCATGGAATACATAGTGTACATATACTGACCAGACTAGATTTTGTAATAATCAACATCGCAACATTGATGCAATGGTCTGTGATTTGAAGAAAACCCATTGTGATGCAACATGTTTTGAATTCTCGTCATGTAAATATCGTCGTACAACCGAATTGTCTATGATTAGGCTTTAGGATGTTCTAAAAGGAGTATAGCACCAATAGTACTATCACTAAGAATTCGCACGATTTGCACGTATGGCAAGCTATCAGTTTCAAAGTTTTGTGTCTAAGACAACAACAGAAAGATGGTGTTCAAGCAAATATCAAACATCCCATAGAAACAGACCATACCCCAACTAGGTCATAGGATAGATGTGCGCTAAAATAACGTTTCATTTTTATGGTCTTAAAAAGGCCCAAAGTGACATCTTCGTGTCTATTTCCATTAAAACTATCTAAACGCACACACCAAAATGGGAATCCTTTGTTAGATATTCTACCACAATTGTAAATCGTATTTTTTCGTATATACATGTAGGTATTTGGTTCGGATTTTCAAATGAAATTTAGTTTTGAATAGTCATTTTAAGTATACATGTATGTAAAATATAATAATAACAAAATAACCGAATTTTTGTTGGTTTATTTTACTTATATCATCCCGTTTAAAGGTGTATTCACATTTTTTATACCATGTTAAAAATAGTTTTTCTGTCCATGTGTCAGTCATTTCTTTGTTAATATACTGTACAATGTGCCTAACTATCCAGTTCCAATTCACGAATTTAAGTGAAATTTAATGCAGCCAAATATTTAAGTTACTGAATACGATGGTAACACTTCCAAAAATATTGGTTGCAATGGTAATAAAATGAACGCTTATGATTGCCTGGAAGTTAGATATTCAAAATGGAGACTCTGGATGGTTGCAATTAAAAATTAAGATACATGTAATTGTAGCTTTTGTGATGTTTAACATGCAATTCTATCCCGCTATCTAACACTTTTGGTTCACTTTAGAATAGTTTTTGTATACATCAGAGGAAAAGAGAGTCTTATTTGCATCTTTTATTTTGAGTTACGGAAGAAAATATATTTCTTTTCATTTATAAGTTGATTTCTGATTTTCTAAAAAGGGACAATTTGCTTTAACCAGGAGCATATATAGTTGTTTAATTTGTTTTGAAAAAAGAACAAATGCGCTATAAAAAATGATCCCATCACTAACTGTTGTTTTCGTAAGGTTGAGTTACATATATTTAAATTCAAATTTCAACCGACTTGGGATGGATGCTGATGAACAGTTTTCATTTGTTTAAAGTTTGTACTTATGTCATGCTTGTCAAATGATTTTAAATTGTCGATAACCTGACAAATATATAGATCAAACCCAATGGCGCAACGTTCGTCTTGACAAAACTTGGGAATGTGAATTAGGGAGCGGTACATGTCAGAATGTCTTCATTATCTTCATAGCTTAATACACAAAAATATCAAAATAGCTTCATTGCTTAACACACTGGAATGTCAGAATATTTTTAAAAAGCTATCAAAATATTCTGACAATCCTATTTATCAAGCTATGAAGATATTGTGACATTCTTGTGTATTAATCTGTGATGATAATGAAGATGATGTTATAATCTACAGCCGCCATTTTCTATTTTCAAAATTGACTCGATGTGTGTGCCTTTGTAAAGTGGAATCTGGTCAAACCAGCCTTTCTAGTACATGCTATCAACACTAGTTAAGATAATGAAATGGTTATTTAGTGACAGAAATATGTACTAAACCATGTGGACCTGCAAAACTGAAATGTACAATCTTTTGCATATTTTGCTAAAATTTACCAACAACACAGCAATCTACGGGTTAGGACGGATGCATAGATACTTTATAGTTTATACCAACTAAAATATGTTTAGTCTACCTAAAAAGTGATATATAGGCATATTAAAATCACAAGTTTAAACAGGATCTTAAAACGTAAAATACAGGAATATCAAATTATTTCCAAAGCTTAATATACAGAAATGTCAAAATATCTTCATAGCTTAATATACAGGAATGTAAAATTATCTTCATAGCTTAATATACAGGAATGTCAAATTATCTTCATAGCTTAATATACAGGAATGTCAAATTATCTTCATAGCTTAATATACAGGAATGTCAAAATATCTTCATAGCTTAATATACAGGAATGTCAGAATATCTTCATAGCTTAATATACAGGAATGTCAGAATATCTTCATAGCTTAATATACAGGAATGTCAAATTATCTTCATAGCTTAATATACAGGAATGTCAAATTATCTTCATAGCTTAATTTACAGGAAAGGTTAAATTATCTTCAAATGCTTACAGGAAGCTTTTTATTACATAGAATTATCAAATTATCTTCATAGCTTAATATACAGGAATGTCAAATTATCTTCATAGCTTAATATACAGGAATGTCAAATTATCTTCATAGCTTAATATACAGGAATGTCAAATTATCTTCATAGCTTAATATACAGGAATGTCAGAATATCTTCATAGCTTAATATACAGGAATGTCAGAATATCTTCATAGCTTAATATACAGGAATGTCAAATTATCTTAATTGCTTAATAGATGGGAATGTCAGAATATCTTTATAGCTTAATATACAGGAATGTCAGAATACTTCATAGCTTAATATACAGGAATGTCAAATTATCTTCATAGCTTAATATACAGGAATGTCAAATTATCTTCATAGCTTAATATACAGGAATGTCAAAATTATCTTCATAGCTTAATATACAGGAATGTCAAATATCTTCATAGCTTAATATACAGGAATGTCAAATTATCTTCATAGCTTAATATACAGGAATGTCAAATTATCTTCATAGCTTAATATACAGGAATGTCAAATTATCTTCATAGCTTAATATACAGGAATGTCAAATATCTTCATAGCTTAATATACAGGAATGTCAAATTATCTTCAAAGCTTAAATATACAGGAATATCAAATTATCTTCATAGCTTAATATACCAGGAATGTCAAATTATCTTCATAGTTTAATATACAGGAATGTCAAATTATCTTCATAGCTTAATATACAGGAATGTCATAATTATCTTATAGCTTAATATACAGGAATGTCAAATTATCTTCATGCTTAATATACAGGAATGTCAAATTATCTTCATAGCTTAATATACAGGAATGTCAAATTATCTTCATAGCTTAATATACAGGAATGTCAGAATATCTTCATAGCTTAAGATACAGGAATGTCAAATATCTTCATAGCTTAATATACAGGAACAAATTGTCTCATAGTAATAATATCAGATTCAATAGCTTATGCTAATATACAGGAATGAGTCAAATTATCTTCATAGCTTAATATACAGGAATGTCCAAAATCTTTATCTTAGACTGGAATCAGAATATCTTCATAGCTTAAATACAGGAAGACAGAAATGAACAGGAATATCTTCATAGCTTAATATACTTAAAAGCTTAACATCACGGGAATGTCAAATGTCAGAATTCAAGATAAAATAGTTAATAATTCTGAGAAGCGTACTGTTCCCCAAGTGTGTCTAAGTACGGTTCGTTTGAAATATCTTGTATCTTAGCTTAAGCTTAAATAGCGTTGAATGAGGTCCCCTACCATCCAATGTCAAATTATACATATATACTTCATAGCTTAATACGAAACAGAAATATGACCGAATCCAGTCGAGCAATTCGTGTGGTCGAAAACACCAGGAAAGAGGATAGTTTGCCCTGCATCAAGGACGTAAAATGCCGAAAATGGTGGTGATAAAAGGACATTTTTTGAGGTAAAATGTGTAAAAAGGCGACGCGATGAAGCCTGAACGTTCCCAAAGCTAAAACACAAATCAGCTTGTGAAACCTACAGCGAATCAAATGCATTTGTTGGATGATCGATAAGATGTCCCTACCAAGCCGCGTGTATGACACGTCATGTCATGATCGTTTATAACAGAAAGCTACAGATGTTCAACATACAACTAAACCTGTTGGAGCAAGATAAATGAACATGGTTGAATATGTGATCGGGAGATGTTCACCATATCCTAGGTCATGACACACAGGAAATGGATTTGAGGGGGATGTGTCCCAGTTTGAGGACAGCCATTTTTGTTTTACATTCCGACGACTCACGACCCCTATATTAAAGCGCGTGAATCGACTCACACACGTGCGTGCGCTCATTCGTGTACCCATACGCCTAGCAGTCCATAGTATATATCACCTACAAATAGGTAAACAAATTCCTCACCTGTAAAACTATATGGGACTTTTGTTAGCAAGAAAACATGTCAACTCCTCTAAGCTGTCATTTAGATGTTTCTCAAAATAAAATTCCAACGCAAGTGAATAGAAATCCAAACAATAATCCGTCCACATATCTCCACGTATATCATTGTACTCGATGCACTCAACTGACCATGTACACGTGACTACGTACCTGACCCGAGCGAGCGACAACTATCAAGGACACACACGTGTCGATGTACATGTACGTGTAAAACTTGGTGTATATTGAAGTGTTTTATTAGTTCGTATTGGACATATGTTGGGATATAGCTGACAACACATTCATCTATTACATCAATGAAATATTGTCAGGTGAGTACAGTGTTTATTTTCAATTTGACATTGTTATTTGCAATATCGGGGCATGTGTATCTGAGACAAGACATGTTTAGAATGACACACGTGTGTCAAGTGTCCCGTGCTTTATATAGGGGGTTGGCCAGTGAAGGTTACTAATAAGAGCAAAAGAAAAATGGCTGCCACTTCCTTAGATACCACACTGTCATAACTAGGGGATGTCTCAGAAACAATTTTTGAAAAAAATATTTCGCTAATATATTTTTTTTTAATTTCAAATGCATGTTTTTAACTTGCATTGTCAGCTTTAATATACTAGTAAATCAGAATAGCTTCATATCTTAAAATTTGTATATCAAGCAAATAAAAAACCAAACATATAGCTGAATGATTTTAATATGTGCTGTCTGCAAAGGCCAGCTACGTTTCCGAAAAAGCCAGTAAAATGTTGTAAAAATATGAATATATATTTATGAAATACGAACGGGAGGCCAGCAACCATTATCATTATAGTTGGCAATCGATTATTTTTTTCTCTTTTTTTTCCTAACATTTTTTTAAAATCGGAAATGTTTAAGCAATCAAATAAATGAATAGATTAGTATGCCGTAGTAGTCATATATCTGTATTCTATTCGCATATACATACACTAAGTATGATGATACTGGACATTAGGAAGGTATTGAAGAACTGTGGCACTGATGCGATACACAAGTCAAAACCAGAATGCCGATTTGAAGGGTTAAGATGCTAGGTTGAGATACTCCACTGACTATAGGCTCAGACAAGTCGGGCGCTGACGTAATCAATAGGTACCAAAACAGTTCAAATATCTTAAACATTGATTTCTTTCCATTTTCTCGACGAGGTAAATTTCGTTGTAGTGGATATTTTACTGAGTATTTTTTTTCTGATGAAACTTTTTTTCCTTACCTGTATAACAACGGGTTCTGCTGTATAACATATTCTTGTATTCACAGAATGTTTGAAATTTCGATGATGCCATCATTAGTTTTTTAACCTTCGTGCCACACTGAGCAGAGATGTGATGAATTCGCCAGGTAACACTGTTACTATTATGACATTTTGCTCCACCGCTGACGAATGCTTTTTCTCTCTATCAAAAAGTGAAGTTATTTACATTACACCATTACTATCATTGAAAATTTTAAACTTCTTATTTTAATTCAAGATAAAAGTATTAAATTATTAGTTGACTTGGTAGTGTGCCCTATATGGAATAAGTACTGATTGTACATGCACCAAAAGCAAGATAAAGAATTTTACATGCATTCTTGTGTTCGTTATACACATATAAACACAATTAAACATCAGTTATTGTTGAAATGATGGGTATCGTTTTTACTCTGTCGGCGGTAGAGCATCTTTAAAGATAGTGTTTCTTATAAAACATGAGTTACCTGCCAAAGAGTGATGTGCCACTATAATATAATAGTAATAAATGGGTTGTAACAATTTCATCAAAATACCCATCATATTGTCAGTGCGTTATCTCAATTGATCTTGCCAAACGAAAAATGGAATCATTTTATACTAGATTTAAATCTGAACGATATATATAAGAACTAATAAAAATGTGTTCTTAATTGACTTGACTGACTCTATAAAAGTATATTACTTTTTTATCAAATTTTCTCAAATCGAATGTAGAAATCATTCAACGTACGCTATATAGCATTGTTTCTTGCTGTTACTGCAGCGGCAGCGTACGATCACATTTAGTTGTCATTCGTATTTTTTCGTTATGATGAATATGGAATTTGAAAGAATCATTTATGATTTAAGATTGATTTTCATTTAAGTGCTTGGTTATTACGAGGGTTTCTATTAAAACTGTTTATTTATAGTAATATGATTAATTGTCCATTATAAGATTTTTGAGGTCCTATTTAGAATCTTGGTTATAAAACCTAAAAAGAGCGTAATCGGCTCTGGCGGTGGTGGAAGCCTGAAGTATTCGGAGAATAAAACACCGAACTACAGTCAGTAAGATTCGGATTTGAAACAGAAATATACGACGGGTAAAAATACATCTATCTTAAACCAAGATGTGTAAAAAAAAGTCATATATTTGTAAATTCCTCTCAAGAAAAAATGCAAATTCTCGCTGGTGTTCTAGGCAGCTGTTACCACACAGTGCTTCTCGAGACTAGAACTGAATCTGGTGTAAACCTGTCTCCGCCAAAACCGCCTTGGCGGTGCTTTAAATGGCACGTAGTTGACAAACCAGTCTCATTGTTCCCCTTCACCGACAGATGCTAGATTCGTTTGTCAAAAACACTTTTTAACACATCAAATTTCAGAACGTAATTTGCGTGGAAAATGTCTAGTGAATTCTAAACGTATAAAGAAGAGATGATCGATAATGGAATATTTCAGAAGCTATTCAACAGAGGCAACACATGAGCGGTGTAACTACCTCCTTTCAGATTACGATTTCAGCTCATGCAAAACAATAAATAACATTTTAAAGATGACAGAAACCTAACATTTACATAAATACACTAATCCGACATAATGAAACGCAATCAAACTGGATTAATTTATCTGTGAATCCGAGCGCGCGCGACAGACATAGAGTATAGTATTAGTTGGTTACATATACTCACACAGCTATCATTGTACTCAGTTTATACAATTGTCTTGGGTTGGCTGGACGACTTCCATCAAATGTAATTAATTATTATTAATCTGTTGATAGTAAATAACTCTCGTGCTTAAGACAAGACTTGGCATTGTATTCTAAAGTCATTAGGGATATTTATTTCGAAATGTGCATTGTTTTCTCAACAAGTCGTGTTATAACTCGACTAATCGACATGGCTACTGCATAAGTCGATGGCAAAACTATGTCATCGGGTATAGTTATGTTTAGACTTACAGAACTGTTAACTGTTTATCTATTTATATTCACATTTTTACTCGTTTGATAATATCATTGAAAACTCACCCCAAAAAGATTAATTTTTCGAAAGCCGACATAAAATTTGGGGTCAGTTTGCTTGGTTTTCGTCTTATTACAATTTTTGTTATTTTTCAGGATTTCTCGTTAAAAAGATTTACACTTCACCAAAATTTAAAAAAATATAAGGCTCAACGATATGATTTCATATTTAAATGTTTTTCCAAGCATCATGCTCCTTCAACAGATGTGGAAAAAATAAATTTGATATAACTAAAAATGTTGTAGTGTCGGTGATTTCAATGAAACTAAAAAATGGCGAAATGGCCGCACAATTGGTTTTGTTTTCATTTTTGATCCATATTGAAACGAGACTTTGACGAGACTATAACCTCTTCGGAATACAAGAGAACATTTTTAAAATAAAAAAGATATCTTAGTAAAGCAGACGTAAAACATGGGGGAGGGGGGTGTTGAGTTATTTGCCCAAATTACAATATTCATTTTTCAGCATTTTGTGTTAAAATTCAAATACGTAAACCACACTTTAGAAACCAGAAATAGAATGCCACCGCTAAGTTATGATTTCAAACACCTAAATACTTAATGTTTTACCTTCAATAGATTTACAGCAGGAATTCACTTGATATCATTATGAATGTCATCGCACTAGTGATTTAAGTGAGAATTGTGATGTAAACAATAAGGTTAAATTTCGATTTTTTTTTGTAGGAAATACACATTTTCAAAATGACATCCAAATAGGTTTTTTTTTCTGAAATCACTATAAGAAAATTCTACAATCAATATAATCATAAACCATGTGCCAAATTCCTACAAAAATACAACTATTTTTATAAAATCACAAAGACTCACCAGAAAAGATCCCTAGTTCTGTTTAACAGTCACGGGCTCCCTGTGACGTCACTTTTCCATAACGTCATAATCTCATTTGGTAGCTGTTTGTTGTTCTCTATACAAACTTTTTTATTTTTATAAATATTTTTTTTCATCCTCAAAAATGTAAATAAAATCATCACTCATCATATTTGAACATGCATAGGTGTGTAACATACTCTGAGATGGTGCGTCCTTTCAGTAAGTAGGTTGTCCAATGCATAATTCTGTATTTGCATATTACAGAGTTATCTGCCCTTGCGGGTAGGTATTGATTGTGACGTCATGTGTTTGCGAGCGTAACGTCATACATTTTTGCGCTCACAAATTAATGACGTAACAATCGATACCTACCAGCATGGGAGCTAACTCTGTAATATGCAAAGACGGAATACACAACAATGCATGCCAAAATATGGCAACCAATCCTGTAGTACACGGACGATGTAAGCTTATGGTGTTTCTTTATTTCAGATTATTGGTCCTCTGTTCAGTCATGCATGGACTCGGACTAATTATTTGCTGGTCTCTGTACGTCAATATTACCACCGCTATAGGTGCCAGGGAAATTGCTTCCAGAGGTGAGTAGTTTTTGAACTCTTTTCTTACTCATTTAAATTTGGCGGTCATAACCGGAAGTAGATGTGTTTTGACCGATGTCAGATCAAAGGGCGAATTAGTTGTGTTTATGACGGGGATGTTTTATACGTGTATCCAACAATGTATATTACAATTGATAATGTAATTGACATAATAGAAACATTTTCTGGGTCTACTGTGTATGCGAAACTTACGAGTAAAGCGGCTTCATCGTCTGAATCGCGACGTTTTTCGACTCAAAATGCTATACGTAACGTGATAAATTAATACGTCATGAGGAATGGGGAACAATATTTTTTATGACGTCATAACTTATTTTCAGTACCGAAACAGTTCCAAATGGTTATATTCATTGTGACTCTTTACTAGATTATTGTGTAAAATACAGATAACAGTGACGTCATCACCAAAAAAATTCACAATTCGTTACCACCTATGCAGATAACAGTGACGTCATCACCTAAACAGATAAAATTCGTCACCAACTACACAGGTAACTATGACGTCATCACTAAAGCAGTTAATAATTCGTCACCAACTACACAGGTAACAGTGACGTCATCACCAAAATAGTTTGAAATTCGTCACCAACTATACAGGTAACAACAATAAACATTTCACAATAACGTCATCACGAAAACATTTCACAATTCGTCACCACCTATACAGATAACAGTGACGTCTTCTCTTGAACAGTTAAAAATTCGTCACCACCTATACAGAATTCAGTGACGTCATCACCTAACAGTTAAAAATTCGTCACCAACTGCACAAGAACAATGACTTCATCACAAAACAAGTTAACAATGCATCATCAATCATACAGATAACATTGTCGTCATCATTCTCATTTGCAAAAATTGCAAGTGTTTCGTTTTGCCCAAAAATTGAGTTTTTCAACATCGAACAACCATTTAACTAACTTATCCTCATTATATAGAAAGCTAACGCCGTTGGATTAACCTCATTACTCCACTGCGTGGATGACCTATATAATTGCAATGTAAGGATGACATATTTTATTAATGCCATTACAACGTACTACAGTTTTGGGGGAAATCTACTTGGTTATGCAGCTAAGGTAGATAAATTTTTCCTATTTGAGTTTAAGAGAGCTGCGCATATAATTGTGTTGGAAATGTATTCTGTGTATGTCAATACTACGCGATTGAGTCCTATTCATAGTGCCGCTAGCCCTGGTTTAACTTTGCGTAACAGTTCGCCTTTATTGTATACAAAGTTTTGTGTCACGGGCTGTCTATACGCTATACCCACGGGCTTTCATAAAAACAAGGAAACTCACCGACATACACATACAATGATTTTTAAATAAATCATTGTATGTGCATTTCTGAAAGTTTCCCTCTTTTTAATAGTTTTACCACTACGTTTCCGCTTCCAAACAATAGTACTTCTGTGTTTAACATGCAACTTTCAATTACCAAATAATGCTGATATTTTTGAACTCATTTTGACATTGCTACAACATTTTAGGGTAATAGTGATATTGTTGCGATTTCCATCGTCGTCGGATAAAACCTGTTTATTCTATGTGTTAAGCCAAATCTTATTGTATGCAACACTAGGCACTGTTGGGTGAACAAATTTATTTATATAAGGTAGAAAAGCTCACAATATAGTGAACGACATCCTGCATCCTCTTCAAGGAAAAGGCAGTCATTACTAAGTGGTAAATCAATTCCATGCAAAATACATTGATGACATTGGTATACTGTGGAATCCAATTGATTTATTCAATGTGTTAGAATAAATTGAAATGTAGCAACAAAATTCGATGATAAATTACAATGTAATTACGACATGTGCTAATAATTGCAATGTAATTACGACATGTGGTGATAAATTACAATGTAACTACGACAACTGATGTTGACTTACAATGGAATTACGACATGTGATGTTGAATTACAATGGAATTACGACATGTGATGTTGAATTAAAAGGTAACTACAATATGTGATGATAAAGTACAATGTAACTACGAATTGTGATAATAAATTACATTGTAACTACGACAACTGATGTTGAAATACAATGTAACTTCAACACATGATGATATATTACAATAAAACTACGGAATGTGATGATAAATTACAGTGTTACTACAACATGTGATGATAAATTAAAATGTAAAATGTGATTATAAATTACGATGTAACTACAACATTGATGATAAATTACAATGTAACGTGATTATAAATTACAATGTAACTACAACATGTGATAATAAATGACATTGTAATTACAACATGTGATGATAAATTACAATGCAACTGCAACATGTAATGATAAATTACAATGTAACTATGACATTTGATGATAAATTACAATGTAATTACAACATGTGATGATAAATTACTGTAACTTAAGCATGTGATGATAAATTACATTGTAACTAGAACATGTGATGATAAGTTACAATGTAACTAGAACATGTGATGATAAGTTACAATGTATTTACGAAAAGCGATGATAAATTGAATAGTACATGTTATTACAATATGTGAGGATAAATTACAATGTGACTACAACATATGATGATAAATGACAGTGCAATTACGATATGTGATGGTAAGTTTCAATTTAACTTTGTTAAATGATGATAGATTACATTGTAATTACAACATGTGATAATACATTACAAGCCTCGGTAAATTGGTCGATCGGCGCTAAATACAACTTTTCTTTTAATTCGTCAAATGCACCATTGTGATACTCAACTGGGAAAAAGAAAGCAGTGAGGCATTTCTGTTGAGAGAATATCTACAGTAGGCATTGATTTCTACAAAAGTTGGTTTCTGTATATATATATAAACCTCTGTCTCAGATTCGACAATAAACTGCCTAACGATGACGTCATGCCGGTACATTCGGGTCGTGTCAAATCGTTTTTTTACAACCTTTGGGTCTGTTTTACAAACCTGTGATAGCCTTTTTGTATAAGACTGTCGGTTGGCCTTTATTGATTATATTCAAATGCCAAACTCTTTCCGCTCTAATTGTACCTCAGCAATGGGTTGACTGCGACCACGCGATGACTTTCGTACGTTCATCGGAATACCTATATCACGATTGCATGTGAACACACTGTCTCCTCCATGTATCGCTATGTTAACGGGCTGCTGCGTATACCATCCCCACATTGAATTCCTATCTACGACATGCAAGTCATTACGAATTTATCTTATCTTTGGAGATCATTTTTAAGACATAATATGCAAATGAACTTAACACAAATATTTAAGTGTGTCTTATTGTTTTATAGTTAAACCATTCAATGAAGGAAGCTGTGCGAGATATCATCAAAATATAAAATAAAACGTTACTGTTGCAAAAATTTATTTAATGATAAATAAACTGTATGAATAATACTATGCAAAGGATAACTACATTCAATTTCCATCCATCGGTCACAAAACTTCATTGATGTCTATATCGAAAAACAGTTGGAAACCTTTTAATATCCTGATACAACTTAAAATAAGGATTTATCTCTTAATACAGAAACACTATACGTTTCACAATGCCTGTCCTGCATAACAGGGGAAGCCAATTAAAATATAAAAGAAATCTTATTTAATTTTTCTGTATTAAACTTTTTTTCTCTTATAGATTTTTATGAGTTCATGCAATAGAAGGAAATGGAAGAAAAATCATTTGTCCGTGTTTTCATGTTTGAGCTCTCTTCCTGTCTTTATCATAAAAATACTTTGCCAAAATCTTAACAAATATTATGTGTTCCCCTAACAAATATTACCTTCATACATTGTATCACCTACAAATATAACCTGTTCACAGGTGCTGTAAGCAATCATTACTACAGGTAAAGTCTATTGTCTCAGCCTAATCACCAGGTGTTGTGTGCTATCATTAACACAGCTATAGTCTATTGTATCAGCCTTAGGTACAAATATAACCTGTTCACCAAGTGTTGTGTGTTATCATTACTACAGGTAAAGTCTATTGTCTCAGCCTTAGGTACAAATATAATCAAATTCAAATTCTTTATTTGCATTAAGTTTTTCAACTTAAGAAAAATATCAAAATACAATTAGCATACATACAGGATAAGTGGAGAATGGACAAAGCATTACATTAATGACTTTCTCAAAATAGTTGCATTATAAATATATTTACTAAGTAGATTTAATTCTTTTATATTTGTATTACTCTAAAGTTTGGTTAATTTAAATACAGATGGTTTTTCCCAATAATGTCTTTTTATAAATTTCTTTTTAATATCTTGGTAAATTGGACAAATAAGAATAAAATGCTATTCGCCCTCAATATCACGATGAGGGTCACAAAACTTACAAACACGCTCACTTCTATCTAAATTTCAAAAACGTCCAGATTCAATACACAAGTTATGTGCGGATAACCTAATTTTTGTCAATACAATGCGATTTTTGTTTGGGATAAACTTTGTCAAATAAGTTTGTAAAACAACTTGATTTACCATGTGACGATATAAATAGCACTTAGAAGAGTATTGTAATATAGATGACAACTCTTGAAAAGCTGTATCATTAATTCTTTGTTTGATTATTGGTAAAATATTTGAAGGAACAACTTTATGCTGGTTTACCCAAACATCACCAAAACCATGACTGTACAATATATCCTTATCAAATTCTACCCAATTAAGTACATTGTTCGATTTTGGTAAATTCAATAAAACATTGTAGGCAGTTTTTAAAATACAGTTATTAGAATTTATAATTTTCAACCAGTATTTTATCATTCGATACTTTCTGGTGTAAAAAAGAGGAAAACGCCCAAGTTCAAAATAAACCATTACATTGCATGTGGATTTTTTAACATGTAATACCTTTTTACAGAGTTCAAGCTGTATCTTTTCAATATCTGGAGCTTTACAGCCACCCCAGACTTCCGATGCATAACTTAATACACTGTTAACATATGTATCAAATAAATTTAAGAGATTAACAAAATTCATTTGCATAGATTTAGATTTTGAAAACAAAGCAAAAACAGCCTTTCGCCCTTGTTCTGACAACCTTTTTTGTAATGCATTAAACTTTTTTTATTAAATTTAAAAACAACTCCCAAATACGTAAATTGGTCAACAACTTCCAACTGTTTGTCATCATAAAACCAACAATCTTCTTTACGTAACTTTCCACTTTTTCTAAAAACCATTATTTTTGTTTGTTTTTTTTTTACATTTTCTACAGTTAGATTCCACGTTTCACAATAATTATGTAGGTTGACCAGCATGTTTTGTAAATCTCTGGCAGATTCCGCAAACAAAACTAAATCATCAGCATACATTATGAGAAAAAGGCTTAACTCACAAAATTGGCAATCATTTACTACATGTTCTATAAAATAAAATAAATAAAGAACCTGAAAATATAACCTGTTCACCAGGTGTTGTGTGCTATCATTAATACAGGTAAAGTCTATTGTCTCAGCCTTATGTACAAATATCACCTGTTCACCAGGTGTTGTGTGCTATCGTTAACACAGGTAAAGTCTATTGTATCAGCCTTATGTACAAATATCACCTGTTCACCAGGTGTTGTGTGCTATCATTAATACAGGTAAAGTCTATTATGTATAAATATCACCTGTTCACCAGGTGTTGTGTGCTAACATTAATACAGGTAAAGTCTATTGTCTCAGCCTTATGTACAAATATAACCTGTTCACTAGGTGTTATGTTATCATTACCACACAGATATAGTTTATTCTCTCAGCCCAATCGATCTCCACTGACCTGTTGATTTACGTCTGACCACCAAAGATGGTTCGTCAGAAAATTAGAGTTACCTCGCTTGGTACAGACTTCAAAACATATCAACACGTAGCCTTTATAATATTTATTCCAACTAAAAAAAAAATGTTAGCTCAGGTTAAGTTTTTATTAGTACTACTAACATATTGTTTTAATAATATATGTAATATTTCGTTCTCCTAACTATTTCCAATATGATAGTTAAAACATTTTTCGATTTTTATTATTTTTGGTCATAAAAAACGCCCGATTAACGAACATAGTCATTTAAGGACGTGCCAGGTTCAAAAAGCGGAAGAAAATCGGGATACCTAACCGAAATGTACATTCTTGGAAGTCCAACTTCAGGTTCATGAGGTAAGTGGTAGTTAGGTTTAGTATGGAAAGTGAGAGCCCAACCTCAGGTTCATGAGGTGAAAGGTAGTTTGAATTGGATACCCAGTGATACTATAATGTTAAAACATTTGATGAATAATTTCATGCAGTTTATAATTTCTGCTAGTCTGGACGCCATCTACCGATTCTAAGCTTTCTATGATACACCTGGTAAATACGGAAATAAAATTTAGTACACACATCAATGCAAATAAACCAAGTTGAACACAAAATAGCGCCAAACACAACTGTACTTAAAAATACTAAAGGTTATCTTTTCTTATAAAATACAATCCCATGCCGGGTGAATTTCAAATATATATGAATATACAATAATCAGCAAGAAAAAAAATGTATTAAAGGCCCATTGCCTTTCAGAAGGAAACTTTCAAGGTTTCTTCAAAAAATCAATAACATAAGAAAATACATATCGATGGCCTGAGATGAGGTTACAACACAAAACATTTGCTAGATTTCCTGCGTATTATGTGGGGATTCATTTCGCTGTTTTGCCGTCTGGCGTAGTGACATCTACCGCGTTGTATTTAGGATGACGGCGGGAAATATATGACGACCCGCGTTATGAACATTAACATTTTATTTATTGTAATTGTTTTTTTCAGAAGATGATGATAAGTGTAGTATTAACGGTAAGTTAATAACTTTTGCGACTCTACAAAATAGTCGATCTCGTTTTACATTCCCGTTTTAAAAATTAAAAGCCTTTTAGGAAAGGTACTGAGCCTTTAAAAAACTTTTTTGTATTACACGTAACGTCTAGAATTAGATAACATATATTCATTTAATTTAGAATATAAATAGTGTTTCTAAGATATTATGCACACATGAATCTTGGTACAAAAGCATAAAAAGTAATTTAATGTTACAGGTTATAGTCTGAACCTTCTATCACAGGAATGTTCTCTTTAAAAAAATATGCATTGTCGCTAGATAAATCTTTCCGTGCCAAAAATGAACAACTTGTCGTGTAAGAATTCTGAATAAAACTAATATTCACACTAAGTCATGTTGAAGTTTTCATGTTGAAAATATTTTCTTAACGGCTTTGTACTCTAAATTCTCCTTTATTGATAACTTTTATTATCAAAACATGTTAAAATGTCATCGCGAGGTTCATACTACCAGCAGATTTTTTTTTTTCGAAATGCATAAAAAACATCAAACTTTTTTCCTGAAGAGAGGGAAATACACGCACGGTGCTTCTAACAGCGTTAAGTTGGCTTCTTTTTGTTTTACTTTAGCACAATCACTCACTGTTATATATTTGTTTTGTAAAGTAAGATCCGGTCATAAAAATGTGTGTGTGTGGGGGGGATACCTGCTTTAGACACTATGCATGTTATTTGGCGAAAGAAAGATGATCCAAACATGTTGCATTTTAATTACAAGCACATTTTTTTGCCTATTTTTATGAAAATTTACGAGCAATCTAGGAACTCGATAGCAAGTTGTAAGTGATTGATTTAAATACTGTAACAAGAACCAACATACCAACCTTGTCCACTGGTGGTAAAACTGTATTGAAACGGATCTCCGGGAAGACAATATCCTGCGACGTTTGACCTCCGGATTCTCTCCCTATTTTTTCTACCTTCAGCAATAGTTTGATATATGATTACGTTCAACATAAGGGAATCGTCGAGAATGAAGGATACTTACCACCTGCAAAAACCATGTAAACGCCAGAGTAGCAGTGGTGAGGCGGATTGGCATGTGGTCGAAATTGGAAAAAAATCTGCCGTTACACGTGATCATGAAATGCCAACTTCTTGATGTGAATTTGAAAATATCGTTCAAATTAGAAAACTGGCCCTTATAAGGAGGCTAAAGCTGACTTACCAGGAAGACAAATTCCTTCACTACAGTTTGGCTGCATGAGGGACTAACTTTTCGTCATGGATGGCAAAACCAGAAAGCTCAACCTCAGAAATCCCAGCAACACGAGTGATTTTGTATATGTAATATATTTCATTCTAATTTTTCTGTTTCTGCTGCGTTGTATCTGCAGTACTTCGAGTACTTTTATCTCAACTGCATTGTTCACGTGTCTGTTCGGTTGACAAAGTAAAATACGCAGTAGGCCATCAGACAGGGTTCTACATGTATCGCTGTGTTGAAAAGGTTAGGCCGGACCACTGGGCTCACCAATGTGGTGGTCTCTAGAACCGTTGACACAGAAGGAGGTGGGCAGCCCTTTTCACGAAAAGCAAGGACAACATTTGCACATACACCCCCAATTTGCCTCTTGTCAACTGATTATCTTTACAGCTACTCAATCCACATATTTTTTTTTTAAATCTCTACCATATTAACGTTATTTTGCCTAGTAACAAACATATGATATGTCTTACCATAAAAATGAAGATTTTCAGATAGAGAATTTTCTGGGACTTTGCTAAAGTTTCCCTAGTCTTCATTGTTTCGATCTATTTTATGTGGTAATCAGCACTGTTACTGGAATATTTTCATGTTTAATCGTATGTTAGTCTTCAGAAACAATAATGATTTTAAAGCCATTTCCATAACAATGAAGATATGCCACATACATACCTTTCATTTCAACTAGCTATATAGGTCACGTCCTTCTGAAATATCTCTTCGGCGATCGCTATTTCCGTTGTAGTTCGACCACTGCGCGTATACATAACTATCTAGAAAAATATGTGCTGGATATAGTTGAATTATTTCCTGATTTTATGTGAAAGATTTTTAAGTGAAAAGTGGGAGGGCGATGGAGAGTAAATACAATCAAATTAAACAGCGTGTATAAAGTAAACATCATTTGTGGGGATAATGCATTCCAGAACTTGTGTGTAGGTCAAACGGAATATTGTGTTAATTAAATTTTCACAGAACCGTTGTACCCTTACATGCTACATAACGAGACAGATAAGAGAAATGAGTAAAATGTGGAAAGAATTAGACAGGGGTATTACGCATGCGTTGAAGGTATTGGAACAAGATAAACGCTAAATCTTTATTTCTTCAAGCATCTCAACTTTTTGATTTTATTAAAGTGAACAGTCGGGCAAGGATGGCTTAAGTCGGTAAAAATACAACCTCGCTTTCAATGCTTTCAACTTTTCTTTACTTTAATGGTCAGAATTGGGAAACTAAGCAGAACTTGACCGTCGTATTAATATGTGAGAACTTTTGGAAGGCCAATGAACGCATTTATACTGGTTTTCTTTGCCCGACTATTCACTTTTAATATCGTGAAATAATTGATTGGAAGCTTCTAAATGAAATATCCATTTATTATGAGATTTTGCTGTTTTTACGTGTACAGATATTTATTACTCCACTCACATTATACGACTAGCAAATATTTAAGATTTTTTCGAAATGTATTTTCAATGTTCATGGGTACAATGCGCCACACATACTGTTAAAGTTATATGTGCCGTAATTTGGCGATAATTTTGACATGTTATTTTTTCATCATTAATATATTAAAAACCATAAGGTTTGATGAATAAAGCTGTAAAAATCATTCAAATGGCTTCTGATGACTTATAAACGTTAGCTAAAACACGGAAATTTTGTTCTGTAAAATTATTGTTTTTTTTGCCTTAAATATGTTTAAATGAAAACATACCTTCAGAAGTCACTTTACAATTACTAAAAACATTGTAAAAATGTGTAATGAAATTGTAGACCACAATTTTGCTTCATGGTCTCACCGTATGTACTCATTTCACTTTACTATTGATGTAAATAAATGATTTTTGGTAGTACTGCCAAAAATCATTTTCAGTTATGTAAAATTAAAAGCTATGCATTGAAAGCACTGTAATTTTCAAAAAGTTAGTAGTTTTTGGTGATGAATAACATATTAAAAGCTCATCTTGATTCGTGAGTATGAAAAATACGGCACATATAACTTTAATAAACTTATTGTAGCAATGTGTTCATCTTATTGCTTTTTTCGTTGTCTTATTTAACAATACGTTCATCGTAACGATCATCTGGTATCTGATCGAGAAGGCGTTCTCATTCCTTAAAAAAGGGGACGTATAATATACGAACACAAGCTATTGTACCCTTCCACACTAATGGGACCACCCAACAGACGACAGACCGCGGCGCAGTTGACAACTTATATTTATCACATAACTGACCTGTTCAGCCATGTCATGCGCCAGTGTCATAAATATTGTATCGTAAGACACACGAGTAATTACACTTTCCTGACATCATAGATATTTCACCATCAAAATATGGCATTGCACGATTGTCTCGGTAGACGACAACATGAAATCATAAAAATTTCGCCACTCGTACATATAAGCAAAATTGAAAGTTCTGTCTATATTACTGGTTATGTGATAAATAGAATCTAACACTCGTTGCGAACATATAAAACAAATTTTGAAAGTTCATGTATATAATATGTCAGAAACCGAAGTCATTTGGAATTAATGTCTCACCATTTATTTAAGTTTCAAATAAACCATTAATTCATCAAAACAGCATTTCATATATTTCACCAAAGATAACTCTGTGCGCCTGGCATTGAACCATCAAATCAGGTTTATTAATATCTGTATTTTACTATCCCCTTTAGACCCCTATGTAATTCTGTGTTTTACTGTCCCCTTTAGGTCCCCTATATAAGCTCTGTTATTAACTGTCCCCTTTAGACCCCTATATAAGTCTGTTATTACTGTCCCTTTAAACCCCTATTAAGTCTGTGATTAAAACTGTCCCTTTAGACCCCTATGTAAGTCTGTGATTTCTGTTCCCCTTTAGACCCTATGTAAGTCTGTGATTACTGTCCCTCCCTATGTAAGTCTGTGATTACTGTCCCCTTTAGACCCCTATGTAATGTCTGTGATTACTGTCCCCTTTAGACCCCTATGTAAGTCTGTGATTACTGTCCCCTTTAGACCCCTATGTAAGTCTGTGATTACTGTCCCCTTTAGACCCCTATGTAAGTCTGTGATTACATCTGTCCCCTTTAGACCCCTATGTAAGTCTGTGTATTATTACCCAATGTATTGTGTCCCTTTATGTGTTATTACTCCCCTTAAGACCCTATGTAAGTCTGTGATTACTGTCCCCTTTAGACCCCTATGTAAGTCTGTGATTACTGTCCCCTTTAGACCCTATGTAAGTGTGTGATTACTGTCCCCTTTAGACCCCTATGTCCCTTTAGATACGTAAGTCTGTGATTACTGTCCCCTTTTAGACCCCTATGTAAGTCTGTGATTACTGTCCCCTTTAGACCCCTATGTAAGTGTGTGATTACTGTCCCCTTTAGACCCCTATGTAAGTCTGTGATTACTGTCCCCTTTAGTCCCCTATGTAAGTCTGTGATTACTGTCCCCTTTAGACCCCTATGTAAGTCTGTGATTATCACTGTCCCCTTTAGACCCCTATGTAAGTCTGTGATTACTGTCCCCTTTAGACCCCTATGTAAGTGATGTGATTACTGTCCCCTTTAGACCCCTATGTAAGTCTGTGATTACTGTCCCCTTTAGACCCCTATGTAAGTCTGTGATTACTGTCCCCTTTAGACCCCTATGTAAGTCTCTGTGATTACTGTCCCTTTAGGACCCCTATGTAAGTCTGTGATTACTGTCCCCTTTAGACCCCTATGTAAGTCTGTGATTACTGTTCCTTTGACCCTATTAAGTCTGTGATTACTGTCCCCTTTAGACCCCTATGTAAGTCTGTGATTACTGTCCCCTTTAGACCCTAATGTAAGTCTGTGATTACTGTCCCCTTTAGACCCCTTTGTAAGTCTGTGATTTACTGTCCCCTTTAGACCCCTATGTAAGTCTGTGATTACTGTCCCCTTTAGACCCCTATGTAAGTCTGTTGTGATTACTGGTCCCCTTTTAGGACCCCTATGTAAGTCTGTGATTACTGTCCCTTTAGACCCCTATGTAAGTGTGTGATTACTGTCCCTTTAGACCCCTATGTAAGTCTGTGATTACTGTCCCTTTTGACCCCTATGTAAGTCTGTGATTACTGTCCCCTTTAGACCCCTATGTAAAGTCTGTGATTACTGTCCCCTTTAGACCCCTATGTAAATCTGTGATTACTGTCCCCTTTAGACCCCTATGTAAGGTCTGTGATTACTGTTCCCTTTAGACCCTATATAAGCTCTGTGATTACTGTCCCCTTTAGACCCCTATGTAAGTCTGTGATTACTGTCCCCTTTAGACCCCTATGTAAGTCTGTGATTACTGTCCCTTTAGACCCCTATGTAAGTCTGTGATTCACTGTCCCCTTTAGACCCCTATGTTAAGTCTGTGATTACTGTCCCCTTTAGACCCCTATGTTCTGTGATTACTACTCCCCTTTAGACCCCTATGTAAGTCTGTGTTTTACTGTCCCCTTTAGACCCCTATGTAAGTCTGTGATTACTGTCCCCTTTAGACCCTTATGTAAGTCCCTGTGATTAAATGTCCCCTTTAGACCCCTATGTTAAGTCTGTGATTTACTGTGTCCCCTTTGACCCCTATGTAAGTCTGTGATTACTGTCCCCTTTAGACCCCTATATAAGTCTGTGAATTACTGTCCCCTTTAGACCCCCTATAACGGGTGAGTCTGTGATTACTGTCCCCTTTAGACCCCTATGTAAGTCTGTGATTACTGTCCCCTTTTTGTAAGTCTGTGTGATTACTGTCCCTTTAGACCCCTATGTAAGTCTGTGATTACTGTCCCCTGTAGACCCCTATGTAAGTCTGTGGTGATTACTGTCCCCTTTAGACCCCTATGTAAGTCTGTGTGGTTACTGTCCCCTTTAGACCCCTACGTTGTCTGTAAGTAGACCCCCTATGTGATTTACTGTCCCCCTTTAGATACCCCTATGTAATAGTCTGTGATTACTGTCCCCTTTAGACCCTATGTAAGTCTGTGATTACTGTCCCTTTAGACCCTATGTAAGTCTGTGATTACTGTCCCCCTTTAGACCCCTATGTAAGTCTTGAGTTACTGTCCCCTTTAGACCCCTATTGAGAACTGTGGTAGACTTTCCCCTTTTAGGACCCCTATGTGTCCTGTAATTACTGTCCCCTTTAGACCCCTATGTAAGTCTGTGATTACTGTCCCCTTTAGACCCCTATGTAAGTCTGTGATTACTGTCCTCCTTTAGACCCTATGTTAAGTCTGTGATTACTGTCCCCTTTAGACCCCTATGTTAAGTCTGTGATTACTGTCCCCTTTAGACCCCTATGTTAGTCAGTGATTTACTGTCCCCTTTTAGGGACCCCTATGTATAAGTCTGTGTGATTACTGTCCCCTTTAGACCCCTATGTAAGTCTGTGATTACTGTCCCCTTTAGACCCCTATGTAAGTCCCTGTGATTACTGTCCCCTTTAGACCCCTATGTAAGTCTGTGATTACTGTCCCCTTTAGACCCCTATGTAAGTCTGTGATTTACTGTCCCCTTTAGACCCCTATGTAAGTCTGTGACTACTGTCCCCTTTAGACCCCTATGTAAGTCTGTGATTACAGTCCCTTTAGACCCCTAATTGTAATTTGTCCCCCTTACTGTCCCCTTTAGACCCCTATGTAAGTCTGTGTGATTACTGTCCCCTTTAGACCCCTATGTAAGTCTGTGATTACTGTCCCCTTTAGACCCCTATGTAAGTCTGTGATTACTGTCCCCTTTAGACCCCTATGTAAGTCTGTGATTACTGTCCCCTTTAGACCCCTATGTAAGTCTGTGATTATAAGTCCCCCTTTAGACCCCTATGTAAGTCTGTGATTACTTCCCCTTTAGACCCCTATGTAATTCTGTGATTACTGTCCCCTTTAGACCCCTATGTAAGCCTGTGATTACTGTCCCATTTTGTCCCCTTTAGATATACTGTCCCCTTTATGACCCCTAAAGTCTGTGATTACTGTCCCCTTTAGACCCCTATGTAAGTCTGTGACTGTGATAGAGTCCCCTTTGTCCCTATGTAAGTCTGATTAGACCCCTATGTAAGTCTGTGATTACTGTCCCCTTTAGACCCCTATGTAAGTCTGTGATTACTGTCCCTTTTGGACCCCTATTACTGTCCCCTTTAGACCCCTATGTAAGTCTGTGATTACTGTCCCCTTTAGACCCCTATGTAAGTCTGTGATTACTGTCCCCCTTTAGACCCCTATGTAAGTCTGTGATTACTGTCCCCTTTAGACCCTATGTAAGTCTGTGATTACTGTCCCCTTTAGACCCCTATGTAAGTCTGTGATTACTGTCCCCTTTAGACCCCTATGTAAGTCTGTGATTACTGTCCCCTTTAGACCCCTATGTAAGTCTGTGATTACTGTCCCTTTAGACCCCTATGTAAGTCTGTGATTACTGTCCCCTTTAGACCCCTATGTAAGTCTGTGATTACTGTCCCCTTTAGACCCCTATGTAAGTCTGTGATTACTGTCCCCTTTAGACCCCTATGTAAGTGTGTGATTACTGTCCCCTTTAGACCCCTATGTAAGTCTGTGATTACTGTCCCCTTTAGACCCCTATGTAAGTCTGTGATTACTGTCCCCTTTAGACCCCTATGTAAGCCTGTGATTACTGTCCCCTTTAGACCCCTATGTAAGTCTGTGATTACTGTCCCCTTTAGACCCCTATGTAAGTCTGTGATTACTGTCCCCTTTAGACCCCTATGTAAGTCTGTGATTACTGTCCCCTTTAGACCCCTATGTAAGTCTGTGATTACTGTCCCCTTTAGACCCTATGTAAGTCTGTGATTACTGTCCCCTTTAGACCCCTATGTAAGTCTGTGATTACTGTCCCCTTTAGACCCCTATGTAAGTCTGTGATTACTGTCCCCTTTAGACCCCTATGTAAGTCTGTGATTACTGTCCCCTTTAGACCCCTATATAAGTCTGTGATTACTGTCCCCTTTAGACCCCTATATAAGTCTGTGATTACTGTCCCCTTTAGACCCCTATGTAAGCTTGTGATTACTGTCCCCTTTAGACCCCTATGTAAGTCTGTGATCACTGTCCCCTTTAGACCCCTATGTAAGTCTGTGATTACTGTCCCCTTTAGACCCCTATGTAAGTGTGTGATTACTGTCCCCTTTAGACCCCTATGTAAGTCTGTGATTACTGTCCCCTTTAGACCCCTATGTAAGTCTGTGATTACTGTCCCCTTTAGACCCCTATGTAAGTCTGTGATTACTGTCCCCTTTAGACCCCTATGTAAGTCTGTGATTACTGTCCCCTTTAGACCCCTATGTAAGTCTGTGATTACTGTCCCCTTTAGACCCCTATGTAAGTCTGTGATTACTGTCCCCTTTAGACCCCTATGTAAGTCTGTGATTACTGTCCCCTTTAGACCCCTATGTAAGTCTGTGATTACTGTCCCCTTTAGACCCCTATGTAAGTCTGTGATTACTGTCCCCTTTAGACCCCTATGTAAGTCTGTGATTACTGTCCCCTTTAGACCCCTATGTAAGTCTGTGATTACTGTCCCCTTTAGACCCCTATGTAAGTCTGTGATTACTGTCCCCTTTAGACCCCTATGTAAGTCTGTGATTACTGTCCCCTTTAGACCCCTATGTAAGTCTGTGATTACTGTCCCCTTTAGACCCCTATGTAAGTCTGTGATTACTGTCCCCTTTAGACCCCTATGTAAGTCTGTGATTACTGTCCCCTTTAGACCCCTATGTAAGTGTGTGATTACTGTCCCCTTTAGACCCCTATGTAAGTCTGTGATTACTGTCCCCTTTAGACCCCTATGTAAGTCTGTGATTACTGTCCTCTTTAGACCCCTACGTAAGTCTGTGATTACTGTCCCCTTTAGACCCCTATGTAAGTCTGTGATTACTGTCCCCTTTAGACCCCTATGTAAAGTCTGTGATTACTGTCCCCTTTAGACCCCATATCCCTTTACCCTATAAGTCTGTGATTACTGTCCCCTTTAGACCCCTATATAAGCCTGTGATTACTGTCCCCTTTAGACCCCTATATAAGTCTGTGATTACTGTCCCCTTTAGACCCCTATGTAAGTCTGTGATTACTGTCCCCTTTAGACCCCTATGTAAGTCTGTGATTACTGTCCCCTTTAGACCCCTATATAAGTCTGTGATTACTGTCCCCTTTAGACCCCTATGTTCTGTGATTACTCTCCCCTTTAGACCCCAATGTAATCTTGTGATTAAAGTCCCCTTTAGACCCCTATGTAAATCTGTGACTACTGTCTCCTTTAGACCCATATATAAGTCTGTAATGATTGTCCCCTTTAGACTCCTATGTCAGCTTTTGGTTACTGTCCCCTTTAGACCCCTATGCAAGCCTGTGATTACTGTCACTCCATCGTCTGGGAAATTGAGACACCGTCAATATAAACGAATCTTCTCTCGCGTGACTTGATTGAGAAATCTTCAATGTCAAATTCTGCTAGCAGCTTCATTCAATTTGTTATATTCTCACAGTTGTTGTTTTAACTGTAGTCACGTGTACCTGTATCTGTTAGATGCATCATGCATTTTCCTCTATCATGGAGTCACATTTCATTTAGATACAATTTACGGGTCGTTAAGAACATCATTACAATTATTTTGTGTTATTTTAATGTTCATTTTAAATAAACAAAATCTCGAACTAAAGATGCCACAATTATTTGTTTTCCATTAACTGTCTGAATATTAACACAAGTTAGGATGCTTCCGACATCAAAATCTGGTGCATCCACACACATTCACACACTAGAGTCACTCCGTTGAATCATATAGTGTAGTAAATGAGGATAGTCGCTCCGTCTTTGATTGGTGTATTTCTACTTTCAGGAAATACATCGGTTACAATGACTCCACGCAGGTGTGCACGTCTTTTATCTTTCCGTTTGAAGCTCTGAAGGTAAAGCCAGTTCTTATGATTAGTATTCTTACATTTGGGATCGTAATTGTACATACACTGAACTAATATCACGTGACTTTAGCAATAGTGTCTATCCTCCGTTAGCCAATGCTTTGATACACGTGATTTCCAATAAGTGCTAATTTTATCAAACGAGTTAAGAAGTTTTATAATTGCAGCCTTGGCGAGCATAAATGAAAACTTCAAGACGAGTTCCATAAATACTTTTTATCGCATACATGTAACCAATACAACTTACATTCTGACGATTAAAATGTCAGATTGTGTTTCGAAAATCCAGTGGAGGTCACTATTTTGTCACAACTTCCTCAAATCCTGACGTGACGTCATTGGTTACTGACGTCAAACCAGAACACATACTCATGACACATTACATAAGTGACATTTGCAAAAAAAATTGCGTGGGTGTAGTCACTGGATATTAGGGGAATAATTTACTGAATATCAGGGGAATGATCACTAGATATCAGGGGAATAAGTCACGGGAAAATCAGGTGAATATGTCACGGGAATATCTGGGGAATAAGTAACGGGAATATCCGGGGAATAAGTCACTGGGATATCAGGGGAATAAATCACTACATATCAGGGGAATATGTCACGGGGAATAAGTCATGGGAATATCCGGGGAATAAGTCACTGGATATCAGGGGAATATGTCACGGATATATCCGGGGAATAAGTCACGGGAATATCCAGGGAATATGTCACGGGAAAATCAGGGGAATATGTCACGGGAATATCCGGGGAATAAGTCATGGGAATATCCTGGAAATCGGTCACGGGAATATCCGGGGAATAAGTCACAGGGATATCAGGGGAATAAATCACTAGATATCCGGGGAATATGTCACGGAAATATCCAGGGAATAAGTCACGGGAATATCCGGGAAATAGGTCACGGGAATAATCAGGGAATTAGTCACTGGATATCATGAGAATAATTCACTGGACATCAAAAGGAATAAGTCACTGGAATATCCGGGGAAAAAGTCACTGGAATATCCGGAATATTAGTCACGGGATATCAGGGGAATATTTCACTGGACATCAGGGGAATAAGTAATTGGACATCAGGGGAATAAGTCACTGGATATCAGGTGAATGAGTCACTGGAATATCCGCGGAATGAGTCACTTGAATATCCGGGGAATAAGTCACTGGATATCAGGGGAATAAGTCACTGGAATATCCGCGGAATGAGTCACTTGAATATCCGGGGAATAAGTCACTGGATGTCAGGGGAATAAGTCACTGGAATATCCTGGGAATAAGTCACTAGAATATCCGGGGAATAAGTCACTGGATATCAGGGGAATAGGCAACTGGACATCAGGGGAATAAGTCACTGGATTATCCGGGGAATATGTCACTGGAATATTAGGGGAATAAGTCACTGGATATCAGGGGAATAAGTCACTGGAATATCCTGGGAATTAATCACTGGAATATCCGGGGAATAAGTCACTGGGTATCAGGGGAATAAGTCACTGGAATACTCGGGGAATAAGTCACTGGAATATTAGGGGAATAAGTCACCGGATATCAGGGGAATAAGTGACTGGAATATCCGGGGAATAATTCACTGGAATATCCGGGGAATAAGTCACGGGACTATCCGGGGAATAAGTCACTTGTAAAAAAAATGGTATTTCGTTTATAAATATCACCACCTCTTTTCATGTCCACATTGTCATCTCTGGAATCGATAACCCGTCATCTACAGATACATGTACATACATTATGTAGCTGCCCTGACGCAAGGACCAACGATACTTCCATTGAATTTGATAAAGATATCATTAAAGATTGTTTCTGTTTGCCTACACTCAAATTGTTTCAAAACAAATTCCATTTAAGACGCATGAGTCGGACGTGTTTGTCAGCTGTCAGTAGTGGATGGAAAGCGATAGGCCTAACACCACATTATCAAGTCCTCCAGTTATCAAAATATTTTTTCCCGCAGATTGGTTAAATAGAAGTATTCTAAAATGTTTTAAGAATTATTAGAATATCCGCTGTCTTTCTTTGCCATCATCCCACTGTGGAGAATGATGGATCCCGGGCGGTGCATACATTGTAGTTGTGACAACGAAACTTGATTATCTCTTCTCAATTCCGTCTCAACGGAACCGGCTGGTCTGGCAGAAACTAGATTTCCTTGCCACTAAATGTGATATTATATTATTATATTGCTCGTTATGACAACTCATTTCATTATGACGAACGCGTCCATTCACTAAACCTTATCCGGGATACGACTACTCCGCACTTTTATGAAAGGTTAGGATCTAGTTTTTAATCCAATCAGTGATCGATGCTTTTTGAATATACAGGCACATTTATATTTTTCCTATATTATCTCCATATGTATAATAATTTCACACACATAGAGGTTGTTTTTTTTATATATCTAAGAATACTAAAAAGTAGTAGTGATAGTGATAGCGTTTTATCCATTGAAACAATGGCAATAAAGGATCAATTTAAAAATATTTTGATCTTATGGAGATATCATACAAAGTACTACTCAGATGTGTGTGTTATATCTCCATAACATAAAATATATTCAACTTAATCCTTGTAATTTAATCTTTTTACCTGTAATTTCACTTTAATTGATGGACTATTTTCTCTTAGAAATTATTGCGCTACCATAACCGGCGACGTCCTTTTTTATATGTTATGGTGACCACATAATTCTAAGCCAATGAAAATGCCTGTTGCGAACAAGATTTGATTTTAATGGACATAGTACTAGAATCTAATATATTTTGTACGATAGTAGCTCCTAAGTATACATTACATCCATCCCGTAATCTCCAAGGATCTGTTCGATGTACTGTAACACAAAATCCACCTGCATGGTAATCTTGTCGCTCATTCAAAGCGACTTGCGGAACTTAGGGTGACACGCTAACAGTTGGTAAGTGATCGATTTAGATACTGTAACCACGGCAACCACAATCAACTTAATGACACCTGGTGTTTTGAAAGCTATAGTCATTGCATTTGTCATTATTTGAATGCACAGATTTTAATTGTCATAATATGTTAGCGCTTTTCAAAATAGCTATTTTGGACTTGTATTTGTAGTAACGGCGTTAACGGTGTACCGTTAAAAGTTATATAAATTAACTATTACGAAGGCGCGAATTCTTTATTAGACTAGGAAACTGTTTAGAATAAATATTGTGCTGTATTTATAGTGTCAATTTGTAAGAACATGACATGAAAACAAATTATTGTAAACAATTAAAAACAACCAATAATGAAAAGTTTGACAAAATAAAACAATACATGCACGTGTTGCTACATATTTTGGAGACTGATGTCAGCTGTGTTTTCTCTAACTTGTACACTGTGACACCAAACCGTATGACCCGGAGTAAATCTATCTGATTTCTGATGCCTGCCTTTTATACTTCTCATATTCCTTGCCCCATTTCTTTTACCATTAATGTACAACGTGTACCCAAACCATGCGTACCAAATTAATTATGTCCGAAGTATGTTTGAGACACGAAATTTGATTGGTTCCGCCTCAATGTGTGGCGGAACCAATGAAAGTAGGATGATCGGAGTTACGGAATATTCATGATACGCAGTGAATTATGCGTCCTGAAGCCCTAGGGGTAGTAAGCGCACATGGAAGCGAGATGATACTTCTGTAGCTCAATCGCTCTGAAAGTTGACAGAGAGAGCAAACTTCACCAGATACGGCGATATTATGCCTTTAACAAACTCAAGATTAGGACAAACTTTAGTCGTTAAGTCAATGAGACCGGATATTTACAAGCTTGGATCACCGTAAATTAGAAAGCTGCCAATATAATGCCACTTTTAGCAGTATGATGTCTTAATTTGGCGCGTAAGAGCGGGCATGTCAATGCAAAATGCCATAATATGCATACATGAATCAGTGGAGAAAAGTCGCACGTGCTGTGTATTGGCTATTTATAGGTTGCTAAGCAAGATAAAATCCCTATAATGGAATAGCATGAATGACGTGATGAAGTTAATAACGCCAAAATATGTTGACACTTGCGGGGATTGTTATATCGAAGCGGGTTGGGCCGAAGTCAATTTCAAGTTATCCTAGCATTTGAGTTAGGAGTTCCTGGATGCTTCGTGGAATGTTTTGTGGAGAGCAACCAATAACATGGTATTTTAAACTGAAACAGGTTTGAGTTCTTATTGTTAATGCACAACTATATGGTCTTGGTAACAATTTCGTTCGAATTCCTACCATGGATAATTCGAAGTCTCGATATTTCGAAGTTATTTTTGTCGGTCCTTTGAACTTCGAAACATCGAGGTTTGACTGTATTTTATAATCTTAATGAAATATATGATGAATACATTATACCCTGATAACCTCAATGAAATAAAAATATATTCCTTATATTTACAGATTTTCACACAAATCAATAATATTTATTCTCGCGACATGCATCTGCATGAAATTTACTGGAAGGGTTTGTTTATTTCAATGATCAATGTTCCTTATCTATCATCAGAAACGTCATGCTATAAATCTTTTTTACAATCAAATAACAGTCTTCAGTTTAAAAGTTATATCATCATTCCCAACAAAATATATAAAGCATTCAACACGCAGCTACTTATCAAATGTGTGTAATTTTTGGCAAGCGCAGTGTATGTTATTTCATTAATTGCAAAGAATTAGATCTTACTTAACTTTCTGTACCTTTAGAACATCAGGATTAAAATCAGCACTTGTCTACATAGTATATATGAGAAGAGTCAGAGCCTGTAGATTCTATGTCTGGCCATACATCAACAGACACAGTAGCCATTTTGGATTTACTTTGTTTATGCGGGAAATCCAAGTCATGTTACTCAAATGTATGTACTTCGTTCATTTTGATGAACTTTGATGAATATCAGTTATGTATGAAAATTCATGGCCCTAAATGACCTTAGTTGTCGATGGGCCGTAAAACTCAAACAAACAAGTATGAAAATTCACGAATTCTTGGCTCACTATTTATGAATAATCATAAATGTCCCATGGATTCATAAAAGTCCATGCAGAGATCATGAGTGTCATTGGATGATTATTCATTTTTCATGAACCACAACCAGATAATATTCATTTAAGCATTGATGTCACTATTTTTTAATTTTATCGGGTTATGGAAAAAAATTGTTTGCAAACTGTGTGAATCTGTATAGTGGTTTTTCAAGGGATTCTTTTTTCCGAATCAATACGCAACGTCAATATCTCTATTGTGACGTCACGTCGGGGTTACGCGCCATTCTCGGATTTTATTTTTTTCATAGTGGTATGCAAAAAAAAATATTGGCCAATCAGAAAGTCAGATTTGGTATTAAAACAAAGAAAAATTAATTATAATGTCATAAATACAATCTCACATAGAAACATTGAATCGCAAAACAAACTGACGAGGACAGTAATGTTAATTTCGAAGATCATTTACGAGGATAAAAATAGCTATTTCGCTATTTCGATATAAACGACTCTTCTGTGAAACGATGCATTGGATATCACTAAGATTGCGTTCATGGCTTTAATATGTAGGGACTCTAAAATAACACATATTGCTGAGCTGACTCCGCGGGCCTTAGGGGCGGAGACAAAAGTTTTCTATTTCGAATCCATATAATCAGCGACTTTTTCTTTGAAACTAAACACTGGAAAGCACTCATATTTCACTGTTGCAAAATTGCATTATCACTCAATAAATCAGGTAAGCGATACAGGCTATGTGTGCCTTTTACTTTTATTTACAGACCCTGTACTAGTTCTCTCTACCCGCCAATGCTAGAATTACTATTACTTCTCGTCCGGTAGTTATATTTCCGAATAAAGTAAATGAATTATTCACGATTCGAAATTCATTCCCGTATTTTACTTTTGTAGTTTAATTAATTGTGTATTACTGTTATTGGTGTTCACTCAATGTTACGGCCTCTACGCATGTACAAACAGTATCGATTATAATTAGGAATCAATTACGTGTTGAAATTGTGACGTAATTTGAATGCGTGGCTGTACATTTGAATTCTAGTTCAGTGGCAATATACTGTGTGTTATTAACCGTAGTGATGGTGACAACACGGAAAACATCGTATTTACATCACCTATGGGATAAAATAAATTTGGAATTGAATTAGTGTTACATGCCTCCGCAATCAACTAGAAATCTCAAAGAAAGAGAGAAAGGAAAGCTGGATGGAGCTTGCATCAACTCTCTTTTCACTCTCCAGACGGATTTATAGACACAGCTATTTTTTCCCTGCCCTAAAGCATTTAGAAATCTCAATTTACACTTGATTTCACATCCTCGCACTTACACTGCCGCAATAAAATCTACATTACTCTATATTGACATCACCGTGACATAACAATGTATGTATGAATAGTGATGTCCCCGTGACTTTACAATGTATATGTCTCTACTGATGTCACTGTGACATTACAATATTTATGACTACTGATGTCCCCATGACATTATAACGTATATGTCTCTACTGACGTCACTGTGACATTACAATGTGTATGACTCTACTGACGTCACTGTGACATTACAATGTGTATGACTCTACTGACGTCACTGTGACATTACAATATTTATGACTACTGATGTCACCGTGACATTACAATGTGTATGACTCTACTGATGTCACTGTGACATTACAATGTATATGACTCTACTGATGTCACTGTGACATTACAATGTATATGACTACTGATGTCACCGTGACATTACAATGTATATGACTAGTGATGTCACCTTGACATTACAATGTATATGACTACTGATGTCACCGTGACATTACAATGTATATGACTACTGATGTCACCGTGACATTACAATGTATATGACTACTGATGTCACCGTGACATGACAATGTATATGACTACTGATGTCACCGTGACATTACAATGTATATGACTCTACTGATGTCACCGTGACATTACAATGTATATGACTTTACTGATGTCACCGTGACATTACAATGTATATGTCTCTACTGATGTCACCGTGACATGACAATGTATATGACTCTACTGATGTCACCGTGACATTACAACGTATATGTCTCTACTGATGTCACTGTGACATTACAATGTGTATGTCTCTACTGATGTCACCGTGACATTACAACGTATATGTCTCTACTGATGTCACTGTGACATTACAATGTATATGTCTCTACTTGATGTCACCGTGACATTACAATGTATATGACTACTGATGTCACCGTGACATTACAATGTATATGACTACTGATGTCACCGTGACATTACAATGTATATGTCTCTACTGATGTCACCGTGACATTACAATGTATATGACAACTGATGTCACCGTGACATTACAATGTATATGATGACTACTGATGTCACCGTGACTTGACAATGTATATGACTACTGATGTCACCGTGACATTACAATGTATATGACTACTGATGTCACCGTGACATTACAATGTATATGACTACTGATGTCACCGTGACATTACAATGTATATGACTACTGATGTCACCGTGACATTACAATGTATATGACTACTGATGTCACCGTGACATTACAATGTATATGTCTCTACTAATGTCATCGTGACTTACATGTATACAATGACTTACAATTTATGACTACTGATGTCACTGTGACATTACAATGTATATGACTACCGATGTCACTGACATTACAAACGTATATGTCTCTACTGATGTCACTGTGACATTACAATGTATATGACTTTACTGATGTCACTGTGACATTACAATGTATATGTCTCTACTGATGTCACTGTGACATTACAATGTATATGTCTCTACTGATGTCACTGTGACATTACAATGTATATGTCTCTACTGATGTCATCGTGACTTTACAATGTATATGTCTCTACTGATGTCACATGCTTACTGATGTCACCGACATTACACGTATATGTCTCTACTGATGTCACTGTGACATTACAATGTATATGTCTCTACTGATGTCATCGTGACTTTACAATGTATATGACTCTTCTGATATCACCGTGACATAACAATGTATGTATGAATACTGATGTCACCGTGACATTACAATGTATATGACTACTGATGTCACCGTGACATTACAATGTATATGACTACCGATGTCACCATGACATTACAACGTATATGTCTCTACTGATGTCACTGTGACATTACAATGTATATGTCTCTACTGATGTCACCGTGACATTGCAATGTATATGATTTTACTGATGTCACCGTGACATTACAACGTATATGTCTCTACTGATGTCATCGTGACTTTACAATGTATATGACTCTTCTGATATCACCGTGACATAACAATGTATGTATGAATAGTGATGTCACCGTGACATTACAATGTATATGACTACTGATGTCCCCATGACATTACAATGTATATGTCTCTATCGATGTCACTGTGACATTACAATGTATATGTCTCTACTGATGTCACCGTGACATTACAATGTATATGACAATTGATGTCACTGTGACATTACAATGTATATGACTACAATGTATATGGACTACAGTTGATGTACCGTTATGTACCTATGACTACTGATGTCACACTGAACAAATTGTATATCACTAACTGAGTACCTACATACTGACTACTCACTGATGTCACACTGAACAAATTGTACATCACTAACTCAGTACCTACTACTGATGTCATGTCAAATCTGACTAAAGTGTACATCACATTGTACATTACCAACTACTGATGTCACACTGAACAATTGTACATCACAATGTATACCTACTACTGATGTCACACTGAACAAATTGTACATCACTACTACTCATGTACCTACTACATGACATGTCACACTGAACAAATGATGTACATCACTAACATCAGTACTACTACTGATGTCACTACTGATGTCAAATTGTACATCACTACAATCAGTACCTACTACTGATGTCACCTGAACATTTACATCAATCAGTACCTACTACTGATGTCACACTGAACAATGTGTACATCACTGACTCATACCTACTACTGATGTCACACTGAACAAATGTACATCACTAACTATACCTACTACTGATGTCACACTGAACAAACAATGTCACTAACTCACTACCTACTACTGATGTCACACTGAACAAATTGTACATCACTAACTCTACTGTCACCATGACATATTACAATGTATTGTCACTACTGAACAGTATGTACATCATAACTACAAATACCTACTACTGATGTCACACATGAACAAATATGACTACATCACTAACATCAAGTACCTACTACTGATGTCACGTGACTGAACAAATATGTACATCACTAACTCAATGTACCTACTACTGATGTCACACTGACAAATTGTACATCACTAACTCAGTACCTACTCACTGATGTCACACTGAACAAATTGTACATCACTAACTCAGTACCTACATTACTGATGTCACACACTGAACAAATTGTACATCACTAACTGTATACCTAAACTACTGATGTCACACTTGAACAAATGTACATCACTAACTCAATACCTACTACTGATGTCAACGACTAATAAACAATTTGTACATCACTACTCTGTCACCTACTACTGATGTCAACATGAACATAATGTACATCACTAACTCCAGTACCTACTACTGATGTCACACTGAACAAATTTGTACAATCACTAAACTCCAGTACCTATACTGTGTACGCATAAAACAATTGTACATCCCTACAATGTATCACTACTACTGATGTTCACACGTGACATTTACATCACTAACTCAGTACTACTACTGATGTCACCTGCAACATAAATTGTACATCTCTAACTCAATACTACTATTGCTTGTCACACTGAACAAATTGTACATCACTAACTCAGTACCTACGTACTGATGTCACACGTGATCAAATACATCAATGTCAGTATTATTACTGATGTCACACTGAACAAATTATACATCACTAATCATGTACCTACTACATGATGTACACACTGAACAAACAATGTACATCACTAACTCAGTACCTACTACTGATGTCACACTGAACAAATTGTACATCACTAACTCAGTACCTACTACTGATGTCACACTGAACAAATTGTACATCACTAACTCAGTACCTACTACTGATGTCACACTGAACAAATTGTACATCACTAACTCAGTACCTACTACTGATGTCACACTGAACAAATTGTACATCACTAACTCAGTACCTACTACTGATGTCACACTGAACAAATTGTACATCACTAACTCAGTACCTACTACTGATGTCACACTGAACAAATTGTACATCACTAACTCAGTACCTACTACTGATGTCACACTGAACAAATTGTACATCACTAACTCAGTACCTACTACTGATGTCACACTGAACAAATTGTACATCACTAACTCAATACCGACTACTACTGATGTCAACTGAACAAATTGTATCTACTACTGATGATGTCACACTGAACAAATGGTACATCACTAACTCAGTACCTACTACTGATGTCACACTGAACAAATTGTACATCACTAACTCAGTACCTACTACTGATGTCACACTGAACAAATTGTACATCACTAACTCAGTACCTACTACTGATGTCACGCTAAAACAAATTGTACATCACTAACTCAGTACCTACTACTGATGTCACACTGAACAAATTGTACATCACTAACTCAGTACCTACTACTGATGTCACACTGAACAAATTGTACATCACTAACTCAGTACCTACTACTGATGTCACACTGAACAAATTGTACATCACTAACTCAGTACCTACTACTGATGTCACACTGAACAAATTGTACATCACTAACTCAGTACTCAGTACTACTACTGATGTCACACTGAACAAATTGTACATCACTAACTCAGTACCTACTACTGATGTCCACACTGTAACAAATTGTACATCACTAACTCAATACCTCTACTACTGATGTCACACTGAAACAACCTGTACATCACTAACTCACCTAACTTCCGTACTACTGATGTCACACTGAACAAATTGTACATCACTAACTCAATACCTAACTACTGATGTCACACTGAACAAATTGTACATCACTAACTCAGTACCTACTACTGATGTCACACTGAACAAATTGTACATCACTAACTCAGTACCTACTACTGATGTCACACTGAACAAAATGTACATCACTAACTCAGTACCTACTACTGATGTCACACTGAACAAATTGTACATCACTAACTCAGTACCTACTACTGATGTCACACTGAACAAATTGTACATCACTAACTCAGTACCTACTACTGATGTCACACTGAACAAATTGTACATCACTAACTCAGTACCTACTACTGATGTCACCACTGAACAAATTGTACACATCACTAACTCAGTACCTATTACTGGTGTCACACAAAACAAATTGTACATCACTAACTCGGAGTACCCTACTAGGGATCCTCCCACAAAACAAATGTACCTCTCCACCTAAACACTCCAATTACCTCCCAATATTCCATGTCCCCCCCACTGCTCTCAATTGCTACATCACTAACTTCAGTACCTACTACTGATGTCACTACTGAACAGATTGTACATCACGTAAGATCTCAATACCGTGACTACTGGATGGCTCGGCGACTGAACAAAACTTCTGTATCATCACTAACTCAGTACCTACTACTGATGTCACACTGATCAAATTGTAAATCACTAACTCATAAGTACCTACTACTGATGTCACGCTGTAACAAATGGTACATTCTCTAACTCAGTAGCTACTACTGATGTCACACTGAACAAATTGTACATCACTAACTCAGTACCTACTACTGATGTCACACTGAACAAATTGTACATCACTAACTCAGTACCTACTACTGATGTCACACTGAACAAATTGTACATCACTAACTCAGTACCTACTACTGATGTCACACTGAACAAATTGTACATCACTAACTCAATACCTACTACTGATGTCTACTACTGTACATCACTAACTCAGTACCTACTACTGATGTCCACACTGAACAAAATTGTACATCACTAACTCAGTACCTACTACTGATGTCACACTGAACAAATTGTACATCACTAACTCAGTACCTACTACTGATGTCACACTGAACAAATTGTACATCACTAACTCAGTACCTACTACTGATGTCACGCTAAAACAAATTGTACATCACTAACTCAGTACCTACTACTGATGTCACACTGAACAAATTGTACATCACTAACTCAGTACCCTACTACTGATGTCACACTGAACAAATTGTACACATCACTAACTCAGTACCTACTACTGATGTCACACTGAACAAATTGTACATCACTAACTCAGTACCTACTACTGATGTCACACTGAACAAATTGTACATCACTAACTCAGTACCTACTACTGATGTCACACTGAACAAATTGTACATCACTAAACTCAGTACCTACTACTGATGTCACACTGAACAAATTGTACATCACTAACTCAGTACCTACTACTGATGTCACACTGAACAAATTGTACATCACTAACTCAGTACCTACTACTGATGTCACACTGAACAAATTGTACATCACTAAACTCAGTACCTACTACTGATGTCACACTGAACAAATTGTACATCACTAACTCAGTACCTACTACTGATGTCACACTGAACAAATTGTACATCACTAACTCAGTACCTACTACTGATGTCACACTGAACAAATTGTACATCACTAACTCAATACCTACTACTGATGTCACACTGAACAAATTGTACATCACTAACTCAGTACCTACTACTGATGTCACACTGAACAAATTGTACATCACTAACTCAGTACCTACTACTGATGTCACACTGAACAAATTGTACATCACTAACTCAGTACCTACTACTGATGTCACACTGAACAAATTGTACATCACTAACTCAGTACCTACTACTGATGTCACACTGAACAAATTGTACATCACTAACTCAGTACCTACTACTGATGTCACACTGAACAAATTGTACATCACTAACTCAGTACCTACTACTGATGTCACACTGAACAAATTGTACATCACTAACTCAGTACCTACTACTGATGTCACACTGAACAAATTGTACATCACTAACTCAGTACCTACTACTGATGTCACACTGAACAAATTGTACATCACTAACTCAGTACCTACTACTGATGTCACACAAATTGTACATCACTAACTCAGTACCTACTACTGATGTCACACTGAACAAATTGTACATCACTAACTCAATACCTACTACTGATGTCACACTGAACAAATTGTACATCACTAACTCAGTACCTACTACTGATGTCACACTGAACAAATTGTACATCACTAACTCAGTACCTACTACTGATGTCACACTGAACAAATTGTACATCACTAACTCAGTACCTACTACTGATGTCACACTGAACAAATTGTACATCACTAACTCAGTACCTACTACTGATGTCACACTGAACAAATTGTACATCACTAACTCAGTACCTACTACTGATGTCACACTGAACAAATTGTACATCACTAACTCAGTACCTACTACTGATGTCACACTGAACAAATTGTACATCACTACCTCAGTACCTACTACTGATGTCACACTGAACAAATTGTACATCACTAACTCAGTACCTACTACTGATGTCACACTGAACAAATTGTACATCACTAACTCAATACCTACTACTGATGTCACACTGAACAAATTGTACATCACTAACTCAGTACCTACTACTGATGTCACACTGAACAAATTGTACATCACTAACTCAGTACCTACTACTGATGTCACACTGAACAAATTGTACATCACTAACTCAATACCTACTACTGATGTCACACTGAACAAATTGTACATCACTAACTCAGTACCTACTACTGATGTCACACTGAACAAATTGTACATCACTAACTCAGTACCTACTACTGATGTCACACTGAACAAATTGTACATCACTAACTCAGTACCTACTACTGATGTCACACTGAACAAATTGTACATCACTAACTCAGTACCTACTACTGATGTCACACTGAACAAATTGTACATCACTAACTCAGTACCTACTACTGATGTCACACTGAACAAATTGTACATCACTAACTGAGTACCTAAACTGATGTCACATGAACAAATTGTACATCACTAACTCAGTACCTACTACTGATGTCACACTGAACAAATTGTACATCACTAACTCAGTACCTACTACTGATGTCACACTGAACAAATTGTACATCACTAACTCAGTACCTACTACTGATGTCACACTGAACAAATTGTACATCACTAACTCAGTACCTACTACTGATGTCACACTGAACAAATTGTACATCACTAACTCAGTACCTACTACTGATGTCACACTGAACAAATTGTACATCACTAAACTCAGTACCTACTACTGATGTCACACTGAACAAATTGTACATCACTAACTCAGTACCTACTACTGATGTCACACTGAACAAATTGTACATCACTAACTCAGTACCTACTACTGATGTCACACTGAACAAATTGGTACATCACTAACTCAATACCTACTACTGATGTCACACTGAACAAATTGTACATCACTAACTCAGTATACCTACTACTGATGTCACACTGAACAAATTGTACATCACTAACTCAGTACCTACTACTGATGTCACACTGAACAAATTGTACATCACTAACTCAGTACCTACTACTGATGTCACACTGAACAAATTGTACATCACTAACTCAGTACCTACTACTGATGTCACACTGAACAAATTGTACATCACTAACTCAGTACCTACTACTGATGTCACACTGAACAAATTGTACATCACTAACTCAGTACCTACTACTGATGTCACACTGAACAAATTGTACATCACTAACTCAATACCTACTACTGATGTCGTCACACTGAACAAATTGTACATCACTAACTCAGTACCTACTACTGATGTCACACTGAACAAATTGTACATCACTAACTCAGTACCTACTACTGATGTCACACTGAACAAATTGTCACATCACTAACTCAGTACTACTACTGATGTCACACTGAACAAATTGTACTTCACTAACTCAGTACCTACTACTGATGTCACATGAACAAATTGTACATCACTAACTCAGTACCTACTACTTGATGTCACACTGAACAAATTGTACATCACTAACTCAGTACCTACTATTGATGTCACACTGAACAAATTGTACATCACTAACTCAGTACCTACTACTGATGTCACACTGAACAAATGTACATCACTAACTCAATACCTACTACTGATGGTCACACTGAACAAATTTATACATCACTAACTAAGTACCTACTACTGATGTCACACTGAACAAATTGTACATCACTAACTCAATACCTACTACTGATGTCACACACTGAACAAATTGTACATCACTAACTCATGTACTACTACTGATGTCACACTGAACAAATTGTACATCACTAACTCAATACCTACTACTGATGTCACACTGAACAAATTATACATCACTAACTTCAGTAGTACCTACTACTGATGTCACACTGAACAAATTGTACATCACTAACTCAATACCTACTACTGATGTCACACTGAACAAATGTGTACATCACTAACTCAGTACCTACTACTGATGTCACACTGAACAAATTGTACATCACTAACTCAGTACCTACTACTGATGTCACACTGAACAAATTGTACATCACTAACCTCAGTACCTACTACTGATGTCCACACTGAACCAAAATTGTACATCACTAACTCAGTACCTACTACTGATGTCACACTGAACAAATTGTACATCACTAACTCAGTACCTACTACTGATGTTCACACTGAACAAATTGTAACATCACTAACTCAGTACCTACTACTGATGTCACACTGAACAAATTGTACATCACTAACTCAGTACCTACTACTGATGTCACACTGAACAAATTGTACATCACTAACTCAGTACCTACTACTGATGTCACACTGAACAAATTGTACATCACTAACTCAATACCTACTACTGATGTCACACTGAACAAATTGTACATCACTAACTCAGTACCTACTACTGATGTCACACTGAACAAATTGTACATCACTAACTCAGTACCTACTACTGATGTCACACTGAACAAATTGTACATCACTAACTCAGTACCTACTACTGATGTCACACTGAACAAATTGTACATCACTAACTCAGTACCTACTACTGATGTCACACTGAACAAATTGTACATCACTAACTCAGTACCTACTACTGATGTCACACTGAACAAATTGTACATCACTAACTCAGTACCTACTACTGATGTCACACTGAACAAATTGTACATCACTAAATCAGTACCTACTACTGATGTCACACTGAAACAAAATTGTACATCACTAACTCAGTACCTACTACTGATGTCACACTTGAACAAATTGTACATCACTAACTCATACCTACTACTGATGTCACACTGAACAAATTGTACATCACTAACTCAGTACACTTACTACTGATGTCACACTGAACAAATTGTACATCACTAACTCAGTACCTACTACTGATGTCACACTGAACAAAATTGTACATCACTATATCAGTACCTATACTGATGTCACACTGAACAAATTGTACATCACTAACCTCGGTACCTACTACTGATGTCACACTGAACAAAATTGTACATCACTAAATCAATACCTTAACTACTGATGTCACACTGAACAAATTGTACATCACTAACTCAGTACCTACTACTGATGTCACACTGAACAAATTGTACATCACTAACTCAGTACCTACTACTGATGTCACACTGAACAAATTGTACATCACTAACTCAGTACCTACTACTGATGTCACACTGAACAAATTGTACATCACTAACTCAGTACCTACTACTGATGTCACACTGAACAAATTGTACATCACTAACTCAATACCTACTACTGATGTCACACTGAACAAATTGTACATCACTAACTCAGTACCTACTACTGATGTCACACTGAACAAAATGTACATCACTAACTCAGTACCTACTACTGATGTCACACTGAACAAATTGTACATCACTAACTCAGTACCTACTACTGATGTCACACTGAACAAATTGTACATCACTAACTCAGTACTAATACTGATGTCACACTGAACAAATTGTACATCACTAACTCAGTACTACCTACTACTGATGTCACACTGAACAAAATTGTAACATCTAACTAATCAGTACCTACTACTGATGTCACACTGAACAAATTGTACATCACTAACTCAGTACCTACTACTGGATGTCACACTGAACAAAATGGTAAACATCACTAACTCAGTACCTACTACTGATGTCACACTGAACAAATTGTACATCACTAACTCAGTACCTACTACTGATGTCACACTGAACAAATTGTACATCACTACTCAGTACCCTACTACTGATGTCACACTGAACAAATTGTACATCACTCTAACTCAGTACCTACTACTGATGTCACACTGAACAAATTGTACATCACTAACTCAATACCTACTACTGGTTGTCACACTGAACAAATTGTGCATTCACTAACTCAGTACCTACTACTGATGTCACACTGAACAAATTGTACATCACTAACTCAGTACCTACTACTGATGTCACACTGAACAAAATTGTACATTCACTAACTCAGTACCTACTACTGATGTCACACTGAACAAATTGTACATCACTAACTCAGTACCTACTACTGATGTCACACTGAACAAATTGTACATCACTAACTCAGTACCTACTTACTGATGTCACACTGAACAAAATTGTACATCACTAACTCAGTACCTACTACTGATGTCACACTGAACAAATTGTACATCATTGTACTCACTAACTCAGTACCTACTACTGATGTCACACTGAACAAATTGTACATCACTAAACTCAGTACCTACTACTGATGTCACACTGAACAAATTGTTACATCACTAACTCAGTACCTACTACTGATGTCACACTGAACAAATTGTACATCACTAACTCAGTACCTACTACTGATGTCACACTGAACAAATTGTACATCACTAACTCAGTACCTACTACTGATGTCACACTGAACAAATTGTACATCACTAACTCAGTACCTACTACTGATGTCACACTGAACAAATTGTACATCACTAACTCAATACCTACTACTGATGTCACACTGAACAAATTGTACATCACTAACTCAGTACCTACTACTGATGTCACACTGAACAAATTGTACATCACTAACTCAGTACCTACTACTGATGTCACACTGAACAAATTGTACATCACTAACTCAGTACCTACTACTGATGTCACACTGAACAAATTGTACATCACTAACTCAGTACCTATTACTGATGTCACACTGAACAAATTGTACATCACTAACTCAGTACCTACTACTGATGTCACACTGAACAAATTGTACATCACTAACTCAGTACCTACTACTGATGTCACACTGAACAAATTGTACATCACTAACTCAATACCTACTACTGATGTCACACTGAACAAATTGTACATCACTAACTCAGTACCTACTACTGATGTCACACTGAACAAATTGTACATCACTACCTCAGTACCTACTACTGATGTCACACTGAACAAATTGTACATCACTAACTCAGTACCTACTACTGATGTCACACTGAACAAATTGTACATCACTAATTAAAGCGTATTTAGATTATCATATGACGCAAATTTACCGAAGCGTGAGCTAGAAGTAGTCCGATCCTACTCTGGGTTTGTATTCATACGTCGTTGCGTTTACGCTAATTTGAACGCAACTCCCCTCCCGTTGACTATATAGGGACATATGTAAATATATAGGGATTGAATTTCGTTTTTATGTTTATATTCTATGGGGCGCGTTAGCGCCCCATATTGAATATATTCTTAGAGGAATTGCTCCATACAAGCATGGTTAACATAAAAACGAAATCCAATCCCTATATTTACACTCACACGACTTTTTATTTATATTTTATGCAATAAAATCGTCATTTGAAAGTGACGTAATTATTCAATAAAAGTCGGTCAAAAGTGGGAGGAGCTTACTCATTTGAACAGCGAATGGTGACGCTTCACGTAAGGTAGAATTATTCATCCGCGACGACAAAAAAGTTCAATATTTTAGTGTAAAATAAACATGATAAACAAAGTAAATTTCAGAGATAATTTTATTTAATCAGATCAGAACTTTAAATATGTATTCAATTTTGCTAAAAGTTAATATATAGCGTAATAACATAAAGAATTTGTACACGGCCACATGTGTGAACTCGGTGACCGTTATTGTGCAGCGAGGCGAAGCTGACGCACGCTTACACACTTTAGTTTGCCGAAGTTGGCAAAACACCGATTTTCAAGTAGCTCAATGTGTTTGAGATGTCGTCTGACTTGACGGTATTACATCCTTGGGAGCCATGTGATTATATAATCTACGCTTAGATCCATATCGCCATCGATAGATGATACAATGTATTTGTGGTGACGCGGAACTGTCAACACGTGGATTATTAGCGGTGCATGTTTTATAATACACATGATTAAATACTCAAAGAACAAAGACAAGAGGATATGTTTATGACTGACCTCTATCAGAGGGTCTCACACCCGTCCATCCCAAAGGCTCGATCGTAGGACGAACATAGGCACAGAGGTAATGTTTACATTTGACACCCATCATTTTTAACAAAAATGAAAGCACGTCGCCCCGGTCGGGATATTTTTCCGTTTCTTTATACAATTGTTAATTTAAAAATTGTTTGAATCATATATAAATATAAAACATGTATATGTCGTTTACATTTTTCCAAAATTCTATGAAAAACAACAATATACACGTAATGTTGCGTCAAAATGTAAACAAAGCCATGTGTTTCTTTTTTAAAAAAGTAGTCCTTTTACGTTGCACAGAACATTTCCTTACGCAAGTTCAAAGTTCAATGTTACCATGCAGTTATGGTAAACAAAATCGGCTAGTATTAGCGTATAGTGACCAAGCCTAGCAAGTGTAAATATATAATAATGTACCACGATCAGGTGCATGTTAAGGCTAATGGGCCTCTTGTTTCAACTATATTCTTTGTAATAAACTAACCATTTTCAAAATTAACGTGAAAAATCATAAACAAATCCGGAAATTTTACTCGAAACTCGAAAATGTTGATTCAAAACTCGTGCAGAAATCTCTCGGAACCAGAATGTAACCGGTGCTATTTATAAACTCTTAACAATGAACTTATCGTTGAACATACATGGAAGTCCTAATTTGTAATGTTTGTAAAATAACATGGTTGTTAGTTGTAAGCGATTTCACCAAAACAAAATCGACCAGTGCTTCATTAACCTTACCACACTAAAGTAATTAATACGGGAATAAGGCCAAGTGGTTTTTATAAAAAACGGAACCAGGTCATGACGAAATGGTATCCGGAACATATCAGTGATAGAAACCAGAAGGGGAGATTAACTCGCAAACCATGAAAATCTAATTAAGATAAATATTTAGCTTATTTGATTAATTAAGGCCACATTTCTGATTTGGATTTAAATCGCGATGTACATTTATTTCGGCCCTGTTGGATTCCATTGATGTTTAAATACTTTCAGTTTGGTGTGTGTTCTCTTCTCACGAAATGGGTAATTAAATCAGTTTACATGGAAATAATTATTTTTTGTTTGTTTTCAAACTAAACCCGACTTTCTGATCGACAGATTTTTTTTCTTGATACTACTATGAAGAAAAAATCCGAGAATGGTACGAAAACCCGACGTTTCGGGACGCAAATAATTATTTTTATTATCTTTATCTAGAAGTAAAATGAGAACCTCAAACTTTTCAATGGTGGTAGTGGTGTAAGTAAGTAACTTTTGTAACTGAAGAAAAATACTTATTCGTCTGCTCCTGTATTTGATAGAGAAAATACCATTTGTCAGCGGTGATTTGATAGAGAAAATACCATTTGTCAGCGGTGGATCATCTTTAAATGTGGTTTGAACGCAATTGGATACCGACATATTTAATATAGCGCGTTAGCGCTACATGTAGAAGATTTCTGTATCCAATCAAAGCGCTGTTCACATATATTTGTTTACTTTTGTAAGTTCGTCGTAAAATTTAAAACGGTATTGGTTATCAACTTGGGTAATTACGGTAGTCATGATGACTTAAAATATAGTTACGCTTGTTGAACGTTATAGCTGCCACTTAATTAAATATATTACAATGATAACCCTCAGATGTTTTAAAATAACTTTTTGTCAATTTCAAAATTCAATCTATTTTTTTTTTGCTAATTAAAAACATTTCGAAAAAAATGGTGATAACAAAGGCAGAACAACCAAGAATCGCTGCGAACCAACATATTTGATTTTCATCTGAAGACAGTTAATGTGATGTATTGATGGTATGGCCGTTGATAACGAAGTTTGAAATCAATCCCGAGCTGCTTAATGTATGTCATAAATGTAACGGTCTGGGAACATATAATATAGATCCCAAAACCGGATTTCAGTTACCACAACTTCCAAAAACCGGATTTGCATAGCCACGACTTCCATTTCCTTGTACGGAGGAAAGGCAAGTGTTGCATGTCCAAAGCTTGGTGTGTATTTGAATATAAACGACGAGGATGAAGCTGATAATGTTTCGGATAAAGTTTTTTTTTCTGGGAAGCTGTACCTGATCCCTTTGTATTTACACAACTTACCCGATAGTTCGCTTGAAAGCGTTACCCCAAGAAATTCCCAAACGTGCTCTCCAATCAGATGTCCCGTACAATTGTGTATTGGGGTGACCATATTTATGTAAACTTTGGAATGCCCCTAACATTCTTGGGGAAAGCCCCCAGTTGATGGTCCCGACCAGCGATTTATTCTGTTGATTATTACCGAAACATTGTTTGAACAAGTATTCTGTTTTTATACCAAATACATATTTAAATCAAATTATATAACAACTCTTTGTTGAAATCCGTCAAATTTTAACGAGGAAACTTTGTTGACATTTTAAAATACTTTTCTCCTCCACCTTTCTTTCTATGCTGACAAACATATTTTTGTCTGTGCCGCCTAAGAGTAAGTCTTTCTAACCTGATAAGAACGAAAACGTCGCTTACTTTAACATTTAACAAATGAAAACTGTGCAAAGGTAGAATATAAACTAAGTCAGTTTATTTGAATTATCATATGTATCACCATATGACTGTTAAATCTCGGGTTGTCGCAGTTTGAGACCACGACAACTCGACAAGGCGACAACACGACAACACGAGATGGCCGTAATCAGCCATCATATATGACGCAACAACTTATCAAATAGTCTGAAATAGTCTGGTCTTATATTGGGTTTGTATTCATACGATATTGCGAATACACTAATTAGAACGTAACTCCTCTTCCGTTGAATATACATGTATAGGGGCAAATGTAAATATAATAGTTTGTCGACATGAAACATGATTTTGATACTGTTTGGAATAAAAAGGAACCTTGTCATACACCTCTTCATTGCAACTTTAGATTGGCCATAGCACAGGCCCCTGGGACATTTTGAAATTTTTAAACGTATTTTAAGTGTTGACATCAATGTTGCAACATGATACATTTAGTTTTAAATTGATTCGTAGGCAAATGTCCATTGTTTGTGAAAGAGATCCTTTGCTGAACGTTATTCACACTGTATCTATATTGGGTCTTTGAAATATTTTACTGGCTTCTTGATTTGTTTTTCATTACACTAGCATCCTATTCGTTACATTTATTTGACAATTTAATCAATGTATATTTTAACACCGAACGATTACCTTCAGCAATAAACACCGGTTGATTTCCAGGCTACGTTATATATATATCCATAAACCCATGTCGTTAAGTTTGGCAAAATCGATATGTCTGGTACTTATGTCATGTCACAAACACCACCTTGTTACGCCGGTGCTGACGTCTGGTGGGTAATGTGAGACACTCGTTACTAACGCCCCCTAGTATCGCTTGTGCTGCCGTCTGGTGGGTGATGTGATACACTCGTCACTAACTCCACCTAGTATCGCCGGTGCTGCCATCTGGTGGTTGATGTGAGACACTCGTCACTAACGCCACATAGTATTGCCGGTGCTGCCGTCTGCTGGGTGTTATGAGATACTCGTCACTAACAGTACGTAGTATCGCATGTGCTGCCGTCTGGTGGGAGATGTGAGACACTCGTAACTAATACCACCTAGTATCGCTGGTGCTGCCGGCTGGTGGGTGATGTGAGACACTTCTCACTAACGCCCCCTAGTATGGCTGGTGCTGCCGTCTGGTGGGTGATGTGAGACACTCATCACAAACGCCCCCTAGCATCGCTGATGCTGCCGTCTGGTGGTGATGTTAGACACTCTGGTGCTGCCGTCTGGTGGGTGATGTGAGACACTCGTCACTAACGCAACCTAGTATCGCTGGTGCTGCCGTCTGGTGGGTGATGTGAGACACTCGTTAATAACACCACCTTGTATCGCTTGTGCTGCTGTCTGGTGGGTGATGTGAGACACTCATCACAAACGCCCCCTAGTATCGCTGGTGCTGCCGTCTGGTGGTGATGTGAGATACTCGTCACTAACGCAACCTTGTATCGCATGTGCTGCCGTCTGGTGAGTGGTGAATGATGTGATATTCCGTCACTAACACTACCTAGTATCGCATGTGCTGCCATCTGGTGTGAAATACTCGTCGCTAACACTATTTAGTATAATGTGATTCACCCATCACTGATTGACTTAGCCCTGTTTCACTACATGCGCAGGATAATATTTCAGGGCACTTGTACATCAACTATCTGAAAACTTATTATGATAAATAGCACATGCCTTTCCATGGACCCGTCTCTATGGATATATAAATCAAATGGACACCACTTCCTTAGTAACGATGACCGGTATCACCAAATCCACCTGCTTACCATTTAAAATATGTCAGTTTTAATTGGAACTTCAGTCCGAAGTGTTTCTTGTTTCAACAACAGAACGATCCAGGCATATCTATACGCACGACATATCGTACTACATCATTATGTGTATGGCAGTTTGATCGTCAGGTGTACCGTAGCCACGCCTCGTGCTGACAAACGCACGTGTACCTATTCAATGTCGGAACAAACACCGTAGCATCCACAATAAAAATGCGGTTTGATTGACAGCTGGCGATACGTCAATGTAACACTGTATTGATGTTTGGTTGCAAAAAGGAATGCAAAGGATTTGTGTTTAGAACTGGTTTTTTTCTTCTCTTTTTTCTTAAAACTCTTTATGACAAAAAAACTAACTATGCGCAGTTTTTATTAGACAACGAACAGTACCAATTGTATTTGATATCATGGCTGTTGTTTCAATGTAAAGACAATAGATGGCACAGATCTTCACAATGCAGTCTCTCCCTCCTACATTATTGTGTGAATATGGCGGTATTGGGCACCACGATGTTACACGCAGGGTAGAGTGCTGTTACATAAAAACATACCAAGGATAACCATGTCGGTCAAGGGTTTAAGTGATTGCTTATCTTATTGATCTCAGATGGACAGCTTCTGAAACCGTCTCCCCAATCTTGTTTCAAATCTAATTGGTGTTGTGAGATGCTATCGCATGACTTAGGCGACATGTTTAGATTTGCATGTTAATGAAACCATACGATAAAAAGGACGTACCTCAAAGGTAAGGGATAAACTATATTAGTGACATTCAACATTCGGGACAGGCGTTAAAATCAAATACAAGGGGTAAAAATACCTAATGTGGCATCAAATACAAGGGGCAAACGTACCTAATGTGGCATCAAATACAAGGGGCAAACGTACCTAACGTGGCATCAAATACAAGGGGTAAATATACCTAATGTGGCATCAAATACAAGGGGTAAATATACCTAATGTGGCATCAAATACAAGGGGTAAATATACCTAATGTGGCATCAAATACAAGGGGCAAACGTACCTAATGTGGCATCAAATACAAGGGGCAAACGTACCTAATGTGGCATCAAATACAAGGGGCAAACGTACCTAACGTGGCATCAAATACAAGGGGCAAATATACCTAATGTGGCATCAAATACAAGGGGTAAATATACCTAATGTGGCATCAAATACAAGGGGTAAATATACCTAATGTGGCATCAAATACAAGGGGTAAATATACCTAATGTGGCATCAAGTACAAGGGGTAAATATACCTAATGTGGCATCAAATACAAGGGGTAAATATACCTAATGTGGCATCAAATACAAGGGGCAAACGTACCTAACGTGGCATCAAATACAAGGGGCAAGCGTACCTAACGTGGCATCAAATACAAGGGGCAAACGTACCTAAAGTGGCATCAAATACAATGGGCGAACGTATCTTAAGTGACATCAAACATACGGGACAAACGTCAATATCAAACATACGGGACAGACCTACCCTAAGTGACATCAAATAAAACGGGCAAACGTTCCTAAAGTGACGTCAAGTACAAGCGATAAGCATTTCTAAAGTGACATCAAATACTTTGGTTTGATTAGTTTAACGTCCTATTAACAGCCAGTGTCATTTAAGGACATGCCAGGTTTGTTGGTGGAGGAAAGCCGGAGTACCCGGAGAAAAACCACCGACCAGTGGTCAGTACCTGGCAACTGCCCCACATGGGATTCGAACTCGCGACCAAGAGGTGGAGGGACATCAAATACAAGGGACAAACTTCCTCAAGTGATGTCAAATACAAACGACAAACGTTACTGAATTAAGCCAGAAACAAAGCTCACTGAATTTGCAGAGGTTAAGAAACCAAAGAGCTATATAGTGTCCCCAATATCACCAACAAGTCCTAGAAGTACGGAACAGCTTCACGCTGTTCCTAAATGTAATAAAACTGACGAGCACTAGAAAGACGACACTGCAGTATGGTGTCCCTGCATGTAACAGCACTGACGAGCCCTAGAAAGACGACACTGCAGTATGGTGTTCCTACATGTAACAGCACTGACGAGCCCTAGAAAGACGACACTGCAGTATGGTGTTCCTACATGTAACAGCACTGACGAGCCCTAGAAAGACGACACTGCAGTATGGTGTTCCTACATGTAACAGCACTGACGAGCCCTAGAAAGACGACACTGCAGTATGGTGTCCCTACATGTAACAGCACTGACGAGCCCTAGAAAGACGACACTTAGAAAGACGACAAAGAAGTATGGTGTCCCTACATGTAACAGCACTGACGAGCCCTAGAAAGACGACACTGCAGTATGGTGTCCCTACATGTAACAGCAATGACGAGCCCTAGAAAGACGAAACTGCAGTATGGTGTCCCTAACTTCACTGCCAAATGAACAACCTAACTGCATGATGTCACCATCGAAACAGTTTTCTGTATCATTACTGACGAGTCCTATAAGAATGGATCAGCTGTGCGATTCTGTAACATCACTGACAATGTCTATAAAGACAAACCTGTCAGCGTTGCTTTCATGCAACGCATACCATACATACACAATCCTGAAAACCATTATAGATATGTAAGTAACACAATGTAGAATTTTGTGTTAATCTTGCATGCACTGCTTGGGTGTTTTATCTTTATTGAATGCATTTAAAACGATACCACTGTTGCAGACTGTCGGGTCGTACAATTTTTGCCCGTGGCGTATTTTTTGAAGGGTTGAGATTCTGAAGATGAATGGAATACGTTACCAGTTGCAATGTTCGTGTTTTTATCCCAGTATGACGCCTTTATATTATAAAACATGCCTTGATGAACGATCAACACATTAAGCTATTTTTGTTATGAATAAGTAAAGCTGTTTACTGTGAGGTCTTGTGACGGCAGAATCGATTAGACCAGGTGTGTGTTAGACAGGTGTGGCCTCCAGGTAAAATTTACTATAGCTATTCTAATGAGATATATATATATATATATACGTTCTTTAAAGTCGTATATTGGAATCATCAAAGCAATACTGCACCACTCCGAGAGTGCATAACAGTTATATTCCAGATATTTAAGGTTTTTTTATCTATTCAGCTAGGAACCCAGATGAAACCTACATCAGACGCCTATCTGTCAATGTCAGAGGTCATGACCTTATTGCCATTTTCGAAACGGATTTTGATTTTCAAAATGAGAATGAGATTGATAAATTTGTAGAGACGTAATAGTTATAAGCTTAACGTAAGGTATACTACACTTATCATCAACTTCTGAACAATGTTGGTTAAAATAGATTAAATGTAAGTTTTCATAACGCGGGTCGCATTATGTTTCCAGTCATCACCCTAATTACCACTACCAATGCGCCAGACGGCAAAACAGCGAAAAGAATCTTGCACTGATTACACAGGAAATATTTCATTTGATTGTTGTTGCAATCTCTTCATAGGCAATCTATTTTTTGTTTGTTTGATCTATTTTCAATCCTTTTATCTTTAAGATAACCGTTGGCCACTCTCTAATAACTCATAGCAACAGATGTACTATCTACGGCCGTGCCAGTATTCAATATCAATTTTCGAAGATCAAAATGCCCTTGTTTTTCCTATTTTTTTTTTATTTTTTTATTATACATCTTTGACACTGCCTATAAAATTCTGGCTATTAAAAGAAAAAAGGTTGCTCCCAAAGAAAATGGGTTAGATTTGATATTTGCATCTCAATTTTTCTTGTCCAATCAGTTATACTACTATCTCTATATTTAAATTGAACGTATAGTCATTAGTTATATATGGCGACCATTTTGGATTTGAGTCGAAACGAGGTTTGCCATTGGGGGACTCGGAAGGAATTTTTATGGGGCAAAGTTTTCCTTTGCTGCACTCAAATCAGTTTAGCAATTTTAATTAACCATTTGTCCAAACTAAGTTTTCAATGCCTGGCCTAACTTCCTGATGACGCTGCGGAAATTCGTTGGTGTTTTTCCATCTTTCGCCAACCAATACGCGACATATTGTCTTGGATTCGCTTTGCAAGATCATGGTGCATGTGCATCATTCTTCTCAAAGTTGAAATATTTAGTGAAATGATTGTATGAAGTGAATATCTGTAAAATCTATTAGGTATTAAAAAACCCGACAAATTTGATAGAAACGGTGCTATGAGTTTCAAATAATATATTGCTATGCCTTCCCCGAGTAAGAAGTCAAATCAGAGCATACACAAGTGGAATATCTATAGAATCGGGAATTATAAAGTAAGTACCATCGAGGTTATGCTGTGAAGCAGAAAATTGTTAGATGATAATGCAAAAGATATACTTTTGTAACATTGATGATGTCTTTAAATAAAAAAGAACATGGCGCAGGATCAATACTGCACCCCCAGCAGCAGAAGCCGTACACATAGAGCGCGATACCTCCCAACAACTCAGCATCAAATGGTTTCAGCACTTACGCGACTATTATCTCAGAGCCCGAGGGTACGTAATAGAGCTAGTGACTACTTTAGAAGCTCTTTCACAGCTTGTCTAACATTTAATTTGGCCTTCTGAAAATGACGGAAATGGCATTTAGGATTAAAAAAAAAGCTGAAAAAAGGTTCGTCAATACAGAGTCTCGTATATAACCTTAAGTTATAGGGGTGTTTTTAGCATTGCAACTTTCTCCTAAATTGTGAATGTTCTGATCGTATGAGTATTCTTTGTCGCTCAAAATACTCGTCATACGCACTTAATACACGAAATAGATTCAATCTTCAAAATGTTATTTACAAAAATGTAACAATAACCTCGTGGTCTAAATATAGTAGTTAGGAGAATTCGGAAGGACATCAACATTTCCGACCCCGATACCTCCTTCACAAGATGCCCTATATGTATAAGAGCGATGTGCTAATACTCGGGTTGTCTTCATCTCAAATAATTACAGCATATTTGCCTTTCTATTCTGCGACTTGCATTTTTGTCGCACACATTCGATAGTAAATATACTTATAGTATAGTCTAATGTATAAATGGAAAGTTTTCAGACGTGTGTTTACATTTGCGATATAGGATCTCTTGAATTCTGATCAAATAAAATATCCTTTATCTAGATATATCTACGTTTGTTTCCATAGATTACAGCGAGAAAACAAAAGAAATAATGGAAAATTAGAAGAAATTGAAATAGCGGATTAAGTGTCAACACTGACTTACACTCACAATATATAGCGGTATGATGTCTCAGTGACAAACCTGACCACTACAGATATATACCGGTATGATGTCTCAGTAACAAACCTGACACTACTGGTATATACCGGTATGATGTCTCAGTAACAAACCTGGTCACTGCAGATATATACCGGTATGATGTCTCAGTAAATAACCTGACCATTACAGATATATACCGGTATGATGTCCCAGTAACAAACCTGACCACTACCGATATATACCGGTATGATGTCTCAGTAACAAACCTGACCACCACAGATATATACCGGTATGATGTCTCAGTAACAAACCTGACCACTACAGATATATACCGGAATAATGTCTCAGTAACAAACCTGACCACTACAGATATATACCGTTATGATGTATCGGTAACAAACCTGACTACTACAGATATATACCGGTACGATGTCTCAGTAACAAACCTGATCACTACAGATATATACCGGTATGATGTCTCAGTAACAAACCTGACCACTACAGATATATACCGGTATGATGTCTCAGTAACAAACCTGACCACTACAGATATATACCGGTATGATGTCTCAGTAACAAACCTGACCACTACAGATATATACCGGTATGATGTCTAAGTAACAAACCTGACCACTACAGATATATACCGGTATGATGTCTCAGTAACAAACCTGACCACTACCGATATATACCGGTATGATGTCTCAGTAACAAACCTGACCACTACTGATATATACCGGTATGATGTCTCAGTAATAAAACCTGAAAACTACAGATATATACCGGTATGATGTCTCAGTAACAAACCTGACTACTACAGATATATACCGGTATGATGTCTCAGTAACAAACCTGACCACTACAGATATATACCGGTATGATGTCTCAGTTACAAACCTGACCATTACTGATATATATCGGTATGATGTCTCAGTAACAAACCTGACCACTACAGATATATACCGGTAAGATGTCCTAGTAACAAACCTGACCACTACAGATATATACCGGTATGATGTCTCAGTAACAAACCTGACTACTACAGATATATACCGGTATGATGTCTCAGTAACAAACCTGACTACTACAGATATATACCGGTATGATGTCTCAGTAACAAACCTGACCACTACAGATATATACCGGTATGATGTCTCAGTAACAAACCTGACCACTACAGATATATATACCGGTATGATGTCTCAGTAACAAACCTGACCACTACAGATATATACTGGTATGATGTCTCAGTAACAAACCTGACCACTACTGATATATACCGGTATGATGTCTCAGTAACAAACCTGACTAAACAGATATATACCGGTATGATGTCTCAGTAACAAACATGGTCACTACAGATATGTACCGGTAAGATGTCTCAGTAACAAAGCTGACCACTACAGATATATACCGGTATGATGTCTCAGTAACAAACCTGTCCACTACAGATATATACCGGTATGATGTCTCAGTAACAAACCTGACCACTACAGATATATACCGGTATGATGTCTCAGTAACAAACCTGACCACTACAGATATATACCGGTATGATGTCTCAGTAACAAACCTGACCACTACAGATATATACCGGTATGATGTCTCAGTAACAAACCTGACCAACTACAGATATATACCGGTATGATGTCTCAGTAACAAACCTGACCACTACAGATATATACCGGTATGATGTCTCAGTAACAAACCTGACTACTACAGATATATACCGGTATGATGTCTCAGTAACAAACCTGACTACTACAGATATATACCGGTATGATGTCTCAGTAACAAACCTGACCACTACAGATATATACCGGTATGATGTCTCAGTAACAAACCTGACCACCACTACAGATATATACCGGTATGATGTCTCAGTAACAAACCTGACCACCACTACAGATATATACCGGTATGATGTCTCAGAAACAAACCTGACCACTACAGATATATACCGGTATTATGTCTCAGTAACAAACCTGACTACTACAGATATATACCGGTATGATGTCTCAGAAACAAACCTGACCACTACAGATATATACCGGTATGATGTCTCAGTAACAAACCTTGACCACCACTACAGATATATACCGGTATTATGTCTCAGTAACAAACCTGACTACTACAGATATATACCGGTATGATGTCTCAGAAACAAACCTGACCACCACTACAGATATATACCGGATGATGTCTCAGTAACAAACCTGACCACACTACAGATATATACCGGTATGATGTCTCAGTAACAAACCTGACCACTACAGATATATACCGGTATGATGTCTCAGTAACAAACCTGACCACTACAGATATATACCGGTATGATGTCTCAGTAACAAACCTGACCACTACAGATATATACCGGTATGATGTCTCAGTAACAAACCTGACCACCACTACAGATATATACCGGTATGATGTCTCAGAAACAAACCTGACCACTACAGATATATACCGGTATTATGTCTCAGTAACAAACCTGACCACTACTGATATATACCGGTATGATGTCTCAGAAACAAACCTGACCACTACAGATATAGTATATCGGTATGATGTCTCAGTAACAAACCTGACCACTACAGATATATACCGGTATGATGTCTAAGTAACAAACCTGACCACTACAGATATATATCGGTATGATGTCTCAGTAACAAACATGGTCACTACAGATATATACCGGTATGATGTCTCCGTAACAAACCTGACTACTACTGATATATACCGTTATGATGTCTCAGTAACAAACCTGACTACTACAGATATATACCGGTATGATGTCTCAGTAACACACCTGACCACTACAGATATATACCAGTATGATGTCTCAGTAACAAACCTGACACCACAGATATATACCGGTATGATGTCTCAGTAACAAACCTGACCACTACAGATATATGCCGTTATGGTGTCTCAGTAACAAACCTGACCACTACAGATATATACCGGTATATGTCTCAGTAACAAACGTGACCACTACAGATATATACCGGTATGATGTCTCAGTAAAAACTGACCACTACAGATATATACCGGTATGATGTCTCAGTAACAAACCTGACACTACATTATACTACAAATAACGTATAATGTCTCAGTAACAAACCTGCACTACAGATATATACCGGTATGATGTCTCAGTAACAAACCTGACACTACAGATATATACCGGTATGATGTCTCAGTAAAAAACCTGACACTACAGATATATACCGGTATGATGTCTCAGTAACAAACCTGATCACTACAGATATATACCGGTATGATGTCTCAGTAACAAACCTGACCACTACTGATATATACCGGTATGATGTCTCAGTAACATAACCTAGACCAACTACAGATATATACCGGTATGATGTCTCAGTAACAAACCTGACCACTACAGATATATACCGGTATGATGTCTCAGTAACAAACCTGACCACTACAGATATATACCGGTATGATGTCTCAGTAACAAACCTGACACTACCTATATATACCGGTATGATGTCTCAGTAACAAACCTGACCACTACAGATATATACCGGTATGATGTCTCAGTAACAAACCTGACCACTACAGATATATACCGGTATGATGTCTCAGTAACAAACCTGACCACTACAGATATATACCGGTATGATGTCTCAGTAACAAACCTGACCACTACAGATATATACCGGTATGATGTCTCAGTAACAAACCTGACCACTACAGATATATACCGGTATGATGTCTCAGTAACAAACCTGACCACTACAGATATATACCGGTATGATGTCTCAGTAACAAACCTGACCACTACATATATATATACCGGCATAAGGTCTCAGTAACAAACCTGACCACTACAGATATATACCGGTATGATGTCTCAGTAACAAACCTGACCACTACAGATATATACCGGTATGATGTCTCAGTAACAAACCTGACCACTACAGATATATACCGGTATGATGTCTCAGTAACAAACCTGACCACTACAGATATATACCGGTATGATGTCTCAGTAACAAACCTGACCACTACTGATATATAACGGTATGATGTCTCAGTAACAAACCTGACCACTACAGATATATACCGGTATGAGTCTCAGTAACAAACTGACCACTACAGATATATACCATGATGTCTCACCTGACCACTACAGATATATGTATGATGTCTCAGTAACAAACCTGACCACTACAGATATATACCGGTATGATGTCTCAGTAACAAACCTGACCACTACAGATATATACCGGTATGATGTCTCAGTAACAAACCTGACCACTACAGATATATACCGGTATGATGTCTCAGTAACAAACCTGACCACTACAGATATATACCGGTATGATGTCTCAGTAACAAACCTGACCACTACAGATATATACCGGTATGATGTCTCAGTAACAAACCTGACCACTACAGATATATAACGGTATGATGTCTCAGTAACAAACCTGACCACTACAGATATATAACGGTATGATGTCTCAGTAACAAACCTGACCACTACAGATATATACCGGTATGATGTCTCAGTAACAAACCTGACCACTACAGATATATACCGGTATGATGTCTCAGTAACAAACCTGACACCACTACAGATATATACCGGTATGATGTCTCAGTAACAAACCTGACCACTACAGATATATACCGGTATGATGTCTCAGTAACAAACCTGACCACTACAGATATATACCGGTATGATGTCTCAGTAACAAACCTGACCACTACAGATATATACCGGTATGATGTCTCAGTAACAAACCTGACCACTACAGATATATACCGGTATGATGTCTCAGTAACAAACCTGACCACTACAGATATATACCGGTATGATGTCTCAGTAACAAACCTGACCACTACAGATATATACCGGTATGATGTCTCAGTAACAAACCTGACCACTACAGATATATACCGGTATGATGTCTCAGTAACAAACCTGACTACTACAGATATATACCGGTATGATGTCTCAGTAACAAACCTGACACTACAGATATATACCGGTATGATGTCTCAGTAACAAACCTGACTACTACAGATATATACCGGTATGATGTCTCAGTAACAAACCTGACTACTACAGAGATATATACCGGTACGATGTATCGGTAACAAACCTGACCACTACAGATATATACCGGTATGATGTCTCAGTAACAAACCTGACCACTACAGATATATACCGGTATGATGTCTCAGTAACAAACCTGACCACTACAGATATATACTGGTATGATGTCTCAATAACAAACCTGACCACTACAGATATATACTGGTATGATGTCTCAATAACAAACCTGACCACTACAGATATATACCGGTATGATGTCTCTGTAACAAACCTGACCACTACAGATATATACCGGTATTATGTCTCAGTAACAAACATGGCCACTACAGATATATACCGGTATGATGTCTCAGTAACAAACCTGACCACTACAGATATATACCGGTATGATGTCTCAGTAACAAACCTGACCACTACCGATATATACCGGTATGATGTCTCAGTAACAAACCTGACCACTACAGATATATACCGGTATGATGTCTCAGTAACAAACCTGACTACTACAGATATATACCGGTATGATGTCTCAGTAACAAACCTGACCACTACAGATATATACCGGTATGATGTCTCAGTAACAAACCTGACCACTACAGATATATACCGGTATGATGTCTCAGTAACAAATCTGACCACTACAGATATATACCGGTATGATGTCTCAGTAACAAACCTGACCACTACAGATATATACCGGTATGATGTCTCAGTAACAAACCTAACCACTATCTATATATACCGGTATCATGTCTGACCACTTGCTATAAAAGATATTTCATCGCCTGACATTTGACTGGTGAAGTTTTCATCCTAACCAAAATGGTGTTATCTTTCTGATAGTACGGGTCATCATTCTGTTTTCATGCTGTTAGCATCCGTGTATCTGTGTCGGCGGATAAATTACCCTGGTAGGAGCTTTTCAGTAGAAAGTAACGGTGGGGATCTCTAACAATACAGCATGGATTCAGAATAAAATCACTGCATAAAATTGACGATTTCAAGTCGAATAATTCGAATCGTTAACTTCACCTTGAATCGCACACTGATAAATGTAAAACACGTTGTTTATACACTAAGACGTCTTATCAGACTAATTTCTAACGATTGTTTATGAAACACATTGTTTATAAAACACAATGTTTGGAGAGTACACATTTATAAAACACATTGTTAAAAGAGTGCGCATATTGTAAGACATATTGTTTAAAGAAATAAGACACATTGTTTAAACAGTACATATCTCATAAAACATATTGTTTACAAAGTACACATATTAAAAGACACATTTTTAAAAGAATGCATATCTTATAAGACACATTGTTTAAAGAATGCACATCTTTTAAGACACATTGTTTTCAGGAAACATATCATGTAAGACAAATTAGTTTGATAAAACCACATCTTCTAAGTAAAAAAATTGTGTAAACAGTTCACATCTTTTAAGACACATTGTTTAAAGAGTATGCATTTTGTAAGACACATTGTTTAAAGAAATAAGACACATCGTTTACAGAGCACATATCTAAACATACACACATTGTTTAAAGAGTACGCATCTTGTGAGACATATTGTCTAAAGAAATAAGACATATTGTTTAAAGAACGCATATCTTGTAAGACACATTTTTTACAGAGTACACATCGTGTTAGACACATTAGTTAGAAATACCACATCTTGTAAGTAAAAAAACATTGTGTAAAGAGTTCACATCTCATTAGACACTTTGTTCTAATAGTACAAATCTAATAACAAACTTTGTTTAAAAAGTACATATATTTATAGACAGATTGTTCACAGTATAAACATCTTATAAAACACATTGTTTAAAGAATACACATCAGTATAAACATCTTATAAAACACATTGTTTAAAAAATACACATCTTATAAGACACATTGTTTAAAGAGTGCTTATCTTGTTAGACACATTGTTTAAATAGAATACGTCTGAGAAGACACACGTTTTAAAAAGTGCACATATTACAAGACACATTTTTGACATAGTTAACATCTTATATGTTGATACAGTTACACATCTTATACGACACATCGTGTAAAGTGTGTATCTCTTGTAAGACACATAGTTTAGAAATTATACATCTTGTAAGTGAAAAATACTGTATAAAGAGTTCACATCTCATAAGACACATTGTTTACAGAGTACACATCTCATAAGACACATTGTTTACAGAGTACACATCTCATAAGACACATTGTTTACAGAGTACACATCTCATAAGACACATTGTTTACAGAGTACACATCTCATAAGACACATTGTTTACAGAGTACACATCTCATAAGACACATTGTTTACAGAGTACACGTATCTTATAAGACATAAGACACATTGTTTATACAGTTTACTAGAGTACACATCTCATAAGTCACATGTTTACAGAGTACACATCTCATAAAACACATTGTTTACAGAGTACGTATCTTATAAGACACATTGTTTATACAGTTACTCATCTCATAAGACACATTGTTTACAGAGTACACATCTTATAAGACACATTGTTTATACAGTTACTCATCTTATAAGACACATTGTTTATACAGTTACTCATCTCATAAGACACATTAGTTGATAAATTTGATTGTGTACACGAAAGACATATTTATTGGAGAATGCTTCGTCGTTCAACGATCATAGATGTAAGTAAACGGTCAGGCCGTGGTTCGAACCTTTAACAGGTTACTCAGCGGTGATCGACCCAGTCTTAACCCTCAAAACTCGTCACAAACATCAGGGTAGGGATTTTTGTCATATAACTATTGCTAAAGAGTCTCGAGCACGCGACTTCACTGAAGAGTCATGTTTTACCGAACTAACTGTTATAGGTATAATATAGGTCTTCAGCGCGCGACACACCGGCTCTGTGTGTACATATGTTGGCGAAGTGTTGGTTACTATGAAGGTGTTCAGTGTGATGAGATAGGGAATGTGCTGAGCATTACGACAGCGTTAACGTGAGGCACAGAATAACTTAATACACCGCTCGATTCGTTGAAAAATCGATAACAAATCGTAGATTCATCGTAGTTTCCATCAACGCGTTCGAATTTTTGGAAGTTTCTTGATATGGCGGCCTTAACTGCTTGGTATTAAAGAGATGAGCTGATTGGCCTCTAAGACACGAGGAACACACGCGCTAACCAGTGGCCACGTGCTGAGACCTCTTATGAAAACCACTATTAAAACTAGCAGCTGTCGATCAAATGTTAGTAACGAGTATCACAGTTAGAACCACCGTTACACAATACCAGTGTTTATCTATCGGAATGTAGACATCAGTAAATGGGATTTATACATAGAACGGATTCATCGCTGTGAAATACCTCGCGGTGTGTGATAATATGATGGAAGTAACGTGGAATGTCGCGGCGATGGATTAACAAACGTAATTAGGAATGAATACATCTTTACCTGGAAAATGCCTCTATTGGCCTTTTTGGTGATCTTTCTCGGAATCGAAATTCTTGCGCTTCCAACGGATGAGCAAAGACTTTTGGAAACTATTTTATACGACTATAACCAAGCGTCTAGGCCTGTGTTTAACGCCGCCGAGACTGTTGTCGTAAAGTTTGGAATTACACTTACCCAGATTTCAGATATGGTAAGTAAATATTGTTTTTAAAAAGCATTCTTTATTTTATCTTATTGTAGTTTCATCCAAAAAGGCTAGTGTCCCTAGGCTGCCGGATGAACATCGACTATTGCAGAATATCCTTGCCCACTACGACACCGCGGCCAGACCGGTGTATAACGCATCTCATAATGTCACAGTGCAGTTTGGTTACACTCTTACCCAAATAGCGGATATGGTGAGTCCTCTTGTCTTCACCCTGACAGGTGAGGTACTGTCGTATTTATAACTGGCAGACGACTGACAGACTGATTGTTAATTTTAAATGTTTAGCCTTACGACTTACAAGTAAATGTATACAATATACATATCAGTAATGCAAGTGATGGAAATATTACTAATTATTTGCTAATCATTAACTAAAAATGGTTACCAAGTGTTGTTATATCATTTCTCTGTTGCAACAGTAAAATATATTCAAAATGACTAGATTTAAATCGATACATTGACGAACTACATACACCAAAAACGGTTACCATTCGCAATTACATCAATACTCTGTCTGCACAGTAAAATATATTCAAAATTATTACATTTAAATCGATACATGCATGAACTACATAAAATAAAATCGGTAACCATTGGCAATTACATCACTACTCTGTTGCAACAGTAAAATATATTCAAAATGATTACATTTAAATCGATACATTGATGAACTACATATATACTAAAATGATTGCCATTGACAACTATATGATGACTGTTGCAGCAGTAAAATATCTTCAAAATGACTACATTTAACATCGATACATTGATGAACTGCATACACTAAAATGATTGCCATTGATAATTATATGATGACTGTTGCAGCAGTAAAATATCTTCAAAATGACTACATTTACATCGATACATTGATGAACTGCATACACTAAAATGATTGCCAGTGACAATTATATGATGACTGTTGCAGAAGTAAAATATCTTCAAAATGACTACATTTACATCGATACATTGATGAACTACATACGATAAAAACGGTTACCATTGACAATTATGACTGTTGCAGCAGTAAAATATCTTCAAAAGGACTACATTTACATCGATACATTGATGAACACACATCTATAACCAATACTACAAAAATACCACACTATTAAAATAACATTCACACAATCATAAGAAATCATAAACAACATTAAGTATGGCGATGGTGCTTACCAATATATATATATATACATAGCACTTACTGCGTCTGTGTTATGTATAATGGGGTCAGTCTTCTAGAACACTTACTTGAAAGATTTTCCGTATTAGCACATAACGAATTCATAACGGAAAATCATTTACATTTTTTATATTCCTGTATATTGACAAGAAGTCGGTTAGACAAATAATATATCTTTCTGGATAACTATATCGATTATACATGTGTGATGGGGAACTCGATTCCTAAAGACAAAATGCTACAAATGTCTAAGCTTGTTTACGTTTGTCACTAACACATGCAGCATGTATACATGTATTCATAGTGATTTATCGACGTGTAACTGATCCACAATCGATCTGTCTTTTCACTTCAACAGTTTAAGGTTGGTTACTATGAAGTCATAGTTAACTAAACAATGGTGGCATAATCCGAGTGATTACGTAATTACTAGAATTACGCCATATGACGTAAGGTATGTTTTTGTCTTGTGGACTTATTGGTCATAACTTATAATTGTATTTTTTATGGATAGCCTCCCCTGTTTGCAATGTCTTGGGAGGCTGCGGTATATTCGTAGTTGGTCTCTTTAAGATAGCGGAAGTTTTTTTAAACAGAGTTTGAGTTATCAGTCTGTTTCTATTGCTATTACTTTGGAGTGCTTGCATTCACTGTTTTATTGAAGCACGTGACAGCCCATAAGCCTTTAGATTATCAATAGAAAATGCATTCGGATTTACGAGCTTTGGTATTTTTAGTGTCTAATTGACGATAATGGCAAAATAAATAACCAAAAGTCCACTCTCACTACGAGTCTTTCCATCAACTCCTCTACCAGACAGCTATAAGTAAAACATAACCTAAAGTCCCACTTACTCCCTCCCTTCCACTTCTCTAGGTACCGCTGGTCGGTTTTTTTTCTCCGGGTACTCCGGCTTTCTTCCACGAACAAACCAGACACGTCCTTACACGACCCAGGCTGGTAATAGGACGTTAGCTAATAAGTCCCAAACCCACTCCTCTACCAGATGACCATAGACCACAGTCCATCCCCTACTCTTTCCCATCCCCCACTCCTCTACAAGACGGCTGTAACTAAAACATAAAACTTTGAAAGTGACAAGTGAGATTTTGGAACGCTTGGTAAAGCTTTCCTAGAATATCGCCCCGCCTGAAATCTCTTCACACGGTAGCCAGTACTTCAGACCCGAACAGTCCTACTGTCAGTCTGATTTTAACTCTAATGATACTGCCAGCCTCGCTTTAATCTCATTTACACTTTTACACTGTCGTTCTATTTCTGATTTATGCGCAGTTTAAACTCCATAAGAGGAATGAAAGAACTGTATTCAGTGTACTTCAAGAATTTTAATCATCAAAGTACGTCCTTTGAGAAATATGTCTTGTTCAATTGAGATAAAACTGGCATCCATATGACAGACTTAAATCGGTCATTATACATTCGCTAATGAAATTGAATTTGAATAAAATATTTGGTTGTATTCAAAACAAATCGTTAAAAAATTTCGAAACTTGTAACGCGAATAATAGCAAATTGTAATATACAGAAACACTATTCACACGAATAAACAATGATACAAATAATAACACATGATTTTGTGTGCCATGCGAAGTAATTTGTTTATATAGAGCTATCGGTATATCGACGTGTTAAGTAAGTTATGTTATAAGAGTCGGCTTTGTACTCTGTTAAGAACATATATTTATATATTGATAGATTTTACTTTTGGTTTAAACACCAATCTGTGAAATTTCTTGGTCAAAGTCGCCCTCCCCCTAAAAATAGAGGTTTTATAGTCCAAACCATGTCCATAGAAACTTCAACATCCTGATTGTACTTTAGTATGAAACCTGCCGAAGGTTGCATTTGTCAGGCAAGCTATGTGGTCGATACATTCTCTGCATTATTTTGACGGGAGTTCCATACGATTTGACAAACTCTGCTTGTTGTTTTAACATTTTGCCGATATCTGACATGAGCATATAATACCATTACATAATGCCTAGCCAGTAGGGAATGTAACTGACTGACTGTCGACTGTGTTCCTCGCCATTTTCTAAAAACTCACATCCATCAGAAAATAAAATGATGGATTGGTAGTTCGAGCGCTGGGTACATTTTTGTCTGATATGAATTATATCAGTGAAATGTTGCCTTTATTACGATTTTACTGAACAAGATTTGTTCTCCTGTCTATGATGTCACAAAGATTGTGATTGGTTGTTATTTAAAATACACGTGACACGTTAACAAGTTTAACCAATTAGATTGTAGCTCCTATTCAATAGGATTCGTCACACGCTATCGATGTAGGCGGAAAAGGCTTTCAATGATAGAAGATGAAACCTATAAACTATAGAAGCAGGTCTCGGCACGGAATACTCGTCTATTTTAGGCGAACTGACGTTAATTATCTTGTTGTAAACGAGTTCCCGAGGGGAAGATTGAAACTGAAAATGTCCATGAAGTGTACTAGTAAATCAGACCAGCGTTATCTACTAAATTGATTTATGACCAATAAAGAAGACATTTACACTTCTGCTTTCAAAGCCATGTCTTTAACTTCACATCTTCACATCTCTTTTGTTACGTCTATTGTAACGGTTCTCTCTCTACTTCTCTCAATGTTACATCTATTGTAACGGTTCTCTCTCTACTTCTCTCAATGTTACATCTATTGTAACGGTTCTCTCTCTACTTCTCTCATGTTACATCTATTGTAACGGTTCTCTCTCTACTTCTCTCAATGTTACATCTATTGTAACGGTTCTCTCTCTACTTCTCTCAATGTTACATCTATTGTAACGGTTCTCTCTCTACTTCTCTCAATGTTACATCTATTGTAACGGTTCTCTCTCTACTTCTCTCAATGTTACATCTATTGTAACGGTTCTCTCTCTACTTCTCTCATGTTACATCTATTGTAACGGTTCTCTCTCTACTTCTCTCAATGTTACATCTATTTAACGGTTCTCTCTCTACTTCTCTCAATGTTACATCTATTGTAACGGTTCTCTCTCTACTTCTCTCTCAATGTTACATCTATTGTAACGGTTCTCTCTCTACTTCTCTCAATGTTACATCTATTGTAACGGTTCTCTCTCTACTTCTCTCAATGTTACATCTATTGTAACGGTTCTCTCTCTCTACTTCTCTCAATGTTACATCTATTGTAACGGTTCTCTCTCTACTTCTCTCAATGTTACATCTATTGTAACGGTTCTCTCTCTACTTCTCTCAATGTTACATCTATTGTAACGGTTCTCTCTCTACTTCTCTCAGTGTTACATCTATTGTAACGGTTCTCTCTCTACTTCTCTCAATGTTACATCTATTGTAACGGTTCTCTCTCTACTTCTCTCAATGTTACATCTATTGTAACGGTTCTCTCTCTACTTCTCTCAATGTTACATCTATTGTAACGGTTCTCTCTCTACTTCTCTCAATGTTACATCTATTGTAACGGTTCTCTCTCTACTTCTCTCAATGTTACATCTATTGTAACGGTTCTCTCTCTACTTCTCTCAATGTTACATCTATTGTAACGGTTCTCTCTCTACTTCTCTCAATGTTACATCTATTGTAACGGTTCTCTCTCTTCTCTCAATGTTACATATTTAATTCTTCTCTCTATGTTACATCTATTGTAACGGTTCTCTCTCTACTTCTCTCAATGTTACATCTATTGTAACGGTTCTCTCTCTACTTCTCTCAATGTTACATGTATTGTAACGGTTCTCTCTCTACTTCTCTCAATGTTACATCTATTTTAACGGTTCTCTCTCTACTTCTCTCAATGTTACATCTATTGTAACGGTTCTCTCTCTACTTCTCTCATGTTACATCTATTGTAACGGTTCTCTCTCTACTTCTCTCATGTTACATCTATTGTAACGGTTCTCTCTCTACTTCTCTCTATGTTACATCTATTGTAACGGTTCTCTCTCTACTTCTCTCAATGTTACATCTATTGTAACGGTTCTCTCTCTACTTCTCTCAATGTTACATCTATTGTAACGGTTCTCTCTCTACTTCTCTCAATGTTACATCTATTGTAACGGTTCTCTCTCTCTACTTCTCTCTATGTTACATCTATTGTAACGGTTCTCTCTCTACTTCTCTCAATGTTACATCTATTGTAACGGTTCTCTCTCTCTACTTCTCTCAATGTTACATCTATTGTAACGGTTCTCTCTCTACTTCTCTCAATGTTACATCTATTGTAACGGTTCTCTCTCTACTTCTCTCAATGTTACATCTATTGTAACGGTTCTCTCTCTACTTCTCTCAATGTTACATCTATTGTAACGGTTCTCTCTCTACTTCTCTCAATGTTACATCTATTGTAACGGTTCTCTCTCTACTTCTCTCAATGTTACATCTATTGTAACGGTTCTCTCTCTCTACTTCTCTCAATGTTACATCTATTGTAACGGTTCTCTCTCTACTTCTCTCAATGTTACATCTATTGTAACGGTTCTCTCTCTACTTCTCTCAATGTTACATCTATTGTAACGGTTCTCTCTCTACTTCTCTCAATGTTACATCTATTGTAACGGTTCTCTCTCTACTTCTCTCAATGTTACATCTATTGTAACGGTTCTCTCTCTACTTCTCTCAATGTTACATCTATTGTAACGGTTCTCTCTCTACTTCTCTCAATGTTACATCTATTGTAACGGTTCTCTCTCTACTTCTCTCAATGTTACATCTATTGTAACGGTTCTCTCTCTACTTCTCTCAATGTTACATCTATTGTAACGGTTCTCTCTCTACTTCTCTCAATGTTACATCTATTGTAACGGTTCTCTCTCTACTCTCTCTCAATGTTACATCTATTGTAACGGTTCTCTCTCTACTTCTCTCAATGTTACATCTATTGTAACGGTTCTCTCTCTACTTCTCTCAATGTTACATCTATTGTAACGGTTCTCTCTCTACTTCTCTCAATGTTACATCTATTGTAACGGTTCTCTCTCTACTTCTCTCAATGTTACATCTATTGTAACGGTTCTCTCTCTACTTCTCTCAATGTTACATCTATTGTAACGGTTCTCTCTCTACTTCTCTCAATGTTACATCTATTGTAACGGTTCTCTCTCTACTTCTCTCAATGTTACATCTATTGTAACGGTTTCTCTCTCTACTTCTCTCAATGTTACATCTATTGTAACGGTTCTCTCTCTACTTCTCTCAATGTTACATCTATTGTAACGGTTCTCTCTCTACTTCTCTCAATGTTACATCTATTGTAACGGTTCTCTCTCTACTTCTCTCAATGTTACATCTATTGTAACGGTTCTCTCTCTACTTCTCTCAATGTTACATCTATTGTAACGGTTCTCTCTCTACTTCTCTCAATGTTACATCTATTGTAACGGTTCTCTCTCTACTTCTCTCAATGTTACATCTATTGTAACGGTTCTCTCTCTACTTCTCTCAATGTTACATCTATTGTAACGGTTCTCTCTCTACTTCTCTCAATGTTACATCTATTGTAACGGTTCTCTCTCTACTTCTCTCAATGTTACATCTATTGTAACGGTTCTCTCTCTACTTCTCTCAATGTTACATCTATTGTAACGGTTCTCTCTCTACTTCTCTCAGTGTTACATCTATTGTAACGGTTCTCTCTCTACTTCTCTCAATGTTACATCTATTGTAACGGTTCTCTCTCTACTTCTCTCAATGTTACATCTATTGTAACGGTTCTCTCTCTACTTCTCTCAATGTTACATCTATTGTAACGGTTCTCTCTCTACTTCTCTCAATGTTACATCTATTGTAACGGTTCTCTCTCTACTTCTCTCAATGTTACATCTATTGTAACGGTTCTCTCTCTACTTCTCTCAATGTTACATCTATTGTAACGGTTTCTCTCTCTCTACTTCTCTCAATGTTACATCTATTGTAACGGTTCTCTCTCTACTTCTCTCAATGTTACATCTATTGTAACGGTTCTCTCTCTACTTCTCTCAATGTTACATCTATTGTAACGGTTCTCTCTCTACTTCTCTCAATGTTACATCTATTGTAACGGTTCTCTCTCTACTCTTCTCTCAATGTTACATCTATTGTAACGGTTCTCTCTCTCTACTTCTCTCAATGTTACATCTATTGTAACGGTTCTCTCTCTACTTCTCTCAATGTTACATCTATTGTAACGGTTCTCTCTCTACTTCTCTCAATGTTACATCTATTGTAACGGTTTCTCTCTCTACTTCTCTCAATGTTACATCTATTGTAACGGTTCTCTCTCTACTTCTCTCAATGTTACATCTATTAACGTTCTCTCTACTTCTCTCATGTTAATTTTTAACGGTTCTCTCTCTACTTCTCTCAATGTTACATCTATTGTAACGGTTCTCTCTCTACTTCTCTCAATGTTACATCTATTGTAACGGTTCTCTCTCTACTTCTCTCAATGTTACATCTATTGTAACGGTTCTCTCTCTACTTCTCTCAATGTTACATCTATTTGTAACGGTTCTCTCTCTACTTCTCTCAATGTTACATCTATTGTAACGGTTCTCTCTCTACTTCTCTATGTTACATTATTGTAACGGTTCTCTCTCTACTTCTCTCAATGTTACATCTATTGTAACGGTTCTCTCTCTACTTCTCTCATCAATGTTACATCTATTGTAACGGTTCTCTCTCTACTTCTCTCAATGTTACATCTATTGTAACGGTTCTCTCTCTACTTCTCTCAATGTTACATCTATTGTAACGGTTCTCTCTCTACTTCTCTCAATGTTACATCTATTATAACGGTTCTCTCTCTACTTCTCTCAGTGTTACATCTATTATAACGGTTCTCTCTCTATACTTCTCTCAGTGTTACATCTATTGTAACGGTTCTCTCTCTACTTCTCTCAATGTTACATCTATTGTAACGGTTCTCTCTCTACTTCTCTCAATGTTACATCTATTGTAACGGTTCTCTCTCTACTTCTCTCAATGTTACATCTATTGTAACGGTTCTCTCTCTACTCTCATCTACTCTCAATGTTTACATCTATTGTAACGGTTCTCTCTCTACTTCTCTCAATGTTACATCTATTGTAACGGTTCTCTCTCTACTTCTCTCAATGTTACATCTATTGTAACGGTTCTCTCTCTACTTCTCTCAATGTTACATCTATTGTAACGGTTCTCTCTCTACTTCTCTCAATGTTACATCTATTGTAACGGTTCTCTCTCTACTTCTCTCAATGTTACATCTATTGTAACGGTTCTCTCTCTACTTCTCTCAATGTTACATCTATTGTAACGGTTCTCTCTCTACTTCTCTCAATGTTACATCTATTGTAACGGTTCTCTCTCTACTTCTCTCAATGTTACATCTATTGTAACGGTTCTCTCTCTACTTCTCTCAATGTTACATCTATTGTAACGGTTCTCTCTCTACTTCTCTCTATGTTACATCTATTGTAACGGTTCTCTCTCTATACTTCTCTCAATGTTACATCTATTGTAACGGTTCTCTCTCTACTTCTCTCAATGTTACATCTATTGTAACGGTTCTCTCTCTACTTCTCTCAATGTTACATCTATTGTAACGGTTCTCTCTCTACTTCTCTCAATGTTACATCTATTGTAACGGTTCTCTCTCTACTTCTCTCAATGTTACATCTATTGTAACGGTTCTCTCTCTACTTCTCTCAATGTTACATCTATTGTAACGGTTCTCTCTCTACTTCTCTCAATGTTACATCTATTGTAACGGTTCTCTCTCTACTTCTCTCAATGTTACATCTATTGTAACGGTTCTCTCTCTACTTCTCTCTATGTTACATCTATTGTAACGGTTCTCTCTCTACTTCTCTCAATGTTACATCTATTGTAACGGTTCTCTCTCTACTTCTCTCAATGTTACATCTATTGTAACGGTTCTCTCTCTACTTCTCTCAATGTTACATCTATTGTAACGGTTCTCTCTCTACTTCTCTCTATGTTACATCTATTGTAACGGTTTCTCTCTCTACTTCTCTCTATGTTACATCTATTGTAACGGTTCTCTCTCTACTTCTCTCAATGTTACATCTATTGTAACGGTTCTCTCTACTTCTCTCAATGTTACATCTATTGTAACGGTTCTCTCTCTACTTCTCTCAATGTTACATCTATTGTAACGGTTCTCTCTCTACTTCTCTCTATGTTACATCTATTGTAACGGTTCTCTCTCTACTTCTCTCAATGTTACATCTATTGTAACGGTTCTCTCTCTACTTCTCTCAATGTTACATCTATTGTAACGGTTCTCTCTCTACTTCTCTCTATGTTACATCTATTGTAACGGTTCTCTCTCTACTTCCTCTCATGTTACATCTATTGTAACGGTTCTCTCTCTACTTCTCTATATGTTACATCTATTGTAACGGTTCTCTCTCTACTTCTCTCAATGTTACATCTATTGTAACGGTTCTCTCTCTACTTCTCTCAATGTTACATCTATTGTAACGGTTCTCTCTCTACTTCTCTCAATGTTACATCTATTGTAACGGTTCTCTCTCTACTTCTCTCAAGTGTTACATCTATTGTAACGGTTCTCTCTCTACTTCTCTCAATGTTACATCTATTGTAACGGTTCTCTCCCTACTTCTCTCTCAATGTTACATCTATTGTAACGGTTCTCTCTCTACTTCTCTCAATGTTACATCTATTGTAACGGTTCTCTCTCTACTTCTCTCAATGTTACATCTATTGTAACGGTTCTCTCTCTACTTCTCTCAATGTTACATCTATTGTAACGGTTCTCTCTCTACTTCTCTCAATGTTACATCTATTGTAACGGTTCTCTCTCTACTTCTCTCAATGTTACATCTATTGTAACGGTTCTCTCTCTACTTCTCTCTATGTTACATCTATTGTAACGGTTCTCTCTCTACTTCTCTCAATGTTACATCTATTGTAACGGTTCTCTCTCTACTTCTCTCTCTACTTTCTCTATGTTTACATCTATTGTAACGGTTCTCTCTCTACTTCTCTCTATGTTACATCTATTGTAACGGTTCTCTCTCTACTTCTCTCTATGTTACATCTATTGTAACGGTTCTCTCTCTACTTCTCTCAATGTTACATCTATTGTAACGGTTCTCTCCTACTTCTCTCAATCAGATTTCTCTTGATTTCTTTTAACTAGCCCACTCTCGATTTCTCTCAACTATCTCTCTTCTGACATCTGTCAACAAAATCACTCCCGACTTCTCTTAACAAACTCACTACCAACTTCTCTTTTAGAATAAACTCACTTCTGACTTTTTCAACTAGTGTACTCCCGACTTCTCTCAACTAGCTCGCTCCCGACTACTTTCAACTAGCTTGCTCCCGACTTCTTTCAACTAGCTCACTCCCGACTTCTCTTAATTAGCTCACTCCGGACTTATTTAATCTAGCTCACTCCCGATAACTAGCTCACTTCCATTTTTTCAAGTAGCCCACTCTCGATTCCTCTCAATTAGTTCACTCAGGACTCCTTTCAACTAGTTCACTCCCGCTTTCTTTCAACTAGCTAATTCTCAACTTTTCTCAACTAGCTCTCTCCCAACTGCTCTCTCCCAACTTCTCTTCCCAACTTCTCTTAACCTTAGTAACAGGTAGCTCACTACCGACTTCTCTCAATGCAATACACCAGATGATATTCAAAACAAGAACTATGCCATTTGTTTGAAACTCATATCTATCTGTCAATTCGTCAATGCACAAAATACATCGTTGCAATGACGACACAAAACGGATTGCCCATGATCTATAAAAGTCGTCCTCAGAAAGCCGTTTGTTTCTGTCCCTGATTAGCCTCCCGCCGTGCCTTTGCATCATGTATAAGGATGTGACTGAGCACGACGCTGTATCTACCATCCCCAAACACAGCGTGGTTTCTACTGATAGATTAAGGGTCTTGGTGACCCCGATGTTTCATTGATTAATCTCGGTGTCAACAGCGCTTTGTAGCCTTAAGATCGCTGAGTGTGATTTTTGTTTTCAGATTACCTAGGCTATTGGTGTAATCGACAGTTAGTATAACCGTCAGACCAAGTAGGGAAATTAGTGTTGATCCAACATAATCAGATGTTTGCTAGCTGAATAGATATTAAAGGACGCTTCGTTATCACTAAAAAAAACTATCGCCATGCGTAAGGATTATATGTTATTAGATAAATTAATGTATTGTTTATGAATCGATCCGATATTTGGTTGGAAAGGTTGTCGAATTGTAGTGAAAATAATTATTTGCATGGACCAGACGAAATTTCTAAACTAGCTTAGCATGGAAACTGTATAGGACGTCGGTAAATCTGTGTTAAGCCTTGAACTGGAAATTTGATTTCGATATACTTACGTCTGCATGTATCTAGCGACGTGTCTCACCAAGTCTATATTACATACGACCCCTGTCTAAATGACATACTTGGCGACAGGTTTTATAATTAAAGGCCCTTTACACCACCCCATTGGCTGTCTTTTCGTCTGGAATGGCTACGTCAGAGTGATTCCTTGCGCGACTTGTCAGCGAGGAGCGCGAGGGTGCTCGTCTGCTCGACGTTTGGCGGCTGTCGGGTCCGGACAGAGCAACATATAGGATATCACCATCTACTATCTTCAACACTTAGCCGACATTTTGATTAAATCAGTTTTTGTTTTATCGGGTTATCTTACTGTAGTTTCAGCTACATTTTGTATCATGAACGACTAAAATACAACTCTGGATTTTGTCGAAACATAAAAACACACTTCTGTTTTATCGATAGAAGAATGGGTAAACGCATTTCTGTTTTGTCGGTAGAAGTATGGATGAAACACACTTCTGCGTTTTCCCGCAGAAGTATAGATGAAACGAACGTCTAGGTTTGTCCGTAGAAGTATGGATAAAACGAACATCTAGGTTAGTCCAGAGAAGTAGTCATAATATGTTAATTTCACACCCTTGATTTGTAGGTACATGTAAAAGCATGGACATCAACAAAGCTCTAGGTTTGTCGGTATATGCCAAAATGAAACATTCCCCTTACTTTGTGTGTGAAAACACGGATAAAACATTCTTTTGGCTTTGTGGTAGAAAGCACACCTTAAACTTTCCCCTGAAAACACAGGTAAACAGATAAAGCACTATATTCCCCTGGCTTTATGGGTGAAAACACAGATATAAATTTACCCTGACTTTGTGGTTGAAAACACGGAAAGAACATTCCCCTACCTTTCTGGGTGAAAGCATAGATATAACTTCCCCTGACTTTGTGGTTGAAAACACGGAAAGAACATTCCCCTACCTTTCTGGGTGAAAGCATAGATATAACTTCCCCTGACTTTGTGGTTGAAAACACGGAAAGAACATTCCCCTACCTTTCTGGGTGAAAGCATAGATATAACTTCCCCTGACTTTGTGGTTGAAAACACGGAAAGAACATTCCCCTACCTTTCTGGGTGAAAGCAAAGATATAACTTCCCCTGACTTTGTGGTTGAAAACACGGAAAGAACATTCCCCTACCTTTCTGGGTGAAAGCATAGATATATAACTTCCCCTGACTTTGTGGTTGAAAACACGGAAAGAACATTCCCCTACCTTTCTGGGTGAAAGCATAGATATAACTTCCCCTGACTTTGTGGTTGAAAATACGGAAAGAACATTCCCCTACCTTTCTGGTTGAAAGCATAGATATAATCTTCCCCTGACTTTGTGGTTGAAAACACGGAAAGAACATTCCCCTACCTTTCTGGGTGAAAGCATAGATATAACTTCCCCTGACTTTGTGGTTGAAAACACGGAAAGAACATTCCCCTACCTTTCTGGGTGAAAGCATAGATATAACTTCCCCTGACTTTGTGGTTGAAAACACGGAAAGAACATTCCCCTACCTTTCTGGGTGAAAGCATAGATTTAACTTCCCTTGACTTTGTGGTTGAAAACACGGAAAGAACATTCCCCTACCTTTCAGGGTGAAAGCAAAGATATAACTTCCCCTGACTTTGTGGTTGAAAACACGGAAAGAACATTCCCCTACCTTTCTGGGTGAAAGCATAGATATAACTTCCCCTGACTTTGTGGTTGAAAACACGGAAAGAACATTCCCCTACCTTTCTGGGTGAAAGCATAGATATAACTTCCCCTGACTTTGTGGTTGAAAACACGGAAAGAACATTCCCCTACCTTTCTGGGTGAAAGCATAGATATAACTTCCCCTGACTTTGTGGTTGAAAACACGGAAAGAACATTCCCCTACCTTTCTGGGTGAAAGCATAGATATAACTTCCCCTGAATTTGAGGTTGAAAACACGGAAAGAACATTTAGCTCCTGTGATTGCTATAAGCTCACAGTGTATCAGTGTTGCGGTAGGTACATTCCATATCAATGTTATCTAATTTGGACGGCATGTTTAGACGTTTTCTGTTCACCACCATTTTGATGTACATGAATTTTTTTATACTGCATATATCTATATAAAATTTTGATGTACATGAATTTTTTTATACTGCATATATCTATATAAAACGACGTATGATTTCTACAATTGGTACCTCCTACCAATTCTCCAATTTTATCATTTCTATGGACTTGACTCAAGAAATGAAGGCATAATTACTGATTTGGTCCTTAAGACATTGTTGATATGTTCCTTCAAAGTTTACCAAATCAATTTCCTTTGAACACATTATTTTTTTTTTCAAAATAAATTGGCCTGTTTCATGTCTTTTGTCATGTACTTAGTCCTTTGTAAATGTTACTCAGCGTCGAGTTTCCATATTTTGTTTGAAGCCCTTTGTCATATGTTCAGTTCTTTGTAGTATTTACTCAGTGTTAAAATTGCCATAACTAAATATGGGGAACCTCTTTGTATCGTAGAGAGATGACAGAGGGTGCCTATCTGATTGGCATTATACAGTCCCGTCAAGTACATGTCAAAACACAGAAATACCACAATGGAACCAAGGATTTCCGGGCACAAACACAAGTGGAAACAAAGATTAAGCCATGCTATGCAGTGGTAAAAGGCGATATATCAACCGATTGGTTTTATATCGTGAACAATGAAACTGTTGACTGATGTGCCAAATATAGGTTTTATGTCATATGTAAATTGGATATTCCTCTGACGTTAACTTGTATGTTGCACTGCAGATAACCATGTTTTAGGTGTACATCATTTAGAACTTGCTGACACGCACCATGGCGTGCCGGATACAGTCGTCTCTAGTTTTGGAGTGTTTAAGAAGCGGTTAGGAATATATTTGATTTTTTTTAAAATTTATTTTAGTATGGGGAAGTCACATGATCAAAAGGTACAGTACACGGAAATATACATGCGGACTGTAGATAGGGAAGTGTGTTATAATCAACGTTTTACTACACTGATTGTGTTGCGGTTATCACACCTTTCCGAGATACAGCATTATATATTCCCGAAAACAATTCCTTATGTAGTTTTTTTCAGCCAACCTCGATGATGTGGATACACTGACAATACTTGTAAGGTTCTGTATCCACGTCTGTATCTAAGTTGACTGAAAAACTACATAAGGTGTAAATTATATGCTATTCAAAACATCAAATTTGTTTTCTGGGCCCATGGTATTTAAAGGTAATTTGAAACTTTCATTATTTAAGTCTTCAAAAATCAAATACTTAAGTAGAAATATTTTTTAGTTGTTACCTGCAAATCATGAGTTTGTAAATTCAAGTTTTGAAAAAAAACTGATGAATAGAAAAAAGTAGGTCACGGTAACTTAGTTTATTTGTTATATTTTAGTGTTTAAAACTGTATGCAGCAAACTTTTATTTTTCAATCCTTTGAAAGTTTAAATTTGATGTTTACCACTACCTATGGATCTTGACATGACCTAGTTAGTGACATGACCTAGTTAGTGACATGACCTACTAAGTGACATGACCTACTTAGTGACATGACCTACTTAGTGACATGACCTACTTAGTGACATGACCTACTTAGTGACATGACCTGCTTAGTATGGTTACATCCTAGGGTCACATGGGCTAGGTGACGGATATGAATTTGTAAGTAGGATATTCCACATACTAGTACGATGTAGAATATTCCACAGTGTGCATTATGCATTCCACCTTGAAGGTGTTTGAAATGGGTTTATACTACTGACTAGGATGTTACAGTCTAGACAGTCATTTATAATTTTATACATCAAGACGCATTCATTGTATTCAACCCTGTGGGTGAAATGCAACCATTTCAAGTTGACAAATAGTTGTTCATTTGGAACACAAACATCTGCATATAAAATAATTTGTATTGCCCCTTTCAGGATTCGTTCAAGATTTTTTAAACAAAGGTCCATAAACATGTATGGTTTGGGCCCTTTTGACCCCCACATTTGTCAAATCCAGAACTGTTATTTAGTATCTAAATTGTTGGATTTGTCATATTTAGTACATCTCTAATTTAATTGAAAGATATTTCTCTAATTTTGCAGTTTAAGTTTCCATGGTACCCACTCGAAATATGCATTAAATATGAAATTATGGAAATTTTGACAATTTTGGTAATTTTCTGCCTAGTTTTTATTTTAGAAACGATAGAGCGCATCCTTGAACAAACTTTAAATTTCTCCTCTTATTGGACTTGCATACATATTTTCAGTAAATATGAAGTTTGATCAAGGATGCGCTCAATAGCTTCAAAGACAAAAACATGGCAAAAAATAGCCAAAATTGTCCAAATTGCCACATTTTCATTATTTATGCGTACTTTAGATGCTTACCATGGTAACTACAGCTGCGACGATACATTAAATATTTAAAATACAACAAATTAATCACTAAATAACCGGTTTGAAATTTTCATGGATTTTGCCCAAACCATTCAAAGTCCTTTCTGTGAACTGTGTCCCCAAATGGTGGAACGAAATCAATATGTGATAAAATAAAACAGTTATGGTACAATGTAAGTGATTGTAGCCGACATTGGTAGGTATTTTTATGCAGAGCTGATACAGTTTTTTTTTCTTCAAAACATCACGCGCTTGTATATCCAAAAACCTTTCTTTCTTGACATTTTATAATTTGATAATTTACATGTGATATACGTAACTCCTCAGCAAGTCTGTTTTTCCAATGCTTGCAACCAATTAACATGGTCTTAGTTTTTCAGTGTTTATTACAGTTTTCTTATCATTACACCAGCTATGTAGATCATTTAAGTCATTTTGTAGACATGTTCCAATGATATTTTAAGTGTTTGTCTGCTTTTTCCTAAACTGAAATTCACAAACTCATGATTTACAAGCAAAAACAGCAAACAATTTAATTTCTTCACCAATATCTCATTTGTTGGGACTTGAAAATGAAATCGGATGTTCTGAATAGCATACAATCAACAGCTGGTTGTTAGGTAACACTGTTATGCTGAGGACCGTTCCACGGCCCAAATTGATAACCCTTCCACGCGCCCTACCCACACTGTACTTGGCATTTTTCTCCTTTTTATTTAGGAATGAAAAAATGCCTATTGACAAAACTTTAAAGTATTTAAGAATTAACTTGAATAGATTTTTTATGTTATGGATATATTACACAAAAATCTGAGTGTACTCTAAATAAACGGTTTATGATGAGAGTACACCTAGATTTTTGTGTGATATCTCCATAACATAGAAAATCTATTCAAATTTATCCTTATATATGTAATTCAATTTAATAAAGATAATCTCTTCAATATTCAAATTCATTTTTGGACTCTTTTGTCTATGAAATCATTACGCCGTCATGCCAGCCAATCAGAAGCAACGTTACAAATGGTATTTTTTTCTTTATGGACTGATAAAGTAAATTTTTAAGCTAATGAAAATGCTCGTAACAAGCAAAATTGAATTTTGAATTAATAAGATAAGCTCGATAACGTAGTGTACTTTGACAACATTATATTATACATAGGTATAGAGTTTTTATATAATCAACGACGGAACTGAAAAGGTAAATGTAATATCACAGGCGTTTGGCTCTTAAGACATTTTTCTCTCTGTGTATATAATATAAACACTGTATTACATATATAAAATAAAGAAAAAATATATAGAACCAAACACCTGTGGTAACATTAACCTTATTCCACAGAGAGAAAGTAAAGGAGGTATTTTCAATGATTCAACTAAGGAAGTTCTGTTTGTATTGTTGTTTGATCTTCGTGACTTCTTGACTAGACAAGGACTAATTTGAAAAAGGATATCCAAGTATTTTGGAAAGTATTTGATGTTTGATTACATTGGACTTCTTTTCGGAGCGAGTCTTATTTTCCCTCGGGTTTAAGCAGCTTCCTGTATATTTTCCGGAAGCAATTAAAAGTGTGTTATCTCCAGGCCTAACATGTTATTCTGCATGATTACGGAAAGATTGCCTTTAAACCCACGGATACACAGCTGTAGTTATCAATGATAAATCTGTTGTCCACGAAACACGTTCTGGTCTCAGAAACAAGTCTCCTGGCTGTCACATTAAGGTCAAGCAATGGTAACCAACGGCCGGCTTAATTCAGCTGGTCTTGACGCTTCAACCACACTGGAGCCATTATAGTATCCCAACTACACAGAGAGACAGACCTATCTATATCCTGATTCATAACACCCGTCTGGTGTCACAGACTACCAAACACTGACATCAGAACACCCACGAACACCCGTCTGGTGTCACGGATATCAAAACACACCCCGAACACACGTCTTGTGTCAAAGACATCCAAACACACCCCTAACACCAGTCTGGTGTCACAGACATCCAAACACACCTCGTACACCAGTCTGGGTTGCACAGACATCTGAACACACCTAGAACACCAGCCTGGTGTCACAAAGATCCAAACAAACCTCGAACACCCGTCTAGTGTCACAGACATCCAAACACATCCCTAACACCCGTCTGATGTCACAGACATCGAAACACACCTCGAACACCAGTCTGGTGTCACAGACATCTAAACACACCTCGAACACCCGTCTGGTGTCACAGACATCCGAACACACCTCGTACACTAGTCTGGTGTCATAGACATCTAAACACACCTCGAACACCCGTCTGGTGTCACAGACATCCAAACACACCTCAAACACCAGTCTGGTGACACAGACATCCAAACACACCTCGAACACCAGTCTGGTGTCACAGACATCCAAACACACCTCGTACACTAGTCTGGTGTCACAGACATCTAAACACACCTGGAACACCCGTCTGGTGTCACAGACATCCAAACACACCTCGAACACCCGTCTGGTGTCACAGACATCCAAACACACCCTATTGCACATGGCCGTGTTAGAAGGATGTTTGATTTCTTACAGTAGTAGCTGTCTTGTTGTGTCGATTATGGAAACGATCTTTCAGCACATGATAATTAACACATTGATGTACTTGATAGGCGTTCTGTGTTACTTCGGCTGTTACATTTATATCAGATGAGTAGTATACCATTCACTGACACCTGATCCTAAACGATTGATAAGATTTTCTCAGCGAAAGTGTGGTACATGTAATGGTTTATCACACCCTAGTTTGAAACTCTATACAAGATCATATCATGCCAAGCGTAAGTGATGATTATAATGTTCCAGAGATTGGTGGCTATACTATAAATGTATCATTACGGAGATAATATGTAGATATTTCTCAGTATTGTGTTTAAACTCAAATAGTTAAACTTCGCTAAAACTATAATGCAATTATTTACATGAACACAAAATGTAAATGTGACAGTAAATATCTAATATTGTCCATTTTTTGTCCGCGTTTAACCTCAAATCGCAACGCTATTTAAGAATATCACATTGTTTTCACCTAATATGTAATGCAATTATTTACATGAATACAACATGTAAATGTGTGAGTAAATATTTCATGGTGTAAATATTTTTTTATTTTGTTTGAATTCAAATCGTTACGATATTTAAGAATATCAAATTGTTTTCAATAAATATATAATGCAATTATTTACAACAACACAAAATGTAGATGTGTCGATAAATATTTCACATTGTACTTATTTGTTGATCAAGTTTAAACTCAAATCACTACGTTATTTAAGACTATCACATATTGTTTTCACTAAAAATATAATACTTTTATATGTAAATGTGTCAGTAAATATTTCATAATCTACATTATTGTTAATAACACTTTATCACCTTATAGATATATTTAAACACACCTAAAAATGATTTATGTATGTATAATTCGTCCGTCGTCCGTCGTGCGTCGTGCGTCGTATGTCCATAAACAATTTACTTTTTCGACTTCTTCTCCAAAACTGCTGAAACAATTTCAATGAAAATTCAATTTCAATGAAAATTTGCACAAACCTTCTAAGGCATCAGGCCAATCAAAATTGTGAATTATATGGTCCCCACCCCCCAGGGGGCTGTGGGAGGGGCCAAAAGGGGTAAAATTGAGTAATATTTCAAAAATCTTCTCTACTCACAGATGTGGTAGAATCAAATACTCTTCATAGATAGAAAGGTTTTAAGGTTCTTTACAAAAATTGTGAATTATATGACCCTAGGGTCTCTAGTTTACCCCTGGGGAGGAGGTTAAGTTTACTATAGTTTATATAGGGAAAACACATTTTTGAGCATTTTTTGGTCACTTGTAATAGGAAATGAGTCAAATGTTGTCAGAATTATTAGTATGAAATGGCCATTAAATCCTATTAATAAATTTTCTATGACTGACCCAGAGGGCCTTTGGGGCGGGGTCAAAAAGGGTTAAATAGGCTAAAACTTCAAAAATCTTCTTCTGAAATTCTGGAAATGGTAGAATCAAATACTTTTCATAGATAGAAAGGTCTTATGGTCCTTTACAAAACTGTGAATACTATGACCCTGGAGTCTCACGTTTCCCCCTGGGGAGAGGGTCAAGTTTACTATAGTTTATATAGGGAAAACACATTTATGAGCATTCTTTTGCTCAATTTTCATTAGAAACGAGTCAAACTTGGTTAGAATTATTAGTCTGAGATATCATTTTAACATCATACATGTATCCATATTGGTCCAGGCCGACCCCCTGGGGGCAGAGGGGCGGTGCCAAAAAAGGTCAAATAGGCTCAAACTTCAAAAATATTCTTCTAAAATTCTGGAAATGGTAGAATCAAATACACTTTATAGATGAAAAGGTCTTAAAGTGTGTTTTATAAAAATTGTGAATTATATGACCCTGGAATCTCATGTTTGTTTATAAAAATTGTGAATTATATGACCCTGGAATCTCATGTTTCCCCTTGGGGAGGGGGGTCAAGTTTAATATAGTTTTATAGGAAAAACACATTAATGAGCTTTTTTTGCTCAATTTTCATAGGAAATGAGTCAAACTTGGTTAGAATTATTAGCCTAAGATAGCATTTTAATATCATATCCTTATTGGTCCTGGCCGACCCCCTGGGGGTAGAGGGTCGGGGCTAAAAAAGGTTCAAATAGGCTAAAACTTCAAAAGTCTTCTAAAATTCTGGAAATAGTATAATCAAATAATTATAGATGGAAAGGTCCTAAGGTGTTTTATAAAAATTGTGAATTATATGACCCTGGGGTCTCATGTTTCCCCTTGGGGAGGGGGTCAAGTTTACTATAGTTTATATAGGAAAAATACATTAATGAGCATTTTTTGCTCAATTTTCACAAGAAATTAGTCAAACTTGGTTAGAATTATTAGCCTACGAAATAGCATTTTAACATCCATATCAGTCCTCGATGACCTCCTGGGGGACCAGAGGGGCAGGACCAAACAGTGTCAGAATGATTAAAATTTCAAAAAATACTTCTAAGTTCACATGTTTGATCGAAGCAAATACTCTTCATAATCTAAAAAGTCAAATTTATAAATCATTGACCAACTTCAAGGCCCAGCATTTAATATTTATATGTCTTTAATTTGTTTCATTATTTGTTTCATTATGTATTCTAACTCAGGTGACCGTTAAGGCACATGGGCCTCTTGTTGATATTGCAGAGATTATCTTCAGTAAATTGAATAATAAGGATTAATTTGAATATTTTTTATTATGGAGATATAACACAAAAATCTGAGTGTACTCTCATCATAAACCGCTTCACGGTTTATTTAGAGTACACTCAGATTTTTGTGTTATATCTCCATAACATAAAAAAAAATCTATTCAAGTTATTCCTTAAATAGTAATGTGTCAGTAAATAGTTCATAATGTAAACATTGTTGATAACACTTTATTACCTCAAAGTTATATTTAAACACACCTTAAATTGATTTATGTAGGTAAAGTAATGTGTCAGTAAATAGTTCGTAATCTACACATTGTTGATAATATTTTATCACCTTAGTTATGTTGAATTACACGTAAAAGTGATATATAAAAGTATAGAAAATATCTCTGGTTTAAGCAGTGGCTAATACCTTATCGTGACATGTAAGGCCTTGAATAGATGTGAAATTATCACAACCTGTTCAAGTGTAGCTATCTTGGTCTTCGACCTGTTGCAAGAAATAGATGTGTGATCAATATTGGCTATAACAGGCAAAAACTTCATGAAAGATTGATGATGAATTACGTATATATATACACGTAACGTGTTGATTGTACAAGTTAGTGACCTTACGTGTGTTTAATTATCTGGGTTTTTGTCTTAAGTGAATTTTTGTGTGTGTTTCGTAAAATGTTTTTGTCCTAAGTGAGTTTGATGTGTTTGATAATGTGTTGTTGGTCTATGGTGAGTTTGGTGTGTTTGATAATGTGTTTTTGGTCTATGGTGAGTTTGGTGTTTGATAATGTGTTTTTGGTCTATGGTGAGTTTGGTGTTTGATAAATTTTTTTTGTCTATGGTGAGTTTGGTGTTTGATAATGTGTTTTTGGTCTTAGGTATGAACAGTTTGGTGTTTGATAATGTGTTTTTTGGTCTATGGTGAGTTTGGTGTTTGATAATGTTTTTTGGTCTATGGTGAGTTTGGTGTTTGATAATGTGTTTTTGGTCTTAGGTATGAACAGTTTTCGTGTTTGATAATGTATTTTTGGTCTATGGTGAGTTTGGTGTTTGATAATGTGTTTTGGTCTATAGTGAGTTTGGTGATTTGATGATATTTTTTTGTCTTAGGTATATGAACAGTTTGGTGTTTGATAATGTGTTTTTTGGTCTATGGTGAGTTTGGTGTTTGATAATGTTTTTTTGGTCTATGGTGAGTTTGGTGTTTGATAATGTGTTTTGGTCTATGTGGTGGTGTTTGGTGTTTGATAATAGTTGTTGGTCTATGGTGAGTTTGGTGTGTTTGATAATGTGTTTTTGGTCTATGGTGAGTTTGGTGTTTGATAATTTTTTTTGTCTATGGTGAGTTTGGTGTTTGATAATGTGTTTTTGGTCTATGGTGAGTTTGGTGTTTGATAATGTGTTTTGGTCTATGGTGAGTTTGGTGTTTGATAATGTGTTTTTGGTCTTAGGTATGAACAGTTTGGTGTTTGATAATGTGTTTTTGGTATATGAACAGTTTGGTGTTTGATAATGTGTTTTTTGGTCTATGGTGAGTTTGGTGTTTGATAATGTTTTTTTGGTCTATGGTGAGTTTGGTGTTTGATAATGTGTTTTGGTCTATGGTGAGTTTGGTGTTTGATAATAAGTTTTTGGTCTATGGTGAGTTTGGTGTGTTTGATAATGTGTTTTTGGTCTATGGTGAGTTTGGTGTTTGATAATGTGTTTTTGGTCTATGGTGAGTTTGGTGTTTGATAATGTGTTTTTGGTCTATGGTGAGTTTGGTGTTTGATAATGTGTTTTTGGTCTATGGTGAGTTTGGTGTTTGATAATGTGTTTTTGGTCTATGGTGAGTTTGGTGTTTGATAATGTGTTTTTGGTCTATGGTGAGTTTGGTGTTTGATAATGTGTTTTTGGTCTATGGTGAGTTTGGTGTTTGATAATGTGTTTTTGGTCTATGGTGAGTTTGGTGTTTGATAATGTGTTTTTGGTCTATGGTGAGTTTGGTGTTTGATAATGTGTTTTGGTCTATGGTGAGTTTGGTGTTTTAATGATATCTTTTGGTCTTAGGTATGAACAGTTTGGTGTTTGATAATGTGTATTTGGTCAATGGTGAGTTTGGTTTGGAGTCAGGGTTTCAACATTCAGATAGGGTTTCCCCATAAGACAGGTTTTCCTCATTTGCCCATATGACATGGTTTCCTCATTTAGACAGGGTTTCCCCATTAATACAGAGTTTAGCAATTTTTACAAGGGTTCCCCCATTAGTCAGGGTTTCTTCATTAAGACAGGGTTTCCCCATCAAGACAGGGTTTCCCCATTAAGACAAGGTTTCCTCATTTAGACAGAGTTTCCCCATTAATACAGAGTTTACCAATTTTGACAGGGTTCCCCCATTAGTCGGGGTTTCTTCATTAAGACATGGTATCCCCATTAGACAGGGTTTCACCATTAATAAAGGGTTTCCCCATTAAGATAGGCTTTCCCATTAGATAGGGTTTCCTCATTAAGACATAGTTTCCCAGTTTAGATAGGGTTTGCCATTAAGACAGGGGTTCCTCATTAAGACAGTGTATCCTAATTAAGACAGGGTTTCTCTATTTATACAGGGTTTCCACATTAAGAAAGGGTTTCCCCATTAAGACAGGGTTTCCCCATTAAGACAGGGTTTCCACATTAAGAAAGAGTTTCCACATTAAGACAGGGTTTCCCCATTAAGACAGGGTTTCCACATTAAGAAAGGGTTCCTTCTAGCAGGTCTCAGTACTGCTAGACTTGATTCGTCACGTGGTGTAGGCATTGCATCAGTTTGAGGTGAATGATGAAGACTCCAAGGCCGATAGATATGATGACAGGTGATAAGACTGTAAGCTGATTCCAGATATCTCCGAGGATTAAACAGGATTGGAGGCTTTTTTTTAGTTGGCACCTATAAGAAAGCTACACAGAGAAGCATCTCCACAACCTTTCGTTTTCAGATATGCATTTGAGATAATAGACCACACGTCAGCGTTATATACGTCTGTTACAGAGCGAGACCATGTTAATCAATTGCCTCATGGCCATCACAGCATCATTACAAATTAATAATTCTTTCTGAGAAAAAAAAAACCCAATAACAACATCATTCATCAATTTTTTTGTACCTGAATCTTGAACACCCGATACTCATAGTTCTACAGAATGTGACGAACAGCATCCCCTCCATTTTAAGACTACTAATAGTTTATACTAGTATTTAAATATCTGATATCAATCCAACTGATTTAACAACTGCGCTATTTATAGTCTTTTAAGACATGTTTGTATTTTGTATATCAATACCTACATATGTTGAGACTATTATTTACATAGCTAACGCCTTCGAAGTTTCGACCATTATCAATATGATTAAAATACAGATCCTTATAACCACTTCGTTAAATAGAAGATCTGAGAACATCCCATAAAGGGTCATGTTCGGATGACCTTTCTACCACATGCACTTCAGATCACATACATTTTCTCCATATTGCTACGTCAATTGATAACGCCATTTGGTCCCAGAATATATATATATATATGCTCTTTGGGCGAGATGGATACGTACACGAAAACAATTCGAACAGCTTTTTTCAAACAATTTCGTCCCCATTCAAGAATTCGGCAGTGCCAATTTGATTGGCTATTTCCAAAGGTCATCTGGACGTGACCCCTAATGGGATATGTTATCAGATCCTCTTATCAAACGTAGTGATAATAAGGATCTGCCTTTTAATCATATTGGACCATTATTTACATAGCTAACGCCTTCTATATGTTTAGACCATTATTTACATATCTAACGCCTTCCATATGTTTACACCATAATTTATAGATCTAACACCGTCCAATTTATAAATAGATAGTGATTACCAAATGTTCGCCAATTTTACCTTTGTAGTTATCGATTAGTACGTGTAAATGGTAGACAATACACATTGTTTAGCTATATATGGTACCACACAACGTTAAACGATGTGCGATTGGAACCGTTCATATCGTGCAGAGATTTGAATGTTGCTATGATATACGAAACTAACGGTTTCTGTGGAATACAACAGTCGATGATATACGATATAAGTTATGGAATTATTGCGAGAGATTTGAAAAGTATTCTTTGATTCATTAAAGTTACATGGGTAGTTATTTTCATACTCACGACTGAAGAAGAGTCTTTAATAGGTTTTTTCTCTCTTTTATTTAGGTACAAATAAATTTATTGCCCCAGAAACATGTTATTCACATGAAGGCTGCCAAGGTTGGGGCCTTGGGGCCAGCCATCAAAATATAGACAAATGTCCCCACACAGGGGGCTCTCACTCACCACACCACTTACAGTCAGACTCGTCTAATTTATCTCACGATATTTACCACATACACACAGAAATTCATTTATTTTCCATTCATTCATTCTTCTGTTCAAGTTAATTCATACTTTCATACCTACAGGACAAAGTTATTATACAGGACACATTTATTACATGATTACCTAATTAAAGTTCCAAATTATATTCTAGACTGTGTACATCGAATTGGATAAATACATTTGTAAAAAAAAAAAAAAAAAAAAAAAAAAAAACATATTTCAAAGTTTTCAAATTCTTTGTACTTCTTTGTACGACAGTAATAAATATACTGTTTTAAAAGTAAACTAAAATGATTCAAACATTCACCAAAATTTGAATTGCATGTACCAAATACAATCTCAGCATCTTTGAATCTTTGCAACCTTATTCACAACTAAATGTTTCCAACATTTGGATAATAAAAATACTTAAAACGCATATGGGTTTTTTTCAAGTTGGTAGTATTCTATGAAGATTTTTTTTCGCCCAGTTGCGGCACATATAACTTCAAATATATCTTGTAAAATAGATACTGGGTATTTAAGGAGAAAAATAAATACCGACAATTACAAGGACAAAAAAAATAAACAAAAAATTATTATAAAAAACAACAAAACAAAAAATTATTATAAAAAACAACAAAACAAAAAAAAACATGTACAACAAAAGGATAAGTTTCCGTATTTGTGATACCATAGTTTACGAGTTCTTCAGGATATAAGCCACAAGCCACGGAGTGCCGAGTGGTTTATATCTGAAATTACGACATTATTCGATAGAGTTACGATGGATTGTTTATACATTAGTACCAGGGCATTGCATTGCACAAACTTACTCAATGTGATGTAAAACGATAGACATTTCGTGTAATGATGTTATTTATATACAAGCCACTATCTAATGGTAATATTGATTGTATACAGTCATTCGTCTTAAACATTCAGAAATATGAACCATTATAAACGCTAACAATATCTACCAAGGGGAACAACTGCCTGGCGGTAGATGTCGCTCCTGCTAAGACGGTCTAACATGAAACTTGTTTGATAATACATTCTGTAACACTGGATACTGGTTCATAACCATGGGCCTGGTGCTCTAATTTAAAAAAAATCGTAATCACTGAGATCAGATCTTGTTATAAATACTTCATCCGGTAGGTTAATATCTTTGATGAATCTATTCTGTAAGACATCGCTATACTGTAGTAAGTTCTGATCTGACGGTGATAAATCGTGATTACATGGCAAAAGGTGGTGTCATACATGGACTGGTACCATTCAGTTTATACGGATATATACGTCAGTATGACGTCATCGCCGCCATTTTTATGAATTCCATATGGATGAAATGCACGAGTGAAGTTAAACACATGGCAAGCCTTTATATACTATCGGTATTCTATCGACACGAATTGCATCAATCATTTCGGTATAATTATATTGAAAAGAAATTTAAGCTAAATCGTTGGAAACATTCTTCAATGGAAATCTTTTTAATTCTATATTGTTTACGAAAAGTTACAAACCGTACTTTGTTTAAATATCAACTCAAAATGCTCTGTAGAAGGAAAAGTAGTCCCATGTGTATTCTAAACATATTACGGGCGAAAATTAAATTTACAGTTTTATCTTGAACATAAAGTTTTCATTATTCCCTAGGATAAGCCTTTTAAAATATAAGATAGTGGCCTCCGCACAAAGTCTATAAACAATAGATGGCGCATATTGATCTTGAGCGGACCTCGCTGGTAGGGAAATATCCCTAGCTCTTGGAATACTCATTGTGCCATACTATTGGTCTCGAGAAAAAGTTTCTAATACTTTATTTACCTTCTGAATATCCCTGAAAATTAATTTTGATCATGAAACAGTTTTTAATAAAGTTATTCTGCAAAGATTGATCCCAGATCTATATTTTAAACACTATTCATTGGCATATACAACCCAGGTATCGTATTTCGAATACACAATGTCGGTCTCGTATTTCTGACATACAATGTCAATGTCGGTCTCGTATTTCTGACATACAATGTCGGTCTCGTATTTGAAACACACGATGCAGGTCTCGTATTTCTAACCAACCACTGTAAGTTGTTGTGCATCAGAGAGACGTATCGATTTCTCTAATGAGCCCTCACGCAATATTTAAGGAAAATGAAACTGGAAGGATTTGGTTTCATAATTATAACAAGCTATTTGATATATGGGGAGCTCGCGCGTCTATTACATCAGTGTGAGTTCATCAAGCAAACAACACTAGCTTGAGATGTCGCTCTGCTTTCATTCTGGGCTCCAGGAACGATGCTGTTGGCGTTATCAAACCTTATTACATGGATAATGAAATCAATTTCAAAACAAATATTCTATGAAATATCGAAATATTACCGGTGAATACATTTGCGCGTAGGAACATTACGTTAGAAATTTTCAGCTGCAAAATCATTACAAAGAAAATGTCAATATTTATGAAATACATTGCTTACTCTTGAAAGTTAAAATAATTCAGAAAACAAAGGATTTGAATGATGATTCCCTAAATAAGAAAGGAAAATATTTTATAGAGTGGGATTTTGGGTTAATATGCTGTCACTATAAACATGATGTTATTACTACTGTACTAGTACTATGGATAGAATTAATATACTGTACGTACCCGCTTACTATACCCGAAGACGACATCATTAATTATCTTCTAAAAGTCGTTTGAGCAACAACATTGCAGCTTGTATTTTGGCATGTGGCGCAACAATGGTACTGTATTGGATAAGGATTCCATGGAAATATTATGAAACATGAAATCAACATGACTAGTATTTCTATTACAGGTTATGACATGTGATTTAAGTATCACATGTAAGTCACTAAGTAAATTTCATTCATTTTTTTATTTTTAGACAATCTGCATAGACTTATAATGTGTAATTAAATATTGTCAGTAAAAAGTATGAATGCCATCGATCACCTTTTCACTGCTGCATCGGACCTATGAATGTCATTTAACCCAAATTCTCCATTTTATATGCGAATCATGAACTGTTTTCAATTGAGATTTTGATTGGTCTTTGCTAAGCTAATTTACTGCGTACATAATAGTATAGTGAGACCTATTCCTATTGGAGTGGGTATAATGTACAGGTCGGAGACCCAAATTCTGCCATTCAGAGAGTACACCATTCAATCCAAATCTTAACTTGGTAGGGATTTACACAAAAGATTCTCAGATTCTATCCCCGAGACATGCCTGTCTGCTATACACATATGGCGCTATTGTATAGGGGCGAAGATCCCCACAGATACTGAATTACGTCTGTAGAAAAAAAGGAAAATGGTGTGTTGGATTGCTTATAACTGATGTCAGATCTCAAGAAGTGTGATTATTTTATAGAGGATCTGCTTGGACTGGGTCGATCGCAAACGGCCAGGTCGCGCTCTATTGGCATCGAGTTGGTGACCCGGGGTTGGAATCGCGACATTTTTACTTATTTTATTTACAATTTGTACTGATCTTTTTCGAAAGAATTATATAATGGTATTATAATAGATCACTAGACAGATGTGGACACCAAATTACAGCTGGACATACATGATGTTTTATAAATCGGTCTGTAAACTGGACATTATTGTTGTTTATAAATGTATCTCTAAGTTGTACATAAATGGTGTTGAAAAGTGCATCTTTGCACGCTAAACATAGACGGTGTTTATAAATGTCTTTCTGTAAGCTGGACATAAATGGTGTTTATACATGTCTCTGTTTTCTGGACATAAATGGTGTTTATAAATGTCTCTCTGTAAGCTGGACATAAATGGTGTTTATAAATGTCTCTCTGTAAGCTGGACATAAATGGTGTTTATAAATGTCTCTCTGTAAGCTGGACATAAATGGTGTTTATAAATGTCTCTGTAAGCTGGACATAAATGGTGTTTTTATAAATGTCTCTCTGTAAGCTGGACATAAATGGTGTTTATAAATGTCTCTGTAAGCTGGACATAAATGTTGTTTATAAATGTTCTCTGTAAGCTGGACATAAATGGTGTTTATAAATGTCTCTCTGTAAGCTGGACATAAATGGTGTTTATAAATGTCTCTCTGTAAGCTGGACATAAATGGTGTTTATAAATGTCTCTGTAAGCTGGACATAAATGGTGTTTATAAATGTATCTCTGTAAGCTGGACATAAATGGTGTTTATAAATGTCTCTCTGTAAGCTGGACATAAATGGTGTTTATAAATGTCTCTCTGTAAGCTGGACATAAATGGTGTTTATAAATGTCTCTGTAAGCTGGACATAAATGGTGTTTATAAATGTCTCTGTAAGCTGGACATAAATGGTGTTTATAAATGTCTCTGTAAGCTGGACATAAATGGTGTTTATAAATGTCTCTCTGTAAGCTGGACATAAATGGTGTTTATAAATGTCTCTCTGTAAGCTGGACATAAATGGTGTTTATAAATGTCTCTCTGTAAGCTGGACATAAATGGTGTTTTATAGATATCTCTGTAAGCTGGACATAAATGGTGTTTATAAATGTCTCTCTGTAAGCTGGACATAAATGGTGTTTATAAATGTCTCTCTGTAAGCTGGACATAAATGGTGTTTATAAAAGTCTCTCTGTAAGCTGGACATAAATGGTGTTTATAAATGTCTCTCTGTAAGTGGACATAAATGGTGTTTATAAAATGTCTCTCTGTAAGCTGGACATAAATGGTGTTTATAAATGTCTCTCTGTAAGCTGGACATAAATGTTGTTTATAAATGTCTCTGTAAGCGGAACATAAATGGTGTTTATAAATGTCTCTCTGTAAGCTGGACATAAATGGTGTTTATAAATGTCTCTGTAAGCTGGACATAAATGGTGTTTATAAATGTCTCTCTGTAAGCTGGACATAAATGGTGTTTATAAATGTCTCTCTGTAAGCTGGACATAAATGGTGTTTATAAATGTCTCTCTGTAAGCTGGACATAAATGTTGTTTATAAATGTCTCTCTGTAAGCTGGACATAAATGTTGTTTATAAATGTCTCTCTGTAAGCTGGACATAAATGGTGTTTATAAATGTCTCTCTGTAAGCTGGACATAAATGGTGTTTATAAATGTCTCTGTAAGCTGGACATAAATGGTGTTTATAAATGTCTCTGTAAGCTGGACATAAATGGTGTTTATAAATGTCTCTGTAAGCTGGACATAAATGGTGTTTATAAATGTCTCTCTGTAAGCTGGACATAAATGGTGTTTATAAATGTCTGTGTAAGCTGGACATAAATGTTGTTTATAAATGTCTCTCTGTAAGCTGGACATAAATGGTGTTTATAAATGTCTCTCTGTAAGCTGGACATTAATGGTGTTTATAAATGTCTCTCTGTAAGCTGGACATAAATGTTGTTTATAAATGTCTCTCTGTAAGCTGGACATAAATGGTGTTTATAAATGTCTCTGTAAGCTGGACATAAATGTGTTCATAAATTTTGTTTATAAATGTCTCTCTGTAAGCTGGACATAAATGGTGTTTATAAATGTCTCTCTGTAGACTGGACATAAATGTTGTTTATAAATGTCTCTGTAAGCTGGACATAAATGTTGTTTATAAATGTCTCTCTGTAAGCTGGACATAAATGTTGTTTATAAATGTCTCTGTAAGCTGGACATAAATGGTGTTTATAAAATCTCTCTGTAAGCTGGACATAAATGGTGTTTATAAATGTCTCTCTGTAAGCTGGACATAAATGGTGTTTATAAATGTCTCTCTGTAAGCTGGACATAAATGGTGTTTATAAATGTCATTAATTGTGTTTATAAATGTCTCTGTAAGCTGGACATAAATGGTGTTTATAAATGTCTCTCTGTAAGCTGGACATAAATGTTGTTTATACATATGTTTTATAAATTCTCTGTAAGCTGGACATAAATGATGTTTATAAATATCTCTGTAAGCTGGACATAAATGGTGTTTATAAATGTCTCTCTGTAAGCTGGACATAAATGGTGTTTATAAATGTCTCTCTGTAGACTGGACATAAATGGTGTTTATAAATGTCTCTGTAGCTGACATAAATGGTGTTTATAAATGTCTCTCTGTAAGCTGGACATAAATGGTGTTTATAAATGTCTCAGTAAGCTGGACATAAATGGTGTTTATAAATGTCTCTCTGTAAGCTGGACATAAATGGTGTTTATAAATGCTCTCTGTAAGCTGGACATAAATGGTGTTTATAAATGTCTCTCTGTAAGCTGGACATAAATGGTGTTTATAAATGTCTCTCTGTAACTGGACATAAATGTGTTTATAAATGTCTCTCTGTAAGCTGGACATAAATGGTGTTTATATAAATGTCTCTCTGTAAGCTGGACATAAATGGTGTTTATAAATGTCTCTCTGTAAGCTGGACATAAATGGTGTTTATAAATGTCTCTCTGTAAGCTGGACATAAATGGTGTTTATAAATGTCTCTCTGTAAGCTGGACATAAATGGTGTTTATAAATGTCTCTGTAAGCTGGACATAAATGGTGTTTATAAATGTCTCTGTAAGCTGGACATAAATGGTGTTTATAAATGTCTCTCTGTAAGCTGGACATAAATGGTGTTTATAAATGTCTCTGTAAGCTGGACATAAATGGTGTTTATAAATGTCTCTCTGTAAGCTGGACATAAATGGTGTTTATAAATGTCTCTGTAAGCTGGACATAAATGGTGTTTATAAATGTCTCTCTGTAAGCTGGACATAAATGGTGTTTATAAATGTCTCTGTAAGCTGGACATAAATGTTGTTTATAAATGTCTCTCTGTAAGCTGGACATAAATGGTGTTTATAAATGTCTCTGTAAGCTGGACATAAATGGTGTTTATAAATGTCTCTCTGTAAGCTGGACATAAATGGTGTTTATAAATGTCTCTGTAAGCTGGACATAAATGGTGTTTATAAATGTCTCTCTGTAAGCTGGACATAAATGTTGTTTATAAATGTCTCTCTGTAAGCTGGACATAAATGGTGTTTATAAATGTCTCTCTGTAAGCTGGACATAAATGGTGTTTATAAATGTCTCTCTGTAAGCTGGACATAAATGGTGTTTATAAATGTCTCTCTGTAAGCTGGACATAAATGGTGTTTATAAATGTCTCTCTGTAAGCTGGACATAAATGTTGTTTATAAATGTCTCTCTGTAAGCTGGACATAAATGGTGTTTATAAATGTGTCTCTGTAAGCTGGACATAAATGGTGTTTATAAATGTCTCTCTGTAAGCTGGACATAAATGGTGTTTATAAATGTCTCTCTGTAAGCTGGACATAAATGGTGTTTATAAATGTCTCTGTAAGCTCAACATAAATGGTGTTTATAAATGTCTCTGTAAGCTGGACATAAATGGTGTTTATAAATGTGTCTCTCTGTAAGCTGGACATAAATGGTGTTTATAAATGTCTCTCTGTAAGCTGGACATAAATGGTGTTTATAAATGTCTCTCTGTAAGCTGGACATAAATGGTGTTTTATAAATGTCTCTCTGTAAGCTGGACATAAATGGTGTTTATAAATGTCTCTCTGTAAGCTGGACATAAATGGTGTTTATAAATGTCTCTGTAAGCTGGACATAAATGGTGTTTATAAATGTCTCTGTAAGCTGGACATAAATGGTGTTTATAAATGTCTCTGTAAGCTGGACATAAATGGTGTTTATAAATGTCTCTCTGTAAGCTGGACATAAATGGTGTTTATAAATGTCTCTGTAAGCTGGACATAAATGGTGTTTATAAATGTCTCTCTGTAAGCTGGACATAAATGGTGTTTATAAATGTCTCTCTGTAAGCTGGACATAAATGTTGTTTATAAATGTCTCTCTGTAAGCTGGACATAAATGGTGTTTATAAATGTCTCTCTGTAAGCTGGACATAAATGTGTTTATAAATGTCTCTCTGTAAGCTGGACATAAATGGTGTTTATAAATGTCTCTCTGTAAGCTGGACATAAATGTGTTTATAAATGTCTCTCTGTAAGCTGGACATAAATGGTGTTTATAAATGTCTCTGTAAGCTGGACATAAATGTGTTTATAAATGTCTCTCTGTAAGCTGGACATAAATGGTGTTTATAAATGTGTCTCTGTAAGCTGGACATAAATGGTGTTTTATAAATGTCTCTCTGTAAGCTGGACATAAATGGTGTTTATAAATGTCTCTGTAAGCTGGACATAAATGGTGTTTATAAATGTCTCTCTGTAAGCTGGACATAAATGTGTTTATAAATGTGTCTCTGTAAGCTGGACATAAATGGTGTTTATAAATGTCTCTGTAAGCTGGACATAAATGTGTGTTTATAAATGTCTCTCTGTAAGCTGGACATAAATGGTGTTTATAAATGTCTCTCTGTAAGCTGGACATAAATTGTGTTTATAAATGTCTCTGTAAGCTGGACATAAATGGTGTTTATAAATGTCTCTCTGTAAGCTGGACATAAATGGTGTTTATAAATGTCTCTCTGTAAGCTGGACATAAATGGTGTTTATAAATGTCTCTGTAAGCTGGACATAAATGGTGTTTATAAATGTCTCTCTGTAAGCTGGACATAAATGGTGTTTATAAATGTCTCTCTGTAAGCTGGACATAAATGGTGTTTATAAATGTCTCTCTGTAAGCTGGACATAAATGGTGTTTATAAATGTATCTCTGTAAGCTGGACATAAATGGTGTTTATAAATGTCTCTCTGTAAGCTGGACATAAATGTTGTTTATAAATGTCTCTCTGTAAGCTGGACATAAATGGTGTTTATAAATGTCTCTCTGTAAGCTGGACATAAATGGTGTTTATAAATGTCTCTCTGTAAGCTGGACATAAATGGTGTTTATAAATGTCTCTGTAAGCTGGACATAAATGGTGTTTATAAATGTCTCTGTAAGCTGGACATAAATGGTGTTTATAAATGTCTCTCTGTAAGCTGGACATAAATGGTGTTTATAAATGTCTCTCTGTAAGCTGGACATAAATGGTGTTTATAAAATGTCTCTGTAAGCTGGACATAAATGGTGTTTATAAATGTCTCTCTGTAAGCTGGACATAAATGGTGTTTTATAAATGTCTCTGTAAGCTGGACATAAATGGTGTTTTATAAATGTCTCTCTGTAAGCTGGACATAAATGGTGTTTATAAATGTCTCTCTGTAAGCTGGACATAAATGGTGTTTATAAATGTCTCTCTGTAAGCTGGACATAAATGGTGTTTATAAATGTCTCTCTGTAAGCTGGACATAAATGTTGTTTATAAATGTCTCTCTGTAAGCTGGACATAAATGGTGTTTATAAATGTCTCTCTGTAAGCTGGACATAAATGGTGTTTTATAAATGTCTCTCTGTAAGCTGGACATAAATGGTGTTTATAAATGTCTCTCTGTAGCTGGACATAAATGGTGTTTATAAATATCTCTGTAAGCTGGACATAAATGGTGTTTATAAATGTCTCTCTGTAAGCTGGACATAAAATGGTGTTTATAAATGTCTCTCTGTAAGCTGGACATAAATCTGTTGGACATAAATGGTGTTTATAAATGTCTCTCTGTAAGCTGGACATAAATGGTGTTTATAAATGTCTCTGTAAGCTGGACATAAAATGGTGTTTTATAAATGTCTCTCTGTAAGCTGGACATAAATGGTGTTTATAAATGTCTCTGTAAGCTGAACATAAATGTTGTTTATAAATGTACTCTCTGTAAGCTGGACATAAATGGTGTTTATAAATGTCTCTGTAAGCTGGACATAAATGGTGTTTATAAATGTCTCTCTGTAAGCTGGACATAAATGGTGTTAAATGTCTTGTATAAATGTCATGTCTCTGTAAGCTGGACATAAATGGTGTTTATAAATGTCTCTCTGTAAGCTGGACATAAATGGTGTGTTTATAAATGTCTCTCTGTAAGCTGGACATAAAATGGTGTTTAATAAATGTCTCTGTAAGCTGGACATAAATGGTGTTTATAAATGTCTCTCTGTAAGCTGGACCATAAATGGTGTTTATAAAATGTCTCTCTGTAAGCTGGACATAAATGTTGTTTATAAATGTCTCTGTAAGCTGACATAAATGGTGTTTATAAATGTCTCTCTGTAAGCTGGACATAAATGGTGTTTATAAATGTCTCTCTGTAAGCTGGACATAAATGGTGTTTATAAATGAAGCTCTCTGTAAGTCTCTCTGGACATAAATGTGTTTATAAATGTCTCTGTAAGCTGGACATAAATGTGTTTATAAATGTCTCTCTGTAAGCTGGACATAAATGGTGTTTATAAAATCTCTCTGTAAGCTGGACATAAATGGTGTTTATAAATGTCTCTCTGTAAGCTGGACATAAATGGTGTTTATAAATGTTCTCTGTAAGCTGACATAAATGGTGTTTATAAATGTCTCTCTGTAAGCTGGACATAAATGGTGTTTATAAATGTATCTCTGTAAGCTGGACATAAATGGTGTTTAAATTGTCGACATCTGTAAATTGTCTACACTGACCTGTCACTGTAAATTGTCTAACACTGTAAATTGTCTACACTGTACAATTTGTCTTACACACTGTAAAATGTCTACACTGTAAATTGTGTCTACACTGTCCTGTCACTGTAAATTGTCTACTCATGTATAATTGTCTACACTGTAAATTGTCTACACTGTGACCTGGTACACTGTAAATTGTCTACACTGTAAATTGTCTATACTGTAAATTGTCTACACTGACCTGTCACTGTAAATTGTCTACACATGTAAATTGATACTGTAAATTGTCTCACTGTAAATTGTCTACACTGACCTGTCACTGTAAATTGTATACACTGACACTGTAATATGTTCTACACTGTAAATTGTCTACACTGTAAATTGTCTACACTGACCTGTCAATGTAAATTGTATACACTGAAACCTGTCACTTGTCAATTGTATACACTGACCTGTCCACTGTAAATTGTCTACTACTGACCTGTCACTGTAAATTGTCTACACGACCTGTCACTGTAAATTGTCTTTCACTGCTGTCACTGTAAATTGTCTACACTGTAAATTGTTACACTGGCCTGTCACTGTAAATTGTCTACACAGACCTGTCACTGTAAATTGTCTACACTGACCTGTCACTGTAAATTGTCTACACTGACCTGTCACTGTAAATTGTCTACACTGGCCTGTCACTGTAAATTGTCACTGTTAAATTGTCTTACACTGGTAAATTGTCCTACACTGGCCCTGTCACTGTAAATTGTCTAACACTCTGACACTGTAAATTGTCTACACTGCCTGTCACTGTAAAATTGTCTACACTGTAAATTGTCTAACACTGTAAATTGTCTACACTGTAAATTGTCTACACTGACCTGTCACTATAAATTGTCTACACTGTAAATTGTCTACACTGTAAATTGTCTACACTGTAAACCTGTCACTGTATAATTGTCTACACTGACCTAGTCACTGTAAATTGTCTACACTGTAAATTGTCTACACTGTAAATTGTCTACACTGACCTGTCACTGTAAATTGTCTACACTGTCCTGTCACTGTAAATTGTCTACACTGACCTGTCACTGTAAATTGTCTACACTGACCTGTCACTGTAAATTGTCTACACTGACCTGTCACTGTAAATTGTCTACACTGACCTGTCACTGTAAATTGTCTACACTGTAAATTGTCTACACTGACCTGTCACTGTAAATTGTCTACACTGTAAATTGTCTACACTGTAAATTGTCTACACTGTAAATTGTCTACACTGTAAATTGTCTACACTGACCTGTCACTGTAAATTGTCTACACTGTAAATTGTCTACACTGACCTGTCACTGTAAATTGTCTACTGAAACTGTCCTGTCACTGTAAATTGTCTACACTGACCTGTCACTGTAAATTGTCTACACTGACCTGTCACTGTAAATTGTCTACACTGACCTGTCACTGTAAATTGTCTACACTGTAAATTGTCTACACTGACCTGTCACTGTAAATTGTCTCTACACTGTAAATTGTCTACACTGTAAATTGTCTACACTGACCTGTCACTGTAAATTGTCTACACTGTAAATTGTCACTGTAAATTGTCTACACTGACCTGTCACTGTAAATTGTCTACACTGACCTGTCACTGTAAATTGTCTACACTGTAAATTGTCTACACTGACCTGTCAATTGTAAATTTGTCTACACTGTAACCCTGTCACTGTAAATTGTCTACACTGTATGGATTGTTTCTACAATGTGACCTGTCACTGTAAATTGTCTACACTGTAAAATTGTCTACACTGACCTGTCACTGTAAACTGTCTACATTGTCTACAACTGTATAAATTGTCTACACTGTAAATTGTCTACACTGACCTGTCACTGTAAATTGTCTACACTGACCTGTCACTGTAAATTGTCTACACTGTAAATTGTCTACACTGTAAATTGTGGGGCCTATAAATTGTCTACACTGTAAATTGTCTACACTGACCTGTCACTGTCTAAACTGTAAATTGTGACCTGTCACTGTACAATTGTCTTCACTGTAAATTGTCTACACTGACCTGTCACTGTAAATTGTCTACACTGACCTGTCACTGTAAATTGTCTACACTGTCCTGTCACTGTAAATTGTCTACACTGTAAATTGTCTACACTGTCCTGTCACTGTAAATTGTCTACACTGACCTGTCACTGTAAATTGTCTACACTGTAAATTGTCTACACTGTAAATTGTCTACACTGACCTGTCACTGTAAATTGTCTACACTGACCTGTCACTGTAAATTGTTCTACACTGTACCTGTCACTGTAAATTGTCTACACTGTAACCTGTACACTGTAAATTGTCTACACTGATTGTCTTCACTGACCTGTAAATTGTCTACACTGTAAATTTGTCTACACTGACCTGTCACTGTAAATTGTCTACACTGTAAATTGTCTTCACACTGTCTACTAAATTGTCTGTCCTGTCACTGTAAATTGTCTACACTGTAAATTGTCTACACTGACCTGTCACTGTAAATTGTCTACACTGTAAACCTGTCTACACTGTAAATTGTCTACACACTGTCACTGTAAATTGTCTACACTGTAAATTGTCTACTCTGTCACCTGTCACTGTAAATTGTCTACTACACTGTACACTGTAAATTGTCTACACTGACCTGTCACTGTAAATTGTCTACACTGTAAAACTGTCACTGTAAATTGTCTACACTGACCTGTACACTGTAAATTGTCTACACTGAATTGTCAATTCTACACTGTAAATTGTCTACACTGACCTGTCACTGTAAATTGTCTACACTGTAAATTGTCTCACACACTGTAAATTGTCTACACTGACCTGTCAAATTGTCTACACTGTCCTGTCACTGTAAATTGTCTACACTGTAAATTGTCTACACTGACCTGTCACTGTAAATTGTCTACACACTGACCTGTCACTGTAAATTGTCTACACGGACCTGTCACTGTAAATTGTCTACACTGTAAAATTGTCACTGACCTGTCAAAATTGTCTGTAAATTGTACACTGTAAATTGTCTACACTGTAAATTGTCTACACTGTAAATTGTCTACACTGTAAATTGTCTACACTGTCCTGTCACTGTAAATTGTCTACACTGTAAATTGTCTACACTGACCTGTCACTGTAAATTGTCTACACTGACCTGTCACTGTAAATTGTCTACACTGACCTGTCACTGTAAATTGTCTACACTGTAAATTGTACACTACACTGTCCTGTCACTGTAAATTGTCTACACTGACCTGTCACTGTAAATTGTCTACACTGTAAATTGTCTACACTGTAAATTGTCTACACTGTAAATTGTCTACACTGTAAATTGTCTACACTGACCTGTCACTGTAAATTGTCTACACTGACCTGTCACTGTAAATTGTCTACACTGACCTGTCACTGTAAATTGTCTACACTGACCTGTCACTGTAAATTGTCTACACACTGTAAATTGTACACTGTAAATTGTCTACACTGTAAATTGTCTACACTGACCTGTCACTGTAAATTGTCTACACTGTAAATTGTCTACACTGACCTGTCACTGTAAATTGTCTACACTGACCTGTCACTGTAAATTGTCTACACACTGTAAATTGTCTACACTGACCTGTCACTGTAAATTGTCTACACTGACCTGTCACTGTAAATTGTCTACACTGTCCTGTCACTGTAAATTGTCTACACTGACCTGTCACTGTAAATTGTCTACACTGACCTGTCACTGTAAATTGTCTACACTGACCTGTCACTGTAAATTGTCTACACTGACCTGTCACTGTAAATTGTCTACACTGTAAATTGTCTACACTGTCCTGTCACTGTAAATTGTCTACACTGACCTGTCACTGTAAATTGTCTACACTGACCTGTCACTGTAAATTGTCTACACTGACCTGTCACTGTAAATTGTCTACACTGACCTGTCACTGTAAATTGTCTACACTGTAAATTGTCTACACTGTAAATTGTCTACACTGACCTGTCACTGTAAATTGTCTACACTGACCTGTCACTGTAAATTGTCTACATGACTGTAAATTGTCTACACTGTAAATTGTCTACACTGACCTGTCACTGTAAATTGTCTACACTGTAAATTGTCTACACTGACCTGTCACTGTAAATTGTCTACACTGACCTGTCACTGTAAATTGTCTACACTGACCTGTCACTGTAAATTGTCTACACTACACTGTAAATTGTCTACACTGACCTGTCACTGTAAATTGTCTACACTGTCCTGTCACTGTAAATTGTCTACACTGACCTGTCACTGTAAATTGTCTACACTGACCTGTCACTGTAAATTGTCTACACTGTAAATTGTCTACACTGTAAATTGTCTACACTGTAAATTGTCTACACTGAATTGTCTACACTGTAAATTGTCTACACTGTAAAATTGTCTACACACTGTAAATTGTCTACACTGTAAATTGTCTACACTGACCTGTCACTGTAAATTGTCTACACTGTCCTGTCACTGTAAATTGTCTACACTGACCTGTCACTGTAAATTGTCTACACTGACCTGTCACTGTAAATTGTCTACACTGTAAATTGTCTACACTGTCCTGTCACTGTAAATTGTCTACACTGACACTGTCACTGTAAATTGTCTACACTGACCTGTCACTGTAAATTGTCTACACTGACCTGTCACTGTAAATTGTCTACACTGTAAATTGTCTACACTGACCTGTCACTGTAAATTGTCTACACTGACCTGTCACTGTAAATTGTCTACACTGACCTGTCACTGTAAATTGTCTACACTGACCTGTCACTGTAAATTGTCTACACTGTAAATTGTCTACACTGACCTGTCACTGTAAATTGTCTACACTGACCTGTCACTGTAAATTGTCTACACTGACCTGTCACTGTAAATTGTCTACACTGTAAATTGTCTACACTGTAAATTGTCTACACTGACCTGTCACTGTAAATTGTCTACACTGACCTGTCACTGTAAATTGTCTACACTGACCTGTCACTGTAAATTGTCTACACTGACCTGTCACTGTAAATTGTCTACACTGACCTGTCACTGTAAATTGTCTACACTGACCTGTCACTGTAAATTGTCTACACTGACCTGTCACTGTAAATTGTCTACACTGTAAATTGTCTACACTGTAAATTGTCTACACTGACCTGTCACTGTAAATTGTCTACACTGACACTGTAAATTGTCTACACTGTAAATTGTCTACACTGTAAATCCTGTCACTGTAAATTGTCTACACTGACCTGTCACTGTAAATTGTCTACACTGACCTGTCACTGTAAATTGTCTACACTGACCTGTCACTGTAAATTGTCTACACTGACCTGTCACTGTAAATTGTCTACACTGTAAATTGTCTACACTGTAAATTGTCTACACTACACTGTAAATTGTCTACACTGACCTGTCACTGTAAATTGTCTACACTGACCTGTCACTGTAAATTGTCTACACTGTAAATTGTCTACACTGTAAATTGTCTACACTGTAAATTGTCTACACTGACCTGTCACTGTAAATTGTCTACACTGACCTGTCACTGTAAATTGTCTACACTGTAAATTGTCACTGTAAATTGTCTACACTGTAAATTGTCTACACTGTAAATTATCTACACTGTAAATTTCTACACTAACCTGTCACTGTAAATTGTCTACACTGTAAATTGTCTACACTAACCTGTAATCTACACGATGTCACTGTAAATTGTCTACACTGTCCTGTCACTGTAAATTGTCTACACTGTAAATGTCTCACTGTAAATTGTCTACACTGACCTGTCACTGTAAATTGTCTACACTGTAAATCGTCTACACTGTAAATTGTCTACACTGTAAATTGTCTACACTGACCTGTCACTGTAAATTGTCTACACTGACCTGTCACTGTAAATTGTCTACACACTGTAAATTGTCTACACTGTAAATTGTCTACACTGACCTGTCACTGTAAATTGTCTACACTGACCTGTCACTGTAAATTGTCTACACTGTAAATTGTCTACACTGACCTGTCACTGTAAATTGTCTACACTGACCTGTCACTGTAAATTGTCTACACTGACCTGTCACTGTAAATTGTCTACACTGACCTGTCACTGTAAATTGTCTACACTGTAATTGGCTTTACTGTAAATTGTCTACACTGACCTGTCACTTAATGTCTACTGTAAATTGTCTACACTGATCTGTCACTGTAAATCGATGACCTTTTTCTCTACATACAAATAGGCAATCACAACACCGACTGTCGTGAGTTTGAAATGTGTGAAGACGTACACAGTGATTGCATAGTCCTTGTTGCTGTTTCGCTTACTGCATTTGTCCCCTATAGCATTTATTTGGAACTATTTTGTATTGAATTAAAGAAGACGAAGTGAAGAATATACTAAGGACATGCAAATGTAATCGATAATTATTGATTCCATAAATAGCAATCCCCGATCACTGTTAATAAATCCATATAAAGTGTAAACCACACGACACTAATATAAACATATAAAATATGATTATAAATATATTGTTAATATGTTATATGTCTTTAAGATTATATTGTCTGTAATTACAGGATGAAGTAAACCAGGTATTGACGACGAACGTGTGGCTAGAACAGGTACGTACTCTGAGCGATATATACATACTGTGTGACTCTCGTACTCCGAGAGTGGATGAGCACAAATCCACCTGACGCGTACTGTATACTACCGTGGTTATCTTGGTAGTCAGAAAACTTATTATATTCGTATGATAGTTTAGCTGTGCGTCGGTACTCCAACAAGAATGAAATTTTACAGGAACAGTGAAGCTACGATCATAGATTATCAGAGATTTGGCAAGGTGAAGCTTCTTTGTCTTCCATGAAGTTAATTTATTAAGAATTCACTCCGCTGTATGCATGAGCAATGCACATTTCCACCCACAAAATTTGACATCTATATACATTATCCGTCTATTGCGTTCCCAGCTTGTGAGCTTTGACCTTGTACGAGATGCACACGTCTGTTTAACATATTTTCCGAGTGAAACAAAGATACTTACTTAGACTATACAAAACACAGTTCGTTGGTGCCCCCCACCCCTCACTCAGAAAATCTATAAAATCGTTTAGTGAAGACATGAAAATCATGAAGACGATTATGTAATGTTGGTGACCATATCATATAGTAATACATGATCTTACCATCTCAAAGGCTTTTTGTACGTGAATAGTGAGAATTGTCAAACCTGAGAAAGGTGATATTCCCCGAGGCCGAAGGCCGAGAGAAATATTACTTTTCAGAGGTTTTATAATTCCTGGTATTCACCTACAAAAAAATCAATAATTGTATTGTTATCTGAAACGAAACAAGTTTTTCTATTTGAAACAGTTTTGAAGCAAGGACCCCGTAATTAGTAATTAAACATAACAAAAAAACAAGGAAATCTTTTCTAATCGTACCATTACGATTATCTGCCATGTCTGTTTGGCTTTTGCCCGATAATCGTAAATGCTCTATTTTGATTGGTCAAAAATGCGAAAGAGACAGGGAATTCCCTATGTCTATTTTTAGCAAGGTTACCGGATTTGCTATGTTAACCTCTGAACAGGTGTTCATAGGTCTCAGGTTGACAATGTATTTTGTCAAGACCTGTCCGAGTGGTCTAGACCAATCAGAAAACGGCAAAACTTACATTAATATAACAATGCATATTGCCCTCAGCATCAAGCACCAAAGGAAACGTCATCTGAATGACAGTAGACCCGGACCAATCATTAAAGGGGACGCCCAGGCCTCTGATTGGCTCTAAAACGCGGGCCAAACGCGGGGCCAAACGTCAAATGTGATGTTCTTGCATCTGATTGGCTCTAAAAAGCGGTCAAGAGTTAAATGTGATGTTCTTGCATCTGATTGGTGTTAAAAACGCGGGCCAAACGTCAAATGTGATGTTCTGGTATCTGATTGGCTGTGCGTTTTTGTTTTTATTGATTTTCATTAAAAAAAAAATCGATAATATTTATTTTATATAAGCGCTCTTATGTGTATCACCTGATCATGAGATAATTGTATAGACTTTTGGTGGATCCGAATGTCTGTTAATATATGCATTATTCGCTTTGGTTTTAAATTCAGATGTTCCATAACTGTGTGAAAATTTTGTTATGTTATTTTTTTCTTCAGTAATCTATTGAGAACCGTCAAGTTTGATAAGCTGTGAGAATCATTCATATGTGCAGACAAACATGTTTGTTGCATTATAAACAGTAATTACAACACAGAATTTATGCAGTTTAATTTTTTTTTCTTTTTTCTTATGTTTAGATGAAATATACCAGCAACAATAACTAGACAATTACTAATAAGGGCGCAGCCCTTCGTGCCCAAGGGCACGAAGTGCGAAGCACTTCTAAGGTAACACATAAAAAAAATATAAGAAAAAAACACAATCTTCCAAATATAATCCTACACACGGACAGCTTAAGTTTGCCGCCGCCATCATTGCCCACTGTAAAAAATCCCATCAGTGATGCTTTGAAATCAGCTTATTATATAATCGAGCAGTTCAAACGCTTTTGTGATCCGACGAAAGTAATCTTCATCCGGCAGAAGGTCAGTGCTATTGCTCTTTATTTGCAAGCGTTCAAGTGATAGACCACTTTCCAATATAATCAGCTGACCAAAAACTGAATATCTGTTACGGAATTTAAAAAAAAAAAAAAAAAAAAAAATCTCTTATGCGGATATCCTTTTCAAATGGGGTTTGGGAAAGGATAGGGTGTTAATATATGAATAAAAAATAAACGGAAAATAAGGCTCCGTTATATCCATAAATTGAATTTTTTACAGTACATAATTAATGGTTACTGAAACATCTGGCTACGCCCTATAAGGCCTTGCCTTCAGTCATATTAACAATATAAAAATGTGAACTGAAATTGTAGACCACTCCTTGGTTTCATGGTCTTACCGTGTATACTCATTTAAATGTAATGATTTTTGGAAATACTGCAAAACCATACCAAAATCATTTTCAACTCTTAATTGTACTTGTAAAATTAAAACCTATGCATTAAAAGCACTGTAATTCTCAAAATGCTGGTAACTTGTTGTGATGAATAACATATTAAAAACTCATCTTGAGTCGTGATTATGAAAAATACGGTACATATAACTTTAATGTATGATATCAGCAGTACAACTCCTTGCAGAAAAACAATGAGATACTATTGAAAAATATGTATGTATATATATATAATACTTATATTATTATATTCTGTATGATTTAGAGATGTTCCATCGTCAGAGAAACAAAACTAAAATTTGGTATTTTAATAATAGATGAAATTTAGTACCATGTATTTACTAGATGTATATAGACAATGCCTACAAATAAAATACTTTTAGCTATATTGGTTTTTGGCGCCCGCGCGGACAGTTTTATTCAATATATGGTATCAGAGAGTGACGATTATTTCGGGATTAATTATCTGTACAGTAATGACTTTTAAGTTAAATGAGAAATTCAAATGTCTTAAAGTGTGCTGAAAGTATCAAGTGTGTATCCTTCGTCCGTTTTTGTTTTGTTTTTATTGATAAAATACTATTTGTCGGTGATATAGCACCTTAAGAAAATTGCCTAAAGTGGTATAGTACGTGTTTATTGCGGTGACAGACGAGGTGTTACGGGTTTGTTGTAATTAGTATCCCAGTATTCGCTAATTACAAGAAATATACCAAACCATTAACAGACAACTAATCAACTCAATATGGATGGACTTAACTTTCGACTGTTTCCTGTGACACTAATACAATGAACGTAATGTTACACACCAAGTTTTGGGCCATGTAATATTATATTTTAGGGACCAGAATCTGTTGAGTAAATGTAAATAAATTATAGAGTAAATGTAGATGGGGACATGGATTACATTGGCGTTCTAACGCGATAAACAAAAAATAAGGCGAGTAAACATAAACGGAAGTGAGATGTAAACAACAAAATTAAGACGAACAATACATATCTCACACACACAGTTATGCCTAGCTCAAATCATCTTGATCAAAACATAGACAAAATAGTAGAAAGCAGAAAGTAATCCAGAAGTCATACGATTGGGAACACCTACATAACATGCCTTCTGTATACATTTATACTAGCACACAACAAGACGTTATTTTATTTTTTTAAATGTATACTCATAAATCAAATCACAGAAAAAATATACAGAATCACTTGTTAGATATTGTTTATCGCAAAAATAGCATTAGAATTGCAACAATCTATGGAATTCAGGATATGCTTTACATTTGCTACAATATGGTTTGGCAGACAGTTCCACATTGAACTTTCACTTTCCAGGACATCTTTCAGAGTGTCCGGGTTTGAAACAAAATGCGATAATTGCCATCATCTGCATAATTACAAAATATGTTCTTCGGTATATAGTAAAATGTCAGTACTGAGATGTTTATTATATATTTTTATATGAGATGAGTGTGGATTTTCTAAAAAGTGACCTTCCTTGTACAATTCCTATTTAGATTCCGCATATAGTGAAATAAGGAAAAGACAAATATCAGTCCATTCATTCTGAGCTGTTGTGGGTCAGTGGATGTCGGGATCCCCGGGGGAGGTTCGTTCTATTTCCGGATATCTATAGTATATAAATTACTGATTACATAGGAACTGTAGGGCATCTTGGTCCAGACGATCAACACCTCGGCTGGAACACGTTCATTAGACCAAATAACATTCGGCTCGGCATCCGCAATTTATGAGCAGGTGTGATAAAATGATAACCAATCAAGTGCGCCCAACTTTCTGTTCCGGTCTGTCATCAGCACGCGTCCTGAATGTACTGCGAACCTAGGCCTGCTGCCAGGCTAAACACATTTTGGCCAACATTGATCAGTAAAGTTCTATTGACGTACGTTAGCTGATTATGGACATGAACATACGCTTACATTACTTCCAAAATTGATTTTGATCATTTATATCACTTTGTAAAATTAAAACCTATGCATGTAAGTATTGTAATTCTCAAAATGTTGGTAAGTTTTGTAGAAAATAACATATTAACACTTTCTTGATTCGTGAGTATGAAAATTTCTGCACAATTATTTTCTGTATCTATTACGTTAACCGACAGTACTACGTCAATACTACGCTGTTACACCGGCCATTTACGACCATACCACGCTATTAGGTCGACCATATCACGACCTTATTACGGCCTTACTACGCTGTTAGACAGGTCAAATTACGATCATACCACGCTGTCAGGTCGACCATATCACGACCTTATTACGGCCTTACTACGCTGTCAGACAGGTCAAATTACGACCATACCACGCTGTCAGGTCGACCATATCACGACCATATTACGGCCATACTACGCTGTTAGACAGGTCAAATTACGACCATACCACGCTGTCAGGTCGACCATATCACGACCATATTACGGCCATACTACGCTGTTAGACAGGTCAAATTACGACCATACCACGCTGTCAGGTCGACCATATCACGACAATACTACGCTGTCAGTCTGACCGTTATACTACGACCAACTACGCTGTCAGGCCAACCATAGTAGGAAGTGCGTCAGTAAGTTTTTCATAGTACAGTGAAATTATTTTGCTCTCTTCAAAAAGCCCTCGCTTCACCTATCTTACTGTTTTCTTCTTGAAAGTGTGACTACTCAGCCGTTGAGGCCTCGTCGGGAGAATGTACATGTGCTATGATTCTCTTGATTGTAGTAGACCCAAAGTAAGGACGTGGCGATATGGTACATTGTTCATGTAGCTCACTTGTATCCGCTATAGTGTAACCGTAAAACTATCCTAGTTCGAACGTGATGCCGCGTGCAGTAAATGCTGCGTAAAAAGCCTTCTGGATCATCAATTCGATGTATCGTCCACGAAAATCCAGGGGAAACAATCCGTATCGACTGCTGACAACATATAGCAGGTTTTTATCATTTCCCGATGAAGATGACATGTCAAATCTCATTTTGTTACTGCCTCTGATATGTCCGTTGGTGGGCTATATGAATTTGCCAAGTCTTCAGATGACGTCACTTCAACCACCAATCGTTTTCGGGAATTCTACAGTATATTGTAGAAGGAAGCCAGCGTGCTTACTTTATCTGGCCCTAAGTTATCAATCGTTCGATAGTATGGTTTAATATCTGTTTATGAGAGGTAATGCTGTTTTGAGGTTAACATCATAACCGTACTGTATAGTGCTCTACCATGGCTCACCAAAATGTAAGCATGCCCTGTGATAAGGAATCCGTCTTAATACTCACATAAAATTGATTTAGCCAAAGGGTATACACCATGGTCTGTGTGCAGGACACTTTAATTGAAATGTTCCTACACTGAAATTGAAATAGAATTCAATATGGTCGCTGATTTCGGATATTGATTTCTTTGTTCTGACCATATCAAAGACGTCAGCGTTTGAATGGATTTCTCTACTGGCGGAAATACAATTTTGGAACTCGATTTATATGAAATTCATTCGGGTTTCTCTTTCATTTAGAACGTGAAGGCAGACATAAATATGTTAAAATATTGGTACAATCCGAAATAGAAAAGCAACTATTTAGTATATGGTTATAGTCTAAGCTGTTACGAATTACGTCTGTGCTTACCTCAATTCAGATCGAAATCAAAGGCCTTAAGCTCGAGGATAAAAAGTCACCATAGAGATTCGATAATGGCATCTTGACTGTCAGATAATCCTGACACTATTGCTGACAATGCATGTTAAAATGTATGCATTTGATAAAAATAATCATAATTAAATAATGAATAATTAGTACTGGTATATCTGGGATGTAATATCTTGTGCAGGTCATGTCAAGGTCAAACTTCAATCCCAAGCTAGAAAATGGTTTGAAAATGAAAGTATTTTGATCTAGGTAGCCATGAGGATAAACATTCTTAATTTAGTCGTTTTTAAGGTTATGCAGTTGGGCAGCAGGCAAAATTATATCATCCTTCTTGGTTCTCTCATGAAACACATTTAAATAACTTAAAAACACGTTTTAAATATGGAAAAACCAGAAGATGCTTAATTGACAGACGTCACCATCAGTCACCGCCAGCCAGGATGTAATCATCTTAACTACGTAGGTACACATCTATACCAATTTGCAACTACATTGTATCAAAATGGAAGTTTTCAGCAAAATCATTAAAATTTTCGGTACTAAAATAGAACAAATGTTTGTTTATCTAGGTCATTGTGACCTAAAACTTCAAAATATATCATTTCTACTCTAAATAACCAATTAATAAGGACTTAAACAATGCAAACATCCTATGACCTTTTTGAATTACCATGAGCCCACAAGAAATTGAATTTTCTGAATAACATACAAAATGCAGATAAATACAAGGTACCATCCTGCAGACTATTTTGCTTATCACTGAGTGGCCGTAAAACGGCTCAAAGCAGTGGTAGTGCATAGTATATCTCCTTTGCTCTCCACATTTTATCGCAGGCATCAGCGTCTATGTAAATGACCAAGTCAATGAAAAGGGGATTGTTACACTTATGCAAACACATGGTTGACTGTATAAAACGTCTTAGAGGCAGGTTAGAGGGATGGAACAGAAATCGTTGCTGTTTTATGAATGAATCAAAACATTGCAATCAAAAGCCATGTTTTATTTGAGCTAATCCTTACATAAACTTTAAACTCACTAATGAGTAATTATGTGTAGTAGCTTTGTAAGAAGGAAGCTAATACTCGCACATCAAAGTGCGGGATGTTACATGAACAGTATAAATGAAATAAGTATTCCCCAGGTGTTACCATCTGGGTTGATACTATTGTTACAGTTACGGGAGCGCACAACATCCAATGCATCAAAACTGCGCGCACTTATAGAGATCGTTGGAGCGTCACTGTGATTTAAATGCTAAACGTTGTGATTTCTGGTAATTTACAAATATATGTAGTTTTTTGATAATGTTGTTCAGGACTGTTGTGATCCCGACTATTTCAGTGTAAAGTTGTTTAAAGCGGTCTCAATATTTTAAGCTAACAATAAAAGGAAGGTAAAAGTCGTATTAATGATATGAGTAATCTTTACGAAATAAAAAAACAAACAAACTCTGCCGATTTCGTCCCCTATATTTTATATCATTATATGTAGTTGATGCATTAATTCAGATTATTATCAGTTCGCCCATTATGTAATGTTCGTTGTGGCACAGTTGCATTTCCACATGTTGTTCAATTCAGAAATCCCTCCAAATAATTCCTTTAAAATTCCGACAGTAAATGTCCTGGTTTGCAGATTATGAGCATCATAGTCGAGTGAGCAGTCGTACGATCAATTTAACACGGTGATAACGGTGACAATAAAAGCGAAGCGATGATGTAATTATTCACAATCAATAGTATTTACATGAACAATGGAATGACGCAGGCAATTAAGCTTTCATGACGGGACAGGGGAACTGTAGCGTAAATACTAAACGTCTGCACCCTGACTTTACTGCTCGTGAACTGCCGGATTCTTCTGGTCTATCTATAATGTATACAGGAAAGGTTCCACGTTCCTAAGAGGACTACATCAAAAACTACTGTTCCATTCATACCGACTGCAGTTTGTTTGATTTTAAAGTCACATATTAACTTTCGTTTGTTCATTTTCGTTTGTTTACTTTCGTTTGTGTGACTCCAAAGTCTTTGCTAACTATTAACTTTCGTCTCCGTGACTCCAAAACCCTGCCATCTATTATCTTATAACCTATTCTAATAAGTTATATTTGCTTGTGCCTATTTGTAATATATATTAATTTCCCTTCGAAACGTCTACAAAAAACAGTAACTTCCTTTTAATAACGCATCGCTGCTACATGCATACTGCCGTAGTTTTCTGGTTGGTTTCAAAATAGAGAATCTTATAAAACACATTTTGATCTCCAGATTCACAGATTGCGTTAAAACTTGGAAGAGATATGCATCGGTATGGAATTCTGACACATCGTTGGGTTTACATTATGATGTGTTTTTGTATCTTCTTTGATTAATGACACTGCCGCATCTCTATCTGTGGAATCTTAATGCTTTATATCAACAATTCCTCTAAGATAGTCAATGATTTGAAAACAAAATATTATTTATAAATGGCACACAACGTAATGGCATTCAATTCAAATTATTACTTAAATTACAAACTGCCATAGATATCACATCACAATTCAATCTTGTTTGTAACCAATATTTTCATTGGCTTAATGTGTTATCTTATCATATTCTATAACGTAAATATCAACGTTAGGAACATCAACTATGATTGGTTTATAACGCAACGTAGCGAGTACCTAAAATTAGACATTTCAAAGTGAATAGATGATTTATGTTGCGGAATTACATTTAATCCTATATGTGTTTTCACATCACGAACGCGTTCAGTTTGGAAAATCATTACAAGAAAAGTATGGGGTTGGGGTGGGAGAGTGTCTTAATTTGGCGACGGTTGGACTACAAACCGCAAGTGTAGAACAGTACTTCAAATTGTGTCTGTAGTTATGTAGAGTATGTGTATGAACGTATGTAGAGTATACGAATGATAAAAACTTCAATAGACTGAGTTTCAAGATAAAGTTTAGGTCCATTTCTGAAGATATATTTCATTCTTCAAATATACGTAAAGCACGTGTTAAAATCCCGCCGAGATGTCGATACGATTTCAGGACCAAACTGTTAATGGCCAATCTATGGTATTTCCACTGGTCTTTTATCCTTCTGATAAGGTCTTGTTTCAGTTTTACTCAAGTGTAAAATAGATCTGTTTCCGCCGTTTAACTAGGTCTGATATTGATAGCACTCGCCAGCTGTGTCCATTTGATTAGATATATATAGACCTCTCACCAGGTTAAGAATACATAACATTGTTCTATAAATCAAGATACTGTTTCAACGTTAACGATGGTCCATGATGCGACTATCTTATCAGTTCAGCCTTTTATAGTTTTTTATTACCAAAACTGATTTTGAATTTATACTACGGGGCTATAGGTCTGGTTACGTGCAAATCCGTTAAGGGGGCTCTTATCTGAAGGTCGAGCGGTGTCACTAGTGTCAGAGATGGTGTGACCTCAAGAAAGGTCAGGCGGGGTCACATGGGTCACAGATGGTGTGACCTCCAGAAAGGTCAGGCGGGGTCATTAAGATCTAGGATTGTGTGACCTCCAGAAAGGTCGGGCGGGGTCACCAATATCAAAAGATTGTTTGACCTCCAGAAAATTGTTGAATCTGGAGTTATCAGAGAAAAGATTACTCAGTTGGTCATCAAATATACAACTCCAGGTGTTAGCTTCACGCAATTACCTTTATTTTCTTATCATAGAATAAGATTATAATGTAAATAATTCAAAATAAATTTTAACCATTCAATGCAATATGCAATGTGTGTAGTAGTATAATATTTATTCTTCAAGTTAACATGTCGATATTGACTTTGTAAACATATTTTTTATATACGATAACTTAAACTAAGGAATTTCGTTTAAGAACCAGATCACCTTTTTAATTAATTTTGTCAAAATTCATTAAAATTAACTTGAATAGATTGTTTATGTTATGGAGACATAACACAAAAATCTGAGTGTACTCTAAATAACCGCAGTTTACGATGAGAGTACACTCAGATTTTTTAGTTATATCGCCATAACATAAAAAATCTTTTCAAATTGATCCTTATAATTCAGTTTATTAAAGATAATCTATTAAAAAATCCGATTTATTTTGGGACTCTTTTTTTCTATATAATCCTTCCGATGATATATCAGCCAATCATATGCGGCGTTGCAAACGACTACGCCATTTTTTTCCTTTATGGGCTGATATAGTTAATTTTTAAGCCAATGGAAATGCTTGTTGCAAGCAAAATTGAATTTTGAAAAAAAAATGCTGGACTAGTTTCTAGGTGGTCTGATCACAGGGGTGGTTATTATTGCGAATTTACTATTTTTATAGCAGTTTGACGTCTTAAAGCTAAATGATGCACTGATACTCGTACGTGCCCATTGGTTTGTTTACTGAATGTTTTTTATTGATTAATTGATAGCATGTCGCTGAGGATTAGCACCATTATGAGATATGAAAATAGACGTGATAAGCAGGCCAAGGTCGAAACCTTCCCAAAACATATTCATGTTTATACATACAGCATCTTCTGTGCGTAGATTTCAGTTAAACTATCACCGGTACTGTATGTCAAATTATTCCCACGGGTTCATTATTCAGAATTTGCCTTTTGCTGATGTCATTTAAGATATCAATTTCCAAAGTGTCTGTTTATCATACCAGGGATAAATCTACACTAACATGCTTCATAGATCAGAATTGTAGGCAAATGTGATAAGGCACACAAGTCGGGGTGATGCGTGAATTATCCACGGTCGTATGGTTTACTGGAGAATTGAACGAAATATTCCTGGTAGCATCCTTATGGAGGACTGATTGAAAATGTGCAAATGGTCAGGCTGACCCCCTGGGGGCCTGATGGACGGGACTGAAAGGGATCAATTTGGCTATTTCCATACAAAAGACTTCTTTTTAGAAACTTACAAAGGAATTTCACTCATTACAATGGTAGTATCCCTATGCGATGGGGATTAAAAACTGCAGAAATGTTCGAGGGCCTTTAGGGTGGGGACAAAAGGGATCAATCTGTCTATTTCCATGCAAATAACTTGAAATGAAAATAAGCATGACATTGTACTCATATTTTAATGGCAGCATTCGTATGGGCCTGAAATTGTACAAAAGGTGGGTCTGACCCACGGGGGCCCTTTGGGGCGGGGCCAATAGCGTTAATTTTGCTAATTCCATATAAAAGATTTCCACTCTGAAACAAACCATGGAATCGCCCCTCATATTGCATTTGTAGCATCCTTATGGGCTTGGAATTCGCAATTATCTGAATAGTGGACTGAGCCTTGGGATTCTAAGGCTCGGTGCCTATTTTCATATAAACGACTTCTCTGAAACCAACCATTGTATAGCACTCATATTGCATTGGTAGCGTTATTATGAGGTGGGGATTCCAAATTGTACAAATGATGAGGCTGAGCTCCAGAGCCTGAGAGGGGGAACCAAAAGGGGTCTATTTAGTCATTTCCATAAAACGGTTTCTTTTTTCAAGTGAGCATAGGATAACATTCATTTATCATTTGCAATGTCTTTTGGGCGGTGATTCAAAATTGTACATTGAGGGGCTGACCCCCTAGGGGCCTGAGGAGCGAGGCCAACAGAGGTCAATTTGGCTATTTCCATTAAGCATTGGACATGTACTATCCCTATGTACACATTCCAATTGTAAGAGCTTTTGTGATAATTACTAAATAAACCAGGCTAGCGATACAAGTCCTATGGGACTCTTTTCTTTGTCTCTGATGATAAAACGAGGGTTGATCTACGACACTAGGTACCTGTTGTATAGGAGAAAGAATTTTAAAGATGCTCCACCGCCCAAAGAGCATAACGATATCCATAATTTGAACAATGATGTTTAATAGTGTTCATATGTGTCTAAAGCAAATGCATATAAAATAATTTGTTTGCTTTTCGTGAATTTCCTATAGGGCGTGGTGCCATAGACATTTTCCGGGACATAATTGATTATTTTCATCATTTTCATCATGAATTAAGATAAGCTCAAACTTTTCAATGGTAGTGATGGTGTAAATTAAGCTACTTCTGTAATTGAAGAAAATATATTAATTAATCTGCTCCTGTTATTGATAGAGACAAAATACCATTCGTCGGCAGTGTAGCATCTTTAAAGAAATGTTTTGGGTTAAACAGCCAAAATTCATCAAGTGTTGTGATGTATTCTATTTACTTTTTTAATCAACGCTGGAATCTGATAATCACGACAATGATTGACACGACGGTATTTTATTTCTGCAATAAAACGGCCTGTAGAGTGGTTTGAAAAAAAGATTATTTCTCAGAGGGTCCGGTATGTTTCTAAAATATAGTTAGAGGTTATAAAAGTGTTGCCTCTGCATACTTAATGTTTTTTATAGGTATCTGTGCCTCAATTGTAACGAACAAGTAATTTTCAGACAAGACACATTGTATTCCCTTTCCAACAGCAGTGTCCCATAACCTTGCAAGCTGAAATTTGTGAGCGTCCCGGCTACTGTTCGGAGGGCTTTCTTTAACCTTCAATTTATTGTTGCAATGTTACGTAGTAACAAGAAATTAAATAAAAATTAAAGAGAACCGCTGAATAGTAGCCACGTATGCCTCTCAGCTATGTTCAAGGACTTTGTGAAAGAAAATTTAATCGAAATACAATTTAAAACTTGTGGGTTTTTCTATTTCACTGCAGTTATTTATTCGAATAAAACATCGATGGTAGTTTTATTTTTAAAACAAATAAATCAATTTATTCCTAACGTCAATGGAGACATCCTGTTCAGCATAATGCAGATACAGTCATTCGAATGAATCAAGCGTCTGCATGAATACGATACAGTGTAAAATAAAATTATGTGTTGCGTCCTTACCTTGAAACGCTTGAAACGACCATCTTTATCAGTATACACCGTCGCTGTTACTTATTTTGCATTGTGCATAGAAAGAAGGATATATTCATTTTTTAAGGTTTTCTTATTCAATTTAAAGAGAAATATATTCCTTTTCGTCACCACAATATATATGTAAAAACGCTTTTAACTTTTATTTTACTTGGAATGCAAACTTAAACGAATCGAAGTCAAAAAGGTAAAAAATATAAACAAATCAATGCGGACGAGCAAAGGCCCCTGGATAGAATCACGACTGATAAAAATCATTCGCTGTCTCGGCTCAGGCTATAGATAGTCTATCTCTTTCCGACAATTCCAAGCTCTTTTCTCCTACTATTTCCTTTCCCTTGCTACACACCCATAGATGGGGTGTATTAACTACAAGGCATCACAATTACGGACATATGACATTTGTACAAGTGCCTTCTCTTTGGGCATAACAATGCAGCCCCAAGGAATCTTATCCAATTCCATTTCTTGGAAGGAAACCTTTTAACAATTTTCTATTGAGTCTGACATTACATATGGATAGGCCGTATACGGGCTTTTTATTGTTTCTTGAACTTGGCAATCCTGATAATACCGCTCACTGTACAGGGATATCGGGCCTGTGTGATATTGATGGAATATTGGACTTTTGGTCGTTTATTTATAAACATGTTTCTTTTATTGTAAATCTAGTAATTTTTACACTGTAGAAGCAAGGGTAATATATAGTTTGTAGTTCAGAGTTCACAGACTCAACCGTCTAAAAGTATGCCGACAAACTATATAGACCCTAACTATACCATCTTAAGGTATGTCGACAAACTATATAGACTCTACCATCTAAAGGATGTCAACAAACTATACAAGCTCTACCATCTAAAAGTATGTCGACAAACTATACAGACTCTACCATCTAAAGGTATGTCGACAAACTATACAGGCTCTACCATCTAAAAGTATGTCGACAAACTATACAGACTCTACCATCTAAAGGTATGTCGACAAACTATACAGGCTCTACCATCTAAAAGTATGTCGACAAACTATACAGACTCTACCATCTAAAAGTATGTCGACAAACTATACAGACTCTACCATCTAAAAGTATGTCGACAAACTATACAGACTCTACCATCTAAAGGTATGTCGACAAACTATACAGACTCTACCATCTAAAGGTATGTCGACAAACTATACAGGCTCTACCATCTAAAAGTAAATCGACAAACAATACAGACTCTACCATCTAAAAGTATGTCGACAAACTATACAGGCTCTACCATCTAAAGTATGTCGACAAACTATACAGGCTCTACCATCTAAAAGTATGTCGACAAAATATACAGACTTTACCATCTAAAAGTATGTCGACAAACTATAAAGACTCTACCATCTAAAAGTTTGTCGACAAACTATATAGACCCTACCATCTAAAGGTATGTCGACAAACTATACAGACTCTACCATCTAAAAGTATGCCGACAAACTATATAGACCCTAACTATACCATCTTAAGGTATGTCCACAAACTATATAGACTCTACCATCTAAAAGTATGTCGACAAACTATACAGACTCTACCATCTAAAGGTATGTCGACAAACTATACAGGCTCTACCATCTAAAAGTATGTCGACAAACTAAACAGACTTTACCATCTAAAGGTATGTCGGCAAACTATACAGGCTCTACCATCTAAAAGTATGTCGACAAACTATACAGACTCTACCATCTAAAAGTATGTCGACAAACTATAAAGGCTCTATCATCTAAAAGTATGTCGACAAACTATACAGGCGCTACCATCTAAAAGTAAATCGACAAACTATACAGACTCTACCATCTAAAGATACGTCGACAAACTATACAGACTCTTCCATCTAAAAGTATGTCGACAAACTATACAGGCTCTATCATCTAAAAGTATGTCGACAAACTATACAGGCTCTACCATCTAAAAGTAAATCGACAAACAATACAGACTCTACCATCTAAAAGTATGTCGACAAACTATACAGACTCTACCATCTAAAGGTATGCCGACAAACTATACAGGCTCTACCATCTAAAAGTATGTCGACAAAATATACAGACTTTACCATCTAAAAGTATGTCGACAAACTATAAAGACTCTACCATCTAAAAGTTTGTCGACAAACTATGTAGACCCTACCATCTAAAGGTATGTCGACAAACTATACAGACTCTACCATCTAAAAGTTTGTCGACAAACTATATAGACCCTACCATCTAAAGGTATGTCGACAAACTATACAGACTATACCATCTAAAGGTATGTCGACAAGCTATAATTCAAATAACGATAAAATCGATAACAATGATGAAGGAAATAATTCTATGACGAATGAAAATAAAAACAAATGGTAGAAACAAATGACATATTAGTCAAAAATAGAATCAAATACTGATAACGTGGTACCATATATTGATAAGAACAAATTATATAATGGTAAAACTATGTAATCTAATGAAAACACAAATTCATATATGATATAGTATATTTGAACCAAAATGGAAATAAAACAATGGTAGAAGCAAATGATATATTGATAAAATCAAATCAAATATTGATAAAATTAAACCATATATTGATAAGATCATATAATGATAAAACTACATAATATAATGAAATCACAAATTCATTTAGTATATTTGAACCAAACAATGAAATCACGAATTCATTTAGCATATTTTAATGATACAATGAAATCACAAATTCATTAAGTAAATTTGAACCATACAATGAAATCACAAATTTAATTTAGTATAATTAAACAATATAATGAAATCACAAATTCATTTAGTATATTTGAACCATAGAATGAAATCACAAATTCATTTAGTATATTTAAACCATACAATTAATGCACAAATTCATATAGTATATATTTAAACCATACAATGAAATCACAAATTCATTTAGTATATTTAAACCATACAATTAAATCACAAATTCATTTAGTATATATTTAAACCACACAATTAATGCACAAATTCATATAGTATATATTTAAACCATACAATGAAATCACAAAGTCATTTTGTATAATTAAACCATACAATTAAATCACAATTCCATTTAGTATATATCTAAACCACACAATTAATTCACAAATTCATATAGTATATATTTAAACCATACAATTAAATCACAAATTCATATAGTATATTTGAACCACACGAGGCAGGCATGGCGTTCCGTACGAATCCCCAGTTGTCTAATATGTTGTCTGGTGCCTTGTCGGCTTTCTGTAACGTGTTGATACGATTGTTTGGCTTCAGATTACATACGGGATGGGAAACCATCGCCCATTATCGAAACCCAGACAGAAAATGTCCCCTGGCCTATATTCATCTCAGAAATTCCAATTCCAGATTTTCACTCATCTTACTCTATGATACCTTTAGGCCTGTCGGGCGTTATTGATCGGACTCAGCTGTGCGCTTGACAAAAGTTGCGACAATGTTAAGAAATAAGAGTTTGGATGACTTCCGGTAGTGAGCGTTTCCGCAAGCTGAGTTTGTCGTATATGTTAGATAATTTTAGATTTATAAAGTATAACGATTATATTGTGATATATGCAATGCATAATTAGAACATATTATTGTAGTTATCAGGCAAATTTTGTACATTAACCAAGGGTAAGGTCGCATCATGTACTTCTTACGGCGATAGTAAAAATCACACTTTCATCTGATCCATGGATGAATGGCTTACTTTTGGTATTGTCTGTTTCACAGTAAATGTCAAGGCAAGATCGCATGTACCAAGGTGAAGGTCGCATTGTGCAATAATATGTACGAAGGTGAAGGTCGCATTGTAGAATGTATGTTTAAGAAGTTCAGGGTTGCATTGTTTTAAGGAAAATTTTTGTTAATGTTGTTGTTTACTGGTGTGTACACTGCATTTTTGGACAAATATTTTAAATGACGTTAGTAAGCGCGTCATGTTGATATATCGGTACCCTTAATACATGGGGATTTTATTTTTTATATTTAAAGATACTACACTGCTAATAAATGGTAATTTTTCTATCAAAACAGTAGCAGACGAATAAGAATTTTCTTCTGTTACAAAAGTTACTAGCTTTACACTATTACCACCATCGAAAAATTTGAGCTTCTAATTGAACTTCAAGACACAAATATCTAGAATAATTAATTGCTTCCCTCAATGGCACTATATCCTATATGGAATAAAATGCTGATTGAAATTTATGGTAATTTGTATGTTAAATAGACATAAATACATCATTAAACACCAATAATTGTTCAGATGATGAGTGAAATCATTCATGCTCTATCGGCGGTGCCGCATCTTTCAGGTTTTTTTTTCGTTTTTGTTTAATATTTATATATATAATTCGTTCCGTTTTATCGCCGAAATCCACATTCACTGTTGCGTTTGGAGAAAGGAGAGTAGCTTTAAAGATTCTCTCTGATACTCCTGACTGTGGATTGGTGACAGTGTTCCTCAAAACAAGGGATATTTACAGCGCTGAATTCTATCCATTGCCGTGATGCTAAACTCGACACAGGAGTCACCACATGGCTTAACCGGATAACAAACCAATTCAGGAAATTGTATCATGCTATTCCCTCTTGGTCACAAACATATTTCTGAACGAGAACATTTCTGCGAACACATATAGTGTCTAAACGTCGAATTCGTTTAGATCGATATGCACTGTGCCTGGTGAGCAACATACTGTCTGATACTGATATATTAAGTTTATCTATAATAAAGAGAATCACTACACGAGTAATCAAGTTTTACATTTATCTACTTGGAAAATGGATGTACCCTAGCCCTTCAATCAGTCTCATGATATATTCATATAGCTTCCATAACACATTTGTGAACGATCCCAATACAGCTGGGGTCCGATATGGTGACCTCGGATGGTCACGCATGCTCGGACTGACTTCCTAAATATGCTGATTATACACAGTCTAATCAGTTATTGTAATAACATAAAACTTATATACAGACCAATCACTCATCCAAGTCTCTTAAGTCATATATCAACACACCATTAAGTCATATGTGTCGCAATTTGGACATACGCGAATTAGAAAGGAAAGAACTGTTAATATGTTATTCACCACCAAAAATACCAACACTTTTGAAAATCATTAATGATAAATACAATAATGCATAGGTTTTAATGCTACAAAATCAAATAACAGTTCATAAATAAATTTTGGCAGTACTGCCAAAAAGCATCATATTTCTACGTCTACAGAGCAGTGCATAGTGTGCTAAGGTCAAAGCCAGAAGCCAAATTGTGGTCTACCATTTCACATGTACAGTGTTATCATTATATAGTGACGTCTTTAAATATGTTTTCATCCTACTAAACATAAAGCATAAAATCAAGAATGATTATGATGCATAAATACTCTGTTGTAACTTATTATCTATAAAGCATAATACATGTTTGTCAATGCATTTGAAATAATTTCACTGCGTAGTTCATCAAGCGTGATGGTCTTAAATTGATAACTGAAGAAAAAAATTACATGTCAAAAATTTTCGCACAAATATTGCACATATAACATAAACAATCATATGGTTGTTTATGTATCTTAAAATTTTATAAACAACCCAATTTGTTCCATTTGTTACTATTATACCTTTACAAAGTTACAAAAAGACACTGCGAATATATATTTCGAGCACGAAATATTTTGAAAACTTTCAAATCACGACAATTCACCAACGAATTATGTCATGTCTGTATCATATACTGTATATCGAACAAAACTTCGGTATCTTGGTTATATATTATGTGTGGATTTTTTTTTTTTTAATTTGATAATAGTATTATATGTATATTGCAGTTTTTTATACAAAATGTAACTTTTGCTCGAAGGGTCGACGAGCCTTTTTTCATTGAGCGGCGTCCGTCGTCTGTCCCTAATAGTCACGAATGGCTTGAAAGATTTCGACCAAATGTGATCGGAAGCTTCTTTGGGTGGAGGGGAACCAATTTTATATAAACGGTTTGCCTGAACCCAGGGGCTTGAGGGGCGGGCCCAATAGTGGAAATATTACAAATTCTTTAGAAGCCTTCTTCTTCTGTAGGAATAAAGGGATTTCATTCTTTCCTGTTATAGTGGTTCTTGTCACCAAGGGGCCTGAGAGGTGGGGCCCGATACTTCTTTCTTCTGAAAAAATCAATATATTTAAAAAAAATCAAAAGCCTTGGTAGCTTGTGTTCTATGCCCGGAACAGGTAAGCGATATAGGCCAATTGAGCCTCTAATTTATAAATATACCATAAGTTATGAAATAAGCATGGGTGCAAATGTTTTCTTTCTTCACATTTTATAGTCATCTGCCCTTGTCGGTATTGATAAAGAGTCACTTGATTGTGAGAAGAACGTCATACCGTTTTTGAGAAAACGGTGTGATTGTGTTCCACAAACTTATGACGTTTTCTGACAGGAGTAGATAACTCTGTGTAATATCACGATAGTTAATACAAAGATAGTGTTGTAGGAGTGGACAGACGAGAGGTTAAAGTGGGACCCCCGGGACTACAACGGACTGGTGGTGTTAAGAATACCGTGTGACAAAATCTGGCTCCCAGATATCGTGCTTTATAACAGGTATGTCTTCACAACAGAGAGTAAAATTAATGTGTTTGTCTTTCTAATGGGTAGCGAGCTATGAATTACGCCTAAATATCTAAAAAGTCGAAGCTTATGAATTTTGTTTAAACAAGTTTAAATATTTTAAGAAAAATAAAAAATCATCTGTATGGAAATGAAAAAAATGAGTGTAAAACAGGTTGACATCAAAAGCAGACAGCAGTCTTTATTTCCAGATCATTGCGACCTTGCTTGGGTTAATATTCGGCTAGATAATACGTCATAAATGTAGTATGGTGTATGGCATATTATACCAATAAACTATAGACCATAAACTTAAAATTATGGTATTACCTTATTTAATCAATTGATTCTCCCCTCAATAAACATTTTAGTTAAAATGTTTCATATTTTATCGCATAGATGCTTGATATACTCTAAACCAATTTTCTTTTGCGGCTTTTAGAGATTTCTCGATTTCCGTTTCAAAACAAGTTCGCGAAGATTATCATTTGCAGATTTAAAAACTATCCGGAAATTCCTATCAGTATCAGTGATGTAAATTCGCGGAGATAAATTTTTGCGAATTCACTTGGGTCGTGAAATTTGCGAAAGTAAATCGCACGCAAAAGAAAGTTGGCTTCCTGTAATCCCAGAAGGATCTTGGTACTCACCGGAGAATGATCTATGTCAGACAATGGATAGAGCGATCTTTTCTCTGTGTTTTTCTTTATTTTCGTTCATCTCAAATACAATATATACGGTGTTATTTCAAAACAAAAATGTCTGAAAATCTCGGTTTCCTTTTTTGTTTCAGCGCTGACGATTTTACCTCTGGGTACATGCAAAGTAAAGCAATGGTAGACTGCAATGGCACAGTATTCTGGCCACCACCTGCCAAGTTCAGAAGCTCATGTAAAATCGACATAACATATTTCCCTTTTGATGATCAAACGTGTAAGATGAAGTTTGGTTCGTGGACATACGACGGTTTCCAGGTGGACCTGACCAATAAGTCCGCTGCTGTGGATCTGTCGAACTACGTATACAGTGGCGAGTGGGAGTTACTGGACATTCGCGTGGTGCGGAATGAGGTGTATTACCCCTGCTGTATAGAACCTTTCCCTGACGTCACATTTACGGTCATCATGAGAAGAAGGACTCTGTATTATTTATTCAACATTATATTCCCTTGTTTATGGCTCACTATCCTCAGTTTATTGGGATTCTGGCTTCCGCCGGATTCAGGGGAGAAGATCACTCTCGGCATAACAGTCCTGCTGGCGTTTTCTGTGTTTATGCTTCTGATAGCGGAAAATATGCCAGCTACGTCAGAATTCGTGCCACTTATAGGTAAGAATATTATTGGTAAGAATGATATTATTGGTAAGAATGATATAGGTAAAAAAAGTATAGGTAAGAGTGCAATAGGTAAGAATTAGCGAAGGAAATGCTTTTAATAATGATAAAATTTATATTTAAACTTTGATTTGTTTCTCAACATAATTGTTAAACCAAACGGCCAATGACTTTCACTAATACAAATACAAAACAGAATCAAACAAAACCATTTACTCCCCTTACAAAACACATTGTTCTACTGTATGGTAGAGGCTCCTTGTTTGAACAAATGATTCTCTCTTCAAAGGTGATGTTCAAGCTAATATTAAAAAAAACATCCACAATTCGATTTTGTTAAACATATCTGAACTAACTATCCCTTCAAAATGATTTTTTTTTTATTTCCTTTGTGATATTAGAAAGACAACAAGGGTCTAACATCATCTTTATTTTTCATTAAAAACCCAGCATGAATATCCCAGAACTGGATCTAATTTTCTAAATAAAGTATATCTTTTATTCATAGTTCATATTACTAGTGGTTCTTCTTATTCAGTGTACTTTAATTTAAGGCGGTTCGATACAGTTAGGCCTTAAAATGTCTCCTCGTTTATAAGTCCCCTGCCGGTGAAACGAAAAATTTTAACACTTTAATGTTCAGTCATTTTTAATATGTTCAGTCGTAGATTTATATATATATGGTAATATTATTTGATTATAAATTGACAGTTCCTTTTTTATAATAGTGCTGATACTAATGGCAATATTCGCATATTGTCTTATTTAATGTACCTTTTAAAATCAGTGTCTCGTAAGTATTTTCAGGCTGGACATTGTAATTTGATATGTACATATTTAATGTGATGTATCACTGTTTAAAATGTGTGCCACAATAATAAAATATATCGTATCTTATCTTATCTATAAACGATTTAATATACTCATTGTAAAATTCTGTATAGACCTCAGGTAATTATCATATCCACGTCAAACTACCTTTGATGTACAAAACCTGCGTCGACACGCTGATCAGAATTATCATAGTTAATTATATTCATTTTTACCCTTAATATATCGCTGAAGTTTAATGTAATTTGGGTGTTTTATTAGACTTAATAGAATCATAGTTTAACGTTCCATGTTACATGCCATGGCATGTTTTCAATACGCGTATTAGCATACTAGTGTCATTTTTTAGCTCACCTGGTCCACAGGACCGAGGTGAGCTTATGGGATACCGCAGCGTCCGTCGTCCGGCGTCCGGCGTCCGTCGTCCGGCGTCCGGCGTCCGTCGTCCGGCGTCCGGCGTCCGTCGTCCGGCGTCCGGCGTCCGGCGTCCGTCAACAATCGACTTCTTCTCCATAACCGCTGGTCGGATTTCAATAAAATTAGCATAATAGCATCCTTATAGAGTGGGGATTCAAAATTGTACAAATAATGGGGCTAACCCCCGGGGGCCTGAGAGTCGGGGTCAAAAGGGGCCAATTTGGCAATTTTCCATATAAACGACTTCTTCTCTGAAACTAAGTGTGGTATAGCACCCATAATGCAATGGTAGCATCCTTATAGGGTGGGGATTCCAAATTGAGCAAATGATAGGGCTGACCCCGGGGGCCTGAGGGGCGGGGTCAAAAATGGTCAATTTCCATATAAATGACTTTTTCTCTGCAACTTAACATGGGATTGCTCTCATTATGCAATGGTTACATCCTTAAAAGGGTTTGGATTCAAAATTTTGCAAATGATGGGGCTAACCCCCCAAGAAGCCTGAAGGTTGGGGTCAAAAGGGGTCAATTTAGCTATTTCCATATAAACGACTTCTTCTCTGCAACTAAGAATGGAAGAGCACTTATAATGCAATGGTAGCATCCTTATAGGGTTGGGATTTGAAATTGTACAAATGATAGGGCTGACTCCCGGGGCCTTAAACGGCAATAGATGCGAGGTCAAAAAGGTCAATTAGGCTACTATTTTCATATAAATTACTTTGTCTCTGAACCTATGTATTGATGGCATATTTTGAAGTATCAAAAGCATCATTGTATGGTTGTGATTCAATTGGGAGTCAATTTTGCTTATTTTTCTAATTGTCAATCTTGTGATAATTACAGGTGAGCGATACAGGCCCTCTGGGCCTCTTGTTTCTAAAGTAGCATCTAAGTATAAAATACCTAAATTAAAGTATACCCTGGTTAATTCTTATACCACGGGAGAAAAAACGGAAATTGATCTATAGCGAAATTTGTTTCTGTGAAATAATTCGATTTGATGAGTAAATCGTATTTAATTTTCTTTCCAGATTGCAAATTTCTAACCAGTTTTAGTGTTAGTTATCTGTTTGTCCCATTTTGACCTGCTAAAACAACAGATTCAGTGTTTGTTCCCGTCTGTCTGTCTGTCCTTTTGTCTTGTCTGTCCGGATTTGGTTTTCTGATGAATAATTTGAGAACGAATTGATGAATTTTGATTAAACTTCATACAACGGTAGCATATGGGGAAAAATACAGCTTGTGATTGAATTTGGGGTCAAAGGTGAACTACTAAGGTCACTGTTACTAAAAAAGATTGTTGCATAAAAATATTAGTTTCCTGACGATAACTTCAGAAAACATCAATTTAACGGATTTTGATCAAACTTCGACACAATGGTGGCATATGGTAAAATACAGTTTGGGATAGAATTTGGGGTGAACAAGTCAACGACAAAGGTCACTTAAAATAGATTGTTTTGCACGTTTGCGGACGATAACTTCAGAAACATCAAAGGAATTTGTTCACATTTCATACAATGATAGCATATGAGAAAGTAGAACTTGGGGTTGAATTTGGGTTCAAAACGTCAACTTTAAAGGTCTGTTAATAAAAATAAATATTTCACAAGTTTCCGGACGATAACTTGAGAACACATCGAAGGAATTTGTTCAAACTTTATACAATGATAGCATATGAGACAATAGAGCGCGGGATTCAATTGAGGGTCTCAATGTCAACTACTATTTTTTTTTTGTTTCCGGACAATAACTTGAGAAAACATTAACGGAATTTGTTCAAACTTCATACAATGATAGCATAACTTAGCAATAATGACTTGCCATAGATAAGAAAATCTAATTGGCGCAGGGGACTTGTGTAGCTTGTAACACTTACTGTAAGCTTGTTTTTCTTTAAAATTTGTCCACTGAAAAATTGGTTGATAAACTGTTTACTAAGGCTTTTATTTGAAATTTGACCGAGCGATTTTTGAAATATTGTACACTAAATAACCCCATTTTACAGTATGTTTTTCTTAAAATACAATTTTACTTATATAGTTTCAAAGCTTGGTAATTGACTACAGTATTACAAACAAGAACCTTTTTTATTTTTAATATGCAAGTTTATATGACTATCAATGAACTCAATGTCGTTTCCACTCTTTAAGAAACATTTATTGTGACATTTTACGCGAATGCGTATAAATGTGGCCTAAATAAGAACACATGTTCCATTTGAACGCTCATAATTTTAGTCACGAAAATGTTTTCATGTGCAGTACCAAATGCACTTATTGACCCGAGGAGGTCTGAACGGCGCATTTGGTCACTATTCGGTATTCCTTAAGCCATTTATTTTCGATTTTGAATGGAAAATGTAGTTGTATTTACTTACACATATTTAAATAAAAGCGAAAATGACACGTTGTTCTCTTTGATCTCAGTTCAGCCTACACTAAAATAATCTGTATGTCTGCTATTTATTTTTATTAGTCGTTGAAACCGGAGGGAACTATAATGTAAATATCTGTCTGTCTGTCTGTCTGTCCGGTTGTTTCTTGACGATAACTTGAGAACGGATTTATAGATTTTCCTCAGATTTCCTACAATGGTAGCCTATGACGTAACATAGTCTGGAATTGATTTAGGATCAAAGGGTCAACTATAACACTGTTACTGGCAATGTTGTGTCCTAGACGATTACTTACATATTATATGTAAGAATGGATTAACGGATTTTCATGAAACTTCATACAATGGTAACTTATGAGGGCAAACAGCATGTAAATGATGTTGGAGTCAAAAGGTCAACTACAAAGTTAAAAGTAACTACAATGTCAATGTGATAGCTTGCTGAGACCGGCAGAGGACATGTACTACTTCAGAAATCATCTTTAAGAATGCTTGTACATATAGCAAGTACATAGCATTAATACCCTTTATTGTCGCACATGTTATATATTAAGCTGTCCATTTCTAATGTCAGATTTCATAGTGCGATTTGAGTGAATATTGGTGTAAAGAGATAAATTGGGATGTTGAATATAATGCTTACATTTTCGAAAACATTGTTTACATTAGCAACAAAATAGTGGTCACTAATTGATTTAAATTAAGGTGTTTCCAGATTTAGATGAAATTGGACATATCAAAAGTTTCAATGTATGTGCTTGAAAAATCAATTCGTGCTCAAGCTGATTAATAAACAATAGATAAATTTATTTATGTTGGGAAGTTAATTACTCACTGAAATGTAAACTGACGACTTTTGTTAGTTGTTAACGTATTTACACATCAGTAAACAACAAAAAATAACGTCTGAGTATGTTCTATAAGCTTTTGATCTAGAGCTTATGTCTAAACGATGTAAAAACGATATCTATTTAATTAATAAACATCCATACTATAAAAAGCTTCCTGATACATGATAATACACTACGTGAACCTATTGGGTGTGGGATGTGGTGGGGGTCTTAACTTTAGAGAGTACTACCGAGATTTACAAAGCAGATAAGACTAAGAGGGGTGTTTGATGTCAATCCTTCTGTCATAGATCGTGCCTATGGTATGATTAATCACCTACATTGATAGCTTCACATGGACATTAAGCTCTCCTGCATACTCCCCTATGTGTTCATCTTTAGCATAATTACAAAAGTCATTACTGAAATCCATACAAATTGATACAAAACATTGAATGCACTGTATACTTACTATGACGTAGACGAACTACGTCATACGGGATTAGACCTATCCCGACATTCCTTTCCAGGTTGGAACTATAATTATGTACCTTTTTCTCTCTTATCATTTAATCCTCAAGGCATCCCCCGACATACAGATAGTTTTAAAGTATTATATCAATGCTTGTTTTTAGATGGGTTTTCCGTATATTCAAGTTCCATTTTTTTTATTTGGCATCATTCTTGCTAGTATCGATTAATACAATTTTTAAATAACTAGAAATAAATGTAACTACTAGTAAAGGGGCAAAAGTAGCCGACAGGTTAGTGGGGGGGGGACAAAATAATCTCGACAATTCAGTGGGGGAGGGGCAACAATACGCTGACATCATCATTCAGCTTCGACCCTTCCTTGGCTCTGTTCCTTCAAATCCACAACGGGCTTATCTAGCTAATAAACTCCAATCTTTGAAATGGAAAGGGGAGCAATGGCTACTTTAGAAACTATTTGAGGCAGACGATTAAAGACAAGCGGTATTTCCGTAAGCAGGCATCTTAATGTCTCTGTTTACTGCTGACAAGGTAACGACATCCTTTATTGGACGACGTGAAGGCTGTCTGTCACCTCAGTAGGAGACTGCTCAGGGTCTGGGATGGCTTCTATCAGCTACTGTCAGATGCAAGTCCTCGGCGCACTCATATTGGCGCCAATTATCTCCCTCACCATGTCGCAATCCCGCGTTTCTCTAAGTGACATATGTAAATGAATGTAATTTGTGTATTTGTATTGACGCCAACATTCTCATCAAATACAACGATGAAATATCACATGATAACTCACAACATCTGTTTATAAAATTAATATTGCTTTGTTACAGTTATTTCGGTAGTGGCGAATGCCATGAACATGAACACATTGACACATCTTACAGATCAATAGTTATATTAAAATTATTCAGCTGAATCTTTGTTCAAATTTCTTTAATGTTTGATGGGGTAACACAATTTACTGGTTCTATCTTGTAGGTATTTACCTGACTGCTACAATGGGAATTACCTCTTTATCAAGTTTTTACTGATCGTAATATTTCATTATTCATTGAAGGTATTTACCTGTAACTATGAGAATGACCTCTTTATCAAGTTTTATCGATCGTTTATTGAAGCTACAATAAATGATATTGTCCCGACTGTATTATTTGAATAACCTCTTTATCAATTTTTATTGATTATAATCTTTAATTGTTTATTGTAGGTATTTACTTGACCGTTACTATGGGAATGACCTCTTTATCAATAATCCTCGTGGTGTTCGTCCTCCAGCTACACCACGTGGGACCACATCAACGTCCCGTCCCTAGATGGCTCAGATTTATCTGCGTAGAAATCCTTGCGCGAATTATGTGCATGCGAACTTCTCAGATACCAGCATCGTATAGCAAGGACTTTCGCAAAGATGACATGTGCCTCACAACTTTCTTCGAGAACGTGGACGGAAATAATTGTAATGGAAACCTTCCGCAAAATACTTTGAAATATCACGATAAAATAATAGACGTTGAAAGAGACAATACTCACAGACGGATAACAAAACATCTCAAGGTTTTAGTGGAGAAGCAGGACTTTGATGACCATCACCAGGACATTGTGAACGAGTGGAGATTTGTGGCGCTGGTCATGGACAGGATATTATTCTGGGTGTTCCTGTTTGCTTCTCTCATCTCCTCAATAATGATATTAGTTGTCGAACCTATGAGGAAGCCACCAGTGTGACGACCATGTATAAGTGTTTGAGAGTTCCACAGTGTGTAAATCTAATGTATACGTGGACATCTTCGCGAGTGGATTTTTTCGTTTAGTTAGCTTTCAAACGTTTCGCGTGTGACAATTTTTGCGCTGTACATTTATAATGAGATCATTCATATGTGAAGTTTGCAATTGTAAATATGCTCGCGTGTGAATATATTTGCGGAGAACAAATGAAAGCAAAATGGACAAAAATTTCCAAACTGCGAATAATTTAAAATTTTACGAAAAATCACGGCGAGTACGTAAGACTGATATGTGTGTGAGGATACAAATGTGTATTTATCATCCGTTCGAGGGGGCCATCATAATGTACCAAATAGTTCACCTTGTATAAAGAGAAAAGAAAATACATCCTAACCACGGGGGTCATCATTATATACGAAACAATTCACCTTATGTCGAGAGAGAAGGAAAAGGGAGCTGGTTAGAATGCCTAGAAGACTATGATTCCAATGCCTCACTCAACTACAGCTCACGTGACTTCCCAACGTTTACTTGAGTTGTTTGGTTTAAACACCTGCACTATATTTCTTCTTTACATATTACAGAGTTATCCGCACTTGCGGTTAGGAATCCATTTTGACGTCATATAATGTGAGTGAATTTCACGTCATTATTTCAATATCCCATTACCATACGTGTCGTCACGTTGAATACTTTTCCGCAAGGGCAGATAACTCTGGATTATTGAAATAGAGAATAAGTACATTTATACTCCTGCATCGAGAAAAATATGTGCCGTACATGTGTTGTATATAATATCCATAGTTTTTTTTCATTTGTGAAATATTTCTTTTTCATTTTTTATTTTATCATTAAGATGTTTGTAATGGGTAACATGGTTACCAAAGAGAAGCAAGTTCAGCACGTAGAAAATAAATAGTAGTTTTACTAAGTTCATGGTATGCCTCTGATATATTATCAAGAATGTAAAGTGTTTATTGTTTCTTCTTCTCAATTAGTCGACAGTAGGTCACATGTCGGTCTATAATTAGTGATATTCACTAGCAGCCCGTCATATTACATGTATTGATTTGGGGCGCGTGCAAGGCTAGCATGGCGTTCATTTCGAATGCGCCCACAAAGTGTTGTGTTTCCGGTTCCTTGTCAAAGACGATAGGATAAACTTGTACATTGTATGTGCGCTAACGTCAAGAATTAGGACCATTGTACGACTTGTGCATAAAATTGATGTATTATCGGGGCCCATTTATAACAATAAGTTTATAGGAAAAGGAAATACAAAAACCTCGTAGTATACATATGTACTTAGCATTTTCTTAGGCTATGGTATTAGTTCTTTTGTTTTAGATACCGCAATTTATATAGAGGAACTTACACTGATGACTATGTGATATGATTTATTTTAGTTCTATCAGTTTCAGATTCTTTAGTATTTTCTTAATCTCTTCTTCTTTTCTCGGCCAATTCCAATTTCTGTCTCAATTTCTCTCCCTATTTCTTTTGTTTGTTTGTCTAGCATACACTAGTACTCTGCTCTCTTTCACTTCTGATGGTATTATAAGTAATTAGTATTTAGATTAGGCAAAGGCAATATCGCTCTTTTTCAAAATTACAATTAATTATTACAGATTTAAAGTAATCATAAGATTTATAGTAATATCACAAGCTTTTGCTACGAATTATTTAAGATTCAACAGCCACTGGGTTGATTACCAAACTGCACATTTATTCAATTAAACATACCGTTAAAAAGTTTATCGCCGTTTGAAGAACGATAACTCTTACACTAGTTTATATTTATAAAACAAACTGCTTCCGAGTTGTAACATCCACAATACTCCATGGGTTACTATCACTGACGTCATAGAGAGACGGTCGGGACCGTACGACCAGTTCGACGAATAGGGGGTATTCGAGGAATCCGGGTTCGAGTTATAGGGGTTTTACTGTATGTAGATCAATTCATGGTATTAAAATATCAAACTGTAATTGTTATCATTTTTATATTATGAAACAGCTAATGTAAAAAAAAAATCTGGCAGCGTGAAGTAAAATACAATTAATAGTTAAGCTTACCGTGCAGTAAACAGCACCTCCATATAGAACATTAATTAAATGAAAATCTGAAAGTAAATGTAAAATAAATTAAAGTTTTTATCAAACATGGAGATGAAAAGCACAAAAATGTTTATTTTATACAGTGAGATATGAAAATCTGAGAGTAAATGTAAAATAAATTAAAGTTTTTATCAAACATGGAGATGAAAAGCACAAAAATGTTTTATTTCTATACAGTGAAGAACGATATGAGTAGTGCGGTCTTTATATAACATTCCATAAAAGTCGTACAACTCCGTCAATTTTGAAATTCTTAAATCTACACACAGTTTGACTATATTGTTATTCCCCATGTTTTCTGTATATTTTAATGCTATACACTATAGACTATGTGGATTAATGACGTTATTCAAAACCAAAAATCGAGGAAAAAATGGATAGTTTTACATTCTTTAATAAATTTATTTATATTACTTTTTTTTTTACATTTTTAAGGTATCATACATGTACTAAGAAACACTGTCTTTCTCAAATACCGACGATAATTATAGATCAAATTAAATTTTCTAAAGAATTGTTGCATTATCAGAAATACAATTTTTTTGTGTGGCATCAACTGATATGTACTGATATATAATTTGTACGCACAGTTGAGAAATAAATCATGAGTTAAGGTAATCACACTCTAAGTCAGACTTCCGGTAAATATTACGATGTTGGCCGAAAGTTAATGATATGCATGTACTCGGCAAACATCGGGAATTCTATATCCGCCCGTGTGCCGTTATTTACAAATGGCGGCCTCTGTGAATTCGTCCTACAGACGTCATCGAGCAGTATAACAACGTTACTTCAGCCGCCAAAATAACTTAAAGATATTCCATCGCCGACGAATGGTATTTTTTCTCTATGAGAAACAGGAGAAGACGAATTAGTTTTTTTATTTACAACAGTTACTTATTTTACACCATTACCACCATTGAAATATTTGAGCTTTTTATTCTAATTCAATATGAAAATATCAAGAAATAATTGATTGCGTCCCGAAAATAATCCATGGCACTATGCCCTACATGGAATTGAGTATTCCAAATTATTTTTTTATATGCATTTTTTTGTTTTAGTTTGGTTTAAACATATTTGATGTGTATATTATATACAAATGGGATCAGACACAAGTTGTTAACTTATATTCCGTCTTCTCCCGTAAAAACAATAATGATGATATATACATATGACCGCAAATAAATGATAATTGGATAACGTATAAAAACTAGCTTTAAAATTTACGATGTAGTTCTAGCATGATGAAATTACTCTGTACCCTCATGTCTAACTGTATATAAAATAAAATTACTGTAAAATGTATAATCTAATTTAAGCAACATCATAAAATGAATAAAATGTCAAACATTAGAAATACATCTTTGTTCAAAGTACATGAAAGTATAGAAATAGATACATTAAATAGTAAATTTATATAGGATCCATTGAGTTAACTTGTAGTCCATGTGTATGTATCAGAAATGAAAAATTATGAACTGCCGGTTAGTAAGTTATCAAAAGCGTTATTTAGACACAGACAAATACGATTAGACATCAGGTATTGTTCAAACGGTGAGTATCGTTTATGCTCTGTCGGCTGTGGAGCATCTTTAAGTCTCGGTCAGTTTTTGGAATCTTCCATTGGAATCTTGAGACTATGAGGATGATAAGAATATGTCAATCCTTCGTTGTACTGGTATACTTGCCTATCAATTTACAAATTAACAAAGATGGCATATTTATATATTATATATATTTGTTAAGAGTCGATAATACCTCAATTTGCCCTATAATGATTTGTCGTAAAGCCTCCTTCATGTAGAATTTACTGTGGTAGGAAATGGTCTTTCAACAATTCCGTAATACTCGAAATGATTGACTGGTTTCGTTATTACACTCTGCCACAACCTGACGGCCCTGACCAAGTATAAAGTAACGGTGGGAAGCCTGGCGGCCTTGATCAAGTACATTGTAACGATGGGAACTAGATCAACGCCAGTGTTTGAATGCCTCATATTTTTGTACGCTGCTTTAAAATGTGTTTGAAGAGAGAACTGTCAATCTTGATTCTTCTGGCTCACGCGTTGATTTACAATTTAGCGTGTACTATAAGCTTTAGTCTGCAGAAATGAGAATTATATACTACTTCCTCGGTTAATATCGTTTTCTTCAGTCGATAAATCCAGGTATTGACCTCAGCCAAATGTTATATATATCTATATTCCTATCATCACGATGACTTGTGCTCCTAAATGTTTTCTTTATTCTTACTATCTCATACGTGTGAAGAACATATTTCTGATATATTCTGAAGCGCAAAGCTAACTTACAAACGGCTACATCAGATTACGGGTCAATAAGCATACTGGATCAAGCACGCGTTCGGAATGCCCTCGTTATATTGAAGTAGCTACTTCTGGCCAATCTGAAGGAACATGCTCTGCACATGCGTAGAATAACAAGTTCCTCTGTGCATGTGCAAAGAAACAAGTTTTGCTGCGTAAGCCATGCAAATTATAACATGAACTTTCATAGCAAGGATTTCGTTCCGTTGTAATGGATTGAAAGTATGCAACATAAGATTAACTATAATTTACTCTTGACCTCCGTATGTATATGTTATTATTGGAAGACTGTGTCACAACCAGAACTTAACATTTGTATAATTTGCATAATTGAATACATAAAGAAGCAGCCAGAAACCTGATAGTGCTGGTAGTGTACGTGTGTTGAGGGTGTGGTTTGATGTTTGTCGGCGGTTTCGTATTGTTGACGTTAACAGCCCTTTATGCAGCTGACAAATCAAATATGTTGGGTTGTTTCTCTTTGTTTTAATATTTCATGATTTTACAAATAACGGATGGGAGTAGACAGGTCGGTTAGTTCAATGCTTTCTGTAGGGAGTTTAATAAAAGCATTTCATTTCACACCGTAATCCCAGTTACTTCCCTTTGTTCTCTCCGTCAATAGAGTTACTTCCCTTTTTCCCCTCCGTCATCAGAGTTACTTCCCTTTGTTTCTCTCCGTATAAAGAGTATAAAGAAATAACAAGCAGCTCTGATATATCAAACGGATCGCATATTTGTATCTTACGGGGCTTAATGCTGTCTTCTAATTTGATTCTCTCATTCTCACTTATTTGACATGGATGTGACGTCAGTGTATGCGTGTGATGATGGTTTTGTCTCGACAAGTTTGTAATTCGAACAACGAGTTCAGTCTTCTTAGATCACACATATATATGTTAATCATATTACATATGTAATTATATTACTCATATATCACTTACATGTGTATAAACTGGCAAAATACACACACAGCCACATATACAAAATATATGTGTATAATAATTATCATTACGTCACGTCGATACCGCCATATTGATTGTTTTTCTTTTGTTTTAACCTTCACAAGATAGTTTGTTGTAAATAGGGAAAAACCTGAGTAAATAATAAAAAGGTTCTTTAAGGTTCAAATTAAAAGTCAAGTTCTGTAAAGGTCAAGTGTGTTCGATGACCAGTGTGGTAACAATCTATTGACAAGGATCGTTGTGAATGAAAGAAATAGACAATACTATCACTCTCTTTATGTAGAATTTTTTTGTTTTGTTTTTTTTTAGTTTTTTTTTATTATTATTTTTTTAATTTTACAAAGATTTGTATCTATCATATTAGGACTGTTTCTGGCTCTATATAATGTTGCTCACATTATATAATATGTCCTGACCGACTTCAAGAGCCTGGTGGGTAAAATGGAGCAATATATAGTGTTAATATGCATCTGTAGCAGAACTTAAGTGTCCGTACCATGGGCCTCTTGTTTAAAACTCTTATTGTCGATATAGGAAGGAAAAGCATTTTTTTTAAGTAAATGCGAACATTATGGTATTTGTTAATCATATGTACATCACGTCTTTTTTTTTATCACCGTCTAGTAATACTCCACATGATCCTCATCTTTACAATGTATTTATCATAAAGTCGCAGATATACGTTCAACATCACTACTGCTACTGAGACAATAGTATCGGAATCAATATCATTTTTCGGTAATGATTTGCTCAATAGAGTTACCATACGTTTCCTGTTTTGTTTATTTGAGGACTTTTAGCGTCATATTTTCTTCTTAAATTCGATGCTCTCTTGACTACAGGTGTTATATGTATTTATTGTTTCTAGACGTTATTACATGCATGTCGGCTGAGGGTACATGTACTACATGGCTTCCCATGCAATAGAACCTCGTGACGTCACTGCGTCAATATATTTCAATTTTTCTTATTAAAACAATTTAGTTGGTTTGGATTTGAGTTTAAAATATCAAGCAGTTTTCATGTATGTCATGGTTTTCTCCGAACTTTATTCAAAACGGCGGGATATCATAATTATGGAGTTGTAATAAAAACGTCGAGGTAGGTGAATAAAATACACTTTCATAGGTGGATATGATCAGGAGGACAGAGATAGTCTACCCTAGGGATCACAAAATGTTGTAAAACTCTAGGCTTGCTATTTTGTGACCCTCGTGTAGAATATCCCATATTCTTCATATCCACATATGAAAGAGTCTTATAGTCATTAGCATATCGCAGAATGACCATGTATGGGCATTTGTATGATGGTGTTTCCAATTTGATGTATTCAAATATTTTACCATAGATGTGGTGTTTTAAGTTCTTCCTTTTCCTGTAAAAAATATTCACTAATGTAAAATCGGAGAGTGATAAGTAATTCATGTATCTCTGGCATTAAATACGTCACCAGGCGGCATAATGCCGTCATCCTAGAATTAAGTTACGTCAGGAAAATGACATTTCTTTTATTTTCAAATCTGCCCAATGTAACTTTCTTGGTCTAGGTGGCCAAGAAAACAATTGAAAATATTTTATTGAAGAATTTCAAATTTTCTCCATTTCTTTGATGACAAGGTTCCATTGAATCTTATGTGAATAAGCTTTCATAGAATTCTTGTAAGTTTGTTTTAATGGCGTAAGATGGCATGCGATATGTATATAATATACTATATACGTAATACTTGTAGTTACACTGATCAACAGTATCTTTCAGGCTACATAATGTGATAATTAAATAATTCAATGTACATTTCTAATAACATACATGTGTAGTTACGGGTTAAGATTCTATTATTCGTTTAATTACAGGCAAAACTTCCAGTTTCATTTTACAGACAAGCGAAATTCTTACACTGTATGGGATATAGATGTATGTCTACCGAGACAATCATATGACGTCACATATTGTTTATGACGTCAGTATTACCTGTAACGTCACAGTGGTATTACACAGATGTTTACGATATTTATGACCTGGCCGCGAGCCTGGAAAGGTCAGTGAAAATATGTCTGTTAAGGGATACCCGACCGACCCTAATTTCTTAAGCCCGACCCTGATTTTTTTTCCACTTTTCTACAAAAAAATTGAAGTCGGGATTTTGATCTCAGACTCCGGTTCCGGCCATTATTTTAGAGTAAAAGACACTAAAAAAGAAAAAAATATCTCCCGACCTACTGACCATATTTGTTTGCCAATGTAACCCTAAACAGACATGTTTTGGCCTGTCAGTATTCTGCATTTGCATATTACAGATTAATCTGCCCTAGAGAGTAGGTATTAATTGTGACGTCATGTGTTTGCAAGCATAAAGTCAATTTACGGAGAAAAAGACAAGAAATGCGCCGACAAAATAATGACCTGCCCACAAGGGAGCTAACTCTTTAATATGTTTAGATGTCTATTGAATATAACCAGTTTGTTTGGGGAGTGCAACATGTTCAATCACGAAAATATGATTCATATTATATCTATAAATAAACTGTCATAATTTCATAATAAAGCTTAGTGTTTTTATTTCTTTGATAGAGCTCTTGGTTACATCATCCTGAACTTATCGAGTATTATCGCGATCTATTCCCCGAGGAGTTCCGGATGTTGGTTACAGATTCCTTATAGTACCAGTGGATTATGGAACGCAATGTAGCTGTCTCGTATGGTTCATATATATATATACTATATTAATTTGTACTTTCATTATATGGTTTTATCATTATCTGGTTTAATCAAAAGACAATGAAAATGATATAATGATTACACCAAATAAAACAATGATAGATGTAAATCAAATATATGTCATTAAATAAAATATTAATGAAATCGATTGATATAGTTATTAAATAAAACAATACCATGACAAATTAGAATAAAATAATGGTAGAATCAAATGTTGATGAAATGATACCATATATTGATAAGATCAAATCATATAATGATAAAACTATATTATATGAAGTATACAGAAATTCAATTCCTATGGTTGAACCCATCCTAGATACTCCAGGGGTTCCGATCACTTACGATCTCTACCCCTCCTTGACCATCCTCGATACTCCAGGGGTTCCGATCACTTACGATCTCTACACCCCTGGACTATCTCATACTAAAACTGGAGGCAACAGAACAGAACAGGTAATTGAGTCGTTTGATGTATATCAAAAGAGCCGTATAACTATGGTGGCTGATTAATCTCGTGTTGTGTGTTTGTCGCCTTGTCGTGTTGTCGCCTGTGTCGATGTTTCACTGCGACAACCGAGATTTAACATTAAAATGTAGTCGCGTTTTCGAACCGCGACAAGTCGACAAGTCGACATTTCAAACACGCTATTAGCGGTACAGAATCTCGTGTTGTCGCGGTAAAATGACGACTTGTCGTGTTGTCGAGTTGTCGACTTGTCTGTTGTCGCCTAATGTCGACTTGTCGTTTCGATGTCGACTTGTCGCCTTCTTTACACATGCGCAATGGATAACACTCGCCATATTGGATTGCTAATGAAAATAAGTGCATGTGTTTGTCTAGATGAAGAAATTTGATAGCAATTTCTTTACCGAGAGTTGTAAAGTATTTTTCTCTGAACTATGAATTTCAATAATTTGTTTATTATATGATAATCGTGTAATAATGGTCTGGTCATCACGCCGTCTGATTAGTACGCAGTAATCGTCATCTGTTAATTTTAAGGTCACTTGAACCGCTAAGGCCTAATATTTCGAAGGCCCGTTAATCCGAAAATTAGAAAATAATTGCAATTTTTATGGTGGCATATTTCTGCCATCGATTTGCCCGACTTACGACTGAATAATGTCGACATCGTTAAGGCATTACGTCGAAATCATATCGGAATATGTCGACATAAACAGAAGAAGATGTCGACTTACCACATGTACATGCCCACATAATGAATCCAAGATATTTATGTAGACAGTCGGTAACTCGGCGATTAATGTGTTTATGCTCGGGTGTGACACCGACTTGTCAGTTATTGATGTCGACATCTAAACTAAAAGATGTCGACATCTGGTCTTGAAAGTGGAAATCAAAGGCCAGCCTTTCATAGAGCACTGTGTATATGCAGCAAAAGCCATACAGCAGAGATCGACGTTGATTTTGTTAATTCAAGTTTTTATTCATTTGATTATTCATGAAACTGTAGCCTGCGTGTACGTAGCTGTTAGCCCGAGCTAAGGAAGTGTACAACGAATTATTAATATATATAACCGTGGGTTGAAAATTCGTTTCAAAGCTGTGTGTGTGTTTTGTTGATTGGCATTCGTACCAAGTCCATGTAGTACATACCGTACTATACTATATTAAAAGAATGAATGAAAATAAAAATAAAAAAATAAAATAAAAATAAAAGATTTTTTTATTTTGTATTTTCTTGTGAATCCCGAAAAAAACCCAGTTACGTAATTTAAAAGCCATAAAGGTCACAGTACAGGTACACAATACACGTTGGGAAACCAGCTTTACTTGTTAGCTTGGCCTACATAAATATTTACATCCCTCGATCAGAGATTTAAATGTAAATCTCTGCCTATATACACTTATATAAAGGAACAACGAATTTTTGTTACGGTCTTAATGGTCAGATTCAAACTTTGGGCTAAAAATCCTCCAGGGACGCGGTTTTAAACTCCCAACTCGCGATACATCTGCATCTATTTTTCGTAGTAAAAACATGCGTTCTTTGTAGTCAAACGTAGTAAAAAAAAGTCACGTGCTTATACCTCATTCATGCCATTGGCCGGAATATACAATTGTATTATGAGTAACTAGTGATCATGTGATTTTGTGTTTACTTCCAAATATGGTGATAGTTTGCTTGCCATTTCTTCGGAGAAATTGATTTATTTGAAAATATTTAGACTCCAAAATAATGTATATATACTCGACAATTACTTGAAACATCATCTAATAAATTTGTGTTGAAATTATAATTGATGTTGACCAGGAAATGTACCAGGCTAAATTTTGGTTGAATAATGCATGGAAAGTGACTTATTCAAACACTCTGGATATCGAATTTTTAATCATTAATTTCTTTTGAACTCGGGACTTTTTGGGTGTGTAATTAGGGGAAAGTTGATAACTTTTTATAATATATGTACCCTAATTTTCTTTTGTTGATTTACGGACCCTGAAAGATACGGATTATGCGGCTTTAACTTTTCCACTTTGTGGAAAATCCTTCAAATCGGATTTATCTCCCTTGATTAAAATGACAAACCATGTACCTTTGCTATGTTATAAAGGTTTTTTTTTATATTTTTTTTAAATTCAATAATGAATGCAGATCAAATATATTAATCAAATATGTGTATTAATTTAATTTGAAACATGTTTGTTTTGCTGAAAATTTGCAAAAAAAAAAAAAATAATATCAATACAAAATATTCATGATTGTAATTTGATTGTTGTTGTTTTTGTACTTGCTGTAAAATGAGAAAAACCTGTTGTGGAGAAGAAGTTTGTTAAAATTTGAATTTTTTACAAATGGATGAGAGTTGAGAATGTCTAACAGTCACCTGAATTCCGATATGCACAGTTATGAATAATGTTTTGCTTTTAAACAAACAAATAAATATGTCTCCTATATAAACTATGATAAAAGCCCTATCCCCTGGGGAAAATTCCGAGACCCCAGGGCCATGAAATTCACAATATTGGTAGTGGGCCTTGAGACCTGCCATGTAAGAACATAAGCCCGTGTTTCTTAGTATATGTGTACATATGTATTAGATTCCCAAAAAGCTACATGTAAGTGGGCTATGCGGAAGCTTATAACTATTTGTTTGGAAATAATATGGAAAATAAACTATGATATGATAGTATTGCTAACAATTTCAAATGGTGGAAATGAAACCACGATCCGCGGGGGATTTTCCCAATAATGGCACAAAACACGCGTTCTTTGTAGTCAAACGTAGTAAAACAAGTCACGTGATTATACCTCATTCATGCCATTGGCCGAAATAAATATGGAATTGTATTAGTGGGTAACTAGTGGTCACATGAGTGTGTGTTTACTTCCAAATAGAGTGATTTCTCTGACCTGGTATTTATACATAATTAGGCCTTTTGAAGAAGATCTTATTTTCTCTGTGTTATATGTACATGTATATGTTCTGAAACCTAAAGCAGGTAATAATATATATAAATATAAATTTAGAATTCTACGAATTTAGCCGGGAGTAGCCGATCTTCGCTGATCCTAGATTAGACGGTTAGACCTATTGAATTGGTCAATTCGCATTATATCATTTATTTACAAAACGTGAAAATGACAGTTTTATAACTCATTTCAGATCATTATTTATAGTAAAATAATACATATGTGCAAGTCAAAATGATATGCATGCAATATTAATAACATTTTGGAGTCTAAATATTTTCAAATAAATCAATTTCTCCGAAGAAATGGCAAGCAAACTATTACCATATTTGGAAGTAAACACACAATCACGTGATCACTAGTTACCCATAATACTATTGTATATTCCGGCCAATGGCATGAATGAGGTATAAGCACGTGACATTTTTTACTACGTTTTTACTACAAAAAATAGATGCAGATATATCCCGAATTTGGAGATAAAACCGCGTCTCGCGGGAGGATTTTTAGCCCAAAGGTTGAATCTGGCCATTAAGACCGTAACAAAAATTCGTTGTGCCTTTATTTATGTATATATATATGGACAGAGCAAGCTAACAAAGCTGGTTTCCAAATGGGTATTGCGTATCTGTACTGTGACCTTTTTGGCTTTTAAATTACGTAACTGGTATTTTTTGTGATTCAAAACAATGAAATCTTGAAAAAATAATTGTAATATAGTATAGTACGGTATGTACCACATGGACTTAGTACGAATGCTACATCTGTAATCCACAAAGCACACACACAGCTTTTAAACGAATTTTCAACCCACGGTTATATATATTAATAGATGATTATGGCCAAGAGGATGGAAATTCGTTGTACAAAGCAGAGTCCTTTTGCACTCTAACTTCCTCAGCTCGGACTAACAGCTACAATGTGTACGTACACGCAGGCTACAGCTGCATGGCCGGGATATGCAGGATCACAATTTTTAATTTTGTAATCAAATATATAAAAAAAATTCTGAATTAACAAAATCAACGTCGAACTCTGCTGTATGGCGCCTTGCTGCATATACACAGTGCCCTATGAAAGGATGGCCTTTGAATTCCACATTCATGACCAGATGTCGACATCTTTTAGTTTAGATGTCGACATCAATAACTGACAAGTCGGTGTCACACCCGAGCATAAACACGATTAATCGCCGAGTTACCGACTTTCTACATAATTATCTTGGAATCATTATGTGGGCAGGTTCATGTGGTAAGTCGACATATTCTTCTGTTTATGTCGACATCTTCCGATATGATGTCGACTTAATGCCTTAATTATGTCGACATCATTAAGTCGTAAGTCGGCAACTCGATGGCAGAAATATGCCACCATTATGGTCTATGGTACAAGCACTGACTTCAGTTTTCTATATTCAAAGATAGTGGCTATTTCATATGATTTGCGCATGAGTAACAGGAAGGCGACAAGTCGACAACTCGACACACGACAAGTCGACAAAACAAAAACTCGACAACACGACAAGTCGACATTTTACCGCGACAACACGATATTCTGTACGCGCTAATTAGCGTGTTTGAAATGTCGACTTGTCGTGTTGTCGACTTGTCATCTTGTCGTGTTGTCGACTTGTCGCGGTTCGAAAACGCGACAAGTCGACATTTTAACTGTTAAATCTCGGGTTGTCGCAGTTTGAGACCGCGACAACTCGACAAGGCGACAACACGACAAGGCGACAACACAACAACACGAGATGGCCGTAATCAGCCACCATATATAACGGTACACTGTGGTTGACTGTGTGGCTTTGAAGTTGGGCGTCGCTCTTTCTGTAGTCTTCAAAGGAAACATTTGCTGGTCTGTGATTGGTCAAATGTTTTCCGCTGAGCTGCCTTCATTTTCACTATGAGATAGTCCAGGGGTGTAGAGATCGTAAGTGATCGGAACCCCTGGAGTATCGAGGATGCTCCTTGACTATCTTATTGTAAAACTGGAGGCAACAGAACAGAACAGGTAATTGAGACCTTTGATATATACACAAAAGAGCCATATAACCGTACAATGTGGTTGACTGTGTGTCTTTGAAGTGGAGCGTTGCTCTCTCTCTCTCTCTCTCTCTCTCTCTCTCTCTCTCTCTCTCTCTCTCTCTCTCTCTCTCTCTCTGTAGTCTTCAAATTTTTGCATGTTCAGTTCAGATTTGTTCCCCTGAGCTGCCTGCAGTTTTACTATAAGACAGTCCAGGGGTGTAGAAATCGTAAGTGATCGGAACCCCTTGAGTACTGAGGATGATTTGAATCATTCGAGATTACTATATATGTAAAGCGTTTCATAATGGCAGCCTAGATACGAGTCGTTATGGTATTCATAATTATGTTTTCTAACCCGTACGTATATAAGAGCAAATTTTCAGCATTCCTCAGTATTAATTAGACATTTGTCTTAGTTTAAAAGAAGAACCCACGCAAAGCTAAACTTTGATACTTAAATTCCATCGGGAAAAATAAACACACAAAAAAATTAAACAAAGCAAAACCAAAATGTGAAACAGCCACTAAACTTTCTTCATTAATTCCGACATTTTTGTTTTCTTTACAGTTCAATCAAAGTAAAAAAAAAAAAAAAAAAAAAAAAAAAACATTGAGTGATGTGCACCATATCCTGCTGTTAGAGATTAAATCTCGAGGTATTCCAACTTTTATCATCATACAATCTGTATAACCAGGTGGGCGGCGTTCGTCCTCACATGCTGCACGGCTAATGAGTGCACCTCCCTCCCCTCTCTCTCTTTGTGAACAGTGAATTTGATAGACGTTCTACAGGACGTGGGATATCGAGTTGAATCTGATTACACAAGACATACAGTAAATTAACCATCTGTACCAATAGAATCTCCGACGAAGATTAAAGCGTCTTTTTAGATGCACTTGTATAAATAATCTCAAATATGAAGAACATATCAAGCAGTGCATGGTATACAGGAAACACAAGGATTCCATTCCTTCAAACATATTACCTTCAATGAGAGCGGGACTGAGTGCAAAATTTAAAACTCAAATAGAAGATTTGTAGCTTAACAGAGTTTTAACGGAAATAGTTTATCTACTTGTACACCAAAAATATAAAGTAACTCTTTTGAACATTATGTACGAAACCTATGTTCAAAATTTCCAAAAAAAAACATGATCGGTAAAGTTGTCAACTGAATGGTTAATTATCGTGGGATAGTTTTTTCAAGAAAAGTCATATATCTTTACATTGCTCATATAATGACAAATCAAAGATTGCAAAGTATTATATTTCTTTTGACATGTTATGTTTTCATTAATAGATTGAATTCTTGATAATTTGTGCAGTGAAATGTTATTATTCAGTGCATATAAAAAAACAATATGTAATATAAAACCCCAAACGGAGGGGTTCTACTATAGAAAATTTTAAGCCAAACAGAGTTTGAACGGACATAACGCACAATGTTCGGTCACTTTTACGTCACGCCGGAATTTCATTAGAAAAAGCGTTGAACAGTAAAATAATATAAGCGCGATACTATTTTTTAAAATTGAAAAACAGAAAGGATATATTTATTCAATTACGGGAGGACTTTTATCAAAATATTTGTAATATTTATTTTTCTATTGATGTGTTTTTGTTGAGAAAATGACGTTTTTTGGCGCGACAGATGTAACACGCACCTGTATGCGGTTTCAGTTAAAGTGTCACTGTGGTCATACTGAACACCACATGGCGGTAAAATTTGACAAAGAGATTCCCCAAAAACGAACTATCATGATGTCATTTCGTTATAATGAATTGTGACGTCATACTTCAAAATGGTGGACTTTGTTTGTAGACTTGCCGATCGACAGATCCGAAGAGAAAAGATAAAAAAGTGAAAAAACACAAATACACACAGTACAAAACGGTACTAATACATGAGATAGAGACATGAATTGTTAATATAAAAATACGTTTTTCTTCTATTTTAATAACATGTCAGAAAATATAGACTGCGACGTCGTTCTACTTTTTTATCGAACAAAACCTTTGTCTTGCAGAAATGACACAAAATGAAATTTTTAGATTGACTGTTCTGTCACGCAAGTTCACGACGTTGAAAAATGACTTTATATTAGGAAGTATGTTTTCTATTCAGAATAAAAAAAATACGTTTTTGCTCAAATATACGTGTGCGAAATCTCTACTGAAAATTCAAAAAAGTATTCGAAAAATTGCGTTTTTTCTTTGTCTTGCAGGTTTGCCGAATGTCGGAAATGACGTCAATTGCGCTCGTCATGTTATAAGATAATGACGTCTTTTACATTCAATAACGTTACATAAAAGTGACCGAACATTGTGCGCGACGTCTTAACGTTTTAACGGAAGTAGTTCACATACTTCCATTTCTTGTACACCAAAAAAAACAATGATAATGCTAATAAACTAACAATGGAAAATTAGCAAAGGAAAAGCTGTATAATTTTGAAAGCTTCTACGAATATTCTTCCCATAACGAAATCATAATTTATTATATTATTGAAATTAGAAACAAGTATGTTTGGAATCCCGTCCACAATAAAAGTATAGGGAATCATAAATCCAGGAGCTAAAGTAGAGAAGTTATTGCTTCTGCATTGAAGTTACCAATTTTATGTCAACCGTTAGAAGTCACATGACAATTTATTAAGCATTGAACGTCTTTCAGTTGGCATTCATGTTGCCAACATGAATGCCAACTGGACAGAGGCAAATTCCATAAACGCGCTAGCGCTTCATCTTGAATGCCAACTGAAAGACGCACGTTCAATGCTTAATTTAAATTTGCTTACAATTTTATGATGAAATCCCAATGAATTTTGCATTTTTAATGAATTTATCATTCGTTATCGTCATGGATGAAACAGCCATTTGAACAGCTGTTTTCCGTGAACGCTAGCACTCAATTGTGACGTCACAATGCTAATGACGTCATAATAAGCACTTAAAGTTTATAGACAATATGAATGCAAACTGCGCTTGGTAAGGTTACATAGTGGGGCTGCAGTGAAAATGTAAATATAGAAGCATAAATTACTTCTTGTGACATGATAACCCTATCAGATCATAATGACAAAAAAACTTTCTCTAAGTTGTTCTATTAAGATGTATTTTCCTTCTGGAACCAAATGTATGCTAAATGCATTTCTGAATTTAAAATGTTGACGCATGTTTTCGATGATTTTAAATCACAATATGCAGTAGCTCTATTAGCGAGCAGATGGCTGAAGTGCTTTAGCATTTGTCAGATGGGCATAATAGCCCAGATAATACAGTATGAATGCCACATGGGCACGCATTCCTGATGGCCTTTTGTCAGCAGGACATATGCAATAGTAGGTCGTCACAGGGTCATCAATTGCATCATGATTAAACTAGATCCAGACAATAAACTTAGTTTGAGACTTATGGCGAGAGTGCATTTGACCTCAGATGACGTTGTTTGCATGTTCGTACACCCATATCTCATAATCATAATTGTTTGTCCGGGGTTCTGTAATGTAACCTGGTGCAAGTTTCAGCTGATAGGTTCCGCAAGCCAGAGTTTTTAGGTTATCCAAATCTTGCTTTGGAAAAGAAATTTCTGAAGCTTCAAGCTTCTGCCGTTCGCTCTTTGCTCTTCGAGACATATTTGGATCATCTGCAACACGCTTGGCCAATTCATTTTCACCATTTGACAATGATGTCTACATCTTCAACTTAGTAATGCATACATGAATCCTTTACCAATGTCAGATTTTGTCTATAATTTTGACAAAAGTTTATTTGTTGACTGTTCTAAAACATTATTATTGCTTTTCTGGTGTACAAGAACCGGAGGTAAGTAAACAACTTCCGCTAAACCTCTGTTTGGCTTTAAATCTTCTATAGAAGAACACTATCTTTTGGGGTTTTAGATAACATTTTCCCCCTTAAATTCACTGAAAAATAACATTTCAGTGCCCAAAGTTATCAAGAATTCATTCTATTAATGAAAACCTATCATTTTAATAGAAATATAATACTAATAATGCGATTTGTCATTATATGAGCAATATAAGGATATGTGATTTTTCTTGAAAAAAAACTATCCTACGGTGATTAACCATTCAGTTGACAACTTTACTGGTCATGGATTTTTTGGAAATTTTGAACATAGGTTTCTTACATAATGTTCAAAACAGTTACTTTATATTTTTGGTGTACAAAGTCGGAAGTAGGTAAACTACTTCCGTTAAAACTCGGTTAAGCTACAAATCGTCTATAGAAGTACCCTATCTTTTGGGGTTTAAGATTAAATTTTTAATTTTGGATTTTTAATGCGCTAAATAATAACATTTCAGTGCCTAATATTCTCAGAAAATCATTCCATTAATAAAAACATATCATTAGATGACAACTTTACCGGTCATGGTTTTTTTTGAAATTTTGAATATCGTTTTCTAACATTATGTGCTAGAAAATAACTAAATATTATTGGTGTATAAGAACTGGAAGTGGGTGTACCATGTTGGTGAAAATTTGATATTGCTAAAAATAGACCTCCAAATTTGGCTATTTTTTTGGTTTCAAGAAACTTTAAAAAAATATTTCAAATTTTTAAGTTACATATGTTCAGTCAAAATTTCCGGAAATGTATACTTTTGAGAACATGATATCGGTTTTTGAAATTGAACATTAATTTGATATAGTTTTGGACCTAAAAGGGAACCCTAGTGTACACCTCGGGATGGCAACATTAAACCATCCCTAGCACAGGCCCCTGGGGCCTTTTGAATTTTTTAAAGGTATCTTACAGGTTCACTGTCTTAGTACTACAAAATGCACCTGGGTTATGTTAAATTGGTTCGTGGGCAAAATTCAATGGTAGGTGGAACAGGTCCTTTCACCGAAAGAATCAGAATTCGGATATCTTTTTTACATTCTGTATATTTGAAAATTATTTTCTTTGTGTTTGTATATAAACGTCCTCGGGAAAAAAGTTCATCTAATCGGGTTTGTCCCAACACCTCGTGAAAGAGTTTTGACTGAGGCATGAAACGACTGTATAATATTGTACTTTCTCGTAATGACAACACTTTAAACTCGTATAATAACTTTTACAAACCATGGTCAATTAGTTTTCGAGAGCCAATCAACGCCGAGAAAACAAATGCACTACACACATACTAACATGGCGGCTAGAGACACACTTTTTTAAATCGGAAATTTCAAGGTATTGAGCAAATGGATGGTATATATCTAGGACTTTCATTTTGATAAAGTTGAAGTGTTAGCATGCAGTGGATTTTTGAGCTACCCATTAGAACCCTGGCGTGTTTATCAGAGGACATCAAGGTGTCCGACATGTTGCAATCTGGCTGTTTACCGATGTTTCTGGATACCTATATAGCTAGTGACGTTTACACGGCATGATATATATTGTATCATACACCAAATTAAAGATAAATTTTCTGGCTGTCGATTGCGAGTATTCCCATTGTCACACCTTATACGGTTTGTTGAAAATTATACTTTTGTTCTGCTACTGAGTAGTGTTATATGGCCGGCCGAGTTATAGACCTTTAAACAGTATTACATGTCTATAGAGCCAAAAGCCTGTACTATAATGTAATATACAACTATTATAGTAGAGTAATATGATTGCTACGCCGGTTAACCGACGTAGCAGTTAGCTATTTACATCCCCACGACACTTCTATAAAGGAAAAACGAAACACAACCCCCCCCCCCCCCCCGAGTCGGGAACCACTATATGCATTCCATAACTGTATGGTTTAAGTAATAAGGGTTTAACGTACCTTCACGAATAATATAACTTCGGGTACGTGAAAAGATTTGGAAATAGTGTAGGTAGAGTAAAAGTACACAGAGAAAGTAGAGAGTGGGAGGTATAAATAGAAATTGTATGTATTTGCAGATATTTTTTGTAGTAAAAATGTAGTAAGACAAGTCACGTGCTTATACCTCATTCATGCCATTGGCCGAAATATAGAAATTAATTATGGCTAACTAGTGATCACGTGATTGTGTGTTTACTTCCAAATATAGTGATAGCTTGCTTGCCATTTCTTCGGAAAAATTGATTTATTTGAAAATATTTAGACTCCAAAATATTATCATATACTGCATGTGTATCAATTTGACTTGCTCATATGTAGTGTTTTACTATAAATAATGGACTGAAATGAGCTAATAAGCTTTCATTTCTACGTTTTATCTATAAATGAAATAATGGGATTTGACAAATTCAATCGGCCTAACCATCTAATCTAAGATCAGCGAAGATCGGCTACTCCCGGCTAAATTCGTAGAATTCTTGATTTATATATGCATCTGCTTTAGGTTTCAGAACAGATTAATGTAACAGAAGGAAAATAAAATATCCGTCAAAAGGCCAAATTACATGTATATGTACTAAATATCATGTCAGAGAAATCGCTATATTTGGAAGTAAACATACAATCACATGATCACTAGTTACCCGTAACACAATTCCATATTTTCGACCAATGGCATGAATGAGGTATACGCATGTGACCTGTTTTACTACGTTTTACTACAGAGAGCGCGTGTTTTGTACCATTATGGTCCCCGCGGATCGTGGTTTTATTTCCAACATTTGAAATTGCTAAGCAATATTATCATATCGTTGTTTAATATCCATATTCTAACCAAATGGTAAGCTTCCACGTAGCCCACTTAGATTTTTGGGAAGCTTATTAACACATTTGTATGGGAGTTATTCCCCTTCCTACAATGACCAAACACAAAAATGTCAAAATTACCTGTGGAAATTTTATGCATTGGTTGAAACTTATGGAAACTCAAAATTGAATTTTGAAATCATGTTATCGAGAAATGTTAGAACACAATGAAGAATGGGGATATATATCAAAAATAAATTGTATAGAATAGGTTTATATTACCTTTGGCAAACAGATAATATAGATAGCAGCTAATGGATATTTATTAACAAGATTGTCTTGAACAGGTAAGAACATCTTCAAAAGGATTTCTTTACACGTGTCTTGACCACGATTTTTTTTATTTACAACATTATCTGAAGGCTCGCTAATTTTCCGAAAAATAAACTCAAGGTTACTTAAAGATGCTCCGCCGCCGACAGAGGATAAATGTTACTCATCATTTGAACAGCAATTGGTGTTTAATCATACATATATATGTCTAATCAACACACACAAAATAATGCATGCGCAGTCATAACATAATTTCATATAGAATATAGTGCCACGGATGCAATTATTTTATTTTTTTAATTTTTATCTTTAAGTAAAATTTAAAGTTCAAACTTTTCAATGATGATAATGGTGTAAGTAAGTTACTTTTGTAACTGAAGAAAATACTTAATCGCCTGCTCCCCGTTTTTGATAGAGAAAAAAAATACCATTTGTCAGCGGTGGGGCATCTTTACAGATTTCGTGCGTAGTCTATATTATTAACGGTTCAGATTTGCCGTCTGGCGCAGTTTTACACTTAGTTAACTAAACTTGAGCTAATTAGGACGACGGCGGGAAACATAATACGACCCGCGTTATAAAAATTGTAATTTGATTAAAAAAAAATGGCCTTTTATTTCGAATTATTAACATACTAGCTTTAAATTATGGCTATCTTATTATTATTCAAATTAAGTTGTTCAGACGTGATGGTAAGTGTAGTATTAACAGTAAGACAATCAATCTCGTTTTACAATTCCAGTTTAAAAATCAAAAGCCGTCTCGAAAAAGTAGTGAGCTTTTAAGAGTTTTTCAGGGTAAGCTTTTGAAGTAGTAATTACGAGTTAAACTAATAGAATGTTAAACTCAATTTACCTATAGGAACAAACACATCGTTTGAGCTTTACACAGAATAAAAAGACCGAATGGCCATCGTGAGATTTTTAGTAAGCAGAAAGCCCATTTTTTATTATAAGCATAAAAAAAACTAAAAATGTTTATGTCCTAAAATTGGTGAAGTCAATCTAGAGAATTATATGCAGGCTTCACATTTGTATAAAGAAATTCCCCAAAATGGGTTCGAGATTAATGGTTTAGGGGGTATCCGAATGTGCGTCGAAGATGGAAAAACTCAATACTGTAGCAGCAGAAATCGGTACCAGGTAAGATTGCTCAAAAGTTTAATGTTATACCTATGTCGAAATAGGCTCAGTTCCGCTATCAAGGCAGTGATGATTGGTTTTAAACTGTGTTCAAGAAAAAAGAAAAGACAATTCTCTTAGAGGGGGTGTAATTTTGGGTTAAAATCTCTTTTTCTTTTCTTTTTTTTCTTTCTTTTTTTTTACGTTGTTGACTGATGTGTAAACTAAGCATGTACACAAAAAAAAACCAGTTTACTCACCGGTAAACATTAAAAAAACTGTTCTTATATTTACATGTCGACCGATCATTTCTTTTTAATTAAATGTTCAAAGCTGTTTGTGTTGCTGCTCAACCGTCGTCGTCATCAGCCAGGTCCATCCATCTTCGACAGTTTCAACCCTTATCCTGGAACTCTCTTCGGATGAAACAGTGACAATAGTAAATATATAAAAATAAAATAAAAGTTTGTTTTTCAACGTTATAATATTGCTGTAACAGCAGGTCAACTGATGGAATCCCGGAACTTCTGGCTTTAATTTAAGAAGAAATGTTGTCAAATTCAGAGATTACACAAAATATAGTTCCACAATATCTTTATCTTTTTTCATCCCATTTATACAATATCTGTTAAAATATATTATTTTCTGATACCCAATTTCAACATATAGCTTGAACGGAAATATAGTTGTTATACGGGATAAAGAGTTCAAAAAAGCAAATGGGATGTTGGATGGCCTTCTGAAACAGCGGGTGAAATCTGGCAAACTCATCCTACAAAACACAAAACTATCATAGAGAAATCACATATAAATAACATTGCAACTTACCTTTAGTGGCACAAAATCCCATTATCCTACGTCAAAATGTGTGTCCACTTTGTCTCTCGCGGAATAGAATTACATTATCAGCTGAAGACACATTCACTTACTTTTCACAAAAGCGAAACGTACGATGGCGTGTATGTTACTTTCAATCATTCTACAAAAAAGAGGGAAAACAAAATAAAAAACAAAAACATAATGAGATAAAAACGGTATAAAGCTAGTATATTAATAATCCGAAATAAAAGGCCAAAATAAATTCAAAGTAAAATCAAAATCATTTCTATGGAATATATATTCAGCCACTATAGGGCCTTCTTCAGTCCAAAATAACACTAAAAAAGAAAACTATCAATGAGTTATAAATGTTGAAATTGTTGTCAAAAATCGGACACAGCCGGAGGTCGATGTGTAAACTCTTTAATTACACAATATCAGAAAAATACCGTTGAATCACCACATACTGATCGAGTCTGATATACAAGAAAAGCCCTTTCCAAAAGAATATTTTCAATGTGATATAGACTAACAATTTAACAACACATGACAGAGGTCGATGTCCTTCCACAATCGCTGATTCGGAACCGCATCACTACTATTGTAGGAACATCAAGAGATACAATGTTTAAATATTTTTAAAGTGTATATTCTTTATAGATTTATACGTATTATCGCTAAAATAAAGTTCGATGTGGCATTTTTTTTTTTATATTTTACTTATGATAACACCTATGCTGTCTGTAAACTACAAACATGTATCGCTGTTCCAGTATTTGGAACTGCTGACGTCAGCGATACGCCAGCGATGTGATGAGCGGCAAATTTAAACACATTATCAGCCATGTTTCTTCAAAAACATAGTTGAATGTAAATATAAGTAATAAACTGTTACCAATATGTAGCATATAGTCAATATGAATACAATTTGGGTGACAGATAAATAATCATTTCGCCAATTAGGGCGACATTTAATATCTGTCACCTGAATTGTATGCATTTCAATGCTTAAAGGCCCACTACCATTCCGGAGCAAAATATAGAGGTTTCTCAAAAAACCTTAATAACATCAGAAAATAAATGCCGATGGCCTAAGATCAGGTTACAACACCAATATATGCAAGATTTCCTGCGTATTATACGAAAAACGTTGAGAGTCATTTGCTATTTTGCCGTCTGGCGCGGTAATAAGGACGACGGCGGGAAACATATGACGACCTGCGTTATAAAAATAACATTTTATTTCTTTTAATTATATTGTTCAGAAGGTGATAATTAATGAAGTACTAACGGTAATTTTACTTTCCCATTTTGAAAATTAAAAGCCGTGTCGGAAAGGTAGTGGGCCTTTCAGTATACGATGATAAATGTTTAGAAGCGGAGACATACATTGTATTTATGTATGTATAGTAATACGTATACGTATATGTAGGCATAACTATAATGCACGGACAAAAGTCTGTCTACATGATAATTTTGCAAATTTTGAATAAAACTCAACTGAATTATGCTGATACCCAACTTAGTTTAAAAGATGGTTTTAACGTTCTATATGTAAAAGTATATATACGAACAATGTACGCACGTTTAACATTTTGTCCAGCTCCCACGGCCCTGGGATGGTCACCCCTAACATTCGTGCAATTTTGAATTCTCAACTTAAAAGGATGCTTTATTTACAATAATATGCACTTTAATGCGACGCTCAACAACTCGACGGCAACGCTCGACAAATCGACGTCGATAATATCGCTTTATCGACGTCAAGTTTAAGAGCGTCGCCGTCGAATTGTCGCGATCTCGCGTTGTTGACCTAAGTTTACAGAGCGAGATTGCGATATTATACAAATATTGACTTTATGTATGTTTAACAATTCCTCGTATTAACCTACAAAAGGTCAATAATTGTTTTGTACCGGATTTGCAATGTCAACCTCTGAACAGGTGTTCATCGGTCTCAGGTTGACATTGCATTTTGTCAAGACCTGTCTGGGCGGTCTAGACCAATCAGAAAACGGCAAAACTCAGAGTCATATAACAATACTACATGTAAATGGCACTAACGGGCCACCATAAAAATTACATTTGTGTGTTCATTGTTAAATAATTAATTTTTCTTTGTTTTCATACCAAATCTGGCTTTCTGATTGGCCAATATTTTTTTTGCATACCACTATGAAAAAAAAAATCCGAGAATGGCGCGAAACCCCGACGTTTTCGTGACGTCACAATAGAGACATTGACGTTGCGTATTGATTCGGAAAAAAAGAATCCCTTGAAAAACCACTATAATGTTACATTAAAACATACTTCATTTTATCAAATAGAGAATAAAATTAATTATAAGTATTGATGTCACTATTTTTTAATTTTATCGGGGTATGAAAAAACGCGGATTCTCACAAAAGTTTGCAAACAATTTTTTTTCATACCCCGATAAAATTAAATAATAGTGACATCAATGCTTAAGTGATAAAAATGTATGACAACTCATGTGTACATTTGTATCTTATAACACCTTCACACACCGTATAAAGATTTATATTATATTATGGTAATCTGAAATTAAAAGTTTGTTAGAAATGTTACGTTCATGTGTCTTCTTTGATAGTTCCAGAACATGAAGTGTGGTGTTTGAAATGTATTGTACGTTATAAGATACAGCAGTTCCTTTGTACAAAGAACGTCAATGACATATCCTTTTGTCTGAATACTTTTAATGCATTCAACAGACCATAAAACCTTATCATTGAACTAACGAGGTAACACGAATCATATCACAGTTACAGAAGATACGGGATATCGATGTTAACCTAGTAAACATTACATGCCGTGCGAGTTAAAGCATGGATTATCAAATTCCATTACATGCTTCCTTCTATGAATAAAATATTTATGAAATGGAAGCAATCTCTAAGAATACAACGTCAAACGTTTAGCAGTAAAAGCAGGAAGTAATCGATAGACAAAAGAGTTTATTATTCATAATGTGAACGGATTTCACTAGCACGTATTCAAAGTAGCAAACCTATAACTTAACTGAGACCCAAGAATCCACTTAATTACGATGATTACGTTTGTAAATATTCGAATGCGTTATTTTTTACAATGGCAATTCTGCCTTCAAAACTTCAATTCAAGCTTTATTAGGCAATAACTGAAAATGAGAGCATAGAAATAGAACAATAGAAATTGATAAAATATTAAATCAAAATTCAACTGTAGTGCAATTCATGGTGCCATATTATATACAAGAGGGTCATGGGTCTTAACGGTCATCTGATCATGGTACCATATTTTATACAAGAGGGTCATGGGCCTTAACGGTCACCTGATCATGGTACCATATTATATACAAGAGGGTCATGGGCCTTAACGGTCACCTGATCATGGTACCATATTATATACAAGAGGGTCATGGGCCTTAACGGTCACCTGATCATGGTACCATATTATATACAAGTGGGTCATGGGCCTTAACGGTCACCTGATCATGGTACCATATTATATACAAGTGGGTCATGGGCCTTAACGGTCACCTGATCATGGTACCATATTATATACAAGAGGGTCATGGGCCTTAACGGTCACCTGATCATGGTACCATATTATATACAAGAGGGTCGGGGGCCTTAACGGTCACCTGATCATGGTACCATATTATATACAAGAGGGTCATGGGCCTTAACGGTCACCTGATCATGGTACCATATTATATACAAGAGGGTCATGGGCCTTAACGGTCACCTGACCATGTTACCATATTATATACAAGAGGGTCGGGGGCCTTAACGGTCACCTGATCATGGTACCATATTATATACAAGTGGGTCATGGGCCTTAACGGTCACCTGATCATGGTACCATATTATATACAAGTGGGTCGGGGGCCTTAACGGTCACCTGATCATGGTACCATATTATATACAAGTGGGTCATGGCCTTAACGGTCACCTGATCATGGTACCATATTATATACAAGTGGGTCATGGGCCTTAACGGTCACCTGATCATGGTACCATATTATATATACAAGAGGGTCATGGGCCTTAACGGTCACCTGATCATGGTACCATATTATATACAAGAGGGTCATGGGCCTTAACGGTCACCTGACCATGTTACCATATTATATACAAGAGGGTCATGGGCCTTAACGGTCACCTGATCATGGTACCATATTATATACAAGTGGGTCGGGGCCTTAACGGTCACCTGATCATGGTACCATATTATATACAAGTGGGTCGGGGGCCTTAACGGTCACCTGATCATGGTACCATATTATATACAAGTGGGTCATGGGCCTTAACGGTCACCTGATCATGGTACCATATTATATACAAGAGGGTCGGGGGCCTTAACGGTCACCTGACCATGTTACCATATTATATACAAGTGGGTCATGGGCCTTAACGGTCACCTGATCATGGTACCATATTATATACAAGAGGGTCATGGGCCTTAACGGTCACCTAATCATGGTACCATATTATATACAAGAGGGTCATGGGCCTTAACGGTCACCTGACCATGTTACCATATTATATACAAGAGGGTCATGGGCCTTAACGGTCACCTGACCATGTTACCATATTATATACAAGAGGGTCATGGGCCTTAACGGTCACCTGACCATGTTACCATATTATATACAAGAGGGTCATGGGCCTTAACGGTCACCTGACCATGTTACCATATTATATACAAGGTACAAGAGGGTCATGGACTTTAACGGTCACCTGATCATGGTACCATATTATATACAAGAGGGTCATGGGCCTTAACGGTCACCTGACCATGTTACCATATTATATACAAGAGGGTCATGGACTTTAACGGTCACCTGATCATGGTACCATATTATATACAAGAGGGTCATGGGCCTTAACGGTCACCTGACCATGTTACCATATTATATACAAGAGGGTCATGGGCCTTAACGGTCACCTGACCATGTTACCATATTATATACAAGAGGGTCATGGGCCTTAACGGTCACCTGATCATGGTACCATATTATATACAAGAGGGTCATGGGCCTTAACGGTCACCTGACCATGTTACCATATTATATACAAGAGGGTCATGGGCCTTAACGGTCACCTGATCATGGTACCATATTATATACAAGATGGTCGGGGGCCTTAACGGTCACCTGATCATGGTACCATATTATATACAAGAGGGTCATGGGCCTTAACGGTCACCTGACCATGTTACCATATTATATACAAGAGGGTCATGGGCCTTAACGGTCACCTGATCATGTTACCATATTATATACAAGAGGGTCATGGGCCTTAACGGTCACCTGATCATGTTACCATATTATATACAAGAGGGTCGGGGGGCCTTAACGGTCACCTGATCATGGTACCATATTATATACAAGAGGGTCATGGGCCTTAACGGTCACCTGATCATGGTACCATATTATATACAAGAGGGTCGGGGCCTTAACGGTCACCTGAACATGTTACCATATTATATAGAAGAAGGTCATGGGCCTTAACGGTCACCTGATCATGGTACCATATTATATACAAGAGGGTCATGGGCCTTAACGGTCACCTGATCATGGTACCATATTATATACAAGAAGGTCATGGGCCTTAACGGTCACCTGATCATGGTACCATATTATATACAAGAAGGTCATGGGTCTTAACGGTCACCTGATCATGGTAGCATATTATATACAAGAAGGTCATGGGTCTTAACGGTCACCTGATCATGGTACCATATTATATACAAGAGGGTCATGGGCCTTAACGGTCACCTGATCATGGTACCATATTATATACAAGAGGGTCATGGACCTTAACGGTCACCTGACCATGTTACCATATTATATACAAGAGGGTCGGGGGCCTTAACGGTCACCTGATCATGGTACCATATTATATACAAGAGGGTCATGGGCCTTAACGGTCACCTGACCATGTTACCATATTATATACAAGAGGGTCGGGGGCCTTAACGGTCACCTGATCATGGTACCATATTATATACAAGAGGGTCATGGGCCTTAACGGTCACCTGATCATGGTACCATATTATATACAAGAGGGTCATGGGCCTTAACGGTCACCTGATCATGGTACCATATTATATACAAGAGGGTCATGGGCCTTAACGGTCACCTGATCATGGTACCATATTATATACAAGAGGGTCATGGGTGTTAACGGTCACTTGATCATGGTACCATATTATATACAAGAGGGTCATGGGCCTTAACGGTCACCTGACCATGTTACCATATTATATACAAGAGGGTCATGGGCCTTAACGGTCACCTGATCATGGTACCATATTATATACAAGAGGGTCATGGGCCTTAACGGTCACCTGATTATGGTACCATATTATATACAAGAGGGTCATGGGCCTTAAATGTCACCTGATCATGGTACCATATTATATTATATACCTGATCAAATGAAGCCAATTTTCAAACTTTCGTAATTTAGTCTGCATACAAATTTTATATTAAGGTCGATTGATATTTACTCAAGTTTACATGTTCACAGGAACCAATAATAACATCAAATAATAATTAACTTTATAAGGGGAAATACTGTAATCTATCAGTTACGATGGAATCAGAACATTTTTCATACTTGTTTTTTATGGTAGTCTGCGTACAATGTTTCACTAATTTTGGTGACTTTCGCTGAAAAACGTTACACACGTAAAGGACCTGAATTTCAAAACTCACTTTCATAACATTGTAAACATATAGAAATGCAAAGTGGCACTGGTACGAAGATCATTTGTATATCTCGACGAGTTAATGTTCAAAATATTATTTAAAGCTCTCATCAGACCATACCTGGAATATGCGCCAAGTGTATGGACCACATATGGAGTAGCAGACATCGACCTGATCGAGAGCGTTCAAAGAACATCAAAATTTATTATAGGACTAAATCTTCCAACTTTACAACATCGGAGAACTAGAGGGGTCATTATCAATGCTTTTAAAATAGTTTAAAAACATAATTATAGAGTTACTGAGATCTTTTTTCCAATGGACATGTCTTGTAGAATGAGAGGTCGTACTGAGAAAATGTTGAAGAAATGTTGTAATTTAGAGTTTAAAAATAATTTCTTCAGTAACAGAATAATAGATGTATGGGACCATTTGCTGCTACACGTTTTAGATGCAGATACAGTATACAGCTTTGAAGTAATGCTATATACACACTGGGAAAAAATATTCATTTTAAGGTTTAATATTTCATAAATTGAGGAAGCATAGCCATTGATATGTACTGAAAATCAATCATTTATGTATGTTCATGTATACATATTGATGGTATGGATATAGAGGTTTCAAGCCTGCATCAATTAATAAACCTAGAAAACATAATAAAATAATTATTAGTAAAAAGGGCAATAACATTGTAAGTTACAGTCGAATCAATTTTGCACTCTTACGAGATTTTTCCAATGTTAGTCTACATACAAAGTTTCGTTAAGCTCGGTTTAATTTACTCAATAATAATCATTATTGCAAAAAGCAATTACTCTATAAGGTACGGTCAAATCAGGTCAATTTTCGCACTCGTTCGAAATCTTTGCAACATTAGTCTCTTTGCAAAATTTCATTAAACTCAGTTCATATTTACTCAAGTTATCGTGTTCACAAGGAAATGTTAACGGACGACGGAAGGACGACGGACGACGTACGACGGACAAAAGACTATCGCAATAGGTCACCATAACCTACCGTATGATCAGGTGAACTAATAAGCTAAAATTATCAAATGTTAATTACAATGTAATATAAATAACGAATAGTTTAAAGATGCTCCACCGCCGACAGAGCATTAATGGCATTCATCATTAGAATAATAATTGGTGTTTAATCTTGTATATATAAGTCTAATTAACACGAAAAATAATAAAAGAAAATTAATTTGCCTTTGGTGCATGCGCAATCAGTACTTCATTCTGTATAGGATAAAATGGCACGGATTTTTTTCGGGATGCAATAAATTATTTTTTATATTTTCAACTTGAAGTAAAATTAAAAGCTCAAACTTTTCAATGGTGGTAAATGTGTAAAGTAAGTAACTTTTGTAACTAAAAAAACAACTAAATCGTCTGCTCCTGTTTTTGATAGTGAAAAAAATACCAATTGTCAGCGGTGGAGCATCTTTAAACAATAATATGGTAATAATATGGTATCAATACATATCAGTAATAAACTTAGTTTATACAATGCAATTAATTAGATATTTTCAATTTCTATAAATAATTTGAAAAACTACTTACCATATGTTTACCAATGTGTGTAACTTATAAACTAATTTCAATTATGTTTACTCAAATGTGTAGCTAATAAACTAAACTATCAATTGTTTACCAATATGGGTAGCTTGTGAACTCAAATATCAAATGTCAACCAATAAGTGTAGCCAATACATTAAACTATCACAATTATACCAATAAGCATAATAAATAAACTAAGCTAGCAATTGTTTCCAACATACAATGTATGTAACTTTTCAAATGCTTCTCAATATTTTATATCAGACAGTATATTGGAATTTCATAATGATGAACCAGTGACTTCAGAATATCTCTATAAATGCTACAAGTTGAGACATTTCTAGATCATTACTCCTTCCTCCTCTTTGATTATTATCACCGAATTTTTGTAAACGATGATTCTCTCATTGACAGTTCAAGTCATCATGCATTCCTACTTGAAGTTATTTAATTTTCGTTGGGGTAAATATCGCTATAAAATGATAAAATGTCGCTAGGCATCGCATTGTCCTGGTGTTGTTTTACAATATCGGGGCTACACGACGCGGAAACACTACTGCAAACCTGTCACTTCTAGAAATGTAGGCTGTTGGTAATCAATCAAATGGCAAAACGACTGTTTTACGCAACGCTGATTTCTCTTTTGCCCTTACAGATGCGCACGCATCCTAGCGCTGTTGTCGATGACTGTATAATACCGGGAAATACACCTGAAGCGCTGGTCTGCTCGGTCGCTGTGATTAATTTGTGACATTTCATCGTCCTGTCATCTATTCTCATATTTTCTTTCGTAATATCATTATGTACACATATGCCGAAGGTTAAATTTGTCAATAATATATTATAAGATTACTTAGGAGATCGATTGTCCACATTAATCATCTAATCGGAGAATGACTTAAGACTCGAGCAGCATTCAGTACATCCATAGCCGTAACATGCCTGCGACCTTTGTAATGGTAACACATACAAAATTGAACACTCTTCTATAAGAAGGCTTCCATCCATTACTTAATCTATATTGTCTGACACGCTGTCGGAAACTTCGACTCTAAATATGAAACAAATTCAATAAGTTACACTGGGCCTCAAACACACTTTATCAACGAACACATGCAAAGAAGAAGACGAAGCTAGGATTTGATACGGTGCCGCATTTTCGCCCGAAACTTAATTTACGTCATGCATACGATTTTATAATGATTTCAATTATAACTCTCAGCTGAACCGGATCTGGTCTTGGACGTGTAATTTGTGGGGTTGTGTAATTAATTGTTTTTCTGCGAAAGAAGCGTTTTATCTACGTTGTCAATTTCTTGTCGTGGACCAATTTTTATATAACATACTACGTTTTTTCTACACACAAACGACAACGTGGGCTGGCCGTCGTACCGTGCTGTAGTCCCGTCAACGTGTCGCGTGAGGATCAGGGGCGGCCACGATATAGTGACACCAATAAAGCTGTTTTAAATCTCAAAGTTGGATTACATTTGGGAAAGTGTGTGATATTGACAAATACTATCGACATTAATTTTGGAGTTTGTGATATGTGTGTGGTATAAGGAGTCGTGCTAGTTGTGGATTATACAGGTACAGCAATGTGGAACATCCGCCGGTATCTTACACAACTCATTCTCATCTTCATTACTGGTCTCCTACACCAAAGCTGGGCTGCAGATGGTAAGCATTTCTCTTTTATTTCTTTGTTGGAAACATAATTTTCGTTGAAATTGCAATTGTCATAACCTTCGAGGACACTGAATAAGTGCATCTATATATTATTTTGTATATACCTCGATACAAGTGAGTCTTTAGATCACCTAGTATTTTCCTCTGGTAAACATTTGATCATGTGTCAACAAATGTGGACGAAAATGAAATGATAGCGTAGGAATGTTCCTGCTCAGTAATGCTGTCGATTTTCAATAGACGTGAGGAAACATACTTCGTTGTGTAATTCAAACGATCTTGTGTCGATGTAGCAATTTTAAAACAATTTACTTGAGGAAGTCAATTTCTTTTGTTTTGTTTTAATGATTTTCAATTTAGAAAATGTCAGTTTTGGGAATTACAGGTATCATGGTAGCGTGTTGTTGGGCTGTTTTGTGGGAGAACAACATGCCGTCTGCGCTGACTCCGTCATGTTTTAATAGCGTGTGTGTACAGGCACTAGGTTACAATCTCCAGTCATTAAAGTCGGCAAAACGATTCTTTTTTGTCAATAAGAATGCAATTTTAACAGACGTGACACACCTTTGTCAATTAAAATAAATCTATATTAATCCTGCATAAATTAACTAGGAATTCTGTAGACAGAGGAAGGTTGACCTCATACAGAGGTCAAGTACATCACCTACCGTACGGTCTTGTTGACAGGAACATCGAGTCAACCCATATACATTATTGTACCTTACCGAGGACACATAACGTCAGTAATACGGACGGTACAGTCTACATAACTTAGGACACATAGCGTCAATAATACTGACGGTACAGTCTACCTAACTTAGGACACATAACGTCAATAATACTGACGGTACAGTCTATCTAACTTAGGACACATAACGCCAATAATACTGACGGTACAGTCTACCTAACTTAGGACACATAACGTCAATAATACTGACGGTATAGTCTACCTAACTTAGGACACATAACGTCAATAATACTGACGGTACAGTCTATCTAACTTAGGACACATAACGTCAATAATACTGACGGTACAGTCTATCTAACTTAGGACACATAGCGTCAATAATACTGACGGTACAGTCTATCTAACTTAGGACACATAGCGTCAATAATACTGACGGTACAGTCTATCTAACTTAGGACACATAACGCCAATAATACTGACGGTACAGTCTATCTAACTTAGGACACATAACGTCAATAATACTGACGGTACAGTCTATCTAACTTAGGACACATAACGTCAATAATACTGACGGTACAGTCTACCTAACATAGGACACATAACGCCAATAATACTGACGGTACAGTCTATCTAACTTAGGACACATAACGTCAATAATACTTGACGGTATAGTCTACCTAACTTAGGACACATAACGTCAATAATACTGACGGTATAGTCTACCTAACTTAGGACACATAACGCCAATAATACTGACGGTACAGTCTATCTAACTTAGGACACATAACGTTAGTAATACTGACGGTACAGTCTACCTAACTTAGGACACATAACGTCAATAATACTTGACGGTATAGTCTACCTAACTTAGGACACATAACGTCAATAATACTGACGGTACAGTCTATCTAACTTAGGACACATAACGTCAATAATACTGACGGTACAGTCTACCTAACTTAGGACACATAACGTCAATAATACTGACGGTACAGTCTACCTAACTACGTCAATAATACTTGACGGTATAGTCTACCTAACTTAGGACACATAACGTTAGTAATACTGACGGTATCGTCTCCCCAACTTAGGACATATAACGTCAGAAATAGTGACGGTACAGTCTACTTAAATTAGGACACATAACGTCAGTAAAAGTGACGGTATTCACCAGTTACTGAATCCTATCAAACGAAAATTTGCTTGAACCAAATAATTAGGAGTTGATACAAGGTCTGTGCTATCTATATGAATAGTGCAAACAAAGTATGTCATACATCTAGGAATCTTTTAGTCCCTTGATTAAGACACAAATTACAAACAATATGACAGGCTGGTCATGATCACAGAAGGTATACATAAAACACAAATAAGTGCATTCGTAGTTACGGAATGCAGATAAACTTGTATAAGAGAATACAATGTGCATAAATTATAACCTCTATATACGTAACATGATGATAGTATGCTGCACGCTTTCGTTCTTTATATCAGTATTGAAAAATATCTGGTAAATTAAGGTATCATGTGCTAATTGGTTTGGTTCTGAGGTCATTTAGTGATGCTTTGTGGGGGTGTCATTTGTTCTTAAAGTTTAAGGTCAAAATGACTGTGGGTTTAGGTAAAAGTCTCGCGCACTCTTTGCGACGTCCATGATGACGTCAGGTAGTTATCAAAATGTCATCGATTAATTAAGTCATGACTGCTGCAATAAGGCTAGTCTAAAATCATAATTGTACTTTTAAACAAAAATTAAATAATCATCACTAATTGCAACACGAAACAAAATCTCATATCGTAAAGCTTTAAGATGATACATGTATCATTAAAACAAAAATATAAAAAAACATAATCTATTGCAAAAAAATAGTCATCAAAATATAGCAAAACTACTCTATATCAACAAATAGCAGCACATGTACCTTATTGTTACAAAAACAATGTACCAGATATGTCAACAGTAGTCAGGGAATAATGGTTTCATGTTCTTAAATGACACTTTGATGACAGTATGAGGCATGCAGGGTAAACATCTAGAATTGTTTATTTGTGTGAATTCTTTGACCCCATAGAGTGTTAAGATGTCGATAACTCTCTTCGTATCCTTCCTTTCTCCTGGAATGAATGTCATTACTTCATTGAAAGTCTAAAACAAAAACATGGCTGTGATATTGTTAAAGAATACGGTAAAGTGATACAAAATCTACTATTGTCACTTACTAGTAACTAGGAATAGTTACATTTTCCTGTGGAATAGTTACATTTTCCTATAGAACAGTTACATTTGCCTGCAGATAGTTACATTTTCCTGTGAAATAGTTACATGTCCCTGTGGAATAGTTACATTTTCCTATAGAACAGTTACATTTGCCTGCAGATAGTTACATTTTCCTGTGAAATAGTTACATGTCCCTATGAAATAATTGAATTTTCCATTGGAATAGTCACATCATATTCCACAATTGAATGTGAATCTAATATCTGCTGAGCATTAAATAAAATTTAAATTCAAATAGACATTGAATCGAATAATTGCACTAAAGATCCACTATATCCATAATACATAAGTGAATCCACGTCTATTAAATTTAGAAAAGAGAACAAATGCGCACGAGAGTATTTGTGATGAACTATAAAATCCAGAATAAAAAGAGACAACAACTTTGTTTTCTTTTTAATCCCAGATGCATTCAGTTTCTGTATTCTTCTTTCCATTAGTATAAAATTTTCATCATTTTCTTAGTGACCGGTATTCAAAATCCCTAAGTGGAACAACAGTCAACTAATCAAGAAAAATGATTATATAGTATTTTTATGCTTAAAATATCTTGAAATAACAAAAAAGAAACACATTTTATTATAATTGTTATGTGTACAACTGTTCTTAAACCTTGCCGGAAATCGGTATCAAGACATTTTTATTTACCACATATTTGCACAATTTCATTCCTTAGCAACAGTTCTAGTGTGTTTCAAAGTTATCCTTACTTCGCAAAGAAATCGCTGTGTAGTTTTGAGTCTGGCTTGCGATTCTATTTATATAAACTATCTAGGATAATAATTCGTCTCTCTCAATTTCGTTCAGGTCCCAGTGTTGCTTGAAATGCGTTGCTCTAAATCACTCAAGCTTTACCTAACGAATTGCGACACCTTTGAAGTCAAACGTAAAGCTTTCTCCATGTAAGGAAATCCGTATTCATGATTCATGTAGAGCGATAGTCCTTATGTTGAACAATGGAAACTGAATAAATGTTTCAAAGATAGTATTACTTCCATAGTTTGGACCATTTCTCGGGTTTATGTGTTTTTTGTCCTACACTTAGTATCACAAAACATCCGGACAGGGTTCTATCATATAAGTAGTGCATTACCTTCGAAAAACCTGTATGCTATGCAGATTTGCTATTTCATGAAACCGATGGTATATAGTATCGTTATAATGATTTCCATTGGAATGGGAAACCATACATGAATTGGCATATCAGTTTGCCATGTTGCATTATACATGTATAATAAATCATATAAGGTACATATTGATTTTACATTGACCTACAAATGAATAATGTCATAGGATAATATGTTTGATTAATGAAATTTGTCACGATTAAATATTTCAAATGTAATATATTAAAATAAATGAGTGTGTAAGCCCATATTATGTGAATTGATTCAATATTTAGATGTGAAACATACACGTAAAACGCCCGAGGCTGTCATTTAACTAGCTAGAATCCATTTATCATGCCATGCTAATAAAACCGTATTTACTTTCTCGATCCTCTTTTGCTAGTTAATTGCACATTTCTAATGTTATTCGTTACAAAGTTTATAACAACAATACACATTTTACATTTATAAAATGAACGATATGTGCTTAAATTGTGATCACTTGAGGCGGAAACAACTCAATTTAAATCGTGTCTTATAAATATAGTCAGAGAAACATACATTATTATACATTATTAACTAGCCTTGATGGAGTACATTATCAGTGTACATACAAAAACACGATACAGTATTAACGAACCATGATGGAGTACATTATCAGTGTACATACAAAAACACGATACAGTATTAACGAACCATGATGGAGTACATTATCAGTGTACATACAAAAACACGATACAGTATTAACGAACCATGATGGAGTACATTATCAGTGTACATACAAAAACACGATACAGTATTAACGAACCATGATGGAGTACATTATCAGTGTACATACAAAAACACGATACAGTATTAACGAACCATGATGGAGTACATTATCAGTGTACATACAAAAACACGATACAGTATTAACGAACCATGATGGAGTACATTATCAGTGTACATACAAAAACACGATACAGTATTAACTAGCTGTGATGGTATACACTTGTAAACAGTGTTCATGCAAAAATACGGTACAGTATTAACTAGCTGTGATGGAATACACTTAAATTTCACATGCAAAAACACGTTACAGTATTAACTAGCTGTAATGGAGTATATTAAAAGAGTACTAGTCGTGTTACGAGTGCACAAGTTCAAAATAATCCAGTGATTTTTTTTTTTTTTTTGATTTTTTTTTTTTTTTTTTGATTTTTTTTTGTGATCCTTCTTTTAAGAAACGCGTTTTATGTTTGACCTTTTGTATATAGTTTTGTCACGTGGAAATCTATAAACACATAGGTATTAATTGATATTCTAGATACGTTTTGTCATTTAGAATTATTATCTGAACAAATTTCATAACACACCATACACAGGTTTACATACAGGTCTGCCTTCCTAAACCTCGCCTGTAAAGGCAAACAACAAAACAAACTGATTGACGTCCGTAGTGTTAGACGGCGGTAAGCGCCGTCGGCAATTTAAACCGTCTGGCATGAGCTGCCGTCCAGAACAAGTCCCGCACTCATATGTCAACGTTCCTCTCATTAGCCCAAACTAGTTTCTTTGAGTTTTGAAAGATGACTGATGATCTCAGAGCTAAAAAGTAAATAATGTCAAAGATCAAACTAGGTGTGTGATGGGGCTTATTTACCTGCTGATTTGGTAATGTTCACGACTTGGTGACGTCATATACATTTAGGACACCACATGATTATCATGTGACGCGGATTTCGTAAGTTGTGCAACGCACCAAGATGGAGGCGATGTTTTAGACGTGATGTTGCCTTCTTTCTTTGTCAGAACCTTGAATATATTCAAAGCTATAGATCAACAATTGAATTGCTGAAACAAAATCATGTATTTATAATTCATTTGAATTTGTTAAACTCATTTTTATTGGTTAGATCGTTGAGGTTATATTTGCATAGACTGAAAGAATAATACGTCAATTATTATGACATCATACATACAGAACGTTTTCGCAGGATATATTAAAAGCAGCACATTCATTTGCCAAACTGTACTATTGGATAATATCAATACGTCCCAACTCAGAAATCCCGGAATTGCACAGTGAGAATCAGCGTCAGCGCTTTAATATTACATCTGAGCCTGTTTACTCAGACATGTACTCTAAAACAGGATTTGTTTTTAACTCCATTCAGAAACATTTAATGACGAACATAACAAATGTAATTAATATCCGCCCAGTTTAAAAGGTGATCAAAAGTAAGATAATTTCTGGTAATACTAACTTAACAAAATTTTATGAGATTAAGAAGAACTACATACTTTACCTTCTTATTTATTTTAGTAAATACATAATCACAGGTTTCGTAACAAATGAAAAATAAAATTAGAATATTGTTCAACACATAGACTTTGTATTTATCAGAATATTGCTAATAAAAATAGAAGAGATCTCGTTGTATAAATCAGCTCTCGAGACGACAAGGTCGTCCACCTGTTTGCAGTTTGTGCCATCAGAAATGACAAAGGAAATGTGATTGATATACAAACAAGTGTATATAAATCTATATCATGTCATTGTTATGTGTATTATATGTACCGCTCTGTAAAAATATCCTCGAATGAATGTTTTATTTGTTTCTAGTTGATAAATTTGGGCTTTGATTGGATGATATTTCCATAACCGTAGCCTTTACAGTGAGCATTCGTGTTTAGTGTGTTGATCAACACAAACACCTTACAACTCGAGGTTTTCGTAACAAAGACATCTAGCTACTAGCGTTAATCATTTTACAGGCATAGTGTTATGAAAAACGTGTACATCAAACACTGGCCACCTTGTCCATTAACTGGAATTCATTTAAAGCTGTTTCACAAGTACTGGTTTTGGTAGTCTTTGTAAAAAATTGTTATGAAATATGATTCTGTGTGTTTGTGTAAATGAGGATAACTCGATTGTTCCAAACCAACAGTGACACTTTCAATCTAAATGCAATATGGAATGCCAAAATGTGTTAATTTACACGATTCTGTCAAAGCGTTCAGTCGTAATTGTTCAGCTCGAATTAAAAAAAAACTAATCAGTATTGTTGTGTAATGATTTTTTAATTGGTTTTTTTATCTTATTATTTTTATGTGACCAAACCGAGATAAAAACTATCACCTTATACCCCTAGCAATCAATATGAAGGTCATCTCTCTGTAACCATCAAAGTTAAGGTAATCTCCTTATAGCTATAGCAACTAAGGTGAAGGTCATCTCCTTGCAGCCATGGCAATCAAGGTGAAGGTCACCTCCTTATAGCACATAGCAATCAAGTTGAAGGTCACCTCCTTCTAGCAAATAACAATCAAGGTGAAGGGAATCTCCCTGTAACCATAGCAATTAAGGTGAAGGTCATATCCTTGTAGCCATAGCATTCAAGATGAATACAAAACATGTACATTGACATGAGTTCAGTGACAGATAAATGTGTAATTTTCGAGAACATCATTTCGTATTATTGTGAAATTGACACGTATATTTGTCAACCGAACCAGCAAAGCATTCTCTAATATATACCTCTTAGGTAAATTGAGGAAACTCAAGAATTCCCACTACGATTTACAACGACACTGAGCAGTGTCCTTGATGAACCCGTGAAGACTGTAGAAAGCACTGGTAAATTCGGTTACGATATGTCTTTAGTCATCAGCAGGTATTTTTTGTCAGTTTATGTGGAATTCATCTAAATTGGTTAGAAATTTACCTAGATTTGTTTGAAACTGAGGTGTTTTCTTATATTGATTCATACACATCTGGTTGATTTTGAATTTAGATATTTTATAAACCGTACATTTCTCGTTACGACCCTATCGATGACCACTTTTAAAGAATATGAGTATAGTTAGGTATTTCTACGCTAAATGAATCATAACAGAAGTTGGGCTTTATTTAAATAGACTTTTTTTTATTCGGGAAAACCTATTTCCATAGAAAAATTCTCAAAACACTACTTGATATTGCAACTTTGCGGACATTTTATTAATTCCAATACACATCTACTGCAATTAACGAACTAATTTTCCGTAAATGTTTTCATATGTAGTTTTTTATTAAAAAATGGTCGCCTTTCCATCGAAATTGACCGTATGTGTTAAATCTGTTTTTGTGTTCTTCAAAAGAGTTCTTAAAAACACACGGCAGAGGTAACGTTAGATACAAATGTACCAGGAATTGAAGATAGCCAATCATTCGCTTACTTTTCTTGAGCTTCGTTCGGTATACATGTGGCTTTGAATGATATATATCACTGAGGTTATTTCATTTCCTTTTTCAGTGTATATATACCCGGTCATACATCAGAGCAATTACAGCTAGGCCCTCAATTTGTCCTATTTCCTCTGAAGACCGATCAATTTACCAAAATCGTATTGTGCAGCGGTTTTGGAGGAATATATAGATTGTAAGGAAACTAATGTTAGAAGACATTTGTTATTTAAGTTATTTAAGTTGAATAACAAAGGTAAAACATGTAGAATGTTAACAGTAAGAGAAAATCAACATCGACCCAAACAAAGATTTATTAAATTGATAGCCATGGGCTTCATAAAAAGAGCGTCAAAGCATACCTCACTGATGACGGTTATCCATTGGCCACGTCTCTCTAAGAGGAAACACAAAATTAGATACTGATTTATGTTATTAGGTAGACCAAGTACACATGTACTTAAAAACCGTATTCGACCCAAGAAGTGCCCATGTCCCTATAAGCACCCCTTCCTATTTTTGGAGCCTCTGTTTGAATTGCCCAGGCATACATAAAGACCAAAACTACACAAAACTGTAGATTTGCAATAATTTCGTCTTATTAGCACGTTTTCATTGAGTTTATTTTTCATTTTTAAACGCCCTTGCCCCGATTTCTCGAAACAAAAGTGCAGACTTAAGTCTAAACTTAAGTTTTTCTCCTTATGTAACTTATATGAAAATTTATGCCTTAAGTCAGTTTTTGACTTAAATTTGTTTCGAGAAATCGGGGCCATGACGCTTATTGGGTCAAATACGTATGTGTAATTTAACATCACGATCACTTATAAAAGAGCTCGTCTAAATAATGCCGACGGGCCCTGTGACAGTATCGTTTTATAACCTACTTATAACGTAGGTGATCTCCAATATACCATAAAGTGTCATAGATTTGAAATACTTACATACATCACATCACATCACAAACATCGATACATATAAAACAAATTAAGCAAATGCTCAGCCTAAGACGACTTGTGAGACACTAAGTTTTGCAATAAGCGTCATCAATATCACTATAGAAAGAATGCTATTGCTTAATGTTACCACAAAAATATCCAATAAGTTAAAAAAATGTCCATTTCTATTCCAATGTTACCATTATTGCAATAGGCATCGTGATTTTAATTTCTATATTCTTAGTTGATGGAGCATCGTTTCTATGCCTAACCTGAAACATCGGTTTAATGCACATTTTATAACACTTCTGATTCGTTCTCATCTCCAGAAATTTACAGTCGTATATCATCATAAAGTATAACTTGATACATTTGTCTTGCAGTGCAGTAAAAACCTTTCGTGCGAGGCGTAACGCTAATTCACATTTCTGTATTTCGTACAACAATATGTTTCCTGGAATGCTATCAAACCATAGTGCATTTTACTATCGCTACAAAAAATTGTCTGCACGGAATCTTTTCTCTCGGTACAGCAGGCATGGGCAAAAGTTTCAAACATCAATCGTACATAGGTTATAGCATTTATGTATTATTGCGAGTTCTCAGTTTTCTTGTTTAAATGACATCGTGTCAGATAATCAATGCGTGTGTTTCCATTTCCCTTGTGACTTGTCATGCTAAATAAGTTGCCTCTAGCATGAAAACAATGCACGCAGTTATGAAGATCAAAATCCATAGAGACTTTCGTAATCGAAATACTGTTTGAGAACTGTGCCTTTACTTTTTGTCTTCAAAAAGAATCTTAAAATCATTTTTCAACAATGTATCTATTAAACTGATTTTTCTTTGCATTATCACATTACATGTATTTATATATTATCAACACCACACTGGCTACTATCCCCCTAATAAATGCACTTTGTTACTTTTTTGTAAACGATTGATAATAATTGCTAGGTATTTACCGAGTACATATGTTTATTAGTTTTTAGAGAATTCATGTGTTTGAATGAATGCGTATTTGAGTGAGAAATTGACAGGAAGATTACAATGTTTAATGTTTATTTCTGCCAAAAGGAATGCACTATTATTTTTTTCCGTATTGTTGTGAGGATAACATGTACATGTAAGATTAGAACTGTACTGAATATGTAACCCTCGTGAAATAAAATTTGATTTTTATTATTATTAATTTTAATTAACCTCATTTTGGGTTTAGTGCTGATGTATGGTTCCTGTTCAAAAGCAATAAAAATCTGTCTGTCAATCAATCTGGTAAAAAACACATCTTCAATACTCTTACGTTGATTGTGAGTGACGCTATGAGCGTATTGTACATTGTATGTCAACGAAAATACTTATGTCAACTCATCTCGTTATAAAACAATAAATTATCTGCTTGAACATTGCTGACCCCTACAGGGGTACATGTTCAGGGCCTCGTCAGTCACAAGTTGACTGATAAGATCAGTGATCAGTCAATTCATAATTTTACTCCAAAGAATTGGGCAGCATAACGTTACCCAGTATTATAGACAAATCTTAATGATCTTTAATGAAATTAATACCTTATATTTCTAGTAATTCGAAGTATAGGCTATTAAAGTTTTCTCAGAATTATTTTAAACACATCATAAATATTACGTACGTAATCAATGAATTATTTTACTGAAAATAACTTAAGAAAAATACTAACTTTTTATTTAAGCTTATAAAATTGAGGAAAGATACAAAACATAAAGATTTTTTTTGGTTATTGAAAAATGAGGCCAAAAATACGCGGAAATAGTCTATCTTTATTTTCTCTTCAAGACTATACACATTATGCTCTGTTTGTTGACAGAGTAAATTGCCTGTTTTGTTAAGTGAAACACCTGTAATTTACCTCAATTCATCCTGTATCATCTCCATATAGCTGACAGATATACACTTTACATCACATGTATTTTACGACGTGGCGCATAGCCAATGTTTTTACTCGGAATACAAGCCGGAGAAACAAACGAAGCATTGTTAGGTTGAAAACTGTCCAGAAAGACATGTTGTCTGTGATAAATACTTTTATTATTAAGGAATATAAATAATGACAAGTTGACAACACGTTTCGGTTTATTTTGGATCATTAAATAACTGGTACACGGTAGAACTGGATAGGACTGCAAGGTTCGCCGTAGATACCGTCATTAATAACGCTAAAATACCTGTTGTCGTATGCAGTACATATGTGGACATACATGAATGTATACATAGAGTCATTCGGTGCAAAACACATCGGAACTTCTTTTACTTCAGCAGGCATATTCATGTAGGCGTCATAACTAAAGGTAATGACGTTACGCAAGAAATAACACATCATTTACGCGAGGTCGACGGAACCTCGCTGAAACTTGGAATAATTCAAATATTCTATAGTTTACTACTCAAAACAATCAAATGCTTGACATGATAGAAAAAAAAAACCTAAATCAAACAGGATCTCCATCTTGTTGTTTTAAAAGATTATGATGCAGTAAGTGGTAAATAGCTAGAGTCACATCTGTGTGTCATCGTGCTAGAATCGTGTGATTTGTGGTCTGTCAGCACGTGGTCTGTATGATAATTGCCGCGCGGTACCAGTCACTTTACATTCGTAACATCATATTAAAACCAGCATATCCTGTTGTTTTCATTGTCATTATTATTGATTTATTTTTATTCAACTCATAGTTTAGGTCAATTTAATTAGTCACAAAGATTTGACATCGGTTAAGTACTTTTTTTGTTGTTGTTGATTTGATGTTAAGTGCTTTGAAGGTTAAGAATTCAGTACATTGTAGTGGTTGATGGTTTTTACCTCAGGTCATATCACTTACTCGGGTTGATAAATCATCGCATCTACCTGAAAACAGGTCGATAGGTTACGTAACAGTCTCTAATCACCTTGTGATATCGAAACAGTCCATATATACATATGTCTATTATACTTAATGCGTCTGTAGTACGAATAATGACAAATATCAATTTAATTTTTATATTCGATTGTTTTTTAACAAATGTCAAAAACAATCTCTAATGTGTATATTTATTACAAGAAAAGCATTGGTTAAAGAACGGCACCCTGAAGAATGCAGCGTTTGGGCAATGAAGGTCGCAAAGGGCGCCGAGTCAACATGTTTTATATTGAACGGTACATGACCATGTATTAGCTAATGGAAATAATGGATATTCATTTCTATTATAGCTTAATAAGAGTGCAGTTACATGATAGTATAAGAGTATTTCATCAGCGGATATGAAGAAAAGGATATTATGCCCGAGGGTCACAAAATATGGCAAACCCTGAGGTATGCATTTTGTGCTTCTGACTATATTTTTCTCTCATACATCGATGTTTTGTTAAATAAGTTCAAAGAAAACCCCAACTCCAGGTCGATTCTCCATAAATGAATATTGCGTGATAGTTTAGCGCAAATCTCGTTGTTTGCACTCTCGTGAGAAAATAGTGATTTTGTTGACGCACGACAGTGACGTCACGAAGTTGTTACAGTTGAAAACAGTTTTCATGGGTAGCCACGTAAATGTAATATATATAGCCTCAGGCAACATGGCAATCGCGATATTTCGGAGTCATTTCCGGCAATTTCCGTAGAATACCGGAAATTTCTCCTAGGTGATCCGATTCAGCGACATGGGTGTTAAACCCATAATACATCGTTTTCAGACCCTAGTAGAACATATGCATGTATAATACTGTTTCCAAATTCTTACTTTCTATCATTTGCTGATTTTAAATGTAATGTTTGTTCATTTTAATTTGGTCATAATTATTACTAAAGTGTTAATTGTTATAGGGAAATGATTATGTATTCCCCGCGTAAGGAATATCAAAGTTCATATCATCACCGAAGCTTCCGAGAGTCGCTCAAGTGAATTGAATATCAGAGTGCTGGTAAAATAAGCGGAAATCCCGACCAGATGTCAGTTTCGTGTAGCAGCACGCGATGTCAACACTTACTTCCGTATCGATATCCCGATGGTAACATTCAGAGTATGGCTGCCCCGAGAAAATAATTATGTACGCTGGCCTGACGCCAAAGTTCCGTTTTTCACAAGAAAAAGAAAATTTTGTTCATAACATTTGGATGTAGTATTGATTTAATACTTTAATTTTTCTTTCGTTTTGAGGTTATTTCTTAATGAAATTCCGGTTTAATTTAACCATCCAGTTTTCCGTTGTCAGTAAGAAAGAAGGGGAGACAATTTTTTCAAGAAGCGCCATTTCTCACAGTTTGAGAGAGCTCCGCTCGCGGTCTTTCGTGCCGCGAAGAGTTGCGATCTTACAATTTACCTTTAAAACCATACTGTACCCAATGCCTTATTTCTATGCTATGTCACCACGTAAATTTGCTCCATATACGGTAACACTTCAGATTGCATAAAGTAGTAGTAAAAGTTTTTCGCAGACACAACATCATGTCTATTAGAAATGGCCAGGAATCGATTTTCGCGATGGTATGGTCTCTAGAGGAGTAGAAACAGAAAGCTTGCTGTCAATTCCAAACGAAGTCGTGTAACTGCGGCATTTGTATGTTTAGTTTGGACAGTGGACTACATGTAAATATCGGAAAGTGTGAATTACAAATAGACTGTCTGGTTTACACTTGGTGTGACCACATGGTCTGAGTCACGTGATCTAGTGCCTCTAAAGTTGTGATTTATACATGAGTCTCGGTAGCCAAGTGGTTAAGGTGCTCCGCCAAACCCGCACCTCTGGGTTATGAGTTCAAACCTAGTTTGGTTAAGCGATGATATCTGAACTCGACTGTCAATAGAAACGTATACGTAAAGGCCCGACCAAATCTACACTAAACTCCATGTTATTAAATGGTGATACCATACATATCTATATGTTAAAACTAGATAATCTTCAATATCGCTCACGTTTCTTTGAAGATCGCTGGCAACATACTTCACCATATATATTAAATAATACAGATTACCTCACACAGAACCACATTGTTCTTTCTATACATGTATGTATAGAGGTATTGATTATCATGCATGTCATGATAACTCGTCATAGACTGACAAAGCTACCGGTGTATCTGTATCTCAAGCGTGTGGGTTAATTCAAAGATAAACAACGAAATGTCCCCTACACCTTAAAGGGACAATTAAGTGAGGCTAATTCTGTTACATAACCAATATATGGCATCAATGTATTGTTCTACATTCTTTATGAAACATATAATTTTTTTTTACAAAATCCATGTCATTATTAAGTATTTTAATTGATGACGTTGAAATTCCAAATGGTATTGCAATGTAAAATATGTACTCTGTAAATTAAACAAATGCGATACATAACCACCGAGGAGTTGATGAAATTGAAATTTTTAGACAGGAACATACAACTAATAAGGTAAACAGCGATTTTGGTAGTTATGGGCAAAAGTAGCATTACTCCACGAGTAAGGTCCAGGGTTCGGCAATCAAGACGTCCGACCACATTTTGTAATGGCGGACAGCGAGCGAGTTTGAACACTTCACACACATTTCACCACCATGGATTATCTGGCATATCCTTTGGACGGCCGTACCGTACATGTATTTATGCGTAATTACCTGGTATTCATTTGCCCCATTTCATGCACCTTTCTGGATACCCTTGAAAACTAAATACTAGTTTTTTGAAAAGGAGATGTTCATCCCTATATAGCATGTCAATATCGATTCGTTCATTGCATTAGTAACGTCACAAATCACCTTTGAACATGCCCAAATAAGTCAACAATTGAGGTCTGAAATCCGGATTTTAGTGTGTGCCCGGAAACCTGTCGTTGTGAGCTTAATTATCAAGATACAGACAGGCAGATGGTCTTAAACGATAGAAGAGATATCAAAGTAAGAGAAAATAGAGAGAAAGGGAAAAGGAAGGGGAAAATAGCACCAATTTCAAAAAAAAAAAAAAAAAAAAAAGTCCCACGCGCAGGTTTCTGCCTTCCATGACCCGTGCGTGGTGACCTTTAGGGGACTTCCAGTGACTGTTTTTGCTTGTTTGTAGTGTGTACTGTTTGTTATCATCGTGAAAATGGTATCAAACCGAAATCTAGATGCAAACTGCTTTCATAGATGGCATTCGTTATAACCTACTATCAAAATTGAGTCAAGTTCGAATCCTGTCGGCCGTCGAATGGATATCACAGTAAAACCAACTAATCTAACTTCCATTAGAACTAGTTCGTTTCCTACATTTGCGCAAATTCTAATGTATTCTAAGACTCGATTGTCCTTATAAATTTAATTCTCAGAGATCGCTGGGATTCCCCAGTTCCTCTACATCCGCTACCTTCATCATACCACAAACACTCCCGAAAATTAATAAATAATAAATAAATGAATAACGTGTGATAATTAAAGAAGAAGAATCCTGATTTTGAATATAACATCAACACGAAAATGTTAAATATTACGTTTTACACTCTTTGATCATTTTGTTATTGTCAGACAAGGTACAAACACAATTTAAACGATTCCACGCAATGTACATTAAGGCTTCATTTCGTAAAATAAATAGCCGGGTTTGCTTGCATTATATGGCGAATGCCAAATCAAAATTTGATACCGTATGATGTTTTTGCCCTAACAATGCAAACATACATGAAATGTTTAGCCAAATAATTTATCGTTTACATTTACAGTTTGAATAGTAAATCAAAGTTTCTGTGCGAATTCCCCGGAGAAACAAAATATCGGATTAGGTAATGAAGATTAACTGCTTTCACTAAATTGTATGATTCTCTGTTTAATTGTCTACCTTGCGTGTATCGACAAGTGTAGCTTCTCTTAAATTAAGAATTCCTGACATTCATCGACATTTATGCTGCTGAAAAAAGAGAATGCTCCGAAAACAGACGTTGCTTGCCCGTAGTTATAAAATAACGTTGAGATCATATCATGATATTTACATGCCCGACCCCCAGTGTTTACTTAGCTACTCTATCGATTTTTGTTTCACCAAAATTATACTTAAATCATTAAAGAAATATTTATTTTCTACTGAGTTTTTAGAAATGGCTATTTCTGTTGGAATTCATTGTCATTTTATCTGTTTTAATAAAAAATAAAATTGAAGGAAAATTTAACTATTCCAGTTGAATTATTTCTTCCACCAAGAATGACCGGTCGGTATTTGTAGACACAGAAACATTCAGAATTGATAGACTGTGTAAACTTTTGGTATTGTTATACGGACTGCCCTTTGAATTGTGACTGGAGGCATGTATGCTTTCTGTGAATACAATGTATGATAAAGTTTCCCTTCTCTCTTGTTTACATTTCTAATGGAACCAGCAAGCAATATTGAATTTTTTTGGTTAATTTGAAAACGTTTTCCTATGCGTATATCTCAGTTTTCGTCTTACATCCGTGGAACTGCCATGCATGTTGTCAGATATACCCTAAAATGAGCTTTTTGAAAATTGATTGCCTTTGAGTGTAATGCTTTGTGACAAAATGTCGATACACAGACACGCATGTTCTATAATAAATGAAAACAACCTAACTGCACCTTCCTAAGGCTTAGACCGAGGTTTTACCACATACTGAGAGTAGTTCTGGGCCCGGCGAACAAATGCTTTAAAGATGATATTCATCATTTGAACAATAATTGGTGTTTAATCGTATATATGATAGTCTAATTAACACAAAAAATAATATAATATAATTTATTTTGCCTTTGGTGTATGCGCATTCAGTAGTTCATTCCATATAGGATATAGTGGTACAGATCTTTTTCGGGATGCAATTAATGATTTATTTCATATTTTTAACTTGAAGTAAAATTAGAAGCTCAAACTTTTCAATGGTGGTGATGGTGTAAAGTAAGTAACTTTTGTAACTGAAGAAAAATACTAAATCGTCTGCTCCTGTTTTTAATAGTGAAAAAATACCATTTGTCAGCGGTGGAGCATCATTAAACAAAATGCAAACCTACTGTCAAATTCACTTGATCAGGTTCCAATTTCACGAAACAAACTTAATTAAAAAACCGACTTAAGTCACAATTGCTCATATAAGTGGTATAAGGAGAAAAACTTAAGCTTTGACTTAAGCCTTCTCTTTTCTTTCGAGAAATCGGAGGCTGGTCCCAAGCAACGCCTTCTAATCTTGACATGCATACGTCCACTGGCCTTGCTTTCTCTCTTTTCTTTCCTCTGTCTTTCTTTTTCTTTCTTCCTTTTTTTCTTTCTTTTTTTCTTTCTTTCTTTCTTTCTTTCTTTCTTTCTTTCTTTCTTTTTCTTTCTTTCTTTCTTTCTTTCTTACTTTCTTTCTTTTTCTTTCTTTGTTTCTTTCTTTGTTTCTTTCTTTCTTAATTTCTTTCTTTCTTTCTTTTTTCCCTCTTTCTTTCTTTCTTTCTTTCTTTCTTTCTTCAAAGAATCATGTTTGAACGGTTGAAATGTAGCCGGAATCTTGAAATAACGTATCTTTCTACGACTTTAAAAAGCCATCACTTTTCGGTTTGAGATGATAGGAATTCATATTTAGACGTATGAAGCTCGGTATGGTAACTGTAGCCACAGGGACCTGGCACGAATTTTTTTTAACCAATAGTATACATACATATATTATAGTATCAAGGGAATGAACTCGGCGGTCGAGAAAAACGAACCTATTTTTTTTAAACCGTGATTATTTTAATAAATGGGTTCTATACAACATTGACGGATAACTTACCTTGAAGAGAAATAATTTATCTTTCCATTGAGTGCTTGATGAACAAAATTGGCCAAGTATTGACGAAGTTATGGCTTGATGAATCGGGAAATTTACGAAAAATATGCTAGGTAGACATTTCCCTGTCCGGTCGAAATGTCGTCTCGGCTCTAATGGGTACCTCAAAAACCAAGCCAAAATCACAAAATCTACGCTTGTGGCGCTAAACACTACCCATAACTGTGTTCATCCACAATCTCCTTTGGAGGTGTCATGGCCCGTACTTTGTTGAAACTCCATTTAAACATCGTGTAGCTCACTTACTTGAACCGTCACCGCCATGTTCATTTGTTCTTCGGAACACTTCTCGAGTTTACCGACAAGCACAACATAACATAATTTGCATAATGTAGTCACGATATGTAAAGTCGAGAAGCGTTCCGAGAGAAAAATGAACATGGCGGTGACGGTTAAAGTAAGTAGGCTACACGATGTTTAAATGGAGTTTCTACAGAGTACGGGTCATGACACCTCCAAAGGAGATTGTGGATGAACACAGTTATGGGTACTGTTTACCACCACAAGCGTAGATTTTGTGATTTTGGCTTGGTTTTTGAGGTACCCATTAGAGCCGAGACGACATTTCGACCGGACAGGGAAATGTCTACCTAGCATATTTTTCGTAAATTTCCCGATTCATCAAGCCATAACTTCGTCAATACTTGGCCAATTTTGTTCATCAAGCACTCAATGGAAAGATAAATTATTTCTCTTCAAGGTAAGTTATCCGTCAATGTTGTATAGAACCCATTTATTAAAATAATCACGGTTTGAAAAAAATAGGTTCGTTTTTCTCGACCGCCGAGTTCATACCCTTGATACTATAATATATATACATGTATACTGTTAGTTTAAAAAAAAGTCGTGCCAGATCCCTGTGACTGTAGCGGTCATGTGCTATCCTCGTGAACCCAGGAGCTAGTATCATTTTCATTATATCCACGACAGTGATAGTAACCCCTGGAATAGTGAAGGTGTCTCGGATCTTACGCATGTATTCAAATATTTAAGATGGTGGTCAACTGAATAAGAAGCTATAATGGCTGCAACGATACAACCACAAAAGGAACACGCCCCTTCCCACGTGATAATTCCGTACATATGGAGAGCCGATGTCCTTTAATTATGATATAATTATCAAATAAAGTTATCGTGAATTGTCTCCGAGTCAGGAAATACTAATTCTGGCCTATACTCATTAAGGTCGATGTGTATATATATCACACATACACATATTCGGACTATCTTTTATTGACCACGATAAACATAGCGTGTGTATTAATACGCAGGAGAGGCTTGTAACTTTGTATATCAATGTCCCGAAGATTCCGCACTCAGAGGGCCGTACAGGTCTAGTAAAATGGATAGTGTTCGAAAGTTAGTATAATCTACATGTGTGAATAAAGGTGTTACACAGGCAATTCACAGAGACATGAGTTATAGTTTATAAATAACTAGATCTTTCTATATATCCAGACATTACACTGGTAATACACAGGGGCATGAGTTATAGTTTATAAATAACTAGATCTTTCTATATATCCAGACATTACACTGGTAATACACAGGGGCATGAGTTATAGTTTATAAATAAATAGATCTTTCTATATATCCAGACATTACACTGGTAATACACAGGGGCATGAGTTATAGTTTATAAATAAATAGATCTTTCTATATATCCAGACATTACACTGGTAATACACAGGGGCATGAGTTATAGTTTATAAATAACTAGATCTTTCTATATATCCAGACATTACACTGGTAATACACAGGGGCATGAGTTATAGTTTATAAATAAATAGATCTTTCTATATATCCAGACATTACACTGGTAATACACAGGGGCATGAGTTATAGTTTATAAATAACTAGATCTTTCTATATATCCAGACATTACACTGGTAATACACAGGGGCATGAGTTATAGTTTATAAATAAATAGATCTTTCTATATATCCAGACATTACACTGGTAATACACAGGGGCATGAGGTATAGTTTATAAATAACTAGATCTTTCTATATATCCAGACATTACACTGGTAATACACAGGGGCATGAGTTATAGTTTATAAATAACTAGATCTTTCTATATATCCAGACATTACACTGATAATACACAGGGGCATGAGTTATAGTTTGTAAATAACTAGATCTCTCCCAGTATTCAGACAATACACTGATAATACACAGGGGCATGAGTTATAGTTTATAAATAACTAGATCTTTCTATATATCCAGACATTACACGATAATACACAGGGGCATGTGTTATAGTTTATAAATAACTAGATCTTTCTATATATCCAGACATTACACTGATAATACACAGGGGCATGAGTTATAGTTTGTAAATAACTAGATCTCTCCCAGTATTCAGACAATACACTGGTAATACACAGGGACATGAGTTATAGTTTGTAAATTACTAGATCTTTCTCAGTATCCAGACAATACACTGGTTATACACAGGGACATGAGTTATGGTTTGTAAATCATGAACTAGATCTTTCCCAGTATCCAGACATAACACTGGTAAAACACAGGGACATGCGATACGCTGGATTCGAGTCATTAAATTGCCTGTATAAAACTGTTTCATGCGAAATGATTTTAATGTGAATTGTATTATCATATTTTCTACTTCAGAAAATAAATTAGAGATCCAATAAATATCATTATTTAGAAGTAAACAAAAACATCTAAGAAAATTACAGTGAAAAGCTAATTGATCTTTAAAAGGCGCAAAACAGTTAATGTTGGGAAAACAGTCGCTAACATATAATAATTAACTTGACTAACGAAGTAGTAACTACCAAGGAAATAGCAAGCTGCAGTTTTATCAACAATATCAGGAATTGTGTCAAGGTGTTTATGTATCGTATTAACAAACAGGTAATACATGTTTCAGGGAGGTAATTATCAATCAAGTATTACCTGAAGTGAACTCTAAAAGGAATTCATAGCATTGTTCACAAATAAACATTTTCAACAGCAACCGACATTGCTGGAATACGTTAGGCATAAAATAGACCTCATTGTTATGGCTGGACTTTCACTCCAGGAGTTGTCAAAAGTTACATAAATAGGGCGTTTAATATCAATACAAATAAATTACAAAATAAGTCTTATGGTGGAGTTGAAAGGTTCAGTTTGAACTGAAAAAACGTGTGTCATTTTCAAAGAAATCAGGATTTTGACAAGAAGCAATAGGAAAAGTACAATAAATGCATGGCCACGTTCGTCGATATCAATTTGTCCTTCTACAACGATTGCTCGTCAGCCACGAATATTTTTTCATAAACAATTTCCTGATTAAATATTTCCTATAAACATAAATATCCCGTTCTAACTGAGACATGAGTTACACTATGCATGAAAGCGTAACACGAACATACCGCAGTCTCCCAAATTACACACATCGCAATTACATACGCTACATACCGCACATATGGGAGGCCGTCCTTCCATAATTCTAGCTGTTAATATGACCTTAAATGATAAAACAAAAATCTAACTATTTCTATCCTGTTTTCAGTAATCCACGTGCGTCTACAGGGCGGTGACGGAGCTACAACAGGCCGGGTGGAAGTGTCTCGAAATGGCACTGACTGGGGAACAGTGTGTGACGACCTATGGTCGGACCAGGACGCTCAAGTGGTGTGTCGTCAGATTGGATTCATGTGGGGAACGGTGAGTTGTTAATCTCGTTTGTGGTGCGATAAATATTTATCTCATGTATGAAACGGTTATTTTTTTTAACCTCATATGTGGAACGGTTAGTTGTTGATCTCATGTGGAGAACGGTTAGCTGTTAATATCATGTGGGGAACGGTGAGTTGTTAATCTCATATAGGGAGCGTTTTATTGTTTATCTGGTGTTGGAAATGGCAAGCTGTTTATTTCATATGAGGAACGGTTAGGTGTTTTTTATCTCATGTGGGGAACGGTTACTTGTTAATCTCGTGTGGGGAACAATTAGTTGTTAATCTCGTGTGGGGAACGGTTAGTTATTAATCTCGTGTGGGGAACGGTTAGTTGTTAATCTCGTGTGGGGAACGGTTAGTTGTTAATCTCGTGTGGGGAACGGTTAGTTATTTATTTAATATGGGGAACGGTTAGTTGTTAATCTCGTGCGCGGAACGGTTAATTATTTATCTCATATGGGGAACGGTTAATTATTTATTTAATATGGGGAACGGTTAGTTGTTAATCTCGTGTGGGGAACGGTTAGTTGTTAATCTCGTGTGGGGAACGGTTAGTTATTTATTTAATATGGGGAACGGTTAGTTGTTAATCTCGTGTGGGGAACGGTTAATTATTTATTTAATATGGGGAACGGTTAGTTGTTAATCTCGTGTGGGGAACGGTTAGTTATTTATTTAATATGGGGAACGGTTAGTTGTTAATCTCGTGTGGGGAACGGTTAATTATTTATTTAATATGGGGAACGGTTAGTTGTTAATCTCGTGTGGGGAACGGTTAGTTATTAATCTCGTGTGGGGAACGGTTAGTTGTTAATCTCGTGTGGGGAACGGTTAGTTATTAATCTCGTGTGGGGAATGGTTAGTTGTTAATCTCGTGCGCGGAACGGTAAATTGTTCAGAATATCTTATACTGTAGGAAATTTTGTTAACAGTTTTCACAAACATACCTTTATGCTAGAATTTGCTCATTGCCTCTGGCTTAATGCTTAGTCACTCGATTTAGGTATTCATGTCATTATGGAATCTAATACAAGGTCATGGATTAACGCGTACAATTACATAATATACGTCATTTATATTCATGTCATTACCGTCTTACATGTTATATTATTCCTGACATTATTATTTGAATAATATTCTTGACATCACCTTTTTTACAATATTCATTTCATTACCGTATTTACAATGTTCATGTCATAACCGTATTTAACATATTGGTAACCCATCTCAAACAAACGTTTAATAAGAATGGTGGTAACCCATCTCAAACAGGCGATGATAATAATGGTAACCCATCTGAAACAGACGATAATGATAAGAATGGTAACCCATCTCAAACAGGCGATGATAATAATGGTAACCCATCTGAAACAGACGATAATGATAAGAATGGTAACCCATCTCAAACAGGCGATATTAAGAATGATAGTAACCCATCTCAAACAGATAATAATGATAATGATAGTAACCCATCTCAAACAGATAATAATGATAATGATAGTAACCCATCTCAAACAGATAATAATAATAATGATAGTAACCCATCTCAAACAGATAATAATGATAATGATAGTAACCTATCTCAAACAAACGATAATAAAAATAATGTTAACCCATTTCAAACAACGTTAATAAAATAATGGTAACCCATCTCAAACAGATGATAATAATTATAAATCAATGACAATACTTTACCTGTACAATACCTGATCTTCGTTCTATTGTAAGCAATTAATGCTTTTAGACCACCTTGAATGTCATCATTAATGTCATACCGGGTTGTTTGTGTTCGATATGTGTTCTATCTACTGATGACCTAAGGAATCATTTGCTCCTGGAATACTAGTAACGAGATGCACTGATTTTCCCTTTTTGTTATGAATATACGTTAGTAAATATGATGCCTAATGTTTGAATTTGTAGTCGCATTCCAATTCACCATTTGGAGAGGGTACAGGTGCCATCTACCTGGACAACGTACAGTGCACTGGATCAGAGAAATCATTAGCTGATTGTCAACACAACGGCTGGGGGGTCAACAACTGTAGACATTACGAGGATGCTGGTGTTTCCTGCTATAATAACTCAGGTGGGTCCCCATGTAAAATATTTGATTTTTTATTTGTTTTTTTTTTGTTTTGTTTTTTTGTTTGTTTTTTTTTGTTGATGTTTTTTTCGCATTTTCCATGTGTACTTTAGTATCTCGATGTATAAGGTTGCTTTTAAAAAAAAAAATTCTCTTTCAAAGAATTATTTCATACCCATTTTAAATCAAATATTTTGTTTTCATACTAAATATGGCTTTCTGTCACAATAGAAACATTGATATTGCGTATTGATTTGGAAAAGGAATCTCTTGCAAAAACAGTGAAATCATACACTAAAACATATTTTGTAATATCAAAGAGTCTAAACAAGCATGTATATCACGATAATTAATGTGGCTTTTGTTACACAAAGTTACTTGTCACAAATTTATATAATTAATGTAGTTATTGTTACACAAAGTTACTTGTCACAAATTTATATAATTAATATGGCTATGGTTACACAACGTTACTTGTCACATATTTATATCATTAATATGGCTATGGCTACACAACGTTACTTGTCACAAATTTAAATAATTAACGTGGCTATCGTTACATAACGTTACTTGTCACAAATTTATATCATTAATATGGCTATGGTTACACAACGTTACTTGTCACAAATTTATATCATTAATATGGCTATGGTTACACAACGTTACTTGTCACAAATTTATGTAATTAATGTGGCTATCGTTACACAACGTTACCTGTCACAAACTAACAACATTTTCTGGAAAACTGATTTTCGAGATTAAGAACAAATTTTCGCCGTTTTACGATCTAGAATACTGAGATCACCTACACCGATACCTCCACCAACGTTTGGATAGTGAAATTAATTCCTTTTGTATGAAATGTGATACACCAGTCCCCCGAGGTCTGTCCGATGTATATATGGAGAAGTGAGTCAGACATAAATTAGAAGAACATGTAATACACATAATTATAAATGAGTTAGATGCCGGTACACGTGTGTATGACTTCACCTAAACATGTGTTACAACAACGCCAAGAGACAAAAGAAAATGTCCCATGTCAAGTCTCCATGTGTCGGCTGTCACTTTAATATAACCATCACGAAAAACTGAAATTTATAGAAATGAAACGATTTAAAGAAAATATAGAAAATTTACTGTCGAAATCATTCCTATTTCTAGTTGTATAACTGTATTCAAACACGGGCTGTGTACGGAGAAGGCGATGTCAAAGATTAGGTTTTCTGTTGACATCTTGTTTGGAAATATGATGTTTTAATTAAGCTATATCTTAAACATGTGCATGTCTTATGTTCACTGATGATAGTGGACAAATAATTTTATGATGGTCATAGAATTTAACAGCTATATATTGGAATTAATTTGACTATGGATCTTACCGTAAAATTTGAGAGAAGTCTGACAGGTTACCTTGACGTTTTTGTTGAACGTAGACTGTTTATTGTTGTAGTCCGATTGCAGTCACGGGGCCGAACTGACGTTGGTACTGTGGAAGTACGACTTGACGATGGCTGGGTACAAGTCTGCGACGATGAATGGGATTATCAAGACGCCAAGGTCGTGTGTCGACAGCTTGGCTACAAAGACGCTATGTACCTTCGTGGCTCCAAACTTGGCAAGATGTCCACAGACTCGTTAGCAAACAAAGCCTTGACTCAATTTAAATGTCGTGGAGCAGAGAAAGAGTTACTTAACTGTACACACGCCCCAATTACTACAAAGTGTGGTACTATGAATAGAGCAGCGGCTATCTGTTACAATAAATCTAAAAGCGATGTGGATATGTGTAAGTATTATCTTAAAAGTTCAATTGAAGTAGCATAACAATGCTGCAACTATGATTATTCATATCTTTTCTTACGTCCTTCCTTTAGTCTTTCTATCTTCCTTTGTCATTCCTATTCTAGTCTTTCCTAATATGGACTCCTGTCATTCCTTAAGTCTTCCTATAATCACCTGTCATCGCTTCTGTAGTCGTTCTGTCTGTCTTTGTTATCCTTTTATTACTCTTTATATCTTCCACGGCCATTTCTCCTTTAGTCTTCCAATCATCCCCTACCATCCCTCTTTTGGTCTTTTGGTATTCTTATCGGCTAGCAGATTATATAATTCATAAAGCAAAATATCATTATGCTAAATTATTTGCATTTAGAACACATTTATCAAACCTAGCCCGTTTTGTTCAGCTTTCAGTATAGACCTGTTGAACGGCTCTAAACACTGGGGAGAGGTCAACGTTCGAAAACATGGAGTCTGGGGTCAGGTCTGTTCCACTGGAACAGAATGGAACGACCGTGCTGCCCGGGTGGTGTGTCGGGAGCGAGGATTCGTGGACGGCAAAGCTTATGGCACTGTCAATGAAACACTGCGTCCTATCTGGATCACGCAGTTGAACTGCAGTGGAAGGGAGGCCAGTTTGGAGTCATGTGTAGGCGACGTGGATTCTTGGGGTCGTCCAGTGCATTCATGTCGTGCAGCATATGCTTTGTGTTATAACAAAAGTGAGTTTAGTTTATACTGTTCTGTAGTTACACTATGCAATGTTAACCCCAATTTAGCTTTTGATGGGTAAGATGAGGTTACATCAGTTATATAGCAATGCTCAGTTCCTATGGAAACTGTGCTGTCATTGAAGTTACTCTTGTTGTTAATGAAGGAACAGAGTTTTCTTGTAAAAATTATTATAAAAGCATTATATCAAATTCTGAAAATAGTGAAGAGCTTTCATGTAGTGTTTAAAGTGCCTACAGCATTATTCGGTCTTCATTAAATGTTGCCTTCATGCATCTTCTTGAAAACCAATACCTCTGTATTCCCAGGTGTGTCGGTAAGTTTAGCTGGAGGAGGGAGCTACTTTGGACGAGTACAGATAACGTACGATGGTGTAACAGGAACGGTTTGTGATAAATCCTGGTCTTCCAGTGATGCAAGAGTCCTGTGTAAATCCATGAACTTCGCTGATGGTGAGCCGATATCAGACTCTTACTATGGAAAGGGCACAGGTCCGATAATGATGAGCGGATTGGGCTGCTATGGACAGGAGAAATCGATCTTACAATGCAGGAACCATGGCTGGAGAGTATATAACAACACAGACTGTTCCGACCACTCTAGGGATGCCTCGGTCATCTGCTATAAAAATGGTAAATCTCAATTATTCAGATTTTGTTATCTGTATTTTACAACTCTTCTCTATGATCTTGGTCAGTGTGTAGTAGTCTGTATCAGCATATTACAGAGTTATCTGTCATTGCATGTAGGTATTGATGGTGACGTCGTGTGTTTGAGAGCGTAACGTCTTACTTTTCGGAGAAAACGATGTGAATTGCACCAAGAAATAATGACGTCATATTGGATACCTACCCGCATGGGAGCTAACTCTGTAATGCGCAAAGACGGAATATGTGCTTGTAACTTAAGAATTCTAATATGTCTTGTTATTTATGTATTTGTAAATGTGTTCTATATGCAAAATTAAAAAAAAACTGATATCGGATGAGGGGTGAGCTTAGTGAGTTGAAGATAGTGTAGTGGCTCTTTCTCACCTACAATGTAAAATTCTAACTAATTCTTTGAATATATTTGTCCACACAGTGAGGTTGTCGAGGGGAGATCATTCATATGGCGTTGTCAAGGTTATGGATCAATTCTGGTCGGTTTTATGTGGCGAGGGATTCGACAATAAGGACGCCATGGTCATTTGTACACAGTTGGGTTTTGTGAGTGGACGAGCTCTACCTCCTGGTTCGTTCGGCACGTTCTACGGACGATACACCTGGCCCAACCTTAACTGTACAGGAAACGAAACAAAGATTGAACAATGTGGATACGACCGATTCCGAGGGTGCCAGAGGGATAATTATCTGGGTTACGCGGCAGTGTCATGTTATAACGGGTCCCTTAGTATCTGTAAGTACCTAACCTTCCATGTCTCATGGAAATATCATTTCTCTCATACATTCATACTGGCTGGTCCAGGGCAATACACTCATGTCGCCTGAAGCTGTATTACAAGGCTACCCATGCAATAAAGCCTCGTGACGCACAGCGTCAACAAAATTACTATCTTCTAGGCACAATTATAAAATTTCTTTTTGAAATTAAGCTGGGTTTACTTGAAAAGATACAAACAACGGGATCTGCGTTGAAAATATTACGCATTTTTTATGTATGGAGATTTGACTAGATTCTAGCAGTCGCGTTTTTTCGGATTATTTTAAAATGGTGGAAATTAATAGAATTAAAATTGCAAGAAAACGTCGAAAACGTATGAGAGAAAAATACTCTTTCATACGTGGATATGAAGGATAGGGATATTCTACCCTCGGGATCACAAAATGTTGTAAAACCCTTGGCAAGCCTCGGGTTTTACAACATTTTGTGACCCTCGGGTAGAATATCCCTATTCTTCATATCCACGTATGAAAGATTCTTATAATATATATCTTCACCAATAAATCCTTTGTTTGTAACATGTTTTAAGATCATGAATTGGTTTTCTTTCTTGACAAAATATTTGATGATGTATTGTGATAAATGCTGAGAGGTATTTAGAGAGAATTTCTTCGTAACTCTTCTAACTTTATCATTTCTACATTATGTACAGTAAAACCTGCCCTAGTGTTAACATCTATATAAAATAACATGGGCCCAGTCTCATGAACTTTCTTTATGGAAATATCCCATTTGAAGGCATGGAAGAAGTAAAGAAAAAAAGTTTAGGAGCCTTCCTTATAATATGTACACGGGTAATGCTTTTTAAGGGAAATTTTAAGATAAGGAACCCCTTAAGATTAAAGAATTTTCGTGAAACCGGACCCTGCTTAATAAGATCTCTTTCTTGGTGTCCCACAGCTCCAAAATATTTTTGAACTGTGTATATATCGTTTGTAGCGTGGGTGGTGTTTATAGATATGCTAAAATCTATACAAACCTGTACATTGTGTTACAGCCAGTGAGATGAGGCTAGAGAACAGTTCGGGAAGCTCCGGTCGAGTTGGTATCAAGCAGTATGGCATCTGGGGACGGATATGTCCTACGTCCTGGGACGACACGGACGCTGATGTCGTCTGCCGCTCGCTCAAGTTCAGAGGTAACAACGTACTCCAACATTGTACCAATTGTGTACCAGATTAAAGTCAATCTCAGTGTGTAAAAGATTTAAACCTAGACCGGCCATCAGACCCGGAAATCTTGACAAAAAGTCTTACTCAGCAGAGTTCTTTACTAGATCATCTCTCCCTAGTTTGAAACCAAGAATCACACAAGTAGTAGAGACAAAAATAATCAAGCCAAATGTTTTTAAAGATGTTTTCAATATTTTGGAGGCTATATGCTGTTCAACAGAGTAACTTCAGTCCTTTTTAGGCTTGCAATTCTACTACTGGGAATCCAATTTTTAATTTGAAATTCTGACATTTAAGGAGGCGTAGCATTCCAAGAGACTCCGTCTGGCAGCGGACCTTTCTTCATGGGACAAGTGAATTGTCATGGCAACGAATCATCGCTGTTTAACTGTTCTGTGGGAGGCGATGAGTGTGACTCCCAGTACTCCGGCGCCGCAGGGGTGTTATGTTATAAGAATACACGTGAGTAACATCGGGGTTGTTATGTTAAAAGAATACACATGCATTACATGTCTTTGTCCGCTAATGATCGGGCAATCTAAATGCTTTCAAAAAAGGGTTTCAACGGCGTTTTGGAAGCGATGTGTGATGTCTGAAGGATAGAACTGAATCATTACAATCTAAATCATTCAAATAACAAAATTAATTTATCCCTAGGTCGGTTTTTTTTTTTTTTTTTTTTTTTTTTTTACTTTACCATAAAGTTATTCGTCTTCACTACCCAAGGCATTTGAGTGCTAAGTCTTTTGAGTGCCAAGGCGCTGGAGTAATCAGAAACCAGAAACCTTGGCAAGCGCAGTTGATAATTATTCTGAAACATCGTAAGTCTTCAGCAATATACCTGTTTAAATTCATATTGATATCGATATTAATCATGTATTCTCTCATATAGCTAGACCTATTTCTTCAGAAAAACTGATATAATAAATCACAGTATTTATATCACAACACTGTAAACAATACAATGGTAGTTGTGAATAAATTCCGACGACAGAAAGATGGTCACGGCCAATTCATTGTATTCACGTGGTACGTTTGCTCTGCAGCTCCCAAGCTACACCTTGTCGGAGGGTTGGACAACTTCGGTCGGTTGGAGATCGTCATGGACAATGAGCGAGGCTCCATTTGTGATATCGGCTGGTCCCGCTACGACGCTACGGTGGCCTGTAAACAACTTGGGTTCAGAGACGGTGAATACAGAAGGTATATACCTAGCACGGTGTAGTCACAATGTTCAACTACACTGCGGAATCTGTTATTTGGGCTCCATATTTCAGATACGGGCTCTATATACTCACTGTTTGTTCATCGGAGCGAATTAGTAATTGTTTGTTTTAATAACACGGTGATAAACTGATATATGTTAAAAGGTTTACATGATAAAATTAAAGATTGGCATTACGCCTACATTGGGATATAGGGAGTTGTTCAGTTTTCCATATTCCTAACATATAAGAATAGGAAGTTGTTTTAGTTCTGAAGAAGTCTGGAAATGACTCCTGTATTGGGTCCAGTTAGGCCCTTTCTGACGGACAGTTTTCTAGTTTAGAAAAGCATCATTTTTTTCAAAGTAAATTATCCTGTCAAAGTAAAAATGTGTTGCAAATATGTTGTATATTAGATAGGTTTCGACCCTAGCATTGATTTCAATCCACAGCAATGCTCAAAAGTAGAACTATCCAGGAATAATGTTAGGTCATGTGTTTACACAAGTTTGGTCACCCAGTGTATTTATTTTTTAAATAGTAATAAAAAGCCTATTGTTCCATCCCACCATACATACTTAAGAATACACAATCACCATAACCTGGATTAAAATGTTTTCATTTTATTTTCTATCTAGAGGATTGGCAGGACCACCCATGCCCAAGTTTCTGACATCCATGAACTGTTTTGGCGCTGAGAAAAGCCTGTTTATGTGTAAAAACCCAGGCTGGAAGAAAGGGATAGAAGCTCGATGTAACAATCCAAATCATAATGCTGGAGTATTCTGTTATAATAACGGTAGGTAATCCTAATGTGAAACTATAGCTACAATGAGTAATCCTAATGTGAAACTATAGCTACAATGAGTAATTTTAATGTGTTACTATAGCTACAATGAGTAATCTTAATGTGTTACTAAAATTATACAATGACTAATCTTAATGTGTTACTATAGCTACAATGAGTAATCTTGATGTGTTACTATAGCTACAATGAGTAATCTTATATATTACTATAGCTAAAGTGAGTAATCTTGATGTGTTACTATAGCTACAATGAGTAATCTTAATGTGTTACTATAGCTACAATGAGTATTCTAAATGTGTTGATATAGCTACAATGAGTAATATTTATGTGTAACTATAGCTACAATGAGTAATCTAAATGTGTTACTATAGCTACAATGAGTAATCTTAATGTGTTACTATAGCTACAATGAGTAATTTTAACGTTTTAATATAGCTACAATGAGTAATCTAAATGTGTTGATATAGCTACAATGAGTAATCTTAATGTGTTACTATAGCTACAAGGAGTAATCTTAATGTATTACTATAGCTGCAGTGAGTAATCTTAATGTGTTTCTATAGTTACAATGAGTGATATTCGTGTTACTATTACAATGGTTAGTAATTATATAAAGTTACAATAGAAAAAATCGTTGTTATAGTATGACTAAATAAAAGTTTTCGGGGAATGAAAAAATCTCTTCAAATTATCCAGATTTCAATACAACCAAGGAGAAAGACAATGAATATGTGTGAACAGGGGTTACATTGCATTTCGCATGAATGATGCTCCACTGTAACTGAAGAAAAATACTAGTTCGTCTGCTCGTGTGTTTTGTAGAGAAAAATACCATTCGTCAATGATGAAGCATATTTAAGCAATACTTCAATTTCAAATTAAGTGGGTCCCATGGTACATGTAGTAAAGGTCAGTAATAATATTTTGTTACTGTTTTTACGACATGATTCTATGTTACAGTGAGGATCAGTAACGGTGAAAGTCAGGATCATGCTACAACAGGCCGTGTAGAGATGTACAATGACGGTAAATGGATCACCGTGTGTGCCGACCAGTTCGACAAAGATGATGCCAAGGTGGTGTGTAAAGAGCTGGGCTTTCCGTACAGCAAGCCACTGATGCCTGGGGCGTTTGGCTCCAAGTATTATCTCGACTCCATCCTCCAGCTCAACTGTACAGGGAAGGAAAGTACCATATCCAAGTGTCAGTTCACTGAAGGAACGTGCCCAAAGAGATCTTATAACTACGCAAGCGTGCTCTGTTCTAAAAACCCAGTTGACAATAATGGTAAGTATTTCAATGATTTACTCCCCTTATATACATCCTCATATCTCTCTCACCAGACGGTATAACATACATATACTCATAAAGGCTACATACATTCTCATATTCCTCTCTATAACCATAAAGGCAGCGGTGGTCGCCATTTTGTCCCAACGTCCAACAAATCCTGACGTCACGCCATTTTTCCTGACCTCATTTTATTGTTTCCGTCTTGACTTCGCAATAAATTACCGGCCAATAGAAATCGTTCCATGTCATATTACACTAGTGATGTATGCAAAAATATTACACGGGCGTAATCACTGGATATCAGGCGGATTATAAGATATATTCTTATATCCCTTCTGTGCCAACACGACACACATATATTACTGAAACAAGACACACGAACATTACTGATATATTCATATATCCCTTGTTATAGATTATCCCCTATTATTTTTCATTTTCATTCTGAGAGACTATCTATAAATAATTCTAACTGTAAGGTTGATAGTTTATTAGAGTAATTAGGTTCCAATATGTAACATTCCAGTGACTAACAAATGATGTTACTGAATGTAAAACAAACCAAATCTGTATGATTCTTGTTCATATTCTTCAGAGGTGAGAATTGTCCCCGCCGGTGATTTCCCTGCCACAGTTCTGGTAGAAAAACACGGAATAAACGGTACTATATGTGCGGACGGGTGGACCGAGAAAGACGCCATGGTGGTGTGTAGACAGATGGGTTACCAGGGAGGCGCCATGTTTGGGTCACGATACTACAGCTCACGGACACCTATCTGGATGTCAAATGTCAACTGCCTTGGAAATGAAACCAACATCAACCAGTGCCCATACAATGAGACCGCTGCTCAGAAGTCTTGTCGGTCAAACCGACTGGCAGCTCGAGTGTTCTGTTACAAAAGTTCTGGTAAGATAAACTTTCTTAAACTTTCTAGCAAATAGCAATTTAAGTTATCACCACGCACAGCACTACCATCTGGATAAGATAGAAAAGACACAATCGAGACTCTCTGACCATTTTTGTATAGTGATATGGATTGATGTACATTCCATATCTTCAGTGGACTGACAATTTTATCAGACCTCCTCTTTGTTTCACGGTATATTCCATAAAATAAGGATAGGGCTAACATAGAAATGTTGATGTCTGTCTTAACTTATTCAACCTTGAAAACACAGTTAGGCTCTTCTTAATAAAAGACTAGACCCGTCCATTATGTATTTTCAGGGGTGAATAAGCTAAGGACATTAATGACATTTAGTTTGGTTCTGTAGGATTTCAGATACGGTTAGGTGGCTCTGACACCCAGTACAGTGGTCGTGTCGAGATGGCGTACAATGGTGAATGGGGGACCATTTGCGATTCCTTCTGGAACAACGACAACGCTAAGGTCGTGTGTCGTCAGCTTGGTTTTGTTGACGGCGTGGCTCTGTCGTCAGGGACGTTTCCGCCAGGGACGGGACGCTCGTGGCTGTACTACGTACACTGTACTGGGGATGAGAAGGCAGTGTGGGAGTGCGGCAGCACTGGCTGGAATGTTACACACACGTCATGTCGTACACATCGATATGATGCCAGTGTCTACTGCACGGGCAAAGGTAATCCCAAAGCTGATTTTAAATTTGATTTTATGTTTCATCCTTCTTTATAACTAATTAAAAGGAAACGCAATAGATAAATAATTAAGATAATTAGGATATACATTATGTAACAGATTCCTTTGGAATTTTTTTGCTAAGATGACTAATTGGATTTGGTTAACGTAGATACATTATCCTGATACCTTAATCATTACTTATGCCTATTCGAGGTGATTTGTGCAGGTACAACTCTTGTTTATCAATATAAGCAACTGTTAAATAAATTTTGAATGATTTTTTGACGACAGTACGGTTAGAGCCCAACATTACCTTCGGGGCTGTGGAGGTTTGGCAAGATAATGAGTACGTGTTGGTGTGCGCCGACGACTTTGATGATGTAGACGCTCAGGTGACCTGTCGAATGCTTGGCTATCAAAATGGCATCAGTATTTGCTGTTCTGTGTTTGGAAACATGAGTAAATACAAGATAGCTATCAACAATGTGCAATGCAGTGGACAAGAGGACTCCATCCTGCAGTGTAAATACAGCTACCGTCTAGACGTGTGTCCTAGCGGCAAGTACGCCTCCGTCGCCTGTTCCAACACAGCCTCAAGTGGAGGTAAGCATCCTGGCCTTAAGAGATAGGCATCCCCGGCCCTTCGAGGTAAGCACCTCCGTCCTTAAGATGTTAACACCCTGACCCTGAGAGGTAAGCACCCCGACCCTTAGATGTAAGCATCCCCTGTCCTTAGATATAAGCATCCCCGGCCCATGGAGCCATAAACCCCGGCCCTTAGAAGTAAGCACCCCGACCCTTTATTAACCTTCATCCACGAATTATGACCTTTGAGTTATCACTATATTGACCTGTGTTCATAGAATATGACCTGTGAGGTATTACTGTATTGACTTTTGTCCACAGAATATGACCTTCGTCTGTCCGAGGGAGTTATGGGAGCAGTTGAAGTACGCCATTTAGATGTGTGGGGGACGATATGTCCCGAAGGCTTTGACGACCGTGATGCCAAAGTCTTGTGTAGGGAGATGAACTATCGTGATGGTTTTTCTTACTACCGACATGAGTTTAATTCTGGACCCAGGAAGAGCCTTCCGTGGCTGTCGAATCTAAACTGCTCCAGTTCAGAAGGATATCTCGCTCGGTGTGGAAATCTCCGCTGGGGAGATGTACGCAACTGCTCACTTAACACAAAGGCTGCCGTGTACTGTACATCGGATTCAAGTGAGTTTACAATATGCCTGTTATATCTATTTTGTATGAAAAAGTGTGCCTCTGATAACTGTTTTGTATGAACAAGTGTGACTATTTTGTATGAACTGGTGTGCCTATTTTGTATGATCAGCTTTCCTATTTTATATGAATAGGTGTGCCAATTCGCCTTGTGAACGGTTCTAACAGCCTGTCAGGACGTGTGGAGATCTCCATCAATGGTGAATGGGGCTCTGTATGTGGGGCGTCCTACTGGGACGATAAAGATGCCTCCGTCCTTTGCCGCATGTTGAACCACTCCAGCGGCCGCGCTCTGAACTATGGCCACTATGGCAGTGGTAGCGGTCCCATCTGGATAGGCCACATGAGGTGTAAAGGCGATGAGGACTCCATATTCCATTGTCCAATGAACTTCAACAGTCGTTACACTAGGGGAGAGAACTCTGATCCGCTTTATCGGCGATCGTTAGTCAGTAGATCTCTGGTCATCCGTCAGTTTGGCTGTACGACACATCACACAGACGCTGGCGTCCAGTGCTACGATACAGGTACGGTGTATAGTTGTATCTTAATGTAGTCATGGACTTGGTTCCTGAATCAAATGAACAGAATTCATCAATTTCTTTTAATAAAAAAAAATAGTAGAAAGAACTACAGTACTGTATCAGCACATTAAAACATCATACTTAATGCATTTCAATATCCAAATCCCTGAATATCAAGCATAAGTCAATAGAATGGTATTAATGATGCTACATACTTCTTTCCAGTTCGACTTGTGGATTCTCATGACGTGTTCTATGGACGCCTGGAACTCTACTCCAACAAGTCATTCCGGAGTGTTTGTGACGTGGGTTTTACTGATGTATCAGCAACTATCGTTTGTCGACAGCTGGGCTATAAATTTGGTCGGAAGCAATGCTGTTCAGCCTTGGGCCCAATCTCTAACATTTCTATAAGTAACGTCAAGTGTATGGGCCATGAAACCAAACTAGACTCCTGTGACTACGATTTATCGCCATGTCCGTCCAACAACTATGTGTCTGTTTACTGTTCTGAAAAGGCTATACTGCCCGCTACAGGTACTAGCACACACATAATATCGGTAGATTTGCATGTACTAGTAGATACATGTAATATGGAAAAGACAAACATAATATTTTGAGCTGGTTGGATTTTAGGATATCGCTAAATTTTTGATAAAAATATTCTTGTTAAATGTCCATGTATCTATTTTTTTAAATACTATTTATATGCTTTAACCTTTTTTTAAAATCATTTAGCATTTCTTAAATAGAAAGAAAGGATAATTCCTACGACACTGTTCATTTGAGGAGTGTCCCTTAACCATTCACCTTCACAAATAACGTTGAGTCTACTGCTCAACAACATTTTGTTAAACATTCGATTATAATTCCACTTTATTTTACTACTCTTTCAGCTATGCAGATTAGGATTGATAGGAATAAATATTATGGATCTCTGGAAGCCAATTTATATGGATTCTGGGGTCCGATTTGTCGGAAGGATTGGGACGACAAGGATGCCAACGTAGCGTGTACCCAGCTAGGCTTTTCTGGAGGAGTGTCATACCGGGGCACCACCAACCTTAAGACCCCAGTGGCTGTGGGACGATTCGACTGCAATGGCAATGAGACGAGACTTGACCACTGCAAGTACAAACTATTAGGAGATGATCTAGGCTGTTCATCTAAGATAGTATTTTACAGGGAAACCGCTGGAGTCTTATGTTATAGTAACAAAGGTATTGCACAGTTATTCATATATCTATAATTATTTTCCCCTTTGTTTTCATACTAAATCTGGCTTCTGATTGACCGATCCATTATTTCCATATCAGTACTAAAATAAATTCCGACGTTATCGTGACGTCACAATAAAAACATTGACGTTACGTATTGATTTGGAAAAATAATCCCTTAGAAAATCAATGGGATCGTACGTGTAAATGTTTTTTTTTTATTTTATAAGGTAGCGTGCAAAATGAATTATAAGCATTGAATACAGATGTCATTAATTTTCTAATTTCATCGGGTTGGGAAAATGTTTTATAAAAAACTATTGTGAGAATCAGCTGCGCGGATTCACACAGTTTCAAACAAAAATTTCTTTCATGACTTTCAAAATTTCATCATTTCAATTAGAATGTAAAACATTCAGTATAAAATGAAAAATCATATCATAATACGCATGTGGTATGTAATCATGTTCCTAATCCAGCGTATTACACTGCTTTATTTCAGAGGGTGTCTCATTCCGCATTAAGGGTAAGAAAAACCACGGCTCAGTGATGGTCAAATACAATGGTGAATGGGGGCGTGTTTGTGGGCGTGGCTGGAGTGACAACGACGCCTCCGTCTTCTGTAAACAAATGGGATTTGTCGACGGTAAGGTAGGAGAGAGCAAGACGGAGAAGGGGGAAGGACATGTATGGATGGATTACGTCAGCTGCAGTGGAGATGAGAAGTCTCTACTGGAGTGTAAGGTGAACTGGGATCCGGACTACGCGTCCTGTTACGACGCCACCGTCCTGTGTACAGACTCTGGTAAGGGGAGCTGCCATCAGAATGAGAATATATGTATATTGACGTTAGTTTCATGTATAGTTTTCATGTACCATTTTTATAGAGTAGGTAGGGTTTTAGAATTTTACCTGCTACCTCTATTGTATAATCGTAAATGGTGACTAAATTTAGGATTTTATCTTTTCTCTTCCTCCTAACTAGCTTTGTTCTAACTAACGTCTCTCATGACACCGCCTCACTTTTGGACTTCTGCTGTCTCCTGACCAAGACACACCAAAGTCTATAAAAGTGGTAGTGTCTGCTTCTGCTTAGCGCTCAGCATTAAGGGAGTAGGACGAATGGTACGCCCGTTGAATATACCACAGTCTCCCAATTCACACACCCGCACTTCATACACACAACACATCGCATGCATGGGAAGCCGTCCTTACATGACCCTGACTATCAAAAGGACATTAATTTAAGCAAATACACAAACACACACACAAGTATAGGGGTTTATATCATTAGTGTTTCCACTGTTTTCAATTCTGTCCAATCTGAGTTCCATGCTTTGGCAACTAACAATTTTAATTTCTTTGTCCCTGCAATGAGAGTCACACACACTGTAAAATTACCAATACCTGTCCCGTTTTAATATAACGGCGTTGGTCATTCACGTCTAACATATCCTTCTAATTTAACATCGTTGTTAATTCGATAAAAAAAATCACCATTGTGATATCTACTAATCATTCGTAATTTCTTTGGTGAACTTTGATTAAAACGAGAAAATATTTGTTCCACGTCTATTTTAATACTTGCTGCATCTTGTTTGTTACAGTGCGGTTGGAAAAAGGAAATATGGTCAGTCACGGAATCGTTCAAGTCTACATGGACAAGATAGATAAATGGGGCGTCGTCTGTAATCACGACTGGGATCGGCCGGCCAACCTCCGTAAGTATTGTGGGTTTGTGTGACAGATAAGAGTAAGCCCTTAATCATCGTGTATTAAAGGTGATTACAATTATATAATAGAAGATTTTCTCGTAGCTTTTCATCTTGGATTGATAAGAAGCATTCGTTGTTGTTTTAAGATAAAAATATAAATTATTTTTATTTGGCGTTCAAGAGACTCCTCAGTATCATACATTGCATCGTAGTGGTCAACACTCAGGACCACGATGCTGATTTCACAGATACAGCGTCGCAACTTTGTAGTCTCTCAACAGTTTTTCTTCTCCTAAAATGTATGGCTGGAGGTTGTCTCACCCGAACAAGTCCAAACTAGGGTGTTACTGTCCAACAATACTCTAAAAGTGGCCTAGTTACTCGCTCAGATCACTATAGACACGCGTCTAGTTTATTCGAAGTGAACACGTTCGCGGATGGATACTGTAAACCAATTTTCTTTCCCGGCTAATAAATTTCGCAAAGTGAGTTTCAAAACAGGTTCGCTGAGATAATTTTTTGAGGAATGAAAAATTATTAGAATTTCCATATAAAATATGTTGGTAAATATTAATTCGCGAAGAAAATCTTTCACGTATTTTGTTGGATCGCGAAATTCGCAAAGTAAATCGCACGTGAACAAAAGTTGGTTTACAGTTGTGGATGATAATATTCCCGGTGATATTATATTGAGTGTGTGTTTCGTAGGCGTAACTTGTCAACAACTTGGATATGAGCATGGACTGGCTATTTGTTGTGGGGCCTATGGATACCTCTACTCACAGAGTCTGGCTGAGAGAATACAGTGTTACGGAAATGAAACAAAACTTCAGGATTGCAAATCAGACAATCCATACGGATCATGTTCAGTGGACTACGCCGCTGTTGCTTGTTATAATGGCTCTCTATCATCAAGTAAGTTTGTAAATATAATCAACAACCAGTTATTGGGACGATACTTGTATATGAATATTTATAGATGCTCCAACGCTTACGAATGGTATTTTTTCTCTATCAAAAACAGGAGTAGACGAATCAATTACTCAAAGAATCTTTTTAGAACCTTGTGATACTAAAACAACGTTGGTCATGTAAAACCCAGTATTAGTTATTAATAAGTAAATATTTCACAAACAGAAAGGGTAATTATTTTGGATTGTCCAACATATGTGGTACACAGAATGGGAATTAAGAAACAAAACTATGAAGTCAGTTCACAAATCGACACCATGTTAAAAAGGACTATGTATGGTTTGTGCCCCTTTTGGCCTCCAAACGTCAGATTTTTAAACCTTTTAATTAATGATTAAATTGTTGAGAACAACATTGATACAATACGTATGATGGTCGTGTATCATTTCAGCTTGTTTGTTACTTGAGTACGTCCTTAAACACACTTTATATTTATATTGAAGATATATATCGTATCAAACAATGAGCAAAAATGTCAAGTTATCAAATTAAATCAAATTATACAAGTTTCTGATTGTTACCATGGCAACCAAAGCTGCAAAATTAGAAAACGTTCATTACAATTTGTAAAGGATGCTTCAAATACTTTAAACAGAACAACTTTATTTGTCACTGATTGATTTTGGGGTCCAAAGGGGGAAACCATACGTAGTCGTCATTATCAGTCTGCAGACATCTTTCATGTGAAATTTAGGTAAATTTTACTTGAAAATGGCAAAATTGCACACAAAAAAAGTTGAAAAGAAATTGATCTTGGCCTTGAATTGATATCAAAATATTACCTGAGTATTATTCGAAATTTACATTTTCATATTATATTTACATGAAATTAAGCCGAAATTCTTTTCAGCTCACATTAAATGCTGACATCGTTTGCCTGTATAACTAAATTATACTTGATACGTAGTCATTCTGTTAAATTTTGAAAATAAAATCAATATTAATGAAGAAGTGTCGAACATAATTACAGTTTTAAAGTGAATAGTCGGGCAAAGAATACCAGTCTAAATGCGTTCATTGGCCTTCCTAAAGTTCACATATATTAATACGACGGTCAAGTTCTGCTTACGTTTCCCAGTTCTGACCATTAAAAGAAAGAAAAATTGAAAGCATTGAACGCGAGGCTGCGTGGAAATGTAACCACGGACATAGTCAGCCGGGAGGACGTTTTAGGATTCCTATACTTTAAATTAATTTCTTCGTACGCAGATAGATTCTGACGAGAGATTTTATTTTTCTATTTCATAAGACTGGACACATTCACACCATTTTTACTGAATTTAGCCATCCTTGCCCGACTGTTCACTTTAACAATACCTTATGGAAACATTTAGTACAATACAGTGTCCATTCTGTTACAGATTACAGTCTAGGCATTCAAGGCTCTAGTAAGGAGAGGACTAGTAATTCTGGGTCAGTGGAACTCAAGTTCCTCAATATCACAGGGCGGATATGTGCCGACGACTGGGACGACAACGACGCAACGGTGGTGTGTAGAGAACTGGGGTATAGTAAAGGTACAGTACTTTAGGACATTCTTCATAGACGCGAAGAGCGTCTTTCGCATCTATGAAAAATAGATCCGTTTGTTTTTTGTCTACGACTTCATAACCCCAAAAGATATTGAGAATAATGCTCATAATATAACTCAGATAACTCAATCAGGTACTAATTAGGTATACATTTCCATAATTTTACTTACTTTTACAATAAAACAGTTTGAGTTATGGCACATTGATGTCTTATCTAATAATTCAGTTTGGCCAATGACTGTGCCGCTTTTTAAATTCCCCGCGAAAAGGTTTTGTATTTATGACGTCATAATACATGACGTACAATTCTTTCGGTCAATGGAAAAATAACCCCAAAAATTCTAACCAATAGAAATGATTGTAACATATTATGTAAATTATAAGTTATTAATCTTAATCTGCTACAGGGATAGCCTACCAACACAAAGTGCTGTTTGGGAAGGGGAACCCAATCTGGGCTTCCTCGGTTCACTGTAATGGATCTGAGTATTTCCTCAAAGACTGTGCCAATTTCACTCTTGGTCAGGTGAAGCAGTGCAACTCCCGGAAGGAAGCTGGTATTCTGTGCTTCTCAAACAGAGGTAAATTCAATTACCGTAACGGCCGCTGTTCTATTTATCTGTCACCTAGATTGCATTTTATTTCCAATGACTGCACACTTACAATCCTGTAAGCGTTGATAAGTTTATCAAATTTTCTTTCGTCAATGGTCCGTTGATAAACAATTTTTAGCGCTATTTTTCAGTATTCAATGTTTTTCTCTCTTTTTTTCATGTTCCCTTCCGATTTTCGTTATGCATATTGCATTTTAGTACCATGCGACAAGGTTGCTAACAGACAGCCATCTTGGATTTTGATCATTTAAATTACTTACCTTTAGTTTTACAAATACAAGAGAATTGTTTTTCATCAAATTTGAAGTTTAGTACTCATAGTTTGCATCTATTTTTATTTCAAAGATTTGTATTTATGTATTTTCAATAAGATATGTCTACATTAAAATATGAGGGCAACAGGTTTCTAGATTTTACACCGATAAAATTTATTTTTATTTTTTTAATATTTAATTGTGGATATATGGAAAGGTTTTTATGACGTTAATTGGAGGAGATAAAGAAATCTTTATATCGGATTTTTTTTAAAATTGAGAATGATATCAATGATATTTTATTTTGAACTGTATTCATTTATTGTTTTTTTTCATTTTTATTTTTTAATTCTTATTTTTCTATGTGTCACCTTTATTTGATATACCTCAACTAATTTCCAGGTGTTAATTTCCGTATAAATGGTTCGAGGGCTGCAGGCCGTGTTGAAATCTCGGTAGATGGAGTATGGGGGACAATGTGTGACCGATATTGGGACAAAGCAGACGCTTCTGCCTTCTGTCGCTATTTTGGATTTGCCGCTGGATTTCCCTACAATACTGACAAGTACAAAATATCAACAGGACGGGTTTATGAACCAGACATGCACTGTAATGGCAACGAGAAATCCCCACTCGAATGCGCTCATGAGGGCTGGAAAGTGGCAGAATCGGGCAGTTGTTGGTCACATGACAAAGACGCAGTAGTCCATTGTTATAATACAGGTAAATATTGTAGATATATAATTATTCTTGGACGAGGTGTGATCAATGTTTATAATATAAGTTAGGTTAATACTGTAGATATATAAAAATCCATGGACCATGTTATCCATTGCAATAATACAGGTAAATATTGTAATTGTGTAATTATACCCCTATCCCGAGCAACGAACGTAAGGGCATATGCTGAATTAGGTTTAAAGTATATTCGTATGTAGACACATCGACAGACTACTCCTCCTCAAATACGGGAGGGATTTTAATCCTTATGGAATGTAGATGTACGTAATTTATATCGAAACACCGCCGTTTTTAGATTTATGCCCACTTGTTATAGGGGTGGAGGAATTAGTTGGCCCTCTGAAAGACAGTTCTATTTATTTATTGACCAGGTGGGAAGTTATTATATAATACTAACTCCCCTTTTAAACAAAATTTTCCCTGCCATTATGAGAAACAAGGTTTTATCTGGCTTTTATATAAAAATCCGGAGTTCGAACCCGAGACCTCCGAACACTTATATTACCCGATGTTCTGCCGATTGAGCCACCTAGTCACCTATGATGGACCCAATCCATTTCCTCTATAGTCATCTCTCCGTTACCAAATTGTTCGCCCTCGAAGACAAACGAGACCTTTATACCACCCCCGTGAGTGGATTATGTGATAAATAGTTCTATGAATGCTTTTTCAGTAAAACTGGACTCTGGCGTCGGTACTGATGTGAAGGATGGCCCAGTGCTTTACTATTTTAACAACACGTGGAACTTCATATGTGACAAGGGTTTCAACGACCTCTCTGCGCGCAAGGTTTGTCAGGAGCTTGGATTTGTGGATGGACGTGCCGTGTGTTGTTCTGCCTATGTTACAGGATATCAGGACGTCCTTGCCAATTACTCCTTGTCTTGTACTGGAGGTGAAGACTCTATCGAGGCCTGTCTGAAACCATCCTCATGTGGCCCCTACGACACTTACGCGTCTGTGATTTGTCTCAACCAGACTGATTACGACAACAAGACAATCAGGAACGGAGGTAAATATGGCTGTACAATCATGAGGATACTTATTCCGTCTTTGATATCACAGATCTAACTCCCCTGCGGGTAGGTATCCAATTGTGACGTCATTTTTTGTGAGTCGTTTTCTCTTAAAATATGACATTAAGCTCGCAAACAGATGACGTCACAATCAATACGTACCCGAAAGGATGAACTCTGTAATTTGCAAAAACAGAATACTACACTTATCATTGTCAATTCTACAGTTAAAGGGTTATCACAACATTGGCCAACTTTTCATGCAAAAAGTATTTGTGATGTAACTGAAAATATTTTCTAATCCAATTTTCTAATAAAAAAAAGAAGTTAACCATAGTTTACATCTTATTCTCATATGACTTAAAATTACTTTTAAGTAAAATACGGTCTCCTTAGTAATTGACTATTAATAATTTCCCTTATTTTATAACAGAAATGAAAATAAGCATTGCGAAGACTGAAAAGGGAGCTGTTCATCGTGGTCAGTTAGCAGTCCATCAGTTCGGAAAAGAGGGTCGCATCATGGCCACTCTCTGGGATGACAAGGAAGCTCGAGTTTTCTGCCGGTCCGTTGGTTTTAAATATGGATTCGCTCATCCATATGCTAAAAGTCGCTTTGAAGCAGCATCACCATTCTTCTTGAGTAGTTTCAACTGCACTGGAAATGAGAAGTCCCTGTTAGAATGTCCGTATTTTAGCCGTCTCTCCATGGCTAACGGGACCAAGGAACACATGGCGGCCGTCGTCTGCTACGATGACAGTGGTGAGATTATTTATTACTCTACAGATCAAGGTGGAATGAGGATATATGTAGAAAACAAAATCATACCTTTATCAAATATCAGGGTTGTACCTTTACAATTACAGGTCAAGTGCATCTAACTCATGATCAACACTTCACAAAATATATATCGACATTTTTTAATTACATTGTTTGCTTGACCGATTCAATGTTGTTGAAAATATTTAAAAAAAAACAACACCTGTATTAACATCAGTGAAATATATCAATTCTCGATTAAAAGACATTTACATTTTACGCAATACCATCCATGTTTATTCCCTGTCATGTCTGATAATAGTTCGCAAAATTAGTCAGTCTTAAAGATATCGAAGAAGCTTTTTTGTTTTGTGCCAAAAGCTACTGGTTTCCATGACATTCTACTGAACATGTTACTTTAATAAAGGTGTGAAGTACAGAATTACTGGGCCCAAACCTGGTCAGGGGCGCGTGGAGATGGCGTTCAATGGTCTGTGGGGGACGGTATGTGATGCTTCCTGGGACGATCGCGAGGCTGCAGTGTTCTGCCGTGCAATGAACTTCTCCGATGGATACGCTGTGGGTAATGCCCATTACGGGATGGGGGAGGGTCCGATCTGGATCAGCCATCTCCGATGTGATGGGACCGAGGACAATCTCCACACCTGTCCTCACCAGGGATTCAGCGAAGACATAGTCACGTCCAAGTCCGACTGGAAAAGCTGCAGTTCACACAAAGACGATGCTTCTGTATTCTGTGTAGATAAAAGTAAGTGTCTATGGTTTTATTTGAATGGTTCGCAATGTCTTGAACATACAGTGACGTGTAACTATTTGTCCCTTGCCGGCTTCAAGGTAACACAATAATTGGGCATTATCCTAGTCTCAACTACGATTTCAGTGAGATCACAGTGTTTGAATAACTCCAAATGTAATCAACTAATTCCAAGGGACATATACATTATGTTATGTCGAAAGAATAGATACCAAGAAACATGCTATTGTGTTTGCAGTGTGATTTGATGTAAATTAACAACGTGTTCTCAAATACATATTTATTCCGTTTAACAAATAAAAGTTTATAAAACTCAAATACCGGGTATTTAAAGACTTTCTTTTTTACTCTTTTTACAGTCCGTTTGAATCTCGGAGCGAATGCTACAATGGGTGCAGTTCAGATATACAACAACAAACAATGGCTGCATATCTGTGATGACACGTTTGATAATGACGATGCCCAGGTAGTGTGTAGGACACTAGGCTACCGGGACGGCGTATCGGTACCAGGCTCCTCCTTTGGAAACGTGACGGACCCAATTGGAATCTCTAACGTTAACTGTCAGGGTCGTGAAGGAAGTTTCTTTGATTGTAGTTTTCTCCCTACAAAACGATGCCAGAAGAAGACTTACGCTTCTGTGTACTGTAGCAACCAGTCCATAGTTAACACAGGTAATGTCTAGTCATCGATTGTTACGTCGTTATTTTTAGTGTAATTCACGTTGTTTTGTCTGCAAAGTATGACGTTATGCATGCAAACACATGACGTCACAATCAATACCTTCCTGCAAGGACAGGTAACACTATAATATGCAAATGCAGAAAATTAATACGTGGTTTGAAAAAAATAACTGTAATAATATTAGAGTTAAAAGGGTTGCATTGCGCTTTTGGCATCAAATCTTACATTAATGAGAATATGTGTCCCTAACGTAAATATCGATTAGATTATTTTTCACACAGTTGTCTCATGCCGAATTTTATAATCAATACGGTGTTTATCAATTTAACTTTGTTCGTTTTACCGGTTGTCTGAATTTACTCATAAATATTAGTTAATGCCGTTTAATATATGTATATAATGCCATATAATATATGTATCTAATGCCATACAAAATATTTATCTAATGCCATGTAAAAAAACTCATTCCATGTAATTACCTCATTTTTCCTGAAATCTTTAGTCAGACGTCTTTGTGTACCCATCTCCAAATTCCATTCTTGTATGTTTATATTGTTTCAAATATTGCCTGTGATATTATAAATGTCTCTACACAACTAGCAATGTTCCTTTTCGTGCAGCCGACTAAAATACATACCTTTCTGATTTCTCAGATTTCGAGGTAAAGATTTCTTCTGACCATGAACACAGTTCACAACATGGAGAAATCCTAGTGAAGTTGAACGGAATCTGGGGCAGCGTTTGTCTGAAAGACTTTGACGAAAGGGAGGCAACTATGGTCTGTAAGAAGCTAGGCTACAGAGGTGGCCAACCATATTTGGCTAAGGCCAGTAAAACCAAATATCCAATTGTGATGAGTAAGCTTGGGTGCACTGGGGAAGAGGATAATCTAGACCAGTGTAGCTTTGTGGGAGTTGGACAGAAAGATAGCTGTAGCTACGACGCTAACAAGGCCGGGATCCTGTGTTATAAGATGGAATCAGGTCAGTAACACTTTGTCATCACGTTACCATGGTATTACTAAATTTATTGTGTTATGATACCTTGTATATGCATTTCTGATCAAAACTGTATAAAATTACTCTTTGAGCTGAATCATTGAAAGTGCGGCCTAATTTACGTTCAGTGATAGTGATATACAATGTGAAAACAAACACAAAATCGTGAATGAAATCCTATATTGGTAAAGATATACGTTTATATCTGCAAACGAGAGAAAATGATTATTGATTGAGATTATCTGAAAATGCTGTAATATGTTACTTTTGACTACACGTCATATGAAATTTAAAAAAACTCTTGCGCAGGAATACAGTACCGCCTGAATGGAGGGAAGGATCCTAGTCAAGGTCGTGTGGAAATCAATTACGAGGGCACCTGGGGAGGTGTATGTAACTTCCTTTGGGACACACACGACGCCAACGTATTATGTCGTAGTATGTCTTACCGGAGTGGCCTTGAGGTTGCTGGTGGGCGCTATGGTCGCAGTGAAGGTCCTGTGTGGTTTACACGTGTGTCCTGTACCGGGGTGGAAGACAGCCTCTTCACCTGTAGTCACTCGGGATTTAACGTGTCGGGGAAGACAGAAAGTACATATGAACGTCTGTGTCGGCGAAGGGCACATGACGCAGCGGCACAGTGTTACAACAAGGATATTGGTAGGTGTTCAAGTTCGTGTAGAGCACATTTGTCAATGGGCCATCAACTTGACAGCATACTACAGCCTGCAATGTAAAAAGACAATACTCGTCATTTTACAGTGGATTTAAATCATACATATCATGATTTCACATGTAACCATCCCAATTTCTTCTTCCTCCTGATCACTAATATATGTTTCCATATCTAGGATTTGCATTAATACTTGGATCATTGGACACAGTTTTAAAGATGCTCCACTGCCGAAAGAGCATAAATTATATTCATTATTAGAAAAATAATTAAAATAAAATAACACAGAAAATAATATTAAATATTTTATTTTGCCTTTGGTGCATGCGCAATCAGTACTTCATTCCATATAGGATATCGTGCTAAGGATTTTTTTTGGGATGCAATTAATTAATTTTCATATTTTAACTTTAAGTAAAATTAGAAGCTCAAACTTTTCAAGGGTGGTAATGGTGTAAAATAAGTAGCTTTTGTAACTAAAGAAAAATACTATATGGTCTGTTCCTGTTTTTGATAATGAAAAAATACCATTTGTCAGCGGTGGAGCATCTTTAAGTAATGTTTAAGTCGCATCATTTGAGTTTCAGTTGTCTCATACCACGCCAACTGAATATTTAACTGAAAATGGCCATCTCAACTTAAGGATGTCCTTTAGACCCTGTTTGTTTTTATTAGATATCAATGTCAGAATTGGTTTTGACAAAGATTTGTGACCAATATACATGATGAATCTATTGACAGATGTGACGGGAATACGTCTGGCTGACGGCGGAGATAATTACGGACGAGTGGAAGTTTACCTTACTGGACCAGAACAGTGGGGAACAGTGTGTGACGATTACTTCGATGACAAAGACGCTACCGTTATATGCCGCCAACTTGGATTTGCACAAGGATATGCAAAGAAAATGGCCAATTTTGGTCGTGGTGATGGACCAATTTGGATGGACAATCTTGGTTGTTTTGGAAATGAATCTAAAATTACAGACTGTAAACATAACGGATTTAATGTTGAAAATTGTAACCACGCAGAGGATGCTAGTGTTATTTGCAATGGTAAGTGTTTACATACACCCATCTTCAGAAATTCTAAAAAAAATAGTTCTGTGTAGTAGCCGGTGGTTACTTTGATGAACAGAAATACATAAGGTTTCTACTGCTCCCAATATTGATCGAAGTATTATTGAAACCACACATGGTTACAACAATGTACTCAGAACAAAAAAAAACAATGTATACAAGAATCATAGCAACTTATTGCACATCCGAAACACTACATACATGTACTAAACAGCTGAACATGAAAGAAAAAATACGAAAAGACTTCACATTGTAAAAATAATGTTTAAGCTTAAATTGGTATTGCATTACCTACATATTTGTAGGAGTTGAATATTTTTGAGAAAAAGTTACAATATAATGTAATTGGCGTATTTGTTTGTGTTTCAGGTTCCGTGACTAGTAAGCCTCTTGTGACGGTTCTGTCGTCAGATGAGAACCTAGCATTAGCCATAACAGTGCCTGTCATTGTATTACTGCTCCTGTTTGTGGCAGGGCTGGGCTTCTTCTTTTATCGACAAGTCCAACCTCGCGGAGAAATCAAGAAAGTTCTTGTAGACAATGAAACAATGGAGCCTGGTTCACAGGCAGCATCAAGTTCTTCAGCATCGGGCGACGGACATGTGACATTTTCTAAACTGAAAGCCCGTTTTACAAAAGCAAAGCCATCAATACAAAATGGCAGCAAGGAATCTAGTGCCACGCCCGTAAAGGGAATGAGTAATCCAAACTATGACAATATGCCAGATTATGCCAACATGGGTGATATGTCTATAGACCATCAGGGAGGTGGCGAGTCTGTAATGTAACAGCAAGGACGTGGCGAGTCCGTCATGTTATACCAAATCCCACCGTAGCCACCAATTACCAAGGTCCACAATGCTCGCTAGTCATTCCATTAGCCAATGCTCAGTGACACTGTGGAGTCGAGGAGACGACAAAATGTAGACCCAAAGCTGCCTTAGGATCGAGCTACGCTTACTACGCTTGTTAAGTTACATTATCAGCAATTTGAAGGAGTGATAAGAATTAAATTCTATTTTTATATCTTAAAAGAAGAAACTTTATTTTTCCATGATTTTTATAGTAACCTAATTCTGTATCACTAAAATGTCAGAGTTCTTAATGCCTGTTATGTGAGTATGGTCAGAAGTTGTCGTCACTTACATTGAGAAACTTTACCGTGGCATAGATGTGCTTATCGAAATTATATGCAATTTTTTTACATGATGTTTACACAAACAGTTTGTCATAAAACGTTTAATCTTTACTTTTTTCATATAGTATACATATTGTATTGAGTCTATCGTAACATGGTCAGAGGTTTGACGGATAAAACAAAATTGATTTTTCCCCTATGTCTATTCCTAGTTTTCATGACATAGACGTCTATTGCTTATGGAATAGACATCAAATGTTTTATATTACCAATAGCTGGTGGAAATCTTCATATTCTTCCATACGTATTCCAAAAGTACGATGTATCTATTCCCACACGTGTTGACATTTTTTGTATAAGCCCTGGAGTGAAAGATGACTGATTGGTGTTTGTGAATGATTTCCTTTGACATAGAACTGTACATATGTACAAAAGACGTGGACAGAATCACAAAGACCGTTTTGATATTTGTTACTGTGATAATGTTGATAGTTATAATCTTGTCACGAGTAGTGTGGAATTAATATCCTTACCTTGACCTCATTATATTCGTCCGTGATTGTTCAAAAAGGTAACTGGTTTGACAACTTTTTATTAGTTCCATTAACAGGTTGATAGTAAGATTTCAGAGAACGGTTTTGTAACCTGTTCTGGTGCTTCTTCAATTCTTTACTTTGCTGGACCTCAGACAAATAATTCTAAAATCAGCACAGCCTTTAGTGCATAATAAAAGACTTTGCTTAAATGTAAACGAAGACTTCCAATGGATCCGTGATATACAAAATTGAGATCTACATAATACGTCTGTTCATCAGTCACGTGCAGATTATACACTTCCGGGGACCGGCGAATCAAATTATTCATCCCATTTGGTCAATTTTCAAAAAGAGAAAACATCCTTGTAGGATATGAAATTTGTGTCATATTGCCATTGACTTAATTGCATTGTGAACAACTGCATCCATGACCTGAATGATGTTAAAAGATGTGTTCTCTCTCTCGTTAAAGAGAGTTTATTTACATACCTGTCAAGATTCAGATATAGCAATACGGAAGAAAGAGTATGAACGACATCACCTCAAAAAACATATCATAATTTAGGTTTTGATAAATTAGATATTGAATTGGTAAATCAAATAACTATTCCATTTCTGGGTTTTAAAAAAAATGGAATTTGTACGAGATTAAAAGATTGAATTTGTATATATTATTGCCATGTATAAATTGCAATGCATTGTAGTGTTGGCGTCAATAGATTTGCATGGACGATGTACTGTCAGTTTGAATAAGTGATGTGCCTACCCACTGACAGGGTTGTGATATACCTGTGCCTTAAGTATAAATATAATTTTTACTTTGAAATGCTCAGGCGTCAGATTTGAAAAAACGAGACAATTTCCGTCATATGCAATATTATTGAATGTTTGTCTCGAACGCTTTCACATCGGTTACATGATGCTTGGCTACAAGTAACTCAACTAATATCAGTGGTTTATGAATGAAATGTTTGATGCTTTTGTACCTCATGATAACTTGGTTGTAAGACTGACTATTATGCAAATACAATGTATGATAAATACCAAATAATGAATGGTGGTGCATGTAGAAATTGTAAACTATAAACGTGCAAATATACGCAAAGGGAAAATTTACGCAAATTACGCGAAGGGAAAATTTACGCAAATTTACGCAAGTTTTGCGAAGGAAGTTTCAACACGAAAATTTCCCCCGTGTAATAGTTGTTCTATATGTAAAACTTATTTGCAAAGTTTTGCAAAAGGTTAGCAGGTGTATCAGTCGCAAAAATTGTAACATTGCAAATTGTTTACTCGAAAAAAATGCGAAATTAAACACTAGCAAAAATATCCATATTTACAGTATATGAAAAACATGACAAAAAACCCAGACTTTACCGCAAGGTCTTTCTGCCTTTAGGGGCGTCTTCAGAAAGAACATGTGACGAAGTCTGAATTCATTTTGTTCATTTAAGTTTACCTTCATAAGGAACCATTGCATATTTTCTATATATATATACAGTGTATATATGATATATAGCATATTAATGTTAATGAAATCACAGTTCATTACAAATGCCTCGAAAATGTGTCGATTTATTGTATCATCAAACACGTGTAAGCATGTAATGGTTGATGATAAAAAGGTGAAGAAAAGTTGGTTTGAGCTTTAAACGCTTAACATTGGTTTATCATTATGAACATTCCTAGATTTCCATTCCAAGTTTAGTCAATCGAGAGTGTAGCTGCATTTATTCTTAATACTTATTCCAAACACTTTTCATGATTTGTTACTATGTTCCGGACGATTTTGTCACAAAAAGAGTGAAATTGGAAACATCTTACACATCAATGAATATTAAAACTATGAAAATCTAAATGACACATTTCAACAAAACGCACGCACACAGAAGACTTCAACAAAAAGTAATAAATTGAGCTTGGGAAGACTGCATTCCATTAACAGAAAATTGAACTTATATAGACCATATGCTTCAAATTCTAAGTTGACATTAATGTTATGCTAAATTGTCAATTAGAACATGTATAGTGCTTTTATAATGCATGTATTTTTTTAATGTTAAATTTCTGTCTCGGAATACAATTCTTGTACGACGAGCACTCGTATTGAAAGCATTTGCTGAAATGTCTCTTTTACAGCTTACGATGCTTTCAACAGTTTTCAGTGAGGGCAGTATATTTTACAATTAAGCTATATATGCAGAGAGAATTTCCTTGTGTAAATTACCTTTTTGACAATGTGCATGCATCATGAATACATATTAAAATCACAAATATACATTGGAGCGATTCTCCCTATCAACTACATAAACGCTGTATCTCTGTACATTATAGATATTTAATGAAGCATTCCATCCCCAGTTGACTGCTGTCCTTACCTTTGTTTTAGGACAGACAATGGGAACTGTTGTAATCGTGAGTTACAACATGAATTAATATATAAAACAATTTTGGGATTGGCGTCCCCCGTAAAGATCCATTTCACTTGTTACAGGACTGCTTCATTTGATTCAAAGTACAGATGAAAGTTTGACTGTTTTGCCGCATATAATCTACAGCGTCTTGCAAATGGACCATACATAGCTATGCTAGTTCCATTTGCGGATTCGTACCAGTTGTACTTAACTGATACGGCACCGCCTAATTCAGCACGTTTTGATTTTTCCAAGATGGCGACACCCATGTAAAAGATACGCTTCAAATATAAAAGGTTTTTCCCTGTTAACAATGAAATGTATATAAAAGTAATACCTTAATAGTTTCGACATACACATGTACATTAAAACAAATAATCTGTTTAATTTTATCACATAAAAATACTCTCTGTCGCGTTTTCAACAGAGCAAATATTCGATGACAATTGAAAAATCTCGAGTCCGCCATCTTGGATCCAAGTGGTACCGGTACAGTTCTGCTGGTACGGCGCGTTCTATTTGAGTGGTACGAATCTGCAATTGGAACGCACGGTATGTCTTCTGGTTTTAGTAAAAGATTCAAATTTCATTTTAATATACGTATATTAAGCAAATGGTAAAGCCACCAAAATGTATGTATTACGGATTGACATTGTACATTGTATCTAGATATTTTTTTTTTTATAAAATATGAAAACAGACATTGGGAATGTAACCGTGACACGGGCTAGAAAATGGAATACTGTATTTTATGTAGTCATAAACATGTGCATTCCGTCAACACTTGACACAACGAAACATTCCTTCATTTGTATGTTTATATATCATAATAAATACTTGAATATATTTTTGCTTTTTGTTTGTTTTTATTTCTCTCATCATTCAGTCATTCAGTCTCCCACAGGCTTTCGATTAGGTTAAAACGTCAGTTCATAATATAATAAATATCATGAAAATGATTGGTTGATACAGCACCCTTATAGATTCTAAGAGACAGATTATTTTTCTTCAGTAATCTGTATTGAAAATCGTTAGGATTGATGAGTTAAGTTGTGAAAATCATTCAAATAGACTGAAAAAACATGTATGATGCCATGTAAACATTAGTTAAAAGAAAGAATTTAAGAATTGTAAAAATGTTGTTTTATATTTAAATGGAAATAATTCAATTTTTCTTGTTACGAGCATTTTCATTGACTTAAAAATTTACTTTATCAGCCCATAAAGTAAAAAATGGCGTCACCGTTTGTAACGTTGCTTCTGATTGGCTGAGATGACGGCGTAATGATTTCATAGACAAAAGAGTATAAAAATGAATTTTGAATATTGAAGAGATTATCTTTAGTAAATTGAATTATAAGGATTAATTTGAATAGATTTTTTATGTTATGGAGATATAACACAAAAATCTGAGTGTACTCTCATCATTAAACAGCTTCGCGGTTTATTTAGAGTACACTCAGATTTTTGTGTTATATCTCCATAACATAAAAAATCTATTCAAGTTATTCCTTAAATATACCTGTAGAAATCACAATACTTTATTACATTGTAAAAATGTTGAATGAAATTATAGGCAACAACTTGGCTTCATGGTCATGGTCCGTGAAATTGAAAATTACGGCATATATAGTGTATTACTTTAACACAATAACATGTAAAGATTAAATTTTAAGGATTAACTTTGCGTTCTATACGTTCAGATTGTTGTGTTATATCACCATAACAAAAAGAAGATATTCTATACAGGAATTCCACGATAGATTATTTATACCATTACACATGTAAAAGATACGCTTCAAATATAAAAGGTTTTTCCCTGTTAACAATGAAATGTATATAAAAGTAATACCTTAATAGTTTCGACATACACATGTACATTAAAACAAATAATCTGTTTAATTTCATCATATAAAAATACTCTCTGTCGCGTTTTCAACAGAGCAAATATTCGATGACAATTGAAAAATCTCGAGTCCGCCATCTTGGATCTAAGTGGTACCGGTACAGTTCTGCTGGTACGGCGCGTTCTATTTGAGTGGTACGAATCTGCAATTGGAACGCACGGTATGTCTTCTGGTTTTAGTAAAAGATTCAAATTTCATTTTAATATACTTATATTAAACAAATGGTAAAGCCATCAAAATGTATGTATTACGGATTGACATTGTACATTGTATCTAGATTTTTTTTTTATAAAATATGAAAACAGACGTTGGGAATGTAACCGTTGACACGGGCTAGAAAATGGAATACTGTATTGTATGTAGTCATAAACATGTGCATTCCGTCAACACTTGACACAACGAAACATTCCTTCATTTGTATGTTTATATATCATAATAAATACTTGAATATATTTTTGCTTTTTGTTTGTTTTTATTTCTCTCATCATTCAGTCATTCAGTCTCCCACAGGCTTTCGATTAGGTTAAAACATCAGTTCATAATATAATAAATATCATGAAAATGATTGGTTGATACAGCACCCTTATACAAAAAAAAAGTAGATTCTAAGAGACAGATTATTTTTCTTCAGTAATCTGTATGGAAAATCGTTAGGATTACTTAAAACATTACTTAAAAGACAGAATTTAATAACTGTAAAATGCTGTTATTTTTTATATATTACTTAATCGCTCTGACAGTTCTATTTTTACCGTATGTGAATTGTCTTGCCTAAAAATCATTTTATCACCTCCTCAGATGTTATGTAGTTCAAATTGTTTAACGTTCATGACTTTGGCTCGGGTATGGGTACAGCGTACATATTGTACCTGCTTAATCGTATTGATCAACGATTTGTAATTACAACAGTATCAATTAAAATACTAAACAATGACGTGGGATTTGTCAATAGTTTATGTTATATGTTTCAAATGAAATGTAGAACAATACATTTATGCCATATTTTGCATCTTGGATATTTAAAAGAATTAGCCTGAGTGAATTGTCCCTTTAATTTTGAAAACGACATAAATATTATTTCATAACCTGGTAAAAAAATAAAAATGGTGACACCAATACTTACAATTAATTTTTGACACTACTTGATAAAATAAAATGTGTTTATACGTATGATTCCATTGATTTTCCACCGAATGATTTTTACAAATTAATATAGTTTACGGTTGAGTCACAAGTCCTAATCGCATACACCTTAAACATTATGAATTTAATTCACATAATAGCACAACAATTGGCCAATTTTCATGTCCTTAACTGAAAGAAAGAAATCCAAACCGTCCACTATCGGAATACAAAACAGTTGCCACACTAGTCTGATATCGAAAACAAATAGAGGAATTTCATAATTAATTTCAACATATTGTAAACAAACTACGGTATACATATATTATGTAACAATGAAATGTGGAATGGATTGGAGCTTTGTTTCGAGTGACAATCTAGACTGGTCAGAAATATCACTCTTCAATCGTTGAAAAGGAATACATTCCTCGAAAACAGTGTCGAAACTAAACCTTGCACAATCGATCCCTACCATACTCGAGTCTAGACAGCCAAACACGACAGAGAAAACACGGATACAAATGTATCTTAAATATATACATATACAAAAATATTTACATACCTCGATACACTTATAGAAAGGCACAGCGATTTTTTTTATTACGGTCTTAATGTCCAGGTTCAACTTTTGGGCTAAAAATCCTCCCGGGACGTGGTTTTACCTCCTTACTCGTGATAAAGATCTGCATCTATTTTTTGTAAAAAACGTAGTAAAAAAAAGTCACGTGCTTATACCTCATTCATGCCATTGGCCAATATTATGGGTAAATAATGATCACGTGATTGTGTGTTTACCTCCAAATATAGTGATGGTTTGCTTGCCATTTTGTCGGGAAAATTGATTTATTTGAAAATAATTAGACTCCAATATTAGTATTACATGCATATCATATTGACTTGCACATATGTACCGTGTTACTGTTACGATAAATAATGAACTGAAATGAGTTATAAAACTGTCATTTCCACGTTTAATATGTAAATGGTTAAATGCGAATTGACCAATTCAATTGGTCTAACCGTCTAATCTTGGATCAGCGAAGATCGGCTACTCCCGGCTAAATTCGTAAAATTCTTAATTTATATTTATCTATATAATTACCTATTTTAGGTTTCAGACCAGATACATGTACATATACATGTAGCACAAAGAAAATAAGATCCTTGTCAAAAAGCCAAATTATATATACTAAATATCAGGTCAGAGAAGTCACTATATTTGGAAGTAAACACACTCATGTGATCACTAGTTACCCATAATACAATTACATATTTATTTCGGCCAATGGCATGAATGAGGTATAATCACATGACTTGTTTTACTACGTTTGACTACAAAGAATGCTGTTTTGTACATAAATGGGGAAAATCCCCCCGGATCATGGTTTCATTTCCAACATTTGAAATTGCTTAGCAATATTATCATATCATCGGTTAATTTCCTTATTCTTTCCAAAGAAATGGTTAAGCTTTTGCGTAGCCCACTTAGCTTTGCTTGGAAGCTAATCACTTCTAGACAAACAGTTCAGATGATGAGTATCGTTCATGCTCTAAGGGAAATAACTCTATTAACGTTACTTGTTGTAACATGACTGACTCACAGGGGGCCAACTCAATGAAAATGGATGTTGTCATACATTTTTTTTTGTATTTGGTGGATGAACTGATGAGTATACATGACAGTCATATGATTTTTTTTTGAAAATATTTTTCTCTTATTTTCTGAAAAAAAAATCACATGACTGTCATGCATATTCATCGGTCCATTCACCAAATACAAAAAAAGTAATACAATGTCCAACATCCATTTTCATTGAGTTGGCCCCCTGTGGACTGACTAACATATATATACTAAGTATAGATAAGTCGACCCTTCAAACAATCTTATTTATATTTATAAGACCAATTCTAGAATATTTTGATTTTCTATGGGATAATTTACCAAATTATATATGTCAAAATTTAAAAAATATACAATTGGAGGTAGCAAGAATAGGAACAGGTGCTACTAAATTATCAAGTATTAGTCTATCGTGTAAAGATTTAGGTTTGGGAAGAATATCCAAAAGAATAGGGTTTTTTTTAATATTGGAACGCATATACGAAATATCCTTCCCATAAGGAGTTCTGCAAAGCGTACTCCTGTAGCTTCAATTGGCGTTGACCGATATACCATCAGAGCAGTGAATACATCATCCTGTTTGAGCTTTCAGCAGCTCCATTTGACTGAGGATAGTGTGGACTATAGGGAATGTTTGCTTGAATTAGTACTGTTGCGCAACCAACCGAAACTCTTCAGACGTAGATTGTGTTCCGTTGTCCGAGACCATTTCCTCTGGAATTTCCTATTGAGAAAACATGCTGTTTAATTTTCCAATTAGAACGCACTAGTTGTCGTTTCAAGTTTAATGAAACGCGAATAATAGTCAGTCAGGACAAGAATTTGTTTCCCTTACAATGCACACAAATCAGCGCCCATCTTTTGCTCTGACATGAGGGACAACATCCTGGATACTCCAGGGGTTCCGATCACTTACGATCTCTACGCCCCTGGACTCGGTGAGCGGCCGTTAGGCAATAGGGAGTACTTTCATATCAAAGATAAATTTTGAATGGTTCACACTCTAATAGTCCAAAACTCCCAAACACACTGGAACATGATTCAATGCTGTCAACTTTCTGGATCTACCCTAAGGTATGTGTTGCACTGCGGCCCAACAAATTGCTACTACAATCGATGACATGACCCGGAAATGCATATTGCTTGTTCCTATGAAATGTCATCGGCATGTTAATTTACTACATGTGCTCATGTTGCTTGGTTCATAATTATTAGGTTTAGGTGGTTCTAGTTTTGGAAGATTTTTCAATGAGTAGTGCACGGCATCAATCAAAACAGAAGTGTGTATTCCAGAATCAATCTTGGAATTGATGCACTTGCCACGGAGCTAAAGGTTTACTCATAGCCTGGTATTAAGCGCGCTGGTAAGTCAAAGACCCACTACAGACTAATATATATAGATAGCTATAACTTTGATTTACCAGCGTGCTAAAAACATATGGTTTACTTTTCATGCTGCTTCATCATCATTACAGGTGACTGATCATTGGAATAATGAAGTATCGAAGCTAGCATCATAAACTTTCTGTACTGAAAATGGTGCATACACATGTGAAGGTGATGTACTAAACCCATTATGGCATAGTTAGTTAAGAGGACGCTTTTGCCTCATGGTATTGTCTCGTGATGGGATAGTGTGCATCGGAGATACCTAATATGGTATGGCTAGGCGACTTCTCATAAGATACATTTACCAGCGATTGTTTCGGCTATGAGTGACTAGTCAGCGGTGAGCTGACGTGTGAACTCAATATACCTGTGTCGTATGTTGCCTTCAATTTTGCTGGGATGTACATTTTATTCCAGGGGTGGATGTAAAACAGCTTCATGATTTCCTCATGTGTAACAGAAATATTATACATAAATCTACTATAAATTTCTAGGTATATTAGAGCCTTATACGTGTAACTACAAAATGGATTACAAGACTCGTGGACTCAGTCCTCGATACTCCAGGGGTTACTATCACTGACGTTATATCCACCCCTGGACTATGTCATAGCAAAATTGAAATAAGACGCACGTGATTTTGTCCTTTGATGTACATCAAAAGAAATGAATAATAGTACACGCTGTTTGACTGCTTGGCTTTGAAGTTGGGTGCCACTCTCTCTGTAATGTTTAAAGGAGGTCTTCGAAGGTCTGAGATTGGTCAGTTTTTTTTCTCTCCTGGGCTGCCTCCAGTTTAACTGTGAGATAATCCGGAGGTTACTCTCTAAGCTTGCCTTTATAGGCTTTTCTAATAGGCAAATAAAAAAACCAAACTTAATAATATACATTTAGGCGAGTTTAACGGACTAGTCGGGGGTGGATATAATGTCAGTGATAGTAACCCCTGGAGTATCGAGGATGTGTCAGCTCTTGATGCTCACGACATTGATATCAAATTGTAAATATATATTAGTATACGTAGATTATAAAATCAAAACCTGTGTAAAATATGTACGCTATATAATTATTATAGCGGTAAGTCGAACAACTCCTTGACTCGTTTAAAAGTTGTACTCATTGGAGCGCGACGATGCCCACACTTCCGGGTATGTGATAGAGAAGAGGTTTTGCTTTCGTTTCCTGTTAAACGTCGTAAGTTCGGCCAACGACATTTCTTATACATGGATATATATAATCATGGATACTCCCAGGTAGAAATATCGGTGATCAAGCTTTAGATGAAGGTAAGTTAAAAGAGACCGTGCAGAAATTATTTACAATAGTTAGATGCCTACACATGTGAACTATATACACACGTGTGACAAAATGTACAGTGCTGAATACGCTGGGAAGAATGGGTCTCTCGTTTGGCTAATATATATATATATTTATACCAGCGTGTTTAAACACCTATGATTTACATATTTGTAGATATACACTGTACAGTAGATCATGGTTTGGACACTAGTTATATCATATTTATATCGTGAAGTGTGTGTTAGCTGTACAGTATATTATATACTGTATAGAAAACACAATTTATTTCTGTTTGACGTGAGTTAATAAGAGTGTCATAAGATCATCTATTCACTATACACAGTCAAGGATGTGTCCGCTGATAAAATATGCACTTAAATAGTTAGACATGATTTGTTAGCTTGATGGTATACATCCATACAGACAGAATTCTGTTCAATCTGTCACCAGAATGTATATATATCTATATATGACAGTTTTGCTAAAGTTTTGTATCTTAAATGATCCAGATGAATATATATTTATTTCAACTACAGCACAACACAGGAATAAAGAAATAAAAGTCGTCAAGCTTTTTGTTATGGCAGGATATGTACTTGGTCAGTGGAAGGTCCCGCTAATGTAAACAAAGCACCATAAAGAAATGGATACCTTCTATCTTACAATATATATACACCAGGTGTACAAAGTTCCTTCAACAATGCTCAGTATAAAACGTCCTTGTTATTCATTTCAAACTTTTATAATCTAAACAATAGTTATAGTCGTCTTCAAGTGAACAATGATGATTAAAACAATTAAAATCTTGATCCAGACCCATCACTGTATAATGGGGGTCCACACCCATCACTGTATAATCGGGGTCCAGACCCATCACTGTATAATGGGGGTCCAGACCCATCACTGTATAATGGGGGTCCACACCCATCACTGTATAATGGGGGTCCAGACCCATCACTGTATAATGGGGGTCCACACCCATCACTGTATAATGGGGGTCCAGACCCATCACTGTATAATGGGGGTCCAGACCCATCACTGTATAATGGGGGTCCAGACCCATCACTGTATAATGGGGGTCCAGACCCATCACTGTATAATGGGGGTCCAGACCCATCACTGTATAATGGGGGTCCAGGCCCATCACTGTATAATGGGGGTCCAGACCCATCACTGTATAATGGGGGTCCAGACCCATCACTGTATAATGGGGGTCCAGACCCATCACTGTATAATGGGGGTCCACACCCATCACTTTATAATGGAGGTCCAGACCCATCACTGTATAATGGGGGTCCAGACCCATCACTGTATAATGGGGGTCCAGACCCATCACTGTATTCTGGGGATCCAGGTCCATTACTGTATTCTGGGGATCCAGACCCATCACTGTATAATGGGGGTCCAGACCCATCACTGTATAATGGGGGTCCAGACCCATCACTGTATAATGGGGGTCCAGACCCATCACTGTATAATGGGGGTCCAGACCCATCACTGTATAATGGGCTCCAGACCCATCACTGTATGGTCCAGACCCATCACTGGGGGTCCAGACCCATCACTGTATAATGGGGGTCCAGACCCATCACTGTATAATGGGGGTCCAGACCCATCACTGTATAATGGGGGTCCAGGCCCATCACTGTATAATGGGGGTCCATGCCCATCACTGTATAATGGAGTCCAGTCCCATCACTTTTTTAATGGGGGTCCAGACCCATCACTGTATAATGGGGGTCCAGACCCATCACTGTATAATGGGGGTCCAGACCCATCACTGTATAATGGGGGTCCAGACCCATCACTGTATAATGGGGGTCCAGACCCATCACTGTATAATGGGGGTCCAGACCCATCACTGTATAATGGGGGTCCAGACCCATCACTGTATAATGGGGGTCCAGACCCATCAATGTATAATGGGGGTCCAGACCCATCACTGTATAATGGGGATCCAGGCCCATCACTGTATAATGGGGGTCCAGACCCATCACTGTATAATGGGGGTCCAGGCCCATCACTGTATAATGGGGGTCCAGGCCCATCACTGTATAATGGGGGTCCAGACCCATCACTGTATAATGGGGGTCCAGGCCCATCACTGTATAATGGGGGTCCAGGCCCATCACTCTATAATGGGGGTCCAGGCCCATCACTGTATAATGGGGGTCCAGACCCATCACTCTATAATGGGGGTCCAGGCCCATCACTCTATAATGGGGGTCCAGACCCATCACTGTATAATGGGGGTCCAGGCCCATCACTCTAAAAACACAGTCTGTTGATGAGAATTACAATGTAACCCCCCATCAACAATGCGAACCGAGAACTATCAGAGGAACAGATACTAACTTTGATAAAAACTCATTTTTCCTGTTATATAAAGCTAAAAAGCATTCCCTCTGAGTATACAGTGCATGCAGATGAACACCATTTAGAATTCTTTTGAATATTGAAATTTTAGGAAGTGTCCAATTTCAGGCAACACAATTACTGCCTGGAATGAAAGATTGCTCATATAAGTTGGCACATAATCTTGGGCTTAGTTTATAAGGAATACACAATCGCACTTTATGAACTAGATATCAGCTTTTCACAGCAGATCATGACATTATTATTTTAACGTCCTATTAACATCCAGGATCATGGATCATACCCGGAGAAAACCAATGACTAATGGTTAGTACCTGGCAACTGCCCCACATATGGGATTTGAACTCGTGACCTAAAGGTGGAGGGCTTGTGGTAATATGTCGAGAAATTTTAACCACTCGGCCATCGCCCGCGGCCTTTTAAACTAGAGACTAGAAAAAACAAGAATCAGACTGGACATGAAGGTTAAATTTAATCAGCAAATTTCTTACCCAATGAAAAAGGAAGTTCTGTACCTGACGTTTAAAATATTTACACATTTACTAACCAGGATGTTTGCTAGTACAGTAACTTAAACAGAATTCTGTTGATGATAGCTAAGAGCTGTAGATAAGATATCAAAATTATATTAAAAAAACCAATACCTGATACCCTAATTACACATGACAGGGGCTGGTGATAGTGGTTTATCTGACAACAGACCTTTTTTAATTTTTTAATTTTTTAATTTAGGTTTATTGATACATACCATATTTATAAAAAATAATACTAGTGAGCTACCATGCAATCAAAGACAAATTTTCATACAGTGATGTAGTGGACAGACTTGCACTGTCTTATGTGACTCCCTGTGTTATATGGCTCCCTGTCTTATGTGACTCCCTGTCTTATGTGACTCCCTGTCTTATGTGACTCCCTGTCTTATGTGACTCCCTGTCTTATGTGACTCCCTGTGTTATGTGACTCCCTGTCTTATGTGACTCCCTGTCTTATGTGACTCCCTGTCTTATGTGACTCCCTGTGTTATGTTACTCCATGTGTTATATGACTTATATCAATTCACCTAACTCTTTGAAAGCGAGGCTTCCTTAGCCTGTCTATATTCACTTTAAATAAACTATGTAAAGCATGAAATTATAGCATTTAACTTATTTCAAACTTTCTGCCACTTTGTTGAAATGTTTCTACAGTGTATAAATGGTCAGTTACCAGTGAATGTATTCTGGCCCATACTGAATATTATGTTATAGTTAAAACTGTGTAGTAAGACCACCAAAAGAACTTTGAAAGTGTGTAATTATAGGCAAGGGGTCATTATACACATGTCATATTGTGTTGACATTTATTATTTGGGACCAAATAAGCCAACGGGTCATAATAATAAGATGGTAGTTATAATAAGGTGGTCGTTATAATAAGGTGGTAGTTATAATAAGGTTGTTGTTATAATAAGGTTGTCGTTATAATAAGGTGGTCGTTATAATAAGATGGTAGTTATAATAAGGTGGTCGTTATGATATGGTTGTTGTTATAATAAGGTGATATTTATAATAAGGTGGTCATTATAATAAGGTGGTAGTTATAATAAGGTTGTTGTTATAATAAGGTTGTCGTTATAATAAGGTGGTAGTTATAATAAGGTGGTAGTTATAATAAGGTTGTCGTTATAATAAGGTGGTAGTTATAATAAGGTTGTCGTTATAATAAGGTGGTAGTTATAATAAGGTGGTAGTTATAATAAGGTGGTAGTTATAATAAGATGGTAGTTATAATAAGATGGTAGTTATAATAAGGTTGTCGTTATAATAAGGTGGTAGTTATAATAAGATGGTAGTTATAATAAGATGGTAGTTATAATAAAGTGTATAATTATAGGCAAGGTGGTCGTTATAATAAGGTGGTAGTTATAATAAGGTGATATTTATAATAAGGTGGTCGTTATAATAAGGTGGTAGTTATGATAAGGTTGTTGTTATAATAAGGTTGTCGTTATAATAAGGTGGTCGTTATAATAAGATGGTAGTTATAATAAGGTGGTCGTTATAATAAGGTTGTCGTTATAATAAGATGGTAGTTATAATAAGGTGGTCGTTATAATATGGTTGTTGTTATAATAAGGTTGTCGTTATAATAAGGTTGTAGTTATAATGAGGTTGTCGTTATAATAAGGTTGTAGTTATAATAAGATGGTAGTTATAATAAGGTGGTAGTTATAATAAGGTGGTAGTTATAATAAGGTGGTCGTTATAATATGGTTGTTGTTATAATAAGGTTGTCGTTATAATAAGGTTGTCGTTATAATAATATGGTAGTTATAATAAGGTGGTAGTTATAATAAGGTGGTAGTTATAATAAGATGGTAGTTATAATAAGGTGGTAGTTATAATAAGATGGTAGTTATAATAAGGTGGTAGTTATAATAAGGTGGTAGTTATAATAAGGTGGTAGTTATAATAAGATGGTAGTTATAATAAGGTGGTAGTTATAATAAGATGGTAGTTATAATAAGATGGTAGTTATAATAAGATGGTAGTTATAATAAGATGGTAGTTATAATCAGATGGTAGTTATAATAAGGTGGTAGTTATAATAAGGTGGTAGTTATAATAAGGTGGTAGTTATAATAAGGTGGTAGTTATAATAAGATGGTAGTTATAATAAGGTGGTAGTTATAATAAGGTGGTTAATAAGATGGTAGTTATAATAAGATGGTAGTTATAATAAGATGGTAGTTATAATAAGATGGTAGTTATAATAAGGTGGTAGTTATAATAAGGTGGTAGTTATAATAAGATGGTAGTTATAATAAGGTGGTAGTTATAATAAGGTGGTAGTTATAATAAGGTGGTAGTTATAATAAGATGGTAGTTATAATAAGGTGGTAGTTATAATAAGGTGGTAGTTATAATAAGGTGGTAGTTATAATAAGATGGTAGTTATAATAAGGTGGTAGTTATAATAAGGTGGTAGTTATATAAGGTGGTAGTTATAAAGGTGGTATTAGATAGTTATAATAAGGTGGTAGTTATAATAAGTGGTGTTATAATAAGGTGGTAGTTATAATAAGATGGTAGTTATAATAAGGTGGTAGTTATAATAAGGTGGTCGTTATAATAGATGGTAGTTATAATAAGGTGGTAGTTATAATAAGATGTGTTATAAGATGGTAGTTATAATAAGTGGTAGTTATAATAAGGTGGTAGTTATAATAAGGTGGTAGTTATAATAAGATGGTAGTTATAATAAGATGGTAGTTATAATAAGGTGGTCGTTATAATAAGGTGGTAGTTATAATAAGGTGATATTTATAATAAGGTGGTCGTTATAATAAGGTGGTAGTTATAATAAGGTGATATTTATAATAAGGTGGTCGTTATAATATGGTTGTTGTTATAATAAGGTGGTCGTTATAATAAGGTGGTAGTTATAATAAGGTGGTAGTTATGATAAGGTGGTAGTTATGATAAGGTTGTTGTTACAATAAGGTTGTCGTTATAATAAGGTGGTAGTTATAATAAGATGGTAGTTATAATAAGTTGTCGTTATAATAAGGTTGTCGTTATAATAAGATGGTAGTTATAATAAGTTGTCGTTATAATAAGGTTGTCGTTATAATAAGGTGGTAGTTATAATAAGATGGTAGTTATAATAAGGTTGTCGTTATAATAAGGTTGTCGTTATAATAAGATGGTAGTTATAATAAGGTGGTCGTTATAATAAGATGGTAGTTATAATAAGGTGGTCGTTATAATAATATGGTAGTTATAATAAGGTGGTAGTTATAATAAGGTGGTAGTTATAATAAGGTGGTAGTTATAAAAAGATGGTAGTTATAATAAGGTGGTAGTTATAATAAGGTGGTATTTATAATAAGGTGGTATTTATAATAAGATGGTAGTTATAATAAGGTGGTAGTTATAATAAGATGGTAGTTATAATAAGATGGTAGTTATAATAAGGTGGTAGTTATAATAAGGTGGTAGTTATAATAAGGTGGTAGTTATAATAAGGTGGTATTTATAATAAGGTGGTATTTATAATAAGATGGTAGTTATAATAAGGTGGTAGTTATAATAAGATGGTAGTTATAATAAGATGGTAGTTATAATAAGGTGGTAGTTATAATAAGGTGGTAGTTATAATAAGGTGGTATTTATAATAAGATGGTAGTTATAATAAGGTGGTATTTATAATAAGATGGTAGTTATAATAAGGTGGTATTTATAATAAGGTGGTAGTTATAATAAGGTGGTCGTTATAATAAGGTGGTAGTTATAATAAGATGGTAGTTATAATAAGGTGGTAGTTATAATAAGGTGGTATTTATAATAAGGTGGTAGTTATAATAAGATGGTAGTTATAATAAGGTGGTATTTATAATAAGATGGTAGTTATAATAAGGTGGTAGTTATAATAAGGTGGTAGTTATAATAAGGTGGTATTTATAATAAGATGGTAGTTATAATAAGGTGGTAGTTATAATAAGGTGGTAGTTATAATAAGATGGTAGTTATAATAAGATGGTAGTTATAATAAGGTGGTAGTTATAATAAGGTGGTAGTTATAATAAGGTGGTAGTTATAATAAGATGGTAGTTATAATAAGGTGGTAGTTATAATAAGGTGGGTTATAAGATGGTAGTTATAATAAGATGGTAGTTATAATAAGGTGGTAGTTATAATAAGGTGGTAGTTATAATAAGATGGTAGTTATAATAAGGTGGTAGTTATAATAAGATGGTAGTTATAATAAGGTGGTAGTTATAATAAGATGGTAGTTATAATAAGGTGGTAGTTATAATAAGATGGTAGTTATAATAAGGTGGTAGTTATAATAAGGTGGTAGTTATAATAAGGTGGTAGTTATAATAAGATGGTAGTTATAATAAGATGGTAGTTATAATAAGATGGTAGTTATAATAAGGTGGTAGTTATAATAAGATGGTAGTTATAATAAGGATGTTGTTATATTAAGGTGGTTATTATATTGAATTTGTTTTTATAATGAGGTGATGGAAATGGAAAAACAAATGGAAACTAATAAACATATATAATTGTACCCAGCATTGTGTTTGATGACTAAGGTAGAAAGTGAATCCATGTGAATTTTCTCAATGCCCATCAGAGCACTGTTAATGGTATCTGTCGGTAACGTGGTGTAGTTGTATAGTATTTACGAGACACGGAGATAAAGTCTATATATATATAGACAGCTATTACCTCCACACCAGTATTTATAAATTATCACTCCCTGTTTCTCCGAACAGATAACCTGAAGTAGAGACTAGTTGGAAATCTGCTGTAGGTATCTCCTACTCCCCTAATGACCCTGGCCATTGTGGACAGATGTGATGGACGTGCCACCAGGTAAGTCATCGTATGGATGAGCGTCATACAGCCACAAGTGGCAAAATCATTAGAAATATGTTCAAGGCAAGAGTCATTGAAAAATAAGCTGCTTTCTGGTATTTTTAGTCCACCACCATCAGATGGTAGGTGGCTATTTCTCCGCAAGTATTCAGGGAGAAATCTTTCTTAAATTTTGTATACTACTGGAAATGGGAATATTTTTAACACTACCTGGTATTTAAATGTATTCTTATCCTTCTTTCATGATTATGCACTAAGATTCATGACAGCAGTACTTGGATTATAATTGATTTAAAGATGCTCCACCGCTGAAAAATAGTATTTTTTCTCAATTAAAAACAGGCCAAGAGCAGACAAATAAGCATTTTTCTTCAGTAATAAAAGTTACTTATTTTACAACATTACCATCACTGAAAAGTTTGAGCTTCTTATTGGACTTCAAAGATAAAAATACATGTATTAGAAATTAAGTGCATCCTGAAAAAATTCTGTGTCACTATGTTCTACATGATGGTATAACAAGTTCTGATTGCGCATGCATGCACCAGAAGCAAAATACATTATTTTATTAAATAAAATAAATATATTATTTTTTTGTGTTAAACATTTGCCATTTTCCTGTCCAGGTAAAAAAGGACTCGATGTGTATGCCTTTGTAAAGTCAAATCTGGTCAAACCATCACTCCTACTACACGCTATAAACAGCTAGTAAACATAATGGCATAGTTATTTGGTGACAGAAATATGTACTGAACCCTGTGGACTGTAGAGTTGCAGAAATGAAATGCATAATTTTTGGCATGTTTTGTCAAAATTTATATACAACACAAGTTACAACAATCTACGAGTCAACAGTAACATATTTATAAGGTTAGGACGGATGCATAGACATTTTACTGTATATCAACTAAGTTATGTTCAAATACACCGAAAGAAGTGATATATAGACATTATAACAAAAATTCACTAGTTTAAATGAGGTATTAAATGTTAATGAGTATTGCCTGGCCTGAAGCACAACTTTCAGATGGAACAGCGCAGATTTCACATATATCCCCTCCGGGCCTGCATGCAGGAGCAAGGTCTACCATACCGTTTATAGCAGGTTATTTTCGTAGACCAAACTTTTCGCGATTTCATCAAAAAACGAGATAATTATATGTTAGCGATTTTTAATCCATTTTTCGTAATATGGATATAACGGTAGATATCATTCAACCATTTTTCAATTTTTCATGGATCAAATTTTCACGATCCTAGCAACATTCTTTGAAATTGCTAAATTATCATCCCGCAAAAATAACTGGCTATCCATATTTTAAAAACCACTCAATTTTCTTGAGTAACGTATGAATTGGTTTGGTAGTTTAGCATGCAATATAACTTCTGTGAAATGATTATAAAATGTCAATACAAGAGTGAAATGCATCTCTTGTGTTATATGAAGACATTTTTTTTGGAATTATTCAGAAACATTTGACCCCGGTGCCTTCACTGTAGCTGTAAACGATGGTGACTTGGCGACATTTCTCGACCTGGTCTCTAAACTGGAAGGGACAGATGAGGTCACGAGTGAGTGGTCAAGTGGGTCTCTACAGGACGAAGGACAGGTAGACCCTATTGCCGTCCTCAATAAGTCTGTGTTTGGTGATGAACAGATGCCTTTACTTCACTATCTGTGTAGCAAATGTAATATAAACACAGAGTTCATCAAAGTTCTTCTTCACAAACGGATAGACGTCAACCTGATTTGTCCCAAACATGTAAGTTTTGTCTATCTGTCCTTAATACTCCAGGGGTTTCTATCACTGCCGTTATATTTTGTTTATCTGTAGTTTATCTCATAGCAAACCGAATGTCCTCAATAATCCAGGGGTTACTATCACTGCCGTTATATTTTGTTTATCTGTAGTTTATCTCATAGCAAACCGAATGTCCTCAATAATCCAGGGGTTACTATCACTGCCATTATATTTTGTTTATCTATAGTTTATCTCATAGCAAACCGAATGTCCTCAATAATCCAGGGGTTACTATCACTGTCATTTTATTTTGTTTATCTATAGTTTATCTCATAGCAAACCGAATGTCCTCAATAATCCAGGGGTTACTTTCACTGTCATTTTATTTTGTTTATCTGTAGTTTATCTCATAGCAAACCAAATGTCCTTGATACTCCAGACGTTACTATCACTGTCGTTATATTTAGTTTAGCTACAGTATATCTCCTAGCAAACCAAATGTCCTTAATAATTCAGGGGTTACTATCACTGTCGTTTTATTTTGTTTATCTGTAGTTTATCTCATAGCAAACCAAATGTCCTATATACTCCATGGGTTACTATCACTGCCCTTACAGAAAGCTTAAGTGTGCAGCAATATAGCAGCTATATTGTGGCGCACTGATCTGTGTGCAGCAAGTTACTGCAGCAATTGAGCAGGTTAGCACAGCTAGCCGCACTGTTCTGGCACTATTGCCGCACTAATATTTTGTTGCAGCTATATTGCGGCAATATTGCAGCTTTCGTGCAAGAAACTTTTCTTTAAAAACCTGTGTGCAGGAATAGTGCCGCAAAATGTACTAGAAGCATCCTACACAGAAAACTTTAGGAAGGTTGCGGCAATATTGCTGCAATAATGCTGCTATATTGCGGCAGTATAACAAAGAATTATGGGTACTCCCATAATCCTTTGCAAAGGTTAAAATCAGTTGACCTTCAATTCAAACATTGATTCAATAGGTTGTGGTGTATGAAGGACAGAGGTAATAGAATAATAATAATAATAATAATAATTGACTTTACTTTCATTCGATTGCACATTGAGTCAAAGACTCTTCTCACATGTGGTCGAACATATAAAATGTACAGTATTTACAGCATAGTTAATAAACATACAGTAATTATATAAAATGAAATCAAAGATATCACAGAATAAGTAAATCATATCACAGATTAAATTATCATATCACAAAAACAAAATCATAATATCACAGTCTAGAAAATTGCTATAATTGTACACATAAAAGCCATGCAAACATAAAATTTCATGCTGCAATTATATATACTGAAATAATAAACACAAATAAGTGTCTTGTATACATATATGCCAATATGGCAAAAAAAAATAAAATTTGACAGATTATACACTAATATAGTATACATTAAAACTAGAAGTAAATAGAAACTTCTTCCATTGGATTTATGATAAGTTACAAGTGGATGTAGTCTGATAGTGTTTTGGATTTGATAAGGTTTGTTGGTGAAATTTAAGCAATATAATTGTTTTTATTGGTTTATAGTCATTTTATGTCACAAACACTGAAATGTGCATGTATCTATAGCTTTATTTAATTCATGTGTCCTGGAACAATAATTTTCATTTGATGCTGACAAGGTAATTCTTTTTCAAGATTAAGACTAATTTTATCACCAAATGAATTCAAAAGGTCATATTGCATAATGCATGTACCAAGAATCAAAAGAATGACTCTTGTGATTTTTCAAACTTTTCTATTTATACCTTTGTACTTATTTAAATATAAACCAGGAAGCTAACGGCTATGGTGCCACAACTATGTGCGGCTTTGTTGCGGCAAATGTGTGTGCTGCTTTGGTGCGGCAAGTGTGTGCAGCTATGGTGCGGCAAGTGTGTGCGGCAAACTCATTTGCATATGAAAAGTATGTATTGCAGCAATATTGCTGCAACTATGTGCGGCTTTATTGCGGCAAGTGTGTGCAGCTATGGTGCGGCAAGTGCGTGCGGCAAACTTATTTGCATACTAAAAGTATGTATTGCAGCTATATTGCTGCTATATTGCTGCAATATTGCTGCAACTGTGTGCCAGAGGCCTTATATTTCTGTAAGGGTGTCGTTTTATTTTGTTTACCTGTAGTTTATCTCCTAGCAAACCAACGTCCTCGATACTCCAGGGGTTACTATCACTGTCATTATATCTACATCCTCGATACTCCAGGGGTTACTATCACTGTCATTATATCTACATCCTCGATACTCCAGGGGTTACTATCACTGTCATTATATCTACATCCTCGATACTCCAGGGGTTACTATCACTGTAATTATATCTACATCCTGGATACTTCAGGGGTTACTATCACTGACATTATATATAACATCCTCGATACTCTAAAATACAATCATTATTTCTTGTTGGTGTTAGAAGTAGGATGTTGATTTGGTGGATCCATATTCTCGTCAGGTACACACATGTACTTCTGTATATCACTGGCCAGCCACTTATATATACTGATTAGATATTGTATACGTGTAACAATGACAGGTAATTCATGTTAGTACAACATAAATAACAACGAGGAACTTATCTTTACACCAGATTGTTACGTCGCTGACAACTGACACACAAGCTAAGACATATGTCCTAGAGATGCAACAGTGTATGTCTCAAATACCATACATTAAATCTGGGAGATTTCCAAAATAATACTAATTATACCATAACTCCAGGGGTTACTATCACTGTTGTTATATTTTGTTTATCTGTAGTTTATCTCATAACAAACCAAATGTCCTCAATACTCCATGGGTTACTATCACTGTTGTTTTATTTTGTTTATGCGTTGTTTATCTCATAGCAATTTAAACCAAACATTGTGGTCTGTCATTAGCACCATAATAATAGTACACTCTCGATACTCAAGGGGTTACTATTACTGTCATTATATTTCATCCTCGATACTCCAGGGGGTTACTTTCACTGTAGTTATATCCACATCCTCAATACTCAAGGGGTTACTATCACTGCCATTATCCCATATTACATGAGCTCCCATTCAAGTCTAGGCATGTTTACTGTAACAGATTAATCTACAATGAGTACAGAAAGATTTAAAATATGGCTGACTTTTTTAGTCCACAACTTATATCAATAAGCTCCCCCTTAATGACAATTATTTAAGCGCCATGGGCACTAATTATGGCAAATACTGTAACCATTGCATATTTTATGTATCAGCAATTCTGTTTCAGAAAAGACCTATACACATTGCATGCAGAAACAACTGCCCGGAAAATTTGAAAGTGCTGCTGGAATATGGCGCTAAAATTATTGAGGTCGGGGAGCAAGCTTGGCAGGAAGACTCGCCCTTTTATGTGTCCTCACTCTGCGGCCACGCTGACATCATTCGCATCCTGTTGTCATACCAACCAAGTACGTCCAATGGTAACGATGCTTATCTCCCTCAGCTCGGTGAGAATGCTTTATGAATGTCCTCATGGGTGTGGCAGAGTTCACCACTAACACCTGTAGCGGAATTAGACTGGGTCGATCATCTATGACCTGAGGAAGCTCAGTGGTAGAGCATTCGGCTATAGTGCTCGGAGGTCCCGGGTTTGAATCCCAGTCTAGCCGCTACATTTTCTCCTCTCCTGTTACAAAATTGGCGCCATACTTAAATACCAATGGTGGTGGTGTTTGGGTCTTGTATGTCTTCCAGGGCGAAGACTTTGAAAATGGAGGGAGGAGTGTAGCGGAATTGGACTGGGTTGATCAATGGTGACCAGGTAGCTCAGCGGTAGAGCATTCGGCTAGTGTTTAGAAGTCCCTGGTTTGAATCCCGGTCTGGCCGCTACAGTTTCTCCTGTTACATACTAATCATGGGGTATACAGTGGTTAATTAGGATAGTTAGACTAGTAATGTTGTATTGTATAATGTCATGTAATAATATAACTGTTTTAAATCCACGGTTTGTAGTTGCGTGTGTCTTCCACAATAGTCAAAATTTTTGAAATGAAGACTTAAATAAGTTGTTGCTTTTCTGATGACGGCAGAGTAAATATTTTGTGTTAAAGTCCATTTTTGACAAAGTTGATCACAATCGATTGGTCCGAAACTTGGTAAACCTACGTTGTGCATCTGTCAGATTACATGGCATGGATAGAAACTAAGAAAAAATATCTAAAGTGGTTAAGGTATATTTTGGTTAAAAACCCAGATGAAGAATTTGCATACACAGACACAGATTCAGAACTTAATTGTGTTTAAGTCTACTTTTTGCCCAAACCCAATCTTGATGAGATTTGACAAGTTCTTGCTTCTATCGTTACATACATACAAGGATTATTTTATCTGTTGGATATTTACAAAAACTACTTACATTTAATTCTTGCTTTTTCAGGGATTTATTTAAAAAGGTTAGATTTATATGTAGATCTTTATTAAACTTGATATGTATACAGGTTACTCACACAAAATTTCCACTCCGCGGAGAATTAGCTGAATCTTGTTCTGGTATGTTTTCCATGAAATTTCCATGGAAATTTACTCAATAGAAAAAGTTCAACTGGTCAGATAAACATATATTGCATTTTGGGGCTAATCGAAAAACAAGATGGCTGACAGAAAGCCATATTGGTTTTTCGACAATTGAAGTTTGTTTATAAAATCATGTGAAGTGTGCATTTTTCTATTTATTAAATATATTCATTTCAATAAAAAGAGAAAGAGGAGAGAAACAGAAATGACCCCCAGTATGTGGCTAACAATATGACAGATCTGTTAGGTGGAGCTCTTCTGGAATTGACTCTGGATCAAGGCCCGCCAATGAACTACCGTATACAACCCAATAAGCGCCCATGTCCCTATAAGTGCCTCTCCCACTTTTGAGGCCTCAATTTTAATTGCCCAGGCATATATAAATAAAGACTATAACGTACTGTATAGGTTTGCAATGATTTTGTCTTATAAGGCACCTTTTCATTTTTTCAATTTTTTAAATGACCTGGGCGTTTATTGGGTTGAATAAGGTAACTGCCATGACAGAAAGTACTGAGGGGGATCCTTCTAAAATTGGATTTTAAAGTTTCCCTATTTCCTAGTTATGATTTTTGGACAACAAAAGGCATAACTGTTGAGTTTTACAATTTTCTTATACAGCTATTTCAGAACACTATATCATTAATATGTTTCAGCATTACCATATCTTAAGCAGTTCTAAAAAGTCATTCAGATTGCAATGAGATTGATGTGATTTTAGTAAGCATTCTGCCAGTTTCACAAAGATGGAAAATTGCAAGAACAATAATTATTGATGTCTTTTACCTGATTTCTTGAATTAAACCTTAATTATTGAAATATAAATTTAAGTCTTGATTTTTTTTTTTGCAGGGTATGTTAATTAAGAACTATGCAAAAATTTTGAATTAAGGTACATAGAAATATTGTCTTTCAATTAATGTTTGTTGTGAAATATAACATACTGTATATGATATACTTATTCACTATCATAGATATACTAACAGAATATAATGGAATTGTTTGTAACATTTATTGTACCTATAAAAAATTATATCTACATTTGCACATGTATAATAATTTGTTTGGTGTCCTATTAAATTGTCATACCCCTGAGTCAGATACCTAAGCTTTTGGATGAAACGACTTTAAGAAACAACCATCACGTGAAAGAGTGGTTTCATATAAGTTAAAATTGATATGTTATATACGCTAGATCACTTAATTATTAATGATCAATTAGGATAATGAAGGTAATTTTTATACTAAGAGTTATTGAATCTCCGATCAATTTTATGATTCAATAATCTCCCCTGTCAATGGTTCGTTTCTTATTTCCTTGATAAATTATCAGATTAAAGATGCTTCACTGCTGACAAATCGTATTTTTTTCTCTGTCAAAACAGGAGCAGACTATTTATTAGTTTTTTCAGTTGCAAAAGTTTGAGCTTCTAACTTTACTTTTGATGAAAATATCAAAAATAATGAATTGCATGCATCCCGAAAAAAGACGATGCCACTATGTCCTATATGGAATGAAGTATTGATTGTGCATGTACCAAAAGCAAAATAAATTATTTTATATTATTATTTTGTTTTAATTAGACATATAAATACATGATTAAACACATTGTTGTTCAAATGATGAACATCATTTGTGCTCTGTCAACATTGGAGCATCTTTAAAGAGAAATATTTTCATTTTTTTTTGTGATACAAAGAATAAATTTTCTCGATAAAGCAGTTGAATATAGAGAAATATTTTCATTGGTTTTTTTTATATAAATGTAAGCAAGTAAATAAAATATTCTATTATTGAAAACATGTACAGGTATGTACATTGTATAATATACTGACTCCTGCTGTTCATTTACAGAATTAATTCGTGAACAGGATGTCCGGAGTTGTCTGCTCTTTGCTGCATGTGCTGGAGGAAATAAAGATATTGTGGGGATGTGGTATTGTCCAGGGATGGACATCAACCAGCCCAAACCGTACATCCAGTCCCTCGACAATTCAGGCGACAACACCCCTATATTCGCTGCTTGTGCTGGTATGTCATTTTCATCTCTGTAAATGTCACCCCTGATAAATGAAGTAACGAAAAAAGTACAAAAGTACCAAAAAAATCTACCAACCATGTGTACTTTTTGTGTACTCGCTCTATTATTTTCCTTGTCGGGTGTAGAGTCACGTACATCCGCTATATGTGCAGATTCCAACTGCGCACCTGATACCGGAAGTCAGTGTCTCATAACGTTTAATAGATTTCGCCGTGATTTTAGTGAATTCAACCTTTCAAAAATATATAGTAAGACATAGTTGTTGTAATTTTTTGTGGTTTTTCAGGAAGAATTCTTTAAAATACAAAAATCCCAAAAAGTACACATGCTTGTTGTGTAGGCTAACTAATAACTGTATACACTTTTTTGCATTTTTTTTTGTACTTTTATAGAACACTCAGGTTGGAATAGAATGTCATTACATTGTCATTTCCATAAATAAAATTTGTTTGTTCTAGAATTAATTTTGGTTAGAATCACAAAGAAATTGAAATGGAGATAGATACCTGTTCTTTAAAGGGGAAAAATCAGTAAAAGACAGAATTCAAAAATCTACTTTTGAAGAAAGTTATTTTTTTATATCGGATTGTCATCAATAACTTTAAAACATTCAATTAAAGAATAAAATTAAAAAATAAAACTCATTGAAATATCATTCTCCTCTGGTTACTTTACAGCTGGTCATTACGATGTTGTACAGTATTTGGTGGATATGGGAGCAAGGCTCACACACAAAGTCTGTACAGATTTTCCTGAAATCACCGGAAGAATCTTGTCTCGTTATGTTCAGCCAGCGACATCTGAAGATGAATTGGATATGGACGTTACAGAAACTCAGGTAAAGTGGACCCTGATTTTACTGACAGTCTGAGGGGTCAAGCAAATTAATTTGTCGTATAAGAGAGGTTGTCGTATAAGACAGTGTGTTATATAAGACAGAGGTGGCCAGGTGGTTAAGATGTCCCAACACTTTACCACAAACCCTCCACCTCTGGGATACAGGTTCGAATTCCATGTAAGACAGTTGCTAGGTATAGACCTCTGGTTGGTGGTTTTCACCGGGTAATCCAACTTTCCTCCACCAATAAACATGTCCTGATATGACCCTGGCTCATATAAGACAGTGTGTTGTATAAGACAGTGTGTTATATAAGACAGTGTGTTGTATAAGACAGTGTGTTGTTTAAGACAGTGTTGTATAAGACAGTATGTCATTTAAGACAGTGCGTCATTTAAGACAGTGTGTTGTTTAAAACAGTGTGTCATATAAGACAGTGTGTTGTATAAGACAGTGTGTTGTATAAGACAGTGTGTCATATAAGACAGTGTGTTGTATAAGACAGTGTGTCATATAAGACAGTGTGTTGTATAAGACAGTGTGTCATATAAGACAGTGAGTCATATAAGACAGTGTGTTGTATAAGACAGTGTGTCATATAAGACAGTGTGTTGTATAAGACAGTGTGTCATTTAAGACAGTGAGTCATATAAGACAGTGTGTTGTATAAGACAGTGTGTTGTATAAGACAGTGTGTCGCATAAGACATGTGTGTATAAGACAGTGTGTCATATAAGACAGTGTGTTGTATAAGACAGTGTGTTGTTTAAAACAGTGTCGCATAAGACAGTGCGTTGTTTAAAACAGTGTGTCATATAAGACAGTGTGTTATATAAGACAGTGTGTTGTATAAGACAGTGTGTTGTTTAAGACAGTGTTGTATAAGACAGTATGTCATTTAAGACAGTGCGTCATTTAAGACAGTGTGTTGTTTAAAACAGTGTGTCGCATAAGACAGTGTGTTGTATAAGACAGTGTGTTATTTAAGACAGTGTATCATATATACTTCATTTCAAATTATTTTATTGATAAAATAAGAACATAAATATAGTATAAATCTTACCCCTTAAAATGTTTCTCTCTCGATGAAATGAAATGAAAAGGCGTCATACACATGTGAAGGTGATATACTAAACCCATTATGACCTGGATTAGAGGGCACTATTGCCTTATAGTATTGTCTTGTGACGGGATAGTGCCCTCGCCTCAGCTAAGGCACGACAATGCACATGTATTCCATTCCCTCGACAATAATATGAGGCAACAGAGCCCTCTCCGCCAGACCATTATAGATAATTAGGGACTGTTGTCAGCAGACCTTATCACAGATTAGATCTACCAATTGACCTTAAATGTCAAAGGTCAAATCAGTCTCTACTCTTCAAAACTTAATGTCAATGTGATTTTAAAACATTTAATTTTTTTTTTGAAATGTGATAGTGATGTGCAGGAGTCAATCACCATTGCACTTTATATATACAGTTTGGTTTAATTGTTTGACTTTGAGATTTAAAACCTTCCTGTTTAATCAAACTTATACCCAATATGCCAATTAAGACATCGTTTATATCAACTCCATTATTTATTTTCCTTATCAAGGTAAAACTATAAATACAAAACCAAACGTCAGAAAATATCTGTTGAAATCTTGTACTGGTACAAATTATAAGTATGAACAAGCCAATAGATTGATTTCATTTTGCTTATATATATACGGACTACGTAGATGACAAACAACAATAGCTGATGTAATCTGCTAATATCTTCCGGGAGGAACTTAACCACGTGAAATCTTAAGAGTTTGTAAGTGCCTTGTTGACGTATTAACTGTGACAATTTTGTGTACCTTAGGGGTATAGAAAGAGATCAGTTAAGATCTTGGTTGATTCCGGCGGGATTCCAAGTCATATTTTCTCTTATTATATCTAAACTTTAGTTTATTCTTTTACAGGGTATTATATGCCCGATTTTAAGGGTCAAGATGACATCTAGTCCATTAATTTTGCTTTGTCAAATTGCGCCTCTTATATTGTCAAATGTAAATTTTTCTATTTAAACTGTTTCTGAAGTTCCTCCATGCGTGGGAATGAGACATATTTGTTCATCATTACAATAGCCCTCATGTTTCCTTGTGTTACTCACCTTCTAAATATTGTAAATAAATTACTGAATTTATTTTTCTATATAATCTATTGACATCAGCAAATCGTCTTGTTTTTCTTGGAAGTTTAAAGTTTTCTAGAAACAATTATTTCATGGAAATTGGGTTTTTTCCTCAAAACCCTTATGAAAAAAACCAGAAAACTCAATAAATACTAATCCAAATCCTATCTCATTATACCTTACGCATGCTAATAAGGGTGATGAATGGACATTATACCTAGAAATTTTGTATTAATGCAATTACACTCATGCTAATTAATTAAACAATCAAACTCCTAAAATTTTTAATATTCAGTGCAATAAACTATATTCGACCCAATAATGCTAAGGGTGTTTAAAAAATTGAAAAAAAAATGTGCACAATAAGATTAAATTATTGCAAACCTACAGAATTTTGTGTAGTTTTGATCTTTGTAATGCCCTTGCAGCAATTGAAATGAGGTCTAAAAAGGGGAGGGCGCTTATGGGAAATTGGGTTGAATACGGTAATCAATATTTTTCATTTCCAAAAGTGCTATGTCCACCTTCATTCCATTTCCTTTACTTTGCTCTTTTATGTACAATTCCCTGGTATGCACAAATTAAAAAACTAATCATTTTCTATCTGATAAAATCAATGCATAAAATGTTTTAGAATGCATTGAAATACATATCTAAATTTCAACTAACTTTAAAAATCTATTACATCATGATTTAAAAAAAAAAAAGAAGGAATTGATGAAAAATGAAAAAAACATTGGGTCCACCATCTTTGATCAAAGTGGTACATTTCAAGAAGCAAACTATAATATTACACACATGAGTTATAATGATATACAATAATATCCGGACATTTCACATCTTAAGTTCCTGTACTTAAACCAGAGTGCTTAAACTTTGAATCACCGGTTAAAGCTTTCAGTTTCAAATAAAACCACCCTGGGGGTTTTGTGGAAAAATAAAACTTCCATGAAATAATTGTTTCTAGAAAATTTTAATTTTCAATGAAACACTGAGGTATATTAATGTAAATACAGAATATATTGACATATACTTTAAACAATTTACATAATTGTTTATGATTTAAAGAATTAAGGCATATTCTGGCTACAACCTTTAAAAAAATCCTCAAGTATTTAGAAGGCATAAAGAACTTTAATACAGCATGCTGCAAATCTAAATACCTTCTAGAGCTTGATTATATGATCTTAGAAATGTTAAGCTTTTTTTAAGGTCATTCATGTTATTAGAAATTTGGTATTTCCTCTCAGCTTTGAAACCCAATATCAGGTATCTATGCATTCTAGAACTTGAGAAGTCATTTAATTTGTTTTTTAACTTCCCTGGCCCCTGTGACCTTGAATGAAGATCAAGGTCATTCAAATGAATAAACTATGTATCTCTTCGTCTTAGCAAGCTACATATCCAAATATCGGTCTCTATTTGAAAATATAAGTCATTTAAAATTGTTAGCCTATTCGGTGTGTGTGAACATGAAAGAAGAGTTATATAGCAGACTTGATTGCCATGCATTTTAGCATGATTCAGGCCCAATAATAGGTGTCTAGAACTTGGAAACAAGTAACTTAACAATTTCATCTTATTTTCACTCATGTGATCTTTAATAAAGGTCATAGTTATTCACATCAACAATCTTGGTACATTTTGTATTTCTTTGACTTACCATGCTATTGGCCTTATATAAAATCTCTATAGCCCTTGTAGAACTTGATAAGTCGATAATCTCTTATAGAATTTTAGCCTTTGTCACTTTGAGTGAGGATCAAGGTCTTTCATTAGCAAACTTAGTATTCCTTTATTTCAGCATGCCTTTGTTTCGGTTAATAAGTCGATACAGCCCTTGGTAGAATTTTAGATAATGACCTCAGGCAATTATTTATTCTTCCAGAGCTATATAACACCATATGGACCAAACCAAAGGTCTATAATAGATATATGAGGTAGAATTAAGACTAAATCATGTTTCAATATAGAGTCACAGCATTTGTTTTAATTTTAGTTTGTGGCCAACTACAGCGAGCTCCAGTTGTCGGCTTTACATGGTGACTGGCTGAGAGGCTACACAAACAGACTCGTCAGTCTAAACATTAGTAAAAACAGCCTGGAAGAGCTACCCAAAGAAGTTCCATGGTCATTTCCTAATCTCCGACGGTTTAATGCCTCGTTTAACTCCCTGGTACACCTCACCTGTGGAAAGGAAGGAGCAGTTTGTCACAGGTAAGTCGACCAAAATAATGTCTGGTACATCCTATTCTCATTTGGTCATGCAAGAACATATGTCAGGTTTAGATTTAGGAGGCAGAAAGCCAGAGGACCTAGAGTAATATCACCTACTTATAGACTATAGTTGACAACTGCACCACTATTGTTTTACTGAAATCCAGAGATGGAAGGATTGGATAGTGGTTATATGTCGAATGACTCTTTAAAGTAGTCGGCCATTGCAGCCCCCTTGACTTGTCTACCTTGAACCACAACACAATGGTACTGCATGTTATCAATATCCTGATATTATAGTGTGAGGAAAAAGGACAAATGCTCTCATGGGTTATTTTCTATTTCTATTTTCAGTTTAAAATGGATCCAGTTAAGCCATAATAAGTTAGTAAGGTTGTGTACCGAGTTGTTCCAGATAAGTGACCTTGAGGAGCTGTATCTTTCTTACAATGACCTTGAGTATCTTGTGAGGGAACACCAAAATATCGTCTTCGCTGGAGTCTCTATCACGGACAGTAAGCTTCAATGTAAGTCATTGTACAGTACTCACATGGATGGAATGGCAGTATATTTATGCCATATTGTGCTGCGTTCATCATCTGTCAAAAATCACTAGTCGATTTATTTGTCTATATTATTATCTTGCTCTAATTTTTTGCATGATTAATATTTACAAATAGAATAATGATGACATTTCAATTCTGATTTTCAGAAAAAAATTTATAGATAAAGTATTCTGTCTTTACATTTTACAGAGTTATCTTCCTTTTTGGTAGGTTATAATCGGACTAAATAATGTAAAATGCTGAAATGACATTAGCGTGGGATATTGTCTTTTGACGTCATTCCATCACCAATAGAAACAATAGCCCCGCACAAACGTAATATCAGGTATCACTTGGTACGTAAAGTAGTCCCATTGAGTGTGACGCCATTAGTTTAACTTTAAACAAAAACATTTTTCCCTTGAAAAAAGAATGACATTACGCGCACAAAAACATGACAGTTACTAGTTTCAAGGGCAGACAACTCTGTAATATGTAAATATATGCCTTAACTGTTTCAGCGCCTGCCGTAGGGAGTAAGGAATGGACCTGTACCAAGCTGTCACGTCTTGATGTCTCCCACAACAAGCTGAAGATGTTACCCAGTGCTATTAAACAGTGTTCTGGTCTGATGGCACTAAACGCTAGCCACAACTGTTTGTCTGCCTTCTGTGGAGGATGGGACAGTAGCCTGGTAAGATAAACATTTCCACTGTTCCAAGGTCATAGCCATCCTCGATACTCCAGGGGTTCCAATCACTTACGATCTCTACACCCCTGGACTATCTAGATCTCATAGTAAAACTGAAGGCAGCTCAGAGGAACAAATCTGAACCAATGACACGCAAGCAAGAATTTCCTTTGAAGACTACAGAGAGAGAGAAGCCAAACTTCAAAGCCACACAGTCAACCACAGTGTACGGTTATACGGCTCTTTTGATGTATATCAAAGGACTAAATTACCTGTTATGTTCTGTTGCCTCCAGTTTTACAATAAGATAGTCATGCACAATCTCTACACCCCTGGAGTATCGAGGATGGACCAGGGGTGTAGAGATTGTAAGGGATCGGAACCCCTGGAGTATCGAGGATGGTCCAGGGGTGTAGAGATCGTAAGGGATTGGAACCCCTGGAGTATCGAGGATGGTCCAGGGGTGTAGAGATCGTAAGGGATTGGAACCCCTGGAGTATCGAGGATGGTCCAGGGGTGTAGAGATCGTAAGGGATTGGAACCCCTGGAGTATCGATGATGGTCCAGGGGTGTAGAGATCGTAAGTGATCAGAACCCCTGGAGTATCGATGATGGACCAGGGGTGTAGAGATCGTAAGTGATCAGAACCCCTGGAGTATTGAGGGTGAGTCATAGTTGACTTGTTGACTAAACAAAATGGCTGACAGACGGCCATCTTTGATTTTGATAATTGATTTTGTTACTGCTATTTCTAAGAAAATGCTGAAGGGAAATTTCTCAAATTTCATACATAGTTTGTAGTTGAAGTTTGAAAACAGAGAAAAAGATCCCTCTTTCCAAAGTTGGACAAATATAATTTTTGGGATCTCTTTAAGGAACCTCAGCGGCTCACTACCACAGAGTCAACTCTGAGGGACATCACATTTTCTAGATGTCCATCTATTAATCCTTGTGTATTTCAGGTCCATCTGAATTTATGCTATAATGAACTAGAACGCTTCCCAGAAGACATTGAGATGTTTTGGTGTGGCAGTCTACAGTACTTGAATCTGGATCATAATAAAATAGAGGTCCTCGCGGGGAGCATCGTCAAGCTGTGTAAGACTGTAATCTGGGTAGCTTTGTTTTGGTGTAGCGCTTTTTTGTTCTAAAAGGAGGGGGGTCAATTTAAAAAAAATGGGCAGTTTTACGGCCATTATTGATAAGTAAAAAGATTTTGCATGAATATAACTAAAGGTCAGCTGCATATGCATTGTATGCTTTTCAAAACATCAGATTTTTTCTGGACTGATGGAAATTCCAGAGGTTAACAGTTGGTGGATGGGGGGGTGAAAATTTCATAATGGATGTCTATAATGATAATTAACCTATCATAAATGATTTTTAAAACCTGTTTTAAACATTGAATATATATATATGTTTCCTAACGGAATTTAATAAATGCTTTTCCAATGACTATATTTTATGTATGAAAAATTGTATCTAACATATCAATGTTAACTAGATACTCAGTATTCCATAAGTACAGTCTTGTGACGGTTACGATTTATTTTTTCTGCTTGTAAATGAATTCAGGTGTGAATATTGGGGATCATCCATTATCTTTACATTAAATACACTAAATCTATTGCACTACATGGAAGGTGTTGTAAGGTTTTGAAGTTGATATACAATAAAAGCAAGTAATAGTCATAATAAATTGCTTATATATGGTGTCAATTTTGGATCTCGTGCATAAAAAGTACTAAATGATAGTTTGAGAGTGTTAAAATATATTTCAATGAAAACTAAACTATAATGTAGTGTGTTTACATTCAGGTGCACTCACCGATCTGATCGTATCCAACAACAGTCTCACCATGTTACCCAAACCAGACACGTGGGACTGCCCACAACTGTACCTTCTTAATCTCCATGGCAACCAACTGGGACTTCCTTCTGGGAATCCAACAACTGGAACAGGACTACGACAGGTCCTCAGGATTCCATCAGTCGGGTCATCGCCAAGTATATCCAAAGTAACTCTTCCGACATTCCTCACTCATTGTCTCCACGACCTTAACCTTGGGGATAATCACCTGGATCATGTTCCAGAAGGCATCTGTCACCTCGCCTCCCTCACCAGTCTTAATTTATCAAAGTAAGAAGTAACTTGAGTAATTAATCATGGTTACCATGGGAACACAACAGTGGCTTCTAATTGGTCAAATGTTATATGTCGTTGGATTGAGATGCAAATTGCTAGATAAAGGTTTTAAAGGTGGACAAGTAGTTTATAGTTTTGAAGACATGAGATGTCATTAAATAAAACGTCAAAATCAATATATATGAACTTTGTGTAAGGATCATACACTGGTGGGCGATTATTTGGTCCTATTTCAAAAATGACATGTGATTGTCAATGGTTGCCATGGTTCCAATAACACATACATATAGTTATGGTATTATACTGGCTTACATTTCGTGTTAAGAGTTGTTGATTTCTTTAGAAATGCGGCCATACGTAGCTTACCAAATGAGATGGGCAGGATGACATCACTGACATCACTACATCTTGAGGAAACCGGAATTAAGACAACTGCTGCACAATCTGAAGGTACATAAATATTTGTCGGACATGTACAAGTAACTTACGAAGATATTTACACTCGGTTTTGTGAAACGGTACATACGTAAGTTACGAACGGGGACTTACGTACACGTAAATAGATACACCCACTCGTAAGTTACACCCTTTTTGTGAAACGGTACCCTGGAAGGATAAAGATCTGTACATTGTTCACTGTGTATGAAAAGTAGGTCACTGTGACCTATCTTTTTAAGAGTTTTGCTAAACTGTGTTCAAGAGGCTGCTAAAATAAATACTGTGAATGTGTTCGATATGCTTCATTGAAATTTTCATCTGATTGTATTAGAAGTATCCAATGGGAATTTAAACATCTTCAGAATAATTATAGAAAATTTCTTTACTTTGTAGAACAGCTGTGCAATACTTAACTTACCACAGTGACTGTAAACTAAAATGAACATGTCTCAAGAACTTTCTCTATCTTATTTTCATACTTTCAGATCTTTGTAAGTGGACAAAAGACACCATCCTGAATTTACAACACAAACTGAGAAAGTGTTTGCCCTACAACAGAATCAAGCTTGTTATTCTAGGGAAAAAGGTATACATACTATATTTTAATTATTCTTTTCCTTTTAAATCTATGACTTTGTACCAGTTATTTACAAATAATAAAGGTATTTCTAATATGCCTTTTCTCGTACTGATGTGGTTGGTCAACATAGTTTAAGTAGTTATGCATCTTGATAATTATAGAAGGTCAGATGGGCATGAATAGTAGTATATTGTCAGACACCTTAACCACTCAGCCATCATGACCAAGAGGTGGAGGGCTAGTGGTAGATGTCAGACATCTTAACCACTCAGCCATCATGACCCAGAGGTGGAGGGCTAGTGGTAGAATGTCAGACATCTTAACCACTTGGTCAACATGACCAAGAGGTGGAGGGCTAGTGGTAGATGTCAGACACCTTAACCACTCAGCCATCATGACCAAGAGGTGGAGGGCTAGTGGTAGATGTCAGACATCTTAACCACTCAGCCATCATGACCTAGAGGTGGAGGGCTAGTGGTAGAATGTCAGACATTTTAACCACTTAGCCATCATGACCTAGAGGTGGAGGGCTAGTGGTAGAATGTCAGACATTTTAACCACTTAGCCATCATGACCTAGAGGTGGAGGGCTAGTGGTAGAATGTCAGACATTTTAACCATTTAGCCATCATGACCTAGAGGTGGAGGGCTAGTGGTAGAATGTCAGACATCTTAACCACTCAGCCACCATGACCCAGAGGTGGAAGTCTAGTGGTAGAATGTCAGACATTTTAACCACTTAGCCATCATGACCTAGAGGTGGAGGGCTAGTGGTAGAATGTCAGACATTTTAACCACTTAGCCATCATGACCTAGAGGTGGAGGGCTAGTGGTAGAATGTCAGACACCTTAACCACTTGGTCAACATGACCCAGAGGTGTAAAGCTAGTGGTTGAATGTCAGACACCTTAACCACTGAGCCACCATGACCCATAGGTGAAGGAAAAGTGGTAGTAGAATGTCAGAAAACTTAACAACTCAGGCACCAAAGCCCAGAGGTGGAGGGCTAGGGGTAGACCAACCATCCTAGTACACATCACTTGAACAATGTGATATTAAATAATATTTGTGGAAATCTCAGCATAAATCGATGATGATTGCATAAAATTATACAATTTGCAGGACAAAGGTAAGACAACTCTAGCTGGACTGCTGCATGGCAATAAGGCATCTAATACAGTGGATATGTCTGTTCCTGGTGTGTCTGGGATACACAGACGGGAAATGAAGCTAGCAGACACTGGGAACACTCTGTTTAAGGTAGGATTGGAAATTAGGCTTCATTAAAAATGGTTTCAATAAAAAGGTGAGGATGCATTATTGAAAATATTGGGATTGATATTTTGATGAAATAACATTTAATGTACCAGATGGTTGTGATTGAAGAGATAATGATGGTATAAAATGACATCAGTGGAACATGAAGTTAGTAGACAAGTCTAAGGTAGATTTCTACCGTAATTAAGTTACCGTATTTGACACAATAAGCACCTAGGCCGTTTAAAACATTGAAAAAATGAAAAGGTGCTTCATAAGACGAAATCATTGCAAACCTATACAATTTTGATAGTTTCGGTCTCTTGCTTGGCAATTGAAATGAGGCCTCAAAAAAGGGAAGGGCGCTTATAGGGAAATGGGCGCTTATTGGGTCAAATACGTAACTATATAACTTGTAATAATTTGCCATATTGGCATCTAGAAATTTATTTTTGAAATCCAAACAATTTAAGGTCTATGAATGGTTTGTGCCTATTTTGACCCCAAATCCGTCAATTTTCAAACCTGTTATATACTTCTCAAAGTGTTGAAGTTCAACTATTGAGTATATCTCTAATACGATAAGTATGATCATAGTTACGTATCATTGCAACTGTAGTTGCTATGGCTACCATCCTAAATACCAAATATCAATAATGAAAATATTGTCAATTCTGGCCTTATTTCTCCTAAATATTTCTCTGAAGTGGCTATAAATTCTAAGTAAATATAAATATGTTCAAAAATTGCAATTTATTGTTTCTTAGACAAACGCTATAAAAGGCATTTTGTTTTGCAAAATTGCTTAGATATGCTCCAACGCTGATAAATGGTATTTTTTCACTATCAAAATCAGCAGCAGACGATTTAGTATTTTTCTTCAGTTACAAAAATTACTTAATTATTTACACCATTACCGCATTGAAAAGTTTGAGCTTCTAATTTTACTTCAAGTTAAAAATATAAAAAAAATAATACTGTATTCGACCAAATAAGCGCCCGTGTCCCTATAAGTGCCCATCCCCCATTTTGAAGCCTCGATTTCAATTGCCCAGGCATAAATAAAGACAAAAACTATACAAAATTGAAAAGATTGAAAAGGTTTGCAATAACTTCATCTTATTGGCACCTTTTCATTTTTTAAACGCCCTGGGCGCTTATTGGGTCAAATACGGTAATTGCATCCCGAAAAAATTCTGTGGCACTATATCCTATATGGAATAAAGTACTGATTTCGCATGACTAAAAGGCAAAATAAATCATTTTATATTATTTTTTTGTGTTAATTAAACTTATGTATACACAATTAAACACTAATTTTTGTTCAAATGATTTCTTTGTTATCTATAATTCTATAGGACTTAGTTGGCCAAAAAGTACTTAATCATACATAGAAGTCCTTTTACACTTTTTTGATTCTGTTCCTCCTATTAGCTGTTTTTTGTGAATATATGAGACTTTTTACAATCAAGAACCTTAGAAACAAATAATAATTTTTGGTAAAGGTCCCAGTAACAGCAAGGGACATTGTGTTATATTTAATTTCCAGTCAAACTTCTCTTGGTAATATGTTACTACAGCATAGTGCTGACATCTCTCTCTCTTTGTATGTTACTAAGCGCAGTGCTGACATCTCTCTCTCACTCTCTCTGTTACTACAGCGCAGTACTGACATCTCTCTCTCTGTATGTTACTACAGCGCAGTGCTGACATCTCTCTCTCTGTATGTTACTACAGTGCAGTGCTGATCTCTCTCTCTCTCTCTGTATGTTACTACAGCGCAGTGCTGACATCTCTCTCTCTGTATGTTACTACAGCGCAGTGCTGACATCTCTCTCTCTCTGTCTCTATGTTACTACAGCCCAGTGCTGACATCTCTCTCTCTTCTGTATGTTACTACAGCGCAGTGCTGACATCTCTCTCACTCTCTGTATGTTACTACAGCGCAGTGCTGACATCTCTTCTCTCTCTCTGTATGTTACTACAGCGAGTGTGACATCTCTCTCTCTCTTGATGTTACTACAGCCAGTGCTGACTCTCTCTCTCTCTCTGTATGTTACTACAGCGCAGTGCTGACATCTCTCTCTCTCTGTATGTTACTACAGCGCAGTGCTGACATCTCTCTCTCTCTGTATGTTACTACAGCGCAGTGCTGACATCTCTCTCTCTCTGTATGTTACTACAGCGCAGTGCTGACATCTCTCTCTCTCTGTATTAACTACAGCGCAGTGCTGACATCTCTCTCTCGAGTTACTCAGTGCTGACATCTCTCTCCAGAGTTACTACCGCAGTGCTGACATCTCTCTCTCTCTCTCTGTTACTACAGCCAGTGCTGACATCCTCTCTCTCTCTGTATGTTACTACAGCGCAGTGCTGACATCTCTCTCTCTCTCTGTATGTTACTACAGCGCAGTGCTGACATCTCTCTCTCTCTCTCTGTGTTACTATAGCGCAGTGCTGACATCTCTCTCTCTCTCTGTATAATACTACAGCGCAGTGCTGACATCTCTCTCTCTTTGTATGTTACTACAGACAGTGCTGACATCTCTCTCTCTCTCTGTATGTAACTACAGCGCAGTGCTGACATCATCTCTCTCTCTCTGTATGTTACTACAGTCCAGTGCTGACATCTCTCTCTCTCTCTCTGTATGTAACTACAGCCCAGTGCTGACATCTCTCTCTCTCTCTGTATGTAACTACAGCGCAGTGCTGACATCTCTCTCTCTCTGTATGTAACTACAGCGCAGTGCTGACATCTCTCTCTCTCTCTGTATGTAACTACAGCCCAGTGCTGACATCTCTCTCTCTCTCTGTATGTAACTACAGCGCAGTGCTGACATCTCTCTCTCTCTGTATGTTACTATACCGCAGTGCTGACATCTCTCTCTCTCTCTGTATGTAACTACAGCGCAGTGCTGACATCTCTCTCTCTCTCTGTATGTTACTACACCGCAGTGCTGACATCTCTCTCTCTCTCTCTGTATGTTACTACAGCCCAGTGCTGACATCTCTCTCTCTCTCTGTATGTTACTACAGCGCAGTGCTGACATCTCTCTCTCTCTCTGTATGTTACTATACCGCAGTGCTGACATCTCTCTCTCTCTCTGTATGTTACTACAGCCCAGTGCTGACATCTCTCTCTCTTTGTATGTTACTACAGTCCAGTGCTGACATCTCTCTCTCTCTCTCTCTATGTTACTACAGCCCAGTGCTGACATCTCTCTCTCTCTCTCTCTGTATGTTACTACAGCGCAGTGCTGACATCTGTCTCTCTCTGTGTATTTTACTACAGTGCAGTGCTGACCTCTCTCTCTGTGTGTTTTACTACAGTGCAGTGCTGACCTCTCTCTCTCTCTGTATGTTATTACAGTGCAGTGCTGACATACAGAGAGAGAGAGAGATGTCCGCACTGCACTTTAGTAACATACACTGACATCTGACTCTCTCTTTGTATGTTACTACAGCGCAGTGCTGACACTCTCTCTCTCTCAGAGTTACTACAGCGCAGTGCTGACATCTCTCAGAATTACTACAGTGCAGTGCTGACATCTCTCTCTCTTTGTATGTTACTACAGCCCAGTGCTGACATCTCTCTCTCTTTGTATGTTACTACAGCGCAGAGCTGACATATCTCTCTTTCTCACTGTATGTTACTACAGCGCAGTGCTGACATCTCTTTCTCACTGTATGTTACTACAGCGCAGTGCTGACATCTCTTTCTCTCTGTATGTTACTACAGCGCAGTGCTGACATCTCTCTCTCTGTATGTTACTACAGCGCAGTGCTGACATCTCTCTCTCTTTGTATGTTACTACAGCGCAGTGCTGACATCTCTCTCTCTTTGTATGTTACTACAGCACAGTGCTGACATTTCTCTCTCTCTGTATGTTACTACAGTGCAGTGCTGACATCTGTCTCTCTCTGTGTATTTTACTACAGTGCAGTGCTGACCTCTCTCTCTCTCTCTGTATGTTATTACAGTGCAGTGCTGAATACAGAGAGAGGAGAGATGTCCGCACTGCACTGTAGAACATACACTACATTTTCTCTTGTAGTTACTACAGCGCAGTGCTGACATCTCTCTCTCTGTATGTTACTACAGCGCAGTGCTGACATCTCTCTCTCTGTATGTTACTACAGCGCAGTGCTGACATCTCTCTCTCTCTCTTTGTATGTTACTACAGCGCAGTGCTGACATCTCTCTCTCTTTGTATGTTACTACAGCGCAGTGCTGACATCTCTCTCTCTGTATGTTACTACAGCGCAGTGCTGACATCTCTCTCTCTGTATGTTACTACAGCGCAGTGCTGACATCTCTCTCTCTGTATGTTACTACAGCGCAGTGCTGACATCTCTCTCTCTGTATGTTACTACAGCGCAGTGCTGACATCTCTCTCTCTCTCTGTATGTTACTACAGCGCAGTGCTGACATCTCTCTCTCTGTATGTTACTACAGCGCAGTGCTGACATCTCTCTCTCTGTATGTTACTACAGCGCAGTGCTGACATCTCTCTCTCTCTCTCTGTATGTTACTACAGCGCAGTGCTGACATCTCTCTCTCTTTGTATGTTACTACAGCCCAGTGCTGACATCTCTCTCTCTCTCTGTATGTTACTACAGCGCAGTGCTGACATCTCTCTCTCTGTATGTTACTACAGCGCAGTGCTGACATCTCTCTCTCTGTATGTTACTACAGTCCAGTGCTGACATCTCTCTCTCTTTGTATGTTACTACAGCCCAGTGCTGACATCTCTCTCTCTGTATGTTACTACAGCGCAGTGCTGACATCTCTCTCTCTTTGTATGTTACTACAGCCCAGTGCTGACATCTCTCTCTCTCTTTGTATGTTACTACAGCGCAGTGCTGACATCTCTCTCTCTCTGTATGTTACTACAGCGCAGTGCTGACATCTCTCTCTCTCTTTGTATGTTACTACAGCGCAGTGCTGACATCTCTCTCTCTGTATGTTACTACAGCGCAGTGCTGACATCTCTCTCTCTGTATGTTACTACAGCGCAGTGCTGACATCTCTCTCTCTCTTTGTATGTTACTACAGCGCAGTGCTGACATCTCTCTCTCTGTATGTTACTACAGCGCAGTGCTGACATCTCTCTCTCTTTGTATGTTACTACAGCGCAGTGCTGACATCTCTCTCTTTGTATGTTACTACAGCGCAGTGCTGACATCTCTCTCTCTTTGTATGTTACTACAGCGCAGTGCTGACATCTCTTTCTCTGTATGTTACTACAGCGCAGTGCTGACATCTCTCTCTCTGTATGTTACTACAGCGCAGTGCTGACATCTCTCTCTTTGTATGTTACTACAGCGCAGTGCTGACATCTCTCTCTCAGTCTGGGACATGGCCTGCTCTGATCACTACATCCAAGCCCAGCAGTGCTTCTTCACTCGGAACTCCCTCTACATACTTGTGTGGGATATCTGGTCACTGGAAACTGAACTAGAGAATCTAGGACACTGGCTGTACAGTATAGAGGTGAGTAATGGTAATCTTAAATACTGTTTTGTTAATGTTAAATTACCATACTGTATCCGCTGTAATTAGCACCCCTTCCCCTATAAGCAACCTGGAGAAGAGATGAAGTTGGATAAACACCTACATCCTATGGATTTAATGATGTTTTACAACATGTAATGCCTCTAACATCAGCGTTGCATTCCATATACATGAACTTGAGAGTCTTTTACTTGTGAATCAAGACATGATAATGTGTCTCAAAGGATAAAAGACATATGCATGTTTACTGTAACTAGGTACTATGAGTACAGAAAGATTTAAAATATGGCTGACTTTTTTCGTCCAAAACTTACATTTTGGTTCGCCAATAAGCAGCCCCTTCGTCACAATTATTTGAACGGCCAGGGCGCTAATTACGACAAATACCATAATAAGTATTTTAAATCATGTTCTATCATGAAATTTTTTTCTACCTTTTTATAATTTATATTTTAGGCAAGGACTCCAAACTCTAGGGTGATACTTGTTACAACCTTCTTAGATAAGATCAAACATCTGACCGACGTCCAGCGTGATGAGAAGGTGACCCGTATACTAAACCTTGTCATGGACCGATATGGTCCGAAAAGTTCCAGCAGCCACCTGTGTAGCAAGTTAGACCTTAACAACATTATCCCTGTGTCATGTACAACCCAAGGAAGGTTTGTAACTTTGGTTTAAAAGTAAGGTTTGTAACTTTGATTTCAGGTTTGTAACTTTGATTTTAGGTTTGTAATTTAAAACTAAGGTTTGTAACTTTGTTTAAAACTAAGTTTGTAACTTTGATTTAAAACTAAGGTTTGTAACTTTGATTTAAAACTAAGGTTTGTAACTTTGATTTAAAACTAGGCTTGTAACTTTGATTTAAATTAGGTTGTAACTTTGAAGGTTTGTAACTTTATTTAGGTTTGTAACTTTGATTTAAAACTAGGTTTGTAACTTTATTTAAAACTAAGTTTGTAACTTTGATTTAAAACAACTTTGATTTAAAACTAAAGTTTGTACTTTATTTAAAACTAATCTTTGATTTAAAACTAAATTTGTACTTAAAACTAAGTTGTAACTTTGGAATGCTTGATTTTAAGTTGTACTTTGAATTTGTAACTTTTTTAAAACTAAGGTTTGTAACTTTGATTTAAAACTAAGGTTTGTAAATTCAATGATTTAAACTAATAAAATTTGTTTAAAACAGTGTTTGTAACTTTATCAAAATCTCTTATTTGGTTTAAACAAATGAACTTTATAGTGCTTCAGGAATGCATTAAGAATTGTATTTTAAATAGTGTGATGAAAATCAATGACTGCAAAAAATAAACAGTGCATGGTATGTAAACAATTTTAATCTTATGAAAAAATATGCATGGTATGTAAAGATTTTTATGTTACAATGCAGTATCTACATATAGCTACAGTCTTTTGAGGCTTTGCCTTAAATTCATATTACGGTTAATATTCAACCGATATTACAATATTTTTTGTCTGCACTAGGAATTCCACAACTCAAGCAGAGGCTGTTTGAAATAGCCTCTAATATGTACGACCCGTCCAAGGGCCCTGAAAATGGTCGCCTGGTGAACCGTAAGGTCCCACAGTCCTATATAGCTGTCGAAAAGGCTTTAGGACATAAACTGGAAGCCAAAGTGAAGGGGAAGGATCCTCCGTTTGTGGAGGAGGAGGAATTTCAGCAGCTCATAAAGTCAACACCAAACAATGACATCAACTCAGAGGACGAAGTTGCTAAAGGTACATTTAATTATAATAATTGTAAGCAATAAGGTATTTATTTCGGCGCAATCAAATCGATTTTGAACATGATAGTGTAGTCACCTATATAACTTTAGATTGTATTTCCTGTATATATTTATACTTTTTAGTAGTTACCCCACTAGCACGTGGAGCGGGGCTCAAAAGGGGACTTTGGTGAACTTAAATTTCTAAATTATAAATTTTTAAATTCCTGCCAAAAGCCTAGGATAAAATATTTGGCCTGTAGCATATTCAAAGGAATGTCCTTGACTATTATTCAAGATCACAGGGGTCAAATTGGTTAAAACCTTTAGATGACTTCTTGTTAATAAATAAGATGCATAGAGACCTGATATTTGGCCTAGAGCATGCTGGGATGAAAGGCTAACAAATTTGTTCAAATAAATGACCTTGCTTTCATTCAAGGTCACAAGGTCACGTGAATCTTAAACAATTTCAATCAATGTCAAATTCATCTAATATATCAGATACTTACTTCTACTAAAAAGTGTTTTGTATTGCCTTAATTGTTTGCCACTATTGTATTCTTTGACAGTGTTATATTGTACCAATAGTCAGATAACCGTTAAGACCCATGTGACTCTTTTCTGCATAGCAGTGACCTAGTTAATTTAATTATGTGTATATAGCAGTGACCCAGTTGATGTTATTTATTTATACAACAGTGACCTAGTTTATTGAATTATCTGCATACCAATGACCCAGTTAATTTAATTATCTGTATACCTTTGATCTAGTTAATTTAATTATCTACTAGTGACCCATTTAATGTATGAGCAGGTGACTTAGTGATTAAGCCTTTTACCTAACTGGTCAGGGTTTGATCCCCGGCATGGACATGAAAAAGTCACCTACCAGATGAACAGTTAATTTTTTTCGGGGCACTCTAGTTTCCTCATGCTCTAAGACCCCAGTCGCACGCATTCATCTGGGCCATCGGAAGTGATTTGTATAAGTTGTTTAACTTATTTTGCAATCGATGTAAAGTTTATATCTTTTATTGAATTTAATTATCTGTGTAGCAGTGATTATTTACCAGTGACCCAATTTATTTATTTATCTACCAGGTAGCAAGTTTATTTATTTATTTGCCGGTGACCCAGTTTATTTTTTTATTTGCTAGTGACCCAGTTTATTCATTTATCTATCAGTGACCCAATTTATTTATTTATCTACCAGGTAGCAAGTTTATTTATTTATTTGCCAGTGACTCAGTTTATTTATTTATTTGCCATTAACCCAGTTTATTTATTTATTTGACAGTGACCCAATTTATTTATTTATTTGCCAGTAACCCAGTTTATTTATTTTTTATTCCAGTGACCCAGTTTATTTATTTATCTACCAGTGACCCAGTTTATTTTTTTATACCAGTGACCCAGTTTATTTATTTATTTGACAGTGACCCAGTTTATTTATTTATTTGCCAGTGACCCAGTTTATTTATTTATCTACCAGTGACCCAGTTTATTTATTTATTTACCAGTAACCCAGTTTCTAGTTGAGACGGGCTCCCTTCTGCACTACCATGATCAGTTGAGAGGACTCAATACGTTGTACATTCTTGACCCGACATGGTTGTGTGACCTCCTGGCGAAGGTTCTGATTGATGTTGATGATGATGACGCACAAGTGGGACAGGATGGGAAGATCAACGTAGTCGATGTGATGAATCGGTATAGGAAAGACCCAAAATTCCCTGATGAGTACATTGGACAATATCTGCAGCTTTTAGAACGATTTGAAATTGCACTCTCTGTTGACAGTGGCCGAAGGTATGTTATTAACAGGAAAGTTTTCAGTCAGTTTCTCATGACCCGGTGTCATGACCCAGCCATGACCTGTGAATTTGGAAATTTTAGGGTCGGGGTATGTGAAAATGAACTAAGTATGATTCATATCAAAATTCAGATAACCTTAGTCAAAAATTTGATGTCAAATGTAGTTAGAATTTGGTGTGTTTAACCTGCGAACTATGTGAAAATATACCCTGTGTTTCATTAAAGTCACTTCATTAAAATAACCATCTCACTTTTGTTATGTCTTTGTAGATTGTTTATCCCCGGCCGTTTGTCACAAAGTCCAGCTCTCCAGCTTCACTCCCAGGATTATGGTGGTACCAACGTACATCGCCTTTACCAGATGGCATTTATTCCGACTGGCTTCTGGAGTCGGCTCCTGTCCCGTATCATGGCTCGCATCCAGCTCCTGGAACAGCCCAATTGGAGATTCCAGTCCATATCAGGAAGTAAACAAACGGCCACTCGAACTGTCTGTCAGAGCCGTCTACAACACACTATCGTCGGAAGGCAGTTCTCTGGAAATATGTATGTATTGTCAATGTACAGTAAAATATGTTTATAACAATACGCTTACAACGACTTCTTGGTTTTAACGTAGCAATTTTCATTCCCAATCAAGGTTCCAGCTATACAATATTTGCAAAATTTACTTTATCTTTGACCTTTGAACTTTTACTATGTCCTGACTTTTTACTTTCTAACTACCTTTCTTTGCTTATACCTTATACAGCAACCCTAATTTAAATTTTTGAAATTTTAACTTTTACATTTCAAACATTGACATTTTACTTTACAAAAATCTATGACACTTTTCACTTAGTTTTTACATGACATTGACCTTAGTTCTGACAGAAACTTTAATTTATCTTTAATAGGAATGGCCTTCAAATCAAGAAAAAAGACATGATTTACTGGCAAGATGGTATGTGTATGAGGCATGGGACGGGATACTTTAAACTTGAGACGATTCGTATCCCACAGGGGAAAGGTCGACCTATGAAGATGGGAATTCTAGTTGTTGTCCATTCCTCCGTGGATGATTTTTCTATCATGGGTACCATCGTAGACGAGATTGATGATCTGTTGACAGATCATTACCCTGGTAGGTATTCATGTTTAGATCTCTCCATAAATCATAATACTGCAAACATACGGATGTAACAGGGCGAGAGTAGTGTGCCGCCAGCCGGGCTTGAACCCGCAAGCCCAGACTTACTGGTTCCCCGCTCTACTTACTGTGCTTAAGGGGAATTCCCCTTGGTTTGAAGCTAGAAGTCAATCGTATCTCTATATGCAAATTAAAACCTAATCTTATTTTTGTGTAACCAAAGTACTCTCTGCTCATAGAACAGACTAGTACTTTTCTGGCATAACTGCAGTAGATCATGTCTTGTACAAATATTAGCAAAATACACATTCATGCACTTGAGAGATCCACAGACGTTGGAGTCAAGCCTGTAAAATTGATGAATTCCAAGTATGTGAACAGCTGAGCGATTCATGTCTAGTATACATGTGACGTATTATATGTACTTTTTAGGACTTCTGGAGTGGGACGAGTCGGGAGAGCCAAGGGTTCAGAGATACGCCCTTTGTCCACGGTGTTATGATATCTCCACATCGTCACTGACGTCCGTGTTTGATCACTTTACAGTAGAACACTGCTCACGTGTCGTTCTCACAGACGACACTATGTTCTGTAAGACAGGAGCTCTCATTCCTCTCGAGCAACTCGTCCCAGAACTCCTTATCAAGGAGATTCCCCAGGAGAACCACTTAGATCAGACTCGGTTGGTTGTTCATGAGGATAAGATACTGGGCCGAGGGGTCAGCGGGTCAGTGTACAAAGGTCAGTACGGAAACGTTGATGTGGCGGTCAAGTTTTATCATGGCACACCAAGCTCTTCTTCTGGACCCAATAGTATGGACAGTGGCAAGGATACCTGGCAAAATCATCTGCCAAAACCATCACCATATACAGTAAAGTCAGATATTGAGGACGAACGTAATCCATACGGGAATTACCAAGAGCCCACACAGACAACCATACATTATGATAGTGATGAAGGCAATAGTCTAAAGGTTTGTTGTAGCATAGAATCTCTAAAGGTTTGTTGTAGCGTATAATCTCTAAAGGTTTGTTGTAGCATAGAATCTCTAAACGTTTATTGAAGTGTAGAATCTCTAAAGGTTTGTTGTAGTGTAGAATCTCTAAAGGTTTGTTGTAGCATAGAATCTCTAAACGTTTATTGAAGTGTAGAATCTCTAAAGGTTTGTTGTAGTGTAGAATCTCTAAAGGTTTGTTGTAGCATAGAATCTCTCAAGGTTTGTTGTACTGTAGAAACTCTAAAGGTTTGTTGTAGCAAAGAATCTCTAAAGGTTTGTTGTAGTGTAGAATCTCTAGAGATTTGTTGTAGCGTATATAATCTCTAAAGGTTTGTTGTATTTGTATAAACTGTCACCATTATTACTACAGGCGTGGAAGTCCTTTATGGAGATGAGACAGGAAGTAGCAGTGACGAGCAAACTTAACCATCCTTGTGTCATTTCCTTCATCGGAATCTGCGTCAAACCCAAACTTCTCATGTGTCTTGAGTTCGCTGCTCTTGGTAGTCTACGGAATGTTCTGGACTCAGAAAAGGGTAATAGGAAGCCTTTCAATAAACACCGAGACCGTGACAAGCTGTTTAAAATGGTTCTTAGTAAGGACTTGACTTTCAAGATGGCATTTCAGGTGAGCTATAACTTATTCTGCCACAATGTAACCATTCTTAGTTTGCTGTGTACTTGTTGTATGTCATCTGAAGTATTGTAAATACAGCATTAATAATTAGTTTGGTTGACTAACTTTTGACAAAATATATTTCTAATCTGGAGTATGGATGTTGGTGGTATTGTTTAAGGATTAACTGTGTTAGGACTGTAGTAATACCGATATCAATAGTCATACATGTTATAGACGTCCCTCAAGAATCCCACCAACACTTCAAATCTCAGCGGGATCTTGGCGCTATTTTACACTCTTTCCAAGATCCCAATTTCATGGTGGACAAACCAGGATTCCAGTTAGGGTCATAGTCTGTAAACTTTTCATTGAAACAACTTCTCAATAACCCAAAGGCCCAAGGCACTCATATTGGGCCTGCAGCATGGCTACCAAGTTTGTTCAAATGAATGACCTTGACATTCATTCAAGGTCACATGAGTCAACAAGGCAACTTCCTGTTGTTAACCAAGAGACCTAGAGATCTGATATTACCTGGGTCATACATAGGAATTCTTTTTCTGTCTTATGTCTTAATATATGCACCATGATTACAAGATAGCAGGTGAGCGATTCAGGCCAATTCAGCCCTTTATTCATGGACTAATTGGATTTATTGTCACCAATCTTCACATTTATAGAGAATCAAAATCTTGTGTACAGGTTTTAAGCTTATTAGGTCAGGTTCAGTCACTATTACCATATATTAAATATGCTCCGATTTTCCGCCAATCTCATTGGCTGATACGCTGTCACGTGGAGGGCAATATTTAGCATAATATCGACTCGATGTTTCCATTTTTAGAAAGCATAATGACTCTGTGTTTCCATTTATAGAAACACCGAGTCAATATTCCCTATTGTGATGTCACACCCGAGTCGATATTGCAAATATAACGTCACATTAGAATACCCCGACATTGAGTTCTTCAGGAACATGTAGTCAACCATTCTCCATGCATTTCTATATTACTTAGCACGAAGCAAACATTTAAAATAATTATCATATCTAATATAAAAATTAAGGACCTTTGTTGAGGTCAATAAGGTGTTATAGAATTTCAAATAATGACCTCAGGCTAGGCCCTTGGTCATTATTTATTCTACTCGGGCAATATAACACCACAAAGGTCCATAATTGATATATATACTAAACCAATGTATACTTGTTTTATTATTTATTTATTTATTTATTTGTTTATGACGCAGATTGCCAGTGGCCTTGAATACCTACATTCACATGGAATCATTTATCGTGACCTCAAGTCAGACAACATCCTGGTCACAACGCTTGACCTGTCGGCAACAGTAAACCTGAAACTGTCCGATTACGGAATATCCAAGTTCTACAGCACTGGCGGAACCCTCGGCCTGGTCGGAACACCAGGCTACCAGGCACCAGAGATCATGGACTCGCAATTCTACGATGAAAAGGTAAGCCAGTGATCCCCCCTCTATTGCCTTATCAGTAAGAATTAAGTGATACCAACAGAACTTCAGTCGGTGAGATGGTTATTTCAATGGGGAAAACACAATTAATGGTTTGCCAGATTATAAAATAAATACTATTTCATCAAAATTGTCTTTCATTGTCACAATATTCAAAACATAAATGTCAATTGAATTTGGAAAAGCTGCTCCACTTTATTGTCAATATGTATATGTTGTGTATTGTTTCAGTATTTGTCAATACATATCGTATTGCTTTTAAAGTCCTTCCAAATACCTACCTTGTCACTGAAAATCATGAAATTAAGTTGAAACTTCAAAAAGTTAACTCAAAACTTGAAAAAGTTGACTCAAAACTCCAAAAACCTGGCTCAAAATTGTAAAAAATCAAAGTACTCAAAGTACTGCAAATACAACGCAGCAGAAACAGAAAAATAGAATGAAATCAAATGAATTTCCAAAATCAAAATATATAAGCCATATGATAAAAACTTTAATATCAATTATTACAAGAACATTCAACTGATCACAGAAAATACATATGTTTTGTTTGACATTTTTCTTAATTAAAGTTCCTACATGAAAATTACAAAGAAAACAAAAGTCTTCATTAAAATGAGTTTTTATCCTTAATATACTCTTGTTTCTTATGTTGCACATACACTTATTTTGGTAAAACCATGCACATATGAGGGCAGCCTTATAAGTTATTTTGCCTTTACCTCAGATCTGTGTTTAACATTCATTTAAAAACATTATTTTAAAGTACACAAAAAGGGCATATGATTAACAGAGTATTAAGTTGGACAGAGGTCACATGTCTATAAGCCTTAGATAGTAAGTCCAATTTGAATTATCATTAACAGAGATTATGTAAGTTGGACAGAGGAGTTACCAGCAGGCAACAGTTGGCCAGATGGGCTGTGTATTATATAACACTCTGTGTATTTTATACACACTCTGTGTATTCTACCAATCAGAAGGCAGTCTTCCTATGACTACTGATTGGTCCAAAGGAATATTATTCAATGAATAGGGAATTTATGAATGAAATTTTATGAATGAAATGGTTCAAGAGGTCACCACTAGATGTCATTGTAGGGCAAGTCCTACTCAGTCCTACACATCAGTGGTAAACCAGATAGCATTAATACAAACGCTCGCGTTGTATTAAAAATGACTCAAACCTCGAGACTCGACAAAAAGAATTCTTCCTTTCCAATACCCAGCGCTACTAACCATTACATGTATTATATAAGTGTAGTCAATCTTATGTCTCCTTGTGATTTGGATTTTGTTATATCTTCTGCAGGTGGATATCTTTTCGTATGCGATGGTGATGTATGAGGTGTTGTCGGGAGAGAGGCCGTATGGAGAGCTTCGTAATATCGGACAAATCACGACCGCCGTGAAACAGGAAGGAAAACGCCCTAGTCTAAAGGTCAATACCAGTATACATGTATAAGATATACAAGCCTTTTAAATCATTCCCCCAAAATACTGATGTATTTGAAAGAAACTGTCTGTTTATTGTGACCTGTTACCTCTTCTTAGGCACCATTAGTAAGCTGATTGAGGCATATCTTATTCTTGTAACTAGTTGTTGTTGGGTCTTGTCATACAAAAACTGGGATAAAACTTACAGGGTCTCTTTTGCCAGTGGCATTTAGGCAAAGTTTTATATATGGGAGCCTTTAGGCGACTGAAAGTATTACGGGTGGGAGTCTTTAGTTATTATACCTAGGGCAGATAGTATGTAACTTTTTAAAACTAGGTCCCTGTGACCTATATTTGACTTTGACCTCAATTTAAGAGAAAGTTGTTTTTCCAGGCTATATATCTCTCCTATATTGGCTAACACACTAGAAACAAATGATTGTCTTTCAGAGTTATAATGTGGATACACGCTTCCCACGACTTGAGGAACTCATGGAGCGGTGCTGGGCTGACAACGGGACCGACAGACCCTCAGCTATGGAGGTTGTGTCAGACAATCTTCGCAGTATCCAGTTCATGTGTCAACATAAAAAGTTTGGCAGACTCCATGGAGAAGTTGATTTAATAGCACCTGTTATTGATGTAGGTTTATATTGTATGGGCTGTAAATAGGGCTTAAAATTAAAAAAATAACAAACAAAATTCATTATCATAGATGTGCTTAATACTATACTACTTGACAAACTCCATAATGAATTAAGTGAATTTCACGTTTCATTCAAACTATGGGCATTTAAGGCCCATCAGTGTACAGTATATTGTATTAAGCGGTCACCCAGGAGACGGACAAATACTGGTTGTTAAAGGTAGATACTCTGTGATTATGTTAACAGGATGACAGGTGTCTTGTAATTATGTTAACCGGTGTCTCATGATTATATTTATAGGGTGACAGGTGTCTTGTAATTATGTTAACAGGTGTGTTATGATTATGTTAATAGGATGACAGGTGTCTTATGATTATGTAAATAGGGTGACAGGTGTCTTGTAATTATGTTAACAGGTGTCTCATGATTATGTCAATAGGATGACGGGTGTCTTATGATTATGTAAATAGGGTGACAGGTGTCTTATGATTATGTAAAAAGGATGACAGGTGTCTTGTGAGTATGTAACCAGACAGGCTGACAAGTGTCTTGTGTTTGTGTCAATAGGATGACAGGTGTCTTATGATTATGTTAATAGGGTGACAGGTGTCTTATGATTATGTAAATAGGGTGACAGGTGACTTGTAATTATGTTAACAGGTGTCTTATAATTATGTAAAAAGGATGGCAGGTGTCTTGTGAGTATGTAACCAGACTGACAGGTGTCTTGTGAGTATGTAACCAGGCTGACAAGTGTCTTGTGATTGTGTCAATAGGGTGACAGGTGACTTATGATTATGTTAATAGGGTGACAGGTGTCTTGTAATTATGTTAACAGGTGTCTCATGATTATGTCAATAGGGTGACAGGTGTCTTATGATTATGTCAATAGGGTGACAGGTGTCTTATGATTATGTAAATAGGGTGACAGGTGACTTGTAATTATGTTAACAGGTGTCTCATGATTATGTCAAAAGGGTGACAGGTGTCTTATGATTATGTAAATAGGGTGACAGGTGTGTTATGATTATGTCAATTGGGTGACAGGTGTCTTATGATTATGTTAATAGGATGACAGGTGTCTTATGATTATGTTAATAGGGTGACAGGTGTCTTATGATTGTGTCAATAGGATGACAGGTGTCTTATGATTATGTTAATAGGGTGACAAGTGTCTTGTGAGTATGTAACCAGGCTGACAAGTGTCTTGTGATTGTGTCAATAGGATGACAGGTGTCTTATGATTATGTTAATAGGATGACAGGTGTCTTATGATTATGTTAATAGGGTGACAGGTGACTTGTAATTTGTTAACAGGTGTCTTATAATTATATCAATAGGATGACAGGTGTCTTATGATTATGTTAACAGCCTGACATGTATCTTGTGATTATGTTAACAGGGTGACATGTGTTTTATGGTTATGTTAACACACTGACAGGTGTTTTATGATTATGTTAACAGGGTGACAGGTACCATGTGTGGCTATGGGAAGGGAAGGACACAGACAGATATTACACCATTGTAGACATATCCACCTGTACATACCATGACAAGAAGCCCTTATCTGGTGGAATGGTCAACTGTATGTGTAAGGTGGACAAGGAGGTGTGGCTTGGCACTGAGGTAAGTCACCATGGAAACATAATTCACAAAAAAAAAACAGAACAATATTAACATCGTCAGATTTTTGTTTTCGTCCACGGATAAGTCGCACTGGTGTACGTATAGGTCGCACTCCCGATTTTTGGGGGAAAAAGTTACGACTTATACTCCAGAAAAAACGGTGCTAAACAATGCTTAGGTTGGGGTCACGTAATATTAATAAGAGAAAGAAATGGTGCAAAACCAAAATGTTCCTCGTTTGGGTTGTTTCAATTATGAAATCCCTGTAAAAACCTGTTTGGTTTAATTTCTTTGTTACAGGATGGAAGTACAGAAGGCGTGATTGAAGTCTGGAAACAACTGACGTCAGGACAGCTGCAGCGTCAGACGACTTTCCCGTGTGATGGTATTCCAACCAGCATTGTTTATGTCAAAGGCAGAACAAAGGTAATCCTCCAGATTTTATCTACCGTATCCGTCGTAATTAACACCCAGGGCACTTAAAAAATTGTAACAAAGGGGGCGCTTATTAGTGAACTAAATGTTAGTTGTTGACGAAAAATGTCAACCATATTTAAATGCTCACTAGCTGTACTCATGACACATTAATCTGTTACAATAAATTAATCATTCATATGCTTTTTAATCTTTGAGAAAAAATTATTGTCGTGATTCATATGTAAAAGACTCGCAAGTTCATGTCATATCATATGGTATAAAATGCTGATGTCAGAGGCATTATATGTTATTAAACATTGTTAAATCCATGGGATGGGGGTGTTTATACAACTTCAACTCTTCTCCAAAAAAGGAAAGGGGCACTATTTATGGCAAATGCGGTATTCATATCAAACAGCCATCTCAAATCTTATAATTACTTCTGAATCAATATTACAAACCTTTTATTTCGAATAGGCTTTAATTTTTATGTTGATTTCGTATTTACTGGCTGTGTCTGTGTTGAAATTTTCATGTTTATAAGCCTTGGTTTCAACGAATTAGACAAATTTATTATCACTATTTTTTTACTATGCTGACCACACAAAGCTTCTCCATAATTTCAATGGTCAAAACTGGACAACCTAAGCAGAACTTGACCGTCGTTTTGATAAGTAATGCTTTGTGGAAGGCTAATGAACGCATTTTGACTGGTTTTCCTTGCCCGACTATTCTCTTTTAGTTCCTCAAAGGAGAATCAATAGGAACTACCGTATTCGAACCAATAAGCACCCAGGGGCTTGGAAAATTGAAAAATGAGAAGGTGCTAATAAGACGAAATTATTGCTAATCTATACAGTTTTGTATTAGTTTTGGTCTTTGTTTATGCGTGGACAATTTAAATCGAGGCCTCAAAAAGGGGAAGGGGCGCTTATTGGGTCGAATACGGTATGTTATATACTAAATCATTTTCTTATTTTTATAGAAGGAGCAGAAAGTGTTTGTAACCCTACACAATGGGAAGTTACAAACGTATATAATGAACGTCAAGCCTGATCGGAAAACGTTCCACACCCAAGTTTCCACCAGCGGCTGGGCGTGTGCTAGACAAAGTCAACAGCTTTCTGATGAGGCACGTTGTGCAGTACTTATCGAGTCTAGTAAGGGTGACGAATTGTGGATTGGTTGTGGTCCCGATATTGTTATATACAATGTAGGAATTTCATTGGTAGAAAGCAGGATACATGTTGCCAGAATGGTTGAGGAATGGGACTTTGTGGCGACTTGTGTCGAGACAATGGTCCAGGGAGACGGACGGATCTGGTGTCTGATGTGCGATACGGCGTGTGTGGTCGAACTCGACACCGACACGGGAATAGCCACAAATATCTACAACTGTGACCAACCACATCCCCACAACATGAACACGGCGAAAGAAATATCCATGGATATACATGATGTAGTAAGGAAAATTGAAGATGGTGATGATAATGACGTTGACAATGACGATTCAGTACCTCCTCCAATACCAGTACGTAGGCCTCCCAGTCCTCCGCCGCGCGCAAGTATTCATTACGGCCAAGATCTACCGGGAAACACACCGCCGAACAGGGGCGGCACACTTCCAGCTGAAGCTCGACGTCATTCAATTAGTGAAGTCATCATTAACTCAGTAGAGGTTGTAGGTGACACGATCTGGGTCAGTCGTAACCGTGGCGATATTCTCATCGTCTGCACATCAAGCTATCAGTCGTTTAGAAAAGGAGATGTAATAGCTGTGTTAGACTGTAAAACCGAGCGTGCTGACAGCACGATGGACTGTTCTGTTGTGGAATCAATCTTGTGTATCAATAACGTTGTGGTCACTTTGATTCGGGACAACCTAACCAGCTCACATCTTCTCGCCTGGGAAGCCTACTGTTGTCCACATATTTCAAACATTCGGAGGTACTGGAAAGTGAAAACAGACGAAGAGAAAACTAAGCGGCATTCTAAATTCTCTAAAAAACTCAGGATACCAAGCAATATTTCAGAAGATATTGCATAAAATGTTCTCAACTTACGGGAATAAACTATGTATTGGTTGCAGGAGATTTTAGGAATTGTATAATGATGTTGTTAAATATACAAAAAGGCGGAGATAGCATAAGACGATTCAGAACACCAAAAATTGTATTCAATCTGTGTTATGGATTATGTACGGCTAAAGGAGAATTGCAGACTTGACACAAATAGCCATACATACCCGACTGTATTAACTCTTAGAGTAGTACATCATAATAAAAGCATATAACTTGGCACAAATAAAGTTAGTATCAAATATTTTTGCTCAATTTCTAAGATGGCTGCCTACGGAATTTGTATGGTTTGTACCCTATTTGGCCTTCATATCTTTCATATTTTCAAATCTATTATTTAATGTTTATTTTGTTGAATTTCAAATATCAAATACATGACATACTTGATACAAAGTTTTTCATGTATTTTCTATGTAACAGGTTTCAGTGGTTTCGGCGACCATCTTGGAAAATAGAAGCCAATGATGTCAAGTTGACTTCCTTGAATCTTACTTATAAAAAAAAATTGTTGAAAGCTGAAATATTATTTGAGAAGGAAGGAGTAATGTTGAAAAGAAATGAGTAAAATACTATGTTTTTCTTTGGGCATACAATTAACCTCATCTGCTCCACTATATATATTTTTTATGAAAGGATTTTTTAACACTTTGATATGAATTTGTACACAAAGGGGTAAAATGGGAGACATTAGAGATACAAGGGTACAACGAAGATGTTAGCTTCTTGTGTATACTGTAAACCCACTTTCTTTTGCGGCTGTTATATTTTGAGATTTCTGTTTCAAAACATTTTTGCGGAGATAAAGTTTTGCAGATTTAAAATTAAATAAAAATAAATTCAAATTTAATTGTGCGAGAATTTTGGAATTTTTTGCGGAGATAAACTTTCACAAAATTTCCTTGAACGTGAAATTGGCGAAAATAAATGGCACACAAAAGAAAGTTGTTTTACAGTATTTAGATTGGCAATACAGGCTTATGTCATTATAGCTTTGTTATTTATTGGAAAATGTCTTAAGCTCACATACAAACTAGTCCCCGTGTTTAGTTTTACATGTCATGATTACAGTATATTTCCAAATAGTTACTTTCATCCATGAAATTATAGAAATATCTACGCCCATTGAGGTTTAGCATTGCCTACGCAAATCTTGTGTATGCATTGAGCTTTTAAGCATTAATCTTAAAGTTATATGTGCCGTATTTTTCATACTCACGAATTAAGATGAGCTTTTAATATTTTATTCAGCACCAAAAATTACCAACATTTTGAAAATTACAGTGCTTTCAATGCATAGCTTTTAATTTTACATGTATGTACAAATAAGAGCTGAAAATGATTTTTGGCAGTACTGCCAAAAATCATTTATTTACATCACTACTGAAGTGAAATGAGTACATACGGTGAGACCATGAAGCCAAATTGTGTTCTACAATTTCATTACACATTTTTACAATGTTTTTAGTAATTGTAAAGTGACTTATGAAGGTATGTTTTCATTTAAACATATTTAAGGCATATAAACATCAATTTTACAGTACAAAATCTCTGTGTTATAACTAACGTTTATAAGTCATCTGAAGCCATTTGAATGATTTTTACAGCTTTATTCATCAAACCTTATGATTTTAATGAATTAATGATGAAAAAATAGCATGTCAAAATTATCGCCCAATAACGGCACATATAACTTTAAACAAACTAATAAAAATGAATATGGAACCAGGATTAAATTGTCACTATTAAACAGTTTATTGATTTAATAGCGCATTTTTTTATCTGCAAAATGCTAAATTGATCAAGCCTCGGGTTTTACTGTATTCCTTCAAATCCACATATGAAGAGTCTGATAAGCATTGCCACTAATATATCCCATACTACAGTAAAACATTCTTTAGATGAACTTGCTTGATACATATTTCTACTTATTGCAAAGTAAACTGAAACCCCCAGTTTTGGCTCCTGTTTATTTATACTTCTTTGAGAAACGTATTACGACATTGCTTATAAAGTATTATCTTTTGATATGAAGTGATTTGTATTAAGTCAATATTTGCTCATATAACAAATTTTTCAGATTTTTTTTTTTTTTTTTAAAGTGCTAAATGTAGCCTTGTTTTTAAGTGAGACTTGTGGCCAAAAGGGAATTGATTGATGGAAAATCAAACATAATCTACTAAGTGTACAATTAATTGTCCATGATGGAAAATCTGCCAATTTTTTTTATTGAAAGAAGATATTATTGATCATGACTTTTGAGCAAGCTGAGTAACTATGTTAATCCGAGGTGCAATTGGCCGAGGACTTTTAATTAACTTATAGTTTCAGAAACTCTATAGAAAGTTTCTGTAGTAACAAATTATTTCTCTTTGTCCCATGGGATTCGTTATAGTGAATATTTACTGCACTGCCTTGTGATATATTACTAACAAAATTAATATATATTGTTGCTTTGTTACAATTGTGATCAAAATATTACCCTGTTTGTTGAAAATGGTGATTAAAAGATTTTCTGATGAATCGTGTACATTATATATATTCCTCAAGATATAATGATTTCTACATAAGCCCATTTTGAAAATTTAGACTGATCACCTAATCACTATTGACGGATCGCCAGCTGTCAATCAAACCGCACGTGACTTTGTATTTTGTATTGTGTGTGCTACAATGTTTGCTCCGACATTGAATAGAAACACTTGCTTTTGTAAGCACGAGCCGTGGCCATATTACACCTAGTGATCGGTCAATTCATTGAAAGGGACAATAAAGGGAGGCTTATTCTGTTACATAACCATAAAGCTAAATATGGCATAAATGTACTGTTCTAAAACCACCGATGAGTTTTTTAGACGGGGTATGGTCAAGCATGCACATAATACAGTAGAAACACTAAAAAATGTACTTTAAAGGCATTCAGTAGTTTTAGACATTACTTTACTCCACTGGCAAGGGCCAGAATTCAGCATACATGACGTCCGACTAGTGTGTAATGGCGGATAGCAGGAGAGTTTCACATTTCACACTTTCACCACAGTGGGCTTTTCTGGCATATTGCAGTAAAACCAACTAATCGGACTTCCATCAGAACTACCGGTAGTTTTTCCCCGATATACGTGTATGTGCAAATTTCAATGTACTCTTAGACTGAATTTTCCCTTTAAAGTATTTTCCCATTTTTTTTTTTCAATCTACAATAAATAAATTGAGATGAGATTAATAAGGATATTCATTTTAATCAGACAGCAACAAACGACCACAATCCAGTTGTAAATATTAGAATGTTTATTATTCACACAAGTGTTCCGTGAGGCCAAGCATCAACCATTTTTTGGACAAAAAAAAAGAAATACAATCCAGCCATTTTGTTGATTCTAACTGTCAAACAGCATCGTCAGTAACCTACATAATCAGATTGTCAGTTACCCACGTAATCAGTCAAGAATGGTCAAACAGAGGAACATGCTGATTTTCTCAATGTATTTCACACTAATATATATAGTTGTTCTATTTCGCGGATGAAAAGTTTCACAATTTCCTGTTTGGAACTTATTTGCAGGACCTTATTTTCGCGAATCAACTCAGTAGTCTTTGAAAGCACCATTCTTGCGAAAGGCTATAAATAAAACCACGATTTTCATAAATTTTGCGAGGTATTAAATTTCACGAATTTGAATGGACATGCTAATTAAGTGAAATTAAAACTGCCGTAAATATAAGCAACTATACAGTTAGTATCAAACAGAACAACATTTAAATCCTGAAGTAATTATATAGGAATTCTGAAACTATAAATCATATTATCATATATGTGTAGCTTTATGTATTAAGTTTAAATGGCACAAAAGCAGTTCAAAGGTCATCAGATCTAGCACATTTTCCTAAACAAGGAAATAATTTCAGATGAAATTAAAAGAAAAATAACTCATTGTAGACATTGATAATTCAGTGGTAATACATGCCTTCGGACCTCAATCGAGGGTTTTGAACAAGATCAAAGAGCACTCGGATTACATTATATCACAGGAAAATGATTTATAATCACAGCAGCTACCTTAACGATCAGATCCTTTAACATAACACTGTCAGTAAAGCATGTAACAATAAGCTTAGGACAGACAAACATTGATTCTAACAAGTTGAATGTCCGACACCTTAACCACTCAGCCACAGAGGTGGAGGGCTAGTGGTAGAATGTCTGACACCTTAACCACTCAGCCACAGAGGTGGAGGGCTGGTGGTAGAATGTCTGACACCTTAACCACTCAGCCACCTTGACCTTAAATCTGATTAGAATACAGATTCTTATTATCACTACGTTTGATAAGAGGATCTGACAACATCCCATTAGGGGTCATGTCCAGGTGACCTTTGCAAATAATCAATCCAATTGCTGCTTGCATTGCAGAATCTTGAAAGTGACAAAATAGTTTGAAAAAGCTGTCAGAATGATTTTTGTGTACAAAGTCACCTCGCCAAAAGAGCATAACTAAACTGATATGAATGATGTATGATGTAGCATGGTGTAGAAAATGCATTCGATCTGAAGTCCAGGTGGTATATAAAGGTCATCCGAACATGACCCCTTAAGGTATGTTGTCAGATCCTCTATTGAACGGAGTGGTTATAAGGATCTATATTTCAATCAGATTGAGGTGGAGAGACACCTTAACCACTTAGCCACCATAGCCCAGAGGTGGAGGGCTACAAGGTATCCATAGAATGTCGGCCCAGAGGTGAAGATTTACTGGTAGAATTTCAGACACCTTAACCACTCAGCTGAGATGTCCCAGAAGTGGAGTGCTAGTGGTAGAATGTCACACACCTTAACCACTCGGCCAACATGTCCCATAAGTGGAGAGTGGTAGAATGAATATTTTTTTAGATAAATGTAGCTTCATATATAATTTTAACTATTATATTATATATTAAGATTTTTCGTGTTTTCAAAACACATTCAATTCCTTCTAATATAATTTCTCAACATAATCCACAAAATTCATATATATAATTTAATACAATCTAACAGCACAAGAATTCATAAATTAGCACAGAATACTGATTATATACAACAATACAACCTTAAGTTTCTACCCAATGCTGTACAGGTAATTATATACTTATACAGTATTTTTCTACAAACTTAACATTAAATGGACATTGGTAGAAGAAATCTGACACATAAATGTCCCAGACACTCCTATATCTCATCATAAAACTCATTTTACATTAAATCTTCAGGCATTTCCCCCAACCACTCTAAAGTCCCCAAAAAGCATTCACATAACTTCCTGCAATGCTTGGAAAATGCGTACACAAACTCACATTGTCTCGTAAATATTTGTCAAAAAGTCCACTGTCGTCAATATAGGAATACACATATATACTGTAACAGTTGACCCGCAACCATTTCTACGGGGAGAGTAGAGAGGTATCAAGCCAATATGGGAGTCCAAAAGGACATTCATGGAGTCAATCATTTCCTTTCACTTGTAAATGTCTCATTAAATGCTTTGACCGCCAGATCTTGATGGTGTTGTCATCGCTGACCGTAACGAGATACTCCTGGTTGCTAGGACAGAATGCGATGGCGTTAACAACCCCTTCATCATGTTGAAAAGTTGACAGCAGGGTGGTGTAGTGGCGGTCCCAGATATAGCCTCGAGCATCCTCACTCCCGCTGAATAACAAAAAACCAACATTTAACTCATCACTCATTTGTAATAAAATCGACAAATATTCAGCAATTCCATTAAATATGCTACACACCACTGAAAAACGGTATTTTTTCCCTATCAAAAACAGGAACAGATGAATTAGTATTTTTCTTTAGTTACAAATGTTACTTACTTTACACCATTACCAGAATTGAAAAGTTTGAGCTTCTAATTTCACTTGTCTCGAAAAAAAATCCATGGCACTATGCTCTACATGAAATTGTGCATCTACCAAAAGCAAATCAAGTTATCTTGAATCGTTTTTCGTGTTAATTAGATATACATTTACATAAGTAAACACCAATCATTGTTCAAATGATGAATATAGTTTATAGTCTGTTGGTGTTGGAGTATTCTTAACTTTCGTCAGGTTTGGGGTTTTATTAGTTTAACGTCTTATAAACAGCCAGGGTCATGTAAGGACATGCCAGGTTTGTTGTTGGAGGAAAGTTGGAGTACCCAGAGAAAAACCACCGACAAGCAGTCGGTACCTGGCAACTGCCCCACATGGAATTTGAACTCATGACCCAGAGGTTGAGGGCTTGTGGTAATATGTTGAGACATCTTAACCACTCTGCCACCGCGTCCCCACCTAAATAGAAGCAACAAGAAATAATTACCTTCCGACGTAGTCGTCACTGACATCCAAGAACACAAAACAGCACATAGTGGATGGGGAGAAGCCTTTGTGACCCAAGTATCTTAGTTTGGTGTCCTTCAGGGTGCAAAGGTCAATTACCCTGACCTCAATAGAAGGTGACAGGTCAGGCGTTGCCCAGGGGTCAGTTCGATCGACTGTTCCAATCCAAGGGCGACAATTGAGGAATAAATATCTGAAAAAGAGAGGAATATTTTGTTGATGTTTTAAATTGTATGCTGTACCTCCATAAGGATGCTTCCAGCCAATATGATCATTGTTTACATTAATTTTGTGAATTGTTGACAGACAGGTGATGGACGGACAGAGGGACAGACAGATGACGGACATTCAGACAGACAGACAGATGCATAAGCTCACCTTAGTGTTTGTTAATTCAGGACATGTTTTGCTATTTATCATCTATAAATTTGGTATTGATTTTTGTTTTTAAAATTTCTCAATTTGGTATTAATTTTTAGTTTTTAAAATTTCTCTGTTGTAAAAGAGCACCTTGTTGAATGCCAATTTAAATATGAAAGCCATCCGTATTATTCTTTTATAATAATTTTGTGGAATGTATTCAGCAGGGTGCTGCTTTTATACCTTGTATATATGTAAAAATTTGATACCTGCATTTCTAGTACTGCTGTTTTTATGTTTGAATTTTCCTTTATTATGATAAACTGTAAACCATCTTCTATCTATTTTTAAACCTAGAACTTCATCATGGCAATTTAATTTTGCAATTAACAGCATGTAAACAACTGAATGCAACAATTGATTTTATAATAATATGCACCTTCTGCAAAGATAAGAATTCCGTTTTTGCATATTACAGTCAGAGCTATCTCCCTTTCGGGTAGGTATCTAATCTGACATCAATATTTTGTGAGCCAAAATCACATCATTTTCACCGAAATTTATGACGCTAACCTTGTAAATAAATGGCCTAACAATTAATATCTACCTATCATGGCAGATAACTCTGAAGTATGTAAATACAGAAAAGTAACTTACCTGTGATCACTGGATAAGCACAACCCTGTCACATGACCGTAGAGGTCAATCAGATGATCCGGCTTGTCTGATTTTCGTATTCTCCGTAACTGAATGTCGTTATTACTGAAGTTAACAACCATGTGACTTTCCTCCTGACTAGGTTCAAAGCCTAACTCGTCAAGGTCTGAGTTAGAACTAACGTCACTGTCTCTACGTGGGCTGGTATTATCATTAGAGATAGGTGGAGATAAGTTTTTGAATCCAACCTGATGTAACGCAACAGCGAATTCACCAGTCACAAATATCATGTTCTGCGTAGTTGGTGTTTGATGTTTTGTACAGTTCACACTACTACTAGAAGCTCCACTGTAGGAACACCCTGGCTCTACATCTTCCATATCTACTGACCTATCACCTTCGGCCTCCATGTCAGAGTCACTTAGGTCATCAGGGTCAACTGGGTTCACAGGAACATTAGCCACCGTGAGGAATTTAATAAGACTTGCTGTCTCACTACAGAATGTAAACAGACTACTTCCACCCCCTTCCTCCACACACATGTCGGAACACCCCTCCGACAACAACTCAGCAAGTTGGGACGGTCGTACCTGAAGTAAAAAATTTTCAGTATTTCTTAAAACATATGAAAATGATCACGTGGAGAAAGAGCGAAATGGCATTTACAGTGGAAGAGCAAAGCATTACAGTGGAACCACTTAATTTGAAATTGATTATACTGAAATACTGCTTAATTGAAAAGGAATTATATATCCCTGTTAACACATGTACATATTCATTATCTTCCTCCTGGGTTATATTGAAATCTGGATAACTTGAAGAGATTTCTCATTCCCTGAGGACTTCAATATAACCAGGTTTCACTGTATTTAAAGCAGTCATATATTTGCTTATTTGCATGTACTTGGAACATCAACTATACAGCTTACTAAAATAAGTGGTTATATTTACCTCAAAAGATTCAATTTGGACTGTAGTAGCAAATCTATCAATGCTAATTTCTAAACAACCACCCAAAAATGTCTTATCATCAAGCCAGGCCCCAAAGAGTTGTGAAGGGTCCATCGCAACCACTCGTAGTATGTGGAAATCTGAAAGGAAATTAAAGGTTATATATCACACAGGAAAACTTAACTGGAAGGGAAATCCTTCCTCTCTCAAGTATCACGATGGATGCGAGGGAATATCTGTAAATGAAGCCCGGAGGCTGGAGAGTTAAATAAATAATGTGTTCAGAATGATGACTTTTGGAGTTTTGTTTTGTAATTTTCTTGGAATGTTGGCAAATTCTTTGGTGCTTAACTAGTAGGTCATAAGGCTGAATGGAAGAGAATTCCCCCCTCATCTAAGTATCACTATAACTTAGAGATATTCTCTGTAATGAAGCTGCAAGCTGGAGAGCTAAATAGCCTTCAAAGTCTATGGATGTTCATGAATAAAATCTCCATCTTTTTAAGTTGCCCATAATCTGCCAACATTCCTCTTTAAACAAATGTTTGTCAAGGCTTGCGTTGTGCATTGTCATACACGTTAGGTACCTTATGTGGCATATTTTTCAACATTGAACTTCAAAAGAAACTGGACAAAATCTTCTAATTTAACTTATAAGCATTAGGGCTGAATGGAAGAGAATGTCTTTATATACATGTATATTGTTAGTCTGAAATACCTATGGCACAATTTCTTCGGATGGCAAATGTGTGTTTTACATTCTCAATAATATGCATCACAGTATCGCTGCAATATCACTATCTATATGAGCCTTCTTTGATAGTGTAATATTTCACTTCCCTTGTAGAATAGACAGTATAGCTACAAATCTGTGCCAGTCTATAAAATCTCTGGTCTTACCTTGTAGAATAGACAGTATAACTACAAATCCACGCCGGTCTATACAATCTCTGGTCTTACCTTGTAGAATAGACAGTATAGCTACAAATCTGTGCTGGTCTATAAAATCTCTGGTCTTACCTTGTAGAATAGACAGTATAGCTACAAATCCACGCCGGTCTATACAATCTCTGGTCTTACCTTGTAGAATAGACAGTATAGCTACAAACCCTGGCTGGTCTATAAAATCTCTGGTCTTACCTTGTAGAATAGACAGTATAGCTACAAATCCGCGCCGGTCTATAAAATCTCTGGTCTTACCTTGTAGAACAGACATGTACAGTATAGCTACAAATCCAAGCCGGTCTATAAAATCTCGGGTCTTACCTTGTAGAATGACAGTATGGCTACAAATCTGCACCGGTCTATAAAATCTCTGGTCTTACCTTGTAGAATAGACAGAATAGCTACAAATCTGCGCCAGTCTATAAAATCTCTGGTCTTACCTTGTAGAATAGACAGTACAGCTACAAACCCTGGCTGGTCTATAAAATCTCTGGTCTTACCTTGTAGAATAGACAGTATAGCTACAAATCCGCGCCGGTCTATAAAATCTCTGGTCTTACCTTGTAGAATAGACAGTATAGCTACAAATCTGCGCCGGTCTATAAAATCTCTGGTCTTACCTTGTAGAATAGACAGTATAGCTACAAATCTGCGCCGGTCTATAAAATCTCTGGTCTTACCTTGTAGAATAGACAGTATAGCTACAAATCTGCGTCGGTCTAATAAAATCTCTGGTCTTACCTTGTAGAATAGGCACTATAGCTACAAATCCGCGCCAGTCTATAAAATCTCTGGTCTTACCTTGTAGAATAGACAGTATAGCTACAAATCCGCGCCAGTCTATAAAATCTCTGGTCTTACCTTGTAGAATAGACAGTATAGCTACAAATCCACGCCGGTCTATAAAATCTCGGGTCTTCACACTTGATACTAGCAGCATGCTGTCACTTTGATTAAAACAGGAGAATTGCGTGAAGTCCCAGGAAAGTAATTTACGAAAATCTTTTGAGTATTTAATTGTTGTTGGGTAGCCCACACTCCACACCTGTCAAACAATGATATAAAAATATTTTAATATTTCAGACATTAAAACATGCCCAGATAACAGCAAGGCTTCGTATACGTAGACTTGGGTGGTCAGTCCCATGATTTGTACAATTTTGAATCCCCACACTATAGATACTGTAAACAAATTTTCTTTGGCAGCTATAAAATGTTCGCAATTTCCATTTAAAAATAAGTTCACGAAGATTAACATTCGCATATTTAATAATTGAACGAAAATTTGTATCAATATAGGCGAGGTAAATATTGATTCACAGAGATAAACTTTCGCTAATTAACTTGGATAGTGAAAATAATCAGGAAAGCACATCGCACATGAATGAAAGTCGGTTTCCAGAATGCTACCAAATTCACAATCTAATTGATATTTGATGTTCATCAACTTCTCCGTAAACTCTGTATGAACATGAACATCAAATTTTAATTAGCTTGCCAAATTCGATGTGAGTGATAGCCAATAATTATGTTCATAGAAGATAAAGTTTCAGTTCAATCAGATGGGAGTTATTTTATCAAAAGTGGAGTTTTTACAGAAATATCAATGCTGTTGCCAAAAGAAGCAACACCTTAGGCTCATCTTTCTTGAATAGAGTTGAAGGGATGGGAGAAAAGGAATCAAAATGGATCTGTCAAGCGAACAGGGATATCTTAACCATCACAAGCCTCAGACTGACAAGTCCTAATCTTTCACTCGGGTTGAGATATCCTTGTCCACTTGACAGACTCATGTAAGATTCTATCAATCTATACCTTAATTGTGGCATCTTTTGAGGTCGTGGAGAACATGTCGCCCCGGTGGGAGAAGCTAACGTGAAGCACTTCATCCTGGTGGTCTGTTAGCGTCTCACTGAGATGCACAGGAGAGTGGTACTGTAGCCGCTTGTACTCAGCCTGCCAGCTTTCTTTCCCTGGAGGCAAACAAACTGTCTTCACTGCCCATCTCCTCTGCATCAGACCTTTCCATAAGCTTTCGTCCTGACAAACACGGTGCCAGTCCTGTATCAAAATAAATGATGGTATATGTTTTCTTCAGTATTTGCACATTACAGAGTTATCTGCCCTTGCGGGTAGGTATTGATTGTGACGTCATGTATTTGCATGCGTAACATCATACTTTTCGAAGAAAACGACGTAAATTGCGCTCACAAAATAATGATGTAACAATCGAAACCTACCCAAAAGGGGGCTAACTCTGTAAAATACAAAGACGAAATATCATAAACCATGGAGGGGGTGTAATGATCATGGTAGTAATACACGATTTGGCTCACTGTAGTTATAATTACATGACACAAGTATATCTTGATACATATCGTTATGTGAAGGAAGCATATCATTGTAGCACTTATATATATTACACAAGATCTTATATGAGTGTCTATGTAATATAAATGTTTTAAATGAGTTCAGTAACTTGATATATATGCCAAGAGCTTTTAGTGTAGAATTATATTTATTACATAATGGAAATATAAACAAGACAGATACTTGACTAGTATGGGAAGTTTCAGTCAAAACAATCATATTGATATGACGTCATAATATAATTACATCACATTTCCAGGTAAAAAAGTCATGGCTCATACATCAGAAAATATGATAACTCAAAGTCTATTTTTTTAAGAAGTATAAATATAGAATTAAAGCACAATGAAATGCAATTTTATTTCCTACACATATTTACCTCAATCAGGATAGGTGCAGTTTTTGTAAAACATATAAAATGTATGATCTTGACACCATCAAATATTTATTAAACTGTCTTACATGACAATACAGAGAAAGCAAATACAATGTATCTATAACATCAAAATTTTTATGGAGTCAGTCTTTTTCCTGCCTATATATTTGGGGCCGAAATTAGGCCCCATTCCTAATTGTATTTCTTGTTATTTTTTCCCAAATCTATGTCTAAATTTCCCAAATCAGTGAGTTGAAGTGTATTTTGTGCGAGGAAATTTAAAAATTCCGGAAATCCCAAGACTGAATGTTGTATTTTAGTATCCATTCTTACACTTGATTCTTAGAAAAGCATAATTGTCTATTTCTACCTTTTCCAAAATTTCCATAAACACAGTTTAAATTTTTCATTTCCTACTTATATATTAATGTATCGCACAAAATTTCCCAATTTTTACCTGGTGCAATTTCCCAAAATACCCAGGAAAAACACTGGGAGTACTAACAAGAAATTATATTTCTACAAAAACCTCCAGAAAGCACTTTTCCTTTAATGGACATAAGTCTGCTTATGTGATGTAAAACATGGAATAATGATTGAGTTTGTTTACCTTGCAGGTTTGTGCAGCTTGCAGAAGGTGATGAGCCTGGAGGGAAGAGAAGATATCCAGAAGAATTGAGTCCGGTGATTTCTGCCATATGCTTGGACATGTTTCTTCCTCATTATCTATCTCTGAGGGACTCCTGATGGACAAACAATTGTTTCATAATGGAAAACATTTCTGTACACAAACAATTATTTTATAATGGCTGACATTTCTGTACATGCAACAAAAAATCATTTTATAATGGTCAATTGCAACATTTGTTTTATTTCTCTTCTTTTTGGTCATTGTCAAATCATTTCAGAAACATACAGGCCCAGAGTGCCTTAATGCACAACCGGTTTATTTAACAAGAGATCCCAGAGGGATCTTTGATGCCCATAGGCCACCAAAGATTGAAAACATACAGGCCTAGAGTGGCTTAATGCACAACCGGGTTTATTTAACAAGAGATCCCAGAGGGATCTTGATGCCCATAGGCCACCAAAGATTGATCTATGTCTGACAATTGAAAGAGGGATCTTTTCTCTGCTTTTCAAACATCAACTATCCAAGTCCAAGATGGCACCTGGTGGCCATCTTGTTGAGCGATTGGTCCAAAAATGCACTATGCACAACTATAAGGGCCATAGGGGAACCTACATATATCTGTGAACTATGCCTTCAGTACCTTCTGAAAAATAGCGATAACAAACTTCAACTATCAAAGTCCAAAATGGCTGCCTGGCGGCAATCTTGTTGACCGATCGGTACCAAATCGCAATATGTACAACTAGTGCGCTAGGGGAACCTAACACGTAACATATGAAATTTGAGATTGATCCATTCAATACTTTCTGAGAAATAGTGATAACAAACTTTAACTATTAAAATCCAAGATGGCTGCCTGGCGGCCATCTTGTTGAGCGATTGGTCCCAAAATGTGGTATGCACTAGAGGAACCTAAATATGAAATTTGGTAACCTTCATTACTTTCTGAGCAATAGCGATAACAAACTTTAACTGACTGTAAAAATCCAAGATAATCGTTTTAGACGATCTGTCCCAAAATGCAATATGCACGACTAGGGTCCTAGGGGATCCTACAAGTAAAATTAGAGAAATATCCCTTCAGTATTTTCTGATAAATAGCGATAACAAGAAAGACGTCTTTCAATCGTCCAAATACATAATAACAGTCGGGAATCCGACAGTCGAGAAGGAATCATTGATTCATTCCACACATTTTACCTGTTTATGGCGGACGACAACACTTTTAAGCGAAACAGAAACAGCGACTTAACGTTTTGGTAGGTTAAGTGTGTGTTATTATCTAGGATATATATTTACCTCCTCTCGCCGATGCAATGCAGGGGCATTTTTAGACTTATAATATCTGTTTTTCGCCTTCGACCATCGTTGGTTCACGAACGGTCATTAACTTGCGGCCATTACTTCACAAATCTAACTCCGTCAGATGCTTGAAAATGTAAAGTAATATTAGAGTCGACGTTACTTCAAATTTCCGGAAAAATGCTGCTACAGCAAAAAGACATGTAACTTTAGTCTGTAAAAGTTAACAAATGTAAGAATCCAAATTCAATTACTTAAAAATACAACTTTTACATTATTAAATACAATATACAGTATAGTTCTTATTTCGAGATAGGATCCACCAAGACTCATAACCCACATAATATCTAATCCTCGGTAGTATAGTGGTAAGTATCCCCGCCTGTCACGCGGGAGACCGGGGTTCAATTCCCCGCCGGGGAGGATTTATTTTTCTTTTTTTTTCCATTATTTTTTCTTTTTCATTAAGTTGCATGTTTAAATATGTTTTCAAGATTGAGTGGCATTTGATTATTTGAAATGAAGATAATGTCACAGCTCAGTGAAAAGTGGTGTACTGTACAGGGACTGCTGACTGATTATGATTTTAATTCTTATTTTGTTCTTTAAAGGGCCACTACCTTTCCGAAACGGCTTTTAATTTTTAAAATAGGAATGTAAAACGAGATCAATAATTTTGTAGAGTCGCAGAAGTTATTAACTATACGTTTACTAGCACACTTATCATCACCTTCAGAACTGTTTAATTAGAATAAATAAAATGTTAATTTTCATAACGCGGGTCGTTTTATGTTTCCCGCCGTCGTCCTAAATGCCGCGCGGTAGTTGACTATCACTGCGCCAGACGGCAAAACAGCGAAATGAATCTCCACTGTTATCGTACATTAGACAGGAAATCTTGCATATGTTTGGTGTTGTAACCTCATCTTAAGCCATCGATATATATTTTCTTTTGTTATTAATGTTTTTAAGAAACCTTTAAATTTTGCTCCGGAAAGGTAGTGGGCCTTTAAGGCCAAAAAATTAATATGTCTGTTTAGGGTTAAATTGGCAAAAAATAGGGTCGGTAGGTTGGCATGGTTTTTCACTCTAAAATGACGATCGTTACTGGAGTCTGAGATCAAAATTGTAACTTTGTTGAAAAGTGGGAAAAAAATAGGGTCGGGGGTAAAAAATTAGGGATGGTCGGGTAACCCTAAACAGACATTTTTTTTTGTTTGGCCTAAAGAAAAATGATATGTAGGCAGGTGTGAGGGATGGTGAACACTAAAATGCAAGGACTCTTTATTTATTACAGATTGTCATTAATTCAAGTGCAAATTTATGAATGTCGATCATATCAAGGTCAGGAGAGTAGAGAACATGGGGATTGCTTTTAGCCCCATCCCTCACCCTATTTTCGCCGACTGAAATATTCTAAAAATGCACATTTGAAAGAAAAGAGGGTCTTGTCTACATGTTTTTCGTCCTTCTTTTCAGAAAATTGCCCGCTGCATTTCCAAAAAGGTAAGTACATGTAACAAACCTTTAATTTTGAAAATACAGATTCGGAGTCATTGTGTGACCCTCGAACCTCAGGCGTTTGGCTTTATAAACATTTTCTCTTTACATATATGTAATATCTATAACCCTGCCAGCCATATAACACTACCCAATTTCAGAAAAAATATGATTATTAACAAACCGTAGATGATGTGACAATGGGAATACCCTCAATCGACAGCCAGATAATTTATCTTTAATCTTTTATCTTACCAGTGGTTTTTAAGAAGTTGATTATGTGAATTGTAATGCTGGATGTCACAGTTTGGTCCTTCATGCGAGTTAAAATATAATATTTGCCGTAATTATCGCCCCTCCCTCTTCTGTAGAATGAGTTATAAATATAAACCCTTTCCCCATGGATTTAACAATGTTTTGTAACATCAGCATTGTATCTCATATTAAATGAACTTGTGAGCCTCTCACTATATAATAATGCGTTTCAAAGGAAAGAAGGCGTATGAATGTTAATTTTGACAGAATCATGTGCCTTGAGTACCAAAAGAGTTTACATTTTTTTTTTTGTTAAATTTTTTTGAGTGCGACATGGGCACTAACTATGGCGAATATGGCAGTAGAACTCAACTACACAGTAAGTCATTTTGAAAATTGTAGCCTATTAATGAACCCTGTGACATTGAATGAAAGTCAAGGTTGTTCACATGAAAAAATTTGGTAGCCTTTCATACCAGAAAGCTACAGCCCCAGTATCAGGTATCTAGGCCTCTTAGTTATTGAAAAGTACTAAGATTTTAGCCTGTTTGACCCCTGTGACCTTGAATGAAGGTCAAGGTCATTCATTTGAACAAACTTTGTAGCCCTTCATCCAAGAATGCTATATGCCCAATATCAGTTTTTTTTATGTCTCTTAGCTATTACCAAGAAGTTGTTTAAAAGAATTTAACCCATTTGACTTCTGTGCCCTTAAAGGAAGGTCAAGGTCATTCATTTGAACAAATTTGGTAGCCCTTTATCCAAGCATGCTACCGGCCCAATATAAGTAACTTGGGTCTTTTGGTTACTGAGAAGAAGTTGTTTGAATGAAAAGTTTATGCACCATGGACGGCGTAAAATTAAGCATGATGACAAGCAGTGTAAGCAATAAATATGACATAAAAAACGCTTTCAACAGGAAAAGTTTGGAGTTTATTAATAGTGAAATATAATTCCAAAATCATATAACAGATCCATCACCGTGACGTAATGTGATTGGAGTATTTAAACATAAAAAAAATAGAATATGTCAAAGATATCAAATGTGCTAAAACTACTTGCTACCTGACCGAACGTACTGCTATTTAGTGGATAGTATACACCTCTTACAATCAAGACTCCACATTTCTTTCTTATCCCATCTTCATTAATTGTCACTTTACATTTCCACTAAAGTCAAACTTTGTAACATTACCAAGCACAGTTGGCAGTCATATAGACAATGAACTTTACGCGATTATTATGACGTCATTATCATTGTGATGTCACAATTGTCGTGTCAGCAATCATGGAAGACGGCTGTTCAAATGGCTGTTCCATCCATGACGATAACAAATGATTATTTCATTATAGATGCAAAATCCCTTGGGAGTTCATCATAAAATGTAAATATAAGCATTGAACGTCTTTCAGTTGGCATACATAGCCAATATGAATGCCAACTGAACAGAGGCAAATTCAACATAGCGCGCTAGCCTCTGTCCAGTTGGCATTCATATTGGCTATGAATGCCAACTGAAAGACGTCCAATGCTTAAATGCATCATCATAACTCCATTACTCTTTATGACTAACCTAAGAGTGACAGAACAAAGTGTTTTACTCCCTTTCTCTCTCTCTCCCTCTCTCTCTTGTATATTTCATCTTCATAATCAATTGTCTGCTTTTTTTCTTCTGTATACTTCATCTACATAATCAATTGTCTGCCTTTCTCTCTCATATACTTCGTCTGTCTTTCTCTCTCGTATGTTTCATCTCAATAATCAATCGTCTGCCTTTCTCTCTCGTATATGTATTTCATCTCCATAATCAATCGTCAGCCTTTCTCTCTCGTATACTTTATCTTCATAACCAACCTTCTGCTCTTCTCTCATCTCCATAATTCCAATTTTCTTTCTTGTGAATCTTTTTGCAAGTAGAGAAGCGGCTATCGTTGATTTTTAGTCAAAATGTTAAGTTAGAAGAAATCACAAAACCATGTATAAAGTCAATAACATCAATAAAATATAAGAGAGTATTAATAGGTAAAAAAAACATCGTAAAATCTGACACAGTTCGGTACATCCTTGTGACAGCCACATTACAACTATCCTGACCAAAAAAAGATGTCTTTCTCTACAACAGCAACAATGTATATAGTGGTCATTTTACATCATACCTTACAATGTATACAGTGCTCACTTTAACCCATACCTAACAATGTACACCTGTATACAGTGGTCACTTTACCTCATATACCTTACAATGTATACAGTGGTCACTTTACCTCATATACCTTACAATGTATACAGTGGTCACTTTAACCCATACCTAACTATGTACACCTGTATACAGTGGTCACTTTAAACCATACCTAACAATGTACACCTGTATACAGTGGTCACTTTAACCCATACCTAACTATGTACACCTGTATACAGTGGTCACTTTAACCCATACCTAACAATGTACACCTGTATACAGTGGTCACTTTACCTCATACACCTTACAATGTATACAGTGGTCACTTTAACCCATACCTAACTATGTACACCTGTATACAGTGGTCACTTTACCTCATACCTAACCTGTACAATGTATACAGTGGTCACTTTATCTCATATACCTTACAATGTATACAGTGGTCACTTTAACCCATACCTAACTATGTACACCTGTATACAGTGGTCACTTTAACTTATACTTAACAATGTATACAGTGGTCACTTTACATCATACCTTACAACATATTCAGTGGTCACTTTAACCCATACCTAACAATGTACACCTGTATACAGTGGTCACTTTACCTCATACCTAACAATGTACACCTGTATACAGTGGTCACTTTACCTCATACCTAACATGTATACAGTGGTCACTTTATCCTCATACCTACAATGTATACAGTGGTCACTTTAACCCATACCTAACAATGTACACCTGTATACAGTGGTCACTTTAACTCATACCTAACAATGTACACCTGTATACAGTGGTCACTTTACCTCATACCTAACAATGTACACAGTGGTCACTTTACCTCATATACCTTACAATGTATACAGTGGTCACTTTACCTCATACCTAACAATGTATACAGTGGTCACTTTAACCCATACCTAACAATGTACACCTGTATACAGTGGTCACTTTACCTCATACCTAACAATGTACACCTGTATACAGTGGTCACTTTTCCTCATACCTAACATGTGTCCAGTTGTCACTTTATCTCATATACCTTATAATGTATGCAGTGGTCACTTTATCTCATACCTAACAGGAAAAGTAAATCTAAAAAAAGAATTGATAAAATCAAAACTTTGAATATATACAATTAACCATATAGACTGCTATTTTCACAGGTTATAAATTCATTGATTTTGATTCAACACAAGAAAATCAAATTTTAATGAATTAATTAGCTTGGCCCTAAATGACCCTGGCTGTCAATGAGCCAATGCACAATCAGACATTCGAAAAGTATACCGTAAAGCCAGTTATTTTTCGCGGGGTTGATATTTTCGTAAGTTCGCACCACTTTGATAAGATCACAAAAATTTGATCCATGAAATAATGAGAAATGGATGGATCAGATATCTACCCTTAAATCCATATCAGGAACATACAAAATCGCTAAAATGGATTTTCTTATTTTTAGATCAAATTGCAAAAAATTTAGGTCCGCGAAAATAACCTGCTTTACCGTATGTGATATTTGTGGATTAAATTTTCTACATCGTAAGATCTCTCGAAGATATCGATCTCTATTATAGTACATATGTTGATTAATACCATGATCATAGTCTTTTTAGGGTCCAACAGCTAGCTGTCCCACAGTAGCTGGAATGTTTTAACTTAACAGATGTATATAATAACTTATCTCACTCTACTTAAACCAGGCGCAATTTTAATAAAGCTTAATCAAGACTCATTGAATTTCATCTAAACATCACAGACCAGTTGCTCATTCAAGTTAATGGTGGAATTAAACAGTCTCTGAATTGTATGGCGTTATCAGGAATATTTTGAAGTGTTTTTCAAATACGACGTGAATTCATTAATGCTAATTTGAGGTTCACATATGTTCCTGTATATAGTTCAAGCAACAAATGGTCCGAAGTTTGAAACATTTTAATAGAAACATGACATGTATTTTAATGATTCATGTATTGATATGAATGTGGAATTATAAAGGGTTTGGGACTACTATTTGTGTAGGTGATAAAGCTATGGCATCTTCGGTTGTCTGAGGCATGGCCTAATGGTGCCTTGGGTTGTCCTGGGAGTGGCCTAATGGTGCCTTAGGTTGTCCGAGGCATGGCCTAATGGTGCCTTAGGTTGTCCGAGGCATGGCCTAATGGTGCCTTAGGTTGTCTAAGGCATAGCCTAATGGTGCCTTGGGTTGTCCGAGGCATGGCCTAATGGTGTCTTAGGTTGTCTGAGGCATGGCCTAATGGTGCCTTAGGTTGTCTAAGGCATAGCCTAATGGTGCCTTGGGTTGTCCTGGGAGTGGCCTAATGGTGTCTTGGGTCAGGTTTGTCTAGGGCATGGTCTTATGGTGCCTTGGGTTGTCCAGGGCATAGCCGAATGATGCCTTGGATTGTCCGAGGCATGCTCTAGTGGTGCCTTGGGTTGTCCAGGGCATGGCCTAATGGTGCCTTGGGTTGTCCAGGGCATGGTCTTATGGTGCCTTGGGTTGTCCAGGGCATGGTCTTATGGTGCCTTGGGTTGTCGGGGGCATAGCCTAATGGTGCCTTGGGTCAGGCTTGTCCACAGCATGGTCTAATGGTGTCTTGGACTGTCCGGGGCATGGCCTAATGGTGCCTTGGGTTGTCTGAGGCATGGCCTAATGGCGCATTGGGTTGTCTGAGGCATGGTCTAATGGTGTCTTGGGTCAGGTTTGTCAAGGGCATGGTCTAATGGTGTCTTGGGTTGTCTGAAGCATGGTCTAATGGTGTCTTGGATTGTCCAAGGCATGGTCTAATGGTGTCTTGGGTCAGGTTTGTCAAGGGCATGGTCTAATGGTGTCTTGGGTTGTCTGAAGCATGGTCTAATGGTGTCTTGGATTGTCCAAGGCATGGCCTAATGGTGCCTTGGGTCAGGTTTGTCCAGGGCATGGTCTTACAGTGTCTTGGGTTGTCTGGGGCATGGTCTTATGGTGTCTTCGAATGTCCGTGGCACGGTCTAATGGTGTCTTGGGTCAGGTTTGTCCAGGGCATGGTCTAATGGTGCCTTGGATTGTCTGGGGCATGGTCTTATGGTGTCTTCGAATGTCCGGGGCACGGTCTAATGGTGTCTTGGGTCAGGTTTGTCCAAGGCATGGTCTAATGGGGTCTTTGATTGTCCAGGGCATGGTCTAATGTATTGCTAGTATCAGTGTTTGTCTAATGGCCAACAACAAGGGTAGGGTTTCTCATTCATCAATCTCAAGCCATAATGCACAGGTTATATAGGCAATATGGGACAATGAAAGTAACTAATGAAACAATGTGGGATAATGAAAGTAATAACTAAAGTAATATTGGCAATAGGTTTCATGATAAACAAGGGTCTGATGGGCCCAAATTGCTCACCTGCTATCTGGTAATCATGGTGCATAGTTAAAAAGGAAGTCAATAAGAATTTCTATGTATGACCCAGGTAATATCAGGTGTCTAGGCCTCTTGGTTAATCAGAAGAAGTTGTGTAATGATTTTAACTTAAATATTTGACCTGTGACCTTGAATAAAAGTCAAGGTCAATCATTTGAACAGATTTGGTACCCCTTCATCCTGAGTGGATACAGTACGATGCATGGTGCACTAACGCATCTTCGGGCAGATGAACTAAAAATCAAACTTTTCTAGAATTCATTTTGATCAGTAAGGTTTCAATTATTTTTGTTGCACAGGGAATATAAACATTTTATGTATATGAAAGACATAGCAACAGGTTAGCACAACTCCCACTGCAAAAATATTATTCCTATTGTCGGTACATGATTTACCGATGAGAAGTATATTGTAGCACAGACATCTCCTGTAGCAGGATACACAAATCTCTTAGTACTGTAAACCAACTTTCATTAGCGTCCATTACATTTACACAAATTTTGCAATTCAAGTAAATTCACAGAAGTTTATCTCTGCAAATTAATATCTATATTGATAGGAATTATCATTCAATTGTTGACTCCGCGAATATTAATCTTTGTGAACTTGTTTTCAAAATTGAAAATTGAAAAATTTAATAGCTGCGAAAGAATGTTGGATCACGATACCAAGTATACATAATTCTCCTAGAATGTAGGATACAGTTTCTTGTCACTTTTGTATTAAGGAACACTCTTGTGGAATTTAGACCAGGATTGACTACACTAGCAAGCACTTATCATAGCTCTCCTCACAATATTATGCACCTTTATAAACAATACTTGTGGACTTCTAAAGGTAAATCCTCACTTTTAAAAAAGAAAGTTTCAAAAGTAAGTTGTGTCGTATGTAGAAGTCCATCATGCCTTATAGGAAAAAAGATGGGCTTGAAATTAAGCCGGTCTTGAAAATAAGTCTGGGACATCCTACCAAGAATATAAGTGACAGGTCATTATTATATATTAATAATTAAAGGGTATTAAATAAAAGGTTTAAAATTATACAATATATATGAGAATGGAATGTGAAGAGTAATAAATAACAGGTGTAAAATTATATAATGTATATGAGAAATTATGGAATGTAATTAACTCATATTGATAAGGAAGAATAGTCAGGGCTGTATTATGATAAAATGTTTTTTGCGTAATATTAACTGACGATCTACAACAACGAATGGCGGTCTCATCAGGGGATATAAATGTTTGGAGAACTCCAATCAATATAAGGTGTAAAAACATCAGTCAGTCAATAAGTTTTATGTATTTGGTGGACACAACAGGTATGGATTTCACAACCATCACAGGTAATAAAGAGTATATATAGTGGCACATGGCATTGCACATAGAATCATAACAATGTTGAGTTACATCTCAGACAAGGTAAACACACAAGTTCACACGATAGAATCTAAGAAACATCAACAAAAATCACACCAAGGACAAATTTACATAAATCCATCCTTTTTCTTTGCTTATTTTTGAGATAAAGATAAAAATTTTACACTTTTTTCTTTACTTATTTTAGAGATAAAGGTACATGTATATGCTATGCAAAAATGATGATTATTTACTGAAGACATATCTCCATAGGAACAAAAGCAAAAAACATAGTATGATTCAATCTTTAAAATACTAGATCTACAATTTCAAAGTTCACGACACAAAAGAAAATCTTTACAGATGTAGGAAATCTGACTTTACAGAACTATCTTCTTCGTTTATTTCACAGTTAGGAACCATCATCTCCTTTGTCCACTTTTACTATCACTTCTGCATTACCCATAGCATCTTCATCATCCCCTTTGGCAATCTGTAAAATACAGAACAGGCATCATTATAATCATTTTCTTTCATCTTTTTATTATAAAAGTTTGGACTTTCCATTTACATCATTGTCAAAAATATGGATATCAACTTGAGGTCCATGGACCTAAACAGACACCAAAACAATATTCAGGACTGATAGATGTTTATGTATAAAGATATCACAGATGGATCTTGGCGGCCACCATCACATGACCTCTGTCACTTGGTGGCCACCATCACATGACCTCTGTCACTTGGCGGCTATCATCACATGACCTCTGTCACTTGGCGGCCACCATCACATGACCTCTGTCACTTGGTGGCCACCATCACATGACCTCTGTCACTTGGTGGCCACAATCACATGACCTCTGTCACTTGGCGGCCACCATCACTTAACCTCTGTCACTTGGCGGCCACAATCACATGACCTCTGTCACTTGGCGGCTACCATCACATGACTTCTGTCACTTGGCGGCCACCATCACATGAATTCTGTCATTTGGCGGCTACCATCACATGAATTCTGTCACTTGGCGGCCACCATCACATGACCTCTGTCACTTGGCGGCCACAATCACATGACTTCTGTCACTTGGCGGCCACCATCACATGACTTCTGTCACTTGGCGGCCACCATTACATGACCTCTGTCACTTGGCGGCCACTATCACATGACCTCTGTCACTTGGCAGCCACAATCACATGAATTCTGTCAATTTGCAGCCACAATCACATGACCTCTGTCACTTGGAGCCCACCATCACATTTCCTTGATCTGTCACTTGGGGGCTACCATTCACATGACCTCTGTCACTTTGCGGCCACCATCACATGACCTCTATCACTTGGCGGCCACCATCACATGACCTCTGTCATTTGGCGGCCACCATCACATGACCTCTGTCACTTGGCGGCTCTGTCACTTGGCAGCCACCATCACATGACCTCTGTCCACTTGGCAGCCACCATCACATGACCTTGTCACTTGGCGGCCACCATCACATGAATTCTGTCACTTGGGGGCCACCATCACATGACCTCTTTCACTTGGAGGCCACTATCACATGACCTCTGTCACTTGGTGGCCACCATCACATGACCTCTGTCACTTGGCGGCCACCATCACATGACCTCTGTCACTTGGCGGCCACCATCACATGACCTCTGTCACTTGGCGGCCACCATCACATGACCTCTGTCACTTGGCGGCCACCATCACATGACCTCTGTCACTTGGCGGCCACCATCACATGACCTCTGTCACTTGGCGGCCACCATCACATGACCTCTGTCACTTGGCGGCCACCATCACATGACCTCTGTCACTTGGCGGCCACCATCACATGACCTCTGTCACTTGGCGGCCACCATCACATGACCTCTGTCACTTGGCGGCCACCATCACATGACCTCTGTCTCTTGGCAGCCACCATCACATGATCTGTCATTTGACAGCCACCGTCACATGACCTCCATCACTTTGCAGCTGCCATCACATGATTTCTGTCCGTCAAGGAAAGAGAATGTTTTTCTCTGCTTTTGAAGCACTTGAAGGAAAATATATAATCATAATGTCAACATAGCAGCAAAAACCTTCAGTATCAAAATTCAAAATGATCAGCTGAGGTCCCAGATTGTAATATGCATTACTACTGAAGATATAAACCTACATCTGAAATGAATTTGATCAACAAACCTTCAGTGCATTTGAGAACATGCTAATCTTTTATTACATTTGATTTTTTTAATAGAACCATTATCTCAAAGTTAAATAATATGCTCACCAACACATACACAATAATGTATTATTTTCATTGGTAACTATGGCAATTAAATGACATTTAGAGTTCTGAAAACAATACAATGGAAACCACTTTACTCATCATCCTTTCAAAAAACCCTTTGTAGCAATATCCAGATCTATCCGAAAATATCTCAATTTTGACCTACCAGAAGCATTCATTAGGTTTTCATTGGTGTTGAAAAATATGTAAGAAATCAAAGACATCATATGTTACATCAATTGACTGAAAGAAAACATTCCAAAGGCTAATTAGTTATCAGTTAATCTCTCTCATCTCTGTGTTGGTTGAGGTTTAGGATTTAAGATTTGTAAACAACAGTAAACAGTACACAGAGATTTGTAAACAAAAGTAAACAACAGACAAGAGGCCCATGGGCCTTAACGGTCATCTGACTACTGGCATGAAATAATACAGTCAAAGTATAAAGTAGTGGCTAACAGTTAAGGCAATACAAGGAACTCCTTAGTTGAAACTGTAAGTTTCCGATAATTTGATAACTCTGACCTTAAAAGTAGGCCAAGGTCATTCACTTTAGCCAATTTGATGCCTGTGACCTTGAATAGAGCCCGAGGTTATTTATTTTAACAAACTTGATAGCGTTTCATCAAAGAATGCTACAGGCTCAATATCAGGTCTTTAGGCCTCTTAGTTATATTAACAAGAAGTCATTTGAAAAAATCAAGCTTTTTTGACCCCTGTGACCTTGAATGAAAGTCAAGGTCGTTCATTTTACCAAACATGATACCACTTCATCCAAGTATCCTACAGGCCCATTACCCTGGGACTTTTCAGTTATTGAGAAAAAGTTGTTGGAATGAAAAGTTTACACACTGCGCAAGGTGGACAGCGCATAACGACGGACAAAGCATGATGACTTTAGGTCATCCTGACCTTTCTGGTCAGATGGCCTAACAACAGTAAACAACAGACAGAGATTTGTAAACAACAGTAAACAACAGACTGAGATCCAGTCAGGGTGTTTCCAGTATACCCTGATAGTCAACAGTAAGATCATTCCTGGACATATGTGTAGTAGCACATTCCTGGACATATGTGTAGTAGCACATTCTATAGTTTACACAACATTCTTATATCTATACATTGTACAACATTTACAGCTAGGATAAACATCTAGTCCGAACATATATTCTCACAATGTTACAACATATGAGTGGTTATAGATACAACAAACAACAACCCTGTACAACAATTCTCCGACATCATATTATAAAGCTATTAATCTCCACTTTAACGAAATTTTTTGTTGGTGAAGTTAGTATGCTTGTAAATAATGATTTCTTTGTTGGTGAAGTTAGTATGCTTGTACATATGTCTTAAAGCTGGTGATAGAAGGAATTTTTATATCATGTTTAAATATTATCCATAATATGTTTCTATCAAGCTGGTATGTTATTGACACTAAACATGTTAGAGCCTCTTCATTGACAGTGTATTTGTTAACACATGTACGACAATGTAAGAAAGCATGCATTCCACAACACTCAGGACCACTTAGTAACACAGTACTCTCTACGCCTGTATCTAACTCTTCTATCGATGTGTCTAAATAATTCATTTATATTTACCGCTCTAACCTACCTCACAAAGTTTTGTACAACATATTATGTATTATCAATTTCCATAATTTGTTCAAAATGCTCACCATTTTACATTGAAAGGCACATGATTTTAGCTTTGTACTAGATAGGATAACTTCTTCAGAATCTATACAATTTTTGGTAAATGTATCTCTTAAGCTTTGATTTGAAATGTAAATAATTCATACTATAAACATGGATATTTTTGCGAGTGCTTATTTTCGTGATTTGTAAGAGCAAACATTTCATGTCGGCGTTATTTTCGGGATATGAATAACTTCAAACTTCTGGTTATATAAGTACGTAAAAAAATGAGTCTAACAAGGTAGTTCCTTCCAGTAAACCAATTTTTTTAATCAGTGAGTTGTTGACATGTTTCCATATTAGATGTATTCACAAAACTCTGGGTGTGGTGGAAACTTTTTGGGTGAAAAGGTCTTGATATATTTAGTGATAATTTCCATGTTAACAGTATGAATTTGCTATTGTAGTTCAAAATACAGAGCAGAAAGTTTTAAAAAAATAATTATTCAAATTAATGTGAGTATGATATATTTTTCTTTCTGTTTTCATTTTTATGTTAGTTTTTACATAGGGTATATATACAGTGCACTTGGTTTTTGATTCCTTAAATACAGTCTATACGTTAGAAGTATTAAGATATACATACAGTGCACTTGGTTTTCGATTCCTTAAATAATTAATACATTAGAAGCGTTAAGATATATATACAGTACACTAAGTCTTGGTTTTTTTGATTCCTTATATATACAGTTTATACATAAGAACATTAAGGTATATATAGAGTACACTTGGTTTTTTGATTCCTTAAATACAGTTTATACATTAGAAGCATTAAGGTATATATACAGTCACATTGGTTTTTGATTCCTTAATACAGTTTATACATTAGAAGCATGGTTTACATTAAACAGTTTTTACATTAGAAGCATTAAGGTATATATACAGTCACTTGGTTTTTGATTACTTATTAAATACAGTTTATACATTAGAAGCATTAAGATATATATAGAGTACACATTGTATTTTGATTTCTTAAATACAGTTTATACATTAGAAGCATTAAGGTATATATACAGTCACTTGGTTTTCGATTCCTTATTAAATACAGTTTATACAGTACACTAAGTCTTGGTTTTCGATTCCTTATTAAATACAGTTTATACAGTAGAAGCATTCTGTAGGTTAGGTGGGGAGGAATACACATAGATACAAACTAGTGGTCACTTACATCCTCCTCATCGTCCTCAGCTTGTACATTCTGTGGTAAACAGCCAACGGTCAGTCACAACAGTTCATCAACAATATAACCCTACTATAAACCAATTATTGTAGACCCCCACCCAAGGGCACAGATATTTGTTGATTTTTTCTCTGCGTTTTTTTTGGCTTTTAAACTATCTATCATTTCAAAACAATGCACCAGTATCAGTCAAAATAATTTGTTCATCAAAACTAATTGGGATAACAAATATAAAATTTATTAGGTAATCAAAATATGTCTTGTCAAAATTTAACATATAATTTAAACAGTGTACCTATCTCTTCTTTATAAAATTTATTTCCACGTACTTGAAGATGGCCAAGAGACCAAATATTTGTATGAGACATTTGTACTGTTTGAATTAGATATATTTTCTCCCTCAGGAGTAAGATTGTCTGAATCAATATTTAACAGTTTTATATTTATTTACCACATCCTATGTGATACTATGTTACTTTTCAATGGTCAATTGGAAACTAGTAATTGTCAAACCAACTGGCTATTGGATGGCAGCAGAAAGAAATATATATACATAGAGATTGGAAACTCCTTCTTTGTCTATGTTGACAGGCAGAGGGACCTCCAGTTTATAGGCATTTTCCCTTGGCTAACTACATTTAAGTGTATTCTTTTAAACAAGATACTTTTGCATCAACACAAAGTTTACACATTATATCATGGTTTGATGTGATCAGTTTTCCCAATTGATGTTATTTAATATGATTTTTGAAAGTATGAAAATGAGCAATTTTACCTGGTTTTTCGAAAATCAGGCATTCAAAACCGGAAGTGCATTTTGTTTTATTAACATATAAGTTAAAATATTATTTTTTCTTTCCAAAATCGTACTCAAACCATCTGAAAATTACTTAACTTTTATAACATATCAAAGTTATTCTGCTGTATATAACTATTTAAGAGTTTATCTAAAAGCCCCTAGGGACATAGAGAGGTACATCTGCCTATCATAAAATTGGCGAAGTTGCCAATCTCTATGTATATATGTTTCTGATGGCAGTAAAAATATCAAAGTATTAACCGTGTCAAAGCAAATCATGTCTATCAATTGTTGCAATCACATCCAAGTGATCATCCAAGAACGGGTGACCTTCATATGTATTCCTGACCACTGCAATGTGAAGGTCACCTGACCATTGCAATGTGACAGTCACCTGACCATTGCAATGTGAAGGTCACCTGACCATTGCAATGTGACGGTCACCTGACCATTGCAATGTGACGGTCACCTGACCATTGCAATGTGAAGGTCACCTGACCATTGCAATGTGAAGGTCACCTGACCATTGCAATGTGACGGTCACCTGACCATTGCAATGTGAAGGTCACCTGACCACTGCAATGTTAAGGTCACCTGACCATTGCAATGTGAAGGTCACCTGACCATTGCAATATGAAGGTCACCTGACCATTGCAATGTGAAGATCATCTGACCACAGCAAAGGTAACCTGACCACTGCAATGTGACGGTCACCTGACCATTGCAATGTCAAAGTCAGCATTTCATACCTGCATAATGGCGTCGGTGTCAGCTAGGGCCTGTTTGGCAAGATAGCGCTCCCTCTTGATTTTCAGTTCCAGTGCTTCAGGTACATCCGGAACAAGGATGTCTATAAGTCTGCATACGCCGAATACAAAATGCTGTAAAAGATGAAATCAATAATGTATTTCCATCACAGTTGATACAAGGATACTTGGTTAATACAGACTAAGAAAATTTGACAACCTGGCTTAATACAATGCACTTTGTCAGCTGAAAATTGCTCGGAAGGCTCCGAGGTGTTCTGTTCTATAATGAGTTTAAAAGAACGTCAGTCTTGTGAGAATTCAATTGAAATATTTAGAAATAAATTAATTTATGTACGGTTCAGATACGAAGTAGAACATATGAGATTATAATTGAATGGAAGACAACGGCCCACAGATGTGAGGTGATTGAAATAGCCAACCATCAGATTGGCTAATAAAAAATTTCATAAAATATCAAATGAAAGGAACAATCAATGAAGATCATAGCGTATCAGTATCTGTCCTACCTCAAATAGGATGACAAATCCAAGACGAAGCGCCAAAAGATTCCAGTAAAAAAGGGTGTGGTTTCCATGATTATCTCTATAGTCACGGTACCTAAAAGAGAAAACAATCAGTGATCAGTCTGTTTAATACTGCTATAGAATGTTTGGTGGAGGGTATGACATTTACTTACAGACATGTTTGTCGGAGGGTATGACATTTACTTACAGACATGTTTGGTTAAGAGTGCCGTTAGGACTGATAGACAAGGAGAATTCTGTGTATCCTTTAAGGTCCCAGTCGTAGTGATACTGGTACAACAGTCGCGGTAAAAACTCTGATGTAAATGCAATGAGGAATGCCTGAAATAGAAAACACATCAGGAACAGTGACAACAAACTGAACAATATAGAGACAGGCCAACAAACTGAAGCTAGGGACTTATGCAGGCATTTAAAATTGAAGTTATATGTGCCCTAATTTTAATACTCACAAATCAAGAAAAAACATTTGGTGTTATTTACCACTAATAATTACCACCATTTTGAGAATTACAATGTATATGTTTTAATTCAACAAATAAGAGCTGAAAATGATTTTTAGCGCAGTACTGTTCTGCAAAAAGATTAGATCCAAGACTTATACAAACTTCCCTTCTGGCCAAATTTAGTTAACATTAACAATTAATGGCTTGTACGAATTGAAAGGACAGGTCGACAGGTGGATGGCTGCAGATACCTTACACTGACCTACAGGTCAAGGGTCACTGGCATTAAGGTCACCTAACAAAAGGCTCAAGGGCCTTAACAGTGATCTGACAACCCTAGCATCAGTTAGATAGGAAAAGAAGTAAAGACAGTTTTTCAAGATGATAGTTTTAGCACCCATCTTGGATATGAGAAAAAGTTCAAAATAGGTTTTCAAGATGGTGGCTATAACGACCATTTTGGATTTTGGATCAACCCAAAAAATAACAGCACTTGTTCATATTATCCATATTAGGATCATTTCTGAGAAGTTTTCGCTCAATCTCACTTGAGGAACTTGAGAAGAAGTTCAAAATGTGAAAGGTTTACTGACGGCAGACGAAGCAAGATGACTATACAAGATGACTACAGGTGATCCTGATCATTCGGGTGAGATGAATATATAACATACATTACTGATGACCGCTAACTGTGCAAGAGCATCCAATATTGAGAACCAGACACCAATGTCTTGAGCACGATCAGCAACAGGTCTTCGAGTCTCGCACACAAACTTCTGGGCATCCAGGCGAATCTCTACCCAGTTATTCAGCAGGGCAAACAGTGGAGCGAGTGGGAAGGCAGCCACAAATATTGTTATAAACCCAAACTGTAGCACTGTAAACAGAACAAAATGAAATTATAAACTATGATGAACCCAAAACAAAAGCTTGTATATAAGTATTTGAAAAGACAAGAACACAGCAACCTACCCATTTCTAGATACTCCTCAAAAAGCCCTTCATTGTCCAGCAGCTCATAATCCTCCTCCCAACGTGTTCTCACCATATTTTTGTCGAGATTCACTTTTAAACGATGGATGAATAATTTCAATTTTCTGTAATGACAAAATGACAGTTAATATTATGTGACGATTATGATCAATAATATCCATGAGCTATTCCGTCTTTGCATATTACAGAGTTAGCTCCCTTGCAGGTAGTACGTCGTTATCAATGCATTATGGAGGGTCTAAAATTAATCACATTTGATGAAATCACTTTCTTTAAATCCATACAGATTTTCAGCACCTGGGCCCAATTTCATGAACATTCCTTGATTTTAAGGGATTCCTTAACTTCAAATCCTCCATAGGAAAGCATTGCAGAATTTAAGGAAAATCTGAAGTTAAAGAGCCTTCCTTAAAATCTGTAATGCTTTCCTATGGAGAATTATAAGTTAAGGGATTCCTTAAATTTAAGGTATATTCATGAAACTGAGCCCAAGACTAGTTAACACCTGGACTAGTTAAGTAACAGTAGAAATTTTAAATGTTTTTTCAAGATGGCAGCCATCTTGGATTTCAGATCATTTCGAATAATAACTACACTTGTTTAAGACCATGTCAGCCAAATCGCCTGGTAGAAGTTGAGTTGTCGAACTTAAGAAGTTCAAACTGTGCTTTCAACATGATAGCCATGACGGTCATCTTTAATTTCAGATCAATACAGAAAATAGTATTTCCTGTGGTATGGGACTTACGGTACTAGTATTTCCTGGGCGTTATTAATAATTTGCTTTCCGATCATGATGACAGCTAATTGCTGGGCGAGTTCCATTAAACAGCCTCCATTGTTACACTGTAGAGAGAAGAAATAATTTTGTTAACAAAGTATCTCGGATACTAGTTAGTGTTATGAATTCACATTTCAGCTACTTTATGGCGTCACAGGCAAGAATCTTGTATGTTTTCCTATTGGTTAAAATGTGTCACATGATATCCAAAATATAGTCATATTAGGCTAGTAGATATCTTACTGGGGTTTGACGGGTTGATGTTCTTTGCCCCTAATGTCATCATTGTTGGTAGCAACAAGATGGCGGCCGAGAAATCGGTCATGAAGATGGCAGTGAAAGGGATATCATCGAAAGCAAGGACAATCATTTCTATTATTTCTAGGATTATTTAATAGAAATAGACCAAAGCTACGTATTAGGTAATTCTGTTTTTTAATTGTTTACCTCTTCATTGCGTAAGCCAAACATTCTATCATAATGACCAGGGTATCCAACAAATCTATAACAGTCAAATATCAACAGTTAACATTGTACAATAATATCATCTAAATAGTCAAATATCATCAGTTAACATTGTACAATAATATCAGATCTATAACAGTCAAATATCAACAGTTAACATTGTACAATAATATCAGATCTATAACAGTCAAATATCAACAGTTAACATTGTACAATAATATCAGATCTATAACAGTCAAATATCAACAGTTAACATTGTACAATAATATCAGATCTATAACAGTCAAATATCATCAGTTAACATTGTACAATAATATCAAATCTTAAACAATCAAATAGCCAAAATTTATGCAAACTCTGTTCCCTTTTCTATACACCAAGTATGTTTTTTAGCAAAATTTGATTACAATCCATGCAGAACTCTATGACTATAGTACTGTAGCAATTTAAAGGATTTACCACTATTTCCCATATTGGGCCCTGCCTCTCCTGACCCCAGGGGGTCAGAGCCAAGATTTATACAAATTTTGTTCCCATTCCTTAGAGGATGTTCCTGAGACTACAGGACCATGAAATTCACAACTTTTGTAAAGGTCCTGAAGACCCTTCTATCTATGAAGAGTATTTTCAGATTCTACTACATCTGCGAGTTGAGAAGAAGATTTTTGAAAGTTTTACTCTTTTTTTGCCCTCCCACACTCCCAAGGGGGAATGGTCATGTTTTTCACAAATTTGATTGGCCTTATGCCTAAGAAGGTTTTTACAAATTTTCATTGACATTGCTTCTGCAGTTTTGGAGAAGAAGTCAAAAATGTATATTGTTTACTGACACACGTCGGACAACAACCGACAGAAGGCGATTAGAATAGGTCCCTAGGTGATTTAATAAACTGATTATCAGAAAAGTATAATTACCTTCCCTTGAAAAATGCAATGTATATAATTGAGGAGTAAAAATTGACAAACTGGAATATAAACACTTTAAAGATCAGCTGGTCTTCAAACTCAGTCTGAGTTCGATGCATTTCTGAAATGAACAACAAACAAAATAAATGCAATTTCTAGTATTGATTTAAAGTCTTGAGAAAGAAGTTCTAACTAAAATGTAAGCCTTTAAAGAATTCTAAACTAATACTTCCACTCTCCCTCCCTTCTCTATAATAGACTGTAAAATCATTTATCACTATTCTGTTTAGTAGGAAATCTTTATATTATTGCAATTCTGTATGTTACTTTTTTTCTACCTACCCCACTGCGTGAGTTTGAGAGCCAGTTTTTCGTAAACTTTGCCAAGTGCCATGATAAGTATAAGATTGACTACGGCTGACGTGGAGCTAGCAATGAGGGCAGCTTTTGGGCGTAAGGCTTGACTCTGGAATAACGGGATGCTGATCAACACTCGATACATAATCACAGCCACGATGAAGATCAACACCAGTGCCATCTGTAAATCAAAAATGAGATTCGTTTATTTCTGTTTTATATTGTGGTTTTGAGTTTCGTTGTATGAAACAAAAAGAAAATACTTGAAAACAAGTTTTGCTTCAAGGCTTTTGGTAGAATAAAACAAATACTACCTGCATAGATGGTAACAGTGTCCAGTGTCAGAGTGACCGTGTCTAGTGTCACCCCATGGAATATCAACCTCCGGAATATCACTATCACTCTCAGCTTGGCCTCGGGTGAAAGTGATATCCTTGGGGTAACACTAGGCACTGTCACCCTCTAATGCAGGTTGTGTTGATACATAACATTCTATAGATGTCTGAAATGATGATTTGTTATGCATAGATGTAACTGTGGTCAATACTAATGACAATATATCTCTCGAATAGAGAGAACTTCTCTTTAGTAGGGATGTCACGGTTCATGTTTTTTCAGCTCGGTTCAGTTTCAATTTTTTTTTATCGGTTTTCGGTTTTTTTGGTTCTGTTCAGACAAATCTTACTTGATGTTCAGACAAATCTTACTTGATGTTCAGACAAATCTTACTTGATGTTCAGACAAATCTTACTTGATGTTCAGACAAATCTTACTTGATGTTCAGACAAATCTTACTTGATGTTCAGACAAATCTTACTTGATGTTCAGACAAATCTTACTTGATGTTCAGACAAATCTTACTTGATGTTCAGACAAATCTTACTTGAACACTATTTATGTCTATTTACTATCAAAAACAAGTTTTTCTTTAGATTTAAAGATGGTATATCACTCCAACAAATGCTTTTTTTTCTATATCAAAATTTTACTTCAGATTAAAAAGATTAAAAATAATTAATTGCGTCCTGAAAGATAATCCATGGTAATATATCATTTGAATGAAGTACTGATAGTGCATGCAGCAAAGAAATTAAATAAATTATTTTATATCATTTTTTGTGTTACCGGGGGTAATTAGACAAATAACACAATTCTGACAAAGAATTTTTCCGTATTTTCAATGAAATAATTAGCAATACAACTTATACACATAAATGATAGGTATTGTAAGACAATTATTCTTTTAATGAACTGAACCAAAACTATGAATCATCGCAACGAACCGAACTGTACGGTTGAATATTTCGGTTAACAGTGACATCCCTACTCTTTAGCTGGATACGTTAAGCGTCAGACTAGTAACGTAAAGGTCCTGTGTTCGAAACCCCTGGTACAGGCAGTGTTTATGGTTACATAAAATCCTGCACTCTGTTACATAGATACTAACCATGATTACTATAGCTGCTATCCCAGATAAAATACGCGGGATACGATCACGCTGAGGAAAGTGTGGCTCTTTTACTCCTGTGATAGGATTTTTCTCATACGTAGTTGCTTTGGCTGTGTACTCAGGACGAGGCCGTTCTTCCTCTTCTTCAAAGTCCATTACATCCCAATGGTGTGCAAGTGAAGCGTTTTTTCTCTTCCAGTACTCAAGGAATGTTACGGCTGAAATGTAACACAACAAAGTCCGAGGATAGAAATATATTATGTAAGCAACAGCAGCCAATATTTTTTAAATTAAACTCACAGCAGCCTTTTGAATCTGGCTAGTCAAAAAAGTTTGAAGATGTGTAAAGAAATATGACGTAATTGATCCCTTTTGCCCACATCCCTCTGGTCCCCAGGAGCCAGGTCAGCCCAACATTTTGAAACTCAACCCCATATAGTTATTGACATAAAGTTGTTTATTATTTTAGCCTATTTGACCCCTGTGACCTTGAATGAAGTTCAATGTCATTTATTTGAACAAACCTGGTACCTATTTATCCCAACATGCTACAGACTATATATTGGGTCTCTTAATCATTGATAAGTTGCTTAAAGATTTTGCCTGACCTATTTGACCTTGAATGAAGGTTCACCTCATTCATTTGAATAAGCATTGTAGTCCTTCATCTCATCATGCTATAGACCCAATATCAGCCCCTTAGGCCTTTTGGATAATGAGAAGTTTTTCACATGTTATTAAAGTATATTTAATCAACGAAAGTCCCTTGCTGTACATAGAAAGGTGATGTACATACCCCAAAACGACACAAAGACAGCATACAGCACAGTAGCTGGGTGATCAAATAGGTAGGCGATCTTTGTGTAGATACAGACGTCTGCCAGGTACCAGTAGGCACAGCCTATATCCTCATCACATAAAGGGCACATTTTGTACTTCTTACCACTGTCACATACCTCATTTCTGCACAAAAACAATATACATGGAACTTCATGATGATGGCAGGCTAAAAATGTGTCAGGCACTATGTACAAGAGATTTCAAGCAACTGAAAAACACATAATAACTAAAAATGTTTTCATTGTTTTTATCAATATAAATCATACTTCAAGTCCTGAGACCTGTGGCTAATTTAAAACAAAATCCACATGCATGTTGACAGTTCTATGAAACTGATGCATATATATATATATTGGCGGCTCATACATGACATCCCAACCCAAAGGTGGCAACTGAACGAATAATTCCCTTGTTTTATGCTTTTTGTCAGAAAGATATAAGGATTACTTTCACATTTATTTTACTACTGGGTTTAAAGACAAGGTATGTGTACATATTAAACTGATATATGTACGAATTACTTACGCTGGAGTGTTACCCGACCAGGTAATGATTCCATACAGAAACACGATGACTCCCACTACAGCTGCTGGTAGTAGCCAGGCTGTATAAAACCCTGTAATGGAATCTCTAGTTTAGTTTTGTAAATAAGTTTGATCTTCATTCAAAGGCAAAGAATATATCATACTTAATGAAGGGTGCACCTGCTCTTAATCCATTCATTGGCCTCAGGTCATAAAAGGCTTGTGCAAAGTTTCATTGAATTTGCTTCAGTAGTTTTGAGAAGAAGATTAAAATGTAATTTGTTTATGGACATACAATGGATGGTACATGGACAAAAGAAGATAAGGTCAAGATTTCATACTAGGTCACCTAAATAGGAATCCATTAGTTACTTCATAATTTTCAGAGAACTGTAAAAATTTGATATACTTTTAGGTATTACTTGTGAAAATTTCTACCTAGCCATGCAAAGTATATTCCAATCTTCTCGCCAAAATATTCGCGGATGTGGTCGAGAGGTTGGTATTTATACCAGACACCCCAGCGGGCCCAGTAGTGGTACAGCACCTGTCGTGCACTTAGAGATTCCGGGCTAACGAAGTGCTTAGGTATCTCAAATGGTCCCTGAAAAAAAAAAGATTTTCATATTGTTGAAAATGATTTAAATGTAATTTTGGGATTCAACAATTGAACAAATGGATTAGTTAACTCTATTTGTAGTTCCTAAAACCATGAAAAGGTACTAGCTGAATCCAGCCTACAATTAGAAGCCTACTATATGTATAGTATCAAGCCAGGAAATTATATCAAATACCTAATATATGTCTTAAGAAGGTAGTTTCACTTACCCCAAAATTTTCAATATTCTTATTCAATGATTTATGAAGAAAATTTGTTCTGGTATATATGTATTGTTCAAATGAATGTAATATTTCGATGCTTTTCCAAGAAAAAATGTTTCCTTTCTCTTCATGATTAATATTTGGTTGTAATTTTTGGTAGTATAATGAGGTAAAAAAGCTGTGTGCAAATTACCTAAAACATACAACAGAGGGCCTGTATCACTCACCTGGCTTATTAAGTAATTATCACTAAAACTAAACAAGAGGCCAAGAGTGCCTGTATCGCTCACCTGGTTCTTTATGCCAAGATATGTTCTAGGTTAAGTGTTTATATAATTATTTCCTGTTGGGCCCGACCCCTTCTGCCCCTTTCCCAAAGGATATTTTTGGCCAAAAATTTATACAAACTCTGTTCCCTTTAACCAGAGGATCTTTCTGGCCAAATTTGATTACAATCCATGTAGAACTCTATCACAAGTAGCAGTTTAAATGAAATGTTCATGGACGGATGACTTATGGACGATGTGCCATGACATGCTAAAAATGCAGTTTGATAATATATAGCCATGATACTATCTTGTCAAGATGACCTAGATCTGAAGTTATACTAACATCATGCAAAGGGTAGGCTGCCTTGAACACATCTTCTTCCAACAGTCGATCGATTCCTATTTCTGCTCTCTTACGTTTTCCGTACGCTGTTCTTCCGAGGACTTCGTTGACTATCCGGGTCCTCTGAGTGTTTGAGAAATAAGTGTCCTTGTTTTCACTCCCTAGAAACCTGTATAGAAATATTGATAGAATTAACACCTTCAAATCTACATCATCAGTCGGCTGCAATTTGGACAGATATGTTTTAAAATCTCTGGCGACTGAGGTAGATTTCTAACCCCAAAGCAGTAGCATAGTGTGCGGCTTTTTTCACAGCATGCAAGAGACAAATAATATTGATATTATGCAAAATAATATCAAAAACATATTTTAAGGTGACTGATTCAGTACTTTTGATGAGGAACTTACTGGAATATACTTTGTTCTTATCTATTTTACACAAATCCAAGATTGGCCGATACATCTATCAGAAGATGAAATAGTTAATTTTTGGAAGCATTTTTTACAATTTTTGTTGATTTTATTCCTCCACATGATAAATTGTGTTGACCAGAGATGAGATTATATTGCCGTCAGTAATTACCTGTCTAACTTGGACTTTTTAAATACGCATGTGTAGTAGTCAAGGGGAGCATTGGGTACATTTGCACTCATCATGTTTGGAATCTTTATCGTAGATAGCACCTTATCAGACCAATTATCGGATGGGTTTGGATGAGCCTGCAACAGAACAATGTTTCTGGTCACATTGGTTACAATCAATGACTATTTTTAAAGATTTACATTTCTACTAAGGTTTAATCTGGCACAACATCAACAGTGCCCGCTTCCCCTGGCAGTATTGCAAATAGTACTCATGTGTGTAACCAATCAGAATGCAGTATTCTGTCATGTGATGTACTGATAGTTATACTTGTAAGTGTAATGGTTAAAGATTATCCAACACTGACAAATGGTATTTTTTCTCTATCAAAAGCAAGAGCAGACAAATAAATATTTTCTTCAGTTACAAAAGTTACTTACATTACACCATTACCAGCAATGAAAATTTGACCATATGTCTTATATGGAATGAAGTAGCAATTGCGCATGCACCAAAGGTAAAATAAATTATTTTTTGTGTTAATTAGACATATGTATACACGATTAAACACCAAAAATTGTTTAAATTATGAGTATTGTTTATCCTATGTCGGCTGTTGAGCATTTTTTATAGTTTATCCATACCTGCAAAGGAGCCCTCATACACAGGTCCTCGGCATAGAAACAGCACACATCCCATGGCGCATGCAGTTTAATAAATGTAGTTATTTTTTTTGCACTTTGCACTCTCTCCTGTAATAGACAAATAAGGAAATCCAAAATTACCTTAATATTCTAATCGGGTGTTTATTAACAAGTTATGACTTGGCTCAGGTAAAGGATAGTAAATCACAAGTTGTCATTCACAGGCCCAATATCAGGTCCCTAGGCTTCTTTGTTATTCACTTGTTTTTAGATTTTAGCCTTTTTGACCCCTTTGACCTTGAAATAAGGTCAAGGTCATTCATTTGAACAAACTTAGTAACCCTTCATCCCAGCATGCTACAGGCAAAATATATACCATGGGCCATTCGGTTGAAGAAGTCACCTGAATGAAATTAAGTTAACTTTATGCATGGCAAACGATGACGGACGATGCATGATAACTATTTATTCCTTGGACCCTTCGGGTCATGAGAAGACCTAATTAATCATGAATCATGTCTTGTGCATATCTTGACATTTAATTCTAATCTGTAATTTTTTTTACCTCCTCTGTTTCAAGTCCTGTTTTGCGAATATTGTTGAGGAACTTTTTGCGCCATTTTTCCACCTTTTCAATTTCCACACTATTGCTCTTGGCTTTCTTTTCCACCTCCTCTTCATAAGCAAGAATAAAGTCTGAAAAAATAGTGGACAAATCATACACCAGTGCCATGTGGGATTTGTATCCCCCACAGGATATGTACCTTGATACCAATATTATACATAGGATAAGTATCCGGATACAAAAATGACCATTGGATATGTTTACCCCCATTGGATAAGTACCCTCCATTCCAATACAGGAAAGGTTAAATCTGTGATATTATGTATTTATCGTAGTAACATATTGTAGGTCATTTCTTTATAAACTTGCCATATTTGGAGTGCGAGACCTTCTAACCTGGAGTATTATGGTGGCCGAGTGAGTCGTATCGGAGATGTGAGCCATTGAAATGCGCTTACAAATATAATTAACAGGGCTGCGGAAAAATATTGAAATGTACTCGTCCGTCGGACAAGTGCTTCATCACAATCTACTCGTCCGAATGACATTTTTTACTTGTCCGCAATATTTGTCAGATAAATAAGTAGATGTGACTGTATATATTAGCCTACAGCGGTTTTAGATATATCCATTTGATTGTTAGAACTGTATTAATGCCGATTTGGGATAACATGACTAACAGACAGTTTTACAAGAAGACCGACAAAACATTTAATTCCCAAACAATTTTGTATGCAAGTGTTATAAAAAAAGATATGTTTTTAAATGGTCGATATTTTAACTTACTTTCCAATGTAGTAGGTATATATTATTTTTAACTCCATTAGCTTACTGGTAAGATTTTTTTGAGGCGAATGTCGCTAAAAACTGAAGCAAATTTCGCTGTGACATCTTGTTTTTCGATACACCTCTAGACTCTTGATTACGATATCAATAGACCTCGGATTTATTCATGTTACAATGCTGTACATGCGCATGCGCATTGAAAACGAAAGTCGGGAATTCCTAGAATGATGCAGAAAACGAAAGCTTATCATTGCTTCGTCGTATTTTTAAGAAACCGTTACGAATATCAGACCCTATATAAATTTACCGAGAAACGATATAATTAATAAGGTGTAGGTCATATAGTCATTGTCAGAATTTTTCACTCGTCCGACGGACAAGCGTGATGTCAACATTCACTCGTCCGATGGCCAAATCCACTCGTCTAGACGAGCGGACGAGTACTTTTCCCCAGCCCTGTTTCTTACATAACATTATTTGGGTAAATAAATGATCAGTTTATGAAGAAGTGTTGGATATTTCTAGATTTATTTACAAATCATTTGACCGCTGGGTGTTTTGCATCATTACGGTTACTGGGACAGAGTCTTATAGTAGCTCTGACATCTGCCGTTCATAGTTCAGAGCTACCAACCTAACCATGAAAGGGTTCAATCCTCGAACAGACTGCATGGTCCGATTAACATCCGGTTCAGACAATTTATACTGTTATTGATATATAATTGACAATATGATGATGGTGGGCTAAAATATAACCCTGTTACATAAATACAAGATTTGTTATCCAAAAACTGTTATTTTCACTAAAACATAGACCAAAGGACTATAAATATATTACCTATTCTCCGAATGCCATCTTTGAAGAAGCAGCCACGGTCGTCCCCGGGGGAGTACGGCCGAGTTCCAATTTCAATGCCGCCATCATCAGAACTCTTAAAGATAAAAAAGGATCATAATCAATGTCTAGTTCACAACCAATATTTAGTTCATATCAAGCCCTTTCAAGACCATCATATGATGTTCTTACAGACTTTGGAGCCAGGCCAAGGTTCATACAGTCTCAAGCCACATTCCATGGTCTGTGAGAACCCTACAAGGCTTTTTTTCTATTTTCCCGAGAATTGTCTACTTCCCGAGGTGGAGCCAAGGGAAATAAGCAAATTAGAACTGATCAAGGGAATCCAGAAACTTGCTAGATCCCTCAACCCCATACTTTAAGTGGTTTAACATACCGATACATACAAAAACTATGATTAGAATACAAGATTTATTTTTCTCTCACAATTCACTGATTTGTCACCGGTTTTAGCAGTGAGAGATTCCTTCGTCAATCCCTAGGATATGGCAGATTGCGTGTGCCAACTTTTTGAACCTGAAGACAATTTTGTGATGTCATGACTTCATGTGATGCAAATGTGGCGTAAATTATTGATGATGTCATCAATATTGACGTGCAGTCGATGGAACCATGTTCATGAGCTATTTATAGCACAGTTTTGATCGTCATAAGTGTATGTACCTGATCTGCATACAACACAGTTTTGTCATCGTTGTTCACTGATCCATAATCGTCATAGTTATATGTGCCTCCATTGAGCATATTCTTCTCCATGGTTGTAGCAGATCACGGCTTGATAGTCTCAGTCAGCATGCCCTGGTAACAGAATGAATATATACAGTCGATAGGGTCTTATATGGGACTTTCCAAAGGGCCATAAAAAGTCACATAAGACAGGGAGTCACTTCAATTGTATTCAAGGCTAATTTTGTAATTACATAACCACGAAGCAAAATATGACATAACTGTATAATCTGTATTGTTCCTTATGAAACATATAACAAGAAATATTGACAAATTTCACGATTGTTAAGAATTTTGATTGATACCACTGAAATTCCAAATCATTGATTAAGAGCAATTTGAGTAGTAGACAAAAATTTCTTTACAACACTGGAAAGGGCCAGGGTTCGGCATACAAGACATCCAACCACTATGTGTAATGGCGGATAGTAAGTGAGTTTGAACATTTCACACACATTCCACTACAATGGAATGGGCTTTTCTAGCATATCAAAGTAAAATCAACTAATCAAATTTCTATTTAAGAACTGGGTTGTTTCCGATACATGTTTAAATCTTAATGTACTCTTAGACCGAGTTGTCCCCTTTAAATGTGTTCTTGTTGATAAATATATCAATTAAAGTGATTTTTCAAAAAAAAACAAATCCAATTAAAAATATATTAATAACAAGGAACATAACAGTCATTGTCCTGTGACCTTAATGATAAGGTCATTCATTTGAATAAACTTGGTAGTCCATTATCCAAGAATGCTTCAGACTAAATATCAGGTCTTTATACTATATAGGTCTATCAGTTGTTGACAAGAAGTTGGAAATCCTGTGTTTTGATAGCAATTAAATCTAGTAATAGACATATCTCATATATATCCTCATATTCAAATGAGATCTATTTTTAGCACTTACTTGTAATTGCGGACTCCTTAATATAATAAAGCGAATCCTCTGTACTTTAAAACACATTAATCTAGATATGCCTACAAGCTAAACCTGAATCCAATATTGCCGGTTATGTGTCCTCCCAGAGATCCAGTAATAGACTGATTTTCCCACTAGGGAAAGGTCAAATGGTTATACACGGGTCTCTATTAGTATATGTTCATATTGTAGAATGTACAGGCTGGGACACGGTTACAGTAAATTGCCCTCTTTGTTAAGTCTACTGTAACAATCTTGTGCAGAATCATCGCACCACGGCAATTTCATTTCCATAAAAAAATGTGGCTCTGACATTGCTACAAAAGACCCCATATCAACTTGATCCATATGGAGTACTTATTTCCATACAGTTTTCACATTTATTAACTAATGGTCTTTGATATGGACTACATAAGTCTTCACATTTACAAAAGTTTCTGCGTTATTCAATCTATAACAGGTCTGATTATTTGTTAGACTAACACAGGAACGTTTAAAATCTGCTGTTTAAAATGAGCCCTTAATTAATATAAAATTTGTTGCAGACTTATATTAAGCAATTAACTTGACATGTCAATAAAATGTAAACAACATTGAAACAATTAATACATTTAGCTTCTGTTAGATATAATTAGGGCATCAAGTTCATTTAATGAACATTTGATGATCACTTAATCTTGATCACTTGACGTTTGCCACTTGTCATTTCATGTTCATCAGATATTCATTAGATGTTCATTTCATGTTCATCAGATATTCATTAGATGTTCATTTCATGTTCATCAGATATTCATGTGACGTTCATTTCATGTTCATCAGATATTCATTAGATGTTCATTTCATGTTCATTTCATGTTCATCAGGTGTTCATTTGACGTTCATTTGATGTTAGAATTTTTTATATTCTGCCAGGTATAAAATATCCTTATACAGTAAAAGACTTGAGTTTTTTTCCTTATATAACTTATTTGAATATTTTTTACTTAAGGTTGTATTTGACTTACGTTTGTTTCAAGAAAACGGGGCAGGTATGGATCCGTAGTTCGAGAAAATATAGGGTATTTGAGTTATCCGAGGGTGTCATCAATAGTTACACCTAATGGTCACAACCTTCGATAGACCTTGCAAATCCACAACTTCCGTATTCATACAATAGAAACCTTATCTAAATGCAATTGTGTAGGTAGGTGTTGAAGGTACTGTAAATCAATTCATTATCCAACAGTTTGACACTACACCTGTATAAAAACGGACCATGACCTATACCCTTGCAATTGATCAATGGCAGTCATGTGTGACACAGATAAAAAAAAACTCAAGTGCCGTGCACCTGTTCCATGAATAGATGGTTTCTTTACTATATATTTGATGTAATGGGGATACATTTCTGTTCAAGAACTGAGGGGTATTTGACAAACACCAATTAAGGGTTGTTACATAAATCATATAGGGACACGGTCAGGACCAGATGCCGGATGATAGTTAGAGGGGTATTACTGTACCTTTATAACTATTTCAATTTCCAAATATTTTATTGACAAAAAGATGTTAGTGTCAATTGGATTAGACATCAGGCATAGCCTATCTTAGTCTTCTCCCTCTTCTCTTTATATAACTAATAAATCATAATTAGAAGTATAGAGCCAATGCCGTCCTTTCTTGTTGAAGAAGCCAACATGTTCCTGCAAAACCGGTAGACATACAGAAAATAAAGAATAACCACTTCAAACTATCCTGGGCTTGTTGCGATTGAATATTAATTTTTTATATTTAATATGAGTATCATCGTAAAAGTTATATTTCATTTGATAATAACATGTACTACTCAATATCGTTTGTCATGGGACACTCCCAGTCAGTTGTATTGTTAACATCAGAGTACAGCCATGTGTCACATGGCAGCAGCTGTAGCTAGGTACAACCTAATACACAGCGGTAATCAAACATCACCAGTGACCACATACACAAGGCTAATCCTACATATACACAAGGCTACATCACCATATACACAAGGCTAATCCTACATATACACAAGGCTAATCTTACATCACTATCTACACAAGGCTACATCACCATATACACAAGGCATATACACAAGGCTACATCACCATATACACAAGGCTACATCACCATATACACAAGGCTACCTACATACACAAGGCTACATATACACAAGGCTAATCCTACATATACACAAGGCTACATCACCATATACACAAGGCTAACCCTACATATACACAAGGCTACATCACCATATACACAAGACTACATCACCATATACACAAGGCTACATCACCATATACACAAGGTTACATCACCATATACACAAGGTTACATCACCATATACACAAGGCTTCATCACCATATACACAAGGCTAAATCACACAAGGCTACATCACCATATACACAAGGCTACATCACCATATACACAAGGCTACATCACCATATACACAAGGCTACATCCTACATATACACAAGGCTACATCACCATATACACAAGGCTACATCACCATATACACAAGGCTAATCACCATATACACAAGGCTACATCACCATATACACAAGGCTACATCACCATATACACAAGGCTACATCACCATATACACAAGGTACATCACCAATACACTACATCACCATATACACAAGGCTACATCACCATATACACAAGGCTACATCACCATATACACAAGGCTACATCACCATATACACAAGGCTACATCACCATATACACAAGGCTACATCACCATATACACAAGGCTACATCACCATATACACAAGGCTACATCACCATATACACAACTACATCACCATATACACAAGGCTACATCACCATATACACAAGGCTACATCACCATATACACAAGGCTCTACCATATACACAAGTACATCACCATATACACAAGGCTACATCACCATATACACAAGGCTTACATCACCATATACACAAGGCTACATCACCATATACACAAGACTACATCACCATATACACAAGGCTACATCACCATATACACAAGGCTACATCACCATATACACAAGGCTACATCACCATATACACAAGGTTACATCACCATATACACAAGGCTAATCCTACATATACACAAGGCTAATCTTACATCATCATATACACAAGGCTACATCACCATATACACAAGGTTACATCACCATATACACAAGGCTAATCCTACATATACACAAGGCTAATCTTACATCACATATACACAAGGCTACATCACCATATACACAAGGCTACATCACCATATACACAAGGCATACCATACACAGGCATACATCACCATATACACAAGGCTACATCACCATATACACAAGGCTACATCACCATATACACAAGGCACCACATCACCATCACCATATACACAAGGCTACATCACCATATACACAAGGCTAATCACATATACACAGGCTACATCACCATATACACCAGGCTACATCACCATATACACCAGGCTACATCACCATATACACAAGGCTACATCACCATATACACAAGGCTACATCACCATATACACAAGGCTAATCCTACATATACACAAGGCTAATCCTACATATACACAAGGCTACATCATCATATACACAAGGTTACATCACCATATACACAAGGCTACATCACCATATACACAAGGCTACATCACCATCATATACACAAGGCTATTCCTACATATACACAAGGCTAATCCTACATATACACAAGGTTACATCACCATATACACAAGGCTACATCACCATATACACAAGGCTACATCACCATATACACAAGGCTACATCACCATATACACAAGGCTAATCCTACATATACACAAGGCTACATCACCATATACACAAGGCTACATCACCATATACACAAGGTTAACCCTATATTACCATATACACAAGGTTAACCCTATATTACCATATACACAAGGCTACATTGATCTTCCATATACACAAGGCTAATCCTACATATACACAAGGCTAATCTTACATCTACACAAGGCTAATCTTACATCATCATATACACAAGGCTACATCACCATATACACAAGGCTACATCACCATATACACAAGACTACATCACCATATACACAAGGCTACATCACCATATACACAAGGTTACATCACCATATACACAAGGCTACATCACCATATACACAAGGCTACATCACCATATACACAAGGCTACATCACCATATACACAAGGTTAACCCTATATTACCATATACACAAGGTTAACCCTATATTACCATATACACAAGGCTACATTGATCTTCCATATACACAAGGCTACATTGATCTTCCATATACACAAGGCTATATTGATCACCATATACACAAAGCTAATACTACATCATCATTATTCTTATTTGCATTTTCAATTTTAAATGAAAAATTTGGAAAGAAGAATATATGCTCCTGTGATTTTACACACAATGAAACCATTGTGACTATGAACTGATACATATCGTAGCCTAGTGGTAGAGGAATAGAATACATGCTCTGATTAGTGCGGACAAGTATCGTTTATATTCCGAAACTTCTCTCTCAGCATTTTGATTTTAATCCAAGCTACTCTTATTTCATGCCCAGTGCACATAATAAAGCTGATATATCATGAATATAGAGATGAGTATGCTATCGACATTAAAATTTGAATCCCCAGTGTAACTCCTACTTATCCAAGCATATTTTGACCAAAGGTGTAACAACATCATGACCCAGTCTCTCTAGATACCAGTACTAAGATTATCTACTCTCCCTAGATACCAGAACTAAGATTATCTAGTCTCCCAATGCAAGATACCAGAACTAAGATTATCCAGTCTCCCTAGATACCAGTACTAAAATTATCCAGTCTCCCTAGATACCAGTACTAAGAATATCTAGTCTCCCTAGATACCATTACTAAGATTATCCAGTCTCTCTAGATACCATTACTAAGATTATCTAGTCTCCCTAGATATCAGTACTAAGATTATCCAGTCTCCCTAGATACCAATACTAAGATTATCCAGTCTCCCTAGATACCAGTTCTAAGACTATCCAGTCTCCCAAGATACCAGAACTAAGATTATCCAGTCTCCCTAGATACCAGTACTAAGATTATCTAGTCTCCCAAGATACCAGAACTAAGATTATCCAGTCTCCCTAGATACCAGTACTAAGATTATCCAGTCTCCCTAGATACCAGTACTTAGATTATCCAATCTCCCTAGATACCAGTACTAAGATTATCCAGTCTCCCAAGATACCAATACTAAGATTTTCCAGTCTCCCAAGATACCAGTACTAAGATTATCCAGTCTCCAAAGATACCAGTACTAAGATTATCCAGTCTCCCAAGATACCAGTACTAAGATTATCCAGTCTCCCAAGATACCAGTACTAAGATTATCCAGTCTCCCTAGATACCAGTTCTAAGATTATCCAGTCTCCCTAGATACCAGTACTAAGATTATCCAGTCCTCCGTTAGATACCAGTATGATTATGCAGTCTACCTAGATACTGCTATAGCTAGTAGACATTCAATCTCAAGTACTTTCTCATTGAAGTTCAAATCATTATCAGGCTTTATATAGCTATAAGCTCAGTACTTAATAATTCCCAATATTATCATCAATCCAAGATACATTCCATTAGGGCTGAAACAATCTGCATTTATTATTATTGATAAATCGCCCACAAGCAATCCAATAATAATTGATATGATCACTTGAATTGAAGGTAAGCGCATTGACTCACTACAGTCAAAAACATGGACATTAAGTAATTTGTAATCACCACATTTTTGGTATTAACTTTAATTTTTTTGAACATCTATGACATGAAAGAACTGAACAGTACTAAAGTGGCCGCTTTTAATACGGTTTCGAAAATTCTTGTCAGAAGATCAAACAGAATAACACATATATATCAAAATACAATTCATTTTCTGTTTAATTAATTAAATGATTTTTAGTTCCCTTCAGGTACACGTTCACTCTTTCCGTACTTTATATTCTTTCCAGATTCTATATCGGAAGTAGTTGTTAGCCTCGCCCGCGGCCTTTTTTTGTGAAAATGCCGGACAAAATGTCCAGTTGTTGTGTACTAATTCATTTAATTTAAATATTTTAAGGTTTCATATAACACTTTATTAAAAGTTTAAATACAATAACAAATTTATTGTGAAGAAAAGAACGTCAACATCTAGTGTCAACTATAGTCGGCAACGGGAAATAAGGAGAGTTAAATTCTGTGGACTATAGTCGACAAAGGTACGGAAAGAGTTAAATAACTAGCTGTGCTGGAAAATATCATTAAGATTGATGTGCCATGAGTAAAGAAAAAGTTAAACTATGGCTGACATTTTTAAAAGGTTTTTGTCCACAACTTTACATTTTGTACTAGGTAACTCATAAGCGCCCCTTTGTCATTAATTTTTAAGTGCTCTGGGCACGTATAACTATGAATAAGGTAATCAGGTTATTAGCATAAAAAAATGAAGTGTTAATTGGCCATCGAAGGTACCTTCACTAACGCTGAAGTAATAAAATACCAAAGCACACATCATGGAGGCTGGACATCCCCAGTTAGCAGTACTGAACATAGTTTGTTTTAAAATTTTACAAAAGAATCTTAACAGCTACAGGACTCAGTTATTTTTAATGTATTCAATTGTACAAATATGTCAGTTAGTTTTCATTCTTTTATCTCAGGGGTTTAGTTTTCACTTTTATTAGTTTACGTCCTATGAACAGTCAGGGTCATTTAAGGATGTACCAGGTTTGTTTTTGGAGGAAATTAGCCAGACTACCTGGAGAAAAACCTAACAGTCAGTACTGGAAACTGCCCCACATCAGATTCGAACTCACTACCCAGAGGTAGAGGGCTTGTTGTGATATGTCAGGATATCTTAACCACTCGGCCCCTTACAGAATTGAAAACACATATTTTGTATATACTGTAATTTATAATTATCATCATTTTGGAGAAAGATCTAGAATTTAGTTAAACTATAAATGCCCCTATATATATATACAATAGATTAAACAATGTATAAATTAAGCATTAAACGTCTTTCTGTTGGCATTCATATAACTGGCGCTTCATAGAATTTGTCTTTGTGTAGTTGGCATTCATATTGGCTATGAATGCCAACTAAAATATGTTAAATGCTTATATTTACATTTGATGAAAATTTTAATTCCCAAGAGATTTTGCATCTATAATGAATTATTATCTTCAAAGACAGACAGCCATTTAAACAGCAGTCATTGTTGCACGGCAATTTGACTTCACAATGATAAGACCATAAAGCTAATGGCAGTACATTGACTGTCATTGTTAGGCGGGATTCGACGGGACCCTCAGAATATGAGCCGAGTTCTACAATGATAATGACGACCATAATAAGCTAATGGTCTTCAGTACACACGAGACCCTTCAACACCACCACCGTGGTTATTTAGTTGGGCGCCAATTTTTTAACAGGAGAGGAGAAAATGTAGCGGCCAGACCGGGATTCGAACCCGGGACCCTCAGAAATACTAGCCGAGTGCTCTACCGACTGAGCTACCTGGTCACCGATGATCGACACAGTCCAATCTTGCCACAAATGCCAATTAAAAAACTGCTCTTGGTAAGGTTATATAGTAGTGTTATATATAATAATGTGATGCTTATAACATCGGCATTGTATAAATCCAATTACATGAAATTCATGTTGGCATGTGTAAAATTAGGACGTAAATAATTTGTCTCAAACAAAGGAAGGCATATATAAATACCCCGGTATGCATGATTATTGTGAAAGAATTAACTTGCCATGAGTAGGAAAAGAGATGCAAGATGGCAGATTTTTTTATAGAGTTTTTCTTCACAACTGATGATTTGGTTCCCTCCTTTTATTACAATTTTTAAGCACCATGGGCAGTAATTACATGGAATATATTATTTTTATCAGAACATTTAGGGTATAATGTCCTCAAAAGGTCACAGGGAGTAAACGAGACTATTATGGTTTTAACTTCATTACTGGCATGAGTTTTCTATTACCGAGTCTGAGCAATTTCCGGATAAGCAATCGTTAATTCTTTTAACTTTGACCCATGGATCATAATAAGCTGTGCTGCCAGCAGCTACCAAGGAATACTTAGAATACTTAGAACTCTGTAGATCTAACAGTTAAAATATATTATAGGAATGGCACATCCTGGTACGGTTTTTGTTACACAGCTGAAATTTACAAGACAAATATCATTTTCCAATATCAATATGATACCTTACCTTCTGTAATCTACACTGGAAAAAACCCATCTTAAACCAAAATATTTGGTTATTTTCTTTTGAAAACTAACGTTAAATTACCATTTTTTGAGCACGCGTATGATAGGCTTAATCAATATTGTCACTGTTGTGTCTAAATTTAGAGCTAGGTAAGGTCATTGTGAAAGGCCTTTCTATAAAATCATTCAGCTGTGAATAAGTTTACATTTAACAGTTAGATTCACTAGGGTCTAGCACCCACTGTCGATCTATATACCGACATGTAAACATTCCTGTAGGACTCCTGAATGGTGTTTGTCTCTTACATGTGGCTTTGATACTTACCTCAGAATTTGTGTAAGCAACATACAAAATCTCAAAGCTTCACGTAAAACGACCTCTGTCTCAACCATGTAAAGTCCTTCTCTGACATCCGATTTACCGTGTGGATGACAGAAGCGATGCTCCACTAAACCTTCCGTCGGCCATGTTTTGCGTTGTCTGCTAGTTCTAGGCCTATATCCCATTGGAAGAGAGGCTGTCCCATGAGAATAATTTACATAACAAAAACCGATCGATCGCGGTCGGCTGCGCGCCTCATCATCAGCCGGCCGCTACACATGTGTAATTACCTTTGCTGCCCGCTCATATAACATGCTAATTAAATATGTCTATTTCCTTCCAATGTAGCCTTCTAACAAACAAAACGGACAATTAGGCTTAAGTAGTCGGAGAGGATTTCATTTTCGGCTCGCGGATCGCTTTGGATTCGTTGCCTTGTCAAAATCAAAGAAAAAACATTCGGCAGTAGATTAGCTCTAACTTAGGCCTAGCAGTTAAAAATACCTAATAGCCTATTAATATTATAAGAAAAGAAGCCACCTGAAAATGCAATAAAGTTGCTAGGGGAAGCCTAAGTAAAAGAACTCCATTTACAAATCGCACATAGCACAGTGGAGTGTTCCGATGTGCGTGCCGTGCAACTCACGTGCATGGGCTAAAAGCTACAAGGGGAATGACTCTCACAGGATTTTTGTCTCCGCACGTAGACATATTACAATACCTAATACAAGCATTCCAGCATTATTTCTATTAGCAGGGGCGTAGGAAGCGGGGGAGGCAGGGGGGGTCAATTGCCCCCCCGTTCCTCAGGACGGTGGGGCAAACATGTCTTTCCCCCCCCCCCCCCCCCCCATTTTCGCCGAGTGAAATGTTCTAAAAATGCACATTTAAAAGAAAAGAGGGTACTCATGCACATTTTTGTACTTAATTTTAGAAAATTTTCCGCTGCGCGACGCGTTTCCTAAAACGTTCAAGCACGCAATGTTCAAACCTTATAAAAATGAAAATTCAATACACACGAACTAGACTAAAAATGTCCATCAAGGGATTATACTATTTATAAAAATGCTTCAGCTTAAAAGATTAATTTGTTTATACGTCTTCAATTCATTATTACTTTGAGTTACACAACAATGTGCCGATGCAGGGCTTTTTTTCAACATGATTTGGGGCCGAAAATCGGCCCCATTCCCCATGGCAAAACCTCTAAATTTTTCCCAATTCAAGCCTTCAATTTTCCAAAATCGAAATTTCTTTCAAAACTATCCAAAAATATTACATGAGCTTAGTTGGTTAAGACTTTAAGTATTTGTGAATTGGCTTCAGAAAAGTACATAAAATACATTGGAAATAAAAAATTCTTATTTGTTATGCTTAATATCATAATTTTTCCCAAATCCTGGTTTTTTTCGCACATTTTCCCAAATTCAAAGCCATAGGCCCCATTCCCAAAGCAGTGAGAAAAAGCCCTGCGATGGTGTGAATCCGGTATGTTCAGATCGAGCAGGGTTGCATAATGATATGGCGAACTCACAATTATCATTTCTTAATGCAGGTAACTTTAAATCGAAAAATTACCGTGTTAAGAACGCTTTAAAATCAGCAAAATACATTGTACAACTCATCTCAGTCATTCCAAATCGTAATATTTTTTTCTCGGGGGAGACCCCCGGACCCCCATACAACAAAATCTCGCGCCTTCGGAGCTCGCAGATTCATAAATATACATCGTAAAACTCATCTCAGCTATTCTAAATCTTAATTTTTGTCCCCGGGGGAGAACCCAGGACCCCCAAAACAACAAAATCTCACGTCTTCGGTACTCACAAATTCATCAAATACATCATAAAACTCATCTCAGCCATTCAAAATCTTAATTTTTTTCCCCGGTGGAGACGCCCGGACCCACCGAACACCAAAATCCCGCGACTTCGGCGCTCGCAAATTCAACAAAATGCGCCGTAATACTCATCTCTGCCATTCTAAATCGTAATGTTTTTTTCCGGGGGAGACCCCCGGACCCCCCAAACACCAAAATCTCGCGCCTTCGGCGCTCGAAAATCCTTAAATTCCATCGTAAAACTCATCTCAGTCGTTCTTTATCATAATATTTCCCAGGGGATACCCTTTATTTGCGTATTCATTAATTTCCTGTTAACGACACCACTGTTTATAAAAAATGTACAAGGATTATATGTAATGATGTATGAAAAAAGTAGGCTATATCAAGTATATCCTGTGGGTGCGGGGCGCTCGAGGGGGGGTGTTACGAAATATTGAGGACCTTTGCTCCCCCCCCCCCCCCATTACGTTTCATCTTCCTACGCCACTGATTAGCTAAACAATCCAAGCCCTTCCAGAAAAGTTTGCCGGATAGTTCGGTACACAGCTGCCTGGCATAATTCTTCTGAAAGTTTTTTTTTTAAAGAAAAATAATTATGGTTGTGCAGCTATTTTTCCTGATTTTGATAATACACCAGGAAGTTTCTTTACCCGCATGAAAAATTAAGTCCCGCCCAACGAATGCCATTGCTTTTAGCGCATTCGGTTAGTCGTAATTTAAGGGTAGTGTCAACTACGGTTCCGAGATAATGAGCAAGGCGGTCACGTGGTCTTGTGTACTAGGCCTAGTTCGCGGTCGCACATTATGAACAAGCAAGACATTTGCTAGCCTAGACAAGTTGTAATATGCTCCTATCGTAATTTACCTTGGGCGTAGCCCATACACCAGAGACAACCGATAAAAACACATGCATTTCGATTGCATGAGAAAGTTGCACCACGGATTGCCACGGCCCGATTGATGACATTATTGTGTAATTTTTGTTGGATAGGGTCAAGTTTTACCATAGTTTATTTAGGAAAACATATTTTTGTGTCATTTGCAGCCTAATAGGAAATAAGCTAAAGGCCCATTACCTTTCCGGAGCAAAATATAAAGGTTTCTTAAAAAACATAAATAACATCAAAAAATGCATACCGATGACCTAAAATAAGGTTACGACACCAAACATATGCAAGATCTCCTGCGTAATAAATGAAAACATTTGAGAGTCAATTCGCTGTTTTGCCGTCTGGCGCAATGATAATCAACTACAGCGCGGTACTTAGGACGACGGCGGGAAACATAATACGACCCGCTTTATGAAAATAAACATTTTATTTATTCTAATCAAATCGTTCAGAAGGTGATGATAAATGTAGTATTAACGGTAAGTTAATAATTTTTGCGACTCTACAAAATTATCGATTTGGTTTACATTCCCATTTTAAAAATTAAAAGCCGTTTCGGAAAGGTAGTGGGCCTTTAAGTGCTGTCAAATTATCAGTATGAGACAAGAATTTATAATTGACTGACCCCTAGGGGCAGGAGGGCTGGGGCCAAAAGAAGTAAAATAGGTTTTACATTACTTAATTGTTTAAACTTCAAAAATCTTCTTCTAAAATTCCAGAAACGGTATTGATAAATAAAAACTCTTCACAGATAAAATGATCCTTTACAAACAATGTCAAATATATGACTCCATGGTTCAGTGTTACACCCTGTGGAGGGGATCGAGCAAATGTTTGTTTTAGTAAAAACGAATATACGTACCCGGTCTACTACATTTCGGCTGGGCACGAATTGATGCCTATTATCGTAATGGAGCACTGCCTCAGAAAGTCACTCGGGCACAATTTTCGCACTTTTTTGTAGGTTTCCAATTATTTGAAGACTTAACATGCATTTATTTATTAGTTTGGTCCAAAACAAACATTACGATCATTCTGAACATCTACTTTGCTACTCATAATCATACTTGCTAACTTTTTGAAAATCCCATGGGGTAATTTCACGTGTTCAAACTTTTAACCTCAAGAAAAATATACTTAGTAACCCTCTATGAAGAAAGTAAAGATTTATTTTTGCATATTTTGACCTGGTCTTTCTGATGGTATAGTAAGATTTTTGACATTTTGAATATTGAATAATTTGGACTTGCTAAAATTAAGGGTTCAAAATCGGGAGTCTCCCTCCAAAATAGGGAGGGTTGGCTAGCATGCATAATCGGGAGTCTGAGATTCATAATTTGTAGACATGCCGTATAATCTTCCTTGGAAAATGCCATCATATTTATACGCGAAAAAACAAATGTCTCGCTGTGAATTTGATATTACGGTTCAGTTTTATTGCCTAGCAGGCAAGTGATATAAAACAAGTACGATAATATGCATACAAACGTTTTAATAATGATTTGTACGATCATTTCTAGCTCCATTAGCAGTAATAGACACTAATTGTAGCTCCAAAGACGACACCATTATCTGTCTAAAAGTCTTTTGAGCTACAATATCGCAGCTAATGTAAGGGAAAACTAATTTTGGTATTGTTGTTTAAAATTTGAAAAGCAAATTATAATTTGGAGCATTAGGTTCATGTAGGTACTGTAACATTTTTGTCTTCTAAATTTTACAACAGTATATAGGAACTATCAAAAAAGTAAAAAATAAATAAATGAATAAATAAATTAATTAATTAATTTATGAAAATTCTGATATGAAGGTTAAAATGTTTAAACTCTCTTTTAATTCAAATGCTTTTACAGTTGAAATACGACAAAAAAATGTTTTAAAAATAAATCCGCCGATGGTGAGATTTGAACCGACATTGCAGTCAAGCACTCAGTGAACGTCAAGGCCTCTTGGGCCTCTTGTCTTACTAATTGTCGTAAAAGTCTGATTTATTTTTCCAAACATTTTAGTATAGGCCAAAGTCTAATGAGAATCGGTTTGATACAGTAGTATGTTGCTCCATCTAGATAGTTACTTGCAGTTTTTCTATAATAAATTGTGATGTTTTGATTTCGTGTTTTTTTACGACATCCATATTGCCCCACATGACTCTTCGCCATTGCCAAAACGAAACAAAAACATTGTCGATGGGCTTTTATAGAGTCCGGGAAATCAACTTTCACTTCAGTCACACGTAACAGCAGGTAACGTCAGCAGTTTCTACTTACTTCAATCTTCAATAACATATATCGGGATCACGTTTGTATTCTCGGAATTATAATAAAACAGCGTTTTGCCTGCCAAGTGAACAACGACGTAGTTTTTGACATTTATACAGTAAAACATCACTGTCTAAGACTCAGCTAGTGTTCGGTCACTACCAGTGCTCGGTAACTTTATATATTTCGTCATGTTTTTGTTATTTTGTTGTAGATCTAGTTGACATTTTTACTATTTTTGTACACATCCTATTCTACATCATAGCCTATAATATATATAGCTATCTACCATTCATCAGTCATTTAGCTTCATTTTTTGTCTACCCATTCCTCATATTAGACTCCTCTGACCCACAGGGCCTCGTTTCTAATGATTAGATAAATATGTAAAAGATGTTATGTAAATAGACGTGACCTTTCTTATACATATCTCATCCTTAGGAACGAGGTCCTGTGTCTGACCAATGCTCGAATTGGACACTTCTTTTATTTATCACTTTTCATTTCTGAAATCAGCTAATTCTTTTGTGCATGGTGAATGATAATAACCAGGGTTTCTTTAAATTGTACTTTCCCCATGTCGTTGTTTGATCTCGAAACCCTCATATTGTGGTGTACCCTGACACTTTTCTTCCGCCTATAAGAAAATTTCTCTAACCAATTTCGCAATTTTGATAAGAGCCAAAGACTTGTGATGGCTAATTACAAAATTGACGATCGCCAAAATAAACAACACTGATAAAAAGTAAGAAATATTCAATTATGTTATGATGATAGCAAAACTTCTCTTCTTAAAGAAAATATATATAAGCAGTTGCGATATTTTTTGGCCTGAGGAAGGAAAAAATGTGAATTTCTCAAGTTTGGTTCATTTACCGCACGTTAAGACGAATGTTAATGAAATAGCTGACTTTGTTTTTTATTGTTATTTTGAGAAATAGAAGTCTTTATAGATCAGAATTCTGTACCTAGGTAGAAAACTTTTTAGAAATACAATGTTTATTCTTTTTTATTTGGTTGTTTGAGGCTGGTCTGTTCTTAAGCTTTTTCCACCATTTTGACAGTGGACTTTGACTTGCTGCCATAAACAAACCAACACGTGGACTTTATTTTAATTTTATTGAAAATATTTTGTTCGAGTACTGATCAGATGTGTCTATATATAGAATTTGACAGAACCCCATTAACAAAATTACTGTTTTCCAGACTTTGAGAAGAAATGAAGATCCGAGATGGATGGAAAATTCTAAAGCAATGAAAATATCCAAATCTACAGAGTAAGGTTGTGTTCAGTCATGGCGAGGCTAGATATGGATGAGATTGACAGCTTGGAGGGCTGGGTGGCTGTTAAGGACAGTCCTTTTACAGACGCCATGATCCCTCCCCGGATGACCTTCCTGGTCTGCTGGAACGACGCCTGTAATAAGGTGGCGGTCACATGTCGCCTACACAACAGAGTAGTCAGTGACCAAAATAACCTTGACAGCCGCACAGGTATATTCAGCATGCAGGAAATACGAGCCATCCACGAATTACTTTGTCTTATTCATCCGTCCCTACAAAGTTATCTCCCTTACCTTCCGGAAGAACCTCGGAGTGTATGGGCATATCTAGGCTATCAGGAAGCGCCCATCGATTACGAGATGGTGTGTACTCAGTTGGAGGAGTACTTTACTATGGCTTTAGAAGTTTGTAAGGAGAAACTTCTTATGTCGACCCTGTTTGAAGAACATACATCTGAGGAATATTTTGAAAATATAAGTGAACTTCGTCGTCAGGGGTACCTGGATGAAATTGCCAGAGCAGAAGATGAATTAGAAACTGTGATATTTATGAGAAAGAACGCTACAAATATGCATGAGATGGGAGATGTTTATAAACAAGAAGACGATGCCATGTTCAGATTGAATGTGGCACTGTCTGCTTATTACAACTATGTATTACAGCCTTTTCTTGATCTTCGTGAGATCGCCTATAGCAATGTGACAGAGGCAAAAAGTTTCCTTCAAAATCCAGATGTTGGTGATAGAATCAAGCGTGAATATGGAGCCATGTTTACAGAATGGCAAGGACATTATGAAGAAGCTTTAGATAACATCCAGAAAACTTACATTGAATATTACTCAAGAACCTGTGAGTTTTACCAAGGTAATTATGACACTGCCAATTTTATCCCCTATATTAATTGCCTTAACAGTCAGTCAGTCCACAAAATGGAAGGGATGTGACAAAATGGTAGGAGTGTGACAAAATGGAAGGGGTGAAAAAATGGTAGCGGCATGACAAATGGTATGGGCATGACAAAATGGTAGGGATGTGACAAAATGGTATGGGTGTGAAAAAATGGTAAGGGTGTGACAAAATGGTAGGTGTGTGACAAAATGGTAGGGATTTGACAAAATGGTATGGGCATGGCAAAATGGTAGGGATGTGACAAAATGGTAGGGATGTGACAAAATCGTAGGGGGTGACAAAATGGTAGGTGTGTGACAAAATGGTAGGGGGTGTGACAAAATGGTAAGGATGTGACAAAATGATAGGGGGTGACAAAATGATAGGGGTGTGACAAAATGATAAGGGGTGTGACAAAATGGTAGGGGTGTGACAAAATGATAGGGGTGTGACAAAATGGTAGGGGTATGACAAAATGGTAGGGGGTGACAAAATGGTAGGTGTGTGACAAAATGGTAGGGGCATGACAAAATTGTAGGGTGTGACAAAATGATAGGGGTGTGACAAAATGATAGGGGGTGACAAAATGGTAGGGGTATGACAAAATGATAGGGGATGACAAAATGGTAAGGGGTTACAAAATGGTAGGGGTGTTACAAAATGATAAGGATGTGACAAAATGGTAGGGGGTGACAAAATGGTAGGGATGTGACAAAATGGTAGGGGGTGACAAAATGGTAGGGGTGTGACAAAATGGTAGGGGTGTGACAAAATGATAGGGGTGTGACAAAATGGTAGGGGGTGACAAAATGATAGGGGTGTGACAAAATGATAAGGGTGTGACAAAATGGTAGGGATGTGACAAAATGGTAGGGGGTGACAAAATGGTAGGGGCATGACAAAATGGTAGGGGTGTGACAAAATGGTAGGGGTGTGACAAAATGGTAGGGGTGTGACAAAATGGTAGGGGTGTGACAAAATGGTAGGGGGGTGACAAAATGGTAGGGGTGTGACAAAATGATAGGGGGTGACAAAATGGTAGGGGGTGACAAAATGGTAGGGGTGTGACAAAATGATAGGGGGTGAAAAAATGGTAGGGGGGTGACAAAATGGTAGGGGTGTGACAAAATGGTAGGGGTGTGACAAAATGGTAGGGGTGTGACAAAATGGTAGGGGGTGACAAAATGGTAGGGGTGTGACAAAATGGTAGGGTGTGACAAATGATAGGGGGTGAAAAAATGGTAGGGGGGGTGACAAAATGATAGGGGTGTGACAAAATGGTAGGGGTGTGACAAAATGATAGGGGGTGACAAAATGGTAGGGGGTGACAAAATGGTAAGGGTGTGACAAAATGATAGGGGTGTGACAAAATGATAAGGGTGTGACAAAATGGTAGGGGTGTGACAAAATGATAGGGGGTGACAAAATGGTAGGGGGTGACAAAATGGTAGGGGTGTGACAAAATGGTAGGGGTGTGACAAAATGGTAGGGGGTGACAAAATGATAGGGGTGTGACAAAATGGTAGGGGTGTGACAAAATGGTAGGGGTATGACAAAATGATAGGGGATGACAAAATGGTAAGGGGTGACAAAATGGTAGGGGTGTTACAAAATATGATAGGGGTGTGACAAAATGTAAGGGTGTGACAAAATGGTAGGGGTGTGACAAAATGATAGGGGTGTGACAAAATGGTAGGGGGTGACAAAATGGTAGGGGTGTGACAAAATGGTAGGGGTGTGACAAAATGGTAGGGGTGTGACAAAATGGTAGGGGTGTGACAAAATGGTAGGGGTGTGACAAAATGGTAGGGGTGTGACAAAATGGTAGGGGGTGACAAAATGATAGGGGTGTGACAAAATGGTAGGGAGTGACAAAATGATAGGGGTGTGACAAAATGATAGGGGGTGACAAAATGGTAGGGGGTGACAAAATGATAGGGGTGTGACAAAATGATAGGGGTGTGACAAAATGATAAGGGTGTGACAAAATGGTAGGGGTGTGACAAAATGATAGGGGTGTGACAAAATGATAGGGTGTGACAAAATGATAGGGGGTGACAAAATGATAAGGGTGTGACAAAATGGTAGGGAGTGAAAAAATGATAGGGGTGTGACAAAATGGTAGGGGGTGACAAAATGGTAGGGGGTGACAAAATGATAGGGGGTGACAAAAATGATAAGGGTGTGACAAAATGGTAGGGGTGTGACAAAATGGTAGGGGTGACAAAATGGTAGGGGTGTGACAAAATGATAGTTAGTGACTTAATGATAGGGGTATGACAAAATGATAAGGATGTGACAAATGATAGGGGGTGACAAAATGGTAGGGGGTGACAAAATGATAGGGGTGTGACAAAATGGTAGGGGTGTGACAAAATGGTAGGGATGTGACAAAATGATAGGGGTGTGACAAAATGATAGGGTGTGACAAAATGATAGGGGGTGACAAAATGGTAGGGATGTGACAAAATGGTAGGGGTGTGACAAAATGATAGGGGTGTGACAAAATGGTAGGGATGTGACAAAATGATAGGGGTGTGACAAAATGATAGGGGGTGACAAAATGATAAGGGTGTGACAATATGGTAGTGGGTGACAAAATGATAGGTGTGTGACAAATTGGTAGGGGGATGACAAAATTGCTCATTGCTGTTGTCAATGACTTCATAACAAGTTCAGCAATTGTTGTAGCCTTTGAATGTTATTTGTTTCTAATTTTGCCATTGTTAACCAAATGTAATTTGTTTCTATTTTAGCCATTGTTAACCGAATGTTATTTGTTTCTAATTTTGCCATTGTTAACCAAATGTAATTTGTTTCTATTTTAGCCATTGTTAACCGAATGTTACATGATGAGAAGCAGTTCGGAAAAACATCTTTTGAACTTGTTGGCCGTGAAAGATTATTAAGGTAACTAAATGTTGATGAAAGTATTAAGGTAAGTAGCTATATCTTATATATATATATATATAGAGGGTAATCAAATTTAAAGCATTAAGGTAACTTATGGAGGATGATTTCAGCCATGTTACACTGTTGCATTCGACAATGCGCCAAGCGAAGAGCAACATTGCGATAACAAGCTATGCGACAGAGCAACAATGTGCTTTGCGACAGTGTGACAATGAGTAAAATAAAGAGCCACAGCGCAGCAATGCGCCAAGCAAAGAACAACAATGCGTCATGCGACAAACACAGTCACATAGGGCATTGTCGCTTGGTTCATTGTCCCACTGTCCCATGGCTTACTTTGTGCAATACTTTTTTTGCTAAGTACATGTCCTAGGTTGGTTCTTTTATGACCTATCTTATTTGTTTGATTTTTAGTTCACCACCATCAGATGGTGGGCTATTCAAATCGCCTTTAGTCAATAGTCTGTCTCTCAGTCAACAATTCTTTATAGTTAAAGTCTGTTATCACTATTTCTTAAAAAGTACTAAAGAGATCTTTATCAAATTTTATATGTAAGTTCTACGAGGGCCCTAAAGTTGTTCATATTGAAATTTTAGGACTCTTCAGTTAATAAGATAGCCGACATGCTGTAAATTGTGATTTATTAACATGGATATAGATAAGCGCAATTCGACGGTATTGAGTGAAATTTATCAGTTCGATACTGGAAGTACCTTTTACAAAATTTAGCACTATACATTAAAAATGGCTTCTATTTTAGGATACAGGAGGATTTGAGTTTAGAAAGACTGCAGATGCTGCAGAACCAGAGAAAGACATTCGTACAGGAGCGTGACAAGGTGAAGGAGGAGATAGCGAGTATTGATGAACATCCAGGCACTGGGAGTCAACTGAAGGTGCTGGAGGAGCGGGTGTATTCTTGGCAGGTCTCCATCTACACACAACAGTTACATATACTGGATGAAGAGGACAGACTAGCTAAGACACAACTGGCGGCCATCACACGTCAAATTAAAGGTAATCACATTCTATTGTTCTTCACCTTTAGGTCTCGGACATGGACTAGATGTGGAGTGCATTGGAGTTGGTGAGAAGGTCTAGTCTGTCATAGGGTTTAATTATCTTTCAGGAGAGGTAGTGCAAATGCATATCAGGGGGTACTTTTCTATACTATCTGTATGCTATCTAATGTAATTTAGTGCAAATCAGGCAGTACCACAGCCAGGTTTAACCAGCAAAAATTTCCGGGTACAGCCTGATATTGAAACTGTACCCCTGTGATTCACTTTCGAAAATTTCATGAGGCAAGAAAATGTGCGAAAATTTGTCTCCGTGGATTAATATCTACACCATTTAGTCAAACCTGTCTATAACGGCTACGGAAGAAGAGAGAGAAAAACGGTCACTATCGATTTTTGCTTACTTATTTAGAAATGGAAATCACAAAATTTAGAAGCAATGAAAGAGAGTTTTGACCAAAAATGTCAAACCTATACTCATTGTGTTTCGTGCTTCTGACATTGAATGTTGATGTCAGCGATCCGCTGAGGAGATACTTTTTCACTCAAACATGTTCATAAGATTGACCTTGATCTCCATGCAAGGTCACAGTGGTCGAATTGTCTTCAATCTGTAAACATCTTGTCAATACCTGAGAGGCATAGAGACCTAATATTGGACCTGTTTTATGATTGTGAGTATATATTTATCTTACAGACAAGGAAGATAAGGTTGTGTTCTATGATGTTGGTGTATATTTATCTTACAGACAAGGAAGATGAGGTTGTGTTCTATGATGTTGGTGTATATTTATCTTACAGACAAGGAAGATGAGGTTGTGTTCTATGATGTTGGTGTATATTTATCTTACAGACAAGGAAGATGAGGTTGTGTTCTATGATGTTGGTGTATGTTTATCTTACAGACAAGGGATGATGAGGTTGTGTTCTATGATGTTGGTGTATATTTATCTTACAGACAAAGAAGATGAGGTTGTGTTCTATGATGTTGGTGTATATTTATCTTACAGACAAGGAAGATGAGGTTGTGTTCTATGATGTTGGTGTATATTTATCTTACAGACAAAGAAGATGAGGTTGTGTTCTATGATGTTGGTGTATATTTATCTTCCAGACAAAGAAGATGAGGTTGTGTTCTATGATGTTGGTGTATATTTATCTTCCAGACAAAGAAGATGAGGTTGTGTTCTATGATGTTGGTGTATATTTATCTTCCAGACAAAGAAGATGAGGTTGTGTTCTATGATGTTGGTGTATTTTTATCTTACAGACAAAGAAGATGAGGTTGTGTTCTATGATGTTTGTGTATATTTATCTTACAGACAAAGAAGATAATATTGGACCTGTTTTATGATGTTGGTGTATATTTGTCTTCCAGACAAGGAAGATGAGGTTGTGTTCTATGATGTTGGTGTATATTTATCTTCCAGACAAAGAAGATGAGGTTGTGTTCTATGATGTTGGTGTATTTTTATCTTCCAGACAAAGAAGATGAGGTTGTGTTCTATGATGTTGGTGTATTTTTATCTTCCAGACAAGGAAGATGAGGTTGTGTTATATGATGTTGGTGTATATTTATCTTCCAGACAAAGAAGATGAGGTTGTGTTCTATGATGTTGGTGTATATTTATCTTACAGACAAGGAAGATGAGGTTGTGTTCTATGATGTTGGTGTATTTTTATCTTCCAGACAAGGAAGATGAGGTTGTGTTCTATGATGTTGGTGTATTATTTATCTTCCAGACAAGGAAGATGAGGTTGTGTTCTATGATGTTGGTGTATATTTATCTTCCAGACAAGGAAGATGAGGTTGTGTTCTATGATGTTGGTGTATATTTATCTTACAGACAAGGAAGATGAGGTTGTGTTCTATGATGTTGGTGTATATTTATCTTCCAGACAAGGAAGATGAGGTTGTGTTCTATGATGTTGGTGTATATTTATCTTACAGACAAGGAAGATGAGGTTGTGTTCTATGATGTTGGTGTATATTTATCTTCCAGACAAGGAAGATGAGGTTGTGTTCTATGATGTTGGTGTATATTTATCTTACAGACAAGGAAGATGAGGTTGTGTTCTATGATGTTGGTGTATTTTTATCTTACAGACAAAGAAGATGAGGTTGTGTTCTATGATGTTGGTGTATTTTTATCTTCCAGACAAGGAAGATGAGGTTGTGTTCTATGATGTTGGTGTATATTTATCTTCCAGACAAGGAAGATGAGGTTGTGTTCTATGATGTTGGTGTATATTTATCTTCCAGACAAAGAAGATGAGGTTGTGTTCTATGATGTTGGTGTATATTTATCTTCCAGACAAAGAAGATGAGGTTGTGTTCTATGATGTTGGTGTATTTTTATCTTCCAGACAAAGAAGATGAGGTTGTGTTCTATGATGTTGGTGTATATTTATCTTACAGACAAGGAAGATGAGGTTGAGTTCTATGATGTTGGTGTATATTTATCTTACAGACAAAGAAGATGAGGTTGTATTCTATGATGTTGATGTATTTTTATCTTCCAGACAAGGAAGATGAGGTTGTGTTCTCTGATGTTGGTGTATTTTTATCTTCCAGACAAAGAAGATGAGGTTGTGTTCTATGATGCAGTGGAGGATGTTAAGGAGATGAGTCCTGACGAGTCTGGTGCACCAGGAAAAAAACTTGATCCCAGAGTCGTCAAGATCAACGCAAAACGGATGTCTATCCAGAAACGGCGAGCAAAAATCAGAAATATGAAGGTATGAGTCAGCCATCAATGAGTTGAGTTTTGTGATATGTCATACATAGGAAGGGCTACCTAGTCTGTTTAAATGAATGATCTTTACCTGCATTCAAGGTCACAGGGGTCGAAAAGGCTAAAATCTTTAAACTACTTTTCAATAAATAAGAGCCCTAGGGAACTGCTATTGGGCGTGTACAATAATTGGATGAATGACCACCAAGTTTGTTCAAATGAATGACCTTGACCTCCAATCAAAGTAACAGGGTTCAAAAAGGCTTATATCTTTAAACGACTTCTGATCAAGGTCACAGTAATCAAATATTAAATCAGAAACTTCTAACGTCACTTAACATTGCCTTAATTAATTGTTGTTGGTATGTGATACTTTTGTATTGATCCAAAGAGTTTTGCCCCTACTGTATACTTTGATTATGTTGTATTGTGTCAATAGTCAGATGACCGTTAAGGCCCATGAACCTCTTGTGTTTTCTCTTGCTTTAGTGTTGAGGTTTTATTGATAAATAAATTGTTATTAATTCACTAAATTCCTTCTTTTGTTGGCAGTGAGTTGTGTACTGAAAAAGAGAGTACTGCAATTCGCAAGTCTAATAGTTCTGTATAATATTATATGTATATGAACAAGTTTTTCTATGTTAACAATCAGTACAACATTATATGAACAAGGTTTTCTCCATTACTTATCTATACAATATTATGTGAACAAGGTTTTCTCCATTACTAATCTATACAATATTATGTGAACAAGGTTTTCTCCATTACTTATCTATACAATATTATGTGAACAAGGTTTTCTCCATTACTTATCTATACAATATTATATGAACAAGTTTTTCTCTGTTAATAATCTGTACAATATTATATGAACAAGTTTTTTCTCTTTAACAATCTATACAATATTATATGAACAAGTTTTTCTATGTTAACAATCTATACAATATTATATGAACAAGTTTTTCTCTGTTAACAATCTGTACAATATTATATGAACAAGTTTTTCTCTGTTATTACAATCTGTACAATATTATGTGAACAAGGTTTTCTCCATTACTAATCTATACAATATTATGTGAACAAGGTTTTCTCCATTACTAATCTATACAATATTATGTGAACAAGTTTTTCTCTGTTAACAATCTATACAATATTATATGAACAAGTTTTTCTCTGTTAACAATCTATACATATTATATGAACAATATGAACAAGTTTTTCTCTGTTAACAATCTATACAATATTATATGAACAAGTTTTTCTGTGTTAACAATCTATACAATATTATATGAACAAGTTTTTCTGTGTTATACAATATTAATGAACAAGTTTTTCTTGTTAACAATCTATACAATTTATATGAACAAGTTTTTCTGTGTTAACAATCTTACATATTATATGAACATTTTTCTTGTTAACAATCTATACAATATTATATGAACAAGTTTTTCTGTGTTAACAATCTATACAATATTATATGAACAAGTTTTTCTGTGTTAACAATCTATACAATATTATATGAACAAGTTTTTCTGTGTTAACAATCTATACAATATTATATGAACAAGTTTTTCTGTGTTAACAATCTTACAATATATTATTTTGTGTTACAATCTACAAATATATGAAGTTTTCAAGTTTTTCTGTGTTAACAATCTATACAATATTATATGAACAAGTTTTTCTGTGTTAACAATCTATACAATATTATATGAACAATATTTTGAACAAGTTTTTCTGTGTTAACAATCTATACAATATTATATGAACAAGTTTTCTGTTAACAATCTTACAATATTATATGAACAAGTTTTTCTGTGTTAACAATCTATACAATATTATATGAACAAGTTTTTCTGTGTTAACAATCTATACAATATTATATGAACAAGTTTTTCTGTGTTAACAATCTATACAATATTATATGAACAAGTTTTTCTGTGTTAACAATCTATACAATATTATATGAACAAGTTTTTCTGTGTTAACAATCTATACAATATTATATGAACAATGATACATATTTGAACAGTTTTTCTGTGTTAACAATCTGTACAATATTATATGAACAAGTTTTTCTGTGTTAACAATCTATACAATATTATATGAACAAGTTTTTCTGTGTTAACAATCTGTACAATATTATATGAACAAGTTTTTCTATGTTAACAATCTATACAATATTATATGAACAAGTTTTTCTATGTTAACAATCTATACAATATTATATGAACAAGTTTTTCTATGTTAACAATCTATACAATATTATATGAACAAGTTTTTCTATGTTAACAATCTGTACAATATTATATGAACAAGTTTTTCTATGTTAACAATCTATACAATATTATATGAACAAGTTTTTCTTGTTAACAATCTGTACAATATTATATGAACAAGTTTTCTCTGTTAACAATATACAATATTATATGAACAAGTTTTTCTATGTTAACAATCTGTACAATATTATATGAACAAGTTTTTCTATGTTAACAATCTATACAATATTATATGAACAAGTTTTTCTCTGTTAACAATCTGTACAATATTATATGAACAAGTTTTTCTCTGTTAACAATCTGTACAATATTATATGAACAAGTTTTTCTATGTTAACAATCTGTACAATATTATATGAACAAGTTTTTCTATGTTAACAATCTGTACAATATTATATGAACAAGTTTTTTCTCAAGTATGTTAACAATCTGTACAATATTATATGAACAAGTTTTTCTATGTTAACAATCTGTACAATATTATATGAACAAGTTTTTCTATGTTAACAATCTGTACAATATTATATGAACAAGTTTTTCTATGTTAACAATCTATACAATATTATATGAACAAGTTTTTCTCTGTTAACAATCTGTACAATATTATATGAACAAGTTTTTCTCTGTTAACAATCTGTACAATATTATATGAACAAGTTTTTCTATGTTAACAATCTATACAATATTATATGAACAAGTTTTTCTCTGTTAACAATCTATACAATATTATATGAACAAGTTTTTCTATGTTAACAATCTATACAATATTATATGAACAAGTTTTTTCTCTGTTAACAATCTATACAATATTATATGAACAAGTTTTCTCTGTTAACAATCTATACAATATTATATGAACAAGTTTTTCTCTGTTAACAATCTATACAATATTATATGAACAAGTTTTTCTCTGTTAACAATCTATACAATATTATATGAACAAGTTTTTCTCTGTTAACAATCTATACAATATTATATGAACAAGTTTTTCTATGTTAACAATCTATACAATATTATATGAACAAGTTTTTCTATGTTAACAATCTATACAATATTATATGAACAAGTTTTTCTATGTTAACAATCTATACAATATTATATGAACAAGTTTTTCTCTGTTAACAATCTATACAATATTATATGAACAAGTTTTTCTCTGTTAACAATCTGTACAATATTATATGAACAAGTTTTTCTATGTTAACAATCTGTACAATATTATATGAACAAGTTTTTCTATGTTAACAATCTATACAATATTATGTGAACAAGTTTTTCTATGTTAACAATCTGTACAATATTATGTGAACAAGTTTTTCTATGTTAACAATCTGTACAATATTATGTGAACAAGTTTTTCTATGTTAACAATCTGTACAATATTATATGAACAAGTTTTTCTATGTTAACAATCTATACAATATTATATGAACAAGTTTTTCTCTGTTAACAATCTGTACAATATTATATGAACAAGTTTTTCTCTGTTAACAATCTATACAATATTATATGAACAAGTTTTTCTATGTTAACAATCTATACAATATTATATGAACAAGGTTTTCTTGTTAACAATCTATACAATATTATATGAACAAGGTTTTTCTCTGTTAACAATCTATACAATATTATGTGAACAAGGTTTTCTCTGTTATAACAATCTATACAATATTATATGAACAATGTTAACAATCTATACAATATTATGTGAACAAGTTTTTCTATGTTAACAATCTATACAATATTATGTGAACAAGGTTTTCTATGTTAACAATCTATACAATATTATGTGAACAAGGTTTTCTATGTTAACAATCTATACAATATTATATGAACAAGGTTTTCTATGTTAACAATCTATACAATATTATGTGAACAAGGTTTTCTCTGTTAACAATCTATACAATATTATATGAACAAGTTTTCTCTGTTAACAATCTATACAATATTATGTGAACAAGGTTTTCTATGTTAACAATCTGTACAATATTATATGAACAAGGTTTTCTATGTTAACAATCTATACAATATTATGTGAACAAGGTTTTCTATGTTAACAATCTATACAATATTATGTGAACAAGGTTTTCTATGTTAACAATCTATACAATATTATGTGAACAAGGTTTTCTTGTTTGTTAACAATCTATACAATATTATGTGAACAAGGTTTTTCTCTGTTAACAATCTATACAATATTATGTGAACAAGTTTTTCTCTGTTAACAATCTATACAATATTATATGAACAAGTTTTTCTCTGTTAACAATCTATACAATATTATGTGAACAAGTTTTTCTCCATTACTAATCTGTACAATATTATGTGAACAAGTTTTTCTCTGTTAACAATCTATACAATATTATGTGAACAAGGTTTTCTATGTTAACAATCTATACAATATTATGTGAACAAGTTTTTCTCTGTTAACAATCTATACAATATATGACAAGTTTTGAACAAGTTTTTCTATGTTAACAATCTATACAATATTATGTGAACAAGGTTTTCTATGTTAACAATCTGTACAATATTATGTGAACAAGTTTTTCTCTGTTAACAATCTATACAATATTATATGAACAAGGTTTTCTCTTTACAATCATACATATAACTATGTTACAATCTTACAATATTATATGAACAAGGTTTTCTCTGTTAACAATCTTACAATATATTGAACAATAACTATACAATATTATGTGAACAAGTTTTTCTCTGTTAACAATCTATACAATATTATGTGAACAAGTTTTTCTCTGTTAACAATCTGTACAATATTATGTGAACAAGTTTTTCTCTGTTAACAATCTATACAATATTATATGAACAAGGTTTTCTATGTTAACAATCTATACAATATTATGTGAACAAGTTTTTCTATGTTAACAATCTATACAATATTATATGAACAAGTTTTTCTCTGTTAACAATCTGTACAATATTATATGAACAAGTTTTTCTCTGTTAACAATCTGTACAATATTATATGAACAAGTTTTTCTCTGTTAACAATCTGTACAATATTATATGAACAAGGTTTTCTCCATTAACAGACCAATCTCGAATCAAAGAAGAAGGATAAGGACCAGAAGAGAATGGAGCAGATTGATACATTTAATCAACATCACTCAGTTCAGATGGTAACCAATGCTTTAATGACTCAAAAATGCCTACATGTGTCTATCATTCTTCTTCTTCATGCAAATTTAGATTAACATACCATATTCAACCCAATACGCGCCCAGGGCGTTTAAAAAATGAAAAGGTGCTTAGTAAGACAAAATTATTGCAAACTTTTTGGTTCAGGCCCGGGCAATTAAAATTGAGGCCTCAAAAATGGGAGGGGTGCTTAAAGGGACATGGTTGATTATTGGGTCAAATACAGTATTACATGTATTTGTAAATGACTTGTGAAAGGAATTTCGGTTTTATAGCTTAGAACAAGGAAACTTAATGTCTTAATTGCTAAAGGTACTGACCTCTGAAACGAATAAAAAGGTATCATTTATGTTCATTATAAATATGACCATCAGTCCAAACAACTACTGAATTCAAGTGAAACTTGTTATATGATTTTCTCTTTCAGAAAAGAGATCAAAAGAAAGAAATAGAGAACAAAAAACAGGACTTTGTACAGGAGCAGAGACGGAAGGCCATCGATAGGATAAAGAATCACAAATTTGTATGTATATTTGTATCCCTATATAGTCAATGGAGCTGGAATTACATTCAAATCAGTGTAAATGCAATGACGTATGAATACAAGCCAAATATCAGACTGGACTACGTCAAGTTCATCTTCATTAAGATATTGCGTCATATGATATTCTTGATAAACTTAATTTTTACATTTAACCGTTACAAAGTTTTGCTTGATATCATGTTAAAGATGCTCCACCGCCGACAGAGCATAAATGATATTCATCATTTGAACAATAATTGGTGTTTAATCTTGTATATATATGCCTAATTTACACAAAAAACAAAATTAAATAATTTATTTCGCCTTCGGTGTATGCACTATCAGTATACTTCATTCCATATACCGTAGGATAGAGTGCCACAGAATTTTTTTTGGGATGCAATTAATTATTTTTCATATTTTTAACTTGTAGTAAAATTAGAAGCTCAATTTTTTCAATGGTATAATGGTGTAAAGTAAGTAACTTTTGTAACTGAAGAAAAATACTAAATCGTCTGTTCCTGTTTTTGATAGTGAAAAAATACCATTTGTCAGCGGTGGAGCATCTTTTAAACTAAAAGACATTATGATAAATCAACAGAACCACTTAATTGATATTTTCATATTTCTTTCAGAAATATCCGACACCAGAGACGATAAAACCACCACGATACCAGCCACCCAGTAAAAGGCATTTAAAGCCTATTGATGAGACGGGCTCACCCGATTCAAATAAAACCTTTGTGAAAAAGAAACCTCTCACCAATTCTCAAAAGACCATCAAACCTCCCTCTCCTAGTGCTGTGAAGACAACTGATCACCCAAAACCCAAGCCCCGTCGTTCACTCTCACAAAACCGAAATGACACTGTGGATGGTGATATACCTGTTCATATATACACATCAGGGGAAAACAACAATGATCTATCTATAGTTTCACAGCCATCACAACAAAACACTGCAGTGCCAACCCCACCCCCTTCATTTGCCCCCGCCCCACCTCTTCCTCCAGGCAGTGCCACACCTCCACCCCCTCCTCCTCCCCCAGGCGGTGCCCCACCCCCACCACCACCTCCTCCTCCCCCACCTCCTCCCCCTCCCACAGCCTTACCTATTATATTAAAAAAGGATAAAACCATCAAAGTAGAGGATAAAAAGGAATCAGCAACCACTCTGGACTTGAATGCTATAGTTGGGGGCCTTGAGAGGTTAAAGCCATCATCAGAGAGAAAACATACACCAAAAAGACCATCCGGTGAGTCCTTAATTATTACATTGGCATACAGCTATCTTGGAAGTCATTTTAAAATTATACCCCCACAACAAAGTTAAGGGGGAGTATACTGGAATCGGGATGTCCGACCATCTGTTCATGTGTCTTTCTGTCTCTCTGTCTGTATAGACACAACTTTGTTCTGCGAACTCCTAAACTACTTGACAGATTTTGATAAAATTTGGTACACAGGACTCTGACATATAGCAAATTGAGTAAACTATATAGGGGTCTGCAATGTTCCCTACAAGTGGAGATATTACTAAATTTGTGCATTTGGGGTATAAGTCATCCACTCAATATTCCTAGTTACATATATTACATCGCCATACAGCCATCGAGCTGGTTAGTCCTTGGGTTATCTGACCAGAAGGTTGTGTGCCATCCGATGTGGGCAAACTTTTCCATCAAACAACTTCTCAATCACCGAAAGGCTTAGGGTACTCATATTGGTCCTGAAGCATGCTTGGATGAAGGACTGCAAAGTTTGTTGATATGAATGACCTTGACCTTCATTCAATGTAAGAGAGGTATAAAAGTTTTAACTTTAGGTAAAAAGATTTGATCTCAACAATGGGTATTATATATAAATTACGACAAAACAATGTGTCATACATTTTAAGTTTACCATTGTTATTTAGCCGAAACTTTATCCTGACATACAGTCCAACCTTAATGTTGTTATTTTTCAAGTTGATTCAAAATTCATGATGGCCACCACAGCCGCCATCATCAATATATGAATTAAATTTTAGATTATCAAGTCATCATCTTGAAGACATACACAACTTCTGCCAATGTTGTCATATGATCAAAATAAAATAAAGTTGGAAAAAAATACATTTACAGGTTGCTAGGTTCGTTGCTATGCAGTACACTTTCCAAAAGTTCCTAAAAGTACATATGTAGTCTTATTGCAACTGTTTGATGTTTATGCATGCATGTTGTAAGTAATAAAAACATTTAAAGTGAGGTCGAAAATGGTTCTTAGGGTACCAACTGTTTATGTAAAATGGCTCATTAGCTTTTGGATCAATTTTGATCAAAGTTGGTCTATTGTAACATATCAAGGTTTGTTATTTGACCGTCAATACCACATGCCCCTGATTATACGGTTTGACTGGGTGGACCTTGTTGTAAGTTTATGAATTAAAGATGGACCTGGTGGTTTTGTATTATTTTTAGACGAGCCTTGACAAAACCCTCTCAGGCCTGTATAAAAAACTACAGGTCTGCCAGGATTTATACTTGAAATAATGACTTAAACTGACTTTAACAAACGGTCGAACTGGTTGTTCCAAATGAACGAAAATGACCCTAATTGCCATTGTCTGTATTATGCGATGACTTAAAGTTCAAGTTTCAATTTTCTTTTGATCTTAAAGGTCCTCAGTATTAAAATAATATTACATGTATTCTTTATGGTTCCACCATGAAAAGGAGGGGGGGGTGTGTGACAATAGTGTTCTTTGTACAATCATATGTCCTATTTTGTCCCATTTTACTTTATATGTGGGAGGGGCAGACATTCATCTCTTATTCCTCTTTTATTTTTATTCAGATGGAGGGAGCCCGATGTCACAGATCTTTGGTATGATCAAACTTGGTGTAAAACTACGTCCAGTATCGGATGAAAATCGCCCACCAAAGATGGATAGAGTGGACACCCCAAGTGACAGCCACCTACGTCTGCTCCAGGAAAGTCTGAGCCGTATCAACCATCTGACTCGCGAGCGATCACCAGAATCAGATTCCAGTGATGATGAGGCGTTTGAGTAAAAAGAAAACTGTATCCATTTCTGCTGTTGATCCTACCACATTTTCCGAGCTTAAAATATCCCAACATGTGTTTTCTTTAGAGCCACCAATATTGGAATACGTTTTGAAAATAATTGTAGAAAGCTACGTAGAGTTTGAGTCCGGATTTGCAATAATAAGTATTGTTTGACCTTATGAACATGATAACTAAAGATATTTACTGAGTTTTATGAAACTTTGTATACAGTTAAATATATAATAAGATGACAAACTAGTTGTTTCATTTTCATTCTAGTCCTTTATAGATTGTCATTTTGAGAATGAAAAGGAAACATACCGTAATGACTGAGTGGCCATCTTGAATTTTGTTACTTTCTCAGAAAGTACTGTAGAGGTCTATTTTGCTGAAGTCAGAATTGTAGCGTCTTCATGATCCTGAGTTCTACACATTCATTTTGGAACAAATCCAAACAAAATATGGCAGATATTTGCAATATTATACCATCAATTGAAGCATGTTGATGTTCCTGCTAAGCTAAGATAACAATGTGAAGTTTCAAATGACTTAATGTGAAGTCTAGCTCCCTTTGTGTAATCTATTCAAATCATCTTTCATTTGTGACCCGTCGTTCCGTCTGGCCTTTACGCTATATTTCTCCGAAAGTACAAATTTGCTATATAGATTCCCCAAGGATCCTAGTTGTATGTATTGCATTTTTGATAAAAATCGGTTAACAAGATAGCTGACAGCTGCAGGCAGCCATCTTGGATTTTGACTGTTGAATTTTATTATCTTTATATCTCGGAACGTACTAAAAGGATCGGTCTCAAATTTGATTTGTATGCTTACTGTGGGCCTTACTTATCCAAAAATATATATTTGGGATGTGTAGCAGACAACAAGACGGCCAAAAGTACTAAAGAGGTCTAGCTTCCTCAAATTAAATTTGCATAATCTATTTGCAGGTCTTAGTTCCGCATATCCATTTTATAACAAATCTAAAACATTGCAGATAATGGCCATATTAGATTTGACATTTTTTGTGTATTCTGCTAAGCAGTTCAAAATACTTATTGTGAAGTTTACCTATGTGTATTAAATACTTCAAAGGAAAAGGGAAAATAAGAAAATAAGAGAAAAGATCTCTCTTTCTATTGTCTGACATATTCTTTTGTGGGCAACAAAAGAATCCCTCTGGGATCTATTTCATTTTTTGTTACATATCTGATTCTTATTAAAGGCCCACTACCTGTCCGAAAAGGCTTTTAATTTTTCAAATGGGAATGTACAACGAGATCGATAATTTTATTGAGTCACAAAAGTTATTAACTTGCCGTACAATAAATAAAATGTTAATTTTCATAACGCGGGTCGTCTTATGTTTTCCCCCGCCCCCGTTGCCCTAAATACTGTATGGCGACCGGTAGAAGACTAATCACTGTGCCAGAAGGAAGAACAGCAAAATGAATCTCGCTCATATATTACACAGGAAACCTTGCATATGTTTAATGTTATAATCTCATCTTATGCTATTAATGTTTTTTTTAAAAACCTTTGAATTTTGTCCGGGAAAGGTAGTGGGCCTTTAAGTTTGAATATAATACATGCAACTAAAAATGTATTGCTTTTTATTTCATCATCATAATTAAGATAATTAAGAATGTGAAATATGTGTATACTTCAGAATGTGGTCTAAAGTAATGAAATATTTATATGAAATTAAAAAAGAAATAAGAGATATATAAGTTTATCAGCATATGAAACTTACAGTACTGGTCATTGCTGAGAAAATATTGATTGAAATTCAAAACATACAACAGAATTTTGTTTGATTTTAAATAATGATTAGTATATACAATTGTACTTTATGATTATTTTGATACCAAATATAACCATGTTGTTTGAAATTTACAAATTGCATGAAAAAGTAGGAGAAATATTTATTAAATGGAAGCTAAATTTTAAACTTGAATTACAACAAGGATCATTAATCTCATGCCTTTGTTTCTAATGCTACTGCTATTGTACATGAAAAATTTTTTTCATTTTTAGTGGTATATCTGTATTTAAACAACAAGGGACTTCATTTCAAGAATGATGTAAAATTCGTTTGTCAATAACTATTGTTTATATTGTTTTATTATTCTGAAAATTAGTATTTACCTTAAGCAAGGACATGGACTTATAAATCCTTGCCTTTAGTATTGTGTAATATGTGTATTATAATAAATCTAAAAAATTGTTTCCTATTTGAATAAATGACCGTATGATTTGCGTGTTTCAACAAAATGTTTAATTTGGATCAAAGTAATAAAATCGTACATATCTTTTGTTATTTATAATCTATTTATCTGAGCATTTTGTGCAAATAATATTAACCATTAAATAAAATGAATGAAATGTTAACCAAACTTGAGTTCATGTGTTCATTCCGTGTGCAACAAGGTGATGCAGTTTCACAATAATGCCATGTATCTAGAGCTATACATTTGCTCTGTTGCAACATTTCAGATGGTGGAATTTTCAAATCGCTTTTCATCCGTGGTTCATCGACAATCAAATTTTTCTTCTTCGTAACAGCTGGTCGGAAATTTTAAATTTGACTGGTGTCCAGGGGTTACCATAACTGACGTTATATCCACCCCTGGACTATCTCATAGTAAAACTGAAGGCAGTTCAGAAGAAAATGTCTGACCAATCACAGGCCTGCAAAGATTTCCTTTGAAGACTACAGAGAGAGCGACGCCCAACTTCAAAGCTACACAGTCAACCACAGTGTACCGTTATACGGCTCTTTTGATGTATATCAAAGGACTAAATTACCTGTTCCGTCCGTTTGCCTCCAGTTTTGCTATGAAATAGTCCAGAGGTGTAGAGATCGTATGTAATCGGAACCCCTGGAGTATCGAGGATGTCATTGGGGTAGAACCACAAATTACCATTCACATGGTTTTCTTCAGTTTATTCTAGTTATAAACCCTACAATTACAAACAAACATAATCATATATACACATATATGAAACAGACCAACTGACAAGGGACATAGCTCGTGTATGCATACTAATGATATAGACCTATCATAAAAAAATATACAATATATGCTACGAATCTCGAAGTAAGGTTGAATATACATATTTTAACATTTCAGAATATTTATATTAATAACTTAAATGTATCTAGAAAGTCGATTATATTCAGGTATCCAAGAATATACAATTATTCATCAAACGGATTATGTTTATCTCTATTAAAGCATATAATAAGAATGGGTAATTTTACATAACCAACGTCTAAGGTTGGTTATAATAGTAACCGGAACAAGGACGTTAAGCCCCCATAAATCAATCAATCAATCAACATTTACATGACATCATTAATTGAAAATGTTAGCAATATACAAAAATCCAACTTCCCTAACACATCGTGCGGAGGTTTCCAGAAAGAACGAAATAGCATCTTAGTGAGTGAAAATGACGAGTACAATAACTGTTAACAAATTGAGACAGTTTTGTACAAACTGAATAAACGGAAACATAAGTATTGGCTAATGATGTCCAGCACTGGATGAAGTGTTTTCCGATTGTCTTCAAATACAACGTACGTGTCAGTCCTCCCTGTCCACCTCCCGGTTGCGTCTTATGCTGGGTTTAGGCACAGGAACAACGTCCACCACCTCAAGTCAACATTATAGAGACTAATTCCCCAACTAGCAGTAATAAGTTAAATTCCTTAGTCCGTCCAGTTCTTGTTTCCGGCATGATGGTAAATACGGGTACATCTTGGTTTTCCTTGTCAATCAGTGCAAACATATCTTCCTATTTATTATCCAGTTTTGTTTTCCCTCCTAAACCAACCTGTTCACCAACACTGTCTTCACACAACACGTTAAAGCCGTGGATTCATCCGCCATAGTTTCCATTCTGCCTCTCCCTAGTTTTCTGTACTTCTGGTCAATCTGCCATGATGGCGTCCTTATAAGGCCGACGTCTGTCCTTGAGATAATCCACTTACTTATAAGGCTTGGAGCTCTTCTTCCTCTCAAAACCAAATGCTAAATCAACCGGTAACCGCCGTCTCCTTCCAAACATAATGTATAATGGACTATAAGCAGTCTGCCCATGCCAGGTACAAATGTAGGCATGCACTAACGGTTCTACATGCTTCTTCCAAACGGACTTTTGACTAGGATCCACTGTCCATACATGTTGAGCACAGATCTGTTGATTCGTTAGCACATATCAGTACAGCTGGGATGATATGATGAAGCCCTCAATTTCCAAATCCTTGCCACTTCACAAAGCTCATGGATCAATTTCCCATGAAATTTGGTCCCTGGTCCGAATGGAGCTTGACAAGTAATCCATAATGCAGGAAGAAGTTGTTGAAAGCACTTGACCAGTTGCTCGAGCGAGTGTCATGTTTCTAGGTGGGTTGGTCTTGATGTAACGCATACAATAATCATTCAGAGTCAGTAGATATTGATAACCTCCCTTTGATGCTTCCAGAGTAAGAAAATCAACACTGCCTAATTCGAGAGGTTGAGAATTCGTTATGTTAACAAGAGGTGCTCTATGTGCTACAGGAGTCTTCCTCAAAGGACAACGTTGACAATTCGAGATCTAGTCTTCCACAACCCTGGTCATTCCAGGCCAAAAGAGCACGGTCTCTCGCTGTATGTCCAACTTCGTCATGCAGGTATCCTAGAGTCCGACATAGACGTAGGCGAAACCAGTTGACATATCTTCTGGGAATCCCCATTAAGTGTCTCCCGGTGTAAAATGAGCTGGTTGAAGTTCCTTAGAAAAATCTGCTGACTAAGACTCAAATTATGTCTAATGGGTTTCCTTCCTTCCCTAATAGCACATATGAATTACTGTAGGATTTGATCTCTGGACTGAACTTGTCTCCAATACCTTGCTCATGATACAATATATCAGTTGTAGGCGGAACTTCCACATATAGCCGTTACCGACTCCACATCAAACTCCTCTTGAAGACGAGACAAAGCATTATCAGCATCTGTATTATTACGACCTGGTTTGTACTTGATGGTAAAGTTGTAGTTGTAGAGGGCAGCCAATCAACGGTGCCCAGTTTCGTCATGCTTATCTACAAAGGGTTATCATCCGTTAAGACGTAAAAAGTTGTTTCATATGCGTAGTCAGAAAACTTATCAGTTACAGACCACTTCAACACAAGGGATTCCAACTTGTGTGTCGGGTATCTCCTTTCTGCTTTGTCCAATCCTCTACTGGCACAACTGATAACTATCTTCTTTCCGTCTTGTATTTGGTAAAGTATAACTCCAAGTCCTTGTCCACTTGCATCTGTGTGTAATTCAAAAGTCAAGTTAAGATCTGAGTATCTAAGAACAGTAGGTGTAGTAAGTATGTCCTTAAGTTTGTAGAATGATTCCTGTCGCTCATTTCTCCATTCCCAATTCGTTGGAGCAGCTATCAATGTAGGTTTCTTCACCTTCTTCATCGTAGGAGGAAGCAAGTCATTCAGTGACTTTGTGATAGTAGAAAAAATTCTTCAAAAATTCTCTGTTATAACCAGGGCCCGGCACCATAAAACTATTCTCAGACAGATTTTTTACTCAAGTATATGACTTAACATAGACTTGAGTAAAACAAATATGTCTGAGAAAGTTTTATGGTGCCGGGCCCCGCAAGACCAAGAACTTTGCGTAAGTCCACATGATTCTCCAGCGGTTTCCTTTCGACAATCTTGGAAATCTTATCCGGGTCAGCCTCCTCTCCATACTCCGAAACATCATATAGAGGATATTCCTTGTTTCTTGATGAAAAATAGTTACATTTCATCGATGGTGAAGAAAGTTTGGCGCTTATATGAAAGTTTCCACCTCACGAGATAAAATACATAACTATAATATATGATTTTCTGGCTCAACGCTCTGATCAAAATCCTTCGGAAAGATAATTCAGGTTGATAAAACAAATAGATCCAATATACTCTCCATTAATCGCTGGTATGTAGCCGGTGTATTAAGAAGTCCGAATGGCATCCGGTTGTATTCTCACAACCCTAAAGGTCCCACAGTAAATGTAGTCCTCTGCCACCTGATGGTAATGGTGTTCACTAATATCTATGATACAGAAAAATGTTTGGAACCGTGCAGAGAGAGTCCAAGATCTCTATTCTGGGCAAGACATAAGAATCCTTGAAAGTCTTGTAGTTGAGCTGACGATAGTCTATACACATGCGAAGAACAACAATTGAGGCCCTTGGACTGTGTGATCGTCGTATCAGTCCACATGCTGCTAACTGTCGGAGATGGTCCCGAACCTTCGCCAGCATGGCGGTGGTACTGTCCTAAACCCCTGTTGGAAAGGGGTATCATCTGTCAACTCCCGATGCTGCGCACCAGTCGTCCTTTGTCAAAGTGTCCAGATGAAAATGCATCCTGTAAGAGATGAGCCTATCCTTCTGATCTTTATTCAGAGAGGATATTTCCAGATTAATTAAAACTACGGATTCCGTCTAGAGGAGGATGGTAATCTTCTAATGATCCCTCGGAATGCATTTCCGCTATAATAGCCTTAGAAGGTATAGTAATATTCATGATACTGATATTGAAGATAGTTACAGGTAAAATACACTCCAGGTCTGTAGTCATGATGTAGAATTTCTTAATTAGTCGGGCTGATCCTCTGGGAGCTAAGAGGCGGGACTAAAAGGAGTCATCCACAATGTTCCAGGGGTTATTATCACTGACGTCCTATCCACCCATGAACTCTCTCATTGTAAAACTGGAGGTATCTTCAAAGTCAGTGTACCGTTATTCGATTTCTTTGATGTAAATTAAAGGATCAAATTACATGTCTTCTGTTCCCTTCAGGATTGTTATGACATATTTCAGGGGTTGATATAACGGCAATTACAGTAATCCCTAGGGTATCAAAAATTAAAAGGGAGCAGTCTGGCTTCTTCCATATAGATGACTTCTTCTCTTAACCTAAACATTGGATAACTCTCGATATTGCATTGGTATAGTATCTTGAAGGGGTGAGGATTCAAAGGACCTATTTTACGAACAATGAAAATTTGCAAACGAACCAATTTTGTTAAAATTAAATGTTTTATGTAGCAACATTAATGCTAACACTTGAAATGCATTTTAAAAATTCAAAAGGTCCCAGGGGCCTGTGCTATATGGCCAGATTAAAAGTTGTTCAGTAGAGGTACATGACAGGGTTCTTTTTATCATAAATATGCTAATTTTTTTGGTATTCTAAATCAGTCGCATACAAAAAAAATTTTTTCAATGAGTGCTACCATTTTCTCAATCCAGAGGTCACTGATATGAGCTTTTTCATTTGTTGCCAGGGTTAAAACCATATGGATGTAATGGCATACATGTTTGCCCACCAAATATAAACACTCCTTAAATGTCAGTGATCAATATGAATCCGATCTGCAGTAACTTCCTGGAATTCAGAGATGATTTGTTTTGAATATACGCTCAGCTTAGAATTAAAGGGACAATTCACTCAGGCTAATTCTTTTACATAACCAAGAAGCAAAATATGGCATAAATGTATTGTTCTTCATTTCTTATGAAACATTTAACTCAAGATATTGACAAATTCCACGTTATTTTTAAGTATCATAATTGATACCGTTGTAACTACAAATCGTTGATCAATACGATGAAGCAGGTACAGTATGTACTCTGTACCACTGATTCCCGAGCCAAAGTCACGCACGTTAAACAAATGGACTACATAACCACTGTATGATTTTCGAAAAAATGGTCAAAATTGCTCATTTCCATGTTTTCGCCCTTACATTAAAGCAGCTTGATATGAAACATTGGTATATTAGACCATGACATATTGTTTAAACTGTATATACAGCTGTATATTTTATGCCAAAAATAACGTAATCAAACAGGTATATAAGCAGTAAGCCAAGTGAAAATGACTCTAAACCGCCGGTGGTCCCTCTGTTGATGGCAAATTCCAATCTCTATGTATACGTGTATATGTTTCTGGTAAATTCAGTTGCCACTTTAAATATACATGTACATGTGCATTGCATGTGGCTTGATTAGCTTGCATTATTGTAGCAATGAGAAAATAACCAGAACTTTCAAATGGTGTAATGTTGCAAAAATGGAGGATGAATATAAGAAAAACGATGGCCGTATGACGCCACCCATCCTCGATACTCCAGGGGTTCCGATCACTTACTATCTCTACACTCCTGGACTGTCTCATAGTGAAATTGAAGGCAGCTCATCTGAAAATATTTGACCAATCACAGGCTAGTAAAGATTTCCTTTGAAGACTACATAGAGGGCAACGCCTAACATCAAAGTCACACAGACAACCACAGTTTACCGTTATACGGCTCTTTTGATGTACATCAAACGACTTAATTATCTGTTCTGTTCTGGTGCCTCCAGTTTTACTATGAGATAGTCCAGGGGTGTAGAGATTGTAAGTGATCGGAACCCCTGGAATTTTGAGGATGGACGCGACCCCGATGAACTGAACGCTTAGACAGTGAGTTCACAAGCACATTGCAATATTGATGCAGCTAAAACGTCGCAAAAGTAATAGTAACTATAGATATTTAAAAAAATCGATTTTGATATGCTCTATTATATATATCGACCTGCACATTACCATGCATAGCGTGGAAAATCTATTATGTGTATACAGTACTAGAAATTTCGATAAGTTAAATTTCTAAAATTATGATGTCAACGTTAAAGTATATAATGAGCTGTACTTTTCGCGTTCTCGGTACTCTATGGGTTCCGATCTCTTACTATCTCTCCATCCCTGGCCCATCTTATTGTAAAACTGAAGGCAGCTCAGAGGAACAAATCTGAACCAATCACATGCCTTCAAAAATACTTTGAAGACTACGTAGGCTACAAAGAGAGCAACGTCCACTTCAAGGCCACGTACACAGTCAACCACATAGAACGAATATACGTACCCGGCCTTCAATTCATTTATTTGCATTTTTACATCCACAAACAAGGATCGATAGCAAATTACAAAGATAACATTACATGTATAACACAATAACAATAAAACAAGAACAACTTATGCATTCAGCAAACCCGCTTTCCTCAGTTCAAACGACTTTTTAATGAAGAGGCCCAAATCCTGCACAAGTTGTGGTTCATTAGATGACAATAACTTTATTAAATTTTCATAGTCTGTGAACATAGAATTAATGTTGTATTTAGATAGGAAACTTTTTCTTTCTGTAGAATTTACTGTACACTGGAGGATGAAGTGAGCTTCATCCTCTACAATATTGCAAAATTTGCATAACCGGTGCTGGCGAGGTATCTTTTTTGTCCTACCAGCTTCAATTTCTAGGTTGTGATTGCTGATCCGAAGTTTTGTCAACAATTTTCGATATTCAAAATTTTGCAAAGAGAGATAATATTCCTCTTTATAGTTTTGTTTAAGTTTACTATATAGAAATAGCTTATTACTACAATCTAAAAGCTGCATTTTGCTTGAGAAAATAATGTCAAATCTGCCCTGTATGAATCTTTATAACGACCGTTTTAATCTGGCCTGTGCCTTCCTACTGAATTTTCCCCTTTTAATGTCAAATGTGATGTTATTTTCGTTGATAATACTTGATACGTGTGAAAACCACGAATATGAACCACTTTTATGAATATTTTTACCGACCTTCAGCTTCTTTTACAAGATTATTAATGTCATCTTGTGATATTCTAGCCAAATAACACAATGCTTGAGTATTAATGAAACAGTCTAGTGTATATTGTCCTAATTCAGCCCTGGAAGCAGCATTTACAGCATATTTTCCAACCCCAAGGGCCATTTTGCAAAATTTTAAATTTATTTGTTCAAATGGCGTTTTATCTATTATTGAAAATTTGTCAAATGTTGAATTATTCACATGCGCTCTTTTACTTGCATTTGCAATTTTACTGTAAAAGTCAGCATACCATATTTCAGAATTATATGTTAAGATTGGTCTGACTAAAGAATTATACAACTTTTTCCAGAGCCATATGGGCATATCAGCTATTTTATTTAAATATTGCTTAATTGAAAACAGAACTTTTCTACTTTTTACACTAAGTTCCTTAGCAGCTAGCATGAATTTACCGTTGTTACATAAAGTTGTACCTAAATATTTATACTCAGAGACTTGTTCAATTTCCTGATTTTTAAACATAAACGGTTTCACATTATGTTTGGTTTTTATATTTCTCTGCCTAGTTTGGAAAATCATCGTTTTTGTTTTTTTAGAATTTATTGAAAGCTGCCATTTTTCACAGTAGTTTTCCAATTCAATTAATGATTGCTGCAGTCCCTCGGGAGTTTCTGATAAAATCAATAAATCATCCGCAAATGACAAACTACCTACTGCTGCTAAATCCCCTAATTGTAGTGGATTATTATTTAGAATGACTGGTAAATCATTGATGTACATGTTGAAAAGGGTAGGACTTAAACTATCTCCTTGTTTTACCCCCCGAATAATGTTTAAAATATTCTGTCGTGAATGTTTTAAATTTTATTGAGGATTGCGTTTTTCCATACATGTCACTAACAATTTTGAAAATATTTTTTCCGACACCATGCTGTGCAAATAATAATCCATTTCTCCATACACTATCAAAGGCTTTATTGAAGTCCACAAAACATGCGTAGATTTTTCTCTTAGACTGTGAGTATTTAGTTAACAATGTTTTTAGTACGAACAAGGCATCAGTAGTTCTACTATTTTTTTGAAACCCAAATTGATTTGGGCATATCATATTTTGTAAAAAAAATGGTAAGCCTTTTGTTTAAAATGGAATTGAATAACTTTGCCAAACAACTTTGGAGAGAGATGCCTCTGTAATTCGTTGGTAGACCTGCATCACCAGATTTGAAAATAGGAATTAAGAAGGATTTGTTCCAAAACTCTGGATAACAGCCACTACTAAAAATAGCATTAAAATATTTTGCTAAAAGAGGCATCATGATATTTATGGAATATTTGATTATTTCGTTACTAATAGAATCAGGACCCACCGATTTATTATTCTTTAAAAGCTTAATTACTTCTTTTATTTCTTTTATTGTAATGGGCCTATCTGTGATATCATTATGTTGCAACTGGGTTTTTAGTTGGTCAAGTTGCAATTCAATATCCCTCTTAAATTTAGTATCTGGGTACAAGTTTTGATTCCCCAAGTTTTTGAAATGTGCAATAAACTCTTGCCAATTAGGGGGGTCTTCACAGTTATCATTGCTTTTTGGCTTAAGAGTTTTAAGCACTTGCCACAATTGTTTAGAATCTTTATTTGATATACTATTTATCTTGCCCAGTATTGTTTGTTTGAAAGCTCTCTTTTTGGTTTTTTTCATCCTTTTAAGTTGTTTTGTATAATAGAGAAATTTTAATCTAAGCTGCAAGTCATATCTTGACTTTTTAAGTTTACTACCAAGTCTATTTACAGTTTTTCGAAGGCTGAAAAATTCCTTATCTGTCCAAAGCTCCCTTTTAATTCGCTTGCATTTACCGGTTTTTCTAATTTTAACAGACATACATCGTTTTTGTAGCTTTTCATACATGTTAGTAATTAAAGAAGTCGCGTTCTCAATTCCTTCCTCAGTATAAGGAATATTCTTAGTTTGGAGTTCCACTATATCGTCTCTAATTGTTACATCTCCCAAAATTTCAATGAGCTTTCCATTTGAATAATTTCCCCAATGATACGATTTTATATCTGTGTTTTGTAAAGGTAAATTTGCAGGATTATTTGATATTTTACAATCCAAAAACGTAATTGTTTGAACATGATCCGACAAGTAGGTTGGTTCTTCTACGACAAAATAATTTACTGAGGAAAGCAGGCTTGCACTAGTTAAAACATAGTCAACAACGCTACAACCTTTGTGCTTTATACAAGTATAATTACCCAATAAATCACCCAAAAATCTCCCATTTAATATCCGTAGCCTTGAAGAGATACATAAATCTACCAGTTGGCGACCTTGGGCATTAATCATTTCATCTAAGGAATCGCGTTCTTTTGTCTCGTGATCTATAGCATAAACAGGTAAAAATGGCGAGACATGCGGAGACACATCATCGTTATGTAGGAAGTCTGGTAGTCTTCCCGTTCTAGCATTAAAATCACCTGCAAGAATAATATCTCCATCAAGACTAAATTTCGAAATTTCATTTTCAATCTCGATAAAATCATCATCATAATATGCTGAAGAGGCCGGTGGCACATACACTGCACACAAATAAATATCCTTATCTCGACCAAAAAAACATTTATCGAGTTTTATCCACATTCTATTGTTTGAGAGAGACCCATTTATTAGGTATGAAATCCCTTTGGATATGGAGTTTCTAATATATATTATTATTCCTCCACTATTTCGCTTGGCTTTCTTTTTCTTTTTTCTGATTTTTGAAAATGTTTTAAAACCTTGTATTTTTGATGCAGAACTTTCACCAGCCCAGGTTTCCATACAGATATTTACATCATATTTTATTTTAGATTTGAAAATGTCATCATTATATTTCTCTCCAAGGCCATTGATATTCCAACAAGATATTGAGACAGAATCGTTCATTTATATCAAAAGACAAGGATGCAAGTAGGACTAAAAACCATTATAAAAGTGTCAAATAATAAATTTCATACTGTTGTTTCCATACAAATTCTTATAGGAATTACCTCCCTTAGCAAATAGATATGAATATGTGCATTTTTGTCAAAGTTATTGAACTCAATAATGTAATATTTCACTTAAGGAAGTTAAATTTCACTTCACTTTAAAAAACATGTTACATGTATTTTTTTAGGTGAGAGTATATATCAGATAATACATATAACAGCTACATATAACAATTTCCTGTAGCTCCAATATTATAGGAGTTACCTCCCTTAGCACAAAAAATATGGATATGTGCATTGAAGTTGTCCAAGTTATTGAACTCAATAATGTAAAAATATTTCACCTCAGGAAGTTACATTTCACTCGACTTTTAAAATCGAGATACTTTATAGGTGAGAGTATATATAAAAAAATACATATAATAACAGTTATATACAATAAATGCCATACTGTTATTTCCATACAATTATTATAGAAGTTGCCTCTCTTAGCATGCAAATATGAATATGTGCATTTTTAGTTAAGCAATATTTGCCATGGCCATTAAACTAAATAATGTAATATTTCACCTCAGGAAATTACATTTCACTTAACTGTACATATTATACTAAATCATACATAAAATAACAGCTATATAACATCATATGACTGTAATCAGAGCATACAGCTATAGAATTAAACACAACAATATTTGTAGTCTCCATGATAATGCATTACCCTTTTATAGGCCTCGTATTACTTAATACTTTCACAGGCACATGTAAATAATACAATATATGTAAAAAGTAAATAAATGACAACCTATGATAGTGGTGTAGAACTGATAAGTCAAATGAAACTTTATAATACAACTTTACATTATTTGAATTAGAACAGACAGACATGGTCTCAAAATAAGAGTAAATCAGTCACGCTGCAAAAGTTTTCACAGACAGTTTCATTACATAGTAACGTACGCGTGTCATTTAACAGAGCAAGCTTTAAGGTATCGTTCATTCACTGCCGTAGCAGGCTTGCAACCTGTTTCGCGATGCTAGCAATGTCGACGTTTTCCGATTCATATGACTGCTTTGTGTTTATCGGGTAATTTAGGTTTGATCTATCATTCTGAGTGTAATTGTCATTTGTACCATACGACCCCGAATAATTCAGTCCCAATATGGGACTGAGGACAGCTTTGTAACTACGGACAAGTTTCGGTATCGCTTCGAATGTTAAGTGAATTCCATCGTAGTAGTCTTCTCTGTAGTAATTATGTTTGCTACAAATATAAGACAGCTCATCATTGAGGAAGCGCCTTTTTCGTTCATAGTCTTGTTTCCCTCCATATCTTGGGAGTATGCCACTAAATATAATTTTAGTGTTATTACCCAGTATGTCTTGGGTTACTAGGCCTAATTGTTCTAATTCGCGGGCTACACTTCTTGCTGGGTTCGTTTCCAGATCATTTGAGCCAACTTGAAACAAGACAGTAGATGCGGACACCTTGCCTGTTTGAATGAATTATGTGGCTCCTCTCACCGTTTTGTCGTACAGCTGGGTGATGCGTACCTTTCTAGCGTTGTATTTACTGTACATTTTGTTTCGTTTTACCTTACTTATTATTGATGTTCCAATCACCCATACCGTTTCGTCTGTTTGATGATCGTGTTTCTGGCTTACTTTATCCTCTTGTTGTTCGTGTTCCCTGTTTTGTTGCCGTCCTTCCCTATATGTATCCGTTCGTCGGCGTTCGTTATTTCGTTGTTCGTCTTCCCAGCGTTTCATTGTATTTTTCTGTTTATCATCTTTGCGCCCATCACTCCTATCATGATCTCTGTCGTAACTATTATAGCTTGACGGGTGAGGGTGATTGTATTGACTACCTCCCCTGACACGCCTGTCATCCATGGATCTCCCAGTACCTGTACCTTGATTGCGATGTGTTTCCTTACCATATGTATCCTGATGTGTATCGGAGTGCGGTGGTTTTGCACTATCGGTGTCAAAGGAACGTACACGATCGGTGTTCTGGTTACGTACCCGGCCTTCTATACCTTTCGGCCGGGTACAAATTGGTCCCTATGTGTCGTAGTGGAGCACTGCCTCCGAAAATCACTCGGGCATAGTTTTCTATACTTTTTTGTAGGTTTCCAATTATTTTATGCGTATACATGCATTTACATATTATTTTTGTCCAAAACAAGCATAACTACCATTCTTAATATCTACCGTACCGCTCACAAGACGTCAAATTCACAATTTGTGGACTTGCCGTATAAATTCTCTTCAGAAAGACCTTCATATGTATTATGTAAAAAAATAATGCCTCGATGAGAATTCGATATTTTATGTGGTTCAGTTTTATTGCCTAGTAGGTAAGCGATATCAAACAAGTACGATAAAAATGCAAACAAACGTTTTTATATAATGGTTTGCATAATCATTACTTTGCTCCATTAGCAGTAATAGGCACCAATTGTAGCTCTAAAGACGACACCATTTTCTGTCAAAAAGTCTTTTGAGCTACAATATTGCAGCTATCAACCACAGTGTACGTACCGTTATACGGCTCTTCTGATGTACATCTGTTCTGTCCAGGGGTGTAGATATCGTTAGTGATCGGAACCCCTGGATCACCGATATCGGAATAAGAATTAATTTCTAATAGAATCCGCATTGAATCCGTTATCGGAAATTTATAGTAAAAAAATCTTCGATATCGGAAATTGTAATTCTGACACAAGGATCTATAAGTGAGATTTTTTTTTATCATGCTGCAGAAATTCTAATCCTGAATAAGTGATATCATATTTTAAAAAAAATAAGTAGGAAATTTTAGAATTTCTTATATAAGAAATTATCAACTAATTCCAATATCGAAATTAGAATTTCCGATATAAATTCTGAATAAACAGTAACTGAAGAAGATGGACCTCGCGATCGGAGGGATCAACCCTAAAAATGTCGAAAAAAAATCATTTGGCTGAGATATATCTTCAATTTTCCATACAATAATAGAATGACAAAATCACGCGTACATTTGAATAAAACGTGTGAAAACGGGGAAACCGGTAGTGTGAAAGCAATAGGTCTACATGTACAGTGTAGATAAATATATGGCTATAACGTTAGAGCTAAGCGTCTAATGGATAATGTCGTGTCTTTGTTTTATTTTTCGTAATAATGGCGTGTTTGTATCCTATATTTGTGTTCATAATATTACGCATTCTAATATTTTATCGATTCCATGTGATGTGAACTTGTTGCAGGTGCTTGTTTGTGCTGCCATCTATTAACAGATCACATGTGTTTGAGCGGCGATTTTGATTGGTCAGGAAAGGGATGGACCCCCTGCGATGCCAAAATCATAACAAGCTTGTCGTTTTCTGCCATTATGGCTAACCCGAGGAAGTTCAGTGAAAAGATAGCATTACATAATCAAAAACAAGCAGAGGAAACTGCCGCGTTTGAGGCAATTATTCGAGATGTCTCAGCTGCAACCAGGGTAAGTTTAATCGGCAGAATCGCCGTGAACCGTCGTATTTGGCGTGTAGCAGACCGAGGTTTGAGGATAATATGTGAGAATTTGGTGACATACATATCGTTTGTTACAGGGATCGCCTAGCTATTCAACTCCAAATCAACATCTACAGCTCCAGCAGAATATGATGGGACAGTACCGGGCTGGGTCATTACCAAATGTCAACCAGATGGCTGGTAATTCGGCTGTAGATCTGCAGGTAAGTCGACTACCTACTACGTAGACTCGCTCTCGGATATAAACATGGCGTCGTGCATCGTTAATATATATACCTGTTATTATTGTTATGTAGTTAATTTAAATATATGGATGAGTCTCTGGTGTCGTAATGACAAAAGTAAATGTTTGTTTTATCAGACGACCCTCCAGCACTTCGATGATATGCGAGGAGGACCAATACACAACCGTGGAATAGATAGACTACACAACCGGGACAGGGGGAGACAACTCGGCCCACACAGACGTGCTTTCCCAATGGACAAGCAAAGGGTAAATAAACAGTTTTAAAACACAAATACTTATTGAATTATTCTTGTTTAGTCAAATGAATAACCTGTTAATCATATGCCCCATCGACCCAATACTACAATTATCTACAATGTTTCTGAAACGATGTCAGCTCCCCCCATAAACAGCTGCTAACATCTCCACTGACCTAGCTATCAGGAAGGGGGATCTACAAATCTAGAATACAATGTTCACATTGGTACATCTATTCAAACAGACTTAATTCCATGAGCAAAGAGACCAGCATCACATGTTTACTGTCACCATCATGTATGTATGAACAAAATAAACCCCAAACATTTGTATTATTTCTTCACAAATGATTATACACCCCTTCCCTGCAACAAAGTTCATCTAATGGAGATCCTATGCATCGTTAAACTAAGGTCAAAAAAAGGGGATATCTCATTGGCTGGTCAATATTTATTTATTTGGGGATTTAGGCATTTGGGACTGCTGTGCACTTGGGATAATTTAAAAAATAATTATTTGATTAGGTTATAATCACAAAAAGTATGGTGTTCACCCAGTATACATTAAGTAAATTCAAACTAATTTTTGCAATACTAGATTATGTAGGTCAATGTCTATGGATCAATAGCAACCATGTTTTCCTCGTGGTGGACGAAAATGGACTATAATACATGGATATCATATGTTTATATCTATAAGTTATTGTTACAAAGTTTAAATCACACTTTTTCAAATTAAAAAAAAAACCCACAAGAGTGATCAGAATGACGTACCATTTGTCACAATAAAATGTAAGCAAAATTCCATCTTTTTTTTTTTATAGATATACAGAGTTGTACGTTTGAGTGTTCCGGTGTATCTTTGTGTGACGTTATCACCATCTTTTCTGAAATCTATAATCTTGAAATAGTGAAGATATGTGTATTTTTTATTGGGACAAGTTACTTCCTGCTCCCATCCTTTTTCAGAGTTATTCCCGTTTTTCAAAAATTACAATCGGCAGGCTCAAACAACAGAATTTCACCAGCAGTTACGTTCCTACATGTTACTATCAAATTCTTTCTAATAATTGAAAAGATAGTGACTTTGTTTTTTGGTTTATTTACAGACTGATTGCTCTCCCTATGGATCTGCATTCCTAAGCCCTCCTCCAGATACGAGTTGGCGCAGGTAAAAATTTGGCTACATATATATATATTAGAATTATTTATTATAATACAGGTTTATGACCAGGCTACTGGTGAGATTGGTGAGATACTGGGTTACGACCAGGCTACTGGTGAGATACAGGGTTACCACCAGGTTACTGGTGAGATACAGGGTTACCACCAGGTTACTGGTGAGATACAGGGTTACCACCAGGTTACTGGTGAGATACAGGGTTATGACCAGGTTACAGGGTTATGACCAGGTTACTGGTGAGATACAGGATTACCACCAGGTTACTTGTGATATACCGGGTTACAACCAGATTACTGGTGAGATACCATCTTATGACCAGGTCACTTGTGAGGAACGGTTATGACCAGGTTACTGGTGAGATACAGGGTTATGACCAGGTTACTGGTGAGATACAGGGTTATGACCAGATTACTGGTGAGATACCATCTTATGACCAGGTCACTGGTGAGGAACAGGGTTATGACCAGGTTACTGGTGAGATACAGGGTTACGACCAGGTTACTGGTGAGATACAGGGTTACCACCAGGTTACTGGTGAGATACAGGGTTACAACCAGGTCTACAATGCAGGCCTATTCTCATGCCTTGCATGATGTGCTATACAAATGAAAAAGAATGGGTGAATGTGAAAATCAATGAAAACTCCTAACATTAAATGGTTTATACTTTTCTTGACAAAACATTGGACTGTGTATTTAAGTTTACTTTCCTCAAATGTTGGATGACTTAGAATTTTACCATGGTCTTGAGACAAAGCGGGAACAAAGTATAAATGGTAACTTTGAGAAGATAAAAGTGAGAAAGAAACAGAATTGAATTATGTAAATTTAGTTTGGATATTTTAATATTTTGGCGTTTGCACGAAAGCGCCAAAATTTTACAAACCAAAATTTGACTACATATACGGTACGTATTTAGTTCTTTGTATATAACGATTGATGCTGTTTATTGCTTATGTGAATAGAGACTCGGGTAAATTATATATAATTATTTCATCACATTACGTGAACATACATTTAACATCAGCTTACTGGAAGGAACTACCGTGTTGGACTCGCTCTTTTATACATATACATTTAACATGACTTCTGTGAACTGAAAAAAACCCAAGTTGTTACCTGAGCGTGTCTTTCTTTTGTGCAAACATGTGCATGATACATATGTAATAAGTAATCACTTCTATTTAAGACAAATATTTCAAAGGGTTGTCTTTGTTATCAATATGGGTTCAAAACTCATCACATCAGTTTTTCAATGTTGCCGAATCTATAGACAAAAGGCCTATAGAGCTGCTGCATTATGCAATACAAGTAACTCTTCCTAATTTTGACCTTTTGATTAATGGTCAATCCCACCTCAGTAAATCCTGTCGCTGTTACCATACCCCACGTTGAATGTTCAAGATGATGCCTACATGTTGTTTTTAATTAATTTCAGTTTTATTTTCAGCTCTCTTCTCTCTTTTTTTTATTGCATTGCTACTTATTTTTTAGTTTCCAATTGTTTTATCTGTTTTTCATTGTACCTAAGCTATTTTGTTTTTTATTTAGTTTTGTTACTTTTTGTCCCAGGGCTCACTCTTTTCATGGAAATAAGGCTTACTGTTTACAAATATCTAGCCTGGCTAGATGTTTACAAACAATCGAGGCAAACTCTTTACAAATAATCTAGGCAGACTCTGTTTACAAACAATCTAGGCAGGCTCAGTTTACAAACAATCGAGGCAGACTCTGTTTACAAACAATCTAGGCAGGCTCAGTTTACAAACAATCGAGGCAAACTCAGTTTACAAACAATCTAGGCAGGCTCAGTTTACAAACAATCTAGGTAGGCTCTGTTTACAAACAATCTAGGTAGACCCAGTTTACAAACAATCTAGACAGACTCTGTTTACAATCTAGACAGACTCTGTTTACAAACAATCTAGGCAGGCTCAGTTTACAAACAATCTAGGTAGGCTCTGTTTACAAACAATCTAGGCAAATTCAGTTTACAAACAATCGAGGTAGACCCAGTTTACAAACAATCTAGGCAGGCTCAGTTTACAAACAATCTAGGCAGGCTCAGTTTACAAACAAACTGGGTAGACCAAGTTTACAAACAATCTAGGCAGGCTCAGTTTACAAACAATCTGGGTAGACCCAGTTTACAAACAATCTCTGTAGGCTCTGTTTACAAACAATCTAGGTAGACCCAGTTTACAAACAATCTAGGCAGGCTCTGTTTACAAACAATCTAGGTAGACCCAGTTTACAAACAATTGAAGCAGGCTCTGTTTACAAACAATTGAAGCAGGCTCTGTTTACAAATGATATATAGCTAGGTATATGTTCACTGTGTTTACATTTCTACGATTCACATGTTAGCAAAATATTTTGCGGTAAAACGACTCGATGCCCCTCCTTTTAGTAATTTTTTTTTTCAAATTGATTGTCTATAAACCATTCTTGTTACTGCTGCAGTACTTCTCAAATTTCATTCATACCTTTCCTTTGGACCCTAGCTAGTTGTACATAACGTATATTGTGCGTGACTTATTGTTCAACAAAATGTCCGACTGGCAGACATGTTTGATTTTAACATTTCAAGGTTTTTATCACAATTTCTCAAAACATATTGAAGGGATCTCTTTGAAATTTCATATGTAGGTTTCTCTTAGACTCTAAAGTTCTTCGTTTTGCATTTTGTGAATGATTACTAAATAACAAGGTTTTGTGAATGATTAGTAAATAACAAGGAATACAGAAAGTACTGATGATGTCTTCCTTAAAATAAACTTGTACGGTCTACTTTTCTACGTTGGTTCTGCATTATCCATTTATTTAATAGGAACAAATCCAAACAGAATGTGATGGACATTGGGAAAATGAAGTTGAATTTGAAGTTAAAAACATTGAGCATTGATATTGGTTGTGGACAGTGTTTGCCTCCGTTATCAAAGTTTGCTTCCATTCCATGTTAACAGTGTGAGCCCTTGCACGTTTATCCACAATCACATGGTATACATTTGATAGCGTGTACCCGTTTCAGGTTATTTCGTCATCTTAATGGTCCTAACCTATCTCGGTGAGTTTTTCTTTCTCCATTACTGCATTATCTGCTGCTGTGACAAACCCCGTCCAATGTATTGCTTGTTATCATCAGCCAAAATGGGCTCATGCTCCGGGTGTGCGAGCTCTATCTAGTTGGGTGATCTGCATATCTCTGACCACAGTTGTGCATGTCTTCCTCCAACTAGTACCAGTATAGGCTGGTACTAGGCTTGCATCACTTGCTTGTCTATGTCAACAAACCTATGTTATGTAATTATATCATTTAGAAAAAACCTTCAGTTGTATGTTTTATCTATCTCAAGTAGGTCCAATTTCACGGTTACTTGTTAAATTTTACCTTCAAATCACCTTCGTTCCCTTTGACAGGGTGCAATATGCAAAACTCTTTTGAAAAATCTCGCTAGGTATTAAATTATTAAATTTCATGAATTTAGGGAATCTATAAATTAAGAGAAATTAAAATCCTCATGAATATATATACAGAATTAATAATTCAAGATTTAAATATATTACATGCCATCTTTCACACCTGACATTTCAAGAGTTTGTGATTCTGATACTTACATGCCATGGCCAGTTCACCCTAGTCGCATATAAGAAGAATTGTTATCTGTAGCCTGCTCAGTGTTCTGTATTCTGTGATTTCCTGTCTGAGCCTGTCTTTAGATCTGCTAAATGCTGATGTGATTTTATGTGTAATTAATTAAAGATCTCTTGATATGTATACCTAATCTGTAAAGCAGACATGACATTCTATCACAATTCTGTCTCGTATTCATGGGAATGAAACTTCCATATATAGTGCTATTTTACAAGTCCTTGTTAATGTTACCTCATCATATATTCTGCATCGTGGTCTGTTAATCTTAAAAACTTAAATGAAGAATGGTTATTGAAAGATTATATGTTGATAATACAGCATACATGCAATATGTATATATATATAGGACAATGAACCATGGCATTAGACGATACAAGCATGCACCTGTAACCATATCGGTTTTCATTTCATTTTATCTACAAGATGTTATATGTATAGAATAACAAGCAAGCCTATATACTGTAAATTATTTTTACAACAAAGAAACTGAAAAGGAATATGGAAATTTTAGATACCAAAACAACATGGTTAAAGTGTAAATTTCCGTTGATAGTTCTACCTGCTGGTTGTTGTTATGTCAGAAAATTCACATCAAAATATGACATTGCAATCACCGGAACGTGGGACTACCCGACGGTAAATTGTACTTCACCCATGTTGATATCTCGAAATAGACATATTGAAATAGGAAGATGCCAGTACTGTTAATCAGAGATATGCAAAGGTGACCCGTGACTAGCTAGATTGTTGGTAAGCACCCTGATTGGCTGACTCGTGTCTGAAAGCATGATTGTAGACTGGGTGATGTGTTTGTAGAAGTTGACATATTATTGAATACTAACTCTACATCTCAAGGAAGGGGCAACATCTCAACACAAGTCACCAGGCCAGAATTGTGTGTCATCAACAGAGAAATTAATGTTACATTACATTGATCAGAGTTGAATATCAAAAAGGAGGAGAGTAAGGGGATTCGCAAATACTTAACAGAGAATAGAAAATGTATGGAGAGGGTATGGTAACGGTTATTAGTCATAAGTTCTGCATGAATTCAATTTAATGTGACCAAATTTGGCCAGAGACATCCTTGGGGGAAGGGAAGCATTTAAATAGTTAAATTATTACTAATCATAGAGTTCTGTATAGAATGTATGAAATGTAACCAAATTTGGTCTGAAAAAATCCTTTGGAGAAAGGAAACAGAGTTTGTATACGTCTTGGCTCTGACCCCCATGGGGCAGGGCCCAATATATGTAATAAAACCAGCGGTAAATCCTTTAAATCGCTACTTGTCCTGTGGTCTGGACAAAACATAACCAAAGTTGGTCAGAAACATTCTTGGGGAAGAAAATACCAGGTAAAAGTTTGTATAAATCTTGGCTTAGCCTCACCTGGGACTGGAGGGGCGGGCCCAATTTTGGGACTGTGGTGGCCGAGTGATTAAGATGTCCCAATGGCGACATATTACCACAAGCCCTTCATCTTCACATGTGTGTCGTGTATGTGTAGTGGACTACATTTGTCAAGCTACATGTGTGTTGTTTGTGTGGAGTGGATAGGGGTGACTATTGCCTACAAATTTAGTTATTGCAATACTATTGCTATCAGGTAAAAAGTTCACACTATTGCGATAGTTTAACTATTGCAGACTACAATTGCAATAGTATTGTGATAGTATTGCATTCTAAATTATATGAAAATCCAGTCGATGAACTGGCCGCCATGACGTACATCTACTGCAGTATTGGTTTAGAGTTACTTCCCTTTACCTGCTAGCGTCAGTACCAACTTAACTCAATGAAGATCGTGATTGAGAACAATATCGGTGATTGCGTTTTGATTTAATAGCATGTGAAGTTACATTTAATCTTGACTGTTAGTCTGTTGATCAATCCTATGTGAGTATGATTAAGTCCAAGTTACAGAAAAATATCTAACAATTGAAACTGTAGGTGATTGTTATCCACTTTTTGAAATTGCCATCAGTTGATCGAGTTGAGAGGCATACAATCACAATATATTGATAGTCCGATGTATTGTTACACCCCTAGTAGTGGACAACTTTTATCGGTCTACATGTGTGTTGTGTGTGTAGTGGACTACATTTGTCGGCCTACATGTGTGTCATGTGTGTAGTATCCTACATTTGTCGGCCTACATGTGTGTCGTGTGTGTAGTGGACTACATTTGTCGGCCTACATGTGTGTGTAGTGGACTACATTTGTCGGCCTACATGTGTGTGTAGTGGACTACATTTGTCGGCCTACATGTGTGTAGTATCCTACATTTGTCGGCCTTCATGTGTGTCGTGTGTGTAGTGGACTACATTTGTCGGCCTACGTGTGTGTCGTGTGTGTAGTGGACTACATTTGTCGGCCTACATGTGTGTCGTGTGTGTAGTGGACTACATTTGTCGGCCTACATGTGTGTCGTGTGTGTAGTGGACTACATTTGTCGGCCTACATGTGTGTTGTGTGTGTAGTGGACTACACATTTGTCGGCCTATATGTGTGTTGTGTGTGTGTAGTGGACTACATTTGTCGGCCTACATGTGTGTTGTGTGTGTGTAGTGGACTCCATTTGTCGGCCAACATGTGTGTTGTGTGTGTGTATGTAATGGACTACATTTGTTAGGCTACATGTGTGTTGTGTGTGTGTAGTGGACTACATTTGTCGGCCAACATGTGTCAATAGTGTGTATGTACCTAATTTGTCATGCTACATGTGTGTTTTGTGTGTGTATTGTGTGATCTATACTGGTTTGCTCTCTGGTGACGTCTAGGCATACACATGTGCTAATAAATATAACCTGTACTATATGTGCAGGTGTGAATGTTATCCATTGTAGAGTTATTTTACAGGTAATATCTAAAAAGAGGTGCAAGTACATTTGACAGGTTAACCTACCTTCATACAGGTACATTTGACAGGTTAACATACATACAGGTACGTTTGACAGGTTAACATACAAACAGGTACATTTGACAGGTTAACATACAAACAGGTACATTTGACAGGTTAATCTTCATACAGGTACATTTGACAGGTTAACCTTCATACAGGTACATTTTAAGTTCTGAAATGAATATTCACATGATCATTAAGGTGAATAAAATGTCCATAAATATTAATGTAATAAATTATACAAATTTGTATTTTAGCTATGTGACTGTCCATATTCAGATGTAAGATAGAACAGCTACACTAAATGTCATATGCATGTAGTTCAAGTTGAATGTACACAAATGTAAAAAGATGAAGGTTTAACTTTTATGTCATGTAATCTGTTGTAAGTAGAAATGACAGGTAAATGGTAAGACAGACAGAAACTACAGGTAAATGGTAAGACATACAGAAACTACAGGTAAATGGTAAGACATACAGAAACTACAGGTAAATGGTAAGACATACAGAAACTACAGGTAAATGGTAAGACATACAGAAACTACAGGTAAATGGTAGGTCAAACAGAAACTACAGGTAAATGGTAGGACACACAGAAACTACAGGTAAATGATAGGACATACAGAAACTACAGGTTAATGGTAGGACACACAGAAACTACAGGTAAATGAAAGGACACACAGAAATTACAGGTAAATGGTAGGACACACAGAAACTACAGGTAAATGGTAGGTCAAACAGAAACTACAGGTAAATGGTAGGACACACAGAAACTACATGTAAATGATAGGACATACAGAAACTACAGGTTAATGGTAGGACACACAGAAACTACAGGTAAATGAAAGGACACACAGAAATTACAGGTAAATGGTAGGACACACAGAAACTACAGGTAAATGGTAGGACATACAAAACTACAGACATACAAAACTACAGGTAAACGGTAGGACATACAGAAATTACAGGTAAACGGTAGGACACACAGAAACTACAGGTAAATGATAGGACATTCAGAAACTCTAGGTAAATGGTAGGACATACAGAAACTACAGGTAAATGGTAAGACATACAGAAACTACAGGTAAATGGTAGGACACACAGAAATTAAAGGTAAATGGTGGGATATACAGAAACTACAGGTAAATGGTGGGATACACAGAAACTACAGGTAAATATTTGATAGGACATACAGAAACTACAGGTAAATTGTAGGACACACAGAAACTACAGGTAAATGGTAGGACATACAGAAACTACAGGTAAATATTTGATAGGACATACAGAAACTACAGGTAAATTGTAGGACACACAGAAACTACAGGTAAATGGTAGGACATACAGAAACTACAGGTAAATGGCAGGACACACAGAAACTACAGGTAAATGATAGGACACACAGAAACTACAGGTAAATGGTAGGACATACAGAAACTACAGGTAAATATTTGATAGGACATACAGAAACTACAGGTAAATATTTGATAGGACATACAGAAACTACAGGTAAATATTTGATAGGACATACAGAAACTACAGGTAAATATTTGATAGGACATACAGAAACTACAGGTAAATATTTGATAGGACATACAGAAACTTCAGGTAAATGGTAGGACATAAAGAAACTACAGGTAAATGGTAAGACATACAGAAACTACAGGTAAATGGTAAGACATACTGAAACTACAGGTAAATATTTGATAGGACATACAGAAACTACAGGTAAATGGTGGAACACACAGACACTAAATACAGATGGAATCACCCATCATTTACTAATTCGGTACCTAGGCAGGAAATGGTGAAGGATAAATGTATTGAATGATGTGTTTGATGGAAAGCATTGTGACTAGTTGTCCATGACAAATCCAGCATGCTTATGTACTGTGGGGTAATGGTGTTGATGTTTGTGGGGCCGGGATATGTGGCTATTATATGGCTTTTAGACATGCATCATATGGAAGAATGTGTCTCAGGTTTTCACTAAACTGCATGGGTTGCTGATGTGATGAGATTGAATCAACTAATGATATATTATAATTATCTTTTGTTTTAGGTACATTTGATTTATACATTATAAAATAATACAAAAACAATACACATAGCCGTCATCTTGAAAACACATTTTGAACTTCTTCTTAAGTTCTGGTACGATTTGCCTGAAACTTGACATGGTTTCAATCAAATGTTGTTATTTTCCAGTTCAATCCGAAATCCAAGATGGCGACTACAGCTGCCATCTTGAAAATATTTTAAACTTCTCAATTTCTCTGGCGATTTGGCAGAAATTTGCCTGAAATTATCTTGACATGGTTTGATAAAGTGTTGCTAAATTTTGGATTTGAATGATCCAAAAACGAAGATGGCCACCATGACACCATATCTAATTAATTTCCTATGTGACTGTTGCTAAGGTTGTCAGATGACCGTTAACAGCTTTGGGCCTCTTGTTTTGCAATTAAACTTATTTGACTACTTAAAAGAGCCAAATTTTTAGCCCACCATCATCAGATAGTGGGCTATTCAAATTGTCTTTTGTTTGTTGTCTGTCATTAACAATACCTGTTACCGCTATTTCTTAGAGAGTACTGAAGAGATCTGTTTATGTCTCAAATTTTATACATATTTTCTACATGGGCCCTAGTTGTGCATATAATTGCATTTTGAAACCAATCCATTTACAAGATGGCTGACAGGTAGCCTTAGTTGAATTTTAAAAGTAGATAATTCGAAAAGATCCCTTTTTCCATTGTCAGACATGGATCATTCTTTTGTGGGGGCCAAAACCAAGCTTAGTGACCTGTCTATATATCCCTCTGGGATCTCTTGTTGTGTACTCTGCATTATTTTTTGATACGAACACTGAAAATGACGAGTCTCCAACCAGAAACATAAGAGTTGCCAACTCAGGAGTGTTGGGATGAAGGCTAGAATTACATCTCGATAGAAGTAGAGAAGATTATTTCTGTCATCAGAATGACTGATTGAAGTTTGATTAGGTATGGGCTAGCTTTATAGAAATACACAGATGGATCAGAAGGTGGCAGAAAAAGGAGTGAAAATGATGCAGATTTGTATAAAATTGGTTGTTATCTAGTAAAGGAATCCAGATTCATAAAACATTACTTCATTATATGCAATTAAAGTTTATTCTTACACTAGAGGTTAAAATGTAACCAGCAGAATATCTCCTGTGGTTAATGTGGTTATATTTGATGCTGCTAATATTGACAGTCGCCGGGGAAGATGTATTGGGTGAGGAACTGTAAGATCATTCCGCGGTTGTCTCGTGAAGTCGATTGGTGCTGTGCAATTTTGTCAGTGTCCTATATGCCGGAACGAGCATGCTGTTAATAATTGACGACTCTTTGGGCTTATGTTCTAAATAAAATCCAGTGGGGAGGCTAGCTATACAGTCCTGATGGCTGTTTGGAGGGAGGCAATCACAAGAGCCAGATTGATTATTGGGGGGTGGGAGGTAATTTGATTCACACAGCAGCCATGTCTAAATAAAGAAACATCAATACCTGGTGTTACAAGGTGGTGCCGAAAACTTCAAAGCTATATTCTATAGGAACCTGCAGTACGACAGTGCTGACTCAGTGGTAACATGTCCAGCAGCAGAAAACAGCACACAATTTTAAAAACATGCGTCAAAATATAACGGCAGAGTGTCCCTGTTGGCACTAAGAACTTGGAATATGTCCTAATAAGGAAGGCTACAATATAAACAATATATATAAAAATAAATAAATATGTAACAGAATAGATACAATATATATCATAGTAGAGAATAGATACAATACACTGTATACATCAGTGTAGATGCAGTCACATGAGACATAGAAACTTGGTGCTCATATTGATTTTAACCTTTTGTAACACAAATATCTCCTCAACAAATTGTAAAATTCGAACATGATCTTCCAATGTAATGTAAGCTTATACGAGGATGAATTTACTTGAAATGGAGCTATTGTTAACCTTGGTTATTTTTTTTTTGTCTCCTGCTTATTGAACATACAAACTTAATGCACATCTGCTTAATTGGTATATTGGGATTGATATAATGGTATTGTCTTCAGTAATGCTTAATTAAGGCAGAAATTACCAGATTAAGGTTTTGGTGCAAGTGTTGAAATACTTCTGTCCATAATTAAAGTGACTGGATTTCTACATTCATATGGTAATATAAGTGTTGTGATGGATAGGAAGAACAATTCAGGTTAAAGTTTTAGCAGGATGCTGTTACAGTCAAACATGCCCGACCCCCCTCCCTCCCACTCAGCCATTTCTTGTCTTATCTTCCTCCCTAGGATATTTACTATATAAATGACCTGTATTAAATGACCACCTGCGTAATTAATGCAACAAAGGGCCATAAATAATCATACCATAACTTTATCATAAGTATAAATAAACCCTCTCTTAAGCAACCACTCTGCAACTGAAACCAAAAGTTGTGGAATGAAATCTCATGGGATTCTCAGGGACTTTGATATGAGGATAGTCAAGTCAATCAGACACTTGACACAATGCCTTGTGTCAGGCGTAGTCAATAAGAGTTTGTCATTGCATTGGCTGTATTGAGCATATGCATGTTGATTAGGCTGTTTAATGACTGTATGTCTGATGCTTATAGTATCAGTATTGTATCCTATATTATCTGAAATTTACGTGTATTACCGGTAACTAAACACAGCAGCACGTGTCTGTAAAAAGATTGAATACCACAAAGACTATATACCAAAACAACATCTTGTATCTGTAAAAGTAGAGAATACCACAACGATTGTTTTCAGCTCACCTGGCTTACAGTTATATCATGATGCATCATCCGTCCGAAAAACATTTCTTTTAAATTGCTACTAGTTATGGAGTTCTGCGTGGATGGTAACCAAATTTGGACTGAAACATCTTTGGGGGAAGTTTGTATAATTCCCTCTCACTGGGTCAGGAAGGGCAAGGCCCAATAGGTTAAAACAGTTGTAAATCATTTAAATCCTTTAGGGTAAGTGGAACAGAGACAGGAGGGATGGGGTCCAGCAGATAATTGGAAGTAATTCTTTGCAGAAATAATTTACCAAACCTATATTAAAAACATTTGCACAACAAACCTGGTGAGCGATACAGGCCCTTTTGGGCTTTTGTTCCTTTAAACAACTTCTTCTTACAGCTTAGAAGCAGAGTGACAACTTATTGTCAATAATTAGAAGGGCTAGAGACTAGATATTGATAAGTGCTAACCTTATTTAATTACGTTGCAGAACAAACTCGGATTCTGCCCTGCATACCAGTGCCATGGCTCCTATCAGTGACCTGGGTGACCACATGCATGGTGCTACAACGCCTCCAGTAAACCGACGACGTAAGTATTCATTACAACGTTAAACCTACTATATGTCTATTTATGGTTTAGCCTATTATATAATATCTATCCATTGTTAGGCCTACTATATAATGTCTATCTATGGTTAAGCCTATTATATAATATCTATCCATTGTTAGGCCTACTATATAATATCTATTTATGGTTTAGCCTATTATATAATATCTATCCATTGTTAGGCCTACTATATAATGTCTATTTATGGTTAAGCCTATTATATAATATCTATCCATTGTTAGGCCTACTATATAATGTCTATTTATGGTTTAGCCTATTATATAATATCTATTTATGGTTAAGCCTACTATATAATATCTATTTATGGTTTAGCCTATTATATAATATCTATCCATTGTTAGGCCTACTATATAATATCTATTTATGGTTAAGCCTATTATATAATATCTATCCATTGTTAGGCCTACTAATATATTATGTCTATTTATGGTTTAGCCTACTATATAAGATCTATTTATGGTTTAGCCTATTATATAATATCTATCCATTGTTAGGCCTACTATATAATATCTATTTATGGTTTAGCCTATTATATAATATCTATTTATGGTTTAGCCTACTATATAATATCTATTTATGGTTTAGCCTATTATATAATATCTATCCATTGTTAGGCCTACTATATAATGTCTATTTATGGTTAAGCCTATTATATAATATCTATTTATGGTTAAGCCTATTATATAATATCTATTTATGGTTAAGCCTATTATATAATATCTATTTATGGTTAAGCCTACTATATAATGTCTATTTATGGTTAAGCTTATTATATAATATCTATTTATGGTTCAACCTACTATATAACATCTATCTATGGTTAATTAGAAACCTAATGTTGCTTTCATTACATTTATTTTGAGTAGTCATGGAGGTTGCTGGGGAAAATGCAATGCAAGGGGGAGGACTAATGAAAGACTTTTGGGATCCAAAAAAGGTGAGTTAACATTGATTAGTAAGTCTTCACATCAAATCCATTGCCAACCTGCTATCCTGACAGGTTCACTTTACATTTGTAATCGTCTCACTAGGTATGATGGTACTGGCCCAGTATATATGAGGGTACTGTTCCATCAGACCAAAGTTGATATGTTGATATGCTTAATTACCGGTAGCTGCATCATGTAATGAGATCCTTTCAAACTTTTACAGCTTGCACAGTCACGGCCCAAGTCTTGTGAGGTACCCAATATAAAGTAAGTGATTTTTGTTTTGAAGTAGATATTGATTCTTTGGCTTTCATCCTCTGTTCTCTCGATTACAGGAACTTTAAGAAAATCTGAAGAAATTAGAAATATAACTAATTAAAATCAATAAATCGGTCGAGTGTTAAAAATTGACACAATTTATTATCTGATATATATCTTTTAGATTCCTAAATATTAACATATTATCCTTTTCTAAAATAAATTTTACGTGTATTTTTGCGGGTATATTGTATTTTTCCATAAGAATTCACAAAACATGCAGTTGTTTGAATAAGAAATTTGAGATGGCCCTACTTCGTTCCTAATCAGATTGCTCCTTATAGACGTAGAAGCTGAGGGCTATTTTTTGGTACATCAGAAGATGCCCAATGCAGGCTATATGCTGTTGCTTGTTATCAGTGGAAACTATTACCAAATTTATTTTAAATACACAGAAAATAGCAGGTGACTAGTTGCGATAGTTTCTTCGCTAGAAAAAATAGGATCAGGAATCTTACCGGGATTCTGGTCAATCCCGGTCATATCCCGACGAGATCCTGGTCTTTTTCTGCCAGGTTATGATCGGGATCCCGTTGGGATATTACTGGAATCCTGCCTGGATCCCGGGAACATATCCCTGTGGAATCCCGTAAATTTAAGAAATGAGATAATTATAGTTTAACCAATTGTTTTTGTTGACAGTATCTATCCTTCAACGGAGCAGGAAAACCAGGGAAGTGGTATTCATGTTCCTATCACAAACAACACTGGATCACTGCCTGACCTAACGGTACTGCACTTCCCTCCTCCCCTGGCCACCCCTCTGGACGCTGAGGACCAGTCGTACCAAGGTGGCCCACCAGGTTCTGCTCCTGCTAATCTCTCCCCCACCAGTGCACACAGGCTGGGCGGTATGGGACCCCCTAGCCCCCAGGCCCAGAGTCCTGTACAGAGGCGCCGGCTGCAGCACGGCGGCCCAAGCCCTCTTGTACTCAGTGGGTCACCAACGCAACAGATCAGGATGTCTCACTCTACACCAGATAGTGTAAGTCATAGAAACATTACAACGTTGTTAGGATTGATACATTACACTGTAATGAAGAGTATATACAGTAAACTCCCCTTTTCAGCAAGTCAGTTGGACCAGAATTAGAATTAGAAATCAAACTTCATGAAATCCCAACTAGAGATTTTGTTTGGATGAATACAGCATGAGTGTGTCATTTAAGTTCCTACTCTGCACCATGTGTAACTGTAACTGTTGTTCTTCATCATTTTCTTAAACTTCTGGGATCTCTTTGTTTTGAAGTAATCTGAAATTAAAACTAGCTGCAGGTTGGTACATAAAAGGGTCAAAATTTAAAACTTTCTGAGGGCTACGAATACCAGTCATATTTTAAACTAAGATGATCATAGCACTGGGCTCTACAGAGGTCAAAATGTAAAAATTGTCAGATTTCAATGAAAATTGACTGCAGCTTATCAGGTCAATTCAGCAGAGGACGGTGAATTTTCTGATAGATTTTAGTTCTCTAGTGAAATTTTGAATATCATTACATTTGGGTCATTATTTTGATACAAAATGCAAAGTTCTGAATGGCAGTATGAGACTGATGGGTAGGGTTCAGGACTCTCTTTTGGTGTAATCTATATTTACAGCTCAATGAAACCAATATATTTCTAATAAATGAAAGGTTGTAGTCAGCAATTGCATATTACAGAGTTAGCTCCCTTGTGGGTAGGTATCGATTGTTTCGTCATTATTTTTTGAGCACAATTCACGTCGTTTTCTCCGAAACGTATGACGTTACGCTCGCAAACACATGAAGTCACAATCAATACCTACCCGCAAGTGCAGATAACTCTGTAATATGCAAATTCAGATTATGTGTATTTGAATGTCATTAAATGGTGGGTATGTGATATAACATAAGGTGTTCATCACTGCATGTCCTTTGATGTTCCCAACCTCCCAGTTTGTTGTGCTGTAGATGTTAATGTATATGTTGGTGTGTGTATTGTTCAGGTTCACTTACAGGATAAATGGAAGAAAAATCAAAACTTTCAGGACCAATCAAATACTCTCCTTCAATGTGGACAAAGTTAATCACATCCGATTGAACTTGGTCAAGTTGGTCTATGCGTTGGTCTTAACACACAGACAAAGATTGAAGAAGACATATTCTCTTCTGGTATTTTGGGAACTAAAAACTTAGAAATTTTAGTAGATACTTTGTGTTGCAGTAATCTAATTGTGCTTAATTAAACTTGATCAAGATAATCAGAAACAATTAGTAAACAATAGACACACACATGTGTCAAGGATAACATTTTACCTAGTGAACTTTTAGTTTGAAAATTTAAATATAAATTCAATGTTACAAAGATTACTATAATTACGGAACTGTACATACATGAAATTCATATCATGGAGAAATATTTGTCTTTCTCTTTCACCAAATAGCTCAGTACATACATGAAATTCATATCATGGAGAAATATTTGTCTTTCTCTTTCACCAAATAGCTCTAACCATTATATACGGAATTTGATAAGTGTGATAAATAATTATGCATAATTTTCATAATACTTTTAAGCACAATAAACCATTTAAGATGTTAAATGCTGTGTGCAGAGTACAGTTCATCAATACAGTACTGATATGGACTAAATTGTTGGGGTCGGAACCAATAACTGGACAAATCTGTCTCGTCTCTTATCATTTAGATTACATGTATATGGTTATTCTGCATAGTACCCTGTATAAAGATTGAATCCATTGACATTGACTGTCATTGACTATCCCTCTGTGTGAAATCTTTAATAATTCCAACTTGACAGCCTATTTAATCCTTAGATCTACATTATTCCAACTCTTACTGAAACACAGTAGATATAAAACCAAAAACTATTTTCCTGTTGAAGACATGTACATTGGTCTGGATTAAATTCTGATTGAATTGTGCTTGCAGTTTCTGCTTTTCATACTTTTGTTTTATATGAGTTTAAATCCAGTTATGTAGTTTTATTTTATGTTGTCCGGCCCCGATTTCTTGAAACTTAAGTGCAGTCCTGATGTAACTTATATGAAAATTTATGACTTAAGTCAGTTTTTGACTTAAGTTTGTTTCGAGAAATTGGGGCCAGGTGTGTATGGAACAGTAGTCATTTTATTATTGTTTTGGGTGCTCCTAAGTTCTACAGTGACTGTAGCTTTTGTTTGTGTCATCCTGTGTGTATGATCAGTAGATATTTTATTATTGTTTTGGGTGCTCCTAAGTTCTACAATGACTGTAGCTTTTGTTTGTGTTGTCCTGTGTGTATGGACCAGTAGACATTTTATTATTGTTTTGGGTGCTCCTAAGTTCTACAGTGACTGTAGCTTTTGTTTGTGTCGTCCTGTGTGTATGGACCAGTAGACATTTTATTATTGTTTTGTTTGTGTCGTCCTGTGTGTATGGACCAGTAGACATTTTATTATTGTTTTGCATCATTTCTGTTGTACATAGTTGTGTGTACTATTTTATATTTTTACAATGTTTAGGTTCCAAATCTTGACCCCAGTAAGCTTTCTTTGGACCCCCGGTTAAAACAGCAGTATTTGCTATACTTACACCAGCAACAACAGCAGAGACAGCGAGGGGGGCACACCCGCCCCCCGGCCCCTTCCAACAGTAATCTGCGACAGGTGCCTCAAGTTCATATCACTTCCGCATGTGACCAAAATAATTCTCAGGTAATTACTAACAAAATCTGTGCAGGTGGCCGCATGTGGCTATAGCAAGCAACTAACATACTACAAACAAACATGGCTATACAGTGATGCATGACTAGACCTATATAGTAAATAAGATATAAAGATGCAGTACTTCCAGTGATAAACCTGCTAACTTCATCTGATGCTCGACTAGTCCTGTAAAGTAGATGTAAAATATTATAGTCTGCCAGTGAAACCAGCCAAATTCCTTGTTGTACGGTCAAAAATTTGAAGGGATAGTTCATGAGCACTTTAGGTCGTTCATAAGACATCAGCAGAAATAGGTCAGAAACATTTTAGGTCAGTCATAAGACATCAACAGAAATAGGTCAGAAACATTTTAGGTCGTTCATAAGACATCAGCAGAAATAGGTCAGAAACATTTTAGGTCGTTCAAAAGACATCCGAAGAAATAGGTCAAGAACACTTTAGGTCATTCATAAGACATCATCAGAAATAGGTCAGGAACGCTTTAGATCGTTCAAAAGATAAGCAGAAATAGGTCAGAAACACTTTAGGCCGTTCATAGCACATCAACAGAAAGAAGTCAGAAACGTTTTTGGTCATTCATAAGACATCAGCAGAAAAAGGTCAGAAAGAAGTGCAAAATCCAAGATGGACAACAAAGTCGCCATATTAAAAAACATATCTATTTCTTATACTTGTTTCAAGGTTGCCAGATGACAGTTAAGGCTCTTAGGCCTCTTATTTCTAAGGACTTTAGCAATTCCTTGAGCATCCCTGTTCCATGTCATTTCTTCAAGTTTGATAAAACTTACAAACTTCAAAAACATTTTAAAAACCATTGCCTGATTTGAGTAAATGACTGTTACAACGAATCTACTAAATAGACTGCATGCATGTTGTTTCTTAATCTTTGAGTTGTGTACTATGTCTCCCCTTCCTCCTACTGTTGTTTTGTATCGTAGTTAATTTATACTATTCTATAATTGTACAACACCTCGTCATTATCTACAAAACGAAAGCTCAATATCGTCATTCTTAAAACTAAAGTGTATAGATCACCATTATTAGACGGTGGGCTATGCAAATCGCCGTTTGTCCGGGTCTGTCCTTCTGTCGGGTCATCCTTTCGTCTGTCCGTAAACAATTGTTGTTTGAGAAAGAATTCAGGGATATATCTCAAATTTTACGTATAGGTTACACACTTACCAACGTCCCGATTCTGTTGGGGAAAATCACAATTTCAGACTCCCTAACCTGTTACCGGATGATATTGTTAAAAATACAATAATATCCTGAATTTGATACACCTTCAATCAAAACAGCTGTCATTATACAAAAAATATCAACAATGCTGATTAGGACGGCTTGTTCTGATATACTCAGGTGGATCATTCGACAGACTCATTTGTCAAAGATAAAGTCTTTTCCTCCGTCCAAGCTTTTATATGGAAATTCGGATGTTTAATCAATTGACGGTCAATGACTTAAGAGTATTTAGGTCACCTGAGACAAAGTCTTAAGTGACCTATAATATTCTGATTGTCTTTTGTCTGTTGTGTTTCATTCATCATCTATTGAATTATTTATATTTTCGACTTCTCCAAAACTGCTGAATCAAATTCACAAAACTTCTAACTGTTACCTCTTCACCACTAATATACCAATAGTTTGCTGATCATGATTGCTAATTGAGGTGTATCATGTTCTTGTAATTGATTGGAGGAGGTTGTGAGAGGGGCAGAAAGAGGTAAAATTGACTACAATTTCAAAAATCTTCTTCTCAACTCGCAGATTTGGTAGAATCAAATACTCTTCATAACTATATATATAGAAGTTGGGCCTTAAGGCCTTTAACAGAAATTGTGAAAATCATGGCCCTAGGGTCTCAGAAATTTCCCTGGGGATGGGGTCAAATTTACTTCTGTAGTTCATATAAGGAAAACATAATTTTCAGCGTTATTTCCATAGAAAATCAGCCAAACTTGATTAGAATTATAGGTTGAGGCAGCATTTTAACATATCAGGGATGAAATTGTTCAGCCGATTGGCTGATTTCAGCCTTTTTGACTTTCAGAAAATAGGTTTCTGCTACATGTTATTCCATATAATTTTCCCCTAAAAAACAGTCTTTCAGTCTTTTCCAAAATTTCCCATTTTCATCTCTGACATATCTAAATGTGTTCTGGATTATCCCCAGGGGGCAAGGCCAAAATTAGTCAACAGGACTAAAATTTCAAAAATCTTCTGAATTCACAGACATGATGGAATCAATTACTCTTTAATCTTGATTGTTCAGACCCATGGGCCTCTAGCTCAAGAATTAGGTCTTATCCTACTTCAAAAAAGTAATCCTTGGAAGCATAGACAAAATTTAAAAAAAAAATTCTTGTTTAGATCCATCAGATGGACTCTTGTTTGAATTGTCTCCTTTCTTCATTTTAAAGATTTGTCACCATTTTGAGAACAAAGTTAATATCTCTTAGTTTAAATTGTTGTAGACAGAAAGTATTGGAACTATAATATTCTTATGAAGCAGATATTGCCCAAAATGTTAGCTTAGCTCTTTCTGTACCAGAATTTGACCACAGATGAGTGTTGACAGATGGTGGCCATATTGAATTTTGATATGTTTATTCAATATTTTCAAATGGAAAATGGAACAGAAAGGAAAAGCAAAGAAAATTTTACATTGAATGACATAGATCATTTTATGGTTGGCGCCAAGATCCCTCTGGGATCTCTTGTCTAAATATGAAGACAAGATGTAATCACGTTTCTTCTGTTTTAAATAAATACTGATGCTTATTGTGATCCTTTACAGGTTACGAAAGCTAAATTAAGTCATACTTCAATCGTTTGGTATTCTTTTTCATACAATTTAAAAAGAAAAAGTAAGCCATTTGGACATGGATTAAGCATTAGCATTGTCTTTCATGTACTGTCTTTAGTTTCCATTTTTATCATAATCACAGTAGAATATTCTTATATCATAGTATCAAATGGGCTTCAAAACAGCATGACTTCATACACTGTCCTCACAGTTTTGTTTGATTTACTATTATTATTACAGAGTTATCTGCCCTTGCGGGTAGGTATCGATTGATACGTCATGTGTTTAAGTGTGTAACGTCATACTTTTTGGAGAAAACGATGTGAGTTGCGCTCATAAAATAATGATGTAACAATCGATACCTACCCGCAAGGGAGCTTACTCTGTAATATGCAAAGACAGAATAGACATTGCCTTGTTTTATAGATACTGAGGACTACTAAAATTCCGTCTTCTTGTTTACAGCCATCATTAACACAGTACAGGAATAACGTATCCGAGTCTAATTGCCAGTCACCTACATCTCCTCTGTCGCAAACATCTCACTCTCCAGCTCAGTCGCCTGGCCTGCCACCAACATCCTGGAACAACTCGCCCTTCACCGACACTTACCAGCATCAACAGCAGCAGCAGACAAATGCTCTACAGCACCAGTTTGAACAATTCAATATGGTACGTTAAGCTCCTCTGGCTGAAGGGCTATAGTTACTTGCATTCTAGAGTTGGATTTTAAGTTATTAGAAAAAGAACGGGGGGTGTTACATACAAATCTTTGTTGGTGCAACACCATCCTTCTGTGATCTCTTGTTTGCTCACCTGGATATGGCTTGAAGGGTCAATGGGCTTATATCATGGTCTGTTATCCGTCAACATTTTTTTAAAATCACTATTGGTCATAGAGATCTGTATAGATCTTGACTCTGAGCTCCCCTGGGGCAGGAGGGGTGGGGGGTCCCTTTTTGGATAAACATTGGTAAATCCCTTTAAATTGCTGGAGTTCTGCATGGCTTGTAACCAAATATGGTCAGAAATATCCTTGGGAGAAGGGGAACAAAATTTGGATAAATCTTGGCTCTATGAAACTTTGGAATCATTGAGAAAATAAAAACCAGTTTGGTGATACAAGCCCTCCAAGGTTTTCTTGTTTGATTAATTAAATGAGCAATACAATGCCCTCTGGGGCTCTGGTTATATTTAAAGAAATGTATTGTTTTACCAATGTAACGTTGTTTGTTTGTAGTCACAAGACAACCACTTCATATCATCATCATCTGATTCCTCATTGTTGACCAATGGAGCGACAAGCAGTGCTATCTACACATCTCCTCAGAACACTTCAATAAACTTTAGCCAGGCCCCTGGCCTGTCAGGCAGCAGTCAGGACCTCCACCAACACTATTTTCAACAACAAATGGACTCAGAACGAATTTCTCAAAAATGTGCTACTGTAGCCAACCCTGCTGTGCAGTATCTTCAACAGCAGCCTGCACAGCAGCAGCAAAATATTTTACAACAACAACAACAGCAGCAGACGAGTGGTAAAATTCCAGATATCATATTCACAGGTATCAACTCTTACTTGTTTCCAGGTATCAACATTTCATTACTTTCCTTGTTGGTGTTAGCAATAGGGCCTGTGCATTTTTGTTTTGGTAGCAGTTTGCTTTTAATTGGTATGTAGAATCTAGCAATTCCTTATTTAAGTGAATACTTATTTTGTTTGCCCCTTTGTGAAAAACCGATTAAACATCTACTCCTTAACTACTTGGAGGAATTTCAGTGAAACTTAAGCTTGGTGGCAATATTCCTCAAACAAGTAAATCTGGGCGGCCTCCTCCCCTTCCATTTATCGATTTGTATTTATTGCTTTGCTTGTGTCTGTTTTGTATTTCTGGATTTTAAGTTGATTTTTACATCATTTGATAGGCACCATTAATACTATGTGTTGTTGTGAACTTTTAGTTTTTAGCTTTCAATATCATTATTTTCCCAAATAACAACTGCTTATATTATAGAAGTTTTTTTTTTTAAGTTTTGAAGTTTTGATATGTTACTTTCATATATATTCACTTCTAATTTCTCAAACCTGATGCTCGAAACTTTTATCCTCATGTGTTTTGTACTGATAGGGAATGCAAGTTATCGTCATTGTTGACTTTGTCGCCTGCAATACAAAGGCAACATAATAGATATTGTATCGGTGTTCGCAAATAAATTTCAATATCAAACATCAATTTTTCAATTAAAATAATTTTTTGCATGTTTAACGCTTTCTCTGATGATGCATTAATCTTTCACAGAAATTTGTCCCCTTATCCTTCATGATGGGGTTGATGTATACTTACTTCCAGTTGGACAGAGAAACAAATAATTGTGAAAGAATTAAACAGTTTATTGCAGTGTTAAAATATTGTAAATAAAATAACTATATTGAACAATAATCTTGTTATGTCGACATGGTAGATATGGATGATACTCCAATTTGATATGCTATAGTTTTCCCCACCCTTACTGATCTAAGTTAGATATATATATTGTAGCATGTTTTATAAGCCCACATGTTTTTGTGTACTTGACAGTTTACCACTTAATATTGCAGGTGTTGATGATAATTTGATGGGGAAACAAGACTTTGCGAAGGAAATAGGTAACGCAATTACAGCTGGCATGCCTGATGCCTTTGATACAGAATTCTTTACTTCTGACGAGGCTCTCAAAGTAGGCCTTGATCCCTTGGACTTAGATGGATTACAGATGCTAACAGACCCCACCATGTTAACGGACCCAGCCACTGAGGAAAGCTTTAAACTAGATCGCTTATAGGAGATTCCAGCATGCCAATCAGCGCTTTACATTTGTGTCTTTACAGTTTTTAACGTCTTAGAAATCTTTAAAAAGTTATTGGCTCTGTCAATCAACACATTTAAATTCACCCCAGGATTCCCCTTCCCTTGTAGTGACCACAACTACTGCTAGCCGGCAGAAGGAACTGAAAATGAACTGTCACAAAGGACGTACGGTTTTTGTTGTGACTTTTGTACTGGTGAAAGCATTGTATTACTGTTCCCTGCATACATTGGCATTCCTTGGTTACTTTTGTGAATTAGGCACAACATTGGTTAAGGAGAGAGAGGAAGTTGTAGAGAGAGAGAGAGAGAAAAAGAGAGAGAGCATGCTCAAAAGAATGTGATATATTAATAGATCAACAATGATGTTGTATGGAATTCTGCTGTCTAGATTATTTTACTGTTTAACAAAGAGTTTTACATCCTGTGCCAGAAATATTTTAATATTCTTACATTAAGCAGGCGAGGTATTTAATACTGATTGAGTAGCTCTTTTATTATGATGAGGTTTATACCTGCAGAAAACAGCACTCGTTATCACTTGCAGAACAAAGTTGTATAAATAAGAAGTTACAAGGTTTGTTACTACTTCCAGTATTAACTTTATTGTCTGACATACTTTGTCACCTTTAAAATATCCAAGAGTTCTACTTGGGCAAATCTCCCCTTGTCTGAAGATGTTCATTTACATATGTATTACATCCTGGTACCAATATATCAGGCCTTAGATGCAGGGTTGGGCCAGGTATTGCTAGAGTAATCTCCCTTCAATTGACTAGATCATTTTTATCAGCAAAGCTTAAAAAAACAAATTTTGATTCTAAAATATACATAGACACACACATTATTTACTTCTTAAATTATAAATGAGCTCAAAATAAAAAAAAATTGAGTTAATGGGATTCTGTACCTTTATTTAACTATAAATGTTTTTTGATAGTATTTCATTGACTTTAGAAGTGCCCAATATATTGTATGATACCTGCTTGTCAAGCTTGTATACAGGTGTTATAAACACAGTACCGTATTAAACCCAATAAGCGCCCAGGGCGCTTAAGAAATTGATAAAAATGAAAAGGTGCTAAAAAGTCGAAATTATTGCAAATCTATACAGTTTTATGTAATTTTGGTCCTTATTTATGCATGGGCAATTGAAATTGAGGCCTCAAAAAGGGGGAGGGGCGCTTATAGGGACATGGGCGCTTATTGGGTCGAATACGGTATTAGTCAGTAATCACTGAAAGGCTTGATTGATGGAAAATTTAATAGTAAGGTTTAAATATATGGTGACTTAACTTTTCCAATTTTGGATATATAAACCCTTTCCAGTACTGTGTCTATTCCCATATATGACAAGCAGAGATATATTGAAAGATCCCATACCATAGGATTTCCTTGCTAATCATAATTGCTGTTAAGGTCATTTAACCCAGGATGACCTATAGTCATCATGCTTCTTCCATCGTCATGAGCTGTTCGTCGTCTGTGAACTTTTTATTCAAACAACTTCTCAATAACCAAAAGGCCCAGGGGGCTGATAAAGGGCCTGTAGCATTCTGAGACAAAGAGCTACCAAGTTTGTTCAAATGCTGGAATGAAGGGATACCAAATTTGTTCAAATTAATGACCTTCGCATTCTGAGACAAAGAGCTACCAAGTTTGTTCAAATGCTGGAATGAAGGGATACCAAATTTGTTCAAATTAATTACCTTAACTGCCATTTAAGGTCACAGGGGTAAAATAGGCTAAAATGTTTAAACACATTCTTGTTTTTGTTTGTTTGATAAATTAAAGTCCTATTACCAGCCATGGTCATGTAAGGACGGCCTCTCGTGTAAGTAGTGCAATGCATGTGCTAAGTGCGAGGTGCATGTTTTGGGTATAATTCGTGTTGTATCTTGTATAGTTGAACTCTTGCCCTTTTTATAGTGCTATATCAATACGCAAGAGGCCTAGATACCTGTTAATGTAAAAGTTTGTTCAATGAATGACCTTGACTATCATTTAAGGTCACAGGGGTCAAATAGGCTACACTCTTTACCAACTGACTGTGTAGTTCAGTTCTTCTATATATTGTGTTGTATTATAGTCAGATGACCGTTAAGGCCCATTAGGCCTCTTTGTTTTCAGGCAACCTGGACCTGAAGAGCCGGTTAGCTTATGTCATGGCGTGGCATCCGTACATCACCATTTCCTGGGCAGGAGGGGCAGATTAATTGAAGTAAAAATTCTTTGAATTGCTACTAGTCATTATAGAGTTCATAATGAACTGTAAACAACTTTGGCCGGAAACGTCTTTTGGGGAAGGAAAATAGAGTTTGTATAAATGTGACCCCTTTGGGACTCGAAGGATGGGGCCCAACCGGGAAATTACAAGTAAATCTTGGAGGAAGTGGACACCACCCCCGTATTCAGGGCATTTCTTGATTTTTTTTATCTATATATATATATATATAGAATTTCTTGTTGATTTTAAATAATAGAATGTCAGCAGTTAATGTTGGCATGATGGTGAAGAAGTGCTTGTTATATAATTTCTAGAGAGATTGCTGAATGTTACATACTTCTGCTTCATTTTCACATTTTACTTTTAAAAGATGAATATAAGAATGTGTGTTATAAACCTGTTCGTAGATACACATAACAATTGGTTATTTTAAATGTTTAAAATTATGATTTTGAAATGTGTATTAAGTCAAACAAACAATTATCTATCCTTAATTATCATGAGTAATTTAGTTGTTTACTGGTTTACTGGAAGCAGTAGTACAAAATTCCAGTTAACATCTGTGTTGCTTAGCTTTTGACAAATTCAAGTTTGATAAAAAATAAAAAAAATTCTGGGCCTTGAATCAAAATAAAGATTTAAAAGAATCCCTCGTATGACCATATACAAATCTCTTTTTACAGTGAATATGTTTTCATTTTTTATTCCAAATTATGTTTGCAGTATTTGAAAATGCGTCATCAATTTCTGAACTGAATTAATTTAGGAAAAAAGAAAGAAAAAAAGTGATTATAAGTGGAGGAACTGAGAAGAAAGGGTAGTGTGTATTATTACAGACTAGAACAGAAGCTTGGCAGCAAATTTACAGTTGATATTGCAAGATTTATAACAAGATTTTAAATATATATTGTCTGTGATTTTAAATGTTTTAATAAAAAAATATATGCTGTATTTAACTCTTATTTCATGTGTGTTAACCAGTTATGGACATATAGATATAAGCCTATGTCCAACATTCAATAATTAACAATTTAGATGTTTAAAAATGTTGAATTTGGACAGCTGATTTATATTTTAACTGATAAATTTTGGGTGCCACACCATGAAATATGAGTTATTTACAGTACATTGATATGTAACCCCCTCTGGACAATCAACTGAATTATAACCTTGAAATGTCCTCAAACAGCTCCTACAAAAGTACTGGACAGACGCTCTTTAATGGACGTGTCTGCAAGTGAGTGTGTTTTATTGCATAACATGAAATGTTTGTGTTTGGTGTATAGTAGTTAAATTTGCAGGGACGTTTATTATCGCTATACTTATGTTTTCACTTAAGTCTGTGAATTCTAAACTACAGCGAACAATAGATCAAAGAATTATCAAACATTAGTCAACCTAAAAAATGGAATCGAATATATCCCATATAGAAAACTGCGACATATTGAGCCCGCAAATTGCACTTTTTTCACAGACCCAAATTTCACGAAACAGTCTCGAGTCTCTAACTTTCTTAAGCTTAGATTTAGCTAACGAAAGATGATATTAGAAAAATTTAATTTTGATCAGTGAAGTATAAATTCAAGTGTAAGAAAACTGGAAAAAAAATCATGATTTACTGTTGGAATGATTATGCTAAAATAGCTGTCGTCAACATCTGATTCAGTAATCTTCTGTAGAAAATTAGCTGTCATTGGGAAGGAGATAAAATAGATGTACTTACATGTACAGAGCTGTAAAATCCTTCTACAAGACAAACATTTCATGTTGTGCAAATCAGTACAGTAAAACCTGCTATAAAGGACACCTTTATATAAAGGATTCCTGTCTACTAAGGACAGATTTATCAACCCTATTTGGTGCAATTTATTATTTAATTAACCTTTATAAAAGACACCTGTCGAAAAAGGACAATGTTGCTGTGTCTCTTGTGTGTCTTTATAGACAGGTTCGACTGTACTTTATATCCTCTTTGGATCTTGTTTAGATATTTACAGATTGTACGTCCTAGCTGGGCGTTAGAGTAAGGATGGTGTATTGTTGCCTGTTTCTCACCTGTCGTATCTTTATTATTTGTTGCAGAATTTATTTATATGTATAGTTGGCTATTATTGGATGGTGCAATGTCGGTGTCATCCTCAAGTGCTGTGTTGCAGCTATGTACATATTACAGATTATCTATTGGTTTTAGCTCGTTTGTAGTTACAAAGGACCCGCACGGGCAGTTTGACAAATTCAATGGTCTAGTCATACAATAACCCTGTACTGTTCACGAATTTTCAAAACATTAAAAGAAAAATGCATGTGAGTGGAGAGTGATAGAGAATGATGCTATAATTTGGTAATTTTTCATGTAGAAAACTTTTAGGTACTCATACATACAAGTATGTATACAGTCATCATGATCATTGATGTTTCATTTGCATTAATACGGATATCGTTTGTCAAATTTCATGCATTGATTTTTATATGTCTTCATTTCTGATAATCCACGATTGTCTCCATCATTGTCACAGAAACGGTTTGCATCTCATTGCTCCTTTGTGGTTGGTCGATCAGAACACAGTCACCTGTAAACAGAACTTTTCACACTTCACTGAATTCATTGTATTGTTATGTATATAGTCGGAGGGAGCTGGTGGTTCTCCGTGATCTGCTGAATGGCGTTTTTAAATGTAGTTTTATGCTGACTAGCGTGGCCTGTAATTGTAATGTAAACTTAACATTTTATCAATATTCTTAAAATACATGAAATTTCTAAAATGTGTTCCTGAAGGAGCATAGTTTGTCAAATGTTACTGTTTGTTGAATAGTACACTGGTATATTAACCCGACATATTCGTCTTATTATATTCAGTGTTAATTAATACGATGGTGTATGATCCCGACATATTTGGCTAATTTTACTCTTTCGATTAGTATGATTGGGTATTATCGCGACATATTTGGCTAATTTTATTCTGTCAATTAATATGATTGGGTATTACCCCGATATATTTGGCTAATTTTACTCTTTCGATTAGTATGATCGGGTATTACCCCGACATATTTGGCCAATGTTGCTGTGTGTCAATTGGTATACTGGCATATTATCCCGACACAAAGTAACAATGACATGTTGTCATGGCAATCATTACATGGTCTTGGGGGTACCCTGAAGTGTTACGGGCGCTAAGGTGGCTTCTCTTGTTGTGATAATGTTTGACGTAGTATTGTAAATGTCATTGATATTAGTGTACAGCTCGCTTGGTCTCCTAATTGTGTCCGATACCTAGTGTTAAAAAAGAGTAAATTTACCACCCATTCATAATCACAGCTATAGCTGACCTAGTGTCCTGTTGGTTACATGATAGACAGACACTTTACTAAAAAAACTACGGTGAAGGTAACTGGCCTGAATATACTATAAAATATATGTACAAGACCAAGTTTTATGTAGTCAATAAATACTTGAGCTTGCTACTTGTATAACTTATACAAACCATTTCATTGAGATACCGGTGTTTTTGTTACCATTTGTTACCTGTATTTATGTTCTTAATGTCCATTGTTAAGCTCTATTTGTTGATAATGCAGGTTGCTATACTTGAGGCATTGATCTGTGGTTGTGTCTAACTATCCATCACATCCTTGTCAAAAGGCTAGTTACTAGTGTAAGAATCACTGATTATAGGATATTGTTTCTAAGCCAAGTTGAGCCCTTTGTTACATTCCACTGGTGTTGTTGATGAACATGTATTTTACAGCTTATTGTTATGTGTTAGGTAAAGGACAAAACATTTTGTTTGATGTGACCTTGTTGTAGACCCCCAACATTGCATTGTAGAACCTTTTTAGGTCATCCTCTCTATAATTCATATACATTACATTTTTTATGGCTGCGTTGTATATCTACACCTCTAAACTGTAATTTTTGACTGAACTCATTTAAGCTTGTGACCTGGACTTCTAAGACATTAATAAGGACATTGTCGTATAGACTGAAACTTTAGATCACATGACAGTGAAGACTGAATTTTCTGACCACCTGTTTGACTTGTAGGTCAATGATCACCTGGCCTGTACACTGACTTTGTGTGACCTTATGACCTTGTGTGTGACCTTATGACCTTGTGTGATACGGGGTTTACTTTTCTCTTACTGTAGGTGATCTGAAGTTTGACCTATGACCTTGTGTGATACAGGGTTAGTTTTCTGTTACTATAGGTGACCTGAACTTTGACCTATGACCTTGTGTGACAAATGGGTAACTTTTCTCTTACTGTAGGTGATCTGAACTTTGACCTATAACCTTGTGTGACACACAGGGGTTACTTTCTCTTACTGTAGGTGACCAGGACTTTGACCTATGAGTTAGTTGGTATGGCACATCGAGGTGGCTGTGTTCTGTTACTGTATATGACCTGAATTCTGACCTATGATCTTGTTTGACACCCAGAGGTTACTTTCTGTTACTGTAGGTGACCTGAACTTTGACCTATGATCTAGCTGGTAAGACACATAGGGGTGGCTGTGTTCTGTTACTGTAGATGACCTGAACTCTGACCTATGACCATATGTGACACATTGTGACCTGAACTTTGACCTATGATCTAGCTGGTAAGACACATAGGGGTGGCTGTGTTCTGTTGCTGTAGATGACCTAAACTCTGACCTATAACCTTGTGAGATGCAGGGGTGGCTGTGTTCTGTTACTGATCATTCTGATGTACTATATTGCTTTTTACAGTCTTAGAGGGTTATAACATTGACTGTTGTATGTTTTGTTACCATGACGTTTGTCATCACATGTTGTCCAGTACCATAACCCCTCATTCTACTGGAGTAAATATACTACGTATGAAACGTTGTTGGTTTTGTCTTTACATTAGGTCATGTGACCTGAAGGGTCAGGATGACCTATAGTTTTCATGCTTTGTCGTCGTGCACCAATGGTAAACTTTTCATTCAAACGACTTCTTCTCAATAATAGAGAAGTCCAGGCCTCGATTTCCCAAAGCAAATGTGACGACTTAGGTCAAAACTTAAGTCATTTCTGTTAAGTAATCTATGTTAATAATTTTAGACTTATGTTCGTTTTTGACTGAAGTTTGTTTCAAGAAATCGGGTAATGATATTTGGCCTGTGGCATCCTATCAAGATTGTTCAAATAAATGACCTTGACTTTCATTCAAGGTCACAGGGGTCAAATAGGATAAGAAAAAAATCTTTAAACAATTTCTTGTGTATAGCTTAGAGGTCTAGAGACCTGATATTGGACTTTAAGCATGTTGACATGAAGGAATACCATTTTTATAAAAATGAATGACCTTGACCATCATTCAAGGTATAATTCATCAAAACCTATCATATCAGAACCTGAAGAGTTCTTTATTCAATCTGTTTAAAATACAGATCTGTATTATCACTACATTTGAAGTACAGGTAGTATAAAGGTCCCCAAATGAGATGTTGTCAGATCCTCTATTGAACTGAGTGGTTATAAAATCTGTATTTTGATCAGATTGGTTCGATAATTTTCCTTTCAAAATCATCCTACACATTTATACAAAGTGTCGTCATTAAGACGATATAAGCCCAAATATAACAAACATCTTGAAAATCATCTAATTAAAATTTATACTGTCTGTGTGGCCGATATCAATCAATCTTTTATTTATTAAAAATTTACCATTGATATGATAGGCATGAGCGAGGCTTAGGCTGCAATCTCATTGGCCAGCTATAAAAAGTTTCTCTTCTCGGGACATTGATATAAACAACTGTGGACCTTTTATAGCCGGCCAATGAGATTTCAGCCGAAGCCTCGCTAATGCATCTTATATCGGCTTAATGACGGCACTTTGTATAGATGTGTAGGATGATTTTGAAAGAAAAATTATCGCTCTTTCCAACTTGCTAGACTGATGTGTTTTTAGCTCACCTGGTCAGAAGGGCTGGTGAGCTTGTCATCGCGCAGCATCCGTAGTCTGTCGTCTGTCCGTCAACATTTTCTTTACATCGCTACTAGTCATAGAGATCTGCATTGAATGTAACCAAATTTGGCCAGAAACATCCTTGGGGAAGGGGAACAGAGTTTGTTTGAATTTTGGCTCTGACCCGCCACCACCCCCCCCCCCCCCAGGGGGGGCAGGATTTAGTAATCTCCATATTTGAATTTTTCAGTGGTAAGGGAAATATATAAACCGAAATACAGATGGTTTTGAAATTTAACTCTTTCTCTTCTCTATTTACTCCATGGACTTTTTGAGGAGTGTTTCTATTATGCCAGAATGACTCAACTCGACTACTTTCATTTTTCCACAGTTCAGATACAAAGAGTATATTTATATAAATGATAAAGATGTGTGAAGATTATTGATGAAAAAATAAAGACTTTGATGCATGATATGATTGTCCAAATGTCACCGACGATCCACAATAACGCCATGTTAAGTTTGTCACCTTGGAGTGCGTGACATTGATGGTTCAAAATCAGGCTGTATCTACAACGACATTGGCTCTGCCGGACAGTACCGCTTCTCAATTGATCAGGCTGTATTTAGGACGACATTGGCGGTGCCGGGCAGTGACGGTCCACTCTGCATTGATCAGGCTGTATTTAGGACGACATTGGCAGTGCTGGGCAGTGACGTTCCACTCTGAATTGTTCAGGCTGTATTTAGGACGACATTGGCAGTGCCGAGCAGTGACGGTCCACTCTGATTTTTCAGGCTGTATTTAGGACGACATTGGCAGTGCCGGGCAGTGACGGTCCACTCTGGATTGTTCAGGCTGTATTTTGGACGACATTGGCAGTGCCGGGCAGTGACGGTCCACTCTGAATTTATCAGGCTGTATTTAGGATGACATTGGCAGTGCCGGGCAGTGACGGTCCACTCTGGATTGTTCAGGCTGTATTTAGGATGACATTGGCAGTGCCGGGCAGTGACGGTCCATTCTGGATTGATCATGCGGTATTTTCGACAACATTGGCAGTGCCGGGCAGTGACTGTCCACTCTGATTGATCAAGCTGTATTTAGAACGACATTGGCGATGCCGGGCAGTGACAGTCCAGTTTTAGGTCTTAAGTTTACAAATAAGAGCTGAAAATGATTTAGGCAATACTGCCAAAAATTCCATCCACAGCGCAGTCAAATAATTATATACGGTCAGACAATAACTCCATGTTATGGTCTGCAAAGTTTTACATTTTCACATTGACTAATAACTGTATATTAATTTCTGCAGGTACAGTTTATCTTTCCATCTAAACATGCATAAGGCATAAAAACAATATTTTAACAGTGCATAGATTACGTATCGTTACTTATGTGTATAAGGCATCCTACATGTACATGTTTGTCTGTCCATTTGAATGATTTTCACAGCATAATTGATCAAACATGGTGGTTTTCAAAAAATCACTGAAGAAAAAATAGCATGTCAAAATTTTCGCCCAGTTACTGCACATCTAACGTTAATTGTACAAGTACAAATAAGAGCTTAAAAACTGAATTTTGGCGCAGTATTGCCAAAAATCATGATACATTTGTACATTCATATGTACATGTACAGTGTACGTCTACAATATTAATGCAGTATAAAATCTTTAGAGTTCCTTTGAAAACCACAGAGAGAGCGACGCCCAACTCCAAAGCCACACTAAGAAAGAGGCAGAATCACAGCTTCAACATGGGGACATCGTTAGAACGGTAGCTTTGGGTAGACAAGGGCTCGGAGTGACAACAGGGAAAAAGTGGACATCAAACCAGGAGGAGAGGAGACATCTTGTTCAGAAGGAAGTTCGTGCAATGGAAGAACAGTCACGAATGGTTAGAGCCACTGGTATGAAGAAACAAGGAAGTTTGCTGAACTGGGAAAGCGCTCACCAAAACAAATTGTCATGGAATGACATTTGGTGCATGGAGCCTCAGAGGCTGCAATTCCAATGAATCTGTCTACGACGTATTACCGACTCCATCTTACTTGGCAACGTGGGGAATGACAGACGACCCAGCTTGCAAACTCTGTAAAAGACTGGCCAATTTAGAACATATAATTTCTTCTTGCTCAGTGGCCCTAGCGGATGGACGGTACACCTGGCGTCACGACAAGGTGCTTTCTGTACTTGCAGACAACTTCCAGACCAGCAGAAAGAGACCAAAGAGGGATAAAGGCGGCTTGAAATTTATCAATTTCGTCAAGGCCGGAGAACAGAGTGTGAAAGGCGGTGTGAAAGGCAGTGGAGTGCTGGATTCAGCAGTTGAGGACATATCTGAATGGCCGGATGACGTTCCCACCAGAAATAGCAGTAACCAATTGAAGGTCAGAAATAGTAATTTGGTCTTTATTTCGTCCAAACAGGCTGACAGTGGGAGGATCGAATCAACGACGCCTACGAGAGAAAACAGACCAAGTACAGTAAAACCCCTCTAACTCGAACCCGGATTCCTCGAATACCCCCTATTCGTCGAACTGGTCGTACGGTTCCGACCGTCTCCCTATATAATCTATGTAACAAAACCCTGGATAGCTCGAACAGCTATTCGTCGAATACCCCTTATTCCTCGAACAGAATAATGTCCCCGTTTCATCAAATATATAGTATTTACCCATGTATTCGTCGAACAGGTGTTCAGCCCTTGAGATTTTTTTACCTGTGTCACACCTGACTGCACCGACCGACATGGATAATTGCTCACGAAATTGTGTTTATACAGTTAGCGTGTCAAGCCTTTAGGTAATTAAGAGATTAACGGTGTCATTATTACCTACCTACACGATCTCAAGTCGTTGTTTGATGCTAACTTTATTTGAATATTTCAGAAAAGTTATTGATGTTTCTCTCGTAATAATCTTCGCTGTAAATACGAAAATACGGAAGTGGTTGATCTGTGTTAATAGAAAGTATGCATTGTGAAATGACAAAAGAGGCAGAAGATATTGCTGACGTCCACCTAATTATAAAAGTTTCTTTTTTAATTTCTTTGTTGGTTTCATTCGACAGGCTAACACAATGTTATTTATCGAAAGATGTAAACGATATCGAACGATATATGCAAAGTACATTTTATCAGTGCATTCCGTATCTCGTAAATTGTATTTTGTAACTTTACTCGTAAACACATGTAACCCAATTCAACGTTAGCTTTTACTAAATAGACATCTATAGATATCATTTCTTATGTCCGTAAATATGCTGGTTAATAACTTTATTGTGAGTATATATTTTGTAAATGTTTTAAATGAATTATGATAATTAAATAATAGAAAATGTACTCCTTGTTGACCAATATGGATTCTACATTGACCTAGATGACGATCACTTACTCTACTGTGAATGATTTAGGGCTTTCTCGATAGCTTTTTCAAACGCTATATTTTATGTTATACATTTTTTTTGCAACTTGATATTGCTATCAATGAAACACTTAAATAAAGAAATCCAAAATGTTGAAAGATAGGTAATTAAAATGTCAATGTCGTGCATTGTTTGTCATAGTTTGAGACCGTTAATTTTGATTGTTGATCGTGACCAACCTCGGATGAGTCGAATAACCTGTATTCCTCGAACTATTGACCTGGTCCCCTGCTGTTCGAGTTATAGGGGTTTTACTGTACCAAGATTTGGTATCAGACTGTCAGCATCGAAGATGGATAATGTGGTGTCTTCCTGTAAATGTTGGTTGGCGTGGTTTCGTTGGGCAGTCTATGTGGAGGGCTCTGCGGATCATCGGCATCACTGGCATAGAAAGAAAAAGATTGATAGGGCGGCTCTGCAGCGAGGCTGAGGTGGCATCAATGTGACTGTGGAAGAAGAGAGAGGAGCAGTGGAGAGGGCAACACCAGTAACATCAAGTTGTGTATAAACATTAACTATCAGAACAACAGTGTTGCAATATACTAGCGGACAGCTGAGTGGTTCCGGGCTGGGACCTGATCACCTCAGTCAGCGCACCTCCGGAGCTTGCACAGTGAACAGCGCCGAAACAACCAAGGAAGGAGGATTCACCTAACGACGGGACCATGACGTATCAGTACCATCCAAGATATGTATATAGGGCCGTTTTCGTTTATTCGGAACAACCGGTTCGACCGTTGGTTAAAGTCATTAATATTATTTCAAGTATAAATCCTGACGGACCTGCAGTTTTTGATACAGGCCTGTTAGGGCTTTGCCAAGGCTCGTCTGAAAACAATATAAAATCACCAGGTCCGTCTTTTATTAATAATCGAAAACGGTCTAGTAAAATAAAGTCAATCACAGTACCCGTTATACAACTGTAAATTACCTGTTCTGTTCTGTTGCCTTCAGTTTTACTATGAGATAGTCCAGGGGTGTAGAGATCGTAGTTAAAGTGGAGTATCGAGGTTGGCTCAAACAAGGAAACCAAATTGCGGTCTACCATTTAAAAGGTGATTTCAGTAATCGTACATGTACAAATGTACATTGTACAATTGTAAGTATTTATACAGTACTTAAAGGCCCATTACCTTTCCTAAGCAAAATATAAAGGTTTCTTAAAAGACATTAACAACTTCAGAAAATGCATATCGATGACCTAAAATAAGGTTACGACACCAAACATATGCAAGATTTCCTGCGTATACATATGAAAACAGTGGAGAGTCAATTCGCTGTTTTGCCGTCTGGCGCAGTGATAGTCAACTACCGCGCAGTATTTAGGACGACGGCGGGAAACACAAGACGACCCGCGTTATGAAAATAAACATTTTATTTATTTTAATCAAATCGTTCACAAGATAATGATTAATGTAGTATTAACGGTAATTTAATAATTTATAAGACTCTACAAAATTATCGATCTTGTTTTACATTCCCATTTCAAAAATTAAAAGCCGTTTCGGAAAGGTAGTGGGCCTTTAAGGGCACATTGTTTGTAACAGGAGATGAGAGAATGTACTGAGTTACCTGGTCACCAATTAATGATCGACTCAATACAATCCCGCTACATATCTTTTTTTTTGTTATATATTCATTATTGATATTATATTCTTGACAGAACGTCAAGCTTCAAACTCGGACCCGGGCGCGGCTCGGGATACACCATTTAGCCCACCGTATAATCAGGATCACCGAAACGCTTGAAATGAAAAATGGAAACTGAAAGTGAAGGTGTATCGCAAATCTCTAGCGAAGAGGACTGTCCGTCCTCTGTTGCGTTTACCGAAGCATTAATGGGTCAAATCAAGGGTACTGACGTAGCAGCCATGGTCGAACTACAGAGAGACATGTATGTATAGGTTCATATGTACTCCATTTGGTAGTTGTTTTTGTCAGTCGTTTGTTTATCTGCAGTAGCCTAATATAACTTAGGCCTAGTTAGACCCAACCAGTAGGCCTATACTGTACTGTAGTCGTGACAGAACAGTAGTCGTTATTGTGTGCATAATTAATCTACTGTACTGTGCGTCAAGATTTCCGAATGCCTGGAACTTTTAACGAATACTTCATGATGGCGTTGTTTTGTTTATGTCGAAATAATATGTTTCATGAGATACAAATTATTTTTTATGTGGAACTAATATGTTTCATGAGATGCAAATTATTTTTCCCAAATCACGACTACTGTTCCTTTACGACCACTGGTAGGGTACATGGGACAATTCAATGAAAACGAATGTTGTTAAACATTTTTAGCTCACCTGGTTCGAACGGCCGGTGAGTGTATGCAATGGCGCAGCATTCTTCGTCAGTCAACATTTCCTGTAAATTACTACTACTTAGACATTCAGTAGAGTTCTGTATGGATTTTAACCAAATTTCGTCAGAAATATCCTTGGGGAAGGGGAACAGAGTTTGTATAAATCTTGGATCTGACCCCCTGGAGCAAAAAGAGTGGGACCCAATAGGGGGAATATATGTAGAGTCAATTATTTCGGATCCTTTAGAAAATAAACAGTGATCCTGTTTTCAGAACATAACTTGGCATTACAAAAAAGTGAGCGATACAGGCCCTCTGGGCTCTTCAGGTTTCCAAAACTAGTTTACTGTAATGTTATATATGACTCCCATCCTCGATACTCCAGGGGTTACTATCACTGTCATTATATCTACCCCTGGACCATCTCATAGGAAGACTGAAGGCAGTTCAAGAGAAAAAAATCTTACAAATCATAGGCCTGTTGATAGGCATCCTTTGAAGACTACAAAGAGAGCGACAACCAACTTCAATGCCACCTATACAAACAGAGTGTACCGTTATACGGCATTGATGTCATCTTTGTTTCACTTATAATATTGTTGTCGAGGAATGGACAACGCCCAGTACAATATTATGATGAGAAACATTGAATAGTAAATATAAAAAAACGCAGCAACATTACGATGACGCCAAGGAATAGTGACATGGCAAAACACAGATTGAGCTAAAATTTGCCTGAAATGATTTATTCTGATGTTGTTCCAACCAAGTGCTATTACCTTTTTAGGTGATTCGAATGGATATAACTCATATTTTATATGTAGAATTCTCTTGGATTGTAGATTCAAATTTGTACATATAGTTGGACTGACATCCTGGGGCCAGAGGGCAGGGCAAATAGGTATAATTTGGATTTCTTGTCAGATGATGGTTGCTTCTGTTTCAGGCTTTCCCGATATGAGAAAACAAATGAAATGCTAATCAACTTTAATATCTTGTCCTCTACACGGTTTGATGCTACTAGCCAGGCGTTCAGAGCACACACACTCTTATTGTATGAAATGAAGAAGGATCTTGATGCAGTCTTCAGAAGGATCAGGTATGTAGCTTGTCATCAGTTCACCACTTACAAGTTCATGGACATGATCTGCTTGTAATATCCACTTTCGTAAAAATTTTATTTCCATTTAATTTATTTAAATATATTTTATTGTGTTTGAAAAACATTTATAAGGTCACCTGACCGAAAGATTCTTACCGCTATTTCTCAGGAAGTACTGACAGGATCTGTCTTAAATTTCATATGTAGGGTTCCATGGGGCCCTATTTGTGGATATTGCATTTTCGGAACTACCTTTTGTTTGTTTTATTTTCAGAATTTTAAAACAAAGGCTGGGCAAATTATATCCAGAAGCCTTTTCAGGTAATATCATTTAACTTGTTTAAGTTTTAATTCTATAAATTCAGTGTTACCATCATCAGGTGTTGGGCAAAAAATCACACAATCATATCCCAGGGATTAAAATCGAAATCAAATCGCCTTTCGTCCGTGGTCCGTCCGTCCATCTGTCCATCTATCTGTTAACAATTCTTGTTACTACTATCTTTTCAAATAGTACAAAAGGGATCTGTCCCAAATTTCATTTGAAGATTCCCCTTGGACACAAAACATTCATATTGCATTTTGGGACTGATCTGTCAACAAGATAACCGACAGGTACTGCATATTGCTTGGATTTTGATAGTTAGTTTGTTACTGCTATTTCTCAGAAAGTGCTGAAAGGATAGGCCCTAAATTTCATATGTAGGTTCCCTTTAGGCAAGGGCCCTAGTTGTGTATTTTGGGACCAAATTTGTCAACCAGGTGGCAGACGGACAGGCTGCCATCTTGGAATTTTTATAATTGAAATTTGTTACTGTTACTTCTTGGAAAGCACTGCAGTGATCTTTCTCAAATTTCATATGTAGGTTCCCCTAAGGCCTTAGTTGTGCATATTGCATTTTGGAACTGAATGTCAACAAGATGGCTGACAGGCTTCCATCTAGAATCTTGATAGTTGAAGTTTGTTGCCACTCTTTCTTAGAAAGTACTGGAAATAAAATATGCCCCAAATATCATATGTAGGTTCCTAGGACCCTACATATGTAGTTGTGCATATTGCTTTTTTGCAATTGGTTGGTCGACAAGGTGGCTGACAGGCCGCCATCTAGGATCTTGATAGTTGAAGTTTGTTACCGCTATTTCTCAAAACTTGTGAAAGGATCTGTTTCAAATTTCATATGTACAAAAAAAGTAGGTAAACAAAATGGCTGACAGGCAGTCATCCTAGATTTTGATAGTTGAAGTCTTTACCGCTATTTTTCAGAAAGAACTGTAGGGATCTTTCTCAAATTTCATATGTATAGGCTCCATATAGATCTTATTTGTATATATGGCGTTTTGGGACTGATCCATGAACAAGACAGTCTACAGGCTGGCCTGCCATGTTGGATTGTGGTAGTTACTGTTTGAAAAGCAGAAAAAACCAAAGATCCCTTTTCCATTGTCAGATATAGATTATTCTTTGGTGGGCGCCAAGATCCCTCTGGTATCCCTTGTATTGTAAATCTAATAAAATAAATTACATTGTAAAAGTATATTTGAGTAAATAGATGTAAATTGGGATGGGATTTCTTTTTGATGGAGCTGATCCAGTCCTATAGTAATTATCTCTAGTTGTGATGTTGTCAAAAGTTTCCTGTATTTTTTGAAGTCTTTTAATTTCTTTCATTTCAGCATGCAGCGATGTATACAATGTATTAGAAGACGAGGAAGAAGAGTTTAGGGAAGAGAACAGAGAAACAACAAAAGAAGAAAAAGATGAAAATGACTCTGCTGAAGACAATGGCTAATAAATAGATTGTTAATATTTGATAAGTATATGGTAAATATTTTAAAGAACATCTGAGACTGTCTATTGTCCATTGTCTGTCCTTCATTCGATGTCAAAGAATAGGTGTTCATGATGATGATGGGGCCACATACGGAGGAATCAGAGGAAAAATAACCAGTTTCTCCAACCATGCACTGATTTGTCACCAGTTTCAGCTATGAGAAATGTCTCTGTCACCAAGGGTATCACAGACTGCATGTTAAGACTCTTGAACCTGGAGTAACAATTACATGACGTCATGACTTCATGAATTTAACAGTGGCCTGCATTGTTGATGACGTCATTAAAATTGAAGTGCAGTCGATCGCGACGGAACCACATTCATGTCGCAGTAAACATGCTTCTTTTTCAGCTATTATCATATATTTTTCTTTTGTATATGGGAGAAAGAGAATCATTCCCTACCTCTGAGAGTGTGACAACTAAACCACAACCCTCGGGGTAATTTGGCATGCCTGAGACCTTGGGTTGGAAGTTCATGAATTACCGAAAAGCCTACTCCCTCACTTCATCCTTTTGATGGATTTCATTCCATATTTGGTTTTGAGCATCATTAGGGAAGGTCAAATCATATTTTATATAAATGGAGCCTGGCTCCCGACCCCTAGGGGCTGAGGGGTGGGGCACCAAAAAGGTGCAAATTTTCTGCTTTAAAATCCTACTCCTCCTTCATCCTGGATTGGATTTCTTTTTTTTATCCATATTTGGTGTGAGTTGTAATTAGCATTAATTTTAAAATCCTACTGGTGAGCCTCCTTCATCCTTGGGTGGATTTCCATCCCATATTTGGTGTGAAGGAAACAAATTATTGATGAAGGACAATCATACTTTATATAAATGCCTTAAATTTGGGAACGGACAATCATATATTATATAAATGAGCGTGGTCCAACCCCTAGGGCTGATGATGGGGGCCCCAAATGGGGAAGACATCCATATTTTACAATCACATTTGATTTAGCTTTTAATGGATTTCATCCATTTTTGTTGTGAAACATCATTGGGGAAGGCGCTGAGAACAACTAAATTTTAGCTTTAAAGTCCAACATTTTTATCCATATTTGGTGTTGAAATAAGGGTGTGGGGCCCAAAAAAAATGTTCAGTCTCCGACAATAAAAAAATTGGTCTATAGGGGTGATGCCGAACAACATGTCGTAAAGATTTTGGTAGTTTCCAAGATGGCCGCTGGCCCACTTCCTGTTTTAAGGTTCCGATCTCAATGAAAATTCTATAGGGGGTTTTAATTGAAACATTTTCGAGTAAAGAATTTTGGTATTTAATGGCCGCTGGCCCACTTCCTGTTTTTAAGGTTTAATCGAACAACATGCAAACATTTTCGTAAAGATTTTGGTATTTAATGGTCGCTGGCCTAATCATGAAAATTGGTCTATAGGGGTTTTAATTGATGCCGAACAACATGCAAACATTTTTGTAAAGATTTTGGTATTCAAGATGTAAGGTTTCAGTCTCCGATCTCAATGAAAACTATAGTGGTTTTAATTGATTCAGAAGGGAGAACTTTAGGTAAGGACAACATATTTTATAAAGGACCGAGGTTTTGTTTCCAAAAATCTGAAATGATTATATTTACCTTTTTTTGTGACTTTGTAAAAGTCAGATGACCGTTAAGGCCCATGGGGCCTCTTGTTTATATTGCTAGAAACAAACATCATTCAAAACATTATTTATCGAAATCTGTTAAGTTTTGTATGTTTTCTTCTTTTATAATGATTCAAAAGCAAATCTTGGACTCTTGATTGAAAGCCAGTTATGATGCATATGGACTGCTTCTCGTTTGGCTATCTCTAACATTTCAGATTCATATAGGGTACAGCCATCTCATAATTCATAACCCTATTCTAAAACTGGCAAAATAAATTATTTATAGATTTTTAAAAGAAAATTCCTAATTAAAATATATTTCAATTGTCAAAGAAATTTGTTTGTTTTCATTACTGATGTCATAAATATTGTAAGACAAGTGTGTAATAACACTCGTGTGACATCACCGGCAATAATGATGTCATAATCAGACGTCTCACCTTTGTCTCGATAGGCAAAAACCTAAAATCCAAGCCTGATTTTGCCATTGCCACTCTTATAAAAAACAGAATACTACCTCAGATTTCTAACCAAAACTTAAATTTCAAGACGTAAAAATGGTGTTCTGAAAAGAGATGAGTACTGAGCTAATTTGAGAATGCCTGCAATGTCATTACTATTAATAAAAGAAAAGAAGACCAAGGAAAGATCCTTGGGGAACACCTGAAAAACGATGACCTAAATGAGAAAAGAATTATTTCTAAATATCCTCTGATGTCTATCATTCAAACAAACAGTTTTTGATCTTCAAGTCATGATGACCCTTTGGCATAAAAATACCTAAGGGCATATTATTATTAAAACAAAATTACACAAAGACTAAAACACGACCAAATTCACGTCTTTGTTGATCTAACTCAAAAAAAAAAGTGGAAGACCAAGGAGAAGGGGAGGCAAAGCATGAAACACAGATAAAGGGACTCTGTAAAGGTATGGTAAGCATAGCTAGTGGATAACGGTTTTACAAAGCAAACCATGATTTTAGTTCATTTATTTTTCAGTTTTCCAAAGTTAAATACCTTTTATTACATAGCCGAATAGTGCATTGGATAATAAACAAATGAAAGAAATTCTGTTATTAAAGCTTCAACCCCATGAGTACCAAAATATCTAAAGATGCTCCATCGCCCACAGAGCATAAATGACATTCACCCTAGAACAATAATTGGTGTTTAATCTGTATAAACACAAAAGATAATATAAAATAATTTATTTTGCGTTTGGTGCATGCGCAATCAGTACTTCATTCCATATAAGATAAGTTCCACGATTTTATTTCGGGATGCAATTAATTATATTTTGTAATTTTAACATGAAGTGAAATTAGAAGCTCAAACTTTCCAATGGTGGTATTGGTGTATAATAAGTAACTTTTGTAACTAAGTACTAAATCGTCTACTTCTGTTTTTAATAGTGAAAAAATACCATTTGTCAGCGGTGGAGCATCTTTAACGATTTAAATCTTTATCCTTCCATAATTGTACATTTAAGTCAACTTGATGACAGTTGCTAATTAAACTATTTTATCTTGAAACAGGATGTATAGAAATATTGCATGCCTTATACACTGTATATGACAGAGAGAACAGAGACTCTTCTGGTCAGGATATATCCATAAGATGTGAAAAAGACTATTTATCTTTATTTGAGCTGTTCTTGGGACCAAGCAATGGAAAATCATGTTCTGGTGACAAGATGAATTGTCTTGCTGGTAATCAAAGTGATCCCTATATAATATTTCAAACACTTTATCACACATCCAATATTTGCTTTCAAGATGTGTACTTATTTGGCCTTCCCTTTCATTCACCCGCTGTGTTTTTATATTGATAAGATAATACTCATATGTACTCAATGTTACTCTATTGTAATACAGTAAGAAGGCCGTTCGTCTCTTTTGAATTGAATACCTCAGCACAAAATCCACAATTAATTTTTCCGATGACTACCTTATTATAGGTCTGTTCCTCTCGAAAATCGTATCTAGGTAGACGAATGACTGATGTAAGATTCTTATACGCATGAAAATCAACGACATTTTCTTTCACGATATAGCTCCAGTTGTTGTAAGATTACATTATCTTAACAGAAGTAGAAAGTATGGATTAAAACAACACATTTCAACTACGCTGAATATTCTGTATTTGTCTATTACAGAGTTATCTGCCCTTGCGAGTAGGTATTGATTGTGACGTAATATGTTTGCGAGCGTAACGTCATGCTTTTCGGAGAAAACGACGTAAATTGCGCCCATAAAATAATGACGTCACAATGGATACCTACCCGCAAGGGAGCTAACTCTGTAATATGCAAAGACGGAATAAGGAATCTCAAAAGAATGAAGACATACTCTGTAGAGATTTAGACTGAGAGGCACAAAAACGGTAATGTAGTTCGAGTTCGGGCTAATGTGACGCTATCCAAATGCTACCCAAATTGGTACACTTTTAATATACACGAAGCAGAATTTTCTGTTTACACTCTATACTGACAATACTTGTCCTGAACAAAAATTAAGGTGATTAACAGTAACTATGACATTTTTTAAATGTCATATTCTTTCATCGTTGGTTGTAATCTCTATTTTAACATGAAAATAATGAAATTGTAAAAAAAATCCGTAAGAGGGAAACGGACAACCTGTGGAAAAACAGGCGGATCGTGCGACAAACCCTAAAATCACCATATATTTTAAAACACGGGAAAACAATTGCTGAATGGGATATTTTTGACAGATATGTAAAAGGCTTTAATCAACTAAAAAAAATGTTTCATAAGTCTACCAACTTTCCTTAAATGAATTCAAAACATTTTTTTATTATGTCTAGACATTTATAAATCAAGTCAAAATTTAGGAGGTGTACCATTTTGGGTACTCAACTTTTTTCACGTCCCGATTCCGGCCATTACTTTTGAGTGAAAGACACCTAAAAAATCCCCGACCTACCGACACTATTTTGTTACCCTAAACAGAAATGTTTTTTTTTTTTTTTTTGCCTTAGCATAGCATTTACATGGATTCGCGGTGCAATGAGTTTATTCATAGTTTCAGAAACTCTAGAGCGAATTTCTGTTATAACGATTTATTTCTCCTTGTCCCATGGGATTCATGATAGCAATTTTTTTACTGTAGTACAAATGTATATACTGTATATAAATATATATGAATGTAAAATAAAACAGTATTTAAGTAATAAGACTGTTGATTTACTCTATAGGACAAGAAAGCGCCTGTGCTGTAATTAAGTCAACAAACCAGACCCTGGAGACAGAGGGGTGTGGCTCAGACAGTGGGAGCTTTGCTTTGGAATCGAAACGATTTTTTTTTACATATTATATGAATCTTTCATTCTACCCGCGTGTAACAACATGTTGTAAAACCCGAGGCTTGCCGAGGTTTCCTCGACGTTTTATTGCAATTTTTTATTTCTGTAATTAATTCACCATTTTGAAACAAATTTGGGGGAAAAAATCGCGACTGCAAATTAATTCTCCATACATGAAAATTGCGTGATTTTGTCAACGCAAATCCCGTTGTTTGCATATTTTAAAGTGAGCCCAACCTAGTTTCTGAAAAAAGGTTAAAAAGTAGTGAGGAAATAGTAATTTTGATGACGCTGTGACGTCACGAGACTTTATTGCATGGGTAGCCATGCAATACAGCCTTGGGCGACATGAGTGTATTGCCCGAGACCAGCCAGTGTCTGTAGGTATGAGAGAAAAATATATAAATGAAAAAAATGTTTAACTTCAAATTTCTGGTTATCACTAAAAAAAACTGCCATGGAATAAATATTGGTAATTATTGAGATCTTTTGAAAGCGAGAAATAGAACATTTTTTTTTTCAGATGACAGGATAGGTTCTGGGCCTCTTGTTGATTCACCTGTACCAAAGACACGATTGTCTGGTGGGAAATCCCAGATGACACAACAGATAACCTCAGGACGAACAAAAATTGTCCATTGATTACTTACATCACCGCATAAAGGTAAGGCCAGATTTATTCTAAGTTTGTTTCCCATTTCAGCAGATTGCATTTGGTTACTTTTATAGATTTAATAGCAAAATGAAAGTGTCAATCTCAGCATACAGTATATATGGAAAAGACCGGTATAGGCCTTGCCTGTTGTCCAATCCAATATCGTTAATACATTTTGTATGTAATATACCTTCTTGTATGAATAAATAAAATACTTTTGTTGTTGACAATAAAATATTTTGAAATGAAAATCAGTATACATTTCAGCGTTTGTTAGAAATACTGGCAAATTTTATTCATTTATGGAAGTTAAAAATAGTAAAGGACTGGACCTTTTAATGCGCTATGCGTTACTTTCAATGTCGTTCGGCAGGTTCCCAGAGAGAAATACATGCCAGTATTTTATTACAAAGATTAAGAAGATAGATGCGGTTTTTCTGGTAAACTGAAATCCAATAAATCAGTAGTTTTGTTTTATAAGATGGTGGTCAATCAAGTATTCCTTAAAATTCCCAATAAGATCGATGTAACGTTGAAAATGAACGTCTGTTGTTAAATTGATTTTTGTGACATCGAAGATGGACCATGAATCTCGTTGAAAACTAAACTAATAAGAGCATTTTCAAGAATATGGATCCCGTTGAACAGTGACCCCATAAAATGGTCTCCTTGTATGTAACCCGATTATATAACTAGACTTGTCAAAATTTAAGGTCACGTTTTTATTGTTCGATATGCCAAGATACCGGGACCATATAGCTTTTATAAGATATGTATTGTCTGTTTATTTATATTCAAAGGTAGATGTGTATGATGCCAAATTTCCTGAATAAATCAAGGGACCTAAATAATGGAATAACACCATACAGACTTTTAAAATACTAGCATTAATTCAGATTCTAAAATGGTAAACAATTTTTGCACCCCCTCCCCCCCCCCCCCCCCCCGCCACCCTAAAAAAAAAAAAATACGATTTTCATGCATATCATTATTGTTTGATAATTTACGCTACACGTTAATGAATTTTGAAAAAAAAATCTTTCCGTATATTTGACATTTAAACCTTTAATTTCAATCTGAAGCCTTCCTATTTTCTGTTTCTTTGAAACCTTTGTCATATTTTTTTTTCAAATGTCTATTTGATTACAAAATACATTGAAGAGTGTCTTATATGGTCATACACACACTAATAATACTTCGCATGCTGGTTTTAACTTTTAACCATAGCATGGAGCACCCAATGGGTAAACGTAGGCTTCATCCCGCTACTATTGTCCGGAGATTCTGCAAAACATCTTATGACTGGGCTTCTTGTAATACCTGTCATACCAATGCAAGTGCCTGCTGCGTTCAAGTCGATTGGGCAGGTAAACCGCTTCAGCTTACTTCAACAATGAAGAGACATACAATTCTGCACTTTGTCATCATCTGCCATACTTGATATTGTTTTCTTCTCAATCCTCTTCCCATGGTACTGTCAGTTCTATTGTGATGAGAACTTTTAAATTCACGATTTTAGGACAATATCGGAGAAGACTAGCTTCATGTACAAATACGACTTCATCTCCCACGTCTGTGCTTTGTACATGGAAGATTTGCTTTTCAACTGTTCTTCCCTCATTTCCTCCTCTTTCACAAACCAAACAGAAGGCTGCTTTACAGGGTGTTTTGTCCACTTTCTCCATCTTTCTACCTCCAGGATATAAGCCAACAATCTTAGTACATTATCATACATTCATTATCAGATCCCTAGATTAATAATTCTGAAGTTTGACATTGCAGATATATATTTTTGAATATGAATAAATATGCAACGATATGTCTTGATAAAGGGGCAGATCGCCTCGAAAATTTGACAATTTTGTTTTGTCCACATGGATGGAATTACTTCCTTGTCCCATAGATATGCAATATATATCCTAAGATACTGACGGCCATATTAGTCCGCCATCTTCTTAAATTATAAAAGCATTATATCGCTAATGAATCCTTAAAACTTTTATGTCAATAGTCATTGTATTCGGTTAGAATGTTAAAGAATATATTACAACTTCGCAATTACAGAGGTCAAGAGAACTACACACCCATCTGGATATCATTACATACATGTGTACCAACATGCAATATCCAGCAGGAAACAAAAACTAAGCAAGATATTTATGGTCGGGGCAAAAACTGCTTTTTGGCGTCCAGCTTATACAAAATGATTTATTATAGATTTTGGCGACATTTTGGTCCGCCATGTTAATTTAGCAATGATAAAATATTCTTTTCAAGATATATATTTTTAAAACGTCCGTTCTTTTATTATTTAAGCCATGTACACGTGTATTTGACATTAAACAGGCCTTTGTTTTAAACAAACCTTTATATTGTAATTTTAATCGTTTTTTAGTCATATTTGGAGATACTTTGTCAGCCATCTTGGTTTTCTTTATTAATGTAGTTACTATATTTTACTTCCGTTTTTACCAGTTGTATCTTAGAAATCTTTAAAATGAAATAGATGTTAGTTTTATGTGATTTCTGAAAATTTCAATATTCGGCGGCCAACTTGGAATATTTCAAAAATTTCAAGGGTGACAACTCCACATCTACCTGGACTTTATTATATACAAACCGATAGGCAATATTCGGCAGAGAAAATAATAAATCACAGATATTTGGGTTAGGGCTATTTGGCGTCCGGACTATTAGTATTCTTTAAATCTATATGGTCATTGCTTTTATGCGTGGTAACTTCAGGAGTTGATGTCGAGCTGTTCTGTCAGAAACACCACCATGAAGACGATTTTACTCACCCTTCTGTCTGCATCAACCGCCCTGGCTGCAGTCACCCTCAACACAACTAGCTACATGAAGCTGCCAAGTTGTGAAAGCGGAAGCGAAGACATGTTTCTAGACAGTGCTGTGAAGGCTGTTTTTGATCCAGCTAGCAGATTGCTATACGTTACAGGTTAGTCCAGTCAAATCTCGATAAAGATGCTCCATCGCAGACTTTTGGTATTTTTTCTCTGTCAAAAACAGGAGCAGACAAATCTTCGGTTACAAAAGTTACTTACTTCACACCATTATCACCATTGGAAAATTACTTATTTTAATTCAAGATAAAAATAAAATATAAATATTAATTACGTCCTGGCAAAACTCCATGGCACTATGTCCTATATGGAATTATAAGTACTGATTGTGCATACACCAAATGTAAAATAAACTATTTTACATGGATTTTTGTGTTAATGAGACATACATATACACTATTAAACATCAGTTATGCTCTGTTGGCGATGGAACATCTTTAATTAAACATAACGGATTTTATTTTGAAGGTTCAACATGTTTACATGTGGTTAGCATAGAAAATCCAAGCCGACTGGTTCTTGTATACACGAAGTTTTTTAACAAGGCCAATGACGGGAAAATCGTCGATATAGCTCTATGTGGAAACAAATTAGCTTTGTTGCTTGAGAGTACATTCCAGTATACTGAGGGCCACTTTTACGACTGTACACGCTTCAACTTTAATACTGATCCCCCAGTAGACTGCACCGACGCTATCACAGGTTTGTTTTAACACCAAGTATGTCACTATCGACGGGTGTCAATGAGATATATCTACTGGTCTCAAGGAGAAATGTATGAGTGTCAAGGAGAAATTTATGGGTGTCAAGGAGAAATGTATGGAAGTTAAGGAGAAATGTATGGATGTCAAGGAGAAATGTATTGGTGTCAAGGAGATGTGTATGGGTGTTAAGGATAAATTTATGGGTGTCAAGGAGAAATGTATTGGTGTCAAGGAGATGTGTATGGGTGTCAAGGAGAAATGTATGGGTGTCAAGGATAAATTTATGGGTGTCAGGAAGTGTATGTGTCAAGAGAAATGTATAAGGAAATTAATGGTGTCAAGAAATGTGAGGGTCAAGGAAATGTTGGGTGTAAAGGAAATTATGGTGTCAAGGAGAAATGTATGGGTGTCAAGGAGAAAGGTAATGGGTGTCAAGGAGAAATGTATGGGTGTCAAGGAGATGTGTATGGGTGTTAAGGATAAATTTATGGGTGTCAAGGAGAAATGTGTATGGGTGTCAAGGAGAAATGTATGGGTGTCAAGGAGAAATGTATGGGTGTCAAGGAGATGTGTATGGGTGTCAAGGAGATGTGTGTGGGGGTGTAAGATAAATTTATGGGTGTCAAGGAGAAATGTATGGGTGTCAAGGAGAAATGTATGGGTGTCAAGGAGATGTGTATGGGTGTCAAGGAGATGTGTGTGGTGTTAAGGATAAATTATGTGGGTGTTCAAGGAGAAATGTATGGGTGTCAAGGAGATGTTGGGTGTGAAATGTATGGGTGTCAAGGAGAAATGTAGGTGTCAAGGAGAAATGTATGGGTGTCAAGGAGAAATGTATGGGTGTCAAGGAGAAATGTACCGGCGTAAAATATAAAACTTACTTTAAAACGCTACTTGCCATAGACACCAAATTTGGCTAACAAATCCTTGGGCATAGGGAAACCGAGTTTTAATAAATCTTGGCTTTGAACCCCTTAGGACAGGAAGGGATGACGACAGTGGTGAAAAAAAAATATTTGAGGTGAAGGAAAGAAGTACGAATGTAAAAGACGAAAAAGAAACATTTTATTTAAAGTAAAACATTTTATTTAAAGTAGAGGGGAGTCGTAGCGACCGATCTGTCCTTTTCATCTTTTTGTTGAAATCCTTTCATTTTTAGCTCACCTGGGCCGAAGGGCTGCTAAGGTTTTATCATAACGCGGTGTCCGGTATCCGTCCGTCTGTCCAGTTCCCCGTCCGCCAGTCCGTCAACATTTTCTTGAAATCGCTATTAGTCATAGAACTCTGCTCGGATTATAGCCAAATTTGGCCGGAAACATCCTTGGTCAAAAGGAAATAGAGTTTGGAGATTTTTTGCTCCGAGTATCCAAGGCAGGAGAGTAGGGCCTCATCGGGAAAGCCAGAAACATCAATGGGCGAAGGGGAGCAAAATTTATATAAATCTTGACTTTGAACCTAAGGCAGGGCGGGCATTAAGGTTAAATAGTGGTAAATACTTTAAACCGCTACTAGTCATAAAGGTCTGCATGGATTGCAACTTTGGCCAGAAACAACATTGGGCGAAGGGGAATAGAGTTTGTATAAATCTTGGTTCTGAACCTAGGGCAGGAGCGGGAATTGTGTGAATGGGAAAAGAGTTTGTATAAATCTTGGTTCTGACACCCCTGGAACAGGTACGAAGCCAAATAGAAAAATAAATTAAATCTTTAAAATCATTGAGAAAATAAAACCAGGTGAGCGACAGGCCATCTGGGCATCTTGATATCATGATCACTATAACTAAAAGTTTATAATTAATCAGCCTTAAATCCACTTAATATCATACTTCATTCATTTGTTAAGTTGTGTGTCAAATGTCACTTAAGCTGTGCAACATGTCGGCCTTTCAGTTGGAGAATCTCCAAAGAGCATGGCTTTTACACCTGACTGTTCAAAGTTAGTAGTGGCCAATGAAGGGCGAGCTGGGACACTAAATGGACGACGAACAGATCCCGATGGGTCAATTACAGTGGTCACTATGAATTCCGACCCTTCGTATAGCAGAAAACTATCTTTTACACATTTCAACAATAAGTAAGTAATTAAGCAAATGAGGCGGATGTTTCGCCCCACTTGTAAAGCACGACCTCGTTCCTTGCCTTTTTCAGCTTACCTGGTCCTGAAGACAAAATCATTGTAAGTGGAGATTCAAAATTGTATAAATGGTCTGACAGACCCTACTGGGGGCAGTGGGTGCTTTGGGCCTGAGGGGCGGGGCCAAACGTGATCAATTTTGCTTTTTTAACTTGTATTTTTTTGTAATAATTACTGTAACAGAGTGCAGGATTTTATTAAAATGTAATCGCTCTGGATCTCTAAATTGCTAGTCTGACGCTCAACTGATCGAGCTAAAGAGATGTTCTCTCAAGCCAAAAAGTATATTTCGGCGACAAAGACCTTGGGACCTCTTGTTTAATCAAATGTTAATTGATGACATATGCTTTTGGTGGAGGGCTACATATATGCAAAAATAAACAGCAGTTTCCTAAGATATTCACGTAAAATAAACCATATTTTAATAATTCATTACAAGAATTAGATTTAAACATATTTAACAGAAAGTTGTTTGTATTTTTTCAGCTACTTATCTTATATAGAAAAAGGAGTCCGAAATCCTTTCAGCGATGACGTCACCACGACGTTTTCCCAGGACATTGAGCCGGAAGCGGTTGCCATCAGTGATGATGGCCAATGGGCTTACATTACACTTCCGGTAAATTTCAGTTTGCATGTGGTAAAAATGTGGTTTCGCTTTCTTGTTTGATTTGTTGGTTCTCTCGACATTATGTCGTATTTAGGCAAAAAAAATAATGTCTGTTTAGGCTTAACCGACCGACCTTAATTTGGACCCTCGACCCTATTTTTTCCCCATTTTTATACGAAAAATAAAAAAAGTCGGGATTTCGATCTTAGACTCCGGTTCGGCTTATTATTTTAAAGTGAAAAACACTAAAAAAAAGGAAAAAAATTCCTCCCGACCTACCGACCTGCCAATGTAACCCTAAACAGAGATTTTCTTAGCCTTATCTGTTGTGCCGTCTAGTTTCTTTCTATGATGTACATCAGAGAAGGTTTTTTTTAATAAAGATTTAGTTACACATACATATACCAATGATGACAATGAATTAGTCGACATATTGCGAAATAAAACTAGCTTTTTTTAACATTTGAGCTATCGACCTTATTTACAAATGTTATATGGTCCTATAGCTAGTGATTTACACAAAAAAATATATATATACACACACCTATTATACATCCACGACGAAGTAAATTGGATTGAGTTTGTCGGTGTGTAGACACAACGATCGACCAACTACTTCTCCTTTACTACCGGAGGGGTTTCAATGAAACTTGGTGGCAATATTCCTTATACAATGTATATGAACGTTATCTATATTTGAACAAAGCACCTTCATCCTTTTTTAGCGTTGATACAGAAACGATAAAATGACTACTCCTCATAAACTACTGGATGAATTCGAATGATACTTAATGGAAAATGTCCTTGTAAAGTGTAGATGTGTATAATCTATATCTAAACCACATATCTCCGTCTTTTGCATGATGTCCCTTTATTACAAGCTGGACGGGTACGTGTTAAAATGATAATTTCGAAAGATGAGGAAAGAAAGGTATACATTGGCCTAAATCCATCAAGCCAACACGTTTTTCAATGACTTGTAAAGTGTGGCCTCTTCACCATCAAGATTGACTACAAAAGTATTTCGTACTTAGATGTTGAAATGTTTTTGCTTTTTTGTTTATCTCGATTTTTTTGAACATTTTTGCAATTCATTAAAGAATTCTGTGTCAAGGACAGTAATGTAAATTACTATTTAATCGCAATGCTATTTTTACTATTGCTCTAATCGGCTAACCACGAAAATATCTATCCACGAAATTTTGTCTAAGCTCCTCGAAAGAAAGAACCCACAAATATTTCATGCCAGGCACACACCTAGCCTGTACGTTTTAGTTCAAACGTCATGCGAATTCATGAACATTTTTAAGCAATGGTTTATTTAGCATTAAAACATAACTTTCATGCTGAAAACTTACTAATTATTATTTATTAGATATTCAACTCTTTAATTTACATTTAAACGCTGATTATATGAATCATCCTCTATACTTCAGAGGTAGCTATCACTGACGTCATATCCATCCCAGGGCTATCTCATAGTAAAACTGAAAGCAGTTCTGAAGAAAAGATCTTCCTAAAACAGGCTTGCATATGCTACCTTTGAAAACTACAGAGAGAGCGATGCCAAACTTCAAAGCCACACATTTATCCACAGTATACCGTTATACGATTCTTTTGATGTACATCAAAGGACTGAATTACCTGTGGCTGTTGTTGCCTCCAGTTTTGCTATGAGGTAGTCTAAGGGTGGATATAACGTCAGTGATAGTAACCCCTGCAGTGGTGAGGATGAGGGTCTATAAACTATTAGTATACGGAATGTTGTAAAGGTGAAAAGAATTTCCATTTTGTTTTTGAAGGAAAACAATGCAATGGCGATTATAAATTTGGTGACTGAAGCCTGGGATGATATATATCCATTAGGCACCAAAGCCTGGGGAGGAAGCCGCTTGTTTGATGGCAGCGACATAGACGGAGGTAAGTAATTGATTACTCGAGGGGGGTCAGTTTTATTGATACATTTATTATCATGTAACTATAAGTATTAAAAGTTGGATAACGTTTTCTGTTGTTGGTGATTACCTTCTGTAATTATGGTGATACTAGGTATTAAATGATCTAAAGCACAATGCCTTACAAAGTATGTATTAAAAGTGGTGACGTCATTACGACGTCAATGATTTTCATTTCATACAAACAAAAAACAACAACTTTGGATTGCATGATTGCATGTTTTTGTATAGATTGATATATTTCCGTTGCTTGTGTATGGTATTGCTTTGTTAGTTAAACGTTCTGTTAACATCCAGGGTCATATTCTGTGTGTTTTATTATGTAAATTCGACAGTAGTTTGCAATCGTTATTTGAATTACTGGTTTGCCCAATACAATATCGTATAGATAAAAATGGTCATTTTGAATTGTGCTGCTTTTTATCATCTTATTGTATGGCAATAAAAACCTATTTACTCAAAGCTGTGTAACACATTTTGTATCATTCATAACCAGAGAAGCGTATCAAATAGAAAGAAATAGAAGAAAGCAAGCTAACATAACATGTTCATAACATAACATTAACATGTAGGATTGGTTTCTTCTATTTAAATGCAAGAAGTATCCGCTACAAAGTTTTTAATTTGATATTGATTAATTAACTAAGATTTGAACAACATTTGTGGAAGAAAGTTGATACCTGTTTGAATTAAATCAAATTATTATCATCTTCTAAGCCCATTTTGTTACATTTACTCTGTAAAGTTAATAGCCATCGTATCAGCCAACCAGAGGCGGCGATACTATGTCGTGTGACAAAATGCAGCCAATGAAAATGCTCGTTACAAATACGCTTCTCTGTCCTCCAGGTCCATTTTTGAATTCGTATGATGTTCGCGGGATGTACCAGCCGACAGGAGCTGTGTTCGTTACCACGGGCATATCGTCTTATGTTGTGACGGCCAACACTGGCGCTCCCAAGGTCTACACTACTGCTGAACAAGGGGTCGACTTTACAGATGCGATATCTGCGGCCAACGCAATGGCCAGTGAGTAGATATACATATATAATAGTATAAAACGTGCAAGGAATAATATTGGGGATGTGACAATAGTTGAATACAAGTACAATTCAATTTTGTGTCACAAAAATCAGTTTTGTCACCGAATCCAAATATGGATATGCAAATGAAATGTCTCATCACGATTTTGTAACGTGGCCTCTCAATGGATATAGTGACTGTTGGTATGGCACGCGCACACGGTGTTAAACCAATGTGTGATTACATAATGGATAGGCTGCAAGCACCTGTATTTGTATCATCCGTTTAATTTTTGTGGATGTTTAATATACTTACAGTGATCAGCAGAATATGTCCCAACTTCTTGTGAAAGACGCATGTCCTAAAATATCATTTATTAGGCCTATTAGAAGAGGAAGGAGGTTACGATATCAAATGCAAGCCTATTAGGTACATACAGAAATGGATAATCTATGGAAAATACTAGTAGTCTTTCATGGGAAATGCACATGAATTGTCATAAGCGTAATGATTACATATATATATTCATCAAATACTCGTTCACTATCATAACTTCAAAGTATGGTTACCCTTCGCCAAAGAATGAGTAAACTGTAAGCGTTTCAACAGATCGGTTAGGAGCTTACAAGTAAAGGTCAAACATGGACTTATTTGCATACTGAATTGACGAAAATTTGTCATAACAACAGGATTTTTGTCCGCTGAAATATAATTTTTGTTATTTTTGTCATTACGGAAATGAAGTTGTTATAAAAAAAACATTGTTTGTTAGACGAAAATGATTTTGTTACGACAGAATTCAATTTGGTGTTCACAAAATGGAATTTTGTCTACAAAATTGAATTTTGTCTTGACTTTTGTCCACTGAAAGATTGTTTGTATAACAAAACTTATTTTTGTAATATGTTATAAATTTTGTTAATCTGAACTCATTTTTTTTACCATAATTCATTTTTGTCTACATAAAATCTGATTTCGTGTACAAAATCACAAGTGTCCCATTTGGCGCCCCGTTTTTGAAACATATCTGACAGAAACGTGGTGGAAATATATAATAATAGATAATTATATCTAATCCATTCGACTCACATGAAATACCTGAAAGTCTGAATGGGAATGTGAGTATACCCTAAAACTAGTTCCATTCTACATCACGTGACATTTTACCTGCAGAACATATTTAGCTCGAGTCAGCGCTGTGTATTATGTGTGGCCTTTAGCTATGCATGAGGAAAGTGAACTTACCTTTTTGTTTTGTTCTCTGCAGATAACCTTATTGACCAAACAGAGATATCCGGTTCCCTTGCTCTCGATTTGTCTTCTGATTACAGACTAGGTAAGCGATAAAGTGTAAATAAGTCAGTGTTAAATAGTATATCTGAGGTAAGTAATATTATGTAAATAAGTTAATTGTATTGGGTATCTATAATGTCAGATGAGTTATTCAGTAAGTAGTATGGTGTAACAAGTAAATTGTATTGAGTATCTAGAATGTCAGATGAGCTAAGTAACATTATGTAAATAAGTAAATTGTATTGGGTATCTAGAATGTCAGATGAGCTAAGTAACATTGTGTAAATAAGTAAATTGTATTTGGTATCTAGAATGTCAGATGAGCTAAGTAACATTGTGTAAATAAGTAAATTGTATTTGGTATCTAGAATGTCAGATGAGCTAAGTAACATTGTGTAAATAAGTAAATTGTATTTGGTATCTAGAATGTCAGATGAGCTAAGTAACATTAGTAACATTGTGTAAATAAGCAAATTGTATTGGGTATCTAGAATGTCAGATGAGCTATAACATTGTGTAAATAATTTATTGTATTGGGTATCAAGAATGTCAGATGAGCTAAGTAACATTGTGTAAATAATTTATTGTATTGGCTATCTAGAATGTCAGATGAGCTAATTAACATTGTGTAAATAAGTAAATTGTAGGTATCTAGAATGTCAGATGAGCTAAGTAACATTGTGTAAATAAGTAAATTGTATTGGGTATCTAGAATGTCAGATGAGCTAAGTAACATTGTGTAAATAAGGTATCTAGAATGTCAGATGAGCTAAGTAACATTGTGTAAATAAGTTAATTGTATTGGCTATCTAGAATGTCAGATGAGCTAAGTAACATTGTGTAAATAAGTTAATTGTATTGGGTATCTAGAATGTCAGATGAGCGAGCTAAGTAACATTATGTAAATAAGTAAATTGCATTGGGTATCTAGAATGTCAGATGAGCTAAGTAATATTATGTAAATAAGTAAATTGCATTGGGTTATTGGGTATCTAGAATGTCAGATGAGCTAAGTAACATTGTGTAAATAAGTAAATTGTATTTGGTATCTAGAATGTCAGATGAGCTAAGTAACATTATGTAAATAAGTAAATTGTATTGGGTATCTAGAATGTCAGATGAGCTAAGTAACATTATGTAAATAAGTAAATTGTATTGGGTATCTAGAATGTCAGATGAGCTAAGTAACATTGTGTAAAAAAGTCAATGTGAATGGGTGAACACATAACTTGGAAACACTGCACTGTAGATATGAATATACATTGTACTTGATTCGTGAGTATGATTATTACGGCGTATATAACTTTAAGATAGAAAGCTTACCCCTCGGGTTTAGATTCTCCTGTCTCACTCCGAAGAGTTGAAGGATTCTAATAATCTTACCTTATGGTAAAACAAACTACGCGAGAATTTTGCATTTTTTCAACAATTATATGAGGTTATCATTGCTTGCATTGTCGACACATCATTATTGGAGACACAAATTAAAGTTGCGCACGGGGTAAGAGAAAAAAAAATTAACCCTCTTTGGTGTGAGGCAGGAGATCTCCATCCTCGATATAATATTCTTAAGCTGTCAAACACTCGCCACAGGTTTAGATTCTCCTGTCCCCTGCCACAGCCTTGTGTTTGACAGCTTAAAAGTCGTAGCCTTGGGTTGATATCATCCATTATCCCGCCTCAGACAAGGATCTTGTATTCCTATTGGTTAAAATGTCGTCACGTGATATCCCAGATATAGTCGTATCAGGTTAGTAGAAATCGTATCAGGTTTGGACGACGATAGAGTTATCGTTCCTTGCCCCTAACGTCATTAGCAACAAGATGGCGGTCAAGTAACGCTTCGCGACGACGGCACTGAAAGTGATGAAGACAAAATATTTGAATGATAGCGCTGATGATCGTTTTCAAAGCAAACCGGAATCGGCAACACTTATTTAGGATTATTTAGCAGAAATGGACCATGACAACGCATTCTAGTCTTCAATGAGGTGAAGTTTTGAGTCGTTTTGGTTTCCATACTCCGTGCATTATTTGCATTTTGCAGTTACTTCATCGAAAGGGTCCTCGACGGGATAAATTCGTTACACAGTTTGTTAGTGAGCTAATACGGAAAAAAATATTGGGTCTAAAATAACATGTATCAGGCTCGGCTTCGCCTCTCCCGATACAAGTTTATTTTAGACCCAATATTTTTCCGTATTAGGTCACTAACAAACTGTGTAACTAATAGTCTAATCCCAATACTTGCTATCGCGATTAAGCAGGATTTAATCCCCTTGTTTGTAACTCACCTTTTTGGAGAGTTCCACTAATCGCGATAACAAGTATTTGATTGAATTATTAGTTTATTATATTAGCTCTTGATAGAAGTTGTATTTATTATGGCAGAAAACACGGTAGATACATGTAGCAAAAAGGAAAAGCTACAGTCAATTGGGTATATTTCTACGACTTCAGACGTCAAAATTAAATATAAAAAAACATCAATTCGTATGTCACCTTTTTATAAAACATTGTTAAAGTCCGCCATGACGATTTAGAATCTGCTATCTTAACCACATTTGTCGGTATGTTACTGTTCGAAAACTTCCTCCAGCGTTCAGAAAAGTGTCAATCGAGTTGATCTTAGGCGATGGTGTTCTTACCTGGCCTCATTTGTTGATCTTAACAATTTTTTATAGGTAGACTCCTCATCAGCAATAGAGATGGGAGGAGCGAGACCATCAATACCCTAATTAAAACTGTCCATTTGTTCGGTGGTCGAGACATAGGATTTTTTAACACAGCCACAAAAACTTTTTCCTTCACCACAAACGATGACCTGGAGAAAAAGGCACAAGAACGCTATCCTGCGGTTTTTAATGGCGACTGTTCTAACGCGTCTGTGTCCCCAGCTGCCGAGATGGACAGCAGATCGATCAAATTGGTAAAGCATTCAAACAGTTTTTAGCTCACCTGGCCCGAAGGGCCGGTGAGCTTATGTCATGGCGCGGCGTCCGTCGTCCGTCGTCCGTCCGTCGTCCGTCCGTCCGTCAACATTTCCTTTAAATCGCTACTAGTCATAGAGTTCTGCATGGATTGTAACCAAATTTGGCCACAAACATCCTTGGGGGAGGGGAAACAGAACTTGTATAAATTTTGGCTCTGTCCCCCCCCGGGGCAGGAGGGGCGGGGCCCAATAGGGGAAATAGAGGTAAATCCTATAAATCGCTACTTGTCCTAGAGTTCTGCATGGATTGTAACCAAATTTGGCCACAAACATCCTTGGGGGAGGGGGAACAGAACTTGTATAAATTTTGGCTCTGGTCCCCCGGGGGCAGGAGGGGCGGGGCCCAATAGGGGAAATAGAGGTAAATCCTTTAAATCGCTACTAGTCATAGAGTTCTGAATGGAATGTAACCAAATTTGGCCACAAACATCCTCTGGGGAAGGGGAACAGAACTTGTATACATTTTGGCTCTGGTACCCCGGGGGCAGGAGGGGCGGGGCCCAATAGGGGAAATAGAGGTAAATCCTTTAAATCGCTACTTGTCGTAGAGTTCTAAATGGAATGTAACCAAATTTGGCCACAAACATCCTTGGGGGAAGGGGAACAGAACTTGTATAAATTTTGGCTCTGACCCCCCGGGGGCAGGAGGGGCGGGGCCCAATAGGGGAAATAGAGGTAAATCCTTTAAATCGCTACTAGTCATAGAGTTCTGAATGGAATGTAACCAAATTTGGCCACAAACATCCTTTGGGGAAGGGGAACAGAACTTGTATAAATTTTGGCTCTGGTCCCCGGGGGTAGGAGGGGCGGGGCCCAATAGGGGTAATAGAGGTAAATCCTTTAAATCGCTACTAGTCATAGAGTTCTGAATGGAATGTAACCAAATTTGGCCACAAACATCCTTTGGGGAAGGGGAACAGAACTTAATTTTGGCTCTGACCTCCTGGGGGCGTTAGGGGTGGGGCCCAATAAGGGGATTTAGAGGTTAATATTAAAATTCCTTCAGAAAAGAAACAATGAACCTGTATTCAGAACATTACTTGGCATTACAAACCAGATGAGCGATACAGGCCCTCTAAGCCTCTTGTTTATGTTCGGAATTTCAATCCGTTTACTATGGACAAAATTATGATCAAAGATGTAAGAACTAGATCAAAAGATGGATTGACTAGGTCAAAGAGTTTAAGGACTAGGTCAAAAGATATATGGACTAGGTCAAAAAGTTATAATGACTAGGTCAAAGGGTGTAAGGACTAGGTCAAAATGTTATAATGACTAGGTCAAAAGATGTAAGGACTAGGTCAAAAGGTGTAAGGAGTCAAACTAAGGACTAGGTCAAAAGGTGTAAGGACTAGGTCAAAAGGTGTAACTTGACTAGATCAAAAGGTTTAAGGACTAGGTCAAAAGGTGTAAGGACTAGTTAAAAAAGGTGTAAGGACTAGGTCAAAAGGTGTAAGGACTAGGTCAAAGATGTAAGGACAAGATCGAAAGGTGTAAGGACTAGATCAAAAGGTGCAAGGACTAGGTCAAAAGGTGTAAGGACTAGGTCAAAAAGTGTAAGGACTAGGTCAAAAAGTGTAAGGACTAGATCAAAAAGTGTAAGGACTAGGTAAAAAGGTGTTAGGACTAGGTAAAAAGGTGAAAGGACTAGGTCAAAAGGTGTAAGGACTAGGTCAAAAGGTGTAAGGACGAGGTCAAAAAGTGTAAGGACTATATCAAAAAGTGTGAGGACTAGGTCAAAAGGTGTAAGGGCTAGGTAAAGGGTGTTAGAACTAGGTCAAAAGGTGTAACTTGACTAGATAAAAAGGTGTAAGGACTAGGTCAAAAGGTGTAAGGACAAGGTCAAAAGGTGTAAGGACTAAACCTAAGGGTGTTAAAACTAGGTCAAAGGATTAAGGACTAGGTTAAGAGTGTAAGGACTAGGTTAAGAGTGTAAGGACCAGGGCAAAGGATGTAATACATGTATATTATAGACGTACAATTTGACTTCATAGGTCCTTTTATGCATTTCTTTAATAGAAAGTCGGAGAAAAGGTGAGCATTTTCAGCCTATTTGAATTATTTGTATTTATACAAACATTTTTTTATATACGTTGACTGTCAGATGACACGTTTCCATACATATGTGTTTGGCACGTGCTTTAAATACAGACGGACATTTATTTTCTGTTTCCTTTTTATGTTCTTAGGGTCCAGAGCCAAATGTCGTGGTGGCTGGAACATTCAATAGGGTACCTCTTATTGCAGCCGCTACGCGCAACGGTTTGATATATTTGTACTCAATGGCCTTCGACTCCCCATTTTACGAGAGTGTGTATAGATACGGAGATCCTAATGAAAGTTGGGACCAAAATCAGGACGGACTCATTTCGGACATGGGGTAAGATTTGTTTTATTACTGAGAACGGTAATTCAAAAGAGCCGCGTCATGCAATGGTAGTATGTAATTAGCTATTTGAAGGATGTTTTTATGGATTTGATAAAATTCTAATTTTCAGCTACATCAATGAAAATGTTCTCGCTGGTGGTAGACCCCATCTCTTTGTGGTCAGCAAAGGAACTGGTTCTATCAGCTTAAAAGAAATTAGAAGTGAATAATTCTCTATTTGGTTAAATCTTTTCTGATTTTTTTATGTACATACACTTACATGAATAAAGCGTACGGCTCTATTCGTCTTCTTCGCACTTCCTTTCTCACCAACCTTACTGCTGACCATTTCCTCGGAGGCTTAGATTTATGTTCTATCAGTTTTCTGACCCCTGTGTATATTGAGAGTTATATCAGTTTTCTGACCCCTGTGTATGTTGAGAGTATTTTTTAGCGAGTATGCTGTATCTAATAGTCATCCTCGATACTCCAGGGCTTCCGATCACTTACGATCTCTACACCCCTGGACTATCTCATAGTGAAATTGAAGGCAGCTCAGCGGAAAACATTTGACCAATCACAGGCTAGCAAATATTTCATTTGAAGACTATAGAGAGAGCGACGCCTAACATCAAAGCGACAGAGTCAACCACAGTGTACCGTTATACGGCTCTTTTGATGTACATCAAATGACTAAGTTACCTGTTCTATTCTGTTGCCTCCAGTTTTACTATGAGATAGTCCAGGGGTGTAGAGATCGTAAGTGATCGGAACCCCAGGAAGATCGAGGATGGCTGAATCTAAACATCTCTACAACCACATTTGTTAAGGTCGTGTATACATGTAGTTCAACTACATTATATTGCAATGCTGTCCTTCAAAAGTGGATATAATAACTGTTGAAATGACTGGCAGAATGGTTTATTAATATCATCATTATTTTGTTTCACTTAAGCATTGAAGTCACTACTTTTTAATTTCATCGGGGTATGAAAGCAATTTTGTTTGCAAAGTGTGTGAATCGCTCTCACAAAAAGTTTGCAAACAAAATTTATTTCATACCCCGATGAAGTTAAAAAATAGTGACTTCAATGCTTATAATTAATTTTCCCGGTTACTTTATAAAATGAAATACGTTTACACGTACGATTCCATTGATTTTTTCCAAGGGATTATTTTTTCTTAATCGATACGCAACGTCAATATTTCTATTGTGACGCCACGATAACGTCAGGTTTCCGCGCCATTCTCGGAATTATTTTGTCATCGTGGAATGAAAAAAAAATAATAGGCCAACCAGAAAGACAGAAAAAAAAAGAGAAAATTGATTATAAATAATTGAAATGAAATATTTATTTTGTAATTTCTTCGAATTGTTAAATTACCAACATCAATGTATATACAATACCATTTTCTCAGGCTTTTAAACCATCGACCTTATCAAGTCACATTGTCAGTTCTTGACTTCACTTTCTTTTGTAGCAAATAAAAAAATGCGATACTTGTAAACCTTTTCTGTATTATGTTTAATAGCGATAAAGTAATGCATCAATATCATCTCCTTGCGGTTTACCCTTTAATTATTTGACAGACATTGTTGCCCCTATTTTTCAACTTATTGCAACATGACCTGGTTTATTACATGTCATACACATAACCTTAAATCTGCCTGATGTTGAAGTTTGATATATTTCATAACAATCTTTGTTTAAAGACCCACTACCTTTACGAAACATTACACAATCTTTAAAACAACAAGAGGCCCAAGAGGCCTTGACGGTCACATGACTTAAACCCCTTCTCCGGGGGAAACCTGAGACCCACGGGTCATATAATTCACAATTTTTGTAGAGGGCTTTAACTTTCTATCTATGAAGAGTATTTGATTCTACCACATATGTGAGTGGAGAAGAAGGTTTTTGAAATTTTAGTCAATTTTACCCCTTTTGGCCCCTCCCACAACCCCGGGTGGGTTCTTATAATTCACAATCTTAATTGGCCTTATGCCTTAGAACGTTTTGCAAAATTTCATTGAAATTGCTTCAGCAGTTTTTGAAAAGAAGTGAAAATGTAAATTGTTTACGAACACACGACGCACGACAACGGACAAAAGGCGATTAGAATATAGGTCACTGGAGACTTCGTCTCAGGTGACCTAATAAAAGCGTATGGAAATGACTAAGAATGAGGTTACAACAACAAGCAAATGACATTTCCTGCGTAATATATGTTAATATAAGATTCATTTCGCTGTTTTGCAATCTGACGCAGTGATAATCAACTAACGCGCGGTAATTAGGACGACCTGCGTTATGAAAATTAACATTCAATTTATTTTAATTACAATGTTCACAAGGCGATGATAAGTATATTATTAACGGTAAGCTAGTAACTTTTTCAGCTCTACAAAATTATCAATCTCTTTTTACATTCCAATTTTAAAAATCAAAAGCCGTTTCGGAAAGGTAATGGGCCTAACAGTTATAGCACAAAGAAAGATTTAAGTAGCAACAAAATGGATACGTAATGGCTACAGGTAATGAAGTGTATGTCAATATTTGGGAATGGACTTATTCAATAATGGAGTATGTATACTGTAAATGACATAAAACCAAATGAATAAATAAAACCTGAAGAAAAACGCCTCCATTTATATCAAACTAGTTTACTGTATGTCAATGGCCCTTTGTGTGATAAGGTCATAAAATAGATGCAAACGTGAGAAAAATACTTTTTTTAAAAATTAATTTTTGAAAATACTATGTTTTCAATTTATTTGATTTTCAACACATCGATGTATCATGATAAAGAAAAATAATTATAGATTGTAATTTGGTTTTGTCAAAATTCGAGCAAACACACAAATGACCTCCATGTGTAAGCTTTCATAATACTTATCTGTCATGGCCGCTAGAGGGTGCTCAAACTTATGTCCCTCTTTTAACATTTCATTTATTTATGAAACTAATACGGAAATTATCCAAACTTACTGTCTGTACTATATTCATGGGCGTGACTAAGGACTCCATGTTATTTGAGATTCTGCAACAACGAGTCAGGAGGTTTGAAATCATATGATGGCATCAAGCGTCGAGTTGAGTGTATCTTAGCAACGATAATGCTTACGGTACCAAAAGTTCTAAATTTTGAATTACATGTAATTATTGTCTTGTTGACGAAAATGATGATCGTTTAGATTGCAACATTCCATCGTCTGTCTTATCAGCCATTGTTTGTAACGTCATATTGAATGACACTTATCACCATTCAATAGTGCTAAAACATTCATCATTTCTAACCCAGTACACAATACAATTTCACATTTTTTTTTAAATCGAGAACTAAATCAACTCTCCGTTATCGGATCTACAAGTACACCTTTACCTATAACTATAAACAGACCTCTCCACTATCAGTTACATTACATAAGATGTTTTTTGTAATCTGATACACAGAAAACACAACAGAGAATGTTGATGTATATTAACTATAGTGACCTCTAAGCAGTCCGACAATATTTTCACTCAATATTGACTAATTAGAACAAAGCATTTATAGTGACAATATCGTTTTGGTGGGAATGACTGTTTTTGAAATAACACACGAAAACATAATACATTTTTTGTATATCTTTACAATTTTTGTACATTTTTAATTGTTGGAGCATAAAATTGATGCTTATTGGAATATATATACAGGTACCAGTTGACCAAATTTAGACGCAGATGAAAAAATTATATAAATAAAGGATCTTACATGTGTGGATATGTAATATGAAATGTATCGAACGAGTGCAATTATTTGATATGCCACATGGCAGACTTCTCTGTCCTACTCTCTTCTCTAGGAAGGGAATGATCCTTTATCTGCCCCTGTAATTCCCCCACCCCAATGTTGAAATCAACAAATACGCGATTAAAAGAAAACAAAAATAATCAATAAATCGACTTGGAGTTTTCCATATCACTTCGTCAACATTTTTTGTTAAACTGGTTGCACTGTGACAAACAAGAATCTAAACAAGTTTTAAATATTCACAGCCATAGAAATCTTAACTAGTAGTGTTAGACTGGTTCCCGCCTCAGTTACCTCCCTTGTGTACGCTTCACTGAGCGGAGCGCAGCCTGGCGAAGAGTAGAGAACTAAGGGAAGGGAACCAGTCTACTAGTAGTGTATGGAAACCTGTTAAATATGTATCAAAGAAAATGTGAAGGTAGGTGGAATTCCGATTGCGATGATCATTAGGTCAAAGTTCAGCACGCTCGTGAAGCACGAGCTCGAGTTCGAATGTGATATTAATTGTCTGCACAGGTTAATTTTACTTGCATTTGACATTTTATTACTTCCAGTTTATCACGCGAATATGTTCGACGCTTGCGGGCTGTCTTGCCTTTGGTAAAACAGAGAACTCTGACACTCACCGGAAGTACAGTCATCTCTGTCAGATGGGGTGGAATAGTTGTTCTCCCAAACTTCACTTGGATGTCTCGTGGTTACTAGTAAAAAAATAACTCTTTATAATATTTTTTGCAGCGACATATACAGGTTTTGCAATGAGCATAAAAGCGATATACTTCACTCCAGTGAAAATATCAATTTTGATATTTTCATTCGCTTTCGACCAATCGGAATGCAGCATTGACAGTTAAGACATCATTTTGATTGTTATCGTCATTTGTTTGTGCGCGAAAATGACGTCATATTTATGTGTAGAAATATGACGTTATGCTCACGAATACGACGTGATTATCGCAACGGTAAATAACTCTGTAAATTGCAATGGCGAAAAAACCTTTGACGGAACTAGAAGTGACGGTCTTCTGTAAATGGAAGCGAGAAAACAAATGTTGTAGATAGAATATTCCTTTGTTTCTTGACGAATACCTGTAATTTTCACCTGAGGATGTGAAAACTTTAATTTTTTTCCACATTTTTTTTTCTAACCTCATTCGATGAAATATAAATGGTATTCATCAAGAAACAATGAATGTCCTCTTGTAAGTAGGGGGGATAAGACAGCACACATGCGCTAGCTATTGAAGTGATGTCATTAATCCATCGGCCTAACCGTAACGTGCATTATCGATGACGTCATCAATTGTAAAGCACAACGACGTTCCTTGGATAATGGCGGGAAAGCGACTGAAATTTCTTGGGTTTTTTTATAGTAAGTACGTACTATCACGTAAAAGGGTTATCTCAACCCTCGTGAAAGATTTTGGCCGTCAATAGTCAAGGTCAGCATCGTACATGTGAGTGCCATTTTGTTTTAACTCCTATATGTTAATTATTTTGACATAATGCGGAGCGTGGACGGGTTATGTACGTTTTACTTTTATTGTCTCTTTTAAAATTCTACTAAAACATGGAAAATATCGCAAGTAATGTCGACCTACTGTACATGTTCAACGACTTCCACGATGCTCTATAGGTCACGCTGACCAACGGTTGATTGGATGATTATAAAACGATCGGTGACGTTTCTAATCTCGTTATCGTGACCTCACTATCTGAGATAGTCATGTTACATGCCATCTGACGAAACTGATAAGCCTTGATTGGAGTTCTACCTGTTTCTGCTTTGCCACGCCAAGTCACAGGTGGGTTCTAAATTCCGACATCTTTGCTTCCATAATATCTAATCGTAATGAGTTTTGATTAGAATATTCCAATTGAGTAAATTGTTGGTAAAAGTTTTATTTTTTAAAACTTACCAGAAATTATCAAGTTATATTTTCGAAAACGACTGTTAAAAGGACATTTCAACCTAATATGTATATATAAATATATCGGACAGAAATCATTTGTAATGAAATTTGGAGTAGTTGGCATCAAAATACGACCAACAATTGTCATTGTGGTTAGTGTGTGAAATATGCCAAACCCTGGCACGCGCCAGTGGAGAAAGGCAACGTTTGCCTAGAACTCCTCAAATCGCTCTTACAGTAGCATATTTACCTTATTAAGTTCGTGTTCTAAACTGGAAAAAAATATTATCATCAACACTTCGCTGGCTATTTATTGTAGTATTTGTTTAACTTACGTGACATATACTCGGGTATGGGTATAGCGTACATTTTGTACTTAATTTATCGTTTAACGATACGATTTTAAATTTTTAAATTATCCGTTGAAATTGGTAACAATATCGTAGAATTTGTCGGCACATTTTTTTCATAAAGATTGTAGAACAATAGATATATGTCACAATTGCTTCTTGTTTATGTAACAGCATTAGCATCACTAAAGCGTCCCTTCAACAGACGGAAATCCGTCTTCATATCGCATTCAAGGTTTTTATATATATGTCTATTTCTTATTTTTATGTCAAAGATGTACATGTTACATATAATTCGCTTTCATTAATTTTTAAAAATTATTTTTTTCAACTTAATATGAATTAAACATCTCATTTAGTATATAATTGTAAATATATATTTTGTAGGTTAAACCATGCGGAGCTGCCTGTGTTTCATCTTTTTGTTCGCCACTACCGTCGCCCAAACTTTAAATTTGGAAAATGTTGGTTACCTGAAATTACCGGACTGTAGAACTGCCAATATGCAGATGTTTTCCAACTCGGCGATGAAGGCGGTGTTTCATGAAACGTCACGGTTGTTGTACGTAGCAGGTAGGAAACTTGCTTTGTGTTTGTCAATATATAGTGTCGCAGTGTACAATGGTGAATAAATCGCACAAATATATGTTGTACCAATACTTTATGGCAGGCAAGACTACCATGATCATTTCTAACATGAGGTTACATGTATTCCGCCTTTGCATTTTACAGAGTAACCTCCCTTCCAGATAGGTATCAATTGTGACGTCATTATTTTGTGAACGCAACTCACGTCAATTTCATTGAATAATATGACGTTATCTTCGGAAACACATGACGTCACAATAAATACCTTCGCAACTGTTTTCAATAAAAAGTGGCGCTGACCATGATCTGGAACATGTTTAAACTATTCTGATTTTCTATAAATACAAGTTTGGAGTACTCATTTCAGTAATTTACACACATTTACACGTAACAATCTTGGCCTAGTTTCATGAACGTTTCTTTAAATTTAAAGATGCTCCACCGCCGACAGAGCATAAATGATATTTATCATTTGAACAATAATTGGTGTTTAATCGTGTATATATATGTATATATGTATATGTCTAATAACACAAAAATTTACATAAAATAATTATTTTGCCTTTGGTGCATGCGCAATCAGTACTTCATTCCATATAGGATATAGTCTCACGGAATTTTTTCGGGATGCAATTAATGATATTTTGTAATTTTAACTTAAAGTCAAATTAGAAGCTCAAGCTTTCCAATGGTGGTAATGGTGTAAAGTAAATAACTTTTGTAACTGAAGAAAAATACTAAATCTCTGCTCCTGTTTATGATAGTGAAAAAGTACCATTTGTCAGCGGTGGAGCATCTTTGAGGAGTTCCTTAACTTAAAATTATCCATAGGAACGCATTACATATTTTAAGGAAAACTCCTTAACTTAAGCTTGTTTCCTTAACTCTTGTAATTCCTTCCTATGGTGTATTTTAAGTTAAGAAATTCCTTTGCTTTCCTATGGTGTATTTTAAGTTAAGAAATTCCTATGCTTTCCTATGGTGTATTTTAAGTTAAGAAATTCCTATGCTTTCCTATGGTGTATTTTAAGTTAAGAAATTCCTATGCTTTCCTATGGTGTATTTTAAGTTAAGAAATTCCTATGCTTTCCTATGGTGTATTTTAAGTTAGGAAATTCCTATGCTTTCCTATGGTGTATTTTAAGTTAAGAAATTCCTATGCTTTCCTATGGTGTATTTTAAGTTAAGAAATTCCTATGCTTTCCTATGGTGTATTTTAAGTTAAGAAATTCCTATGCTTTCCTATGGTGTATTTTAAGTTAAGAAATTCCTTAAAATTGAGAAATGTTAATGAAACTGAACCCTGGACAAATATTGATAATCGGGAGTATTGGGACCAGACAAGTTGTTGTAACTATTGTTTCTGTTATTTACATTGACCCAAATTTACATTCGTAAGAGGCATTACTACGTCACACTTCTATATATAGTGGCTCAAAGTATGAGTGACTCCATAGTATTAGATATGTTGATTTCGTGTCAAACATTAAACTATATAAAAAGTGCAATAATTGACCTACAAAGAACGTAAACATTTAGATATCCGTATTACAAATTAATTATAACAAATAACAAATAGTATTTAAGTGGAACTTCTGGTCTGTCGAATTGGAAATAAATAAATCAATAAAAATAAATAAATATTATAGATCATTTATATATAACTGATCACAGATATCATAGGTCATTTACATAAAGGTTATCAGAGATATCATAGGTCATTTACATATAAGTTATCACAGATATCATAGGTCATTTATATATAGCTTATCACATTTATCATAGGTCATTTACATATATAACTATCACAGATATCACAGGTCATTTACATATAGCTTATCACAGATATCATAGGTCATTTACATATAGCTTATCACAGATATCATAGGTCATTTACATATAACTTATCACAGATATCATAGGTCATTTACATATAACTTATCACAGATATCATAGGTCATTTACATATAGCTTATCACAGATATCATAGGTCATTTACATATAACTTATCACTGATATCATGGGTCATTTACATATAACTGATCACAGATATCATAGGTCATTTACATATAGCTTATCACAGATATCATGGGTCATTTACATATATAACTATCACAGATATCATAGGTCATTTATATGTAACTTAACACAGATATCATATGTCATTTACAAATAACTTAACATAGATATCATATGTCATTTACATATAACTGATCACAGATATCATAGGTCATTTACCTATAACTTATCACAAATATCATAGGTCATTTACATATAACTTATCACAAATATCATAGGTCATTTACATATAGCTTAGTTCATGTATCATAGGTCATTAACATGTATTGTAAAAACGTCTATGACATATGTAGAGTTCTAGATGTGTAGCTCCAAATATATGTAATATGTTGTTAATTATATTGTTATATCATTTAACAGGTGAATCGTGTGTACACGTCGTTAATGTTGGTATAGCAAGTGCACCTACCCGCATTAAAACGCAGCTTTTTAATGATGGGTTGGACGGAAAGATAAAAGATATTGCGGTCTGTGACAACACGATAGCAGTATTGTTAGAGGGTCCAGAAGCTCTAGGCGAAGGTCACGTGTACCTATGCGACCCCTACTCGACCTTCACTAATGAAATGGACTGCACGCGACAGAACAGAATTATAGGTAAGTATATATAGTCTACTATTAATTATGAAAACTGTTATCGTGATAAGTCAACAAAAGGAAAGGAAAGTACAAAACGAGCGTTTTGCAGTATTTGCTTCCTACCGAAAAAATAAAAAAAATATACCATATACAAGTATGAAGACTTAAATATTCATAAATAAGAAATAACTTTTATGCACAATATGTGTTTAAAGAACTTTATGACTACCATGAACTTGCCCAGGATTTATAACTACCAGAATTGCCATGAACTTTACCCGGATTTATAACACCAGAAACACCATGACCTTGATCTGGATTTTAACTACCAGATTCACCATAACCTTGACCTTTGTTGTTATTTTAGACCTCTAAAACACACTGCACTTTCTTTCCAAAATCCAAGATGGACGTCAAAGTCATTATCTTGGAGCATGTTTTAATCTTTTTCCTATTCGAATGGTGCCAAGCTTATAAGGTTGCATTGTCTGATGACTACTTCTCTTGTCTATTGTAGTCGGCGATTCACCGACGAACATGGAATACACCAGTGACTGCAAAAAGCTGCTCGTAACAAATTCAGGCCGCGCTGGATTAATAAATGGAGTATTCACAGATCCCATAGGCTCAGTCACCATCATTGACAAACGTTTAGCGACGGAGGGAGCTCCCTGTACGAGAGAACTTTCATTCACCTACTTTGATGACCGGTGAGATTTAGAGTGAGCATGTGGTAGACAATACTATCAGAGTGTGTCAATATGTGGATATGAAGGATAGGGATATTCTACCCGAGGGTCACAAAATGTAGTAAAACCCGAGGCTTGCCGAGGGTTTTGCAACATTTTGTGACCCCGAGGGTAGAATATCCCTATCCTTCATATCCACTTATGAAAGAGTATTTTTCTTTCATACTTCGACGTTTTATTGAAATTTTACAACTAAAATATCCCGCCATTTTGAAATAAATTCGAATGAAATCCACGACTGGAAGTCGTTTTCCCATACAAGAAAAATTACATGATACTTACAACACGAATTCCGTTGTTTGCATCTTTTAGAGTAAAATCAGTCATATTTGTGAAAAAAAATGTTAAAATTTTAGCGAGGAAATAGAGATTTTGTTGACGCCGTGACGTCACGAGGCTTTATTGCATGGGTAGCCATGCAATACAGCCTCAGGCGACATGAGTGTATTGCCCTGGACCAGCCAGTATTACACGTGTAGGTATGAAAGAAAATAATATCATGGTGTGCCAATATAATAGGGTTGTTTCATTCAGCACCGACTATCTATCTTTAGAAATGGCAGTCTCTACCTATTTTCTCACATTAGGACATTGGTTTCTCTCTAATATTTTAGCGAAAGTGCTGGGTAGCTCAGAACGATCATAGAGGAGTTAACTTATTCATTGACTATTATTATCATGAGTGCTCGGTAGCTCGGTAAGATCGGAAATGAGTTAACTTATTCATTGACTATTGTTATCAGTGAGTGCTCAGTAGCTCGGTAAGATCGGAGATGAGTTAACTTATTCATTGACTATTATTATCATGTGTGTCGGTAGCTCGGTAAGATCGGAGATGAGTTAACTTATTCATTGACTATTGTTATCAGTGAGTGCTCAGTAGCTCGGTAATATCAGAAATGAGTTAACTTATTCATTGACTATTGTTATAAGTGAGTGCTCGGTAGCTCGGTAAGATCGGAGATGAGTTAACTTATTCATTGACTATTATTATCATGAGTGCTCGGTAGCTCGGTAAGATCGGAGATGAGTTAACTTATTCATTGACTATTATTATCATGAGTGCTCGGTAGCTCGGTAAGATCGGAGATGAGTTAACTTATTCATTGACTATTATTATCATGAGTGCTCGGTAGCTCGGTAAGATCGGAGATGAGTTAACTTATTCATTGACTATTATTATCATGAGTGCTCGGTAGCTCGGTAAGATCGGAGATGAGTTAACTTATTCATTGACTATTATTATCATGAGTGCTCGGTAGCTCGGTAAGATCGGAGATGAGTTAACTGATTCATTGACTATTATTATCATGAGTGCTCGGTAGCTCGGTAAATCGGAGATGAGTTAACTTGATTCATTGACTATTATTATCATGAGTGCTCGGTAGCTCGGTAAGATCGGAGATGAGTTAACTTATTCATTGACTATTATTATCATGAGTGCTCGGTAGCTCGGTAAGTCGGAGATGAGTTAACTTATTCATTGACTATTATTATCATGAGTGCTCGTAGCTCGGTAAGATCGGAGATGAGTTAACTTATTCATTGACTATTATTATCATGAGTGCTCGGTAGCTCGGTAAGATCGGAGATGAGTTAACTTGTTCATTGACTATTATTATCATGAGTGCTCGGTAGCTCGGTAAGATCGGAGATGAGTTAACTTGTTCATTGACTATTATTATCATGAGTGCTCGGTAGCTCGGTAAGATCGGAGATGAGTTAACTTGTTCATTGACTATTATTATCATGAGTGCTCGGTAGCTCGGTAAGATCGGAGATGAGTTAACTTGTTCATTGACTATTATTATCATGAGTGCTCGGTAGCTCGGTAAGATCGGAGATGAGTTAACTTGTTCATTGACTATTATTATCATGAGTGCTCGGTAGCTCGGTAAGATCGGAGATGAGTTAACTGATTCATTGACTATTGTTATCAGTGAGTGCTCAGTAGCTCGGTAAGATCGGAGATGAGTTAACTGATTCATTGACTATTATTATCATGAGTGCTCGGTAGCTCGGTAAGATCGGAGTGAGTTAACTATTCATTGACTATTATTATCATGAGTGCTCGGTAGCTCGGTAAGATCGAGATGAGTTAACTTATTCATTGACTATTATTATCATGAGTGCTCGGTAGCTCGGTAAGATCGGAGATGAGTTAACTTATTCATTGACTATTTTATCATGAGTGCTCAGTAGCTCGGTAAGATCGGAGATGAGTTAACTTATTCATTGACTATTATTATCATGAGTGCTCAGTAGCTCGGTAAGATCGGAGATGAGTTAACTTATTCATTGACTATTATTATCATGAGTGCTCGGTAGCTCGGTAAGATCGGAGATGAGTTAACTTATTCATTGACTATTATTATCATGAGTGCTCGGTAGCTCGGTAAGATCGGAGATGAGTTAACTGATTTCATTGCACTATTATTATCATGAGTGCTCGGTAGCTCGGTAAGATCGGAGATGAGTTAACTTATTCATTGACTATTATATGACTACTCGTAAGTTATACATATAGTGCTCGGTAGCTCGGTATCGAGATGATAACTATTCATTGACTATTATTATCATGAGTGCTCGGTAGCTCGGTAAGATCGGAGATGAGTTAACTTGTTCATTGACTATTATTATCATGAGTGCTCAGTAGCTCGGTAAGATCGGAGATGAGTTAACTTGTTCATTGACTATTGTTATCAGTGAGTGCTCAGTAGCTCGGTAATATCAGAAATGAGTTAACTTATTCATTGACTATTATTATCATGAGTGCTCGGTAGCTCGGTAAGATCGGAGATGAGTTAACTTATTCATTGACTATTATTATCATGAGTGCTCGGTAGCTCGGTAAGATCGGAGATGAGTTAACTGATTCATTGACTATTATTATCATGAGTGCTCGGTAGCTCGGTAAGATCGGAGATGAGTTAACTTGTTCATTGACTATTATTATCATGAGTGCTCGGTAGCTCGGTAAGATCGGAGATGAGTTAACTTATTCATTGACTATTATTATCATGAGTGCTCGGTAGCTCGGTAAGGTCGGAGATGAGTTAACTTATTCATTGACTATTGTTATCAGTGAGTGCTCAGTAGCTCGGTAATATCATAAATGAGTCAACTTGTTCATTGACTATTATTATCATGAGTGCTCGGTAGCTCGGTAAGATCGGAGATGAGTTAACTTGTTCATTGACTATTATTATCATGAGTGCTCGGTAGCTCGGTAAGATCGGAGATGAGTTAACTTGTTCATTGACTATTATTATCATGAGTGCTCGGTAGCTCGGTAAGATCGGAGATGAGTTAACTTGTTCATTGACTATTATTATCATGAGTGCTCGGTAGCTCGGTAAGATCGGAGATGAGTTAACTTGTTCATTGACTATTATTATCATGAGTGCTCAGTAGCTCGGTAAGATCGGAGATGAGTTAACTTGTTCATTGACTATTGTTATCAGTGAGTGCTCAGTAGCTCGGTAAGATCGGAGATGAGTTAACTTGTTCATTGACTATTGTTATAGTGAGTGCTCAGTAGCTCGGTAATATCAGAAATGAGTTAACTTATTCATTGACTATTATTATCATGAGTGCTCGGTAGCTCGGTAAGATCGGAGATGAGTTAACTTATTCATTGACTATTATTATCATGAGTGCTCAGTAGCTCGGTAATATCAGAAATGAGTCAACTTGTTCATTGACTATTGTTATAAGTGAGTGCTCAGTAGCTCGGTAATATCGAAATGAGTTAAATTCATTGACTAGTTATATGAGTGCTCGGTAGCTCGTAAGATCGGAGATGAGTTAACTATTCATTGACTATTGTTAAGTGAGTGCTCAGTAGCTCGGTAATATCAGAAATGAGTTAACTTATTCATTGACTATTGTTATCAGTGAGTGCTCAGTAGCTCGGTAATATCAGAAATGAGTTAACTTATTCATTCACTATTATTATCATGAGTGCTCGGTAGCTCGGTAAGATCGGAGATGAGTTAACTGATTCATTGACTATTGTTATCAGTGAGTGCTCAGTAGCTCGGTAATATCAGAAATGAGTTAACTTATTCATTGACTATTGTTATAAGTGAGTGCTCAGTAGCTCGGTAATATCAGAAATGAGTTAACTTATTCATTGACTATTGTTATCAGTGAGTGCTCAGTAGCTCGGTAATATCAGAAATGAGTTAACTTGTTCATTGACTATTGTTATAAGTGAGTCTGTTATTGTGGTATAATATTTGCAGAAAAGACAACTGAGGATATCTGCATATACATAGCCGATACTACAGGGGTTACTATCATTAATGTTATATCCACTCATTGCAGTACATCAAAAGAATCGAATAACGGTACACTGTGGTTGATTGTTTTGCTTTGAATCGGGCGTCGCCCTCTCTGTAATCACCATGGAAGTTTTTGCTGACCTGCGATTGGTTCAGGTTCTTTCTCCTGAGCTGCCGTCAATTTTAATTTAAGATAATCCAGGGATGGATATAATGTCAGTGATAGTTACCCCTGGGATATTGAGGATGTTGCATATATAGTTCGACAAGAATAACTTGAAAGATATTTAATAAAGCATGAGAAGTGATACGAATCCCAACCGCCAAATACCTAGCTCATTAAGAAAACCATCCGGCTGGTGTTAGGAAACCATCCGGCTGGTGTTAGGAGGTCACTAGTTCAAACCCTGGTCTGGTCGCTATAGTTTCCCGTGACCTGTTAAGCATATAATTATTTCCATAAGTGACGATACGATATTATAAAACCAATATTTGTAAAAAAAAATAATAAAGACGTGCAAAATAAAGTGAATACCTTTTATTGCGGTCAATAAACCGCATGACCAAATTATTATAAAATTATAGTGTCATATATCCTTAAATATTTGTTTGGGTAACAGTTTACAATACTATATGGCCCAAGGATTGCGGTGGACCTATAGAGGAGACCATAATAATGGTATCGTCACCAAGTTTTCAAACGACCTAGAACCATCGCATGTAACCATCAATGGCGACAATACCCGGGCGTACGTCACCTTACCGGTAAGTTTGTGTGTGATTTTGTCTCTGTGTAGCTTAGTTATCTGCCCTTGCTATCCACCTTATTAAGTTTCTGGGTGATTCTGTCTCCCAGGTAGCCGGGGTATCTGCCTTTGTTATCCACCTTATTGGTAAGTTTGTGGATGATTCCATCTTCTCGGTAGGTGGGTTATCTGCCCTTGGAATGCACCTTATTAAGTTCGTGAGTAATCCGGTTGCGCCGGATGCTTAGTTATTTGTCCTTGGTAATCACCTTGTTGGTAAGATTTTGTGCGATTATGTCTCCTTTGTAGCTGGGTTATCTACCCTTGGTGTCCACCTTATTGGTAATTTTGTCGGCCATTCAGTCTCCTCGGTAACTGAGTTATCTGCCCTTGGTATGCACATTAGCGATAAGTTTGTTTGTGATTCCAATTTCTCGGTGGCTGGGTTATCTGACTTGTTACCCACCCGATCAAGTTTGTGGGTTATTCTTTCTCCCCAGAAGCTGGACTATCTTCTTTTCATACGTGTAATGAAGAGAAATGTAAAAACAAACCTAAAACTGAATGTTTCATATGCCACATATGTATAAGTTTGTAGTAAGTTTGAGCACCCGATATTCCTTATCACGTACCTACAATAGCACTTACAATACGTTACATAATGCAGAGCAGGTACTATACCGTCTTTGTAATTGACAGGTGGCCAATGGCATTGCGGAAATAGACCTGACAACAGATTCCTGGGTAGACATGTATAATATGGGCTACAAAGATCTTTCAGCCTTCCAAATTGACGCAAGTGACTCTGATTTCGGTGAGTTCGTTAAAGATTATTTCTCAAGACCATGGGGCAAGTGACTATCACTTTTGTTAGTCACGGTTTTACAAATATAACTGTTGTAATTTTACAAGATAATTAACGCCATTGACTATTTCTATAATGCATTAAATGCTGAACGTTACCGGACTATTCAGGTCAGTGACGATTTCTGTGATATATCAAACATGTTCCACCGCCGACGAATGATACTTTTCAGATTATTTATTATTTTTCTTCAGTTACAAATTACCTTACGTTTTACCGTCACTACCACTGAAAAGTTTGAGCTATTCTTTTCTAATTTTAATTCATGATTAAAATATTAAAACTAATCAATTGCATCTGGAATAAATGGAGTACTGATTGCTTATACACCAAATCCAAAATGAATTATTTTATTATGTTGCGGAGGGGCATCTTTAAATGCTGAACATTTCCTGAATATTAATGCTTGTGACTATTTCTATGATACATTAAAATTGTTTGCCATGTTAACAGATGTTTAAAGCTAATAAGGAATCAATCAATAAATGTGATACTTTAAATATTCAATTGTTTTAACGCCTCGATGCAGAAATGTTATTTCAGCGCAGTTTCTCATGGGAAATACACTAATTAAAACTACATATTTACTTAATGTATTTTATCCACTGAAAGAAAAATATATGTTTAGATAACGATTATAAATATATATTTGTATTCAGGTGTCAATATGGTCAGCGGTTATACGATAAGAGCTTTAAAACAACCAACTGCGGCCGTTTTTGTGAAGGGATCATCGATTGATTACGTCGTTACAGCAAATACAGGCGCAATGAGAACTTACACGATGGACGTTCATGGAGTGGACTACACGGATAACGCTAGAGGACAAACAGTGTTTTTCGGTAAACAAAGATTTATTCATTTATTCTTCAGACATTATAAAATATTCATAATTTATAAAAAATAATAATATGTTTAAAGGCCCACTACCTCTTTAAAACGGCTTTTATATTTTAAAATTGAAATGTAAAACGAGATTGATCATTTTGTAGTCACAAAAGTTTTAAGCTTACCGTTAATACTACGCGTATCATCACCTTTTGGGCAATTAAATAGAAATAAATAAATGTTTATTTTCATAATTTGGGTCGTCTATGTTTCCTGCCGTCGTCCTAATTACCGCGCGGTAGTTGATTATCACTGCGCCAGACGGCAAAACAGCGAAATTAATCTTCACTGTTAACATAAATGACGCAGGATATCTTGCATTTGTTTGGTGTTGTAACCTCATCTTATGCCGTCGATATATATTTTTTCGTTTGTTATTATCGCTTTTAAGAAACTTTTAATTGTTATTTCGGAAAAGAAGTTGCCTTTAATCATTTTATCGATTGGTTAAGCAGCTTAACTACTGCAAAAGAAAAAAAAGTGTTTTGTTTTTATTTAAATTTTTATAGACAATCAGAAAAGGTCATATGTAAATTATTTCAATACACACATGGTTTTTTATGATATCTAAATACATGTATGAGCTACATTGAAGTTCTTACTATCAATCAGATGGAGAACTTGACAACACGGAAATCTCTAGCACACTTGGCTCCGACCTGAATGCCAACTCACGTCTTGGTATGGTTTCATATCTTTCTTTTATTTTAGCGTCTGTTTTTTATGCTTTGCTTTGATATAAAACATCTTGTCAAAGTGCATTGATAAATGTTCTACCGGGAAAGGAAAATTCCATATCGATAACAAAGACGGCATTGCCGTCATAAGGAAAATAAAAAATGGACACAAATTACAGAAATAAATAAATAAAAATCTGGCGATATGTGATCTGCTAAACACTAAAATCCACATGGGAACAAGGCAACAGGTGTATACATATAATATGCTTAAATGTACATTTTTATCCAAGGCCGACTGCACATGAGCACTGTGGATGGACGAAGTTTTGTGTCTGGGCTTATCACCAATCTGTACACTTTTGGCGGAAGAGAACTTGGCTTCTGGGACCTTGCATTCAATACCAACACGTCAACTGCTGATGATCTGGAAACTATTGCTGCCAGTTCGTATCCCTCTGTTTTCAATGGCGATTGCTCTGATGCGACGTTAAGTCCGGCGGACGAAGCTGACTCACGCTCGGATGATCTGGTAAAGCCTACATTGTACAGGTCTAAAGCATGTTTGATTATTTAGCCCGCTACGTGTTTGTTACATAAAATATAGTTTTTGTTTTATTTACTGCATTTACCTAGTGGGTGATAAGGCTACGACTAATCTATTTACTTGGTTCTTACATGAACATGTCAAAGTTCTAGAAGTTCTAGATTTAAGTTTACAAAATATCACCTACAGACAATCTTTTGTCAGAAGGCCTACCGTACACTTGACTTTCTATTAACATTATTAAATTAACTAAGACAAGACATTCCGACAGCTAATGATTACGTTACTTCAATCAACCCATCCTTTCAAAACAATTGTGTGACCTGATCGCACAACGTACCTTAAACATCGTGCGCACATCGTACAGTCGTGCGCTCGATGTCTGCACGATGTTCTTTGGTACTCTGTGCGAACAGGTCACTCAACTGTTTATAATCATGTAAAATGTAAATCAAGTCATATTAAAGTTTATTTACTAATACCGTATCTAAACAGAGATCCTCTTCACAGGACTCAAAACACTTAAGATAATATATCAAAGAGTACAATGTACATGATGTTACTAAACCTTCAGATTTCAGATTTATAACTTTTATGATTCTCCCAACGCTTCTTTAATCTGTTTTAAAATCTAAAGACGTTTTTATTTGGTTCTAAAACAACATTTTCGGGAAACTTGCTCAATATTTTTACCATTCTGAAGGCAAAAAATCTCTTGGGAAAATCCATTCTTGAATGCCGTGGGAAAAAATCAACGGACGTTTTACCATTCTGAAGGCAAAAAATCTCTTGGGAAAGTCCATTCTTGAATGCCGTGGGAAAAAATCAACGGATGTCCCCTACTACACTTACTGTGTGTGGAAGAATGGACGATGTTAGGGCCCCGAACATTGTGTACATTTTATCGTATGTTAATTTGTAGGGCCCTGAACCTTGTATACATTTTTATTGTATGTTAATTTGTAGGGCCCTGAACCTTGTATACATTTTTATTGTATGCTGATTTGTAGGGCCCCGAACCTTGTATACATTTTTATCGTATGTTGATTTGCAGGGCCCTGAACCTTGTATACATTTTTATTGTATGTTAATTTGTAGGGCCCCGAACCTTGTACACATTTTTATCGTATGCTGATTTGTAGGGCCCCGAACCTTGTACACATTTTTATCGTATGCTGATTTGTAGGTCCCTGAACCTTGCATACATTTTTATCGTATGCTGATCTTGCTAATTTGTAGGGCCCTGAACCTTGTATACATTTTTATGGTATGCTGATTTGTAGGGCCCTGAACCTTGCATACGTTTTTTGTAGGGCCCTGAACCTAATGTACTTGCCACCTATAAGTACAATGAAACTCCGCTGATTGCTGCTGCCGCACGGAATGGACTGATGTATCTCTATATAATGGCTTTCAATACTCCTAGCTATCAAAATGTGGTTAGATTGGGAAACATGACAGCGAGTTGGGCTGATTCACAGGCGGTATCGGCGGCTGGCGACGGACTCATTTCTGATATGGGGTGAGTTATAAAGAAATATTTAGTGAACTTATTTCTTAAAGCGATTTCTGATATGTTATAAGTAGTAAGGGCAACTTGAAATAGAATTATTTTTTATATTTGGATAGTAATTAGAACAGTTTTAATCTGACTTATTTCTGTTATCAGGTTAGTATTTAGGACAGCTTGAATTTGACTCATTTCTGATATCTGGTTAGTACTTAGGACAGCTTGAATTTGACTCATTTCTGATATTGGGTTAGTAATAAGGACAGTTCGAATATGACTTTGATATCGGGTTAGTATTTAGGATGGTTTGAATCTGAATTATTTCTAATATCGGGTTAGTAATTAGGACAGTTCGAATCTGACTTATTTCTGATATTGGTTTAGTAATGAGAACGGCTTAAATCTGTCTTATTTCTGATATCGTGTTAGTAATTAGGACAGTTTAAATCTGACTTATCAATCTTCTCATCTACGTCCGTTCTCCTTCAACTAAATGTAAATTACAAGTAGTAAATGGTATTAAGGGAAGATGGTTGGATAAGAAATTGAGCTTACAGTGAATTAGCACCGACCTTGCTCGTCCATCTTATCAGTAGCTTCTGACTTTTGGGACATATACTTGTGTAAAAAGAGAGCATTTTCATTGGTTTAAAAATACTTTATCATCATATAAAAGAAAAAAAATGGCGTCGCCGTTCATAAAAAGATATATATATTTGAACATTTAAAAAGATTACCAATAGTAAATTGAATTATAATGATTGATTTGTATGATTGTTATTAATGGAGATATAATATAAAAATCCGAGTGTACTATTATAAAAAAATTAGCCGCGAAGCCTTCGACGATCGCGTTTAAGATATTTAGCGACCGACCGAAGCAATCAATATCCAAAGTTAATTTAGCTTTGCCCTTATATGTACATTTTTGTTTGTGTACATGTTTTGCGACCGTCTTTAACATTTTTTTTTCATTTTTTTTGTCTTGGTGAAGGGGCAGATTGCAATAAAATTTGACAAATAATTTATTTAGTAATTATTACTGGTAATGTTACCAACACAGACCTTAAGTATGATACATGTATGATGCTAACGTAAAAGCTCACACGATTCATGTCTGTTTATTTCTACTTTACTTCGTTATAACAGTCTGAAACATTGAAGGACGTGTCAGGTTTATCAGTATGGGAAAAGTCGGAGTTCCCGGAGAAAAAACTATGACTTACGATTAGCATATGACAACTACCCACCGTGATGTTCGAACTCGAAACCCTGAGGTGGAGAGCTACTGGCAATATGTCAGAATATATTACCAACCGTTGACAATTATGATATAATTTGTTGACAAATTAATGATTCAGTAGAGTTTGTTTACAATTTTATTATCATATGACAAAGTATTTGGTTTTATATTGAGTTTGGTTTATAAAATTATTGTTTTGATTCTTTTGCAGATTTATTCCCGAAAACCTCCTCGGCGGAGAGAGCACTCCAGTACTGTACGTCATCAGTCAGGGTACCGGCTCCGTGAGTCTGAACAGGATCGTAATGCCGTAAGAAAGCAACGTGTATCGTCCAAACCCAAACAAAAATATGCCTGTACAATTTATGATATCATTAAAGTACTCAACAAACTTTTGAATATGTTTGTTTTACTTCATAGCACCGATGGCAATAAGTACTGAAATCTCCCATTTTAAGAACCTGTCTTGATACTATCAAAACGATACGTTTGTGACATGACTAAGTGATATATCAAAGAGATTTGTTGATCTTTACTTGTCGCAACTTTATCTATGCCATGTAGCTTACGCCAGTCATTTAAAAATTTGCATACATTTGACTTGACATTTCTAAAAAATGCACTCATCGCATTGAAAGGATAGGGATTAATGGAATCTTTCAACCCCTTTGGGATGAAACAGGAGAATCTCAACCCGAGGGGTAATATTCTTAAATCGACAGCTTAAAAATCTTATCCCGAGGGTTGATATCTCCTTTCTCATCAAAAAGGTGGTGAATGATTATTTTTCTTTCACCTATGTGAGCACGCGCAATGATATCGTGTAGCTTGTCTTTACCGTAGGGTGAGACAGAAAATTGTAACACCGTTGAAATTGCGGATATCCCCGTCCGAAGCTAGAGAACAAACATCGTTACTCATAACCGTCCCGCCCCTCATAAAGATCATTTAAAATAGGACATACACGTGAATATCAGCTGAGACATTTTGTGCTTATAAAATGACCGCACACTAATTTACTCAAAATAGTGCGTAGAATCAGTATCATCTTTTAGTTTGAAATCTCCCAATAGTAAAACAAGTAACATCCGACAGTCCTGTATATGCAAATGACAACTTATAATGTGTTTTCGTGCTTCACATTTTAACATGTAACGTCACAAAATACGTCAAAATAGATAAGTCGCTTGTGTAGTTGCTTGTGAAGTCGCTTATGTTATAAACAATTTATAGACTTAAAATAGCAGTTCGTTTCATTAAATGTTTTGCTTCATAAACCATTTACATGTTTTAAACCCGTTATTTTTCGCACTATTTTATAAGGCACATTTTACTTCACCGACGTTTAGGTAGAATAGATACACATTTTAAAAAGATATGCAAATGACAACTTATAATGTGTTTTCGTGCTTCACATTTTAACATGTAACGTCACAAAATACGTCAAAATAGATAAGTCGCTTGTGTAGTTGCTTGTGAAGTCGCTTATGTTATAAACAATTTATAGACTTAAAATAGCAGTTCGTTTCATTAAATGTTTTGCTTCATAAACCATTTACATGTTTTAAACCCGTTATTTTTCGCACTATTTTATAAGGCACATTTTACTTCACCGACGTTTAGGTAGAATAGATACACATTTTAAAAAGAGTATATGGGTTGTCTTAGAAAAGAAAATCGAACAACGATGTTCGGTGTGGAAATATATACTACAGATTACTAAGATACACGTACATTGTACATCGATTAAGTATTGCATCACAAGTCGGTTCAAATCGGGACTTTTCCCACGAATGTTTGGGTCGTTGGGTTACCACCCCGATTAAGGGCAATGGGTTGCTGCGGAAGAGTTGGGGGATCCAATCGGAGCAACTCAGGGGTCTTCGGGGCAACCTATATAAAATATTGGTCTAGGAAGTAGCCGTTTAGCAACGGTATAAAATGGAGTTTGAAACAAAATCAAATCGCCTTTGATCTCGAGCTATCTTATTGTACAATTCTTGGAAACATGTACGGAGAACTCGCTGGAGTCTCGAAAATCACAAGACCACAAGTCGTCTGGCGTAATAACGTATTTAGCATTGAGACGATTATCAATGTTAGTCTACGTATGTACACTAATACGACAGAACTGGCTTTATCTCGGAACTGTCTGTCTAGAACCTGATAATGTACTCTGTAACCCCATGTTCTACAGGTGCATAGGTGCTAACGTATATTTGCATATATGCAAAAAAAGTGCTTGAGGTACAACGTAGGTCCATGTGCAGATCACGTCATATGAACGAGCAATAGCATATGTGTGTATCATCGCTAAATATATAATGAAAAGTGATATTTTTGGTAGCAATCGAATCATTAGATAAAAGAAAGATATTCACACATTAATATAGATGTCATATAAGGTAAATGTCACCAAAAGAAGTCGGGAGGTGCGTGGGAAGAAGCCTAAAGTAGTGTACAACAACAGTTAGATGACATATCAGTTAACATTGTGAACACGTTAGACAGCAAGACTGTCCCAAAGAGGATAGAGGTATGAAAAAAACATACACTGCAAGGTTATAATCATCACACTGTCAATCCACATTAAACATGAAAAAAGCAGAAAAGACCAAAGACAGGCTTGCAGGTACTTCGATAGACTGAATGTAATTCATGGAGCACGACAAATTTAATCCCCGTTCAGGGTAATCGAGTCAAGTTTTAGGATATATAAAGCGACCTCTGAAAAGTACAAAACACCAAAATCGCTATACCACGCTCCACAAAAATAGATGCAAAATAATGTGACAATACCACGCTCTACAAAAAATAGTCCAAAAGATAATGTGACTATACCGCACTCCACAAAAAGTAGGTAGTAGTCCAAAATGATGTGACTATACCGAGCTCCACAAAAAGTAGTCCCAAATTTTTTTTTTCTTTTTTTTTTCTGATATGAAATTTTATTTTTGCTTAGTAATTTGGATAGAGATAATACACTATTGAATTTGCTTTTTCCAGTTGGCATTTATTATTCAAATAGTTGAATGAACCCAAAACAAAGATCAAATTATGATTATTATCATCAAAACATTTTTGTTACGTGAACAAATGCATCTAGTATTAATATAATATTCATGACCATGTAATCACACCCTTTTGGGAGAAATTAATCAATTTCACAGGATTTATTTATTAACTATTCATGAGCTAATGCGCCCCCTTTCTCTTGGTGAAGATCACAATTTTTACCAAAATAATGAAAATTTACATCAATTCACTACCTTTAAACAGTCGCCTTTGTCACTGACTTTATTTCGAAGGTTAATTCAATACCTTCATATATTCATATTAACTATAATTAATAACAAAAGCACTTGTGCATTAATAAATATTTAATTCCAGATTCCCTAATCTGATTTCAAGAGGAATTCAAGAGACGAACAAGGAATCGAGAGTTCTACCCTTTTTATACCTTGGTTGCTATTTTCTACATTATCTACTTCCCCTTTAACACATTTCCTACTGAATCTGCTGTACTTGCAGTATTTTTCAAGGCGTTTCCAATTTGAAGTCTCGCTTACTTCACTTGGCAAAATATCCACGAGGCTGAAAAATATACCACGATTTCAACTCACCTCCGTTCAAAATTTGTGACACTGGGGTTGATAATGTCAAGTATTGGGGAAGTTTTCTTGGTGATAAGTGACATTTTTTTTCATTCCTGGAATGATATCATTTATGATAGCACATGTGCTTTATTTTCACGCCTTTTGAGCCGATGATGTACCAGAAAGTAAGACAAAAACAGTGTACGCCTTAGCAGGAGTATCTTTATTTTTCTTTCTCTCTGTTTCTATAAAAAGCTTGGTGACGACGTCGTTGATTTGTGTTTACCTTTCACAGATCTGCACCGTCGGATGAAGAGCGCAGGCGCGGTATGAACAGGATATGACGTTTGCATCACTGTTTGGCTGCGTCGGCTATTTTTTCTTCATGTTCTCCGACGCCATGCTTGCGATCTCTAGATGGAAACTTCACGTTCCATTGCACGAGCTTATTGTGATGACGTCATATTATATAGCTCAGTTTTGCATTGCCTGTAGCACACATTCAGATTTGCAGCCAGACAAATACCAATATGTGTAGGTAACACATTGAGTACTTTACACGACCTCTGAGATATGTGGTTAACACATAAGTAGACAATTAAAAGGAGTGAAATAGTGTTTCAGGTACTAGTATTAGAGGGACAACCTACCAAATCAAAATATAGCTAGGAAAAGGCTCCTGTGTATAGAAGATTGAGCCCAAGATATACTTTGGTCCAGGTCACTGGTTGGCCATTCCCAATATCCACCCCAAGTATGTGAAAGACAGATACGACATGTAGTTTGATGATTTGTGCCCAAAAATAATTTGACTAAACCGCACTCAACAAAAAGTAGTCAAAACATGTGACAATAGTTCACTCTTCAAAACATAGTCCCAAAAATAATGTGATTATACCGCACACCACTAAAAGTAGTCAAAAAAATAATGTGACTATACTGCGCTCCACAAAAAGTAGTCCAAAAAATAATGTGACTATACCACTCTCCATAAAAAGTAGTCCCAAAAATAATGTGACTATACAACGCTCCACAAAAGGTAGTTCAAAACATGAGACTAATTAATACAAAATAATGTGAGTATACCACGCTCCACAGAAAGTGGTCCCAAGAATAATGAGACTATACCGCGTTCCACAAAAAATAGTAAAAAATAATGACTAATCTGCGTTCCACAAAAAAAGTCCTAAACATGAGACTATACTGCGCTCCGCGAAATAATAATCCCAAAACTAATGTGAAAATACGCGCTCAACAGGAAGTAGTCCAAAACATGTGACTATACTTCGCTCCACAAAAAATAACCCAGTAAAATTTGACTATACCGCACTCCACAAAAAGTCTTCCAAAAAATAATGTGACTATACTTCGTTCCACAAAATGTAGTCAAAAACATTAGACTAATAATTGCAAAATAATGTGACTACCACGCTCCACAAAAAGTGGTCCCAAGAATAATGTGACTATACCCGCTCCACAAAAAGTAGTCCAAAAAATAATGTGACTATACTGCGCTCCACAAAAAGAGGTCCAAAAATAATGTGACTATACTATACTGCGCTCCACAAAAGGTAGACCAAAAATAATGTGACTATATCGCGTTCAACAAAAATTAGTTCCAAAAATAATGTTACTATACCTCGCCCCACAAAAAGTAGTCCAAAAATATTGTGACTATAGTGTCGTCTAAATAACCTGACAATACTAGATATTATCCTCTTAACAGTTCGACAATATTGTACCCACATGTAACATGTACGACAATGTCTGTAGACAAGCTATATTATCTTCTAAATTGAAGCTTAATGTTTAAGTGTGGTTTATGGCATTGAAAGACTGGAATGGATATATTCTGTTGTACTCACTTAGGCATATAAGTATGCGTATACATACACACATATATAATATACATCTTGTTACATGTACGAGAGTTTGTGTAGGGCCGTGTGCAAAGCAGCCCAGAACCTCTGGGAGCCAAGTCACGTGATCGGTCAGATTTCGCCCAGGGCTGACCAGCAGCATAACCAAACTATAATTAACTTTTCAATCTTTCATCATCTTCCCTCATATCATCATTAGATTGCACCATTTTCTTGTGAATATTTCTGAACTCAGATTTTGACTTTATTAGTGATATTTTTGACGCCCACGATGGGTCCAAAAAAGAGACAAAGCACTGGTGATACTACTCTGGATATGGACAATCATTTGAACTGGAGTAAAGTTAAACTTCGCCATGAACTTTCATTGGTTGGCTTAGTGACTTCTTCATTTACTCTAAGTACACTAACAGTGTTCCGATGTTACGGAGACAGTCAAGAATTCCGAGACCTACGAACTCTACAGGTCCTACGTCGGACACAATTCGAGTAGATACGGTACAGTCAAGACTGACTGCAAATATTTCTCCAGAAGAACCAACAGTGCGTGATTACAACAATGTGCCCTATGTTACAGTGCGCGACGATCATGAACAAAGAGGTGATTCGGTCAGTGCGCGCAACGAAATAACTGATAACACTACATCCGGTAGTTCCGGTCCCGGAAACAATATGGCTGCCAACATTACTTCTCCAACAGTGATACAAGCTTTAGTAGACACTATGACAGGTATGCAAGCTGTCATGACTAAACTTATCAACAATGAAGATAAACAGAAGTCACTACCGACATTGGCGGATGTGTACTCCGCTCGACAGGACAGTTTCGCTAGCAGAGAACAACAAACTAGGCGATCGTATGGTGTGTCACCGGAGGACATCCCTCATATGGACCTCATGGCACCTTCGCTACGCAGACAGATCATAGAAGGTAGGGATGTAAATCTTGCCACATTATTGATCCCATACTATGAATTACATGAACACTCCGACAAACATCGCAATGATATCAGATTGAGAAAAACTCTCACGATCGGCGAATTCATAACGGCTTTCGGCAGGTACAAACGTACTATGTGTCAAGTCTACCCCGATCGTCGTGAAGAGCTCGACCAGTACGAGGCGATCATCGTCAATCTGTTCAATACATATGGCTCGAAATTCTACGAGTATCATAAACTTTTTTCTCTGATGAGTGTCAATGCCATGCAACTGCATGGTATGAAGTTAGATTGGTCAATTCGGGATCGAGATCTTATACAAATGGTCACTGCAGGATCTAAGTCACGAAGCTGTTCTATATGCAATGAATCAACTCATGATACCCACTTTTGCCCAAGATTCGTTGCGAATGACAAAAGTCAGCAAGATGGTGCGAGAACACATAACTCTAACAGGTCAACTGATGTCGACAAACATGGGAGGAAACGTCTTTTCAACAACGGTGTTGAGATTTGTAATAACTTCAATTCCAACAATGGTTGTCGTCGTGAATCCTGTCCATATAGTCACGTGTGTTCGCAATGCAAAGACTTGTCACACAAATTAGGGGAATGCAAGGATCAAAACCTTTCTCAGTCAAAAAAGAAAAACTGACTATCCGTAGATATACTTGGCACTTCAAACTCTACATTACAGAACTTTAAGGTTAACACCCCTGTGACTATTGATCAATTAGAATATGAACTTTCATCACATCCAGACAAAACATTCGTAAATTATTTGGTGAACGGCTTGCGTTATGGTTTCAACACTAAAGTCAAGAATACCGATCTTCCAACGAAAGAATTTAAAAACTTACAATCAGCACTTCGTCAACACGATGTTGTAACTCAACTGTTAGAATTAGAAGTATCCAAAGGTTTTATAAGTGGTCCATTTGATAATCCACCTTTCGACTCTTATCGTGTGTCTCCAATATTTGTCGCGACAGGCAAATATTCAAATAAAAAGCGTTTGATTCTTGACTTATCTTCTCCACACAACGATAACAATCATCAAAGCATCAATGATTTGATAGACAAGGAGGAATGTTCTTTAACCTACGTGCGAATAGACGACGCAATTAAACAGATTGTCAAATACGGCAATGGTTCTTTAATGTGTAAAACTGATATCTCCTACGCTTTCAAAGTGATTCCAATTTCTCCTTCAGAGTATCATTTATTCTGTGTTAAGTGGCTAGACAAATATTATTTTTACAATCGCTTGGCGTTCGGGTGCCGATCCAGCCCCAAAATTTTCGATCAGCTGTCATCAGCTATCTGTTGGATTGCGGAACACAGATACAATATTATAAGACTCTTTCATATGTGGATATGAAGGATAGGGATATTCTACCCGAGGGTCACAAAGTGAAGTAAAACCCGAGGCTTGCCGAGGGTTTTGCAACATTTTGTGATCCCGAGGATAGAATGTCCCTATCCTTCATATCCACTTATGAAAGAGTTTTTTTCTTTCATACCTCGACGTTTTATTGCAATTTTAGAACTATAATATCTCACCATTTTGAAATAAATTCGAAGAAATCCACAGCTGAAAAACCATTTTTCATACATGAAAAATTACGTGATATTTAGTACAAAAATTCCGTTGTTTGCATCTTTTATAGTAAAACCAGTCAAGATTGTGAAAAAAAAATGTTAAAAATTTACCGAAGAAATATAATTTTTGTTGACGCCGTGGCGTCACGAGGCTTTATTGCATGGGTAGCCATGTAATACAGCCTCAGGCGGCATGACTGTATTGCCCTAGACCAGACAGTATTACACCCGAAGGTATGAAAGAATAACTTTATATTGCATTTACTTGACGATTTTCTCACCATCGATAAACCAAGTGCTCCAGCGGACCAGACTATGGAAAAGCTTATGTTTTTGTTCAAGAAACTCAATATTCCCATAGCTCAACACAAAACTACAGGTCCTACAACAGTGATTGAATATTTAGGGATCATTTTAGACTCTGATAAAATGGAAGCTAGATTACCACAACAAAAGTTAGAGAGAATAGGACAACTGTTAAAGGAGTTTTCAACACGCAAAAATTGTACCAAGAGAGAACTTTTACAATTGTTCGGTCATCTTGCGTTTGCGAGTCGCGTGATTCCAAGTGGGAGATCGTTCATTAGTTACTTATAAGCTATGGCTTCATCGGTCAGAGAACTTCACCACTTTGTACACCTGGGTGCACAGTGTCGTGAGGACATACACATGTGGACTCTATTTCTACAACAATGGAATGGTGTTTCTATGTTTCACGACATATCAATAACGAAAGCCACCGATATGTCATTATATACTGACGCAGCGTCTACCATTGGACACGGTGGTATTTTTCAAGATTTTTGGTTTTGTGAAACTTGGCCTACAGACATTCCCTTGCTGACTGACGACAAAATGTCAATGGCTTTCCAGGAATTGTCGTAGTGGCAGCAATTTTGTGGGGACATTTCTGGACCAATAAACGTATTCTATTCTATTGTGACAATGCTGCAACAGTATCCATTATATGTAAAGGCCGTTCTAAGGTGCTTTCAATCATGTTGTTAATGAGACGACTTACCTGGTGTGCTTTAAAAGGTAACTTTTCTATATATGCTGAACATGTACCAGGTAAAGACAATTCTATAGCAGATTCTTTATCTCGTTTGCAGATGAACAGGTTTCGTCACCTGGCGCCTACAGCTCGTCCAACCCTATGTATCTGCCCCCCAGTCTCAGAAGTAATGTGGAATTCCAAGAGTCATCTCAACAGTTAGTTGCCAATTCTGTGTCGCAGAATACCAGGAAGGTGTACGACACAGGATTTCGGTGGTATGAACGATATTGCGCCATGAACAATGTGGTGTTTAACTCAATTTTACCACCAATATCAGAACAGATGTTGATATATTTTTTAACGTATTGTCACAAATTTCTCAAAGTGAAATATACAACTATCAAGCTATACTTGTGCGGTATACGTTTCACTTATCTATCGAAAGGAGTTCCTAGTCCATTTTATGCCACAGACTCAAACTTTGACATAGGTCGTACAAGAGTTCTTCCAAGGCTACAAATGGCTTTGAATGGAATCAAACGAACAGATTTGTGTAGTTCCAGGCGTCCCAGATACCCCATAACTTTTAGCGTTCTATCTCAGATCTGTAACAGATTTCAGAGTGGCTTGTTCTGCTGTGAAATTGACAAGACGATGCGTACAGTGTGTATCAAAGCGTTTTTCGGCTTTATGAGGTGTGGTGAATTTTCGTGTAACTCTACTTTCGATCCTAACGTTAATGTTACTGTTGGTGATGTGACAGTCAGTAAGGATGTTACAGTACTTCGCCTTAAACAATCAAAAACTGATCCATTTAGACACGGTGTTAATATTAAGTTCTTTTGCAACAACACTACCATTTGCCCTAAGTGTGCATTAGACCAGTATGCGGATCAACGATTACATGTCCACCAGGCTAGTCCAACACAGCCTTTGTTTGTACAAGAAGGTCATAAGCCTTTAACAAAAAATAACTTTATTGAAAAACTTAGATCTTCCTTAAATGCATGTGGATTACCACAAGAATTATATAATGGACATTCTTTTAGAATAGGAGCAGCAACTACTGCTGCTAGCAACAGAATGGAAGACCATCTTATCAAAACGATGGGTAGATGGACATAAGAATCATACTGTCGATACATTCATACCAGTGACTCTATCATAAAGACAGCTCAATTTTCTATGACAAACAGTTAATCTTTAAACGTTATGGTCATGCCATCTATAAGTTCTCCCGGTAGGACTGCTTGCTACCAGTTGTTATTTTTACAACTTGTGATCAATCAAATATTTTTTTTTAAACTTTCATTTTTAGCATTAGAATTATATTACAATATATGACTTGTTATATGTGTAGTTTTAGTCTTAAATTTTACGTATTGTGTTACCATGACAATATATCGTTATTACTTATATGTATTTGTACTTTTGTAAGAGTTAAATATATAAACAATTTATGTTTCTCCACTTCACTTCTCTTATATTCTAACTAAAACTTCTTTCTTTGGGGACACTCAGCTGTTTAACTGCGTTAACTGCTTCGTTATGGATTTTTGATGCATACATCAATCTTCCCAAAGAAAGTCGCATTATTCATTTACATTATAATCATAACAATAAGAACTTATCACAGTATTTACAACCAACGTTGTACAGTATACACAGTTATACTGGGGAATTTTACAAACTGTTGAGTTTCCAATACTTGGTATCGGTACATACATACTTTATCACACATTTACAACCATCGTTGTACGGTATATCATGTATACTGATGAGATTGCACTCCAGTGGTACAATTTCCTAATGTGTGATAATTTATGATATGTATATATGTTTTAAGTATGTGTGAGGAATTCTGCAACCATCGTTGTAGCGCTGCACCAGCTATAGTGGTAGATTATTTACCCCATGGGTAGAGATCTAAATTCTAAGCCATACATATATAGATAATTATACTGTACTTATATTAAAGTATTAGTTATTTGTTTAACTTCAGTTCTATCATCAAAACAGCTGAGTCAGTCTTCAAGCCAAATTATTTTTATATCAAACCAACAGTTACTAATATCGAACTATTTCAGAATCATCATTATGATTATGAGTTCATCTTGTCATTATGTATATATATCTTTATAGCAATACAATGTTCAGAACTGAATCTAATGTCTTTGTTTTTAATGCCATAAATAGTAAGATAAGATCGTCCCAACTACACTGTCGACTTCAGCTTTGGTACAAATAGCGCAAAGCACACTCAGGTATATGGAGGTATTATTAAAGTAGGTGATATACTAAAGCTAGAATAAAATCAGAAAGTCAATTTCTGTTATGATTGAACAGCTGTTGAATTCCGGTGATTCATAACAAAAGTATGACATCTCTTCATACTCCCAATCTTCCCAAATAATTCCTCGGCGAACTACATTCTACGGTCGGACGCTCAAAGTCATTTGCAACAGCAAATGTTACTTTTTTGTTATTTCTTTAAAAATACTATTAAGTAAATGCAAAAATGTTGGGGGCACATCTTACTGAATATGACCTACTGTTCAACGACTCCCACGATGCTCTATAGGTCACGCTGACCAACGGTTGATTGGATGATTATAAAACGATCGGTGACGTTTCTAATCTCGTTATCGTGACCTCTATGTCTGAGACAGTCATGTTATATGCCATCTGACGAAACTGATAAGCCTTGATTGGAGTTCTACCTGTTGCTGCTTTGCCACGACAAGCCACAGGTGGGTTCTAAATTCCGATATCTTTGCTTCCACAATAGGTAATAATGAAAAAATATTTTGTCTGCATTTGGTTTGATCATTCTAATGAGAATCACATTTTTTCATCAATATTCTGTTTCTTTTTATTCAGATGAATTATTTAAATATCAAATATTTCTAGTTTTGAACGAAGATTTCTTTTATCACCATGCTTAAGCCTTGGAATTAATTATTTCTCAAATTATTAGTATTGAAATGATTGCAATAAATTTTGATAGGTTCAATCATGTGGAATCTGCTAATTTTCATCGGTCTGCTCGGAACTACCCTCGCTCAAAGTTCCACATTTACTATGGAAAATGTTGGGTACCTGAAGTTACCCGATTGCGGCGTAGCAAATATGCAGATGTTTTCCGACGCAGCGATGAAGGCGGTGTTTCATCAGCCGTCACGGTTATTGTACGTAGCAGGTAAGAACCGTGGTTTGTGATTGTAAAATAAAGAATAAGTGAATAATACGAACAAAAAGAAGGAATGGGTGATATTTTTGTATCGATAGTTTACTTATAAAAATTGCCTTTGGAATTATTATTACTGGGACAAAAATAAAATTATTCCAATCATATTTAATTTACATAGTGCCAGTGGTGCATATTTGCGGATACAACGAACTTTCCTATTTTTTACAAATACATGGAGGGGGAATGCTGTCTACCAATATATAATTAAAAACATCTATGAATAGCCTATAACCACTATAGGGTACAGGTCCAAATATACGTAAACTGTAACTAGGCCATTGTGTATGTTACACTGTAACTAGGTCATTGTGTATGTTACACTGTAACTAGGTCATTGTGTATTTTACAATGTAATTAGGCCATTGTGTATGTTACACTGTAACTAGGTCATTGTGTATGCTACACTGTAACTAGGTCATTGTGTATGTTACACTGTAACTAGGTCATTGTGTATTTTACAATGTAATTAGGTCATTGTGTATGTTACACTGTAACTAGGTCATTGTGTATTATACAATGTAATTAGGTCATTGTGTATGTTACACTGTAACTAGGTCATTGTGTATTTTACAATGTAATTTGGTCATTGTGTATGTTACACTGTAACTAGGTCATTGTGTATTTTACAATGTAATTAGGTCATTGTGTATGTTACACTGTAACTAGGTCATTGTGTATTTTACACTGTAACTAGGTCATTGTGTATGTTACACTTTAACTAGGTCATTGTGCATTTAACAGGTGACACATGCGTACATGTCGTTAATGTTGCTTCACCAAGTACACCTACCCGCATTAAAACGCAGTTTTTTAATGATGGGCTGGACGGAAAGATAACAGACATTGCGGTCTGTGACAATACGATTGCAGTCTTGTTGGAGGGTCCAAAAGCTTTAGCCGAAGGCCATGTCTACCTGTGTGATCCATACAATACCATCGGCAATATGATGGACTGCAAGCGACAAAACAGAATTGTAGGTAAGGTTTTCACATTCTGATCACTGCATTTCCTACCGATCTTTGAGTACCTCCGGAATTTACGTAGGGAGTGCCAGGTCAAGTTTCGATCAAGTGAGTTGAAAACATATGACGTACATATAGAACAATTGAATAATAAAACAAAAATGTCATGTCATTGTTATTGTATTCATGAGCTCTCATAATGTCAATGGTCACAAAATGGATATTGATTTTTCAATATTTCATGAGTGCATGAATATATAGTCATATATTTTTGTCCAGATATGTCATAGAACCTCCTAAATGGAATGGTATCAAATCAATGTAATAACAATTTTATTTACTATCAATGACAATTTTCCAAACTGAAAATTAGACACCACGCAATGTAATGATACTTGTATACACTGGCAATATTTCTTCACGGGAATTTCATGTGAACCAGGCAAAAAATTATTTTCACGTGAAAATCTTCACATGAAATTTTCATGAAATTCACGTGATTTTCATGTGAAATACACATGATTTGTTTTTTTTAAATGAAAATCCCGGGAAAATTTTAACGTGGAGAAAATAATCACGTGAATTTCACGTGCAAACTTGAAATATTGCCTGTGTGTGTGTCTTGCAAGACACATCGCATATACTCCATAGAACATTTGTATGACTCAAAAATTAAAAAAGAAATCAAAAATTAAGAATGATAGAGGATAGAACGAGAAACAACCGGTCAGCTACGTTATGTTTTACATATTTGTATATACATTACAGCATATGTAACTGCAAGTTTGAATATATATATATTGCTTATCTCAGTTACCATACAGAGAGCTATCGTATTGATAGTTAAAGATGCTCAACCGCTGACAGCGCATAAATGATATTCGTAATATAAACAATAATTGGTGTTTAATCGTGTATATATATGTCTAATTAACACAAAAAATGATATAAAATAATTTATTTTGCCTTTGGTCCCTGCGCAATCAGTACTTTATTCCATATAGGATATAGTGCCAAGGAATTTTTCGGGATGCAATTAATTATTTTTCATATTTTTAACTTGAAGAAAAAATTAGAAGCTCAAACTATTTCATGGTGGTAATGGTGTAAAGTAAGTAACTTTTGTAACTGAAGAAAAATACTAAATCGTCTGCTCGGGTTTTTGATAGTGAAAAAAGACCATTTGTCGGCGGTGGAGCATCTTTAAATGGAAGGAAGGGGCAGCGTAGACAGCGATGTCTTTAATGTGTTTGAGGTGTCCTAAAATCATTGTGAAAAAATTTAATCCCTTTCCATATTTTTCTTACATTAACTTTGGTAATATTTTCGAGCTGAATTTTTGTCCCATTTTTTTAAATTAAACTTAACCGCAATATGTCTATAATTTATCTCGAGCATCATGATCACAATTTGATCATAATTTCCAAGCATGATGTTTTTTACTCTCTTGTCATGGCATATAAAATAAAAGAATAAACATACGTTGTAGATCCTTAACACTTTGTTATTGTAATTGTTTGTATGCTAATAAGGAAGGTTATTTGTTGTTTATCCAGCGATTTTTTCGTGTCAATTAAATAGATACTTTTGTTTTTATTAATGCCCACCTATAAACATACACCGCCGAAATTTCTTCATTTCTGTCATTTTTTGGTTAATAACCGCCACATGATTTCCAAAAAGACCGCCATTAGCATGATAATGTCAAAACGGATTCGATGTGTTTGCTTTCGTAAAATGAGACCAGTCAAACAGGCGCTCCTAGTACAGTACACTAAAACCTTATTAGATTTTTTTCTTATTTGAAAAAATGGCGCATATCTCCATTCTATCATTTTATTTATATTCCTTATTTAATCAAATACAATTCAATATAACAAGTAAATAAATGTTAATTTGAGACAAATCTATATGTATCTGTATCCGTAAACTGGTCCCATCAAAGGGTTAAGCTTTCGCGTAGCCCACTTAGCTTTTTTGGAAGCTAATACTTTTTTTTTATTTTGTAGTTGGCGATTCTCCAGTGAGCCTTAAATACACTAGTGACTGCCAAAAGCTGATCGTAGCAAATTCGGGGCGCGCTGGATTGATAAATGGAATATTCACAGATCCCATAGGTTCAGTCACCATCATTGACAAACGTTTAGCGACGGAGGGAGCTCCCTGCACGAGAGAACTTCTATTCAATCATTTCGATAATAAGTGAGTTTTAGATTAAGCACTTTGTGGACAATTATTTCAAATTCTGTCCTTCTGCTGATCAGATCATTTCATTTTCCATTGTTCGTATTTCAAACCAGCTTTGGTGCAAGCGCTAAAATCCCTAGTGTCGGCGTTAAATTTCCACAATTTTTGCTTGTCCTCAAACATATTCCATTTCATGTATTATCATTTCGGTCACATTGGCTTTGTCCTGAAGCCAAATGTATCATGTTACAGGAAGTTATCAAAATCAACATCAATTTTACATTGCATATATCCTGGATATGCGTTTTTCGCGCACCTAAAACATCAGGCTTTAAAAACTATAGAGATAAAAGAAAACCAAACTAATTATAATCCAATTACATTTATTAAATGCTCATTGTCCTATGGTCATAGCTGGCGATGAAAAATATAAATCAATCTTCTGGTTGCCAATATCATCTTTATTCGCGCACCTCATAAAACAACTTCTCTATGGTGATTCACAAATATCCTATGTCATATAACGATATTATTGTATACTGTTGGTATTATTCATGAATATTATATTAATTCTGATCCATTGAATAGTTGCGTGACAAAAAGTGTTCCTGACCATGCTATTTTTCTGCAGTTATAAAGTTGCCGAATATAAATAGTTTACCCACTAAAACATCATTCAAAATACAATGTATAAGCACTGTAACTGACGGCTAAATGTTGTCTAGTGGATCATTTCTCGTCATCATTTTGCAATGAGAAGGAATATACAGCAAAACTATTCGATTTTCTCTACTTACTTAATTCAGAATTTTAATCCAAAAACGCCAGTTGATAATAAAGTGATCTCTCTTTTTTTTTACAATTTGTCATACATTTATTTATAAACAACTTTATCCAAGGATTGAATCTTGCTTTGGTCGATTTCAAGGGGTGATGGATTGAGTACTTACTTAATTCAGAATTTTAATCCAAAAACGCCAGTTGATAATAAAGTGATCTCTCTTTTTTTTACAATTTGTCATACATTTATTTATAAACAACTTTATCCAAGGATTGAATCTTGCTTTGGTCGATTTCATGGGGTGATGGATTGAGTACTTACTTAATTCAGAATTTTAATCATAAAACGCCAGTTGATAATAAAGTGATCTCTCTTTTTTTTACAATTTGTCATACATTTATTTATAAACAACTTTATCCAAGGATTGAATCTTGCTTTGGTCGATTTCTTGGGGTGATGGATTGAGTTGAAGTGATCTCATTTCAAGAATAATGCAGAAGTATGCCAGTGATCTGGAATCCCACATTGAACACATTTTATTGAACCCCGAAAGCAACATGTATTGAACTGCATCGCATACCATAGACACAAGGGGTTGGGTTTCACACTAGGGTTAGTTAATATATATTTAAATGTTAGCTGCAAATGATTACCAAACGGAAATACAGCATTCAGTTAATTACATAGGGATCACACATTCATTTCATTGATAGTACTGCGCAGCTAGTTTTGTATTTGAAGAGACATAAGAATGCTTTTATGATAAAATTAAGCCATTGATTCTTGTACATGAAAACATCATTTCAATGTCGCTGTTTTAATCGTACCATCGTCCAAGGAATGAAGCTTTAAGAATGGAACTGTATTTTGTGTTGCCTTGGTGAAAAGAAGAACTGACTGGCGGCTGGTCCGTAGCTGTACATAAATACATGTATAATAATTGGTGCAATGTTGCAAAGTATATTGTTACACCAAATACATAGAATTTGATTTTTTTAAAGACAGGAATTGTAAAGTAGGTAACGTTAATATAAGGACTGATTATCGATTGGGATGATAAAGAAGGTTAAACTCGTATAAATGGTACATGAAGTGATTCGCAGTTCACTTCATTTACATGAGATTTTCTTCATCTGTCAATGCAAGAAACAAAATTGATAATCAATCCATAAGGTTAGTATATATGAGGCAAGCCTTGGGTTTTACCACATTTTGTGACCCTCGGATCATATATCACTATCCCTCATATCCACAAATGAAATAGTCTTCAAATATAAGAAAAAAAAATAAAAATCTTTTCAGTTGCTAAAGGACTGGAAAACTCAGATAAAATCAAATGCATAGAAAAATACACATTCAAAACTAAACAGGGTCAATACATCTATTTCATAAAGCAAAAACCGAATTTGATCATCTTCGTCTAATATTAGCCATTTCTGTAAGGGTCATTATGAAATTGTTATTATCTAACTATTTATTTGTATATTTCTTGATCATCTGTAGGTCTGTTAGTTTATGCGAATGTATCTTTTTATGTTTCCTTTAAGCATTGGTTTTCATATTTTTGACATGCATTGGTGCGTAACATACATTGGGTGTTCCGGCATATCCAGTGGTGCGCGTTAGCGCACCATGATATATATGCTAGGAAACCCAATGTATGTTACATCTATGTTTTTATATCTATGGCAGCTGGATAGACTACATCACTAATAAAGGATTGAGGTGGACATATAGAGGAGACCACAATAATGGAATCGTCACCAAGTTTTCAAACGACCTTGAACCATCTCATATAGCCATCGATGACAGCAATACCCGGGCGTTTATTACATTACCGGTAAGTTTTATGTGCATCTGTATGTATTCAATTTCAATTTCCAAATATGTTATTGACAAAATGATGTTAAGTGTCAATAGGATATGACGTCAGGCCTATCTTCTCCTGATGTTTGTGGTTCAGACAAACAATTATATAAAACATATATAATGGTTAGGTTTTGAATATAGGGCGAGGTAACTCCATGAAGAAAGACATAATTGTTAATCATATTTATTGTACCTCTATAAATTAGCATGTAATTTTCATTTTTAATGTAATAACCGAAATAATTGTGAAATCATTCTGAAATACTTGATAGTATGTCTTTTTTGTTATCTTGGTTCTATTCGCCACAACAGATACAAGATATAAAGTCAATAACACATCAATATGTGTTTAACACATAAGCAATCCACTGATGTGAATCAAGACCCAATCTCACGAATTAAAGGGACAATTCACTCAGACTGATTCTTTAACATAACCAAGAAGCAAAATGTGGCATAAATGTATTGTTCTACATTTCTTATGAAACATATAACACAAAATATTGAGAAATTCCAGGTCATTGTTAAGTATTTTAATTGCTACCGTTGTAATTACAAATCGTTGATCAATACGATTAAGCAGGTACAGTATGTACGCTGTACCCATACCCGAGCCAAAGTCACGCAGGTTAAACAAATGAACTACATAACCACTGATGAGGTGACAAAATGACTTTTTAGGCAAGACAGTTCACCTAATAAGGTAATCACACTACTGTCAGAGCGATTTGAACAGTTCTAGACAAAAGTTGCATTACTCTACGAGCAAGGGACAGGGTTCGGCATACAAGATGTTCGACCACAATGTGTAATGGCGGACAGCGAGCGAGTATGAATATTTCACCACCATGGGTGTTTCTGGCATATCACAGTAAAACGACTGATCTAATTTCCATTAGAACTGTTTTTTTTTATATATATGTTCAAATTTTAATGTTCTCATAGACTGAATTGTCGCTTTAAAGAGATATTTGATTTGTGGAGTTACAATTATTTTTTAAAATTACAAGTGTTTATCCATAATTAATTTATAATGAGTTACATCACTTAGATAATTAATGATATTAAAATAAGAAAAAAAAGAGAAAAAAAAGATAATCATATCTAAACAGAGAGTATGATTAGTATATCAAAAATATGAAGACCTAAGTCTTATTATTCTGTCTCTGTGTAACTGGATTATCTGCATTTATTGGTAAGTTTGTGGATGATTCAGTTTATCTGTTGGACTATATGTCTGCCCTTAACATCCAATTCATCGGTAACTTATATAATGAGTGGATTATTTTTCTGCATATGGCTGGGTTTTCTGCCCTTTTTATCCACCTTACCGGTAAGTTTGTTTGTAATTTCGTCGGTCGGTGTGGCTGGGTTATCTCCCCTTGGTGTCCACCCTACCAATAAATTTGAAGCTCTGTACTTTATAGTTTGCGAGGTGATTCTTGGATCTGTTTGACTCTATATGTACCTTATGGTTGCCAGGTGGCCAACGGTATTGCGGAAATTAACCTGACAAACGACTCCTGGGTAGAGCTGCATGGTATGGGCTTCAAGAATATGAAAGGAGTCCAAATGGACGCCAGTGACTTTGATTTAGGTAAGAGCTTTGAAGCATGTCAAGTGCAGTCCTTTAATTCAGCACACTAGTACACAAATTGAACTTGTTTATATACAATTCGAGACAGAATCACATTTTTTCGATGAATTTAGTCACATATGGTGGGCTATTCAAGTTGTCTTTTATCCTTGGTCCGTCGTCCGTCCGTTCGTCCTTTGCGTACAGAAGGGATCTTTTTCAAATTTCAAATGTAGAGCTCCCTATGACCCTTGTTGTGCATATTGCATTTTGGGACAGATCGGTTAACAAGAGGTTGCCATCTGGGATTTTGGTAATTTGTTATCGCTATTTGTCAGAAATTAGAGATGGGATCTCTCTCAAATTGAAAGATCGCCAGCTATCAAATAAACCGCACGTGACTTTGCATTTTGGTTGTGCGTGCCACGATGTTTGCTCCGACATTGAATATTTACACGTGCGTTTGCGGACATGAGGCGTGGCTATGTTACATCTGACGATCCGCAATTTCAGATGTTGGTTCCCCTACAACCGTAGGAACAGATCAGTCAACACGATAGCCGATAGGCAGATATATATGTATCTTGGATTTTGATAGTTGAATTTCGTTATCGCTACTTCTCAAAACTGCTCAAGGGATTTTCTCGAATTTCATATGTAGGTTCCCCTAGGACCCTCGTTGTATGTTATATCAACACTCATCTTTATATGTCATATTGAAAACATTTCATTGCCAGTATTCTTAGTCGTTCATAATAATTTTCTACTGTGTTGATCCCTTGGACATTGATGCACTAGAAATTTAAATCTGTTCTATTTCTTAGACTGAATAACAGGTTGTGTTGTATAGTCCTTGTCTTTCAAGGACACTGAATCTGCTTTCATCCTAATTGTGAAAAACCATCACGATACTTAAATTTGTAACTTGTATTCCTCAAGTTACAACTATTAATTATGATCATAGGATTTCAAAATTTTATTTTATAGTGACAACTATACATTATTGTAATATATTCCTCTTAATTACTGCTGTAATTATGTTTATTAATTCTCTTTAATAATATAGATTTGTTTGTTTGTTTGTGTGGATGTGTGTATATGTGGGTGTGGATATGGATGGATGTTTAGGTGTCAGCCTTTCGCCCGACTATGACATAAGAGCTCTCAGACAACCCACAGCGGCCGTTTTTGTGGATGGTAATGTTGTCACAGCAAATACAGGCGCAATGAGAACATACACGATGGCCGAACAGGGAGTGGACTACACGGATAATGAAAGAGGACAAACAGTGTTTTTAAGTACGTATCGATATTTATTGATTTTTATTTACAAAAATATTAATTATTTAATCATTAAGTATAACAACATTAGTAGCTGTTAATTACAAAAAGACTGAAACCTTACAAAGTTATTTACAATGGATGGGAACGGACATGAAAAAAATATTGTGTTCGAACGATTATCTTCAATATTATTATTGTCACAACATATTTATATTTTTATTATGTCTTTCTATATTTCTATATCTACAAATGAAATATTATCTACATTCAATTTATGAGACGAAAATCTATTATATTATACAAATATAGCATTTTGATGAGGTAGATACATGGTTATATCGCCCAAAGAAAAAATATTGACCGAGGACGTAGTCCGAAGTCGATATTTTTTCTGTGGTCGATATAACCATGTATTGACCGAAATCAAAATGCTATATTTGTTTTATTATTTTTCTGGATTTTTTTACATTTTGAAATGAGTGCAAATCTAAATAAGCATCGCATTGTAAATTCTGCTTTGCTATGACAGTTACAATCTTATGATTTTGTAACATGTTTAATTTAAGAACAACAAACGAAAACAGTATCAATTGATGCACTTCACGCTTTTGTTACATGCACCCGGTACATGCGTTCTTGTCAATTGCATACATGTACATGTACTCGATTATACCTGTAGTTCCATGTCGGACACAGTCAATTAAATGTGTAGTTTGTTCTCCGTTGAAATAATCCATTTCGACGCCAAACATATATTAAAAGATTCAGATTGACATGAACATACATTCCATTATGCTTAGTACTCCATTTCGTAAAATAAAAATCGTATACATACTGTACGATTAGCTTAATCAGGCCTAATGTTGTTACTAGTCTAGGTGGAAATTGGAAAGTGACAAAAAATCCAGAAAAATAATAAAACATTATATATTATATCATGGTTGATAGGGGACTATGCCATCACGAGACAATACTATGAGACAATAGTGCCCTCTCAACCAGGCCACAATGGGTTTAGTGCATCAACCCTCAAATGTGTTTGAGCCCTTTACATTTCATCGTAACAGAAACACCTCATTAGAAACCGCGCAACGTTATCTTAATTTCTACACCATGTTGTTAAACGTTGTTACATGATATAGATTATCACAGAAATTTGTTTCTTTAAACGAGATTCAGTTTCATGAAGATTAAAAATAGATTAATATTTGTCTAGTAAACTTTCTTCTGATGAAAAGCAAAGTAAGTTTCCTTCCGCGTACACCACAGTCTGTCCGACATTTTGACATCTTGGTCTAAGCCAACGTCATGTAATAGTTACGTCACAATACATTCATGCTCAATCTCGTGCGACTTCAATAGTGCCCGCGTCCGCGTATTGTAGCCAATCATAATCGAGTATTCTGTCACGTTATGCACTGATTGTACTAAGTACACGTCCCCTCCGTTTGTTTATTTGCCTGCTTCCTCAATCGAAAGAGTAGCTGACCATTGTTGGTCTTTCTTCCGTTTTCCTTTGGAATTTGTGTTCTTCTTAACACTCTTTAGTTAATTTACCTAAGACATTGTGCGAGATCACAAAAACTATTTTTTATCACACTTACTAAATATAATTTCGATATTGTTTCTATTTTAATTATTTTCTTTAACATAATTATCACTCAACATATTTGCAAAATAATCGATATTTACATTTGCATATTGCTTAGTAATATATCTTATCTGCATAAATGTATATTTTACTCGGGTTTACTTAGGTTCGTTGCGCCTTGATTTTGCTTCTAAGCCTCCTAGAAACGAAAATAAAGATTGTGATTTTATTATTATACATTTAACCAACTCAAATCACTATCATTTTGCTGCATATGTCTCTCTATTGACAACATGGTTTTTCCTCCATCAGGCGGAAAACTAGACAGCATAGCAATCCCAGACACACTCGGTCCCGACCTTAACAGCAATGCACGCCTAGGTAAGATTGCATATCTTCTTTACTCCTTATAAGGTAATCTAAGACAAGCACAGTAGTATACCTGATACCTGATCTATAAGATTCCACACGAATGGGTGGCTCAACTAGATAGGTCACATTTTGAACTATATTTTTGATGATTTTGATTAACATACCTTTGCTGACAATGAAGTTGTATTTGACTCATCTTTTCCGCATATCTTGCTTTGTTTCGACAAAAACCTTCTGACATTCATTTGTTCGTCTTTGAGCTAATAGACCAGGCTGTATCGTTGGGTTCAGAGGAAACAGGATCTACTGGGGGTACACGTAAGATAATAGAGGTAATAAAAGTTAGTAATGTAGACTGACCGCATAAAATATTAGAGGCCATGACATCCTGTAATAGGAACATATGATAGTAGCAAATTTAAAAGAGCCTACAAAGACCCTCATCTCATGAGCACAGCATTGCGCACAGAATCCATCAGCAGACTTGGCAAATCCTACTTTGAACTATGTTGACATATTCATCTCGAAGTAGATTAAGTGCCCCGACATATTACCACAAGCCCTCCATCTCTGGGTCTCGAGTTCGAATCCAATGTGGGTCAGTTGCCTGGTACTGATCGCTAGCCGGTGTTTTTTCTCCGGATACTTTAGTGTCATCCACCAACAACCCAGGCACGTCCTTACATGACCCTGGCTGTTAAAGGGGCGTTAAATTGATAAAGAAAACCCAAAAACCAAAGCTGGATTTGGATGAGATATATTGCTCATCCCTTTGACTACTCCGTAGGTAAAAGAGAGTCCTTCCCCCTGATTTATCAAAGTAAAGATTAAGGGCTCGACATGGGGAGAACAACCTATCGCCCTCTTCAGACTCAATAGAGCCAATCAAATATGACATTCTAATAAGATCAGGCAAAAACCAGGAACATAATACTTTGCAAAGAAGAACTTATGTAGCCAGAGGAGGCAAGAGAAATGTGTTTTCCTACTGCAATCAATAAATCTGTTTGGGTAAATCGAGTTTAACACCCCAAGGCAACTACTATGAAACACATAACTAATAACAATCAGGAAATACAAAAAATGGCTTAAATGTATGTGGGCATATCTATGCGTAAACCAATCTTAATATCTTAACGGTTTATTCAAAGGTCGACTGCACATGAGCACTGTTGATGGAATTCCCATCGGTAGTCAGCTCATCACCAACCTTTATACATTTGGAGGAAGAGAACTTGGATTCTGGAACATTGGAACCAATATCAACGTACAAACTGGCGACGAGCTGGAAACTAACGGTGCTGCTGCGTATCCCAACGTTTTCAATGGTGACTGCTCTAATGAGACATTGAGTCCTGTGGGCGAGGCTGACACACGCTCTGATGATCTGGTAAATCCCTAATTGTACACACTCATTCTCTAGAGCTAATTTTAGCTTACCTAACCTGAAGGGCAGATGAATCTGTGCCTTGGCGTCGCGTCCGTCCAATTGTCCATCCGTCCGTCTGTCTACCTGCGCCGTCCGTAATTATTTTCTTTATGAGGTCACTCGTCTGGCCCGGATTCTTACCTACATTGGTCCGTAGAACCCTTTGGGAAGAATTTATTTCAAAGTATTCTTCTGTAGATATAATTTGGTTCATACTTGGTCTGCTGCAGCCTTGTCTGTAGAAATCAATTTTGAATAAAAGAAGTATTTGGACTGTCATGTAGTTATCTAAATGATTTGTAGAAATATGTTTTCGATGGTTCCGGAATTTAACTATTAGCCATGCCTTGCAAATGCATACATTGAGACATGCATATAATAAAGTAGTTCGGCAATATACATCCCGTTTGTTAATATCTGTACACTTATCTGATGATAGGGCCCCGAACCATGTATACTAACTGTATAAACATATCCTATGGTAGGGCCCCGAACCCTGTATACACTGTACTTACTGTATAAACATATCTAATGGTAGGGCCCCGAACCATGTATACTTACGGTATAAACATATCCTATGGTAGGGCCCCGAACCCTGTATACATTGTACTTACTGTATAAACATATGTAATTGTAGGGCCCCGAACCATGTATACCCCTATTGTATAAATTAATATGATTGTAGGGCCCTGTACCTGGTGTACCTTAAATATAAAATATACATTAAATAAGTAATTACTTTATATTAAACATGTCTGATTTTAGGGTCCCGAACCTAACGTGCTTGCATCATATACGTTCGGCAACGCACCACTTATTGCTGCAGCAGCACGGAATGGCCTGATTTATTTATATGCAATGCAATTTGCTTCTCCTTCGTATCAAAGTGTGTTTCGATTGGGAAACACAACAGCACGTTGGGCTGACTCACAGGCGGTATCGGAAGCTGGCGACGGTCTCATTTCTGACATGGGGTAAGTATGAAGGGTAGCTTAAGAATGAATGACAGCTTAAGAAGGACTCATTTCTGCCATAGGTTAAGTATGGAGAACAAAGAAGTACTTATTTCCATCACCGGGAAATAAGTGTTAGGGTTAATCATTTGACAAAGTTTGAGACGTAATTGGTAGGATAAGTAATGGAGGAAGCTGGAGAATGACTCAATTATGAAACTGTGAATCGATCTGTTTTTGCGTCGAATTAAATTGATTGTTCTTGCATATACTTAATAAATAAACGATAAGAAAATGATACCAGTGGGTAAACCTAGCGGGAAGGTGTGGTTTTATCATATAAAGTCCATACTTGTCAACCTTTTTGAAATTCACTTGGGGGTAATTCCACGTGTTTAAACTTTTAACCTCAAGAAAATCTACTTACAAACACCCCCGCCCCCCATGATGAAGAAATTAAAAGTTGCCTTTAGCATATATTGACCTGTTCCTTCTGATGATATAGTCAGATTTTTGACATTTTGAATATTAAAGAATTTTGACATGCTGAAATGGCCTAAAATGGGGGTTAAATATCGGGAGTCTCCCTCCAAATTAGGTTAGCAAGTATGGAGGTGTTAAATACGGTATTCGGATGGGGCATGCTTCTTTGGCCCAGTCAGTAGAGTTGAAGTTTTCACATATATGTTTTGTTATTCTTGACAGATTTATTCCTGAAAACCTCCTTGGAGGGGAGCGCACTCCAGTGTTATACGTCATCAGCCGGGGCACTGGCTCATTGAGCCTCAACAGAATCGTTAATCCGTAAGAAAGCCATATGTCTGTCTGGTATATATCATTAATAAAGTTATGCAGCACAATTTGTTTTAATTTGATTTAATCAAATAGATTATTCCTTTTTCTTATTTTGGTATTCTACACGAAAACCGAGATTCGTATAGTGTTCCTGGAGTGAAAACAATATATCTACTGGGCATAACTGGTGAGAACACTTACAGTATATCTAAAGTATAACTGATGTGAACACTTACAGTATATATCGAATACATTCACAGAGTGTAATTACAGATTTACCTGCACGCCATCTTAATGATATCTTAAGACATGAAACAACATCAGACGTTTTATTCACTGTAAAGTAATTTACTTTTGTAGATAGGAAATTTGTAATCTTCTCTTTGACGCTAATTCTTGGATAGAAAAATGATCGTATTTGTCATTCTTTCCATTTTATATTTTAAGTTCTCTTAATTGAATCCCTCCACGAATAAAATCCGCGATGCAGAATGTATGTTCTATATGTTTTGTAGTTTATGTTGATGTGGGAATTTGTTTACCATCTTTAACTTCTTTTTTTTGTCTTTGATGTCTTGATAAAGGGGCAGATCACCTTGACATTATTTTGTTCATACTGTTGGAAATAATTCTTTGTCTCATAAACAGTATAATATTTTCATGTTTTCTTTTTACCTTTAGTTCTTCATAGTGTGTTGATATGTTGATGTAATGTTGAATGATGTTTTAACAGGAAGCAACTGGTCGCGATTCTAATGTTATACTAGGCAATGATTAAATAACAACTTCCTATATCTGAAATAATAACTTCCTAGATCTGATATAACAACTTCACATATGGACTTATTACTTCCTAATAATATGTTCCTAACTAATTATACTATAACAGAATAACAACAGTTACTGTTAAGTAAAGTTTTTTACTCAAATTTCATGAATATCCTATGGATATGCGAACATGGACAATATATCCGTGTTATTGGTTTTACAATATACAATCAGCTGTTGTGTACGAAATAATTATGAATGCTGAATAAATAAACTTGGTGTATGATAAATATCGAAGCACATGAGCATGAACATAGACTGAGGAACAATGCATTACCGTATTAAGTCACTTTCATTTAAAATGTTCTGATTAGATTAAACTTGATCACATGACAATAAATAAGTTCGATATTTCACCGGAATTGGAAGGCGAGGGAAATAACTCCACGGAAATAACCCCTTGGAAGCTCCGCACATGACCGGAAGTTGACGTCTTCTGCAACGTCAACCAACAATGGCAACGCTAGTGCTTATTTTTTGTAGGCCAACTAATTTAGCAACGTTGTTGTCGGGAAATATCTACATGGGTTCTTTTAACAGATATTCTTTTTTCTTTTAATTTTGTTCGGTATAATAAAATAATTATGTCCCTATGTGTCGGGATACATCTATATTTGTCTAGCTGTATCCCTCCACAGAGAGCCATAATTGTACCTCACTTTCATTTAGAATGTTCTGATTGGATTAAACTTGATCACATGACATTGAATAAGTTAGATATTTCACCGGAATTGGAAGGCAAGGGAAATAATCCCAGGGAACTAACCCCTCAGGGAAATAACCCCAAGGAATTAACGCTTGAATTGGAAGCTCCGCACGTGACCGGAAGTTGACGTCATCTGCAATGTTGTTGAGAAATATTTACATGTGTACTTTTAGCAGTGATTTTTTCTTTTACTTTTGTTAAGTATAATAAAATAATGATGTCTCTAATCTAGAATTGTCTCCCCTCGCCCTCGAGAAAATAACCCTTTCCAGGGAGACAATTCTAGATGCATCCCTCCACAGATGGCCATAATCGTATAATGTTACTGAAGTCTTGCAATGATATAGCACTATGTCGTTTGAGTTAAAGTTCATTTGCAATTTTACATGTAATACCTTAAACAGCTCATGTAGTGTTCTCTATTACAGTGTAACCCCGATAATCCAAACACTTACGTCCCCAGGCACAAACAGTCCGACTGTCGAATTCCGTTTACTTAGTCAAATATCATATCTGGCCCCGATTTCTGAAAACAAGCTTAAGTCCAAAACTGACTTAAGTCTAAAGTTTTCATATAAGTTACATAAGGAGAAAAAACTTTTGACTTAAGTCTGCACTTTTGTTTGGAGAGATCGGAGCCTGGTCCCTTATATTTTCATCCAGATTGTGAGTTTTCGTTACAATCAGGTTCTTGATTATCGAGAGATTACCGTACAATGCTTAAAATGATAAATGGACGGTTAAAGTCAAATGTATTAGTAGATAATAGAAAGAAATGTAATAGAATGAAATACCTGGAACTATCGATATATCAAAAACGTAATTATCTCTCAGCCCATGATAATACCAACATAGTGACCACGCCTCTCTACGTTCATGGTAATAATATGTCTCTCTAGTCCATGGTACAACGAACATATCTAACGCAAGTCTATCTAGTCCACGGTACAAAACAGCATATCTAATGCAAGTCTCTCTGGTCTATGATATAAACAAGCTGCATTGTATCTAACACAAGTCTCTCCAGTCCATGGTCCATCGAGTGTGTCTAGTTAATGGTATTGCCATGATATCAAAAGGGGGTAACTTTACACCCATTGTAGGTACTTCACCCATTGTAGGTACTTCACAGACGTTTCCTTCCTGATATCTAACACACGTCTCTATGTCATTCGTGCGGTAGACGGAACAATGACAAGAACTGTCGTTATGGTTACAAACATACTAACGAGGTATACTAAAAACAGCGCTTTATCAACAACTTCCGCCACGAAATACCACTGACGTTTACGCTCCATCACAGCACGCGACCTGTTGATACGGTACACCAATTCCATATATTCTTCGTTGGTTTGAGGTTCGTTGTTTAATCTCATAGCTTCCTCCTCTATGTCATCAGTGTGTATGGCTCTCCTGTACGATCGCCTGTTACGTAACATACGTCTGTATGACGTCATGTCACAATCAGCATCGTCTACTCCCAAGTCCCGTTTGTTTGGGGTTACACATGTTGATGAACACTGCCGGACACTCCCGTTACCTTGGTGTTTTGTTGTCTCGCCATTTGTTACGATTTCGTTGTCATTGTAACACAAATTCATTTGGACATAGTCCCCGACATCTAGGCTATCATAGACATCGGCTATGGTACCCCCTGCTTCGGGGCTGTACTCGGTCATCCGTTGATGTTTTCTCCCTAAGGGGTCAGTCATCACCATGCAGGATCGGTCACGTGGTTCAGAAACAAATTCTTGTTCCTCCGCACACAAATCGAACTTGAAGTTCCAGTACCTTATCTTTGTGCAGACCAGCTTGCTGAGGCAGGTTTCACAGAACCACATAACCCATGCGGGAACCAAGGGAACCGGTTTGAGGCTGCCGTGTTTCTTTATTATGAGAACGACAGTAGCCATTATCATCGATATACAGTTCATGGTCATAACGAGGAATATAAAGATACCTAAAACAGAACAGTACAAAGTACATTACGACAAAAATAAGATACCTAAAACATAACAGTTGGTGGTCATTCCGGGAAAACAAATTTTGAAATAGGCGACAGCATGGAGGATATATAGGATATATACATGTAACATTGAAGCACAATTTAGAATGATTATGATACAAACGTTTTCGGATGTGTTTAAAGACTAAAAATATTTTAATATACCTTGGTATTTTTTGTAATGTCGTATATCTTGAAGTATCAAAATAATTATTCGTGAATTATATCAGATACCTGATAACGTCCCAAGAAACTTACAAAACGTAAGCTGCTTGAACGAAGCCTATTCTGTATTTGCATATTAAAGAGTTATCTGTTATTAATTGTGACGTCATGTGTTTGCAGGCGTAACGTCACACGATTTAAAGAAAACGACGTGAATTTCGCATACAAAATAATGACGTCACAATGGATACCTACCCGCAAGGCTAAGGCAACTCTGTAATATGCAAACGGAATTTGACTATGCTTACATACTTACCTAAAATAGGGGTTGTGTTGGTGTCAGGAACATTTTCAGCGATCAACAATTGTAATACATACAGTGTGAGAAACACTGTAAGCCCAATAGATATCTTCTCGCCGTGGTGACAGGGCAGGAGGAAGGTAGCAAGGGTGAGAACGCACAGCATAATTGTGGGTGCTATCACAATATAGTCATAAAATATAGATTTACGCTGGATTCGGATGCCAAAGTTAATCATAGGATGACTTCCCGGCCCAGGACAACATGTCTCGTTGGCTACCGTTCTGTCCAACGTGACCCCTAGTAGGTCAAACTCGCTGTTCAGCATGTATTCTCTAAGGTCTGGTTCGGTAGGATATGGGTGCAAGTCTATTTTTGTTCCGTCATATATCCATGATCCGAAATTTATCCTGCAACGCTGACTGTCGTATGGGAAGAATTTGACATCCATTGAGCATGCGCTTTTAATCATCAATGGAACTGTCCATTTGATGCCGCCATCATTCTTAATCATCAACTTACTTCCGGTCACGTTAACAAAACCGTCCAATTCTCCTCCCGCCCTGAAACAATAAATAAATTTTGTTGCCGAGAAATAGTACTTGATCCATTGTTTATTTTATTTATTTGTCTGAGTTATGTCCCTTCAAATCCTTATATTTAATATCCAAAATAACGTTTTCTTAAAGACCCACTACCTTTCCGCAGCAAAACATAAAGGTTTCTTAAAAAACATAAATAACATCAGAAAATATATACCGATGGCCTAAGATGAGGTAACAACACCAAACATATGCAAGATTTCCTGCGTAATGTATGATAACAGTGGAGAGTCATTTCGCCGTTTTGCCGTCTGGCGCAGAGATAGTCAACTACCGCGCGGCATTTAGGACGACGGCGGGAAACATAAAACGACCCGCGTTATGAAAATTAACATTTTATTTATTTTAATCAAATTGTTTAGAAGGTGATGATACGTGTAGTATTATCGACAAGTTAATAACTTTTGCGACTCTACAAAATTATCGATCTCGTTTTTCATTCCCATTTTAAAAATTAAAAGCCGTTTCGGAAAGGTAGTGGCCCTTTAATGTCATAAAATGCAATGATACAAACGTTTAACTTCAAAACTTACATATTTACATATTCCAACACAATACTGTTTTAAATTAGCAATTGATCTTTGAAGGCAATAATTGATGACAACTTGATGAAAATATAATGAATATATATGTATGTCTTGTGCAATTTCTTTTGAAATAGAATTGTTTTGTAAAAGTTTTGCAGCTAGTGGATGATTACCTTTGTTACAGTTTCTTAGCATTAATTCAAATTTCAATTTTAACGTCTGACATTTTAACAAAACTTACATATATACGTGTACATGTATCAAAATACTTCTGTAGTGATGAGTACGGTATACCAAAAGAAGACGAATTGTATTTTTAAACAAGAGATCCAAGAGGAATCTTGGCGCCCACCAAAGAATGATCTATGTCTGACAATGGAAAGGTGGATCTTTTTCTCTGCTAGTCAAACTTTTACTACACACAACATATGAAATTTGGATTTTGATAACTGAAGTTTGTTCCTGCAATATATCTCAGATAGTAGTACTATCTGAGATATATTGCAGGAACAAACTTCAGTTATCAATATCCAAGATGGCGGTATGTCGACCATCTTCTTGACTGATTGGTCCCAAAATGCAATATGCACAATTAAGGTACTAGGGAAACATAAATATGAAATTTGAGACAGAGCACTTCAGTACTTTCTGAGAAATAGCGATGACAAACTTCAATTTTCAAAATTCAAGATGGCGTCCTGTCGGCCATTTTGGTCGGTAACAAACTTCAATTATCAAAATCAAAGATGGCGGCCTGTCGGCCATTTTGTTGACCGATCGGTCTTAAAATGCAATATGCACAAACAGGGCCCTAGGGAAACCTACATATGAAATTTGAGAAAGATCCCTTCAGTACTTTCTGAGAAATAACGGTAACAAACTTTTAAGTCCTATCAAAATACGAGATGGCTGCCTGGTGGATATTCTTGTATACGATAAGAGAAAAAATATCGAGTATAACTTACGTGTTGAAGATAAAGATGTCGGGGACCCAGACATACGTTGAGGCTACCATCAGAGTGTCAAGTCCAGCATAGTCTCTGGGGTCCCACTGTAAGTTTTCGTCCACCCAACTCTGAAACGACACCAGATCAGAATACATCTATATAAGTAAAGGTACTAAAATATATTCTTGAATGGTACGAGGGTATCATCGCCATCGATATACATATACTAAACTGTCTATTAAAACACAGATCTATACTTTTTTTCTCCTTTTATGTGGAATGTGCAAGATTGCTCCAAAACTGGTGGAGTGTACAAAAACTGTATAAAACCCGGTTTTTATTAAGATTTAAGGAATATACAGGATTTCTCCATACCTGTTATGCTATGTAGCCGGCTATATTATGATTTTGGACAGTGAATTAAAATAATCCGAATTCATGCGTCCTTCAAAATTTTATCCTCATACAATTCTCACCAGGTGAATAGTTTATGCATTAGATTCTTTTCAGAGTAAATATTGTATGCATTTAATATTCATCCCCAGAAACTCATTCGAGATATTCTAAAATGATTCACATATACACCAAATGTAGAGTCTGATCTTTGGTCTACCGTAGTTCCCAAACTTGGAAATCAACACCGTTTTAAATTTGCCAACGAGCATGTATTATTAGAAATATGTATCTACTATATTTAACGCATTCACAACACTGTTCAATGCCCTTGTAGATCTATCTACAATTAGAACAAATTTAGTACTAACCGCTTGGATCCAAAAATAGGACAAATTTGATAAACTAACCTCTTTAAATTATCCAAAAATAGAACATATTTATTGTACTGACCTCTTGTATCCAAAAATAGAACATATTTAGTATACTGACCTCCTGTATCCAAAAATAGAACACATTTAGTACACTGACCTGTTGTATCCAAAAATAGAACAAATTTAGTATACTGACCTGTTGTATCCAAAAATAGAACAAATTTAGTATACTGACCTGTTGTATTTACAAATAGAACAAATCTAGTATACTAACCTCTTGTATCCACAAATAGAACAAACTTAATGCTTCGGTGATACATGACTATAAAAGGGCAAGAGTTCTACTATACAAGAAGACACAACACGAATATACCACAGTCTCCCAAAACACACACCTCGCACAACATACACGCAACACATCGCATACACGGGAGGCCGTCCTTACATGACCATGGCTCTTAATAGGATGTTAATTAATCAAACAAACAAACAAATTAAGTATACTAACCTCTTGTATCCACATGGATGTTGTCATCACTTGTTTCTTCTCGTCCTGTAAAATTAAACAAATATTATTTTCTCTCTGAATAACTATATCAATAATACATTGTTAGTATCTTACATTACAAAAGCTGAGATGACGTCTGTTGCTTTGGAAATATCAAACTGACCAGATCGAGAATTTGATTGAGCGCCACGCCAAACTTGATGACAACAGGTAGGCTGATGTTGTTCACTGGCCGAGGGGTTGTATCGTAAGTCCGGAACAGATCCTGAAATAGTAACTTCTCAGTCCCGTTCAGTACAGTGCCTATAATGATAAAACATTGACACAATTTTAACACAGCATTTCAAGTTGTAATTCACATCACGGGTCAAAATGGCTAAAATCTTTAAACGACTTCTTGTGTTTCACTAAAAGGTACATACATGATCTTGGGCAGTAGTATACTAGGATTAAGGTCAACCAAGTTTGTTCAAACAAATGACCTTGGCCTTCATTCTAGGTCACAGCTGTCAAAAATAGCAGAAACTTTCAACTGCCGGGGAATTTCTAGTATGCAATGCTTTAATCAATAGTTGAACTTTTTCAGAACATTTGATTTTTTTCTTTTGATACAAAATGGTTTTGCCCTACTCTACACTTTGACTGTGCCGTATTGTCAATAGTCAGATGACCGTTTAGGTTCATTGTCTTGCTCTATATATTCGAGTAACGGTATTGACGTCCACAATCATTGCATCATTCTACTAGAAACACTCTGAAGGTCCTTACATCGTGTCACAGGACGCCAACTGAATGAAAATAGATATTGTCATACATTTTTTTTTGTATTTGGTGGATGGACTGATGAGTATATATGACAGTCATGTGATTTTTTTTCAGAAAATACGAGATTTGAAAAATTTAAAAAATCGGGATATTTACTATTAAAAAATTGGGATATTTACCATTGTTTTATAGTAAATATCCCGATTTTTTAATAACTTTTCAAATCTCGTAGTTTCTGAAAAAAAAATCACATGACTGTCATACCCAAATACACAAAAAATGTATGACAACATCTATTTTCATTGAATTGGCCCCCTGTAGGTATTTTGTGAGTTAAAGACCGATGTCAAAATAAACATTTCAACAACTATGATTAAAATTTAGTTTAGCTGAAAATATTTCAGATTTTGAACCAGAGAATTATCACCTGGTCAAGACTAAAATGTTGACTGTTTATGTTACAATTGACGACAGTTGCCAATCAAACTGCACGTGAATTTGCATTTTGTATTGTGTATACTACTATGTTTGCTCCGACGGTAAGACTTCCTTTTGCATCCCCACTCAAATATGTTAAAATTACTTTTAGACACTTGGGGGTACCAACCCTCAGTAAATTTGAGTGGCGGTACAAAAGGAAGTCTTTCCGTTCCGACATTGAATAGGTACAATTACGTTTGAAAGCACGAGGCATGGCTATACATACGATCGGTAAATCATCACTAATCAGTTCTATGACTTAAAGGGCCACTACCTTTCCGAAACGGCTTTTAATTTTTAAAATGGGAATGAAAAACGAGATCGATAATTTGGTAGAGTCGCAAAAGTTATTAAATTACTGATAATACTACACGTGTCATCACATTCTGAACAACTTGATTAAAATAAATAAAATGTTAATTTTCATAACGCGGGTCGTTTTATGTTTCCCGCCGTCGTCCTAAATACCGCGCGGTAGTTGACTATCGCTGCGCCAGACGGAAAAACGGCGAAATGACTCTCCACTGTTATCATATATTACGCAGGAAATCTTGCATATGTTTGGTGTTGTAACCTCATCTTAGGCCATCGGTATATATTTTCTGATGTTATTAATGTTTTTTAAGAAACCTTTATGTTTTGCTCCGGAAAGGTAGTGGGCCTCCACTAATGTTTTGACCAAAGAAATATCACATACAGAGTTCTTGACCCTTACAGCGTGACGCATATAAGATGGGAACATAAACAAATGTATTTATAAATAGCAGGCGGGCTGTAGATTTCTCAAAAGCCCTAGCTAGCCATGGCCAACGAATCTGTTTTAAATAATGATAATCAATATCAACCGAGTGCAGCAGCAATGGGAATAGTACCGTCCCATAAGCCAAGGTACAATGAAAAGAACTTCTCCGACAATATCAAATTTCGTCTGGTAAGTTTGACTTACGAATATCACATATATTCGTAAATTATTATATCTCTATTGTTACTATTGTCTGGAAATACACATGATCCAGGCCAAAGTTGAACATGCTTGGTCAGAGGCAGCTTGGATGGTAAGACATGGCAGAGAAGGGATACATCCAACCTTCAAAAGGGATATGGGTATTAGTTACAGTTTATAACAATATGGACCCACCACAGTGACCATAGGCCATTTTTAAACGTTTCAGAGGGGGAGGGGTCTAAGGATCAAACATCGGTAAAATCACGTTCTACGTAGTACATATATATTGAAACAGTTCCTGAGGTTGGTCCAAACACCTCGGGAAAAGACTGTTGACTGATCAGGCTTAAAACAACTATGTATATGTTCTTCAGTTAAACAAATAGTTTTTTTTAAATATCAGAAATCAAATAGTATTTGGAAATAAATGTAATTTCATCAGCGACTCAAACTCAAAAGATATAAAATAAAATTATTTCACCTCTGATGTAGATTTAGTAAGACTTTTTGAAATTGAGCTTAACATATTTCAAATAAATATATAGGAAATGTTTATACTAAATAGAATTACAATACCATAAAAACTACAATCTTAATTTTGACCAATCAGGGGTCTTAATTTATTTCATTACCATGGCAACAAAGTATTTTAAAATTGTTACTATCTTATTCAGCATACCTCATAACCCATATGTACCAATTTTCACTTATATCTAAAATATTAAAATTCAAACGAGAGACGCATTTGTTACTTATGATATTAAGCATACTTATTTTCAGTTTACCAAACAGGTGTCTCCATTTTGTTATCATAGAAACCAATAAACATTTTGCATCCAAATTATTACTATACCCTAGCTAATTGTCACTTAAATAGGAATATTGAACTAGAAAATGCTCTAGATCTTTACTCTTTAGCAATCTGCTGCTCTTCAATGTTCAAGTCACCCACAAACTATTTCCAGATTTTCATTATAAATCTAATATCATATGGATAGAAAATGTCCCGAAAATATTTTAAATGTAGGTCAAATTGTGCACATACATTTTTAACGTGGAAAAATGAAATAAAAGACAGCATTGGTTTTTTTCCAAAAGAGTTTTTTTTCCTTTTTTGTATACCTCCCCTACACCCTCTATATACTTCCCCTACACCTTATATATACTTCCCCTACATCCTCTATATACATCCCCTACACCCTCTATATACCTCCCCTACACCTTATATATACCTCCCCTACACCTTATATATACCTCCCCTACACCCTCTATATACCTCCCCTACATCCTCTATATACCTCCCCTACACCCTCTATATACTCCCCTCCCCTACACCTCCCTATATACCTCCCCTACACCCTCTATATACATCCCCTACATCCTCTATATACCTCCCCTACATCCTCTATATACCTCCCCTACATCCTCTGTATACATCCCCTACATCCTCTATATACCTCCCCTACATCCTCTCTATACATCCCCTACACCCTCTATATACCTCCCCTACATCCTCTCTATACATCCCCTACATCCTCTCTATACATCCCCTACAACCTCTATTATACCTCCCCTACATCCTCTATACCCCTACATATACATCCCCTACATCCCTCTATACATCCCCTACATCCCTCTATACATACCCCCTACATCCTCTATATACATCCCCTACATCCTCTCTATACATCCCCTACATCCTCTCTATACATCCCCTACATCCTCTTATACATCCCCCTACACCTCTATACATCCCTACATCCTCTATATACATCCCCTACATCCTCTCTATACATCCCCTACACCCTCTATATACATCCCCTACATCCTCTCTATACATCCCCTACATCCTCTATATACATCCCCTACATCCTCTATATACATCCCCTACATCCTCTCTATACATCCCCTACACCCTCTATATACCTCCCCTACATCCTCTATATACCTCCCCTACATCCTCTATATACATCCCCTACATCCTCTCTATACATCCCCTACATCCTCTATATACATCCCCTACCCTCTATACATCCCCTACACCCTCTATATACCTCCCCTACATCTCTCTATACATCCCCTACATCCTCTCTATACATCCCCTACATCCTCTATATACATCCCCTACATCCTCTATATACCTCCCCTACATCCTCTCTATATACCTCCCCTACATCCTCTCTATACATCCCCTACACCCTCTATATACATCCCCTACATCCTCTATATACATCCCCTACATCCCTCTCTATACATCCCCTACATCCTCTTATACATCCCCTACATCCTCTCTATATACATCCCCTACATCCTCTATACATATACATCCCCTACACCCTCTATATACATCCCCTACATCCTCTCTATACATCCCCTACATCCTCTCTATACATCCCCTACATCCTCTCTATACCTCCCCTACATCCTCTATATACATCCCCTACATCCTCTATATACCTCCCCTACACTATACATCCCTAAATCCTCTCTATCCCCTACCCTCTTATCCCCTACATCCTCATATACATCCCCTACATCCTCTACATATACATCCCCTACATCCTCTGTATACATCCCCTACATCCTCTGTATACATCCCCTACATCCTCTCTATACATCCCCTACATCCTCTATATACATCCCCTACATCCTCTGTATACATCCCCTACATCCTCTATATACATCCCCTACATCCTCTGTATACATCCCCTACATCCTCTATATACATCCCCTACATCCTCTATATACATCCCCTACATCCTCTATATACATCCCCTACATCCTCTGTATACATCCCCTACATCCTCTATATACATCCCCTACATCCTCTATATACATCCCCTACATCCTCTATATACATCCCCTACATCCTCTCTATACATCCCCTACATCCTCTATATACCTCCCCTACATCCTCTATATACATCCCCTACATCCTCTGTATACATCCCCTACATCCTCTATATACATCCCCTACATCCTCTCTATACATCCCCTACACCCTCTATATACCTCCCCTACATCCTCTATATACCTCCCCTACATCCTCTGTATACATCCCCTACATCCTCTCTATACATCCCCTACATCCTCTATATACATCCCCTACACCCTCTATATACCTCCCCTACATCCTCTATATACATCCCCTACATCCTCTCTATACATCCCCTACATCCTCTATATACATCCCCTACATCCTCTATATACATCCCCTACATCCTCTATATACATCCCCTACATCCTCTCTATACCTCCCCTACATCCTCTCTATACATCCCCTACATCCTCTCTATATACATCCTCCCCTACATCCTCTCTATACATCCCCTACATCCTCTCTATACATCCCCTACATCCTCTCTATACATCCCCTACATCCTCTATATACATCCCCTACATCCTCTCTATACATCCCCTACATCCTCTCTATACATCCCCTACATCCTCTCTATACATCCCCTACATCCTCTATATACATCCCCTACATCCTCTCTATACATCCCCTACACCCTCTATATACCTCCCCTACATCCTCTCTATACATCCCCTACATCCTCTGTATACATCCCCTACATCCTCTCTATACATCCCCTACATCCTCTGTATACATCCCCTACATCCTCTCTATACATCCCCTACATCCTCTCTATACATCCCCTACATCCTCTCTATACATCCCCTACATCCTCTATATACCTCCCCTACATCCTCTCTATACATCCCCTACATCCTCTCTATACATCCCCTACATCCCCTACATCCTCTCTATACATCCCCTACATCCTCTATATACATCCCCTACATCCTCTCTATACATCCCCTACATCCTCTCTATACATCCCCTACATCCTCTATATACATCCCCTACATCCTCTCTATACATCCCCTACATCCTCTCTATACATCCCCTACATCCTCTATATACATCCCCTACATCCTCTCTATACATCCCCTACATCCTCTATATACATCCCCTACATCCTCTCTATACATCCCCTACATCCTCTATATACATCCCCTACATCCTCTGTATACATCCCCTACATCCTCTATATACCTCCCCTACATCCTCTGTATACATCCCCTACATCCTCTACATCCTCTTATACATCCCCTACATCCTCTATATACATCCCCTACATCCTCTCTATACATCCCCTACATCCTCTCTATACATCCCCTACATCCTCTGTATACATCCCCTACATCCTCTGTATACATCCCCTACATCCTCTCTATACATCCCCTACATCCTCTCTATACATCCCCTACATCCTCTATATACATACATCCCCTATACATCCTCTCCTCTATACATCCCCTACATCCTCTCTATACATCCCCTACATCCTCTATATACCTCCCCTACATCCCTCTATATACATCCCCTACATCCTCTATATACATCCCCTACATCCTCTATATACATCCCCTACATCCTCTCTATACATCCCCTACATCCTCTCTATACATCCCCTACATCCTCTCTATACATCCCCTACATCCTCTATATACATCCCCTACATCCTCTCTATACATCCCCTACATCCTCTATATACATCCCCTACATCCTCTATATACATCCCCTACATCCTCTATATACATCCCCTACATCCTCTATATACATCCCCTACACCCTCTATATACCTCCCCTACACCCTCTATATACATCCCCTACATCCTCTGTATACATCCCCTACACCCTCTATATACCTCCCCTACACCCTCTATATACCTCCCCTACATCCTCTATATACATCCCCTACATCCTCTATATACATCCCCTACACCCTCTATATACATCCCCTACACCCTCTATACATCCCCTACATCCTCTGTATACATCCCCTACATCCTCTATATACATCCCCTACATCCTCTGTATACATCCCCTACATCCTCTCTATACATCCCTACATCCTCTGTATACATCCCCTACATCTCTATATACATCCCCTACATCCTCTATATACATCCCCTACATCCTCTATATACCTCCCCTACATCCTCTCTATACATCCCCTACATCCTCTCTATACATCCCCTACATCCTCTCTATACATCCCCTACATCCTCTTATACATCCCCTACATCCTCTTATACATCCCCTACATCCTCTCTATACATACATCCTCTCTATACCTACACATCCCCCTCTCTCTATACATCCCCTACATCCTCTGTATACATCCCTACATCCCCTATACATCCCTACATCCTCTGTATACATCCCCTACATCCTCTCTCTATACATCCCCTACATCCTCTCTATACATCCCCTACATCCTCTATATACCTCCCCTACATCCTCTCTATACATCCCCTACATCCTCTATATACATCCCCTACATCCTCTATATACATCCCCTACATCCTCTGTATACATCCCCTACATCCTCTCTATACATCCCCTACATCCTCTCTATACATCCCCTACATCCTCTATATACATCCCCTACATCCTCTTATATACATCCCCTACATCCTCTATATACATCCCCTACATCCTCTCTATACCTCCCCTACATCCTCTTATACATCCCCTACATCCTCTACATCCCCTACTATTATACATCCCCTACATCCTCTATATACATCCCCTACATCCTCTCTATACATCCCCTACATCCTCTCTATACATCCCCTACATCCTCTCTATACATCCCCTACATCCTCTATATACATCCCCTACATCCTCTCTATACATCCCCTACATCCTCTCTATACATCCCCTACATCCTCTTATACATCCCCTACACCCTCTCTATACATCCCCTACATCCTCTCTATACATCCCCTACATCCTCTCTATACATCCCCTACATCCTCTATATACATCCCCTACACCCTCTCTATACATCCCCTACATCCTCTATATACATCCCCTACATCCTCTCTATACATCCCCTACATCCTCTCTATACATCCCCTACATCCTCTCTATACATCCCCTACATCCTCTATATACATCCCCTACATCCTCTCTATACATCCCCTACATCCTCTCTATACATCCCCTACATCCTCTCTATACATCCCCTACATCCTCTGTATACATCCCCTACATCCTCTCTATACATCCCCTACATCCTCTGTATACATCCCCTACATCCTCCTCTCTATATCCTCTATCCCCTACATCCTCTCTATACATCCCCTACATCCTCTTATACATCCCCTACATCCTCTCTATACATCCCCTACATCCTCTCTATACATCCCCTACATCCTCTCTATACATCCCCTACATCCTCTCTATACATCCCCTACATCCTCTCTATACATCCCCTACATCCTCTCTATACATCCCCTACATCCTCTCTATACATCCCCTACACCCTCTCTATACATCCCCTACATCCTCTCTATACATCCCTACATCCTCTTATACATCCCCTACATCCTCTCTATACATCCCCTACATCCTCTCTATACATCCCCTACATCCTCTTATACATCCCCTACATCCTCTATATACATCCCCTACATCCTCTGATACATCCCCTCATCCTCTTATACATCCCCTACATCCTCTTATACATCCCCTACATCCTCTGTATACATCCCCTACATCCTCTGTATACCTCCCCTACATCCTCTGTATACATCCCCTACATCCTCTGTATACATCCCCTACATCCTCTCTATACATCCCCTACATCCTCTGTATACATCCCCTACATCCTCTATATACATCCCCTACATCCTCTCTATACCTCCCCTACATCCTCTATATACATCCCCTACATCCTCTCTATACATCCCCTACATCCTCTGTATACATCCCCTACATCCTCTGTATACATCCCCTACATCCTCTATATACATCCCCTACATCCTCTGTATACATCCCCTACATCCTCTCTATACATCCCCTACATCCTCTCTATACATCCCCTACATCCTCTATATACATCCCCTACATCCTCTGTATACATCCCCTACATCCTCTCTATACATCCCCTACATCCTCTCTATACATCCCCTACATCCTCTGTATACCTCCCCTAACAACCCTCTGTATACCTCCCTACATACAATCCTCTACTATACATCCCTCCTACATCCTCTATATACATCCCCTACATCCTCTATATACATCCCCTACATCCTCTGTATACATCCCCTACATCCTCTCTATACATCCCCTACACCCTCTTATACATCCCCTACATCCTCTCTATACATCCCCTACACCCTCTATATACCTCCCCTACACCCTCAATATACATCCCCTACATCCTCTCTATACATCCCCTACATCCTCTCTATACATCCCCTACACCCTCTCTATACATCCCCTACACCCTCTCTATACATCCCCTACACCCTCTCTATACATCCCCTACACCCTCTCTATACATCCCCTACACCCTCTATATACCTCCCCTACACCCTCTATATACCTCCCCTACACCCTCTCTATACCTCCCCTACCTCTATACACCCTACACCTCTATATACATCCCCTACATCCTCATCCTCTCTATACATTCCCTACATCCTCTATATACATCTCCTACATCCTCTCTATACATCCCCTACATATCTCCTACATCCTCTCTATACATCCCTACACCCTCTATATACATCCCTACATCCTCTGTATACATCCCCTACATCCTCCTCTGTATACATCCCCTACATCCTCTCTATACATCCCCTACACCCTCTCTATACATCCCCTACATACACCCTCTCTATATACATCCCCTACATCCTCTATATACATCCCCTACATCCTCTGTATACATCCCCTACATCCTCTATATACATCCCCTACATCCTCTCTATACCTCCCCTACATCCTCTGTATACATCCCCTACATCCTATGTATACATCCCCTACATCCTCTCTATACATCCCCTACATCCTCTCTATACATCCCCTACATCCTCTGTATACCTCCCCTACACCCTCTATATACCTCCCCTACATCCTCTGTATACATCCCTACATCCTCTGTATACATCCCCTACATCCCTTATACATCCCTACATCCTCTCTATACATTCCCTACATCCTCTCTATACATCCCTACATCCTCTCTATACATTCCCTACATCCTCTGTATACATCGCCTACATCCTCTATATACATCCCCTACATCCTCTGTATACATCCCCTACATCCTCTGTATACATCCCCTACATCCTCTGTATACATCCCCTACACCCTCTATATACATCCCCTACATGCTCTGTATACATCCCCTACACCTTATAGACATATACATCTACATACAAATTATAAATGCCTACTTACCGTACGTATACTTTGTAAAAGCCATTCCAACACAAAAGACCAATACATTCATGTTAAAATACACCTCCGGGATTAAATATTCCAAGCCGCTATCTTCCTCTCCAAAAAATCTGATTTAGACAATATTGTCAGACGTGAATCTCCATGGAATGGTCTAACTCACTCACTCCTGGAATTCCATAATGGACTCGTCTAATCTCCCATTCGGAAGAGCCTAAATGAGTCTGCAGGGTGAAAGAGATAACATTTTGCCATATTAGTCGTCTATGCCCATGGATAGACAACATATACTTCTCACACTGGTTGTTACACTGCAGATGCTGAGAATAGTTTTGATATTACAAACCGCCACAGCACACGGACATCTCGTTTGTTCTACTGAGAGTTAATTCTCATCCATTCATCACTTTATATTTCCACTTCATAAGATCCATTAAAATTTCAAAACAAACATGTTTATACGATAATCTAAGCAATAAGAAAATCCCTCACGTGGACACGGAATGTTCCATTAAAACCAGAACCAACCATGATGGTATTTCCCTCTCGATATCGATCGGAACCATCACACTCTGTGTACCACATAACACAGTATGTTAAAATCAGGAAATTGGGGGTGGTGTCGTCGACACAAGAATGCTGTTACAAACAAATAAACATACAAACCATACACATTCTAAAATACAAACCTTTTCATATTTTTCATATACTGTATATTAAAATCTTACGTCTTAATCATATCACATTGTACGAGAAAAGTCTTGACGACGCAAAGTACTGAATTTAATGGATTGCATATGACCTATCAATTTCATCAAATGTGGGACTCATGCTCAAATAAGTGATTGTTTTGTAAATGAAAAAAAAAGTGTAATCGATTAAAGAAAAAAAATATTGCAGAGAAGATGAGCCATACTGACTGTGTACGTTTTCCATATTGATTTTGGAAACACTGAACCGCCTCTGTCAGAATGGACAAGCTGGATAGATACGTCATCCTCTTGTTGACCTTTCGATGGGGTCAAGGTTAGGGGTTAAAGGCCATGTGGTCATATATGCAACAATACCGGCTTTGGTTGCCAAAACTTCAAGTAAAAGTAAATCAACTTTTAATTTCTCTTACATTGGTGTTGAGTAGACAACCCCCCCCCCCAGCCAAATGATTTTCTAAATTTTATAAATGTTTTTTTTTTTTTTTTGTGTTTTTTTTTTTTTTTTTTTTTACTTTAAGACACATTGAACATAGAATCAAGTATGCCTTTTAAAAGGATAATAAAATCAAGACACTGCTCTACTCCGGACGTTTATTGAATGACCTTCTCTATCTGTCTGTCTGTCTGTAATTCTGTCTGTGTGTCTGTCCGTCTGTCTGTGTCTGTCCGAAGAAAAATGTTTTCAGGTCAACTGCTTTAAGACTAATGAATACACATTTGTTGGTGTGCATGTAGGTTTTCATTTGCCGAAGTTTGGTTGCTATGGAAACCATGTCACTGCAAAAAATGTCCGCACAACTCCTCCTAAACTACTGAAATTTCATTCAAATTTCACAGCAATATTGAGGGCTCATGTGTTGATGAGAACGTAAGTTTTCATTTGCTGAAATTATAGTTGCCATGGTGATTTTGTCGCTATACACAGGTTTTGTAAAATGGCCAATAACTCGTTGACGTTTGAACAAATTGTATCAATTACCGTCCGTCGGCAATTCTTTTGAATCGCTACTTATCCTGAAGGACTGAATGGAAAGTCACTAATCCTTTGGTCCGCGGCATCCTTGACTTATCAGGCGCGTAGAACTACCATAGAATCCCGCACTCACGTTCATCAACGTATATACACAAAATCTATGAGAAATAATTTTTTGATTATATCGCAAATTATACTGCCATTGTATTGAGAATTCGTTATATATCAATTCAAAGGCAATCATAAAGAACAAATCGAATGCACCCGCTAAAAGTTATACGCCGATCGCCAAAATGTCTCCAAAGGATTGGTAGGATATGTACTGTATATCATACGTTATCGTTTCCAACTGTAGTGTATTGTTCACGACCGATTCTGACAAACCGTTTCAGAGATTACCAACCACATTTATCATCCCTGTTGTTTTGGTGTTTTGTTTAATTGTTTTATCTTCTTTACTAATTGCATATTTATATTTCACTAAATTTAGACTTATGTGTGATGTTACATGTACATTTGTATGGTATAGATACATGCAAATTATATATACTTGATGTGTAATGATTCATACATGTTTCCTCTTGCAAAAGTTTATGATATACACGTGCACGTAAATCAAGGTTTTGAGTTAGCTCTCCATACATCATATATAAGTACAAGAAAATATTCCATATGTCATCACTGTAACAATCCACTATCGGCGATATCGGTGGCGATAATTACAGGTTAGTAGTAGTAATCACTAGTATCACACGGGTATATAGGTATCAAAGAAAAAAATCAGAGTTACCGGGATTGCCTTCACAGAGAAATAATCTAAAAGGAAATAAATCCCAATTCTACTTTGTAAATGACGATATAAATCTAAGTTAATTTATGAAAGTTCTAAACTTACTTCAATATGTTCTGTTAAATAGTTGAACGTTAATTTTGGACAGAGATGCAAAGATGTATGTATTAAAATTATTAGAAAGATCGATTTTAGTCATTATATATAATGAAGTTCAATTCTATGTGTATGTTTCATTATTCTTTCAAACACAGGTACATATGTACGAAAGTGTAATCAAAGTTCCCTTAAACCCCGATTGACCTTCCTGTATATGTTTACCCTGATGCAAATGTAGAATGCTGGAGTGTACATGTAGTTGTACTACTACACTAGTTACTTACATCTACGTTTATCTGTTTCCTTCGGTGATTGGTGGATCGGAAGTCCCAAATATGGTAGGGCTATGTGACTTCTCGTAGGATACACGTAACAGCAATTGTTTCCATGTGAGGGCTGCGGAGAGGGCATTATTGGCTTGGAATGAGCCAGAGAGCGGATGTCTGATAGTGAGAGTTGTAGAGAGAGAGAAGGATATATGAGTAAAAAAAACCGCAGTCATACAATGTGTAACGTTTAGACTAAATGTATTTTGAAAATATCACTGTATTTTTCATCACTGTTGTTAGATATTGTACAATACTTGTGTTACGGATATTTATTTCTTACAAATATGAAGGCACGAATTAATTCATATTCTGACTACACCTAAAATACTAAAAGAGTACAGAAATGAAGGGATGGAATCCCGATTTTCATTATTTATGTGCATTTATACAGCCTCTTTGGAAAATTCATCAAAAGCCGAGTCGTAGTTTGATCCGGTTTCCTGGATTGTTTTAACTGTTTCGCCCGGGACAAGTTGCATTGCTTTGTAGGGGATTCGGCAGGGAATAACATTGCATCAACGCTGTTTCAACCCTGACTACGCCACTGCCATTTCAATTGCAACGGGGACATACATCAATCTCAATAAATGGTTTGAAAGTTTTACAGATTTTTTTTTTTTGGTGGTGGTGGTGGGGGGGGGGGGTTTACAAACCATAGGCCTTTAGAAACATGAGCGGTTATAATTACGGCAGTCGTGTTGATTGCAGCAAGCTGTACCAATGAAGTAAAACACGGCAACCTGGATGTGTGTTCTTCAGGGAGATCTTTCTTGATACTCCATGAAATTAATATCACTGTTGATATTTTCACCCAGGGAATACGCCCAGGGAAAAAATGAAGGCTCGGTGTACGGTGTGGCATTTTCATTTGTGACCCGTTTTCAAGTGTGACCTGTGGCACTTTGTAATACGTGGACTGGACTAAGACTTCTATCGATCCGTACCGCAATACTATGTAACACTTAATGGATATATGACAGAAATACATTTCAAATGTATAGTTTTTGGGTGAGGGATGGTAATTTAGTATCTCTAGATAAACAAGAAGCTTCATTGAATGTGATAAGGAGAAAAATAAAACAACCGTAGGTCGAATGCAATACACACGAACATGTAATATGTACGGCAAGGACTTTTTAAAGTTTCTTACATTAGATAATACATGTAATTATAATCTACTTGATAATATTCAAGAAGAGAAACAGTATAATATAAGGGGTTAACTCATCATAATACTTAATAATTATAATAATTTAATATCGTATTTTTTTTGGAATATCAGAATATAAAAGAACACATTCAGAAACAAAAAACTATTACCGTTGAAAAGTATGGCTTTAAAGGCCCACTACCTTTCCGGAGCAAAATATAAAGATTTCTTAAAAACATTAATTACCTCAAAAAATATATACCGGTGGCCTAAGATGAGGTTACAACACCAAACATATGCAAAATTTCCTGCGTAATATATGATAACAATGGAGAGTCATTTCGCTGTTTTACCGTCTGCCGCAGTGATATTCAACTACCGCGCGGTATTTAGGACGACGGGGAAAACATAAGACGACCCGCGTTATGAAAAGCGATAAAAGATGATAAGTGTAGTATTAACGTTAAGTAAAATAACTTTTGCCACTCGACAAAATTATTAATCTCGTTTTACATTCCCATTTTAAAAATCAAAAACAGTTTCGGAAAGGTAGTGGGCCTTTAACAATAAACCTGTACAATTCACAAACAATATACAGACCCAACAGTTGTTAAGTCAGACTCCCACAACATATACACACTCCTCCCGTTTTCAAGTGTGACCACTACAATGTACGGACTCCTGTCGTTTTCAAATATGACCCTAGTAATACACAGACTACTCTCGTTTCCATGTGTGCCCCTGGCATTATACAGACTCCTCCGGTTTTCATCTTTGACCCTAGCAATGTATAGACTCCCGTTTTCAAGTGTGTCCCCTACAATATACAGACTCCACCCGTTTTCAAGTGTGGCCCCTACAATATACAGACTCCACCCGTTTTCAAGTGTGGCCCCTACAATATACAGACTCCACCCGTTTTCAAGTGTGGCCCCTACAATATACAGACTCCACCCGTTTTCAAGTGTGGCCCCTACAATATACAGACTCCACCCGTTTTCAAGTGTGGCCCCTACAATATACAGACTACAACCGTTTTCAAGTGTGGCCCCTACAATATACAGACTCCACCCGTTTTCAAGTGTGGCCCCTACAATATACAGACTCCACCCGTTTTCAAGTGTGGCCCCTACGATATACAGACTCCACCCGTTTTCAAGTGTGGCCCCTACAATATACAGACTCCACCCGTTTTCAAGTGTGGCCCCTACAATATACAGACTACAACCGTTTTCAAGTGTGGCCCCTACAATATACAGACTCCACCCGTTTTCAAGTGTGACCACTACAATGTACGGACTCCTGTCGTTTTCAAATATGACCCTAGTAATACACAGACTACTCTCGTTTCCATGTGTGCCCCTGGCATTATACAGACTCCTCCGGTTTTCATCTTTGACCCTAGCAATGTAAAGACTCCCGTTTTCAAGTGTGTCTCCTACAATATACAGACTCCACCCGTTTTCAAGTGTGGCCCCTACAATATACAGACTCCACCCGTTTTCAAGTGTGGCCCCTACAATATACAGACTCCACCCGTTTTCAAGTGTGGCCCCTACAATATACAGACTCCACCCGTTTTCAAGTGTGGCCCCTACAATATACAGACTCCACCCGTTTTCAAGTGTGGCCCCTACAATATACAGACTACAACCGTTTTCAAGTGTGGCCCCTACGATATACAGACTCCACCCGTTTTCAAGTGTGGCCCCTACAATATACAGACTCCACCCGTTTTCAAGTGTGGCCCCTACAATATACAGACTACAACCGTTTTCAAGTGTGGCCCCTACGATATACAGACTCCACCCGTTTTCAAGTGTGGCCCCTACAATATACAGACTCCACCCGTTTTCAAGTGTGGCCCCTACAATATACAGACTCCTCCCGTTTTCAAGTGTGACCCCTACAATATACAGACTCCTCCCGTTTTCAAGTGTGGCCCCTTCAATATACAGACTCCACCCGTTTTCAAGTGTGGCCCCTACAATATACAGACTCCACCCGTTTTCAAGTGTGGCCCCTACAATATAGACTCCTCCCGTTTTCAAGTGTGGCCCCTACAATATACAGACTCCTCCCGTTTTCAAGTGTGGCCCCTACAATATACAGACTCCTCCCGTTTTCAAGTGTGATATCAATATATAGACTCCTCCCGTTTTCAAATGTGACCCTCACAATATACGTCCCGTTTTCAAATGTGACCCTCACAATATACAGACTTCTTCTGTTTTCAGGTGTAACCTCCACAATATACAGAATCCACCCGTTTTCAAATGTGACCTCCACGGCAACAAATGTGTTCGTAAGGAAGACCTTTCTTGACATTCCAAGGATTAGTATCGCAGTGATATATTCACCTCAGGACTATAAGCCATAGCAAAACTGATGATTCGATGTGAGGGTCGACAACAGATGTGTGACGACTACTCTTGATATTCAAGTATTAGTAATATCTATATGCCAAAGCAAGGCTCGGCGTGCGGCAATGTATTAAGTATTTTTGAAGAATGTAATTTTGTTTATATCTTTGAGAACAGGGAATCCAACAGTTCACATTGTTTGAAAAAAATAATCTTCCATGTACTCAAAAATAGTTTTATATATAGTTGGAAAAATGATGTTTTCAACTCTCTGAAGGGTACCTATTGTAGAAGTTATAAGCATGATTTGATGTTGGAAAACTATTTAATTGTTCTTTCTCCACGCCTTTCGAATGCCTATTGTAAAATTTGAACATCTCATGTAAAACTACATTTGGCTTGAAACATTTCATTTCCCAAAAGGGAAAAAAGATCAGACACAAGTTATGACAATTTATGAAGCCATCTCCTAACAAAGTTACATAGACAATAGTAAAACTACCGTTTGAATATGGCAGATTGAATAATATACCAAGAGAACAACGAATTTGTAGCATAAATATATAAGTTAACCCCTGCAGTATTGAGAATGGTCCAGGGGTGGATATAACAACAGTGATTCTAACCCCATGAGTATCGAGGGTGGTCCAGGGGTGGATATAATGACAGTGATAGTAACCCCTGCAGTATTGAGGGTGGGTGGATATAAAAACAATTATAGTAACCCCTGCAGTATTGAGGGTGGTCAAGGGGTGGATAAAACGACAGTGATAGTAACCCCAGGAGAATCGAGGGTGGTCCAGGGGTGGATATAACGGCAGGAATATTGAGGATGAAAAAAGACGTAAGACGAGTTATCATCACTAAGTTTTTATTGCAGCACAATACAGTACTTCAGAGTTGCTGCATTAAGACACAATATTTACATAGTAAGTTTTATAAAACATTATTTAGAAAATAAATATGGTCTATTACTCCCACATCTTAAATGCATTCTTAACTTTTCATATAAAATAGTATTTCTGAAAATACACAAAAGCTGCAAGACATAAGCCATGAAAAAAACGCTTAGATATTCACATGCATACAACCAAGTCAAGAGTTTCATTTTCCCCTTACAAAATTTTGTAACATTTTTCTGTACCTACAAGAGATGAAAAAGAAGCTATAAATGTTGATGTTTACCGTATTTTTTCTTGGTTTTTATACTATATCTGACATTCTGATAGGCCAATTATTTGTATTTCCTAACCCTATGAAAGAAAACAAGAGGCCAAAGGGCCTTAACGGTCATCTGAAAACCTTGTGACTTGTTTAATAGGAAATTGATTTTTTTTTTAATTAAATGGGTTTTTTTTTTCAATGTCAAATGTTGTTTTTTTTTCCAATGTGGTGACATCTGTGTCCATCTTGGACAGACAGGGCAATGTATTTGGGGGGGGGGGGGTCTAAAATTACTTCATTTCTTAGACTGCAATTCCTTTAAATTCATACAAATTTCAGCACCAGTAACTAGAAAAACTTACAAATGTGTTTTCAACATGTTTCTATTAAGTCACACCTACACAAGGCAGATCTAACTTGGAGCTATTACCAGAGAAGTGCAATGAGAAAAATCACACACAAAAAAGAAAATGAACACTGAAATCCAAAAGTTGGTTTAACAGAAGTCAGCAAACTGGCATTTAAATATGGACATGCTATCCATTTGGTACCATATCCAATTGGACTCTGGAGATGGAAGCACCTGTTCAAAGTTGGTGTCAAATGGAACTGCAAGGAGAAATATTACAGCAGCCATTAACATCCAGCTAACAAAGTCTTTTCGGAATCGAGGCCTTTGTTCCAGGAAAGCACCATCCTGGAAATGGTTCCCAGCGATCCAAGGGATGCCATAAGGCTACAAACTAAACCGAAACTCGCTACAGGTCCTATAACCTTTTCACCACTGTAAGTCAAACCTGGTATTGGGAAGTGTATAACATGAAATATCCTTTGTGTAGAAATCTTCATTGTTTTCGTGAGGACCCACGAATACTAAAACAACAAAATTGATTTCATACGTTATCAATGCACTATGACATCAGCTTACCATGAATATCTTAACCCATGAAATGATTTCAAAGTTCCAAACCAATTTATGTTGTACATTATGCAAAACAGCCTTGCCTAGGTGAATCCCTATCGAAATATGAAATTCCAATGCTATATGGTGCAGGCCTAGTTGAGCCAGGACATTCAGTCTATTTTAAACAAGATTAGAAAGGCTAGATAGAGAGAAGGATGGACGGAAGGACAGACATACAAAGCTTTAGCTCAACTCGTGATTATAGAAAGTGTTGTATTCTGATTTCGTAATACTGTAAAATGTTTTATAATAATGAGATCATTCTGAACAACTTTTATAAAATATCCAGGATACCACAAAATATTAATTTGGAATAAAGGGATACCATGAAATCAAATTAGATAATGAGATAAAATTTGATCATCTCATTCGGCATTTTCTCTGATTGGCACATTTTCAAACAAACAGCTATAAAGATCTACTGTTCCTGGTTCATTTATCATTTAATGTACAACAAGTTCTTCTTTGATGAAAGACCCCAGTAGTTATGAAGAAGTTGATAGTTGCAGAATGGACAGATGCCAGGCGCCACAGTATGCCATAACTTTTGATGAAAACCAAAAACATAATTTGTAAAGAAATATTCATCCTCTTTTCACAACAGTTATGACTCTGATCCCGAGTCAAATGAAATCACTGTTTTGGAGCATTCATGGGTATGTAATAACTTATACATAAAATGGTTACATTGTCATCAATATCAATACTTTCTGTGAATTCTCTGAACAGTTACAAATCAGAAATACATTCTCAGTTCCAGGTTAAAAACAGACTGGGTACATGTAAATGTGATAATGTACAGATCAAAGGCTAACCCATTTTCACACATTATATTTGGTGTATTTCTAGAATGTACTCTGGAGTAACCTGGGCCTTTCAGTTAATGAGAAAAAGTTTTTTGAATGAAAATTAACATTTAAGCGGCGGTTGGCGAATGATGACGGACGAAGCATGATGACTATAGTGTAATAATCCTGACACTCCAGGTCAGATATGACCTCAGAATAGTTATCAGATTGACGTAATTTATCAATAAAACGTAAACAGACATCACAAGTGATTGTGTTTTCGCTAGGTTTACGTGTATAGATATACAGTTATACCATTTAGCGACAAGTGATGTACCTTTACGGGACACCATCTTTTATAAAATATCCTATAAATCCCCAAAGTTTACTCGTAGAACTCATAAGAAATGAAGTGAAAAAAAAATATAAAAAATACCACACTTTCTTTGAAGGACTTACAAATAAAACAAGCAAGTCATCCATTTCCTTACTAATAAACTAGAATTATGTCAATATGACATGAATGCCACTCTCACTTGCAAGAAAACTTGGCTGAAATATTTAAATATTCCGCTGCAATGCAATTTATAACTGACTGATGTACATTCTGATATGCCAGAGTTACTTCCCTTCGTTTATAGCTTTACCATATAACCAAGTAATGTAGCCATCATGTAAGATATATTTTTCTGAATATTAATGACTTTATAACATTTTAATAACTTTATAATATTATTACAAAGTATTATATTATTTATACTTGATCCATGAATTATTTGTAGTTACATTATAGGTAAGGGAGGTAACTCCAGTAGCAATCTGTCTATCCCACGCATGTATCAAGACAGGCCTACTGTATTTTGTTTATGTTGCAGTTCAAAAGTTTTGGACATTTTATTTCATAGTGACCATTATCACTTTTACCAATTCTATTTCAATACCTTATAAAAGCATCAGTGTGTTTTAAAAATGGAGTTTGGAGGTTGAAAGTGAAATGAAATTTTGCTATTTTTAGGCAATAGTGCAATTATGTAGGTCACGATAATACAAGCCACCGTACCAAAGGCGGAAATGTTACACAAATATCACAATTTACAGTATGTGTTTTTCTTTATTTTGCAGTATATTTCTGATAGGATCATCTCAGCAATGACCAGAAGTAAGTCGACTTATTCGCACACATTGACATGAATAATGACACATCGACATCAACACCATTTTAATAAACCACTTGTTTTGCAGAAAGAGTGGCTTAAAAATGGAGCAAAAACAGCATTTCCCTTCATTTTGTACGGGGACTTTAAGACAAAACGATATCTAGAAGCAGTAATTCTTCTAGTGAAGTACTCACATTGGTTTCCCGTTTCAGATTCAGGACTGTCACAAAAGAACTCATTATTATTATAAAATGAAAATAATCCTGTATCTATATAATATTATATATACTAACATCAGGTTTTAGAGAGTCTTGCATTTTTTACGGCGGGAGTTCAGTTTCATTCTGGTTTAGAAGAGAATAGGCTTGTCTTTAGTTTTATCCAAAACAAATTGTGTGAATCGTTTGAGGAAGCGAGGATACTCCCGCTTGTAAACAGCTCGTAAAACAGAGGCAGGCGCCCATCCACCAGGATTCACTGGAAAAAAAAGGAACAAAATTAACAGAATATATCGATAATCATCGCAAATTAATAGGACTCAGCCAAAAACTAACTAATTCTTGTTCCCACTTCCCCTCAATGGAGACCATGACAACCAAATGACTTTAAAGTAAGCTTGTTGCTGTTAAAAAAAAATCATTGTTTTTCTCATCCCTCAAAACTAAGCAACTTGACCAACATCCAGATCAGTCACATTTAAAAGCAGTTCTGGAGTTTTGTACTTATAATTGTTATCAATAATTTGAATAGTTCAAAATTTACAGGTAATTTGTAGTTAACGTATTTGACCCAATAAGTGCCCAGGGCGTTCAAAAAAATTGCAAAAATGAAAAGGTGTTTAATAAGACAAAATTATTGCAAACCTATGCAGTTTACATAGTTTTGGTCTATTGCCTGAACATTGAGCAACATTGAGGCCTAAAAAGGGGGAGGGGCGCTTATAGGGACATGGGTGTTTATTGGGTCAAATATGGTATATTTTGATATCCCAATGATAAACAAAGGCATACATAACATTGCATTCAATACAGAATTCAACAAATATAAAGCTCATTATACTTTATACTTTTAGTGGGGCAGCGGTGGCCGAGTGGTTTAGATGTCCTGACATATTACCACAAGCCCTCCACCTCTGGGATGCGGGTTCAAATCCCGTGTGAGGCAGTTGCCAGGTACTGACCGCTGGCCAGTGGTTTTTCTCCGGGTACTCCGGCTTTCCTCCACCAACAAACCTGGCACCTCCTTACGTGACCCTGGCCGTAAATAGGACGTAAAACTAAACAAACTTATCATACTCACCGTCAGCAGTATAACTTATTTTACACTTGATGTCGTCGCGCGTGATATCACTGCCATCCTTCGGAGGTTCTATGATCGTTTCACATATCATCGCTACATTCATGGTGACTCGCACAAATTTATTGGACTGAAAAATAAACAAAAATTGTTTTAAAAATTTGTTAAAAGTAGTTGATATGTGTCTTAAAATGATTACATCAAGTAACAAGAAGCCCTTGGTCATCTGACAATTGGTACGACACAATACATTGGAAGTACAATGTATCTGGCTATTGGTACAATACGTATACAATACATTGGAAGTACAATGTATATCATATTTGAAACAAGAGCTGTTTGAGAACAGCAAAGCTCACCTCGTTATATTTGTTGGTTTCTTTCGGGTTCCTTGTAATTTACCAGTTTTATAAAATATAGTAATGTCAGTATCATTACATGATATTTCAGCCCATTGGCCACTTGTACCAAAATCTTAAATTTGTCATTTCGGCTCATTGAGCCTCTTGAAATTCTCAAAATCCTGCATTTTCCCATATTAGTGATTGTCCATACCAATCATTAGAATTATAATTCAAAACTATTGTAGAAATCAATGTCAGTTATTGTGAATAACAGTTTTAAACTTGCACCAAAACCTTAACCTGGCCATTTCTGTCCATTGGGCCTCTTGAAATTCAAAATCCAACATTTTCCTCCTTTAAATAATTGTCCATACCCATCACAACCATTATAATTCAGCCCAATTGCAATGGTAGAACTGAGAAGAAGTTCAAAACGTGTTTTTAAGATGGCAGCTGTGAACTAATATTTATTGAATTAACTAACAATCAAATTTAGGGAAAATTTTTTTGCCAAAGAAATTTCACTTTAACAAAAATTTTGGTGGCAGAATTTCAAAAGCTGGTGTGAATCCTGGACAATCTCACAGACTTACTGGGACTTTTGGATGATTGGTCGAGACATTGACCACTAGCCACCGGTCAGGCGTTTCGTCCTCAGAACTTGGTACGTGACGGATATGGGACCAGAAGAGAGCATCACGCTGTGAAGTTGGCCAGACTCGCTTGATGATGTTATGACTAACAATAGTATCTTCTGAATGGACTTCTGTCGCCACACTTGATTCTAGGGTAACTGTAAACAGGACAGAAAATCTATTTAAGAGATGGTAAACCAACTAAGTTTCGTGTAAGATTAAAAGACTATTAATGGTTTGGGCCCCTTTTGGCCCTCAAATCCATCAATTCTGACCCCGAAGCCATCAATTTTTTAAACTTTGACCCTCAAATCCATCAATTTTGGCCCGAAATCCATCAATTTTTTACAGTAAGTGTTTAGAAATTAATCAATTTGTCGGATTTGAAATATTAGTACAACCCTTACTCGATTGTGATGGAGATTTCTAATTTTGCAACTTCAGTTACCATAGTAACCTTGATTATTTGCATAGAATATTTTCCATAAGATATATGAAAATAACTGGAATATTCATATAGATAGAGATGGCAATTTGCACCTCTTATTGACCCTTAAGTAGCATGAGAATAGGCAAATAGAACTCTTTTTATTCGCTTGTATGCATATCTAATCAAAACGAAAACAAAATTGAAAATTTTGTCAATTTTTTTTAAAGTTCATGAAATAATAGACTGCAATCTTGAACAAACTTAATATTTACGAAGAATATGTAGGCACTTTAGATACATTAATGTAAGAAATTAAAAGTATAAAGAAACATCGCAAAATTACCTACACATTTGTGATTTTTCTTCATAATCTATATGTCTCCTAAAAATTGATCTAAAGTTTCTGCGTATTCTCAATAAATAGAGTATCCATACCGAAAGGAAAATGTTTAAAATTTGGTCAGTTTTGGCCTTATCTTTTAGCTTTTCTATTAGAATCAATAGAGCGTAAACTCGTTTAATTCTTAAAAGAGAAATATAATGACTCACCATCCCATTCAAGCCGAACATCTATATCCCAAAAGTAGTGGCAAACTTCATGGCCTGTGATACCCTGGGGAATAAATTAACGGGCGATAACAGTCATCTGACTATTGGCAGACATACATCACAGTAAAAAAACCAAGAGGCCTAATGGGCCTTAACAGTCATCTGACTATTGGCACAATGCAACACAGTTAACTAAAAAATCTTTAGATACATACCTAACAAAGAATTGCATTGGCTAAAACTGGTCTTTTTTTTCTCATTAAACTAACATAGTATAATAGGTACTTTTCAGTAAGTTATAAGTTTATAATACCGTAATACTTGTAAATTTCGCCTATTGTTCACGAAAATAGAGGAGGATATTAATCTTTGGCACTTCATATTTTCACCATTAAAGAACATGGGCTTGTATTAAAAAAACTATGAACTGTATGAACTAAACAAGAGGCCTGTAAGGCATGTATCTATCACCTGGATTAATTATACTAAGTAATTTTCTGTATATAGGTTGGGTTTTTTTTCGTCTCAAGTATTCAAATATTTACCTCTAGTTTCCCTATCGGGGCCCACCTCTCCTGCCTCAGAGAGTCAGAGCCAAGATTTATACAAACATTTACTATCCTTGCACACTTACCGTAACAATGTGCGTGGCTTTGAGCGGATCCACTACTACCCCATCAATTTCTATCTCCCGGGTGTACACTTTAAGGTCACCCTCCTTTGCGATGACTTGCCAGGTATCTTCTCCGTCCTCACACTTCTCATCCATACGCAGCAAGTGCTTATTTACCTCGTCATTAATCTGAAACAAATTCATCAAATTACCTCCCTTTGTCTATAGAATCGAGCCAAGGTCATAGATTACCTCCATTTCCATATAGTATCACGCCATGAATATTATATGGTCTCCCTATCAATCTAGAATTAAACCATGGACATAAGATTACCTCCCTTTCAATATTAAATAAAACCATGGGCATTCGATTACTTCCCTTTTCCGATAGAATCAAGCCATGGGTATTAGATTACCTCCCTTCCCCTATAAAATTGAACAATGGACATTAGTTTTTCCCCTTTCCATATAGAATAAAGCCATAGGAATAAGATTATCTCCCTTACTCCATAGTATCATGCCATGGACATTAGATCTATAGAATCAAGCCATGAACATTAGATTACCTCCCTTTCCCTATAGAATAAAGCCATGGACATAAGATTACCTCCCTTTCCCTATAGAATCAAGCCATGGACATAAGATTACCTCCCTTTCCCTATAGAATCAAGCCATGGACATAAGATTACCTCCCTTTCCCTATAGAATCAAGCCATGGACATAAGATTACCTCCCTTTCCCTATAGAATTGAGCCATGAACATTAGATTACCTCCCTTTCCCTATAGAATCAAGCCAAGGACATAAGATTACCTCCCTTTCCCTATAGAATTGAGCCATGAACATTAGATTACCTCCCTTTCCCTATAGAATCAAGCCATAGGAATAAGATTACCTCCCTTTCCCTATAGAATCAAGCCATGGACATAAGATTACCTCCCTTTCCCTATAGAATTGAGCCATGAACATTAGATTACCTCCCTTTCCCTATATAATCAAGCCAAGGACATAAGATTACCTCCCTTTCCCTATAGAATCAAGCCATGGACATAAGATTACCTCCCTTTCCCTATAGAATCAAGCCATGAACATTAGATTACCTCCCTTTCCCTATAGAATCAAGCCATGGACATTAGATTACCTCCCTTTCCCTATAGAATTAAGCCATGGACATAAGATTACCTCCCTTTCCCTATAGAATCAAGCCATGGACATTAGATTACCTCCCTTTCCCTATAGAATCAAGCCATGGATATTAGATTACCTCCCTTTCCCTATAGAATTAAGCCATGGACATTAGATTACCTCCCTTTCCCTATAGAATTAAGCAATGGACATAAGATTACCTCCCTTTCCCTATAGAATTAAGCCATGGACATAAGATTACCTTCCTTTCCCTATAGAATCAAGCCATGGACATTAGATTACCTTCCTTTCCCTATAGAATTGAACAATGGACATTAGATTTTCTCCCTTTCCATATAGAATAAAGCCAAAGGAATAAGATTATCTCCCTCCCCCCATAGTATCATGCCATGGACATTATATCTATAGAATCAAGCCATGAACATTAGATTACCTCCCTTCCCCTATAGAATTGAGCCATGAACATTAGATTACCTCCCTTTCCCTATAGAATCAAGCCATGAACATTAGATTACCTCCCTTTCCCTATAGAATCAAGCCATGAACATTAGATTACCTCCCTTTCCCTATAGAATCAAGCCATGAACATTAGATTACCTCCCTTTCCCTATAGAATCAAGCCATGAACATTAGATTACCTCCCTTTCCCTATAGAATCAAGCCATGAACATTAGATAACCTCCCTTTCCCTATAGAATCAAGCCATGAACATTAGATTACCTCCCTTTCCCTATAGAATCAAGCCATGGACATTAGATTACCTCCCTTTCCCTATAAAATCAAGCCATGGACATTAGATTACCTCCCTTTCCCTATAAAATCAAGCCATGGACATTAGATTACCTCCCTTTCCCTAAAGAATCAAGCCATGGACATTAGATTACCTCCCTTTCCCTATAGAATCAAGCCATGGACATTAGATTACCTTCCTTTCCCTATAGAATTGAACAATGGACATTAGATTTTCTCCCTTTCCATATAGAATAAAGCCAAAGGAATAAGATTATCTCCCTCCCCCCATAGTATCATGCCATGGACATTATATCTATAGAATCAAGCCATGAACATTAGATTACCTCCCTTCCCCTATAGAATTGAGCCATGAACATTAGATTACCTCCCTTTCCCTATAGAATCACGCCATGAACATTAGATTACCTCCCTTTCCCTATAGAATCAAGCCATGAACATTAGATTACCTCCCTTTCCCTATAGAATCAAGCCATGAACATTAGATTACCTCCCTTTCCCTATAGAATCAAGCCATGAACATTAGATTACCTCCCTTTCCCTATAGAATCAAGCCATGAACATTAGATTACCTCCCTTTCCCTATAGAATTGAGCCATGAACATTAGATTACCTCCCTTTCCCTATAGAATCAAGCCATGGACATTAGATTACCTCCCTTTCCCTATAAAATCAAGCCATGGACATTAGATTACCTCCCTTTCCCTATAAAATCAAGCCATGGACATTAGATTACCTCCCTTTCCCTAAAGAATCAAGCCATGGACATTAGATTACCTCCCTTTCCCTATAGAATCAAGTCATGGACATTAGATTACCTCCCTTTCCCTATAGAATCAAGCCATGGACATAAGATTACCTCCCTTTCCTATATAGAATCAAGCCATGGACATTAGATTACCTCCCTTTCCCTATAAAATCAAGCCATGGACATTAGATTACCTCCCTTTCCCTATAAAATCAAGCCATGGACATTAGATTACCTCCCTTTCCCTATAAAATCAAGCCATGGACATTAGATTACCTCCCTTTCCCTATAGAATCAAGCCATGGACATTAGATTACCTCCCTTTCCCTATAGAATCAAGCCATGGACATTAGATTACCTCCCTTTCCCTATAGAATCAAGCCATGGACATTAGATTACCTCCCTTTCCCTAAAGAATCAAGCCATGAACATTAGATTACCTCCCTTTCCCTAAAGAATCAAGCCATGGACATTAGATTACCTTCCTTTCCCTATAGAATCAAGCCATGGACATTAGATTACCTCCCTTTCCCTATAGAATCAAGCCATGGACATTAGATTACCTCCCTTTCCCTATAGAATCAAGCCATGGACATTAGATTACCTTCCTTTCTCTATAGAATTAAGCCATGGACATAAGATTACCTCCCTTTCCCTATAGAATCAAGCCTTTGAAATGAAAAGAAATGATGTGTTAATTACCGAAGTCTGCATTTCACTAAAGGTATGATTGACTTCTTGAAAACTGAAGTTTAGTGTAGATTGTATTATACAAGTTAGGCATTTGTAATAGGTCCTTACCTCCTGATAGAGCGGGTTGGAAGGTGATAAGGCAATATTTGGAATCTCTTTTGTAGCCTCTTCTGTTAATTTTCTTTGCTGTAAAATCAACACAAACATAATCATTATATTTTTTTTTAATTTGAATATCCAGGTGAGTATTTGATGGAGATCAAAATTTTATGGGACCACAGAATTCTATCTGTATTGTTTGGTAATAATAAGATAAGAAAAGAAGCCAAGAGAGACCTGACAATGTTCTAATAATAGCAACAGTGACCTTGACCCAACATCCCTGAAACTCAAACTTGGTAGCCCTTCATACCAGCATGTTATAGGCAAAATATGATTGAGAATCCAAGACATTTTTCTTATTGAGAAGAGAAGAAGGCATTTGAAAGAAAAGTTTACCCATAGCGGACGATAATGGATAATTAAAGCACAAACACTTAGGTCGTCCTAACCCTGTGGGTCAGATGACCTGTTAAGTGATATTTTGCCTCTGGCTGTATTTCATACAATAAACCATCTCTTTTTAAAAGATCTATTGACTACTTTAGCCTGCTTACCTTTTCTTCCTCCACTTTCTCCTCTAGTTTGTCCAGACTTGCATCGACTGCATCGAAGAACTCGTCCTCTTTTATAGCACAGTGGGGTCCCTCCTGTACAATATATTGATACATATATTAGTTTGAATGTAAAAAGAATGCTTAATTTCAATTAATGAATTAGGTGGGAATGCTTGGCTTAAATCTAGTAGGAATGCTCAGTATTTTAGTAGAAATGCTCAGTATAAATTTAGTAGGAATGCTCAGTATGAATTTAGTAGAAATGCTCAGTATGAATTTAGTAGAAATGCTCAATATGAATTTAGTAGAAATGCTCAATATGAATTTAGTAGGAATGCTCAGTATGAATTTAGTAGGAATGCTCAGTATGAATTAAGTAGGAATGCTCAGTATGAATATGTAGGAATGCTCAGTATGAATTTAGTAGGAATGCTCAGAATGAATTTAGTAGGAATGCTCAGAATGAATTTAGTAGGAATACTCAGTATAAATTTAGTAGAAATGCTCAGAATGAATTTAGTAGGAATGCTCAGAATGAATTTAGTAGGAATGCTCAGTATGAATTTAGTAGGAATGCTCAGAATGAATTTAGTAGGAATGCTCAGTATGAATTTAGTAGGAATGCTCAGTTTTTTAGTAGAAATGCTCAGTATAAATTTAGTAGAAATGCTCAGAATGAATTTAGTAGGAATGCTCAGTATGAATTTAGTAGGAATGCTCAGTATGGATTGTACCGATGTTGAAAGGGAACTCTTCTGTATTACCTACTCTATCTTTGAGTTCTGTCACCACAAAATGTTAAACAATTGGCACAGGAATATCACGGTAAGTCTTCAGCACATTCATCTTCAATGACTTCTATTGTCTATGCTTCAACTTTTTCACCCTTCACTTTTTATCAACACATTAAACAAAGCCCCTCAACATGTGCTCAATCTAATTAAAATTACGCTTTGCTAAATCTAATTAAAATTAGACTTGTAATACTGCTCCACTATGATGCTCTACATTACACTCCGATACAAGTTCTATCAACTCCCTCTAGAGTATCGTAATGGAGCAGGATTTTAAGTCTAATTTTAATAAAATTACATGTCCTTCAAACTTTGATTAATAATGTGTTAGAAGTCTCTACCTCAAAGTCTGGTCCACCGATGACAAGCCTTGGTTTACTCTGATCTGACACAGTCGTCTTGTAGGCATCTTCCAATTTTTTCCTTCTCTCCACCTCCTGAAACAAGACATGCAAAATATCTAATAATAGTGACAGCAAACGTAACTATCAAATTATGCAATTGGCACATTTCATCCTATTTCTTTTTCGATCAGTCTAAAACTGAACACATACAGAATTTAATCAATGAGTAGAACTTTTCGTGGAATTTGATTGTAATGACAATTTAGCTTTGATTTTCAATGTTCAAAATGACCCTGACGGCTTTCCCAAAATGAAATATGGGTAAATATAAGCAACCAACTGTAATTCCAAGAACCTAAATCCCAGCCGGCTGCTCATTTGAGCAAATGCAAAGTGTGAAATGCCAGAACATAAGATCACCATTTAAGTATATTACACTAATTTTAAAGTAGTCATGCAAAAACAATCTTGATATGATACAACAGGGTAGAGTTTTTTTAACTTACCTTAACTTATAGGAATTCCTTAAATTCAAACTTCTCCATAGGAAAGCCATACAGAAGTTAAGGAAAAATCTGAAGTTAAGAATTCAAGTTAAGGAATTCCTTGAAGTTATGGAATGTTCATGAAACTGGTCACAGAATGATAATGACCATACCTTTTCAAGGCGTTTGCGCCAGGCATCTTCGCGTTGGGACATGAGTTCCATACAGTGGGACAGGGTAGCTATGATACCAGCAGTGGTCGCCTTGAACGTGAAGGATTCGCCTTTAAAGTCCACGGCATGTCCTCCATGTTGTTGAAGTATTGATGCTGTAAAAAAAAAAAAAATGATGAGCTGGTATAATCTACTGGGCATATTGTTTCTCATTTTCTTCAGCAAAATTACAGTTCCAGAATACATACACAGTAAGTACACACAGTTGTCATACACATTCTGGAATTAGTGATCGCCCAAGCAAGAGATCTTGTTGAAAAAAGTTAACAAGAGCTAGTTTGTGGAATATCAACATTGTTACGAAGATAGATGTAAAATAATTAATGTACCTGAAGACCAACCCTTCATCCCAGCATGTCACAGGCCCTCTAGGCCTCTTGGTTAATGCCAAGAAGTCATCTAAAGATTTTTGCCTATTTGACTCATGTGACCTTGAATGAAGGTCCAGGTCATTAATTTGGACAAACTTGGTAGCCTTCAGACAAGTGAACCTAAAATATTTCAACTATCAAAATTCAAAATGGCTGCCTGTTGGCTATCTTTTTGACCAGTCAGCCTCAAAATGCAATATCTACCACTAAGCCCATCAGAAATAGCGGGAACAAACTTCAACTTTCAAAGTAAAAGATCACTGCCTGTCAGCCATATTGTTGACAGATTGGTCTCAAAATGCCATGTTCATCACTTAGGCCCATCAGGACCCTACATACGAAATTTAAGACAGATCTCATAAGCACTTTATGAGAAATATCTTTAACAAACTTCAAATAGTAGAATCCAAGACAGCTGCCTGTCGGCCATCTTGTTAAACAAATGTAACATGCAAAACTATAGGGTCTTACAGTAACCTATATATGGATTTTGAGAAAGATCACTTCTGTACTATCTGAGAAATAGCAGTAATAATATTATTTGTTAATGGACAGACAGAGGGAGGATGGACGGACGGACTACGGATGAAAGGCGTTTGAATAGCCAACAATCTGGTGATGGTGACATCTGGGCTAAAAATCTTTGTTTTGAAACACAACAAAACTCTTTCCATCATCCAGGCTTTCTTGTATATCAAATTACCTACCCAAATCTTTTCCACTTGGACCCTGGAATTGGAGGTTAGAGTGGTCAGCATCATTTTCATGAAGGTCATCAGGATCACCGATGTCGTCAGGGTCTGTCACTATAAACATTTTATATACATTTTAACATCAGCTAAACCACGTCATCAGGGTCTGTAACTTATCAAAACATCCTGTACTAAACATTTTAACATCAACTAAACCACGTCATCAGGGTCTGTAACTTATCATAACATCCTGTTCTGAACATTTTAACATCAACTAAATCACATCATCAGGATATGTCACTTATCAAAAGTTCGTGTACTTAACATTTTAACATCAACTTAACCGCATCATCAGGATATGTCACTTATCAAAAGTTCATGTACTTAACAGATGTCACCATTCTTGTATTCTAGTCACTCTCTACTCATTGACATAGTAGAATACTTACATTCCTGTATGCCCCCCCACCACAGTAGAATACTTACATTCCTGTATGCCCCCCCTTCCCCCACCACCACAGTAGAATACTCATTCCTGTATGCCCCCCCACCACAGTAGAATACTTACATTCCAGTATACCCCCCCCCCCTTCCCCCACCACCACAGTAGAATACTTACATTCCTGTATGCCCCCCAATACTTACATTCCTGTATGCCTTCCACCACAGTAGAATACTTACATTCCAGTATGCCCCCCTCCCCCACCACCACAGTAGAATACTTACATTCCAGTATGCCCCCCCCTTCCCCCCCCCCACCACCCCCCCCACCACAGTAGAATACTTACATTCCAGTATGCCCCCCCTCCCCCCCACCACAGTAGAATACTTACATTCCAGTATGCCCCCCCTCCCCCACCACCACAGTAGAATACTTACATTCCAGTATGCCCCCCCCCCCCACCACCACAGTAGAATACTTACATTCCAGTATGCCCCCTCCCCCCCACCACAGTAGAATACTTACATTCCAGTATGCCCCCCCTCCCCCACCACCACAGTAGAATACTTACATTCCAGTATGCCCCCCCTCCCCCACCACCACAGTAGAATACTTACATTCCAGTATGCCCCCCCTCCCCCCCCCCACCACAGTAGAATACTTACATTCCAGTATGCCCCCCCTGCCCGACCACCACAGTAGAATACTTACATTCCAGTATGCCCCCCCTCCCCCACCACCACAGTAGAATACTTACATTCCTGTATGGCCCCCCCACCTCCCCCACCACCACAGTAGAATACTTACATTCCAGTATGCCCCCCCCCCCCCCCCACCACCACAGTAGAATACTTACATTCCTGTATGGCCCCCTGCGATACGGCTGATGCACAACTGTCAAAGTAGCTTTGGAGTGTGTCAATCTGCCTACACAGAATATCACGGAATGTCTCCATTTCTGCGAGCTTCTCCTTCAGACCACGGCCACGCTGTAACAATGATCCGTAATCTGTTATTTATTTCTCTACGACTGTAAAACCTACCTTTTCCACCCACTGCTTTGATGTGACCTTATTGTTTTCCTTTTGACACTTTTTATTAATATCAAATAATTTGCCTGATATCCAGTGACTTTATCCCTGTGATATCTTATATTATTTTAAAACCTTATAGACCAGACATTTATTTTGATGACTGTAAACAAACAGTTTAACTTTATTAATCCTAGGGGTGACTATCACCTGCAATTTTACTGAACATTTCAATTCTATTGCTATCTACTATTGGCGATTGTTATTTACTTGTCAAATCGGCCATCAATTGAGGCATACAATATGATAGTTCAATGTACACCACAAATTAATCAATTTTTACGTTAAACAAGGATCTTGTTCCATCTTGCACTCATCAGTGAATAATCTATAAATTTTCACCACCTTTTGTTTTTTGAGAAATAGCGGTAACAAGAATTGTTAACGGACGGACGGACGGACGGAAGGACGGACCATGGACCACGGACAAAAAGCGATTTGAATAGCCCACTATCTGATGATGGTGGGCTAAAAAGTTATACGGTTCCGTCCCTATACGTTCATTGAGTAGGTCAAAGGTCACCTAAGAAACCAGCTTCGTGTACCATGAAGTAAAAGTCAAGGCAGAGATAAACTTAACGATATATTTATTAACAACACATGGATTGCGAAGGTAAAACATATCACAATATACATATACTACTTCTCTCAACTTCCACACGTTTCCCCATAACTTAAGTACGGTACAAATATATAACCCAAGGGACCGTAGAATATACAGATACTAATAGCTACACCTACAGTATAAACCTACAGCTAACATCTTAGCAATATTGTAACATTTAGCACCTAACAAACCTACCCACAGTCACTGCCCGACTCCTAACGTTAGAGGGGACTAGAAAGAAAATAGGAAGTGAGCCTACCAGCCAAGGGCTTCTATAGACTGACGAATTATCACGTTACACATCAATTTATACCCCGTGTAGAATACAGCAAAAGTCTTGTGCAAAAAGCTACGAAATACTCGATCCTGGCCTAATGCTTTAGAAAATATCAACCAAGGAAATTACGTAATCCAAAATATCGGCCAATGGCTATTAAGTACAAACTGAAGGAGAAACGCGTCTACATCCGGTAAAACACAAGAAAATAACAACATGAAAAGCTACAACTAATATTGCAAAATATGCCGAAGTATCAATCCCACAACCAATATAGGCCATGAGATCTCAACTAAGGTATGTCAACAATAACAACTGACCCATAAATAACCCAACCCGACATTGTAAACTATGATTCCTAACACTAAAAATCCATTCCCGCTACACAATTTCGAATTCCCACTCCATAAGGATGCTACCATTGCAATATGTATGTTATCCAATGCTTAGATCAGAGAAGAAGTAATTTATATGGAAAAAGCCAAATTGACCCTTTTGGCCCTGCCCCTCAGACCCCCTGGGGGTCAGCCCCACCATTTGTACAATTTTCAATCCCCACCCATAAGGATGTTACCATGTAATATTAGTGCTATCAAATATTTAAATTCAGAGAAGAAGTCATTTATATGGAAATAGCCAAATTGACCTTTTTGACCCCGCTCTTCAAGCCTCACAAGGGGGTCAGCCCCATCATTTCCCACAATTTGTACAATTTTGAATCCCCCCTCTCCTTTTGACCCTGCCCCTCAGGCCCCAGTGTGGTTAAGTCCAATATTTTGTACAATTTTCAGTTAGTGCCCCATAGGAATGTTTTTCGTTTAATTCCCACCAGCGGTTATGAATAAGAAGTCGATTGTTGACCGATGGAAGGATGACAGACGCCGCGTTGTCGCATTACCTCACCTTGCATGGTCCAATAAAACCAAAATTCACTGTTTTTTATATAATTTGGTGGTTCAAAGAAACCACAAAACAAGGAACATGTCCAAACAGAGAATCAATGGAAGCTATATAGACTTATGTTTTCAGAGAACATATTATTTGCTATATTTCTCACAACACTGACATTGTCATAAGAATTAATCCATGAAAAGATCAGAAATGGGGTAATTATGCTTCTACCACAATGTGTCGATTTATTCAACTCTCAGGCCATTGGTTATATGTACACACCGTTGATTATATATATTGATATTCCACTAGTGGAATATAACCTTCCGGCGTTTTGATTGGTGGAGAAATTGACCTTTGACCGGTACTACTTTTTCTACCCCACGTGATCAATGTTTACGTCGTCTGCTTTCAACGTCAACATCATGGCTGCGATGGACGAAGATTTGGTCAATATTGGCGACAGAGTGAAGCTATGTGACGGGGAAAGGGGAGTAATCAAGGCTATTTCAAAGGCAGACACTAATTATGGTTTCGACCGATTTGAAATTCAGTTTGATTCAGGCAAAATAGCAACTGAAGCCCGGTATCGGTTCGACGTCATACCGTCATGCCCGGGTCGCGACGTTACAATATCACAAACTAACGTTAGATCTGTCACGATATCGGAAACCATTCAGAGTACATTAACACCCCCAGTTGATAAGCCCCATGATCTATATTTGTCAGACAAAGATTCATTAGAAGATTTTGATGTTGACAGATTCATTGCTTCAGAGGTCAACAAAAACACTAAGAAAAAAACTGATTTAGATATGAAAAAAGTACGAGATTTTTTTCAGAGTGTTCTCAAGGAAAACAGGCCATTAGAATCGATTCCGCCAGTTCAGCTGAACAAGTTACTTTGTATCTTTTTTATGAATGTTAGAAACAATCATGGAAAGGAATATGAACCTGCTACCATTAGAAACATGGCATGTAGCATTGATCGGTATTTGAAATCGAAAGATTTCGGCAAACAACTAACAACAAGTGTAGAGTGTTCTAAGGTAATGGAGGTAATCAAATCTAAGCAAACAAAGCTAAAACGAGAGGGAAAGGCAAATTTAGAAAAGAGGGCTGATGCTGTTTCAGACAAAGACATAGATAAATTGTATGACGTAGGTCAACTTGGTTCACACAACCCTGACAGTTTGTTAAGAACAGTTTGGTTTCTAAATACTGTGCATTTTGGCATGCGAGGTGTTACTGAACACAGGGATATGTGTTGGGGGGATATTAAGCTATGTAAAGATTCAGAGAATAATGAGTACATTGAATTTCGTGAACGGCAAACTAAAACAAGGCCTGGATCAAATCCTAAGAATGTAAGGGCCGCCCCCCCCCGCGCGCCTGGGCTACCCCTAAAACCCCATCACGCTGCCCTGTCGCCACTTATAAGGTCTACCATTCTCGCCGTCCGCCAACATACTGCCATGATGATGCCCCCTATTATATCGCCACTAATACAAACATGGACAAATCTAGCAGGTGGTTTAAGTGCCAGCCTGTCGGCGTAAATAAACTGGGAAGATTCATGACTACAATGGCAGAAAATGCAGGTACTATTTTATGAATTCATCCTAAACTTCCATTATAATAAACAGCTGCTGTCAACAAAATAACAAAAACTAAGCCCCGCCCCTTTCAGATTGTACACAGGCTATACAATGTATTACAGTGTGTACTGAAACAGTACACGATGTCATGTTGCATTTCAAAATTTCACACAACAGGTCAAGGTCGATTGTCCTGGTTATTTGCACTTTAATACTAAATGATTACTGAATTATGACCCGTGATACAGGATTTTTCAATATTTGCAATAAAAATGTTTTAGGCTTGACGAGCAAAACAGGGGGAAATGGAAAGCGCCTCACGAACCATAGCGCAAGAAAGTATCTTGTACAGAAGTTGAATGATAACGGGTTGCCTCCCAATCAGATTATGCAGGTATTAATAAATATTCTTGTACGTTAAATAATAACAAAATGTGTGTTTTTAATGCAGACTTACCTTTATTTAAGAAAATACATCCCATCACAAATATTTCGGTACAGTAGGGCTACTGTAACTTTTTTACGAATCACTTGCATATTTTTGCATTTTTTTTTATCCTTTCAGATTTCCGGACACAAGAACATCCAGAGTATTAACAACTATTCGACAATAAACTCAAACCAACATAGGACGATCTCAAGAACATTGTCGAACGCGCACTCAGAGCAGATCGGTCAGCCAGCAAACAATCCATCATCCGGCCCCCGGCCATCATCACTAGTGTCATCAAACGGTGATGTTCAACTTCAAAACGTATCAAACAGACCACCATTACCAAACACGCTCCCGTCATTGTTTTCGGGACCCATTAATGGTGGATCTTTCACAATAAACATCAACAACAAGTCCGTGTGTACTTGTAGGAAACGCCAAAGGCCAAGGGTGCTTTACTCCGACAGTGACACGGACTAGAGTGGGGTTGAACAATCCGCGCGGGAAAATTACGTCACATGCCAAGGCCACACAACTGTTAAATTTGCGCGCATATAGTCCCCGGTCAATATGATTTAAAGAGAATGAAATGACTGGGTTTCGGATATCAAATACATTTAATTATCATTATTTTATAGAAATATTTGTGTATTATCAATTATTAAAGTAATAAAAAATAATTACGAAATTGAATGTTTTGCATATTAATTAGTTTCTGTATCATACAGGTTATATCACTACGCCTAATTTGCATACGGAACTCTAGTAAAAAAACGTGGGCCTATTGTCACGAAAAACATTGTGGTAGAAACAGGTCACACCACTCGCAACTATTGGATATTGAATTAATTTCCCTCTCGTGAATTATTTTTTAAAAGTTACAAAAGACACTCGCTAAAGCTCGTGTCTTTTGTAACTTTTAAAAAATAATTCACTCGAGTGAAATAAATTCAATATCCAATAGCTGCTCGTTGTGTAACCTCTATTTAATATTTAATTTTTCTTTGTTTTCATACCAAATCTGGCTTTCTGATTGGCCAATATTTTTTTTGCATACCACTATGAAAAAAAAATCGAGAATGGCGCGAAACCCCGACGTTATCGTGACGTCACAATAGAGACATTGATGTTGCGTATTGATTTGGAAAAAAGAATCCCTTGAAAAACCACTATAATGTTACATTTAAACATACTTCATTTTTACCAAATAGAGTATAAAATTAATTATAAGTACAATGTATTGATGTCACTATTTTTTTATCGGGTTATGAAAAAAAAAATTGTTTGCAAAATTTTGTGAGAATCCGCTAAGCGCATTCACACAGTTTGCAAACAATTTTAAATGGTAAATTTTTCTCATTTTAATGAATATTCCCTCACTTTCTGACATTGACCACACAGTAACTACATCAGTAACCCAATCATGAATTAACATTCAGATGGCCATGTGGATTTGGTGATCATTAACAGATCCATAAGATATAAACACCTGTAAATCTATATCTGACAGGCTGTTTCAGTCATCCTAAGGTTTTTCTCTCCAGATTACTCAAATCATAAACATCATTAACAGATCCATAAGATATTAATTAAACACCTGTAAATCTATAAATACCAGTCTGTTTAGTGATCCTAAGGTTTTCTTCTCTCCAGATTACTCAAATCATTAACAATACACTTGGGGAGTTTATTGGTGATCATTTTTTCTTCTTTTTAGTTACTTGTTTTTGTTTAATTTTTTTATAAATTAATATTTGAAAAGAGCTTTGAAGACACTACCATTATCAACATCATAGATATAAAGCATCTATATTTCTTAAAGACAAAATTGTCATGCCTCCATTAGAAATCCTGGACATGAGAAAATGACTCCCTATACAACCCACTCCCCATTGTTCTCCCTCTACCTATTGTCTGTGAGTACTTTTCAGTACCTTGGTTCTAGGCCCACTTGGACTTACCAATAGCTCTATATATACTTGTGAGTACTTTTCTGTGTTAGTCTGCCATTACCCATCGTAAGAAGCACAAGGATTTTTGTTATGGGAAAAGATAATATGACTGTATGACCCAATTGATTCATTATGAAGCTCTGTTCAACGATTGGAAGTGTAAAAGGACCCGGGGGTAAGCAAATATGCAAAAAATTGTCAGAAACTTAATTACCACCACCCAACCCTCATTGTCTCCATCCTACCCCCTTCAGTCTATAAAACTTCACCCACCATCTCCAGCATACCAACTGCCTAACTCTCCTGCACCAACATCCCCAACTGTCATTCTATAGCTATAAGTATTATACTCCATACAAGTTCCTGGTTGTAATGGGGTAGGCTAGAGGCGGTGACATGGAGTTTTGTTTCACTTTATGTTGACAGTAAAAAAAAACTTCATCATTTACCAATTGTCATTTGCTGATATATTCCTAAAATATTAAAACATTTCCTTACAATACTTTTAAGTTGCTTTTCATCTGTCATATTATGTTTTTACCAAATTAACATTAATTAATGAAGCTTTTTTTACTGGGAGTAAGAAGGGGTGGGGAGGATATAATCATTATCGATTGATTGAGTTAATAGGCAAATTTAGCTATTGCAATACTAAAATTACTATTCTTTTTGGCCATAAAATCCTGATTGGCCATCAAAGGGGTGTTTAACCTTATTCATGGCCACATAATCCAAATTGGCTAGCTATAGCTAATATAGACTACAATTGCAATAGTATAGCATTCAGAATTCTACTAAATTCCCGTCTATGAATTGGATGTCATGTCATACATCTGGTGCAATGTTCATTTAAAGTTACTTCCCTTAGCTGTGTCAGTGACAATTCATCATCAAACACACTGACAATTGCGATAAAGAACAATGTCGGTGTTTGTTTTTGAATGAATAGCATGGGGGAAAAGGTGACTTTTAATTGATAGTTTGTTTTCGTATCAAACTCCTGCGAGTACTTCATTTTAGTCCAGTTAAGTCTGTTTCTGGTAATCCTGACTGGCATTCAATGGTAGAATTCACTAATGCAATAGTTTTTCTATTTCTGGGAGACACAAATTGGGATAGTTTAACTACTGCAGACTGCTATTGCAGTAGTATTGCATTCTGAATTCTACTTGATTCAGACTATGAATTGGACTTCATATCGTACATCTGGAGCAGTTTTGGTTTAGAGTTACTTCCCTTTGCTAGTGTCAGTGACAATGAGACTAATTCACATACCATGTGATACCCGTTCATGTTCCATATGATAAATGTTAACATTTGTGCGGGACTAGTATCTCTATTGGTAATTGAACGTAATCTTCCACTGAAATAATGTCAGCGTGGAATATCATCTTTTGACGCCATTCCATCACCAATATAATCATAAGTCCCCCACAAACGTTATCAGGTGGTATGTGAATATTAGTCCCATTCATGAAAAAACAAACTGACATTGAGAACAATGTCAGTAATTGTATTTGATTGAATAGCATGGGGGAAAAAGTGACTTTTGATAACAACTGTTCGTCTGTTACCGCATCAAACCTCTGCCAGTATTTCATGCAGACTGCAATTGCAATAGTATTGTAATGGTATTGCATTCTGAATTCTATTCAGTTCCAGTCTAAGAACCACTTATCTTATAGAAGTGTTCATAATTGGTATTTGATAGAATGAGATTCTCTAATGAAACTTTGTATGCAGACTTACATTGGCAAGATCTTGGATATATTCGAATATCAGACCTACAATAACTTATTGCCCTTTGCAATTAAATTTGTTATTAGAACTTGTGGACTTAAGTAAATATTTTCTGAGCTTTATGAAATTTTATATTTTGAGTTATTGCCCTTTGCAATAATAACCACTATTGAGCTAATTGTGCTTCGATTGCAGTTTGAGTGCTATCCCATGCTTAGTTTCAGAGAAGAAGTCCTTCATGTTGAAATAGCCAAATTGACCCCTTTTGGCCCCGCCACTGCGATCAGGCCTCCAGGGGGTCAGCCCAACCATTTGTACAATTTTCAGTCAGTACCAGTCAAATTTGTTAAAATCCGACAAGCTGTTATCGAGAAGAAGTCGATTGTTGACGGAGGGACGACAGACAGAGACGTCATGGTATCGCATAATCTCACCTTTGTCCTTCGGACCAGGTGAGCTAAAAATGACCAATCAAAGGTCTGAGGGGATTATTTTTGAAGACTACAGAGTGTGATGATCAACTTCCAAGACCATACAGTGTACATTTATTTGATCATTTTGATGTGTTTCAAAGGACCAATTCAAACTACCTGTTGTCCACACAGTGTACACTGATCCTTCAGATTTACTATGGCATAGTCCAAGGGTGGAAACAAGAGGCCAAGAGGGCCTGTATTGCTCAACTGGTTTTTTTTAGTACTTATCACAAAGACTCTTACAATTAGAACCAGAGGGATCTTGGTGCCCACCAAAGAGTGATCTATGTTTGACAATGGAACGAGGGATCTTTTTTCTGCTTTTTAAACTTTTTCAAACATACTACATATAAAATTTCAGACAGATCCCTTCAGTACTTTCTAAGAAAACGCTATAACAAACTTCAACAATAAAATCCAAGATGGTGGCAGGTTGGCCATATCGTTGACCGATCAATCCCAAAAGGCATTATGCACAACAAGGGCCCTAGGGGAACCTACATATGAAATTTGAGACTGTTTACTAGTGTCTATAGTAGGTACAAGGAGGGATTTTTCACAGATTTTCACTTTACCAAAGCATACACATCGAGTCCTTTTTAACCTTGTCATGCATACAAATGACAGCTGTATATCAAGTTTTTGCTGATGAAACCTTAGGCACCAGACATTAGCAATAGGCACCTTTCAGGAATACTTGTACTTTTCCTGATTCTATAATTTTTTTTAATTGTTATTGTTTGGATTGTATTTAAATTGAACTGACCTTGAACGAGGAAGTAGAAGCAGTGGAGAGACTGGCCGCTGAGGTTAGCGATATCATAGATCCATGGCGACGTAGATTGTTCTCGCTACCATATCCAGACTCAGCTTGCTACAAGGGAGATAATCCATCTTTTGACGTTTCATTTTCAGATGGATAATTTCACCAAATGTTCATCATTCATAAATAATTAAATATTTAATTTTTTTCATTAGGTCAAACAAAAAAATATGTCTGTTTAGGGTTACCCGACCGACCCTAATTTTTTACCCCCGACCCTAATTCCCCCCCCCCCCCCCATTTTTTTATGAAAAAAATAAATCATGATTTCAATCACAGACTCCGGATCCAGCCATTATTTTAAAGTGAAAGATACAAAAAAAAACACACAAAAAAACATATGACCTACCGACCCTATTTTATTTTCTTTGGCCAATGTAACCCTAAACAGACATTATTTTTTTTTTGGCCTGAACAAGGACCCAATGGGCCCGCACTTTACTATTTGCTAATAATGATGCATACTTAAGGCATATTAAAAGAGTCATTACGAATTTCTATGCATGATCCAAGAAAAAGGGGACAATAAACAGGCATCTAGACGTCTAGGTTCTAGATTTTTATGTTTAAGATTTAAACCTTTTTGACCCATATAACATTCAAAGAAGGTCAAGGTCATTCATTTGAACAAACTTTGTAACTCTTCATTCCTAGCAAGTCTCATTATGACCTTGAATGAAAGTCAAGATCATTCATTTGCTCAAACTTGGTAGCCATTCATCTGAGCCACAGGCCCCATATCAGATCTCTAGGCCTCTTGGTTATATGCTAAGGAGATAACTTGTTAACAGACATCACAAAATTTGCCGGTCCGACAGACATGTCCGACAAAATTTGACTCCGACCACGTATTTTAAAATCCGGTCCGGACAGACCATCCAACAATTATTGGGTACCAGATGCCGGTAGAAATGGCGTCTCTGAAGTATTTCGCAGGTGCCGAACCTGGCAAAAACGTAAACTGCATATGATAATCATAAAAACAGTTGCCTGGATACTAATAACAGGAAGTTATGTTTACTTAAAAAATTCACATTAATGTTCGGTCTGGCAAAATTTTGTTCTGTCCGGCGAACTTAAAGTCCTTTCTAGTCTAAATGTCTAGCCATTTTTTTTATTTTTCACTATGTCTGGTTGAAAGATTTTTGCCAATTTGATACCTGTGACCTTCGATGAAGGTCAAGGTAAACAGTAAATCATTTGAAAAAACTTGTCATCCCTTCATGCCAGCATACTACAGACTAAATATCAGTACCATGGGTCTTTCGGTTATTGAGAAGAAGTTGTTTGAATGAAAAGTTTATATACTGCCTTCAGGTCAGAAATGACCTATAAACATTATACATTTTTGTATCCAATGTGCATCACCAATTCACACAGAATTGTATGCTGGAAAGTAAGAGTAAGAAAGGCTTGGTAATAAATTCATTAATATATATAACTAAAGATAGAGTTTGGTATCTGAGAATAAAGAGAGAATTTATGGGAATAAAAAAGGTGTATTGGGTAGGTGTGACGGCGTGACTCTTTCAATCCAAGTACCTCAACCTCAATGTTATGAAATACCCTGTGTAAGTCGATGGCATTTATCCAGTGTAGTCGTTGCTCCTCCGACTCGCTACGTAAGTACCAGACACAGTCATTGACCGTCACGTCAAATCGGCATTCATCAAACTGGTGTGGCTAGAACATAGACATTGGAAAAGATATAAATATACAGCCCAGAACATATATACACAGACATCAGATGAATATATAGCCTATATATAGCTATTTATTTTATAGAATATATAAAATATATTTGATAGAACATCAGTCTGTTTTTGTATAGTGTTATAAATAGTTTTACAGGAAAAGAGCATGATCTTGCGCTGCACATGATCTTGCGCACTTGTAATTTCACCTAATTTTAATATAGAAACGAACTTTTTCAGACATAAAAAGTACGGAATGGCGATGTAAATTCTAACACAATCTCAGTTTTTAGTCTAAGATGCAGACGCGTCGTGTCACAATGGGGCGATAGCGGAAGAATGGCGGAAAGTGTTGCCTGTTGTCCGTCGTCTGTCCGTTTTATACTTGTCCATCATCAAAAGTATATAGTGAGCTTCAGTAAGTCTTTGTATTTTGTGCGTGTCGTGAAGAGAGCGAGTTATAAGGCCTAGTTGTTCTTGCCGTTTTTTTTTTTTAGTCATGTCTTGTATTGTCTGTGGTTATTTCTTCTCGTTTCCTTGGCACCACATTTATACGTACAATGTACACACACGGAACCCAGGAGTAATCTTGAGTAATTCACTAAACGAAACTGCTACATATTATGTCATATATTATTGACAGAACGTCAAGCACCTATGACAGTCGAACACTATCGTTGACAGGGACAACGTATACTTACAGATACGCTTGCTTTTGCAAGACTAACTGCCCCACGGCATCCAAACGCTGTAGCATTTTCTGATTTATAATAACTTAAAGTTCCTTCTTTTAACACGATGTATCTGTCCTGCCATCCATGTAAATAGTTAGTCCATTTACTAAGTACTCCCTGGATTTCGGGCAGTGCCGGTTCATAGTCGGAATCCTCATGGTCTTCATCATCCGTTAGACTCAAGGCGTCAGTTTTTTCTTCAGTCATCTCAACAAATAATTATGATTCAGATATTCGGCATCAGACTGACTGATATCTTTGCAACCATGGATAACATGACTCAAACACATCCAGCTACTTTCAACTCGTCAAGTCTGGACGCCATGATGATGTCATGGAGGAAGTGAGACTGACAACGCCCCCCTAAAAAGGAAGGGAAACAACTCGTCTCTGCAAGACAACCGAGAGGCTTGGACAACTCGTATTTCTATCATACTGTACTTCATGTACGTTTTTTCTTTGAATTGTCCTAATCTCATTTATGGACAGATTTCAACCAAACTTGGTGTAATTATAACGAATTGTCTTCACTTTCAGTTCATAATATTTTCAAAATTGTATAAGCAACAATTTTTCGGTAAGAATCATGAGAACGGTGAACAATAAATGAAAGTGGCATCAAAAAGTTTAAGCGACGCACAAAAAAATATGAAATTTTAAAAAAGAAACATTGGAAAATTATGAAAATATTATGAAATTATAAAATTTTTACACGTATGCCAACTTGTATTTGGTAAAAATCCATCTACAGATATCGATGAGCTTCATGAAAATATATATGCAATGTAGACTATAGTAAAAAATATAAGGTGTCCCAGAGATTTAAATAGTATTATATTTAAATATCTGGGTATCCTAATACTTTTGTCCGCGTACTGCAATTATGCAATCGTGAAAAGAAAGGTTAAAGTCGACAGAATAGCGTTATATAAAAGTGTAATTAGACGTATATATTTGAGAAATTGGCATCGCAAGCATGGACAATGTATACCTGATGCTGAACTGTTAAAATGGTCCACTGCAATCACGGGCATTTGCAGACCAAAAAAAATCCGACAGCATGTGTTGGTAATAATATTATTTCAGAGAATAATTAATAAGACATGTCTATTATAATATCTTGATTAAAGGCCCATTACCTTTCCGGAGCAAAATATAAAGGTTTCTTAAAAAACATTAATAACACCAGAAAATGCATACCGATGATCTAAAATAAGGTTACGACACCAAACATATACAAGATTGCCTGCGTAATATATGAAAACAGTGGAGAGTCAATTCGCTGTTTTGCCGTCTGGCGCAGTGATAGTCAACTACCGCGCGGTATTTAGGACGACGGCGGGAAACATAATACGACCCGCGTTATGAAAATAAACATTTTATTTATTTTAATCAGATCGTTCAGAAGGTGATGATAAATGTATTATTAATGGTAAGTTAATAATTTTTAGGACTCTACAAAATTATCGATCTTGTTTTACATTCCAATTTTAAAAATTAAAAGCCGTTTCGGAAAGGCAGTGGGCCTTTAAACAAAATGCGTGTGCTCGTGACAGTAATAACGATATAAGAGCCTCAGTTAAAGACCCACTTATTAAAGGTTTCTTAAAACATTATAAAAAAGGAAAATACATATCGATGGCCTAAGATGAGGTAACAACGTTAGCACCAAACAAATGCAAGATTTCCTGCGTAATATATGATAACCGTGGATATTCATTTCGCTGTTTTGCCGTCTGGCGTCGTGATAGTCAAGTACCGTGCGGTATTTAGGACGACGGCGGCAAACATAAGATGACCCACGTTATAAAATTGAACATTTTATTATTTCAATTAATTTTTTCAGAAGATGTGGTGAGTGTAGTATTAACGGTAAGTTGATAACTTTTGCGACTCTAAAAAAATATCGATCTTGTTTTAGATTCCCATTTCAAAAATTAAAAGTCGTTTCGGAAAGGTAGTGGGCCTTTAAAGGCCCATTACCTTTCCGGAGCAAAATATAAAGGTTTCTTAAAAAACATTAATAACACCAGAAAATGCATACCGATGATCTAAAATAAGGTTACGACACCAAACATATACAAGATTGCCTGCGTAATATATGAAAACAGTGGAGAGTCAATTCGCTGTTTTGCCGTCTGGCGCAGTGATAGTCAACTACCGCGCGGTATTTAGGACGACGGCGGGAAACATAATACGACCCGCGTTATGAAAATAAACATTTTATTTATTTTAATCAGATCGTTCAGAAGGTGATGATAAATGTATTATTAATGGTAAGTTAATAATTTTTAGGACTCTACAAAATTATCGATCTTGTTTTACATTCCAATTTTAAAAATTAAAAGCCGTTTCGGAAAGGCAGTGGGCCTTTAAATATTGATATGAAGGTGAAAATAAATGTAGAATTAACGGTAAGCTAATAACTTTTGCGACTCTACAAAATTATCAATCTCTTTTTACCTTCCATTTAAAAAAAATAAAGGCGTTACTTTGGTAGCCCTTCATCCCAGCATGCTACAGGCCTAATATCAGTACCAAAGTAAAGTCAGCGTCATCAAAATGTATTTAGTAACCTACAGCTTCAATTAAAGAGTTCCGTGTATTGCTTCAATTAATTGATAACCACTACTGTATACTATACCTGTGTTGTTTTGTGACAAGAGTCAGATAACCGGGCCCATGAGCCTCTTGGTTTGATTTCACTCCCCTTCTTTGTCCTTTTTTGAAGTGTACATCTAAAATATATTGTGGTCGTTGGCAGATGATGTTTTCTTGGTTGTGGGTTTACTTCAGTAGTTGTAGTCCGATGGCTTATGTCGGGTTTTGGGGGTTCCGTGGGCATTTCTTGTTGAAGCTTGTTTTTTAATTCACATTTTCTATATAATTTCTTCGTAATAGCTCTTGTAAACATAGCTCTTCGTGTATTTCCATCATTTTTGAAAGAAGGCCTTTCATGTCTTTTATAACGACAATTCTGTCTACGGTAACCATCCATCTCTCTAACAAGGGCCCGTGAAGGGCCTGACTATTGGGACAATACAACATCATCAAAGTATGGCAAATATTTTTGGATCAATACAAAAGAATTGAATAGGCTAAAATTAAGGAAAAGTAAGCAAGGAACTATTCAGTAGAAATTCTTTTCATTCAAACTTTTCAATAAACGAGATGCCTACACAGGCAATATTTCTTCATGTGAATGTCACGTAAAATTGACGTGAACCGAGGCAAAAAAGTGATATTTTTTTCACATGAATTTCACGTGAATTTCATGTGAAATTTTTTCATGTGAATGTCACGTGAAAAAATTCACGTGCAATTTACGTGAAGAAATATATTGGCTGTGTAGGGTACTGATATTTGGCATCTAGCATGCTGTTTAATATTTTTTGTATGAATGAATGACCTTAAACTTCATTCAATGTTACAGGGATCAAATAGACTACAATTTTTGAAGGACGTCTTGTGGATAACTAAGAGCTTTAAATAGAGACGATCTTGGGCATGTAGCTTGCGCGGATGAAGGGCTATCCAGTTTAGTTTTTTTTTTTAATTTTTGTTGTTGTTGATGTTGGGTTTTTTTTGTTTGTTTTTTTGGACACATTCACAAATTCGATGACTAATTTTTAGGTCATCTGCTGCCAAAAAGTTACCTCTAGTCTATACATTTTGTTGATTTTTTTTTTGTAAAAAAAAAAGAAAAGGAAAAAAAATAAACTTATAATATCTGGCGTGTTTTCAACGGTGATGTTTATATTTTTTTAATCACGAAAAGCTCTTTACAGTAAATGTTGATGGACTGAAACGTCAGTCTATATCTATTTTTAAAAGCTAAACCATTGCTCTTTAAATAAGATGATTTTGATTGGTCGTTATATTTAGAACAATAAACACATATATAAATAGCGATTACCCTCCTATGTCTGTTAGTGTCCTAGGCTCGGTTATAACTTAAATACATCGTTATATTTCACTAGTGAGAATCAAGATACGTGAAACTTCTTTAATTTGACCACATTATTACACAACTGTTACATTCGCTGTCTGCTACATAATCGGCGCAATGGCTTCTCCCGTAGTAGATGTTTACGTGAAAATGACAAGCGGCCGAACGTCAACATTCGGTCTGATGCCAACAGATGGCGCGAAGAAAATCTATGACAGAATCGGAGAAGAAGAAGGTGTATCTGGAAAACGTATCCGTCTGAAGTACCAGGGAAAAGTTGTGGATAAAACAAAAACTATTGGTTACCTTGGTATCAGACCGGAAACAATACTAAAAGGGGAGGTAAGTCGTGTACTTTCACTTTCACCATTTATAGTGCACCTGTCGGTTATGCAAGCCTAGTACATGCTAGTCCGCTAAACCTGCCTATATTATTAGGCTTTTTTTCCTAATATATCTATTAGGCAAAAAAAAAAAACACAAAAAAAAAACACAAAAAAAACTTAGGCTATATAATATAGGCAGGTTTAGCGGACTAAGTACATGCCGCTTATCTTATGTTTTCACTGAATGACACTCTTAAAAATCGATTTACCAAAACTCGATTTTCTCAGTGAAAAATATTCTAAATACTCCTTTAAATATTCATATAATCATTTCTTCTCGTTGTTTGCTCAGCGCTTGAAGAAATGACACCAGATTATTTGATTTTTTTATTTCATTCACATTAGTATAATTATATTACATGAACGAACATTCAAAGATCTTATCCGGGAAAGAAGTCTAAATCGATACATGCCGCCGTGCAATTCTTCGAGAGAAAAAAAGAGTAAAGGTACATAGATTACATAGCAAAGCTGAATTAATTCTCAGAGCTCAGCTATCGGTAAATTACTCGCGTGGTTTACATACTGAAGCATTAAATTGCCTTCTTGTGGGATATGGTATTACACACAGGGACCTGGCACGATTTTTTAAACTAACAGTATACATATATATATTATAGTATCTATAATATATATGTATACTATTGGTTAAAAATTTTCATGCCAGGTCCCTGTGGTGTTACATATAATTCTCACAGGATTGTAGACAAATTGAATAACGCGTACACTAATACACCAAAATTACACACTTTAAAACGAGCGCAGTTCAGCAAATATTACGAACTTGGGCATCACACTAAGCCATGACCTTACAAATGTGTAATTATTACTCTTTAGAAATCGATTATTTTATAACTTCGATTTTTCCCCAAACGGAACATAATTTACGCATTCAACTTTGTCTGTTATTTTATTCTTGGCAAAGATGAAAACTATAAAATAAATTAAGCTAATATAATTGTTTTATTGATGCTATTTGTTCAGTGACAGCTGTACTATGTAATTAAGTCATAACAAACAAAAAATGCCATTGAATACTTAAAATCTTTACCTTCGCTATATTTTACAGGTAATTTTCCCCAAGACCATGTCTATAATGCTGAAGTTTGAAGACGGAAACGCGATATCCATGGATGTTAAAAATGTGGATGAGGTGTCGAGCATAAAATCGTACATTCACGAAGTAAAAGACATGGCAAAGACAAATATTGTTTTAAAGGTTTGTGTATATTACTTGTGAAGTTGTAATACAACTAGAAATCTTATGTTCTCTGTGGAACCATTTTTTCTGTACTTTTAAGCCACCTTTTTCATCAGAAACATTATATTATGAAGATAACATCTTGATCAAACGACTGAAATATCATGTACATTTCACATAATAGAATCAACGATATATCAACACACTAAATCTGCATATTTGAACCACACGTTCCGGAAGATTCATTGTTTGTCTGTTTTCCCTCTTCAGTTTGGCGGCCGGATACTACAGAACGACATGCTACTTCTGGAAACAGGGATGAAGGAAGAGGACATTTTGGAAGTCAGCGGAGCCAAACGATCGGACTCTCCCACGGGTAAGAATTAAACAGTACTGTGAACCACAACCGTCGGAATGTATGGCCAGACTATCAGATCCAATGCTTAATTTTGAAATACACAATGTATGCATTTGGAATGAAGACGTTCAGCAATACCGCATATCATTTAACAAAACTTGAACGGATAAAGAGTTTACCTGGCACAATTGACCATCCGTAGAATTATCCACAGCTTCACCAGGCGTTGTCCATTCAGGCCAAAGGAGGTCACATTTGTACTGATTATCAAATGATCACTCATGAATGAAATTGATTTTTCAGCCTTATTTTTCAGAAACTATTTAACCTTACAAATTTTGATAAATAATATGCGGTATGCTGAAAGATCAGATATATTTTATGGTTTGCAGATACTACCACCATCAGAGAAGAGGTTCCACCGGAAAATTTGAAAGAAGTAAGTTATATCTATATACATTGTGCATTGTATAAAGTTTAATTCCTTTGTTATCCATGGTATGTTTTTTGGAAACATATCTGTTCATTGTTTTAATGGTATTGAGTGTTAGCATGACTTGGTAAACATAACAACACCAGCCATTATCAATAATGTTGGCCAAGAAATTATTTTGTCCCTATTTGATAATTCCTCGATAATCATCCTTTGTTTTTCTTCAGGACATTCTCTCCAGTTTCGACACTGGCGGTAAAAACGTCGAGGTGGTTTTCTGTTTTGATACTACAGGGAGTATGGCCTCCAACCTGACCACGGTAAGGACAACATGGCGTATACTTACCGCATAACCTGCTATTTCCGCGGTGCTAATATTTTGTCGTTTTCACAGTCGCGAAATTTGATCAATAAAGTCACAACCCACTTCTAATTGCGTCCTTTGACTTAGATTTAAAATTGCGAAATTTAAGTCCCACAAAAGTATCTATCAGTTTAAAAATGCTTCACCGCTGACGAATGGTATTTTTTTTCTCTATCAAAAACAGGAGCAGACGAATTAGTATCTTTCTTCAGTTACAAAAGTTACTTACTTTACACTATTACCATCGATGAAAAGTTTGGACTTCTAATTTTACTTCAATATAAAACTATTAAAAATGATTAATTGTGTCTCGAAAAAAAATCCATAATGTACTATGTCCTATTTGGAACAAAGTACTTATTGGGTATGTACCAATCATCATTGATATATCTTATGTCTACAGTGTTGTAACTAAGATACAAGTTTATATGAACATTGTAGAAGTTTCTTTGTCATGACTTTTATACAATTTCATTGTATTATCTGGTACAGGTACGACAAAACATCAGGGACACCTGTACTCGGCTGATCCGGGACATCCCCACTATTAGGATCGGGATCATGGCTCACGGAGACTATTGTGATCAAAGCGTCTACGTCATCAAATCGATCGATCTGACGTCAGACGTGGATCAACTGGTCAACTTTGTAACTGACACGCCGTCAACCGGTGGCGGGGATCCACCTGAGGTATATTAAAACGCATGACTTTTAAACAAATCCTTGAAAGTAGCACTAGCATTTTATTCAATAATTCATGTGATAATACTAGCATGATTATATTTTTCCTAATATTCGTATTCTTTCTGCATACTACAGTAATTTTGTATAAGAAATGAACACCACACAACTTTATCTTTTTTCAGTGCTATGAGTGGGCGTTACGGAAGGCACAGCAACTGGACTGGTCAGAGGATTCGGCCAAAGCGTTTGTGCTCATTGGTGATTGTGAGCCTCATCCGCCATCTTACACTGACCAGCACATCAGCTGGTGGGACGAAATGGACGTCCTGAAGGGGATGGGCGTTAAGGTGAATTGATTACCGTAGTATATATCCTGATGTATCAGAAAGATTAACGTTAATATACCGCGAACTATTTAAAAGAAAAAAATCAGATATGTTTAGATGTACAGTTTAGATTTATACATGCACATGTATTTGTAATAAAGCAATCTCAAAGAACTCATGACTAGGGAGTAACTCGGGTATTATATTGTTTGAATCAGATTGCATATCAGAAGTTTGTGACCTAATATGGTGGTCGGTTAGAGTCACCTCGCCACCTAGCAACTTCGCCTCGCATCCTGGAACCTCGCCTCGCATCTTCGCTGTCTCGCCTCGCGATATCGCAACCACGATTTGGAAGATGTTGCGAGATTGCGAGATGGGCCAATAGGAGATTTCAGAAAAGATGGCGATGACGTCACACAAAGGTACATCCGGGCGCTCAAAGGTACAACTCCTATATCTGTACACATAAACATTGAGGGAACACAGCCGTTGCATTACTTTACGAGCAAGGGACAGGGTTCGGCATACAAGAAGTTCGACCACAGTGTGTAATGGCGGACGGCGAGCAAGTTTGAATATTTCACACACGTGTCACCACCATAGGCGTTTCAGGCATATCACAGTAAAACTGACTGATGTAATTTCCATTAGAACTTGTTTTATCTGATATATATACAAATTTTAATGTTTCCTTAGACTGATTTGTCCCTTTAACGTTAATATACCGCGAACTATTTAAATGTACAGTTTAGATTTATACATGCACATGTATTTGTAATAAAGCAATCTCAAAGAACTCATGACTAGGGAGTAACTCGGGTATTATATTGTTTGAATCAGATTGCATATCAGAAGTTTGTGACCTAATATGGTGGCCGGTTAGAGTCACCTCGCAACCTAGCAACTTCGCCTCGCAACCTGGAAACCTCGCCTCACATCTTCGCTGTCTCGCCTCGCGATATCGCAACCACGATTTGGAAGCGATGTTGCGAGATTGCGAGATGGGCCAATACTATCCAGACCTCGACCTCACGATTTCCAGCAACCATGCAATCGCCTAGCTAACATATCTGCAACTTACACCACTGTCCTCAAACAAAAAACACGCTTCCATGACAAAGTGATGGTCGGCCCGATATCTGGCATGACTTGAAAACCTGGATTGCAATTTAGATTGTACAGATATTACTAATTATCAACGGAAACATGTTCAGTATACCTATAAATAAATCTGCAGTAAAGTAAACTTCCTCTTTTTTAGGTATACGGCGTCCATTGTGGTGGCTATACTGATACTGAAAACTTCTATGGCCTGTTGGCGGAAGAAACGGGTGGATGTTTACTGAAACTTGTTCATTTCAGTCTTATTACCGAAATGTTCTTGGCTGGTAAGTTATAAATCGTAAAAGGCATTCGATTTGGTTCTACCAATCTTTCGAGTTCATATAGTCTAGATAACTTAAATGAAACAGAACTACCGTAATTCATAGTACCATGACTTCTGTCAACTTCGCTAGCCAAGGGTATTAAGTCCGATTCTCTTCCTACTGCCCTTGGCATATCTCACTTCAGAACAGGTGTTTTTGCTTTCAAATTCTGATTGGATGCGGCAAGGTTCAGGCGACCAATGAAAACGCAGATTTGATATGTCAACTAAACTGAACTGAAGCGATAGTATAGTGACCTACATTTGTATAATGAGGCATCAGGCATGTCATGCCTGTCAACATCAACTCCTAGCGAAGTTATATTACTATCTATTTCATCAATTAGATGTTTTATACCAGCTAAATGAACGTCTTAAGACGTTTCTCTCCAAACAGATTGGAAAATACGTGCGTGGTTTATGTTTCACAAATTAAACAATTAAAAGATATACTGCGATCTCGTTACAAAATTGGACATTGCAGAACTTCTGCATGAAACACAAAAACTGGTGTCCGAACTTACTAATAAACAAATGACTCACACACATGTTCATCTTTGGTATTTTGAATCGGTCGCAAACAACACGCATGTTTCATAGGGCGCTGCCATTTTTTCAACCATACAACAATGATACGAGCTTTTTAATTGGTTGCTTATTACGTAAATGGAAGGGGCGCAACTGCGGTGATCCAGCAGGTGGCGCAGTGCGGGACCACCCGTTCTGAAGTGAGATATGCCAAGGGTAATAGAAAGAGAATCGGACTAATACCCTTGGCTAGCCAAGGGTAATAGAAAGAGAATCGGACTAATACCCTTGGCTAGCGAAGTTGGACTTCTGTTAGCAGTCAGTAAATTGTATGCCACACACTCACCGTATGAAATTCCAATACATGTACACATACAGCATTTTTATTTGGTCACCAAGTGCGACCCACTTCTACATGTAACTTGGCCTAACTGCATCTTGCACTTCCGACTTCTGTGATCATCCACATCGGAAAGTCCTAATTGAGTGATCCATTTCTGACTTGACTCATCCACATCCTCATTGAGTGACCCGGATCCATTTCTGGCTTCTAATTGAACCATCTGCTTCCGGGCGAAGTGATCCGTATCTTACCTCAAACAACCACTTCCGGAAAGCACATCTCATAAATGAAGAATCCATATTTGACTTTAATCATCCACTTTCGAAAATAATTTTCCATTTCTGTCTTAAAGCATTCACTTTCGTAATGAATGGCGATTTTCTGACTTCTCCAGGACTTCCGATCACTTACGATCTCTACACCCCTGGACTATCTCATAGTGAAATTGAAGGCAGCTCAGCGGAAAACATTTGACCAATCACAGGCTAGCAAATATTTCATTTGAAGATTACAGAGAGAGCGACGCCTAACATCAAAGCCACAGAGTCAACCACAGTGTACCGTTATACGGCTCTTTTGATGTACATTACAGGACTAAATTACCTGTTCTATTCTGTTGCCTCCAGTTTTACTATGAGATAGTCCAGGGGTGTAGAGATCGTAAGTGATCGGAACCCCTAAAGCATTCACTTTCGTAATGAATGGCGATTTTCTGACTTCCGAATGGCCTAATCCAACTCTGACCTAGAATCATCCATTTCCTAATGAAATGACCTATTATTAACTAAATCATTCACTCTAATTCAGAGAATCACATCTCAGTCTTGCTGATTACGTGTTTTGCAGTATGCTACAGAGAAGCTGCCCCTGAACAGTTGGAAGCGTACACAGAAGAGCTGGCACAGGAAGGGAAACTGTCGGGAGATACGAAACAGCTGATGGAGCAACTAGATATCCAATCAAAAGACAGCGGAGGAGACGAGGACAAGAAGACTGAACCAGAAAAGACGGTAGGTTGATAACTTGATCGTGTGATTTTGGGACTGCAAGAATCAGTCTATTACGGAAGAGACATGTTAGCACCAGCTGAATTTATTCTGTATTGTTATTATTTCAGCAGAGATATGTCAAGAACGCCTGGTGGGATTTCAAACTTGATGTTAATACAGTACCGAAGTATTGCTACGATGGAGAGAATGATAGATGGTCTGGTAAGTGTTCAATCGGCTATAGGGAAAATACTGCTTTTTAAAGAAAAAAAATCTTTAAAACACGAAATGAGTTTCATTATGTTCTACTTGTGTCCCGACTGACATGACATCAGATAGTGGGCTATTGAAATGGACTTTTGTCCATGGTTTATCGTCCATCTGTCCCGCCGTCAGTTATTAAATCTTGATACCATTATTTCTTATAAAGTGCAAAAGGGATCTTTCTCTTTTATATACAAGATTCACCTTGGTCCCTAATTGTGCATTTTGTGATCGAACAGTATACAAGATGACCGACAGGAAGCCATCTTGGGTTGTGATAATTAAAGTTTGTTACTATTGCACCTCTGTTTCTCTGAAGAGATATTTCTCAATTTACATAATGTAGGTTTCCCAAGGCCCTAGTTGTGCATATAGTATTTTGGGACCGATATGTGAACAAGATGACAGACAGGCAGTAGCTAAATGGCTACCATCATTGATTTTGATAGCCAAAGTTTGTTACCGCTATTTCTTAGCAAGTACAAAAGGACATGTAAGCCCTTACCTGTAAGCATCCAATATTTGAAAGTAAGAGGGAAAAATAAAAGTAAAAATCCCCCTTTCCATTGTCATTCATACATTGGTCATTCTTTGGTGGGCGTCAAAATCGCAACCCCACTCCCGCCTCCACCCCGCTTCCTACGTCACTATACCAATATATGTCATTTTCTGTCTTCATTATAGTGTTGATTTGTTTCAGAATATGAAACTGGCCTTCCGCGTTCTGTATCAACCACACACAAGTCGAAGACGAAAAAGAAGTGTAGCATAATGTAATCAAACGAATCATCTGAAGCGGACATTTTGGTCGATTACAGGAACTAGATCTGTTCTTATACGCTCTCCTAGTTGAGGATGGATCAACTGGGCCAAGTGATCAAGTCAGTTACCAGCATCTTATGCTCTCTGGAAAATGGCCCGATAAAATCCATGACACATTTATTGGACAAGCCGATAATTCTTCGAAACTCAGAAATTGTGACCTATTACCTGTTCTCCACTTGTTCACTTTTTGAGTAGAAGAGTTCTTCATGTGATCACGGAGAAATAAAACGCGCAAAGGATTCTAACGCAGGCGTTATATTTGGTAAGAGTTACCTCCCTTTTTTGTTAAAATCATATATTTGTTGTTATTTTTTTTGTTATATCTGTTCATGAACGGAATAGACATGCCCTGTGTGATTGCCTATGTTTGTTACATGGTCAATTTCATTAACCATTTGTGTGAGATTGTGTTTGTATGTACGTACATGAGTGAGGGGATGCGATCCTAAGGACTATTGCATATTTTAATCAAATAAAGTTCAATTAAAAGTCGTATTTATTGTCATATTTATATAAATAACTGAGTAATCTGCAAAACCAGCAGAACACTTCCAAGGTTTGACATGTGCTGTTTTTGCCTCACAACATCGTAAAATATGCTCAATAACTTTAACACTACGGATTTTTAGATAGTGAAACTACCACGGATGGTATCAGCAATCATTTCTTCTTCATCGAATTGTCGTATTCACGAGTAACTGCCTAGTTAATGACCTGCGCCATCCTTGGCTTCTCACTCTGAGATACACATCTCACCCTAAACACATTGAAGCTTCTGATATGCACTAGATGTAAAGTTTAGACCTTGAGACAAATATTAAACCACAACAAGAGGCCCACACGTCATCTGACAAAATTGATTTTACAAAGGACAAAAACACAATTTACAGGATTTCAAAGCAAAGATTTTAAAAACTCGCAATTTGGATCCCCGGCCCTCCGTTTCCCCGGAGTAGGATCTGCTACAATGATGTGAATTTTGATTGTTCAATAACGCTTCACATCAAATCTTATTGTAATCCTTGCGTTAATATAGATGAGTAGGAATTCAAAGCAAAATGTCCCCCTTTTGGAGCCCCCCTCTCGACTCTATCCGAAGGGTTGGTTGGACAAGCCCCGTGTATATAAAATATGACAATTATCATCATGTCTCGGTGATGTTTTCACATCATATTTGGTTGCAAGCGTTCTAAAAGAGTAGGAATTTATAGAAAAGTTCAGCAATGTTCCCCTTTTGGAGACCTGCAGCCATCTGTGTCTGGGGGGTCGGACCAGGCTCATTTATATTACAAATATGAATGCCTTTCCACAATGATGTTTCACGCCAAATCTGGTTGCAATCCACTCAAGGGTTGAGGAGAATTTTTATTTGGGGCCTCTCCCTTCTACCTCTAGTCTACGGAAGCCCTGGAGGGACATTTTAGTTATTAGTTATGGCTTATTTCTTAACACTTAATACTTTTTTGTTATCACTTATTTGTTATCACTTATTTGTTATCACTTATTTGTTGTCACTTATTTGTTATCATTCAAATTATCTGTTACTTGACGGTTGTGTCAAAGCGCGACGTTTTCACTTGAAATACAAAATGGCCAAGGCAATGGACAGTACGTATACTAGTCCAAACGAAGAGGCAATGGACAGCCCAAACGAAGAAGAGGTAAGAATGATTGGAGTTTGTCATATTTTACCAGGGACATCCTTTATTTTACAAACACGCCTATTCTCAACACAACTCTTATTCACATATCAAGCAGTACTGTTCAGTTAATATTACACGTATGGAATGAATAAAAATCTTGATATATAATAAAGAGTAATATTTCAATGAATTGGCAACGTAACGTTAACTTGAGTTTAAACCAATACTAAAGTACTGTATACAGTATACAATTCGCATATTTTATAAGTTGTTAGAACTTGTCTTCTACCTAACCCTTTAAATATCAAAATATGTTTAATATCAAAGGTTAAGTCTAATTGTTGACAAATGTGTCATGGTGATGTGTTTCATGATAATACAGCATATTGTAGTTGTATATTTCCATGTAATGTTGGAAATAATTGTAAAATACATGCACAATTACACGAGTAGTAACGGCCATGTATTGGCGTTATGGACTTACAGTGTCCTCCAAATACCCCGGACACTAGTCAATATCACAAGTTGTCAATGGAATCAAGTGCTGTCATATTTAGGCTCACGTCTTGGAATATTTCATTAAAATGAGATGTTATAACTTTATGTTGGTTTTAGGATTACTTCATGTGATGTGACACTTTGTCAGTCACACTTTGTCACATCTTGTCTTAACTAACAGTAACAGACATAAAGTAGAATGTAGTTCTATATAGTCTGTATTGTAATTATGACATAACTAATTCTCAATTAGGCATGCGACATAGTCTATTTTGTAACAACATAACTAAGTCGCAATTATAACACAACGATTTGGAAAATCCTACAAGGTTGATTTGTTGTCTGGCTTGAGATGATGTAGAGGAACCAGCTAGTTGAAATATCAGAGCAATTTCAAATACACTTTTGGCTTCAGTAGGAGGTGAAATATTTTAAACTCAGTTATTACTGTATTCCCAATTTACATATGAGAGGAAAATCTTTTCTAAATGTATATCATTCAATATATTTCAATTAGCCTGGTACCGCACGTGGTCCATCAGTCCTTAAGAAATTCTGTTTGTTAGTTTTCTCAGAAAGTACAGAAAGCAGAATAAATATTAGCAAAACGTTTAGTTTTGGATATTACTTTATTTATTATAAGAAAGCAAATGTATCACAAATGGTTGTCTACCGGTTATGTTTGATTTTGACAAAAGAACAAGTTGATATTAATAAATAGTAAGGAATATTTAAAAGTAAGTACATTGTAATAATAAATAAGTAATAAATAATAACAAGTAAGTAGTAATAAATAAGTAATAAATAATAACAAGTAAGTCGTAATAAATAAGTAATAAATAATAACAAGTAAGTAGTAATAAATAAGTAATAAATAATAACAAGTAAGTAGTAATAAATAAGTAATAAATAATAACAAGTAAGTCGTAATAAATAAGTAATAAATAATAACAAGTAAGTAGTAATAAATAAGTAATAAATAATAACAAGTAAGTAGTAATAAATAAGTAATAAATAATAACAAGTAAGTAGTAATAAATAAGTAATAAATAATAACAAGTAAGTAGTAATAAATAATAACAAGTAAGTAGTAATAAATAAGTAATAAATAATAACAAGTAAGTAGTAATAAATAAGTAATAAATAATAACAAGTAAGTAGTAATAAATAAGTAATAAATAATAACAAGTAAGTCGTAATAAATAAGTAATAAATAATAACAGGTAAGTAGTAATAAATAAGTAATAAATAATAACAAGTAAGTCGTAATAGATAAAAAAGAATATTTAAAAAAAAAAATGCAATCATGAGTAAAAACAAATAAGTAACAACAAAGTATGTTAAAGTATTTGTTGAATGAGAAATAATTAATCCTATTACTTCATCTTTCAGAAAGAAGGTCAAAGCCTGTGGTGCAAGGGGCAACAGAGTGTTTACATGTTATATAAAGGGTGGCAACACTATTCCAGTGAGAAATATAGAGTGGTAACCATAAAAAAGCAGATGTGACAAGATTGATAGAATATAAAGCAGATGAAGTCCAGACGGCGGAAAGTATCATCAGAAAAGGCGCAAAGTACTTCTTTCCGAAGTCAGTTTGGCGACTTGGAAAATATGGATTTATCATTTGCTAGTTTATCTGGCGAATGCATAGAGACATTCACAGAGTTAGAAGGTTGTGAAAATACATTACAGACATATCTCAAATCAATGTTTTCTTCCCTATAACATTTGTAACTGAGATCAAAAAGAAAAGAAGAAGCAAATAAATTACCAAAACATGAAACGCCCGATTCGCTAAAACGTTCAAAGGTACCAACCGATGTTAGTGGGAATGAAAATGACGAGTATATCTATATATGAAAGAATCCTCTGGCCTTCCAGGAAATATGAAATTGTTTTCAGAATGACAAAACATTCCAAATATTCTAGTGATGAAAGTTCAATTTAGTGCGCATCAATGAAAACTTAATTGATCAGGGCATTAGGTTATCTAGGATAAAGGTGTTTCAAAGTGAATATTAAGATTTGTTGAGGCACGAGAAAAAACAATTTAGTTTCATTCTGTTCATATGAATCTTTGAAATAAACAATAAAGATATTAATTCTTTTTGTTTTGTTATTGTTTTCAGAAAGCATGGTTCCAAAATAAGGATTTTTAGCATATATAAAAATGTATTTTGACGTAAAAATTGAATTTCATAAACGCTGAATTATATTTGTGTATATGTTAAAATGCATTTTTACATATCTATAAATCGTTGTCATTTTTACATATGCAAATATCAATTTGTAGCTCATCTCTCGAATAGTGGGGGTTTATAGGATCATTTTGGCGTCGGTGTTGGATAAAGTTTTGGTTATTCAGTGTTATTCTGAACAACTGGCAATGATCGATTTCTACATTGATATAGGATCATGATTGTTGTGATAGATATCATCAAACACTTTAAGAAAGAAGAAAAGGCTGCATTTTGAGAATTTCAAGATGCCTAAATGGGCCGAAATTACAAGGTTAAGGTTCTGGTGCAAGTGTTGAAATACTGACATTTCTAACAACAGGCATTGATTTCTATATTTATAAAGGATTATAAGTGTTGTAAAAGGATGATTCCGCCGTCCATGAAATATGTTATCATACTACTTCTTCTCAATACCCGAAAGACCCAAAATACTAACTGAAAGAATTTTGTCTACTACTGTATACTTCTACTGTGTTGTATTGTACATACCAATAGTAAGACGACCGTTAAGGGCCCTTGGGCCTCTTGTTCTGATTTGCTACAATGTCTACACATAAAAAGGATTAAACAATTCTAAACTGTAAAAACAAGAGGAAAAATAGAAAGTTTTGATATCTATTAGATGGAGACACGTAAAAAGGGGACTGCTGTACATGAACCATTTTAAAACGGTTATAACTAAAACTGATAACTAGAATTGCTGTACATGAACCCTTATATGAACGTTTATAACTAGAACTGTCGACAGAGTGCCCGACTAATACCCCCGCTGAACACATTTAGTCATAACTCCGTTAATAGGGGACATTGCAGAACCCTATATAATTTACTTAAGCCCCCTTTATGTCAGGGTTCTGTGTAACAAATTTTATCAAAATCTGTCAATCAGTTAAGGAGGAGGTCGCCAGACAAAGGTGTGTCTAAACAGACGGACAACCCAATTCCAGTATACCTCTCCTTAACTTCGTTGAGGGGGTATAACAACAGGTGAGCATATTCTGCTCCGCATGCGGAACCTACATGTACGACGAATGATGTTTTTCCTATTTGGAATTTCAAAAACCTACCAGTCATGCAGCAAACACGATGCTTTGTGCGAGATGCTTACACTTTGACCATTTTTGTTCTTGCAAGTGGTACATGAAGAATATACAATGTTACATACATGGTCTCCTAATACTTGATATGGATCACAAAATTGTTTTCATGCTAAATGTATCCGATATAATATAACCTTAGTAAAGGAACATCTTTAATACAAAAGCGTGTTTATACATTATATTGTTAAACAAACAATTTTTAAACTTTGACTTATATCCATGTTGGTCTTGCCATGGTAATACTATCAGTGACATGACTGTACTTGTGCTGCCACAATAGACTGGCCACCAGACCCTAAATTGTTGATAAGACTTTCTCAGCAGAGTTCTTTACTTGATTATCTACCCCTGGTTTAAAACTTAGGATCTGGTCAAATCTGGAAATCACTCCTCGGAATAATGGTGGTTACAGAAAGGTCAAACCCCTATTACATTACCATGACTGTGATGAGTTGATCTGGTGATAAGGACGGTGGTCAATGTGTAGCCCTGGGGCAGATTTTATGACACTTTAACACACAGCTGGGGTGGGAGGAGGTCATGACAAGGGGTTTCTCAACTGTTTCAGGCATGTAGTAGAGACAAAAATAATCAAGCCAAATTTTAGTGATTTTTTTAATATTCTAGAGACTGGTGGCCAGTCTACTGCCACAACTATATAATCGATTTACAATCTGCTAAAAGGAAATTTCAGCAGAATTTGAAATATTTGAAAATTATTTGAAATACATGCGTTCAATCAATTAAATTTATATGGGTTTATTATATTTGGAAAAAAATCAACATATTTAATATCAAAAAGATTTCAGTAGAATGTTAATAATTTAACCTTAAATAACCAAGGCCTCTGCTGCAATCAATGGATTGGCTTTAACTTGATGGAAGGCATTACTTTTGAAACACTCTTCATTTTTATTATCTTGTTTAATTTAGAACTCAACGAACGCATCAAACATATCACACCCCTCTTTACATTTCATTCCTAAGTTTACCCCAACATGCGAGTCATTTTTCCAGGAAACAAATATTGTTGTTTTACATTGCATGTACATATATTTCGGGCACTGGCCAAAAAGATCTACTTGGAATGCTTATGGATACATGGCCGTTTCATTGTTCTGAGTCACCGAAACACATCCTGTATTTGACAACTTCTCGGCCATCCTCATCCCCTCATATTTTGTTTTTAGATTAATACACAACAAGGGATTATCTCACAAAAAAACCCCACATAAAATCAAACCCTTATCAGATCGATAAATAACACTGCTAAAATATCGACATACTAGTAATCTGTCTTTATTTTGAAAACAAACTAGACGCTTACATCTACACGTTATTCTTAAATTAATCCATAATAATAGAATATTGAAGTACATAGTGTACTTCGAGTTTCATCAAAATCGCTTTGGCAGGCAATGAAAACTCCAATTTGGGACGGCCATGAAAAGGATATGACAATAAAAATATATTTGTAGCATTCTGAAACTGTCAACAGTCATTTTAATATCCTATCAGAGGTTATTTTGGATATTCTTTCAAAACAATGTTTCGTTCAACAAACAGTCGTAAATCTTCGTCAGGATGAGTGGGGATGATGCACCGTTAACAAATTCTTAAAATGTTTTACTGAATATGTTGGTTTATTTTCATCGTATAGTTCAATGTAGTCGTTCAAATCTTCAGTATCCATATTAGTTTTAAAATCGTGTCCTTCGCTCAATTCACGCACAAAAAAAAACATACATCTGTTTTTCCAGAGGGCAGTTCAGTATAGTTTTTTTTTCTGTTGACGCATATCGTGCGAATTTCAGGGTGATCGATATCAAATAATCTACATAACTTGATATCTTTAAAAAGATTTATTCACTAATGCACGACCAGTTTCCGAAGGGTCCCCCAAAATGCTTGAGTCTTGTGTCCTTCGATGAAATGTTCTTAAATCAACTCTGCTAATGATGTTTCAAGACACTGATATACTTGTTTTTGTAAAGGAACAACAGTCAACACGACAGTTATGCTACGCAAAAACAAACTTAAAAACATGCATATAGAATACTTCGTGATACATCCATCTTCTTCATCTGGTCATTCAAAATGGCAGCACAACACCTTGTTCAAGCACGTCGTTTCATTTTTATAACGAATAAGAAATAAGTAATAAGTATTAACGAATAAGTAATTAGTACTAACGAATAAGTATTAAGTATTAGGAATTAAGTCATAATTAACAACTAAAAAGTCCCTTCAGGGCTTCCTTCTACCTCTAGTCATACCATTTATATTAAACATTTATTGCCCTGGCGGTAGGAAGGCATGACAATTTATTTACCCGCGGCATGTTTCCCGAGGAAAATATTACTTGCCGAGGGTAATCAAATCGTCATGTCTCCCCACCGCCAGGACAATGAATTGTTTATCATACCGAATAAAAATTGAATTCATTTATTGACTAGATCAATGGATATAACATTCCAACAGTTAAACAAGTTAAATAATATAAATTCTTATGATAATTACCAATCCGTTTTGTCACTTAAAAGTATAAGCATGTACTGACACTACGGTGTGCTTCATTGTAGTTAATGTTCGGATTATGTGGTGTTTGTAGTTATGTGATAGTTACATTAGTTTTGTGCGAAATTTGGCGAATTAAAGTATTTAGATTTAGGTTCTAATTTAATAGATCAAATTAATCTGAACCGCGTTTTATAATTAAGGAGACTGGACACTACACCGCGTCTATTTTCTTCCATACCGAATCAAGGTCAGAGTCGGTGCTTGTTCCTTTAGAATCTACAAGATCAACTTCAAAATCCTCACATTCGAATGTATTTGACAAATCTGCAAGAGCATCATCTAGCTTGTACTGCGCCTCGAGTTTGTGACTTTACTGGAAACAGGTGGTTTTCGGTTGCTGCTGAACTCAAATCGTGTGTGAATGCGTCAGAAATATTATTGTGCATCACTAACATGGGAATATGAGTCGAGGTTTCAGTCTTGTGTCCACCGATACGCATTATGTGCCTACCACTATCACCACCCGAGTCTATGATGGTGATACAATAAATGGTGAATACATGACAATATCATAACTTTCAACCCAAAAATTAGGGAAAATATGTAGGTTTTCCAAAATTGTCGAAAATTTAAGAAAAAAAACTGAAAAACTTTGGTGAAAAAAAATTGAGGAATAAAACAATTAACGATTGAAAAACATGGTTTTCAACCCAAAATTAGGAAATATATGCAGGTATTTATAGTTTTTTTTCAGATTTTGGACAAATTTGGAAAACCTACATATTTTTCATAATATTAGGTTGAAAATCGTGAATTTGTTTTCCATTTTTCACCATTTTGCTTTCACGAGTGCGAAGCACGATTGAAAAACTTCACAATAACCACCTCGCACGTTTTAAATGCATCTTACAGGTTCGCTGTCGGTACAACAAAATGTACTTGTGTTTTGTTTGATACCAGGCGTTCCCCAATTTCTGTCCCTACTTTAGGGTTGTGTTGTATTGGCATCTGATTTTCTGGGTGTCAAGTTGACTAGGGATCTCAAACTCAATACCGTCGACAGTCAAGAGGACCCGGGTATCTCTTGATCTGTGTAGGTGAAACTCGATAAGGTAAGTGATGGATACGGTCCAGTTACATTTTAAAATTCCCAATTTCATTTTTTATATGAAATTATATTTACTGTGACTTTCAACGATGTGTAACAGTAGTGTCATTTTTGTAGATTGGGCCTCTTAAATTTCTTTTAATAAGTGTTTTGTCCGTTTATTAAAGTAATAAAAAAACACTTGGCTTATATCAATGCAGAAATCGATTCCAGGTGTACAGGAAAAGGTTAATTTAAATAAATGTTTGAGATGACGCTAGAGAAACACAAAAAATACCAAAGTTGGTAAAATTTCCGGAAAGTAATTAATTAGTGAGAAATATTTAATCGGCTCAATCACAAATACAAGTGAAATTTTCAGAAATACGATATAAATTTGGTCTCTTTATCGACAAAATTCAGGAAACAAATCTTTTTGTTGTTCAATGGTCCATTTTTTAATTCTAATGGCGAGTTATTATAGAATAGAAAAACAAAGATAATGGAAATTTTGATGTAATACTCCCTTCGATGTTTCTTTGAATGGCTACAGGTGTCAATGACATGTCAACAATCACCGTAAAGTAAAATTTATATTGTACTGCTTTCTTGTCCTTTTACTAATAAAACATCGAATAATTTTGGGATATGGGTTTATGCAAAATCTTGTTACCCCCCCCCCCCCCCTTAAGAATATTTCTGACCAAATTTGGTGTAAATGAATTAACTTTATGACTAGGAGCAATTAAAGAAACAGGTGGACAACATACCCTGCGCCTTGGCATACACCAGATAAGTCACGTCAATTGTTGAAATATCATAAGAACAAGAAACCTTCAGATAGTTTTGAAATGGTATAAAGAAAAAGTAAAAGCATTTTAGATATAAAATTTTTATTATATACAGAAATAGTGAATATATAAAATATAAAATATAATTTTCTTAAAATGTACAACACCTCTTTTAAATAGTTATATAATATCCAATAAAAAACCAATTAAAACAATCACATTTCCAATTTCTTAAAAATGTTTAAACCCCTTTCCTCGTTTTTGATTCAATTTCTGTTAAAATTAACAAAATCATTGATCTGCAGATGATTGATATATGTATAGAAATGTAGGATAAAAAATCACATGTTCTTTAAGGTTTCGTGTAAGAATAATCTGCTTAAAAATGTGTTAGTTTCACTTACTACATGAAGGCGAGTTATGATATGTATGAATTAAAAAAATTGGTCAAAATGTAAATAAGAATTGAATACATATTGTCTACCCAAGATCCAGGCCTAGAGCGTAGACCTTTAGTTGGCACAAACTGTTGGGACTTAATTTAACGGAACCATCCTCGGCAGCTCCGGAATAGCGAAGGTTAAACTGGGCATGACCATTATCCATCAAAGAACAAAGTTTATATTTCATTTCCCAAAGTTCCTTTCCGAGAAAGTCTGCTGGTGATTTTCCTTGTGGCTGTCACGAGATTATGCATAGTTTTCACAAACATCTAAAGGTATCACTTTGTCATCTGTTTGTTTGTGTAGTAACATCAATGGTTAGCTTACAATCGAGCTTCAAATCCATCGTTTGAATAGCCTCCCTTTTGTGTCATCTAAAAGACAAAAAGACAAAATATTAAACAATCTTTTTGGGCCAATCCTGTACAAACTTGCATCCTCAATAACACTTATGTTTATTTTAAACAAAAGGTCATTAGTCTATTAGGTGATAGTTTTTCATTAGAATAACATTGATTCAAAAGAGTTCTTGACCTTTTTTCCCAAACAGTTTTTGCCAAAGTAATAAATGCACACCTACACATGGTCCCAAATATTGTTGCCAAATCCCATTGCAATTGATTCAGTAGTTTAGCAATTGTCATAACAATTTAAAAAAAAAGTGTATAATAACCTGATAACCATAACAACCAAACTTTTGACAAGAGAAAACCTGCTTGCACATCTACAATTGGTCCCACCGGTAGCACTGCTGCTAAATTTCATTGAAATTGATGAAGTAGGGGAATTGTACTTAATTTGACTACGAACAGATATCTGTATACCACAATGCCCTCCCCCCCTTCCTCCCTCCCAATCTTACAAAATCTGAAACAGAACGCCGACCATTTCCACTATTGAATTGCCAGTTGTTGTTTTTTTTTTTGAGAATTTATCTACCTCATGTACTGCAATACAATGCATGTACCTTGTAGATTCATTTGAATACCTGCCAATAGAACGTAAATTTACTAATTCATTGGACAAATTAAACAGGTGTAAAACATTGAGCATGCAAGGCATTGTGCTCTCCACAAGGTAAGTCACAAACTAACGAGTGGTTACACAGCCCAAAAGTCACCAAAACGCTTGAATCACATACATAATTTGGTTGGCATGCTTTGCTCTCCAGCAAATGACAATTTCCGCTAAACAGCATCTATAAATTGCGATTAAATATTAAAATTGTATTAATTGCAAAAATTTTCAAAATTGCGTGTGCGATTCATGCGTTTATGTGATTTTTTGGGTTGCGTGACCATGGTTTTAAGCTTGTTTGACAACTTACAAACGGGAGTGGTGTGTTTATAATATTCAAAAAGGAAGGGCTAGAACAGGACTAATGTATGTGCATATATGCATGCAATTAGAATACTTTCTCTATGGAACATTTTACGTGTATGACTACATATACATTTGATGAGAAAATTGAAATGAAATAATAGCTTCATATGTAACTTACCAAAATAAAGTACAGAAAAGTATACTTTTTACAAAAAGCTCAAAAAAAGTATACTTTCTTACGATTCCAAATTGAGTCACTAAAAGTATATTTGTGTTTTTTTTTTTGTGCTATTTTTCCTACTTTTGTACTTTTTTTCGGTATGGTAGCTTTAAATTAAACTAATAGTCCATATGTTGAATTATAAAATTCTTTAGTTTGTATGCGAGCCATTATTAGAAATGTTCCAAATAGCCGTCTACTGTATACGTGGCCTTTTTAAAAAATATCTTGAGCGGTTTATGTTTGAGGTATGAATATAGGATCTTACAGGATTATTCATTTCATATGAAGCTTTAAGAAACGAGTCTTAAGTTTTTCTTTTGTCAGTCTTGGCAAGCACAAATTATTGGTCCCTGTCCCCACATGCCTCTGGGGTCAGCCCAATCATTTTATAATTTGAATCCCGACCCTATACGGATGCTACCATTGCAATAACAAGTGTTATTTCATACCTATTTTCCGAGTAGACATTTATATGGCACTAGGCATATTGACCCCTTTTGACCCTGCAACTTACACCCACTGGGGTCAAGCACCATTAATCCCCAAACCTAAATTACAAGCTATTTTTTGTGATCTACAACAATATTCTATAAGTTGATAGATTTTGTTGATTTTCAATGTTGCATTTGGAACATTTCTGATAATGACCATTAATAATTTGCTTTGAATATCAAATTACCTGAATAAAAAAATCTAGTTAAAACACATTAAATTTTAGGCACTCAATAAAAATATACATGTAATTGCTTTTCACCAATGTACATTTACAATGTTGACCATGCAGTTAGCTCAACTTCCCATAAACCAAATAACTCAAATATTAATTACCCAATTTTCAGTCATACCTGTTTAGAGTAACATTTGAAAAATCAGTTTTGAACATTTTGAACCTTTTTTTTATCTAAATGAAATACATATCCACTCAAATCAAAACTTTACCAAGACAAACGACAACCAGTGAGTTATAAAACACAGTTTGGTGTTTTACGCTTTATTTACATTTGTTCAACCATATACAGGTACCCGGTTTAATTGCAGGGAATAATATATTTCCGTTTTTTTTCAGGGAGGGTGTTTCATGATTTCATGTCTCATTGCCATGATCGAAAATTTGTTTATATATGAAATATTGAGAAATGATTGAATCATTAAACCAGATAGGGAAAATTCGAAATTGCAATTTTTTTTGAAATATTTTTAATGGAAATATTTTGACCTGCATAATTAACTGGTTATAAGGTATTAGTTACCGGTTTATGCCTATTACTCAGCTTTGTATCACCGACTGATGTCTGGTGTACTGTCGGCATTATACCAACACCACGCCTCTACATGTATTAGCTAGTAGAAGACTAAATCCAGTTTCACCTCGATTAGATCAGCCCAAGCAGTAAGCCTCAAAGCTACAGAACAATTGTGAGCAGATTGATTAGAATCTCGTTAAGATGTTTGTTGAAATTAACATCCTATTTACAACCAGGGTCATAAGGGAGGACTCCCATGAATGCCGGTGTTGGTGTGTATGAAAATGCATGGTACGTGTTTTGGAAAACTGCAGTTTAATAGTTTTTCTTTTTTATATAGTTGAACTCTTTTCCCTTTTTATGTATGAACATTGACAAGTATACATTTTAAAACACCACCAATATAGAAATTTAAAATACACACCGTATTTAAAAAGCATTGTGTGACTAAAATATCCATGTGATTATATATTTCCCCAGATGCAGGTAAACCTGGCCAACAGAACATCGATGAATTCCCTTTATTAATGCTTCTGAAACCTATGCATTACAAGGTTCTATGTCGAAATTTTTTAATGAAATGCAAAGAAATACAAAGGTAACAATTTCTTAACAATTTAAATCTTTGATGAAAACCTCAAGTCAGGGAGGTTATTAAAGATTTTGAATTTTTGATATAGAAAGTCTTCAATGATTAAATTTAAGGAAGACGATTTGATGTCTAAGAACTACAATGTGATAGAGATTCTAGAGGGATCTTGGCACCCACCATATCAATGTAGATGTTTTCTCCATCTTAAATCTATTTGTCACAAATAATTAAATTGTACTTCCAAGCCACATATACATGTAATATCTATGCTCTAGAAAATTGCTAGATAAATATAGCTTTTCATCTTCAAAGAAAGTTTCCTTGTAAAATGCATCAACAGTACAGAAACAAGCGCTCTGCACACAGATCAAGAGCAAGCAGGCAAATAATCACAACACACAAGTTGCAAATCTTTAAACAGGAAATTGTGCAAGTGATGAACAAGTACAGGAGTAATTTTATCTATTTTAGTAAAAGTTTGAGGCTAATTAGGGAGAAGTTTTGCCTGTACACCGGTACCGGTGTGTTGAAAGTTACTGTCCAATTAACAGCTCCATATATGGAATCAACAACTCCACATATGGAACCGGCATGTCCATATATGGAATCAACAACTCCATATATTGAACCGGCATGTCCATATATGGAATCAACAACTCCATATATGGAACCGGCATGTCTATATATGGAATCAACAACTCCATATATGGACCCAGCATGTCCATATATGGAATCAACAACTCCATATATTGAACCGGCATGTCCATATATGGAATCAACAACTCCATATATGGAACCGGCATGTCCATTTATGGAACCAACACATCCATATTCGGAATGAACATGTCCATATATGGAATCAACAGGTCCATACAATAATGTGTATGGACATTAGTATTAATATACCTCTAATGTTAAAGCTATGGGATACAGAGTGCGAGATAATACAGTGCGAAGTCAAGAGCTTACAATATAAAAGTTTTAGCCATAGAGCGAGTGATCGCTGAAGCGCGAGATTGATAATGGTGGTTTTAAGCTACAGATATTTGAAATTTTTAATTCATACCGTGCAGTTTCACCACTGAATACGCAGGGTCCACTCTCAATTTATAAATGCATTAGTAACCTAGTTGGTTACTCAAACTAAAATTTGTAATGTTACAATTTGATAATTTGGGCTAGGTTTGGTGGCAAAAGAGGATCGCTAAATGCGTCGCTCTATGGCTCAGCTAGAGATCTCTAGAGGTAGTTATAACCACCTTAGGTTTATACTGCATATCCTGACACGGGACATAGCCTACATTGGGAATGCCACCCAAAGTGGTCATCTGAAACACAACAGCCAAATTCACTTTACTTCAGCCTCAAATTTGACCACAAACTTTACCACCCTGGTTCAATATATTGCTTCTCATTTTAGATAGTTTCATATAGCACTCAAGTTGTTCACATACTCTTCAAAAAGAATATCTGTACCACCCACATAACTTATCCAAAGCCTGAATCAGTACTTGAATCTGCTCATTTAAAACATTTATCCTAGTATTATATGCTTTTGGATTGTAAACAAATAATGGTCAACACTTACGGACAACCTAGGGTTTTTTTTTGTATTCAATACCAATATTCCTTTACACTCCCCACACTAGTCTACACCAAATTAGTATTGAAAATGTTAGTCTAGGTGATGGTACAAAACTTGAAATTTGAATCTAGACTTACTGGTAATTCTGACTTCTTAGAGACAGGGGCTGCATTCCAAGGATCAACGACGAAGGAGTGGTCATACCCCTCGGCCACTGTGTAGGTCGCACACTCTTCTCTGTGTTTGACGAGAGCTGGGCCCCACTCGGGAGTAGGAGTGCAAGTTTTCCTGAATCGCTGTTAAAAAACACATTGTCAGCCTTTATTTTTTGTTGCAAATAATTGACATGAACATCCGAACTTCATTTATTAGGGAATGGCAATGATGAAAACATAATAAGGGAATAGAAATGTATTGACCAGCAAATCCATCAGTCATATAGTAAAATCCACTACTAACCTCTGCAAAGCTTCCTGGCGTGATTGCTAGCTGGTAGATTGCAGTTACGACGATACAAACAATCACCAGTAAGGTCATCAGCCAGCCAAGGACATCAGCAAACACTGGGAACTTGTCACCGTTGTCGCCTGCTCCCATGCTCTTGTAATCAACCCAGGAAAAGATAATGATGGCCTGCAAGTACAGACAAAACAAGGTTATTTCAAAATATGATATTATAAAAGTGATCAAACAATTGGAAATTATGTCCTTTATCAAAAAGGGAGTTTTAGAAAATGTATGTCATAATATATTCTGTATTTGCACATCACAGACTTATCTCTTGTACCGGGTAGATATTTATTGTGACGTCATGTGTTTGCAAACGTAATGTCATATTTTTTCAGTGAAAATTACGCAAATTGTGCTCACAAAATAATAACATCTTAATATACCCCTACCCGCAAGGGTGCTAACTCTAATATGCAAGAAGGAATATCAAATTCTAATTGAAAAATCTTTGCATGAAGAACTATAGCCCCATGCATCGTAATTCAGTTGCATATATCACTATCCTGTATACACGATTTGATTGGCTGGTTGGTATAATGTCGCATATAGGGTCATTTTAAATTTTATATTGCGATTTTGCATCCCACAGTTAATGAATTTAAATGCTTTAGTCGAGTTACAACTTACAGCACACAGGAGAGGAGTGAGCAGACACCAGCACAAAGCCCACCAGTACTTCAGGACCATGAAAGCAAAATCCTTTCCAACCATGCATTCGATGTCGTTCATGAATCGGCGGACGCCTAAAATAAATGTTGCAAATTAGTTGATGTAGGTCACCTATGTATCGCTTTGTAAAATAACTACAATGTCAGAGTCACGAGTTGATTTAAATAGATGTATTCTGCTAATCCAAATTTTGTTGTAATTATACACGAGGCCAAAACGCCTTAACAGTCTCAAGAGTTCTGGTACAGAATGACACAAAGATGTCCAAATACAAAAGATTCCGCTTATTTGTAAATGGTATTTTTCCAGGAGAATGTAGGTGTAGATCAAAATAAATTTTGCACCTCCCTTTGACCTCTACATACTTGTGAAAAAGCAAGTATAGACATCATTTTATTCGCTTGATGACTATGTAAACGATTCACACTAGAAATGAACAAGTTTGCAATTAGCTGTACACTCATTGATCTGGAGATCAATATAGGCATGCTAAATAAGGTAATTTGTATTACTATATTGCCTTATTAGAACGATGCATGTATTTCTATTTTGTATTTCTATGTTGTATTTGCATATTACAGAGTTGTCTCCCCTTGTGGGAAAGTATCAATTGTGACATTATGTGTTTGCGAGCGTAACATCATTGTTTTCAGAGAAATTTTCAGAGAAAACAAATTTTCACTCACAAAATAGTGTCGCATTATCAACAACTACCCTCAATGGGAGACAACTCTAATTTGCAAAGACAGAATAGGAATCTAATCCTTTAATTTGTTTAATTCATAATCCTGGCAATTTCTACATATCTGAAAATGAGCCATTAATCATCAGGGCCCGGTTGTTCAAAGCATGATTAGCTTAATCACATGATTGGTGAAATTTTCATTTCTCATTTACTGCAAAATTTGTAATCATATCTTCACTAAAGTGTGCAAGTAAGTAAAGACTAGTGCTCTTAAGATTATTGAAAATTATTGTTAAATTATGATTAGCATAATCACCTTTTGAACATCCGGCCCCAGAAGTTAAGTCTGGGAGTGATAACATTGGATACGTACCGTAAATCCATCCAATTGAGATACACTCACAAATGGCAATCACAAGAATGTTCCAGCCTCCAGAGTAGGTATCCATGACTTCTAACATGTAGATTCCACCCTGTCAGAAATTATTCAAATGTTAAATAAAAAAAAATCACCTCTTTATAATCTAGATTTCACATATTCTGCCAACTTTCCATTTTCTATCGGCAGCCAGACTATATACTTTTGTAGGGTGTCTAGGCCACTTATTGACAAAAAGCCATTTATAAGATTTTAGTGTGACTTGCATAAAAGTCAAGGTCATTCATTTGAACAAACTTTGTAATCCTTTATTCCAGCAAGATACAGGACAAATATTGGTACACTAGACCTTTCAGTTAGTCGTTTGAATGAAAAGTTTATGCATGGAAAGCAACGTCGGATGGAACATGACTATATGGATGTTTGGCCAAAGTCTCTGGCAAGTTTTACTTACATTCGTTGTCATCGTTAATCCGAGGAGGAAAAACACGGCTGACACCGAGATGACTGTCAACAGTTTGTACTGCCTAAGTTTGGGGAATCTGTCGAGCAGGGATGTGATAACAGTCTCTACCAACACAAACTACAAATTAAGCAAAAAACAAATACATGTTCAGTCTCCCGACACAAACTACAAAATAAAAATACATAAAAAAATATATGTTCAGTCCCCACAAACAAGAATTGGTGTGCAACATACTGTCAAAGACTTTCTAGACTTTTTTTGCCTAAATTTTTTATCTGCAAATTATTCTCATCTGGTGTAAGCAAAAGTACCTTTGAAAATTCAATAGTGCAAACTTTACATTTTTTTTTTACAGTACATTTGGCGTTTTAATTAGCATATCCATTAGTTCAGAAATCCAAATTAATATTTTTTATATCACAAGACAGATCTTGTAGGCAAGCTGAAATATTTATATTCATGGAATTTACCTCGGAATCGACACCGAGAGTGATCAACATCATAAAGAAAAGGATGGCCCAGAATGGTGCGGCCGGGAGGGTCGTCACAGCGAAGGGGTACACGACGAAGGTTAACGAAGGTCCGCTCTTAGCTACTTCAGAAACAGGTACGTCAATGAGTTTGGATAGGTAACCCAGATAGGAGAAGATGACAAAGCCAGCAAACACACTGGTTAGACAGTTACCGAACGCCACTGTTAGGGTATCCCTGTGTCAAAATACAGCATACACTTTTTAATTACAAGATATTTGTGATCATCGAGGTTTTTTTTGTGGCTGAAACAAACCTAATACAGGATTTCAAGATCCCAAAATGATGTGGGTAAAGAAAAATTTACAATCAATTACGACGTTGCGGATCTCGCATCAAATGATGACGTCATAATCACCAGAGGATGGAACTAATCGACAGTAACTGTAGTACCCACGTTTTGGGATCTCGAAACCCCCATATTCTAGATGGAATTATTTTAAATTTCAGTTAACTTAAAAAAAAATATTACGTGTATGTTTCATTCATATCTTAATAATTTTTCTGTGTTTTTATACGAAATCAGCAACATTACAATAGAGCCATCGACATTGCATGATTTAGAAAAATAATCCCTCAGAAAAACAATTGAATGGTACGTCTAAATTTTTTTTTTTTTTACTTTACAGGGATTCACAATTTGCGAATATTTTTTTTTTTATACCCCGATAAAATTAACATAGCAACATCAATGATTAACCAATTCTTAATTATGCCAGAATAAGCCTTGTACTCTTCATGAACGAAATCTATTCCATGTTCGGATTTGTAAAGGAGTGATGGGGAGGCATTACAGCATACAGACCTTACACAGTTGTTGTGGAACTTGTTGTAACTGGCCAAAGCGATCAGACCTCCCCAGGAAGCAGACAGAGAGAAGAAGATCTGCACAGCAGCATCCTTCCATACCTGCAGAGGGCAATATTGGTAAATTTAACTATTATCATACATCCTACTCAACTGCCTAGTAATTTACGGACTAGATTTTATTCAGTTATACAGTCAATGCACTTCTTATCTCAAAGAGGCCATTTTTCATCAAATTTTAAAGGTTGTTGGAAATTTTGAAAATATTCCATTTATATCGTTATGTGCTAAAAAACGTCTGTAGCGAACAAAGTTCAATTTCAATTTCAACAAATTTCATTAAAAAGGTGTAAATGGATTTGGCATCAGGCAAAGCCTATTAGTCATCTCCAAAAAACAAAGTTTAAAACATTAAAAAAAATTATTGAGGTTATATTTGGTATTAAAAACATGTACAGAAATTTTACATTGCCAATTTTGAAAATTAAAATGTCCCAGGATTGAAATTGTATTGTTGTGAAATAGAATTTACCCCAGAGTCGCGCAGTCTTTCCAGATCGGGTGTGATGTAAAATTTGATGCCTTCAAGGTAGTTGTCCAACATCACTCCACGGATGAGGAGAATGATCAGTACCACGTAGGGAAAGGTGGCAGTGAAATATACAACCTGTATAATCATAGAAATGGTTTGTCAGAATGAAAGGTGGCCGTGAAATATACAACCTGTTATCATAAAAATGGGTTCAGATAGAATGAAAGGTGGCGGTGAAATATACAACCTGTTATCATAAAAATGGGTTCAGATAGAATGAAAGGTGGCGGTGAAATATACAACCTGTAATCATAGAAATGGTTTGTCAGAATGAAAGGTGGCGGTGAAATGTACAACCTGTAATCATAGAAATGGTTTGTCAGAATGAAAGGTGGCGGTGAAATATACAACCTGTTATCATAAAAATGGTTTGTCAGAATGAAAGGTGGCGGTGAAATGTACAACCTGTATAATCATAGAAATGGTTTGTCAGAATGAAAGGTGGCCGTAAAATATACAACCTGTAATCATAGAAATGGTTTGTCAGAATGAAAGGTGGCGGTGAAATGTACAACCTGTATAATCATAGAAATGGTTTGTCAGAATGAAAGGTGGCCGTAAAATATACAACCTGTAATCATAGAAATGGTTTGTCAGAATGAAAGGTGGAAATATACCGTGAAATATACAACCTGTAATGAAAGGTGGCCGTGAAATATACAACCTGTAATCATAGAATGGTTTCAGTTAGAATGAAAGGTGGCCGTGAAATATACAACCTGTTATCATAGAAATGGTTTGTCAGAATGAAAGGTGGCCGTGAAATATACAACCTGTAATCATAGAAATGGTTTGTCAGAATGAAAGGTGGCCGTGAAATATACAACCTGTAATGAAAGGTGGCCGTGAAATATACAACCTGTAATCATAGAATGGTTTCAGTTAGAATGAAAGGTGGCTGTGAAATATACAACCTGTTATCATAGAAATGGGTTCAGTTAGAATGAAAGGTGGCCGTGAAATATACAACCTGTAATCATAGAATGGTTTGTCAGAATGAAAGGTGGCCGTGAAATATACAACCTGTAATGAAGGTGGCCGAGGTGGCCGTGTACAACCTGTAATGAAAGGTGGCCGTGAAACATACAACCTGTAATCATAGAAATGGGTTCAGTTAGAATGAAAGGTGGCCGTGAAATATACAACCTGTAATCATAGAAATGGGTTCAGTTAGAATGAAAGGTGGCCGTGAAATATACAACCTGTAATCATAGAAATGGGTTCAGTTAGAATGAAAGGTGGCCGTGAAATATACAACCTGTAATCATAGAAATGGGTTCAGTTAGAATGAAAGGTGGCCATGAAATATACAACCTGTAATCATAGAAATGGGTTCAGTTAGAATGAAAGGTGGCCATGAAATATACAACCTGTAATCAATAGAAATGGTTTCAGTTAGAATGAAAGGTGGCGGTGAAATATACAACCTGTAATCATAGAAATGGTTTGTCAGAATGAAAGGTGGCCGTGAAATATACAACCTGTAATCATAGAAATGGTTTGTCAGAATGAAAGGTGGCCGTGAAATATACAACCTGTAATCATAGAAATGGGTTCAGTTAGAATGAAAGGTGGCCATGAAATACACAACTTGTAATCATAGAAATGGTTTCAGTTAGAATGGAAGTTGGCTGTGGCAGACGCTGCGCCATGACATTCCAGGTGAGCTTGTAAAATAAACGTGAATTTGATGATTAAGAGAAAAAGACTAGGTAAATATGGAGGATAGGAGATATTCAACCCTCGGGGTCACAAAATGTAAAATCTCAACATCTACTTTTACCACATTTTATGATGAAGCTTCAGATGAAATGTACCCCTATCCTCTATATGTGTACGTATGTAAGAGTCTTATAAATTGGATTTCCATCCGAAATGGATATCCCTGATTATAAAACTATATTGTAGTCATGCTCTTACCTTTCCGGAAGTTTTGATACTCTTGCTGAGGGCAAGGACGACGAAGATGAAGGCGAGGAGATAACAGAGGACCATCTGCCAGCGAGGTTCCTGCAAGTCCTGTATACCCGCACTGAAGCCTGATCCAGTAGCCACAAAGCTGAAATCCAGATCATTATTTTGGATTTTCTATTTAATTGGAAGAGTCATATGGATATCATTCTTCCCAATTGAAGTACCGTGTAACAGAGTTTTTGCACAAGTATCCAATTTTCGCTATATAATTTTCAATTGTCATTTGCACACGAGAATGGCAAAAGGGACTCTTTAATGTATATATGCTTTTGTAAAGTCAAACAAGCGTTCCTTGTACATTCTATAGACCCTAGTAAACAGTGGCATGGTTATTTGGCGACAGAAATGCGTACCGATCGAACCCTGTGGACTTACTAAATTGAAATGTACAATTTATAATCAATACAACGATCTACCACTCAAAATACCTAAGGTAAATAGGACGGATACATTCACACTTTTTATTAACTTACACCTAAGAAGCAATTAATATATAGGCATATGAAATATCCCTAGTTTATACAGGGTATAAAACCTTTTAGTAAAATATCTGATTGTACCAATATGACCATTGTAAATCAAACTTATTTCGAGGTTTCTTGTCAAACATCTTTTTTAAATTAATATAATTTTGCAATTGGCAATTAAAAACTGAACCATACCTGTATTCCATTTACTTTGCAGCAATTCATTTTTGCAAATTCTGATCATAACAAAACATTCTGAAATAATTTGGTGCAGAAGACTTACTCAAAATATTCCTGGGATGGCAGCTCCCGTTTGATGCCATACTCATTGGCCAGTGTTTTGTTGATGAAGCCGACTACATTGGACTTTTCGAATGTGGAGGAAGTATGGCAGGTTCCCCAGACCTGGTTGCTGTACCAAGTCTGGTTCTTTGTCCTAGCACCAGCCAATTCACATGTGTCGCCACCCGTTGTGTTCAGAATGTGGATTTTGTCAAAGCAAACTGCAAAATACACATTACCATGCATTCCTCTGATAAATCTGTAGAAGAATTGAATTTCTTTTCAAACAATTGACGCTGCAGCTACAACACAAGTCCAAAGGTATAGTGAACTAGCACAGTCGCCCGAGTGGATGACTAATACCCCAGCTGTACAAATTTTGTAATAACTCCATTAATAGGGGACATTGCAAAGCCCTGTATAGTTTACCTAACTCCTCTTGATGTCAAGGTTATGTGTATCAAATTTTATCAAAATCTGTCAAGTTGTTTTGTAGGAGTTCGCGGACATAGTTGTGTCTACAGACAGAGGGACAGATGGACAATCCGATTCCATATACCCCCCTTAACTTCGTTGCGGGGTGATAATTACAGTAAGGAAAAAATAGTATATATCTATACGTACGGTTGGTGCTCCAGTCTCCACACTTGTCCCAGGGAAGTGTAGAGGTGAAAGAAGCAAACAGATAGTAGCAGGCCCACCCAATGATCATATTGTAGTAGATTGACACCAGGGCCGACACAATGAACATTCCGTAGCCAACACCTGTACAGGTAACAAATTTCATCATAGTAAACATGGATCCATACATTTACCTGCAGTGGTTATATCAATTTCTCTCAATGGAATAGTTTTCATAACCGACATAATCACTTCTAAAGTATTGTCTCATATAGCCTATTACTCCAAATATCTGCACAAGATATAATACAAAAGCAATAAGCAGTCATACTATAATCGTAATTTCCAATCGGTGGACATCAAAACTGAAAGTTAAATTTTTACAATTTTGCTAACAACTTTGGCAATTTGTCACAAGCAAGGTTTTAATTTGCATTAAATTACTAAGATGTTGCCCAGCTTTTATCATCATCCTTCAATGGATCGAACATAAATATCCCCTTCTCATTAAACAGATATATACATAGTAACCAAAACCCATTTATTCTTCAAACAAATGTTCCGACTCAAGTTTATTTTTATCTGCATTACACATGACGGATGTAACGAAATGGTCTTACCAGTGAAGAGGGGAGCGTACTTCCAACAAGTTACTGGCCCAGCGCTCGCAAACTGTCCAAGAGACAACTCCAACAGGAAGATGGGCACACCAACGATCGCCAACATTATCACGTAGGGAATGAGGAAAGCACCTGAAACCAAACAAACAGGATATTTTGAAGATATTTTGAATATACAATCAAGTAATTGTCTAACAAAGCATTTCCAATTTCAAAGTCTTCAAAACAGCATGCAGTCTCATTGAGCGTTAGTGAATGTCTATACAAGATATTGTATAATTAAATACAAAGGGCAATAACTCTAGGTTACAGTCAAATAATTTCTAGGTAAAAACTCTTCCAAAGATACAAGACTGCCTACGAAGTTTCATTAAGTCTGGTTGATATTTATCACAATGTCCAATAGCATTATTATTGCAAAGGGCAATATCTTCGAAAATCATTGTCCAATAAATTTTATTTTCGAACCGTTTTGTTTTTGTAACTTACTTATACTAGACTGCATACAAAATTTAAAAAAAAAAAAAAAAATTTCTTATTGGGGTTTTACAAGTTCTAATAATAATTACCATTGAAATTATATATACATGTTCAAACTTTTTTTGGCTGAAAATTAAAGTTAAATTTGGGGCCTTCAAAGTACATCGATGTAGAATTTTTTTTTCCAAACCCTTTTGAAAATCGTCAATTCTCAAGAACTGCTGGTTGGATAACACTGGTTCAATTATAGATAAGATGTGTAGTTGATTGAGAAAACAATGTATCATTTGTTTTTGATTACTCCCCAGATGAACCACTCCCTAAACCTAATTCCGTCATTGTGTATATCACTTGATCTTGTGTTTCCACTGCGATTTTAAATGGTAACATTGTCATGCTGGCTTCTGTACAACCGGCAGCTCTTAGCAGGGTTCACACCAGCGGTCGCCAATATCGCCAATATTGCATTTTGTGAAAAAAGATATTTCATTGGCTATAAAATTATGACTGACACTCTTTATTTAATAAATTTCCATAGCAAAGGAGATAATTCTGTCATTTTTATTATCAAATTTACAGTAATTTTTTTGGCTCTAAAATATCTTAGTTGGCAAAGAAAATACACTTTGGCAAATCTTTTGACTTTTCAAAACCTGGTGCGAGCCCTGTTTGAGGAAGTAAATGCTTTACACCCCTCACAAATGGTATTGCCTACTGATATGAGCTGTGGCACTAGCTACCTGTACACTGAAAAGGGGGTGCAGGTTCTGTGTAAAATATAAATAGCACACCAGCTACCTGTGCACTGAAGCAGGACTTTTCAAAAGGTTGGTTAGCTTGACCGATCTATGTATTATCCAGAATAGGAGCGTATTTATCGATAGATTTATTGTTAATGGGCATCTGAATGAAATACTCTGAATTTATATACATGAACATGATATTTTCGTTGCATATGCTTATAGCTTATCAATGCACCCAAAGTGATGAATACTGCATTGAACATTATATTTTGTTTAGTAGACAATAACTGCAATTCCAATAGTTTGAGACGTCGTAAGAAATTTAAATTTCAAAGCCTGTGTAAGGTAAAGTGACCTGGTTACCATGGTTACGCAATAGCAACCACATCTACAAATTAATAGTGTATAACATTGCCCTGTAGTAACCTATGGTTAGACGAGTTTCTTCATATGATGCACCAAAATTAGAAAAGGAAAAGTCACACTTGACCTTTGAACTTTCGACCTTAACGTCTTTAAGTCAACTGCTTGTCTAGTTGTGAACTTTGCTTCATAATGATCAAAACGTCCATCAATATTAAGCTACAAATCTTTGCCTCATAGTTAAAAACAAAGATGACAGCTTGGCATTTTTAATCAAGTTATAGCCAAAAAGCTGCATATCGGTTTTGGATGGCATGGGCAATTGGGTACCAATCAAATTTGGAAATATGTCTAACTAGCATTTCATGCTGATTGTTGCATTGGTGGTTCTATAGTCTACAAAGATGGAGAGCATATGTTTGTCATTTTAAATCCTAATAATCCTAATGGATCTAACCTCCTCCATTTCTGTAGCAGAGGTACGGGAATCGCCAGACATTTCCCAAACCCACAGCATAGCCAAGACACGACAGGAAGAAATCAAATCGACCACTCCAGTTTCCTCTTTCCTTGTTCTCGTCACCTTCTTCATCGTCTAAACGCTTGCACTGCAATGTCAAAATATTCATTGATTATTCACAGATTATATTTTTGTGCTATGTTTTTTCACTTAAAAAATTAAAATTATAGAAAATGCCAATGTGTCCCGCCACAGTCGATTTCAGAAGCCTGCACCTTTTCAATTGGGAATAAAATGATTGAACTACGTATATTTTGAAATTTTTTTCTTTGTATGGGAAGATATTTACATAAGTGGGAAAATACAACAAACTTTCTCTAGCTATACAATACAATGTCTATCATTCACCGATCAGCTGATCTGGGTCACTACAGGTCGCATTACCAACCAGCAGGTCAAGGTCACAGTGTGAAGTGCGGTTATCATGGTCTATCTATTGTATTGTACTCAAGTCTTTAGGACAACTCTTTTGTACACTTTTCTAAAAGGATATTCAGATAATAAACACTTTTTTCTTGTTTACTGAGCTGTGAACACAAAAATGTGAAATTTGACACCGGCAATTCAAAAACTTTTCGTCTAGCAGCTTGATCAAATAAATACCTTTGTTGACTATTTACTACCAAACAATTATTCATGAACTTTTTAAAATAGCTAGATGTCACCTTAAATAAGGTCCTACGGATGACATTACAAAATACCATAGAAGTTTTCATGAATCCTACCCGAAGACTTGCGTCAATGGCCTATACTTAAATATGCGGGTCACATCTTTTCAACTCGTCATGGTTCGGCAGATTTGAATAGTATTCATATACACAACCAAACATACAAGGTGAATGCTCTGTTCGTAAAGCATTTTGGTTTATATTACCTGGTACAGACGATCATTGAGAAATTTACCTGCATGCTGAAGGTTTTTTTTAATGCATTTCTGTTAAGCTTCAGAATCAAGTTTGTTTTCTATTTTGCAGATCATTGTAATAATGGGGTCGTTCAATACGAATATATGTCTTTTATTTATATGATGCAATGACCTTCAAGGCAACGTCCTACCCTTCATGCGTCACTTGTCTTACATTTTGTAGACAAAAACTTCTAGATGTTGTATAAACAGTAATTTCAGGTTACAGTTGTTTAAAAATAAACATTTTGCGATAAAATACATCAAACTATACAACATGTACGACATACTTGCTATATTGATAGATAACAATAATTATCTTATTGTGGGACTTTGGACTGCTTAAAGGAGAAGGTATGTTAAGACTCAAATACGGCCTCAAAATTAATTCTCCAGTAAAGAACAACATATTTTGCCATATAACAGCTGAATACATTTGCCAACACATTACATCTCGAAAATATCCGGCATGTGCCAATTATGTCCACTATGACGTCATCAACATGCAGGTTCCTGCCATTTTTCACAAAAATCCTTGAAAAATCATACTTTTTGAGTGGTTTTCTCTAAAAATGAATGTGGCCGCTTTCGTGGAGCAGAAAGAGATTTTCACACGTTGTGTATCGTGTATTTACGCATATCCATGCAAAATGTAAAGTTGCTCCAAGGTGGCGGCCAAATCCATTTCAAGCCTTTTCTAACCTAAAGATGATGAATTTCTAGCAAAATTTGGCGAGAAGAGGAAAATCATCAATTTGATGACGTCATAGGTGGGACACATCGTGTACATGGTTATAAAAAAATATGTTTTGATGAATGGCAAGTATGAGAGTATTGATATGAAATTGATGGGGATCCGAGTTAATTTTTTTCGGCTTGAAAAATTAAGACCAAATACTGGTCCTATCATATCTACTCCTTTGGGTCCCATGTACCATATTTGCCGTAATTAGCAACCAGAAAAACTTGAAAATTGAAATAAAGATGTTACAAATATTAGTGAATCAAAATGGAAGTTGTGGATGAAAAACGTCATTTTAACTCTTTCTGTACTCATGACACATTAATCTATTACATTAAGCCTTTGACACACATTATGATGTCAGAGGCACATGTTATAAGATATTGTGAAATCCATGGGACGTTTATACAACTCTTCCAGAAAAGGGGAGGGGCGTTAATTACAGCGAGTAATGTATGTGTGACACTTGTTTCTGTTGTGCAGTGTGCTTCAAGAAAGCCCCAATGAAAAGGTGCAATGCATGTATGCAATTTGTGTTTCTGTTGTGCAGTACACTTCAAGAAAGCCCTAATGGAGAGGTGCAATGTATGTATGCAATTTGCTTTTCTCTTGTGCAGTGTGCTTCAAGAAAGCCCCAATGAAGAGGTGTAATGCATGTATGCAATTTGTGTTTGTTGTGCAGTGTGCTTCAAGAAAGCCCCAATAGAGAGGTTCAATGTATGTGAAATTTGTTTCGGTTGTGAAGTATGCATCAAGCTCTAATGGAGAGGTGCAATGTATGTGTGAAATTTGTTTCGGTTGTGCAGTGTGCTTCAAGCTCTCATGGAGAGGTGCAATGTATTTGTGAAATTTGTTTCAGTTGTGCAGTATGCTTCAAGCTCTAACGGAGATGGGGACATGGTGGGGGAAGAAGTTAGAGCCAGAACGTACATCAATCTACACCAATTTACATCTAATGGTATATCACTTAATCCCATATATATCCAGTGATGAATGTCGCTGTAGTTCACAATACAGCTAGCTAGCTATACACAACATGTACCCCAAAATTACCTCAACAAGTATGGTGTATTTGTCCCAATATTATATACCTTTCCCACGGTTGCCGTGCAGGGTTGACCGAGCTCACAGTAACACTAGCCCAAACATTTGTTATGAAAGTACCTATGAAAGAATCTGAAAACTTTATTATATCGTGTATTCACCTGAAGGACCAATCATAAAATTTGTGCCCCTACCGCTTTACATAACAATGGACACCATTACAGGTGAATTTAAAAACATGTGTTCCGCTATTTTATTTACGCTTTCTTGTAGAAACGAAGATAAAGGCTTTTAAATTACAAAATTTTACTTCAACAAGCAATAAAACTGCAGTTAAATATGCATAAATAGCACTATATAAATGCTGATCAAAGTAATTACAACGCCTATAAGAATGATTACCCGGCTGTATCTGAACTAGCTAGGATAGGCCAACCTAATTCTAAAATCTCTCAGGCAGATATCTTATTCACCATAAATAACGCCCTTTACCTAATAACCGTTCCTCCACTTTTGGAGGAGTTGGACATCATTAGAAAGGCCCCCCCCCCAACTCATCCCATCACATTAATTTTAACAATGTTTACAACTGAGTGATGCTTATAGCATCACAACATATTACATAAACTTGCGAGACTTTCATATGTGAATAATGATGTCATAATGCATCTGAAAGAACCAAACACGTGCATCTTTCTTGCGACAAATATGCCATGAGGACCAAAAAGTAAAAAAAAATATGGCCGACTTGTTTTTCGTCCCCATTTTGATTTTGGTTCCCTGATCATTTTTAAGCACTTTGGGGAAATCATGCGTTTTAATGTTTCTAGCCTAAAAACAGATGACGGTCAAGACAGACAACTGTAGTGTTGCAGGTATCATGTTGCATATAAACGATGCACTCATAGATTATCCATAAGGCATTTTATTCCAAACGTACAATTGACATGCAAAAATCCAATTTGAAAGGCGCATTGTCTGATTTTCAATCTTTGGAAGGTAACATAAGCTTTCTTATTGAGTAAATAAACCAAATTATTTCTTATTTGAAAATCGTCACCATAATACATCAACAAGAACTACGTTTACCAAACAATTAAAACCAAACATAAATTTCAAACTCAATTCTATAAAACTTAAGCTTATTGCCCATCTCCACAGCGAAATCATTTAAACCCGATTAAATGCTAATGGAAATTGTATTGACATTAACGTTTGATACTCGGGGTTAAGCGATCAACAACCCCAGGCTTACAATGACGAAGTTATTTTAGGAGCTCTGTTCCGCATGGCTGCACAGTAAGCTGCCTTACCCAACTGACCTTATAAGAGCGAGTTCACATTAAGTCCGGTCGATCATGAATAACGAAATGACAAAAAGTGATAAAAGCTCCTACGACAACTGTTTGTGTATGTTGTAACTGAAACGAGAATGTGCCGGGTAGGTGAATTGTGATTTGGGCTATAAACTGAGTAACTAGACTTTAGTGGTTTTTAATGTTCTCCATCAATAAATTCATTTTTGATGAGTCATTGACATCTTTTCATCATTATGCAGGTAAAATATTTGTAAGCTTTATTTACCCATAAGTGAATGTTTTTTGCGTTGTTATTTGATCGTATTTATCATGATTAATACAAGCATATTCCGACACTTAAAATTAACTAAAATCAGCCTACAAACTATTACATAAAACATATCCTACACACAAACTAAATCCACCCTACACACAAACTAAATCCATCCTACACACAAACTAAATCCATCCTACACACAAACTAGGTCCACCTTACACACAAACTAAATCCATCCTACACACAAACTAAATCCATCCTACACACAAACTAAATCCACCCTACACACAAACTAAATCCACCCTACACACAAACTAAATCCACCCTACACACAAACTAAATCTACCTTACACACAAACTAGGTCCACCTTACACACAAACTAAATCCACCCTACACACAAACTAAATCCACCCTACACACAAACTAAATCCACCTTACACACAAACTAAATCCATCCTACACACAAACTAAATCCATCCTACACACAAACTAAATCCACCTTACACACAAACTAAATCTACCTTACACACAAACTAGGTCCACCTTACACACAAACTAAATCCACCCTACACACAAACTAAATCCACCCTACACACAAACTAAATCCACCTTACACACAAACTAAATCCATCCTACACACAAACTTCCATCCTACACACAAACTAAATCCATCCTACACACAAACTAAATCCACCTTACACACAAACTAAATCCATCCTACACACAAACTAAATCCATCCTACACACAAACTAAATCCATCCTACACACAAACTAGGTCCACCTTACACACAAACTAAATCCATCCTACACACAAACTAAATCCACCTTACACACAAACTAAATCCATCCTACACACAAACTAGGTCCACCTTACACACAAACTAAATCCATCCTACACACAAACTAAATCCATCCTACACACAAACTAAATCCATCCTACACACAAACTAGGTCCACCTTACACACAAACTAAATCCATCCTACACACAAACTAAATCCATCCTACACACAAACTAAATCCATCCTACACACAAACTAAATCCATCCTACACACAAACTAAATCCACCTTACACACAAACTAAATCCATCCTACACACAAACTAAATCCATCCTACACACAAACTAAATCCATCCTACACACAAACTAGGTCCACCTTACACACAAACTAAATCCATCCTACACACAAACTAAATCCACCTTACACACAAACTAAATCCATCCTACACACAAACTAAATCCATCCTACACACAAACTAAATCCATCCTACACACAAACTAAATCCACCTTACACACAAACTAAATCCATCCTACACACAAACTAAATCCATCCTACACACAAACTAAATCCATCCTACACACAAACTAGGTCCACCTTACACACAAACTAAATCCATCCTACACACAAACTAAATCCACCTTACACACAAACTAAATCCATCCTACACACAAACTAAATCCATCCTACACACAAACTAAATCCATCCTACACACAAACTAAATCCACCTTACACACAAACTAAATCCATCCTACACACAAACTAAATCCATCCTACACACAAACTAAATCCATCCTACACACAAACTAGGTCCACCTTACCTATTAATAATGGCCACCCTATAGACAAACTAGGCCCACCCTAAACACAAAATAGGCCTACCTTACAGACAAACTAGGCCCACCCTATAGACAAACTAGGCCCACCCTATAGACAAACTAGGCCTACCCTACACACAAAATAGGCCTACCTTACAGACAAACTAGGCCCACCCTACAGACAAACTATGCCCACCCTACACAAAAAATAGGCCTACCTTACAGACAAACTAGGCCCACCCTACAGACAAACTAGGCCCTACCTACACACAAAATAGGCCTACCCTATAGACAAACTAAGTCCACCCTACATAACTAAACCCACCCTACAAACAAACCAGGCCCAAACTACATACAAACTAGGTCCACCCCACACACAAACTAGGTCCAACCTACAAACTAATTAGGCCCGCTCTACACACAAACTAGATCCAACCTACACACGAACAAGTTGCAACCTACACACAAATTATGCCCGCTCTACACACAAACTAGATCCAACCTACACACAAACTAGTTCCAACCTATACACAAAATAGGCCCACCTTACACAAAAATAAGGCCCATTTTACACACAAACTAGGACTACCCTACACACAAACTAGGCCCTCCCTACACACAAGCTAGGTTCACCCTACACTCAAACTAGGCTCACCCTACACACAAACTAGGCTCACCCCACAAACAAACCAGTCCTACCTTATAGACAAGCTAGGCCCACCCTACAGACAAACTAAGCCCACCCTATAGACAAACTAGGCCCACCTTATAGACAAACAAGGCCCACCCTATCGACAAACTAGGCCCACCTTATAGACAAACTAGGCTCACCCTATAGACAAACTAGGTTCACCCTATAGACAAACTGGGCCCACCTTAGAAAAACTGGGTCCACCCTACACACAAACTAGGCCAACCCTAAAGACAAACTAGGCCCACCATACAGACAAACTAGGCCAACCCTGTAGACAAACTAGACCCATCCTACAGACAACTAGGCCCATCCTACAGACAAACTAGGACCACCCTAAATACAAACTACGCCCACCCTACAGACAAACTAGGCCTTACCCTATAAACAAACTGTGCCAACCCTATAGAAAAACTAGACCAATCCTAAAGAAAAAACAAGGCTCACCCTAAAGACAAACTAGGCCCAACCTACAGACAAACTAGGCCCACCCTACAGACAAACTAGGCCCACCCTACAGACAAAACAGGCCCACCCTACACACAAGCTAGGCTCACCCTACACACAAACTAGGCTCACCCCAAAAACAAACTAGGCCCACCCTATAGACAATCTAGGCCCACCCTAAAGACAAACTAGGCTCATCCAACAGACAAACTATGCCTACCTTTTAGACAAACTAGACCAACCCTAAAGACAAACTAGATCCACCTTAAAGACAAACTAGGCCCACCCTACAGACAAACTGGGCCCACCCTATAGACAAACTAGGCCCACCCTACAGACAAACTAAAACTATGCCCACCCTACACACAAATTAGGCCCACCCTACAGACAAACTAGGCCCACCCTTCAGACATACTAGGCTCACCCTACAGACAAACTAAGCCCACCCTATAGACAAAATAAGCCCAACCTACACACAAGCTAGGCTCACCCTACACAAACTAGGCCCACCCTACACACAAACTAGGTCCAACCTACACACAAACTAGGCCCACCTTACAAATATACTAGGTCCAACCTACACACAAACTAGGCCCACCTTACAAATAAACTAGGCCCACCCTACACACAAACCAGGCCCACCTTACAAATAAACTAGGCCCACCTTACACACTAGGCTCACCCTACACACAAACTAGGCCCTTCCTACACACGAGCTAGGTTCACCCTACATGCAAACTAGGCTCACCCTACACACAAACTAGGCTCACCCTACACACAAACTAGGCCCACCTTACAAATAAACTAGGCCCACCCTACACACAAACTAGGCCCACCTTACAAATAAACTAGGCTCACCCCACAAACAAACTAGGCCCACCCTAAAGACAACCTGTCCTAGGCCCACCCTATAGACAAACTGGGCCCATCCTATGGACAAACTAGGCCCACCCTAAAGACAAACTATGCCCACCCAACAGACAAACTAGGCCTATCTTTTAGACAAACTAGGCTCACCCTACACACAAACTAGGCTCTCCTACACACAAACTAGGCTCACCCTACACGCAAACTAGGCCCACCTTACAAATAAACTAGGCCCACCCTACACACAAACTAGGCCCACCTTACAAATAAACTAGGCTCACCCCACAAACAAACTAGGCCCATCCTAAAGACAACCTGTCCTAGGCCCACCCTATAGACAAACTGGGCCCATCCTATGGACAAACTAGGCCCACCCTAAAGACAAACTATGCCCACCCAACAGACAAACTAGGCCTATCTTTTAGACACACTAGACCCACCCTACAGACAAACTAGGCCCACCCTACAGACAAACTAGGCCCACCCTATAGACAAACTGAGCCCACCTTATAGACAAACTAGGCCCACTAGGCTCACCCTATAGATAAACTAAGCCCACCCTATAGACAAAATAAGCCCACCCTACACACAAGCTAGGCTCATCCTACACACAAACTAGGCTCACCCCACAAACTAGGCCCACCCTATAGACAAACTAGGCCCATCCTACAGACAAACTAGGTCCACCTTATAGACAAACTTGGCCCACCTTATAGACAAACTAGGTCCACCCTACACACAAACTAGGCCCACCCTATGACAAACTAGGCTCACCCTACACACAAACTAGGTCCACCTTATAGACAAACAAGGCCAACCCTACAGACAAACTGGGCCCACCCTACAGGCAAACTAGGTCCACCTTATAGACAAACTAGGCCCACCCTATAGACAAACTAGGCCTACCTTATAGACAAACTAGGTCCACCCTACACAAACTAGGCCCACCCTATAGACAAACTAGGCCTACCTTATAGACAAACTAGGCCCAACTTACAAACAAACTAGGTCCACCCTACACAAACTAGGCCCACCCTACAGACAAACTAGGTCCACCTTATAGACAAACTAGGTCCACCTTATAGACAAACTAGGCCCACCTTATAGACAAACTAGGCCCACCTTACAAATAAACTAGGCCCACCCTACAGACAAACTAGGCCCACCCTACAGACAAACTAGGTCCATCTTATAGACAAACTAGGCCCATCCTACAGACAAACTAGGTCCACCTTATAGACAAACTTGGCCCACCTTAAAGACAAACTAGGTCCATCCCTATAGACAAACTAGGCCCACCATACAGACAAATTAGGTAGGTCTACCCTACACACAAACTAGGTCTACCCTACACACAAACTAGGCCCACCCTATAGACAAACTAGGTCCACCCTACACACAAACTAGGCACACTAAGAGAAACTATTGTGTGAATACTCACTTGAGAATATGCTTGTTGGTAAATATTTACATATTTAACCATATTAGACAGAGTAGGGGGTTACATTTGTAGAGGTCTGAGTACAGTCACTCAATTAATTCCCTTGACCCATTATATATGTATATACATGTACACAAGACAACTCCCTTCTACCTAACAATTGTGGATATTACTAATAATACACCTGGGGTGGAAGTCACAAGTATTGACAGGCAAATGTATATATAATTACCAACCCAGCTGGCAGGGGACTGCCTACATGTACAGATACAATGTATATTCTCTACACTTTTGGAATGACTTTCTTTGCCCAACATTTATACAACTACGTATGGGGATGTGAAAAAATAATTTTAAATGTCAATATTTGGACAATGTTCAAACCTAAACTGTTCTAATGGTTTATTTATAAGACATGCGTATCAAAAGAATACGTACATGTATGTGTACAGTTACTGTAAAACCCGTGTAAAACTTACCTTTCTTTCGAAGTATTGCTCGATACGTTCCATTTTGTTTTCCAAATTGGCCAGCGTCCGCTGTTCGAACGGTTGCATTGCCATTTTTTACAAGGATACAAAAATAAGCGGCCACACCCTGGTTTTGAAACTTGGAACGGACTTGTCCCGCTATCAAAACTGCAGGTAGAGTTCCAACAGAATTGTATCGATTCTGCAACAGAAACAGACAATACTAAATTATCAACAGACTTCTATATGCAATGTTAAGAAGTGGTGTATAGTCATTATGTAGATTTTTCGGTATTCGACAGATTCCTAATTATTAAAGTAACGGGAGATATAGAATACTGGGTGTTCTGTGCGACTAACTAATCATCCAATATAAATAATAAAACGGGTACAAATGAATAAACATAACCTTAGAACATAAACATGGAACGTCTATAGCTACACTTATCCACAGGTAAAATGGTGTTATGTAGGTATATTACCTTGTAGCCAAATGGTCTTTGGGCAGAGCACTACAGTTTCGCTCCGCTCACCTCCAGAAGTTCTTGTGTCACTGCACAGTCGTCACACGGAACTATCTAGCGTCTCCGCATTTACACGAATAGAACCGAATCTTATGTCTTTTGTAAAAAACCACTCAGGTGAAACAAACGCTTTTAAAACCTGTTTTTGAAAGACGTCGTGTCCTTATTTGTCGCCCGTGTTGTACTGCGTAGCTATGAAGGTGTATCTTGCACGCTTTCCAGTTATTCACGCTGGAAAAGAAAGCGGCATGATTTTGTCAATCTCGGGTACATAATATCGTGTCAAGTTTGACACACAACTTATTTGCAATTATGAATAGGGTTGATTATAAGAAAGGCGAGTTTATCAAGGAGCAATTATCGGTCTGTTTCGATGAGTCATGTACAAAGTTCTTCAGTATATGTTCATTGGGATGTATAAAAGATGTTTCTGATAGTACCAAAATTATATAGCAACACAGCAAATAATTTATAAAGTATACCTACAAATGATACAAATATTAAAAAAAAATGTGCATACTAAATTATGTAACCTTGCTTTACTGGCTAAATAAGGCCTAACAAAAAATATGTCTGTTTAGGGTTACCCGACCGACCCTAATTTTTTACCCCCGACCCTAATTTTTTTCCATTTTTCTACGAAAAAAAATAAAATAAAAGTCGCGATTTCGATCTCAGACTCCGGTTCCGACAAAGAAAAAAAAACATGCCGACTTACCGACACTATTTTTTCGCCAATGTAACCCTAAACAGACATGTTGTTGATTTTGCCTAATTATGTTTTCCCAGTTGACAAAAGCCGTCTTGTGAACTTTCAATTACTGTATTTACATGTACGGCTTTTTCCAATAAATTTTCATAAAACAGTACGAAACATTTTGAAATTTAGGTCAGACTTATTAGTAAATGTCATGCTTGGCTACATAAGACAACGTTCAGAGCCATACACATGTGTCTTTAGTTCTTTGTATACATTTATATTCCATTAAAAGATTTTTTTATAAATAATTACTATTATGTTTAAACTATGTTCACAACATATTTTCATACATTGGAAATACCAGAAACATATAAATATACTCGAATCTGTGATCTTCGGTGACCAGGTGTGTTCGGAGGTCCCGGGTTCGAATCCCGCTCTGACCGCTACATTTTCTCCTTTCCTGACAATACGGTTATAGATATACGTCACAGTTTGCTTTGACTCTGAAGTTATATAATAAGGGTACTTACTGTATCATGAAGTTATATTATAAGGGTACTTACTATATCATATATAGAGGTTACACAACGAGTGGTTGTTGGACTATGAAATTTATTCCACACGAGTGAGTTATTTTTCAAAAGCTACAAAAGACACGAGCTTTAGCGAGTGTCTATTGTAACTTTTAAAAAATAACTTACGAGTGTGGAATAAATTCCATATCCAACAACCACGAGTCGTGTGACCTGTTTCTACCACAGTTATATCCGCTTTTAGCCGATAGAAATACGACGAGGATAAGTACGCTATCCAACAGCAGTTTTGGCGTCAAGCGGCGATCACAGCATAGCATGACGTCACTCGATTATTGATGACGTTGGCAAATGATGACACGACACACAGAAAGACGTAGTTCGGTCAAAGTTCACCGTGTCAGCCAATCAGAATGCGTACAGAGTTTATACCACGTGTGGTATAAACAAATTGTAAATCAACAGCTGCATCGTTTATTTGATACCCTGAGAGTTGAATAACACTGACTATTGTGGTAGAAATGTTATTCTTAACCCTATATTATTTCCAAAGGTCAGATTCGTTTGTGTTTTGCGCAATTCATTGGTCTGATATAGGACATATATAAAATTATTAGTGAATTTCTAACATTTTTATTATTCAGAGTTCGATCGTAAGAAATACAATCCGGATGAACCTTTATCTAAAATTTATTAGATCATACTCTTTATTACCAACCATCATCATCAGATGGTGGGCTTTTCAAATCGTCTTTCGTCTGTGGTCGGTTGTCCGTCCGTCCGTCAGTCCTTCGCCCGTTAACAATTCTTGTTACCGCTATTTCTCAGAAAGTACTGCATGGATCTGTATCATATTCTATATGTACATAATGTAACCGTAGGGCCCTAGTTGTGCACATATGCCTTTTGGGACTGCATCTACTAATCATATATGCTCATTTAATTCCATCGCATTACTACATGTAGTATACATATACATATTTGTTTGTTAGATATTGTTCCTTTAGTTTATCTGTATGTTCTATATGTGTTCATTGTTTCTGTTTTTGTGTACTTCCGTGACCGTCCTTAACATGTACTGATTTTATTTGTTCCTCTTGTGTCTCGACAAAGGGGCAGATCGCCTCGAAAATTCGATAATGTTTTGTCCGCACTGTTAGAATTACTTCTTTGTCCTATATTTACTACTTTAAGTAATTCGTATCCTACAGACATATGTCTATAAGGATCCCGTTTTGTATGGAAAATTACTGTTGATTTTACTTCCTTGACCCATATTTGTTTGTTATTTAAAGATGCTCCACCGCTGACAAATGGTGTTTTTTCACTATCTAAAACAGGAGCAGACGATTTAGTAATTTTCTTCGGTTACAAAAAATACTTACTTTACACCATTATCACCATTGAAAAGGTCGAACTTCTAATTTTACTTCAAGTTAAACATATGAAAAATAATTATTTGCATCCCGAAAAAAATCCGTGGCACTATATCCTATATGGAATGAAGTACTGATTGCGCATGCACCAAAGGCAAAATAAATTATTTTATATTATTTTCTGTGTTAATTAGACATATATACACAAGATTAAACACCAATTATGCTCTGTCGGCGGTGGAGCATCTTTAATACTGTCAAGGATATACTACGTCCTTGAGACTGTATATCGAATTTCGAGAACCATCATATTACAAATATATATGGTTTAGCAGGGGTGACATTTTTTTTCGATCAAATACAAGCCTAAAAATATCTTTGTCTAATCCAAATAGCAGACAGTAAGTACCTTTAGAAACTGGAACCCCTGAAGTAAATAGAACTTGTAATCTATGTTATACTGATATTGGAAACGAATACCATTATGGTTTTCAATGCAGTAATGAAATGGTGAAACGTTTACGAGAAATGTATATACCAAATTACTATTATAAAAATCATAGTGTTATCAAAATGAAAGGCCTATTAACTACATGTAACGTAACTGTTTTGACAAATATACGGAAATTTTTGAACAAAAATTAAAAAAAAAAACCTATTTATTGTAATGCACTGTCGCGCTATGGGCCCAATATACTTGTATGTTTATATTATGTATAGTGACCTCCTGTTACATACTTGTATGTCTGAGAGTGAAATTAAATCTGAAATCTAAAAACATCATAATCCTTCCAATTAGCTGACTAGATTTCAAGATTTTTTTATTCACTCATGACATATGTACATATGCAACAAGAGGTCAAAAGGAACAAAAATGATCCTGTACACAAGAAAAAGTGCTGCGTTGTAAACTCTATACCTGGCGGGTACTAAAATGTGAAGGGGGAGGGTTATAATAGCTGCAATATATTGTAGCTCAAAAGACTTTTACACCGATAATGGTGTCGTCTTTAAAAAGGTATAGTAGGCCGGGTACGTATATTCGTTCTAGGGTATAACCAGATTACGTAAGATGGTGTTTAGTGTGACCTGACACGCTTTGTTGATTGGCTACGGAAGCCTGTTAGGGTCACATTGAAAAAAATATTTTGTCGTTATAACGACTAAGTATGTCATAGCTAGTCGTTATAACGAGTTACTTAGTCGTTATTACGACACAGTTAGTCGTTATAACGACATAGGTAGGTCGTTATGACGAGATACTAAGTCGTTATTACGAGATACTATGTCGTTATTACGAGATACTATGTCGTTATTACGACATAACTAAGTCGTTATTACGAGATACTATGTCGTTATTACGACATAACTAAGTCGTTATTACGAGATACTATGTCGTTATTCCGACATAACGAAGTCGTTATTACGAGATACTATGTCGTTATTCCGACATAACGAAGTCGTTATTAATTTAAGACATACTAAGTCGTTATAACGACATAATATTTTTTTCAATGTGACCCTAACAGGCTTCCGTAATTAGCAACATGTCTAAAATATCAGAAACATATATATATGAGATGAGTTATACGAGTTAGCGATCGACCATTATGTGTATATGTACATCATTGCGTAAAAATGTATGACAAGTTAATAAAATATATCATTATTATCAGCGACGTATATAGTATTTTATATCTGTGTATCTATTATTATTTAATTTCAATTCACACAGGTATTTAAATGTTGTATAATGTCAGAAACATATATACACATATGTATATAATTTCTGATAATGTCAAATTTTGTGTTGATACACTTACAAATCCTTGATACCGTTCGAATACATAACATATAACAAGTGTATGAAGCACTAGTAATTAAGTTAGCGGTGTATACATACATGTACTTATGTTTTTGATTACGCGTTTTATGTTTATGCAAAGTTTGAAATCGTGAAAGCATTTACAAATGGCATGTCGAGAAAGAACAACTCAGAAGTAATGCATGATGTCAATAATGGGATTTCTGAAATTATATGACCAATAAACGTACTGTTTTTTTGTTTGTTTAAATAACACACGCAGGGAAAGTTAAAAAAAAACAAAAAAAAACACGACTTATTGTATATATTACTCTGTATCCGAGCTTCATAGACTAGAAATATTCAATCTTTGTAATACTTCATTCTTTTGTTATACCCCCCTCCCTCCCAATATATATTATTGTATGTCTGTAATGTCTACGTGTATTGACCTATTTAATTCATTTGCGCTATACAGATTTTTTGAAATTCATAGGCCAAGTGATTATTTATTCATACAGAAACATATATACTTATATTCCAATGGATAATTGTTGGACCATTATTTTCTTATTTCTGTATTCGTCTCCTTTTACATGTAGATGTCAAAGTGAACGTCAGGTACCGTATACATTTCCCGAAGTTTGATTATTTAGTAATTTATTAATTTGTAGATTAAATCTGTGGTAAAAAGATACTGAGTCGTGCACGTATAAAAGTTTACAACTACGTACATTGTATACAAGGTGATCCCTTTAGACTATGTATTTTAGCCCTACATGTAGTTTGAGTTGCAATACTTCCTGATATATTCATACAATCATGTAATAGTATCGTCTTCATAATAGTATATCTTTATATTTGTAAAATTTCTATAGCTCCATATCAGAATTACATTTATGTCCGTATTTGCAGAAACATGCATATATGTATATGTATACATATAGTTTCTGATACATGTAATATACTCCATTATATACCAAACAGCTCACTGGAGGACGATAACTCGATACCGAAGAGGCCGATTATGATGTGGTTTTCAATATTCTTGTCAGGAGATCAAACATAACAACACATATAATTTTCCATTCCATTTACACTTTAATTATCAAACTTCAGGATATATATTTTTTTAATTTTCATTATGACATCTAAAACATAATATGACAATATACAACATACATGTGTTCATTGAAATTACATAATGGTCGATCACTTACTCACCTGTAGATATTTTTACCAGAAGTGTGCTAATCAACAAAATGTGACAGGTCACTAAACACCTTTCTTACGTAATCGGTTTGGGGGGGGGGGTTTAGCCCCCCCCCCCCCCCCCCCTTGTGCCGGGGCTGACCACGCGTTGTAGTGGACAACTGCACGATACCGGTTTAGAGATTGCAACGCAGCACGACATCGATACCATGATTAGCTAGCTATAATCGGAAGGATTATGATGATTCTTGAAATCTGCTATTTGGATTATTGTTGTCAAGGATTTGTAATAAGTGAGACTTTAATTAGTCTCTTTACAAAATACACCGTATAGAGAAACATACTTCCAATATTCTCTGAGTTTAATGTTAAGGAATTATATGAAAATGGTATAAAAGCGATGTATGGTGCCATTGCTAAATGTAGGAGTCATAATTTATCTATTGATTGTAATTTAGATATTTTTGATAAAGCTATAAAACCTGTTATATTATACGGTTGTGAGGTTTGGGGGTTTTGTGATTATAAACTTTTAGAGCGTCTCCACCTTAAATTTTGTAAACATATTCTTAAGTTGAAAACATCAACACCCAACTTCATGGTATACGGGGAACTTGGTAGATTCCCATTATCTATCAGTGTTAAAGTTCGCATGATTGGCTATTTGGCAAGGATGATCGAATCATCACATATCAAACTTAATTATATACTGTTCCAGATTAGTAATAATTATACTACACAGTGGTTAAAATGTATTAAAATATTTTTGAAGAATGTAATCTTGTTAATGTTTTCGAGAGAAGGGAAGTCACTAGTTCACATTGTTTGAAAAAAGTAATTTTCCATGCCCTCAAAAGTAATTTTATATATAGTTGGAAAAATGATGTTTTCAACTCTCCGAAAGGTACCAATTATAGAATTTATAAGCATGATTTGATTTTTTGAAAACTATTTGATTGTTCTTCCTCCACGTCTGGCGAAGGCCAATTGTAAATTTAGAACATGTAATGTAAAACTAGCGGTTGAACGTGGCAGATGGAAAACAACGATTTTGTAGCATGTGTAACTTAAACGAAATTGGAGATGAGTTCCAATATCTATTTAACTGTACTGAGGAACAATAGAAAGAAATTTATGTCTAGATACTATTATGAAAGACCAAATACTTTAAAATTTGATACTCTATTTAATTATGTAGTTAACAATGAACTTATTTCATTTACAAAATTCATAATTATTATACATGACAGACTTAATTCAGTTCATTAATATAACCAGTATATCCTATATTTATATTCTAGTAGATGTGTAATATGTACTGTACTATTTCATTGTTAATGCTGTGTACATGTATATGTCCTGTTTATATATTCTCTACACTACTGTTTGTATGTTTACGGGAATAAAATCATTGTCATTGTCATTGTCATCAAGGACGTAAGATGATAATTTATGAATCCTTGAGGACAAATTATGTAACTTAAAAAAAACTTAGATTTTACATAAATTATTAGACATCGACACCTTCAGTCTCATTTTGCTTTGACCTTTGCATTATCTATTTTTCAAGTAAAGACATTAATGTATTAATTTGAACAAGGAATTATAAGTCTCATCTACGTCCTTGATTTGAACGAAATATGAACAAATCATGCTATAATAAATAAAAGGTGAATGTTTTGGTCAAGGAAAAAATAGATAGAAAAATGTATAGATAGTAAAAATGTGAGATCACGGACCCCAAAACTTTGTATATAAAATGAAACCCTCCATTAACTGTTGAGTTAAATAACAAATATGTATACACATGTATAACCAGAAACATATATGTCTATTCGGCTATAACTTGTACAATGTAACAAGCCGTGAAACTTACATGTGCACACGATACAATGTCGGACGTGACACAATTAGCAGATCGTCATCGACTTTTATTTTCCGTTTGGAGTTATTGGATACAAGCAAAAATAAGACTGAAAACAAAAGATGTACGGTATGAGCGCTAAGAGAAATTACAATTTACAAGTAAATTGAAAACCCGCGCGAATCAGGAACATTGAACTGATTTCCAAAGGACTGTCAATGAAGGGGATTCCTGTACTGGGCCACAGAAGACTACGGCATGCTACGGATGAAGGAGGGATCCACGCTCTCAATGAAATTGAAAATAATTGGGTCGATTTCAACTAGAATATCCGTGTTCCATAAACTTATGTCTTAGAGTAACATTGGACCATCAAAGATTCGCGATAGTGTCAGGACGCAACATAAACGGTACATGTTCTTCAGGTCAGACGATTCCACACGCCAAGCCACAGTGGACCATACGAAGAATGTACGTTTTAAAGAAGGAAAGTTCATTATCGTTAGTCATACGTTCCTTGAGAGCCAAATTTTCACATATTCTGATGGACCTTTTCACTATGCGCTTCCGTTGGGACTTCCATGGACCGTAGTCTCCAAGTGAGAAAAAGGGCGTATTTCTTTATATCATGGCCACTAACTTGTCAACCCGGGATCTCTTTGAAGTATATAAATCTAGGCGCATATGGTGAAAATTTGCGTCGGTGAAAATTTGCGTCGGAATCTGCAGGCTCTACTGAGATCCTGAAGAGGCCAAGAACGGGCTCGGTTATGTCCGAAGAGACTGACTAGTTACACAACGGTCGAATAAACAACCTTTATCGCCAACGTTGGTAATTCATTCGACATTAGACATTTTGGACGAAATAATTGCACCCAGATCTCGGTTTCACGAACATTCCTTAAAGTGAACAGTCGGGCAAGGCTGGCTAAAGTCGGTAAAAATGGTGTGAATGTATCCAGTATAATTTCTTATGAAATAGAAAAATATATTCTTTCGTCAAAATCTGCCTGCGTACGAAGAAATTAATTTAAAGTGTTAAAATCCTAAAACGTCCTCCCGGCTGACTATGTCCGTGGTTACATTTCCACGCAGCCTCGCTTTCAATGCTTTCAACCTTTCTTTATTTCAATGGTCAGAACTGGGAAACGTAAGCAGAACTTGAACGTCGTATTTTAAAATATGTGAGAACTTTTGGAAAGCCAATGAACGCATTTAGACTGGTTTTCTTTGCCCGACTATTCACTTTAACTTTAAAGATGCTCCACCGCCGACAGATCATAAACGGTACTCGTGATTTGAACATTAGTTGGTGCTTAATCGACACAAAAAGAATCATTTATTTTGCTTTTGGTGCATGCGCAATTCCTTATAATTCCCAGGAAACTTTTCGGGTCGTAATTAAATGATTTATCTTGAAGTGAAATGAGAAGCTCAAACTTTTCAATGGTGGTAATGGTGTGAAGTAAGTAACTTTTGTAACTCAAGAAAAATACCAATTCGTCTGCTCCTGTTTTTGACATAGAAAAATGCCATTTGTCAGCGATTGAGAACCTGTAACCTGTTATGGAAAGTTAGGGAACATTCCTTAAAATCCGTAATGCTTTCCTATGGAGAATTTTAAGTTAATGGATTCCTTGAAGTTAAGAAATGTTCTTGAGACTGGGCCCAGGTGGTGGGTATATATATACAGAAGTGTAACATTTCAATGGTATGGAGATCTTGTGTCATTGTTGCATCCAGATTTGGGATGTAGTTTCCGATTACTATAAATTTTACATTATATTTTTTTTAATTGTTGAATTCAGCCTCGTGGACATTGTAAGTTACACGCGAGCTGTACTGTATTTATTAAAAAACATTTAAGTACTGTCTGGATTCACGCTACCGATTTGCCCCACGCATTGTTTACTCTTTTATTTTAGGAAAGCAACTTGTTAGCATGCATACCTCTAAGTCATGACAATTTTCACAATAACAACAACTACAATGTATTGTCCCTAAAATAGTGTACTATACGCTCAAGCCTGGAGTCCCCGTAACCAAGGTCAATGATAAATACATGTAGGTGAATAAATGAATAAGGTACGAATGTTCCATCTCCTATTGTTAGCCAAACGCATACCTCGTTTGTATAATGTTACAGCATTACAAAGTTTTTCCGATTTCAATAGTGGTGGCTGCTTGGAGCGTGACTTGTAATCAAATCCCAATGCCTCAGCTGCTTGATAAGTACCTTAAAATGTTAATATCAAGTCTGAAATTGTAATTGTCTTTGTCAGCCTTGTAACAAATTGTGTAGAAAATCAAGAAACCCAATGTTGAATATGCCTCAGACTAGTAACTTAATAATATGGACAGCATCAAGTCTGAAATAATTGTATTTCTGTCAGACTAGTAACTAAAAGTGGACAGCATCAAGCCTGAAATAGTTGTATTTCTGTCAGACTAGTAACTAAATGTGGACAGCATCAAGTCTAAAATAGTTGTATTTCTGTCAGACTAGTAACTAAATGTGGACAGCATCAAGTCTAAAATAGTTGTATTTCTGTCAGACTAGTAACTAAATGTGGACAGCATCAAGTCTGAAATAGTTGTATCTCTGCCAGACTAGTAACTTAATGTGGACAGCATCAAGTCTGAAATAGTTTTGTTTTTGTCAGCTAGTAACTAAATGTGGACAGCATCAAGTCTGAAATAGTTTTGTTTCTGTCAGACTAGTAACTAAATGTGGACAGCATCAAGTCTGAAATAGTTTTGTTTCTGTCAGACTAGTAACTAAATGTGGACAGCATCAAGTCTGAAATAGTTGTATTTCTGTCAGACTAGTAACTAAATGTGGACAGCATCAAGTCTGAAATAGTTTTTTTTTGTTTTTGTCCGACTAGTAACTAAATGTGGACAGCATTAAGTCTGAAATAGTTTTGTTTCTCTCAGACTAGTAACTAAATGGGGACAGCATCAAGTCTGAAATAGTTGTATTTCAGTCAGACTAGTAACTAAATGTGGACAGCATCAAGTCTGAAATAGTTGTATTTCTGTCAGACTAGTAACTAAATGTGGACAGCATCAAGTCTGAAATAGCTGTATTTCTGTCAGACTAGTAACTAAATGTGGACAGCATCAAGTCTGAAATAGTTTTATTTATGTAAGACTAGTAACTAAATGTGGACAGCATCAAGTCTAAAATAGTTGTATTTCTGTCAGATTAGTAATTAAATATGGACAGCATCAAGTCTCAAATAGTTTTGTTTCTCTGAGACTAGTTACTAAAAGTGGACAGCATCAAGTCTGAAATAGTTGTATTTCAGTCAGACTACTTAACTAAATGTGGACAGCATCAAGTCTGAAATAGTTTGGTTTCTCTCAGACTAGTAACTTAATACCGATTTTTATTTATTCAATTCTTTATATTTTCTTGGCCCTTCTTTTTAATATAATGATGTATCAGGTATGATGCTGTTGTTCAATTGTAATTAAGATCATTAATTAAGTTTATACTTTATATGGTAAGAGAGGTGAGGAATCCCTGAGTTTCCTGTTTCTTCGTACCTGTAGGTGTATGAATGACGACAGAGGTATTTATAACTCATCTGTAAAGGAGTTTTGGGAACAAAGATTTTATACATATCTTATATATATATGTCCCCTCTCAAAGAGACAGTACTCTATTGCTTGGAAATCGGGAAAGTGTTGACATTTTAAACAAAACTGTTTTTAACGAAGGTGTATATGTAACAGGATTTGAATCCGGGACCTCTGAACACTAGCCGAATGCTCTACCACTGATCTATCTGGTCACTGATGACTGACCCAGTCCAATCCCGCTAAATATATGTATTGGTGCTTATTGAGCAAATGTTGCTTGTGAAAACCTCTCAAATCTCAGAAACTCAAATTGCAGTTAATGGATTTATATCATACAGTGTTCTAATCTCCATAATGAATCCACTGCTAATTTCGGTCCCAGGATGTGTGTCATTGAATAGAACCTGGGATCTTCCACGCATGGAAAGGAGAAGATAAGAAAAGTCGCCTTTTACAACTGTGTCAAGTGAGTAGTAGGTATAACCCTTAATTCAATGGCAATCAGCTTCGAGCACTTACTACGACTTTGATTCATTTCAGAGTCTATTATATATATATATAATGTACGCTTGAAATGAATCATCCAATTTTCAATCACAAATATGAAAAGTAAATTGCTTTATATATCCCATAGCAATAAATATTTTACGTACACCAGTATAGATATGCGCTGGACCATGCATTACCGAGTAAATGAAGTCACGCTTCACCTCACCTGATTAAACACACAAACAACAAATGATAACCTCTTAAGCCTAGTGTAAACAGGTCCGGATTTCTCGAATTAAAAAACACCGAACTAAAGTCAAATGTCTCTGCTACCCATTTCTATCACAAAGAAACATTGATGTTAATGACAGACAATATAGCCTGGTCGAACACTCAATCTGTAACAAATACATGCACACTAGCGCTAGCTGTGTAAGGCCTTTTAGAGAAAAAATAGAATTAGACACAACAGAACTGGACACAACAGCTAGTAATGAGATGGGACACAATGGGACGGACATGGGTTACACACACAATTACAAATTCTTTTAATCATTTTGCATTTTGCTTGGAAATGTAACATTAGAGGAGAAAATGTAGTGGCCAGACCAGAATTCGAAACTAGGACCTCCGAACACTGGTAACTGAATGCTCTTAACACTCACAGGGATCTTGAGAATTAGTCACAGATTATATAATCATGGACCCACCAGTGTGCCCTAAGTGTTGAAGGGATCTGTCTCAAATATCATGTGCATGTTCCCCTAGGAGTCTAGTTGTGCATATTTCATTTTAAGACTGATCGATGACAGGTAGCCATAATGAATTTTGATAATTGAAATTTATAAAGATGTATCTCAGAAAGTACTCAAAGGATCTTTCTCAAATTTCATATGTAGTATTATGTAGTAAAAGTTTGAAAAACAGAAAAATCCGTCTTTCCATTGTCAGACGTAAATCATTCTTTGGTGGGCACCAATATCCCTCTGGTTGATCTAGACCTTTGAAACGTCTAAAAATGGTTTTAGGGCACTCTGGTGGGTCCATCATTATATAATCTGTAACTAATTCTCAGATCCCTGTGCTACTGCTGAGCTACCTGGTCACCAGTAATGGACCCAGTAAAATCCTACTACAGAAATACTGTATTCCTTGAAAATTACCTCCCTTTGATTTATTCAATCCCAGTGAAAACATTTTACAGTACATGGTTTCTGTTAGAATACATGCATGTATGAAGGTAGAATAGTTTACCAGGTAATATTTTAATAATTTAATTAAAAATAACATCCTTTCAAAGTCATGAGATCAGTTTTCATTAGTTGGAGAAAGTCATTGGCTTGATTTTGAATCAAATTCAATCAACCGTATACTTAATAGCTACTGTAATTATACTTGAACAGATTCGTGGACATTTAAAGGGAGGTAATCTTAAATCTACCCCAATTAGAGGCTGTACTTTACAGAGACACCAGGAGATATTTTGTCTAAAGTGTGCTGTCAATATTTAAATGTTTTAAATTAGTGATTGCTTTTACTGGACCATGAAGAATGCATGCATTGTGCAATATGTTACAGCATTGTAAGTCTAATTGAATAAGTCTGATATTATCCAACTTTAATAATTTTAAAGTTTCACATCATATTTTGTTGGAATCCATCCAAACTTGAGGATTCGAAAACAAAATTTCAGTAAGTAATGCCACTGTCATGATACTATTATGTACATGTATATGTTGTGTTATATATATGGTGCTATAGTCTGTATGTATGCATGTGTGCTTGTATGCATGCACGTATGTGTGTATGTATGTATGCATGCTTGCATGTTGTGTCATGCTATGCATATGTTATGCAGGGTAATTCCAAGCTACGTATGTTCCATATATGTACATTATGCAGGGACTACTTAACACACATTGATGTCTGAGTGGTGCAAGTGAGAGCATATGGAAGTGTTTGTGTATTGGTGTCCCTTTTATGTTTTCTATGTAAAAAAAAATTAAAAAAAAAAAAAAAAAAATTAAAAAAAAAATCATTTTCAGAGTGCAGCCCCTCCATTCTACACAGGCAGTACATCTTCAGGTCAATTTGATCTGAAATGACTTTTTGATCAGGTAAATTCAGGTCTAATTTACCTGACGACATTATGCCTGTGTAGTGGGTCAGACCAGTTACACTATACATGTATATAAAATATGATCCTCCTCTGCCAATTATGTTTCACACCATATTTGGTTGGAAGTCATGCTAGTGTTCAAGAGGAGTAGCAATTGCCTCATTTATGGAAGAGTTAATACAAGAGGTGCAGATGGCCTGTATTGCTCACCTTGTTTGTCTCTACATTAAAATGTCCATACCCATCTCAACAATTATAATTCTAAATTAATGCAGCAATCAATGTCAGTGGTTTTGGAGTAAAATTTTTCAACACTTGCACCAAAACCTTAACCTGGATTTCCAACTGATGCCGACAGGTGAGCTCAAAGGTACATTCTCGATATTCCAGTGGTCACTGTCATGATATCCACCCCTAAACTATGTGAAAGTAAAACTGAAGGCTCTGTGTTGACAATAGATGAAACAGATAACAGTAGTTTGGTCTTTTGATGTATCACCGTTTGGTAATGAACTACAGGCGATTTACGTCGGTACCTCCCTTGGTGTGGTGGCATGTTTACATCTAATATGTTTTTTTGTGACACTTCTCGAAAACCATTTATATATCAATGTGTGGCTGATATATTCGGAATCCCGTGTACCAAATGTCAGTATCCAAAAAATCTCAAAATGCAGATAATAGCTATGATCTTAGCTCTATTCAAATCCTGATTTTCTAACTCTCGCTTCAGGGGGTACCTAGTTCTGGGGTCATTACCACATGGTGTGTACATCTGAAGAATAAAATAACGATTCAATGTATGGCTTTTGAAGTTGGAGTCTCTGTAGGCCTATAATTGGTCAGTTTTATTTTACTGAAAATGCCTCCAGTTTTGCTGTTGGATATTGCCCAGAGGTAAACATAACAAGAATAATTTTAAAGTAATCCCTGAATAATCGACGATTAAAAAAGAATATCGACAAAGAGGATTGTATATCAATTGCTATGCAATATGGAATTTATTAGAATGGTGCAACATCACATTTTGATTATGATGTCATTATTACCAGTGACATCACAATGGTGAACATATTATGCAAAAAGTCTTACAACATTTATGACATGGCTGTATACATGAATTGGTAAAAATTTGATACACAGACTCTTACACTCGTGGCTATGTAATGTGAAATTTATCAAACAAGTTCAATAATTTGATATGCCACAAGCCATTAGCTAGGTTAGTGGCATATCAAATTATTTAACAAGTTTGATAAATTTCATATTACATAGTCACAAGTGTAAGATTCTATTTATCACATAATATTTATTTATAGAAATATAAGTGAAACTTCTTGATTTGTCTCTATATAAAACAGTATAATATCCAGCTCAAATGTAATGGTTCCATCTTCTCGGATAATCATGTGACGTCATATATAGATTATGACGTCAAAACGACATTAAATGTCATAATTATAGTGTTATTACACATGTATATTACCATATTTATGACATGGCTGGACAGGCTAATTATGTGATAAACATTAATACTATATAACATGAAATATTCACATCTTCTTTGTCACCTTATAAACCAGGAAATAATTTATACATGGGTGAATGTACAGGTACACATACTGGAACACAGTAACTTTCACAAGTAGCTTAAATGTGCATTCAATAAGGCCTATTGTATCTGTATTGTCAAATATTCATTATCAACATGAGTTTGAATGCAATGGAAATCTTAAATCATATATCATAAGGTCAAGGTCATTCATTTGAACAAACCTGGTAGGCCTTCATGCCAGTCTGTTGCAGGCCTAAAATGAGTACTCTGGGCCTTAAAGTTTACAGGCAGTGGTTTGTTTAACACATTATTGATAGCACTATGACATCAGCTAACCTTGAATATTTATTTCCGGCCAGGAAATAAATTGAAAGTTTGAAACGAAGAAAGATAGTACCCACAAACATTTTATGTTATACAGTATATTACACCTGAAAGGGTGGAATCTCAAACACATACTAAGTACTATCCCAAAAATATAAAACAGTTACAATATATTTCTGAAGTCCTGTAAACATACTTATTTTAGTGCCGTCAAAGTTTAGCCCAAATTTATAAAAAAAAAAAAAGCAAAGCATTACTTAATAGCGCATATTGTAATTAGTGCAATTATTCGGTGATTCAACACTGGAAATACACTTTTAAAACTTAAGCGTTGTACAATAGCTACAAACACAGTGTGAAAAGCATTAAAATAAAACAAGACTGTCGCCATAGTGGACGACTAATACCCCCCCGATGCACAAATTTGGTAATAACTCCATTATAAGAGGATATTGCATAAACCTTTTTAGTTTATTCAACTCAACTTTATGTCAGAGATCTGTGTACAAAATTTAATCAAAATCAGTCTAATAGTTTAGGAGGAGTTCGCTGCCAGACAAAGTTAAGTCAACAGACAGATGGACAACCCGATTCCAGTATACCTCCCCCATCCCCCCACTTCACTTTGTTGCGGGGAAAATAACTACCCACTAAAATAAGTACATTTACAGTATGTTAACCACACAGCGTCGTAAGTAACATAATGTTGTGTACCATGTACACTCTATATAATAAATGGACCACACACAACTTTAATTTGTCTTACAACCAATAACCAGTCTGTCCTCATCAACTCGAAGTTAGAAGTTGAGGTTGGAATTTCTCTAGTGCCCACTGCATTGACCAGATGGCCAGTGGCCTCATGTAGCCTAGTGACCGGTAATGTTTGTCCATCATATAGGCCTCCGGAGTCTGGAAGGCTAGGCCGTACCACTCCCAGCACACATGGTAGGCTCCCCAAGCTGTCTGGAAACCCTCGTCAATCATTCCCTGAAAAATAGCAATACTCATGTATATCTATACTGATGTGAATGTCAAGTCCACATACTTTTTTTGTTTATGAATCAGTTTGAAATCTTTTAAAACCAGCATTTCAAGTTTGAAAGTGCATAGCACACAACCAGGTGCACTGTTATTGTTATTTGTGAAGCTGCTCTGAAATTTAAATTGATCAATCAAAATCAGAACCTTAGCAACAAAACTTGAAATTCCCTTCATGAAAACCAAATGTTCTTACACATTATCTCAAATACAACATAGTTCCAACTATCTACCAGGCAGAAAAATTCTTCACTGACTGTACCTTTTTTTTTTTTAATTTGTTCTTGGCACTTGTAACTTAATATTTTATCTTCGTGCTAGAAACCGAATTCTGGTTTTTTGCTGGAGACCTATAAATTTGGTTTTGGTCTTGGTCCTGGAGACCTAAATTTGGTCTTGGTCCTGGTAAGCTCAGCTTGAAATACATATCGTAAAAATCAGAATATTAGAAGTACCTGCTGTATCATACTGGCTCCGAGACTGTAGGTGACTCCTACCCAGAATTCCTCTGACTGACAACTCGTCAGGTCTTGTCCACCGTCGGGCCGAGTTCCATTTATCGCCCCCATGTTTCCTTGGCCAAAGCCTTTTACATTGAACTTGTACACAGTCTCTAGAGCACTCTTAACATGGTCATCTGGGAATATCTGGAAACAAATATAGTCTGTGTAATTAACTTTATATTATTACAAAATTTGAAAAATCAAAAGGTGACGACAATCACAACAGCTTCAGATTGTGGTTGGTTTGTATAAAGCTTCTTCAGGTAATACATTCAGTATTATGGGATAATCTATTTGCATTTTTTATTGATCAATTCAAACTTAACAACAGTTAGTGTGATAATTATTGTCAGGGTAAAGGCTAGAGCACATGGTAACTTGACCAAGTTCCAGTTCATACAAATGTTGAAAATGTCACTGCTGATGCCTGTAATGACGTGATCAGCCACTGTAACAGCCACACTTATTAGTCTCACTCTTTGGGTCAGATGACCTTAGAAGCAAAGGGGTTCAACATCTGACCATGTGTAATCTATACCTACCGTTCCATCAGCCAGGCCCGAGGCCTTGAGGAACCAATGACCTGCCAGCTGGTCAGCCATTATACTGTCATGGTGACCACCACTCGGGTTACTATCGTAATTATAATAACGACCTAGCAAAGAAAACAAGCAAATTTTAAAAAATGACAGAAAACATCATTATAATGATATATGGCAAAATACAAAAGAAGTAATTATAGTACTGTCGAATACAACAGTTAATGGTCACAGAAGAGTTACTCCCCTTTTTAGAACTTTTTTTTTCTCCTTGAAACTCCTTTGTGTTGATATGGAGGCCAACAGATTTAGCAGTCAAAAGTTTTGTGCATTTATTTTTGAATTTTAGGAAAGTAGCATTTTGTTTAAGTTTCATAATGTTACCGAAGTCATTTTATAAGCCTAAAAGAAAAGAAATTCATAGATTGCATTCACAGTTATGTGTTTTTATAATAGAAATGACCAGTAACCTTGATGCATGTTTTTTGTGAGTGCATGATGAAAGTTCTATAAAGTCATTTATCAATAAATAAGTTACAAAACAATAGGGGTAATATCATAATAGGCATAAAAAACTTTTATGGAATTCAAATAATACTTTGTTTGTGTAAGGACAAAGATATAATAGTGAACCCCAAAATTCAATAACATTTGAAGGTCAAGGCTTGAGGTGACAAGAATTCATTTGTTAATTTCTGTTGTAACACACCTCAGAATCACGCAGAGATATTTTCCTGGGATCCCAGTCAATCATAGTCATTTCCCGGTCACATCTAGTCAATCATAATCATTTCCCGGTCACATCTAGTCAATCATAATCATTTCCCGTCACATCTAGTCAATCATAATCATTTCCCGGTCACATCTAGTCAATCATAATCATTTCCCGGTCACATCTAGTCAATCATAATCATTTCCCGGTCACATCTAGTCAATCATAATCATTTCCCGGTCACATCTAGTCAATCATAATCTTTCATTCCTTAACCTACCGTTCCAGACCTTGGCTTCAAATGAAGCTTTGCCTTTGTTGAGGATTTCTTGGTATTTTTTCATGTCATCATCATTTCCAAGGACTCTGGCCATCTCTGCCATCATCTTGAGAGCAGCCAACCACATTCCTCCACAGTAGGCACTGCATTAAACATCAAAATATTACTTTTAATTCAAAATGCATTTTCAAACCAGAGGGATCTTTACACCCACCAAAGGATGATCTAGGTCTGACAATGGAGAGAGGGATTTTTCCTCTACTTTTAAATATTCAACTATCAAAATCTAGGCCAGCTGCCTGTTGGATGTAAATGTATGTTGGTGTATATAAATGTATGTTATAAGTGCATGTAAATGTTAGCGAATGTAAATGTATGTTGGCGTATGTAAATGTATGTTAGCAAATGTAAATGTATGTGAACATAGCAGGTATGTAAATGTATGTTAGCCCATGTAAATGTAATATGTAAATGTATGCTAGCGTATGTAAATGTATGTTAGTATATGTAAATGTATACTAGCGTATGTAAATGTATAATAGCATATGTAAATGTATACTAGCGTATGTAAATGTATAATAGCATATGTAAATGTATGTTAGCAGATGTAAATGTAAGTGAACATATGTAAATATATGTTAGCATATGTAAATATATGTTAGCATATGTAAATATATTTTAGCATATGTATATGAAATTTAGCATATGTAAATGTATACTAGCATATGTAAATGTATATTAGCATATGTAAATGTATATCAGCATATGTAAATGTATATTAGTATATGTAAATGTAAGTAAACTAACCTGGCTCCAGTCATTGACCAGGCATCAAAGGTTTGATCAGCAAAGCCACTGTTTTCTATCAAGCCATCACCATCTGTATCCCATTTTTGGGCGATCTCCATCACAACCTAAAGTAATTGTAGAAATACAATGTCAGATGTTACAGATAACAGTATTTCAACACTTGCACCAAAACCTTATAGGGGTCATTTCAGCCCATTGGGCCTCTTGATATTCTCAAAATCAAGCATTTTCTTTCTTAAATGGATTGTTCATACCCATACCCAACACTTGCATCAAAACTTTAACCTCGTCATTTCCAACTCCGATGCAGACGCCAACACAAACACCAGAGTGATTCCATAAGCCACACTCTCATCGAAAGGTGAGCTAAAAATATGACTGTCATAGCTCCCCTAATGTTTTACACTAAATTTGGGTGTAATTAACTCGACTTAAGTTGAGATGGAATTGAATTTTAAAAGAAAATTGCAGCATAATTTCCCCCTTTCGGGTGGATGGCATGACAAATAAACGTTGTACACGATTACTGAATAGGAATCCCTTTATGATCAGAACATAACAACATTGAGCCTCCAATACCTTTGCGACAGGATACATGGCTTCGAGATAGTCTTTGTCCTTTGTTACACTGAAGTCGCGGTACGTCTGGAGGACGAACTTGAGATTGAGGTCCTTCCACTCACAGGTAGGATGTATGATGTAAGCATTCAGACAATCCCAAGGCTCATCCTCTGTAATTATAAATAATACAAAATTAATAAGAGGCTCAGAAGGCCTGTATGACTCCCATACCTGGCTTGTTATGTGAATCTCCCTATTCTGAGAAATAGCGAAAACAAACTTCAACTTTCAAAATCCAAGATGGCTGCCTGTCAGCAAATATCATGTATGTTACAGTGATTGCATCACTAACCTGGATCTCCAATATCATGGGGTACAGATTTGCCCTTTTTTTTGATCCCTCGAGCTCCTTCCATACAGAAGTGGATAGGTGTGGTGTCTTCAGCTATGACAGCTTTAGCTGCAAAAACAAAATATATTGTACAGAAATCATACTATATAACTGATATAGTCAAGGTCAAGATGGACAATAAAGATTTCGAAACTTTTGACAAGGTCTCAATGTTAACAAAATATTTTGATTGTTTTTCTTTAACTCAAGAAAGGTATGACATTCACAAAAGAAGCTTTTTATATTGAGCAAATAGAACTGTCGCCAGAGTGGCCGAGTAATACCCCCTGCTGCACAAATTTGTTAATAACTCCATTAATAGGGAACATTGTAGAACCCTATATAGTTGCTCAACTCCTTTTTATGTCAGGGTTCTGTGTAACCTTGTTGTGGGGGTATAAAAATTATAAAATTAAGTCAAATATGTATTGTTTCACACTACTAGCCTTTGGTTACCACATACCAATGAGCTCTGAATTCGCCAATTAAAGTGGTAACAAGTTGGGATACCTGAACCACTAGGACACCACAGCTCCTTTATGACATTGTAGTAGGATGTTTTTATCACATCGTGGTAGTTGTACAACTTACATACATCATTACAGTATGATTTATCAACATTAAAATATGACTTACCAATATCGTACTGGAGAGAGAGCTGTATTTTCGGCCAAAGCATGATGAGAGAAAACGATGCATAGTGGTGAACGTCATACGTGTTGTACATCCTGTACTCATGACCTAAAACAAATGTTGTAAATTTTCCAATTTTTCGCACGCATGAAAAATATCAAAGTTTCCACCTCACTCGATAAAATATCACTGGTATTCATTCAGAAATAAAGATTATTCTATTGTACATTTTTTTCCTCGCTTCCTTTTACAGAAGACCATCACTATTAGTTCCGCCACAGGTTAGTTTGCCATGATTGTATTTTACGAGTTATTTGCCGTTGCGACTGTTACGTCGTATATTTGTGAGCATAACGTCATATTTCTACACAAAAATAATATGACGTAATTTTTGCACACAGACTAATGAGGTAAGAATCAAAATGATAATTTTCACTCTCAGTGCTGTATTCCGATTGGTCAAATATCAAATTTGATATTGTCACTGCATTAAAGTAATCACTTTTATGCTCACAGTAAAATGTTACATATCACTGCAAAATATGTAATACTGGTAATGGACAATAACAAACTTGTTGAAAACAGACAAAAGTGCAACTACAATCCACAAATCTGATTTACTTAATTCAGCTTTTATGTCATAATACTTGATCAGAAAGATCTTTAGTGAAGAATAAAATCATAACTTTTGTTCATCTCATGTCGACCACATCATCTAAGTAGGCACTAAGTCCTTACCCTCTAAGTAGGCAAATTTGCTGTACTCTTGTATGATGGGGGATTCATCAGGTATAGATTTAATGGAAAGGTCTCCATTCTTTGACTCCAGCTCGTCAGCCCAGATTGTTCCTCCATCACTGACATAATACAGCTCATTGAACAATGCCGACTTGTACCATGCTGGCAGATTGCTAGGAAACAATAAGTCATGAATAATCAAAGTACTGAAAGTACTGAAATACAAATAAGTCATAAATAATCAAAGTACTGGGGTACTGGAAGCAAAGGCTACAACATTAAATCCTAAATAAAAATCAAGACATTGATTTAAAAGCTTGAGGAATTTGACACAAATTTAAAACGATAGTAGAATTCATCCCTACCTGTTGAAATATTGTTGCCAAAATTTTCGTAAAAAAAAAATAATTCTTTTGCCAAATAAAAATTTTTGGAGCCAAGAAATTACTGTAAATTTGATTGTTAAATGACAAATAATCTCCCTTTCCATTAAACTTTAGTTTACTTTTATAATGGGAATTAACCAATTAAACAAACACTAAATGTAAGTGTTCACTTTAAGGATGCATGACTTGGTAAAAATGTTCTTTCTATGGATTTTATTTTTTGTCAAATATATATTGACATTAAAGATGCTCCACTGCTGACAGAGCATTAACAATACTCATCATTTAAACTTTCAGGATGCATTTAGTTATTTTAATACTTTTATCTTGAAGTAAAATAAGAAGCCAAAACTTTTCAATGGTAGTAATGGTGTGAAATAGGTAATTTTTGTAACTGAAGAAAAATACTGATTTGTCTGCTCCTGTTTTTGATAGAGAAATTATACCATTTTTCAGCAGTGTTTTCAGCAATGTAATATCTTTAATTGAATTTTACATACACATTTTGTATTTTTATGTTGTGTATACCTGTTTTGCAGTATTGGATGTTGCCAAGCCTCTATCTTCTGTTCCCATGCAGGGTAGTGTTTTAAAGCATAGCTACACATCCGGGGACAAGCATCATTTTTGTACCCAAACCAGCGACCATAACGTCTGGAAAAAAAAAGAAACTTACATCTATATTATCAAAAGTAACTGAATCATTATTTACTCCACAGATGTATGTGAACTGTCTCAATCCAAAAGAGTAACCATTAACATTTGAATATCACTATCAATAAGGCTGTATACATTGATGGTCATCTGACAATTTTCACAAAACAACATAGTTGAAGTACATACTAGAGGAAAACAAATCTTTATGGATAAATACCAAATACCAAAAAGACTGAAAAAGTTCTCACTGACTAATGAAAATCCCATATTTGTATTAAGCTAGAACTGTTGTCAAATAGGCCTCTCACTTATTAACAAGTTGTTTAATGATCTTACACAATTGGAATTTGACCTCTGTGACATTGAATGAAAGTCAAGGTCATTCATGTCAAGAAAATGTGGCAGCCCTATATCCCAGCATATTACAGTACAATGGGCCTTAACAGTAGAACTGGTGTATACAGTATACAGAAACTGTGATACAGTATACAGAAACTGTGACCTTGCATAAAGGTCAAGGTCATTTTATGAACAAACTCATAAGCCCTACATCCCAGCATGACACAGCCCAAAATTTGATCTCTAGGCTTCTTATTTATTCACAAGATATTGTGAAACGATTTTAGCCTATTTGACCCCTTTGACATTGAATGAAAGTAAAGGTCATTCATTTAAACAAAATTGCTAGCCCTTGATCCCAACATGATACAGGCCAAATATCAGGTATCAATGGCTCTGAGTTATTCACAAAAAGTTGTTTAAAGGTTTTAGCCTTTTTGACTACTCTGGCCTTCAATGAATGTCAAGATCATTCATTTGAACAAACTTGGTAGCTCGTCATCCCAGCATGCTACAGATTAAATATCAGTACCCTGGACTTTATGGTTATTGAGAAGTTGTTTGAATGAAAGAATACACATGACGCACAACACAGGATGGACGTTGTACAACGAACAACGGAAGGAAAATGATGACCATGATCATAAAAAGTGATGTACCTTCCATAGAGTTTCTCTTTATTTTTAAAGTGAACAACAGGCATATCCCATGTAAGTGTGAAGTCCATCTCCTTTTTACCACCAGGGGGCACTGTCGTCTGTGAGCAGACGGCCGCGGCTGTTTCCTGTCCCTTCTTCTGAGGCTTTTCTGAAATCACATCACAATTCACATCTTACATTTTTAGCTTCATGTTCATCATTCAACTTTGCTTTTCTGTTCACATGGCTGATATGACACATTATTATTTATCTGGAATTTTGTCACTTGTCACTGGTCAAAACATGTACCATGTGATCACGGATAAAACCATCACATAGCATAGGGATGCTACCAGTCACATATGAGTTGTATTCTTTGCTTAGTTTCATAGACAAATTTAGTAACTAAATATTAATTTTGTAGAACTGATCACTTCTGACCTCAGGTGTTTGGAACCAACAATCTGTACAAGTTTGAATCAATGACAACCTCACAGGCATGCTACCAGCCAAATATAAATATTATGCATACTTATTTTAATACATGTTGACCTCTTTTGGGCCCATTTCCTCAAGACCCTAGATGATCAGCCCAACTGTTTGCACAATCTTGAATCCCAATGTTAACATATACACATGTACTACCAATGCCAATCAGAAGTATCCAATATTTAGTTTCATAGAAGAACTGGTTTATATTTGAATAGCCAAATTGACCTCTCTGGCTCTGCCTTTGACTATTTGCAAAATTTTAAATCCCCTACCCATAGGAATGGTACCTATTGTGTTATAAATTATATTAGAAAACTATAAAAAGGGTATGAGTTCCACTATACAAGAAGACACAAAACACACCACGCAATTCATACACACCGCACACATGGGAGGCAGCAGTCCTTACATGACCTGGCTATTATTGCGGGCGCAACGCTTCTCTACCCGAAAGTACCGGTATAGTAACTAATCTACTTCACTGGTGCAGCTGATTGATGGCATCTGTGTGGCTTCCCACTCTAGCTGTTTAGTATGCACACTTTTTCATTACGTATGCACCACCCACTCTCTTGACAGATGTCTGGCAATCATGTAACTTTCCTCTCAGCCAATCAAGATTGCCTCACTATGTGACCATCATGAGGGAGTGTGCATACCTAATGACAAAGTGTGCATACTAAACAGCAACAGTGGGAAGCCACACAGTTGCCATCAGCCAATCAGCTGTTAGTATTCGATCAATCATTTCACTAAACTGACTCACTTCACCACTGAAGCAGAACAGTCGACCACATTATTTTCGTTAGGTAAACAGTTACTATACCGGTACTTTTGGGTAGAGAAGCATTGTGCCCGCAGTAATAGGATGATAATTAATCAAACAAACAAACAAACAAACCAATAAAAAATGAGTGATATCACATTCTTAAAGTTTCAGAGAAAAAGTCATATATAGAAATAGGCAAAAATGTTTATATGGAAATTGTCCTTTTAGCCCAACACTCAAGGGGTCATTCTAATCAGTTATATATTTTTGAGTTCCTTTTCCATAAGAATGCTACTATTACAATACAAGTGCTATCCCATGCTTAGTTTCGTTTATAAGGAAATAACCCCTTTGTCCCCGATCCTCAGACTCAAATTTTGAATCCCCACCTCATAACGATGCTACCAATTCAATATGAGTGAATTCCGTTTGGTTTCTGAGAAGTCGTTTATATGAAAATAGCCAAACTGACCCTTTTTCGTACTAAAAATCCAGAAAAATAAAGCAATTAGAGCATTTTGATTCTATTGAAATCATAACATGGTTATATTGACCAAAGAAAAAATATGAACGGAGGATGTATTGTTTTTTTTCTCAGGTCAATATAACCATAATATTGACCTCATCAAAATCAAACTTTGTAAAACCACACTATAATTATGCACACTCTTACCTGGACCAGCTGGGGGGAGGATCAGGTTAGCTAAGGCACGAACCAGCTTCACTATGACCAGGAAGAAAAGTGTAATGGCCGCCTGAGGAAAGCTGTCCCTCCCCCTGCTCTGCCTCTCTACAATAAACACATATCGTCAGCACCATTCCGTCATTGCATTAGGAAGAGTTATCTGCCCTTGTAAGTATGATTGTGTTTGCACGCATGTTATATTTTTCAGAGAAAACAATGCGACAATCTTTACCTTCGTAAAAGGGAGACAACTCTGTTATATGCAACAGGATCTTCCATGATCTGTATTGGTCAGAGAAAAGAAGAATCATTTCTCTGTTTTTCTCCTCTTCTTTTAAACATCTCATTCATCCAGTCCAGAGTATCAAGTCTGCATACCACTATTAACGGATTCCAATTCTGAATTTCATACAGAATTTCACTATGACTTATGCTGGATAAAAGTCCAAGAGTCTTTAAATTTACCAGTGTTAATGTAGGGGGCGATCTAGTCTTAATGAGGGTCCAATCGTGTTTAAACTACTATAGATATATATATATTAATGCAATCAACGTGCAACAGCTTTGGGAAGTGAGCTAAAATAAAACCAAGAGGATGAATATGAGAGTTTGCAAATATTTGGAAATAATGTACCAGGAGTAGAATCGAGTTGTCCATCTTCAGCCAAATCATCCCAAACTATACGGCCATTTCCTTTCGGGTCAAAGTGCAACTTGTGACTCACATGAACATCGTCCTGAAATGATTAACAATAATCTGCAGAAATCCAATAATTCTTAATTCAACATACAGTCAAAGATGAGTACAGTTGCCACTCAAGGGACCAGCAAAGAATGGCTGCAGAAGACAGATTCACTGTAAAATCACATTAAAACATGACTGTATAAATGATGTCATCTATTGTTATAGTTTGAGGTATACTGCAAACTATCTTTCTCTAGTGGATACTAAATTGCGCGATTTCCATTTCAAAACAAGTTTGCCAAGATTATTTTCGCGGATTTAAAAATTTCAATGGAATTTCCAATCAAGTTGGCTTACAGTAGTAGAGACAAAGTCTACTATTATCAGCTACTACTGTGGATAATAGCAGTCACAAGAATTGTTAACGGACATATTAGGATGGACATGTGGAACACAGAGGGACAGATGATGTGTGGTTTGAATATTTAACAAGAGGCCCAGAGGGCCTGTATCGCTCACCTGTTTTTTTATAGTTATTATCACAAGACTCTGACAATTAGAAAAATAAGCAAAATTGACGCCCAAAGTTTAATTTTGAATCACAACCATGCAATGATGCTCTTGATACCATACAAATATGCTATCAAATACATAGGTTCAGAGACAAAGTAAATCATATGAAAATAGTAGCCTAATTGACCTTTTTGACCCCACATCTATTGCCGTCTAAGGCCCCGGGGGTCATCCCTATCATTTGTACAATTTCAAATCCCAACACTATATGGATGCTACCATTGCATTATGAGTGCTCTTCCATGCTTAGTTGCAGAGAAGAAGTAGTTTATATGGAAATAGCTAAATTGACCCCTTTTGACCCCACCCTTCAGGCCCCGGGGGGTTAGCCCCATCATTTGCAAAATTTTGAATCCAAACCATATAAGGATGTAACCATTGCATTATGAGCGTAATCCCATGTTAAGTTGCAGAGAAAAAGTCATTTATATGGAAATTGACCATTTTTGATCCCGCCCCTCAGGCCCCCGGGGGGGGGGGGGGGGGGGGGGTCAGCCCTATCATTTGCACAATTTTGAATCCCCACCCTATAAGGATGCAACCATTGCATTATGGGTGCTATCACATGCTTGGTTTCAGAGAAGAAGTCGTTTATATGGAAATAGCCAAATTGGCCCCTTTTGACCCCGCCCCTCAGGCCCCCTGGGGGTCAGCCCCATCATTTGTACAATTTTGAATCCCCACCCTATAAGGATGCTACCATTGCATTATGGGTGCTATCCCATGCTTGGTTTCAGAGAAGAAGTCGTTTATATGGAAATAGCCAAATTGACCCCTTTCGACCCCACCCCTCAGGCCCCCCCGGGGGTCAGCCCCATCATTTGTACAATTTTGAATCCCCACCCTATAACGATACTACCATTGCATTATGAGTGCTATCTCATGCTTAGTTTCAGAGAAGAAGTCGTTTATATGAAAATAGCCAAATTGACCCCATTTGACCCAGCCCCTCAGGCCCCCGGGGGGTCAGCCCCTTCATTTGTACAATTTTGAATCCCCACCCTATAAGGATGCTACCATTGCATTATGGGTGCTATCCCATGCTTGGTTTCAGAGAAGAGGTCGTTTATATGGAAATAGCCAAATTGACCCCTTTCGGCCCCCGCCCCTCAGGCCCCTGGGGGGTCAGCCCCATCATTTGTATAATTTTCAGTAAGTAGCCCATAAGGATGCTACCAGTCAAATTTTGTTGAAATCCGACCAGTGGTTATAGAGAAGAAGTTAATTGTTGATGGAGACAACGGACGCCGGACGATGCGGTATCCCATAAGCTCACCTCGGTCCTTCGGACCAGATGAGCTAACAATATATCTTTAATATAAAATAGCACTATTAAGTTCACGAGGTTGTTATTCTTAAAACAAATATATCAGTTTATTCATAGCTTCAAAGGAGACACTCTGTTAAACATTAAAATTGAGTCATGGCCATTTAAATTTAATGCTTGCATGAACATCTGGAGGCATCTCTATAAATTCAAACTCTTGCATCAAAAAATCATGAGTTGTCTCCCATACCGTGAAACTACCGTATTATCTGTTAATTATGATCTTGACCTTTATGAAACATCTGACCTTTACTGACCTTATTGGCAGCAGCTATTCCATAAGTACACTTGATGTCACGTAGAGAATGATGGATGAGAACGCCGGAAACCTGACGTCCCTCTGTATCACATTGAAACTCCTCGTTCTGGACCTCTACGCCATTATCATCTTTGGACCCAGTTCCGTTTTTGAAGGTCAATACAATGCTAATATCGACCGGCTCCGATCCGTTGTTCTCTACTGACCAGGCAAATACTCCCATTGGGAAACTGGTTTCCTACAAACATATAATGCATTTACAGTTTTAATGGTGTAAACTTTCATAAAAAGGCACAACTCGCTCACTAGCGATGCAGGTAATCACAGTGAATGCTACAGGCCCAAGAAATTAAGATTTTTCCATGGTTTTTTTCCGTTCAGAGCAGCAGAGCTCACTTTACCACCAGCTGACAGCAAATTTTCACATTTTTTTTTTAAAAACAAACTTTTAACAAATGCAACCAATACACACATATCTATTGTACCATGATTTTCCCATAATCTAATAATGATGAAAGTAACTTAAATTGAAGCCTCCAATCATTACAAAAGGTGATTTATTTTTACAAACTTGATAGCTCAGCATTCCTACACCACATTATGAAGTCATAATAGACCTCTTACAAGGAGTTATTTACCCACTTAACTCCCTCAAAGGGCCCGCAGTGACCGTGTGGTTAAGATGTCCCAAGTTTGGCAGTTGCCAGGTACAGTGACCGTGTGGTTAAGATGTCCCAAGTGGGGCAGTTGCCAAGTACTGACTACTGGTCAGTGGGAAGTGGTTTTTCTCCAAGAACTCCAAGAGGTCTTTGATTTACCTTGTAATCATGAGGGAACACCGGGGAGATCTGCCGGCAGACAAGACGTAGTTTGTACTCTGGAATGTCATACACTGTCCAGGCTCGGGGATAAAGGCCGTGATAGGTGGCGTTCTGGGCAGGGAACCCCCACTGCCAGGACTTCAGGTGCTTCCCCTTCTTTCCGGTTAGGACTTTTTGGTAAACTGTCTTGCCATTCTTACGGATACACAGGATAAACTAGAAAGAAAAAAGCCTTTAATCAAACCCGAATCATGGACGATAAGGAAATCAATACAATTTGTTGGCAATTTAGAATGATGTAGAATGAAAGTAAGTCAGTATAATTCAGTACAAGAGGCCTTGAGGCCTCAACTGTCAGCTGGGTGTTTACTCTATGTCCCCTGGATTTTAACAAGAACCAATGTGTGCATGGTATCAATACTAAACATTTATACAGATTCAAAAGTACCTAGCTTCTTAATTTCCTTAAAGATGCTCCACCGTCGACAGAGCATGAATGATATTCATTATTTGAACAATAATTGGTGTTCAATCGTGTGTATGTATGTCTAATTAACACAAAAATAATATATATATTTTCATTTTGCCTTTGGTGCATGCGCAATCAGTACTTCTTTCCATAAAGGATATAGTGCGTCGGAATTTTTTCGGAATGCAATTAATGATTTTTCATATTTTTAACTTGACGTAGAATTAGAAGCTCAATTTTTTCAATGGTGGTAATGGTGTAAAGTAAGTAATCTTTGTTACTGAAGAAAAATACTAAGTCGTCTGCTCCTGTTTTTGATAGTAAAAAAATACTATTTGTCGGCAGTGGAGCATCTTTAAAGTGTTCTGGAGGTAATGCAGTCAAGGTCAAGTTGTCTACAATAATCTGCTATATGTCATACTGACACCCTACAGAAAATTTCAGTGGTATTTCCAGTAGAACTCTAGTGGTAAATTTGTCACAATTTCACATGGTATTTCCATGTGTAATTAAAGTGGTAATTTTTTTATGGAATTTTTAATAAACCCAATGGAAATTCTATTGGAATCCTAAAATTCTTACTTAATTCAATATTTGAAAAGAAAAACCTTTATGTTTTGAATAATACATAAAATTATTTCTAAGTTAGGTCAAATAATTTCAGTAACCTTTGCATGTTTGAATAAAATAAATTGGCATATACAACTGGACATTTTGTCTGCCATTTTCTTAAAAACTTCCAGGGGCAAGGGTAATAACTTCTTCCGAGAGAGAATCAGGAAAGAATACATAATATCATTTACTCATGTACGACTTACTTGGTTTGCCTGGATAGTGTGATGATCATACAGCCCAGGTAACATTTGGAAGCGACAGAACTCTCCACGGAATCCTCGCCCTATTGTGCCACACCCAATTCCACCCAATGGACAGCCTGAAAAATTAAAACTCGCTGGTAAAATGTATCCTATATTTGCATATTACAGACTTATCTGCCCTTGCAGGTAGGTATTGATTGTGACATCATGTTTTTTTGGAGAAAATGATGAGAATAATGATGTAACAATTGATACCTACCCGCAAGGGAACTAACTCTGTAATATATAAAGACGGGATAGACATCAGGTACACCTAAAATTTATATATACATGTATATAACATATCTGTATAAAGCTCTATATTTCAATTCACTCATATACAGTGCCTTGTGATGGAGTTACCTTTTCCAAAAATCTATTCCCCTTCCCTCAAGGAACTAAAATTGCTCCAGAAACTTGGCAGTAAGTCTGAATGTGATATTCTTATAGGTTAAAATGATATTAGGTGATATCTACGCGACATATATATTTGTCTATGATTAGTAGGGTCTTTGGTTTGGATTAGCTTTAAAAAGTGTACAACATCATCAGCAACAAGATGGCAGACAAGAAGGACTATATATGTACAGACCAAACTCAAAGAAATGGAAACAAAATGTGTGAAAGTTAATGATCAGATGACACTATCAAAAGTAATAAAAAATTGACACAAGTTCCTTTGGGTAATAATTTTTTGACAGAAATAGAAAAACTGGAGTCTTTCAAAGTGATAAAAACTGCAAAACATCTTGGGCAATTCAAATTTGATTTCTAAAGAGTTTTGAAATATTTAAATTGTAGCAAGTGAGCAATTTTTTTTAATTCAAAAATATTTTGAAAACGCAAAATTTATTTTATTGAACTTCTATGTTCATTTCATGAAAATGTAATTCAATGCAAGTTACTATGTTGAAATAAAAGTTTTGTTGTTCTAATTGTTTTCATCATAATCGTAATATTTAAAGATTTTAGACTATTTGATCCATGTGACCTTGAATATTAGTCAAGGTCATTCATTTGAACAAACTTAGTAGCCCTTATTTCATCCCAGCATTCTACATGCCCAATATCAGGGGTCCTCTTAATTATTCACGAGAAGTCATTTAAAGATTTTAGTTTATACGACACCTGTGATCTTGAATGAAGGTCAAGGTCATTTATTTGAACAAACTTGGTAGCCCTCTATCCTAGCATGCTACATACCGAATCTTCACAAGAAGTGCATGACCCTTCATACTAGCATGCTACAGACTTAATAATAGGTCTCTAGGTCTTACAGTTATTGACAAGAAGTTGTTTAAAAGACTTTAACCTTTTTGATTTTAAGTTGAAGGTCATTTATTTGAACAAATTATGTAGCCCTTCATGCCAGCATGGCACACAGCGACAACAGACCGTGCATGACAATTAATAGGTCATCCTAACCCTTCGAGTCAGATGACCTAACAATACTATGATATAAGACAGCACAGGATAGAGACAATTTGTTCAGCTTCAAAGCATTATGATTGAACTTACTCATTCATCCATCTGACATTGTCATTATGGATCATTGATTTATTAATATAAAGTTAATTTGTGTTGTGATACCGTATTCGACCCAATAAGCGCCCAGGGCGCTTAAAAAATTGATAAAAATGAAAAGGTGCTAATAAGTCAAAATTATTGCAAATCTTTACCGTTTTATGTAGTTTTGGTCTTTATTTATGCCTGGGCAATTGAAATTGAGGCCTCAAAAAGGGGGAGGGGCGCTTATAGGGACATAGACGCTTATTTGGTCGAATACGGTAAGTTAGATTAGTTCAGGTGAGATAATAATTTTACCAAGTGTCTTACCATACATTGCCTTAGTGTGTTCTACTTGATCCAGATGATCGATGAACAGAACAATGACAATTAATAGGTCATCCTAACCCTTCGAGTCAGATGACCTAACAATACTATGATATAAGGCAGCACAGGATACAAACAATTTGTTCAGCTTCAAAGCATTATGATTGAACTTACTCATTCATCCATCTGACATCGTCATTATGGATCATTGATTTATTAATATAAAGTTAATTTGTGTTGTGATACCGTATTCGACCCAATAAGCGCCCAAGGCGCTTAAAAATTGATAAAAATGAAAAGGTGCTAATAAGTCAAAATTATTGCAAATCTTAACCGTTTTATGTAGTTTTGGCCTTTATTTATGCCTGGGCAATTGAAATTGAGGCCTCAAAAAGGGGGAGGGGCGCTTATAGGGACATGGGCGTTTATTGGGTCGAATACGGTAAGTTAGATTAGTTCAGGTGAGATAATAATTTTACCAAGTGTCTTACCATACATTGCCTTATGTTCTACTTGATCCAGATGATCGATGAACAGTCGTCTCCCTTGTCTGCGGGTCTTCACCCATACCTTCATGTACCTGATAAAATTAGCCAAATTTATATAATCACAAGGTGAGATGGAGGTGTCATGGAAAGCAGAATCAGAGAATTAACTGTTAACAATTTTTCTTTCATGTACAATTCAATTATGCAAATTTCCATATCCCATGTACATATTCACAAAAGTTTATCTCCGTGAACTAAGATCTAAACCATTTATACTAATAAGAATTTCCAGTCAATTTTTAAATATGTGAATGTTAATCTTTGCAAACTTGTTTTGAAATGTAAATCGCAAAATTTAGTAGAGCTGAGAAAGAAAATTGGTCATCCATTTTAACAAGCCTTAGCTTTCATCCCAACATGTACAGGTGCAATGGTGCTAATTATCACTTCTCTCACTAGGCTTCTTGGTTTTAGAGAAGCATAATTCCTTTACAGACACAAAAGCTTAGGCCCATGGGCCTTAACGGTCACTGGAATTCTCAAATACATTGTATACAGAATAAAACAATAACATATAAACACTATCACATAATCCGCCCAACCTCCAGTGATTTTGCCCGTGTAATATTCTTGCATATACAACAAGAGGCCCAAGGGCCTTAACAGTCATCTGACTTCCTTGGCAAAAGTCATATAGGAAATTAATTAGATATGGTGTCATGGTAGCCATCTTTAATTTGGGATCGATCAACCAGAGATGTAGCAAAACTTTGTCAAGATGATATCAGGATATTTCATGCAAGTTTCAGCCAAATCACAACTGTTGTTCATGAGAAGTTCAAAATGTGTTTTCAAAATGGCGGCTTTGGCGGCCATCTTGGATTTCAAATTGACCCAAAAAATAGCAACACTTTGTCTGGACCATGTCAGGATCATTTAATGCAAATTTCAGCTAAAGTGCATTAGTAGAACTTGAGAAGAAGTTCAAAATTTGTTTCTAAGATTGCGGCCATCTTGGATTTTGGATGAACCCTAAAAATAACAACATTTTGTTGGGACCATGTCAGGATCATTTCACTTTGATTTTCAAGCAACAAGAAAATACATTTTTTTACATTGATAAGTGTTATAGTGCGAATCCCCAGTCACGTTACGCTACAGAGCTTGTCACTAAGGCGCATGTTTCGCTCTATATAATTACCTCAATGAAAGTCCGATGAGTGATGGAATTTGACTCAAGCGAGGTTTTGTAAACGGGGTACATTTCGTCTTGCATTCATAATCAAGCTTCACCCGCCACCCGTAGTCCGGCACACCTGGAATATTTTCTCTGGGCGTCGTCTCGCTGTCATCTGGATTTCTGGGATATGATGCCATATTCTTCTTTTCAACATATGTATACACAAATGAAGTTTTAAAAAATAGACCTAGACTAGGCCCTACCCAGTTGTCGGTGTCTAATATCTACAGGTGGCTTCGCGAGGTGTAGCCGGTCATTTGAACGTTTAATTACATTCTAACGCACAGATCGTAACCGGAGACGGCAATAATTTTACGGCAGAATATACAAAAATAAAATCATATCTCGAGGGAATACACTAGAAAAGTCAATATAATTTGTAGCTAAGCTTAAGGTAAATATGACATTTTTTCTTCGAAATCAAGAGAAAATATTTTAAAATCTGTAATAACAAACAGAGCAAATCCGGATTTATTCTTCGGATTCCGCTTTGGTGCTTGATTTTCAAGAGAGTTGTTGATCGCGTCGTGCTGCAACAATCAAAAACACTGGGTTATTATCAAAGTACTGAGAGTTCTCTTGGTTTTTGAGCTCAATATTAAAATGAACGAGTTATTTACCCTTCTCCGTTACAAATACAAAATTTTACAAAACTTGTTAAAAACATAGTACTATTCTTTAATTGTTTAACTGCATGTCAATGTAAGAAGTAGCTCTCAGTGATTCAGTGAATCATATTAGAAAAATAATTACATACATGTACATGTAATTATATAAGGACACAATTTACCTCATTCAGAAAAAAGTGATTCAGTTAAAAAAAGTTAAACTGACAAAAATTATTAAAATATGCTAAGATAGGCCTATACTATTCTGATCATAGCACATCGCTCATATACATCAATTACACATATTACCGTGTTATAACATTATGATTGTTTGACCATGATACACTTATTTCATCATATACAGTATACATGTATAAGCAACGTAAACCAAGGAAAAATATTTTTTAATAGGATTAGAAACGACAATAGAATAAAATATTCAGTGATTCTATTTACTATGTTTATTACAAGAAAAGCGTGGCCACAGGACGCCACTCTGAAGAACTCAGCGTTTGGGTAATGCAGTTCACAATATTGACTCGGTGTTTTTTTAATGGAATAACCGAGTCGATATGCTATACATCGAAAGTAATGTGACCATATATTTGCCAAAGGCAATAGTGGAAAAATCAGAGCATATCTGATATATTTACATCTATATAATAGAAGACCATAACAATGCGAAATGTACATTTCCAATATTAATATTAATTTCTTTTCTTATTAGGGTTTGCTTCTCTCTGATGCAATTTTATCACATTAAGCACATGCTTTCTTGCACATTATTCGTGCACTTTATTATTAGTCCCTCTTGGCCTCTAGACAGATAGTCATATGATTTGAAGACTATCAACGTGAAATTAACATACTAATTAACAATACGTGGGCCTACAGTTATGATTTTGCCTGGTAATAAAATTATCCATTTATTTTCACAGGAGTAACAACACCAACACGATATTTCTCTTGTCAAACGTGCAAAAACATTACCTTTGACACGGTTGACCCTATTTTCTCCAATTAATGAATATATTACTGAAAGTCCATGGCGATGATCCAGCCCTTCGAGATGCACTTGAGAAAACTAATGATTGTGGAGTAATTTGGCCGTTATATCTTTAAGTTTCCTTTGATATACTCACAAGAAATACACTCGACAATAAATTTTCCGGTTTCGTGGTTGAACAAAACACTTATACATCTTTAAACATATTTGTCGTTCTAGAGGGACTACATGTTGTCGTTCTTTTTCGCTATCATCTAAATGTGTACAAATAGTCGTTTGATTTAGGGTTAACAGTATCAGATGCGGCCAGGTATTCAGACTCAGGATCTACAAGAGTTGGAATTGGTTGAGACGTTTGACCAGTCTTCATCGATAAGATTTCGGATCTGAACTAGAATATTCGTCATTAAGACCACAAACGTTTTTTAAGTTTTTTCGTAAAAAAATAGACGGGAAGGCATATTTTTTCACGTTATTTACTTTTTTCCTTAAATTCCTATATTTCCGGATTTCTGAGCTGTGTTTTTCCTATTATAAAGTCTATGCTCAAAACCTTTATCCACGGTTTGTCATTTGGTCGTATTAAAACTACATAGAGGGAATACACTCATAAGTAAACTGTAAAAATAAGTCGGTAAAACGTTGATAAGCTAAATCGAAAGAATCACAATTTGAAACCACTAGTTTCCAGTCAAATTCAGATAAAAGATTATTAAAACGAACCAAATCAGCCTTTTGCAAGAAGAAACTGATGAAATCTCACATGGAATTTCTATACAAGCTGTACAACTGTCATGATCACATTTTGTTTCAAAATTTGATGTGAAGGATCAGATAAAGTATGAGATCTATAAATAAGGCCAAAAATATGTCTGATTTAAAAGTTGGGGTTTCGATCTCAGACTCCAGTTCCGGCCATTACTTTAGAGTGAAAGACACTAAAAAAAATCCCGACCTACCGACCCTATTTGTTTTTCCAATGTAACCCTAAAAAGACATTTTTTGGCATTAGCAGACTTTTTCTACTATGACCAAACCAAGGTTTTCTATAATGTTGACAAAACTCGTCATATTAGACCATGATATAATATTTAACTTTATATTTATACAAAAATAACATATTTAAAGTAACTAATGTACATGCACACGTACTTAAAAGTAACGTGTAGCAGAAACGTCTACGTCTGCGTATGTCTTTTTCCAACATTTTTCTGCACCATTTTTGTATACAGTCGGAAATTTGAAAAAACGAGCGCCAGGCTTTGATGCGAGAGCCGGAACGTTAGCTAAGTCCAATGACAATCATAATGGTCGAAGAAAGAATACTTGATAGACGATGTCTGTATCATGACGCTGACGGCACTTACCGCATTTAATCTCATCGCCATTTACATTAATTTAGTGAGTTAAATAAGAAATGCATTAAACCGATATGAAACAAAATGAATGATATATAAAAGGATTAAATAATAAATAGTTCAATACAAATTAATACACAAGAGGACTTGGAATCTGTTCCAATGAATATTGTCATTTGAAATATTTGGATTCGCATGAATACTTACATTGATTTCGAAACAAGTTATGAAACTTATGCAAATCCATTTGATGGCCCGGATGTAATTATTAAGGTTCTTTCATACGAAAGGGGACATTTGCATCATGACTTGAAACAAGCTGCAAGGGGTCTTAGAGCTTAGAGCGGGAGGAAACCGGAGTGCTCGGAGAAACCAACATGATCGGGCAGATGACTCCTAAATGCTGGGGATCGAACCCCGGCTGGCTAGGTAAAAGGCAAGCGGCTCAACCACTACACCAATCGATCAACCAATATATATAGACTTACTGCATATATATAAAAATTTGTTGGAAATTTGCACCAAGTCTCTGTGCATTAGAATAGTAAAATTTCACCACCATGTCCTACACATATATATTCATGTACCTATTACACTGCTTGTGTGTAACTGATGACCATATATTCTAAATCTAATATACAACTAATTAACATACTCATTTCTTCTTCGTTATATAAAATAAAACACAGTCATTAATTTTTAATGTTAATAGTTAAACTACACAAATAAAACAAGTATTGGGGAATGTATACCTTAATGTAGACCACTGACCAAATAATGTTGTTTATATTGATCACATAGGAAGTCCGAATTACACACCTGTTAATGTTACACCTGTAACATTAACGACCTTACCTGTGCGTTAATGACCATACCTGTGAGCTAATGGCCCTCATACACATAGACTTGGCTGTCTTTCATATTCCTGCTGGGTTATGTCCAGTTGTGTATTCTAGGATTATCATATACACACACCTCAGCAGGGATGTTTCCTTCTCAAAGGTATGTACAGTATTATGAGTTTCTTATTTATATCAACAATATTTACTATGTTTCCTAAACAGATGCAGTTCATGTAAATATTTATTTTTGCTGAATAGCACACAAGGAATTTTTACATTGTTAGATTGACCAGAGGAGGGGCGGAAGGGTGTCTGAAAATTAACCAGGGATGTCTGTCATATTAACCAGGGGTGTCTGTCAAATTAATAAAGGGATGTCTGTCACATTAACCAGGGATGTCTGTTACATTAACCAGGGATGTATATCAAATTAACCAGGGGTGACTGTCATATTAACCAGGGGTGTCTGTCATATTAACAAAGGGATGTCTGTCACATTAACCAGGGATGTCTGTCACATTAACCAGGGATGTCTGTCATTTTAACCAGGGATGTACATCACATTAACCAGGGGTGTCAGTGACATTAACCAGGGATGTCTGTTACATTAACCAGGGATGTATATAACATTAACCAGGGGTGTCTGTCACATTAACCCGGGATGTCAGTCACATTAACCAGGGATGTCTGTCACATTAACCAGGGATGTCTGTCACATTAACCAGGGGTGTCTGTCACATTAACCAGGGATGTCTGTTACATTAACCAGGGATGTATATAACATTAACCAGGGGTGTCTGTCACATTAACCAGGGATGTCTGTTACATTAACCAGGGATGTCTGTCACATTAACCAGGGATGTCTGTCACATTAACCAGGGATGTCTGTCACATTAACCAGGGGTGTCAGTGACATTAACCAGGGATGTCTGTTACATTAACCAGGGATGTATATAACATTAACCAGGGGTGTCTGTCACATTAACCAGGGATGTCTTTACATTAACAAGGGGTGTCTGTCACATTAACCAGGGATGTCTGTCACATTAACCAGGGGTGTCTGTCACATTAACCAGGGATGTGGTCTGTCACATTAACCAGGGATGTCTGTCACATTAACCAGGGATGTCTGTCACATTAACCAGGGATGTCTGTCACATTAACCAGGGATGTCTGTCACATTAACCAGGGGTGTCTGTCACATTAACCAGGGATGTCTGTCACATTAACCAGGGATGTCTGTCACATTAACCAGGGGTGTCAGTCACATTAACCAGGGGTGTCTGTCACATTAACCAGGGATGTCTGTCACATTAACCAGGGATGTCTGTCACATTAACCAGGGATGTCAGTCACATTAACCAGGGATGTCTGTCACATTAACCAGGGATGTCTGTCACATTAACCAGGGATGTCTGTCACATTAACCAGGGATGTCTGTCACATTAACCAGGGGTGTCTGTCACATTAACCAGGGATGTCTGTCACATTAACCAGGGGTGTCTGTCACATTAACCAGGGATGTCTGTCACATTAACCAGGGATGTCTGTCACATTAACCAGGGATGTCTGTTCACATTAACCAGGGTGTCTGTCACATTAACCAGGGATGTCTGTCACATTAACCAGGGATGATCTGTCACATTAACCAGGGTGTCTGTCACATTAACCAGGGATGTCTGTCACATTAACCAGGGATGTCTGTTACATTAACCAGGGGTGTCTGTCACATTAACCAGGGATGTCTGTCACATTAACCAGGGATGTCTGTCACATTAACCAGGGGTGTCTGTCACATTAACCAGGGTGTCTGTCACATTAACCAGGGATGTCTGTCTACATTAACCAGGGATGTCTGTCACATTAACCAGGGGGTGTCTGTCACATTAACCAGGGATGTATGTCACATTAACCAGGGATGTCTGTCACATTAACCAGGGATGTCTGTCACATTAACCAGGGATGTCTGTCACATTAACCAGGGGTGTCTGTCACATTAACCAGGGATGTCTGTCACATTAACCAGGGATGTCTGTCACATTAACCAGGGATGTCTGTCACATTAACCAGGGATGTCTGTCACATTAACCAGGGATGTCTGTCACATTAACCAGGGATGTCTGTCACATTAACCAGGGATGTCTGTCACATTAACCAGGGATGTCTGTCACATTAACCAGGGGATGTCTGTCACATTAACCAGGGGTGTCTGTCACATTAACCAGGGATGTCTGTCACATTAACCAGGGATGTCTGTCACATTAACCAGGGGTGTCTGTCACATTAACCAGGATGTCGTCACATTAACCAGGGATGTCTGTCACATTAACCAGGGATGTCGTCACATTAACCTGTCTGTCACATTAACCAGGGATGTCTGTCACATTAACCAGGGATGTCTGTCACATTAACCAGGGATGTCTGTCACATTAACCAGGGATGTCTGTCACATTACCGGGATCTGTCACATTAACCAGGGATGTCTGTCACATTAACCAGGGATGTCTGTCACATTAACCAGGGATGTCTGTCACATTAACCAGGGATGTCTGTCACATTAACCAGGGGTGTCTGTCACATTAACCAGGGGTGTCAGTCACATTAACCAGGGGTGTCTGTCACATTAACCAGGGATGTCTGTCACATTAACCAGGGATGTCTGTCACATTAACCAGGGATGTCTGTCACATTAACCAGGGATGTCTGTCACATTAACCAGGGGTGTCTGTCACATTAACCAGGGATGTCTGTCACATTAACCAGGGATGTCTGTCACATTAACCAGGGATGTCTGTCACATTAACCAGGGATGTCTGTCACATTAACCAGGGATGTCTGTCACATTAACCAGGGATGTCTGTCACATTAACCAGGGATGTTCTGTCACACATTAACCAGGGATGTCTGTCACATTAACCAGGGATGTCTGTCACATTAACCAGGGGTGTCTGTCACATTAACCAGGGATGTCTGTGTCACATTAACCAGGGATGTCAGTCACATTAACCAGGGGTGTCTGTCACATTAACCAGGGATGTCTGTCACATTAACCAGGGATGTCTGTCACATTAACCAGGGATGTCTGTCACATTAACCAGGGATGTCAGTGTCACATTAACCAGGGGTTGTCTGTCACATTAACGTACATCTATTGTCAGTGATGTTATGGGGGACACCATACATCTATTGAATACTTCTAGGACTTGTCAGTGATGTTAGGGACACCATACATCTATTGAATACTTCTAGGACTTGTCAATGATGTTAGGGACACCATACATCTATTGAATAATTCTAGGACTTGTCAGTGATGTTAGGGACACCATACATCTATTTTTGAATACTTCTAGGACTTGTCAGTGATGTTAGGGACACCATACATCTATTGAATACTTCTAGGACTTGTCAGTGATGTTAGGGACACCATACATCTATTGAATACCTTCTAGGACTTGTCAGTGATGTTAGGGACACCATACATCTATTGAATACTTCTAGGACTTGTCAGTGATGTTAGGGACACCATACATCTATTGAATACTTCTAGGACTTGTCAGTGATGTTAGCGAAACCATACATCTATTGAATACTTCTAGTTTTTGTCAGTGATGTTAGGGACACCATACATCTATTGAATGACTCTAGGACTTGTCAGTGATGTTAGGGACACCATACATCTATTGAATACTTCTAGGACTTGTCAGTGATGTTAGGGACACCATACATCTATTGAATACTTCTAGGACTAGTCAGTGATGTTAGGGACACCATACATCTATTGAATGACTTCTAGGACTTGTCAGTGATGTTAGGGACACCATACATCTATTGAATACTTCTAGGACTTGTCAAGTGATGTTAGGGACACCATACATCTATTGAATTCTACTTCTTTTAGTTTTTGTCAATGATGTTAGGGACACCATACATCTATTGAATACTTCTAGGACTTGTCAGTGATGTTAGGGACACCATACATCTATTGAATACTTCTAGGTTTTTGTCAGTGATGTTAGGGACACCATACATCTATTGAATACTTCTAGGACTTGTCAGTGATGTTAGGGACCCATACATCTATTAAATACTTCTAGGACTTGTCAGTGATGTTAGGGACACCATACATCTATTGAATACTTCTAGGACTCGTCAGTGATGTTAGGGACACCATACATCTATTGAATACTTCTAGGACTCGTCAGTGATGTTAGGGACACCATACATCTATTGAATACTTCTAGGACTCGTCAGTGATGTTAGGGACACCATACCATCTATTGAATGACTCTAGGACTTGTCAGTGATGTTAGGGACACCATACATCTATTGAATACTTCTAGGACTCGTCAGTGATGTTAGGGACACCATACATCTATTGAATACTTCTAGGACTCGTCAGTGATGTTAGGGACACCATACATCTATTGAATACTTCTAGTTTTTGTCAATGATGTTAGGGACACCATACATCTATTGAATACTTCTAGGACTTGTCAGTGATGTTAGGGACACCATACATCTATTGAATACTTCTAGGACTTGTCAGTGATGTTAGGGACACCATACATCTATTGAATACTTCTAGGACTTGTCAGTGATGTTAGGGACACCATACATCTATTGAATACTTCTAGGACTTGTCAGTGATGTTAGGGACACCATACATCTATTGAATGACTTCTAGGACTTGTCAGTGATGTTAGGGACACCATACATCTATTGAATACTTCTAGGACTTGTCAGTGATGTTAGGGACACCATACATCTATTGAATACTTCTAGGACTTGTCAGTGATGTTAGGGACACCATACATCTATTGAATACTTCTAGGACTTGTCAGTGATGTTAGGGACACCATACATCTATTGAATACTTCTAGGACTTGTCAGTGATGTTAGGGACACCATACATCTATTGAATACTTCTAGGTTTTTGTCAGTGATGTTAGGGACACCATACATCTATTGAATACTTCTAGGACTTGTCAGTGATGTTAGGGACACCATACATCTATTGAATACTTCTAGTTTTTGTCAGTGATGTTAGGGACACCATACATCTATTGAATACTTCTAGGACTTGTCAGTGATGTTAGGGACACCATACATCTATTGAATACTTCTAGGACTTGTCATGATGTTAGGGACACCATACATCTATTGAATACTTCTAGGACTTGTCAGTGATGTTAGGGACACCATACATCTATTGAATACTTCTAGGACTTGTCAGTGATGTTAGGGACACCATACATCTATTGAATACTTCTAGGACTTGTCAGTGATGTTAGGGACACCATACATCTATTGATTAGGGAATACTTCTAGGACTTGTCAATGATGTTAGGGACACCATACATCTAATTGAATACTTCTAGTTTTTGTCAGTGATGTTAGGGACACCATACATCTATTGAATGACTCTAGGACTCGTCAGTGATGTTAGGGACACCATACATCTATTGAATACTTCTAGGACTTGTCAATGATGTTAGGGACACCATACATCTATTGAATACTTCTAGGACTTGTCAGTGATGTTAGGGACACCATACATCTATTGAATACTTCTAGGACTTGTCAGTGATGTTAGGGACACCATACATCTATTGAATACTTCTAGGACTTGTCAGTGATGTTAGGGACACCATACATCTATTGAATACTTCTAGGACTCGTCAGTGATGTTAGGGACACCATACATCTATTGAATGACTCTAGGACTTGTCAGTGATGTTAGGGACACCATACATCTATTGAATACTTCTAGTTTTTGTCAATGATGTTAGGGACACCATACATCTATTGAATACTTCTAGGACTTGTCAGTGATGTTAGGGACACCATATACATCTATTGAATACTTCTAGTTTTTGTCAATGATGTTAGGGACACCATACATCTATTGAATACTTCTAGGACTTGTCAGTGATGTTAGGGACACCATACATCTATTGAATACTTCTAGTTTTTGTCAGTGATGTTAGGGACACCATACATCTATTGAATACTTCTAGGACCTGTCAGTGATGTTAGGGACACCATACATCTATTGAATATCTCTAGGACTTGTCAGTGATGTTAGGTACACCATACATCTATTGAATACTTCTAGAGTTTTGTCAGTGATGTTAGGGACACCATACATCTATTGAATACTTCTAGGACTTGTCAGTGATGTTAGGGACACCATACATCTATTGAATACTTCTAGGACTTGTCAGTGATGTTAGGGACACCATACATCTATTGAATACTTCTAGACTTGTCAGTGATGTTAGGGACACCATACATCTATTGAATACTTCTAGGACTTGTCAGTGATGTTAGGGACACCATACATCTATTGAATACTTCTAGGACTTGTCAGTGATGTTAGGGACACCATACATCTATTGAATACTGACTCTAGGACTTGTCAGTGATGTTAGGGACACCATACATCTATTGAATACTTCTAGGACCCGTCAGTGATGTTAGGGACACCATACATCTATTGAATGACTCTAGGACTTGTCAGTGATGTTAGGGACACCATACATCTATTGAATACTTCTAGTTTTTGTCAATGATGTTAGGGACACCATACATCTATTGAATACTTCTAGGACTTGTCAGTGATGTTAGGGACACCATACATCTATTGAATACTTCTAGGACTTGTCAGTGATGTTAGGGACACCATACATCTATTGAATACTTCTAGGACTTGTCAGTGATGTTAGGGACACCATACATCTATTGAATACTTCTAGGACTTGTCAGTGATGTTAGGGACACCATACATCTATTGAATACTTCTAGGTTTTTGTCAGTGATGTTAGGGACACCATACATCTATTGAATACTTCTAGGACCCGTCAGTGATGTTAGGGACACCATACATCTAACGAATATCTCTAGGACTTGTCAGTGATGTTAGGTACACCATACATCTATTGAATACTTCTAGTTTTTGTCAATGATGTTAGGGACACCATACATCTATTGAATACTTCTAGTTTTAGTCAATGATGTCAGGGACACCATACATCTATTGAATGACTCTAGGACTCGTCAGTGATGTTAGGGACACCATACATCTATTGAATACTTCTAGTTTTTGTCAATGATGTTAGGGACACCATACATCTATTGAATACTTCTAGGACTTGTCAGTGATGTTAGGGACACCATACATCTATTGAATACTCTAGGACTTGTCAGTGATGTTAGGTACACCATACATCTATTGAATACTTCTAGGACTTGTCAGTGATGTTAGGGACACCATACATCTATTGAATACTTCTAGGACTTGTCAGTGATGTTAGGGACACCATACATCTATTGAATACTTCTAGGACTTTGTCAGTGATGTTAGGGACACCATACATCTATTGAATACTTCTAGGACTTGTCAGTGATGTTAGGGACACCATACATCTATTGAATACTTCTAGGACTTGTCAGTGATGTTAGGGACACCATACATCTATTGAATACTTCTAGTTTTTGTCAATGATGTTAGGGACACCATACATCTATTGAATACTTCTAGGACTTGTCAGTGATGTTAGGGACACCATACATCTATTGAATACTCTAGGACTCGTCAGTGATGTTAGGGACACCATACATCTATTGAATACTTCTAGGACTTGTCAGTGATGTTAGGGACACCATACATCTAATGAATACTTCTAGTTTTTGTCAATGATGTTAGGGACACCATACATCTATTGAATACTTCTAGGACTTGTCAGTGATGTTAGGGACACCATACATCTATTGAATACTTCTAGGACTTGTCAGTGATGTTAGGGACACCATACATCTATTGAATACTTCTAGGACTTGTCAGTGATGTTAGGGACACCATACATCTATTGAATACTTCTAGGACTTGTCAGTGATGTTAGGGACACCATACATCTATTGAATACCTCTAGGACTTGTCAGTGATGTTAGGGACACCATACATCTATTGAATACTTCTAGGACCCGTCAGTGATGTTAGGGACACCATACATCTATTGAATACTTCTAGGACTTGTCAGTGATGTTAGGGACACCATACATCTATTGAATACTTCTAGTTGCTGAGTAAACCATACATCTATGATACTTCTAGGACTTGTCAGTGATGTTAGGGACACCATACATCTATTGAATACTTCTAGGTGTCAGTGATGTTAGGGACACCATACATCTATTGAATACTTCTAGGACTTGTCAGTGATGTTAGGGACACCATACATACTAGAATCTCAGATTGTCAGTGATGTATACATCTTCTAGGACTTGTCAGTGATGTTAGGGACACCATACATCTATTGAATACTTCTAGGACCCGTCAGTGATGTTAGGGACACCATACATCTAACGAATATCTCTAGGACTTGTCAGTGATGTTAGGGACACCATACATCTATTGAATACTTCTAGGACCTGTCAGTGATGTTAGGGACACCATACATCTAACGAATATCTCTAGGACTTGTCAGTGATGTTAGGTACACACTACATCTATTGAATACTTCTAGGACTTGTCAGGGATGTTAGAGACACCATACATAGATTATGATGAAGGTAGAGATGAAAAAAGGTCAAAGTGTAACTAATAGGTCAAAGTTCAAGTTAGGTAAGCTGTTGTTGTTCTGTGTCACTGTAAAAGTCAAATGCTTGTTAATGAATGTCTTGCTATAAAATGTCAAATTTGTCAGAATCAATGTGTCATCCAGTTAAAAAATGAGCATATTTCAACTGCTTATAAAAGAAATATATGCAAAAAACCTATGTTTTGTTTAAAAAAAATTTGAAACGTGAAATTAATTTTGATGGAGAAACTTTTTTTTCTGAGTCTACGATAGACATGGATACAGTAAGACTATATTGGAGACAAATACCGTAATATAAGGAAACCTGTCTTTTAGCTGTGCTTTAGCAACAAGGGGTATCAAGCTCAAACTTGATCATTTGAGTAAATAAAGCGTATTGCAAAGTGTTATGCCAAAAAAAAAATGGGAAGATTCAGTCTTTTAGAGATGGATATGGATTTCTGTAAGGAGTGAATGAACAAACAGGAAGTGTTTGTAAGAGCTGCCCTAAAGGCACCGAATGTCATATTTGATGATCTTCACTAAATGTTTAGGTATATATATATATACACTAGTATATAGTACATGTATATGTACATGCATATTTGTATATGTGGTGCTTAGTCATCTAAATGGGTCAAGAATCGAAGTGACTTATTTAGATTATGTAAATAGGTCAAAAAGTGACAACGGTAATTACATTATGTAAATGGATCAAGAAGTGAGTAATTCAATTTTGTAAATGGGTCAAGAAGTGACTTAATCACATTATGTAAATGGGTCAAGAATTGATTAATTACATTATGTAAATGGGTCAAGAAGTGAATAATTAGATTATGTAAATGGGTCAAGAAATGAATAATTAGATTTTGTAAATGGGTCAAGAAATGAATTAATTAGTGTATGTAAATGGGTTAAGATATTAGTAATTAGATTATGTAAATGGGTCAAGAATTGATTAATTACATTTTGTAAATGGGTCAAGAAGTGACTTAATCACATGTATGTAAATGGGTCAAAAGTAAATGAATCACATTATGTAATATGTAAAATGGCTCATGAATTTTGTAAATGCTCATATTTTCTCAATATGATAAATTTCAACCACTTGATGTATGATAAGGTAAAAAAGGACTAATGTGTATGCATGCTTTTGTGAAGTTGAATCTGTTCAAACAAATTATCCTTGTACCTACTATAGACACTAGTTAACATAAAGACATGGTTATTTGATGACAGATATATGTTATGAACCCTGTGGGCTTGCTTATTACTGAAATGTAAAAAAAAATTCGGATATTTTGCCAAAATTTATATGATACACATCAATTTATGACTAAACGATATTACCTAATGTTAGCCCTGATGCATACATACTTTTATTAACTTAATTATCACTGTACTGGTGATGGTAATAAATATCATGGTCATCAAAAATGGATGCCAATGATTGAAAGTCCCTTCGCTTCAGCTTTTGCTGATTTTGATATTTTATAATGACTATGAAGGTTCCCATTGGGACACAGACAATCATTTGTACCTGCTGCATTTCTTCATCATTTCAAATATGTGTGAAAGCAATCAATTTTAGCACACAAGGCACTGGAAATATATCCGCGAGATGACCGTAATATCAACATACGATGACCGTAATATCAAAGTTTGATGACAAATAGGATGATCATATTCCCCACAGTAGCCCATACTGATGTTCAATTCAATACAACAGAGACAAATTCAAATTGCACCAAGAATAATCTATTTGTCTTCTTACTCATTAAAACTATCATATTCAGGGTTTAAAGTAATCTCTGGTTGGGAAAATTCTGTACCATTTGCAGTCAAGTTATCAAAATTGAAGCAAAATATATTTACAAATTTCACTATATTGTTAATGAACCCCTGCGAGACATTAATGAATAATTCATGAACAATTCATGAATGATTCATGAATAAATTCATGAATATTCTTCAATTAGTCATGCATATTTTCATACAATTGAACTTAAAACTTCATGAATAATTTAAGAAAAAGTATTTCATGAACATTTTGAAGAATTTTAATGAATATCAGTCAAGCGTAAAACTTCATAGATAATTTTGACACATTGATCATGAACAATCATGAATGTTTTTTTTGGATTCATAAAAAACTTCATGAAAAGTTTTGTGATGAGTATTCATGAACTTTGTTTCATGAACCACAATCTGCTAATATTCTTGAAAGATCATGAATCATTCATGAATATTTATGATGTCATGAATACCATCACACAGGGAATATTCCACATTGTATGTATATCTCTACATTTATTAAAACATTATACAAGTCAAGTACTACAGTACTGTATTAGCATGTAAAATATATCTGCTATAACAATTTAAATTTCAATTTCAACAAATTTTTATTGACATATTATTTACAGTCAAGAGGATTAGACAACAGGCAAGGCCTATCTAGGCCTATCTAGGTCTTCTCCTTAAGGTGAAAAGTGGCAAGAAGTATAGACAAATATAATAATATATATACAGTACACATTAATACAAATATTCAAACAAGCAAAAACAAAAGGGGAAGTAACTCCTTAATGTCAAAATTTAATAAATAGATATATGAAATAATATATGCTATAACTATATCCAAACCAGTTTCACGCAAAATTAAACAAATGAAATTAATAGCCACTGAGGAGTTGATAGAATAAGTCTTTGATCTATTTGGTCTAATACTTTAACGATATCAATCTTAAATGCACATGAGATTCGTGCCAAGTCCCTGTGCTACAATATAGTATGCTCGGTAATTCTTCATAAGAATATGAACACGCCGTGAAGGTCAGTGTAGACATACATATCATTTACATGCATATACTTGTGTAAAGTTTCTTTGTGAAATTAAAGCCATAGTATAAAGCATATGCACAAATTAGACTTGGGAAGTGACTTGAAAATTCAGGGATTAGAGATGGTGGTAAGCTTTTTCCTGAGTAACAATATTTGTCTGGACCTTCTTAATGCTACAATTTGCTAGAATATTTAAAGGAAACAGGTGATGACATCTTTATTTGATATTGCATTCAGGTTATGAGAGGATAATGATAATTGAGCTGTAAATTATGTAATCCCAATGAAGTCATATTTTGTGAAAATGAAAATTGTTTCATATCAACAGAATTCTAGACTAATAATCAACAATATGCACTTAGATGGTACATACAATTGTCAAATGTATACCGAGTAAGTGTATTCAAATTTATCAAAATTAAGTCAATGGCAGTGCATCAGTTATTGAATCATACATTATTGTATAGGTAATTAACTTGGCATCAATTAAAAGTTTTTTCATACACATGTATTTCAACAGAAAAAAATTAAAAGTCTCTTATATTTCAGTCATTCATAGGACATATTATGGTCAACCATTTTTGAAAACACTTTAGATACTGTATTACTGTCATCTCTGCGATATTTTTCTAGTGCTGGGTGTATTAAAATTAGTTGCTTTGACTAATGTCCGAAATGGTGATTAAATATCTGGTTTGTATAGACAGCAGACTGGCCACCAGACCCTAAGTTGTTGATAAAACTTGCTCAGTAGAGCTCCTTACTAGATTATCTCCCCCTAGTTTGAAGCATTGAATCAGAAATGTAGTTGAGACACAGGTTTACGACGCGCAAAAAAAAAAAAAAAAAATACTGAAAATACACAGGTTACGACGCAAAAAAAAATATATAAAAAATTGTGATTTTTTTTCCGCGTCATACATGCACCTGTGCATATTTTTAGTATTTTTTTTTTGGGGCATCGTAAACCTGTGGTTGATACAAAATTAATCAAGTCAAATTTTAGTGATTTTTTGCCATTATTCTAGAGACTGGTGGCAAGTCTAAGAAGACAGTTAAGAAGGAGACCATTTTTTAATGACAATTTTATTGTAATGGTAAAAAAATTATGAACGACACTGGAATGACTTTACAGTATAATGTGCATACACTTTCACCTTCATCTGACAAATGACTCGGCAGAATTATAAGTACACAAAGATGTCAAAAGTGCAAAGGTGTCAAAAGAGCACGATCGATGCTTGATGGTAATTTCGGCACTCAGCTGACCACACAAAACATTATATTCTATAGAAACTATTTACATGTATATACACAGGCAATATTTCTTCACGTGAATTTCACTTTATTTTTTTCATGTGAAGAAATTTGCCTGTGTAGCCTGTTGAACAATAAAATCAAAGGCCAAGTCAATATCATTACATAAACCACAGGGACCTGGCACGAGTTTCTAACCAACAGTATTTATATGTATATATATATATATATATATACTGTAAATAGTAAATAATACTTTTGGTTAGAAATTTATGCCTGGTCCCTGTGACATAAACCATACTTTCCAACCAGGAGAAAGTGTTTAAAAATAGAGGGGAGAGTGTGTTATCTATATTGTTTATAAAATAGTGCATTTACTGTATAAACAAAGGTTTTTCGTTGCCAACGTTTAAAAAGTTTAGGTATACACTTGCAGCTATATAGGGATAAACAAGTTGGTTTTATAGATGTAGGAGTTACATACCGTATTCGCCGTAATTAGTGCCCCTCCCCCTATAAGCAACCCTTCCCTTTCTGGAGAACAGTTGAAGTTGTAGATTTAACAATTTTTTGTACAACATATGATGCCTCTGACATCAGCATTATATCCCATATATTACATGAACTTGCGAATCTTTTTACATGTGAATCACAACATGATAATGAGACTACAAGGATAAAATTAAAGCATATGCATGTTTACTGTAACAGATTAATGTACCATGAGTACAGAAAGATTTAGAAATATTAAAATTGAAATATTAAATTTAAATTTCTTGTGGCTGACTTTTATCATCCACAATATATATTTGGTTTAAGCGCTGCCTTTGTTACAATATTATTATCCCTCCAGGCTGTAATACCTATATACCTGTCTGATACAACAGTCCCCCCAAAATACTGTCATCCCTCCAGACTGTATTACCTATAAACCTGTCTGATATCAACAGTCCCCAAAATACGTCACCCCAGACTGTATTACCTATAAACCTGTCTGATACAACAGTCCCCCCCCCCCCCCCAAAATACTGTCACCCCTCCAGACTGTATTACCTATATACTTGTCTGGTACAACAGTCCCCCCAAAATACCGTCATCCCTCCAGACTGTATTATACCTATATACCTATATACCTGTCTGCTGACCAGGTAAGGTGTAATATATATCTATACATACCTGTCAGCAGTAAATATTGACGTTTTATGTAAAACTGGTTCAGGTTTTCTCAATATTAGATAGGTGAAGAAATGTGTATAGATCAAATGTACTTATTCATTTCTGGTAATGATGGATATATTTTCTCTGTTAGACATGTTAAGCTATATACTATGGGAAATAGATGACCTTTTCTAGCCTCATGTATTTATTATTTCTAGTGGTGATGGATGTATTAGATAGCCACAGGATTTCTGTGTATATCACAAATATTTCAACTGACTCTATGTGTTTGATTTCATGTGATCCAAAAGTATAGTTTTACGTAGAGCATGATGGTTAATTAGTTAAAAAAAAAAGATTTTGTGTAATTGTGACCAGAACCCAGTGACAAACCTTCAGTGTTGCTATTGTATTGCTGTACAGGTGGGCAGGATTACCTGGATACTTGTGTAACACTCTGGCTCCCGTCGGCTGCGAATATGAAGATGTCGTTTAAACTCTCGGAGGAACAGATCAGTGGCTGTCGTCGTGGATCAGATATAGATATCGAGGTTTGTATTTATTTATAATCATTCTTTGAGTAATTTTTAAAGCTTCCTACTTATTTCACACTATAAATGTTGTGGATGATAACTGAATCCTATTTATTAACGTCATGATGTCCACATAGTATATTGGGCTACTGTAACTGATACAAGTAGGTAAATTCATTCTTTTCATACATATTGACCATGTCTTATCCAAATCAGTCAACTTTGGTAAGTGATCAAAAAATATTGTGAAAAGGTCATCCAAATGACTAAGTGATTTAGGGACCTTATGATGGGTGAGTGAGTGACCTGTGATGGGTGAGTGAGTGACCCTGTGATGGGTGAGTGAGTGACCCTGAGATGGGTGAGTGAGTGACCCTGTGATGGGTGAGTGAGTGACCCTGTGATGGGTGAGTGAGTGACCCTGTGATGGGTGAGTGAGTGACCCTGTGATGGGTGAGTGAGTGACCCTGTGATTGGTGAGTGAGTGAGTGACCCTGTGATTGGTGAGTGAGTGAGTGACCCTGTGATTGGTGAGTGAGTGAGTGACCCTGTGATGGGTGAGTGAGTGACCTGAGATGGGTGAGTGAGTGACCCTGTGATGGTGAGTGAGTGAGTGACCCTGTGATGGGTGAGTGAGTGACCCTGTGATGGGTGAGTGAGTGACCCTGTGATGGGTGAGTGAGTGACCCTGTGATGGGTGAGTGAGTGACCCTGTGATGGGTGAGTGAGTGACCCTGTGATGGGTGAGTGAGTGACCCTGTGATGGGTGTGTGAGTGACCCTGTGATGGGTGAGTGAGTGACCCTGTGATGGGTGAGTGAGTGACCCTGTGATGATGGTGAGTGAGTGACCCTGTGATGGTGAGTGAGTGACCCTGTGATGGTGTGAGTGAGTGGTGATGGGTGAGTGAGTGACCCTGAGATGGGTGAGTGAGTTACCCTGAGATGGGTGAGTGAGTGACCCTGTGATTGGTGATGAGTGAGTGACCCTGTGATTGGTGAGTGAGAGAGTGGTCCTGTGATGGGTGATGAGTGACCCTGTGATGGTGAGTGAGGACCCTGTGATGGGTGAGTGAGTGTGACCCTGTGATGGGTGAGTGAGTGACCCTGTGATGGGTGAGTGAGTGACCCTGTGATGGGTGAGTGAGTGACCCTGTGATGGGTGAGTGAGTGACCCTGTGATGGGTGAGTGAGTGACCCTGTGGTTGGTGAGGTGACCCTGTGATGGTGAGTGAGTGACCCTGTGATGGGTGAGTGAGTGACCCTGTGATGTGGTGAGTGAGTGACCCTGTGATGGTGATGAGTGAGTGACCCTGTGATGGTGAGTGAGTGAGTGGACCCTGTGATGGGTGAGTGAGTGACCCTGTGATGGTGAGTGAGTGACCCTGTGATGGTGAGTGAGTGACCCTGTGATGGGTGAGTGAGTGACCCTGTGATGGGTGAGTGAGTGACCCTGTGATGGGTGAGTGAGTGACCCTGTGATTGGGTGAGTGAGTGACCCTGTGATTGGTGAGTGAATGAGTGACCTGTGATGGTGGTGAGTGAGTGACCCTGTGATGGGTGAGTGGGTGACCCTGTGAGGGTGAGTGAGTGACCCTGAGATGGGTGAGTGAGTGACCCTGTGATGGGTGAGTGAGTGACCCTGAGATGGGTGAGTGAGTGACCCTGATGGGGAGTGAGTGACCCTGTGATGGGTGAGTGAGTGACCCTGTGATGGGTGAGTGAGTGAGTGACCCTGTGATTGGTGAGTGAGTGAGTGACCCTGTGATGGGTGAGTGAGTGACCCTGTGATGGGTGAGTGAGTGACCCTGTGATGGGTGAGTGAGTGACCCTGTGATGGGTGAGTGAGGTGACCCTGTGATGGGTGAGTGACCTGTGTGGGTGAGTGGAGTGACCCTGTGATGGGTGAGTGAGTGACCCTGTGATTGGTGATGAGTGACCTGTGATGGTGAGTGAGTGACCCTATGATGGGGTAAGTGACACTGTGATTGGTGAGTGAGTGACTCTGAGATGGGTGAGTGGGTGACCCTGTGATTGGTGAGTGAGTGAGTGACCCTGTGGTGGGTGAGTGAGTGACCCTGTGATTGGTGAGTGTAGTGAGTGACCCTGTGATTAGTGAGTGAGTGACCCTGTGATGTGGTGAGTGAGTGACCCTGTGATGGGTGAGTGAGTGACCTTGTGATGGGTGAGTGGGAGTGACTGACCTGTGATGGGTGAGTGGGTGACCCTTGTGATTGGTGAGTGAGTGACCCTGTGATGGGTGAGTGAGTGACCCTATGATGGGTAAGTGACCTGTTGATGGGTGAGTGAGTGACTCTGTGATGGGTGAGTGGTGACCCTGTGTGATTGGTGAGTGAGTGAGTGACCCTGTGATTGGAGTGGTGAGTGACCCTATGATGGGTGAGTGAGTGACCCTGTGATTGAGTGAGTGAGTGACCCTGTGATGGGTGAGTGAGTGACCCTGTGATGGGTGAGTGAGTGACCCTTGTGATGGGTGATGAGTGAGTGACTCTGGTGTGATGGTGACTGGTGACTTTGTGACCTCTGTGAGTGGTGAGTGAGTGGACCCTCTGTGCTGGGTGAGTGAGTGACCCTGTGATGTGCGAGTGAGTGAGTGACCCTGCGATGTGTGACTTTATGCGTCTTTGAGTAGTGGTGAGTGAGTGAGTGGTGACCTGTGATTGGTGAAGTAAGTGACCCTGTGATGGGTGAGTGAGTGACCCTGTGATGGTGAGTGAGTGAGTGACCCTGTGATGGGTGAGTGAGTGAGTGACCCTGTGATGGTGTGAGTGAAGCTTGATGGTGAGTGAGTGACCCTGTGATGGGTGAGTGAGTGACCCTGTGATGGGTGAGTGAGTGACCCTGTGATGGATGAGTGAGTGAGTTACCCTGTGATGGGTGAGTGAGTGACCCTGTGACCCTGTGAGTGATGGTGAGTGAGTGACCCTGTGATGGATGAATAGTGACCATGTGATGGGTGAGTGAGTGACCCTGTGATGGATGAGTGAGTGACCCTGTGATAGGTGATTGAGTGTGACCCTGTGAATGATGGTGAGATGAGTGACCCTGTGATGGGTGAGTGACCCTGTGATGGTGAGTGAGTGACCCTGTGATGTGATGAGAGAGTGACCCTGTGATGGGTGATGAGTGACCCTGTGATGGGTGAGTGAGTGACCCTGTGATGGGTGAGTGAGTGACCCTGTGATAGGTGAATGAGTGACCCTGTGATGGGTGAGTGGGTGACCCTGTGATGTTGAGTGAGTGACCCTGTGATGGGTGATGAGTGAGTGACCCTGTGATGGGTGAGTGAGTGACCCTGTGATGGATGAGTGAGCGACCCTGTGATTGGTGAGTGAGTGACCCTGTGATTGATGAGTGAGTGACCCTGTGATGGGATGAGAGTGTCCTGTGATGGGTGATTGAGTGAACCTGCGATTGGTGAGGTGAGTGACCCTGTGATTGGTGAGTGACCCTGTGATGTGAGTGAGTGAGTGACCCTGTGATTAGTGAGTGAGTGAACCTGTGATTGTGAGTGAGTGACCCTATGATTGGTGAGTGACCCTGTGATTGTGAGTGAGTGAGTGACCCTTGTGATTAGTGAGTGAGTGAGTGACCTGTGATGGGTGAGTGAGTGAGTGACCCTGTGATTGGTGAGTGAGTGGCCTTGTGATGGGTGAATGAGTGACCATGTGATGGGTGAGTGGGTGACCCTGTGATGGGTGAATGGGAGAGTGACCCTGTGATGGGTGAATGAGTGACCCTGTGATGGGTGAGTGAGTGACTTTGTTGATTGGTGAATGGGAGAGTGGTCCTGTGATGGGTGAGTGACCCTATGATGGGTGAGTGAGTGACCCTGTGATGGTGAGTGAGTGACCCTGTGATGGGTGAGTGAGTGGTCCTGTGATTGATGAGTGAGTGACCCTGTGATGGTGAGTGAGTGAGTGAGTGACCTGCGATGGGTGAGTGAGTGACCCTTTGATGGGTAGTGAGTGAGTGAGTGACTCTGTGATGGTGACTTTATGCCTCTGTGATGGGTGAGTGAGTGACCCTGCGTGTGTGACTTTATGGTCTGTGATGGTGAGTGAGTGACCCTGTGACGGGTAAGCAAGTGACCCTGTGATGGGTGAGTGAGTGACCCTGTGATTGGTGAGTGAGTGAGTGACCCTGTGATTAGTGAGTGAGTGACCCTGTGATGGGTGAGTGAGTGAGTGACCCTGTGATTGGTGAGTGAGTGACCTTGTGATGGGTGAGTGAGTGACCCTGTGATGGGTGAGTGAGTGACCCTGTGATGGGTGAGTGAGTGACCCTGTGATTGGTGAGTGAGAGTGACCCTGTGATGGGTGAGTGAGTGACCCTGTGATGGGTGAGTGAGTGACCCTGTGATGGGTGAGTGAGTGACCCTGTGATGGGTGAGTGAGTGACCCTGTGATGGGTGAGTGAGTGACCCTGTGATGGGTGAGTGAGTGACCCTGTGATTGGTGAGTGAGTGACCCTGTGATGGGTGAGTGAGTGACCCTGTGATGGGTGAGTGAGTGACCCTGTGATGGGTGAGTGAGTGAGTGACCCTGATGGTGATTGGTGACTCTTTATTATGCCTCTGTGATGGGTGAGTGAGTGACCCTGTACTGGGTGAGTGAGTGACCCTGTGATGGCGAGTGAGTGAGTGACCCTGCGATGTGTGACTTATATGTGTCTGTGATGGGTGAGTGAGTGAGGGAACCTGTGACGGATGAGTAAGTGACCCTGTGATGGGTGAGTGAGTGACCTGTGATGGGTGAGTGAGTGACCCTGTGATTGGTGAGTGAGTGAGTGACTCTGTGATTGGTGAGTGAGTGACCCTGTGATGGAGTGAGTGAGTGACCCTGTGATGGGTGAGTGAGTGACCCTGTGATGGGTGAGTGAGTGACTCTGTGATTGGTGACTTTATGCCTCTGTGATGGGTGAGTGAGTGACCCTGTGATGGGCGAGTGAGTGAGTGACCCTGCGATGTGTGACTTTATGCGTCTGTGATGGGTGAGTGAGTGAGGGACCCTGTGACGGGTAAGTAAGTGACCCTGTGATGGGTGAGTGAGTGACCCTGTGATTGGTGAGTGAGTGAGTGACCCTGTGATTAGTGAGTGAGTGACCCTGTGATGGGAGAGTGAGTGAGTGACCCTGTGATTGTGAGTGAGTGACCTTGTGATGGGTGAATGAGTGACCATGTGATGGGTGAGTGGGTGACCCTGTGATTGGATGAGTGAGTGACCCTGTGATAGGTGAATGAGTGACCCTGTGATGGGTGAGTGAGTGACTTTGTGATTGGTGAGTGGGTGACCCTGTGATGGGTGAGTAACCCTATGATGGGTGAGTGAGTGACCCTGTGATGGGTGAGTGAATGACCCTGAGATGGGTGAGTGAGTGACCCTGTGATGGGTGAGTGAGTGACCCTGTGATTGATGAGAGAGTGACCCTGTGATGGGTGAGTGAGTGGTCCTGCGATGGGTGAGTGAGTGACCCTTTGATGGGTGAGTGAGTGAGTGACTCTGTGATTGGTGACTTTATGCCTCTGTGATGGGTGAGTGAGTGACCCTGTACTGGGTGAGTGAGTGACCCTGTGATGGGCGAGTGAGTGAGTGACCCTGCGATGTGTGACTTTATGTGTCTGTGATGGGTGAGTGAGTGAGGGACCCTGTGACGGATGAGTAAGTGACCCTGTGATGGGTGAGTGAGTGACCTGTGATGAGTGAGTGAGTGAGTGACCCTGTGATTGGTGAGTGAGTGAACCTGTGATTGGTGAGTGAGTGAACCTGTGATGAGTGAGTGAGTGACCCTGTGATGGGTGAGTTAGGGACCCTGTGATGGGTGACTTGATGGCCATGTTTCATGATATTAGGCTGCGCGCTGTAGAAAGTGATAAGAAGACAAACATGACCTATAAGGCTGTGTCATCTGGATGCTTGTGTTGTCGATGAAGCTTATCATCAGTGTCGAAATCTGAATAGATCTAAGTTACACTATATCTGGTAAAACATTTGAGTTTGAAACTTCTAGAAAAAAACTCACATTCTCAGTGATATGGACATACAAATTCGATTTCATGAAGTTTGTTTATAGTGTATTTTAATGAGTAGACAGGTTAATTGAAAATTAGGTCTGAGGATTAAGTGACTTTGTACATTTCAAACAGATATTGGGACTCAAACATGTCTATCTTTAACTCGTTCCTCGGAGAACGTCGAAAACTTGGCTTTCCCTGGCGGCATTATAAGGTAAAGTATCTATTGATGAGTGTAAAACTATATGTGCCTGGAGCCTTTTTAAGATCTGGACTGGGAATTACATCTTATATCAATCTACAGTCTGTTTAAAGACGTGTTTTGTAGTATTTACGTAAATGTGTTCATCTAAAAAAATTTCTACACTTCAAGATTTCTCATCAATGCTATAATGACTAAACCTTTGTTCATTACTGTAAAAAGGGAAAGAAACTACAATGGAGGAAAAACGTTTAATTGATTGTTACCTGTAAGATTTTTTCCGTAAGGTATGAAAAACCATGAGTGATGGCTGAGTAATCGGCTTATACATGTGGTTTCTCATTGTAGTAATGTCATCCGTTATCATTTATCACCACCGTCATGGTATAATCACAGTGGATAGAAATCAAGGGTACGGGACCACAAATCTACATCTTTTAACTCTATTTAACATACATTTTTAGCTCACCTGTGCTTTCTATGTATACGATAAATCTATGTGACCTTATTTTTTAATTAACTGTGTAATTATTATGTAACAATGTATACACAAAATGTATATAATCTTATTTCTTAATATAGTATATGTGTGTATATATGTATACGTGTACATTAATCTATAACATAACTGTATATATATGTTTCTGAATATACACTACATGTATTTAACCTGACTGCATATGTACATGTATACACTGTATATGAATACATTGTATATGTATACATTGTATATGTATGTTTACACTGTATATGAATACATTGTATATGTATACACTGTATATGTATACACTGTATATGTATATATTGTTTATGTAAATATTGTATATGTATACACTGTATATGTATATATTTTTATATGTATACATTGTATATGTATATATTGTATATGTATACATTGTATATGTATATATATTGTATATATATATATTGTATATGTATACATTTTATATGTATATATTGTATATGTATAAATTGTATATGTATATATTGTATATGTATATATTGTATATGTATACATTGTATTATATGTATACATTGTATATGTATACATTGTATGTGTATATATTGTATATGTAAACACTGTATATGTATACATTGTATATGTATACACTGTATATGTATACATTGTATATGTATACATTGTATATGTATACACTGTATATGTATACACTGTATATGTATGTATTGTATATGTATATATTGTATATGTATACACTGTATATGTATACACTTATGTATACATTGTATATGTATACATTGTATATGTATACACTGTATATGTATACACTGTATATGTATGTATTATATATGTATATATTGTATATGTATACACTGTATATGTTTATATTGTATATGTATAGACTGTATATGTAATACATTGTATATGTATACATAGTATATGTATACATTGTATATGTATTCATTGTATATGTATACACTGTATATGTATATATTGTATATGTATACAATGTATATGTATACACTGTATATGTATACATTGTATATGTATACACCGTATATGTATATATTGTATATGTATATATTGTATATATATACATTGTATATGTATATATTGTATATGTATATATTGTATATGTATACACTGTATATTTAGTCACTGTATATGTATATATTGTATATGCATACACTGTATATGTATACACTGTATATGTATATATTGTATATGTATACACTGTATGTATACACTGTATATGTATACACTGTATATGTATACACTGTATATGTATACATTGTATATGTATATTAATACACTGTATATGTATACATTGTATATGTATACACTGTATATGTATACATTGTATATGTAGTATACACTGTATATGTATACACTGTATATGTATATATTGTATATGTATATATTGTATATGTATTCACTGTATATGTATACATTGTATATGTATATATTGTATATGTATACATTGTATATGTATACACTGTATTTGAATACATTGTATATGCATACATTGTATATGTATTCACTGTATATGTATACATTGTATATGTATATATTGTATATGTATACACTGTATATGTATACATTGTTTATGTATACACTGTATATGTATACATTGTATATGTATACATTGTATATATTGTATATGTATACATTGCATATGTATACACTGTATATGTATACATTGTATATGTATATACTGTATATGTATACATTGTATATGTATACACTGTATATGTATACATTGTATATGTATACATTGTATATGTATACACTGTATATGTAAACATTGTATATGTATACACTGTATATGTTAAGCAGATCTTCAATCGTTAACTGAAAAAAATTTCCTTGACAAAAAATTCTTATAGGTCAACATTACAGAAGCTAATGGGCAATGCTAAGTTACCTTCTGTAGTGCTGATATGAAACACAGGGACCTTGCACAAATTTCTAACCAATATCTCCATATATATCTAAATACTGTTGGTTTGAAATTTGTGCCAGGTCCCTGTGATATGGAATGCTGTTACAGTGGTGCCTTATAAAAACACCTGGCAGCTTTCAACTACAGGTAAGTTATATAACACTGTGACATTCCTGACATACCTGAGATACCAGATGACTGACCAATACTCAGTTGTGAGCCACTGTGTCTCCATGTTTACTCGCTGGAGGAACCTATTCCACAGTCTGGTGGTTCATCACGATCAAACCCAACGATGGCTTACAAACGTCTTATACATTGGTAGACCGTTTCTTCCCCTAGCCAGGGTATGCTTTATTCTTTCAGATCAGTTGTATTCCTGTATCAATTAATGATAAATGGAGGATCTTACATGAGTGGCTATGTAATATGAAATTTATCAAACCTGTTCAATAATTTGATACGCCATGAGCCTTTAAGCGAGTGTCATATCAAATTATTTAACGAGCTTAATCAATCTCATATTACGTAGCCATGAGTGTAAGATTCTATTTATCACAACTTATTTTTGGAAATATGGACAAAAATTTCAATTTTGTTTCTTTACAAGACTGACAAATTCAGGCTCAGATTTGACGTTCCAGTTCACCGATACAATCATGTGACGTCATATTTTGATCATGACGTCATTATCACTTGTGACATCACATCAGTAGTGATATTTCATGTACACATGTGTCTTACGATATTTGACATAGCCATATGACATGGCTGGACGTGCCAGTTATGTGATGATGCACTTTATATAAAACATTGTGATCAATTAACCAGTAGGATGAAGTTATCAGAAACAAAATAAAAACTTTATTGGAAGAGTTGTAAATACTTTGGGAGCTTTAATATGATACCAATCAGTGGAGGTCTTGATTTTCAGCTTCAGTTTCGCAGTGGCTGAGTGGTTAAGATGTCTTAACATACTACCACACGCCCTACACCTCTAGGTCACAAGTTCAAATCCCATGTGGGGCAGTTGCCAGGTACTGGCCACTACTCAGTGGTTTTTCTCTGGGTACTCTGGCTTTCCTCTCTGGCTGTTAAAAGGCTGTTAAGCTAATAAAAATCCAAACCCTTCCAGCGTGTACCTGCTGATCTATACCAGTAAAGGTATTACAAAAATATTTTCCAGATGTAATGATAAGAAAAATAATATATGGAAGTTTATTGGGAGATGGTCATACTTTGGGAGTTTCAATATCATATCAGGTGTGTGTAGGGGTGGTGTGTGTGGGGTTAGGTGTAGGGGTGGTGGTGGGGGGTGTAGGGGGGGTGTGGTGTGGGGTGTGGTTGTGGTGGGTGTGGGTGGTGTGTGGTGGGTAGGTGGTGTGGTGGTGGTGGGGGTGTGTGGTGTGTTGTGTAGGTGGGTGGGGTGTGTAGGTGGTGGTGGGTGGGGTGTGTGGTGGGGGGGTAGGGGTGTGGTGTGTGGTGGGGGTGGTGGGGGGGTGGGGTGGGTGGTGGGGTGGGGGGGGGGGGGGGTGTGGTGGGGGGGTGGGGGGGGGGTGGTGGGGTGGGGTGGTGGGGTGGGTGGTGGTGTGGGGGGGGGGGGTGGGGTTGTGGGGGGGGGGGGTGTGGGTGGGGGTGGGGGGTGGGGGGGGTTGGGGGGGTTGTGTGTGGGGGGGGGGGGGGGGGTTGGTTGGGGGGGGGGGTTGGTGGGGGGTGGGTTGGGGGGTGTTGGGGGTGGTGGGTGGGGGTGGTGTGTTGTGGGGGGGGGGGGTGGGGTGGGGGTGGTGGTGGGGTGGGGGTGGTGGTGGGGTGTGGGGGGTGGGGGGTGGTGGGGGTGGGTGTGTGTGGGGGGGTGGTGGTGTGGTGGTTGGGGGGGGGGGGGGGTGGTTGGGTGGTGGGGTGTGGGGGGGGTGGTGGGTGTGGTGGGGGGGTGGTGGGGGTGGGGGGGGGGGTGGTGGGGGGTGGGGGGTGGGGGGGTGTGGGTGGGTGGGGGGTTGGTGGGTGTGGGTGGTTGGGTGGGTGGGTGGGGGTGGGGGGTGTTGGTGGTGTGTGGGTGGGGGGTGGTGGGGGGGTGTGGGTGGGGGGGTGGGGGTGGGGGGTGGTGGGGGGGGTGGGGGGGTTGGGGGGTGGTGGGGGTGGGTGGGGTGGGGGTGGGGGGGGGGGGTGTGGGGGGGGGGTGGGTGGGGGGGGGGGTGGTGTGGGTGGGGGGGGGGTGGTGGTGTGTGGGGTGGGGGGGGGTGTGGTGGGTGGGGTGTGGTGGTGGGGTGTGGTGGTGGGGGTGGTGGTGTGGGGGGGGGGGGGGGGGGGTGGGGGTGGTGGGGGGGGGGGGTGTGGGGGTGGGTGTGGTGGGGGGGGTGTTGGGGGGGGGGTGGTTGGTGGGGGTGGGTGGTGGTGGGGTGGGGGTTGGGTGGTGGGGTGTGGTTGGGTGGGTGTGGGGGGGGGGTGGGGGTGGGGGTTTGGTGGTGGTGGTGGGGTGGGTGGGGGGGGGGGGGGGGGTGGGGGGGGTGGTGGGGGGGGTGGGGGTGGGTGGGGGGGGGGTGGGGGGTGGGGTGGGGGTGGGGGGGGGGTGTGTGGGTGGTGGGGTGGGGGTGGGTGGGTGTGGGTGTGGGGTGGGGTGTGGGGGGGGGGGGGTTGGGTGGGTGGGGGTGGGGTGGGGGTGGTGTGTTAGGTGGTGGTGGGGGTGGTGTGTTGGGTGGGGTGGGTTGGGGGTGGGGTGGGGGGGGGGGTTGTGGTGTGGTGGGTTGGGGGGGGTGGTGGGGGGGGGGGTGTGGGGGGGGTGGGGTGTGGTGGTGGGGGTGGGGGGGGGGGTGGGGGGTTGGGGGGGGTGGTGGTTGGGGGGGTGGTGGGGGTTAGGTGGGGGGGGGGTGGGTGGGTGGGGTGTGGGGGGGTGGTGGGGGGTGGGGGGGGTGGTTGTGGTGGGGGTGGGGGGGTGTGGGGGGGGGGGGGTGGTGGGGGGGTGGGTGGGGTGGGGGGGGGTGGGTGTTGGTGGGGGGGGGTGGGGGGGGGGTGTGTGGTGGGGTGGGGTGGTGGGGGGGTGTGTGGGGGGGTGTGGGGGTGGGGTGGTGGTGGGGGTGTTGGTGGGGGGGTGGGGGGTGGGGTGGGGTGGGGGGTGGTGGGGGGGGGGTGGGGGGTGGGTGGTGGGGTTGGTGGTGTGGGGTGGGGGGGGTGTGTGTGGGTGGGTGGGGGGGGGGTGGTGGGGGGGGGGGGGGGGGTGGGGGTGGGTGGGGGGGTGGGGGTGGGGGGGGTGGGGTGTGGGGGGGGTGGGTGGTGGTGGGGGGGGGGGGGGGGGGGGTGGTGGTGTGGTGTGGTGGGGGGTGGGGTGGGGGTGTGGGGTGGGGGGGGGGGGGGGGTGGTGGTTAGGGGGGGGGGGTGTGGGGGGGTGGGTGTTGTGTGGTGGGGGGGTGGGGGGGGTGGTGGGGGGGGGGGTGGGGTGGGGGTGTGTGGGGGGGGTTGGTGTGGTGGGGGTGGGGGGTGGGTGGGGGGTGTGGTGGGTGGTGGGGGGTTGGGGGGGTGGGTGGGGGGTGGTGGTGGGGGGTGTGGGGGGGGTGGGGTGTGGGGTGGGGTGGTGGTGGTGGTGGGGGGGGGGGGGTGGGGTGGGGGTGGTGTGGGTGGGGTGGGTGGGTGGGGGGGGGGGGGGGGGGTGGTTTGGGGTGGGGTGGGGGTGGGTGGGGGGGGTGGGGGGGGGGGGGGGTGTTGTGTTGTGTGGGGGTGGGTGTGGGGGGGTGGGGGTGGGGGGGTGTGTTGTGGGGTGGGGGGGGGGGGGTGGTGGGGGGGGGGGGGTGGTGGGGGGGGGGGGTGGGTGGTGTGTGGGTGGGGGGGGGGGGGGGGGGGGTTGGTGGGTGGGGGTAGGTGGTGGGTGTGTGGTGGGGTGGGGGGGGGGTGTTGGGGTGGGGTGGTGGGGTGGGGGTGGTGGTTGGGGGGGTGGGGTGGGTGGTGGGGGGGGGGGGGGGGTGGGGGGTGGGGGGGGGTGGGGGTGGGGGTTGGGGGTGGGGGTGGTGGGGGGGGGGGGGGGGGGGGGGGGGGGGGTGGGGTGTGGGGGGTGGGGGTGTGGGGGGGGTGGGGTGGGGGGTGGGTTTGGTGTGGGGGGGGGGGTGTGGTGGGGGTGGGGTGGGGGGGTGGGGGGGTGGGGGGTGGTGGGGGTGGGGGGTGGGGGGGGGTGTGGGGGGGGGGGTGGGGGTGGGGGGGTGGGTGGTGGGGGGGGGGGGGTGGGGGGTGGGGTGGGGGTTGGGTGGGGGGGGGGGGGGGGGGGGTGGTGGTGGGTGGGGGGGGGGGGGTTGGGTGGGGTGGGTGGGGGGGGGGGGGGTGTGGTGGTGGGGTGGGTGGGGTGGTGGTGTGGGTTTGGGTGGGGGGGGGGTGGGGTGTGTTGGGGGGGGGGGGGGGGGGGTGTGGGGGTGTGGGTGGTGGGGGTGGGTGGGGGTGGGGGGGGGGTGGGTGGGGGGTGTGGTGGGGGGGGTGTGGTGTGGGGGGGTGGGTGTGGTGGGTGGGGGGGGTGTGTGTGGTGGGGTGGGGGGGGGTGGTTGGGGGGGGGGGTGGTGGGGGGTGGTGGGGGTTGGGGTGGGGGTGGGGGTGTGGGGGGGGGGTGGGGGGGTGGGTGGGTGGTGGGTGTGGGGGGGTGTGTGGGGGGGGGTGTGGGGGGGGTGGTGTGGTGGGGTGTGGGTGGGGGGTTGGGGGGGGGGTGGGTGGGTGGTGGTGTTGGGGGGGTGGGTGGGGGTGTGGGGGGGTGTGGTGTGTTGGGTGGTGGGTTGGTGTGGGTGGGGGGGGGTGGGGGGTGTGGGGGTGGGGGTGGTGGGGGTGGGGGGTGGGGGGGGGTGGGGGGGGGTGTGGGGGGGTGTTGTGGGGTGGTGGTGTGGGTGGTGGGGGGGGGGGGGTGGGGGGGGGGGTGGGGTGGGGTGGGGGGGGTGGGGGGGGGGGGGGGGTGGGTGGGGGGGGGGTGGGGGGTGGGGGGGGGGTGGGGGGGGGGGGGGGTTGGGGGTGGGTGGTGGGTTGGGGGGGTGGGGGGGGGGGTGTGGTGGGGGGGGGTGGTGGGGGGGGGGTGGGGGTGGGGGGGTGGGGGGTGGGGGTGGTGGGTGGGGGGTGGGGGGGGGGGGGTAGGGGGGGGGGGGTGGGGGGGGTGGGGGGGGGGGGTGGTGGGGGGGGGGGGGGGGTGGTGGTGTGGGGGGGTGGGTGGTGGGTGGGGGGGGGTGGGGGGGGGTGTTGGGGGGGGTGGGGGGGGGTGGTTGGTGTGGGGTGGGGGTGTGGTGGGGTGGGTGGGGGGGGGGGGGGGGGGGGGGGTGGGGGGTGTGTGTGGGGGTGGGGGGGGGGGGGGGTGGGTGGTGGTGTGTGTTATTGGGGGGGGGGGGGTGTGGGGGGGGGTGGGTGTGGTGGTGGTGTGTGGGGTGGTGGTGTGTTGTGTGGGGTGGGTGTGGTGGGTTGTGGGTGGGGGGGGTGGGGGTGGGGGGGTGGGGGGTGGGGGTGTGGGGGTTGGGGGGGGGGGTGGGGTGGGGGGTGGGTTGGGTTGTTGTTGGGGTGTTGGTGTGTGTGGTGGGGGTTGGGGGGGGGTGTTGGGGTGGGTTGTGGTGTGTGGTTGTGGGGTTGGGGGTGTGGGGTGGGGGGGGGGGGGGGGGGTGGTGGGGGTGGTGGGGGTGGGGGGGGTGGGGGGTGGGGTGGGGGGGGGGGGTGTGTGGGGGGGGGGTGGGTGGGGGTGTGTTGGGGTGGGGGTTGGTGGTGGGGTGGTGGTGTGTTGGGTGGGGGGTGGGGTGGTGTTTTGGGGGGGGGGTGTGGTGGGTGGGTGGGGTGGGTGGGGTGGGGGGTGGGGTTTTGGGGTTTGGGGTGTGTGTGTGGGTTGGGGGGTTGGTGTGGTGGGTGGTGGTGGGGTTGGGGGGGGGTGTGGGGGGGGGTGGTGGGGGGTGTTTGTGTTGTGGGGGGTGTGTGGGGTGTGGTGTGGTGGGGGTGGTGGGGTGTGGGGTGGTGGGGTGTTGGTGTGTGTGTGGGGGTGGGGGTGGGGGGGGGTGGGGGGTTGGGGGGGGTGGGGGTGGGGGGGTGTAGGTGGGGGTGGGTGGGGGGGGGGGGGGGGGGGGGTGGGGGGGGGGGTGGTGGGGGGGGGGGGTGTTAGGTGTGGGGGGGGTGGTGGTGGGTGTGTTGGTGGTTGGGGGGGTGGGGGGGGGTTGGGGTGTGGGGTGGGGGTGTTGGTGTGTGGGTGGGTGGGGGTGGTGTGGGGGGGGTGGGGGGGGGGGGTGTATAGGGTGTAGGTAGGGGTTGGTGTGGGTTAGGTGTAGGTAGGGGGGTGGTGTGTTGGGTGTAGGTAGGGGTGGTGGTGGTGTGTTAGGTGTAGTAGGGGTGGTGGGGTGGTGGTGTAGGTAGGGGTGGTGGAGTGTAGTGTAAGGTAGGGGTGGTGGTGTGTTAGGGGTAGGTAGGGGTGGTGGTGTTGGGGTGGGTGGGTGGTGGGTTAGTGTGTTGGTGGGGTAGGTGGTGGTGCGTTAGAGTGTAGTGTAGGGGTGGTGGGTATGGTTGGGTAGGTAGGGGTGGTGTGTTAGGGTTGGTTGGGGGTGGTGGGGGGTGTTGGGTGGTAGGTAGGGGTAGGTGGGGTGTGTTAGGTGTGGGTAGGGTGGTGGTGTGTGGGTGTAAGGTTGGGGTGGAGTGGTTGATGGTGGTAGGGGTGGTGGGGTGTTAGGTGTAGGTAGGGGTGAGTGGTATGTTAGGTGTAGGTGGGGTGGTGGTGTGGTGGTGGGTAGGTAGGGGTTGGGGTGGTGTGTTAGGTGTAGGTAGGGGTGGTGGTGTGTTAGGTGTAGGTAGGGGGTGGTGTGTTAGGTGTAGGTAGGGGTGGTGTGTTAGGTGTGGTGGTGTGTAGGTGTAGGAGTGGTGGTGTGTTAGGTGTAGGTAAGGGGGTGGTGGTGTGTTAGGTGTAGGTAGGGGTGGTGGTGTGTGTTAGGTGTAGGTAGGGGTGGGGGTGTAGGTGTAGGTAGGGGTGGTGTGTGTTAGGTGTAGGTAGGGTGGTGGTGTGTTAGGTGTAGGTAGGGGTGGTGGTGTGTTAGGTGTAGGTAGGGGTGGTGGTGTGTTAGGTGAAGGTAGGGGTGGTGGTGTGTTTGGTGTAGGTAGGGTGGTGGTGTGTTAGGTGTAGGTAGGGGTGGTGGTGTGTTAGGTGTAGGTAGGGGTGGTGGTGTGTTAGGTGTAGGTAGGGGTGGTGGTGTGTTAGGTGTAGGTAGGGGGGGTGGTGTGTTAGGTGTAGGTAGGGGTGGTGGTGTGTTAGGTGTAGGTAGGGGTGGTGGTGTTAGGTGTAGGTAGGGGTGGTGTGTGTTAGGTGTAGGTAGGGGTGGTGTGTTAGGTGTAGGTATGGGGGTGGTGTGTTAGGTGTAGGTAGAGGTGGTGTGTTAGGTGTAGGTAGGGGTGGTGTGTTAGGTGTAGGTAGGGGTGGTGTGTTAGGTGTAGGTAGGGGGTGGTGTGTTAGGTGTAGGTAGGGGTGGTGTGTTAGGTGTAGGTAGGGGTGGTGGTGTGTTAGGTGTAGGTAGGGGTGGTGTGTTAGGTGTAGGTAGGGTGGTGGTGTGTTAGGTGTAGGTAGGGGTGGTGTGTGTTAGGTGTAGGTAGGGGGTGGTGTGTTAGGTGTAGGTAGGTGTGGTGGTGTGTTAGGTGTAGGTAGGGGTGGTGGTGTGTTAGGTGTAGGTAGGGGTGGTGGTGTGTTAGGTTGTAGGTAGGGTGGTGGTGTGTTAGGTGTAGGTAGGGGTGGTGTGTTAGGTGTAGGTAGGGGTGGTGTGTTAGGTGTAGTAGGTGGTGGTGTGGTTAGGTGTAGGTAGGTGGTGGTGTGTTAGGTGTAGGTAGGGGTGGTGTGTTAGGTGTAGGTAGGGGTGGTGGTGTGTTAGGTGTAGGTAGGGGGTGGTGGTGTGTTAGGTGTAGGTAGGTGGTGGTGTGTTAGGTGTAGGTAGGGGTGGTGGTGTGTTAGGGTAGGTAGGGGTGGTGGTGTGTTAGGTGTAGGTAGGGGTGGTGGTGTGTTAGGTGTAGGTAGGGGTGGTGTGTTAGGTGTAGGTAGGGGTGGTGGTGTGTTAGGTGTAGGTAGGGTGGTGGTGTGTTAGGTGTAGGTATGGGTGGTGGTGTGTTAGGTGTAGGTAGGGGTGGTGGTGTGTTAGGTGTAGGTAGGGGTGGTGGTGTGTTAGGTGTAGGTAGGGGGGTGGTGTGTTAGGTGTAGGTAGGGGTGGTGGTGTGTTAGGTGTGGTAGGTGGGGTGGTGGTGTGTTAGGTGTAGGTAGGGGTGGTGGTGTGTTAGGTGTAGGTAGGGGTGGTGGTGTGTTAGGTGTAGGTAGGGGTGGTGGTGTGTTAGGTGTAGGTAGAGGTGGTGGTGTGTTAGGTGTAGGTAGGGGTGGTGGTGGTGTGTAGTGTTAGGTGTAGGTAGGGTGGTGTGTGTGTTAGGTGTAGGTAGGGGTGGTGTGTTAGGTGTAGGTAGGGTGGTGGTGTGTTAGGTGTAGATAGGGTGGTGTGTTAGGTGTAGGTAGGTGTGGTGGTGTGTTAGGTGTAGGTAGGTGGTGGTGTGTTAGGTGTAGGTAGGGGTGGTGGGTGTGTTAGGTGTAGGTAGGGGTGGTGGTGTGTTAGGTGTAGGTAGGGGTGGTGGTGTGTTAGGTGTAGGTAGGGGTGGTGGTGTGTTAGGTGTAGGTAGGGGTGGTGGTGTGTTAGGTGTAGGTAGGTGGTGGTGTGTTAGGTGTGGTAGGGGGTGGTGTGTGTTAGGTGTAGGTAGGGTGGTGTGTTAGGTGTAGGTAGGGGTGGTGGTGTGTTAGGTGTAGGTAGGGGTGGTGTGTTAGGTGTAGGTAGGGGTGGTGTGTTAGGTTAGGTGTAGGTAGGGGTGGTGGTGGTGTGTTAGGTGTAGGTAGGGGTGGTGGTGTGTTAGGTGTAGGTAGGTGGTGGTGTGTTAGGTGTAGGTTGGGGTGGTGGTTAGTGTGTAGGTGTAGGTAGGTGGTGGTGTGTTAGGTGTAGGTAGGGGTGGTGGTGTGTTAGGTGTAGGTAGGGGTGGTGTGTTAGGTGTAGGTAGGGGTGGTGGTGTGTTAGGTGTAGGTAGGGGTGGTGGTGTGTTAGGTGTAGGTAGGGGTGGTGTGTTAGGGTAGGTAGGAGTGGTGGTGTGTTAGGTGTAGGTAGGGGTGGTGTGTGTTAGGTGTAGGTAGGGTGGTGGTGTGTTAGGGTGTAGGTAGGGGTGGTGGTGTGTTAGGTGTAGGTAGGTTTGGTGTGTTTTAGGTGTAGGTAGGGGTGGGTGTGTGTTGTGTAGGTAGGGGTGGTGTGTTAGGTGTAGGTAGGGGTGGTGGTGTGTTGGTGTAGGTAGGGGTGGTGTGTTAGGTGTAGGGTAGGGTGTGGTGTGTTAGGTGTAGGTAGTGGGTGGTGTGTTAGGTGTAGGTAGGGGGGTGGTGTGTTAGGTGTAGGTAGGGGTGGTGGTGTGTTAGGTGTAGGTAGGGGTGGTGGTGTGTTAGGTGTAGGTAGGGGTGGTGGTGTGTTAGGTGTAGGTAGTGGTGGTGTGTTAGGTGTAGGTAGGGTGGTGTGTTAGTGTGTGTAGGTAGGGGTGGTGGTGTGTTAGGTGTAGGTAGGGGTGGTGGTGTGTTAGGTGTAGGTAGGGGTGGTGGTGTGTGTTAGGTGTAGGTAGGGTGGTGTGTTGTGTTAGGTGTGGGGTGGTGGTGTGTTAGGTGTAGGTAGGGGTGGTGGTGTGTTAGGTGTAGGTAGGGTTGGTGGTGTGTTAGGTGTAGGTAGGGGTGGTGGTGGTGTGTTAGGTGTAGGTAGGGGTGGTGGTGTGTTAGGTGTAGGTAGGGGTGGTGTGTGTGTTAGGTGTAGGTAGGGGTGGTGGTGTGTTAGGTGTAGGTAGGGGTGTGGTGTGTGTGTAGTAGGGTGTAGGTAGGGGGTGGTGTGTTAGGTGTAGGTAGGGGGTGGTGTGTTAGGTGTAGGTAGGGGTGGTGGTGTGTTAGGTGTAGGTAGGGGTGGTGGTGTGTTAGGTGTAGGTAGGGGTGGTGGTGTGTTAGGTGTAGGTAGGGGTGGTGTGTTAGGTGTAGGTAGGGGTGGTGGTGTGTTAGGTGTAGGTAGGGGTGGTGGTAGGTGTGTTAGGGGTGGTGGTGTGTTAGGTGTAGGTAGGGGGTGGTGTGTTAGGTGTAGGTAGGGGGGGTGGTGTGTTAGGTGTAGGTAGGGGTGGTGGTGTGTTAGGTGTAGGTAGGGGTGGTGGTGTGTTAGGTGTAGGTAGGGGGGTGGTGTGTTAGGTGTGTGGTAGGGTGGTGGTGTGTGTTAGGGTAGGTAGGGGTGTGGGTGTTAGGTGTAGGTAGGGGTGGTGGTGTGTTAGGTGTAGGTAGGGTGGGTGGTGGTGTTAGGTGTAGGTAGGGGTGGTGTGTTGGTGTGGTGGGTGTTAGGTGTAGGTAGGGGTGGTGTGTGTTAGGTGTAGGTAGGGTGGTGGTGGTGTGTTAGGTGTAGGTAGGTGTGGTGTGAGTGTAGGTAGGTGTGGTAGGGGTGTGTGTTAGGTGTAGGTGGGGGTGGTGTGTTAGGTGTAGGTAGGGGTGGTGTGTTAGGTGTAGGTAGGGGTGTGGTGTGTTAGGTGTAGGTAGGGGTGGTGGTGTGTTAGGATGTAGGTATGGGTGGTGTGTTAGGTGTAGGTAGAGGTGGTGAGTTAGGTGTAGGTAGGGGGTGGTGGTGTGTGTTAGGTGTAGGTAGGGCCGTGTGGTGTAGGTTAGGTGTAGGTAGGGGTGGTGGTGTTTGTTAGGTGTTAGGGTTGGGGTGGTGTGTTAGGTGTGGGTAGGGGTGGTGTGTTAGGTGTAGGTAGGGGTGTGGTGTGTTAGATGTATCTATTAATTTTAGCTTACATTGAGATTTTGCTCTGATCATTGATTAATATTTCTTTTTTTAGGCAATTTTTGGCGGCCACATATCTGGGAAACGGACTACAGATGTGAGAGTAAATCCTATATTTGATAATGAGAAGTTGAACAAAATTAATGTCGACACAGATGGTGAATCAGATATTACTATAATATCTAACATAGAAACCAGCTACACTGAAAGTATAGATTCAGCAATGGTCAGCAATCATAAAATGTTTCCAGAAAATGAAAGTTCTCCATCATCAGAACGAGAGAGTTTGAAAGTAACCAATGGCATTATGTTGGTTGGTGACGTTGTCCTAGAGAATGGACACAAAAATCCCGGGTTTGTGGAAGATGTGCCAGACTATGAAGAAGATAACTTACAGTTTTCTCATGATAAAACTATCAACGGTGACATTATATCAGATTGGCCTGACCTTGATAATATAGCCTTGACAGAGGCGGAGGTGACAGGTTCCGATTTGTGTAACCATGACAACAGTGGTGAGTCGTCCTTGCCAATAAGAGATGACATGAATGGGGACATCAACCACAACACATTCGAAAAAGAATATGTTTTCAATAAAGGAGATCCAAATTTCAATACGGACCCACAGGAATGTAACTTTAGTCCGAGTGAGAAAATTAAGACTGACAGCTGCAGTCATAATGACAGCAAAGTGCATGAAATAAGTTCATGTGTTACGAGAGGTAGTGATGATTCCAGTGGGTGCACACAGGACAACACAAGTCAACTACAGTCAGATCAGAAAGAAAGCAAAAACTCCCAGGATATTCAGAATTGTGAAAGTGTTGAATGTCCTAAGCTAATTAAACCTATTCTTGTGACTGGGATTTCGGTTGATGAAACTGAAGGTACCGGTGAACATTGCGAGCACAAGAGTGTTAAGTTTTCAGATGACACTGTGTTCAATGATGGACGACCAAACAAGTACCGACGAGACACAAAATTGATTACCCTACGAGAAATCCACAAAGGAAAATTCAACAGTGATTTTTCCCTTGCTAAGCCAAACTTCATGTTTCTGGACGTCACTGGAAAAGGCCTGACTGATGATGAAAAGCTTGCTCAAAGTAAATTGGCCCAGGTAATTTAACTCATTTCTGATTAAGGCTCAAAAAGGGTCCATTCAGTCAAATTACTATCAATGTCTTCTTCTTTAAAAGTTAAGAATGGATGTTGCTCATTTTTAGCTCACCTGGCCAAAAAGGGGAGTTATAGAGGAAAATCCTTTAAATCGGAAAATAATCGCTACTTGTCATAGAGTTCTGCATGGACTGTAACCAAATTTGGCCAGAAACATTCTTTGGGGAATGGAGTTTGTATAAATTTTGGCTCTGACCCCCCAGGGCCAGGAGGGGCGGGGCCCAATAGGGAAAATAGAGATAAATCTTTAAATCGCTACTTGTAATAGAGTTCTGCATGGACTGTAACCAAATTTGGCCAAAAACATTCTTGGGGGAAATGGAATGGAAAGGAGTTAGTATAAATTTTGGCTCTGATCCCTCAGGGGCAGGGCCCAATAGGGGAAATAGAGGTAAATTCTTTAAATTGCTACTATTCATAGTGTTCTGCATGGATTGTAACCAAATTTGGCCAGAAACATCCATGGGGGAAGGGGAATGGAGTTTTATAAATTTTGGCTCTGACCCCCCCAGGGGCAGGGCCTAATAGGGGAACTAGAGCTAAATCCTATAAATTTCTATTAGTCATAGAGTTCTGCATGGATTGTAACCAAATTTGGCCACAAACATCCTCTGGGAAAGGGGAACAGAATTTGTTTAAATTTTGGCTCTGACCCCCATAGAGCAGAATGAGTGGGACCCAATAGTAAAATTGGAGGTAAACATTTAAATTCCTTCAGAAAAGAAACAATGAACCCGTATTCAGAACATCACTTGGCATTACAAACCAGGTGAGTGATACAGGCCTCTGGGTCTCTTGTTTTGCATTTAACATATTGGGTTGGATTGAATATGATAGGATTAGTTTGACTTAACCCTCAGTGGCCTGCAGATAGGCCGAGCCAAATAAAAGTTAGTTTTAACCAGTATATAGCTATATAAACAACTTTTCATGAAAATTAGGGGCCGCGGTGGCCGAGTGGTTAAGATGTCTCGACATATTAGCACAAGACCTCCTCCCCCTCTGGGTCACGAGTTCGAATCTCACGTGGGGCAGTTGCCAGGTACTGACTGCTTGAAGAAGTTTAATGTTTTGCAGTTAAAATCTATTACAGCCATAATACTATACAGTACATGTATATAAATCTTACATCATATGTATATTGGGGCCATGGTGGCCAAGTGGTCACAAGCCCTCCACCTCTGGGTCGTGAGTTTGAATCCCACATGGGGCAGTTGCCAGGTACTGACCGCTGGTCGGTGGTTTTTCTCCAGGTCCTCCGACTTTCCTCCACAAACATACCTGGCATGTCCTTACATGACCCTGGTTGTTAATAGGACATTAAACTAACAAACCCAAAATAAATAAATAATAAATAAAATTCACCTTTTCATGAAATTCTAAATTGACAATTGTCATATGTATTCCATCTTCATTTGCTATTAAAAATTGTTTTAATTGGACGGACAACTAATCTTACAAAATTTTTAATCCCAATATATGTAAATTGTACATGATATTGTTCTGTCAGATTCTATATTAAATAAATGTTTTTGAATTTATTAGATTATCTGCAGGTGAGGGATATAGGCCCTCTGGGGCTCATTTTCTAAAGTTATTCTTTCATTATTTTGCCAAAATTGTATATCTTGAATACAGTATTTGAGCCATTTCTTACACTATATACAGCTACATGTGGTGAGTGATGGATGTATTCTGAATCAGACCTAAGGTCACCGTTAATGCCATAGGGGCCTTTTGTTCATAATAGATAACAATTTTATAGTGTGTATTTACTTGGCAAGCCTTAATTTGACAGATCTATGGTACAATTATGTTACTTTATTGTCAGAATAGGCTGTCAGTCTGATTGTTGTTAATTTGTCATTTCAGAATGAGGCCGGTGACATTGAAAGTATCGGAGTGGAAGAAAAGCAACATTACGACGAACTTATCAAACGAACCATTGCTGCGCAACGACGCAGTAGACTGATTCGCTTGATTTTTGCGTTCCTTGTCTTTCTTGTTGTAATAGCAATTGTTGTTTTGTTGGTGATATACTTTGGAAAATCCTGACACTTTCTACAATGTACATAATTTGTTCCTGTCATAATAAAATGTTATAATTATTCATAGATCTTTTGTCCCTTTCATTTGAAACATCATGATAACATTATTTCTCCATTATTTTAAACCATCCAAATCACATTTATATATCATTAAGTAATTATAAAAAATCAACATCATTTAAATAATTATATATATATATATATAATGAGTTGATGGTCATGCGTCCTTGATACTCCAGGGGTTCCGATCACTTACGATCTCTACACCCCTGGACTATCTCATAGTAAAACTGGAGGAAACATAACAGAACAGCTAATTAAGTCCTTTTATGCAGCCATCGAATGAGCCTTATACGATCTCTAGTACTATCTCTAGTGGTTGACAGCTAAAAGTCCTTTTATGACAGTAGGGTGTAAGTTCTCTGTAGTCTTCAAAGGATATTTTTTACATTTTGAGGTCATCTGACTTCTTGTCAACAACTAAAGAGGCTAATTAAATAGACCTCATATTGGGCCTGTATCATGCTGGGATAAACAGCTACTTTGACCTTCATTCAAGGTCACAGAAGTCAAAAATTCTTAAATCTTTAAGAACAATTTCTTGTCAACAATAATTTAGAAGCTTCGAGACCTGATATTTGGGCCTGTAGCATGCTGGAATAAAGGGCTATCAAGTTTGTTCAAATGAATGACCTTGACTTTCCTTTAAGGTTACCATATCTAAAGCTGTAAGTTTCTGATACATTTGATGACTTTGACCTTAACAGTATGTCAAGGGCATTCATTTTAACAAACTTGGTAGGCCTTCATCCTAGTGTCAAGGGCATTCAATTTAACAAACTTGGTAACCCTTCATCCTAGTATACTATTGTCAGACCGAAAAATCAATGCTCTAAGCCTCTTAATTGCTGATAAGAAGCCATTTCAAAATTTTTGCCTTTTAAGTTTTTGACCCCTGTGAATAAAGGTCAAGGTCATTTATTTTAACCAAATTGGTAGCCCTTCATGTGATCATGTTACAGGCCAAATATCACGTCTTTAGGGCTTTTAGTAATTAACAAGAAGTCGACTAAATATTTTAGCATTTTTGACCTGTGTGACCTTGAATGAAACTAATAGTCATTCATTGGTAGCCCTTCATCCCAGCATGCTGCAGGCCGAATATGAGTACCCTGGTCCTTTCGGTTATTGAGAAGTCATTTGAGTGAAAAGTTTATGCACGGCGGATGGCGCACGACGACGGATGAAGCATGATGACTATAGGTTATTCTTCAGGTCACATGACCTAATCAATGTTTTGCAATGTTCAGAAGTAAGATTAACGGGCTAAAATGGTGCTATTTTTCTGCGATGAATCACATCTGCAATGTTATGAGGGAATGTAATCCCGAGAGAAAATTCAACCGATATGAACGGGATTTCGGCAGGATCCCGGTCATATCCCGTAGGGATTTCTAGTCATATTTTTTCTTTGGTTATATAAACATATTTGAAACAATTACAAAGTCATTATTACATTTCAAAATTATATAGCAAAGAATTTGAGCTGGTTTATAACCCTCTGAACATAAGCAAAACATTTATTGGTGTTGCCAGCCTTTGGTACAGATCGAGAGTTAACCAGTAGCCCTATACCGTTATACTTTTTATACATATATAACATGTATATGATCTGTTATATATAAGTGCCTGTGCTGTAGAAGAGTAACCTTTTAGCTAGCATGTGGGATAACCCTGTCATGTATGGGAGAAAGTAATATCATAATCAACACAATGTAATGTTCAACTGCTTACTTTAATATTCCTGAGAACAACAATTTATATTTTTATGATCACTAATTTTAAAGTAAGGCAGATTGATTTGGGGAGTGTGTTTCTATCCCTTTTCTATCATTTAAAGACTGTAAAAACTTATTATAGTAAGTCTTCTATTGTTTGTCTATTCACACTGCCAAGTTGATGAAAGTGACAGCTTAAAGACATTCAGAACACATCGCCCGATTCGAAACCCTCATTGAAGACTTAGGAAGGAGTTACTGGTATATATTAAGCAGACGAATTGTATCACTCAAAAGCTCCCATCGCGTTACACAGCAACAACGGGAGTGTTGATAAAGGTGTATTCGAGCACAGGTTTACAACGCGCAAAAAAAATAAGAAAATATTTTTAAAAAATACTAAAAATACTTTTTTTTTGCGCATCGTAAACCTGTGATTCGAGTAAGATTTAATTGTTTGGGATGTGCACATTGAGGGGTCGCAGTGGCCGAGTGGTTAAGATGTCACAACATATAACCACAAGCCCTTCACCTCTTGGTTGCAAGTTCGAATCTCATGTAAGGCAAATTCCAGGCACTGACCATTTGTTGGTGGTTTTTCTCTGGGTACTCCGGCTTTCCTCCACCAACAAACCTGGCATGTCCTTACAAGACCCTGACTGTTAAACTAATGAAACTAAATGAAACCAAGTGCACACTGATGATAGCTTTTTGTTGAAAGTGTTTAAATGAACATTTTTTATCATCATGCATGATACAGTGAAACTTCACTAAACTGATCAGGGTCCGTGCATAGCATTTCAGCCAGTTTAGAGAGGGTTCAATTTTGAGAAGATAATCCATTTTTTTCCTGTTATAGTTGACCGGAACTTATTTTCTACATTATATTTTATACCATGTACATATGTCTACAGTGTCATTTACAACAATTGTCAGTAATATTGTTTAATATGTGAATGTTACCTGATTAAAATTAATGACAAACAATAATCATGACATTGTTACCACTTATTAAAGTATAATGAGATTAAAAAACTACAGGAAAGCATTTATAATTGTGTGGTTACTAATACGATTACACAACAATCAGTTGATATCACTCTTTATGTCATATGGTATTTTTTTAAAAAACAATACATGACATAGGAATTCATTCTGTACATCACATCCTTATTTGGTTTAAAGAGGTGCTCATTTTTGAGAAGGATCCGTTTAGGGAAGTTACACTAGTACTTTATTTGAATATCCAATAGTAGAGATAGCTTTCTAACCAAATTATATTAATTAATTAATAATAAATTAATTATAATTCATCAAATGAGTTGTAACTTTGTAGTTCATCAGCCGAGTGTGCTACAGGGTTATCTACCCTGGCCTGTGTGCTACAAGATTATCTCCCCTAGCCTCCTCAGTCAGATCTGTGTCACAGAGAAAAACTGCTATAAACTTGTGTGCTGCTATGAACCATCAGACGGATATAAGATAAGGTCTATAGGTACATCATTAGTATCGGTTGGAACGGAGTCACAGATCTGCTCATTAAATGCTAGAGCCACAGTGAAAGGAGAGCATCCCGCTTTAGCACACTTGTCCAGATAGGTGTCATAGTAGCCCTTTCCTCTGCCCAGACGTGCTCCAGCTTTCGTGAATCCTAGACCTGGCATAATCATCACATCCAAGCCTCCTGGCAAAGAAGAAGTTAATTAGATGTCTACAATACTTTTCACATAGCATTATTTTGTATATCGTAGTCGACTCAATAAGCGCCCATGTTCCTATAAGCGCCCCTCCCCATTTTGAGGCCTAAATTTCAATTGCCTGGACATAACTAAAGACAAAATTTGAAGAGATATGCAATAAATTTGTCTTATTAAGCCCCTTCTCATTTTTTCAATTTTCTAAACATCTTGGGCACTTATTGAATTGGGTATGTCATATATAACTATCAAAATATTTATCCACATTTAACAGGTAAGGGGTCACAAAGAATATGTACAAAGGCAGTAATAGAATCTTACATGGGTCTGTCAAGTGGACAGGGATATCTCAATCTGAGTGAAAGATTTCGGCTGTCAACCTGAGACTCAGAAGAAAAATGATTGCTTTCCAGCTTTCTCATCAGGCCATTATCCGGAAACGGCATTATGTATCAAAATTGATGACGTCATCTACAATGCGTGACACAGTTATGCCGCATGTATTGATGATGTCACATAATTGTCTCGCACAGCTCTATGTAAGATAGAGTTATCTTTTCCCTAGCAACCAAGGGATATCACTGAAGTATTGAAGAAAGTCCCCTTGGTATAAATAAAAGGATGTAATACCTGCGTTAAGAGCATCCTCTCGGATATCATCATCAGCTGGTTGTTTGATATTCCACTTGGTGGTAGGCAAGCTTTCATAATCCTCGTAAGACTTAAGCTTCACCATTTTCATCACTGGACCAATGTACTGAGGCACAAAACATTCCTTGTGTGTGTCCAGTAGAGTTTTTAACAAGGGCACAGTTTTCACTTCATCAGGCATGTTTAGATATAGACACACACGCTGGCATTTTTGCATCTGTGGTAACTTCAGTACCTGTGAAAAGGATAACTACCGTATTTTCCGGAGTATAAGCCGCGACTTTTTTCCCTGAAAATTGGGAGTGCGGCTTATACACCAGTACAACATGTACTTATACCTGTACAAATGTAAGCAGTTTATATACATTCTGTTTTAACATATTACAGAGTTGTTTGCCCTTGTGGATAGGTATTGTTTGTGATGTCATGTGTTTTCAAGCGTAACGTGATACTTTTTGGAGAAAACAACAATAATTTCGGTCACAAAATACTGAAGTCACAATAGATCCCTACCCGCAAGGGAGCTAACTCTGTAATATACAAAGACGAATTTGGTTACCTGAAGAGCCCACGGATGGGAGAAAGCGCTCACAAGAAATTTTGCAAATTTTTAAAAAAATATCTTTTTACTCCTTTTGAACTCAAATATTTTTTACTATATTAATATATAATTAATTTTTCTTTGTTTTCATACCAAATCTGGCTTTCTGATTGGCCAATATTTTTTTTTGCATACCACTATGAAAAAAAAATCCGAGAATGGCGCGAAACCCCGACGTTATCGTGACGTCACAATAGAGACATTGACGTTGCGTATTGATTCGGAAAAAAGAGTCCCTTGAAAAACCACTGTAATGTTACATTTAAACATACTGCATTTTATCAAATAGAGTATAAAATTAATTATAAGTATTGATGTCACTATTTTTTAATTTTATCGGGTTATGAAAAGAAAAATTGTTTGCAAACTTTTGTGAGAATCCGCTACGCGGATTCACACAGTTTGCAAACAATTTTTTTCATACCCCGATAAAATTAAAAAATAGTGACATCAATGCTTAAATATAATACTTCCCAATGTATCAAGACAAACTTTTTTCTGGATTTATGATCTACATGTGAGTGTCCATTACATAAAAAAGCTAAAAAAAGACGTAGATTTATGTTTTCACCTTTTCTGTTACAACTTTTGACTGTCGTTCCTTTTCTTGCTCAGTCAACATGGCCACTCTTTTCTTAATCTCTTTACGGAGGATGTTTTTAGCACTTCGTATAGAAGCAGACATGGCGACGTCTGTTGCAGACTTAAAACTATTTCTTCACCCTGCTGCTATACATGTACTTGCTACCTAAACAGATGAAATAACAAAATGAGAATATCTATTCTGAAATAGAGTAAAAATACAATCTATCAAGACGCATATGCCCCAACTTTAACAATTATCAAACTTATTGATGCAATACAACACTCGACAAGAAGTTGTTATAAATTTAGCATTTTGACCCCTGTGACCTTTAATGAAGGTCAAGGTCTTTCATTTGAACGAACTGGTATTGGGACTTTTAACATTAGGTAATGTATATTGGGACTTTTAACATTAGATCTAATTTATTTTAATTAAATTGTTCAGAAGGTGATGATAAGTGTAGTATTAATGATAAGCTAATATCTTTTGCTACTCTACAAACTTATCAATCTTATTTCACATTCCCAGTTTTAAAAGAGGTTTCAGAATGATAGCATACAATGTAGCCTATACAGCAGGCCTTGTAAAATTTATTTGAAATATTTGATTAATAGAGTTATTGCCCCTTTTTATGACTTTGTATAATGTAAATCTGATCGTGTAACAATACAAACGAGTCAGAAAATCACCAATTAAGTATCTTGTTGTTATTATTAATTAGTTCACAATAAATTAACTACGATAATTATTATATACTAACTCCAGTTGAATCCTTCATCAAATCAACATAAGACCTACGATCAACATTTTGCCAGGTCGCACATGACAGGAAATGGCTGTAGTTATCCCCCTTTTTGTTACGTGTGTATGCCATGCACTTCCGGTAATGGAAAGGGATATTTGACAGGTATCAGCATAGGCTTCGTGTCAAAAAACGCCCTGTTATTCAAGTAATTTTCCATGAAGACAGACAATGGATGATCACACATGACGGTGTTTTTATATATTGAACGAGCTAGGACTTATATGAATCGTTTTTCGCATAAAATTTGGTTATGAGCAACGGACATTTGCAACCCTCCTCTCGGGGGCGATTGTTTGGCAAGAAAAACGAAGAGTATAGTTACAGTGGAGCTCAGGTACAGAATGTCAAAAAGAACCGAGTTTACGTGTTCGGAGACGCCGATGTTGCGGATGATGAGGTCGTTGAATATGAAATGGAAATGCGATCAAGAAAAGCACCAAAGACGGTCGATCCAAAGGAAAAAGAGCCTATTTACTTTGAAAGAGAAATTACAGAAGGGGACAGTTTGCGAAGTCTTGCTCTTCAGTACGGATGTCCGGTACGCCCTATTTTTTGCTCACCTGGCCTGAAGGACTGTTGATGATATTATACCATGGTGCGGGGTCTGTCGTCCATCAGGCCTTAAAAATATACCTGTCCTACTGTACAAAATTTAGCTACCGAGTACTGTTATGGTGGAAAATATATCACCCTTTTACGCTACAACAGTAGCTAACTGTACATATACTGGAATAATACGGGGGTTTTGAGATCCCAAAACGACTTGGGTTAAGTACAGTTTACAGTCAATTAGATCTAGTTGAGAACCCACCTTCCAGTGATTAAGTCGTCAAGAAACTCCTGTCAAATGTCATCATGACGTCATAATCACCGGATGGTGGGACTAATTGATGGTAAATTGTACTTTACCCACGCCGTATTCCTTTTAATTGTTACTTGTCATGAACGACTAGGTGGCTTAATTGCTATCAAATTAAATAGGGAAGGGGGAACCAAACTTGAAGTAATCATATATGGCCCTGCATGGTTTACAAATCATTTAAAACCTACTGTAGAGTGTAGGAATGAAACAATTTGGCTTACAATTGATCTACAGCATCCTTGACTGAAAGGAAATCAATCTTCTATAATTCAGTTATAAGGGTCGTAGTCCAGAAGTGATGCAGTGCGGACCTCGGTTCATTAGGGGGAATGTTGCAAATTTTATCAAATCCGTCTGCTGTAGGAATGAAAGTATAAGACCCTTATTTTATATGCAATTCATTGGATCAATTAAAAAAAGGAGCCAGGATCTTTGTCCCTAGGGTCAGAGAGGCAATTAATCATCAGTTCACTTATACTTGTATACAGGGTAGCGCTTATTATTTAGCAAAACTTGTAACTGTAAATAGTTTGGATCCCTTTGATCTCCTACACAGCTCAATGACGATCATTTTGCAAAGTGTTTTTGATTGGCTAATACCTACCCACAAGGGCAGATAACTCTTTAATGTGCAGATACAGAATAAGATAAAAGATTGTTTGATATATTAATTATATACTAAGACACACTTGTCATTTTTCAGGTATCAGAAATAAAAAGGATCAACAACTTTATACAAGATCAAGACTTTTATGGTCATAAAGTAGTAAAAGTGCCTTTAAAACGGCATTCATTTCTCACGGAGCATATAGCCAAGGAAGAGCAGGCGAAGCAAGCCACAGTCCAGAGTAATGGTATGACAGTGATAGACGAAACCTGTGAAAGTAGTAATGATATACAGGACATGACCGACAACGATTCCATATGTGACATGAGTGACCCGGAAACTCAAAACCTTATCATTCGAACGTTAAGTATAAGTGACGCCCTTAATAGCCAGTCTCGGGATGCTCAAAAGTTTCTGGAAAACATGGACAAGGATTTGTCGAAGATTCGACATGCCAATGACCGAACAAATCGTCGATCTTTAGACGAGGTTGTGTCTGTGTTAACAAATAGAACGATAAGACCTTTCCCTAAAAACAAGACGGACGGTGCCACATGGGGGATAACCTGGAAGTCACTGATTATTGGTCTCATTGCCTTAGGAGTTCTATGTCCTGTGATATTTTATCTTGCTGTTAAATATTCTTCCTAACATTAACCTAAATATATTATAGTCATCAATACTTCTATAGTTTCAATTTATAGCTCACCATCATCAGATCAGGTGGTGGGTTGTTCAAATCGCCTGTCATCCATGGTCTGTTGTCCATCTGTTATTCTTGTTACCGCTATTTCACTTAGACATCCGTCTCAAATTTCATATGTTGGTTCCCTTAGGTCCTAGTTATGCATATTAGATATGCTCCAATTTTACACCATTCTCATTGGCTAATATACTGTCACGAGGAGGGCGATATTCCAATATTTCTTTTGTGATGTCACAATAGGAATTATATCGACTGGGGTGTGACATCACTATCGTCAATATAATTCCTATTGTGACATCATTCCCTAATCAATATTTCTATTGTGACGTCGCAAAACCCCGACATTGAGTTCTTCTGGAAGATGTAGTCGAGCCATTCTCCATGCATTTCTATATTACTAAGCATTGATGAAGCAAATATTTTGAAATCATTATTACAATAAAGGACCTTTAGTTCGGTTCATATGGTGTTATAATGTCCTGGTACAATATTGAATACACATGTGTAATGACCTTGGGCTATATATATTGGATTTATGGACCGATCCCTCAACAAGATAGTTTACAGACATTTTATTATTTTGATATTTGAATTTTGTTATCACGTTTTCTCAAAGAGCTTTAATGGAACAAGATGGTCGACAGGCTGCCATTTTTGATTTTGATAAATGAAGTAATAGATACTGAAGGGATTTTCCCCATATTTAATATGTAGCTTTCCCTTGGTCCCTATTTTATTATTTCAATTTGTGAGGGATAGGGAAAAAAAGCATGACAGATAGACAGCAAACCATTTAGGATGTCTTGTTTGTGTTTTGGTTGTAAGTTATTTAAATATGGGCACAGGTGATAGAACAAGATGAAATATAATAGTACATGTGTATAGCTTTAACATTCTATACATGGCCATTACTTAAAATGATGTTACATTTAATTAATTACATCGCCTAAATCCTAAGTGAATATTAAAAATTACTGGGTAAACAAACTATAACAAATATGCCCTGGATGGTGCAGTATTCGTCGTCGGTCCGTGCCAATGAACTTTTTCCTTTTTTACCTCTTAAATACCAATTGGCTAAGAGATAGATATTGACTTTATTATTTAGTCAGCAACATGTTGGGATGAAGTTTGTTCAAATGTATTACCTTGACCTTGATTCAAGGTCACAAAGATCAAAGATCACTAGAGATCATGGGCCTACTATATGGTGAAATATATTATTTGGGGTATGTTTAAAGTCGTCTTGTTACCAAAGATTGTAGTGGAAAAGTAAAAAAAAAAAAAGATATTAAATGACTGTTAATTCAAAATTCCTCGTGGGACAGTTGCCAGATACTGATGGCTACATTATCAGTAGTTTTTCTCTGCTAAATCCTCCATCTCCTAAACCTGGCATGTCCTTAAATGAACATTGCTGTTAATAGGGCTTCAACCAAAGGATTCTAAAGGATGCACAAGCTAGTATCAAAAATCAAAAAGTAGATGTTTACAATATGTACATATCATTTACCGAACTGTACTTACAGAGTGTAACGACCGTTATCAGTATAAATGTGTTGTTATCAGATAATACTACGGTGAGTTACCGGGAGTACTATCATATTCATCAGCTAGTTACACAAGGAAAGGCACATTTTATAACTAAATAGTACAATGAACGTCTGGGGAAGCCTGTCCCATTAAAAAAAACTGGTCCTTCACCTTTTGATAGGGATTGAATTAATAGCAGTATACGGAACTGATCTGGCCTCTTTATTATAGCAGTAAAATTCATCTGAAAAATGATCACTATGAATTCTGAATACCGAACTGATTTTGTGTCTGGAATTAAAATACATATATTCCCTAAATTACTTCTGCAAACTGGCCTTACCTGAGCGTCCATGACAGATGCCCCTACCCAATTGCAACCTACCATGAAGTTTTAACACCTGTGGCATTTATTGTCCTACACTTTGTCTTCGGATATATACATTGTTCTCGTGTAATAATCAATACAGTAAAACACAGTTATAATGAAACTCTATGGACCAACACAATCACTTTGTTATAAGCATGTTCATTATAAACATATTTTACTTTAACTCCTATAGCTAGAAGAACATTATGATATACATGTAATTGTGTACATTTTAAAGCCGCCAAAATGAAACCTATCTGTCAATTATTTTTCTTCTTTAGTTCCATTTTATGATTTTGTCATTTAGCTTCCATACATTTCTCATGTAAAGTGAAATATTATTTAGTCATGTGATTTCTGGTTCATACACTTCTTCCATGTAAATTAATGTATACTACTTAAGCCATGTGGTTTCTGATCCATACACTTTTCATGTAAAGTAAAAATTATTAAGTCTTTCAGAACACAGTATAAAGCACTTAATTGTCTCCGTCAGTTTAAGAAAATGATGAATTAAAATTAAATCACTGGGCAAGATAGTGCTGGCCAAACAGACTATATACCGTATATAGCTATGGTATAAATGTGACTGGGGCATTACATATCTCATATACATATATGCAGGTGGTAATGTAAGTTTACATAAGTATCAGTCACCTAGTGATTTTAACAGTTGTATATGGCAATTAGGTTATATTAAAGTTGTTTGTGCTAAATTCAACATCCTATTTTTTCTGCAGAAATAAATCTATAGAACACCATAAATTTTGGTGAATTAAGTTTTGAAAACCATTCAAAGACATGCATGGGCAAACATGTACCAAATGTGCTGTTTTATAACTTATAAGCCTTAAAAACAAAACAGAATTATGCACTGTATAATAGTTCTTGTTTTTATCTTTAAAGTATGCAAAGAGGAAAACATCTCCATACAGTCACTTCAAAATTACTAATATGATATCAATGTAAAATGTGAAATAAAATGGTAGGCCACAACTTGGATCATGATTTCACTGCTTGTAGACTTTAAACTGCATTGTAGACGTCAAATCATTTTTTTAAGCAGTACTGCTAAAAGTCATTTTGTGCTGTACGTAGCTTAATATTTGTACTTACCAAATTAAAACATATGCATTGTAAGTTAATTGTCAAAATATTGTAATTTTTGGTGGGGAATAACTTATACCTGTAAAAAAATCTTAAAATCTTTTCTTGATTTGTGAGTATGAAAATTACTGCTTACTTTAAAGGTGTTAAGTGTAGATATTGAATTCATTATTATTGAAATAAATGCCAGCATGCTAGTGTTAACTAAATTTGGGTAAAAACAAGTTATCTTAATTAGTATAAAACATTGTTTTCAGTATTCCATATTCTAGATTTAGTACCATAACTATAAAAATGATTTGCATCTTCATGAAAAAGAAGTTTATAAAAATAAACTGACGAGCATGTGCATATAGTTAATAACATACCGTAGTTTATTATTTAAAAATATTTACTAATACTCCCAAACCATTTTAACTCAAGTTGACCAATATGCTACTGTAGTACATTAGCTTTATTTATTAACTCGTTTTTCTTAGAGAGGCTTATATATGGAATCACAAGGCGTCGAGTTGGAAATCCAAGGTTATAATAAGGTTTCAGTGCAAGTGTTGAAAGGAGGAGTGTCAATTTGGGCCCTCTGGTGGCCATGACCGATTTTTAGGTCATCTGACCCGAAGGGTCAGGATGACCTATAGTCATCATGTTTCGTCCGTCGTCGTGCGCCGTCCGCCGTGCGCCGTGCGCCGTCCGCCGTGCGCCGTCCGCCGTGCGTTAACTTTTCACATTTTGAACTTCTTCTCAAGTTTGACCAGTGGGATTGAGCTGAAACTTACCTGAAATGATCCTGAGATGGTCCCGACAAAGTGTTGTTATTTTTCGGGTCGATCCGAAATCCAAGATGGCCGCCACAGCCGCCATCTTGAAAACACATTTTAAACTTCTTCTCAAGTTCTACCGGTGCGATTTGGCTGAAACTTGCATGAAATGATCCTGACATGGTCCCGACAAAGTGTTGTTATTTTTCGGGTCGATCCGAAATCCAAGATGGCCGCCACAGGCGCCATCTTGAAAACACATTTTGAACTTCTTCTCAAGTTCTACCGGTGCGATTTGGCTGAAACTTGCATGAAATGATCCTGACATGGTCCCGACAAAGTGTTGTTATTTTTCGGGTCGATCCGAAATCCAAGATGGCCGCCACAGCCGCCATCTTGAAAACACATTTTAAACTTCTTCTCAAGTTCTACCGGTGCGATTTGGCTGAAACTTGCATGAAATGATCCTGACATGGTCCCGACAAAGTGTTGTTATTTTTCGGGTTGATCCGAAATCCAAGATGGCCGCCACAGCCGCCATCTTGAAAACACATTTTGAACTTCTTCTCAAGTTCTACCGGTGCGATTTGGCTGAAACTTGCATGAAATGATCCTGACATGGTCCCGACAAAGTCTTGTTATTTTTCGGGTCGATCCGAAATCCAAGATGGTCGCCACAGCCGCCATCTTGAAAACACATTTTGAACTTCTTCTCAAGTTCTACCGGTGCGATTTGGCTGAAACTTGCATGAAATGATCCTGACATGGTCCCGACAAAGTGTTGTTATTATTCGGGTCGATCCGAAATCCAAGATGGCCGCCACAGGCGCCATCTTGAAAACACATTTTGAACTTTTCTCAAGTTCTACCAGTGCGATTTCGCTGAAACTTGCATGAAATGATCCTGACATGGTCCCGACAAAGTCTTGTTATTTTTCGGGTCGATCCGAAATCCAAGATGGCCGCCACAGCCGCCATCTTGAAAACACATTTTGAACTTCTTCTCAAGTTCTACCGGTGCGATTTGGCTGAAACTTGCATGAAATGATCCTGACATGGTCCCGACAAAGTGTTGTTATTTTTCGGGTCGATCTGAAATCCAAGATGGCCGCCACAGTCTCCATCTTGAAAACACATTTTGAACTTCTTCTCAAGTTCTACCGGTGCAATTTCGCTGAAACTTGCATGAAATGATCCTGACATGGTCCAGACAAAGTGTTGTTATTTTTCGGGTCAATCCGAAATCCAAGATGGCCGTCACAGCCGCCATCTTGAAAACACATTTTGAACTTATTCTCAAGTTCTACCGAAGGGATTTGGCTGAAACTTGCATGAAATGATCCTGACATGGTCCAGACAAAGTATTGTTACATCTCTGGTTGATCCCAAATCGAAGATGACAACCATGACACTATGTATAATTAAGTTCCTATATTTAAAGGCCCTTGGGCCTCTTGTTTGAAATAAAATTTGTTGAAAGAAATTGAAAATGATCCTGACATGATCCTGACCGATTTTTAGACACTAAGTTATATTTTCCAAAATGTTTTATTTTCAACATATAAATGCCTTATAATTCATAAAAAATCATTCAAAATTATTATTTGGTTCCAACAAAACTTGACAAAACAGAAAATTACCCCTCTTGTTTAACCCCCCCGTAACTCACAAGGGACTCCGACCTGACCTTAATCATATGTCATATCATGATTTCCTAAACCCAGGGTATTTGTAGACTAAAAGTAATGCTTATCGGTCATGTCCACCAGAGGGCCCAAATTGACACTCGCTCCTTTTTTTATCCATAACAATTGACATTGATTTCATCTTTTACTTAAGGAATATAAAGGTGTTGATGAATATAAAGTTTTGTTTTAAAAGTAGAAAATGCATTATTTTGAGAATTTCAAGAGGCCTAATGGGTCGAAAATACCAGGTGTAGGTTTTGGTTTGGTGCAAGTGTTGAAAAACTATTATCCGTAGCATATTATATTGATCAATTTCTTCATTGATATAGGATTGAAAGCTTTGCTTTTGGTATGGACAAATATTTTCAGATGAAAAATTAGAAAATTGAGAAAAGTAAGGCATCAATTTGTACTTTACAATTGACATTGATATATCTGTATTGACATACATGGTTAAGGATTATATATTCTGCATATGGACAATCATTTTACGGGTAGAGACACAGGATTTTAAGAGTTTCAAGAGGCCCAATGTGGAAACAAGTACCTGCATTTACTTGCTTGATAGGCATTTAGGCCTTTACTGGCTGCCAGAGGCGAGGGCTTGCTTTTCAATACAGGAGTACAAAGCCTTAGGTCAATTCTGCAATATATTCTAGTTTTCTATGCATTTCACATGATTTCATTACCCAGCTTTAACTATTTACTTCTTTATCACATACTGTGTTTTTTGATCTTTGCAGTTTTTTGTTTGCTTTGAACAAGAGTCGAGGAAGGCGAGGCTAATTAGGTGTAGCTTATCTGTTGTCTACATTCACATTAAATCTATTTTTGACAAAGTAAATCACATTTAATTGCATCGAAACAGGGTTGAGTTACTGTTAAATGCATCAGTCACAACACATGATTAAGAACAAGAAAAATAAATTTAAAGTAGGTTGTTGTATTTTTGCAAATTTGTAAATATGATGATAATGGCTGTATTAACCTAATTACTTTTCTGTTTCTACAAAAATATCAATCTTGTTTTACATACCCATTTTAGAAATTAAAAGTCCTTTCGGAAAGGTAGTGGGCGTTTAATCACTCAGCCACTGGGGAAAAAAAAATCACACTTTTTGTCGAGTGATTTACTGTGATGGCGAGTCCTCCACTAGATTACATTTGGAAGCATTTCATTGATGGCCAGAATTTTCATCAAGAAGATGGGGTATCTGTTTTGTTAAAAAAATGGCATTAGGCTTGCTGTATACTGACCACCAAAGCTCATTTACAATAGTTGAGACATCCTTATATTATTGATGAACTTTAATCTTTACTTAATATTTTATTGATGTATCACATCGTTGTTAAGTGACTGTAAACTGTTGTTCCCCGCATCACCATGTGTAGACTGGGTAACTTTATGAAGCATTAAAATGAATTTGAGAATAACATTTAAGTACATTTTTCAAAGTATTACGACATTACTACTGTTGTTTATAAATACAAATGTTGAATAATCGTCACCTGAATTTATTAAGTCATTATGTGTTTGTTTATCTGCCCATATAGGCATTTAAGGTCATTATTAAGTGTATACTCATTCACCCCTGAAATTTCATAATGGACTGGTCTAGACTTTGATTTAGAAGAGTCTAAATGTATTTTCAGGGGTGAATGAGTTAAAATGTAATTATTATGAATAAAACATGTAAATAAAATGTATTAATTTACTCAGTGCTTATCAAAATGGGATACTTTAATAAACAGACCATACCATGTTTACTTTCATGTGAGAGTATAAGAAATATAACGTGCTGTTCTTGTGATATGTGGGAAAGTATGGACAATTGTGATAATGTGAATGTTTACATTTCTTGCGAGGCGTAAGAAATGGATAATTTCCAGTGAGAATGTAGTATAAAAAAGGTGTGTGACGGGTACATGTGCATATGGGATATATATAGATTATGTTACTAAATCTATGAGTGAATTTTGTATCAGAATGTGAAGAACATATCCTGTAAATCATTTATCTTTCATGAACTCGCATATTTATTCAGATTTATTCATGATTCTTGATCTCAAAATAACTTTATTTTCGCGATTGTCATAGATATAGGTAATAAAATTGAGAGGTCACCATCTTGGATTTTGATAATTGAAGTTTGTTACAGCTCTTTCTTAGAAAATACTTATGGGGTCTTTCTCAAATTTTGTTGAAGTTTAAAAAAAAAAAAAAAAAATGGGATCCCTCTTTCCATTCTTTGATGGGTGCTAAGATCCCTCTGGGATATCATAGATCATTCTTTGGTGAATGCCCCTTTGGGATCTCTTGTTGGTACTCTAAAGCTAATTACTTATTTTCTGGATTGTGTCCTGGAAATAGTTTTAATCTTGTCACTGAAAATTGAAAAAAATGTCATATATCATGTGCAGTTTTTGAATTGTTGATATTTCAATCAATCTAAGCATGCTAAGGTTAGTAGAGTTATTTGGAAGTTGTTTGATTGGTCTTAATACGGGAATTTTGAGATCCTAAAACGACGTTGGTGAAGTACAATTTACCGTCGATTAGTCCCACCTTCCGTGATTATGACGTCACGAAACTCACGTAAAATGATGACGTTATAAGCACCGGATGGTGGGACTTATCGACGGTAAAATGTACTTTACTCACGTCGTTTTGGGATCTCAGAACCCCCATATTAGTACGAACTTTCGGTAAAATCAAAACACCAATTTTTGTTAGGAATTTAATTAATGAAAAAAATAGATCTCTAAAGAAATATAGGTGATTTACAGTAATTATGTGTGAAAGTATTTGGGAGATAACTAGAAAAGTATAAAATTGTTGGGCAATGTTGGGCAACTAGAAAAGTATAAAATTGTTGGGCAATGTTAGATGATAATTGTAATAAAAGTATTATTTTATTGGTAAATGGTTGAATCAAGAAGTATTTATATACCGGTAGTATTGGAATAAATTTTGCAGGTCAAAATGCTTGTTTTACCAATATGTCATTGAAAAGTTGTATTAATGAAGCATGTTTACATTTAAACATAAATAAATTATGATGTTGTTTGCAATGTAAATAACAGTTTACAGAATTCAGGTCATGTTTGCAAGGATAATAAACACCCATGTTATTTGTAAACACCATCCTACCTTCAACGTAAGTCATCATGATCATCAATCATGTGAAAATTATTAAAATGTAAAACTGATGACAAGAAAAATATTTTGTTGTGTTTTAATTGTTATTGTGCTTCATCCATCATGGTATGCCATTCGCCATGTGTAAAGTTTTCATTTTAATAAATTCTTCTCAATAGCAGAAGGGTCCAGGGTATATTGGGCCTATAGCATGCTGGGATGAAGGGCTATCAAGTTTTAGCAAATTAATGACCTGGATTTTCATTCAAGGTCACAGGGTCAAATAGGCTAAATATTGATAACAATGCCTTGGCAATATTCAAGACCCAATATTGGGTAAAAAAACTGTAGTATGCTGGGATGAAAGGTTTCCAAAATCGCTCAAACAAAGAATCTACATTCAAGGTCATAAGTGTCAAATAGGCAAAATTCTTTAGACAACTTCTTGTGAATAACTATGAGGCTTAGAGACCTGATATTGGACCAGTACCATGCTGGTATCATAATCAAGTTTGTTCAAATTGATGACCTTGATCTTCATTCAAGGTCACAGTTGTCAAATAGGCTAAAATCTTTTTGTCAAAGACTAAGATACCTCTGATATTGGGCCTATAGCATGCCAAGACGACGAGCTACAAAAGTTCTTCAAATAAATGACCTTGACCTCCAATGAAGGTCATGGATCAAATAAGCTAAAATCTTTGAAACGACTTCTGGTTGATAATTAAAATACATTCTACCTTGAGACCGGATATTTGGCATGCAGCATGCTGAGATAAAAGACTATAAGCTTTGTTCAAACAAATGACAACCTTTATTTAAGGTCACAGGAGTCAAATAGGAGTAAGTCTTTAATCTTGTCAATATCTAAGAAGTCAGCAGATGTGATATTATTGCATGGTGCAGTAAAGGGCAACTAAGTTTGTTAAACACAATGACCTTGACCTTCATTTAAGGTCAAGGGGGTCAAAAAGGACAAAATCTTTAAACGAATACTTGTGAATAATTAAGAGCTCTAGAGACTCGATATTGGGCCTGTAGCATGCTGGGATAAAAAAGTTATAAGGTTTGTTCTTATAAATGTCTTTAACCTTTATTCAAGGTCAAAGGGGTCAAAAATGTTAAACTTTGAAACAATTAACTTCTTGTGAATAGCTAAGAGGCCTAGAGACCTGAATTGGGCCTGTAGCATGATGAAATGAATAGCTACTAAGTTTTTTTATTATAATAAATGAATAACTTGTACCTTCATTCAAGGTCAAAGAGGTCAAAAAGGATATAATCTTGTAACAACTAACTGCATACTTCATTTCTACTATTCCAAATTTGCATATTACAGAGTTGTCTGCATTTGCGGGTAGGTATTGATTGTGACATTGTGTGTTAGTGAGCGTAACGTCATACTTTTTTGAGAAAACAACGGGAATTGCGTTCACAAAATAATGACGTAACAATCGATACCTACCCGCAAGGGAGCTAACTCTTTAATATGCAAAGACGGAATATGTGGTATTGCCTTAATTGTTAGACATTTGCTGTATTCTGTGACTGTGTTGTTTTGTGCTAATACTGTAAACCATCTTTCTTCTGCGGATACTTAATTTTGCAATTATCATTTCAAAACAAGTTTGCAAAAATTAACATTAGTGTATTTTAAAAATTGACTGGACATTCCTATCAGTATCAATGATGTAGATGTAAGTTCGTGATGATAAAACTTTAGCGAATTCATTTGCATCGCAAAATTCATGAAAATAAATCGCACGCAAAATAAAGTTGGTTCACAGCAGTCCGATGTCGGTGATCATATGCTATGGTGAAGCGTCCGTTGTTTGTTAACAATTAATTTACGCTACTGGTCATAATGGACTTTTATCTCACCTGGTCCAAAGGGCCGGTGAGCTTTATTATGTCATGGCTCTGCGCGTCCGTCCGTCAACATTTCCTTTAAATCGCTATTAGTCATAGAGTTCTTCATGGATTCTGACCAAATTTGGTAAGAAACATCCTTTTGGGAAGGAGAATAGAGTTTGTATAAATTTTGGCTCTGACCCCCCTGGAGCAGGAGGGGCGGGGCCCAATAGGGGAAAAAGAGGTAAATTCTTTAAATCGCTACTAGTCCTGCATGGATAACCAAATTTGGCCAGAAACCTCCACGGGGGAAGGGGAACAGAGTTTGTATAAATTTTGGCTCTGACCACACAGAGGCAGGAGGGGGCGTGGCCTATTAAGGGAAATGGAAGTAAATCCTTTAAATCACTACTAGTCATAGAATTCTGCATGGAATGTAACCAAATTTTGCCAGAAATATCCTAAGGGGAAGGGGAACATAGTTGGTATAAATTTTGGCTCTGACCCCCCCGGGGCAGGAGGGGCAGGGCCCAATAGGGGAATAGAGGTGAATCCTTTAAATCGCTACTAGTCATAGAATTCTGCATGGAATGTTACCAAATTTGGCCAGAGGAGGAAGGGGAACAGAGTTTGTGTAAAGTTTGGCTCTGACCCTGCACGGGCAGGAGGGGAGGGGCGAAAAAGGGGAAATAGAGATATAGCCTTTAAATCGCTACTAATCATAGAGTTCTGCATGGAATTTAACCAGAGTTTGTATAAATTTTGGCTCTGACCCTCTGGAGTAGAAAGAATGGGAAATTAGAGGTAAATTGTTAAATTCCTTCAGAAAAGGAACAATGATCCTGTATTCAGAACATTACTTGGCATTACAATAACCAGGTGAGCGATACAGGCCCTCTGGGCCTCTTGTTATGAAAGGGCTACTTTCACTATTTTGCATTTTAATTTCATCCAAACATTCAATTATTTGGGCCAAGTTTGAAACAAGCAACTTAGAGTAGATAACTTTTATACAACAAACAACACTAAATATGGAAAACAAATCTTATAATCTAACAAAAGACAATATTGACATAACATTTGGCACCACTCTCATAACCTTCGGCAATGTCCGAATTGTATACTGGCACAGCACCGCGGCCATTGAAACCTTTATCAATGTCCAAATTGTAAGCTGGCGCGGCACCATTATGGTGGCCATTGAAACCTTTATCAATGTCCAAATTGTATACTGGCGCTGCACAATCATGGCTGGCATTGAAACCTTCATCAATGTCCAAATTGTATACTGGCGCAGCACCATTATCGCAGCCATTGAAACCTTCATCAATGTCCAAACTGTATATTGGCACTGCACCATCATGGCTGCCATTGAAACCTTCATCAATGTCCAAATCAAATACTGGCACGGCACCATCATGTTTGCCATGAAGTCCAAATTGTATATTGGCGCGGCACCATCACGTTTGCCATGGAGTCCAAATCATATACTGGCGCGGCACCATCATGTTTGCCATGGAGTCCAAATTGTATATTGGCGTGGCACCATCACGTTTGCCATGGAGTCCAAATCATATACTGGCGCGGCACCATTACGTTTGCCATGGAGTCCAAATCACATACTGGCGTGGCACCATCACGTTTGCCATGGAGTCCAAATCATATACTGGCGCGGCACCATCACGTTTGCCATGGAGTCCAAATCACATACTGGCGTGGCACCATCACGTTTGCCATGGAGTCCAAATCATATACTGGCGCGACACCATCATGTTCGCCATTGAAACCTTCATCAATGTCCAAACTGTATACTAGCGCAGCACTATCATGGTTGCCATGGAGTCTAAACTGTATGATCTGGTGAGGCACCGTCATGGCCGCTGTACGCCATGTAAACCATCATCAATATCCAAATAGGACTAGTACACTGGTCCTTCATCAGCATCGTCATCGCCGTCATTGTAGTCTTCACCATTGTCAAAATAGGATAGGAGGTAATCAGTCTCCTGGAAAGGCAATCAAAATGTATAATTAGGCAACAATTGACATGAATGTAAAACCAGGGGCCCCTAAAAAATCTTGACGGGCCCCCTGATTTTGAGTTGCAGAGGGCCCACTCTGGTTTCGTAAATAATTTTCATGATTTTGTTGCAAAACCACTATGTTATTATTTGTTTCATTTATCAGTTAAATTAACTTTTATTTGAACAGTGTATGTTTTAGACAAATGAACTTAATTCCCAGCCATGAATCTATTGCATGTCCAGAATTTTGGCCCCAAGATTTTTTCCGGGTCCATCATTATCTTTCTTTAGGGAGACAGTGGTCTCAATTTCCAATCAATTCCAAGTCTGTTAGTATTAGGATTAATATTTTACAGTCTTACATGGGTTTGGCAAGTGAGCAGGGATATCTCAACATGAGTGAAAGATTTTTGCTGGTCAACCCGAGGCTTGCCAAGTGTTGGCGGCCAATATGTATCTTGCACGTGCAATACCAGCTGGTCTAGGGCAATACACTCATGTCGCATGTGGCTGTATTGCGTGGCTACCCATGCAAAAAAGCCTTGTGACGTCACAGCGTCAACATAATTACTGTTTTCTAAATACAATTTTAACATTTTTTTTCAGAAACTTGACTGGATTTACTTTAAAAGATATAAACAACGGACTTGCATTGAAAATATCTTGCAATTTTCATGTATGGAGAATTGACTTGCAGTCATGTTTTCTTCAAATTCATTTCAAAATGGAAGAAAATCATAGCAGTAGAATTGCAATAAAACGTCAAGATATGAGAGAAAAATACTCTTCCTGTAAAACCTTGGGTTTTGTGACCCTTGGGTAGAATATCCCTATCCTTAATATCTAAATTATTTATATTGATAGGAATTTCCATTTAATTTTTTATTCCATGAATTTGTTATGGAATGGAAATAGCGAAATTTAGTTGCTGCAAAAGAAAATTGATTTATAGCATACCTCCTCTAATTCTTCTTCTTCATAAAGCTCTTCCTCTACTTCTTCATCTCCTTCATTTTTATTTTCATCTCCTTTTTCATCTTCGTCAGATTCATCGCCCTTCTCCTCTATTTTTTCTAATTCCTGAAATAGATATTCAATTAGAGTAAGCAAATGGCTTACTGATAACACCACCTTTTGTCTGATGAACCAAGGGTATATACTAACTTAATGTACTTGAAAGTCATTTCGCTGTTTTGCCGTCTAGCAGTGATGGTCAACTACTGCACGGTATTTATGACGACGACGGGAAACATAAGACGGCCCGTGTTAAGCAAATTAACATTTTATTTATTTTAATAAAATTGTTCAGAAGGTGATGATACATGTAGTATTAAGGGTAAGTTAATAACTTTTGTGACTCTTCAAAATTATCTTTCTCGTTTAACATTCTCATTTTAAAATTATAAGCCGTTTCGGAGAGGTAGTGGGCCTTTAAATTTACAAGTGCAATAACTGGGTTAAAATTTTCGTTTAAGGCCCTCCGATGTATTTGATTCTATTACATGTATGATTAGAGAAGATTTTTGAAATTTTAGTTAATCAAACCCTTTTCAATGAAATTTCTTTGGAGTTTGGATAAGAAGTAAAAAATATATAAACTTTTTACAGACACACAACACATGCTGCACAGCTTACAACACACTGCACAAGTGACTTGAGATTTTGTTTCAGGGTCCAGTTTCATGAACATTCCTTCGATGTAAAGAATCTTTTAGCTTAGAATTTTCCATAGGGAAGCATTACAGAATTTAAGGAAGACTACTTAACTTCAGATTTTTTCCTAAACTTCTGTAATGCTTTTCTATGAGGAAATTTAATTTAAGGAATTCCTTAAAGTTAAGGAATGTTCATGAAACTGGGCCCAGGTAACCTAGGTATTGAACGCAAGATGTGACTTGTGTGTTATAAAGTTAAGAAGACAATTTACCTCCAATGTTTTACTGACATCAACTTTGAGCTTTTTACTTGGAATGTTTGGTTGCACTGATGATTTGACTTTTCTGGTTTTCTTGAGTGTTGGTTTTAATTCAGCTGGAAGTCTCCTCCAATCTGTAAAGTAATATTAAAGTTTGAAGCAAACATTTCATTTGAATCTTCAGTTAAAAGATCCATTTATACATTTATGCGTGAAGGACATTTTCAGAGAAAAGGTTTTTTTTGACTAACTTTTTTTCTAATTTAAAATTATTGGAATTTTGAGTTTATACATAAATTGACAAGAGAATGATCCCTTAAACACTTTCTGAGTGGTCCAAGCTGGTGGCCTGTTGGTCATCTTGTTGACTAATCGGTTCCTAAAATGTCCTAGGGTAATTAAACTGCATGCTAAATTTGAGAGAGATTCCTTCAGCAATTTCTGAGAAAAAGCGGTAACAAACTTTTTACTATCAAAATCCAAGATGGCTGCTTGATGGCCATCTTGTTGACCAAACAGTCCTTAAATACAATATGCACAACAAGGGTCCTAGAGGAACCTACATATAAAATTTGAGACACAAGCCTTCAGTGCTTTGAGGTAATAAACTTTTAGAAAATGTTAATGAACAGAGATGTATACGGATGAAAGATTCTGCAAAAAAAAGTGAGATATCAAAAGGCCCTTTTATTCATCTGACTTCAGACTACCTAGGCATCAGTAAAAGCAAAAGAAGCAAATACATTTTTTCAAGATCTTAGTGTCCATCTTGGATTTGAGAAAAAGTTCAACATGTATTTTCAAGATGATGGATGTGGTGGCCATTTTGGATTTCAGATCAACCCAAAAAATAACAGCACTTGGTCGAGACCACATCAGGATAATATCAGGCAAGTTTCAGCTCACTCCCACAGTTAGAAAATGAGAAGTTGTTTAAAATGTGAAAAGTTCAATGACAGCGCATGGTGTACAGCAAATGACGATTGATGAAGCACAATGACTAAAGATCATCCTGATTTGGGTTGTATGACCTACAAATGTTGGTTATTGGTGTATGAATGCCTATACCTGGTTCCCAAGTAGTGTCAGTATCATGATTCAGCTGGTATTTATCTGAATATCTGTCTATGTCCTTGCGGTTTGTGGAGGTCTGAAGATAAAATGGTGATCTTTTCATGACCCCACGAAATTCTTGTTTTAAGGCTAACATGTAATCAAACTCCTCTCCTTGCAGCAGGGGAACAGGTTTAAAGTCAGTCGGCTGAAAAAAAAAAAAAAATTATTATGCAACATATCATAATAGCATGTATTTTTCACTACGGGCTGATTCATTGCAGACATGGGAACAATTGCTTATACTGGCCGGCAATCATGTTATCGTGAAAAAATGTTTATTCATTAAAGTTCAAGGATGTCAAATATAGCAGAAACTTACAAATACCATATATGATTAATTATGCGAGTGTTGGACTTGTTTGTCTTGCAGGTATGGCGTTAGAATTGACCATATTGCATGATCATAAAAGGTAATCTTTTATTTCTTCCTAAAAACTTTTTTCTTCCATATAATGTTTCCCTTCACACCGCCTCACTTTTGGCGTTCTGTTGAGTGTTGGCCCCTGTGAAGAAGGGTTCCGTCCCCTGGCCAAGACACACAAAAGTCTATAAAAGTGGTAGTTTCTACTCCTGCTTAACGCTCAGCACACAGGGAGTGGGACGACTGGTGAGCCTGTTGTCAGTATAATGTGACTATGTGGGGTGTGTTGCTTGGTGTCTTCGGCGTCATACATGTACTTCAGCGATATAAGGCTATAAAAAGGACAAGAGTTCCACCACACAACACGAAAAGTCGAAAATACCACAGCCTCCCAAAACACACTTCATGCAATTTATACACACTACACTCTGTATCGTCCTTGCATGACCCTAGCTGTTAATAGGACGCTAATTATTCATAAAGAAATTGGACTTGTCAAATTAATTTATCGTTATTCACGGACTATCTCATAGTAAACCGGAGGCAACAGAACAGAACAGGTAAATTAGTCTTTTAATGCACATGAATCAAAAGAGCTGTATAACGGTACACTATATATGGTTGGCTGTACATGTGTGGCTTTGAAGTTGGGCGTCGCTTTCTCAAAGGAAATTTTTGCTGGGCTGTGATTGGTTCAGATTTTTTCCTCTGGACTGCCTTCAGTTTTAGTATGAGGGTGTAGAAATCGTAAGTGATTGAAACCCCTGGAGTATAAAGGATGTTTTCAAGGATACGCCTCCAGAAACCAGAAAGGACTTTTTGGTGTTTTAATTACATGATTTTAGTCTATATATATACATGTTTACATTAGTGAAATCGTGACTTACCGGATACAGTGGTGGCGGCTGTAATATTGGACCGGGTAAAGCCTCTCCTCGACCGAAACCAAGCGCTTCAACGTTAAAAGATACATTTCTCCCGCGTCCTCTGCCCCTCCCTGCCATTATTTCCCATTCAATTCAAATTAAATATCCTATTGTGAGTCTTGTGAACCAACATACACATACGCTATCCAAAGTCACCGGTAGGCTGTATTGCACATGTATTGCACACACTCTACTTTTTATGCATGGGCGCCGCCATATTGGCTATATGGATAGCAGTGTAAACTCAAGATAACTTCCGAATAGCCACAGACCGGATATGAACATTCGATAATCTTCCTTTCCGCGAGGAAAACAGAACACATGTGTGTCGCAATGGGATGCAACCGCTGTTTGTCTCGATTTTCAATATAATTGTGATTTGTTTTATCCTTCGAAGATTAACAGACATCTTATAAAACAGCATTTTCGACCTTAGCGTCGAATCGTTTGGTAAATATTGCCCTGTTGTCCTTTTGAAGTCTGTTAGTTTCGGCCCATGATTGTCATGAATGATTCCTATCTGTGTTGTTCCCACTTACATGTTGTTCTCTACATGTATTACATGTAATAGTACTAATACAAGTCTCTTAACAAATTTAAAGATCTACTCATGGTATAACTTTCGACCATCTCAGTGACCTCTCTACCTTTTTCAGCCTAACTATATAGTATATACAGACTGATATGGGATAGGCCGATTAATTTAACCCTAAGCCCAAGTTAGAAAAATGGAGTCCTAAACTGGTAAAGTAAAATTATAAGGATTGATTTCTTAAGGCATTCAACATGAAAGATGGCTACGTAAAATGGAAAACAAAAAATACATGAAAATCGGGAAAAAATGGGTAAATATTTTTGGCCACATTAATAGGTATATATACATGTTGTTAATAACTTAATGTATTATTTTTTATAATTGCACTACAGATTAACCAAGATGAGGACAACTACTCCAGAAAAACTGGTCCAGCTCCAGAAAAACCCATCCAACATCCGAAACATTTGTATCCTGGCTCATGTTGATCATGGTAATTAATTATAAGGGATTGCTCATCAACAAGCAATAAATTTGACAAGATAATGAATGTTTAGACTTGATGGCAAACTGCCCTCCTCTTTGTAATTATTTTACAGTGTACAAATTTTTTTTTGTATTTATTGTATTTTATTTTTCCAAATTTTTATCAAACAGAATTAGATAACATATAAAGAAGATACAACTTTCATTCCTAACACATCTATTATGCAGTGTACATAATTTTACACATCGATTTAAGGAATAAGTGTACAATTTACTGTAATTCTTTTGCCAACTGGCTCAGTTTCATGAACATTCCCGAAAATATGCTTCATGGCTGACAAATGGTAATTTTTCTCTATCAAAAACAGGAGCTGACGAATTAGTAGTATTTTTCTTCAGTTACAAAAGTTACTTACTTTACACCATTAAAACCACCATTGAAAAGTTTGAGCTTCTAATCTTACTTCAGTTTTACTTTTATTCTGCCCCAAATGAACCTAAAAAAACACTTCCAGTTCCCCATCGGTGCTTATAGAGTGGAATATAATATCAGTACTTTCAAGTCATTTAAATCAATATTGTAATTGTGTTTTGAAGGAAAAACCACTCTTGCTGATGCTTTGGTGGCCAGTAATGGTATCATTTCACAGAGGATGGCTGGCAAGGTAATATTACACATAGTTATCTCCCCTTGTCAGATTACTGACAGACATAATATCAGTTTATACATGGTATATTTCAAATTAAAACAGCAAATTATGATTTCAAGCTGGTGTATTTGTTCATATTCACTTATTTTTTGTTGCACAAGAAATTACTGACTTGTAATATACATTTTGTTTTGAATTATTTTTTGTTGATAGTTATATAGGATTCTTAAAATAAAAAAAGAAGTTAAAATTTGATATTTTTGTCATAAGAACTACTTCTAATTTTGTATCTCAGCTATCAAAACTCTTTATTTTGTGTTCTATCAGTTGCGATATATGGATAGTAGAGAGGATGAACAGACACGTGGAATCACTATGAAATCCAGCGCTATATCCTTAGCTGTCCAGAAAGGTAACAACTCTATATATGTATCCTTCTCTATAACTCAAGTTTGTACATAACAGCAGTGGCCAAATGGGACTAATTCACATACCACGCGATACCTGATAACGTTTGTGTGGGACTATTGTTTCTATTGGTAATGTAATGACGTCATTTCAGAGGGAAAATTTCAAAGAGTTACATTTCATTATCACTGGAGATACTTATCCTGCACAAACGTTATCGGTTACGTATCTCATGGTAATTAGTTCCATAGTTAAAGATGTCTCCCTGTCTGCCACAAGCTTTCTGCCTTGGGTTGTGAGTTCTCTTGTAAGGATGTACTAGTATATTTATATGTCTCAGTTTGAAAGACTAATTACTATTAATTACAATTTGGTGATGACTTTGTTTGGTAATACATGTATATCTGTTTCTATGTACTAATCCAATTAGTTGGTTGCACTTTGATTGCCTTTTCAATAGTGTCCTGTTTTACCATTTTTATCCACTTTTTTATATGATTGTTGTGTTTTAACGGGGAAAAACATTTTATCATTCAAATCTCTTGAAACCCTTTCAAAAACATAGAAGGTGTTTTATAATAGAACACATTATTTTTTACCATAAAGTATGCTTTAAAAGCTGTACCAATGTTGATGTTTGTTTGGCCCTAAATGACCCAGACTAATTTGGTGGGCCGTTAAATAAATTAAAAAAAAAAAAAAACCCCAAAAAAAAAAAAAAAAAAAAAAACTCTGGGTACCAGACCAACACCGTTTAACAAATCTCCAAATAAAAGATAGATCTTTGCTTTGAAAAGTACATGATATAAAATATTGATAAAAATAAAATGTGAATTGAATTTGATGTCAAATCCCCGTGTTTATTTTACAGAAACACAGGAGTACCTCGTTAATCTGATAGACTCACCAGGTCACGTTGATTTCTCGAGTGAGGTGTCGACAGCTGTTCGTCTTTGTGATGGAGCTGTGGTTGTCGTAGACGTGGTGGAAGGAGTCTGCCCTCAGGTAGATTTCTTCATCAGCTTATTTTGTAATACATTGTAGTTTTGTTTGACCTGAAACACTTGCATTACTTTGTATATGCGGTTTGGATGTGTATTCCGTCTTTGCATATTACAGAGGTAGCTCCCTTGCGGGTAGGTATCGATTGTTACGTCATTATTTTGTGAGCACAATTCACGTCGTTTTCTCCGAAACGTATGACGTTACACTCGCAAACACATGACGTCACAATCAATACCTACCCGCAAGTGCAGATAACTCTGTAATATGCAAATTCGGAATACTAAAAATTTGCATAGGGATCGAGATTTTCCAATCAAATGCTACCTTGGTTTTAATTTCTGACACCTTTGTGAAGACTGAATGTGAGGTGGGACAGCATTGTTTCTTATTTAATTAGATTTACTTCTAACGTTTTTATGGAGATTGACTATAGATGTTGGTTGTGAAAGTGTTCTTGTGTTTAATTAATTCTGAGAGTTCATTGTATTTAACCAGACCCATGCAGTACTGAAACAGGCGTGGCTGGAAAACATCAAGCCGGTACTGGTCTTTAACAAGCTCGATAGGCTGATCATGGAACTGAAGATGGACCCACTGGAAGCTTTCTTTCATCTACAAGTTATTTTGGAACAGGTATTTAATACTGACTAATTGACCTAATTAGGACCCTGCTACAGAATCGTAACTAGTAGGCGATTACAAGTTCTTTATATTGGTTACGCTTGAGGATGTTTAGAATAAGCCATCATTCTAAAATTGCACGACATATATGTACCAAAGGGGTAATGCTACTCACACGCTGAGACACCTACCGTCTTTTGTTAGCTTCTCTCCCTCTTACAATTTTTTTTTTTGCACTTACAATAGTTACAGAAGCTGATTCCACTGAATTGATGTGTTTTAGGTAAACTTGGTGACCAATGAGCTGTTTACTACAGAGATTATGGCTAAGACTTCCAATGTAAGTACCTATACTGTCCTCTCTGGTATAACTTTATATATATATATTTGAAAAAAATTATACCTTTTACCGTTTTCGCTGTAATTAGTGCCCCTCCGTCTATAAGCGCCCCTCCCTTTTTCTGGAGAAATGATGAAGTTGTATAAACGCCCCCATCCCAAGAAAATAACCCTGTTTTACAAAATGTGATGCCTCTGTCACCAGCAATGTATCCCATATGGAGCCATATGGAGTCTTTTACATTTGGATCACAACATAATAATGCATCTCAAAGGACAAAAGGCATATGCATGTTTACTGTAACAGATCAATGTACCATGAGTACAGAAAGATTTAAAATATGGATGACTTTTTTGTCCGCAACTTACATTTTGGTCCACTAATAAGCAACCCCTTTGTTACAATTATTTAAGTGCCCTGGACGCTAATTACAGGAAATACGGTATACATAAATGATTTTTTCATAAATCTATGAAAATGTGACAACCCTAATGTCGTTGTTGTACGTTTGATGCATTAATCATGCAGTGTTAAAAACCATAAATATAATGTAATATCTGTATTGAGATGTTTGATGTATACCTTGCTTTATACCAATGAAGACAATCTACTCTAAGCTTTTCTTAGCAGATTGATGGCACAGGTCAGGAGTCAGAGGAAGCTGGGGTGAGAAATTCTAAGTCATATTGCAATTCATATCTACAGAGATGTGGTTCATATCTACAATGATGTAGTTCATATTTACAATGATGCAGTCCATATCTACAATGATGTAGTTCATATCAACAATGATGTAGTTCATATCAACAATGGTAGTTCACATCTACAATGATGTAGTTCACATCTACAATGATGTAGTTCACATCTACAATGATGTAGTTCACATCTACAATGATGTAGTTCACATCTACAATGATGTAGTTCACATCTACAATGATGTAGTTCACATCTACAATAATGTAGTTCACATCTACAATGATGTAGTTCACATCTACAATAATGTAGTTCACATTTACAATGATGTAGTTCACATTTACAATGATGAAGTTCACATCTACATGATGTAGTACCGGTATTTCACATCTACAATGATGTGTAGTTCACATCTACATTGATGTACCGGTATTTCACATCTACAATAATGTAGTTCACATTTACAATGATGTAGTTCACATTTACAATGATGAAGTTCACATCTACATTGATGTACCGGTATTTCACATCTACAATAATGTAGTTCACATCTACAATAATGTAGTTCACATTTACAATGATGTAGTTCACATTTACAATGATGTAGTTCACATCTACAATGATGTAGTTCACATCTACAATGATGTAGTTCACATCTACAATGATGTAGTTCACATCTACAATGATGAAGTTCACATCTACAATCATGAAGTTCACATCTACAATCATGAAGTTCACATCTACAATCATGAAGTTCACATCTACAATCATGAATTTCACACCTTCAGTGATGAACTATACCACCAAATAAGCATCACAACTTAATTTATATGTTTATTTACAGTCCCATGATTGGACAATACAGGCAGATGATGAAGAAGAGGAAAGGAACATATTCTTCTCTCCATCACAAGGCAATGTTGTTTTCGCCAGTGCATATGATGGCTGGGGTTTCACGTAAGTCGATAGAGAATGTCTGTTCAATAGAGATTTTCACAGTTGAATTAGAAATGTTGATCATTATTGATAGTGTGCCTTATAATGGAATACATGTAGCCTGAAAATAGTTATTTTGTTTAAGCATTATCTATCTACCATAGTAATGCTGGAGTTAAAGCAGTAATAGGCCTGGCACAAAGATTACGAGTTTAGACTTAGCCAATCACTGATAACATTACAAAAGTTCTTTCTTGGTTAGTTACAGCAAAAACTTAAGATTGTTTCATGATCCTGAAGCCAGGACTAGCAAAATTAAACCATCTTGGGTAAAAATTATCTCCATTGTCTTTGAATACAAATTAATATTAACACAAATTAGTTTCTCTTCATTTCCCACAGGCTCAACCATTTTGCTGACATGTTTTCAAAAAAGTTGGGAATCAAGAAAGAAGTACTACAGAAGACATTGTGGGGAGATTTTTACCTGAATAGTAAAACTAAACGTATTATGAAGGGTGCCCAGTCCAAGGTCAAAAAGCCATTGTTTGTACAGTTCATCCTAGAGAACATTTGGGCTGTGTACGAATCTGTGAGTGTTAAAAGGTAAGTGGAGATAACTCTTGTTTGTACATTTTATCGTGGAAAATATTTGGGTTGTGTAAGAGTCTGTGAGTGTTTAAAGGTAAGTGGAGATAACTCTTGTTTGCACAGTTCATCCTAGAGAACATTTGGGCTGTGAACGAGTCTGTGAGTGTTAAAAGGTTAGTGGGGATAACTCTTGTTTGTACAGTTGATTGTGGAGAACATTTCGGCTGTGTATGAGTCTGTGAGTGTTAAAAGGTAAGTGGAGATAACTCTTGTTTGTACAGTTGATCGTGGAGAACATTTGGGCTGTGTACGAATCTGTGAGTGTTAAAAGGTAAGTGGAGATAACTCTTGTTTGTACAGTTGATCGTGGAGAACATTTGGGCTGTGTACGAATCTGTGAGTGTTAAAAGGTAAGTGGAGATAACTCTTGTTTGTACAGTTGATCGTGGAGAACATTTGGGCTGTGTACGAATCTGTGAGTGTTAAAAGGTAAGTGGAGATAACTCTTGTTTGTACAGTTGATCGTTGAGAACATTTGGGCTGTGTATGAATCTGTGAGTGTTAAAAGTTAAGTGGAGATAACTCTTGTTTGTACAGTTGATCATGGGGAACATTTGGGCTGTGTACGACTTTGTGATTGTTAAAAGGTAAGTGGAGATAACTCTTGTTTGTACAGTTGATCGTGGAAAACATTTGGGCTGTGTACGAATCAGTGAGTGTTAAAATGTAAGTGGATATAACTCTTGTTTGTACAGTTGATCATGGAGAACATTTGGGCTGTGTACGAGTCTGTGAGTAGAGATAATGACATTTCTAGGCTAGCCTCAATCTTTCCTCCACCAGTAAACATGTTTTGTCCACTAAATGTGATATAAACCAAGCCCAATGTTTGATTGTTGATGATATTTCTCTACATTGTTGACAGAGATGTAGTAATGACTGAGAAGATTGTTAAGTCACTGGACCTGAACATCTTGCCGCGAGATATGAGACACAATGACCCGCGGGTGAAGCTACAAGCTATAATGGGGCAGTGGCTGAGTGTGTCTAGAGCTGTCTTAGGTAAGGATCATAGAGGCTGGTATTTCACTCCTTTGGTGTGAGAAAGGAGAAATTCAAACAGAGTGCATCTGCCTTGGGGTGAGACATTTGAATCTCAACTGGAGGGGCATCTCCCTTGAGTGAGAAATGCCAATCTCCACTTGCATAATATGATCTTTGATTTTGTTGATATTATCAATGTGGATAATAGAATTAAACATTTTACAATATTGGGTAAAACACATACAAATAGCCTGAGTGCCACCAAAATGTACACACAGAACTGTGAATTAAAACTTAGTCTTAATTGTAGAATTATATCTTGGTAAAATGTAGAAAAAAAACCACGTAAAAACACGAAACACAGTGAACGACAAATAAGTAGTTTAAAGCATTCTAGTGTATAAAGTTTGTTTAAGCATGCTAGTATATAAATAGAAACACTTTGTTACCCATCAGACGTAGTGGTGGACAAGCTACCATCTCCGTTAGAAATCTCCGAGGACCGTGTAGAGAAACTGATGTGCTCTCAAGGTCAAAGCTTCCTGTCATTTCCCAAGGCCACACAGCAACTCAAGGAAGGTAAGGTCAAGGTGTTGAAAAGTACAATTTATATAAGGACATCTGTTACACATTCAGTGAATGTTTCATTTTGGATGTCTGTGTATACGTTCGTTAGACAATGTACTGTATTAATCCGGATATTACAGCAATAATCCTTATCCCCTTTCTATCAAGTGTTTTAGAACAAAGGACAAATAATACACATCTAGTGTTTTCGTTTGCTACTTTAAACAGCATTGGCAAAATATTTTGAAAATTTACTTTCTTTTAATATTTTATGTTGAAACTTTATGTATGAAACTGTACCATTTCAGCTTTTGTTGCCTGTAGTACAAGTGATAACAGCCCCGTGATATTGTTTGTATCTAAAATGTTTCCAGTAGAGAGAAAGATGTTACCACAATTCAAACAAAGGTAGGTGTTTATGCCAGTCATTGGGCCATTCAAACCAAGTGTTTTTGTATTTCTATCAAAGAAATTCTCTAATTATTGGGAAGTTTTTATGTTGATTCAAAAACTTTTATTCGAGTTTAATCATATTGGAGAAAGATTTAGTTTTAATTTGATCAAAGTATTTGAAAACAAATTTTGATTACATGCATATTGAATATGATTTAGTTTGAATTTGATCAAAGTTTTTGAAAAACAATTTTATTGGAAACTTTCTGACTTTTTCATAAAAAAAATTGCAGAACCAAAAAGTGAATAATGTTTTAGCCTTATTAGTAATGACTGGTTAAAACTTTATGATGTATCCAGTTACAAAATTACCAGAGATAGATGAAATATGCTGTCCTTTCCTTTAATCATTAGGCCACTCACTGAGACAGAAATACAACAACGACGGGAGCAAGCCAGGCAGCGCCATCTGGAGAAAATGTCTGCTAACTCAAATGTAGTTGATGAGAAGGTGGTCGACAAAGATGGTAAGTCCTTGTGCTGATGTTGGGTTGGCTGTCTGTCCATCTGTCTGTCTGTATAGACACAACGTTGTGTGGCAAACTCCTCCTAAACTACTTGACAGATTTTGATAAAATTTGGTACACAGATCCATTATACAAAGGGGAGTTGAATACACTCAACACTCTGCAATTTCCTTTATTAATGGACTAAATTTGTGAAGCGGGGGGTATTATTCGGCCATTCTGGCCACAGTTCTACAAATGCAAAAACATCATAAAATTTTGGTTTTCGTCCACAGATAAGCCGCACTGGTGTATAAGCCGCACTCTCGATTTTCAGGGAAAAAATTCATGGCTTATACTCCGGAAAATATAGAAGTTTGTTTAGAAGTACTTGCATGCAATATAAAAGACAAAGTTTAGAGAGGTCTATATGGTATCAAATAAGTATATAGAACACAGTTAGTCATTGACCAGGAGATATATCTAGGTCTACAAAACTCAGAATGAGTTACTCATTGACCAGGAGATATGTCTAGGTCTACAAAACTCAGAATGAGTTACTCATTGACCAAGAGATATGTCTAGGTCTACAAAACTCAGAATGAGTTACTCATTGACCAGGAGATATGTCTAGGTCTACAAAACTCAGAATGAGTTACTCATTGACCAGGAGATATATCTAGGTCTACAAAACTCAGAATGAGTTACTCATTGACCAGGAGATATATCTAGGTCTACAAAACTCGGAATGAGTTACTCATTGACCAGGAGATATATCTAGGTCTACAAAACTCAGAATGAGTTACTCATTGACCAGGAGATATATCTAGGTCTACAAAACTCAGAATGAGTTACTCATTGACCAGGAGATATATCTAGGTCTACTAAACTCGGAATGAGTTACTCATTGACCAGGAGATATATCTAGGTCTACAAAACTCGGAATGAGTTACTCATTGACCAGGAGATATGTCTAGGTCTACTAAACTCGGAATGAGTTACTCATTGACCAGGAGATATATCTAGGTCTACAAAACTCGGAATGAGTTACTCATTGACCAGGAGATATATCTAGGTCTACAAAACTCGAATATGAGTTACTCATTGACCAGGAGATATATCTAGGTCTACAAAACTTTGATTGATGTGGATTAATGAGTTACTGCACATTATTGACCAGGAGATAGATATCTAGGTCCACAATGCAACTCGGAATGAGTTACTCATTGACCAGAGACCGATATCTAGGTCTATCAAAATAGGAATGAGTTATCGCTCCACTGACCAGGGAGGATATAGTCTAGGTCTTACAAAACTCGGAATGAGTTACTCATTGACCAGGAGATATGTCTTGCTACTGGACTTGGAAAATGACCTGGGGATTCACAGGTAGGCAAAATACAGGAGAGTCCTAATTATGACACCTCAACTGGTAGGGTCAAAGCCCAGGTAATTCTGAGTTACTCCACAGACCAGGTCCTATATCTAGGTACATAGAATGTTTTAAAAAAAGTCAACTCAAAGAATAGAAGAGATTTGACCATTGTACTTGTAGGTCTAAAAACAAGGAGATTGTCCTAATCTTGACCCTTACTTACTGGAATTTAAACAAAGGTCTAGGGTCTACAACTTGTCCGATCCCTTACTGGTAGACACAAAATGACCAGGAGGTCCTAATCTTGACCCCTTTACTGGTAGGACAAAACAAGGATGTTAGGTCCTAATCTTGACCCCTTACTGGTAGACAAAACAAGGATGTTAGGTCCTAATCTTGACCCCTTACTGGTAGACAAAACAAGGATGTTAGGTCCTAATCTTGACCCCTTACTGGTAGACAAAACAAGGATGTTAGGTCCTAATCTTGAACCCCTTACTGGTAGACAAAACAAAGGTGTTAGGTCCTAATCTTGATCCCTTTACTGGTGACAAAACAAGGGTGTTAGGTCCTAATCTTGACCTTTTACTGGTAACAAAACAAGGATGTTAGGTCCTAATCTTGACCCCTTACTGGTAGGACACAAAACAAGGTATGTTAGGTCCTAATCTTGACCCCTTACTGGTAGACAAAACAAGGATGTTAGGTCCTAATCTTGACCCCTTACTGGTAGACAAAACAAGGATGTTAGGTCCTAATCTTGACCCTTTACTGGTAGACAAAACAAGGATGTTAGGTCCTAATCTTGACCCCTTACTGGTAGACAAAACAAGGATGTGTTAGGTCCTAATCTTGACCCCTTACTGGTAGACAAAACAAGGGTGTTAGGTCCTAATCTTGACCCCCTTACTGGTAGACAAAACAAGGATGTTAGGTCCTAATCTTGACCCCTTACTGGTAGGCAAAAACAAGGATGTTAGGTCCTAATCTTGACCCCTTTACTGGTAGACAAAACAAGGATGTTAGGTCCTAATCTTGACCCTTTACTGGTAGACAAAACAAGGATGTTAGGTCCTAATCTTGACCCTTTACTGGTAGGCAAAACAAGGATGTTAGGTCCTAATCTTGACCCCTTACTGGTAGGCAAAACAAGGATGTTAGGTCCTAATCTTGACCCCTTACTGGTAGACAAAACAAGGATGTTAGGTCCTAATCTTGACCCCTTACTGGTAGACAAAACAAGGTGTTAGGTCCTAATCTTGACCCCTTACTGGTAGAACAAAACAAAGGATGTTAGGTCCTAATCTTGACCCTTACTGGTAGGCAAAAACAAGGGTGTTAGGTCCTAATCTTGACCCCTTACTGGTAGGCAAAACAAGGATGTTAGGTCCTAATCTTGACCCCTTACTGGTGGGCAAAACAAGGATGTTAGGTCCTAATCTTGACCCCTTACTGGTAGGCAAAAACAAAGGATGTTAGGTCCTAATCTTGACCCCTTACTGGTAGACAAAACAAGGATGTTAGGTCCTAATCTTGACCCTTACTGGTAGGCAAAAACAAGGATGTTAGGTCCTAATCTTGACCCTTTACTGGTAGGCAAAACAAAGGATGTTAGGTCCTAATCTTGACCCTTTACTGGTAGACAAAACAAGGGTGTTAGGTCCTAATCTTGACCCCTTACTGGTAGGCAAAACAAGGGTGTTAGGTCCTAATCTTGACCCCTTACTGGTAGACAAAACAAGGATGTTAGGTCCTAATCTTGACCCCTTACTGGTAGACAAAACAAGGATGTTAGGTCCTAATCTTGACCCCTTACTGGTAGACAAAACAAGGATGTTAGGTCCTAATCTTGACCCCTTACTGGTAGACAAAACAAGGATGTTAGGTCCTAATCTTGACCCCTTACTGGTAGGCAAAACAAGGATGTTAGGTCCTAATCTTGACCCCTTACTGGTAGGCAAAACAAGGATGTTAGGTCCTAATCTTGACCCCTTACTGGTAGGCAAAACAAGGGATGTTAGGTCCTAATCTTGACCCCTTACTGGTAGGCAAAACAAAGGATGTTAGGTCCTAATCTTGACCCTTTACTGGTAGACAAAACAAGGATGTTAGGTCCTAATCTTGACCCCTTACTGGTAGGCAAAACAAAGATGTTAGGTCCTAATCTTGACCCCTTACTGGTAGACAAAACAAGGATGTTAGGTCCTAATCTTGACCCCTTACTGGTAGACAAAACAAGGATGTTAGGTCCTAATCTTGACCCCTTACTGGTAGGCAAAACAAGGATGTTAGGTCCTAATCTTGACCCCTTACTGGTAGACAAAACAAGATGTTAGGTCCTAATCTTGACCCCTTACTGGTAGGCAAAACAAGGGTGTTAGGTCCTAATCTTGACCCCTTACTGGTAGACAAAACAAGGATGTTAGGTCCTAATCTTGACCCTTTACTGGTAGACAAAACAAGGATGTTAGGTCCTAATCTTGACCCCTTACTGGTAGACAAAACAAGGATGTTAGGTCCTAATCTTGACCCTTTACTGGTAGACAAAACAAGGATGTTAGGTCCTAATCTTGACCCCTTACTGGTAGACAAAACAAGGATGTTAGGTCCTAATCTTGACCCCTTACTGGTAGGCAAAACAAGGATGTTAGGTCCTAATCTTGACCCTTACTGTGTAGACAAAAAACAAGGATGTTAGGTCCTAATCTTGATCCCTTTACTGGTAGGCAAAACAAGGATGTTAGGTCCTAATCTTGACCCCCTTACTGGTAGACAAAACAAAGGATGTTAGGTCCTAAATCTTGACCCTTTACTGGTAGACAAAACAAGGATGTTAGGTCCTAATCTTGACCCCTTACTGGTAGGCAAAACAAGGATGTTAGGTCCTAATCTTGACCCCTTACTGGTAGACAAAACAAGGATGTTAGGTCCTAATCTTGACCCCCTTACTGGTGGGCAAAACAAGGATGTTAGGTCCTAATCTTGACCCCTTACTGGTAGACAAAACAAGGATGTTAGGTCCTAATCTTGACCCCTTACTGGTAGACAAAACAAGGATGTTAGGTCCTAATCTTGACCCTTTACTGGTAGGCAAAACAAAGGTGTTAGGTCCTAATCTTGACCCCTTACTGGTAGGACAAAACAAGGGTGTGTTAGGTCCTAATCTTGACCCCTTACTGGTAGGCAAAACAAGGGTGTTAGGTCCTAATCTTGACCCCTTACTGGTAGACAAAAACAAGGATGTTAGGTCCTAATCTTGACCCTTTACTGGTAGACAAAACAAGGGTGTTAGGTCCAAATCTTGACCCTTACTGGTAGCAAAACAAGGATGTTAGGTCCTAATCTTGACCCCTTACTGGTAGACAAAACAAAGGTGTTAGGTCCTAATCTTGACCCCTTACTGGTAGGCAAAACAAGGATGTTAGGTCCTAACCTTGACCCCTTACTGGTAGACAAAACAAGGGTGTCGCAATCAAAACATAATAAAGCATGATTGTCTTGGTAAACATGTCATAATAGAGCCTTTCTTATAGAAATGAAATTAAAAATCTCTTATTATTTCTGTAAATACTAGTTATGGTATAATACAAAGCCTAAATGCTTGTGACAAATCAAATTATTGAACTCATTTAAAAAAGATGCTCCACCGCCGACAGAGCATAAATGATACCCAAAATTTGAAACAATAATTGGTGTTTAATCGTGTATATATATGTCATTATTAACACAAAACATAATTTAAAAAAAAATTATTTTGCTTTGGCGCATGTGCAATCAGTACTGTATTTCATATAGGGACATAGTGCCACAGATTTTTTTTTCGGGATCCAATTAATTATTTCTAATATTTTTATCTTAAAGCAACATTAGAAGCTCAAACTTTTCATTGGTGGTAATGGTGTAAAGTAAGTAACTTTTGAAACTGAAGAAAAATACTAAAATTGCCTTCTCCTGGTTTTGATAGAGGAAAATTACTACCCATTTGTCAGCGGTGGAGCGTCTTTAAGAATTTATGATATATGTAGGGACTCATGTTAGATACTCTACACTATATTTTGTGGTAAGAACCTTTATCTAGATGTGTGTAATCTATGACACAGGTTGTAGAAGGAGCTGTTCGTGTCGGGCAGTCTGTGGACACGACCTCTGGGGCTCAGGGAACACGATCACAGCTTTCTCGGGTGTCGGACCTGTTTCTGTTCTATTTATGGGCGAGAAAATTGGAACACATGGATGAGATCCCCGCCGGGAACATACTGGGTTGGTATTGAATCATTTTATATGGCCAAGTACAATATTCAGTGTCTTTGCATATTGATAGAGTTATCTCCCTTAATCGGGTAGGTTTCAAATGCCATTAGTGCCTCATTATTTATTTTAAAAAAAAAAGCCGCGCACACAACTCATGCTCGTTTTCTCTGAAAAGTATAATGTTATCGTCTGAAAACACATGATGTTTACACAATGAACAATACCCACCCCACAAGGGTAGATAACTCTGTAATATGCAAAAATCAAAAAAGTAACTTTTGAAATGAGTCAGTAACATACATGTTTTAGGACTTCTGTGTTACTAAAAACCGCTGTGAACCAATTCATTCTTCTTGTGCAATTAAATTCACATGTGTTAAAAATAATTGAAAAAATCAATAGTTGTGAATGAATACATTTTATGCTATAATGCCAGTAGATGATGAAATTCAATTGCTATGAAAAATTTTATGACTCCCAGAAATAAATTTGTTTAATGTTATTTGATCAAAGAAATGCTCTGTTCTGAACTGAAGGGGTAAAGCATAAAATACTGTTAAACCAGCCCTTTGTATAATCTGCTATCATAAAAAGTTCTACAATTGAAGTTTAATATTCAATGTTACATGTGTTCAGGATTAGGTGGACTGGAAAACCACATCCTAAAGTCGGGGACCGTGTCCAGTACGGTCATGTGTCCAGCCTTCACTGACCTCTACTTCGATGCTTCACCTATTGTGAGAGTGGCTCTAGAACCCAAACATGCTGGTAGGTATCAAAAACTGACCACATGCTGTCTATATAATGAAAAAAACATTGATTTATTTTATAATTTCAAGGCTAATTGATAACATGAAGTGATGTTAAAATCAAAAATTGTTATCATAAGGTATGTACAAGAATTGAGTCTGGTGTAGAGGATATATATTATCCTGTACCAGAAATCTATATTTAGATATCATTAGTATAATATTTCTTTTGTATGAAAAGTGGGAGTGCTAAATGGTCAATAATATATTTTCATTAGTTATAATTTGAATTTATTTTTATCATAAAGTGTAGTTTGGTTGTTTCTCTTTTTTCAACTCTCCAATGATGAATTATTTTACTAAGTTTTCCACTTGATTTGACCATAATGTTTTGACATTGATGTGTCCTTGCTATTACTTTGGTATGACTTTGAAATGACCTTGACCTTGATATGACCTTAATTTACCCTATGTCTACAGGTGAAATGGGACACTTGGTGCGGGGACTGAAGCTTCTGAACCAGGCTGATCCGTGTGTTCAGGTGTTGGTTCAGGAGACGGGTGAACACGTCATTATTACAGCCGGTGAAGTTCATTTACAGCGATGTCTGGACGACCTTAGACAGAGGTCAGTTTATCTTTCTATTCCGTCTTTGCATATTACAGAGTTAGCTACCTTGCGGGAAGGTATCGATTGTTACATCATTATTTTGTGAGCGCAATTCACGTTGTTTTCTCCGAAAATATGATGTTAGGCACGCAAACTCATGATGGCACAATTCAATATATCTACATGCAAGGGCAGATAACTCTGTGATATGCAAATACATAATATATTAATGGAGTGATAAATCACATATGGTACAGCTGTGATTCAAGAAGTTCAAAGTGAAATTTCAATGGTTTTAAATTTTCACAATCTAGCTTTCAGGATATGTATGTTTCAATTATTTGAAAAAAAATTGCTGATAAAATGTTCGCAATTATAGCAATAAAGGAAAATGGTATGGTATTTCTAATTTAAAAAAAGCCATGTACAAATATGTATGAAATAGTCGGAATTGAACATGTACCCAGTGGTATAGGTAATTTAACTCCTAGAATGTGATTCTGTGTTCTACATAAAAATTTGGTTGCAACTGAAAAAATCCTCATCACATAAAGATTAATCACTACACAATATTTAGTAAAGAGTGGAATATATAATATGTGTATTGATAATTATTATCTTTTTACTGTTTCAGGTATGCTAACATTGAACTGCACGCCTCATCACCAATAGTACCATTCAGAGAAACCATCATTAATCCTCCAAAAATGGACATGGTCAATGAAGTCATTCAAGATCAGCCAATCAAAACAGCTAAGACAAAGGAGTTTGAGGATGATGAGGAAGTGATTGAGACAGGATTGGTTGAGACCTATACGACCAATCAGAAGTGCTGTATCAGAATACGAGCATTGCCTCTACCTGATGCAGTTACAAACTTGCTAGAGGAACACGTAAAACTTCTGCAAACTCTCAACAGATTTAACAAAGCTAAAATTTATGGACAAAGCAGCGATGTTAAGGATACAGTTTTAGAGGCTCTCAATAATCTAAAATCTAGCATAGATAAAGCTTTCACAGAAGAAGGTAAATCATGGGCAGGCTTTGTAGAAAAGATCTGGGCATTTGGACCAAAGAGGGTCGGACCAAACTTGCTGGTGAATCAGGTAGAAGGATACAACAGACCCTCAGTGTGGGACTTTAAAGGCTCCGAGAGAGTCTTCAGGGACTTTGATAATAGTATAATCAGTGGATTCCAGATGGCAACCCTCGCTGGTCCGTTATGTGAGGAACCAATACGTGGTGTATGTTTTGTGATAGAGAAGTGGGAATACAGTGACATGTCTTATGCTCGACTAGCTAGGCTTAGTGAATCTGAAAGTGAGTCAAAGTTAAATGAAGATGATAGTGTAGCACTCAGTAGCTCTTTAGAAAAGTCCGCAATTATAGAGGAGGAAGACGAGAAATGCGATGACAGTGATCAAGACAAGGATTCGTCTGAGGAGGTAAAGGATATTGTCAAAACACAGAGGAGAAAGGAGTATGGACCATTTTCAGGACAGATTATTTCCTGTGTGATAGCAGGATGTAGGAAAGCATTCCAGACACGACCGCAGAGACTCATGGTAGCCATGTATAAATGTAACATACAGGCCACCTCTGATGTATTAGGTGAGTACAGGGGCCATGTATAAATATAACATACAGGCCACCTCTGATGTATTAGGTGAGTATGGGGGCCATGTATAAATGTAACATACATGCCACCTCTGATGTATTAGGTGAGTACAGGGGCCATGTATAAATGTAACATACAGGCCACCTCTGATGTATTAGGTGAGTACAGGGGCCATGTATAAATGTAACATACAGGCCACCTCTGATGTATTAGGTGAGTACAGGTGTCATGTATAAATGTAACATACAGGCCACCTCTGATGTATTAGGTGAGTACAGGGGTCATGTATAAATGTAACATACAGACCACCTCTGATGTATTTAGGTGAGTACAGGGGTCATGTATAAATGTAACATACAGGCCACCTCTGATGTATTAGGTGAGTACAGGGGTCATGTATAAATGTAACATACAGGCCACCTCTGATGTATTAGGTGAGTACAGGGGTCATGTATAAATGTAACATACAGGCCACCTCTGTTGTATTAGGTGAGTACAGGGGTCATGTATAAATGTAACATACAGGCCACCTCTGATGTATTAGGTGAGTACAGGGGTCATGTATAAATGTAACATACAGGCCACCTCTGATGTATTAGGTGAGTACAGGGGTCATGTATAAATGTAACATACAGGCCACCTCTGATGTATTAGGTGAGTACAGGGGCCATGTATAAATGTAACATACAGGCCACCTCTGATGTATTAGGTGAGTACAGGGGCCATGTATAAATGTAACATACAGGCCACCTCTGATGTATTAGTGAGTACAGGGGTCATGTATAAATGTAACATACAGGCCACCTCTGATGTATTAGGTGAGTACAGGGGTCATGTAATAAATGTAACATACAGGCCACCTCTGATGTATTAGTGAGTACAGGGGCCATGTATAAATGTAACATACAGGCCACCTCTGATGTATTAGGTGAGTACAGGGGCCATGTATAAATGTAACATACAGGCCACCTCTGATGTATTAGGTGAGTACAGGGGCCATGTATAAATGTAACATACAGGCCACCTCTGATGTATTAGGTGAGTACAGGGCCCATGTATAAATGTAACATACAGGCCACCTCTGATGTATTAGGTGAGTACAGGGCCATGTATAAATGTAACATACAGGCCACCTCTGTTGTATTAGGTGAGTACAGGGGTCATGTATAAATGTAACATACAGGCCACCTCTGATGTATTAGGTGAGTACAGGGTCATGTATAAATGTAATATACAGGCCACCTCTGATGTATTAGGTGAGTACGGGTGTCATGTATAAATGTAACATACAGGCCACCTCTGATGTATTAGGTGAGTACAGGGGCCATGTATAAATGTAACATACAGGCCACCTCTGATGTATTAGGTGAGTACAGGGGCCATGTATAAATGTAACATACAGGCCACCTCTGATGTATTAGGTGAGTACAGGGGTCATGTATAAATGTAACATACAGGCCACCTCTGATGTATTAGGTGAGTACAGGGGTCATGTATAAATGTAATATACAGGCCACCTCTGATGTATTAGGTGAGTACGGGTGTCATGTAAAAAATGTAACATACAGGCCACCTCTGATGTATTAGGTGAGTACAGGGGCCATGTATAAATGTAACATACAGGCCACCTCTGATGTATTAGGTGAGTACAGGGGCCATGTATAAATGTAACATACAGGCCACCTCTGATGTATTAGGTGAGTACAGGGGCCATGTATAAATGTAACATACAGGCCACCTCTGATGTATTAGGTGAGTACAGGGGTCATGTATAAATGTAACATACAGGCCACCTCTGATGTATTAGGTGAGTACAGGGGTCATGTATAAATGTAACATACAGGCCACCTCTGATGTATTAGGTGAGTACAGGGGTCATGTATAAATTCAACATGCTGGCTGTACTAAGGTGGCCAAAATATCTCAGATTTTGATAAATTTGGTACACAGAACCCTGACATAAGGGGGAGTTGAGTGAACTATATAGGGTTCTGCAATGTCCCTTATTAATGGAGTTATTACTAAACTTGTGCAGCGGAGGTATTAGTCGGCCACTCTAGTGACAGTTCTAGCTTTTAATCAGTTTATTTCCTGATGAATGTTTTTTTTTTCACAGATCATGACTTTTTCATAACTGCATTATCTGTGAAGTAACAAGGCAAAGATCATCCTCTTTTGATAGCCATGTTGGAAAATTTTAATTTGAAATTTGATATGAAGATAAAAATTGACCCTTTTAATGTAATATCAGATTGTATGATCTATAAAAGGATATTTTGTGTATACTGCTGTTGTTGTTTTCCAGGTAAGCTGTATGCAGTGCTAGGGAAGAGGAACGGAAGTATACTGGAGGGCGATATGACCGAGGGCTCCCAGATCTTCAATGTAGTGGCCACCCTCCCCGTCATAGAGAGCTTTGGGTTTGCTGAGAACATCAGGAAGAAAACCAGTGGACTGGCAAGTCCTCAGCTGGTGTTTAGTCATTGGCAGGTCAGTGAATCAAAACTTTATATAATATATACATGTAGCATTTTACATTATAATTTCCCGTTTTAAAGTTATATGTACCATATTTTTCATACTCACGAATCAAGATTCATCACCAAAAGTTACCAACATCTTGAGAATAACAGTTCTTTTAATGCATTGGTTTTCATTTACACGTACAAATACATGTAAGAGCTACATCTAAAGTGAAGAGAAATTTGTACATACTGTCAGACAATGAAGCCAAAATGTGGTCTACAACTTCATTGAATATTTATACAGTGTTATTAGAAATTGTTCAGTGATTTATGCAGGAATATTTCCATCTAAACATGAATAAGGCATAAAAACAACCATTTTACAGCACATAATTTCTGTGTTGTAACTATTGTTTATAAGTCATCTGAAACCATTGAATGATTTTCACAGCTTTATAATAATAATTCATCAAATCTTATGGTTTTCGATAGATTAATGAAGAAAACATAACATGTCAAAATTTTCAGCCAGTTACAGCACACATAACTTTATTAATGATTTGCGTTTTGGTTGTTATAGGTTTTGGACGTTGATCCATTCTGGGTTCCAACAACAGAGGAAGAATACTTACACTTCGGTGAGAAGGCTGACTCCGATAATAAGGCTCGGCAGTATGTCAATGCCGTGAGGAAACGAAAGGGACTAAAAGTCGACGAGAAGATTGTGGAACATGCAGAGAAACAGAGAACACTAACAAAGAATAAATAAAAGTCCAATTCATAGAATAAAAGCTGTTCTTCAAGGATGGCATTATCTAGGTCTGAATTTAGGATCATTTAGGATCATAATTTAAATGTTCATTTTATTGTGTTTTTCATTGTTACCACACAATTTGAGTATTTGGTGATATGTAGTAACCTGTGCCTAAATCTGAATTGATATTTGTTAAATATAAATCATTTTTACGCATAATTGAATAACTACTATTGTTGTTGACACGTAATAATTTATGCAATAAAATATTTTAGACTGTCATAGAATATTGTACTTGTGTTTTGTGAAGCTACTCTTGTTATGGTCAGGGCCTTGAAAATAAGGGAGATAACTCAGTCATGTGATTTAGGGAAATATCTTATTGCATGCATCAATTTGAATTACAGTGATAACAGTATGGAATTTTCCAAAAAACATGTTGCAAGGGAGATAACTCACTTTCTAGTTTGTAAAACACTATTATAAATGCAAGGGCAAATGCTTTTTCTCTTGGTTCCTTACTATGCAAATTGCAGTTTGATACCAATTGAACAACAATATGGTGATCAGATAACCATCTTGGATTTTGACAATTGGAAGTTTGTTATTGCTATTTCTCGGCATGAACTTTTGAAAAAAAATATTTATAAGTTCTTCTAAAAGCCTATTTAATGCACAATGTGAGATCTTGGATTTTGACCATTGAATTTTTTTATTGTCACCGAGAAAGTCCTAAAGGACTGACAATATCATCCTCAATAATCTAGGGGTCACTATCACTGACGTTTTATCCACCCCTGGACTACATTTAGCTCATAGTAAAACTGAAGGCATTTCAAGAAACACTGGTAATTTGATTTTTCAATGTACATCAAAGGAATTATTTACACTGTGGTTGACTGTGTTGCTTTAAAGTTGGGCGTCACACTCTCTGGAATCTTCAAATGAAGTCTCTGCAGGCCTGTGATTGCATGGTCAGCTATTTCTTCTGAACTACCTGCAGTTTACTACGAGATAGTCCAGGGGTGAATAGGACGTCAATGATAGTAACCCCTGGAGTATCTAGGATGTAACAATTTAGAACTTATTAGAAACATCAGTTAGTGTAATGTGTGTGGTTTCACAAAAAAAGAGAAATCAGGTGTTAAATAAATAAATTTTATTGGACTTGTAAAGCTATCATGCTCGTGACAAATGATGATGCATTGCAATTGGCCATGCTTTTCTATACTGATCACACTAGTCAAGCTGGCATTCCATTAACTTACACACAAATTTCAAAAAATCGTGAAACGTACATTATTGTTCATATAAGACATTAAAGACATTCATACTTCAAAATACAGTTACCGTATTCAACCCAATAAGTGCCCAGGGCGCTTAAGAAATTGATAAAAATGAAAAGGTGCGAATAAGTCGAAATTATTGCAAATCTATACCGTTTTATGTAATTTTGGTCCTTATTTATGCATGGGCAATTGAAATTGAGGCCTCAAAAAAGGGGAAGGGGCGCTTATAGGGACATGGGCACTTATTGGGTCGAATACAGTATCCTAAATCATGTGGTAACAAGATAAGGTTTAATTACCAACATTTACAAGTTAACAAACATTTTGGTATTTTTGGACTCATTGAATCAGTATATGTACCAACCTATCTAAAAACAACACACATGGAAACTAGATGCATGTACATACTTCACTCTTGGACATAGAAAATGTGACATAGAATAAAATTTTCAAATATTATTCAAATTACAAATAGTCTTTTCTTTTTTATTTGTGGAAATTTGCAACTCTTTTGCTGCAGTACTTGTGGTGATGTCTTCTTTAAAATAGGCAAAGAATTACTAAGTTACTTTGACAAGAAATATTTTTATCATGATAAGAAAATTGCTGTTCAGCCAAAATAATCCTACTGGTATTACCATTTGAATAACTGGACCAGATATAACTTCACATAGTTTGGCGATGGATGAATTCCTGGAGAAAAAAACTGACAGATAGCACCACCTAAAACTCTCAAAGCAGGGAGAGATTTTTTTTTAGAAAATACAATCAAGATTTCAATGTGTTGAGAAATGTGCCTTAAATAATGCTGATTCTCTTAAACTATGAATGTCAAAACATTTTGGATTTCCCCCTCTTGTTATTGTGTAGAGCTTATTGGTATATAAATGAATGGTAAGCCCATTAAGACCACATTAATCCCATTAAGCACCTGTTGAGATAATCCCTTTGATATAAATGTAACATTAGTATACAACTCACAGAGAGCTTTACAAAAGGTTGTTACACAAGGCTGAAGAGTACAGCACAATTAAGGCACACCTGTTCTAGATCCTTACTTGTAAACATAAAACTGGTAAGATTCAGCTCAGGTGTTAAAGTGTGAATACACCTGGTACAAAAGTAAGTAAAGACGAGAATGGGTAAGCAATGGTAAGGTCTGGCATTTGTACATATATCAATGTTATATATAGTAATGGGTCAAAGGTGAACATGTACTGGGGTTAGAGGTCAACATCTGAAAATGTGGTATGGGGGTCAGGGGTTATCTTGGAACTGAATTTATCTTTAAAGGGACATACCTAAATTTGAAACGGTTTTACATACTGAAAGCATGTGTACATATATCAATTTTAGATACAAAGGTGAACATGTACTGGGGCTAGAGGTCAACATCTGAAGGTGTGATAATGGGGTCAGAGGTCATCTGAGAACTGAATTTATTACCACATGCAATTCCTTAAAGGGACATTTCTTCAGTTGAAACAGTTTTAGAATACCTTTTATTAAAACAAAGTAAAAAGGAAATTAGTTTTTAATACAGTGAAATACTGAAGATGATAACCAAAATTCCTTAATAAAATGAGACTTTATTGACACTGAGGTTTTTATCAATGGTAACTTTACAACACAACTTTCTAGTATATATATTTAGATTTTAGAGATTCAACTTTCCCCCCCCCCCCGATGTTCAAAGGAAAAGGTGTCCTTATTTATATACCAGTTTAATTATTACATCTAGCTCATTCAGTTATATCACATGGTAATGTCATAAAAAGATTGTATGACACATGTGTAATAACACTGTAGATTACTACCAAGATGAACCCATGCACAATGCTCCAATGACTAGATTTTTATAGCAAATGTTGAAAAGTATGTAACAGTGACTGTTTATTTTATATGACGTCACAACATCATGATGTTTCCCTGTCAATAAATATTTGAGATAGTGCAACACATAGCCTCCTCCCAATCTACCATCCCAAACACTGAAGGCTAAAGGTCATATTACATGGCTATACCCGAGTTTAGGTGTACCAGGTTGACATGTCAAAATATTTGGACGTTGAACTGACCACAGGTCAGTATTAGTTTAGGCCTGAAGTGGAATCCTAGTTTAGATGAGCCGTTTCCTGTTGATACCATCCTTTCACAGTACAAATCCTTTCACTGTAACGCTCTGAGTACCACCATTGTTTGCACAATCCTGTTTCACTGCAGATATTCCATTCATAATCAACACATAGGACTTCACTCATGCTTAGCTTTGAATGGCTGCTTTTTTTATGAAATCTTATAAAAATAATTGTTAGAAGTTATTCATTACTGGTAATTACTGGCTATTTAAAGCAAAAATCTAATTGAATTTGATGTGATTTGATTATGTCCTAACATAGTGGAGAAAATCAGGAGTTCCTGGAGGAAAACCATCAACCTATGTTTACAACCTCACATGTACCACATATATAGACCTATAACTGTTACACCAAGAGGGTCATACATGGATAAAAAAACTCGTTATAAAACCCTTATACCATATTCATTGACCCAATTAGCTTCCCCTATCCCTATCAACCCCGGCCCCCTTACCCTTTTTTAGGCTTCAAATTCACTTATTCAAATTAAATGCAGACTTAAAATATGGAAACTGTGTTGGTTTCCTAACTTATTTCTTTTGCAAATTTATATATGACTTACTTTGTAGAATAATTTTATGAAAGGCTATAATCCCAGTTTGTTTCTATTAAGCGTCCCCTTATTTGCCCTGGGCACTTATTGGGTCAATTACGGTAATAGGTGGAGTCATGAAGGTGATAAACCAGTAACTAACAATATGCTTATAATAAATACCCAACCCAGTTCACCTGGGGCTCTCTATTATCAACAGTGTATCACTTTCAAGGCTATAAGTCTATATCCCTGATATCAGCAGGTAATGGTAAATCTAAATGGTAGTAGTGATTGATTTAGATGATCCAAGTGGTCGGGGGCGTTCAGGTATTTTTTCTTTAGACGATATATACATCTTAAGAAACCAATATTTATCTGCCACTGTTGTAAGAATAAGATAAAATCTGTTTGTCATGCAGTATGAATAAAACTATATGAAAAGTCTGATGTTAAGAGACCATCGTTTATCTGTCGATCTACAATGAACAAATAATATTTTTGGAGAAATAAAATTTGTTTACATTTATGGTCAAAGTTTAAGTGCCATCCATTCCTAAATAATGATATAAGGATTGAAGGATAGGCCTTTCCTGTATATTGTTCCCACACTGTATGAATTGTATACCAAAAACAGGATTTTAACTATCCATGACAATTTTATTAAAACTGCTGATGCATGTATACATATTGAATACAATGAAAATAATATCCTGATTTAACAGTCATGGATACACTATGGAATGATATACATCTTATAAGTTACACAGACAGGTGTATTACCAAATACAGGTGTACCTAGTTAAGGAGCTACATAACTTAATTATCATATTTGCTGTAATAAGCACCCAGAGCCCTTAAAAAATTGAAACAAAAGGGGGGAGGGAGGGGGAGGGAGGGGGGGGCTTATTAGTGAAGGACTTAAAATGTTTAACTCTTATAATAATTAACTCTTTTTGTAATCATGACACATTATCTGGCGCTGTAAACATGTATCCATGCCTTTTATCCTTTTAGATACATTATTAAGTTGCGATTTACATGTAAAGGACTCAAGTTCATGTAATATGGGATACAATGCTGATGTTAGAGGCATCACATATTGTAAAACATTGTTAAATCCATGGGATGGGGGTGTTTATACAACTTCAACTCTTCTCCAAAAAAGGGGAGGGGCGCTTATAAAGGGAGAAGGGTGCTAATTACGACAAATACGGTATTTCAACAGGTGTCAATTTCATGAGCAAGGCGTCCATAGCTCACATTTACAGTGGACACAAATTTCATTAAACAAAGAAACCCCAAATTAACATCTGTATTATGTCTTCCCAGGCAATTTTAGGAACTATAATTTAAAAACATTTATGAACATTAACTATTTCGACATTACATATGCAAATGATTTTTATATTTACATATAAATTAACTAATTTATCTACCATCTTGAATTTGTACTAAACGACGGTAAAATTTTATACCAAAACTATTGTTGCTTTTCAAGTTGTCTAAATTCCACGTTTTCAAATGAAGTTAATAAAACTTCGACATGAGCCTAGTTGTCTAGACATTCTTAAGATAGGTTTATAAATTGTTAACTGCCTCAATTACAGACCTGAATTTCTACTGCGTTAACCAGTCTATTTAGCAATGCAGTATCGTCTTGAATCAGATACAAGGGTTTGATTTCTAGCATTCATGACTATGCTTAAAACCATATGTAAGTAAGTAATTTCATGAATATGTTTCTCATTTAGTCTTTACTGTAGATAAAATCAAAATCATCAGTTTTAAAAGTAATGTGCACCTAGTAATTCACACCTGCTAACAATTCCTTGTGTATAATTACAACCGTCTGGGACAGCTACTAAGGGAGACAACTTTGTATCCAACCTCTGGAAGTTGATGAAGGGTTTTTTTTTTGTTTTTTTTTAAGAGTTCAATGAACAGCTAATAATGAACGAAAGCTGGAGTTTCAGATAAAAATGCCGACTCATAGCAACAAGGTCAACACCAGGCAACAATATCAATCCAGTGGGCTTCAACTGGCAACCCCATGTTGGTGTGCTGGTGTTAGGATATCCTTAACCACTATCAAGGCCCCATGTATAGAAGGGTTTAGTCACCTTACCCTGTAGATAGCTAAATGTAGGAGAGGAATTTATAGCCAATTAAGAAGCACTTAATTTGCTTCTGGAGAGAGTAAGCAAATTACAGTGTTCATTATTATGATATAGATTCATAGTGCATTGGTTAACGTTCATATAGGTGCAGGTTCAAGGTCATATAGGTTAAGGTTCAAGGTCCTGTAGGGTAAAGTTCAAGTTTATATCGGTTAAGGTTTAGGGTCATGCAGGTTAAGGTTCAAGGTCATATAGGTTAAGGTTCAAGTTCATATAGGTTAAGGTTCAAGGTCCTATAGGGTAAAGTTCAAGTTCATATCGGTTAAGGTTTAAGGTTATGTAGGTTAACGTTCAACGTCCTATAGGTTAAGGTTCAAGGTCATATAGGTTAAGGTTCAAGTTCATATAGGTTAAGGTTCAAGGTCATAAATGTTAAGGTTCAAGTTCATATAGGTTAAGGTTCAAGTTCATATAGGTTGAGATTTAAGGTCATATAGGTTCAGATACATTTTTTAGGTTCTGTACAGTTCTGTTTTCAATGAACAGCTTTGATGATGTAATATTTGTCAATGAATTATTTTTAAAAAGTATAGTTTACATAAATACCAATAGATAGATATGAATCTTTGAAAATAACATGTTTTTTTGTACTAATTTATTAGACTTGTGTAACAATTTGTGTTAATAAATATTTTACAAACAATAAATTTAGATCTTAGAGCAGTCCACAGGAGACATTTTAGCCTATAGTGTGCTTACTGTGCATGTTGATATAGCCTGGATATCTAGCGACGCGATGGTTTGGTTTGGCAGGTAACATACCTTACAACAGTTGTCGGGCAGACGACAAACCTATACAGCTATTGTGGCATGTTATGTTAGAGGTGAAAGGAATAACAGAATTTTAAACGGTCTAAAAGGAAATGTCATTGATGTTATAGTATAGCATCTTAGGTGAGGAAGGAAGGAGAGGATGAATAATGATAAGGAAGAAAGGAAGAAAAGGAGAAGTAGAATTATATGGTGTTGGTGACGATGGATGGGTGATAAGTGTAATAGAGTGTGGGAAAGAATGATCAACTAAGAAATGAGAGAAAAGACAAAGGATGAAGGATATGGGGAAAACAGGAGTAAGGGTGGATGTGGGTGAGGGTGAGTGGGTGGGGTAGGGGATATGGAGCACAATATTTCAATTATGTTCAATGAATTACATGAAAACTTACCATGTAATTTTCTAAACTGTATGTCACAGGGACCAGCATATTTGGCTGATATAGCTAGGTTTCTAGATTATACAGTTTTTAATTGCTATAAATCAAGAATAAAAAAGCCATACAATTATACTGTAATAGATTGGGATCCAGATTACACAAGGGCCAGTTTAGACAAGTTATACTGTTCTAAAAATTTAGGATTTCTTTTTATTTTTTGATTTACACATAAAGGCACACTATTTACACTTAAAGGCACATTTCTCACATAGAAAAACATCAAATTGTAACAAGGTATTTTTCACATGGACAAAGCTTCTTCTCTCGCTGGTAATTAAGTGTATTATCGACACACCAGTTTTTTTTCATAACTCTTATTAATTCACAAAATCCATTTCCTTTAGCTACCGTATTGAGAATTTGCATAGGAAATCCAACTGCCTTCTTAAGATGAAAATGTCGACATAATTAATCATTTTACTTTAATCTTATGTTGAATGATCTGATTTGATAAAACTTGATCATATGACATTGAATGGTTAGATATTTCACCGGAATTCAAAGGTAGGGGAAATATCCCTTGGAAGCTCTGCATGTGATGAAAAGTGGGCATCGCAACTTAGGCAAAAATTGTAATGATTTTACTTTTGTATGACAAAAATACTACAGGCAACAAAGAAATCTATAAATTGTATCTTTATGAGTTATTTTTTAAATTTTTACTCTTGTTGACGTTGAATTTGACAAATATAAGGATTTATTAAAAAAAATTGGTATAATAAAATAGTTATGTCCCCAGCTATGTGTCAAGAAACATCAAGAAAATAACATATTCCAGGGAGACAATTCTAGATGTATGCTTTACAGAGACACATAATTGTATATTATTTTTCTATTTATCATGATTTCTAATTCCCATATTCAAGGGGAGGTAATTCCTGAAGGTACAATCTAAACAGTGATCGTATTTATTTACACATGTGCAATACAAAAATAGACACCAAAAATAGAACAATAAAAACACGTATATATACAAAACAACAGCTGTTTATCGTCCTTACAAACCACGTGTACGGCCAGCATCGAGTGGAATTAAATAGTGGTATGATAATATTTACAATGTACGAGAGTGGCAGTGACGGTCCCTAATGGAAGGCAGTGTGATGCAAATCTCAGCAATGCTCATGAAACTTTTCACAACGAAAAAGGCACAATTTATAGTTATCACACAAATACATACTACAACCATCGATCACAGAGAATGTCCAAAAATTAAATCCAGTTTTTTTAATTTATTCAATATTATGCAAATTCTAACATAAATGGAAATTTTCAGGATTCATTTTTCACCACTTTTTTTAATCTCAAAAAATGCGCAAGAAATTCAAAATTAAATATTAAAATTAAATCGGCCTGTTTAGCCTTTACTGAGTTTCAATCCAGAATCTGGAACTATTTGGCACAAAATGCTACATATTTATTTGCACCTTCAACTTGCACACTTCAAAACAGTAACATCTTGATTAAAAGCACATAGCATTGAATAACATGTCAAAAAGGGATGCAGAAGAAATACAACTTTGTGCACTGGTGTCGTCTGCTACATATGGAACAATGTTTAATATTAGAAAATGTAACATTTGAATCTCGCACAACATACAACTATACATAAAAATATTAACAGTTCTGTCACATATTGCTTCATATATACACACATAAATAGCTACAAAAGACTCTTTTTTTCCAATCACATAAATTATGCTAAAAAATGGACCATATCATCTAACTTATCATTAATTCACTTGCACATGTAAAGATATAGAAATATCAAATGCCCAAATTTTTAAAGTGAACAGTCGGGCAAGGATGGCAAAAGTCGGTAAAAATGGTGTGATTGTATCCAGTATAATTTCTTATGAAATGGAAAAATAAAAATCTCTCGTCAAAATCTGTCTGCATACAAAGAAATTAATTTAAAGTATGGGAATTCTAAAACGTCCTCCCGGCTCACTATGTCCGTAGTTACATTTCCACACAGCCTCGCTTTCAACTTTTGGAAGGCCATTGAACGCATTTAGACTGGTTTTCTTTTCCCGACTATTCACTTTAATGTATCTGCATGTGTGCATGTTGTTGTGTATAATCTGTTGTACAGTTTATAAGGCCCCAGACGACAAATCCTCTTCTTTTGTCTTTTAAAATGAAAAAGTCACAAAATTTGACAGAACTATAAATGCCTATATAATCAGCTTAGTTTGAAGGCTGTGACCTTTGTGACCTGTGACCTTTGTCACCTTTGTAACAATCTCTGTTACAGGTTTGTCTAACTTTTTGTACCTTGGCACCAATAAGAGGCTTCATATCACATCATAGCACTAAAATACTCTCAGTTTTGTAGAAAAAAAACCTTTGGCAACTTGTAGGTAAATTTCTATTCATGATCACAGTCTTAAAAAAAATCTTATACATTGTAACCAGAAAATTCAAGTCTGTCAGAATGTTCCCTGCTGGCCCCAATACCAGGGGTCACAGCAGCTATTTTGGATTTCTCAGAAAAAATTCTATTTCACATTTATACAAAAACCTTTTTCACATTATTAGTCAACCATGGTATATGCAATTTTTAAAGCAAAAGGCCAAATGATTTTTGAGAAAATCACTACAAATTAATTGATGACGGAGAGATACAGATACAATGTAGCTATGTCAATTACTAGCTATAAGTCTACCACCTTGGCTTCTGCATCTGATGCTGGTCTCGATTATACAAATAATTGCCCACAATATCCAAAAGGTAGTATTAAACTGTTTATGAAAAACAAAAACAAAAAAACTTTTGTTATTTTGTCATTGTTATCATTATTAAGTTGTCAGAGAGAAGATGAAAAGTTTTCCATAACTGCAGTCATAATAGTCTGATAACTCTTTAAACAAAATTATATGAATAATCACCAATTATGAATGTTGTTAGAGAGATAAAGTTTTCCATGACTGCAGTCATTAAGGAAATAAAAATATATGAATAATCTCCAATAAAGATACATTTTTGTATTTTCTTATCACAAAACCATAATCATATTATTTTTTTTTAATTTATAAATAAAAAAAATATTTAGGTTGTTGTTGAATCATTACAGGATAAAGTCTACCAGATGGTCACAGTACCATCATAGTAATGGTAGCACCAGTGTGCCCCACTAGTACAACAACTAGTATGTACCACCCAGTGCTGATTGTACTAAATGAACCCTGAAACCACCAGCCTCAGCAGTCAGAGGTCAAAGGTCGGTGGATGCCCTCTCATCCTACCAAAGATGAGTCAGGTTTGTCCTGGGATTATTTGTGTATAATACAGTATTTATGTATACAGTATACTCTGGCTAAAGTTTGTTTGGTTTTTTTGTGAGAACACTCTAATGGACATTCATTATACAATTTACCGTGAATGAATGTGTTTTTAAAAACTCTACCAAAAACGATTACAAACTTTCCGAAATAAAATGAATACTGAAAGCTGTATACTGAGGTTTTTAAGCAAAAACTTCTTTAAACAAAAATTTCAGACCTTAAAATTTATTTTATCAAAACTTTTGCAGGGAATTTTCTGAAGGAAAAATATTCCGAATGACAAAAAAATTTCTTTGGTTCAGTTTGGTGAAGTAAATGTGTGAAATTCGGAATGATATATCCTCACAAGTTTTGGTCAATTAAGCAAGAATCATGATAAATGCTTTTGGTTAAGTTGATAAAACCTTAATAATTAAAACTTTACCACATCTGATGACATGTGTGCTTGCAATCAAGAACAAAGACACATTTAATTAAGGGGCTATTGTAAGAAAATCATGAGGCATGGAAAGTTTGCACAATCATTTACACCAATCATCTGGCATTCATTACTTTTAATTAAGACTTCAAAAAGGGAACAATTTTATAAATAGCACATCGCTGTTTTTGTTCCCTTCGGGCAATTATACCTTTACTTATATAACCCCGAGTGTATGCATGCTTCTCGACTTCACTGGACTAGATAAAGAAGTATTGACTGTTTATATTTAGTAACCTAGCAATTTTCATATTTTTTATATATATGTCGAAAGCAAATCGTACATCTTGTTTCAATATGCCACGATTTATTCTTGGATTTGAACATGCAATAGCTACTCATTGATCTTGATCTGTCAGTTTTCATAGTCATCAATTATTTATTATTACCTGTGGTGGCAGTTGATTGAAATCTGCTGGCAGGTGTAAATCTATCAATACTAGTACTATAGATCTAAGGCATTAATGTCAAATTGATCTTATTGTTAGAACGCAGATATCACTGAAATCTTTATCTTAAGACATTTACTGTTATGTTAGTACAAATGTATACATTATCATTGTCATTGATTCTTCATTTTGGCAAGAGAGCTTTGTTAAGAGAAAACTTTGAATGATAGTGGTAGTGGTGGTTAAAATGAAATACCATATTTGACCCAATCAGTGCCCAGGGTGTTTAAAAAAAATAGGAAAATAAAAAGGTGCTTAACAAGACGAAATTATTGCAAACCTATACAGTTTTGATAGTCTTGTCTTTATTTATGCCCTACAAATTGCACTTGAGGCCTTAAAAGGGGGAGGTTCGCTTATATATAGGGACATGGGGGCTTATTATGTTGAATACAGCATGTCAAAATTGCTACCTTACCTGGTATTAAATTTAAGAGACCTGTAAGTGACAATTACATGATGTGCCACGTCAATGAGGACCTAGCGGTTGACGAGATGGTACCAGCCCTAAGTGACCTGTGGTGCCAGTACAAGACTCTGTCTGTCCCATTTCCTTCCGACATCAGGAAGTTTCCGACAGCCGAGATATATACTGACAACGTCTGTGAAAGGCAGACAGCATTATAGATGTATAACAAAGATGCATATCATAAAAGTGTCCATTTAGAGACACATACATCATCACAATTCAGCAGAACTAGAATGGTTTAAAATTATATAGCCTCCGAATCGTATGGAAGGGACGGGATGGGACGGACATTGTGACCATCAAATGTCTCAATTTCTTTGGACATATCAACCTGATATCAGAACAGAACATGTTTTTGTGTTATATTTGATAATGAGCTTGTGCTATATAAACAGTAGCACACAGACATTTTAAATATTCAGGTCATGAATTATAACCAGGAAAAAATTCTGATGTATGTGTGCATTATCATTTAAAAAGTATTATATCGAACTGAAAATTGTTTAAAATTACTACTGGTACACATGTACAAATTCACTTTTAGTCTAAAATTTCTACTAGTATGGTTTATATCTCTGATTCCCTCGGATAAAACAATTGTAAATCTCAAGTGAAACAGGTTAAAAACACCTTCATTCATCAAATTTAAATTATGTTAGTTTAGAAAGAAATTTGCATGGGCAAGCTGATATATCCCCTTCATCACTAAGAAATTGTATGTGCAAAATATTTAAAAAGGGAAAAAAACAGTACTTGATTGCAAAAGCTCACAAAAATTGGAAGAAAAAACATAATCATTTGACTAATGCATGATCAAAGTTTTGTAGATATCTAAATCATGACAATATTTGGCACCAGACATATAATTGTTCCCTTTCATTTCAAACAAATGTTTTAACAAGAGTTTTGTGTCATTGAAAATCTATTGCCAATAGTGATGTGAACAAAGGGAGATAAGTCATCACAAAAGGGAGATAACTGGTTCACACAGGGGAGGTAAATAGTATCTCTGTCAACATTTTGTATTTGAAACCTAGACACATGAAATTGTTTGAATGGATGATGGTTTCAATATTCTTCTAATAAAAACTATATTAATATGTCACAGGAGTGTAATGTTTTAGTAAACAGAAACCAATTTAAAATCCACTACCATTTTCCACGCTTTTCATTCAGATATTCTCTCAAATGATACTTTCAATACATATGGTTTTTGTTCACGTATCTAATATATAAATTATTTGATTTTGTGTCATACTATAAGATGTATAAAATTTGTGTCTATGTATTTTAAAAATGTCTCTTAATTTTTTCCATTTCTTATCAATATACATGCACTAAACATTCATACCATACACGTAAACAAATAGCTTCACGTAACTAAACAATTAAAACAAAATTTGAGGTTCATTATTGGCAATCTCTTATAGTAATATATAAAGCAAAAACATGTTTGTAAAAACAATTATAAAAACACATCAATAGAATGATAATGGCATGAATTTGTAGACATGACAGTTACATAACAAAATGGCAGTGATGAATTTGCGGATGTGTAATTGAAAATCGGCGATGAGAAGATGACGGCGATAACTAAGCTTAGCAAACATCAACTGCGTCCATTGGTGGGTTGATTTCTATTGAGAATTCTTGGTTGATTGTATACAATATTTGCAAGTTTGTTGACAGAAGCAAAGCTAGAAGCTCTAGAGCCTAGACACATCTGATACTGGGCTTCCTCTAATTTTGTGTCACATATAATGGGATGGAAAGCGTGAACTAAATGTGGGTCTATCGTCCGAAAAACGGTGATATTACTGTCACAGAATTTGGAGTATAGATCAACATCCTCCTTTCCCCAACCCTGGATGGAGGTGTTGAACCCTCCCACTGTGGACAGATCACTACCGTACAAACTCACAATGCCATAGCCAAAGCTACGCCAGTACCCCATCTCGGACGAGAAGTCTCGCCAATTCACTTCACAAGACGGATGGGTTTGATTGCATATAAGGACGGGGTCAAACTGACTGAACACTATGGGATAATACACCTGCACACCTTTCTTTGTGTTAAGACGAATTCTCAACAACGCCTCATGGCTAAACTTAATATCCACATCAACGAAGAATAGTAAAGAATCACTCCCACATTGGGCTGCCCCCATGTCTAATGCTTTGGCGCGAGCGAAGGGACCGTCTGCAAAGGTGAGCTCCACGCTAGATCCTCCATATTGTTTCTGGTACTTGCCCACAAGATTAACAAGATCATCCACATCACTATTCTCCATGTCTTTGTTAAACAGAACAACATGTAATTGGCAATTCTCTTTGTTCAACAGACAAGTTTTCTCATAATTGTCTAAAAATCTCATGAATATCGGAAGACGACCGGATAAAGGCAGTATAAAATGTATTGTCTCCGTCAATTTATTTTTTGAAGGTAACATTTCATAGGCACTTCCAGCACCTAGACCTTTGTACAGAAAAGGTGATTCAAAATCCAATTCATATGAATGTTTTCGTACTGTGAATGGGTCCTCTATCGATTCTATGCTACCGAATACCTGTTGTATATAAGCATGTCTGCGAACAGGCACTGTCATTTTCCTCCCTTTGTGTTTTCGGTAAGTTAACAATAAATCTAGTACGTAATCTGCTCCGTATAATGGACTTACACGATGGTATCCATACCAGAGACTTTTAAAATCTATTGTTCGCCCTTTGCGGCAGGCGTTTTTATTAACCATTTGCATCATTTGTATAATGACGTCCTCCATTGTTGATTTAATTGGAAGGGTTAAACCATGTCTAGGATTTGAGTCTCGATGAGAAACCACAGACTTCGAAATAAATTCCCAGGAAAGAATTTCATCGGCAGATTTTGGTGAATATTTCAACACGGACGGTGCTAAACCCTGTTTGTTGACTAAAGTGTTGCTTTTTTGTAGCCCTGTCATTCTGTCGACAAAAGTTATCTCCCTTTGTAGACTCAGCTCTTTTTGGTGGAGATCCTCAATATGAAGCGACCGGAGATAATTTGCGATTCTGTATTGATGTTTCGGATCCTTGACAGAATGAAGTGTCAACGCTACACGTACTGCTTTATCCTTTAAGGTGGTCTGAAATGATCCGATCTCTTCTTTGTAATTCTGGTAAAATAACTGCTGCATCTGCAACACAAACAGTTAAAATCAATACCTAAAATTAAATGTTTATCGAGTCGAAATCTAATTTTCATTAGCACACAATGTATCATATATGATTGTAATAAATCTGAAAAAGTTCAAAGTTTTATTGAACAAATTTGTACCACAAAACATCACCCAGGTGGGATTCCCAAGCTCAGTTTCATGAACATTCCTTAAATTTAACTTTTAACTAAGGAATTCCTTAACTTAAGTTTCCCCATATAAAAGCATTACAAAAGTTAAGGAAATAATCTTAAGTTAAAGAATCTTCCTTAAAATCTGTAATACTTTCTTATGGAGAATATGAAGTTAAGGGATTCCTTAAATTTAAGGATTGTTCATGAAACTGGGCCCCCGGTCATAGTTTCTATTGGGTGACCATTATAAAATAACAGCTAAATTAATAGATGGACCATTTCATGCATTTTTGTTTAATTAGTTAGATGAGTCACGGTTGATTCTCAATGCACAAAATAATTAAATATGTAAATTAATAAGAATTGTAATTGTAAATGCAAATGTGCTTATGCAGCTAAAACATGTTAGTTCATAGGTGGGAATGTTGAGAGATATTCAAGTTATTTGATTTCCCGATATGTGCCAATTTTGAAATATAATATTTTTGCAGTGTAATGTATGGGGTATAATTTATGGTTTCATATTGAGACCAGCGTTTTCACATTCTTGACATAACAGCATAAAATATGATACAAAATATAGAAAATTGTGTGTATTTACCATTTTTAAATTACATCAATCTGATTAAAACTAGATTTGTGTCCAACCCCTGTGATCCATATGTTTTGTGTGAATAAAAGTGATTTGTGTCAAATCCCTGAGACCCATGTTTTGTGTATATAATCAGGTGCATTAAGATTTATTAACAATACAAAGGTAGCAAATTAAGAGTATTACATGTAAAATAATCCTAGCCTTTGGAGGTTTTGTAACCCCTAGCTTTGACATGCTGTGGGTATTAGCTGGCCAAAATGACCGGTCTTTCTGACCCTAATGATCTTATAAGGCTTATCATATCAGGTGATTGAAAACTATTTTCAGGTGTGTCTAGCCTTTCTCAGGTGTATCAAGTAGATCAGATATTTCTTCCGGGGATGTCTCGACCATTTTACAAATCACCGGTATTTGAACGATGGATCAAGTATACTGTTATTGCTAACAGACTTAAAATTGACTTGAAGGTCATGGATGACCGGACACAGCAGGACGACAATAAATAAGTATGCCATTTCTGGACATATAATTACAGACCGTAGTAACAAATGTATAACACGAGGCCTGGACAAAATGTAGAGGAAATAAAACATGACAATACCACACAAAATACATCAATTTGGCTTATAAATATCGTAGTTCTGAGTCATAGCTCTGGGACCTATATAGACCATGGGTTTGGGTTTTATTAGTTTAACGTTCTATTAACAGCCAGTGTCATGTAAGGATGTGCCAGGTTTATTGGTGGAGGAAAGACGGAGTACCCGGAGAAAAACCATCGACCAGTGGTCTGTAAATGCCAACTGCCCCACTTGGGATTCGAACTTATGACCAAGAGGTGGAGGGCTTATGGAAAATATTGAGACATCTTAACCACTTCGCCACCGCGGCCCCTAGATGAGATATATCAAATATAGTTTATTAGTATATGAATAATCTTTTTGCTCTTTGTTGGGGGTCAGTTTTTCTTAATGCGGTGAAAAACGGTAGTAGGAGAATGCCAGCTGCCTTAACTTTTCAATTACAAAGAGAAAATATATTTAAAATACAGTGTCTGGACATAAGTGACCCCACTGTGCACCAGTAAATAAACCTATTATAGTAATGGGATGGTGACCTAAGGTCAAGAGATGTCACCAGTGACATAGTGACCATACCAGCTGACCAGTAAACACCCCACACTACTGTCTATACATAGTCTGGCTAGGCATTTACACAGGAAACACTATACCACTGTCTATATGTAGTCTGGCTAGGTCTTTTCACAGAAAATATTGGTCTCCCAAAAATAACATTTTTTTTCTGAAGATGTTGTGGTCACCTGACAGTCATAGACATGTCAGACCGTGCCATGTGATTGTCACCGAATTACAAACCTGAGTACACCTGAGTAAACCTGATTAAGGTGATGATGTTGAGTTCATCTAATAGTTCATTCAATCTGCTGGTTCTGGTTTATATACACACCAGTTCAGTAAACCCTGCTATTTCGAAAACCTCTGTTTAACGACCTTCTGCTTAATATGACACTTAATTTGAGCTCACATTTACAATTTTCACAAGCTGACTTGTCTGAAGCATTAAAATAAGAGATCATTTTATCTTTTACCTTGGATGGTCCTTATAAGACTAGTTTAGTTGCACATATATAAAATGGAAAATGGCAGGAGCACGGTTGGCTGAGTGGTTAAGGTGTCGGACATAATTCTCTCACTTACTCTCATAACAGAGTACCTTCTACCAGTGGAGTGTATGGACTTATCTATAAATTGGAGAGTAAATCATTTTTTATTTACTAGAGTTTATTGAGAAGCAGTATAAGTAGTGAAATCACATGGTTTTAATGAAAACTTTATCTATTACATTACAACACGTACATACAATGGACGTCATCACGTCACCGTGGTAACAACAACTCATTAAGTTGTTTACAACATTACATGGGATACAAATATTGTAGATTGAAATAGCTGTGACCATAAAATCAGTTTACCATAAAACAGTATTCAGTAGAGTAAATTAGTAATCTTAAAGAAAACTCCCTTCCGTAAAACACTCTGTATTATGATCACGAAAACATCAAAATAAATTTTTCAATTTTAGTTTCTTTATCAGGTCATTTCTTCATTTTTATTTTTGGCTGATTTCTTCGAGAGATTCAGTTTGTGGCAATTTCATTCAGTATCTTTGAAAATCAGACATTATTCGATGCATGTTTATTATTGTAATATAAGCGGTGTGTACTATAAGGATTTAAATAGGGTGATTTATTCTGGGAAATACTGAATCAGTATATATATCCAACCTAGCCTACTGAGGAAAACTTCTCACAAAAAGGTCAAGACGTCTGGAACTTATTAAGTTTAATCCATGTTGGAAAACAAATCAATAAAATTAAAATTTTGAGACAAAACGGACACTTTTTCCTTCCCAAATAAAAATAGCATTTGGAACTATGGCTTGATAGACAAATTATTTGTGTTAATTAATGTTTCAAAGATTTCACGAACTTCTAAACCTAAAAGTGTTCCATGACATATCTCTGACTCTCATTAACACATCAAGAAGATAATTTCATAAGGAAGTTATTATTGGACAGTGACATCTCCAACAGAATTCAATATACTGGCAATACGTGAACACTTCCCAGAAACGATGTCCTGCATCTTAGGCCTGGGTGGTCAGATTAGTTAATCAAAGATGATGTCTCAACATATTACCACAAGCCCTCCACCTCCAGGTTTCGAGTTTGAATCCAATGAGGAACAGTTGCCACATACTCAATAACATCAACAGATATATATGTAATAAATGTGACAAACCCATAAAATGTCAGCTAGCAGCTTTAATACATTGTATGATATTTTCACCAATAATTACTGACAATACATGGAGCTCCAACTCAGAATAACATAGATAGGTAGATGCCAACTTTTCCTCGAGTATGGAGTTACTGGTAATTGTTGGAGATTAAGCTGTATTCTCTTCACTGTTACAGCCATCACCCTAACTGCCAGTGAACCGCTGTAAATATCGGTCTTCCCACCACAGAAACCTGTTTATCTGATCTCTAGTATTCTCTCATAAAATGTATACAGTGTTACAATGTAGAAATGTTAGGGTTATGTCAGCTTGTGTGTGGGTACAGTGGCTGGGCAGTCTGATAAATCCAGGTCAACCTGAAAGTAACATTTGTGTACTGGTCCTGACCCAACTTATTTACTATCTCAAACTTCAAAGAATGGTTAGATTGAAACATGGACATTTTCTGTGAAATCTTTCTACTTTTCCAAATCCTCAAAGCTTCAGGACATAATTCTGTGTTCTACTTTAAGTTTTATGCATATTTCATTTTTTTTTTTTTTGGTTAATACATTTCTTTGGTTAGCAAATCCATGTATGTACCTTATCAGAAGTCAGTAACTGTATGCATAAGTTACCAGAGATCTAATGAAAATGACCAGGCCAATTCTAACTTCTACTGTAATCCATGCATAATTCATATACATGTATCTTCCTTCATGGTTAATACATTTCCTGGGTTAGTAAATCCATGCATGTACCTTATCAGAAGTCAGTAACTGTAAATTACCAGAGATCCAATGAAGTTGACCAGGCCTGTGTGTGGACCATTCTAAAACACCAACAGTTATAACAGCTTCTGTTATTGCTGGCTAAACACATGTAGTGTTCACAGATGTGAGGAGAATATGAGCCTAATGATTACCTCCCCTTACCTCCTCCTGTGGAGATGACAGACCCTTATCTCCCCTTCCTTACTTGGTGTTCCCCCTCATTAGCCTCATCCCCACAGAGTTGGTCTGGTCAGGTGCTGACCTGAACTGACCCCCTAGATGGACAAAGCAGAAAGCCTTTTGGGTCTTCGACCGAGATCATAGCCCAACACTTCAAAACACATCATTCTAGCTGTCATTACGGCTATGTGTTAGCTAGGTTACTTTAAACAAAATCTTAGCTGTCATTACGACTATGTGTTAGGTTACTTCAATTCAAATCTGACCAAATTTGGTCACTACCAAAAGTAACCTATCTAGTCAAATTTCAAATTCCTCTAAATTCCAAATCTCAAAAATTTTCATATTCATTTGTATGAACAAACCTAATTAAGGGGACGAACATTATGGTCTTATACCAAGATATGCTCTAGTTCAATGTATAAGTGGATTTGATATGAAAAGGAAAATCTATGTCTTTCCCATTAACACAAGCTTGTAAAGATAATGAGTACGTGAGTTTTTAATTGGGGATCTGTATAAACTGCAATGATACTATTATGAAGATATCTATTTACAGTGCATAATAACTTTATACCTAAATATAAAATAAAATTCTCAAAGATATATAAACATTTATGATTGGTAAGGGAGGTTAAACAAAGAGCTATAAGATGACATATGATACAAAAACCAATTTGCTACTGTAGCAACAATTATTTTTCCAGGTAGTTCCACATGAGTGATTTTCAGTGACCAGACCGGTTTTCAGTGACCAGACTACTTCTGACCCCAAACGACCCTTCACTTGAACCTTAGCCCCAGACTCACAGACCACCAATGAAATGTGACCTTTTTCAGCCCTCTAACTCATCAGACCACGTATGACCTCAGTGACCCCTAACTCATCAAAATGTGAATGACCTTGATTTGCAGACACTGTATCACATATTTACATGGGAATGCAACCCTATAAACACCCCAGGCTAAGATGGTATCTCCCTATATCAATGGATGGACCAGTCCAAATCACAATATCAGGTACAACTGCAGAACCCACAACAGACATGCTTTAAGCAAGTAAACCTGAAACCAGAAAATTACAGTGAATTTCTTGGTTCACTTATTTTGATAAATATCACTTTTGGAAAAACAGTTTGTATTGTACTAGTATTTCATTGCTATCAACGAACAATAAGATGATATTTGTAAATGTTCCGAAGTCTTAAGTTCACAAGTTCAGGACATTGAAATCTAATGAGAAAATACATCTAAAGTTTCAGTCAAAAAGTTCATATCTTATCTCATCTCATGATGTTCTACTGAACTTTTTCAGTTTAGTACACTTTGATGAAAACCGAGTGCCTTAGGAAAGATATCGCTATCAAATGTTCTTTAGTATGCCTTTTACTCTTATTAATCTTTTTTCTGTGACACAAAATTATTTTAAAGTGTTTTAAAAGGGCACTACAGGTGTGAGGAGTGTGAAGCATTAACTAAGAACACTTACCTGGGATAAAAACTGAATAAAATACAATTTAGGTATGGTTTAATTGATCTTGTGGTGTCAAAAAGTGTATAATTTCTGATAGTGTATCATTTTGATTTTTGATGACACCATGAAAAGAAAGTCGATTTTAAGACTCTTGGGATTCCTAGCATCAAAAGCAGTTTGACATCTAATCAAACCTGACAAATATCTTTGTCAAATATTCTGTGAAATCCTAAGATATATGAAATAGAAAAGATTATATTATACAGATATTACTTTTAGAATTAAATGATTATAATCAAGTAAGGGTTTAGATTCTACAGATCTGCATACTGTTTGAAATACTAAAATTGGAGTTCATTTTGTATGGTGTCACATGGATGAATATTGATTATACCCGTTTTGATTGAATTTTATTTTCAATGAATCATACACACATCATGATTTGACCATCACCTTAACTGTACATTATATCGCAAAAACATATATAAAGACCTGTTGTTTCGCTGACATAATTATATCAAACTTGAAATGTTTCTATTTTATCAGAGTTGTGTTTGAATGTATGACTATAGTATCTAATGTGACGGGCTAGTTGCTTTATCAGTGTTTAACAGGGTAAACTGTTTGAGTAAAGGTGACATGAATTGTTTGTCAGGGTAATTAAGCGAGATATGTAGTGATGTGACGCTCTCGTCACAATGATGATGCAGGCCTTGTGTTAAATCTGTGTGGTCTACCACATAACTTTACTGGTCGGTGAGACAAGTCTGCATCCTCATCCGACGTGTCATGCCTCCAAAGTCATACAATCACACCAACGTCTGAGGTATGACATAGATGTCATACTTACATACTTTGTTTTATGGTATGACCTTAAAGACCCTGAAGACAGTGGATTTTATTTCTAAAACAAATCAGATAGGACTTTCATGAATATGAGGTGTTTTATGTCTATTTCCCCAAACCATCCCAAAAATTAAATCTTGGTTTGATATTTCCCCTGGGTCGCTGTCCCTAATCTTGGGTTGATATTTCCCCTTGGTCGCTGTCCCTAATCTTGGGTTAATTTCTGCTGGTTTCCTGGTAATATATATCAAGATAAAAAGTGACATGTAGGTATATGTTTAATACCTAAAACGGTCAACAGCCCCTGCTGCAAAGTCAATATTTTCCCTTTGGGTCACTTAATTAACATACCAGGTAACATGTATAGCATCCTGTCCTGACCATATTTACCCCCTCCCCCTCCCTATCACACCAGAACCTATAAACCTTGACCCTATGTAAACCATTAATCCCTCACTCCCTCTGTCAGCATCACCACATCACACCACATGGTGCGACAGACTTAATCCCTTCCCCATCGGCTGATGGCTATAATCTCCTCATACTCTGTATCACCCCACAGCAGATATCTCCAACACCACCATAAGTATGGTATAATCCCCACGAACAGATTATCCTCATAGCCCCTACCCCCACCATCTTCACATAATCTCCTCATAGCCGTATCACACCATCTATGACTATATAGCTATCAACAGCTTTTCCTTATAGCCCCCATCCCCTCCCCTAAATCTCCTCACAGCCGTATCACCCCAGAACAAATACCCTCAACACCACAGTGGGATGGTTATAATCCCCATCGACAGATTATCCTCAGAGTCCTTCCCCCCCAACCCAACCCAACCCACATCACCCATCATCTTCACATTTCTGTCTCCTTCCAGAAGTCTGAAGTCAAGCTTGCTCCCTTAGTATATCAATCAGACCTAAATACCACAGGTCTTACACATTGTACAATGTGTATTTTAAGTGCATTGTTGAGAGCACACGAGATGACAATGACAAACTTATGTGCATAATGTGCATGTCATAATTAACAAACAGTACATGTCATAATTAACAAACAGATACAGTTTGGAGATAAATACACTGCTTCTGAGTACTTAGTCTTAATGTAATGTGGCAAGCAATTAAAGTTTGGCTAGAGAACAAATTGTCATCAAATGTAATTGTATATTTCTTTGTTACTCCATCTCTCATTTTTAAGTTAGAAATTAGATAATTCTTTAGGAAGTTTGATTTCAATTTTTTTTTTCTTTTTGAAAATGAAATCGTGATTATGAGATTTTTAAAAGAAGATAATAAAACAGATAATAAAACAGACTGTACAGAACTGATGATAACTAATTTTATAATAAACAAACTAAATTTATGGTCACAAAAAAATTCAATATAGGGGAGACAACTTCCCACACACAAGGGAGACAACTGTCTATTAAGTGAATATGAAAGAAACCAGTAGATAGAGAAAACATTTACCATATTCTACTTCCTCATTTATCTAGGAACACTTTGGTTTTTATGGTCACAAAAGCAACTCAATATAGGGGAGACAACTTACCATACATAAGGGAGACAACTTTCTTCTGAATATGGAAAACACCAGCAGAAAGAGGAGACATTTATCATCATTTATTTCTACATTTGTCTACGATCACATTGGTTTTCTAATTAAATTCTAAATACCAAGCCAAGTCAGAGAAGTGCACTGCTTCCAACTAACAGTACGTTTTCTATAGTGATACCTTTCATGTGACATCAAAAAGGAATCTCGGCCAAATCTGTAATCAGATATCAGATTTTATTTAACAATTAAAATTTTTCACTGACATTTTGAGTGCTGTCTTTAGGCATTGGGTGAAAATTATAAAGTAATGTCTTGCACCATTAGATTTTATTACCAACTTAATCACAATGTTCAGATTATGCTCTATTTCATACAAGAAGTGAGAGGAAAAATTACTATTGGCTGGCCACTGCACATAAAACGACACAAGAACTTGATGACCTTATCCGCCACCGACACAACATGACAATATCCAATCTTAGTCAAATCAGTAGACTTTAGTGCAAAGTCACTTTTGAAATCTGTAACAACCTGAATCTTCTACATTAGTTTTGTAATCTCAGAATGAAATCCATGTTTGCTTGGATGTTGTGAACAATCAACAATCAAGAAAATATCCTTTTCTGTCTGCAAAATATTTTTTGCTGCATTATCACCTTTGACATTATGATGAGTAAAATCATAATTAGTCAGTCTTGAAATTGACACATACCCAGGTAGTTCATATAATCATCGACTAAACTGCGTTAAAGGGTACTAATATGTCATTGGTTCGTGTGTGAAGGTTCCCAATAAGTTTTCTTTGAAAAGAAGAGTGATTTAAAGACAGACCTGTCCCCTCCTGACAGAGATGTCGTGTAGAGGGGTGTACCCACACCAGACAGAGATATGGTGAGGGTGTAGAGGGGTGTACCCACACCAGACAAATATGGTGATGGTGTAGAGGGGTGTACACACACCAGGCAGAGATATGGTTAGGGTGTAGAGGGGTGAACCCACACCAGACAGAGATATGGTGAGGGTGTAGAGGGGTGTACCCACACCAGACAAATATGGTGAGGGTGTAGAGGGGTGTACCCACACCAGACAGAGATATGGTGAGGGTGTAGAGGGGTGTACCCACACCAGACAGAGATATGGTGAGGGTGTAGAGATATGGTTAGGGTGTAGAGGGGTGTACCCACACCAGACAGAGATATGGTGAGGGTGAAGAGGAGTGTACCCACACCAGACAAGAGATAAGGTGAGGGTGTAGAGGGGTGTACCCATGCACACAGACAGAGATTTGGTGAGGGTAAAGAGGGGTATACCTACACCCGACAGAGATATGGTGAAGGGTGTAGAGGAATGTACCCACACAGACAGAGATATGGTGAAGGGTGTAGAGGAATGTATCCACACCAGACAGATATATGGTGAGGGTGTAGAGGGGTGTACACACACCAGACAAAGATATGCTGAGGATGTAGTGGGGTGTACCCACACCAGACATATATCCATGGTATGACCTGTCCTTCGAATTCCTTGTCAATGATATGGTGAGGGTGTAGAGGGGTGTACCCACACCAGACAGACATGAACTCCATATCCAGTTACAAGCCAGACTTGGGCAGCACTTGTACAATGTCAGCACTTATTGTAAAAACATCAAACCTGGTGACATCTGTAAATCTTCAGAAGGGAACAGGTTCTATATATAACTGCCCCTAGTCATGACTTCTGATAGCAAAAGAGTTTAAATGTAATTTATTATCAGACCATTCCTTTTAAAACATCTGCATAATGCAAAATTACATACTGTTTAATTTACCACTTCAGATAAGTTGATATATCAAAGTCTGTAGAATTAAGTTTTATTTATAATGAAATGTTGTGGCCTTATGACCTTTTAATTATCAATCTAGTCTAAAATCAAAAATGTAAGGAAAAGCAAAATAAATTTTGTTCAAACATGATGTCCAGGGACTGCCCCTATGTTGAAGTGACTGGATATTGGACAGATTTTGTGATTATTATATACACATTTAAAAACTACACTGGCAAAATGTACATAAAATGCTCCTGTGTTTTTGTTATCGAAATACAAATCTGAAGACAAACTACAAAGGTCAACAAAACTGACAGCTACAATATTAAAGTTTCAGTTATGCATAGGGGACATTTTACCAGGGAAACACTGGGGTCCAGATTTGGATGGTGATCAGAGCCAGTTCACATTACAGTATAATAACAATGTATCAGCTAAAACAAGCCGTGTGGAAAACCTGCATTTAACATTGTGTTAACCGTTTACCAAGTGACAGCCTATCAGTTACTATCGCTCCCTGACATCTTCAAGTTGACAGAGCTTCCAGAAATGCATTGTTTATGTTGGTTCACTATTGAGGGCAACTTCAGGCCCTGAGTGAAGTTTTCTTTTATCATTCAAACCTATACCTGTATTATATTGACATTAAAATGCAATGGGATTGGGCATAAGTTTGACCTTATAAGGTTTGTATGTGATAAAAAGATGCAACTTTCTTCGTTATCTTGATAAAATATTGATATCTATATCCCAGTTGATTAATTAAGAGGCAGATGAAATGAACGTCTGCTCAGGGGCTGTATAAACTCTGCAAATTTTGTTCTTTTCTAAATACAGTGTTTTTGGGTAGTATCAATTCCATTGAGATTTTGACATATTAAAGGCATTTTATTCTTTTTGTAGGGAGATTGGACTAGATCAATCACCAGTGTCCAGGTAGCTCAGCGATAGAGCAACTGGCTAGTGTTCTTGGGTTCCAGGTTTGAACCCCAGTCTGGCCGCTATATTTTCTTCTTTCCTGTTACATTTTCTAACACACAGCTTTCAGGAAGAATCAATGGGGATTGCCTTTGAATTTCAAGTCCAATTATTCATCAATTAAACCTCCGATATTGAAATTATTAAGTATTTAGTGCAGACAAAATATGTCTTTTCGAAGAGCCAGCATGATCAGCTCGCTAAATGCCAATGATATTACACCAGAATGTGTGTGATCGCGTACTAAAGCTCTTGGTATGGTGACCTTTACACCAAAACACACTGTACATGCCCATCATCATTATATAACTAGCCCCAGCCAGGCCTACTCAAAGGTTATATACATCTGACTAAATCAGAGGCACCAATTTATACACAAAGAACCGACAACAGACACTGATGTTGATCTCTGTTGACACGGAATGTCATCCCTTGTCACAGCTTTGTACAAAATTATATCAAATCAGATGATTTTAGATTACCAAACATAGATCTATGCGTCAGTTAAAGGACTAGATGACAGTACGAACTGGAAGTCAAAGGTCAAAAGTCAGAAGAAATTTGTTTGTCATCTCTTGTAAGACGAAGAACTGTTAAATAAAGGGCACATAATTACATCACAATTCAAGAACACAGAAACTGCAATGTAAGAAATGGAGGGAAGGTAAAAGTCGTGAAAACAATGTTGTGCCATCTTCAGATAAAGACTTGGCAAGGTTGATAGCAGCATTTGAAGAAGTGGAGGTAAAGTGACTTTCAAAACCCGAAGAAATGAAAGATAGTGAATTAAAAAGGTCAAAGGTCAGAAGCCATAGGAATCAGTTTAAGCATAGTCAGAAAGAGAGAAGTGTGGGTTAAAGGTCAAAGTTCACAGGACAATAGAGAAAAATTATAATTGAAAAAGAATAATATTAATTACTAAATTAAAAAAAAAAAAAACAATAAAACTACTAATGCTAGTCGAATATCAATTAAACTTATCATTATAAAAGAAATGAAAGCATTAGATTTTTAAAGCATTTCAATAATTTCTCAATCTTAAAGACCTGAGAGATTAACAAATTAACTCTTATATATACCAATTGAATTCCTACATCTAGAAAATTTTGTGCAAACCTTTGACTAGAAGGAATGAATGGCTATTAGCATACAAGCAGATCCCATATCACATGTTTAAACAATTCAAATACCAGTTATGACCTTGCAGCATATTATGTTAAGATTTGATTTCACTTCTGACGTTTTTCTTCAAATATATGTTTTAACTAACAAACTCTTGTTTCCTCTTTGATAGTGTTTCTCTACTTTTGTTGTTTAAAGCAACTTTACTTTGAACTTATCAAGACGCAGGAATTATTTGATAACAGTAAATATTGTTAGGATTAAAGTTACAATCACATTATAATCGTGAGAAACATATCACAACATTTTGTTCAAAATTTCTATCATCTAATATTGCAATCTCAATGTCTCATAACTATAAGACATTGTTTAATGTTGATTGAATGTCCCAAAGTAATAACGGAACATGATAAAAAACAAAACGGTTTTTTAATAAGCCTTAGATTCGGAAAGGAATGACTGCCTTTGATTTTTTTCTGTAATTTATGGATCAAACAATGTACTTAACCCAATAAGAGCCCCCCTCCCCCTTTTTGAGGCCTTGATTTCAATATTGCACAGGCATAAATAAAGACCAAAAAACCACAAAACTGTAAAGATTTGCAAGAATTTCGTCTTATTAGCACCTTTTCATTTTTTCAATTTTTTAAACGGCATGGGCACTAAATAAGCGAATACCGCACTAATACAGCCATCCTAAGCTTTTTTTCACACTTCTCAAGTCTTCAAGTCAGTGTCAGAACGTAGGAAAAACATGTCTGCAAAAATCATCATTGGACAAAAAAAAGACATATAATAGAGTGTTACATGAACTACAGAACATAGATATAAACATTCATTTTAACATGGCGATGATTGAAAAACTATTTAGTAATAGGCCTTAGCTGAAACATTTGTGACTGTTTTGTAAACAATATTTTTTTTTGCTCATTTTTTTTGGTTTTACAAGACTCAGTGACAGATACACACTTTGACAGGGTTGTAAATGTTGAAGTTTTAAAACCAGTCTGTGCAACCATATCTCAATAATATTGAAAAGGTTTAATTACCACTGTATTTTAAAAATCATTTCTTGTTTTTAACTTTTAAACCCATCTTTCTTTCATGAGTGTCGATGGTTTTGAATTAAATTCCATCGGAAAGATTCAAGAATTTGATATATTTATCTATATATAATATCCCATTTCATTTTCATGGAAAGGCATCAATAGGTTCCCAAAAGTGACTGTTTTTAAATTTGAAGAGACATTGAGTTTCCATGGTGATATATGAATTCCTGGATGTAATGCTCCACTTCAGACAGCATAAACGATACCCATCATTTGAACAATAACTGAAGTATATAATCGTGTTTATATATACAAAATGCATGTCTAATTAACACAAAAATGCATATAAAATTATTTATTTTGCTTTTGATGCATATGCAGTATAAGTACTAAATTCCATATAGGGATGAATTTTTTCAAAACACAATTAATTATTTTCAATATTTTTCATCTTGAATTAAAATTAAGTCAAACTCTTCAAAGGTGGTAATGGTGTAAAGTAAGTAACTTTTGTAAATGAAGAAAATTTCTGCTCTTGTTTTTGATAGAGACGAAATACCATTCCTCGGAGGTGGACCATCTTTAATCTTGGAAGACATGTGTCTCAGTGTATTGATGGCATCATATACAATGGATTCTCAGAGGCCAATAACTGTAGGTTACCCTGATGTCTGTGGAATGCACCTGTAATATATGTCAGGATTACCTAGACAGTAATGTGGACCAGTGTAACAGCAGACGACTGACTTGTGCACCAGTCACAGCACAACCACTACAGGACCTGGGCAGAGGACACATGATCAAAGCTTCTGGCCCTATAAATTTGTCAGTCTACCCTTCTACACATGTCACTCTTACCCAAACACTTGTCTGATGGGTATCTAATCCACATAAAACTTTGCTCTTTTAGCATCTCCAGCATTGCTGTCTTGTTTATAGAGAAATAGAGACTTCAAAGTGTGGGTATTTCTGTCTGACCCTCCTACGTTTAGAGAAAGAGAGTCTTCAAAGTGTTGGTATTTTTGTCAGGTCCTCCTACACTGAACAGATCATGGAGCAATGGCATCATCAACATGGTGATATAACAATCAGCTGCATTTAAACATGGACAAAAATAGCCATCAAAGATACCTCTACAATAATCCTATCTTTCAATGATTGGTAATCCCACAGTCTATATATAGCTACCTTTTGAAGGAATCCAACAACACTTGCTTGGCTCAATGATAATTTGGATTCCTTTTCCTTATCTATAAGACAAAAGGATGCTGGAATAATTGTATATTCTATGACCAATCAAAAGTCTAAATGGATAACCAATCAAAATTCTTTAATTGATGACCAATCAGAATCTTGATTCAAGTGACCATCCAGTCGTACTTTTAGACCACAGATGACCAATGGGAATCATTCTATATATGAACCAATCAGAACCACATCGCTTACATTAATTATCATTCTTTCTATGCATGAATATATTTGTTGAAAAATCTGTCCAGTTTGTTTTGTACTGAGACTACAGACATATTCTAATTACATTGTAATTAAGAGAAAACGTTCACATAGACCAGGATGTGATCGGATGTGATATCTAGCCAATGGGTTATTTAGGGTATGTACCTTAATAATGCGAATATAAAAACAAATACTCAACGTCCAATGTTTAAGTATTTTAATTTGGCAAAAGGAAAGATGAGGACATTACTGTATTCGACCCAATAAGCGCCCACGTCCCTGTAAGCGCCCCTCCCCATTTTCTGAGGCCTTCATTTCAATTGCCCCCGGAAGCATGAATAAAGACTAAAAACTGTATCGATTTGCAATAATTTCATCTTATTAGCACTTTTTCAATATTTTAAACGCCCTTGGCGCTTATTAGGTCGAATACGCTATTTGTTTCTGTCCTTGGTTTTACCACAGAGCAGCGAGTGAATTTAGATTTCATTAAATTGTGCTTGATTGTAATACTGCCACTGATAAAAGCTCCGAGTTTCCTGTCTGGTGCAACTTAGGTAAATAAACAACGGTAAAACCCACGTAACAGCACTTTTCATGCCCTTCCCTTCACTTTCCTACCTAGGACGTTGGTTAGGCACTTGGCTGCTCGATTTATCTAAAAGCAACAGTCAATCGAAACTAGGCAACCTGTCGATTGAACTCAATCAAAAGTGTACCAATGCACAAGTGCACTGGTTAAAAGTTATATAATCTAATGTTGTTAGTTATACACGAAAAAGATCAATGATAAAATTCTAAGTTTTTATCTCTGTGATGTACTCTGAAAAGAAACTAGAGAACTCAAGATGAAAAAGCACAAAAAAAAAACTTTCAATTTTTTTAGTATACAAGTAAATTGTGTCAACATCTGATTTGATAGTCATATTAAAATAAATATTAACAAAGGTACACAAATAAAAAAGTAGAGTTTTCCCACAGAATATCTTCGAAATTAAACTGCTGCAATTAAGATAAAATCTATATATGTGATTGTACTTCAAATACAGTTCACGACTTTGATTTAATAGGAGAATAAGTAAAATATCTTGATTAATATGAATTATAAATTTTGACAGATTTGTCATAAAAAGCACATTGAAATATAATAATTGATGCAAATTGACGTTTCATATGGCACAAGCACCTGTTTTAATTGACAAGTAATATCCATTTCAACGTCAGTACATGTATAAAATAGCCAACAGCACAACAGTCTCAGATATCAATACAAAAATGCCACGTTGCAGATTTGAAAGTAAAAAGTATAATAATGAAAGTTTAAAACTAAAATAACCTGGAGTGACGACAGAGTCACAGAGGGCGCTGTAACCTTTTGCTGCAGTACAAAAAAATCTTAACCCGACAGATACATTTTGTATAATTTGAAGGAAATATGTAAAAAACACCTTGCATTATCCAGTCTAGATTGGAATTTTTTAATGTTTCATAAGACAAAAGACAAATAGAATGTGTTGTTTATGTTTATCAGTGAAGATTCCAATGACTACAAGGACTAAAGTGATGTAGACAACTAAATTGAAAAATTGAACAAAAAAATAATATTAATGAAAAATAACGCATTTGATTGACATTTCTGCTTCACACACTTTTCTTTCATTATTCCACAATTATACATTATCAACATGTGAACTGCCTGGCAGTCTGATTTCTGCTGCTAGTATAAAATTGTATGTCTGCCATGCCAATCAGAACTCAATCCTATGAGATACCGAATTCAACCAAATAAGCCCCCATGTCTCTGTATGTGCCCTTCCCCCTTTAGAGGCCTCAATTTCAATTGCCCTGGCATTAAAAAAGACCAAAACTATCAACACTATACAGGTCGGCAATAATTTCATTTTAATTACAATGTATTATATTTATAAGCATTTTTTCAAATTTCTAAATGCCCTGGGCGCTTATTGGGTCAAATATGGTATTCAGGTTATATAAAACCCTATGAACACCATAATTTTACATAATGTTATACACCCTTTTGAATTTAGGTTACCTAGTGACATATGCCCTCATTATTTGAAAATTCTAATTCCCTGTTCAACTAATACAGTTACAGGAATTGCCTAATATCAGCTGTCTCCAAAACATTTAAAAAAGCCAACCTTAATTGTTTAAGTTGATTTTCTAGATGACATAGAAATCCAATTTCTTCTTTTACTTGGAGGTTATCATACAATGTAACCTTAATATACTGTTTTTACTTATTTCCCATGAAAATGTAGAGCATTTTAATAAACAGGTTCAAATATGCTGAAAGAAATGTTCATTTTTCGCCAAATTAGTAAGTTTATCCATCATATTTCACGACCAATAAAATGGCAAATCTGGAAAAAATTATGGAATAATCTTTAAAAATCAGCATGTATATTAGAGTGAAGTGGATATCGCAGCAGAACTAGTCAGGGTGTTGTAATCGTCGTCAGCTTCGTACTGATAATGCAGCTTTACAACGACCTTGCACAGTAATGCATGGGAAACAGCTAAATGTGTCTGCATGGGCTGGGAACATGTCCGAGACTAAATAGCAGAGTTCAAATACGGCAGGATCAACCCCACACCGATAAATCTGACCTGTGTGAATTCAATATTAGACATAGCTTTCAAATTTCATCAGCTCAGAAATTACAGTTCAAGCAAAAATTGCTTGTCTATAGTAACAAGATGGGTACCTGTTGTTTTCTAGTAAAATGTTTTGATCATTATGATAGTACATATCTTCATACTATATCACAATATTATCAGTATGTAACTCAATCTGTTTTCCTTTTCTTCTTTGTTATTTTAATTGTGAGTAATTAATTAACAAAGTAAATCTACATTCATCTCCACCAATTCAATGCAAGGATGCTTTGATTCACGTGGGCCAGCACCATCAAACTATTCTCAGACAGACTCAAGTATATGGTATTTTTCATAGACTTGAGTAAAAAATCTGTCCGAAAAAGTTTTATGGTGCCGGACCCTGTTGTAAATACATGAGAACAAGAAACTGAGAAGAAAATTAATGATTCCTTATGAACTACCAATCAACATCTGTTCTTGAAAGTGTTCAACTAATACTTCGATTTGTTGAAATATGACCTTTACTTTAATTTACTTGACCTATTTTTGTTGCTTTTACATGCTGACCGCTTCGCAATTCACAGATGACCGCTTCGCAACTGACCGATCGCTAGGTGTAATATAGCCACGCCTCATGATCACAAACGCACGTGTTTCTATTCAATGTCGGAGCAAACATCATAGCACACACAATACAAAATACAAAGTCATGTGCAGTTTGATTGACAACTGGCGATCGTCAACTCACAGCTGACCGCTGGAACTTAAAAAATACAGCTCCTACTGCATACACCAGTATACCGTTGACACTGTGTGGGTTAGACACAGTGGTCTTACACAGCTGTAAGTTGTACTTTACACGTGGTCCACTAAAACTATGATTGACTTAGTGTTCAGGCAAAGAAGCATTGTCAAACCAGTAAATAAATCATGGCCCCTTTGTACACAAAGTCTGTTATGTTGCATGAGGCAAGAAATATCTGACAGGCCGACATGACCCAGCTTCCGAACACATTTGTCTCCTTGGCAGCGCTGTCAGCAGTTAAACCAAATATCCCAGATTTTCAGAAACAAAGATTGTAAACTATGTAACAGGGCTTTTTAAAAATGTTTCAGAGGGACCTTCATACTTCATATATATAGTAATGAAATAATAATCCCAGTCTTCAACAATTTTACATATCGACCGATTCCCTGAACAATATCGAATCTATGAACACCCCAAATGCCAAAGGAGAAGCAGGATTGGCAATGACCCTTACTGTGCCCAGAATATCGACCGATTCCCTGAACAATATCGAATCTATGAACACCCCAAATGCCAAAGGAGAAGCAGGATTGGCAATGACCCTTACTGTACCCAGAATATACCCATTCATGAGCAAAACTGGGGTTCATGGATATGTAAGGTCCTCAATGAACATAACGCTCCTGATTAATACCTTTATCAAATGTTACGTACAGCAACTGTCTCGCACATGTTCCAAAACGTTGCACATTGACATCACATTGTAACACTGCACATTCGATGCATTTGGATTTAGTTTTATTTCTTAATCTATACATGTATAGACGACAGACAGTTAGGCTAGAGGAAGGTTTTCAGTGTAATCCTTGGCTTGTTTATTCAGATATACTAGCCGATATCTATGAGAGATATTTCGGCAGGATAACACTATAATCATAGCATTCTATGTTGCTATCTTTAGTTCTGATCCACTACAAGGAAGCAATTCAGGAAAAAAAAAACAATTTCATCCAATCACACTAGCACATAATGAACTTCACTATATTTGAAATCAAAACTAGTACATAAGAAATACATCTTTAAAACTTTATCATCAAACCCATATCTTAGTCAGTTTTTAGACTAAGCTCTATTTCAACAATTGCATGTAGTACATAAGCCTCTCTAACACTACTACTGTTTCATTTGTCTACCACAGAGTGACCAAACCCTACACGGGAGGGGGTTGACCTTGGGAGGGAGTTGACCTCGGGAGGGAGTTGACCTCGCCACTAATCAGCTGTCAGTTTGGGGAAGGTTTTAACCTTATAATATAAACACCACATAGGGTATTCACCTGACCTATATACTTTCATTTTTCTTTGGTTACAATTTACGCCATAAATTAATTAGGCATTTGATAGACTACATAATCATGATAGATACCCAATTTAAACAAATTGGGTCAAATCGTTATAAAAAACAGATGTACATGTAGCAGTGCAAATATATTCCAAACAAGTGTCTTCATGAATTCATAAATTATATATGGTAATTGATTTGCAAATATCAAAATTACACTTTGAAACAAATTTTCAAATATGAATATACCTGGGTGATATATTGAACAAGCTAACTTGACAAATTTAAGTCCCTCACTCTATCTATATCCTATAAGGTTGTCATTCTTTCATCTAGATGATTTAGTACTATCTCATTATAAGGTTAGCTTTTTTTGGGGAATTGAGGTCGAAGGTAAAATGTAGGTCACCTTTTTGGAATGAAAATAGGAATATAGTGTAACAATTGTTTCAGGAAACTAAACCAAACTTGCTATTTATACTTAATATAGACCACTTGAGCCAGTATGTGGGTCGACAGTGTGTTATACTGACCCAGATTCCTGTCTGATTTCTAAGGTCTATAGAATGTTTTGATACAACAGTTTTGTACATCAAAGCTGTCGTATACAGCCCAGCTCCAGTATATAGCATTCCTATGAGTGCTTAACCCAACAGTCAGGATTTTTTTTATTGGAGCAAGGTTCTTATCAGGTCCCAATCATCAGACATCCGACACTAAAAGAGTTATTAAACAATTCCAATGGATTTTAGCCAACACAACTAGAAATTAATTATTTTTATTATGACTGTTTTATCAAATCACCAGAACCCACTGAAGGGATAATACTGCAAACACTGAACTAATGTGTCATACAGGAAAACGTTAACTGACCCAGTATTAAACACTGAACATGCACATCCTTTCATGTTTTGATGGTGAGGGGGAGGGGGTGAGGGGGGGGGGTGAGGTCATAAAGCCAGAGATCTCTGAGAAAAGCCACCAACCACTATTAGTGTTGTTGATGGAACCCGGAGTTGGAGGGTTATTGGTGGTAGAATATTCCAGGTTTGCGGGTTGCGCTATTAACAGTAAGGGTCATGTAAGGACGTACCAGGTTTGTTAGTGGAGGAAAGCCAGAGTACCAGGAGAAAAACCACCGACCAGCTGTCAGTACCTGGCAACTGCCCCATATGGCCTTGGGATTCGAACTCACAGCCCAGAGGTGGAGGGCTTGTAGTGATATGTTGAGACATCTTAACCACTCGGCCACTGCATGCAGCCACCAGAATGTTCCACACGTACCATCTAAGTTGCAGGTGTTGAAAATAGAATGTTTGTCATTGTGCACACATGTTTTACATTAATTGTTTTTCTTATAGGCCTAAGGATGCTGATAATAGAAAGACTCAGATACTGGCAATGCTCACATAGGAAAATTACTTTGTTGCAATAAGCTGGAGTTTTTTCGGAAATTTCTGGAACCACATGCATCATTTTTTTCAATTTGAAAAGTTTGATTTTAGCTTGAACCTTCATGAGTCTCCAAAATTTCACAGGTATATGTAAGAGTTAATACCATAGGAACCAAAAGGTTTGATATAATGCTTGCATTTTGGCTCCAGACTGTCCATATGACACATATTTCTGACCTCTTTTTAGAAGAACTTTAAATGTCGGTCAAAAATTATACACATCTGATCAACGGTATCACTTTTTTATTTATCAAACGTAACACTACACGCAAATGAAATAAAAGTAAGTTACCCTGGGGTGAAAATATGATAAAGGTTATCACAAAATAATAATGTCACACTGTTTTACTGCCCGAAATTTCTCTTTGTGGGGACTTCATATAACACAAGCTTTTGCATTTTTTTTTCTTCGTACAGTGGAATTTTCTGAGCTATAAACAAAATGATTTTGTGCTTATATCCGTAATGACTTATGTGCTATAGTACTACCTGATACATGTACAGCTATTGCTAGGGCTGCTTAAATCAAAATGTCAATGGTTCGAGTCCCAGTGTACATGCAGTTATAATATTTCCAGCTGACTCAGCTATATAAGCGGTATAGCTAGCTAGAGGCCAGTACGACAAATGTGTACCTACTTTTGTTAGCAGCTAGAGCACTTGGTTGTTTTGGGAGTGATGTTCAGAATGGAGATGTGATTATGATGAGACAACACTTATAATTATACACAAGTCCAGTTTACTATTACTGTCTAAACTGGTCTTATATGTATACACACTCCACCAATACATAATCAAACTCCCAAAATATTTATCATAAAAAAATAATATAAGCATTGCGAGCCACACATGTTACATAGGAATTTGAATTTTTTTATCCATAACTTTGAAACTCATGTAGAATATTAATTTCAATTAAGGAACCTTATATTAATAAGATAAGCTGTTAAGTTGCACTGACACCAAATAGTCTATGTCAACATCAATCGGTATCTTACAGATTATGTCATCAATGTAGAAATGTTGTAAAATTTAATTTATAATGTATGATATATTTTTATCATATTTATCATTCACATATGAAAATTTAAAAAAAACCCATGACTTGTTGTAGTCAAGTCTTGATTATTAACATGAATGTGATGGATTGATATACATTTTTTTTAAAACTTACAAATTTATGACAGCTGTTTTAAGGGACAATTCAGTCTAAGACAACATTAAAATTTGTACATATATCGGAAAAAACCAGTTCTAATGGGAATTAGATCAGTCGGTTTTACTGTGATATGCCAGAAAAGCCCATGGTGGTGAAATGCGTGTGAAATGTTCAAACTCGCTCGCTGTCCGCCATTACACATTGTGGTCGAACATCTTCCATGCCTAAATACCTAGGGATGTCACGGTTCATGTTTTTTCAGCTCGGTTCGGTTTCAACTTTTTTTGATCGGTTTTCGGTTTTTTCGGTTCGGTTCAGGCAAATCTCAATTACACTTTTTAAGTCTATTTTCTATCAAAAGCAAGTTCTGCTTTAGATTTAAAGATGGTATATCACTTAAACAAATGTTTTTTTTTTCTTTATCAAGATTTCACTTCTAATTAAAAACATATAATTTATTGCGCCCTGAAAAATAATCCACAGCACTATATCCTATATACATTGAAGTTCTAAAAGTGCATGCAGCAAAGAAATTCATTAATTATTCTATATCATTTTGTGTCTTAATTAGACATATAACACGATTAAATACCAATTTTTGTTCAAATGCAGTGGAACATCTTTAAAAAACATAATTGAACATTTTCTTATCTTTTTAACTCTTTCAGTACTATTGACACATTAATCAGTCACAGAGAGATATATGTCCTCGTATCCTTTATGATACATTATTTCGTCACTAAAACTTTTCTCGTACGCATTATTATGTGATGATTGACATGTGAAAATCGTAAGTTTTACCGCAAATCAATACATCGGTATTATCCCAGAAAAAGTGTTTTTAAAAAGTATTATGCATTTGAATTATAATAGAGATAAACATTATTACGTACCAGGTGCATGTTCAATCGTAAAATGGTTTAATTCACGGAATATTGGCCGACGGAAACGCAATTGTTTACAATCGGCAACACAATGGCGGCTTGATTTAGCTGCCGATATTCTGCGGGATTAATGTTATCGGAAAAATACATAATAAAAATTATCAATTATAAAATATCAAACATTTAGTGAAATATATCATTTAGATATTATGTATGTGAAAAATCATGTCCGCAGACAGCAAAAAACGATCTTCTGAATGACTGAACTTGCACACGTGTTACACATATATGTCGGTCAACAGGTGTATTTCTCGGGATTCTGACAAACAACTTCGCAGTATTTTCAATGAAATAATCTGCAATACAGTTTATACACGTAAATTACAGGTATTATAGGACAGTTATTTTTTTAATGAACCGAACCGAAACTTAGAATTATCGTACCGAACCGAACCGTACGGTTGAATTTTTCGGTTAACCGTATTTTCGGTTAACCGTGACACTCCTACCGAACCCTGTCCCTTGCTCATAGAGTAATGCAACTTTTGTCTAGAACTGCTCAAATCTCTCTGACAGTAGTGTGTTTACTTTATATGGTGAATTGTCTTGCCTAAAAAATCATTTTATCACCTTCTCAGTGGTTATGTAGTTCATTTGTTTAACATGCGTGACTTTGTCTCGGGTATGGGTACAGCGTACATATTTTACCTGCTTAATCGTGTTGATCAATGATTTGTAATTACATCGGTTTCAATTAAAATTCTAAACAATGGTGTGGAATTTGTCACTATTTTGTGTCATATGTTTCATAAGAAATGCAGAACAATACATTAATGCCATATTTTGCTTCTTGGTTATGTAAAAGAATTAGCCTGAGTGAATTAATTGTCCCTTTAAACTTTTTGCATCATACCAAATTTTAGAAATTTGGAAATATGTATATATGTGGGTACCTGCAGGTAAGCTATGAACTAAAATTTCTGATAGCTTTATTGAAACTTAATTAGTTTAGGATATTTATAACTTCATTTAAAAGAACAATAAATTAATAAAATCAGCTGGTAAATGTAATTATGATGATGTATAACTTGCATAAGTTTGAAATTACCATAAATCAGTTAATTTAAATAACATCTTTATAATAATATATTTTCATTGCTACACATGCTAATACCATTATAACATGACCCAAATCATCAGAGCATAATTAAGACAATAGAAATAGGAAATGTGGCTGACCCGAACTACTTTAGTATGAGGCGAGGTTCACACATTAATACACAATTCACAGTTAATACACAAGTATATTGTGTAATACTGTGTACTCGAGTGGTTAATACATGTACACCACAGTATACATACATGTATAATGTATCAATTGTGACTTAACATAATTAGCCAACCAGAACAGCCTGTAATGTTGTCATCATAAATTGTGCACATAAAATAGAATAGCAAAATCCTCTTATTTTATTCATTACATTGTATATTTTCATTACATAACTTCAACTTGCACAAATTTTTAGATCACAGTGACCTATATATGTATAAGGAAATAACAGTTCTCAATTGTCACAGCTATTAAGGCAAAGAAAAACCAGAGTACCTGGAGGAAATCCACTAAGCTATGCATGGTCATGTAATTTACATGAAGTGATTGAAGGTAGTGTGTCTGATATAACCCCTTCAGCCAGCATGTTTGTCTTTAATCTATTATCAGTGCATGTTTTGTCAATGTGCTGTAATTTTTGGAAAAAATAAATTAAAACACACTGTCACAGGTCACTGATGGAAGTCGGAAAGTGAGGACACACATATATATATGGTATATATGTATCACATGCTTCAAAATGTGGTTATGATATATAAAGCTGTGATTTTTTGGACTCGGATAAGTCAATCCATTTCGAATATCTAAGATCAACTTTTCAAAAAGGTTAATTTCAGGTACCATTAATAATTTGAGGTACTGTATAATTAGTAAGACTCTGATTAAATCATAACTAATTAATAATTTATTTTTGTTAACATTGTTTTATCATGCCTTACCTCGAAAGCCCAGGTACATGCTATTCCAACATAATTCTTGATGCATCGTCCCACTTCCACATCTTCATGGGACGTCATGAGGTTGTGGAGACAGCTACCGATATGAGGGGACATTTGTCGTAATGTTTCATGACTAAACACTATTCCTGGTCCACCCATACAAAAATTGTCCTGCTCACTCAAATGTAATTTTCCAATTTCATCTTTTTTCCCTTTGCCGGCCTGTCCTATAAATTGTGGCTTTGAACTGTTAAGAGATCGAAGGAATTTTTCAACTCTGTCCCCCTTGATAAACACATCATCATCAGCACGCATGAACCACTCGAAATTATTGATGTAATTGTCGTGCATATATTTTATCATCGAAAGTGATTTTCGTTGTGGTGGGTATACATCATCGATTCCATCTAAGCTTACAATTGGAATTTTGTTATTGGTTGTTGAACCTTCACTAGAAAAAAATAAAACTTTACATGTACCAACACAAGTCTGGGCCCAGGTTTGGAAGGCAGCCACGGCTCGAGTGTCCAAAAATTTCTTCGCTGTGATAACACCAATTAAAAGGAAACCTTTTTCTTCTTTATCAATGTAAGTTGACAAGTCTAATCCTTGAGACTTAGGAATCTCCAATTCATGGTTTATGTTGCTATTACCATTTTCAATGAACTGTCCGTTTTGAATTTGAATGTGCTCAACAGCGATATCAACATGATAATTTACATGAACTGTGCAACAGGGTCCTGCCATCGGAGAACAATTAAGTCTTTGGCGGCACCAGGATGAAAGCAGTACCCCAAATAATAATCCCAAAACTGTACCTGCAAAGTGGCTGATACGAATGCCATGTCTTCGAGCCATTCTCCAACAAAATAACTCCTGGTTTCTTTCATTCATGAAATTTTACCAACTTCATGAAGTTCACATCCAAGGACCAAAACTTTTCTCAGATTGTTCTTAATATATTATTAAAGTCAACCTTAACACTTTAATTTTCATATTTCATTGGTTTCCTTCAATGTATAGTAATTAATTTATAAATGAAAGGGTTTCCTTTATATAACATGTACAGGTCCTAATAGTTGTTACTCGACTCAACACATGTTTTGATACTAAATGGCTTCCCCCCATATATTTACGTGGGATTTAAAGCCAGACTGGAAAGCACACGTTTTCTATTGTTGTTCCATCGTGCGATTATCGCCTGATTCAAAGGTCAGCCAGGTCTGTCGACATCCAAACAAGAGACGGGTTCACAACCGTGAGAAGTTCACTGAAGATTTTTGTCAAGTTCCCACAAGTGCAATACACATGTAAAGTTATTAGATGACCGGCTTCCATGTTCGCTTTTCTAACAACATTCCAAGACAACTCCGATTACTTCCTCGCGTGTGTTGCTCAGCCGTGACACTACAGTGTGACACAACCATGTGCTTTCCTTATTTACATTCATGTTCACACCTTTTCTGTGGCAGACCTACTCATGAATGAACGGCCTTTACAGTAAACCTCAGGCAAAAATAGGTCAAGCGAGACATCACTTCCGGTTGAAATCTTACGGGGTCAATATATATTTTAGGTTAATTTCTATAGAATACATTTAAAAACAATATGTTTAATATGATAATTAAAAATTTGAAAGTTTGAATAGAGAAGAAGGAATTCAAAGAAATATTTATCTAAAATTCACATCTCGTACCGGCGCGATTACTCTTCAACATGGCCGACATTGATGGAGTGTGTTTTGCCAGGTTTATTTTGGTGATAATTTGATCTGAATGCATTAATTTGCAAACTTACTATAATTCTTTTTTGCTTTCATTTATCAGTGACACATAAATTTGTATGTCAATAGAAATTATGCCCAAATTTTCCACATAATCCCCATTTTTGTGCAAGACACTGTAAGCGTTCATCAACATGGCGGCTTCCCCATTGAAAACCAGCGAGGAAAACCTGGAGCGCAAATTTGACAATGTCACAAACACACAGGATGGCGTGCAAGGTTTATCGCTTTGGATCATTCATCACAAATCAGCCTACAAAAGGGTCGTCGATACATGGCTAAAGGTTTTGAAGAAATGTATGTTCATAGTATACTAAAATATGTCAGTAGCATGCCGCATAGTTGAAACTGGGAAGTTGTATTCCATAACAATAAATCGATATCCAGTTTGCTTTGATTCTCACCGTTACCATATAGGTCTACTCATAAACTCAGGGGTTAATATAAAGGTTATGCTTCTTGGAATGATTATTACCAATCTATTCATAACTCATAAGTAAGCAATGCTAGTACTGATCATCATCATACCCTATTCCCAACAGTGTTAGAGGGCCCCTATAGCAATTTGAGACACATTTGAAACTTAAAGCCATGACTACCCTCTAACTGCCTGTAGGTAATACACCCGTAACTGTGGCTAAGATTCTCAAAGTCTTGATATTGACAATATGAAATATATTGATAACGCTAACTATATACAAGTACTGAAATAGTAATTTGTGGCATATGCTTAATTACCTATTTTTCATATGTGTACCATTTGTGTTGCAAATGAATACTTTATCATAATGTTTATCATACAACAATACATCAGACTATCAATATATTGCGATATGCCTCTCAACTTGATCAATCAATGGCAATTTCAAAAAGTCTATAACAATTGCCGATAGTAATCCAAACTATCAATTGTTTTAATTTTCAGATATTTTTCTATAACTTGGACTAAAATCACAAACTCACAGAGGATTGTTAAACAGACTACAATCAAGATAAAATGTCACTTTTTCCATGCTATTAATCACAACGCAAACACCGACATTGTTCTCAATCACAATCAATGTTGCGTTTGAGTTCCGTTGGTACTAGCAGGTAAAGGGAAGTAACTCTAAACCAATACTGCTGTAGAGGTTTATATGACCAATTCACCGACTGGATTTTAATATAATTCAAAATGCAATACTATCACAATACTATTGCAATTGTAGATATATACTCTGCAGTATAATAGTTAAACTATCGCAATAGTGTTTTTAGGGCTGAAATTTTAAACTATTAGTCGAATAATCTGAGGCAATTAGATTAATGAAACTAATCGCTAATAATCAATAATTAAAGATTTTATTAATCGTTAGTCTTAACATGCATAGCAAGTGCATTGTAAGCTGAATAAACACGTTGACAGATCATGGATTTTTGAGGAAGCCATTCCGACTGTAGTTTCATCTCTTTATGTACACGTTTTGAACTTAACAAAGCATATATGATGTGAGAGATACTTCTTAAGTTACGTCTCTGTGGAAGTTAAACTCATTATTCAATGAGAAAATTGATGTTATGAGAAAGCTTGCCCCACGCTGTTCGCCAAGTTTCACTAGCGATTGGCTCCATGTTATTATTCAGGGAGGCCTAATCGCCGCCTGGAGTGGACGCTCGGGAATGGAAGGAGCAGTATAGTCTTGAACATTTTAATTTTACTATTGCATGTGTTTATCATATAAAAAGAATGTTTTTGGTCATATTCTAATTGAAGATAAGAGTTGTTGATTTATTTTATTTTTTAGGTCATCTGACCCGAAGGGTCAGGATGACCTATAGTCATCATGCTTCGTCCGTCGTCGTGCGCCGTGCGCCGTCCGCCGTCCGCCGTGCGCCGTCCGCCGTCCGTAAACTTTTCACATTTCAATCTTCTTCTCAAGTTTGACCAGTGGGATTGAGCTGAAACTTACATGAAATGATCCTGACATGGTCCCGACAAAGTGTTGTTATTTTTCGGGTCGATCCGAAATCCAAGATGGCCGCCACAGCCGCCATCTTGAAAACACATTTTGAACTTCTTCTCAAGTTCTACGAGTGCGATTTGGCTGAAACTTGCATGAAATGATCCTGACATGGTCCCGACAAAGTGTTGTTATTTTTTGGGTCGATCCGAAATCCAAGATGGCCGCCACAGCCGCCATCTTGAAAACACATTTTGAACTTCTTCTCAAGTTCTACAAGTGCGATTTGGCTGAAACTTGCATAAAAATGATCCTGACATGGTCCCGACAAAGTGTTGTTATTTTTCGGGTCGATCCGAAATCCAAGATGGCCGCCACAGCCGCCATCTTGAAAACACATTTTGAACTTCTTCTCAAGTTCTACCGGTGCGATTTGGCTGAAACTTGCATGAAATGATCCTGACATAGTCCCGACAAAGTGTTGTTATTTTTCGGGTCGATCCGAAATCCAAGATGGCCGCCACAGCCGCCATCTTGAAAACACATTTTGAACTTCTTCTCAAGTTCTACTTGTGCGATTTGGATGAAACTTGCATGAAATGATCCTGACATGGTTCCGACAAAGTGTTGTTATTTTTCGGGTCGATCCGAAATCAAAGATGGCCGCCACAGCCGCCATCTTGAAAACACATTTTGAACTTCTTCTCAAGTTCTACCGGTGCGATTTGGCTGAAACTTGCATGAAATGATCCTGACATAGTCCCGACAAAGTGTTGTTATTTTTCAGGTTGATCCGAAATCCAAGATGGCCGCCACAGCCGCCATCTTGAAAACACATTTTGAACTTCTTCTCAAGTTCTAGTAGTGCGATTTGGCTGAAACTTGCATGAAATGATCCTGACATGGTTCCGACAAAGTGTTGTTATTTTTCGGGTCGATCCGAAATCAAAGATGGCCGCCACAGCCGCCATCTTGAAAACACATTTTGAACTTCTTCTCAAGTTCTACCGGTGCGATTTGGCTGAGACTTGCATGAAATGATCCTGACATGGTCCCGACAAAGTGTTCTTATTTTTCGGGTCGATCCAAAATCCAAGATGGCCGCCACAGCCACCATCTTGAAAACACATTTTGAACTTCTTCTCAAGTTCTATAAGTGCGATTTGGCTGAAACTTGCATGAAATGATCCTGACATGGTCCCGACAAAGTGTTCTTATTTTTCGGGTTGATCCGAAATCCAAGATGGCCGCCACAGCTGCCATCTTGAAAAACACATTTTGAACTTCTTCTCAAGTTCTACCGGTTTGATTTGGCTGAAACTTGCATGAAAGGAGCCTGACATGGTCCCAACAAAGTGTTGTTACATCTCTGGTTGATCCCCATTCAAAGATGGCAACCATGACACTACATCTAATTAATTTCCTATATGATTATTGCCAAGGTACTCAGATGACCGTTAAGGCCCATGGGCCTCTTGTTTTGATTGTGGAAATAAAAAAGTTCATTGACGAAAATTTGGTCATGTCGCTCCGTGGCGATCCAGATTTGGTTGATTAGTTGTACGTGTGAAGGACTGAAGGTCACGTCAAAACAGCCGGTTAGCAGACTGGATTTAAAAAATGTTACAGAAGATGATACAGGAACGGAATTTAGAGCTTATTTGGGATCAAATACGTTAAGTTTTGTCAATAAATCTATTCTTATTAATTGGAAGGCTTATATTATGTAAGGCATACGCTCTGTCATATCGTACAGTATGTGTTATTATTAGTTGATACCAAAACATGGCGGACGTTTTCAGCAGTCAGTAGTGAGACAATACAGTTGCATTCAATTCGAGTGATTAATCGATTAGTAATCGATTACATGTGACCGAATAATAAAATACAAAAATTACTAATTGTTTCAGCCCTAAGTGTTTTAACTGATAGCAATAGTTAAAATTGTAGGCAATAAGTTGCCCCTATATCATACTTTCTTTGTGTTGTGTTATATATATTGGCTCTGTTCTCCGCCATCATCTCTTGCACATATGTAATTTGTTGTCAATATGTTTATTATATTGTTATCTTATATGCTGTTTTGCATTCAGAATAAAATGAATTTATATTGAAATGAATTATCAAAATTAGTTGTCAAAGACATGTTAAAGACAATTCAAGTGTTTACATTTCCAAACATAAATTTTCACACCAGTGATAAAGCATCAGATCTTACTGATATAGTCTGGGGAGAAAAATTGTAATTATTTCATTTAGATTATGAAAACTTGATAGCAATGTATATCAAGTTGCTTTTATGTTTTTCCGAATTCTGGCCATTGTTTCTAATGATGAAATTGATATTTTAATAGTTGATGAATGTGTTTTTCAGCATCAGTAAAACACAGACTAACACTCTTCAACGTTTGCAATGATGTGGTTCAAAATGGAAAAAGAAAAAAGGCCATGATTTATTTGGATGGATTCAAGGAGGTATTAAAAGAGGCAGTGTCACTAGTCAGGTAAATATTTAAGCAATCACAACATCAGTATTATGCTATATGTTATGCATGAGCCTATATTTACTATTGGCAAGAACTGAAGTTTGGTAGAGCTGACCTGGTGATCTTTTGGTTTGTCACTGATGGCAGACAGTGTGCAACATGGAATGGGACCAATTCATGTACCATGTGATACCTGTTAACGTTTTGTGGGGGACTATAGTATTCCCAGTGGTGATTGAATGTAACTCTTTGTAATCTTACCGCTGAAATGACCAGCCGTTATTAGTACAGGATGTCATATAACACCATTCCATCATCAATAGAAATAATAGTTAAGCACAAACGTTATCAGGTATCACATGCACATAGTCCATGAAATAGTCAATCCATGATAACCGTAAGTAGATAAGCGTAAAAGTAAGTACAAGATATATTAAAGATAATTGTGGTTGAAAATTTTAAATTCAAAAAAAAAAAGAGAATAACAATTAAAGGTTTCTTGGTTTTAAAAACTGAGATACTTCTCCCTTTTGCTGTTTTATACTAGAATAATAAAAGCACAGCAGGGTTTATGAATAGCTCGATTACTATCGAGAATAATGACAGATATTTTTATTGATCTTTCTTTTGACAGAGACGACAGTATTAAAAACAATGTTACAAGGATTTTGAAAATATGGAAAGAGCGAAATATCTTCCCTACTGCTTTTGTGACCGATCTTCTGGATACTTTAGGTAAGTTGTGTAAAATTATAAAAATAGAAAGTCATTTTCAATCTTTTTTATCATTTCTAGAAAGTCACAACGACACGACAAGTAAAATTAGTTATATCCAATTAGCAGGTAGGGGGTTTAATACCACATCAGACTTTGGACATATTGCAATTTTAACTCAACTTGATCAATCCATGGCAAATTCAGCAAGTCGATAACAATCCCCGATAGTATGCCAAGCTATCAATAGTTTCAACAGTCAGATATTTTTCTGTAGCTTGGACCAAAACGATGTACAGTGGACCCGCGATAATCCGGACGCCGATAGTCCGGAAAACTCACAATCCGGACGGAAATGTCAGGGAACGGATTTCCGTAACGTTATTTATACTCACTAGTCCGGAAATTCGTATTCCGAATCCGGAACTCCATTTTGGGAACGGAACGTAATTTTCGTTAATAAATTCCCGCGATAATCCGGACAATTTGTTGTCGCCACGTGCCGAGAAAATCCAAGGCCATCTCAGTCATGTGTACAATACACACTATCATTTGACACTGAGTGTGTTGTCATAACGACGGCTGCCGGGTCATAGCCACGGGCGTTTACCTGAACACCTTTCACACGGGTACATGCAGTCATGTAACGGTTCATTGGTTTTCTATAGGAGATCAAACTTCAGTGTTGATTGAGATACGCAATATATATTTTTAGCCACACGCTTTTTAAACATGAAGTTTGAGCTTGGGTACGGGTACGTATGCTGTAGATACCTTACATGTTTCGCATGCAGAATATATCGATATGAGTATCAGATACAATAAAGTGAGATAATACTTACAAAATTAATAAGAATTTTAAATGTATGTAAATCTATTCGAATTCATCGCCTGTGGTATAAGATATAAAGGCTACGGCGCCCGGCACATGCCATAAAGTGTGTGACATTGTGCACGAAGTTAGACGTGAACGGGCGCGTGGTTGTTACATACGTCTGTAAGTCAGAAAGCAAAGACTTGTAGAGATTGTCATTAAAACACACATTATCCAAAATAACAATTATATGAGTTCCTAAAGTGTTCACAACTATTGTTATCATAGTTTTTTTATGCCAAGAACGTAGATGACATTGATCTTTGGTTGGTTAGGGGGCCGCGGTGGCCGAGTGGTTAAGATGTCCCGACATATTACCACAAGCCCTCCACCTCTGGGATGCGGGTTCGAATCCCATGTGGGGCAGTTGCCAGGTACTGACCGCTGGTCGGTGGTTTTTCTCCGGGTACTCCGGCTTTCCTCCACCAACAAACCTGGCACGTCCTTACATGACCCTGGCTGTTAATAGGACGTAAAAATAAATAAACCAAATGATCTTTGGTTAGGCAATTTGCCATACGACAGATCAAGAGTTGGATACGTAGCTATATGCATACATAGCATATAATTAACTATGGCTTTAGGTTTCGTATTTTGAAAAAGAAATACGTTTAATTATTATTCTTAACGTAATGATATATAAATACCTATAAAACATACCAAACGAAGTATTGATTATAATACACGTATATTACATAAAAGCCTGTCATCGATTACAAGGTCAAGGGGAGTAACTCGTACGTGACAATTTAATTGACTAAGAGCACGGAATTCGGCAGTCCGGAAAACTCGTAATCCGGACGGTTTAGACTGGGAACGAAGGTGTCCGGATTATCGAGGGTCCACTGTATTCACAGAGGTTTGATACAGTAACAGAATAACAGTTTATGATAAAATCAAAAAGCAATCACCTACATTGTTCTCGATCACAATTGTTAGTGTATTCGAGTTGCTACTGATGCTAGCAGGTTAAGGGAAATAATTCTAAGCCAACACTGCACTAGATAGTATATGATGTGGCAGTCGATTCATCCACCAGAAGTTAATAGAATTCATAATGCAATACTATTGCAATTGCAGTCAGCAATAGTTCAACTATCAGAAAAGTGTTTCCCCTGGTAGCAACAGTATTGCAATGGTTAAGTTTGTAGGCAGCCGAAGAGAATGTGCCAGGTGAAGAAGGTGGAGAGAAATTATGTCTTAAGTTTGAGTACCCAGAGAAAAAACCACCAAACCTTCAGTCAGTACCTGTGGGCCACGGTGGTCGAGTGGTTAAGATGTCTCGACATATTACCACAAGCCCTCAACCTCTGGGTCACAAGTTTAAATCCCATGTGAGGCAGTTGTCAGGTACTGGTTAATCTTCGATGGGTTTTTTTTCTGGGTACTCCGGCTTTCCTCCACAAACAAACTTTGCACATCCTAACATACCTTGGCTGTTAATAGGACGTTAAACTAATAAATACCAATAGAAAACCCAAGTCAATACCTGAGTTTTGAACTCAAAACCTAAAAGTTGTGACCAGTGGTAGAATGTCAGAAACCTAACCACTCAACCATCACTTTAAGGAGAACTTTGATGTAAATCAACTGTTTTATCAACTAAAACAGTATAGATTAAGTGAAGTGATAATGCTTTGAGATAATCATGTACATACAAATGTATATTTATTTTTAAGATAATTTTATTTTCCAGCAACCACATCTCCTTTTTCTGCCCCGCGTCCATCGCCCGTGGTAACCAATGCTCCAACCACTTCAATATCTACAGCTTCTGTGGCGTCCACAGCTACAACACAAAACCAGACCCCTGCTGTAGTAACCCACACAAGGGCTAAGGCTGATCCCAAGATCCTAGCAGATTTCAAGGTAAATATGTGATTAATTAGTATTCAAGATTATTAAAGGATGTGTCTTGGAATTTAAAATAAATTTGTGACCCGGAGATAATAAACAGATTTGGAAGTTATCAATGATCACAAATTCAACTGTTATATAAACAGATTTGGAAGTATCCAGGATATATATGTAATGAGATCGTATCATTCAAGGTTAGGTAATAAATACTGCGAATCACAACATATTCTACTGTCTGCTAGTAAATTGTAAGTTTGTAGATTGATCTTGACATTGCCTTAATGGTTAACTGAAAGATCAGCTTATTATAAAGTACAGTATAGCCCCTCTAACTTGAACCCGGATTCCTCGAATACCCCCTATGTGTCGAACTGGTCTCACAGTCCCGATAGTGTCCCTATATAATCTCTATAGTTTATACAGGTGGCGTATCAAGCCTTTAGGTAATTAAGGGATTAACAGTGTCATTATTACCTACCTCCACGATCGCAAGTCGTTGTTTGATGCTAACTTTATTTTAACATTTCAGAAAAGGCATTAAATTATATGAAATTATTGATGTTTTTCTCGTAATCTTCGGTGTAAATACGAAAATACGGAAGTTGTATTTGCTTATTACAGAGTTATCTGCACTTGGGGGTAGGTATTTATTATGACGTCGTGTGTTTAAGAGTGTAACGTCATATGTTTCGGAGAAAACAACCTGAATTGCGCTCACAAAATAATGACGTGATACCTACCCGCAAGGGAGGCAACTCTGTAATATGCAAAGACGGAATACCATTTCTGAAGCAGATTTGTGTATCATTTTATTTTCTTGTATTACTATATACCTGTGCAAATCTGTTGTTTGTTCATTATCCTGTTATAATTTATTTTGTTGTTTCATTACAGCCACAGACGTTAATTGATCGCATTAACAACTTCAAACGTTTGGAGGGAGAGGTGGAATTAAAGTGTAAACAGTTATCAAGTCAGAAGCTTGATGCCTCCAGCATAGAAGCTGTCAAACAACTCAAAGGTAAGATGGCAACCATCAGCATTGGAATTTAGTCAAAAAGTGGCGAGGTCATGAAAACTATTTATAATGCTATTAGCCCATTAATATCATCAGATGGTTGGTTATTTTCGTCTTTGGTCCATCCCTCAATCCATCTCTTTGTCCGTCGCTCCCTCATTAACAATTCATGTTATCGATATTTCGCAGGAAGTGTATTGAAGGGATTTCTCTCGGATTTGTGCATATTACATTTTGGGACTGATGGGACAAAAAATTGGCTGATAGGCAATTTGAAAATTGAAGTTAGTTATCAATATTTCTCAAAAAATACTGTCTGAAGGGATCTCTCAAATTTCATATGTAGGTTCCTCTTGGAGCCTAATTTTTCATATTGCATTTTTAAACCGATTTAAAGACAATATATTATGACTAACACATCTTGTGAAAAGATCTCTCTAACATGGATCATTCAATGGTGGCCTTTGACTAACATGGATCATTCAATGGTGCGCCAAGCCTTGATCTTGATTCTCACAGTTATCAAAATATCAATATTCATTATCATGATCATCAGAATAGCAAACTATTATGATGGTCTGTCACCCACAAATAGCTGTCAATAGATAATTTTAAAAGATCTATCAACAATTATTGTCTAATTCTGAAATCTTAAATCAATGTTTAACAGTATAAAACTACAAAATGGGGGTTTAAATTGAGTCAATAATCAGCCATACTTTTAATAAATAAAATTGTTGTCAAGTTATCTTAGTGTAAGGGAAGCAACTCTAGATTTATAGCGATTTATAGATCAAGTATTCTGCAAATTGCAATGATACTTAGATATTTGAAGATTAGGAGCTTATTTTTAATTGTTATTCTTTATTTTCTGTTGAAATTTTCCAGATCGATCCCATGGAAAACAGTTTTTTAAACAGTTTGAAGATTCAAGCCACAAACTTGAAGATTGTGTTGCACATGCTGAGCGAGAAATCGCTGACAGGAAAGCCTTGATTACTCTGATGGAGCAAAGCGAACTCTTCTATGACGAGCAGTACAGAGAGGCCAAGATTGTGGCTAACGTAAGTAAGAAAATCGATGTAGAGAACATAGCCTTGATAGCATAGAGAAAAGGAAATTAGATACATGGAATGTAAAAAATTACATGAGGTTATTATCAAAATTTGAGAAAAAAAATCAATCGAACCTTGTTAGCTTGAAATTGACACGACCATACTGTATTTCGCCAGTTACTGTTTGGAACTTAATGGTGGGGTTTGCATTTGTGAATTAACTTTGTAGACTTTGAAAGCTTAATTCAAATCACAGATTTTGATCAATTTCATGATGTATAGAATTTTTCCAATTTGAATGATTCCACAAGTTAATGAAATAAAAACCATGTGAAAATAAGCACCTATACAGTAGTATCACTTGGAGTTATCTGATATCAAATAAAATTGGTTGAAACCAACAAGTTACTATGAATTAAGTGGTTTCTATATTGATAGACAATACAAGCTTTAATTAACTATGTGCTGTGGTACATGTATATAAAATCTAAAATACCCTAAAATCTTGAAGACTGACTTCAAGCAAATTCACATGATCACCAAATGTGTTATTACAATTTGTCTTTAGATATAACCATCCGTATCAGTATACTTATATCAAAGATAATGGGTCGGCTTGACCTATATAAATTGTGATCAGATGATATAGGTGGTCATGGTTACGTAAATGGAAGGATAACAGGTAGATACTTATACATATATTGTTGAGTAAACAGTGCTCCAGATACTTTTTGGGGGGTGGGTGGGTAATTGTATTCAGAGTTTTGAAGGAGAGGGTTACATGGTTCTGTGGTTATAGTATGCATAATCGATGATAAACTAGCAATACTGCAAATATCTATCTGAAACAAGAGCAAAGTTAATGCAAAAACATTATAAAAGCACTGTGATAGTAAATCTGCCAGAAATTGTCAGCAGTTATCACCTAATTGACAGAATTGATTTGAATATGTCCGATTGTCTTACGCATTACATAAGTGATCTTCAGTCTGACTCTTTTTGACCAATAGCGTTCTTTGTGTCCTATATAGATTATGTCTCCATGGTGTACTTTTGGTTGAAAAAGTTTACCTGTTGATTTTCCTCCAGAAATCTATAGTGTTTTGTGATCATATTCATTTCAGATCACAATAGCGTTAAGAAATATTTCATTTCTTTAATGTCATTTACAGATGTTATGTAAAATGATCATTATGTTATTACTATTATGTGTTTGTGCAGGCCTATAAGAACTTTGGAACAAGAATTAATAATTTGCGTAAGAAGTTAGACGACCTGAAGGGATCTCTGCCTAGTCCAATTCCTTCTCCATCCATGGATGCTCCCTCTCCGGGAAACACTCCGCCGCAACTCAAAGATGACAACAATGAGTCTGTCGATATGGAATTAGACGACGAAAACGAAAGCAATATCCATATTGTCTGTAAGTAGTGTTAGATCATAATTTAAAGCTTAAGGCCAACTACCTTTCCGAAAAGGCTATTAATGTTTAAATGGGAATTGTTTAAAACGAGATCGTTAATTTTATTGAGTCGCAAAAGTTATTAACTTACCGTTAATGCTACAATTATCATCACCTAAGCAATTTGATTAAAATAAATAAAATGTTGATTTTCAAAACGCGGGTAGTCTTATGTTTCCCGCCTTCGTCCGAAAACCGTGCAGTAGTTGACTATCACTGCACCAGACGGCAAAACAACAAAATGACTCTCCACTCAGTCCATTGTTACATATATATCATGTAGGAAATCTTGCATATGTTTGGTGTTGTAAACTCATCATAATGTTGTTGATTTCGTCTCACAGCTGCAGCTCCAGTGCCGATGCCAGACCGGGTCAACATACCAAACTACAATACAGAAAATGCATACAACGCAAATCCTGCTGCAAAGAAAGGTATGTCATGTGACATGTGTAGGCCTTCCACATGTAATACGGTTTACTCCGTAGATATATGAGATTTTCTTGTACAGTTTTAAAATCAATTTGATTTGAGTACATTTAAGAATGTCTTTATTGTGTTTGAAATGAGGGGATGGGCATATTGTGTTGTGTAAGGGGATCATATCCAGCCATTTCATTTTATATATGTGGGCTTCTATGTTTCATTTGTAGAAAAGAATAACAATCTAATTAGAATAAGACTTGTAATCCACTCCACTACGATGCTCTACGTTAACCCTCCAATACAAGATCTAACAACTCTCCGTTGGGGTTCAGCTCAGCATGACCCTTGGCCTAGAATAGAAACATCTCGGGACGTACAGTTGGCCATTTATACTTCCGAATGAATCTACCAAACCGAAGATTTCATAAGCAACACACTGATTGACTAACCATAGGGGTCATGCTGAGGTGACATTGAACAGAGAGTTGTTAGATCTTGTATTGGAGTGTAAGGTAGAGTATCATAGTGGAGCAGAATTAAAAGTCTAATCTTCATTAGATTGATAAGGATATTATATATTGTTATGTGTATGTGATTGTTGTAGGAGATGGTGGTGGTCTGGAGTCGAGGTTAGCCACAATGCTGCCGTCCCTCGGACAGCACAGCTCCTCTAGTGAAAGTCTGGTTTACAATCCCCCACCAGTCTACAACCCGCCACCAAAACACAGTGCTCTGAGGGCCATCCAACTGGAGAACGGTAACGACGGTGAAAACACCCCAGTCAAGGATGAAGGAAGTGCTACGCCTGTCATGGACGAAAAGCCGGATAGTTCACCTCCACGACCAAAGAATCAAAATCCCATAGACTTTCTCACGCAGATTTTGGCCAAAACAACTAAAGGTTCAGAGACTGGGTCAAATTTCCTTGAGAATCTGTCGCTTTTGACTAATACAGTGAAATCTCAGTTCCAAAAAGGAAGTAGCCGACCTGTACAACCTCCAGCACCGGTGCCCACACCCGGTATACAGGCCCCTCTTGGTCCTCCCCCACAGCCCCCTAACTCCTGGGCAGAATGGAAGGCACAGCGTGACCCTACCCCTCAACCTCCAACCGGTGTTCCTCCCCCTATGCCTGTTACTTCCCAGCCTCCTCCTCACCAACCTCCTATGTCACAGCCCCCTCCGATGTCACAGCCCCAGAACATGCCATCATCACAACCTCCTGTTCACCTAGCACAGCCACCCATGTCCCGCCCTCCAGCCCCTCAGCTCCACATTCCTCCTGCCCAAATAAGAAATCCCCTCCAGCCATCTCCTCCCAGCATGTTATCCCCTCCCACCAGCATTAGGCCCCCTCCTATCCCACCTCCAATCTCACCAGTTCGTCCTCCCAACATCGGATATCCCCAAACGACTATGTCAACCAACCAAATTGCTCCCCCAATTCGACCTGATGGGTGGAATTTCCCCCAGGCTCCCCAGGGACCTGGCATGGGCCCTCAAGGACAGCCTCCCCAGGGTCCTCCCATTCGGCCCCAAGGCCAGCCTCCCCAGCCGCCACAGCCAAATATGGGCCCCACACATCCTCCAGCTCGAAGCCCCGCACCCCAGCAGACGCCCTTTATCCCGCCTGGACCAGGATTTCATGGACAAGCTGCAGGGGGATTTCCAGGTCAGACAAACCATAGTTCTTCGCCTCCCTGGCACCAAACACAGGGTCCTCCTCCCCAGGGACAGATGGAGCAGTCTTCTGTTCCCACATCTCCACTGCAGTCTCCCCCTACACCTCCCTCTGCCCCTCCTAAAAGTATTCTCAGAAACCGGAAGTCCAGTTTAAGGGAGGTGCCCTTGACTCCTAGTGCTGGAGATTCTGTGGAACATTCCCCTATGGGCCCACGTGTTCCTAAGCCCCCCATGGAGCCCCCTAGTCCAGACAACATTAGACCGTTGCGTTTGTCTAGAGAGGATTCAGACTCTTCTTCTGGTCATGTGCCTGACGACCATAAAGAATTCCTGGAAAAGCTAAAACGGAAAACTACAGGTAATACGACTCGTCCTAATCCTCCTTCAGCAGATCAGGATGAGGAAGAGTCGAGAATTCCTGTGTTCACACGTAACATTTCCCAGTCTAACCTCACGACTATAACGCCAGTGGATCTGGAGGATCCACCTAAAGACAGTGCTAACGATAAACAGAACAATAACGAGGACGGGGATACGCCTATCACCACAATAAGTACTATAGACACTAGGGATCATAATCAACACGATCCCGACGACATTCGACACGTGGGTGGACCAAGACGTCACCATGATAACTTTCCTCCAGGTCCCGAGAGGAGGCCGTATGAAGATCGTGGTGACTACGAGCGGTATGGACGCCCTCCTCCACCTCACGGAAGAGACTTTTATGATAGGTACAGGGATCCATACTTCAGAGGTCCGTATGGAGGTCCACCGCCTCCTAAGCGACCGTATCCTGATCCGTATGACTCCCATAGGAGACCTCCTAGACCGTATTACAGATACTAGGTTTTGTAATTCTGTTTGAAAGAGACTGGCAGCAATCCGGTGTGTTATGTGTCATAGGCTGAGTGCGATAAGGAAGAGTTTATCTATTGTTATTGATATGCGAGTTATTTGTCGGTATTTTTCTACAGCAGTTAAAACTGTTGTATGTGGTCTATTGGTAAAATGAATTATCGATAAAGAATGCTATCTTCTTAAAATAATGTTTAGATGATACATACACTAATTGTTTAAAATAATTGGTTAAAATGTCTTCTTTCTTCTAAAACTATTATCAATATGAAAAATGTGTTAAAGATTTTTTTTTTATTAAAAAAAGATACATATAGTAATTGTTGAATCAAAAAGTTAATGGATTTGTTGCTCGTTACAATGGAGAGAACGGAATCATATCATCCATGGCTGTTATTTAAAGTATAAATGAGAACTGAAATCCAAATCTCCAAAAATTCAATATTAACTCTGTTGAATTTTTTTTTCAAGGAGACTTGTGTATGGAAGCAGTCACTTTATGATTTTTGGTAAATTTACAAAACTAGACTTTTGATGTTTTAATGTATAAAAAAAAATGCATTATAATCATTGTGTTTTTACAAGTCACATGTTTGAAAGTTTACTATCTTTGTCCATATTTGTCTTTGGCATAATTTTAGTAGCATGTGATTACAGTATGTATATGGCCTTGGGATGTTGAAATTCATCTATCCTATAATTAAACAAAAAAAAAATTGAATGTCTCCTAGGTTGATTCTCCATCCATGCCATTTAGATTTAGATCTGCTGTGAAATTTTTTGGGCTAACCAGATTCAAAATGGTTGCTCAGCAACCATCTTGGATTTTAACAAGAAAAAAATGAACCTTTTTTTTTTAGCTTACTGACACATATTTTGTGAAAACAATTATGAAACAAACTATAGATATCCGAAACTAATTTTGTAATCAAGGCATTGACAGAAATTAGTCAAGGTCATACAAAGGTCAAGGTCATATTTTGATCTTATCTGGTGAATATTATTACATTATGAAACAAAGGTTAAGGTCATTGTCAGAGGTCAATGTAACTGGATGTCCATCTTTGATTTTAGACTGAAAAACTCTGAAGTGATGGGATAGTGATGGCTAGTTTGTCTGAATTTTTTCTTAGTTAAAACTATCATGTATCAATACCAAGTAAAATGCACGAGCCAAAACTGAAATTTTAGATGTGGTCTGGTTTGTGTGAGATGGACAGTGTCCTACAACCTTGATGTATTGGTAATGGAAATGGTGTAGAAGAATTCTTGTGCTTGATTTCAGAAAATTCATGATAGCAGAATTTACTTTGAAAGATTATGTTTAGAAAATAAATGCCTAATAATTGCCTAAGGTATGATAATTATTTTAATTTGCTGTTATATTTTTGCATTAGTTGTTCTGGTAAAAATTGACAAGGTATCATGTGTGTACCTAATTGATAAAAAAAAAAGCTCGTTTAATAGTTAATGGCGTTCAGAGGGTGCAGATTATGGTTTGTATGGGAGATTTCATGGTCATTGTTTGCAGTTGATGTATGTGAGAAAAGTATTCATTATCAATCATTTAGTCATGAAATCTTGTGAAGATTCCGTGTGGGTACTGGTGTACTTCATGAAGACACATAAACTATCATTGGTGTGTTGGTGTTTGAATGAGAAGATGTGTGGCCATTTTACATGAGTGTTTTAGCTGATGATGCTGTGGTTGAACTAGACTGTTTTATCATTGTCAGTATACAATAGGGCGGCTGAATGGAATTGATGAGTAAGTTCGTAATAAAACAGTTGATCAACTCTATATATACTCTTGTGACTTTGTGACTTTAGACAGACAAAATCACCGCAACATTTAACTGGAAGCGAAGAAGGTATTTATCAGGCATACTTAGTTGAATATGTATAGTAAACTTTAACATGGTTTATTAAAAAATCTTACTTAATGCTTGTCTTTAATTTCATGTTCATTTAATGAACGCAACTATGACAGTCGGAAGAAACAAGTTGTACAAATGTATGTTTTGGAGCAAGAATATTGAAATTATCGAAAAGTTAAGAATTTTTAGACAGGACCAACGAAATAAAATAGCTGAACATGGTTACCTTTATTGAAAAATTATGGTTTTAAGTACGATGTGTTTGTTGTTGAGTCAGGTACGCAATATTTAGAAAACTTTACTATGTTTGTGCTGATATGAAGTTAACATCGACTGATTGCACTTCAAATCAACAAGTTCTTGTGGTAAATATTAATTTTAATTAAACATAATTTTGATCAAAGTGTTAAAACCAGAAGGCATCAGATGTCCAAAGCTTCTACCTCCAAAGCCAGCAGACCTAGTGTCATCATATTTGGTCATCAGTAGGCCGTGATCAAGATCTATCTCAATATCCAAGAGATGTATTGTCATATTTGGTCATCAGTAGGCTGTGATCAAGATCTATCTCAATATCCAAGAGATGTATTGTCATATTTGGTCATCAGTAGGCTGTGATCAAGATCTACCTCCATAGCCAGGAGATGTAATGTTATATTTGGTCATTAAGAGACTGTGATCAAGATCTACCTCCATAGCCAAGAGGTGTATTGTTATACATTTTGTATTTGGTTATTAGCAGACTGATTAAGACCTACCTCCATAGCCAAGAGATGTATTGTTCTATTTGGTCATTAGCAGACTGTAATGAAGATCTACTTCCCTAGCCAAGAGGTGTATTGTCATATTTGGTCATAAGCAGAATGTGATCAAGATCTATCTCCATAGTCAAGAGATATATTGTGATATTTGGTCATTAGCAGACTGTAATCAAGATGTACCTCCATAGTCAAGAGATATATTGTTATATTTGGTCATTAAGAGACTGTGATCAAGATCTACCTCCATAGCCAAGAGGTGTATTGTTATATTTGGTCATTAGCAGACTGTGATCAAGATCTACCTCAATAGCCAAGATGTGTATTGTCATATTTGGTCATTAAGAGACTGTGATCAAGATTTATCTCCATAGCCAAGAGGTGTTTTGCTATATTTGGTCGTCGGCAGACTGTGATCAAGATTTATCTCCATAGCCAAGAGGTGTTTTGTTACATTTGGTCATTAAGAGACTGTGATCAAGATCTACCTCCATAGCCAAGAGATATATTGTTATATTTGGTCATTAGCAGACTGTGATCAAGATCTACCTCCATAGCCAAGATGTGTATTGTTATGTTTGGTCATTAGCAGACTGTGATCAAGATCTACCTCCATAGCCAAGAGGTGTATTGTTATATTTGGTCATTAGCAGACTGTGATCAAGATCTGCCTTCATAGCCAAGAGATGTATTGTTATATTTGGTCATTAGCAGACTGTGATCAAGATCTACCTACATAGCCAAGAGGTGTATTGTTATACATTTTGTATTTGGTCATTAGCAGACTGATCAAGATCTACCTCCATAGCCAAGAGATGTATTGTTCTATTTGGTCATTAGCAGACTGTAATGAAGATCTACTTCCCTAGCCAAGAGGTGTATTGTCATATTTGGTCATTAGCAGAATGTGATCAGAATCTATCTCCATAAGCAAGAGATATATTGTGATATTTGGTCATTAGCAGACTGTAATCAAGATGTACCTCCATAGTCAAGAGATATATTGTTATATTTGGTCATTAAGAGACTGTGATCAAGATCTACCTCCATAGCCAAGAGGTGTATTGTTATATTTGGTCATTAGCAGACTGTGATCAAGATCTACCTCAATAGCCAAGATGTGTATTGTCATATTTGGTCATTAAGAGACTGTGATCAAGATTTATCTCCATAGCCAAGAGGTGTTTTGCTATATTTGGTCGTCGGCAGACTGTGATCAAGATTTATCTCCATAGCCAAGAGGTGTTTTGTTACATTTGGTCATTAAGAGACTGTGATCAAGATCTACCTCCATAGCCAAGAGATATATTGTTATATTTGGTCATTAGCAGACTGTGATCAAGATCTACCTCCATAGCCAAGATGTGTATTGTTATGTTTGGTCATTAGCAGACTGTGATCAAGATCTACCTCCATAGCCAAGAGGTGTATTGTTATATTTGGTCATTAAGAGACTGTGATCAAGATCTACCTCCATAGCCAAGAGGTGTATTGTTATATTTGGTCATTAGCAGACTGTGATCAAGATCTACCTCCATAGCCAAGATGTGTATTGTTATACATTTTGTATTTGGTCATTAGCAGACTGATCAAGATCTACCTCCATAGCCAAGAGATGTATTGTTCTATTTGGTCATTAGCAGACTAATGAAGATCTACTTCCCTAGCCAAGAGGTGTATTGTCATATTTGGTCATTAGCAGAATGTGATCAAGATCTATCTCCATAAGCAAGAGATATATTGTGATATTTGGTCATTAGCAGACTGTAATCAAGATGTACCTCCATAGTCAAGAGATATATTGTTATATTTGGTCATTAGCAAACTGTGGTCAAGATTTTCCTCCATAGCCAAGAGATGTATTGTAAGCTCACCTGGTCCGAAGGACCGAGGTGAGCTTATGGGATACCGCAGCAATGGTAGCATCCTTATAGGGTGGGGATTCAAAATTGAGCAAATGATAGGGCTGACCCCCACGGGGGCTTGAGGGGTGGGGTCAAAAGGGGTCAATTTGGCTTTTTCCATATAAAAAACTTCTTCTCTGCAACTAAGCGTGGTATAGCACCCATAATGCAATGGTAGCATCCTTATAGGGTGGGGATTCCAAATTGTGCAAATGATGGGGCTGACCCCCCGGGGGCCTGAGGGGCGGGATCAAAAGGGGCCAATTTGGCTATTTTCATATAAACGACTTCTTCTCTGAAACTAAGCATGGTATAGCACCCATAATGCAATGGTAGCCTCCTCATAGTGTGGGGATTCAAAATTGTGCAAATCATAGGGCTGACCCCCCCGGGGGCCTGAGGGGCGGGGTCAATTTGGCTATTTCCATAGAAATGATTTCTCTGCAACTAAGCATGGTATAGCACCCATAATGCAATGGTAGCATCCTTATAGGGTGGGGATTCCAAATTGTGCAAATGATAGGGCTGACCCCCGGGGGCCTGAGGGGCGGGGTCAAAAGTGGTCAATTTCCATATAAATGACTTTTTCTCTGCAACTTAACATGGGATTACGCTCATAATGCAATGGTTACATCCTTATAGGGTTTGGATTCAAAATTTTGCAAATGATGGGGCTGACCCCCCGGGGGCCTGAAGGGTTGGGTCAAAAGGGGTTAATTTAGCTATTTCCATATAAACGACTTCTTCTCTGCAACTAAGAATGGAAGAGCACTTATAATGCAATGGTAGCATCCTTATAGGGTTGGGATTTGAAATTGTACAAATGATAGGGCTGACCCCCGGGGCCTTAGACAGCAATAGATGCGAGGTCAAAAAGGTCAATTAGGCTACTACTTTCATATAAATTACTTTGTCTCTGAACCTATGTATTGGATAGCATATTTGTATGGTATCAATAGCATCATTGTATGGTTGTTATTCAAAATTAAACTTTGGGAGTCAATTTTGCTTATTTTTCTAATTGTCAGAGTCTTGTGATAATTACTAACAAAAAACCAGGTGAGCGATACAGGCCCTCTGGGCCTCTTGTTATATTTGGTTATTAGGAGACTGATCAAGATCTACCCCAATAGCCAAGAGGTTTATTGTTATATTTGGTTATTAGGAGACTGATCAAGATCTACCTCCATAGCCAAGAGATGTGTTGTTATATTTGGTCATTAGCAGACAGTGATCAAGATCTACCTTTATAACCAGGAGATGCATTGTTATACGTAGTCATAAGCAGAATGTGATCAAGATCTACCTCCATAGCCAAGATGTGTATTGTTATATTTGGTCATTAGTTGGCTGGGATCATGGCCCACCTCTAAAGCAAAGAAGGCTGGTGTTATATTTGGTTATTAGCAGACTGATCATGATGGTCATAAGCAGACTGTGATCAAGATTTATCTTGATAGTAAAAAGGTGTATTGTCATATTTTGTCATTAGCAAAATGTGATCAAGATCTACCTCCATAGCCAAGATGTGTATTGTTATGTTTGGTCATTAGCAGAATGTGATCAAGATCTACCTCCATAGCTAAGAGGTGTATTTTATATTTGGTCATTAGCAGACTGTGATAAAGATCTACCTCCATAGCCAAGAGGTGTATGGTTATATTTGGTCATTAGCAGGCTATGATCAAGATCTACCTCCATAGCTAAGAGGTGTATGGTTATATTTGGTCATTAGCAGGCTATGATCAAGATCTACCTCCATAGCTAAGAGGTGTATTTTATATTTGGTCATTAGCAGACTGTGATAAAGATCTACCCCAATAGCCAAGAGGTGTATGGTTATATTTGGTCATTAGCAGGCTATGATCAAGATCTACCTCCATAGCTAAGAGGTGTATTGTTTTATTTGGTCATTAGGAGACTGATCAAGATCTACCTCCATAGCCAAGATGTGTATTGTTATATTTCGTCATTAGTTGACTGGGATCATGGCCCACCTCTAAAGCAAAGAAGGCTGGTGTCATATTTGGTCATTAGCAGACTGTGATAAAGATCTACATCCACAGCCAAGAGATATATTGTTATATTTGGTCATTAGCATACGGTGATCAAGATCTACCTCCATAGCCAAGATGTGTATTGTTATATTTGGTCATTAGCGGACGGTGATCAAGATCTACCTCCATAGCCAAGATGTTTATTGTTATATTTGGTCATTAGCCGACTGTGATAAAGATCTACATCCATAGCTAAGAGGTGTATTGTTATATTTGGTCATTAGCAGACTGTGATCAAGATCTACCTCCATAGCCAAGAGGTGTATTGTTATATTTGGTCATTAGCAGACTGATCATGGGACACCTCTACAGCAAAGAATGCTGGTGTTATATTTGGTGATAGCAGAGATTGATCAAGATCTTCCTCCATAGCCAAGAGGTGTATTGTTATATTTGGTCATTAGCAGACTGTGATCAAGATCTACCCCCATACGGTCTATGGTCATTAGCAGACTGATTATGGCCTATCCCTCTTGCAAAGAAACCTGGTGTCACATTAGGCCAATGGCAGGGTATGACCAAGGCCTCTTTATACCCTCAAAGCCCAGTGTCAGAATTGGTTTTACGGGTTATGGCCAAGGTCTAGAGACCTGATATTGGGTGTGTGACATGCTTGGATGAAGGGCTATCAAGTTTGTTCAAATGAATTACCTTGATCTTCATTGAAGGTCACAGAGGTCAAAAAGTCTAATATCTTTAAACAACTTCTTCTCAAGAACCGAAATGCCAGGGATATTCATATTAAGCCTGCAGCATGCTGAGATGAATGGCTATCAAGTTTGGTCAAATTAATGAACTTGACCTTTATTGAACTTGACCTTTATTCAAGGTCACAGGGGTCAAAAAGGCTAATATCTTTAAACAACTTCTTCTCAAGAACCAGAAGGCCCAGGGTACTGATATGCCGCATGTAGTATATGCTGGAATGAAGGGCTATCGAGTTTGTTCAAATGAATGACCTTGATCTTCATTCAAGGTCACAGAGGTCAAATAGGCTAAAATTTTTAAGGGACTTCTTCTCAAGAACCGAAAGGCCCAGGATACTCATATTGGGCCTGCAGCATGTTGGGATGAAATGCTACCAAGTTTGTTCAAATAAATGACCTTGACCTTCATTCAAGGTCACAGGGGTCAAATAGGCTAAAAACCTTTAAACAACTTCTTGTGGATAACTAAGAGGCCTAGAGACCTGATATTGGACCAGTGACATGCTTGGATGAAAGGCTATCAAGTTTGTTCAAATGAATTACCTTGATCTTCATTGAAGGTCACAGAGGTCAAAAAGTCTAATATCTTTAAACAACTTCTTCTCAAGAACCGAAATGCCAGGGATACTCTTATTGGGCCTGCTGCATGCTGAGATGAAGGGCTATCAAGTTTGGTCAAATGAATGACCTTGACCTTTATTCAAGGTCACAGGGGTCAAATAGGTTAAAATCTTTAAACGACTTCTTGAGAATAACTAGGAGGCCTAGAGACCTGATATTGGGCCTGTGACATGCTGGGATGAAGGGCTACCAAGTTTGTTCAAATGAATGACCTTGACCTTCATTCAAGGTCACAGAGGTCAAATATGTTAAAATCTTTAGACAACTACGTTGTATTGTGCTAATAGTCAGATGACCGTTAAGGCCCATGGGCCTCTTGTTTCATTACCTACTTTCATTCAAAGCCACAAAGCCTAGTGTCATATTTTGTCATTGACAAGCTATGATCAAGGCCTTAATTAATATCTAAATGGCATAGTGTCATTATATTTGCCCATTTGCAGGCTGTGATCAAGGCCTAAATTCATAACTGCAAAGTCGAGTGTCATATATTGGTATATTGGCAGACTGTGATCAGGGGCGGATTCAGGTTTTGAGGTTAGAGGGGGCGTGTGACCAAGCAAATCAGGCGAGGGGTCTGGGGGCCGCCTAGGCCCCCAGAAGCTCTAGAATAAATGGTGCAAAATCCTGCATTCTGAGGATTTCATGAACACATTTTCCAGAAAATAATTGAAGCCATTTAATGATGTTTATTTATGGTTTTCGTGTCAAGTGTCATATTTTTTATTTGAAGTTTTGATTTAATACTTTTTACTTACAGAATTGCAATATCAAAATCTTAAGGTGGGTTCTGGGGGCCGCCTAGGCCCCCAGAAGCCCTCGAATAAATGCTAATAAATCCTGCTTTCTGAGGACTTCATGTACACTTTTCCCAAAAAAATATTTGAAGCCATGTAAAAATGTTCGCTTATTATTTTTGACGTCTAATGTCATATTTTGAATATAAAGTTACAGAATTGCACTGCCTAAAATCTAAATATTTATAGAGGCACGAAGCAAAAAAAAAGGATGGGGGTCTGGGGGCCGCCTAGAACGAATATACGTACCCGGCCTACTATGCATTAACATATTATTTTTGTCCAAAACAAACATAAATACCATGCTTACTATCTACCGTACCGCTCATAAAACGTCAAAATCACATTTTGTGAACTTGCCGTATAAATTCCCTTCTGAAAGACCTTCATATGTATAATGTAAACAAATAATGCCTCGATGAGAATTTGATATTTTATGTGGTTCGTTTTTATTGCCTAGTAGGTAAGCTATATCAAACAAGTACGATAAAATGTAAAACAAACGTTTTATAATGGTTTACATAATCATCACTTTGCTCCATTTGCAGTAATAAGGAACAATTGTAGCTCTAAAGAAGACACCATTTTCAGTCTAAAATACTTTTGAGCTACAATATTGCAGCTAGGGGTCGCCTATTGAAGGTTTTTATAGGACTAATAAAAATGTATGTGAACTTTTTTAACGATATAAGCTTTTACTTTTATACATTATTTGTCGGATTAGATAATTTATTTTCACTAACATACACAATCTTCATAATTCGTGTATTGGACAATGACAGAAAAGTAGGCTAGTGGTCTGTCTATGGCCAGACGCTGCCTGGAATTATTACTATCATCCTGTTTTCTAATAGGGAGCCTTTTGTCATGTGCATTAATTTTTTAACATCGTTTGTCCCATCTTATAACATTATCGGTAAGATATGTTTTTGTTGAAACAAAAAAGGAAGGCATCTGGCCATGGTGTGCACCCAGACCCCTAGAAGCTCTCATTTTCTGTCGCATTTGGTTCTCCATTTGGTTTGATTTTCCACTTTTTCCTTTACACACATTTTCTTAGGACAAATAAAAAGCTTCTAGAAGCATTCGACGTCAGTAGTAATCTTGTAACTGGCGTTTTGAAAGTACGCACACATTTGTGAATTGATAGTCGGATTTAATACATGACTTTAATGCTGAATCAAAAATGTGTATTTTATCATTTACAACCTGGAAAACGAAGGGCATAACATATAGTCAACTAGCGAAGACTCATGGCCAGCTACAATTCCTTATACCCACCCCCTCCCCCTTTTCTATTATTTGCTAAGGATATCGAGATATAACCTGTCAATATTGAATATTAATGACAATAAATTATCTAATATATTGGGATTTTATCGGGTTTTTTTTTTAGGAAAAAGTAAACACTTGAAGGAATTTACATTGTACCTTTTAAGCGATGGAGATAAAATCTTATGTTCATGCATGTATGTACCACAAAGTCGAATACATTTAGATTTTAAAATGATAACATCAAACGGTAAAGGTAGAAAATGGAGCTTTCTGTCTAATTCTCACTCTTTATCTAATTCCTTAATTTTTCCCCTTTTCCTTTCTCCCTCTATTTTTTCTTTCTTCCTTCTTTTCCTTCCCTCCCCTCTTTCTTTTTCCCTTTTCTCTTTTTTCTCTCTCCTATTTTAGGGGGGGCGTACGCCGGGTCCGCCCCCCTATGGATCCGCGCCTGGTGATCAATACCTATCTATACAGAATAGAGACCTAGGATCATGGCTTACCTCTATAACAAAGATGTCTGGTGTCATATCTGGTCACTAGCAGGCTGTGCTCATGGTTACTCTATAGCAAAGAAACCTGCTGTCATATTTGGTTATTGACAGACTGTAATCAAGGCCTTCCTCCACATTGCCGAGAAATCTAGTATCCTATTTGCGTTAATGTGAAGATATGGTATTATAGTTATTCGTTTTTGTGTCATATTTGGTCATTAACAGATGGTCAACAAGGCTTTCCTCCATAGCTTACGAGGCCTATAGTCATATTTGGTCATTGATGGGCTTTGATCATGGCATCCTTCCATAGTCACGAAGCCTAGAGTCATATTTGGTCATTGATGGGCTCCGATCTAGGCTTCCCTCTGTACTCACAAAGCATATAATTATGTTTGGTCATTAACGGGCTGTGATCAAGGCTTCCCTCCATAGTGTCATATTTGGTCATAGTCATGAAGCCTATAGCCATATTTGGTCATAGACACGAAACCAATGGTCATATTTGGTCATTGGCATCTACCATAGTGAATTTATTTATATCTTAACAATGGTAATTTATATTATCACTATTCCATTTTTTGCATATCACAGAGTTAATTCCCTTACGGGTAGGTATACGCATTAAGCCATTTGTAAGCGGAATCCTCGTTGTTTTCACCGAAAAGTATAGCATGACGTTCGCAACACATGATTTCACAATCAATACCCATCTTGCCCCCATGTTTCCTGACCATTTCATAGTGCTTCTCACTAAAACAATCACTTGATCACTATTGACAACAACCAAACACCTTTTTAAATCTCAAAATGAGATGAGCATCAGAAACCATCTCGAAGTTAGATAGTAGAAGTTACCGCTATATGCATCCTCGATACTCCATGGGTTACTATAACTGACGTTATATCCACCCCTGGACTATCTCATAATAAAAAAGAGGGCAGCTAAGGAGAAAAAAATCTGAACCAATCACAGGCCTGCAAAGATTTCCTTTGAAGACTACAGAGAGCACGACGCCCAACATCAACCAGTCAACCAGTGTACCGTTAGACGGATCTTTTGATGTACACCAAATGATTAAATTATCTGATATGTTGCCTCTAGGTTAACTACGAGATAGTCCAGGGGTGGATATAACATCAGTGATAGTAACTCCTGGAGGGTCGAGGATGTGCTACATGAAGTTTCCAGGTTCTAATAGTCGGACTTATATGATACTGCTATGGTTCAAAGAGGTATACATATGTATATTGGCCCGTTTCACTCTAAAGGTGACCGTTTTTAAAAATCCCATAATAAATGTCAAAATATGAGGTTTTTGAAAATGATCTTATATGTGAAAAAAGTTTAACTTTTGGAAGGGATTTTAAGATGAATTAAAATCTAGTTGTGTTTTTAAATAGCTCATCAGGGGACCATCTTCTACAATGGCTCATTTTTAGTGTGACAAAGGTCTTCATATCACGCCACACTATCCTCCGAAGGTCCAGATTTCGATTCACCAACATATGTCTTCAATATTTTTATTTTAACAAGCAACACAAATAATCTGTTTTGTCATTTGAAAATGGGTTTTGAAATTTTTAATCATATTTGATATCAAATGAATGAAATGAAAATTAAAGATCCAATAGATTGGTTTTATTAGTTTAATGTCTATTAACAGCCAGGGTCATATAAGAACGTACCAGGTTTGTTGCTGGAGGAAACATGGAGAACCCGAAGAAAACCCACCGACGAGCGGTTAGTACCTGGCAACTGCCCTACATGGCATTCGAACTCGCATACCAGAGGCGGATAGTGCGCTAAACCTGCCTATATCATTAGGATTTTTATTTTTTTTTGCCTGAGAGATATTAGGCAAAACAAAAAAAGCCTCGTAATATAGGCAGGTTTAGCGGCTTGTGGTAATATGTCGGTACATCTCAACCACTCGGCCACCGCGGCCCCAAATATCTAGATAAGTAGTTTAAAATACAACTTAATTTTTGCACAGAAGTAAACATCTTATTACTACACTGTATATCAAAATTATGTAATGCCGTTACGATTATATGTGACAATTAAATATATCACGACATTCGATTTTGGACCAGAAAGACAAGGAAATTTTGGTAGATATATGTAAAATATCCTTCATGCTTACCAACAATACTAAACTTCAGTGGCTTCAGTTCCGATATCAGGCCATAGACTAGCAACCAACACCTATTTATCCTTGTAAGATAATATTTTCACTCCATTAGCAAATTATGCTCTTTTGGAAAACTAGATATATTAAAGAAAAGATAATGAAAATGTTCTTTTTATCAAACGTTATATTTACAAAATAAGATGTTTACATGGCTCATTAAATTTGCTGACACTTTTAAACTATAAAAGAATTTTACTATCATGGGCTAAAACAAATAGCTAATGGAAAAGGAAAACAAATTATTTTTTTTTAAAAGATGCTCCACCGCCGACAGAGCATAAATGATATTCATCACTTGAACATTAATTGGTGTTTAATCGTGTATATATATGTGTAATTAACATAAGAAAATAATATAAAACAATTTATTTTGCCTTTGGTGTATGAGCAATCAGTACTTCATTCCATATAGGATATAGTGTCACGGAATTTTTTCGGGATGCAATTAATTATTTTTCATATTTTTAAAGGGACAATTCACTCAGGCTAATTCTTTTACATAACAAAGAAGCAAAATATGGCATAAATGTATTGTTCTACATTTCTTATGAAACATATAACATAAAATATTTACAAATTCCACGTCATTGTTTAGTATTTTAATTAATATCGTTGAAATATCAAATCGTTGATCAATACGATTAAGCAGGTACAATATGGACGCTGTACACATACCCGAGCCAAAGTCAGGCACTTTAAACAAATAAACTACAAAACCACTGAGAAGGTGATAAAATGATTTTTAGGCAAGACAATTCACCTAATAAGGTAAACACACTACTGTCAGAGCGATTTGAGCACTTCTAGACAAAAGTTGCATTACTCTACGAGCAAGGGACAGGGTTCGGCATACAAGAAGTTCGACCACAATGTGTAATCTACACACATGTCACAACCATGGACTTTTCAGGCATATCACAGTAAAACCGACTGATCTAATTTCCATTAGAACTGGGTTTTTCCGATATATGTACAAATTTTAATGTTCTCTTAGACTGAATTGTCCCTTTAACTTGAAGTAAAATTAGAAGCTCAAACTTTTTGATGGCGGTAATGGTGTAAAGTAAGTAACTTTGGTAACTGAAGAAAAATACTAAATCGTCTGCTCCTGTATTTGATAGAGAAAAAAATATCATTTGTCAGCGGTGGAGCATCTTTAACCAAAGATTGGCAAAAAATCCTGATATTTGCCCACATCCTTATAAAGATATTTATTTGTTGTTTTACATGTATCATGCTTGCTTTGTGATATCGAGTAGTAATTGTTAAATCATTTTCAGTATGAAATCACTAATATCTGTTTTTCTCTCCGTCCCCATATTTTTCTTTTATCTTTTTATTCATAGGTTTATACTATTTTTCATTATAAGATAGATTTTTACCTTTTATATTTTTTCTTCATAAACACTCTTCATTCACTTACAATGACGTAAGTTGTCGTCATCGTGATCTGTTTTAATTAAGTAAATCAATTAAAAGAAAAATATTCCCAAGGATTAAAATTCAATAAAACGTTTTTATCTATATTTCAAGAGTTGCGTCTCTTGGACCAGTTTCCATACAGACCGGTTACTGAGGCATGATTTTTTTGCTCTTTAAGTTGTGTCCCTTTGACCAATTTTGGCCAACCGATTGTTCTCGTTTTTATTTGTATGTAAAATAATTTGTTTTGTTCTTATTTAGATGTGTTAGAAAAAGTATTTTTAGCCGTGTCCTTGACCGAGACAAATTCTGAACATATCGCACACTTCCTCAATAACAAAATCAGCATATAGAATATGCTTTATACGGTCGTAGCGTATTTTCTTGTGCCCCTTTATGTCAATGTAATGTATTCGTCAATATCCTTTCACTGTTGGAATTGTATATTTTTGTATTTTTTCTTAAATACATTTTTAGCTTTTGAAAATATAATTCAAATATTTGAAATTAATTTATAATTGATATCTACACCGTTCTTTTATCTACGTTATTATATCAACTGTTCTACGTTATTGCATCAACTGTTGTACGTTATTGCATCAACTGTTGTACGTTATTGCATCAACTGTTGTACGTTATTGCATCAACTGTTCTACGTTATTGCATCAACTGTTGTACATTATTGCATCAACTATTCTACGTTATTGCATCAACTGTTGTACGTTATTGCATCAACTGTTGTACGTTATTGCATCAACTGTTGTACGTTATTGCATCAACTGTTGTACGTTATTGCATCAACTGTTGTACGTTATTGCATCAACTGTTGTACGTTATTGCATCAACTGTTCTAGGTTATTGCGTCAACTGTTCTACGTTATTGCATCAACTGTTCTACGTTATTGCGTCAACTGTTCTACGTTATTGCATCAACTGTTGTACGTTATTGCATCAACTGTTGTACGTTATTGCATCAACTATTCTACGTTATTGCATCAACTATTCTACGTTATTGCATCAACTGTTCTACGTTATTGCATCAACTGTTCTACGTTAATGAGCCAACAGTTCTACGTTAATTCAACTGTTATACGTCAATGATTCTACTGTTTTATGTTAATGAGTTAACTGTTCTATGTTAATGAGTCAAGTGTTCTATATGAGTCAACTATTCTACATTAATGAGTCCACTGTTCTAGGTTATTGTGTCAGCTGTTCTACGTTATTGCGCCAATTGTTATGCATTAGTGAGTCCACTGTACTACGTTATTGCGTCAATTGTTCTACGTCAATAAGTCAACTGTTCTACGTTAATGAGTCAAGTGTTCTACGTTAACGAGTCAAGTGTTCTGCGTTAACGAGTCAACTTTTCTACGTTATTGCGTCAACTGTTTTACGTTAATGAGTCAAGTGTTCTAAGTTAACGAGTCAACTTTTCTACGTTAATGCGTCCACTGTTCTACGTTAAAATGAATCAACTGTTCTACGTTGATAAGTTCACTGTTCTACGGCAATGAATCGACTGTTCATAGTTACTGAGTCAACTCTCCTGCTTTTCTACGTCAATGAGTCAACTGTTTTACGTTAATGAGTCAAATGTTCTACATTGATGAGTCAACTGTTCTACGCCAACGAGTCGACTGATCTACGTCGATGAATCAACTGTCCAACTTCCTGTTTTACTCGTACTTTAAAGTTACATATGTATCTATTTGAATATGAAATGTGTCTAGTGCTTTTCAATTTTATTCATTCACGTACAATGACATAGGAAGATGAAACGTAATGGGGCTGGGGGAGGGGGGCAAAGGTCCTCAAGATTTTCTAACCACTCCCCCTCGCCTTTACATATTCGATTGGTCGTCTAGGTTGATTTTTAGGTCAAATCAATTTATTTCATTCAAAAAATCTAAATATTTCATAACATTAAGTGTCCTTACACAGGAGGAGATTAGTTCAACACACAACCATTTATACTTTATATACGTTTTCAATTTTTTTTAATATATCATTACATATAATCCTGGTACACATCTAAAGACAGTAGAGTTCTTAACAGGAAATTAATGAGTACGCAAATCGGCCAAATTGGCGTGCGAGTGCCGAAGGCGCGAATATATTGGTGTATTGGGGGTCCGGGGGTCTCCCCCGGGAAAAAAATATTGCGATTAAGAATGGCTGAGATGAGTTTTACGATGTATTTTGATGCGTTCTTAAAATGATTATTTTTCGATTTAGAGTTACCTGCATTTATAAATGATAATTGTGAATGTCGTCATATCATTATACAACCCTGTTCGATCTGAACATATCGGCTTCACACCATCGGCACAGTGTTGTGTAACTCAAAATTAAAATGAATTAATTGTCTTGCTAAGAGTTTTAAACAAATTATTCTTTTAAAAGACATTTTTTGAAATAGTAGAATCCCTTAATGGACAATTTTAGTCTAGTCCATGTATATTGAATATACATTACGTGCTTGAAAGTTTTAGGAAATGCGCCGTTCAACGGAAAATTTTTCTAAAAATGAAGTACGAAAAATGTTCAAGAGGACTCTTTTTCCTTTCAAATGTGCATTTCTAGAACAGTCAGATATTTATTTAAGATATTTAAAGACATTTAATCACTCTTGTGAAAAAAAGAACAAAAGCTGGTGAATGAAAATGGGAATTAATAGATAAAAAAACCCAACAACATTAAAAACTTAGATCTACGTTCAGCGATCGACAATGTTAAAACTTGGCCCACAAATATCAGTCATTTGAACCATGTTTCCTCTATATACATGATTTAGAGAACAGATCCAAGACTCTTGTGTGTATTGAGAACATGTCTGCTAGAGTGATTCTCATTTCCCCATTAAGTTGGATTACTTGTAAAACAGTAATGTGCTCTTATACAAATTGTAATATTACGAGTAAGTTTATGTTCTGATGTGATTTAAGGCGGTTATAATGTAAAAAGATTGTGTTGACTTTACGCTGAGCTGCCTGATTATGCGGCTTCATCCCAGCACCTCATTTCAATATTAGTTGACTTAAAGATTAATAAACAAACCGTACTGCAATGAACTCAGAATGCTATAGAAAAAATATTTTACACTTTTTCTGAATATCCAAAATGTATTTACATTTAATGGTAACAAAGACGGACAATGTCAATATTGTTTATAGGCTTGTGTCAACAGTATTGTGATTTGATTATCTAATACTCCGCTTATTATCATACCGCTTATTAGCACATCTTTGTCGACGGAGCAATCAAAACCGTCATATGGTAAGCCTATAGAACGGTGTCTGCACAGGTAAACAAAACAGACAATGGGATTAAAGACCCGATGAGTACGGTACGATTGTATTTGACTGAATAACAGCAGTCAGATGCTCATCGAATCGTGGAATAATGATGTTATCAACAAAACACATCAGGAGTATTACATCCAATGGAAGAATGTATTTGTTAGGTTTGCAATAATGATATGGACATTAGATGTTTCAAATTTACATAGGTTTCTACTGAGATTGAGTGAAATCGTATCTATTAAAGGCCCATTACTTTTTCCGAAACCCCTCCCCCCCCCCCGAAAAATAAAAAAATAAAAAATAAATAAAAATAAAAACAATAATGACTAAAGAAAATTTATATTGATGTCTTTAGATAAGGTTATTACACCAAACAAATGCAAATTCAATCTCGTTTTATATTCCAATTAAATATAATTAAAAGCCGTTTCGGAAAGGTAGTGACCCTTTAACAAGATAGAATAAAACGCTAAATAATGGCTTTAAAACGTTTAACCCTATTTTAATCCGTAAGCACAGAGAAGAAACCGAAATGAAATGACATAAAGAAACACCCGGACACAGTCTGATAGAAATGATAATTTATTTAGATTTCAATATTTTGTCGGGTTTTAAACGATCGAATACAAAGAAGAAAAGGAATTGTATAAATCCACACAACGACGACTTGAGAACCTAACGAAAATAATATTTGAACCTCTAACTCTGAACCGCGAGTTACATGCTTACGAGGGACAGTTAATTATGCTGGTCGATGATTTTCTCCACAAACATTGAGTTTGCCATGGCTGTGACTGTCGATAAGACGTTAAACATTCTGAACTCCTTCTGGTTAAAGGACCACTACCTTTCCGAAAAGGCTTTTATTTTTAAAAATGTTATTAGCTTACCGTTAATACTACATTATCATCATCCTTTTTAACAGTTTAATTAAAATTAATCAAATGTTAAATTTCATAACGCGGGTTGTCTTATGTTTCCCGCTGTCGTCTTAATTACCACGCGTTAGTCGATCACTGCGCCAGACTGCAAAAAAGCGAAATGAATCTTCACTGTTTACATATATTACGAAGGGAATCTTGCATTTGTTTGGTGTTATAACCTCATTTTAGACCATCGACATATACTTTCAAATGTTATAATTGTTTTTAAGAAACTTTTAATTTTTGTATCGAAAATGTAGTGTGCTTTATATACGGTTTCACTGGAAACAAACATCGAGATTAAGTAATGTAACATATTTAGACAGTCCAGTTACTGAACAAACATCGAGATTTAGTAAGTTTACCTATTTAGACAGTCCAGTCACTGAACAAACATCGAGATTCAGTAATATTACATATTTTGTCAGTCCAGTTACTGAACAAACATCGAGATTCAGTAATATTACATATTTAGTCAGTCCAGTTACTGAACAAACATCGAGATTCAGTAATGTTACATATTTAGACAGTCCAGTTACTGAACAAACATCGAGATTCAGTAATATTACCTATATAGACAGTCCAGTTACTGAACAAACATCGAGATTCAGTAATATTACATATTTAGTCAGTCCAGTTACTGAACAAACATCGAGATTCAGTAATATTACATATTTAGTCAGTCCAGTTACTGGACAAACATCGAGATTTAGTAATGTTACATATTTAGTCAGTCCAGTTACTGAACAAACATCGAGATTCAGTAATATTACATATTTAGTCAGTCCAGTTACTGAACAAACATCGAGATTCAGTAATATTACATATTTTGTCAGTCCAGTTACTGGACAAACATCGAGATTTAGTAATGTTACATATTTAGTCAGTCCAGTTACTGAACACACATCGAGATTCAGGTATGTTACATATTTAGTCAGTCCAGTTACTTAACAAACATCGAGATTCAGTAATGTTACGTATTTAGACAGTCCAGTTACTGGAAAACATCGAGATTCAGTAATATTACCTATATAGACAGTCCAGTTACTGAAAAGACATCGAGATTCGGTAATGTTACATATTTAAACAATCCAGTTACTGAACAAACATCGAGATTCAGGTATGTTACATATTAAGACAGCCCAGTTACTGAACAAACATCGAGATTCAGGTATGTTACATATTTAGTCAGTCCAGTTACTGAACAAACATCGAGATTCAGGTATGTTACATATTTAGACAGTCCAGTTACTGAACACACATCGAGATTCAGTAATGTTTCATATTTAGACAGTCCAGTTACTGGACAAACATCGAGATTCAGGTATGTTACATATATAGACAGTCCAGTTACTGGACAAACATCGAGATTCAGTAATGTTACATATTTAGATAGTCCAGTTACTGAACAAACATCGAGATTCAGTAATATTACCTATATAGACAGTCCAGTTACTGAACAGACATCGAGATTCAGTAATGTTACATATTTAGACAGTCCAGTTACTGAACAAATATCGAGATTCAGGTATGTTACATATTTAGTCAGTCCAGTTACTGAACAAACATCGAGATTCAGGTATGTTACATATTTAGACAGTCCAGTTACTGAACAAACATCGAGATTCAGTAATGTTTCATATTTAGACAGTCCAGTTACTGGACAAACATCGAGATTCAGGTATGTTACATATATAGACAGTCCAGTTACTGGACAAACATCGAGATTCAGTAATGTTACATATTTAGACAGTCCAGTTACTGAACAAACATCGAGATTCAGTAATATTACCTATATAGACAGTCCAGTTACTGGACAAACATCGAGATTTAGTAATGTTACATATTTAGTCAGTCCAGTTACTGAACAAACATCGAGATTCAGTAATGTTACATATTTAGACAGTCCAGTTACTGAACAAACATCGAGATTCAGTAATGTTACCTATTTAGACAGTCCAGTTACTGAACAAACATCGAGATTCAGTAATATTACCTATATAGACAGTCCAGTTACTGGACAAACATCGAGATTCAGTAATGTTACATATTTAGACAGTCCATTTACTGAACAGACATCGAGATTCAGTAATATTACCTATATTGACAGTCCAGTTACTGGACAAACATCGAGATTCAGTAATGTTACATATTTAGACAGTCCAGTTACTGAACAAATATCGAGATTCGGTAATGTTACATATTTAGACAGTCCATTTACTGAACAGACATCGAGATTCAGTAATGTTACGTATTTAGACAGTCCAGTTACTGAACAAACATCGAGATTCAGTAATGATACATATTTAGTCAGTTCAGTTACTGAACAAACATCGAGATTCGGTAATGTTACATATTTAGACAGTCCAGTTACTGGACAAACATCGAGATTCAGTAGTGTTACATATTTAGTCAGTCCAATTACTGAACAAACATCGAGATTCAGTAGTGTTACATATTTAGTCAGTCCAGTTACTGAACAAACATCGAGATTTAGTAATGTTACATATTTAGACAGTCCATTTACTGAACAGACATCGAGATTCAGTAATGTTACGTATTTAGACAGTCCAGTTACTGAACAAACATCGAGATTCAGTAATGTTACATATTTAGACATTTCAGATACTGAGTCACATTTCGGGTTATTTGGTAACGTCATATCTAGTTACTTATATGATAAAAAACGATCAGGGAGTCACATCTAAGCCTGTTATATATTCATAATGCTAGGTTTACACTATGTTCCCGGCGGCCACGGCAGCCCCGTTTCAGGCCACCGTGGACAAAACGTGGTGACCGCGAGACAACGTGAGACAACGCAGAAGGACGTGATAGACAAACGTGAGCGGTCGTGATTACCGTGGATGCCGTGCCAGATTTTTAAACTGTCAAAAAAATTGCCACGGCAGTCACGGTACAGATGGTGAACGCTAAAGGACGTAATAAAACGGGAATGACGTAACAAAACGTAACAGTGCGTACGAGGCCGTAACAAAACTTCCAGACGGTCCGTGGTGGAACGGGCAGCACGCACGTTCCCCGGAATCTCACGGTGATTTCAAGTTTTGTGACGTTCTGTTGCGTTTTTTCCACGTTTTATCACGGTTGTTGCAGATTGGCTGCACGTTTTGTGCCGTTTAGTCCAGGTTTGTCAAGGTTTTTACGGCAAGCCAAGGTGGATGAAAACCGTTTTGATGCGTTCTGTCAAGGCATTTCACGGCTTGTAGCGGTTGAAAGTCCGACGTGATACGGCTTTTTACGTCTTACTACGGTCTTACGTTGCAAGGAAAATATAATGGAGTATCATTGCCTGGTCTGGTACATATTTGCTACTTCATTGAATTATTTGTTTTAATAAATAGAAATAGTCATTAGCGAACACATTTAAACCCTCAAATTATACCAAAGCTATTATTGCAAAAGGCAGATTAAATGAGTACAGCAAAAAAATATTTTGCGTAGAAACACTTGGCTATAATAATTATATATTTATACCAAATATGCTTTTAACAAATTTTGTAATTAAAACGTGTTTGAAATGACATTTTCGGCAATAAATATTGTTTCAGTTGCTCCAAAAAGCCCGGCAGCAGACTTTTATCCTGGTAAGCCTTGGCGGACCGTGAAAAACGTATTGGAGGTCGATCAAAACGTGTAAAACGTAGCAGACCTCATCTGATCGTAATAGGCCAGGAGAGAACGTAGTGGTATCCTTGATAGACCGTGCTAAAGCCGTAGTGTTCCTTTAACCTCCGGGAACAGCACTTTCCCCTATATCCACGGTCTACCACGTAATTCGTAAAAGACCGTGGCAAAACTTCACAAGACCTAGCTCAACTTGAATATAGATACAAAAATAGCCAAAATTCCACGGCGCATCACGTTTCGGGCAAACGGGGCTACCGTGGTCGCCGGGAACATAGTGTAAACCTAGCATTCTACGACTGTATAACCCTTGACAATACAGAGAACTACAGGCAGTTGTACTGATAAAGACAAGTGATATTTATACAATGTATCATTTCATGATCATGAACTTGATTTAATAACTCAGAGAACCAGAGAAGAATAGTATACATCACCTGATTTTTGAGCATTTGAAAAATAACATATCGATAATATCTATATATAGATAACATGAAGTAATAATATATACTTTCTCCAATTCATGAATTCATTATAACAATAAAACTTCGGTCATCTCTTTGATCATTATTCATTTACCGATTTCCACTGGTACCGACAGTAAGACAGTATCAAATTGACATTATAGATACACTCTACATAAATACTAATATGCATCTAAGAAAACAACAATAATATTGGATATTTTGGCTTTGTTACCTTCCACCAAAGGACTAAGTATGGTTTGGGGCGTTTTTGCCCCTCAAATCCTTCAAATTTTCAAACCCATTATTTAGTGATTAAATTGTTGAATTTCAAATATCTAGTACATCCCTGATACAATTAGTATGATATTTATGTATCATTGTAGTTGTAGTTGACATGGTAGCCATCCGAAATATGCATAAATTAACCTAATGTGAAAATTTGGGGATTTTTCGCCTACTTTTGTGAAGTTTTTTTTTATCAATGATTCATAGAGCGCATCCTTGAACAAACTTTATATATTTTTCCTAAAGATATTCTCCTTCATATTCTTAGTAAATAATAATTTTGTTCAAGATTGCGTTCCATTGTTGCTAAGAGAAAAACTATCACAAAATAGGTGCAAAATGACCAATTTTCCACATTTGCTTGAATTATGCATATTTTGAATGGTTACCATGACAACTAGGGCGGTAATAGAAATTAATAGAAAACCGCCATTTTAAATAAATCAGGGATGTACTTAATATTTCATATCCAACAGCTTAATTTCGTAACACTAAGTTGAAAATCTGAAATGTTTGGGGGCCGATAAGGGCCCAAACCATACATAGCCCTTTACAACTTCTTTTTCTTTGTATGTTCCGCCAAGAAGATCAAGATAACTATAGAAAAAAAAATAAAAGCAAATTTAAACAACACAGAACAAATTATATAGTCTACAATACATGTGTACATAAAAGACGAAAATTACTATGATATTGTCATCGTACTAATATATTATCCACTGCAGTCCTTCAGGGATTAGCGTTTGCTATCAAGAAGACAATGGTGGAACGAAATTGTGATGTATCAAATTTATTTCTGATCTAAAATTTTACAGAATCGCTCGACCGGCAATCAGTGTGACAGCTAGTGAACTTATTGTTCAGTGAGGACAACTTAGGCTTTCACACCGGTAACTAGAGAGATGGAATGTCATTTACTGACAAATACACAGAAACAATTACCAAACTTTCAGTATAATACCCAAGATTTGATTTCAAACATATGTTCGTGTAAGTCGGGTTATTTTCGCCAACAAATTGAACCTTTTGAAATTTGTTTTGATATGTGTGCTCAGTAACTATGCATGCCCACGCATTATTGAGCATTATTGTTCAGGAAACAAAGAACATGGAAACAGTTTATAAATTCCATCTGCTGTTTGACGGATACATTTTACAAATATCTCTTAGCGTTGTGTCGTGCTTTTATTATGAGCGGAGTAAATCTGGTTTTTGTTTTCAATTTTTTCAGCTGAAATTCTTCTTTTATTTTACAAAATATTGTATGAAAATTTTTATACCTCTGCAGTAAAACCGTCAGTTCTTTTTTTCAAACATAATGTATGTCAATATATGATAATACTATGTCAGTTGTGTCACATTCTGTCTTTCATTTGAATTGAGCGACGTTAAACATGCCCCAAACATTTGGAAATTTATAGTTTTACAATTAATCATTATTTCTGACAATCAAATCCCCCCAATTCCCAATTCACCTTTTAAATCGTCACTGATATGTGTACAATGTGGTTTCGCGGTTTGTGACGGAAGTTCCCCTCCCGCCACCCCACCTCAGAGCCGCGTGGAGCGCTCCAGATAAGCGCTAACGAACAGGCTTTTCATTATGAGCGCCTGATACTGGGTTCCAGCCTATTGATTGGCTCCATATCCACACGATCAACTTCTAATGTGATATTGAATACACAGCAGGGAACAGACAATATTGTTAGGCCATTTCGAGCCTAAGATAAAATTCCCTATTGCCCTAAGTGATTTTTTTCGTTCACATCTGCTGCAAAATTTCCCCTTTGGCAAAAAATAGAGACTTTTTACCCAAATAAAATAGAAATGAATATCGCGTATAGATAGGAAAACACTAAAATGGTTTCGAGTGTAGATTATTTTTATTTGTACTTAACGTATTTTTTTTTCTATAAAACGAAAGTGCGATTGACAATGATATATAAGTGTGTCCACAGTTAAATATACAATAATATGTAAGCGTATAGAGGCATCCATCAGGAAAGCGATAGAAGGCGTTCATGGTGGTTGAGATGTCTTGGAAATATGTCATAATGTTAGAGAGGGTGACAAGTACGATGCAAAAATTCCCCCACGTCAACAGGACTGACTTTGTAACAGGAAGACTGGTCTTTATGCGAACAATCATATTTAAAGCAGAAACATTTTTGATAAAACAACAATGAGGTCTAACTTGCTTGCAAATACGTGATTTTCTTGTATAATTCTATCCCATTCGGAAAGGGGATACACAATAACGAATATCAAACTGAAAACTCAATCAGCCGATCATAACATTCTTCATTTAATTTGACAAATCATCCATGAATCATGCCAAAGAAAATTACACTTCTGTTGAGAACATTTTGTAATGTTGAAAGTCTACATTTAAATTCGGATTGGCAAACGCTGTTTTCTAATCGGACAGAGTACCGCAACGTTATGCAGAAAAATGTCTTATTAATTAGATATTCGGTCCGATCGTTAGATAGTGTATCATTAGTTCAAATTTTATCTGCTTCTGATGGTAGCCGGCACAAACTGCGATAACACTAACCAAATAAAGATAAAGATCATGCCAATCAATTCAACATTCCACTGGTCGTCAATTCATAATTCACGCACTATTGAATTACCTCTTAAACACATTAAATAAAACGTGTGAGAATCAAAGTAAAGGCGAAACTGATTTCTCTCCAACTTACAACTAATTCATGATTAAATTAAATCGTTTTCGATTTGATAAGTAGGGATATCTAAATGTATATATAAGCAATGACGGATTGAATTTGAAATTAATCTATTTAGTTGTATAGCTACATATATATTTGCGTGAAGCCGATGGTTGTGTTTACTTGGTGTTTTATACCACATATATTCTTTGGTTTTAGGAAGAGGACCAAGGTTCTCCTAAAGGGATTATTCTGGTCCGTTGAACGCTATGGAGAACGATATACAGGTAAATCTAGTTTGGTATTTCGGATTATTTCGCCTCAACATTACTCTGTGTGTCCTAAGATGATGGCTAATTTCAAAAATTTTCTAGCATACTGTATTCTTATGCAAAATCAAATTAGATTTGGTCAACCCTACAATGTAGTTTATTTTGTTCGTTATTCATTGGTTGAATTTATTCCAGTGAGAGCCTGTTGGGAGTCAAATAAAATGTAAATTATATTGCTTATCTTAGAAATATTTTGCTATGATCTCAAAATATCTTTTTTTTTGTGTTAGATATTATTTTATTTAGAAAGTTTATTAAAATGCACAAATACCTCTAAATTTATGTTAAATTATCATTAATAGAAAATTAAAATCTGAAAACCTAAAATCTAAAACCATTCTGCATTTAAAAAAATAATTTACAGTTTATGACATTAAATCCATTTCATGCCTTATTTTATTGTTAAACAATTTTATTTTGTATTTGCATGTTGTCTGATCCTGGTAGTTAATGCTAGGTGGTTTTTCATAATTTTGAATGAAAGTTACCATATGTAAACCAAATATCGTATACGCATTTTTTGTAACTTTTATCTTTACATAGATAATATTTTATTGCGATTAAATCCGTGATATTTTTACCAATTTTTTTTTAATTTAAAATTTAATATGACATTTGTCCCAAACGTTTGGTTTTGCTCTTAAGGACCTGAAAAACAAACACATTTAAAACCCTTCGTTTATAAATCTTAAATGACATAAACTCTCACATCTCTATATTTAGTATTACCCATGCCCACGTGACATGGTTTACACTGGATACATTCACAGAAATGATAAAATGATAATTTACTTCAAGAGGGTACAACACTGTGGGCAAAAATATTTGTAAAATAGAACCTGGATGATAGTAAATTGCGAATATAAATCGCAAAAAAGTTGTTAGACATCATGTCGCGAAAGTCGAAAAAAAAAGTTGTTTACTGTATCGTATTAAAACATGAGATACACAGTAAAAGTAAATGCCTTTCAGAGAAATGGTGACAAAGATATCGAATGGAAATTAAATGTAAATTCGATTGAAGAACGATAAGTTTTGTTAGGATTTATAACGTCCGGCATACTAATGTGTTGCTACTTATGTAAATGCAACATAGAGATAACTCTAAATATCATAAAATGCTGATACAAATAACATTAACAAAATTGGACCGTGATTTCCCAAGTCCTTTTTGTATTTTTTTTTTAATATTTCAATTCAAATAAAAATTAATTTCAATAAATCGAAAAAGGATTATAAAACAGGCAGTGCCTATGTAAGTTGCCTCTATAATAATAAAGACGTTATGTAAAATTTAATTTAGTATTGTTTATAAAATAAAAAGGAAAGGTTATACGGATATTTAACATAGCATTGCTTATAGAATATAAAAGGAAAAAGTTATATGGATATTAAAATAGTTTTGTTAATAGAGTAAGAAAATGTTATATGAATATTTAACATATTTTTGTCAATAGAATAAAAAGGAAAAGGGTATATGATATTAAACATGGTATTGTTTATAGAAATTTTTGTTTATATGAATACATACACCATGGTAATATTTATTGAAATAAAAACAACAACCAAAAAAAAAAAAAAAAAAAAAAACGGAAAAGGTTTTATTACACTAAACATTGTATTCTTTATAAATAATTAACATTTAATAACAGAATATTGATATATTTTTAATAGACCTTTTTTTATAAGATAATAATCTTTTAAAGAAACCATAATCATCGTAAAAGTAGAATATCATTAATTCATCTGGGATGTTCTTAACTATATTACAATTTAGGTGTGAAATTGACTGGGAATATTGCCAACAATAAAACGGTCCCAAGACCGTTCTAATAGTTACCATTTAATTAGGATAACACAAAAATGGCTCTCCTAAGGCAATTGAATTGCATTGTTTAATTACCAGATTGCATCGAAGGTAGGGTTTCATTTGATTGAGTAGCTAAATTCGCAATGATGGACTGTTATTATTAAACTGCATTTGTGGTCGGTGTGGTGACGTAATTTTGTCATTTATACACTTAAATTGGACAACATTTCAATTCCTTTGTGTTTAAAAAATCAAAATAATTTCAAGAGGTCTCTCGCATTAAAGGTGTGAAATGAGAGATGAATTGTTATGGGATGGTTCTAACATGATTACGCCTTACAACATTCACAAACCGCCGAAGAGAAGACAATTTGCAGAAACTTGGGAATATGACATTATCATAAGGAAATGTGATCTTTTGGCTATATTTGTCTCCAAGAAAGACAGATACCCAATGTAAGGCGTCAACTGTTCAATAAAGACCACAAAATATGGCTCAACCAACTGGTTCCCTCGGGCAAGTACAATTTTAATTAAGGCGACAAAACATGTTTCTGACGCTGAAATTCTGTATATGAGCTGTGAGTGTGTCCCAAGGGGCAAACTAAAATGTCTTACAATACGAATCTGTCTTCATTTTGGTATATTTTGACCAATTGCGCGTACGCTAATGAAGAAGAAGCGATATGAACACACACGTCATTTCTTTGAAAAAAAAGTTTTTTTTATAATACATTGTTACGTTGTTATTATGTAACGTAAAAATAGATGCAGGCTAGTCTTTCAAAGTCACCCGTATTGTCATAATAAAATCGAAAAAGAAATTTTAACGAGGAAAAGCTCGTTCCATAGGATAAACCACAAACGCGTTGAAATGGTCATGGCAGTATACGAACAGAAAATAAAATATTCTGACTTTACTATCATTTCATAAATGAAAGTTTAAATAACTTTTACGGCAGGGGTGATGGCCGTGTTCCATAGGTTGACGAAACGTCCTGCTTATGACCATAAAAACAGTTATATCAAATTTCCTCCGTCACATGGAGACACGCACCAACGCTTTTATAAAATTAGGTACAAACTGCTCCATGGAAAATTGATAAAAATGAAATTTGGTGTCTTTTATCAAGAATTCAACTGAGCAAATGGCACATAGACATACAACAGGAGCTTTGACTATGATAACCTTCCCGACATAGCCTCATACTAATAAGGAAATATTAGCTATTAACGGAAAATATCTTTATGGTATCGGAACGAGCGTGATTAATGATGCTCACCAGCATACAACGTTATATTAAGGAATTTGTGCTCCGCGTCGCCATTCAGGATTCTTTGTCGAATCTAAAGCGTAATTAGCGTGAATGACAAAATTCATCATTTGAAGACATTGTAAATTAATCACAAATGTAAGGCGGAGACTTTGATCTTGTAGGAGGATCCTGATTCGTATGAGATAAATGAAGAAGCATTGAAGAGACAACCACAAATTGGTCCATCTAATTCAATTAAGTGGAAACATCGACTGAGCGACCGGTCCATGGTTGACCCTACATGCCTCTCTGTCATAAAATCGTACTTTTTATAGCAATATTCAAACCCTTTCCTTTTCATAAGTAGCAGTTACATAAAAACACATCCATCACGCGAGTTTTAACCAGCATGATGTTTGGCAACATGCGTTCAAAATTACATTTATTTGTCGGGCTAAATGTTGCTTTTCCATGCACACATTTCCAAAATTAATCTTTGGCATTTATCTACCCGTCCGCTTGGATGTCATTGTGCGATATAACCGAGACAAGCCAATGAAATACTTTTTCATAAGAGACCATAAAAACCGTACAGAATGGTGCCTACAATCTCACCATGAAAACCGTAAATGGCTGAAGCGTTCTTCTTTAACCATGTCGGTGTCGCTAAAACTTCCATTATAATTCATTCTTTCTTTCCAAAACGATTCTTGCCATCGTTGTGGAATGCGCAGTGCGACATCATGACGTCAGCTTGAAATAATAATAACAATGATAAAAGACACAAAAGGTTCTAATTTAAAATTTAGAATTTGAAAAAAAATCACCGTTTTATTGCAATGTGTTTAAATTCAAACAGCTTGATACCATACCTTATATCAAATATATGCAATAATGATATTTTAGCGGTCTTATGTGGAAAGCATCCACAGTAAACAAAAATGTCTGAATTAGGCAGGAATTTAAAAAACAAAATAAAATTGTAATTTAGACATATCTTTAAATAATTGATTTGGAAGATAAACGCGAAATATTGATTCAAAACTTTAATATATACCTGACATGGATGGGTTTTCAAATTTAAAGTTTTATGCATGCTTGAAAAAGATTGAGCCAGGAATTTATATCATTAGATGTGTGGTATAATCGACGATTATTTATTGTAAAACACTGCTCTAAAACACTAACCTGATATACGTTGTAAACATAAACAAAGACATTTTTTATTGTATTTTTTACAATTTATTTACGCTAATTATTTTTTCTATTGTCTGTCGTGGTCACATAAAAAAAAAGATCAAAGTTGGCAGAAAGTGCGTCTAAAGTAATAACATATCAAGTTTATATTTAAAGCAATACTTGTAAAATTGAGAGTTTGCAATATGGTTGCACTTTGAAATTTCTTTGTTTGATCAAAACAGTTTAGTAATATGATACATTTGAAACAATGTGATAAAAAATGTAATTCGTATTTCTGAAAAATAAATTAATTAATATGCTAAGAGATGACGAAGTCCATGTATATGGTTTCCCAGCCATTACCGCATCAATTAAGGCGCTGTATGAACTCCGTAATGATGCAACGAGCGGACAAAAGCCCTACACAAACCACAAGGCTCACACGTGTCATACTACGGTGACGATTTCTGTAAAACTATTAAATGGCATAAAAACACGGTGTGGAAAAAACCACAGCGGTTTCAATCTCCTGCCTTTGAAGAATTGGAGAGAAATTGAACATGCATGACACAACTAAGCACATCCGCTTTATAGAGTGTTACGATCCTGACAGGCTGTTTCTCAGGATGGCGGGTAGGGAATTACACGGAATTAGATCTCTATGCATTTCCTTTTTATTTATTTCATCAGTATACATCTCATTGTATGCTTTGTCTCCTGAGTGATGTTTGAGCGTACATCTCTAGTTAATTTCCTAATATCATCGCTCGGTTATGATGTCCACGACAAGTTAGAGCTTTGATTAATAATGCGTCTTTTCAACTTTTAACTTTAGCTAGTTTCATTCAAAGCAATCATAAAGTAAGCGTATCTCGGCTAAGTCAATTTATAAAAAAAGATCTGCGATAATTGATTAAAGATTAAACACCACGTTTTAATAATTATTTAACTCCAAAAATGTTGAAAGAGGATCGAATCATAATTAAAAGTTCGATAAAGTTAAATTCGTTACTGTATGTCTGTATATTTCAGTTTGCAAATAATTTTGTCTAGTATTTTGCTTTTTTGTGAAAAGTTTAATGTGCCTTGTTTTTCTTTAGTGTTAAATTTCCATATGACCGAATTGTTGTTCTTGGTTTGAGCAGTGACAAAGTGTGTAGCCAGTCGTGTCAAAAGCATGTTTTCTTTGGCCATAAAACATTACCACCAACATCCACTTTCCTCACGTAGTAAAACAGGTTCAGTTTGTAGGACCCATTACCCGGCAATAAAAACAGCTAATAAACAAATCCAAGTCGTCCGCGAGTTTGACACAACCGCCATCTTATTTGGCGAGCACCGCAAACGGCCACTCACCACAATAGGTGAAAATTGAACGGCTAAATGAATATTTGAACAATAACCATTCCAAAAAGCATGGGTTAGAGATTTCCCTGAAGTCATATGTGTAATAGTTAATGAGAAGTGATAGAGTCAATGAATACATTCGGATGGGTGTTCGGCCTTTTTTGCATGAAATATTTAGAAGAAGGGGTATGAGTGAAACTGCGGTTGCGTGTTTTTGAACAGATGCACAAGTTGTGAATCAAAAGCGATTCTCCGCGACTAATCTGTAAAAATGACGCATCTCTTTCTGTAAAAGATATCATTTTAATTAATTATTCCCAATCAGTGTGCATAGACACAAAATGACTAAATATTAATCAAATATAATCCGCCAAAGTCATTAATCTTTGTCAGGAGCCAAACCGCATTTTAATGGTTCAAACCACAGCCTGCACCTTCATCATTTGCATTCCCTTTTTAGATACAATTTGTACAGACCCCAAGCGCCGCGACGAACTTGATTGATAGGACCGCAGTTAAAGAATATGCGAGAAAGGATGTCATGGTAGACCAGGCGCTTGATTGACTGCAGTTAACCATTTTAATGATAGCACTTATCTTTTACAAGGTTCCGTTATCAGCGAATTAAATCGGAAAGACTCTGACGGTCGTCCATTGATTTCTGATACGATGAAAGCTAAACATGTCTTTCTATGAATAGCAATCGTGAAGAAGATGATCCCTGCTTATGATAAAAGTTTGCAAACTGGCAGGACAAAATAAGTTTAATCCGGAATAACATAATTAAGCGCATCAAGCGAGCATCAGTGTATCTTGTCTTTGACAGCTAGACATCACTCTTCTACAAGATCTCATGTTATTATACATCTTATCTTGTAGCCGTCTGTCCATGTAATATACCCCGTACTATGTTTCATTTCATAGATATTGGTAAGTGGTGGTGTAAATTCATGTCAGATTATTACTTTAGAAATTCATTTTACATAAAAAAATATGATAAGTTTGGTATTACAGTTGCTTAAAAGATTGTACGAAAAAACAGCATTAACATCTTCCACAATGTGACAGGGCATTAGTGAAACAAAATGCAACATGGATGGGTCTGTCTCGGACCGATAATGAAACGCTATCAGAGTCATATTTTAAATATATTAAGAAAAATTCGAGAGTATAATGGATTCAATTAGTTATGTTATTTATATATTCTAGCTCGACGTTTATTTCTGAATTGAAAAGCTAAGATGACAAAGTACTGTTTTACAATCGCATTTTATCCTTATTGAACTTATAGAACCCCTCATCCCCCCAACCTCCCACCCACCTACCAAAAAAAAAAAAAAAAAAAAAAAAAAAAAAAAAAAACCCAAGAAAAACCCACAAAAAAACAGAGATATATATAACCACTATTGGTATCATCAAAAAACCCAAAACAAATAAAACAATAAGTAATTGTTATTATCCCAGAAAAAATGTTACGAAATAAGCGAGCTCCATTTTGATTTGATGTCAACATATGTGACTGATTTAATCCGCAATTCAGTAATAATGTTATTATTTGTAATTAAATATAGTTATGATTATCTAAACATATTCTAGATTGAATAAAAAATAATCATAATGGAAGACCACAGTCAAAAGAATGCATTAAAATATAAACGAAATTGAATGTGAAAAATTGGGAAAAAAACCAAAAAACAAAAAAAAAAAAAAAAACCACGATATTAACAACTACAGTTATATAAAAATTATGTACATTTAAAGAACATTCTTTTTACAAATCATTCCTGAAGTAGGATATAATGTATAAATAGTCAATGCCAATGCTTAAACGAAAACATAGCTCTCCGTGATAGATTTGTTATGATGACTAGGACAGAATTAAAATATAAATATCTTGTAAACAGCACTCATTTTCAACAGTGCTAAATCGACAATGAGGTTGTACCGTCCACCTTGTGCGTTTATAGATGTCAGCAGCCTTGTTTCTTTAATCAAGTTACAATTTCACTGAGTAGATTTTAATCTTAATTTGGATGAATTATCATTTTAATATAATTAGTTACTTTTTACCAAATTGCTTGCACTGACGGCGAAATGCATGGGTTTGTAATGGAGAACTGATCCGTGTATTTGCGTGACTGTTTTCTGCAAGGAATAGCTGTTCGCACCCACAAATCAAAGATACATAAATTTCTCGCCGCGTTATGGCTTTCTGACGGTCCCTTTGGAGAAGGTCTTTCTAATAAATAACCTCAGCTTTGTTTAATATATTCCACAGTAATGTTCATGGTATTTTTGAATAATCTCCACTATCGCAGTCTTGGGAATAACCTTTCATCGCGCCATGTCAATGTCGATAAAGGCCATAAGAGTCGAGAGTGGAGATGAAAGAGAACAAGAGAACAACAATGGCGCAATATTAGCTGTGCCGCACAATTCGCCACCCGGCGTGCGATGGCTGCTTCTCAGTTACCCAGGGGTCAGCGGGATGTCTCGTGCAGGTCAGTTGTCTTTGTTGGTGGTCATCAGAGCGAAAACGTGACGTATAAAACACAACGGAATGCGTCATCTAATCAATTGGGGCCGGACACCTAATGATGGGGCAAACAATTGCTACATATGTCAACACATCCTCTCGTATTAGCTTCAAAAATTAGAAAACTCCCACTGGCGAGAGAGAGTCGACCAAGGAGCAATATATTCTATCAGGGTTAGTAGCTTTGATTGGACCGTGGGTCAGATAGGGTCAGCTCGTACCTATTTTATCATGCTGTAACTCTAACATATTACCTATTCATCTTGTAGGAAATCTGACATCCATGTCAATAGATCGTCACTCAGCTTGATCCTCAATAAAGAAAATCTATTGCACGACGCGATCACCAATAGGTAGTCTGGGATGAAATACTTTAGATAGCTCCTCTTTGATCCCTGGTGGCAATTGCATACTCCTGGGTATTAGGTAGCAAATATATACTACCACCTAGTGCAACCCAGAGGTCTGAAGAATCAATCACTTTTAAGGACGTATTAATCAATATTACAATGTGTTAAGTTTCTTTGTAGAATTATCAAAATCTGTGTGAGGAAATTTAATGAAAGAAATATATCAAAATTGATAAATAACAATAAAGGTTCTTAAATTAATTTAATGCGACTTTTTTGTGAAAAATTACATACTACAAATGCTATGTTATTGAAATACAATTAAAATCCTCAACTGTACAAAGAACAACCAAACACAGTACGAGGTTGGTAGTTATTAAGTATTTTATAACCAAAATAAATAACAGATTGTAAATAAGTAGATTTTTGAAGAAGTTTTGACCGTTTTGTTTTAATGCGTTAAACTTATTTCTGGATTATAATTCCTGATCAGTAAGGACATTTGTTATAACGCACGGTGTAAGTTTTGTACGAATCAGTTGCAAAAGTTAAGAAATAAACACAGAAAAAACAACCCAAGAACAAGATCTCATATTATTAATACTGTCATACTGTTTTGACCTCGCATCACTTACAAAAAATACTATACAGATTTTTTTTCTTTTGAACAATAATTTGACAAACACGTATTGTTCGTTAATGTGTCAATACCAAATAAAATGTATTTTGATATCACACTTCATCAAGTATGGGAAACTGAAGCTGTTCTATGTCAGGGTATTAGGCAATCCTACATTTTACTGCTATTTTATTTTTCGGTCTCAGCTGTTCTACCTTTCGATTTCATACCTGGGTTTAATTATCGATATATCACCTGAACTACACCTGGTGACAGTTCCTCATTAGAGACGCACCTTTGTTATAACCGTATCAGAGTCATTAAAGATGCCAAGAAACGTCAACAGACCAGTCTTGTCAAGGTATCTCTTACAAATGTATAATTTTTCGGAGAAATTTGGAGTATTATATTAAAATTTAAAACAAGAATCGGAATGGTTTCGATTTTATGGGTGATATCATGTTTCAATTACATCATCTTTGCGTAAAAAGATCATAATATATATGTATCAGGTCACGCTGACGTGTGAAACAGGCAGTCAAGAGGAGGAAGGGGGATGGGCAGGGAGGGAGGTGGAGGAAGGGGAGGGGAGGGGGAGACTGGCGGGGTTAATGAAATATAACAGACATAGGAGGCAAGCTTTACGAATCATATTCAAAGGTAGGGTACGCTGTTATCATGCAACAACAGAATGTAATTTCATTAAATTTTAGTGGCAGTGTTCTGTCACTAACATTGTGGACGATAATAACGTTTTTATTCCTTAAAAGTACAAAATCTTTCCTTCTTAAATCTTTGAGCAAATGTAGATATAAACATTCTTCGTAAGCAATTTTGGGAGGATGAATGCCAACTGGACACCTACAAATTCAACATTATATTTCACATTGGCCAGATAGCATTTATCCTTCCATATTTGTCAACGCTAAACTAAGGAGAAACAATAAAATGATATTAAACGATAGAAAAGCATCCACTTATATATAATCAGCACTCCATGCGTTCAGTTCCATGGGCTTACCATAGCATGATAGTCACGATTTAATTGAGTCCAGTTCAGTATATACTAAAACAGGATTATTTCCAAAATTGAAAATCGTTAATTTTTATCATGATTTTTATCCCCCGCCCAACGAAGTTGGCGGGGGATATACAAATGGGTTCCGTCCGTCCGTCCGTCCGTCCGTCCGTCCGTCTGTCCGTCCGTACGAATGGTTTCCGGAGCATAACTCTAAAACCAGTAGAGATATTTCCACGAAACTTCATACACACATTGGTCTTATGGTCTAGTAGTGCCTTTTGCTGTTTTTAGGTTTTCATTTTTTGCACTTTTTCCGTTACCATGGAAACATTGCTGAAAATATCATGGTAAATGGTAAATGTTACTTTGCAAAACTCCACCCATCTTTGTGTATATAGTCTAATATAAATGTCAAGGTTGTATACTTGATTCAACAATTGCAGCCCCGCGCTACTTGAATTATACTCCATCTTTCTTTAGCTCAACTTCCTTTTTCCTGTTTTTTTCATACACATAAGTCTCCACAATCAAACTTACTTCAGCTTTGATATCTCCATTGGCGGGGGGATCTGAATGACTATGTCCTTGTCATTATTTATTTTCCATCTTTCCTTTTCGTCCACGGGAACACAATGCATTAGATGTATGATGCAGTTTAAATGCATTTAGTACATTACATAACAAAATGAAATTTTGTAATACAAAAGAAAAAAATCAAGCTTTGGTTATTCTATTAATGGTTTATAGTATTTCCGATCGAGCCCTCCCTGAAAAGTGAGCTTACATCCCCAGATTTGGTCTGTGCGGCGAGCATGGTCGAGAAATACGAGTCGCTTTTTCAATTTGTACCGATAATCAGCCTTTTTTTTTTTTTTTTTTTTTGGGGGGGGGGGGTCCATCATTCCTATCTCTCATTTTGTTGGTATATTGAAAACTTCGACCAGTTTATTTAGAATTGAGAACAATAGAACACCTTTGGTAAAACCTACATTTTGACACTTGATAAAGATTAAGCTACAAATGATACGGCTGGTTGAAGATGCTCCACCGTCGACAGAGTATAAACAATACTCCTCATTTTAACAATAATTGGTGTCTTATCAAGTATATATGTCTAATTAACACAAACAATAACATAAAATAATTTATTTTGCTTTAGGTGCATACGCTATCAGTACTTCATTCCATATAGGACATAGAATTATTTTCAATATTTTTATCTTTTTGTTTCACTTAAGTGAGATTTAGAGAGGAAAGGCTAGTGGTGTAATGTCAGATACATTAACCACTTGGCCACTTCATGTAACTAAACAATTTTAATGTATGTCCCTTCTTCATACATTCCTAAAAAATTTCATCGAGTAAATTTGATGATAAAATGGCCATCCAGTGATACTAAATTAGATACTTGCCATTTGAGTTCCTGTCAAATGTCAATCATACGTATATTTACTAAATCTCGGAGTGAAATGTTTACTGGAACCAGTAGGATTTAATTTCAACCTAGTGCACAAAGGTCAACGTTACGTCAATAAACAGCCTTTAAAATGTTTCTGATATTTCAGAATATTTTTTTGGTATTGCGTGGCCTAGCACATAAAAGTTACGTGACGTTTTCTAGTAGGTGTGATAGTTCGGTAATGGCTGGATTAACTTGCTCTTGTACATTGTAGATGCAGTTCGGTCTGGCAGATACATCGACTGGTTCCGCACAGCTATATTACATAATGTCATGCCTTTTGATTTTTAAAGCATGCAGAACTCGGTCTTAATAATTAAAATTGCCCTCCTGTTACCAACCTAATTGACATTTAACAGTTAAAACGACGTTTAGACGTAACCTACTTTCTTTATTTTTAATATTTCATCTCGTTGTCGCGAAATGCTCAAGCCAAGTGTTTGCACGTAGTTAAACTTCAAAGACTTGGCTGCCCAGGGGTGCAGTTCGACATTATACCCGCTCTGGGACCTACCGCTGCTCCCCCTCCTGTGTGTCTGATATTAATTATTCCCTTTTGGCATGTTAAGTCTGGTTGAGGGAATGTCCGCTGACATGTAAGATCGTCAGTTAAGAGCCGTGCTTTTAAAACAACACCATTTTTTTGTGTCTATTTGCTAACATAACCGTTTCCGTGTACACTTCAATGGAATTTATACATTTGGATTTGTCACCGTCTGGGGGAGAGTTCGAGAGTACTAGTCAAGGTCAAATCCCAAGGTCAGACCTCCGGTGTATATGGGGCCATGGGTGTCACCCGAACCTTCACGTGTCAAGCCCTCGCTGACTCGCAATCTTTTGAGTTCATACATTTCATTATGATCGCCCTTACGTAATTTTCGCAGACCAAAAAACCGTTAATGGTAGAATTAAAAGTTCATAAAATTAATTTAGTTTCTGTAATTGAATTACATATGTAGAAGAACCACAAGCTGTTTAGTTCATATTAATGTTACTTCGAGTTTTACACTAATCTAGTTTGGACTAAATTTATAACGAAAAATAATACCGTTCATTAACGGGCAAGCCGAGTTGCATCAGACGTTTGGTTTTAATTACTTACATCATAGCATTAGGTCGTTTGACTGATTACGATGATGAGTGTGGTACTTTTGAGATAACTTTCATTTATAAACCTGATGATATTGGATTTCACATGCAGAGTCCGCGTATACAACAATGAATTGACGGACAGTTTAAAGCGCGTGCTGGACCGGAAGTCTTCACTAATTTCGCGGGAATAAAAGAGTAATTGAATATGAATAGGGTTGTTCGACTGCATTGTTGTGTATCAATTTGCCACCGTAAAGTATCCATATCGCCTAATCTCGTCAATTAAAAACCCGTGACTAGACTACAAATATAATACGATAATCTTATATGTAAAATCCATACACGATTTAAGGGCTTTTGTAGGAGATATAACCGATTAGTAAAAGCTTCAGAGCGATAACAAATCATTGTTTAGTGCTGATCGTCTGTTTTATCGAGGAACATACTACTCTTGTATGTCGAAACCGTCAAAGATAACACCACCATTTACTCTCTTCCCACCAAGAATCCTCCAAAATGTCGTCTATCTTAATTAATTTTGGATTAATTATAGATATGTAGATCTCCTGAGCATGATTGATGGACAAGTGTCCTATGGATATTGTTCGGTACTTTCATACTTGATAGATATGATACCATGAAGTCATTTACTCCGCCGTTGTTTTTTATATTCCTTGCCTCGTGTTAGCCTACAGTGCATTGTGCTCTCTCATACTAATGTTTACTAAATATTGAATGGATAATAAATGTTGTATAGCAAATAAATAAGGAAACAAGCAAATTACGCAAATTACAATTAAAGTTATACGTACTATAACTGGGCGAATTTTTTTTCTTCTGCGGTAATTTATTGAATACCATCAGGTTTGACGAATTAAGCAGTGGAAATATAGACAATCATGTATGATGCCTTATAAACATTAGTTAAAACACAAAGCATATGCAGTTTAAAGTTATGTTTATTATGCCTCAAGATTGTGTAGATGAAAACATAAATGCATAATCACTTTACATGTACTAATAACACCATAAAAATATGAACTGAAATTTTAGACCACAATTTGGCTTCATTGCCTGACCGTATGTACTCATTTCACTGTACTGTCTGACCGTATGTACTCATTTCACTGCAATAAAAATGTAATTATCATGATTTTTGGCAGTACCTCAGCTCTTATTTTTACTTGTAAAATAAAAACCTATGCATTCTAAATATTGCAATTCTCAAAATGTTGGAAAATTTTGTGGTGAGTTACATATTTACAAATACAAGCAGATTTTTTTTTATGTTACTCTTACTTCGTGTAGATATGACTATTGTCATTGTATTGTCTATTCGTATTTCTCTATTCTTTCTGTTGGTCTGAAACGATTTACAAACAACATTTACAACTGACAAATACTTTTTAGAAAGCACAAATTATGTCCATGACCTTCTCGATGTTCTATCCAATCTTGTTTACATTAATCTTAATTTGCACTGTCATCCCGTATCACAAAAACCTAAACAAATCTATGTGAAGTCAAAAATATAAATAAAAACATCGAAATTATATAAAATTGAGATGGCTTGATACGTTTTTCATCATGAGCGTTTTTGATTATGGGTATACTGTGTTAGAGAGATATCTGGTTACAGGTAGGCTGTCAAACTCGCCCCACGGTCGTATTAATACGTCTGTTGCGTGTGAACACATAATGTGCAGTGACGACATGACTTGTGTTATTTCCTTGTCGTTTGCCTGTCAAAGGTTCATGATACCGCGTACAATAGAACCTCGACAAGTTTGAAAGATTCTTAAATTTCCTAAAAGCCGCACATAGTTTCCGGCTAAGATGACCCGCAGTGATATGTAGTGTAAAATTGCATTTACAGCTTAATCTTTAGGAAATACACACGACTAGGTCAGATATGAAATATTTTTCCTGTTAAATTGGACCACAGATATTGCTAATCGCCGTCATGTAGTGAGCATGGTCACGACTGAGCTTTCCTGATATGAACTATGTGGCTGGGGATTTAATTGTGAAACTGATACCCGTGCAGGTGGCATAAAATGTACTGAATATTTCTGGTTTGCAATTATACCTGGTCTTGTTACACCTTTGGTTGATCTGACATACCTGTTGAAATCACCTTTGTTTGTCGAGGTTAATTCGAATGCACGACCTTCTACAAATTGAGCATCTATAAGTGATAGGTAAAATTTGTACAAGGTAGAAGATAAGGTATCAATACTCATGTTAGGATAATTTAAATACAGACTTGTATTTTAGAAATTAAAAAAATGACACTAAAAATGAATATAAGATACATGAATTACATATTTTTTATGATTGATGATTGTGTAATAATTACAGTTGAATGATATTTGATATTACATAGAAAAAGATAATAGTTAAATGATATAACATGTACAATGTATTTTAATCAAATATGATTCATGCTCCATATCGATCACTTAAACCAGGTTTCTGAATAAAGAAACAACAGATGATCCAGTATTCATATACGGAAAATAAACATGACTCTCAATTGCTGTTAAATCCTTGAGCGGCTGTCTTTGAATGTCACTAACGTTTTAGAATGACGTCTAGATCGAAAAAAATCTAGAAAGGAAAAAAAACAACTATCAGTACCTTTGCACAAATTGTTAGGTAATTTGAGTTACAAGTTGTATACATTTTGGAACTATTCCGATACTTGAAAAACAGCAATAACAAATAACAAACCAGTCCCATGAACCGAACGGGCTCAGAACTACAAATTAAAAAAACTCAAGCTTCAAACATCATCATCTCCTTTTCCTCAAATCTTCTCTCTCTATTGTTTTTATCACATTGACGACTCCAAGACCGTGGGTGACATAAAACCTGGTGATCAATTTCTTCATCCCCATTATCTTTGTCCTCATGCCTTCTTCTGTCCATCACTGGTGGAAAGAAAAACAGAAAGAAATAGGTTTTTGTCAATAAAATAAATCACAAGCAGCTATTGCTCTGTCAAACTCCTGGTTCTCAGGGTAAGGTTTTGTCCTGCTTTTGTTAAGTCCTAGTTATAATGAAACATTCTAAGGGAGAAACTTTATATAAAATTATATAAAATATAATAATTTAACTGTGGCCATATAGGTCTGTTCTTGTCTGTAGACAGTTAATGCTGTATCGGTTACGGTAATGCATGCATTGGTACTCGTACCGTCTGGTTTGATTCAATAAGTATATCTTTATTGAATACCATTACAATAGTACTTTAAGAAGTGTCAGGCCATCTCGAGTTAGACAATACAGTCTATGAAACCGAAATATTTCACATTTTATAGAGCATGTACTTGCCATGATATTATTCGTATGTACAACATGAAAGTAGAATATGAACAGAAAGCCCCCGAACCTAATACAGTTGTAACTGAATGTATCGCCCTGGGATAATATTACTAGATGCGGGTCCAGTGATAATTGTTCTTTGAAGTGTGGTGGGCATAATAAACAAATGCATTATAGACATGTATTGTGTATGTGGAATATCAATAAAGCGTGACGGTGGATTAAACACCGTGACCGAACATGCTTTGTAAGCAAAATATCAAATGATTTACATCGTAGGTGCATCTTTTAGAATACACAAAACAGACCAGACACACCAGGGGTTGCTTTTCATGTACATAATATTTCAAACAAAAATACCATCCCGGATTGACGCACTTCAACCAGATCGGTTGTATCAGGAAACAAAAAATCGTTAACTATATATTGTAGGAGATGTCTTTGAAAATTAATATGAAGCGACAGCCTGGAAATCAAGATCTTTATCATTTCCTAATTAATACGTAAACTATGTACTTATAGTTAGTCATATTATCCCATATCTCTATGTGGTAATGTCGAATTTTCAGCGAAAACTGATCTTCACTGCGTCTGATATTTGGATTCGGTTATTCCATTAACTTGGGGTTATTTAGGTGAAAGTTGTGCTCTAAAGAACTTGTAACGAAAAACAATGATAATTAAGAGGATTATGAAATAACAAGATACGAAAACAGAGTTGCCCATCAAAGTACTGTAGAATAAACTGTGAATGAGAGTGTAGCATTGTATGTCTGACATATATCAACGCTGCTTACCGGTTACGTACTAAGCGAGATTAGTCATAAACTGATATAAAATGGTATTTAACAAATTCTTGATAACAAGATCTTACTGTAAATAATACTTTATTTTCATTTCATATTCGAATCAATATGGGTGGGCGGGTGGTTTAGGGGTTAAGTGGGGGTTCGACCCCCAGTATGGACGTGAAAAGGTCAGGGGTCACCTGCCCGGTCACGGTTTATTAATTATTAGTTCAGTTTTTCGTTTAATATATTTTTCATTGATGCGGCTAGGGTTAATAATGTTTCTACAATCACTTTCGCATTCAGCATTACACAGACGAGGCAGTATAATTTCGATATAGGTACTGTAGCAGTCGAATTGTCGCAACGGAGGCTCTACGTGTAAGATGTCACATCCACGTTTAATAACATATGAGATAATTTCAAATGTAATTGAGAAAAACTGCGTTTGAAAATATACGTTCTGTTTTCCTATCCCTTTTCCAATATTTTGTTGTTGTAAGAATAAAAAAAAACCCTGATATAACGTATCAAAAATAACGTTAAATTATGAACGTTCATTGGGTTTTATAGCTCTAATAAAATCGACCAAATCTCACTTGTATGAATCTAACCGTGTGTTGTTTTCTTAATAATTCATAACTTTAAACAGTTTGAACACATCATAACACACAATGAGATACAGAAATACTACAGAATGCGTAGGAAATCGCAGCTTTGCCAAAATATTGTTCAGTATAATCGCATAGTTTGATTTCATTTCAGTGACAAATGACATCAATTAATTGATAGTACGCTATCCGCTAAATCCAGAATGAAGATGGATTTATGACTGTCAGACAAATACCCAGCCAACTTATTACATAACTAGAGTTTAAACCTTATACTGATTCACGTCTATTCCAGTTCATTCGTATTTTGTTTTGTTTTTTGTTTACGTTTTTTTGTATTATAAGACGAAGTCATTCAATGATAAGCCATAGTAGTTTAAAGGGACAATTCAGCGAGGCTTATTCTCTTACATAACCACAAAGCGAAACATGACATAAATGCATTGTTCTACATTCCTCATGAAACATTTAACAAAAAATATTGACTAATTCCACGACGTTGTTTAGTATTTTAATTAATACGTTAAAATTTCAAATTGTATAGCAAAAGGATTAAGCAGGTACAATATACACGTTGTACAAAAACCTGAGTCAATATCAAATAAATTAAACAGATGCAATACGGAACCAACAACGGGTTGATGAAATGTTTTTTAGACAGGACCCTGAACCTGATAATATAAGTATACTACTGTTAGAGCGATTTAAGTAGATCTAGACAAAAGTTGCTTTACTCTACTGGCAAGGGCCAGGGTTCAGTATACAAGATGCCTGATCACAATGTATAATGGCGAACAGCGAGCGAGTTTGAACATTTCACACACATTTCACCCCAACGGGCTTTTTTTTAGCATAACACAGTTAGACCAACTAATCTGACTTCCATTAGAACTAGTTTATTTCCAATATATGTGCAAATTTCAATGTAGACTTAGACTGAATTGTCCCTTTAAAACACCGAGTTGTAGGAAAAAACGCAAAGAAGTCACAAAAATGCGACTCAGTGATGAACGGCTTTGGATAAAATGTCAGACGTCTCGAGTGGGAATCTACAGAACTCGCTGCTAAAAGTGAACTATTCCATCAGATATCGATATCATGAGCAATGAGTCGACCATCAGTTCATTTACCAACAAAGAAACTATAAACACCTGTGTCATTTCTTCCCAAACAATTTTAAAGACAGAAAACAGGGATAATGGTTGAAAAGGCATAAACTTTTTTTACTGAAACATACTTTATTTTATCAAATAGAGTATAAAATTAATTATAAGTATTGATGTCACTATCTTTTAATTTTATCGGGGTATGAAAAAAAAAGTTGTTTGCAAACTTTTGTGAGAATCCGCTTCGCGGATTCACACAGTTTGCAAACATTTTTTTTAAAATTTTATCGGGGTATGAAAAAAAAAGTTGTTTGCAAACTTTTGTGAGAATCCGCTACGCGGATTCACACAGTTTGCAAACAATTTTTTTTCATAGCCCGATAAAATTAAAAAAAAATAGTGACATCAATGCATAAATGAAACAAAAACAAAATTATTATTATACATTACTTAACTGGCTATCGTTGACAAAATAGTTACTATAGATACAAAGTCATACAAGTTATACTAATGAAAACTCATAGTTTTGTACAACTGTGCGATTTCATTATTTAAACTGTTTTTTTTTTATTTATCATATTGAAAAAAAGTTCTAAATACTGGGGCCGTGTACATTTAATTAAATGTAATGAATAACCATGAATTGAGTGCCCTCTCACTATATTAGCATAAGAAATTATACTATTTGTTTTCCAATTTAATAGAATTAAAAAATATCTTATTCATCGAAAATCTTTTCAAATATAGAAAAACTGGTTTTAGAATTCCTTTTCAAGTCTGCGTAGTCAAAAGAGAGATGAAATGTTCTAAGGTTTCAGCAGTACAATGTTTTTCATGGTTTTGTTTCCATATCTATACAAGTGTCTCATCGCACGTGCCAAACTTGTAATTAAAATGCAAATACAGCTCTAGGGTATTATTCTGCCTCTCTGAATGGTTTTGTACGTTTGTTTTGCGGTACCGATTGTTCGTCTCGCATCCTATGAAGTGTATGCGACCGCACACAAGTCCATTTCAATGAATTCTCTAATTAATTTCCTATATGAACATTTAATCCGGTGTTACTCAATCGTACAAGCAAACATAATTAGATTTTGTTATGACGTAAACTGTTGGCTTTTTATATTACAAGCTTAAACAGTCAATTAGATGTTGATATGAACTAAAATGGCAAAATCAAAACGCGAAAGAGCACATAATCAGTGAAAAAAGTTTGCTGCAGCATACGAAGAATACATCAGAAGAGTCGACTGACGGAGTGGAAAATCGAAATTGTGGACAACACTCCAGCTTTTCAAAGATACCAAATCACTTGTGAATTGTTTTGGTATCGCATTCAATGCAACTGTATTCAATTACATTCTGATGTCCGTTTAGAAACCACGAAGGTAGGATGTTCATTTGTCTACAATTGTTGCGTAATGTTGAATGTTTACAATAGAATCTGGTAAAACACCTCACAGACCGGAAACCAGCTGTGAGTTACGAACGAGGCTGCCTCGTTTTAATTAATATCGCTTTGATTTCCGCCTTTGTACACGTCTCTGGCTAGGCTTATAGGTCACAAAAACACTGCTCTTCACAATTATCTAATAATTCCATATTGGCTGAACATATCTTACAAAGACTGAATGAGGGCGTGAATGGTTCTTAAAATTCGTAATTGAAATTCTAAAAAGTATAACAAACAATAGTCGAGATAATGTGGAAATTTCTGATTATTGCAATAAAATATCTATTGATTGATGAATTTATAATGTGAACTTCTATGAAAACTCATCTCATTAACTCATTACCATTGGTTCGTTTTTAAATTTTTCAAATGTGACTTTGGCTCGAATAAATAAGGTAGCGATATTTTAAGCATTATGATTAGCTTAAACTTCTCCTAGCTAGCCGAATTACAATTTTTTAAAGATTAATATGTTAACTTAACTTTCTTGGATAGATAATAACAGTAAAAAACAGTACCAGCGGTTAAAATTTCAAAGAAAAATATAAACAACCTCCGAGCTTCTTTAAGGATTTCAGAATCACGTATACTGGATGAAAACCTTTCACCTCTAAAGGTTTTAGGTTTTCAAAAAGTAGACGTACGTGATGAGTATAATAGAGACACATTGTGTTCTCTTGTCAGCATTGCCTGTTTCGGAGACATTTGTTTTGTCTTTTTGTTTTAAGTTTCAACATTAAGTAAGTGTTTTTGACAAAGACTAAGCGCTCCCAAAACAACATTTTCGAACAATAACGTGTTATTTTTTAAATTTCTGTAGGTTGCTATCTGTTATTTCTATATGATTGTCAGTAAGCGCGAACCCGGCTTGACTAACGAGGGCCAGTCTGGTATCGGCAAAAAACATTATTTGGGGGGTATGAAGCCATCAATTCTCTCGGAAATGTACGCTTTATTCACTTCGGCACGAGAAATTCCACAGTAGATGATATGAAACGTTTGGAAATTACTGTCCACAAAATGACAGATTGGTGCTTCATAGATCGTTCAATCGATACAAACTTAGATTAATTAGCTTGTATAGTGCAAAATGGTATGTAATCAGAGCAAATTGAGATCAAAAGTCATCTCTCATTTGACGAAATCAGCTGGGGAGACCTGATGTTTGAGTGGCGGGAGACATCAATATGCGGTCGTGTGATTCCGGGCCTCTCCAATGGGCCGCACCTTCGTGACAGAAATGATACATTGTCCGTCCTCTTGGCCTTCTAGCTCCTCAAGGCTACGCTCTGCCTCACGAGCCACAGACTGGATAGGTCCTATTTGTGTCCCCGGTATGCCTAATTACATTTTTGTCCAGATCCGTGTTCCTGGACTTGACACCCAGCCTAAACTACGCTATGATTCCATAATGTTTTATTTAATAAAAAATCCCTTTTCCTAATTACTCACTGCATGCAATATATTCCTTTTTATCCTTCGAGTGCTTTTCTCCTCGTTCGTAATTGTGGGCGCGGATGAATCACGGGCGCGTTCGGTTAGGAAAGTATCGAAACCTCTTAACTTAATTATCTCATGTTGAGATCACCGCTATACACAGAAGGAAGGCCAACTGCTCAAAAATAACTTTATCAGAAAAAAATCGTCTTTCCATTGGGAAAATATGCAAAAGAACAACATGATGTTTTGGCAGAAGCTTAATTGTAGTATAATACTGCATTGTGAGACATTGGCATTTTACCACCGATTGAAGAAGAAAAAGTAGAATTGAAAACCAAATCGCTTTTTAACGCATTTTTACTGATTTTGTCAACATTTTTTGTTTGCTGACAAAATGATTTGAGTCCATGTTATCTCATTGCAGTCCCGTGCTTTACGAAAGTACATGAAGAATATAAGTATCAAAACTGTATATATGAAGAGACTGTCGCTTCAATTTACATGCATCTTTTCCTGATACATATGGCTTAGTTTAGATGTTTTCTTCTGTCTATACACGGAGACGGGAGAAATCAATATTGATCATAAAATGTAGATAGCCTACTATCCTGCAATCATATTTCTGTCTTTTAAACACATCCAAATGCTTTTAGTTATCATTGTCATCTACCACCGCTCAGTTTTATTAATTGTCTAATAACTTTTGCCTTTTAAACCATCCTGATCCCGCCTGTTGAACTAAAAAAACTTTGAACGCATCATAATAAAAACAATTATCCTTAACGTACATTAGACATGGCTTTTTACCATCGTATGATCGTTATTCCGATACAAACACCCTACCCTACCTACGAAACAATCAAATGGCCAAATATGATATCGTGAGTGCGAGTTTGACTGGAAGCATGGCTGGAGATAAGAGCTGGGATTTTATTTAACGTCAGTACATACTGATAGAGTAATAACGATATTACATTTAATGTAGGGTTTTCTGTACTCAACCACATGGATATCCCGACAACTCGCCCTCGATGAGACTGTCAGATACATCACTGGATCATGTCGCGTTCCTTGAAAAGGCGTGAAACTGTGTGGTGTGTGGTGAATGGAAATAAAAGTAATCTACTGTGTTATTATTTCGTTTAATTAACGCAGAATCCACATCGATGGAGTACCGATGCTCTTGTTTGTTTGATAATATTTGAACATATCCTTGTTTGAACGCTACAATGAATCTGTATAAACACTGTGTGCTAGTTAATCCCGCGCCATTTGTTCCTTGCGCTATCAAATTAGCCGCCTCGCTGAGAAAACGACATCACACTCCGGCGCGACAGGAAGTATCACACTGTAAAAATCGATTCCGTATTAAGTGGATTGACGAATAAATTACGGGAATTAGTTTATCTGATATTACACAACCACAAATGAAGGGAATTAATTACGTAAATGATAGACCATTGTGGTTAGTCCCGCGGTTCTTTCCAGCAGAGGTTTATGCATGTCGCTTGACGGCTAGTTACGCGCCCCTTTGTGACAATCCAGCAGATAGATGGCGCTTTGGAGTGTTTTACATCTCTCAATCAGGCTAATGTGGTAATTTGAATTACAGACTTCGAAATGATCTGTGTGAAACACAATGAAGATATATATGCTCTAGGTTTGCCCGCTGTCATGTTAACGTACTGTTCCCATATCCTGAAGTCGTTATCCAAATCACACTTGAAGTTGCGGCAGCTTCATCATATGGCGTCCAGTGGCACGTGCCGGCTATATAAGTAGCACTCCCTCTCCCTGGAACTATGGTAGACAGCATATGACGTTCCCTAAACTTTTTTTTAAAAAACAATATTCAGTTTCAAGATCATCTAAATTGAATAAATCTATCTGCTGATGTTTTACGCATCAAAATTAATATTAAAAAACACGGGTCTATGTTCTAGTAATTAATCAAAGAAATTGAACAAAAATACCATCAAGAACGTTTTATGTACAATGACGTAGTCATTTGTATGTCCTAACAAAATATCTGCTTTCTTTTTACTAGTATACAGTATATTCGTGAACCCGATTATGATCATTTGATTTGTGATCAGCTGACTAATTAGAATTTACTTTTAATTTCAATGTCAGCACTATTTACAACCCAGTTGTACAATGCATAATATGTGTTAATTCTGAAGAATGAAAAGGAGATGTTAACAATTATGAGAGTAGCTGATACAGACGTATGCAATGTTGTATATTTTAAGAGTTTTGTTGTCTCAAGTAATCAAATGACGGTCAAATGCGGATGATGGTATGCTAGTATATAGGTCAGGAACATCGCCTTTGATCATCTTTCCTCTTGGGTCTGACTGTAGTCAACCTTTATTAAAGTGGTTGAATGGTTGGAGATTTTCTTTGGCGGAATCTCCCTTCAATGTTAGGTTTGTGTTTTATTCAAATTGAAATTATCTTTCGACAATTCAGCTTAAATTTCTATCGAGCCGGTAACTCTAAATGTTTGCAAAATATTCTCTATGATTTCCACATCCGGCTAGCATCAATAATACAATTACAATTATAAACAAGGATATGGCTATGACATGTATTTGTGATATCGTAGATCATGTTGTTAATGCTTACAAATTAACAAGGACTGCCATATCCAGTTTGTTTATATTCTAGTGATGCGTTTGACTTGTAAGTATTATTTAGATGTCTTCACTCGTCCTTTTGTTTCTTTATTATATATATATTCTAAATATTACTTATTTTTGTTTATTTTGTTTTCGCTTTTGTAATTTGCCTTTGATTAATCTTTATAATTTAACTAAAACTCGAATATTTTTTTGAAAAAGGAAAAAATATTTGCTTGTACTGTATTATTTTGAAAAGTATTTTTTTTGTAACTATAGTATATATATATGATATTAGTTATAATTTTCATTCTGTGTAATACAATAAAACATATTGGTGAGTATAAAAATCACTTTGAAAATTGACATGTCCAAGCAAGGCAGTTGTGAATACAAAGACACACTTCCTCAACTTACATTCCGTTTTGTCTGTATACAGATTCAACGTCACAAATCTTAAAACGTTTACTGAGGACATTATTGTTTGTCACTGTTGGTGGATTAAATACATTACTTCAGCCAGCTCCCAAACTGATCGTATGAATGATATTTTTTGAGCTTCAGAACTGTATAGGTTAAATGTCAAACGTTGAAATTATTTGTATCTTTACAGGTGAATAATATTCTCAGAAATTGAGAGAAATATAGTCATCCATGGTGTTTTGGTACAATTTTTAAGCCGTTATCCTTCTTTTAGATACACTAAACATGTTTATGCATTAAGCAACGATTGGTGATCATTGTGTTCAAAATGTTAGAAAATAAGGGTTCAATGTGTTGTTGGCTCTCGGCGATAGCCGATGGCCTATAGCCGTACTGGGCATCGAACGTCGTTTTTTGTGGCATATTTTCTGGTACAAGTATCTCGTAAGCCAATTAATGGCTGGGCATTTTTCCTACTGAAAAATATTTTGTAATTGTAAATGCTGTGTAAACAAGTGTGACACGTTCATAAAATACATTATTATTATAGGATAACGCGGGGATATTATGCATTTGACAAGTTAAAGTAATGCGTGCGACTTAGTGCACATCAACTTTTGTATTTTAGTTTATGTTTTTGTTATTGTTTCAGTTGGTAGTATCCCTTCGGAATGTAGAGTGTTCTAAGAACCGGAAAGTATGTATATAATTTATACACATCACACCTCCGAAATGTGGATTGAAATTAAATTAAATTAAAGATGCATCACCACAGACATAGCAAAAATTATACTCGTCATTTGAAATAATAATTGGTACATACGTATGCAAATGTATCTCTTACATATACAACAATGATATCATATAACTTCATTTTAATACGATAGTTGAATGATGTAAAGAAAGAAACTTTCGCAACTCAAAAAAAATACTAATTTGTCTGTTCCTATTTTGATAGCGAAAAATACCATAAGTCAGCGGTGTAGCATCTTTATACGGAATTAAATGGTATTCTAATGGAACAGTTTTCCTTTTTGATGTCATCAGTTATGATAAGAAATAAAGATTATATGGTGATATCTGTAACACTGAATTTCCTTTGTGTGGCTTATGTAACACAATGGTTCATTCTGAAGGGATGACCTTTTTATTTGGTATCTTGCTTTGCAGATATGTGGGTTAATCTTCATTTAAAAAAATATTATCCCCCTATTACGGACTTCTAAAATACTTTCCGGCTGGTGCAATCGAGATATTTATCGCTGTTATAGACGGGTTATCACAATGTTGACATTAAAATTCAGATATCTAAAACAGTAAACAAGTCTTTTATTGTTTCGTGTATGACATTTTAATCCGCTTAAAGTAAAAAATCATAAATGCATTGTCCTACTTATTCTGGGATGTAACGTGTAGTTTTATTCCTAATTAGTAATTAACACCAATAGAATTTATGGTAGCAACATTTCACCTAAAGCTACAGAAATGTATCAGCAGTTTAATGATATATGACTATTTTACGTTTTTGGTAAATCCTTAGAAAGAATGCAAGGTCAATTTAGATTATATATAAACAAATCACTGATATACATCCATTTTCCGTTTTGGTAAATCCATTGATGGACTGTAAGGTCAAGTTAGATTGTTTATAAGCAGTTTACTGATGTATATTTATTTTATATTTGGTAAATCATATAAAGATTGTAAGGTAAAATTTGAATGTTTTTTAATCACTTCACCATATAGTACTAAACTTTAAACACTTTATTCTTCCATTCTTATAATGATTTGCCGATGCATCATTTTACTGACGTGAACTGAATTGATTATCAAAGAGTCACCGTATCACATTTTTTCTCGTATGTATAGTTGTGCAGGTTGTAGGTATTTGACAAATGAACAACTAAACCAGGAAAACCCTTTTCGTCTAGAGGACGTAGGAAAATATTTTAAAGTCTTCTGACGTAATCTGACGAAGGAGAGAAAATGCGTCTTTATCGATTTGCTATGAAATAAATATAACTATCTAACCGAATTTCAGACAAAAGGCAAAGATGAATACCAAAACTCTGAAATCGAACCGAAATCGAGACTTTTCGGTAAATTAGCCATTGGCTAAGCATGTTATCCACCACTTGAAATAAAGTTTTCTTAGTAATGCTATAATTATCATTATTCACAGTTTAAACTCAACAAAATAAACAGACGAATGTGACTGTTTAGAAATGTGAAAAAGATGTCATATTGTGCACTTTTTAACGTTCAAATCATGCTAGCAGTCTACATAAGATATTGTCTTCTGTAGTCGATATACAATTTTCCATCGTGTCTAAGCTCTCCTCGTGGCTACATTGAAACGACCAGATTTTATACCGGCGTATTAGATTCTGTTTAGATCCGGATGATGAGGCAATGCCTCAGTAGACGGTTACTTCTCCAGAACTTCTAACTCTATGTAATATTTGTTTTAATTATCTACATTCAATTGTGCATACAGGTGTAAATGATCGTAAATGAATGATCGCTTCATAAAGAGATTGTGAAACGAGTATGAGAAGTTTTTATTGTACAAGCGAACATTAAAACCTCCAGACAAGTTTCATTAAATCTTAAATAATAAAATTGAAATATTTAAATACAATATTAATAATATTAAATGAACACAAATTCAAGATTCTTTTGATCACATAACTACGACAACTTACATTTTGAGGAATCTCGCGTCAAAATATATAGCGAAAATCCAGCGTCTTTCTGTTCCAAAACACAGTTTATATTTTAAGACATTGACCATGTTTTCTTTTAATCATGCAACATAACAAAGATGCACAATATGGTTTTAATATTTAGCAATGTTACATTTATTAACATATTCGTATTACAATCCTCAACAAACATGTCCGACTTTTAAACAATTGATCAACCAATAGGAGGTTGATGGAATCGGCACACGTGAAAAATACAGCTGTTCTCCGTCAGTGCCGAATACAGCAAAACTATATGTGGTAGGGTAAGTGTATTCCGATAATACTAATGCTAGTTGCGGGATAAAAAGAATATCACACAAATGCGTTGTATTTATATTTTTTCAGTATGTGTAGACATAGCCTGTGACAATGTCGATAGGTACTCGAGAATGATATTTTTATTATAACTATTATAACACTTTCAGGCGTTTTAGTTGGTATATTATAATGAACATACATGTTTAGCTCTTTTGATCAATTAGTTATGATGCAGGTTACCCGTTTCTATTGCTGACATACAACTTAGCTCATTTTGACAGATATCATCTAATAGGTTCCGTAAAATGAAAATTTACCACTATTCGCCCTCCAAACCAGAAGACCTCTTGTTGTTGATTGGTTTATATTTCTAAAGTGACGTCACCGAAATCAGCTTGCTTTGGCCGAATTGACTCATGGATGATATCGGTTGCGTAGTGTTACGCAGTCAACCGTAACCGTGGGCCACCGACGATGCTTCGTACCATAGGCTAGGTAATTTCAAAATTTCACTCTTTTCCTGAAACTCCGCTCTCTCCACGTCCCATAGCCGAACACAATCTTAAAGGGACAGCTCAAGGATGTTAATTCTTGCATAAAACTATTTTTAGCATCCCTTATGAAAAAAAATGTTGAAAATCGACGTTTGAAATTGTTAAAATTGGAATTCCATAAGCGAACAGGTTACAGTGATAAATTACATAAACTTTCAATAGAAGAGGTTATATAATAATTTTATTGAAATTGTACTGAAAGTCTATTTATATGATATAATAATTTGTGATACAAATTGCTGCTTTTAAATCAACAATTATGCAATGTAATTATGAATTGCTGTTTTAAAGCAACTGTATCTTGTTGATCAACAACTACATATTGTATAATCTGTAATGTAAAGTTTTATTTTATATCCATTTATCTCTTGTATTAATAACTATAACAACGATTATTATTTTATTTATAGTTAAATCTGGTGATATTATTTAATAATTTTACTAATTAACTTTTACTTATAGAGGACACTGTGGAAGATTAGCGTTGACAACATGTTTTTTATCCTCGAAAAATATTAAAGTTTATTATTTAACTGGATTATACCTTTTTAATGACTATAGCTGATAACGCATGTGAAACAGAAACAAAAAATTAGGAAAGGAGAAAATGTAGCGGCTAGATCAAGATTCGAACCAGGAACCTTCAAACACAAGCCAAATGCTCTACCGCTGAGCTACCTGGTCACTAATTATCGACATTTTTACATTGATATACAATTCGTGCCATAATTATAAAGTATTAAGCTTCCTCCTCCGTTGTGGCATGCTTAGAATAATTATCAGTACTTTCAATCCTAACGATGTTATTTATTTTACAAAACAATTTGAATCAAATCAGCAGCTAATGCGAACTACATAACAAACACCATATTACAATTGAAATAATGTATTATGGATATTTTTATTAATAAGTTCTTAGTCATGATAACTAGTCAATTATGGTTATGTTATTTGTTATGCAAACACATCACTTGAATTCGTTTCAGCTCACTTAAAGAACATTAATGGATAAAGGATACATGCATTTGAGAATTAAACCATGACCAGGAAATATTATACAATTGTTATGAATTGTGTTAATGTTAATACGGCTTCGGTAATTTCAGAACATGTCGAATAAAACAATATTGGAAAGTTTCTTAGAAAACATCGATCTAATCTAGTGTATGAAGAGGTCGATTGTCTGTTATGGTATGTTACCAAGAGCTTGATGGCTAGTGGTAGAATTTCAACACTTGACCACTTGGACCCAGGAAGTGTGATGTAGCGGTAGAATGTCAATATTTCTGACTTATTTACGATTATGACCTTTAATGTAAGGGCTAGTGAAAAGAATATTAACTTTTCTGACTTATCAGAAATGGGATTAAGATTTTTGACGGCTAAAGGTAAACCACAATATTCATTCGTCTACCGCGACCCAAAATTTGATGGTTAGTGGTAGAAAGTTTTTCTTCGATTGGCAAGTAGAAGTCAAAGGACTACTGATAGCATATGGACTTTCCTGACCTGTAGGCGATTCCTAATCAGAGTCTGAGGGTTACTAGTAGTGGTAGAATGCCAGCTACATCTAACAAATTAGTAATTCCTAACCAGACTTTGAGGATTAGTGTTAGAATGTTAGCTACACCTAACAAGTTAGTAATTCCTACCCAGAGTTTAAGGGTTAGTGTTAGAATGTCAGCTACACCTAACAAGTTAGTAATTCCTACCCAGAATTTAGGGGTGTTAGAATGTCAGCTACACCTAACAAGTAGTAATTCCTACCCAGATTAGTTTAAGGGTTAGTTGTTAGAATGTCAGACTACACCTAACAAGTTATAATTCCTACCCAGAGTTTAAGGGTTAGTGTTAGAATGTCAGCTACCTAACAAGTTAGTAATTCCTACCCAGAGTTTAAGGGTTAGTGTTAGAATGTCAGCTACACCTAACAAGTTAATAATTCCTACCCAGAGTTAAGGGTTGTGTTAGAATGTCAGCTGCACCTACAAGTTATAATTCCTACCCAGAGTTTAAGGGTTAGTGTTAGAATGTCAGCTGCACCTAACAAGTTAATAATTCCTACCCAGAGTTTAAGGGTTAGTGTTAGAATGTCAGCTGCACCTAACAAGTTAATAATTCATACCCAGAGTTTAAGGGTTTAGTGTTAGAATGTCAGCTGCACCTAACAAGCTAGTAATTCCTACCCAGAGTTTAAGGGTTAGTGTTAGAATGTCAGCTACACTACAAGTGTACTCACTAATTATCTACCCAGGTTTAAGGTAGTGTTAGAATGTCAGCTGCACCTAACAAGTTAGTAATTCATACCCAGAGTTTAAGGGTTAGTGTTAGAATGTCAGCTACACCTAACGAGTTAGTAATTCCTACCCAAGTTTTAAGGGTTAGTGTTAGAATGTCAGCTACACCTAACAAATTACTGACTCTTATCCAGACTTTGAAGGTTAGTGGTAGAATGTCAGCTACACCAAACAAGTTAATAATTCCTACCCAGACGTTGCCAACTAATTACTTGACGATAAAAGTGAAAATCTAACTGTATTTCTGCATTAATGAACACCTATTTCATAGTATGCATCTGAATCAGGGTTTGTCATAAAACCAAAAAGCATTGAACTTATGCATTTGAATGCCGTACATTTGTATAACTATAGAATCATTCAATATAATTTTAGCCTTGATTACGTTTTTAATCTAGTCATATTTTTGTTTTATTTGACACCACGTCTATTAATTTCCTACAACTTTAATATATTTCTGATTATATTTTTCTAATTATTTTTTAACGTTCTTGGTTTTCTCTTGAATTTTATTTTTTCATGTTTTCATGTTGTTTCATGGTCATTTGTTGGTAGCAATTTGAATTTTAAAAAGTGGGTTTCCATTTCATTTCTTAATTTTGTGCACTGTGCATTTTGTTTTTATTAAGGTCCAAGGTTTTATATATATCTCGTTACTGTATAACTTTGAGTTTTGTGATAAAATAAATACGTAAATGTTTGCCTCCACATATTGATAGTTTCATAGCATATAATAAAATGGGGTTTTTTCATTAAATTTCCAAATATGCGAGAATGAATCATCACAAAATTGTGTTATTGTAAAACACGATATTTATTAGACGCAAAAGATAGTGGCATTTTTTCAGTAACTGGTATGTTTGTGAGTTTTCGATTTGAAGTTTGGATGTACTAGTTCTAACATTCTTGATCTTTGAAGTGTAAGTAGGTGTGTATGGCGGAAGCTTGTGATGAGGACGCTCACTATTCAGGCACATGTATTTATATCCTGTCAGTTAAAAACATTTTTAATGGTTTCTGGTTATTTCCTGACGAATGATTCTAGTACTACTCATTTTATTCATGTGAAAACTACTTTATTTAAACTTCTTTCTCCAGAATCATGTGTAAAGCATTTTCCAGGACATGTGCGATGACCTTGTCCAGTGGTTGTAATTAGATCAGATTCCTTTCTTAAAGGATGTGTTCCTGGTGACAAGGGCGGATTCCTTTCTTAAGAGATGTACTCCTGGTGACGAGGGCAGATTCCTTTGTGAAGAGATGTATTACTGGTGACGAGGGCGGATTTCTTTGTTAGGGATGTGTTCCTGGTGACGAGGGCGGATTTCTTTGATAAGAGATGTGTTCCTGGTGACGAGGGCGGATTTCTTTGTAAGAGATGTGTTCCTGGTGACGAGGGCGGATTCTTGTTAAGAGATGTGTTCCTGGTGACGAGGCGGATTCCTTTGTAAAGATGTGTTCCTGGTGACGAGGGCGGATTCTTTGTTAAAAGAGTGTTCCTGGTGACGAGGCGGATTTCTTTGTAGAGATGTTCCTGGTGACGAGGCGATTTCTTTTAAAAGATGTATTCCTGTGACGAGGGCGGATTTCCTTTGTTAAGAGATGTATTCCTGGTAACGAGGGTGGATTCCTTTGTTTAAAAGATGGACTCCTGGTGACGAAAGCGAATTCCTTTGTTGAGTGATGTGTTCCTGGTGTCGAGAATGGATTCTTTTCTCCTGGTAACGAGGGCGGATTCCTTTGTTAAGAGATGTACTCCTGGTGACGAGGGAGTATTTCTTTGTTAAGAGATGTGTTCCTGGTGACGAGGGCGGTTTCCTTTGTGAAGGGATGTGTTCCTGGTGACGAGGGCGGATTCTTTTGTTTAGGGATGTGTTCCTGGTGAAGAGGGCGGATTTATTTGTGAAGAGATTATTTCCTGGTGACGAGGACGGATTTCTTTGTGAAGAGATGTGTTCCTGGTTACGAGGGCGGATTACTTTATGAAGAGATGTATTCCTGGTGACGAGGACAGATTCCTTTGTTTAGGGATGTGTTCCTGGTGACGAGGGCGGATTCCTTTGTGAAGAGATGTATTCCTGGTGACGAGGACAGATTCCTTTGTTTATGGATGTGTTCCTGGTGACAAGGGCGGATTCCTTTGTGAAGAGATGTATTCCTGGTGACGAGGGCGGATTCCTTTGTTAAGATATGTGTTTCTGATGAAGTTTTCCTATATTCTTCATCTATCAATATACCTGTAAATAACAATATTAACTGGATAATTATTAAAAAATAAGCATGGTCTTAAAACAGAATTATATCTGAAAAACAATAGTACCTATATGTGTTCAAAACTATTTTTAAGATTATGTAGTAATACCACAAAATCACTTTTTTCGTTAGCGATTGAAATGAACGAGTTATCATGGTCCAATAGGAAATAAAATAAACTTACAATCTATTCAGTTGTCATGTCTATAAACTTTCAGAAAATTAATAATTTAGTTGCATTAGTTTAACATCCTATTACTAGCCAGGGTCATACAAGGACGTGCCAGGTTTGTTGGTGGAGGAACGCTGGAGTACACGGAGAAACTACCGACCAGCAGTCAGTACCTGACAACTGCCCCACGTGGAATTTTAACCCGCATTTCAGTGGTGAAGGCTTGTGGTTATATGTCCAATCGGCCATTGCGGCCCCAGTTAATAAGGAGCTATATATTAGCGATTTTTTGGGATAATAAAAAAACGTAGATAAGTCGATGACCGATTTGAAAATCATAATTCTTTCATATCATTTTAAAAGATCAGGTGATATTATTATTTAAAGTCTCTAAGAATTACGATGAGGTGTTACAGAGTTATCGTTCTTTTTTCTGTAATTTTTAATTTCTTTTTTTATCACATTCCAAAACCAAGATAGACATGGAAATTTACTAAACCTAGAAGTTCAACCCTTTCACAATTAGTTCATTTGATATAGAGATATCACATTCTAATCATGTACACGCCATTCATATACACCATCGGACGCTACAACAGATGCATACCGAGTTACATACACATAATAAACATTTCACGTTTTTGCAGTTATATGATCTAAGGTTGTTGAAGACATATGTGTCTTATTGGTGGTATAATACACCCTCATCACAAATCCCCACCCCTTCTTCAGATTACCTGGTAACGATTTAGTAGGATCGAATGTGCCTAGCCTCTAACCCCTTCCCTCTCAACCCCCTCCTGCAGCACACCTGTTCACTGACATCCGTGTAGATACTATGATGACCTGATGTTAGATATATGTTTCAAAGAGCATCTAGCTAGTCTCGAAACTCTTACTTCAGTCAGCTTCTCCAACCTATAACATAACTCATTAACTGAAAATATGCGAAAAAATAAACTTCTCGGAGATTCCAGGCTGCAAATAAGGCTGTTAAAAGATCAACGCTTAAGCCACCTTACGTAATCTATAAAGTTGTGAGATCGGACATATGGGAGATAAGATGTTCGTGCGGGACGTACCAGCGATACCACCGGTTATTTTTGGCATCATCGTTAGGTTGTGACACTTGATGTACGACTGTACAAGGTAGGCCACTTGTCATGAAATTGTGCATTTGAATAAATGCAGTAATTTCATTGGTCAAAAACGACAAATCACCGGGAATTGTATATCCTAGTTGAAAGTTTTTATTTAAATAGTAGGTTACCGACCTTGACACTCCATACCGACACAGCAAACACTTATACACATAAACTAATCTAAGTGTAGATAGCGGTGCATAGGGAGTGCAGCGCATGCACAAAAATGTGCATCGCGTCCCGGCCGCTAATAAATGGGCAATCAAGAGTGTGGTGTGGTGTGCCTTGAGATGTCTAGCCTGTCGTTCGTGTACGAGATAAATGCAAACACACAAGTAAGCCTTTTTGGCTTCAAATAAACATCACAGGCCCAGAGACGTTATCGTAACTAGACAGGCTCTTCTCTCGCCATAAGTTTGTCCCAAACAGGAGGAAATGTGTATTTTATACAGTACGTAAGGTCACTCACTTGTCTATTGATAGCTTCCTTAGTAGTTTTTCCTACAAAGTCGTGTACTTTGTAACGTACACGCCATGTTTTACTTAGTATACCCCATTTATCATTTTGTCAATTATGAATTACTTATAAAGATCTTGTATAAAGATCTTATTTTTTATTTACATTTTCTACGACAAAAATCCCAGATTACATGTTTTAGATTCAGAGGGAGCCCATGTTGCCAAATGTAAACTGTTGTTATCACCGCTATTTCGGTAAACATCATATTTATTAATATCTGACTGTTTTATAGAGTAGATATAACCTTTTACTTTCTTGATTTTTGACAAATTAACATATGTAAGGTTAAGCATTTTTACGGTTGATGTTTCACATGTTCACCAATATAAACTGATTGTAGGAGCTTTGGAGTTTCCAAATTATTTGTTAAAAAAAGATGAGGAAATGAAGAGGTAACTTTATATAAGTTGTACTGTTGTTCCAAGATAAATAACATCTTTCTTCTTCAGGATATATCAAATGATTTAATGTCTGGTTATTTACACGTGTGGTATTAAAACTACATTTTTTCATTTTTTGAGAGGGATTTTTTTCTTCTGAAAATAAAGTGTAAATAGACTCCTCGATAGTTCCGGATGATATTTTCATTTCAAATTTTGTAAGAATATTTAAAATAAATTAATGATTTTCACGTTTGTTCTGATTAGTGACACGTGAAACTATTTTTAAAGGAAAAAGATAATGTCATTTATGAAAAAATCCTTTATCCAATACTTTTTTTGAAAAAAAATAAACATTAAGAAAGTAGAAACAGTGGGATGGTAAATTCTTTTTAGATTGATATTGAAATATAAATGGTTTAACTTTTTATTCTATATGTGATTTTTTGTATGTTCAATGTTGCAGGGTATGTGTAATATTCAAAGCTTACTAAATCACTTTTATATTTGTCTAATATGAAGGTTTTTTTTTACATCCAGTGAGGTAATATTCATTCCTATTTATGGAAAGACCAATAAATCCTATTGAAATGTCACTGGGAGTAGTTACACTTAATTAATAAATAGTGATTTTATTCATCTAATAGACAGATTTCTGAATCTATATCGGCATTTTGAACAAATATTATTCTTTAGAATTCACCAAACAAAATTGAGTTTGTATTGCAAATCAATGTGAGCAACCGTTAACCATGTAACTGAAACATGCATAGGCATGTACATTTCAAAATCCAAAAACGATTCAAAGTAAATTATGGATTTACAGCAAACACAACAGCAATGTACATTGAAACAACGGTAATATATACGTGTGTGCTCTTGATAAAAGTTATCTTTTTTTCTCTGTAGCTGACATACCAAGCTTGTGTTTGTTTTAGGAAACCGACACCAGTCGGCTGGTTTGGGCATAATCATGTGATCATATATCAAATTAATACTATCCCTCGCATCGATTTCCCGAAACTCCCCAAACAGGAAATCTGACGACTTCGTCCCTATCATAGCCGAATTGATTTTATGACATTATATTTTCAATGGAGTGCCATATATCAATACTCGACCAATTAAGTGTCATGTTTGCCAGAAGTTTCTAACGTTGATGTGGGTAGGTAGGTCTAGGGTAAGCATACAAATATCCTATGTGTTTCTTTTACATACACATAACAATATTATTTAATCAGTCCTGTTATTTTAGCCTTTTAATTGAATACAAATAATACATGCACATTATTTTGTGTTAATATAAATCAATTATTTTGTTTATTTTCTTTTCTACTTTCATGCAGAAAAATAATTTGAAAAAATCCGTTTGTGGAGGTCTAGCTGTAGTATACTATTTCAACACTATTTCGGCCCTTCATTGACTCAGTTAAGGAATGTGGAAAATTCTAAAACGTCCAAAGTTAACTTTTCGCAAATGTCAGAATCAAAAACTCGTATTCCTTCAAACAATTATGGAGGCAGTACGGTTTATAAAATAGTTTTATTCATAAATTTTGAGAGAAAGCATATTGTAATAATGAAACATTGGTGTTTTTTTTCAATGCGGGATAAATAGCTATTGCTTTCATTAAAATGATGATGCTGAGTATAAAATATTACTTTTAAATTAATTTTATGATTGTTATACAATATAAATATTATTACAATATAAATGATAAAAATATGATACAAATATTAAGTTCGTTCTATGCTCTTTGTTATTCATACCACAAACATAATAGAAAAAATGATATCGCTTATAATGGCAAAATTGACAGGTACTTAAAAACAGTAATTGAAGCGCAAGTAGTAGGGACTATTTCAGGGAAATGTTACGTTTTCATCTATATCTAAAAATGTAAAGTGAAAACCTCATTTCGTCTTCTCAACATATTTTTTATCTATGTATGGTTGAAAAATAAAACACATGCACTCTTTTCCATTCCGTCCCAAGCACTTAAAATTTATTTAACCGTGATACTGTTCAATTTCGTATATCAAATATACATAAATAAATAAATATTTGTTGTACTGTATCGTTAAGCAATGAAATATCGTTTAAACCAAAATTTAAAATTTATTTAACCCTATACTCTATAACATCTTCGCTGAAATAAATCATTTAATTTTAGAACGTGTGGAAATGAACTTCGAAGTATCAAAATGAACTTCGAAGCATCAAAATGAAAACAAAAAAAATATATTCTCGAATCAAATTAACATGGAAATAGTAAGGGTTTCATTAAATATCTCTTGATTTTATCATTAACTTTTTCACATTAACATCATTGTATGACAACCCTTCGACTTGGCTTGACAAAATATCAGAAATTAGTTATAAAAGAGGCCGTCTGTCCGCGGGTCAACAACCCGCCTGTGTGCCCTCGCGACCTGAAACATTAATGGATTTTATGCGTGATATGCATGTATTTTCCCTTGTATTTAGCAAAACCGTATTATTAGGATTGTATTTGAGGAATGTTTTCGGCTATGAAAAAGGAAGATATTTGTTCTGGGTCGTGAGGTCAATAACAAACTGCACAACTGTAATTTCCTAAAATCTGCACAAGCATGAAGTTCTTTTCCTGTTTCTCGGGTATGGGAAAGCTTGTGAGATTTAAGGATAATAATAAAGTAACTGTTATAAAAATAGTTGATATCACTGATTTCACAATATCTTATTCATGTTTTTCCCCTAGTTACGAGTAATTACTTTATAGTAAAAAACGTTTAATGACTTAGCAAAGTCAGAAAATAATTCTATATAATCACTCAAACTCCTCAGGCGTAATCATAGTACAATTTTACACATGTAATTGTACTATAACATACGTGAAGAATAATTTGCTTGTGTTACAAATTGAACAATTTACCTGTATAATTGAATTGCCTTGATGTCAATGGCAGGTAAATGTTGATTGCCAGTGAGACAGCTGATTCCACGCTTAATTGGACTTTCCCTGGTAATCCATTAGCCTTAAATACTATTCCATCATGGAACTAATGAATGAGTAGATTAATTAAATATTAATTGAGTTTAAACCTTTAAAATATTGTCCATTTGTTTTTTAAGGGTTGGACGCCATTTTCGCGCAATATTCAAGTATCACAAAAGCGGAAAACCAATATAACCCAAAATGGTGCATTACAGACGAAATCAAATTAACGGTAGAGACTTTGGATAAATGCATGTTTACAAACTGTGAACGGTCGTGCGTTTGAAAGGTTTGCAGTTATTCTTCTTGTGACGATTGATTATCCGCTGATAATTCTATTATTCAATCAAGAAATTATGACAAAAATATTTTCCATGAAAACTTTTAGTCCAACACTTATTCTGAACAACTTTATTACAGAAATTCATAACTTTAATATCTCAGTGTTATTGTTTTCAAAAAACTTTTAGATGAAATGTGAACTTTTAATATGCTTACAGTTAGATGAGGTGGAAATTGCTAACGCTGACATAGGATATTTCATGTAAGAAGATAGGTTGTTCAAACTTAATTCAAACATTTGTACCGAACTTTAAAACACCAAATTTTGATGGAGGAATAAACACTATACGTGTTGCGATTTTTTTCTTGATGAAATGATATTATTGTATTTTACGAAATAAGATCTGCAAATCATCCCTTCAAGATTATGGATTCTCGTGGTAAAATCCCAAAATAAATAAACTAGACAGACATATTTTTAGAAAAAAAAATTTTAACGACTGAAATTTTCAACATTAAAATATATATTTGGAAACTAATCGAATTATTTACCAAGGAATCTGAAAGCTAAAAAATGATGGAATACCAATTCAGTGAACATATTTCCGCTTTGAAAACAAATACACAGAAAAAAGCCCATTTAAATACATAGTATGTGTCTTCAAATATATCAAATAGGTCAAATTCATTATTAGTTATGTTAGAGTAAAAATCAACCATATCATTAACTTTTGAATTCAGTAAAAATGTTAAAAAAAGTCACAAAAAAACTAAAAACATTGAGCCGCAAAGAATGAAAAATATTAGGTTGAATCGAATAAACAACTTTGATGTTGTATGTGTTAAGTTGAATGTTTTAACGAAAAAGTAATTCCATAAACTTTTCGTTAAATATTTTGATAGGATTTAAAGTAAAACCAAAACCAAAACTTGGGAATTGAATTAGCTATACGCCAAGTAGGTCGTTGCATAGATAACAGAAATGGAAATAAAAATGGTTATAATTGCGGTGTGCATTATTTCGTTCTTAAATAACGCCTCTGGCTGGAATATAAATGTCAATAAAAAAGAAAATATTTAATAGTTTAGACAATACATAATAATATTTGCACTGTACATCATCAACCAACCCTTTTGCTGTTCATTTAAGATCATGAGCGATTGGGAATTTGTTATTTGAGTATCAGATTTTCTACGAAAATGTGATGAACAGACGCAAGAATTGATTCTTTCATAATAAAACGAATCGTTATAGGAAATTCGTAGTGTAAATGGTTTTATTACTTATATGGCGCTATAGTCTAGAATTTTTGTTTTATTTCGTTATAAACCAGTTCGTTATATTTGAGTTTTGTTTATGTATAACTATTTTAAATACTACAGCAATTTCTGATTGTTATTAAAGATGTTCCATCGTCGATGAATGGTATTTTTCTCTATCAAAAACGAGAGCAGACGATTTAAGTATTTTACTTCAGTTACAAAAATAATTCACTTTGCACCTAATTACCACCATTGAGAAGTTTGATCTTCTCATTTTAATTCAAGATAAAAAGAAATTAAAATAACTAATTGCATCCCGAAAAAAATGGTGCTGTGTTCTATGGAATAAAGTACTGATTCACCAAAAGCAAAATCAATTATTTTATATACATTTTTGTGTTAGATATAGTCGTTTAAACACGATTATGCACAAGTTGTTCGAATGATGGGTATTGTATATGCTCTATCTGTCGGTGGTGGAGTGGGGGTGGAGCATTTATAACATTATCAAGGAGAAAATAACAGTGAATACATATTGGATTTTAGTCAGTAGGCCTGAATGATTAAAATAATAATATAACTTCAAAAAGTTGGTGCCATATAATCATATTGATCAACTTTGAAATATTTTAATAATTCTTTTTTACATAATCACAATTGTAATATCGTTTGAATACATGAAAATTGAGCTTTCATATGTATATATATATATTAACAACGAGGAATATAATATACTTGTCCAAAAGATGAAATGTCATTGTAATAACTTTCTTCCTGCAAATTGTACTGAATGTCTTCTCATTTTACATAATGAAAAGATATTCAGTAAAATTGCAGTAAGAATAGGTCCAAAAATCGGGTTGCAAATTCACTCAGCAATTTTACTTTGACAGAATAATTTACTTTGCAAAAAATAATGATTATTATAATTAGTAATTGCGATCCTAGTATCCTTCCACTTATTGCAAAACACTTTGACACATCATATGTACCATATCCTCGTTTGTAACGCGAACCCACGCTTTCTATCAATATAGGATAGCACAATCGACTAAATATTGAACCCGGACAAGTGGACAAATAAAATCAGTTCAATATTGTCAATATTTGTAATATAATTACGCCATTTGAAGCATTTGCTTTAATTCAATAGTTTTCCTTGCAACATCATCTAAGTAACAATGAAAATGGTTTTATATTTAGCTGTTGATTTGAATTGATGTTCATTTTGGTAGCTGCAACGAGTTTACATTTAGAACATTGAAATGGCCTTCTATATGTCTTTATTTAACGATCATAGTGCTCTGTTATGATCCCAAAGCATTAATAGAACAAATGTTTGTGGTACAATCAATTAATAACAATAACGCTATATTGACAAAAATCAAACAAAATTATCATCATTATTTTTTTTTAATTTGTGAAGCAGCTATGTGTAATTAAAATATTTTTTGTGTACAGTGGGAACGACAATGTATGCAAACGTATTGAAAATAAGCTGTGGATATGACTGTAATAAGTACATAATTGTACTTAACTATGAAAATAAAATTTAATTCTGGCTTTATTGTTTACACGAGGATGGGTACAATATACTTTATAAGTAATTCATGGTTTTATTTATGTACTATTACCTGTAATGAGAATCCTAACAGTACACCATAATTGAGGTTTAATATCATGCGATTGCGACTCAAAACAATATCAATAAGTTAATTACCTTACCTGGAGCGGGCTAATCATGTTTACGGTTAATTAAAAATGAGCCAAATATCAGGAAGCAGAGACAGTGCGAGCATTTCTGATTCTCTTGACAGTTTTATTGGTCTGTATAGCTAATTAATTACCTGTGTATAATTACCATCGGATTTAATAACTTCATGAAACTTAAATTGCTGAATACCGCATATTTTGAATAGGAAAATATCAAAATGTTACATAAGATAGAGAATAGTTTAAGATCAAGTAATCAGATAATTAAAATTTATCAAAATGTATAAATTGTTATAAATTGTTTTATTAATTGATTTCACTGATACATTTTGTATTTCATCAATGTTACAGGTAGAGCGGATATTAAAAATAATTAAAACGAACATCGTAATAATCCTACTTTGATAATTCATAATCGGATATTTCAACATAGGTTAATTGGAAGCATAAACTTCTATAATATTTCATTTAAGAATAAAAACACGTAAAGTATTGAAAACACTTAATTATAATGAGGAAAGAAAAGAAAACAAATGAAAATAATGTTTGACCTTAACTTAAAGATGCTCCACCGCTGACAGAGCATAATCGATATTCATCATTTGAACAATAATTAGTGTTTAATCGTGTATACATATGTCTAATTAACACAAAAATGATATAAAATAATTCATTTTGACTTTGGTTCATGCGCAATCAGTACTTCATTCAATATAGGATATAGTGCCACGGATTTTTTTCGGGATGCAATTAATTATTTTGCATATTTTTAACTTGAAGTAAAATTAGAAGCTCAAACTTTTCAATGGTGGTAATGGTGTAAAGTAAGTAACTTTTGTAACTGAAGAAAAATACTAAATCGTCTGTTCCTATTTTTGATAGTGAAAAAATACCATTTGTCAGCGGTTGGGCATCTTCAATAATGTATTCATCAAAACAACTGTCTACTGCATGGGTCCTATTGTCCTTCATTAATCCTACCAACGTTTCAAAAACAATCACTTTAACAGACGAGATAATATTTTCATAATTAAAAAATAACAAGGAATTAACAAGCTGACTTGAAATAAAAAAGCAAAAATAATCTTGAAAATCCTGAAAATGATTAACAAAAATTTCCTAGAATTATAACGACATCACAAAACAAATAATTTCTATTCGCGCACAACCAATACATTATTTTAAGACATGTTAGGACCTGGAATTGTATTTTCTTTAATTGTCTATTTACGATGTTTCACTTTCTTTATAAACGACATGGGAAGAACGCAAATAAGAAACGCCTTCATTCAGGTGGTCTCCCGGTTCCCTCAAACCTATTTTTAATCGACCTTTATTGGATACCTTGGCACCCATAAGCTCAAACTGTCATATTGCTGTAAAGATTCATATTTCTCTTTGCAAATACCTTGTCTGGTCATTCTTCCATTACCAAAACCTAATGATGTTTATATTTGCGTAACTTTACGGTCAGAATTCATATTTCTCGATGAGTTACATGTCATACAAGTATTACTAAAACTCTATTTGCAACACTTTACAAGATAAAATACGCGAGTTGACGGTCATACGGCCTCCTGGAGGTTAGGTATACAGGATAAATAAAAACTGACCAACTTTTCCGTTCATTTTAAGATAAACCTGGATTGTAAGGTCGAGAACCATGACGTTTATACTTTTGTGTAAGTCTGTGCACGTTCTGTGCATTAACAGGAAACTGTTTATTTAACAAGGAGAGCAAATCTAATCAAGTCGATACTTCTGTCACCGATAGCGGCATCCGCATTTGTTTTACTTGTTTTTGGAAGTTGTGACAACATATCCTTACGCACATATCTGTGTTGCCTAAAGATGGACACATCGGATTGTTCCAATGTCGGATATATTTATCAGATATCCAAATACAAATTAATTTTGTTAACTCGAATCCGTATATCTTAAAACCTTGTTTAGTTCAAATGATAATGCAAATGAAGTCAAAATGGTACTAAATATTCAAGAATATCTTAAAACCTTGTTTAGTTCAAATGATAATGCAAATGAAGTCAAAATGGTACTAAATATTCAAGAATATCTTAAAACCTTGTTTAGTTCAAATGATAATGCAAATGAAGTCAAAATGGTACTAAATATTCAAGAATATCTTAAAACCTTGTTTAGTTCAAATGATAATGCAGATGATGTCAAAATGGTACTAAATATTTAAGAACACTTAATATTTGCATAACTCGAAACTTTGTGACGATGTCATTGACCTGAACTTCGATATAAGGTTTGATTCTAAAGCATACTTTGCTCGAAAACATACATTAAGTAGTGCTACAAAAGCCGATTGTAAAATATAAGAAAAAAGGAAAGCAACGGCGAAAATTATATGAATAATTGACCATCCAAACAATATACAAATATCGACATTATTAAATTTCCGAAAAATATTTTTGTTGATAAAATTAAAGATGAACCTAAATAGAAACAAGGACCTCTCTGAAGACTACAAAAGCCAGGTATTTTGGAAGGTGTTAGATGTGTAACCGATTGCATCCGCTTTGAAACTCACGGTAAGATCCGGGTTACGTCACGACTAAAATCTGAAATATAACTGATGTCATTAGAGATGAGACTAGTGGTAAAATGTGACAAATACTTTGCGTATAGAAGTTTGTATCTAAGATCTATTGTCATATAACTATAACATATTCAAAAAATTACCCGTTATCTCGAACATCTGTTTACCTGTTATGTCGAACATTCTGTTAAATTTACCTGTTATCTCGAAATATGCCGTATGATACCATCGATAAAAGATATCTCATGGTTTGAATATTTGATCCCTTAAATCTGCTAAAAATGGTTAAGGAGAAACATAACATTATTTCTTTGAATGTTTTCGATTTTTGCCAGGAAGCCGTGATGGCTCAGTAGCAATGGTGCCAGGTTAATGTGTTTTTTTCTGTAGGTACTTCGGTTTTCCTGCATCTGTATTCCTAACATCCTTAAATGACTCTGACTGGTAATGACCGTTGACGATACTACATCATTGACGAATGGTATTTCTTCTCTATCAAAAACAGGAGCAAACGGATTAATTAGTATTTTATTTCAGCTACAAAAGTTACTTATTTACACCATTACCATCATTGAAACGTTTGAACTTTTTATTTTACTTCAAAATAGAAACATTAAAATTAATTAATTGCATCCCGAAAAAAAAAGCTCATGACACTATGTCCTATATGGAATGGAGTACTTATTGCGCATCTACCAAAAGCAAAACAAATTATATTATATTAGGCACACGTTTACATGAGTAAAAACCAATTATTGGTCAAGTGATGACTATCATTTATGCTCTGTCGGCGGTGAGGCATCTTTAAACGAAACAAACAAATGGAGTAGGTACAGTTGGAAGAAATCATTTCCCATGAATTATCTTCCACAAATGTCTGAAATGTCTTACATTTATAAAATGTTTAAAACTGATATGTGCAAATACATCTTTTAGATATCTAGATTACAAAGTAGTAAGACTTAAAAAAGCATACAATCGAACATTTATCGGAAGTGTGTCGCGAAGAGAGAACACAGAATATGAGCTGAAGGTGTTTTCGCTACAATCGTCAGCGGTATTCGGTGTAGTGTAACTAGGTCTAATACTTAGATTTGATTTTTTGATCGTCATATGATCTCATAGTCTGAACGGATGTTTAGCTGATGCAGTCGTTTGATTTTATTGATAATGCTGTGTCTCTGTTAAGCATGAAAATTTGTATTAATTTTGTTGATTCACTTCTTACTTCAACAGGCTGGGATTTTAAAGCACGAGCCAGAATTTTGGGGTTTATGGAAGCTGTAGTAAGCACATAAAAATCATCGACCAACGTCACTACCCCACGTCTGTTCGACCCAAGTTTGAACACGCCATACAAGAGACGGACTACTTATTTCAATTAAGTAAAGACATTTGTAATGGTTTGAAAATAGAAGTTTCGCAATCATCATCAAATGTTTTGAAATGAGCTTTCTTTACCATTCCTATACTTATTTGACATAAATAATTTGTTTTAGAGGGAATGCAAATCGTGGTTTAGAGATATTCAAATTGATATTAAACACAATAAAGAAGTTGCACCTGCAATCAAATTTGAATACGAAATACAAAATTATCGGTCATATAGCATGTCAGGTGTCAGCCTGCTTGACATTTATGTATTTCAAAAGGGAAGACATCATTAAAATAAACATATGCGGCTCAAAAAGAGGTAAGAAAACAGTCCAAGATAGCAAATTTGATTTTAATGCATGCGGGCCTATCAATCAAGACATGTTTACTAATGACGGTGACGTAAGGTCACGTGCAAACCAGAAATAATCTGGAATAAATACAGTGTCGCTTAAGTATAAAAAAATGAATTAATGCAAGGTCGCTTCGGTATAAAATAAAACATAGAACATTATGAAGTGTGTCTATTACATTTACATTTCAGAATACTTTATTGTTTAGATGCAAAGATGGTGTCTGGTGCAAAGATGGAAGAAAAAAAAATTGACAATAAAAATAGTTTTTATGAAAGCCTTCTGTTTTTAATATGGACAAATCAAATGCAACGATGGCTTTATATTTAGACAGGAAACGTTCTAGTTTCAAAAGATGGCTGGTGTCCAAAACAAAAGTCTATATGAATTTTTAAGACATGACATCCATTACACTAAAGAAGAATTACAAACTTATTCTATCCCGGAGATTATTGACACTTTTTCCACAATAAGATATCTATTCAAAAATTATTTTAAAATACCCCATTCATAAATGTGTGATATGTATACTTTAGGTGCCGATTTGAGACAGAAATTCTTCTTTCCGTGTATATATATAGCCTTGGTTTGTTTATTATTTTATCACATGACCACTTCGACATTTTGAAATAATTTGCAAACGTCATTAACGCTTTTCATTTATTACTGTGTAATAAAGAACTTCATTATGACGTCATTGAATGAAGAGTGACGTAACATCAGGTATTGTATTTCAAATTGATATAAAAATAACGCGTTATTGCAATTCATATGAAATGAACAATTAGAAACATCCTACATTGACTCTATAACCAAAAGATATGTATCGTGTATGCCTATCAAAACATTTCCTATCTATTTATCAAGGAGAAATCAGTTGAACAACAGATAAATGATGTTCCAAACTTAAGATATAGGTATCTTAAGAAAATATCCACAGAGATTGTCGAACATTTAGTTCGTATCTTACACAGACCATAAATAGATATAGGACACCTACTACATAAAATTACAAACAAAATATTTCCATTCAACTATTATTGTTTATTCATGGAAATAGGATTCCTACTTATTTATGGGTCACATATATAAATAAACTTGGGATACCTACCTACTTACAGGTCATATCTATAAATAGACATGGGATACCTACCTACTTACAGGTCATATCTATAAATAGACATGGGATACCTACCTACTTACAGGTCATATCTATAAATAGACATGGGATACCTACCTACTTACAGGTCATATCTATAAATAGACATGGGATACCTACCTACTTACAGGTCATATCTATAAATAGACTTGGGATACCTACCTACTTACAGGTCATATCTATAAATACACATGGAATACCTACCTACTTACAAGTCATATCTATAAATAGACATAGGTACATACATAATTACATGTCATCCATGTAGATGAATATAGGACGCATATGTAAGAAAATAACACAAATTGATTTAGAGACCAAAAAAAAACAAAACAAAAAACAAAAAACCCGAAAAATCCCCAGACAGATTTTTCGACATTAGGCACGTTTAAATTTCAATACTTCTTTTAAATCTACATGAATCGGTTTAATGTACTATATGAATTACTGCAATATATTACCTGGCATGTAAACACCTCAAAACTGTATCTAAAAACCGAAGCGATATGATCAAGGAGATGCATTCTCGTAGTTAACCACCTTTATACCCTGATGTTTGTTTTTTTTTATGTTCAGCAGACCAATAACTCAACAAGATATAAATATATAACAAGATTATCACAGAACACATATCAACGAAGTAAAAACTGTAGATACGACTATGATTGTAGGTAGACAAGCGCTTCAGAATAACACATTTATCAAAACAGTTCTGTTGCATTTAGAGCAAACTAGTGCCCTAGTTAAAAGAGGCATGCATGTCAGATTCGGTTAGGTGTTGCTTCCAAAAAGTTTTTTTTGTGGAACCTATCTAAGCATTATGAATAACGGTTCACTGGCATTCATTGATATAGCATCAATATGAAACAAGTATCAAGCCAATTTGACCTTAATGCACTCTCTGATGTCAAGATATTCTGACTTTAAGTATTTAAGATTATAAATATTATGGTCTATTTTGAGAACGGTTTAGCGATTCTGACCTAGACTTACAATGTATATGACCTCAATTTATTCTGGGTTCAAGGTATTATAATCTCACCTAAGGTAACAATTATTTTAAGTATTAGTGATTTCAATATTATATGATATTGTGACTTTGAAATAAATCATTCTGATAGCAAAAATGATATCTCTCAAATATTCTTACTTCGAACTTATTTTATCTTCCAATTATTCATATATCGAACTAGTTTGTCCTGAAATAATATTTTCTTTAATAGTCACAATATTTTTGTTACTTAAATTATTCTGATCTTTAAGTAGTGTTCGCGTCATTTTTACTTCGAACTTTTATTTTGAACTTGTTTTTTCTGATTTAATTATTCTTACTTTAATACAGTCCTATCTCGTCTCATTACAATTTCAATATTTTCTGAAATGAAGATATTCTTAACCTGAATTGTTTTAATTTCGTTTTACATTTAATGAATTAATTTGAGGTATTGCAAACTTGAACTTTTCTAACTTATAAGTTTATTCTAGATGTTCATGAAGAGAGTTTTACTAGACTTGACATGTTGTAATAATAATATTATCAAATGACAGAACTTCTCATCATTGAATATTTTTTTTAATTCTTTTTTTTTTGTTCTATTCACATGTCGTTGCTTTAAACACACATTTAAGTTAATATTATTTAAACCTTTAAACCTGCTTTTTAGAACTATATCAATGGTAAAGTGTAATCGGTCACGACATAGCATGCAGTTGTCTAAGGTGTTTAAGAACACAATCAAACATTTCATAAAGTAAATGAAATAAAACATATTGTCAAAACCTACGAAATTTAATGCAAACAAAATCGCATTTCATACATTGTATGCTTTTCCGTTAAGTAGAAACATATATATAAGGGTATTAAAACAAGATTTATACATTTCATTGCATCCTTAAACAAATAATACAAATAGATCAGTACTTCTAAGAATGTAATGACATTTTAATAACTATACTAAAAGGATATTAAAAACTCACAATCCTTAAACCGTATCACACAAAGTTTTTATTAGATAATGTACGAGTTTCCTCCCCTTCATCCTTGCCTGACTGTGACCTATAACACTGTACAAAGAATGATATCTCATTTAAAACTTTAGCCTTGCCACTTTACAATTAATTTTCTACATTGTGTACATTCTGGTTGAAATTTGTTTTTAAGACAGGGTCATTATGTATTCATTTTGATACAAGGAACTTCACATATCTAACGAAAGGAACGATGAATGACTGCCAGTTTTAATAGGAATACACAGATGTTGTTCAACAAAAGGACATATCCGAGTGAGATATTTAGGATTTAGAGTGGAATATAAGGTTAATGCGTGAGGTTTATTAATTTGAAGTGTTACTTACAGTCTGTGTTCACTGAAGTGGAACGATATTTGTCTGGTCTAGAGGTTAATCGAGTGTGAACAACATAGGTGCTTTACCGCATGAAAAGTTTAAACTTTGGTAAAGAAATACATTAAAGTGAAGTCATCTGAACAATGATATTGTTACGATGAGGTCATAACTGTTACAATACACGAGAAAATTTAACTGATGGTAGACATTGATAGGGGCAAACTTCTGGCCGACTATATGCAGGGTGTCAGAGAGGTGACGTGAAGGTCTATGCAGGTTGGCGGGCCTAGATTAACATTTGTACACAAGTGTGGTGAAATACGAGTAATTTTCTAAACCATGGTCGTGACTGTCTATTAAGCACACATAGGCAGGTAAAATACCGTCAGAATAGATGAGTGCTACCTTAAGAAAAAAGCTTTTATTCTCCCCGCTGCACGCTCGAGAGGATTGCAATTCGAGTAGTCTGTTGACCTGAGGCAGCGCGATAATGTGTTCCTAAAATTATGTCAGCCCCGAGGTCGTTGTGTAATCAGCCTTCCTCTACGTGGTGCACAAAAGGTCATTCTAGGTCACCCCTCGCATTCACAAAAGGGCGGTTTAATATTTAATTTGACTCTGATCCTGCTTTTATGTTTAAAATGTGATAAGAAATTGAATGATTACGTAATGTAGGCGAGTAGAACCTTAACTGCACGTAGAGGTAGACCTTCAGACCTATCGTACGATCTTTGCTGCACACATATGCACATATCTATGCAGATAAAAACTTCTTTCAGGGGCCATTCCACGGGGTCGTCTAGTTTACCACTCAAGAGCCCATCAAATTATCTTCTCAACTCCTGGGTTATAAGCACTTCTATCTTTACAGAAGTTTTTTTTTATTAGGAGAAGGATGCAGACTTAGCATATGGGTCATTTAAATCAAAACAACTTTCAGAATCAAATAAGACAAGGCTAGGGATCGGGAGAATAAGAAATAGTGTATAGCGTATCTGTGTGATAAGCTAACATTTCATGTCTAACCACAGTGGAGTTCGTAGCGTTACGATCAGTCTATAACTGATATCACAGACAGTATATGTTACGTTGAGAAACTTCGATTACTGTACAAAGTGGATTTATTACTGTATAGATTACAAGTGAATACTGATTGGCCATATAACTGATAAAGTTTAACTTTAAAATAACGTTAACTTGAATTTACAATATCACGCATGTTGATGGGTTGTCACGCCCGTTTTACAGCGGACTATTTCTTTGCGCGGAAGGATGTCTCTACTGCCTATGCACTTCTCCATGTCAGAGCTTTGCTCCACCTCTAAACCTATGAAACCAACATGTCAGTGATCGGGCCACATGTCAAGGATTCATCTTCCGCCTTTGAGTAAGTAAGCAGGAAATGCACAACATACAAATAAAATGGCAGTGTTCACACACGCTCAATGTGTTGTTCTAAATAGAACGTCGCCGTAATACGTTCTTACTATTTCCGTTGTGTTATATACCCAGATACATTTTATATAATAGTTTTATATGAAATAAATTAGGATAAATTGCAAGGATATTTTAATTCATATATAAAATGTTACCCGTTTTTTTTAAATTATTTCCATGCAATGAAAACTGTACATATGGCATATGTAATAAAATGTGAAAGCATTCATTGATATTTATCTTCATGATTTTATTATTTTATGTATCAAAATATATAATAAAACAATTATCTCAAAATAAGTTCAGTCGAGAAGAAATTCTTTTGGCGAATATTTTAAGTCCATTTGATAGATTGCGAGTCTAAGTGATTTCCCGTCAAATAGTATTTCTGACACATGAAGAAATCTTTATAAAAATAAAGTAAAAATACTGCAACATATTATCACTTTCAACAAATATAAAATTATTTCTTTAAATTTAAGTTTATTATGAAAAATTGTGCCGATTGAAATCAATATGATCATTATATGTCGATTAGGTAATATACCAATGCTTACATTTGATAAATAAAACGCGATCAAATTTGTTTTCATTAAGATTATTATTCAATGAATCGTTGGCTTGATAGGAAAAATTAATTCACATTTGAAAAAAGTACCATTTCAAGCTCAAAATGTAAAACAATGAGCACAAATATGTAGATTATTTTTAAAGTGGAGTCTAGTTTGTTTTAATTTTTACACCAATTTTTGATTTCATGAAAAAAGATGATTGCTTATGAAATGTCAATAACATTTATCAAACATTGTATAATCTAAATAGGTGTAGATATATTCCTATCATTCATGTAAAAGATAATGTAAATTTTATTTTTCTTAACATTATTCATGATGTAAAATTCAAAATTTCTAATTGTAGGATTTAAACTTTTAATAAAAAAGTTCCTTTACCTATATGAAACATTTTAAGTTTTTAAATTTTCAATTACGCTTATTTCGCCATATTTTGAAAACGACTAAAATCATAAAAGCAGAAAGACCTTCCCTCTTTTACAAGTGCGTCAAAAGGCTAATATTTTATTTGCATTCTGCTACAGTATTTCCACTGGTATTAAGAGTGCGTTACAATGCTAACATGAACAGTAACATGTCGCATTAATTCGCTTTAAAGCTACAGAAATATTTAACTAGTCCTGCAGATTAAATATATTACTCTGCATGTCCTCGGCGAGTCTCGGGCATGGATACAGCTAATAAAGTCAGTGTTATGAGTTTAAATGGACAAGGCCAACTCAAATATTTACACACGTGCATGCTATTGTGCATTATATGTAATCAGTATTTGTTTAGTCGGATATGGCTTCCTCTAGGCAAATTCTGGTCACATCCATGGCCCATGTCGTTCTATAATTACCACTGATTGCAATTGTACATCTGAATGAATAAAACTAATTGTCATAATGTTTTATCAATGTGCACTAGATCGGCAAGCTATAGTCAGTGAACAAAGTCACCTTAAAATTACCTTCAACTTAAAAATTTTGCGTTAGCGATATGCGCATTTATCACTTGTATAAATACCATTGACATCTTCTTGTTTTTGTGTCAATAATACCTGATATATTGTGATAATCAGTTTCTTATAATCAATACATCTTGAAGTTCACAAAAATACACAGTTACCCAATTAGAAAATATAAACTTTTATATAATTTAGATATATATCTTTTATGACATGCTTACCTAGACATGTAACAATTCAATTAACGTTCGAGCCAACAAAATAAAATATTTGCGAGTTTCCTATCAAAATGATTGATATGTCATTATGAAATCATACAGTTTTACACAGTGGAAGTTTTCAACCCTTATACCTGGTTGCCGAAAATCAAAAGATAAATGTTGAAAATAAAACTTTACAGGTAAATCTTATCTTGATTCCTATTATATAAACGACAACGTGATTGATTATGTTGTTGTATTATTTTAAATCATCTTTGCTGTGACGTCATAATTGTAAGAAGAGTATTTCAGTCTCATTCGTGTCGTTGTAATCAATGTCTAAATGTTCATATTATACAATTTTAACACTCATTCTACCACACATTATCTGTTCCCTACATTAGTCGGTATGTCTTTATACCGGAGCTATTACCTGCTTTTACGCCGACCCGAGTTATTTGCTCTGTTATTGGGGTCAGCTTTCTATTATGACCTAATTATAGATGAATGCTCGATTATCGGTGTTAATTGTGGACGATCAACAGATTACTCGATAACAATCACTGCACGGGAAAGGAGAGAACCTTTTGAAACGTGTTATTGTAGAACCATCGTCAAATACACGAACTAAAAAGGCATGGATCATAAATCATGTCCTTATACAATGGTTATCTTCAAAACCTGTATAGGAGATCAGGGTATTCATAAGAGATGGGCGTCTTTAGAGGAAACACAACATACGTGGAGTTGTTGGGCTTGTTTAAAAACAATATCGCTTATCTGGGACGAGTTTTCAGATAGCTATAGGTGTTTGACGATTTATCTTTTGGCCAGGTTTGCCCTGATATCCCGATAACCATGCTTTTGTGGAACTTCGTTTGAATGCCAATGGACAAAATATAAACGCAAAAGGCACCTTTGTGTGCCTGCTTAAGAATTCTATGTCTTCTTATGATATGTCTGCAGGTCAAAAGCAGTCTATTTATAGATCTGTGAAAGGGTAACAAGATCATCCTGATTATGGACTTCTGAACAGAACAGAGGTCAAACATATCTTTCTTGAAGTTGTACAGCAGTTAATTTGTCGGAGTAAGGTGAGAGGAAAAAGCATGTTAACCAATCAGAGTCTCTTGTGATCTTATCAGGTCTCAGACACAACCTGCAAAGGAAGTCAAGGGGGACTTTTGTTAAACCAGTGATTTATGGCTTTTCAGGACCTCAAATTGAACTAAAGTTTCAAGCATATTATAGAACTATTTCATGTCCATGGTATAATTCAAGTTCCTCCAATTATGTAATAGTGAGATCTTTAGAGAATTATATCTTCTTTTGACAAATTCTAAGGAGGGCCACAGACAAACTACGTAATAGTATACCCTTGTTATGATATATGCATGCAGAAAAGTGCATTTCACATGGTCACATATCGGCATATACGTTAAATAGGGATAGGTATTATATATCACGTGTAAATTATAGCAAATGAAATAAATCAAAGATAAGAATTTGATATTTACCCTATTAAATCAATTGACAAAGTCGACTTTGCTGAGTACATTCGAGGGATATAAAATTCAAAATCAAACACGAGAACATGTCTGTGCATTTAACTGCAGTTTAACCTCTTTATATGCAACTTCGCCACATACAGAACAGCAGTGCATACAGTCAAGTATAGCTTATAGGAACATGCTACTGAAATAAAGCTTGTACCCAGATAAATGATATCTTAACAAATTATACAGGTTTATGACTTGCAACACACAACATGACAACGCAATACAATCCATATAGTTTGAAACATCAAGGGATGAATTAGTTGATTCAAAATACTCTTAATTTAAAAGATAATGTTAGATTATGTACATAGTGATATTACAATGTTTATGTTAAATCTGGGCTAATTTCATTAAAACCTGATCCTATCTTTTAAAACATAAGATAATCGCGTTAGTGGTGCAGTATACGATATCACTCAGACTGGATTAGGAATGATATCACGGTTATGAGCGGATGTGCACCAGACTGGTTTGGAATTCGAGTTCCATACTACAGGTAAGTCTTGGCAGTGGTTTAATGATAACCCGATCGAGACGGGGACATTTATTACCTTAGATCTGCTTCAGTTATGCCCATAGATATAGGATTTGCATGTAAAATGTTTCAAAAAGACTGTTATTAGTTCATAAATCCACCAAAAGTGTAACAATCTGTATTTATAGCCAAACTTTACAGAAAATGATTTTATCAATGATGCCTTTTCAAAGCTTGTACTTTCTGCATATTAGATGTAAAACCTGGGTGTACCATTTAATCAATCAATGGCCTGAATCTAATCTTGGTAAATTATTTATTAATGTCGGAAAATTTATTCTTTTATGGAAATTTTATGTATTTCATTGTATAGTGAAAAAATGCTATATCAAAATAAAACAGATACATAATAATGTTAATTTGACAGATATTGAAGGAAAAATAGTTTTATAGTATCATGGACAGGAAAGACTAGACACGTGTTCATTTTACTACTATATTGTAGATATATTAATTAAAATGTTTTCATGACTTACATTTAAATATATATCATACCAATATTGGTTTGGTTTCTAAAATGATTTTATTTGTCGACGCAAATGCATTTACGACACTTTTTTAACAAAAATGGCTACATAATTATTTCAAATCAAGAATGATTTAATAAAAATGGATAAAAAATACATAACATGAGAATCTTCATGAAATAAAGTAACATAATGTTAGCAATATAACTTAACAGCAAGTCAGAGCGTAATAGAGCAACTTTTACACAATTTGGACTATTTTACAGCTCTCAAATAACATATTTTAGAATATTTGATTATTTTAACATTAACGATATCTTTTTAAATATTGCAGTGCATTCAACGTAGGCGAATATGCGTTCGATAGATGGAATAAATTAAGCTTATGTTACTACGATTAGATTGACAGGGAAATAAACAAAAAGTGATAACAATGACTGATAACTACTCTTGAGTATCTAAATATTTATTTTATTTATTATAATTATTTTGGTGTTAATTAAGCCTTAAATACCAAAGACAATATTAATTATGTAGTAAATCTATTTGATAAACGGGTAAACAAAAACTGTAAATATTAATTTTAATTGATAATCAATCAGTGGTTTTAACAAACACCAGTCATATTTACCAAGGTGTACCGTTTACATAGCATAATGACTTAAATTACTTTAAATAATATATGTGTTTCAGCTTTATCATTTTCGTTTACATTTAAATTACACATACACAGTTGTTTAAAATATGAACACATGAAAATATTCTTAATGTGTTACCAATTGATAAAATAGTATTAATGATGATTATACATGTATACATTCTATGAAATAAAAATATAATTAAGTACATATAATAATAAAAATATATAAGCATAATCCGTGACTTTTCAAATATGTATGATATTTAAATTTGATGTAAAATTAAAATGGTTTTTAATTTCTTTTTGAGTTTTTTTTTTTTAATTTATATTTAGCACATTTCCATATATCATGATTAATATTTTGGACATCATCTTTGATATATTTTCGGGATTCAGTTTAGACGATTTTCCTTTGACATTAACTAAAACAGAAAAGCACTAGAAGGTCGAATGATCTCTGATGTGCATCCTATGTACTATAGGTTATAATATATGGTGACCATTTCAGCTATATCGTATGCTAATATGGAAATTAAAAACAAAATTTGAAGCCGACATTATACATTTTTTTTTCAAATGCATTTAGTTATGTAAACCAATAGTCTTTTCCTACATTCTAAATTGCAGCTACCACATTTTCTGACAGCAAATTTATTACAAAATCTGCTCACCCACAAATGGAATTCGCTTTAATCCTGATGTAATTGAGGCCGGACAATCATCTCTAAATGCCATTGTTGAATCATACATATTTTACATATATTCCCTTATGGTAAGGATGAGTAACTAAGTTGTCTTGTTACATAAATTGAAGTGATCGCATTAACGTCCCATAATGTTCCAACAAATTCAATTATTTGCAGTCCTCGCAATAGTCATACATGTAAACCTATTGACGTTGCTGATAGGCATTTGTTATTTTGTTATTTATTTTTTTGTTCGTTATGTTATAAATAAAAACAATAACGTTATGTATAAAAAAAACTATGATACAAACAGAAACATGTTACACAAATCAATATCCAACACAAATAAAATCAAAAATAATTTTGCACCATACAATCGTCTTAGCTAGCTTATTTAATCAATTTTACCTTTAAAAGGAGAAAATAAAGTACGGTAACTTCAACGTTAATAACTTTATCTCATATTTTTGTACCCGTATTTTAGATACCGTAAGGCCTGTTTTTTTCGCGAGACAAATTTTCTGGGATTTTGTCTTAAAATCAAATGTTAGCTAATCAAAGTTACCCTGTTAAAGTTCATATATTACATCGCAATATATATTATTTGATTTCGTGAATAAAAAAATGACGATATAGATATTCCGCGAAAACGCGAAACATAATCCTGCGAACTCCATAAAAATATTTTCAGATAATAAGAAAAATTCCTTCATCACTAAATTTCGTAAATGAATAGTGACCTATTTATTTGGCGTTTACAGAGTTATTCAGATTGACCAGGTTTGATATGCAAAGGATGCCCTCTCAGATCCATGTCAATTTTACACGCAGATATTGCGATGAATTGCGAGCACAGTATTATAAAGACATTTGGTACTGAAATTAACCCGTCTTTAATGTCCCGAGTGATCGCTGTTGCCGTATGAATATTGATGTGTTGATTTTCCCTAAGGACACGTCTAATGAAGGACATCTCGGACAAAACTTAAGTCACCAAAAGGATGAACAATGAAGACACATTCCACTTAATTTCATAGATATGCAATAATACTCATGACAACAAAACCCTATTACACCAGGCTAAATATCCTCTACATTCACGAGGAGTAGAAAATGACCGCGGGGTCTGTTTCATCGGAGACATTAACTTGACAATATTTCTAGGATTGCTAATATAGAACTGTTCTCTAGACTCCGTAATTGAACATGAAAATAGATTTCTGATCGGACTGGTGATAAGTAAATAAACTGGACACATTGATTGTCCTTAATCAACCTTGGCAAAAAGAGAAATGGGAAATTATTGGAAATATTTGGCAATAATAGTTCTCCAAAACACATTCTGTGTATGTGTTAAGTGCTAGACGATTGTATTACGACCTGATAGTGAATGGTCATTGGCCTGAAGTGTTGGAAGTCACAGTCACGTGACAATGACCGTCTGTATGGACCTGATTTCACGTGACCACCATTCTCATCTCATATCAAGCTTCCCATTTATAATATTTTTTGTAAAGACAACATTATCTTTATAAACTTATACGTAAAATTGATATGGTCTAGCTATATCGCCTTATTGATTCGGTCGATATGGTTTTCCCCGACGCGATAATATTAATCGATATCACTAACTAAAAGCTCCGACACTTATCTGTAAAACTTTATCTAACATTCCTCTACTGTTTGGGTCTCAAATAAATACGATTTGAAATTCTGATCTTTGTATTACTCTAAGTATGTAAAACCCCCAAGATATTTATCACTATAGTTTTTATGCAAATTATTGTAACCGGTAAAATACGGTGACATGGGAAGTCATTGGCAATGATCGATACATACGTATAGACTATAAAAGGAGTTCATCAATTATGAAGTAAATCAAATGAAATGATAAAACCTTAGAATGGATAGGAACTGGCTTATATAACCTTTAAATATGGAATCTGTTGAATCGCTTAAAATACCTAGGTGCTTAAAATATATATATCATGTAGCCAATCTGTTTATGAATGAAAACGGAAAAAAATATATTCCTATCACTTATTAATGGTGCACGTACTTATGATACCAAATAAAGCTATGGGGTCGACATTTTATGAAATGCACTTAATGAAATATTAAGACCGTCTTCCTGACATCAAAGGACTGGTAATGCCATGATAAGATCGATGGATGAAATGCAGTTGACGGAAAAAAATACATATATATTCGAATACCGTCAACAAATATTATTACATATATATTAAAACATTAATCTCTGTCACGAAAAGACTCGAAGTTGGGAGAGATTATACTGCTGTTCCTCTTCCGGATTGGAAATTAAAGGTATATGCATATGGCCAAGTACTGGTCGTTTGCTTAGATGTTTATTTAACAACAAAATATAAAATGTTACTTTAACCATACGTCTTGAAATTCATACTCAAAAACAATTATAAATATTATTGTCATCAGAAGGTTATTAACAGACAAGGAAAAATGTTTACCAGGACCAAAAATCCACACGAAATTTAAATTAAACATTTTGGAAAAAAAAACGAAAAAACTCCAACAAATTATCCCAACAATGGTGAAAAATTAAAGCAAAAAATTGTTTTAAATGACGACAAAGCATCATATTGCACTGCTTCGAAAGGACAAGGACAACAGCCGTCAACAAAACAAACACCGAAAAGACAACATTTCGGGACAAAATTATTGACCACCTTAGGATTCCAAGGCAAAGAAGTCAACATAAATCGACCAGTATGTAATTGAAAATTAAAGGTAAGTATCCAAACGAATTTTAATATCATTCACTTACCGTATTTGAACCAACGTATTTTATTCAGTCAATTTGTGTAATTATAATTATCGCTGTTACTGTTTAGACAACGTTTATGTGGTTTTATTTACCAATGTTACTGCAAGGAATTTATTTCGCCAATACTTTTATTTGCTCGCTTATTATTTTAAATTAATTCAATTTAAGTCATTTTGCTAATCAAGCATATAATTTGCGTGGCGATAGAAAACACATATACAGATTCCATATTAGCACACATAAAAGCGATAGCTTTGCATCCCTAATTACTCTGCTGAAACATGTATACGAAAATGATTAGCTCGCGAAAAATACTAGCTTTACAGTAATACATTTATACTCTAATAGAGATTGTGGTCCAAACGAATATAATTCATATTTCGAACTTGTATAATTTCCAATGTTTAGATTTAAAGTAATATTTGATCAATGAAATAAATTTGTTAAATTTTTAATACACCTTATGATGACCAGCATTGGTATGTAGTATATATTTTATAAGTGTTCTGGTTATTAAATATATTACAGGTTGTCTATAGGCAAGTAACTCATTTCTTTCTTTATTACACAATACCAACAAAAATAATAAATTATTTGTTTAATAAATAAAAGAAAAGAATTATTTCCCCCCTCCCCCAAAAAATAGGATTGCGTCGAAAATCTTGATCAAAGATCGGTCATAGTATCCATTCGAATTCTTGATGCTTTGCATGTAATTTTAAACACCTTGTTTCAATCCCTTTCAAGAATGTCCATTGTTTTAAATTACGGTTTAAGTATGTTGGTATATCAAACTTTATTTCATACTTTTACAGCATTTACTAACTCACAATCCCTGAATATATAGTAATTTAGTGGTATGTTCAATGTTGTTTTGTTTTCCGTTCACAAAATTTATATAAAGTATGTTTACAAATAGATTTGTATTGATTGTGTTAATGAAGCTTGAATGATACACAAATTCGTCAATGCCTTAACATATTTCGATATTCGAGTTATATTATAAATAAGTAAAAGTGTAATCTGTATGTCATCGATTGACTGTCACTAATGTAATGAATATCACCACAGAGACACGAAGGTGGAATAAAAAAATTGATCATGAGGACTAAGTGGGGTTAAACAAGTACTGCATTGAACATTATTCTAACATGATTATCAAATAGGGAAAACAAGAACTGAATGAGTAACTATTGAACATGACTATAAAATAGGGTAAAATTAGTACTGAATTGAACTTGAACATTATTGAACATGAGTATCAAATAGGAAAAAAAAGTACTGAGTTGAACACTAATGAAATGATTATCAATTATGGAAAAACAAGTACTGAATTGAACACTATTGGACATGATTATCAATTATGGAAAAACAAGTACTGAATTGAACACTATTGGACATGATTATCAAATGGCGGGGAAAAGTACTGAATTGAACACTATATAATCAAATAGAGAAAACAAGTACTGAATTGAACACTATTGAACATGATTATCAAATATGGAAAAACAAGTACTGAATTGAACACTATCGGACATGATTATCAAATGGCGGGGAAAACTACTGAATTGAACACTATATTATCAAATAGAGAAAACAAGTACTGAATTGAACACTATTGAACATGATTATTAAATATGTAAAAACAAGTACTGAATTGAACACTATTGGACATGATTATCAAATGGCGGGGAAAAATACTAAATTGAACACTATATTATCAAATAGAGAAAACAAGTACTGAATTGAACACTATTGAACATGATTATCAAATATGGAAAAACAAGTACTGAATTGAACACTATCGGACATGATTATCAAACGGCGGAAAAAAGTACTGAATTGAACACTATATTATCAAATAGAGAAAACAAGTACTGAATTGAACACTATTGAACATGATTATCAAATAGAGAAAACGAGTACTGAATTGAATACTATTGAACATGATTATCAAATAGAGAAAACGAGTACTGAATTGAATACTATTGAACATGATTATCAAATAGGGTAAAATTAGTACTGAATTGAACTTGAACATTATTGAACATGAGTATCAAATAGGGAAAAAAAAGTACTGAATTGAACATTATTGACCATGATTATCGAATGCGTGGAACAAGTACTGAATTGAACATAAATGGACATGATTATCATAGGGGGGTTGCAAGTCCTGAAATAAATGTTATTGAACATGATTATCAAATGCTAATAGACAGTATTTAATGGAAAGTATTAATGTATGCTAATAAACAAGTAATGAAATTAATTGTTGTTGATATGTGTACTGGAAAGTGTCATTAAAACATACTGAAATGACTATTTTAATATTACAACGGGATAAAATGAAATATTATTCAATGCACACATTGATGAAACACAGCTATGTTGTAGTGTTATAACAACGAATGACATTTTTCTGTATACTGAGAGATATGAATTACTAGGGAACCTGACTATAAATACTGCAGTGTGCGATTACAAATAATGAAATGAACATTAATTGACAAAGTGCTGATGTGTGTAAATAATGACACAAATGTTAATGAACATAAGTGCGTCCTAATTACAGCCATTATTAGTATATAGACAACTAAATAGGTACAGAAACTGTTATTATATTTACTTAGACATTGTTTTAAGCAGTAAACAACATTTGAATAATTAATTCCAGCGTTTAACCTTCTAACATGCGATCAATTTCATTGTCTAGGACATGTCCTCAATTTCAGTAAATTGCAGTCTGTATATTTTATGTAATGGACAGTTAGTAACTTATATGTATTCTAAACAATTATATTCACTAGATGACGCAGGTTTCCGGATCCATGTCCTGAGCTGTAAATGTCTACATAGGCTGACCTGCATGAACCACGACTGACCTAGGTAGTATTTCTCCCCGATTTGCACAATTTGCATCATAAATAAATAATGTCAACTTTTATGTTATGCTGTAATGCATTTCAACTTTCATCGTAAATCAATGCCATTCCTGCACACTGTCAAATTATATGTGATATTGAAAGTAAGGAATTTCAACGAGGATATTTATGGAAATATATACAACTCGAACGGAAAACGGCCATAGATACATGTAATTCAGAACGAAAATCCATCCATATTTGAAATTAACATGAATTTACTCAACTCAAAATGAAATATAATCACATATTTAAATAATTATGTTATGCCTGGTCTGTATGGAATGATTATTCTCAGATATATAATTATGTTTACATAAAGGTCTAAACAAACATAAATTTTCAAATTATCTTTTAATTTAAAGTGTTCGTCACGACAAAGTTAAATTTTTAAAGTATTTTGTCTTCTGTAGAATATATTTTCAAAAATGAAAAACCTATTTTACTTAAGAAATATGAAAAGTTCAAATAACTAATCAAATTATACAAGGTATGTAAGGTACTTTCGTTATTGCTGAACAAAATTTGACATGAGTCAATCAAATACGAACGCATTTCGTTAAAGTGCATGTATCCCTACTTATTAATTCATTAAAAGATCATTAATTATCTTCACGATTAGTCTCGTCTAACTGACTACGTGTTCGATGTTTAGACTGTCATGTCGCCATTGTAATGCTAATTAGAGCCTGTTTTCTAATTGGTCGTTAATGCGTACATCAATTACAGGACGATATTGATTATATTTCTTTTGTCTACATGTGTGTCTATTTCACTATGACGTAGGTGTGACAAAATCGTATAAGTTTGCTTATGTTATATTAGCTGAAGAGGTGTTACTTATCTCGAGTTCGAGATTCTGCCAGTAAAACAATTAAAGTCGCATGCTATGTCCTCATCAGCTGTGTTACCATTTTTAACAAAATGGTTTCTAAACATTATGTTTTTACTATGTGTGATTTTTAATAGCTAATTAAAAGAGTATTTACTGCACTCTATTCTTGAGTTTAGATTTATAAAATAATACACTTTTTACTTAAAGCTTACTAAATCCGTTTTTCATTCGAAAAGCGCGTGTACATAAAAACACCAATGTGTTCCTATAGAACGGTAATTAAAACCGCTGTAACAATAATCATTATTGCCATTCGCTTAATCTTTCTCGTGTCGACTAATACACACTAACTTTACTCAATCATTCTAACGCGCGGTGTGATTTATAGGTATCCGTCATCGGGCCGAGTTATTAATTATGATGCTTGTTATGCCCGAGGCATGAAGTAATTCCGTTGACTGTAGATCATCCCTACACCTATATGTTACCTCGAGTTGTCTTTTACGGTATTAGAGCTAATAACTTTTTACGATTAACGTTCGGGGTTAATGCTCCGTATTTGACACATGTACGCTCGAGGGTGTTTTCTATTTTATTCATTTAGCTGTTTGGCATTTCACTTTTGCTACGACATTATCAATGCCGGCTCAACATGCTGATAAAAATAGTCGATTGTTTTTTTTATTGCCAGGTAACTGAATGAAATCGATCAATGCACTTCTAAATACAGTACGATGCACAGCACAGCAGTTGTGGAATCTGAGCATGACATCGATGAATGATTGAATGAAATCGCTTTATATCATTATTGTGCTTAAATGGGGTTTAAATGTATAATAGTTTATGCTGATTTGCGGTAACGTTACTATATTTGTTAATGGTTTAAATATAAGACAATAATAAATCTGTTTAATTCCTGTTTAGTTAATGTGTTAATTTATAGATAATTGTTTTATCAATTTAGACATACTTCTTTGGTATTTACATTTTTAGCTCACAACAATTTATTTATAATAAGAAAACAAAACAAGATAAACATTTTTAATTTCAAATTTATAATATATAAGGCGTGAGAGTTAATTTAAGATAACTACATAAAATATATAGGATCTTTTTGAGTAAAATCCAATGGAGGACGCCATTTTGTCCCGACTGTCCTCGAATCATGACGTCACGTCATTGTTTTCTGACTTCACGTCATGACGTCACAATATATTTCTAGCTCCATGTTATATTACATGGGCAAAATCACTGTCTGTCTGAACCATTATGTGTTAAAAATAGGATTAAGTCAAATGAATCTTAAAGAAACTGTGATTTTATTTAAAAAAATTGTCATTGTATAAAAAAGTATATACAAAACATTTGAAAGAAAACATGCATTCTATTCAAATGCCGAATAATAAATACACATGTTAAATCATATTTTAGCCTTTTCATTTTCAAGGGTTTTTTTCGAGAGAATTTCAAGGTGTATTTTAATACATTTATTCTTTGATAAGACAAATCTAATAACAAACGATATGATGTCATTTAATTGTATATTAAATTAATAGTAATAAAAATAATTCACATTATTTGTTTTTAAAATACACCGACGACTCGAAGATTTTTACAGTGGTTCCACTGATATTGATATAACAGGATTCGGTTATTGTCATATAATATTATCTGCCGCATAACGAACATTTCTATTGGCTTAACATTTCGTTATTATTTTATAACGTACAATGACGACGTTGTTTGTAACGCCGCATCTGATAGGCTGATAATTAGCGTAGCGAAGAGAGTCATTCAATATTTGAAATTTCATTGGCTAAGATTAAATTGAGTTTTTTGTTATCTTATGGGACTATTTTAACAGGAACAATCCGATTGTACCAATTAGATTACATGCTGTTTTTGTGTAATATATCCCTTAATATTTTAATTAAAATACATCAATTAAGCAACTGTTTAATTAAGATCTCTATTTTGAGGAGAATACAATATCCTGGAGAGGAAGGACTGTAATGAAACAATGAACAGTTGGCAGTATAGTAAACAAAACAATGGTATCTGGACCAAATTCAACTCCTACATTTAAATGCACTTTTAGAATTATAATTTACAAAGAATGTCTACTTTGAGCGCGCATATTTACATGCTAATAATGAGAAATTAATGTCTAAAATCTACGGTTATGATAAAAGCAAAAGTGTGGTAAATTTCATAAAGGCAACATGTGCTCGGCCTATAAAAGAGATATAAGTTCATTCTTTAGATCTTTTACTACAGCCAACTTTGTGTTTCGTGCATATAACCTTGATATACATAACCTGGCATAAAACTGCATGAACACTTCATCACCCATGACCCGTGCCTACCCTACCAAGTACTGTATGTGCCAATGTAACGATACAATCGTACGGGGCTGATGGGCGATCATCTGACAAACCTGGGTCTATCTGCTGCAATTGCTTTTGACATATGTAAAGAACATGCTCTAACTGATTAAAAGTTCATCTCTTATGCACTTTTTATGTTTAATGAGCCGTTCATACAAAAACTGAAATCAACAGGTAAGGAATGTAACTATACTGAATTACGATTCTGGTTTGAATGTTATCTCATTATAATGAACTATAGCCCTCAGACTGGCTGTTAATCTTTTCAAATATTTCCCTTCTAGTGTATTTTTTGAGAAAAAGGCTAGCAAAACATTAAAATAAAGTCATTGCTATCATGAACTGATACACATCGATCTATTTTTACAGCGCATATTCATTCTTATCATACCCTATGTTACATAATTATGTGCATTTGCACCTATTTGTATTCTAATTGAGATTTGATTGTCATCTTTCTTTCAATATAATGCCTGTACATAATATATTCATTCATTTTACATTATGTTTAGTATAATCAGTCATAAATTTCATGAATTGATAAGATGAAAAAATTGTCCTTTATATTTGATGGTGATTACATACGAATATTCTTTAAACATATATTGCAGATCATCTTGATAGCACATTTATTTCATGCCAATAATCGTTGTATATACATTTATACATTTGAATACAAAATAAACAAATAAAGACTAATCAGTAATGTAATTTTGATATATATCACAAGTCGCATCATTATAATAACAGTTTTTATTGTTATATAGCTGAACGTCCTTAACTCGATCCTGTATTACTCGAATATTCGAGAAATATGAAATAATCCAAGCTAAGTTGAATATCAAGCTTAACTTAAAGTATTTTGTTTTACTCTAATATCAAGAACTTAACTTGAAGTATTTTGTTAGTCCCCATCAAAATATTCACTATACAAAATAAACATATATGCATCAATATTTCGAATCAAATTCATCAGTTCGAGTTAACAAAGGTCGTATTACTTTGAATATGAATAACAAGATCATGACAGATACAGTAAGAACTATATACAGTACATTTGAATCATTGTGATTAAACATATTGGGTTGCTTGAATGTGTATAAACTCACAAAAAACACATTGTAATATGTAAATCATACAAATGATCATTATGATAGAACATCAACTATGAAATAATAATTATGATATATATATATAATATACATAAAAAAATGAATTGTTGGTAATTAAAATAAAAAGGTTTGATAAAATTATGCTAAAACAATTTACAGTCAGAAATAAAATTGTTATTATCGATCTTGCTGTTTAATCAATAAAACAATTAATTCGTTAATGAAAATACTTGATAATATGCATTTTAATATCAATCAAGTCGGATTTGCAAATAATTATGGTAAAATAGGTATGGGAGTTCAGTTATACCAACTATCGTACAGAGGGTGGGTTTCACATTCGATAAATCAGTCATTACTCAACAGGAAATTCATGACTGGATATATTTTATACATTTTAACATTATTATATCAATCATTGGTGAATTCTAAATTATGAGAACATTTTATAATGGTTAAGAAGTAATATTATTTCAGATTAATAGCAAAATTATTACTAATATGTTATTAGATAAGTTATGCTCAATTTTCAAATTCAGAATTAGCATTATTTAGTTGTTTTGATGTCGACAATACAGTATCTACCACAATGACAATGGTTTCTCATCAGTTTCTCATCAGTGTAACATCATTGGGAAGCCAAAAAGGCTTGTAGATGGTTTGGTTTGTTTAGTTTTACGTCCTATTTACAGCCAGGGTCATGTAAGGACGTGCCAGGTTTGTTGGTGGAAGAAAGCCGGAGTACCCGGAGAAAAACCACCGGCCAGCGGTCAGTACCTGGCAACTGCCCCACATGGGATTCGAACCCGCATCCCAGAGGTGGAGGGCTTGTGGTAATATGTCGGGACATCTTAACCACTCGGCCACCGCGGCCCTTGTAGAGATGTATAGTGATATTTACAATAATGGTAAAATATTTAAAGTGATTGCTTAAAATCCTTAATAGTATGTCCTAGGTTTGTGTATAATATACTGTTGTTCCTAGGCTAATGGTAAAAATTTCGTGGCATGGTTTTTCCTGTACTTGTTTAATCTATTTTTGAAAATGTTCAGGTTCTCAGCATTGACCACATCAACAGGGAGAGAATTCCATGACTCCACCCTGTTACTGAAAACATTTCTTGCTGAATTGAGACGTAAGGGTTTCTTGTAGAGTTTACATCGTCGACATACATAACAAGAAACATAATATGATAAATCGTGTTAAAAAGATTGAATAATAAATTACTACACTAATTATTAACTTTCATCTTCATAGTATAAATACAATATCCAAACCTGTAGATGACAAGAACAAATATTATGATAAGAAAAACATGATTTGATATATCTATGCGATATTTGGAAAGGCAGCATAAACTGATCACCACAAAATATACTAAAATGAGATCGGTATTTTTTGTGATGATAAATGCCAATCTATTATTTCTGTTATACATTATCACAAGTAATAGATTATTCCCAACCTAATCCAAATCTTGTTACACATATTTTGCGTTTATATAAAAAGCATGAGAGAAATAATGATATGTTTTTTTAAGATCCCTGTAAGAGAGTAGTTAATGGAACAGTGTGAAATTCATTACGAATGTTATCATTTCATCAATATATTTGGTCAAAAGATATTACCCAGAAAAAAACAGACCGCCGCAATTCTTAAATCTATAGAAATGAATAGTAACGTTAGCAAATAATCACTATTTTCAGTTGTATTCAATAACAGCTAAGTTGATAGATTGAAATCTATGCTTCTTACATCATGATATCAAATTCGGTGATTTATGAAAACTAATTGCAGTGAATACGTTAATAAATCATTTTGCAGTATTGATGCTTACAGAAAATGACATACCTGCAAGTGTGTTATAATTTAATAATGGAAATATATGTTTAAAGATCATTTGAAATGAAAGATAGTAAAAATCCATGCTCCAAGCAAAGTCATACATACTGCTGTTATCTATCAGATCTACACATCGGTATCATGAAAACAAATCAACCCAATATCGTTTTACCTATGATGATGAACTGATCACAAAAATATACCTTTATGATATAATAAATATACTAAAGATTGTAAAATTATAAAATATGAAGTGAATGTAATGACTTTTGTAATAGAAAAGTAGATATATTTTACTTATCTGTTTTTATCTATCAAATGTATGCTTGTTGTGCTGTAGGGAAAACTAAAAAAGGCAGGTAGATACAGAATACATAAATACATGTAACATATGTTGAAATAAATGAAGATGACATCAGACATTATACCTATAGATACATATATCGGTAGAAAATGACGCTGAGGTGTCCTTATTTAAAATCCATTCCATAAGAAATCTAATACTGATAAGACTAGCGTGGTGTATATGTGCGAGTATATGTGTACTTTTTACACGTGGAGCAAAGGGATGGTCTAGAACAGCTTGCCAGTTGGACTCGCTGAAGCCAGTATGCCAAGGGCTTCACCCTGCTCCATGGTAATTACGTAACAAACAAGTAACCTACAATATGTCTACATAATATGCAAATTGCTCCAGCGTTTTTCTTACTATTATGCATTTTCTGACTACCAGAGTGAAGATGTGTTAGGTGTTCACTCCCAAGAGGCATTGTAATTTCTTGAAAACAAAACAATCAACATTATTCATGACAAGAACTAACATACTTACCAATGTAGGCGTGTCAAAGTAGAACGACGACATGGACTCGTGTTAATTTCCATTTTGTTATAGGGAAGTGAATCGTCTTGCATGTTTCTACTCTCGCGGCTACACAGCTAGTGAAAATGACCGCTCTGTCGAACGGACCCCGCCGCACGCGCTGTATCAAGCAAACACGTGCATTTACTCCATTTGCAAACCACGAGCAATTATATCAATTCGTTATAGTTTAACAAAGGTAGTCGTGGCATGCATTTTATTAATTAGGTCGAACGCAGACCTCGGGACCTCAAGTTCTTTCTGATTAGCCTAGTGTTTATCATAACACAGGCGGGTTTGTGGTAGGCAACTTGTGTATGGGTAAGTTTATTGTGTCTGGTAAAACTGGTACACACAGAGTGTATTATGGATACATTCCATCTATCAGAAGGAAATCAAACCCGGTCGGGGTAAAATCTATTCAAGCAAAAATAGGCCAGTTATGAATATTGAGAAAAGGTGCAGGGATCTATTAAATAACTGTATAGCCTGTCTAGAAAACTAGAGAAAACGTCCCCCCCCCCCATAATATACACAGAGCCCACGTCTGCGTGTGAACATCCCCCCGTTATTCTTACGTAACAGCATGTGCAGACGGATTCGACTTAGGCACACTCTTTTAAAAAACGTGTTCTAATATGTCAAGGTAACGCGGCAGTTGGCGTACATGTTACGTACTTGCAGACCCTTAGAACGTATATGCTTTATAGATCAGACCGTGGCTATGTCATTGGACCATCTGTTGTCATAGTCTTCATCATACACCGCAAAGCAAAACTCAATTCGATCCCAAATTTTATTATATACCCAGTGTTATGTAACACCACATCAAGATATAATTGCTGCAGTTTGCAACTGAGAAACGAGATGTACTTGAGAACAAATAATATTTAGCATAAAGTTGATGTAGATGCTTAAAATGAGGCATATATATAAGTTTTTAGGTCAAATATTACTTCAACATCAAAGCTTATACTCCATACCGAGTCAGAAACTACAGCATGAACCGTTTGTACTTAATGATACTACCAGGTCGCTCGGTTATGATGCGAAACGCAGCAGATTCCCGCCAATGGCCCATTCACCTGTTCTCCGACATAGCATGAAGTGCATTGGTAGGCATGTTACGTCATCGGAGCGAACTCGTGCTGTGTACCATCGTAACATCTTTTTATCCAATCGCACCCTTTCGTTAGAGCAGCTAAATATGATGGAAGCGTACAGAACGCCTGCACACAGAAGTGCAAATCCGGGAGAGATCATAAAATCATGATTTGTTTGTTTTATGCGATTTTGTTTTACGAACTGTTTAGCTGTGTAATACACTACAGCGCTGGCGGAACCGGATTCAAAACTAGAACGGTAAAATCTGTAGAATAGATTATGCACCATTTGCAAAGCATGAACCGCGCGGCCTGCGCCGTTACAGTCCCCATAAAGTCTCAAGTGTTCGAACAGCTTCTTCAAGACGTGAAACTGCTCTCTTATGGAATTGTCAGTGTGCTGGGCCGACGGGGTGATGTACTGATAAACACTTTAATGATGATATGCACCTTGGTCGGCCTGATTATGGCAATAACAAAGTCATACACTCCAGTGAAATTACAGGAAGCTAAAATACCATCTTAATATTAATGAAAAGATAGCGGAGAAAAGTACATGTTAAATTAATGAAAATATCCCACAGGGTTCTCATCTTTATGCTATGATGGGTGATACGTGTATTTTAGGAGCTTGGTAAAGTTTAATCACGTTCAAAATATTTGAACTATAGAAAACAACCTTAATCTCATATACTCTAACAATCATTCTCGATACTTCAGGGGTTACTTTCACTGTCGTTCTATCCATCTCTGGACTATCTCATTTTAAAACATAAGGTAGTTCAGGAAATGACCAACAACAGGCCTGCAGAGACTTCACCTGACGATTTACAGTAAGCGAAAATCAACTTCAAAGTCATACAATGTACCGTCATTCGATTCTTTTAGTGTAAATCTAAAGAACAAACTACGTGCAAATCCGTCTATTTGCTATGACATATACCAGGGGTGGATATGATGATAGTGATAGTAACCCCTGGAGTATTGAGGATGTCTTACTTTGTCACTTAAGACTACTTATTTACTATTTATGTTATTACTTTGACCCGAAACAATTGAGGAATTAACCCTGAATTATTGTAAATGTCCTTAACCCATAATATGACTGAAGGCAAGGCCTTAAAGGGCGCAGCCAGATGTTTCAGTAACCATTTATCATGCACTGTTAAAAAGGTCAATTTATGGAAATAACGGGGTCGAAATTTCTGTTTATTTCTTATTCATATATTCACACTCTATCCTTGTCCCAAAACCTACATTTGAGAAGGAAATCCACATAAGAGCAGGAAGATTTTTTTATTTCTGAAGCAGATATTCCGTTTTTGGTCAGCTGATTTTACATTGTACTGGAAGGCGGTCTATCACTTGAACGCTTGCAAATAAAGAGCAATAGCACTGAGCTTCTTCCGGATGAAGATTACATTCGTCGGATCATAAAAGCGTTTGAACCGCTTGATTACATAATGAGCTGACTACAAAGCATCGCATTAACGCTGATGGGATTTTTTACAGTGGGTAAACATTTCAAAACAAGAGGGCAAAGATTAATTTTGTAGATTTAGAAATTACATAAAAAATCAAGTCAATTTAAGAAATGAAGATATCAATTTTCGAAAACTTTTACGATTTTCATACATCGCGAAATTCATTGATGCTGTTTATTGCTTTTGTGACTATTTTTAACTTTAATTTGTAGGCATTTTACAACTTTATATATGTAACTATAAACGTTCGTCGCCACATGCATGCCAAGGTGAAAAGATCTCTATGTTAATACTTTAAAAAACATATTTAGTCAAGCAAACGCTGGCGTATCCAGTAAACATAATACCATAGTTATATAGAGACCGAAATATGTTCCTAACCTGGGAGACATTTTCCTCAAACATACAAATGTTCACATAATTAGACATATTTTACAAGCTACAGAGCAGTTTAAGACTCAACATATATATATATATTTAAGATTAGCCACGATTCAACTAAGAAGAAAACACCAGTTTTATTAGGGGACAATACCTTTACAATATATGAACACAAAATTATATCATATTCTTTGTTAACTTCTATGCACTGATGCTGTGTCATACTTTACTATCATAATTAACATTAATTAAGTATAATAATTAACATTAACATCGTGAATCTACCATATGTGTGATACTTATCTTCTAAATGATGTTATTATTTTTGCTTTATAATAATGTTGCATTGATATGCTATCAAGTATACTTAATTTTTAGGTGTCTTTTGGACAATATTTGGAGATTGCGGTAGGTATAATACGATAACGGATATTTACCACCTTAAAGAGATGTTTCTATTATAAATAGTCTAGTATCTTTTCAAATTATTTGAAACTTGCCAATTGTATCTTTTACACATCAATTCCCAGACTTAAGTCTACTATACACTACGGGATGTTTTGCCCATTCATTAAAAATATCAAGTGCAGCATGCATTTCATATCAATATATCATAAATATACTTGCATCTCAATGAATTGCTTTGAGAATATCATGATTTGTAACTCTAACATAATTACATAAGGATCGTGATTAATTACTAAAGTTTCCGTACTGCTGGGGGGAACCGTACGAACTCGGGCACACAACGACCCCAGGACGTATCCCGTTATTGGGCGTGTCCTGAGAGGCGACGAAAGGTAAGCGAGGGCAAACATGCCATTAAAGGGTTTAAAGACAGCACTGGCCACGGCATATAACTAATGCCCTGCCAGCAAATTACAATTAAATATCACAACATCTGCAAGGAAATGAAACATAGCATGTTAAATGAAACATCACACTGCATGCAGACTAATGACTTGCGCTCGTACCATGTAGTGGTTCCACCACATCCTCCAGGTCACGTGACCTCTAACCGCGCGTGCATCAACATGCACACCTGACTTATGTACCTAAACAGTATACACATAGAGATCTTTTCATCATGATAAAATATCAAGCTGCAAATTTTAACGGAAAAAATATCGGATCATTATCAACGTCACATTTTAAAGACCAATGATATTAAAGTTTCTTTTAGCTTTCCATTATGCATTTACGAGAAGAAGGGTTTTGTTTCAATACATTTTTTTATTCTGTAAGCATCTACAAAACTAAATTAAATATATAGATATTCCAAATTGGTATTAAGATAGAATTTTTCTTTGTATTTTAATGTATTTAGATCAAATCGTATTATGATTTTGATAAAACAGATTTAAAATGCATACCTATATGATAATCTTATGGACGATGGTCCGGGAAGAGCCATTTACATCACAGAATCATAATTCACATTTTGTTTCTCTTTTAAGACAATAAAAATGCCGAAAGACATACATCTTGGGTGAACAATAGAGCCCCAGCACTATGTATGTATGTGTGTGTCCCTTTTCAAGCCATTGTGGTATTATATAAATGTAATAAAATTCTACCTTAGTCTCATCAATTGTTACAATGTCCTTACTTCACAAGGTCGACGGCAATTCAAACGTTTATACATATGAATGCATTGAACATATAAGAATACATTTGTAAATATTACAACCCGTTACCCTGACTTCTTCAACATTCAATATCAAACATTTACTGAATAGAACATAAAAGTTTGTCAGCCCTGAATATCCTATCAATAATTCCAATTGGTAGCGTCCTTTACATTTTTATTCTTAGAAAATGGTCTTATAATGAAACACAGCGGAAATTATCCTACATAGAAAGTTTGAAATTTTCTTTCGTGTTTAAGTAGACAATGGACGCCCTTGACATTGGATCTATAAATTCATATTGTATTTTTTTTCAATTAACATGTTACATGGTTTTAATGCATTATGATTTATCGATATCAATATCTTTTATAAAGTCGCCTTTTACAAATATGACATGGCGATTGTTACACCCTACCTAGATAATACAAACGAGATCAATGGCAAGGAAGCGAAGGGTACAAATTCCTGAGATGCTAGTCCCATTGTCTCGCCCGCAGGTCCGTTACGCGGTAAATTGTGATCCGGGTGGACTCAAGTCAGTGTATGTCAACACAACGACATTGATCGCACCCACAGGTTCAACTCCACAAACGAGCCCATGTTTATGCATAATACACGGGAAACCTTTTCATGTGGCGCTATAAGAATGAGGTCAGAGTCATCACCTTTGAGGGAGACATCATTATCCCAAGATAATACTGACACAATCAACCTGTTACCAGTATTTGAGTATTGGTAAAGTGGGAGGCGTCACATTTTCGAATCGATATGCTTTCTATATGCTTTGATATAATTAAATACTTGTTTCGAAGACTAAACTAAGGTTTTATGGCCGTCGGAACACCAGGGACAACTATGGCGGAGACTACATGGGCGACAGACATGCATTTGACAGATAAATAAGTGTGAGGGTACGTTTGAATGTTCGCGTAAGCGTGCACGTGGATGCGTGAATTGGGAAAACTTGTTGTAAAACCTCTCGTACTATCAACCGATAACGGCCTCTCGAGATTACGTGATTACTTGACTCTTTAGTGATTCCATATCTGTCTTCATAAATGCATCATTTCTCAAAGAAAAACCGCTGCGATGTCTTTGATTCCCTAGGCGATTGAACAAACTGCATTTGCAGGTTTCATCTCGATGATATAAATAGCAGGGTTTTTTTCAGGAATAAAGATATAACCTATCAGAAAAGTGGTACAGATATACATAATCTATACCACAGTCTTGGCACGAGACCATTATACTCAAACAGCAGAATAATACCATTTCTTATTGAATGCAACTTGAGCCCCTTACAGGACTTAATGATTTTTTACCATTGGGCAATCAGAAAAAAAAACCTAATGCTAGTTAAAAAAATTCTAGGCAAATCAAATGCTTTCTGACATTTTCTACGCAATCTTCTCGTGACAAAGACTCGCAGAATACTAGAAGTTTGGATATTGCAAACTTAATTTCGCAGGGGACTACCTATAAAGATATTTTTCGAAATGTAGCTGAGACATATTCCAAGGTATTTTTCCGAAGTCTGTTTGACCGCGAAATTTGACTGCACATAATGAATTCAACAGTGACATGTTTTCATTAAGTTTCTTAATTTAATGAGTTGCAAATTTGAACTGAAAAGCAAACAATAGAAAAGATTAATGTTGTACCCTTGAAACAGAATTACAATACTTGTAATAAAGCTGCGAACTAAAAACGATCTTTATTAATCAGTTAGGTTTTTTTGCAGAATGTAGTACTGTCTACCTGTATCTTTGAACAATATGTAATATATGATCCATTTGAATGTCCAACTAATGAGTCAGCAGACTTAAAGAAAATAAAATTTGCTTGTATGTAACTTGTTTCATATTTTCTCCACCTCTTTGTACTCACGGCCAACAGAGAGATATTTGTTGCCCATCAAACTATTGTAAAACAATCATTATCTTGAGCATACGAGGTACCGCTTCAATATGTTCCATACAGTCACATTGTCACTTTGGGGTTGCCAGTAAGAGGGCATTAAGGTTATGATTTCTTCTATATGCTTTAGTTAAGGAGGCATACGAAATACATTACGCGTTGAGTATGTTACTGAAATAGGTAGTCAGACCCATCAACATTACGATCTCTAAAATAGAAACAGTGAAATAAAATTGACAAGAACTACTGGTATTAAAATCTATCCTGGTAAACCTAGTATTAGAATTGCAAAGAATGTTCACTGAACTAATAAAATGAGAACGAAACACACACAAAACCTCTCAACAGTTCTAACATAATTCTTTCTGTACAGAAAATAGCATATACCCAGGAAAAACCTTAATATGGGTTTTACTAATTTAACGTCCTATAAACAGCCAGGGTCATAAAAGGACTTGCCAGGTTTGTTGGTGGAGGAATGCCGGAGTACCTGGAGAAAAACCACGGACTAGCGGTCAGTACCTGGCAACTTGGAATTCGAACTCGAGACCCAGAGGTGGAGGGCTTGTGGTAATATGTCAAGACATCTTAACCACTCGGCCACTGCAGTCCTTAAATATAGCCACATCACTGATTTAATAAGATCTGTCAACCAACTTATTTTTGTGCCGATTTAAATTCGCATTTTCATTTTCAATATCTATATGGAGATTCGTTTTCACGACCTGTCCTGCTACGGTTTTACTTTAGGACGACTGGTTCGCCCGTTGTCAGTATAATGGGACTGGATGGGGTTTGCTGCTTAGTGTCTTCGGCTGTATGCTTCAGTGATATAGCATTATAAAAAGGACAATAGCTCCCCTATACAAGAAGACAAATCACGAATATACTATAGTCTCCCAACCTCGCACTACATACACGCTACACACCGCATACATGGAAGGCCGTTCTTGTATGACCCTGGCTATTAATAGGACGTTTTTATCAAGCAAGCAAACAAACAAATTATAAATTCCTGTTATTTCAACATTTGACGGCGACTACCTTTTTTGCGAATTTTTATCGCTTGTTAAATGCGCGAAATTCAATCACCTACGGAAATTCGTAGGTTTATAGTGTGTTACGGAAAGTCTTGGAAAGGTATTCCTTCTTTGAAAATTTTAGAGTTAGCTCCCTTGTTGTTAGGTATTCATTGTGACTTTATTACTTTATGGGCTCTGTTCACGTCGTTTTCTTCGAAAAGTATGGCGTTACGCTCGCAAACACATGTTGTCACTATCAATACCTACCCGCAAGGGCAGATAACTCTGTAATATACAAATACAGAATAAAGGCAATAGAACCAGGTGTCTCGGGAGAGCTAGTGTTAATATTCGCCAAAATGAATCTAGGTCAAACTGATCAAGTCAGTACCTTAAATAAGAATCGGATGACTATGACAAACTGACAAGACACCATGAGAAATACTGAACACACATCGGGAATCATATAGATGGGCTATACCTGTCAACAGCTATGGTCAGCGAACTTTCAAAGAGTGCACGATGCAAGCAAAGGCCAGGCAGGTATGTCTGGAAGTTGTGTTAACTTGCTACATGCGACTGTGTGGCATTGGTTATGATTTAAAAGGAGTTCGATCGAACATATTACCGATATTAGTAGGATACCATATCCGTTCATATTATTATAGCAAGGAAACATAGTTTTGTTCCCAAACCACAAACCTATGAGAAACAGAAGACGACACTAATGTTGTCGCACTTTTGCAAAGTATACAAACAGAATCTTTGATATTCCTAAATGTTTTATTTCCGAAACAAAATCTGTTCCCAATCTAACTGCTAGTAAAAGAAATGTTTGTTTACTTGTTTGATTAATTAATGTCCTATTGAAAACCATTTTCATGTAAGAACGGCCTCCCATGCATGCGGTGTGTTGCGTGATATGTCGTGTGCTGTGCGTGTTTTGGGAGACTGCGGTATATTCGTGTTGTGTCTTCTTGTATAGTGAAACTCTTGTCCTTTTTTAGTGCAATATCACCGAAGCATGAAGACACCGAACAGAATAAGAATAATAATTTAAAAAAAAAAAAAAAAAAAAAAAAAAAAACAGACAACAATCGCCGCTGTCAAGAATATGAACTATGTAAAACTTATATTTGGCTGTTTTCATGGATATTGAATGTTGACGTACGAGTTAATTCAACATTTTACATAACTGACTTATTTTAGTAATTATTCTTCAGACCACCACGTTAAGACAGTTGACAAATTGCATTTGTAGTCTGTGAAATATCACCAGGTGTAGAGTGATGCGTTACCGCAAGACCAGGCAAACAATTAACAGAAACTCAAGTCCTCTGGCAAAAAATCATTTGATTGCCGCAGTAAAATGTAAGTTAATACATTTCATTTCAAAACGTCATAACAGCTTAAATAATGAACCTTCTGATTGCAATTGCCATCGTGATCTCATTAAGAAGAAGACTTCAAACGTATATAGCGGATGTAGATTGAAGGCATAAAGGGCCAACTGTCATCACGGATACCTATTCATGTGGTAAAAGACAACTGTAGATGTGTCAAATCCAAGATTCCTACACCTTGTGCAACATACATCCGGCCGTTCACACACGGTTCCATACATCAGTGTCAAATGTCATGCTTCTACGTTACTTCGCGTTATGCTTACTTACACACAACATCTGCGAGGGATATTTATCAAAGGCTGTTTTCGCTTATAAAATGTACCTGTATATATATACTCTTGTGTCAACCCCGACCGAATCTAGGCTCTTAATTATCAGTCCGGCTTAGTAGCTGTAGAATTGTTTTATTTTTCGTGGAATGCTTATTTATTTATTTGATGTTAGCAGGTTGTCTCGGTCTGGCCTTTGGATAAGTTAATAGTTACTCTAGGTGTAAACTAATACGTTTGATGTGATGTTTGTTTAACTAAACTTTCGTGTCTGTCTGTGAAACTAAATCTTGTTGAAACAACCTGTGTCTGATATACTACCGATACTCCTGTAGGGAAAGATATCTACTGATTAAAAGGACAAACTAACATCCTTTGTATACATGTCTATTAAAAACTTGACAGTCGTAGATATTTTCGGAGAACAGTTTGACCTGCAAGGGTTGTTTTGACTGCTATTTCATGCTCTTATTCTGTTTTTCACAAAAAATACCAGACGATAACGCCGTCATTTGCATATCTCATACCGTAACGCAGATATGTTAATCATTAAAAAGCCTGCACTTAGATACAATATGATTGTACTTGTACGACACTTTAAAACCATTTTTGTCAATCATTGATAATACATTGTACTTCTACCTTAATGACCATATTATTTTCACAGAGGCGTCATCACTTCCGATCAGACTGAGATGCATTTTCGCGGGGATAGAATATTTAAGCATTTTTTTTCGCAAAAAAAATAAATAAATAAATAAATGAATAAAGATAAAAATGAAACTAAAAATAAAAATAACTAAAAATAAAAATGAAACTAAAAATAGAAGAGAAAATAATATTATCGTGAAAACTTTATCCGTAAAAATAGAACATGTGCTAATTCAGATCGCCATGTCATAAATGTTTTAATTATCAAAGGTTTTATATTGTTCAAATGAAAATCGCGATTATTTTAACTCACGAAAATTATCGACTACACAGTAATATTGCAACACAATTTGAATTTAAAGAACGCCTTATAGGCATCATGACATCACAACACGACTGCAATGACGTTAAAATGACGTGACAATAAATCTCATATTTCGTCAATAAAAAATGTTCACCCTTTGAAGTAAGTAAAGAAAAATGATAACCGCCAGAATAAGGTTTTTAAGTTGTCAAACATTCGGCAAGCACCCTATCTGAAAACTTAAAAATCCTTTCCTTCGGGTATTAGATTCCCCTGTCTTGTCCTCAGTAGAATGAGAAATTCTGTTTATCGATCCCATAAACCGATTAGAGTAAACCCTCGATAATCCGGACACCTTCGATCCCAGCCTAAAACGTCCGGATTACAATTTTTCTGGACTGCCGACTTTTGTATTCTTAGTCATTGTGCAATGTTAGGATAATTCGTTCCCTACCATTGCCATCCGGAATGAGAGTTTTCCGGAATATCGGCATCCGGATTATAGGGGTTCACTGTAAATGTCTTTCTTCCCAATACCAATTCCACTTTTACATAGATAACATTTAAAATTCGAAGACAACATTGAATAAAAAAGTCGCTTAATATTTTATTACGGGTATTTGTTATATTATTTAACGAAAAAGTGTGTTTTGGTGGTAAGCTGTTGAATCAACCAAAATATTTAAATTTTCCTTGTAACATATTTTTCATTGGCTGTTAGTTCATGACGTAAAATAGACGTTGCCGTTAGTAACGCCATCTCTGATTAGCTGAAAAAACATTTGCGGGTTATTTGATAGTTTGTATCATGATTGAATTTTTTATGAATATATATTTAGCGACAAAGCAATAATATTCAAGGATAAACTTGAATAAATATTTTATTCGGTGTATTCAGAGTGCACTTTCATAAAGTAAAAAAAAATATAAACAAATAAAAAACCGAACTTACAAATAAAAAAAACTAACAAATAAAAACAAACTAATTAACAAATAAAAAACAAACAAATAAAAAACAAACTAACAAACAAAAACAAATTAACAAATAGAAAAAAAAAGAATAATAAAACAAGCTAACAACTATGATCATGATCTGGGCAAGACCCTACACACAGCAGGGGCACACCGACTGATGGCCTCACAACTCAGGATACATATGCAGTCGCAGTCATCCTCAGGTCGCATCACGCTGCAAAGCAGCCGTGAGTTCGAGCCCTCGGCACGAGAGGTCCTCCATCCCCGATACAACTCCCAACCCGCGCCAATGTCAGCCAAGCTCAGCCGAGCACAGACTAGCACAGGCTACAGCTGCGCGCAGGGTCAACTCTACAAGCACGAACCGCCCATGCCAGTCGGCTGCTGCTTCGAGTCAGTCCGCCCTAATCAGCGCTCTCCGACCTAGTGCCCAACCTTATCGCGCACAACATGAATCGGAGGTCCCGCTCCGCAGAGGGTCCGCTGCCCGATAGTGTGGAGCCGGAAGCGCAGCCCTCCAGTCCGGCACCCAGTGATAAACTGAGCTACCACGAGTCCATGGGGACGATCATGCGACCCTAGTCGACCATTCCAGGACCACAAACATGACTCTCCGCACACCTACGGATCTTACTGTCACCCAAGGGGCTCTACATCTGCTGCCAGCTCTCCCCTCGAGGAGCTGCTAACTTGCCCATTGCCCTCATCTGCTAGTCCCGCAGGCCCCACTCTGGGGCACACCTGTAGATCAGTAGTTCGTCCCCACCGGCCGTGGGGGTTGTCAGTGAAGACTGGTGCTCGCACCAAGTGCAAATAATGATCGCGTTGCGTATTAACGATACGTAAATAAGCGTATATATACCCACTATTATCTACGAAGCGAACATGAGGGACCACAACCCAAAGTGGACAATAGACGTTGCCCACCATCACCAAATGGGAATAATACAGTATGGAAAATGGAGTTATAGTGAAACATGTAACTCAGTGCATAAACGATTAACACTCGCTGCTAACATTTTATTACACATGGCTCCTGTCGAAACAGTCCACAAGGTAAGCGCCAATGCGCCTCTTCGCCAGTGTCTACGCTTCTTCCGAGCACAGGCGGCCACCGTCGTGCGAATAGGCCGTATCGAACAGGACCACGTGGGGAGCCAACATAATACGGAGAGCATTTCGATCAGTCGGCCCACCGCAACAGAGGCCGTAATACACCTCCAGCTCGCACACTGTCCTGTCCCTATTGGCATACGGCCCTACCTTTGAACTTTACAAGTATAATATCCAAAGACAAGTCCTTTTCAACCTGAATCATAAAGGTGTTAAATAAACAAATGGTTACAGTAAATCAGTTGTCTGTCATAACCTTTGAATACAAGTATAATTCATTTGCTCCCGACTGTGTTTGACCTCGAGGAAAAACAACTTGCGCACATTTAGAAAGTTGCGGTGTTTCATTGTTTCTTCTACAACAAGGGTTTTAATTGCTAACAAGAACCTTTCAGAATAAGGCCGAGAGAAATAAAAATTTAACATTATGTTCGTATCACACTCACGTTTTCAAACCCATGAATTCATAAAGGTGTTAAATAAAAAAATGGTTACCTAGGATACCTGTCACCAAAACAATGACCTTTGATTTCGTCCACGTAATAACTCATATGTATTTATTATGCTGGGTTTTGGTCTTGTTTATAAAACAATTTGTAATTCACCATCTGAGATACGTCTTACCTACAGCATTGAAATATTTCTTTTTGGTTGAAACCTCCTCAATATGTACCATAGATAGTCGAAATGTTTGACCAGTTGTTTTTTTCTTCCGGAATTTATTGAAACACTGGCGTTTTTTTTTTTAAATGATGACAACTTACAACGTCGCAATGTGTAAAATACGAATGGATGTTTAGGTTGGAAGACGTCACTAAAGCTTTGCATCGTCAATATTGAAATTTAAATGTAACATTTTATGATGAATCAATCCTTTTCAGCATTAAACAATAATTTATAGACATACAAATATACAATGATAGCGATTACAACCAGGCAGTATACTCATTTATGACATTATATAGGTGCAATTATTGATAGCAACAAGAAAAAACATTTGTAACCAAACTCAAAAATATTAAACAGTTTTGTATACTTAATGAATCTTTTTTATTATTTTTTTAAATCGATTCTGCTTACAGTTTTATGTATTATATAATTTATAGCACCATATCCAGATGTGAAATTTGCTTTTGGCGTCATTTAAAAAAAAATCAATTTATTTATTGTTCATCACAGCGATTGACATTAAGATGTCGTTATGTGCATATGTAACAGTCGGTATCAAAAATATATTTAAATTTGGGTAGTTAATTTTATATAATATAATATAAAAGGATATTAAATGAGTGTTCATTTCATATGAGATTTTATGAAAAGAGTCTAGGAAAATTTTATCTTTGCGTGCCTTAGCGAGCAAAAATTAAAACTTCAAGATGAGTGAAAGTTTTCAGACGATATGAAATGAACACAAATAATTTAGGTAATTTTGGTGAAATAGCTACAACAATCTACATTTCGAAGAATTTCAATGTAAAAAAGGTGTTGCAAAAATTCAGCAGAAACCGCTATTTTTTTATATCCAGACCTCTTACAACGTATAACATCACTACACATAATAAAGTATAGCAGCGTTTAAGAGGTATAGAAATGTAATTATAACAATTCATTATTCATATGGGTAAACATTTTTCTGTTTAAATGCTGAATTCTCAAATAATGCGAAAAAAATCGAATTTGACAAACCAACATTCTGAAACCGGTTCAAGTCAATGTAATTGTCCTACCAAGACCATTTAAATGTATATAGTGTGAGTAAAACGTGTTGGTTGTCATAGCAAATTAGTTATAAAGGCAAAATGTGAGATAATTAGCAGCGAGAAATTAAAATGTGTGCCTAATATGAGTCAACTTCCCTAGCCGAGGATATTAGCCGATTCTCTATCGGACTAGGTATTAGCCGATTCTCTCTAGAGAATCGGACTCGGACTATCGGACTAGATATTAGCCGATTCTCTCTAGAGAATCGAACTAGGTATTAGCCGATTCTCTCTAGAGAATCGAACTAGGTATTAGCCGATTCTCTCTAGAGAATCGAACTAGGTATTAGCCGATTCTCTAGAGAGAATCGGACTAATATCATTTGCTAGCGAAAATGAATATTAGTTTAAGTTATCTTAACTTCAGTGTATAGACTATATCTTATATAGTGTATGTATGTCTGGATTTCAAACTATTGTGAATAATTTCTACAAATACAAAATATGGTATGAGAGTTAAATCCATTTCTGTTTTTTTTCTTTCTTTTTATTTGGGATTTTTTAATGTAGCGACATGTCCTTCTTAACAAAGTGCATCAATGTGGTACGCATTTCGAATTTACGATGTTTTGGGGGCTGCATCATACTCAAAATGGCAAATAATCTTCGCCAGACAACATATTCGCAATCTGATACAGTTAATTACACAAACAACAAGACCCATTTAAGGTTCTCGATGAGCTATGCGGTATAAAACGGGACAAATGAGCCGCTAATATGACTTATTATGTGTGTGTTACAGTGGTATTTTCACAACCGGAATCTGACAGTGCCGTCATCCACAGCCAATTCGTCAAACAGTCCCTTCTCCGCTTGTGGTCGCACCACCGACAGTCTGGTATTGACGGCTAATCCCATGGCGATGCCTCCTTTCGACATTTAGCCGGGAGAACCATTATTTCCGAATGCTCTTTTAAGGGTCAATTTACTGAGGTTTTACCATTTTGTTTTTTTAAATCTCAAGAAATCGCGTAATTCGTTCACTGACTGCAGAAAAATAATTTGCGTGAACGCCTGTAGGATCACTTGATTGATTACGTATTCCGCAAACATGGTCTCGGGCTAAAGGTTTTCTTACTGGTTAAATCTATCGTAAGCCATCCAATGACAGATCGACGAGAGGGTCCTGAGGTTATTTCTTTAATTGGCAAAAGTTAAAAGTTCAACCCGGCCGCTAGTGCGGTTGACGTGTTGTAATTAATAAGGTTCATTTAGCTGAGTCTCCAGCTAATATTGACTGTATGTGCCGGAATGGATTCTCAAATTCAATTTGCATCTACCGATAAGTAATATTCTGTCGCAATCAGGCTCTACAAATGGGAGTTCGACTTTCTTCTAAGTGGTTTTTGGTCAATAATGCAGGCGACCTACTTTACACAAATCATTTCCTCTGATTTCCGTCTTTCTGTTTGCCTTTCCAACTTGACAAATTGTTTGTAGTACTTCTTTATTAAAGTAGTTTTTTTTCAAATGGGATAACTGTAAGTTTGTACCCGTGACGAGCACATTCGAAATTCAAACCAATAAAAAGTATAGATGTATATCTGTATAGATACTTCCTTTAGAAGGCTCATATCTGTGAAGTCGGTTATCACAGTTAAACTTCTCTTATTTGGCATATCTTTCATATCACATATAGACATATCCTAAATCAGATACAAATATAGACTGGTCTGAATGCTTTGGAATTGAAAATATCTGGTCAAGTTGAAAAAAATTGACTACATCAGACACCGTCCACGATGTACATTAGTGATACCTAAATTACGCCATGCTTTATTTCGAGCGCTACTTGGGATGGCACTTGGAATATTCCGCTCGGTGCCTCGATCATTGATTAACGAGCTCGAGTTTAGGGGGTAAAACTAATTTTCTAGACTTTGTCATTTTCTTCCACATGGCTGGTCCGCCATCTGTATGAGATGAGGGAATCTTCCCCGCCGTCATATTTGTATGGAATTTTTCCTTTGGCAAGTGCCGATAATTCCCACTCCTAGGAAAGTCTTGAAATTGGTCAATTATAGAATACTGGTTCAAGATGCTGATCGGCTTGCCCGCAGTCTATACGAATTATGGCTTCGATATCATCCATCTGAAAAAAAAGTTTTCAGACATATTTGACACATGAAAATTGGGGTTTCCTGATTGTATACCGACTACAAATAATACGAGTATGATAGGGTGTCTTAATGTGTTTATGTAGGGAGGAAAGGTAATCGCTTTTTGTCAATATAAACTGTTCGACCACCCAAACCATTCCAATTGCATGAATACCGTCAATATTTGCTTTGTTGGTACCCCTGGTCTTCGTGTCGCTGTGTAATGGTGATTTCTGTAGGATTTATAACAGATAACTCAACAATGATTTGTGATACTGCCTTTACTTGATAGCAAAATTTTATCTGATCATTATGATAATATCGATTTAAAAAGGCACACGGGTACATTAGCAACAAAGATGGAACTTAGTTATCGATCAGATCAGCAAATCCATACGAAATCAAGCTTTCCTTTCAATTATCATGTGTTTTGCTATATTTAGGGCTTGAAGCAGTTTAGATTATAGTTTCAAGCTCGTTTAAATATATATATATCATTGTACTAAATACAACAACTAAAATGTGTACAGTTTTTAAAGACCTGGATTCGATAAATCATTTGTCATAAAATCCCATCATTGAACTTGGATTTAGATACAGCAACCTCGTAATTCAACAAGTAAAATCCCTAATTCTACCAATTATGAAAGAATCCGTTCATTAAGTCCGATAATGAATTATTTATACTATGATGTGGTTAGAAGTTAATATCGTTCTTCCATGTGTAACGTTCACCGATGTCAAGTGCAGTAGTCATTTCATGTTGTTTTAATTCTATTGTCTTTCGTTTTGTTGTTGGTAGGGGTAAACCATTAGAGCGTTTGGCATGAAACATGGAAGTTAGTTTTAAACGCTATGTGTTACCATAATCTTAAACAGCAAACTGTTAACAAAAATGAAGAATTTGATAAAAATGGTATTGATACTTACAGTCCTTTTAGGATTTGTCAGTGATGTTAGGGACACCATACAGCTATCCATTCCTTCAAGAACTAGTTGAGTGATTGTATAGAGCAAAAATGTTGTTATTGAAATGAAAAACGAAAAACATACCAACCACAAATAATTGTATTAATAGAAATATAGATAGGAAACTAAGGAAAATAAAGAAACGAAAATATTTTTCGAATAAAAATACGCAAATACCAAACGTAGTTTAATTCCATTCTTAACGACTGTATTATCAGACGATTCTTAACAAAACATCTGAGCTGGCTGTTAGATTTGGTGTCGTTTTATCACCCAAAGTTTGGGAGGACAGTCTATATTGGTTGGGTGTACCCGACTCTAGTGGTCATATTAATCCCTAATCCCCATTTACCGGTAGACCCCCAGACTAATTTGTCTCCTTATGGTTTCCAACTTACCACAGTGTAATTGTTTAGGGTTCCGTCCCCGCAATAAAACGTATACTCACTATCTTTATTCATAAATATGGTCAAATAAGATTTGCCTTTTTAAATTGGAAACTGATGTAAGTTTTCCCGTATTTCCTTATCCAAAGCTCCTATGAAGTACATGATGGGCTACATGTTTTTATTAAGTGACTTTACATTTTTATTGCGGTTTCTCGATGTGGCTTCTTTCCTTTAATTTGATCCAGCTCACGTAAGGACGTGTTCATCAGTGACGTTGCTAAGAGCTCCATTCTCATAAGCGTGGAAAATATTATGATAGAATTAATCTGTATTGTTTGCAAGTAAAATCGATCTGTGTGTGTTAATAGAATATTTCGAACTTCAATATCCAGTTTTTGACCAGAAACGACCATAAGCTGAGAACGTAATTTGTGGTTAAAACTGGTTGTCTCTGGCAACCGGAGTTACCACATTGCGGCGAAATGAAAGCGACATTTCTGGCTATGCGCGTGCGACATGCACGCTCTCTATTTGAATAGTCAAACAATGCCTTAAGGAGCCACTGTAGTCCGCCAATTAAGTATCATTTCCTCAGTCTAACAGCCATACTGTGCAGCACTTCAGTTGGAAAGACTCTCCACCTTGTGTCTCGATAATGACGCTTAGAGCGTGACATATAAACTTCATCAACCAAAAAATAAAACAACAGAGTTATATATAATTTAGTCAGTGTCATCAGCAACCAGAGAAAGCGACACTACAGAACAAAACATAAATAAGAAAAGCATAGAGAAAAAGAAAAGTGCCTTGGATATTGTTGAATGTGATAGCATTAAAATATTATTATTTTTTCTCATAGAAACTATTTTTTCGCTGATTTCTTATACTCTAAGCAATAGAAATCAAACACTTATAGTCTTATTATTAAGATTTTAATATTTTCTCTATTTTACTCTATTCATTCACAAAAAAACCCAACGAAGGTATGAAATTATTACTTAAAGATCCAAAGTGCTTGGCAATCGATTATGTCTTTATAATTTTGTCTTGCTCTCCTCACACGAAATGTCACCAATTTATGCCGAGTTAACAGATTGTGTGCCAAGCACTGTGAATATATACACATATCAATGTGTAATGTACATTGTATACATATGCTCTCCAGTAGTTAGTATCAACTAATTAGCTAATTACCATTAGGCCTATATAAAGCAGTATCGCATAATGGATCACGTAAGGGCTATGCTTATAATTACAAGACATGCGTTGGCCATGGAAAAAAAGAATCAGTAGTTAGCAGAGGGGGACCTCCATTTCAAAGTACACATGATTTACGATAGAACTTAGCAAATATTCTTGCATGTTTTTCATTCATAAAACTTTAAAGACTTTGTCTGAAATCTTCTTTATTTTTTTTTCTTACAGGTGACCAAGTGTTTATATCTGTCTGTCGAACACCTGGATGTCACATTCATAATTATAATTACTCAGGTGCAATAGTCGTTAGTGCCGTCTAGGTATTCAAAAGCTTCAGTTATTATACGCTAATTTTACCAGATGAAACGCAAAAAAAAAAAACCTTAACAAAAAACTTATTTCGGTGATAACCGATATTCCGATGACGTATGAGTACTTTTCTGTGAGAGTTTTACTGTCCACAATGTCCTTAGTATTGAATAAAATTAACTGACGAATTAGTATTGAGGGACAATGGACAAACTATTGATAGTCTTAATTATTCATTAACGTATAACAAAGCATGAAACTCCAGTGGCCGCGTCTTCTGATAATTATCTGACATCTTTCATACTGTACAGTTGTTAAACTTTGCGGGACTAAAATTTTGCGATTTATTGTTTGAACTTTTTCGCGGAGGGTCATTTTCGCGAATTATCTGTGTAGCACTTTATACGACAGGCTTAAATATGTCAAACCATGATTTTGATAAATAAGCAACTATAAAGTAAATGATATCTTACATAATATTTTCATAATGTTTTTTCAGTATAGTTTAATCATATTTAATAAAATGTGTGTTTGGTTTAATTAAGGAGGTCGATACATGGGTATTTCGAAATAATGAAAACCAAACGAGAGAGACAAGACTTTATAGAAAGAATATCTAGATACTGGAACACAAACCAAAGAATATCTAGATACTGGAACACAAACCAAAGAATATCTAGATACTGGAACACAAACCAAAGAATATCTAAATACTGGAACACAAACCAAAGAATATCTAGATACTGGAACACAAACCAAAGAATATCTAAATACTGGAACACAAACCAAAGAATATCTAGATACTGGAACACAAACCAAAGAATATCTAGATACTGGAACACAAACCAAAGAATATCTAAATACTGGAACACAAACCAAAGAATATCTAAATACTGGAACACAAACCAAAGAATATCTAGATACTGGAACACAAACCAAAGAATATCTAGATACTGGAACACAAACCAAAGAATATCTAGATACTGGAACACAAACCAAAGAATATCTAGATACTGGAACACAAACCAAAGAATATCTAAATACTGGAACACAATACAAAGAATATCTAGATACTGGAACACAAACCAAAGAATATCTAGATACTGGAACACAAACCAAAGAATATCTAGATACTGGAACACAAACCAAAGAATATCTAGATACTGGAACACAAACCAAAGAATATCTAAATACTGGAACACAAACCAAAGAATATCTAGACACTGGAACACAAACCAAAGAATATCTAGACACTGGAACACAAACCAAAGAATATCTAAATACTGGAACACAAACCAAAGAATATCTAGATACTGGAACACAAACCAAAGAATATCTAGACACTGGAACACAAACCAAAGAATATCTAGACACTGGAACACAAACCAAAGAATATCTAGACACTGGAACACAAACCAAAGAATATCTAAATACTGGAACACAAACCAAAGAATATCTAAATACTGGAACACAAACCAAAGAATATCTAAATACTGGAACACAAACCAAAGAATATCTAGACACTGGAACACAAACCAAAGAATATCTAGACACTGGAACACAAACCAAAGAATATCTAAATACTGGAACACAAACCAAAGAATATCTAGACACTGGAACACAAACCAAAGAATATCTAGACACTGGAACACAAACCAAAGAATATCTAGACACTGGAACACAAACCAAAGAATATCTAGACACTGGAACACAAACCAAAGAATATCTAAATACTGGAACACAAACCAAAGAATATCTAAATACTGGAACACAAACCAAAGAATATCTAGATACTGGAACACAAACCAAACAATATCTAAATACTGGAACACAAACCAAAGAATATCTAGACACTGGAACACAAACCAAAGAATATCTAGACACTGGAACACAAACCAAAGAATATCTAGATACTGGAACACAAACCAAAGAATATCTAGATACTGGAACACAAACCAAAGAATATCTAAATACTGGAACACAAACCAAAGAATATCTAAATACTGGAACACAAACCAAAGAATATCTAGATACTGGAACACAAACCAAAGAATATCTAGATACTACTGGAACACAAACCAAAGAATATCTAGATACTGGAACACAAACCAAAGAATATCTAAATACTGGAACACAAACCAAAGAATATCTAGATACTGGAACACAAACCAAAGAATATCTAGATACTGGAACACAAACCAAAGAATATCTAGATACTGGAACACAAACCAAAGAATATCTAGATACTGGAACACAAACCAAAGAATATCTAGATACTGGAACACAAACCAAAGAATATCTAGATACTGGAACACAAACCAAAGAATATCTAGATACTGGAACACAAACCAAAGAATATCTAGATACTGGAACACAAACCAAAGAATATCTAGATACTGGAACACAAACCAAAGAATATCTAGATACTGGAACACAAACCAAAGAATATCTAGATACTGGAACACAAACCAAAAAATATCTAGATACTGGAACACAAAACTAAGGAGAGAGACAAGATTATATAGAAAGAATATCTAGACACTGGAACACAAACCAAAGAATATCTAGACACAAGAACGCAAATCAAAGAAGAGAGACAAATTATGAAGAAAGAATATCTAGATACTGAAACATATTCTCTCCACAACAACAGTCACTGAAGATTACCAGCTAATTTTGAAGTTGTAATGATAAAGAAGGTTTCTGACATACTACTTTCTCCATATAGTACTAGATACCTTCTTTATGCATGCACATGACATGAACAGTTTCGTTGCGAAGATTTTCAAACGAGGACTCCGGTTCTCCTATATCAACAAAACGTATAGTACGTTATGTCATACGATTGACAAGATGAGCATGTAAATATATATATATATATATCAAAACCAAACAAAGAGCTTTTAAGATAGGATCGAATATGGACATTTCTATATAACAAACTACGGCACTGATACACCCAGACCTGATGTTGTAATATCATTGAATTCAGCGCTACGACTGTCAAACAAATCATATCTCGATGGATGATAAAAATGCACATGCGCAACACACAACTGCAGTTAGAAGATGCAGAAAATAGCAATTAATGTCGAAGTAGGGTTGCCTAGCAACGAAGTATCCATCAAAAGGCTGTAGAAGATTTTAATTGGTCTCGTTTGAAATCAGGGTTACGTTAAACTGCACCGAGAGCATGCCGTAGTGTGCAGTGTATTCAGTGTTTGATATCACCTGAAAACGAGCCGGAGTATGCACTATCATGTGATCCCTGGTGGGGCTATATAACTGATACGGTCTTTATCCCTTAACCTCCTTCTTTCCCGGACATATGGAGTCTGGGTGTTGATATCAGTGATAGTGATGAATAATATGTATAATATTGTAACTTTTTTTGCATTGTTAAAAAGCGCTTGCGATAGAAAAGTGACTTTTTTTTTGCATTGTTGATCTTTTTATGTTTATATAATGTAATACCAATATCCATTGTGAAATTATAGCAAGATAATTTTAGAAAAAAGTTTCGTTAGCTCCAGAATTTGATTGTTACACTAGCTAGAACAATGGAAATAGACAAAAGTTAAACAGAACATTTAACTTGTTTTCAGACATGCTTCTCAAAGCTTGAATGAATAAGAAATTAGAAGGAGTTTATAAAAAAATGAGGTTGTTATTCCATGTATATTTTAACTGTGAATCCATGTGTGCCATACCGAGGTGATGTGAATGAGCTATTTTTTTTGTTTGTTTAGAGGAGGACGCACCAGATAAACCATCGACCTGCTGTCAATATCTGACAATTGCTAACTTAGGATTCGAGTTCGAAAATCAGAGGGCTTGAAGTAATAGGTCATGAGGAAAAAACATGAAACTCTTCAATGTGCATCGAGTATTTTTCCCAAGGTAAAATCTCAAAATCTATAAGTTATCAGATAGCATTTGAATCCTCTCAGAGGCTTTAGAACATACGAAATCAGGAATTCGCATTGTCGACAGAGTAGCTTCCCTGCAATAAAACTTAATAGATTAAAAGAAGAGTTAGCGGAGGACAAGTACCATATAACAAGGTTAGGTAACCCAACATGCCTTGATGTAATACCTCATTTACGGGGGACGTATGATACCTCAACTTTACCGCGGTAAACTCTAAAGTAATCTAATACACAATCACTGATTAATTGAATGGAAGCGTTTCTAAGCTTAACATTGGCCTTCGGTAGCCTGACATTAACATTGCAGAAATCCCAGTTCAAAGTCTTATACCTGATCAGTGATAACAATTTCGTACTTATTCGATTACCTTTAATTTTCGTTCTTTTTATTTCCCTCAAGAGCTCACCCCAGATCCATTTTTCATGATTCTAATGCTCCAATGCCTTTACTGGTTGAGGTGACGACATTTACTTTCACTTTTTCGGTAGGTTTTCCAGAGAAGAAACGGGTTAGGGGCCGCTTCAGCACTCACAGATAAAAGCTATGACATCGATGCACCTGTGAATCATAATATATCAAAGAGGTGAACTCTGGGTATTGCAATAGATGGTATCTTGTCATTATGTGAGGATTTGTCTCTGACCTGACCCGGTTTGTATCTGACGAGGAGATCACTGTGGAACATTACGTACGTGTTATTACATAGTCGAGGTACGGGCCTGTAATTTACTGTCGAAGCCCGGATGTGATCTCGCTCTGTTCAGGGGTTACATGATAACTAAACGAGTAGAAATAACTCAAACAAAATGCACATATTAAATGAAGCATGCATAATAATGCGACGGAGGAATTTCGCCGGAATAATTGTTAAATTGTAACGATGTGATTCACTGCGCATGTCAAACCAAAGGTTATTAACTCCGTGGTGACCTTTACTGGTATTTGACAAGGGAGGTAATTGTCAATAAGACCTTGCAGAATGATCCATGACCTTAACGATCTGTTGATTCAATATTCCCAAATTACACTGGTTAATTTTTGATAGACTCTAAATAAAACTCAAGACATATCTTCAAATGAATAGGATCGTAAAACTAAACGTACAATACATATTGATTTTAGGGAAGCAGTGTCAATTGTTCATATGTGTAAATGTTGTCGATGTGAACCGTTAACATTTAGAAAATTAATCCATTTTCCCCGGTGTAGTTCATTTACAATAAAGAATGAAACGTGTTATGTGTTGACATTATACCTGTCAGGAAATCCTGTTTCTAAAGTTTTATTGGCTGATATCGGACGTGAACGTCAATCGTTTATTCATCAGCAGCGAAACATGTTAACCTTTTTGTGGAAACTCCGCTAATCCGGAGTCTTATCATTAAATCTGTGTTTATTTCATGTTAAAACAGTTCAAAGCGTTATCAGTTCATAATGCCTGCAACCTGTTCATCCTGTAAGAGACTAAAAGGTAGGTTGGGGGTGGAGAGGAGGGGGTCAGAGGTGGGAGGGGTGATCCTACGGCCGGGTAACCACGCGAGCACGCGCAGATCTCGCGGCAATTTTATGAGCCTAGCTTTCGCACCATTACCTTTTATGGTGTTTGTGTGTATGGAGATGAAATTAGCAAATATTTTCATTGAACTCTTATCGCTATAATCACCATACGCACGTTACAAGGATTATCTTTTCTATGTATGTAATCTACGGGTAAATTGAACGTTGCTTTTTCTGCTCAAATTGAGGAAAATTACAGCAGCTTGTAAAGAATATCCGTGAAGGTGAATCCAGCGCGGTAACCCCCGGGCTAATTGATTATAGCATATACCACTGCATCTCTGCGCGTGAATTCCTGATCACAAGAGTGCCGCTTAACAGTCATATTAGTCAACTAGCTACAGAGATAATATGTATAATTGGAAGTCTCTTAATCCTTGTTCAATAGAGCGCCACAGTGAAATGCACAGATTTATGAAATTTATGAGAAAATCACTGGTTTGATAACATCCTTATGTAACAGTAACTAAAGTGAGATTCAGCACTTTGAAAGGAAATATTTAAAATAAGAAGAACAACAACACAATATGGTACTATTGCGGTAGAAAAACATAGCGATCTAAAATTGTTACATTCGCCTGGGATTTTACTTGTCAGATGACAGTCGAATTATATTCGATATTGATTTAATGAAATAATCCTGACAAGATCACAGAAGGAAAAAATGACAATGCGAAGCGTAACAAAAGCTAATGAAATAATCTTGCGTTTGGGGAAAGGCGACACATTTCAAACAATGGGGGCGAAAAGCGTCCATTTCTTTCAGATATTTTAATTCCTTTGACAATTCACAATAGGGGTAATGCTCGCGTAAACAGATAATTTCCGCTGATTTTTATAAATGTATCCACAGATGAAGAATTAGCCTTTTCTAATCGGGCTCTCAAAGTCATCATTCTTCGGTCTTTGCCAAAAAAATCAATTTAATAACAGCGGTATTCTGTTGAATGTATGAGGTGATATGGCGACAGAGGATTCAGTTTGGAGCCATCTATATCTGTACACTATAATCGTAAAATTAATACCATAACATGATCACCCTTGTGATGTAGATTATTATCTTTAGGTCATTCATATTAATCAATATGAATTATAAATTATCAATTAATACATGCTGGTATTGAAAAAAGGAAATACATGTTAAGTCTATCCTTTCAGGGAGAGAACTTACATAGGCACTGCCTGTTGTTTGATCCATTCCAATTTATTTGAAATAAAATTTTGTTGAAAATTGAAGTCTTTCCTAAATAGTCTTTGTAATTGTGTATTTGAACATGCTGTACCTAAATTTAGATAAAAACATAAAAAAAATAATTAACTAAATATCTATATGTCTTTTGGCTCGTCCCAATACATTTAAAGGGGTTAGGGTAATCGGGTTTTTTTAACTTGACTTGTAAGTATTTGCATCATTACATCAAAATGTCACTAAATTTTAAATATCTACATCATGAATTACTACAATCACAGTATTGTGTATTAGGTTTACCAGCCATTGCCATCCAACGACAACCTCCAATGAATGCAATATGTTGAGTGTGTGGATGCCTATGTTTACGGAGGCTGCGGTATATTCGTGTTTTGTCTTGTAATAATTCTTATTCCTTTTATTTAAACATACACATGTATTATATTGTAAAAACAAAAGACAAAGGGACAAGACAAATGTTGTTTCTTTTTAGCACTATCCCACTGAAGCATCACATAATACTGTCAACAGGTAAAGCAGTCGTTCCACTCACTTTTTGCTGAGCGCAAAGCAGGAGCAAAGACTAGCCACAGTATTCATTCGTTGCAATGTGTATCTACCTTATTCACCAGCCGCAGCGTTTTCCTCCACATAGTTCACTCGTTGCAACGTTTTTCAACATTCTTCACCTTACATTTTACCCATCTTATGAACTTACTACAACTAGGATAGAGTTATATCTTGGAACCACCACTGATTTAGGTTCATAAACAACATTTACCATAAAAATACTTGTTTACCTTTACAAACAACTCTCTACATAAAAATTGCGTGCTATAATTAATGTTTTAGTTCATAGAATTGTAAAGTAGGTACAGTGTATATCATTTCACATTTGATAAATTGAAACGTTATGTTAGGCCTTGCAAAAGTTCCGCCGTATAAGATACAACACGAATATACCGCAGTCTCCCAAAACACTCACCGTACCATGCATTCACGCTGCACACCGCATACATGAAAGGCCGTCCTTACATGACCCTGACTGTTAATGGGATGTTAATTCATCAAAGAAATTGATTTCTATAACCCATTGTTAAAGTAATATAACAACAAGAGACAATACATTTTGAGATTTAAAAAAAAAAACATTTCTTTCTATTATCATTCAGTTATCTACGGTGATATTGCTTCTAAGCACAAAATAACAGTTGAAAGCCGATGGCCTTAGATCGGTGGTTTTTCTACGGGAACTTTTCTTCGCCACAAAACCTCGTACGAGCAATGCTGTATATTGGTGAGCTGTCTTTGATAATAAAACATCCTCAATTAAAGTATGCTACTGACAGAAAGAAAATTCATATAGTACGAAGACTAAGAAAACAATCGGCGAATATTGTATCATTTTTTTATAGTTGTTCTTAAGTCGTCGATTTTGACGTTATAATGATGACAATGGCGTAACAATAGGGAACTAATAATGACGGATTCTATTTAATTTTGCAATATCATCTTGACTTGAAATATATTGATAAGTTGTTGATAAAATGTATGTCTTAAAGTGGTATTTTAATGCTCACTACAACTTAGTAAACCATTATATTTGTATAAAACAAATACTCCATTAAGATCCGGAATGTGCAATGTTATTCAAAAAGTATTGTCCAACATGCAATACATTCATTGACTATCAAAAAAAGCCAAAAATACAAAGGTTTCGTTTTATAACCATTACCAGACAACTGTCTGAGTGTTAAAACTATAGGTAAGGTATATTCCATGTTTTTATATACATACATCATAATATCTCATACATAGGACCAAAGTTCACTTGGACTAACCAAATCTGCAGACGACAGTGTTGGAGCAGACGACACCCTAAAGCAGATGACAGAATTCCCACCGGTCTGCATGTCTCCGGAGACCTTCACTCGACTGATTTCAATCGAGAAAAACCCACTGCAACAAGGTATAAAAAGGTTCTTTGTATTCTTCTGTGATCTTTACAAGTAATTTTATTATTCTTTTAGACGATTATGTTTCATACTTGCATGTCTTGTATCTGTGAATGGAGCTAATGAATGCGGATTTTTTAAATGAAAATTGGCCATGTTTGTTGAAATAAAATAACAAATAAATATGCAGGAATTGTTTTTTTTATTCGCCAGTAAACTGTTAACGATACATGAACAGATCTGTACAATTATGTTTGGTGAATATGATAATTGAGTGGGAATACTTTGTGAAGAGTACATGTAACTTCCTGGGAGATTTACCTGTTCGATAAAGAATGTGACGTAATGGCATTATTGTTTTAACACCTGCAGGTGTCTTGATGAAATAGTTCGCCCATATGTTCCGACATTGGAAAATTTTTGTACGTGTTTATATAGTATTTTTAAATGGAGGCGATCGAAAAGAATGACGCATGTTAAGGTACACGGTAAATATATATATCGAAAATGACATACAGTGTACTATATATATAAATATGTATACACAATAAATGAAATTATTCATCATATCAATGGAAGAAATTAAGAATGATATAGTGTTAATACCATGATTGAGATCAAAAATAAGAAAAAAATAATGTATTTAATAGACAGAAAAATAAAGATATGCGTAAATTCATGAAATAAAAAATTGTCGGAATGGAAATGTTCAAAGCGTACTTGTCGCTCACAGAAACAATAGAAATCTACTTTCCACAAGGAAAGGAAACAAAAATCCGCGAGCATATCTATTAGCATCAATCAAAACAAATTTAAAAATCAAAGCGCAATATTGACATAGTCCAAAATACTGTAAATGCACTTATTTTAGCGATACTTTGATTTTTGAGGTTTTGAAGCGCTACGTCATATACAGCGCTAAATTTGGAAAACAGTACTTCCGGTATTAAACCGCTAAATTGCGCTAATTTATTCCGTCTTTGCAAATTACAGAGTTAGCTCCCTTGCGGGTAGGTATCGATTGTTAAGTCATTATGTCGTGAGCGAAAAGTATGACGTTACGCTCGCAAACACATGACGTCAAAATCAATACCTACCCTCAAGGGACGATAACTCTGCAATATGCAAATACGGCATACATTTTGTAGTCGCACTTATAAATCATAATTTACAGTTTTACGTATTAACGCTAAAATTTAACTGCACTTAGTTAAATACGTTGACAGTATACATGTGTATAAAATATACCAGCATATGTAAATTAGCATCAAATCTACACACAAATCTAATTGTTTTGGTACGTTGTTGGATCACACGACTGTTTATTTTTATGATTTCGTTTCATATCTCATTTTTTTTCATATTTCAGTGTAGGGTACATTGTATTTATCATCCTCATGCCATGATATCAATCCAATTAATGACCAATAAAGCAAATTAAAAGTTGATGATATTTCACAAGATTCCTGAGGCTGTGTTGTTCGAATGTATCATAAAGATATAGAAAATAATGCAACCCTATGGAGTGGAAATTCGGTATGACAAAGCTATAAAACTGCCAGTGACTATACTTCCATCCGCAAATACAACATTAAATCATAATTGTTTAAACGGTTACTAGGACATTGGTAAAAATAGATGAAACGGCAAACAAATAATCTGGGCCCAGTTGTTAAAAGGATGGTTAGCTTAATCACATGATTAGTGAAATTTTCATTTCTCATTTGTGGCAAAAAATGTAATTATATGTTCACCATAATCAGCAAGTATGTAAAGAATGAAGTTCGTGAGGTTCTAAACTCGTATCACCAGAAATTATTTAATCTTGATTTGAAAATTGTCGTTAAACTCTGATTAACCTGATCACCTTTTGAACAAATGGGCCGAGATAACCCGATATATGGATGACATGACCGATCAAAATATATGTGTACAGATAAAAAAACGTGTCTACAAATATGCTAAGGACTTAAACAATAGAAACATTATAGCAAATTTACCGAGGTTATTTAAAGAGATAGCTAGGAATCTAAATATTGTTGATGGTTGGCGACTAAAACGTACATTATGTAGGTCAAAGGTCAATCAAAATGCCTTCCATTGATAAGTTACTTGTCCATCATCAAAAAATGACGCTAAAATTTTCAAATATTTTGTTTCCTTATATAAGACTTGATCCCATGAAGCAGGAGTTATCCTCTTACTATTGAAAGTGGAAACAATTTTTGAAATAAAACGAATAAACTCTGCTTCCAAATTGTCTAGAGAACAAAAATTATAGAAAAAAAAAGAAAATTTGTTTAAAAAGCATGCAATGCTTAAGCATTATTTTGATACTGTTAACAGAATGTTCCAGATTTTCTTTTCCAAAAAAAAATATTGAAAACAAATTTCTTTAAATAACACAAAATGTTAAACGCAATAATTTTGAAACTGTGGAAAGAGCGACATTTAAAAGAGTACACCTATATGTATTCAGGTCCCAAAAAAGCCAGCTGTATTACCCATGCTTAGTTACTAGGACATACAGCTACATCCTATAATGTTAATAAAAAGGCGAGCATTGCCTATGATGATCTGTCAGATGATTATGATTGTAGACGTTTAACAAGGCCAGTTAGACTGTTTCAAGAGGAGTATCATCTTCCTATTGCCATCATAACGTAGTTTATAAAAACACTACACAGTGCGCATGCGTGGTTAGTTCTTCACGTTTTTGCATAAACGTTGAATTATCTTCGCAAGTAAGAGCTTCATATCGGAGGGTTTTTGCCTAGGATCGGAGGTTTTCATAAAGTTGCAATGACGTGTCTGCCAAGCTTTTCATTTAGTTAATTTTTATCACTATTAGCCAAATAATTCAGTTCTGATAATAATGACAATATATTTTATCTAAAAAGGGTTACATATTTAGACAAATACATTTGACAATATGGGTATGTACCTTTGTAGTTAAAGAACAAAAAAGCAAATTATCAAAGGGTGACAAAACACCAAAGTTCAGGCTCAAACATGTTACAAAACTATGTTACATTAAAGAAAACAGAATATGAAAGAACACTACAGTAATAAAATATTAATGAAATGGTTATGCTATGGTGTCTGATATTGTACCAATAGCCACACACCCCGAAAAGTGATTGAGAATAAATATTCTACCACTCACCCTACACACCGGAAAGTGTTGGAGAGTAGGTCTGGTGTCTGATATTCTATTACTAACCCTGAATTCCGGAAATTGTTGGAGAGTAGGTATTGTGTCTGATATTCTACCACTAACCCTACATCCCGGAGAGTGTTGGAGAGTTGGTATATGGTGTCTGATATTCTACCACTAACCCTACATCCCGGAGAGTGTTGGAGAGTGGGTATATGGTGTCTGATATTCTACCACTAACCCTACATCCCGGAGAGTGTTGGAGAGTAGGTATTGTGTCCAATATTCTACCACTAACCCTACATCCCGGAAAGTGTTGGAGAGTAGGTATTGTGTCTAATATTCTACCACTAACCCTACATCCCGGAAAGTGTTGGAGAGTAGGTATTGTGTCTAATATTCTACCACTAACCCTACACCCCGGAAAGTGTTGGAGAGTAGGTATTGTGTCTAATATTCTACCACTAACCCTACACCCCGGAAAGTGTTGGAGAGTAGGTATTGTGTCTAATATTCTACCACTAACCCTACACCCCGGAAAGTGTTGGAGAGTAGGTATTGTGTCTAATATTCTACCACTAACCCTACACCCCGGAAAGTGTTGGAGAGTAGGTCTGGTGTCTGATATTCTATTACTAACCCTGAATTCCGGAAATTATTGGAGAGTAGGTATTGTGTCTGATATTCTACCACTAACCCTACATCCCGGAGAGTGTTGGAGAGTGGGTATATGGTGTCTGATATTCTACCACTAACCCTACATCCCGGAGAGTGTTGGAGAGTGGGTATATGGTGTCTGATATTCTACCACTAACCCTACATCCCGGAGAGTGTTGGAGAGTAGGTATTGTGTCTGATATTCTACCACTAACCCTACATCCCGGAGAGTGTTGGAGAGTGGGTATATGGTGTCTGATATTCTACCACTAACCCTACATCCCGGAGAGTGTTGGAGAGTAGGTATTGTGTCAAATATTCTACCACTAACCCTACACCCCGGAAAGTGTTGGAGAGTAGGTATTGTGTCTAATATTCTACCACTAACCCTACACGCCGGAAAGTGTTGGAGAGTAGGTATTGTGTCTAATATTCTACCACTAACCCTACACCCCGGAAAGTGTTGGAGAGTAGGGTATTGTGTCTAATATTCTACCACTAACCCTACATCCCGGAAAGTGTTGGAGAGTGGGTATATGGTGTCTGATATTCTACCACTAACCCTACATCCCGGAAAGTGTTGGAGAGTAGGTATTGTGTCTAATATTCTACCACTAACCCTACACCCCGGAAAGTGTTGGAGAGTAGGTATTGTGTCTAATATTCTACCACTAACCCTACACCCCGGAAAGTGTTGGAGAGTAGGTATTGTGTCTAATATTCTACCACTAACCCTACACCCCGGAAAGTGTTGGAGAGTAGGTATTGTGTCTAATATTCTACCACTAACCCTACACCCCGGAAAGTGTTGGAGAGTAGGTATTGTGTCTAATATTCTACCACTAACCCTATACCCCGGAAAGTGTTGGAGAGTAGGTATTGTGTCTAATATTCTACCACTAACCCTATACCCCGGAAAGTGTTGGAGAGTAGGTATTGCTGTCTAATATTCTACCACTAACCCTACACCCCGGAAAGTGTTGGAGAGTAGGTATTGTGTCTAATATTCTACCACTAACCCTACACCCCGGAAAGTGTTGGAGAGTAGGTATTGTGTCTAATATTCTACCACTAACCCTACACCCCGGAAAGTGTTGGAGAGTGGGTATATGTGTCTGATATTCTACCACTAACCCTACATCCCGGAAAGTGTTGGAGAGTAGGTATTGTGTCTAATATTCTACCACTAACCCTATACCCCGGAAAGAGTTGGAGATGGGCTATATGGTGTCCGATATCCTTCACATCTTGTGTGCTCATTACATTGTTTAATGATGATCAACACATCTGTGTAATTTTGAATGTCCAGTTAAGCTTGCATTCTGGTGTTTGTTTGCCCGTTCGTCTATCCTGACATCTCTTTGCATATGATTAACACGGAAATGGCAGACGATCTCTTTCTTTCCGTACTATACATATTATGTAATATGTTGCACTTTGAGTTCTGCAGTCGACAATATCAGTAATGACGTCATAAGATGCTGCATCATGGCATCCCAAGGTTATCTCGTCTGTAAGATCACAAAGCGTTACTCCTTAAGTAAGTATGTCAGTAAGATCACAAACAGATTACTTAACGTAAGTATATTAGCAACATCACAAACCGTTATTCCTTAGTGTTAGTACGTCAGTAAGATCACAAACCGTTATTTCTTAGTGTTAGTACGTCAGTAAGATCACAAACCGTTATTACTTAGAGTTAGTACGTCAGTAAGATCACAAACCGTTATTACTTAGTGTTAGTACATCAGTAAGATCACAAACCGTTATTACTTAGTGTTAGTACATCAGTAAGATCACAAACCGTTATTACTTAGTGTTAGTACGTCAGTAAGATCACAAACCGTTATTACTTAGAGTTAGTACGTCAGTAAGATCACAAACCGTTATTACTTAGAGTTAGTACGTCAGTAAGATCACAAACCGTTATTACTTAGTGTTAGTACGTCAGTAAGATCACAAACCGTTATTACTTAGTGTTAGTATGTCAGTAAGATCACAAACCGTTATTACTTAGTGTTAGTACGTCAGTAAGATCACAAACCGTTATTACTTAGTGTTAGTACGTCAGTAAGATCACAAACCGTTATTACTTAGAGTTAGTACGTCAGTAAGATCACAAACCGTTATTACTTAGAGTTAGTACGTCAGTAAGATCCCCCACAAACCGTTATTACTTAGTGTTAGTACGTCAGTAAGATCACAAACCGTTATTACTTAGTGTTAGTACGTCAGTAAGATCACAAACCGTTATTACTTAGTGTTAGTAGTCAGTAAGATCACAAACCGTTATTACTTAGTGTTAGTATGTCAGTAAGATCACAAACCGTTATTACTTAGTGTAAGTACGTCAGTAAGATCACAAACCGTTATTACTTAGTGTTAGTACGTCAGTAAGATCACAAACCGTTATTACTTAGTGTTAGTACGTCAGTAAGATCACAAACCGTTATTACTTAGTGTTAGTACGTCAGTAAGATCACAAACCGTTATTACTTAGTGTTAGTATGTCAGTAAGATCACAAACCGTTATTACTTAGTGTTAGTATGTCAGTAAGATCACAAACCGTTATTACTTAGTGTTAGTATGTCAGTAAGATCACGTTATAACAAACAGTTATTACTTAGTGTTAGTACGTCAGTAAGATCACAAACCGTTATTACTTAGTGTTAGTATGTCAGTAAGATCACAAACCGTTATTACTTAGTGTTAGTACGTCAGTAAGATCACAAACCGTTATTACTTAGTGTTAGTACGTCAGTAAGATCACAAACCGTTATTACTTAGTGTTAGTACGTCAGTAAGATCACAAACCGTTATTACTTAGTGTTAGTACGTCAGTAAGATCACAAACCGTTATTACTTAGTGTTAGTATGTCAGTAAGATCACAAACCGTTATTACTTAGTGTTAGTATGTCAGTAAGATCACAAACCGTTATTACTTAGTGTTAGTATGTCAGTAAGATCACAAACCGTTATTACTTAGTGTTAGTATGTCAGTAAGATCACAAACCGTTATTACTTAGTGTTAGTATGTCAGTAAGATCACAAACCGTTATTACTTAGTGTTAGTACGTCAGTAAGATCACAAACCGTTATTACTTAGTGTTAGTACGTCAGTAAGATCACAAACCGTTATTACTTAGTGTTAGTACGTCAGTAAGATCACAAACCGTTATTACTTAGTGTTAGTACGTCAGTAAGATCACAAACCGTTATTACTTAGTGTTAGTATGTCAGTAAGATCACAAACCGTTATTACTTAGTGTTAGTACGTCAGTAAGATCACAAACCGTTATTACTTAGTGTTAGTACGTCAGTAAGATCACAAACCGTTATTACTTAGTGTTAGTATGTCAGTAAGATCACAAACCGTTATTACTTAGTGTTAGTATGTCAGTAAGATCACAAACCGTTATTACTTAGTGTTAGTATGTCAGTAAGATCACAAACCGTTATTACTTAGTGTTAGTACGTCAGTAAGATCACAAACCGTTATTACTTAGTGTTAGTACGTCAGTAAGATCACAAACCGTTATTACTTAGTGTTAGTATGTCAGTAAGATCACAAACCGTTATTACTTAGTGTTAGTATGTCAGTAAGATCACAAACCGTTATTACTTAGTGTTAGTATGTCAGTAAGATCACAAACCGTTATTACTTAGTGTTAGTACGTCAGTAAGATCACAAACCGTTATTACTTAGTGTTAGTATAGTCAGTAAGATCACAAACCGTTATTACTTAGTGTTAGTACGTCAGTAAGATCACAAACCGTTATTACTTAGTGTTAGTACGTCAGTAAGATCACAAACCGTTATTACTTAGTGTTAGTACGTCAGTAAGATCACAAACCGTTATTACTTAGTGTTAGTACGTCAGTAAGATCACAAACCGTTATTACTTAGTGTTAGTACGTCAGTAAGATCACAAACCGTTATTACTTAGTGTTAGTATGTCAGTAAGATCACAAACCGTTATTACTTAGTGTTAGTACGTCAGTAAGATCACAAACCGTTATTACTTAGTGTTAGTATGTCAGTAAGATCACAAACCGTTATTACTTAGTGTTAGTATGTCAGTAAGATCACAAACCGTTATTACTTAGTGTTAGTACGTCAGTAAGATCACAAACCGTTATAACTTAGTGTTAGTACGTCAGTAAGATCACAAACCGTTATTACTTAGTGTTAGTATGTCAGTAAGATCACAAACCGTTATTACTTAGTGTTAGTACGTCAGTAAGATCACAAACCGTTATTACTTAGTGTTAGTACGTCAGTAAGATCACAAACCGTTATTACTTAGTGTTAGTACGTCAGTAAGATCACAAACCGTTATTAACTTAGTGTTAGTACGTCAGTAAGATCACAAACCGTTATTACTTAGTGTTAAGTACGTCAGTAAGATCACAAACCGTTATTACTTAGTGTTAGTATGTCAGTAAGATCACAAACCGTTATTACTTAGTGTTAGTACGTCAGTAAGATCACAAACCGTTATTACTTAGTGTTAGTACGTCAGTAAGATCACAAACCGTTATTACTTAGTGTAAGTACGTCAGTAAGATCACAAACCGTTATTACTTAGTGTTAGTACGTCAGTAAGATCACAAACCGTTATTACTTAGTGTTAGTACGTAAGTAAGATCACAAACCGTTATTACTTAGTGTTAGTACGTCAGTAAGATCACAAACCGTTATTACTTAGTGTTAGTACGTCAGTAAGATCACAAACCGTTATTACTTAGTGTTAGTATGTCAGTAAGATCACAAAACCGTTATTACTTAGTGTTAGTATGTCAGTAAGATCACAAACCGTTATTACTTAGTGTTAGTAGTCAGTAAGATCACAAACCGTTATTACTTAGTGTTAGTATGTCAGTAAGATCACAAAACCGTTATTACTTAGTGTTAGTATGTCAGTAAGATCACAAACCGTTATTACTTAGTGTTAGTACGTCAGTAAGATCACAAACCGTTATTACTTAGTGTTAGTATGTCAGTAAGATCACAAACCGTTATTACTTAGTGTTAGTACGTCAGTAAGATCACAAACCGTTATTACTTAGTGTTAGTATGTCAGTAAGATCACAAACCGTTATTACTTAGTGTTAGTACGTCAGTAAGATCACAAACCGTTATTACTTAGTGTTAGTATGTCAGTAAGATCACAAACCGTTATTACTTAGTGTTAGTATGTCAGTAAGATCACAAACCGTTATTACTTAGTGTTAGTATGTCAGTAAGATCACAAACCGTTATTACTTAGTGTTAGTACGTCAGTAAGATCACAAACCGTTATTACTTAGTGTTAGTACGTCAGTAAGATCACAAACCGTTATTACTTAGTGTTAGTACGTCAGTAAGATCACAAACCGTTATTACTTAGTGTTAGTACGTCAGTAAGATCACAAACCGTTATTACTTAGTGTTAGTATGTCAGTAAGATCACAAAACCGTTATTACTTAGTGTTAGTATGTCAGTAAGATCACAAACCGTTATTACTTAGTGTTAGTACGTCAGTAAGATCACAAACCGTTATTACTTAGTGTTAGTATGTCAGTAAGATCACAAACCGTTATTACTTAGTGTTAGTACGTCAGTAAGATCACAAACCGTTATTACTTAGTGTTAGTATGTCAGTAAGATCACAAACGTTATTACTTAGTGTTAGTAGTCAGTAAGATCACAAACCGTTATTACTTAGTGTTAGTATGTCAGTAAGATCACAAACCGTTATTACTTAGTGTTAGTACGTCAGTAAGATCACAAACCGTTATTACTTAGTGTTAGTATGTCAGTAAGATCACAAACCGTTATTACTTAGTGTTAGTACGTCAGTAAGATCACAAACCGTTATTACTTAGTGTTAGTACGTCAGTAAGATCACAAACCGTTATTACTTAGTGTTAGTACGTCAGTAAGATCACAAACCGTTATTACTTAGTGTTAGTATGTCAGTAAGATCACAAACCGTTATTACTTAGTGTTAGTACGTCAGTAAGATCACAAACCGTTATTACTTAGTGTTAGTATGTCAGTAAGATCACAAACCGTTATTACTTAGTGTTAGTACGTCAGTAAGATCACAAACCGTTATTACTTAGTGTTAGTACGTCAGTAAGATCACAAACCGTTATTACTTAGTGTTAGTATGTCAGTAAGATCACAAACCGTTATTACTTAGTGTTAGAATGTCAGTAAGATCATAAACCGTTATTACTTAGTGTTAGTACGTCAGTAAGATCACAAACCGTTATTACTTAGTGTTAGTGTAAGTAAGTACGTCAGTAAGATCACAAACCGTTATTACTTAGTGTTAGTACTGTCAGTAAGATCACAAACCGTTATTACTTAGTGTTAGTACGTCAGTAAGATCACAAACCGTTATTACTTAGTGTTAGTACGTCAGTAAGATCACAAAACCGTTATTACTTAGTGTTAGTATGTCAGTAAGATCACAAACCGTTATTACTTAGTGTTAGTACGTCAGTAAGATCACAAACCGTTATTACTTAGTGTTAGTACGTCAGTAAGATCACAAAACCGTTATTACTTAGTGTTAGTACGTCAGTAAGATCACAAACCGTTATTACTTAGTGTTAGTACGTCAGTAAGATCACAAACCGTTATTACTTAGTGTTAGTACGTCAGTAAGATCACAAACCGTTATTACTTAGTGTTAGTATGTCAGTAAGATCACAAACCGTTATTACTTAGTGTTAGTATGTCAGTAAGATCACAAACCGTTATTACTTAGTGTTAGTACGTCAGTAAGATCACAAACCGTTATTACTTAGTGTTAGTATGTCAGTAAGATCACAAAAACCGTTTATTACTTAGTGTTAGTTAGTATGTCAGTAAGATCACAAACCGTTATTACTTAGTGTTAGTACGTCAGTAAGATCACAAACCGTTATTACTTAGTGTTAGTTACGTCAGTAAGATCACAAACCGTTATTACTTAGTGTTAGTATGTCAGTAAGATCACAAACCGTTATTACTTAGTGTTAGTACGTCAGTAAGATCACAAACCGTTATTACTTAGTGTTAGTACGTCAGTAAGATCACAAACCGTTATTACTTAGTGTTAGTACGTCAGTAAGATCACAAACCGTTATTACTTAGTGTTAGTATGTCAGTAAGATCACAAACCGTTATTACTTAGTGTTATTATGTCAGTAAGATCACAAACCGTTATTACTTAGTGTTAGTATGTCAGTAAGACGACAAACCGTTATTACTTAGTGTTAGTACGTCAGTAAGATCACAAACCGTTATTACTTAGTGTTAGTACGTCAGTAAGATCACAAACCGTTATTACTTAGTGTTAGTACGTCAGTAAGATCACAAACCGTTATTACTTAGTGTTAGTACGTCAGTAAGATCACAAACCGTTATTACTTAGTGTTAGTACGTCAGTAAGATCACAAACCGTTATTACTTAGTGTTAGTATGTCAGTAAGATCACAAACCGTTATTACTTTAGTGTTAGTATGTCAGTAAAGATCACAAACCGTTATTACTTAGTGTTAGTATGTCAGTAAGATCACAAACCGTTATTACTTAGTGTTAGTATGTCAGTAAGATCACAAACCGTTATTACTTAGTGTTAGTATGTCAGTAAGATCACAAACCGTTATTACTTAGTGTTAGTATGTCAGTAAGATCACAAACCGTTATTACTTAGTGTGTGTCAGTAAGATCACAAACCGTTATACTTAGTGTTAGTACGTCAGTAAGATCACAAACCGTTATTACTTAGTGTTAGTACGTCAGTAAGATCACAAACCGTTATTACTTAGTGTTAGTACGTCAGTAAGATCACAAACCGTTATTACTTAGTGTTAGTACGTCAGTAAGATCACAAACCGTTATTACTTAGTGTTAGTACGTCAGTAAGATCACAAACCGTTATTACTTAGTGTTAGTATGTCAGTAAGATCACAAACCGTTATTACTTAGTGTTAGTACGTCAGTAAGATCACAAACCGTTATTACTTAGTGTTAGTACGTCAGTAAGATCACAAACCGTTATTACTTAGTGTTAGTACGTCAGTAAGATCACAAACCGTTATTACTTAGTGTTAGTACGTCAGTAAGATCACAAACCGTTATTACTTAGTGTTAGTACGTCAGTAAGATCACAAACCGTTATTACTTAGTGTTAGTACGTCAGTAAGATCACAAACCGTTATTACTTAGTGTTAGTATGTCAGTAAGATCACAAACCGTTATTACTTAGTGTTAGTACGTCAGTAAGATCACAAACCGTTATTACTAGTGTTAGTGTTAGTACCGTCAGTAAGATCACAAACCGTTATTACTTAGTGTTAGTATGTCAGTAAGATCACAAACCGTTATTACTTAGTGTTAGTATGTCAGTAAGATCACAAACCGTTATTACTTAGTGTAAGAATGTCAGTAAGATCACAAACCGTTATTACTTAGTGTTAGTACGTCAGTAAGATCACAAACCGTTATTACTTAGTGTTAGTATGTCAGTAAGATCACAAACCGTTATTACTTAGTGTTAGTACGTCAGTAAGATCACAAACCGTTATTACTTTAGTGTAAGTACGTAAGTAAGATCACAAACCGTTATTACTTATTAGTGTAAGTACGTCAGTAAGATCACAAACCGTTATTACTTAGTGTAAGTACGTCAGTAAGATCACAAACCGTTATTACTTAGTGTTAAGTACGTCAGTAAGATCACAAACCGTTATTACTTAGTGTTAGTACGTCAGTAAGATCACAAACCGTTATTACTTAGTGTTAGTACGTCAGTAAGATCACAAACCGTTATTACTTAGTGTTAGTACGTCAGTAAGATCACAAACCGTTATTACTTAGTGTAGTACGTCAGTAAGATCACAAACCGTTATTACTTAGTGTTAGTACGTCAGTAAGATCACAAACCGTTATAACTTAGTGTTAGTATGTCAGTAAGATCACAAACCGTTATTACTTAGTGTTAGTACGTCAGTAAGATCACAAACCGTTATTACTTAGTGTTAGTATGTCAGTAAGATCACAAACCGTTATTATTTAGTGTTAGTATGTCAGTAAGATCACAAACCGTTATTACTTAGTGTTAGTATGTCAGTAAGATCACAAACCGTTATTACTTAGTGTTAGTACGTCAGTAAGATCACAAACCGTTATTACTTAGTGTTAGTATGTCAGTAAGATCACAAACCGTTATTACTTAGTGTTAGTATGTCAGTAAGATCACAAACCGTTATTACTTAGTGTTAGTATGTCAGTAAGATCACAAACCGTTATTACTTAGTGTTAGTATGTCAGTAAGATCACAAACCGTTATTACTTAGTGTTAGTATGTCAGTAAGATCACAAAACCGTTATTACTTAGTGTTAGTACGTCAGTAAGATCACAAACCGTTATTACTTAGTGTTAGTACGTCAGTAAGATCACAAACCGTTATTACTTAGTGTTAGTACGTCAGTAAGATCACAAACCGTTATTACTTAGTGTGTAAGTACGTCAGTAAGATCACAAACCGTTATTACTTAGTGTAAGTACGTCAGTAAGATCACAAACCGTTATTACTTAGTGTAAGTATGTCACAAAGTAAGATCACAAACCGTTATTACTTATGTGTTAGTATGTCAGTAAGATCACAAACCGTTATTACTTAGTGTTAGTACGTCAGTAAGATCACAAACCGTTATTACTTAGTGTTAGTACGTCAGTAAGATCACAAACCGTTATTACTTAGTGTTAGTACGTCAGTAAGATCACAAACCGTTATTACTTAGTATGTGTAAGATCACAAAAGTAGTACTTAAGTCACAAAGATTCACAAACACGTTATTACTTAAAGTACGTTAGTTCACAAACCGTTATTACTTAGTGTAAGTACGTAAGTAAGATCACAAAAACGTTATTACTTAGTGTTAGTTATTAAGATACAAGACACAAACCGTTGTTTTACTTAGTGTTAGTACGTCACTGGTCACAAACCCTCACTGTATAGGGTAGTCACCAGTACTGTATCAGTAAATCACAAACGTTATTAAAAACTGTTATAAGACCTACTTAGGTGTTAGTATGTGTCAGTAAGATCACAAACCGTTATATATAAGATACCTTAGTGTATAAGTACACAGGTAAGTATCACAAAACCGTTATTACTTAGTGTTAGTATGTCAGTAAGATCACAAACCGTTATTACGTAGTGTTAGTATGTGACAAACCGTACATTACCTACACTGTAGTATATAGGTACACAAACCACACCTGGTATATAGGTACACACACACACTGTATATAGGTACTTAGTGTTACTATGTATATAGGTACACACCACCGTTATTACTGTAAATAGGTACACAACCACAACTCAGTATAGGATCACAAACCGTTGTATTTAGGTATTAGTACACAGTAAAGACACAAACCGTCATTACTTATATAGTATACAGTACCATAGACACACACCGTTATATTACTTAGAGTACAACAGTATGTATAGTAAGATCACAACCGTTATTACTTAGAGTAAGTATGTGTATAGATCACACCACCACACTTATTAAGTACACAAGTATATGTAGTAACACACCACACTGTGTATATAGGTACACACCACACTGTATATAGGTACACACCACACTGTATATAGGTACACACCACACTGTATATAGGTACACACCACACTGTATATAGGTACACACCACACTGTATATAGGTACACACCACACTGTATATAGGTACACACCACACTGTATATAGGTACACACCACACTGTATATAGGTACACACCACACTGTATATGGGTACACAACACACTGTATATAGGTACACACCACACTGTTATATTAGGTTACAACACCACACTGTATATAGGTACACACCACACTGTATATAGGTACACACCACACTGTATATAGGTACTCACCACACTATATAATCACACACTGTATATTAGGTACACACACCACACTTGTATAGGTACACCACACTGTATATTAGGTACACCACCACACTGTATATAGGTACACACAACACTGTATTAGGTACACAAAACCACACTGTATATAGGTACATACACACACACTGTATATAGGTACACACCACACTGTGTATAGGTACACACCACACTGTATATAGGTACACACCACACTGTATATAGGTACACACCACACTGTATATAGGTACACACCACACTGTATATAGGTACACACCACACTGTATATAGGTACACACCACACTGTATATAGGTACACACCACACTGTATATAGGTACACACCACACTGTATATAGGTACACACCACACTGTATATAGGTACACACCACACTGTATATAGGTACACACCACACTGTATATAGGTACACACCACACTGTACAGTTATAGGTACACACCACACTGTATATAGGTACACACCACACTGTATATAGGTACACACCACCACACTGTATATAGGTACACACCACACTGTATATAGGTACACACCACACTGTTATAGGTATGTATAGGTACACACCACACTGTATATAGGTACACACCACACTGTATATAGGTACACACCACACTGTATATAGGTACACACCACACTGTATATAGGTACACACCACACTGTATATAGGTACACACCACACTGTATATAGGTACACACCACACTGTATATAGGTACACACCACACTGTATATAGGTACACACCACACTGTATATAGGTACACACCACACTGTATATAGGTACACACCACACTGTATATAGGTACACACCACACTGTATATAGGTACACACCACACCACACTGTATATAGGTACACACCACCACTGTGTATATAGGTACACACCACACTGTATATAGGTACACACCACACTGTATATAGGTACACACCACACTGTATATAGGTACACACCACACTGTATATAGGTACACACCACACTGTATATAGGTACACACCACACTGTAATGTATATAGGTACACACCACACTGTATATAGGTACACCACACACACTGTATATAGGTACACACCACACTGTATATAGGTACACACCACACTGTATATAGGTACACACCACACTGTATATAGGTACACACCACACTGTATATAGGTACACACCACACTGTATATAGGTACACACCACACTGTATATAGGTACACACCACACTGTGTATAGGTACACACCACACTGTATATAGGTACACACCACACTGTATATAGGTACACACCACACTGTATATAGGTACACACCACACTGTATATAGGTACACACCACACTGTATATAGGTACACACCACACTGTGTATAGGTACACACCACACTGTATATAGGTACACACCACACTGTATATAGGTACACACCACACTGTATATAGGTACACACCACACTGTATATAGGTACACACCACACTGTATATAGGTACACACCACACTGTATATAGGTACATCACACACACACTGTATATATAGGTTACACACACACACATCTGTATATAGGTACACATCCCACTGTATATAGGTACACACACACACTGTATATAGGTACACACCACAGTGTATATAGGTACACACACCACACTGTATATAGGTACACACACCACTGTATATAGGTACACACCACACTGTATATAGGTACACACCACACTGTATATAGGTACACACCACACTGTATATAGGTACACATCACACTGTATATAGGTACACACCACACTGTATATAGGTACACACCACACTGTATATAGGTACACACCACACTGTATATAGGTACACACCACACTGTATATAGGTACACACCACATGGTATATAGGTACACACCACACTGTATATAGGTATACACACCACACTGTGTATATAGGTACACACCACACTGTATATAGGGTACACCTCACCACACTGTAGTATAGGTACACACCACACTGTATATAGGTACACACCACACTGTATATAGGTACACACCACACTGTATATAGGTACACACCACACTGTATATAGGTACACACCACACTGTATATAGGTACACACCACACTGTATATAGGTACAATCACACACACTGTATATAGGTACACACCACACTGTATATAGGTACACACCACACTGTATATAGGTACACACCACACTGTATATAGGTACACACCACAACTGTATATAGGTACACAACCACACTGTATATAGGTACAACACACACACTGTATATAGGTACACACCACACTGTATATAGGTACACACCACACTGTGTATAGGTACACACACACTGTATATAGGTACACACCACACTGTATATAGGTACACACCACACTGTATATAGGTACACACCACACTGTATATGTATAGGTACACACCACACTGTATATAGGTACACACCACACTGTATATAGGTACACACCACACTGTATATAGGTACACACCACACTGTATATAGGTACACACCACACTGTATATAGGTACACACCACACTGTATATAGGTACACACCACACTGTTTGTATATAGGTACACACCACACTGTATATAGGTACACACCACACTGTATATAGGTACACACCACACTGTATATAGGTACACACCACACTGTATATAGGTACACACCACACTGTATATAGGTACACACCACACTGTATATAGGTACACACCACACTGTAATATAGGTACACACACCACACTGTATATAGGTACACACCACACTGTATATAGGTACACACCACACTGTATATAGGTACACACCACACTGTATATAGGTACACACCACACTGTATATAGGTACACACCACACTGTAATATAGGTACACACCACATAACTGTATATAGGTACACACCACACTGTATATAGGTACACACCACATTGTATATAGGTAACACACCACACTGTATATAGGTACACACCACACTGTATATAGGTACACACCACACTGTATATAGGTACACACCACACTGTATATAGGTACACACCACACTGTATATAGGTACACACCACACTGTATATAGGTACACACCACACTGTATATAGGTACACACCACACTGTATATAGGTACACACCACACTGTATATAGGTACACACCACACTGTATATAGGTACACACCACACTGTATATAGGTACACACCACACTGTATATAGGTACACACCACACTGTATATAGGTACACACCACACTGTATATAGGTACACACCACACACTGTATATAGGTACACACCACACTGTATATAGGTACACACCACACTGTATATAGGTACACACCACACTGTATATAGGTACACACCACACTGTGTATAGGTACACACCACACTGTATAATAGGTACACACCACACTGTATATAGGTACACACCACACTGTATATAGGTACACACACCACACTGTATATAGGTACACACCACACTGTATATAGGTACACACCACACTGTGTATAGGTACACACCACACTGTATATAGGTACACACCACACTGTGTATAGGTACACACCACACTGTATATAGGTACACACCACACTGTATATAGGTACACACCACACTGTATATAGGTACACACCACACTGTATATAGGTACACACCACACTGTATATAGGTACACACAATACACACACTGTATATAGGTACACACCACACTGTATATAGGTACACACCACACTGTGTATATAGGTACACACCACACTGTATATAGGTACACACCACACTGTATATAGGTACACACCACACTGTATATAGGTACACACCACACTGTATATAGGTACACACACCACACATGTATATAGGTACACACACACACTGTATATAGGTACACACCACACTGTATATATAGGTACACACCACACTGTATATAGGTACACACCACACTGTATATAGGTACACACCACACTGTATATAGGTACACACCACACTGTATATATGTACACACCACACTGTATATAGGTACACACCACACTGTGTATAGGTACACACCACACTGTATATAGGTACACACCACACTGTGTATAGGTACACACCACACTGTGTATAGGTACACACCACACTGTATATACCATAGGTACACACCACACTGTATATAGGTACACACCACACTGTATATAGGTACACACCACATTGTATATAGGTACACACCACACTGTATATAGGTACACATCACACTGTATATAGGTACACACCACACTGTATATAGGTACACACCACACTGTATATAGGTACACACCACACTGTATATAGGTACACACCACACTGTATATAGGTACACACCACACTGTATATAGGTACACACCACACTGTATAGAGGTACACACCACACGGATATTTATTTTGACATCTACATACCCCCTTTACAAAATATAAGACGATGTACATTATGGAAGTTGAACACCAGCTGGTTGTGTATTTATTTTCTTAAGAAACATTTTCGGGTAGTTGTTGAGTGGGTGCAGTCTATGTACATAGGTGTGCGTGTCTCGGCCGGGCTATATACAGGGTGTTTGTGTCAGACTTAAACATGCCAAGGTGCACTGTCTACCGTGTCCACACCACTTGGACATTCCTTCACGTATAGCGTGTCTGAGTTCGGCTTGACTGTGATAAATAGCAGTCCCTTGCGCTCTACCTTGAAATTCGAAACTACTTTACGGAATAGTTTCAATCGGGAGACCCCAATTATATCGCATGCTGCCTTCCACCCGGTGCCCCCGCGGTCGCAGGTCTAACCGAGAACGCATAGAGACGCAGTTATGTTATGTCGGGTCGAGGAGGGCGAGAGTCGGTGATGTATGTTTATATTACACATACACTTACCTTGGATGACCCAGACAGAGGACTTGACACAGTGTAATTCAATACCTTGTAGTATAAATAGCCCCAATAGTCGGCTCTCTTTGTTCGCTACATACTCCAGTGACTTTCAATATAGGCTTTATGCAGCACCTCTATGTACAGGTGATTATAACACCGTTGAATAATAAAAAAGGGCCAGACATTGCACAGGATTTAATGACGGGGAGAAAATGGTGAACTTTACATCAGATAAGTTTTTGGTCATTCAATGTATCGTTTCATAAAATTACAGTCCCGTTCGCGTTTAGATCAAAATGCTGTCACATTCCGGTTTAGACGTACAGAAATGATTTACCTGTATAAGAGCAAACCTGATAAATAAACAAATCTACTATGTAAATGTGCATAGCTTGTCCACTCATAAATCAGACATGCAAGTTATATTAGTTTTAAGAGGATTTTTTATATTATTATTTTAATGTATAAATTGACTCAGCGCTTTGTTAACAGGAGGAACATTTTGAATCGTTAAATATCGACAGCATTTTATATTGCGCAGTGTAAACAAAGTATTCATCAGGGCTATGTGACTAGAACAAACAAATTTGATAAGCGATTCCAATATATCCATAGTCTATCCCCTCTCAACTTATCTAATTAATACATTTCAAATATATCGCATGTTATATCAAACATCTGAAAACTAACAAATACAACTGATCTTCTTCTTTAATTTGAAAACATAAAGTCAGTTTATTTGCATTTGTAAATTAGATTTATTCCACTTCGGCGTAACTGCCTGGCCTGAGTTGGCGGTGTCGGGTTCAAGGTGTACTCTGTCTGGCATTGTTGTCCGATAACTAGTAACGCGGACAAAAACCATGGGAAGCCCCTTCTATCGCTCCATCTAACCCTTTTTGCACGTCAGTCTAACCTTTTAAATAAAATCAACAACCTCTATAGTAAAGTTGTATAATTATTCAAATGAAAATATACGGCAACAATATTCAAGTGCTTTGCATTTTGAGAACTTTTTTGACAGGTGATATATGACATGTTACAAAAGCTATTTACAAATTTATTTCTATTCTGTAAAGGTTACGATGAATTACTTTTTCCCGGGCACGGTATTGTACTGTTGGATGATTTTTATATGTCTATAAAGTCGATCGGAGGTAATTTGAGGTGATGTCATCGGGTGAATTTTCTTTATTGTGATTCAAATTTGAAATATCAAAAGGAAATAGTAATGTTGTCCTACTAACGAGCTAATTAACAGAAACAGGGTCCATTTTAGTTTGTTCTGTAATTGCTTTAGTTTTTGTTTTGTTCTTAATTGTTTCTTTGTTATGTTGTTTGCTTCTTTGTTTGCTTGCTTGCTTTCTTTTCTGTTTGGTGTTGTTGTTTTCTTAAAACCTAATCAAAATCCGTCATTCTGTCACGTGATGTACTAATTCCATTAGTAGGTCACCTCACAAATGCTCTGTTGGAAGTTCTATATCTTGCTAGGAGTCTGAGATGCTAAAAACTAAAACACCGAGAGTTTAATTGTTTACATAAATACGATCAAATGGTTATTAGTAAAGTACTGTTTGCATGAAATCATAGTTAGTAAAGTACTGGTGGCATGAAATGGTTGTTAGCTAAGAATTATTGCCATCAAATGATTGTCAGTTAAGTAGCTTACTGTTCGGATGAAATGATTGTAAGTAAAGTACTGTGCGGATAAACTGATTGTTAGTAAAGTACTGTTCGGATAAAATGATTGTTAGTAAAGTACTGTGCGGATAAAATGATTGTTAGTAAAGTACTGTTCGGATAAAATGATTGTTAGTAAAGTACTGTTCGGATAAAACAATTGTTAGTAAAGTACTGTTCGGATAAAATGATTGTTAGTAAAGTACTGTTCGGATAAAACAATTGTTAGTAAAGTACTGTTCGGATAAAACAATTGTTAGTAAAGTACTGTTCGGATAAAATGATTGTTAGTAAAGTACTGTTCGGATAAAATGATTGTTAGTAAAGTACTGTTCGATAAAACAATTGTTAGTAAAGTACTGTTCGGATAAAACAATTGTTAGTAAACTGTTCGGATAAAATGATTGTTAGAAAGTATGTTCGGATAAAATGATTGTTAGTAAAGTACTGTTCGGATAAAATGATTGTTAGTAAAGTACTGTTCGGATAAAACAATTGTTAGTAAAGTACTGTGGATAAAATGATTGTTAGTAAAGTACTGTTCGGATAAAACAATTGTTAGTAAAGTACTGTTCGGATAAAATGATTGTTAGTAAAGTACTGTTCGGATAAAACAATTGTTAGTAAAGTACTGTTCGGATAAAACAATTGTTAGTAAAACTGCTTGGATAAAATGATTGTTAGTAAAGTACTTCTTGGATAAAACAATTGTTAGTAAAGTACTGTTCGGATAAAATGATTGTTAGTAAAGTACTATGGAAAAATGTAAGTACTGTTCGGATAAAAATTGTTAGTAAAGTACTGTTCGGAATAAAATATTGTTAGTAAAGTACTGTTCGGATAAAACAATTGTTAGTAAAGTACTGTTCGGATAAAATGATTGTTAGTAAAGTACTGTTCGGATAAAACAATTGTTAGTAAAGTACTGTTCGGATAAAATGATTGTTAGTAAAGTACTGTTCGGATAAAACAATTGTTAGTAAAGTACTGTTCGGATAAAATGATTGTTAGTAAAGTACTGCTTGGATAAAGTACTGTTCGGATAAAACAATTGTTAGTAAAGTACTGTTCGGATTAAAATGATTGTTAGTAAAGTACTGTTCGGATAAACAATTGTTAGTAAAGTACTGCTTGGATAAAATGATTGTTAGTAAAGTACTGTTCGGATAAAACAATTGTTAGTAAAGTACTGTTCGGATAAAACAATTGTTAGTAAAGTACTGTTCGGATAAAATGATTGTTAGTAAAGTACTGTTCGGATAAAACAATTGTTAGTAAAGTACTGCTTGGATAAAATGATTGTTAGTAAAGTACTTTTGGATAAACAATTGTTAGTAAATATGGATAAATGATGTAGTAAGTACTGATTAATGTTAGTAAAGTACTGCTTGGATAAAATGATTGTTAGTAAAGTACTGTTCGGATAAATGAATAAAGTACTGCTTGATAACATTGTTAGTAAAGTACTGTTCGCATGAAATGATTGATAGCTAAGAATTATTGGTAACAAATGATTGTCAGTTCAGTAACTTACTGTTCGGATGAAATGATTGTTAGTAAAGTAATGTTTGGCTATATTCGAGGAAATATATCTGGAGGAAGATAGCGATAGTGTACTGTTGGCATGAAATGATTGTCAGAAGCTTTGATTCTTCCATAAAACCAAAAGAGTTAAGTACGTAACTACACATAAAGGTGTTATCAAATGTCTGTATTAAATAAAAAAAAAAAAATAGGATTTCGTCGGAAAGTAATTCTTAATTTGTTCGTACTAATATAGTACATATCATCTTTACACGTGGAGCAAACCTTAAGCGCTATTCTCACTCGAGGAGTTAAGTTTCTGCCATTAGGGTTTGGGGACTTTCTATTTAAACTGGCAAATAGGTTAGCAAGAAGTCCTGGTCGGGGTTTAACAGCGAAGCCAGAGTTCACAAAGTCATTAAAGGAACAATAAGGCAAGACAGGGGATAAACAAACGAGCGATAACCAGAATATGAAGGAAGTTGTACAGACTTCTAGAAACCAAAATATATCTGAATTTCTGTTAAATTTGCAGAAAGCTGGATATATCCGATACCAAATGAGGTCGCAAACGCTTATATAAAAACGTTAAATGATGTACTAAACTTTGGAAACGCGTCGATAAACACTCAATTACATCACGGAGACTAATTTGAAATGAATGCAACCGCTTTTCAAGAGATTCATCTGACAAGAATGAACTGGAAGTTAGTATGTTTGTCTTTCTTACGGATAATTCGTCCACATGGTACCAATTATTGACACTCCTGTCCGATATCTGCTTTGGTATTGAATTGGGCGATTTATGCTAAATTGTGTAAATTTGTCAATGCGATTATCTGGTATACTATTGAAAAAAAAGGTTTTAATGCTTAAATGAAGAAAAGAACATGACTTTCCACTGGTGACACAATTCTTTTGTTTATCAAGATTTTTTTCTTTCAAGTTCTATTGGTTGCCATCGACATTGAGGGATCTACATTATTTTAGGTAAACCGGAGTTTCCGGATAAAAATAATACATAGTTCGTAGATATAGCAATATATTGGGTATATCATTTCGGCTCGAGGTAGCAATCAACTTTGTCTGTTATTAGGCCAGGATTCTGTATGTTCTCTAAGTTTAACGTATTCCTCGTTTCCATTTTCGATTTATCATTATTTTTATGAAAGTTTGTATACGTTCTGAAGACAAAGGAACAGTTATAACAGGTTAACTATAATAAACATATGCATATACTCATATATTTTATCCTTTTAAACGTAGAAGTTTCCATGGACATGCTGTTAAACTTCGTTATGACGATGTCAGCGCCACTACAACACTTCGAGTTATCCGAGTATTCGAGCTAAGTTTATTGGAATCCAATAAAATACCTCGAATAACATACTGGTACATAAAGATGTACAGTAATCAAAGCGTCCACCGTATTAACATTAAATACTGTCAAACCTACATGTATTACTGTTTAATAAAACAACAACTTGTTTTATGATTTTATTTTTAAATTAAATAGTGAAAAACATACAATGTAATTCCATTTGAAATTAAGTACGACGCATCATTTTTACATTAATATTTATTACACTTGAACCATACGACATTGTTATTATTTATGACTTGTCAGTTCTGTCCGTCGCCAGAAATGGCGACAGAATTAGCTTGAACTGTGAGCAAGACAACACTTTCTTAAGGCACTGTACATAAAGGCTAGGGGCACACATTCATTAACATTTTAATTAACATTTTATGTAGCTTAATGACGTAAATGGCAGCGTGTCAGCCCTAATGATACATGGAGGTAAATACACGGCAACTTACCGCCTTTGTCTCTGGTTTTGACATAAATTATATTTTCCCCTGGCAAAATACCCGAGTTAGTAGGTCAAAGGGCTACTTTATCTTAGGGACATTTAATTAAGGTATTTTACCACTAATAGAGGCCCTTAGCCATGCACATCATTCATAAACATTTGTAATTGTATCAATTTGCATATTCATATTACTAGTGCAAAAATAATGATACCTGTACAATTAAGTATACTTGTTTCCACTTCCTGGCTCACTTTTGTAAATATCCCAGCTCATGATTAAGGCGTATTATATTTTATTTCTTTATATTTCAAACTATTTCAATTTTGTATATAGAAACGATACTAATCGATAGTTCATCGTTTGTTATTCGTATTATCATTGGTTATAACCATACAGGTATTCGGGAGATATGCTGAAGACTGTACGGAAGTTCTATGGTCGATTTTCGGCGAAGGTTTATGATATCATTAGAGAAATGCTCAATTTTCTATGTTATTAGGCACATGGTATAAATAGGTAAAAATATTTGGTGTCTCATACAATTTAATTTGTGAACATTCCCACAGACTCTCATTTTTTCTACCCAACGTAAATGGACTTGGATGACGGGTGTCTTATCGCAGGGGATTCAAATATTTTGAAACACATTGTAAAAAGGTTAATAAAGCTCTTTTTCTTGAGCTTTTTTCTTTATATCACTATATTCTTTAAAAAATGCTCCACCACCGACGTAGCAAAAATGATACTCATCATTTGAACTATAATTGGTATTTACTCGTATAATTATATGTCTAATTAACACAAAAATCATATACCAAAACTTGTTTTGCTTTTGGTGGATGCGCAATCAGTAGTTTATTCCATATAGTACATAATGTCATGTTTATTCCATATAGTACATAATGTCATGTTTGTTCAATATAGTAAATAATGTCATGTTTATTCCATTAAAGCTGTAGTACATAATGTCATGTTTATTCCATATAAAGTATAATAATGTCATGTTTATTCCATATAGTACATAATGTCATGTTTATTCCATATAGTACATAATGTCATGTTTATTCCATATAGTACATAATGTCATGTTTATTCCACATAGTACATAATGTCATGTTTATTCATAAGTACATAATGTCATGTTTATTCCATATAGTACATAATGTCATGTTTATTTCATATAGTACATAATGTCATGTTTATTCCATATAGTACATAATGTCATGTTTACTATCATATAGTACATAATATCATGTTTATTTCATAAAGTACATAGTATTTATTCATATAGTACATAATTCATGTTTATTCCATAAAGTACATAATTCATGTTTATTTATCATAGTACATAATGTCATGTTTATATTCACATAGTACATAATGTCATGTTTATTCCATATAGTACATAATGTCATGTTTGTTCAATAAAGTAAATAATGTCATGTTTATTCCATTAAAGCTGTAGTACATAATGTCATGTTTATTCCATATAATATATAATGTCATGTTTATTCCATATAGTACATAATGTCATGTTTATTCCATATAGTACATAATGTCATGTTTATTCCACATAGTACATAATGTCATGTTTATTCCACATAGTACATAATGTCATGTTTATTCCACATAGTACATAATGTCATGTTTATTCCATATAGTACATAATGTCATGTTTGTTCAATAAAGTAAATAATGTCATGTTTATTCCATTAAAGCTGTAGTACATAATGTCATGTTTATTTCATATAGTACATAATGTCATGTTTATTCCATAAAGCTGTAGTACATAATGTCATGTTTATTCCATATAATATATAATGTCATGTTTATTCCATATAGTACATAATGTCATGTTTATTCCATATAGTACATAATGTCATGTTTATTCCACATAGTACATAATGTCATGTTTATTCCACATAGTACATAATGTCATGTTTATTCCATATAGTAACATAATGTCATGTTTATTCCATTAAAATTTATTCATATAGTACATAATGTCATGTTTATTCCATATAGTACATAATGTCATGTTTATTCCATATAGTACATAATGTCATGTTTATTCCATATAGTACATAATGTCATGTTTATTCCATATAGTACATAATGTCATGTTTATTCCATATAGTACATAATGTCATGTTTATTCCACATAGTACATAATGTCATGTTTATTCCACATAGTACATAACGCCATGTTTATTCCATATAGTACACAATATCATGTTTATTCCACATAGTACATAATGTCATGTTTATTCCATATAGTACATAATGTCATGTTTATTTCATATAAGTACATAATGTCATGTTTATTTCATAAGTACATAATGTCATGTTTATTCCATATAGTACATAATGTCATGTTTATTTCATATAGTACATAATATCATGTTTATTTCATATAGTACATAATGTCATGTTTATTCCAATAGTACATAATATCATGTTTATTTCATATAGTACATAATGTCATGTTTATTCCATATAGTACATAATATCAGTTTATTTCACATAGTACATAATGTCATGTTTATTCCATATAGTACATAATATCATGTTTATTCCACATAGTACATAATGTCATGTTTATTCCATATAGTACATAATGTCATGTTTATTCCATATAGTACAAAATGTCATGTTTATTCCATATAGTTCATAATGTCATGGACTTTTTTTTTTGAGGGGGGGCACAATCGATATTTTTTAATATTATTTATCTTGAAGTAAAATAAGCAGCTCAAATTTTTCAATAGTACTAGTGTAAAGTAATTAACTTTCGTAACTCAAGAAAAATACTAATTCATCTACTTCTGTATTTGATAGAGAAAAATACTATTCGTCAGAGATGTTAAATAATGTCTCTAATAAATATTCATTCTCTATCATATGTTAAAGTTTATGACACTCTGCAGATATGCTGTTTTAAATATTTACACCATTCAAGTTAAATATATAAACATACGAATATTTTTAGAGTACATAGCACTTTAAAGTTAATAAACGTGCAATTTATTCAGGGATTTATAATTATTTCAACTTACGATCTACAAGGCGAATGGCCCTAGCCCAAATTCATACGTACAAAACAAAGAAACACATGGGCATGAAAACTTGATATCCTAATAACAAAATGTCATTCTGGGGAACTTATAAAAATAACTGGTTAACAAATGTGTAAATAAACCATAATTCAACCTGAAATGTATCAAATAATGTCGACAAAACACAGGAAGCAAATCAGAGCATAAGTCCTTTGTTTTACTGTAAACGTGTAATTTTAAGGGAGGAGGAGGGAAGAATTTGCGCTAATTTCGCGAAGGACGTTCTAGAGCGAAAAATTCCCCTCGAACATAAAATTTTGGATAAATGTATGAAACTATGTTGCAAAATGTTAACAGGTACAGCTATCGCGAAATTGCTAAAAGAGCGAAATGTTTACCAGTGCTAATAGCAAAATTAAATATTTGCGAAAATATCTTCTTTCTCTCATACCTACACTTGTAATACTGGCTGGGATAGAGCAATACACTCATGTCGCCTGAAGCTGTATTGCATCGCTACCTATGTAATAAAGCATCGTGACGTCACGGCATCAACAAAATTACTATTTTATAGGTACAATTAATTTTTATTCAGAAATTTTGCTGGATTTACTTTAGAAGATACAAGCGACGGGATTTGCTTCGAAAATATCGCGCAATTTCCATGTATGGAGAATTGACTTGCAGTCGCGTTTTTCCGAATTTATTTCAAAATGGCGGGTAATCATAGTAGTAAAAATTGAAATGTAACGTCGAGGTATGAGATATGGACTTTTTCAAATGTGGACATGAGGTATAGGGATATTCTACACTCGGCAAGCCTCGGGTTTTACTACATTTTTTTACCCTCGGGTAGAATATCCCTATCCTTCATATTCACATATGAAAGAGTCTTACATTACAGTATGGGCGACTCCTGATGTGAACATTTAGGTTTAATCTAATGATACATTTGGTCACGATTGCCTTCGTATATACTCCAAAAATATCCTTGAAGCAAAATTAAAAAAAAAAAATATCAATACATAGTTAATATTAGTATTTTTACAATTTCATAAAACAACTCTGCACACAAAACCATTTTGATATGATGATATTTTTTTTCAATATAATTATATTCACATCAACATTATAATGATTGAATGTGTGAAAAGTGAAAAATACGGCTGTAAATTGTAATTGTAATTCATTGTGAAAATAGGGTTCACCGACTTATATCTTACATCATCAACGATCTCCTAGATGTTTGTCGAACCGTTAAAATACCTTGTTGCAACCACAAAGAGGTTTGCCTAAAGGGATGCTTTCCCTTATCTCCCCAACACCCCAAACATGACTCGAACCCTATCCTTTGGCTGTGAATCAAGCCATAAATCTTACCAACCTAACTCTTCAGACGACTTATATCCCTCTTAATTCTATCATCATGGTTACTTTCACGGTCATACATCAACTAATAAAGATAACACTTTTTTACCCTTAAAATCACAACTACGAGTGAATGGAGATTGTTTGAAGCCTGTGTAATAACCTTATAATTGGGAGAGTCAGATCCTGTTGCGCACCTCATTCGTCTGTTAAAAGGTCAGAGGGCATCCGTCTGTTAAAGGTCAGGGGTCAAATTAGTCCGACAAAACATTAACAGAAATCTAATGCCGCTTTGAATTACAAAATATTTAGAGTTAAATATCACTCTTCTCCTGCACATTTGGTCAACATCGTAAAACTTAAAGGGCAAATGTCACCAGATAAGGCCACGCTAACAAGGAGGCTGCCTGAATGTTTGTGAGCCATGCAGGGCGTACTAGTTACTGTCATAATGAATAGGCTTCGTCGTCCTTACTTACAAATAACGTGATTTACGCGAGGGGGCTCCTCCGTCCCGCTCAGTGGTCGCCCTATACACAATGGTGATGGTAACTTTTGTTTACTTCACCAACATAAACATTAGAGTATATAAAAAAAGCAAACAAGGAAAAAAATCCTAAAAATCTAGGGCTGCCATACAACATTATCAATTTTATCAGTTAGCAGTTATAGGAAAGTTTGGGATAGTTCAGTATACATGTTTGTTTGTTTGTTTGATTATTTAACGTCCTATTAACAGCCAAGGTCATGTAAGGACGGCTTCCCATTCATGTGGTGTGTAGCATGTATGATGTGCGTGGTGCTTGTTAGGGGAGACTGCGGTATATTATGACATTTTATTTATTTTGGGAGAAAAATAACTTAGTGCCCACGACGATGCGTTCACAGTTTGGAGTGAGATAAGTGTAACTGATGCTAACAAGTTTTTCCTGATGCGTAAAACTGCAGATGCTTCGAAAAGTACATAACTTATTGTATGTAGATAATTATTTCATTTTCGCTAAAACTACTTTGCGCATATCGTTCCGGAACCGAACCTTCGAAACTATCACAGCCTATCGTTTCTGCTAACCAGTAGGCTCGCCGGTGTAATTTCAAGTAATTCTCTTCGGACTTTTCTGGGTGTATTGAATGATACATGCAATTTGTCTGTATTGAAATCGGTACCATTTATAGCGATGACATCAGAATAAGAATAAGAAACCAATCAAAGCGCAGAAATAGTTTTGGCCAACCAATAAAAGTATTCAGAGTATTTATAACCAGATGCAATCCCAACCGCATGGCTGGTTAAGCGACCGATTACAATTCTACCATCCTGGGATGGTAGCAAATGGTAGCGAAAACGATGGTATTATTTTTAAAGGATTATTTTCAATATAACAAGAACATTCTTCATCGACGCTCTGAAAAAGAATTACCGTTCTTTTTTGTCTATGACGTCATAAACCCAATAGATATTGAGAATAAACCTAATAACTTAGTTTGAATAACTCAGTAGGTACAAATAAGTCGTTGAAATGCGTATTTTCATTTAGTTTTACAATAAAACAAATTTATTTCAGGCGCTTTGATATCTTAGCCAATGGTTTAGTTTGGCCAATGACTGTGCTGCTTTTAAAACTTTCCGCGAAAACGCTCTTCTTGTATGACGTAAAAATACTCAACGTACATTTCTTTCGGTCTATGGGAAAATAACCTCATATTTCTAACTAATCGAAATTAGTGTAACATAAGAAATTAAATTGTGTAGTAATATAATTAAAATATCATTACTGTTAGTGTCGCTAAATGCGCATGAAAATAAATATTGTTTAATACTAACGATATTGTGTTTCAACTAATCTAGCAAAAATAACATGTTTATTAACATTGTTTGTCTAATTTTTTATATCGGTTAGAAGAGTACATGCATTTCTTATTACGTTTGACACAATTATTGCGCAAATTAACGGAGTGTCTTAATTTTGGCAGATTATCATTTTGAAAAGATAAACGTCACTAATTTTCAGCGGAAATGTACAATTCTGAAATTGATTAACGCGCATGGTTTGCATGTAATAGTAAGAAGTATATGCTGTTATATTAAGCCATGTTTTTGTAAGAGTTGGGTTCATTAGTTAAGTTGATGTTAAACACCATAAGAAAAGCATCCAATTAGCAATATATGCTACAGAAATGACACAACACCATATAGTATCAGCAGCGGAATTGTCACTATTCACATCACACGGACAAAGAAACCCATTAGGAATAGAAGGAAAAAGAACATTATTTGCACAATAAGAGTACACACACCATGAACATGTACTTTAAAACCAAATTTTCGTGTCACTGTATAAAATTAATACAATAGTTAAAATGAAAATTATTAATGATAACAAAACGTATGACACCGGTGTGCTTTCCTTAAAATGAAAATTTGACTCCTCCATTCAATTCCGTAACTGATGTGTAAACGTTTGATGTAATATATTATAATTTATATAAAAACCATTATAAATATCATTTGGATGTTAAATGCTAGTTTGAGAGGAAATAAATTCCAACAGAATTTGTTAAATCAACTTAAAAAGCCGTTAGAAGTGAGTTGTCCTTAGAGAGAAAGCAATACATTTTGCCTTTATGTTACCTCATCGGAGAGAGATAATTCGCCATATTAAGATAACAAGTGATCTGGTTTCTGATTGGCTGAAACCTCAAGCGATTAACGACTTCCTGCTTTTTTTTGTTGGCAGATATTTACAGTTAAGACTGTAGGGAACGTGCAATTGCATCCTATTTGAGTAATATGTATTACCGCAAAATAAATCTGTGACACTGCATATGTAAAGCTGATGGAGATACCATACCTAAGGTCGTTTTATAACTTTGTTAGAGTCCTGTTTCAAAATAATCCGCCTACTAGATTCAGAAGAAGAGATATTTTCAACACTGGAAACCGATTAAATATCAAAATGTCTGTTACCTCCCAACACATTTTCTTTGTATGCATAAAATTGTCTTTGGTTGGTATCGTGAACGAATTATGAAATAAGATTTTTTTCCTTTTTTATTTAAAAGATAGTTCTTATGACTATCAAAATGATATATAACTATTGGGTCGAGTAAACGTGCTTTGTGATATATTCATATTGGGGCGAATTCGTGTGATTGTGATATGTTCATATTGGGGCGAGCTAGTTTATTTGTGATATGTTCATATTGGGGCGAGTTAGTGTGTTAGTGATAAATTCATATTGGGACAAGTTAGTATAATTGTGATTTATTCATATTTGGGCAAGTTAGTGTGATATATTGTTATTGTGACGAGTTAGTGTGATTGTGATTGTGATAGTTATATGATCATATTGGGGCGAGAAAGTGTGATAGTGATATATTCATATTTTGGCGAGTTAATTCGATTGTTATATATTGCTGTTATGACGAGTTAGTGTGATTGTGATATATTCATATTGAGGCGAGTTAGTTTACTTTATGGTATAGTCCTATGCTGGCGACATAATTTGTGTCTTATTGAGATATCGGTTGTCTTCTTTATAGTGCGATCTCATTGGATCACATAAGACACCGGTATCACATAATACTGATATATATGTATCGGATGTAAAACCATAGAGATTCTCAATTATGTTTACCAAAACAAGGGAAACACGAGAAAAAAATCACATTTTTTTCTATTTGTATTTCAAATATAAAATAGTATTGATGATAAATAATGTGTTTTTATTTTATAGTAAATCATTACCCTCACTAACGTTTCCATAGTGGGGTTGAAGTATGTTTAGCATACTGTAGACTTTGAATTATTCGTGACATGGATTTTTTCGCCTGCTATCCAACTGTCTTTCGCGTCTACTAAATTTTGGATTTCCATTTCAAACTATGTTCGCGAAGATTAACATTCCCGAATTAAAACATTGAATGAAAATTCATATCAATTTAAAAGAAGTAGATATTCATTCGCGGAGATCAATATTCGCGGATTTACTTCGGTCGAGAAATTCGCGAAAGTAAATCGCACGCGAAAGAAAATATACAGCATATCCACACACTGAAATGTCAATAAACACAAATACGGTCATGTGAATAGGATTAATACGAATGTATAAACACAGAGTTAAAATGCCCTCACCACAAATAGAACTATTAAGCGAAAATATCCACACATGAAAATATCCATGTTGCCAGTACAATGTAGATATTATTATTAGGAATGGTATATTTTTATCATTTCATTCGATGTAAGTTTTCCATACTTGTGGTAATATGGGATATCCTAGGTTAGTTGTCATCGGAGAGAGGGATTTGGTAGATAGTTGTCATATCAACAGAGAGCGTAAAACTCTCTTTCACTTTAATGTGTTTTTGGCTAGGTAGATTGTTTGTGAATGCCATGGGATCATAATTTTTTTTAACGAATCCTGATTCATATGAAATTTTTATCATTGCTTTAAATAATATTTTCATTTTTTTTATATGATATCGTTTCTATTGTTTTATACATGTATAATATTGTTATCATTGTTTTTATTTTATATAATTGTTGATGTTTTATATGATATTTTTATAATCGTTTTTATTATATTATCATTGTTGTTATTGTTTTATACAGTTTTCTACACCTCGGTCATTATTTGATTTTACCAGGGCGTTATAACATCATAAGGACCTCAGCAAAGGTCTATGATTGATATAATGCTATTGTTATTATTGTTTTACACAATATTGTTATCATTGTCCATCAGCTTACCTCGAATATTTCTATCTATGTAACAATCCAAATCCTACAAACACACTCAATAGTATTTGATTAAACATAGTTATATGACACTAGGGGGATTTGTATTCATATAATTTGAAATGAAGTACTGAAGTAATTTTATTTGTAGGTGTTAATTATAGTTATATATAATAAATAAATACCAATTTTTATCCAAACCATAACTTGTCAGTTTACTGCGTTTTCAGCTCAGCATCTTTATGACCAAGATAATGACACGGATGGGCAGGAGAACACACTTGTTTTAAGATGATTGAAATGCTTTACGAGTTTATTCAGTGGTTAAATGTGTGAAACAGGTATTAACTTTATCAAATTGCATGTCAAAAGCTGGTTAAGCGAACGTCGAATTGATCGCGACGATGATTACGGGTTGAGGGGAAGCAAAGGGGGAAAGGGTGATGTTAGTGTTATATCTCGTTAGCGCCGGCAGCCAAGGTGAAGTGACACCTGTACCAACTCGGACCATCGGAAGGTTGTTTGGGAGACGACACAGATAATTTACTGGGATCACAAAACCCACACATGGCTGAGAGGGTCACTATTCGATACACATGTGAACGATTAAAATGCTAGTTCATCAAAGTTGTTTAAGGTCAAGTGTCGTGACCTGGGGTCGTGACCTTAACGTGTCTATCTCGTTTATAAAACGGGGGAGGGGTATAATAGGACGGCTGTATTGTCCCATTCCTTGTTACCACAGTGGTAAAGGGTCAGGAGACGTTTCACCTGAGCCTCGGGGCCAGCAATTCTAACCCGACGAACATACGAAGCGCTAAAGGTGAAACCTACTTAAAATCTTCGTGAAATATGAGGAAATACTAATTCGTACAGAGCTGTAGGGACAGGAAGCTGAAAAATAGTAAAACATCCGTCTTAGTAATTTGACCCAGTCTTTACCTTGCCAATGTTTGATTGACGTTAGCACATGCATTGACCACGGTGCAACTGTAAAGGTCGTGCACAAGGTCACGGTAAAGTACATTCTGGACTATATAAGTACTTCATACAGTATATATCCTTTTGCTATCAGAAGTCCGTTATTTGATGGCCTGAATGCTATGTGAAGTCGCCCCGTTATAATTGTTTAATAGACATGATATTTGGCAATGAATCCCATGTTATTACGAGAGTGCACGCTGCACTACTTGGAGACACTCCAAATAACATACATTGTGAAGCCTTCTTAGACCACATTTGAGCAATTAATTATCACCGAATTTCCCTTTCGGTAACCCCATATTATGTCATCTGACTTTTTGCTATCTTATATAAACACTTTTTGCTTCTATTAGAGTTTTTGTGAAACAAACCGTAATTCCGTTCTCGATAGTGGTGCAGCATCTAGATCCCTACTATGCAGCCATCAGAATGTTATACACATCAGTTGTAAGAACCGACACACGCCAAGAGTTATTTAGATATATCATATTTAACTATTTCATTAACTATTTGGTTTCTTTCAAGAGGACACGCATATAAAAAGATCTTGATATTCAAGATAACAACATCGGCAATATCAAACATATTTCTGATTTTTAGGAACTTTACATGTATGTTACATGCCATGTAACACTTTTTGTTTTGTTGTGAATTCATGTTGTATTTTAAACTAATAATAATTTTATCTGGTTCTACGAAATGATACTTAATGTATTTATTATCAAATTTGTCAATAAGGTAAGATGTTTTGTTCAAACTTCATTCAGATGAATTAAAGTTATTAGATTTTTCTCGGATATTGTTTGAAAGACTGGTGTATTGGCTCTAATTCAGGGGCCGAGGTCGGAAAGTTGTTAATGTTAGGTCGATCGTTTTCTCCGTGTGCTCCGGTTTTCCTCCACCCCTAAACCTGGCACGTCTTTAAATGGGTCAGACCGTTAATAAGGCGTGAAACATCAAAATTACAAAGGCCCAAATAAATAAATGACACACTGAACCAGAGATGATCAATTTAACCATGTGTAAATAAAAACAAAAGAATTAAACAGACAATGTATCGGCTGATAAATTTGCATTACCTTATCTATTGCTTTCCTCTTACTGTAGTGAGAAGTAAAGCCATCGTTACGTTTTTTACTAATAAACTCAATTCAAATGGAATAAACTTAAATGAAACGCATAATCAGCCTTTCAGTTTATTCGTATTGAATTGTTACATAAAAATAATACAAAAACTTTCATTTATAAGTTCCATAATAACATATCACTTGCATATATCATCACCATTGACAAACCTTAATGAGCTGAATCTTAACAAAACGTTATTCTGTCTTTGCATATTACAGAGTTACCTATTTTACGGGTAAGTTTCAATTGTGACGTCATTATTATGTGAGCGAAATTAACGCCATTTTCTCTGAAAAGTGTGACGTTACGCTCGTAAACACATGACGTCATAATCAATACCTGCCCGCAAGGGCGGATAACTCCGTAGTGTACAAATACAGAACAGGTCTACTCTGAGTTACAATTGTAAGCAATAAGTGATAGAATTGTATTAACCTGTATTCTCTTAATTTTAAAATCACAATGTCTGTTCCACTGCCATGATTGAATTAGAGATTATCACAAAAGTCAATTAGTCATTATTTGATTAATGCCAGTATCAACAGTGTGCAAGAACTTACATGAAAAGGACAACACAGAAGATTCAATGTATAATTAGCCTATATCTATCATTAACGGTCGTTATTGTATTTTGGATTATACATCTTACGCTTTCATACAACGCCGAATAATATGACACGCCCTGATAGAAAGGTTTGATGGGAGATATCGAAAGACCGGAAGTAGCGAGATAGTCTCGAACCAATTTGGCAGAAGTACATAATAAGCATGCTGTTTCTCTCTGTGTGGGTACATGTCAACGTTTCCGGTTCCACATGTTACGTCATGTCTTCTGTCAAATACATTAACTCACAAAGGTCCAAAGTGACACAAAATAAAACTTAACAGGAACACACGTAATAAAAATGTTTGCGAAGACATCAAAATGATAAAAGTGTATTCATGTATGATTATGTTCGCTTGACTGGTGATATGTCCGACCAGTTCACATAAACTTTGGTAATGACATATTTACAGGATTAATGCTCACACTAAACCGATAAATAGACATAATTTAAATTTAAGATTTGCAGATAAAGATAGCTTAAAGCAATCAAAGATATTATATCATACATTAAATTTATTTACCTCATTATTGACATAGCTGATATTATGCTGTCATCAAAATAACAAATACCCACATACATAATAAGATTATATAAACACCAAAAATAAAGTAAAGAATTTGTCAGTCAGAGAAACTCAACGAGGGCAGCTACCATACAAATTTAGGTTATATTCGGGTCAAGTCGCACGCTGCAATCATAATCGGAATCAAACAAGAAAGTCGAAAAGCACATCTAGAAATAATGTATAGATATGACCTTATAACAGAGAAGATAATTTTTCCAGATGAATTTTTTATTTATTTATTTATTTATTTATTTATTTTTATCTTTGAAGAGTTTTTACACGGGTACAAAGAGCATAGACATATGACATTCATATTCATTTTTTCCCATGAACTTAATATGTCTTCTTGATATTGGTAAGAAACTCGATCTAAATGCATAACCCTGATACCCGGATACTGCGAAAAAATTCGTTCGATTGCGATTTATTTTCGCAAATTTCTTGATTAAGGTAAATTCGCGAATGTTTATCTCCGCGAATTGATTTCTTAGACAATTCTTGCACAATAGAATCAAAGATATTTTCATTCAATTTCAAATCCGGGAAACCTATCTCCGCGAAAATGTTTTGATATGGAAATCGCGACATTTAGTTATCGCGAAAAAATTGTTTTGCAGTATGTTAAATTTATCGAGTTTTAGATACATTGTAGTACTTTGCGATTTGTTAATGAGGGACCTTCTGTTAACACGGATTGGAATTGATCAATTTTCAGTTCAAAATACAATCATATTACATTATGTTTGGGTCTTTGTTAAATAAATCGAATGAATGAAAACCCGGAATGGAAACGATAATGCCTGGGACAGACAAAACATGTATTCGTGGACTCAACCTCGACACAGGACATCTATATTTGATAGGAGACAAAGGAAGTCGAGGGGAGGGAAGTAACTGTGCTGCTGTAGAAATCAATTTCACGCTGCAGGAGTCTCGACTTCATTGTAGAGTAAGTATAGATAGGTTTTCTACCTTGATTATTCAATACCTCAACAGATGGAGGAGAACGTTAGACTCGTGCTGGAGGGATCGTTAGGTCTGAAACACACATGGTTGTACGAGTGAACGCAGCATGGGGGTGAAACCTTTTGACTTTCTGGCAACATCTGTGTTTAAAAGGTTATTAGTATATGAATATTATTATGACTTTATGATTTGCCACGGTAAGCGCGAAGTCCTTATTAATTTGTAAGGACGAAATGGTATGAATAATTTAGAGTAGTTCGTATAATCATCCTGACCTAAGGCATTATCAAATATGGTTCGCTAATTTCTATAACATGCATAACTTAATACTTTTACGGTGACATTACTTAGTAATTTGGCATATCAAGTTAATTATTCAACTAATTATATGACAAATAAAACATACTTGTTCTAAAACAGTAAATTACTTTTTTTAAAAAGGTCCGTTCAAGTAACCGTTCTTATCAAATCATACGACACGACTACGATTATTTCAAATGCAAGAATGCTCATCAAAATTCAATGCTGTATATTTTTTGTAAATGATAATTATTTAAGTAGTTTTTACATCAATTGATAATACTCAAGTAAGTGTTACATTTTAAATATAATCGTCACGAGTATTACGCTAAAGTAAAACCGAAAGTGAAAAATCGACCTAATATGAACTCAACGTGGAAGGCAAATATGAACTCAACGTGGAAGGCAAATGTAAAAAACAAATAATTATAAAGAAGATGTTAATCTATTCTTAATTCTCATGTGTATTTTTTTCTTTACAAATAATTTTTCTTATTAAATTTTATATAAATCAATTGTGTTGCAAAAAACATTTGCCGAAAGATCAATTATAAACAAACTTAATTTCGCATTTCCATCTCTAACATCTTTTTTGCGATATTTCCTTTCGCTTTTATGCTTTCCGATTCCGTTTTGGCAAATTGAGAATTCCCGCAAAAATACGCGAAATCAAATCGCACGCAAAAGGTTGGTACAGTACAGTCGATGAAGTCATGATAGAGACATGGTTTTCTGCATTCTGTCGTTTTACAAGAATTGACACAATGCATTACGCCTTAGCTTTCGTAGTTTTTTCATGATTTATAGTAATAATTTCAAATAATTAGTAAACATTAGTGAATATTATTAAACCTAAAAGTCTTTACTCAATTTTGGAATACATTGTGGGGAATTCTTTAATACGACTCTTAAAAGGTTAGTAACGTTTTAACCAAAATACCGTGCCATATGTACCATTGTACCAAATTACGTAAATTAAAGAAATTTACATACAAAACATCAATAACTCGTCAGGACTGACGTTTTGTCAGTAGATTAACACATGCGCTATTTATACATGACTATAAGCGGCAATGACACAATAGAAATAAAAAGGGCGCGAGGAAGTTTTGCAGATGTTGGTACAAAATACCAGTTTTGCCACATTTATTTTGCACCACAACATTTTGTGTCATTATAATTGTCAGTCAACATTGCAATAGAAACGGGCATTAAAAAAGTCCCTGTATTTTATGAGCGACCTTTAAAATGCCCCAAAAATTCTGTGCCTCTGCGATGTACATTTCTTGCACTGCAGTTTTGTGATTACGTCTAGACTCCGTGAAACACGACCCTAGCCGAACCGCAGTAATCTCCCCACCTTATGACCAGGGGCTGGATAGTCGTATCTCCCTGCTTATTTGTTTCCATAATTACCCTTATTATAGAAATATAGGAATGATTAATTGTCTCGAAAGCCTTTATTCAATGTAATAGTTCCCTCGATTTCGCTCTAATAGCGGACAGCACTTGGGCGATGGATCATTGTATCAGTCATACAGAAGGCAGGCCAAAGCAGCATACGTAATCACTACATAATACACCCAGTCCTTGCTAGTTACGTCTAATTTTACTGTCCAATTACTGGGTGGGACACGAAGAGATAATGTGTGGTGGCTGGATTTCACCACGTCCGTATTACCCTTTTTACTGATATCAAATTATAAAACCAAATGCTGCCGTTCATGAATCCATATTGGGGACTACTGTTAATGGTAGGGAGGGATATGTCCTCTATATTTATCTCCTTCCAAATGTCTTTCGCATCCCTAAAAAACCACAGTGGGACACAGGTTCCGGACACGATTTCTCTCCTGCACGCGCTCTAACCACGCGCTCGAATTGTATTCCCACAAATTTTATATATCGTTATGCATTATAATGATGAAAGGGAAATAAATGAGGTATAATGGTTGGTCATTTATATAAAAATAGCGGATGATCAATATGGGATGATACATTATCTTAATTATAGATTTGAACACCAAAGACTTCGTGTGTTAGAGACGTGGGGATATGGTTTGGAATCGCATCTGTAGGCTATGGCTAGCCTCGCTGATATAGGACAAATATAGGATCTCAAATGAATGTTCATTTCATGAAATAAGATATGTAACGAACATGTTTTAATCGCATAACTAATACACAATTTAAAAAATGTCTACTCCAGAGCGTGCTGTAAATATTAATCGGAGGCATCCATTTTGTCTCGCCATCCTTGGATCCTGAAGTCACGTCATTATTTCTATCCTGTTACACAGTCAAAATTATCATATGTTTACCACATATAATATTATCCATTTTTATATATGTGATTACGTCCAAAGTTCAACATGTCGATATCAGCCCAAGTGGTATAACACTCTTTGCAATTATGGAAACATTTCTCGTTTTTATAGTGCTATCTCACTGAAGCACACCTCACCTTGTCACGGATTTTTTTAATGGAGACTGACTGATTCAAGCAAAATAAAATGGCTGGTTTGATTTTTAAATTGCCATGTATGTAAAACTACCATACTTTGTGATTCCTTAATTACTCAAACACTGCCGGTTTGAGGGTTCGAAGGGGGGTTGTCTGGGTTTTTTGATATCTTTTTTTCCCAATAATAATCGATTATCAGGACACAAAAACCTATAACAGAATCTACAAATGCTAGAGACTGTTTCTGAAGAGACTAAACGCTTGCACTGGCAATGTTATGAATTTTGAATAAATTTCGTGGATTTTTGACACTTTATCCATCAAGTGTCATCGTACTATAGTTTAGATGTGTCTGTTATATCACATAAAGTAGAATGTGAATATTTTAGCATACGACATTCTTTGACCAATGCCAGCAAATCTTCACATCCGATAAGACGATTTCCTGCATGATAATTACATGTGCATGAACTGTGATCAGTGCATCGAAGCTTCTAGAAACAGCTTATTTTCGCGACTACCTGCTTTCCTGTTTTCGTTCCCGAGTTCTTTTTCCAGTGATTTTATTTAACATTTCAATGTCATTTTGTTCAAATGTACCCAAACTTGATATTTTTGCGTCGATCAATTTTCTTGATTTCAATTCCGGGAAAATTTATTGGAACAAGAAAATTAATAGTTTTAGTAACTAAATATGTTTCTTATCTACGTCCTTGCAGTAACCAGCTATACCTTGGCCTTCATGACGGATGTCGTCGGGAAATGGAGGGCGTTCATCTTGTGGAAGGAACGCCTGGTTCTAATCTCCCATAGATTATAAATATACCAAAATAAACAGATAAATATCTATTAGAACACCTGTTTAAATATGTTCAGTTGCGGTATATTCCTTTTGTCTATTTGTTAATTTTGTCCTATCGTAATTGCTGGTCATTCAAAAGTGTCATGGAAATAAGACCAAGTGATTTAAAATGATGAGCGTCTCCTAGAATTCTGGATTACCATAGAGAGTTTTATCTCGAATATATGCACAACATATCAATATTTCAAACAAGGAATATGTTTTATATTGATTCAGGATATATTTAAAATTTAACGATTTTTCATAGAATACGAAATGAGAAAATACCCCCACAAAGTTATTAAAATGTAATTGTTCAATGGCTTCCCTATTGTAAAGATCATGGTCTCAGGTTGAGTAGAGGTATAAAGGAAATTGTAAATGCATCATAGACGTTACATTGCAATAACAAGGACGGCTAATTGATTTCCGCTTACCTGTCAACTGATAACATCCACTTTAGGCATTGTTTGGTCACACCTATAAGCTCCCTACAATAGAACACAGACCTAAAATGATGAGAATATATTTCTGATCCCATACCCAACAGTTCATGTGATTGTCATTATTTCCCTTCGCTTGCGTTCATCACTAGGCCCCGGATGTTTGGTTATTTAAACAGTGTCATTGCATAACAATAACAACTATTACCTACTTCCACTGACCTTGTAATACTCAGGGTTAACAAGTTTATTTAAGTATACTGAGACACAGTTATATGAATGTTTTCTCAAAATCAACTTCCTTTTCCGGATTTTAAAGTCCATTTCCGTTTATCTTATTAGAAATCGAAGTTTTCTAAAACTATACGTTTTTATTGATTTAACTTTCTAAGACCGTATGTTAATATTTCGTCTGAATTTCAAAAAAAATGTATTTTGAAGTCTTAACAATTATTTTTCATACAGATTACCAATTTTAAAATGTAAAATATTTCGAAGAATGAAGTTGAATATTTTAAATATTTAGCAGCAGTTTCAGTCAATCAAGACACGACAGCTTATCCAAACGCGTTCAGCTTTAAAATGTTTATTTTTGCTGTAAGAGATTTTTTCACTTGTAAATATTATGCTTTTAGAACTTAACCACTAACGTGAGCTTCATCTTCCGTTTGATGAAAATTGTTCGTCAAATATGAAACACGTGTATTTTCTTTAACCGCAAGATCTTGACTAACTATTACTGGAGAGGAAATGGTTTCGTGTCCTTCCATCAAATCTTATCGATAAAATTCTGCAGTATTCTGTCTTGTGGTTGCACCCCGAGTCGTATTACACAAATTGAAATTAGCACCCAGTGATTACCCCATTTCTGGTTGTATTAGAGTTGCGGTTTGATCGGAGCGGACCTTTTAAAGACAGGCGCACTGAGTGCTCGTCAGACCGCCATTGCACCGTTAACAGTCCATGTTCTGTTTTCATTCATTATGTGGTGGCGCGAAATCTCTATGCATGCTTTATAACCTCTTCCGGCTGCGAGGAGAGTACCGCATGTCAAACTAAATCTGCACTTAATCTCCTCAAAGCTCGCGCGATCGGGGGAGGCTTTTCAGCATGCGCGAAAAACGCATGCTGCAAATGCAGGTGGTCACGTGGTATCAGCACTAGGGTACTCCGGTGTAAACAAATGTAGCATGTCGACCGTCTGACAGAAGACGCGGAAAAGTCGTCGGTACGAGTCTGTGTTCAGATCTATTTCTATTTTACTTTTTTTGACATCAATGATAGAAGCTGGCACCATTGAAATGGTGGCAAGGTTTTGGCTGAATATTGCCGACATACCAGATACCGAAAGGTGGCGGCAATTTCTCACTAAGAGAAGGTGTGGGGAAATTCATCAAACAGTAGGGCAAGGCTAATTCCGTGTGTTTCCCGACACTCAATTCTTTCGCTGACCTTTTCCTACTAAACTCTTCAGCGAAATAAACATGTGACACACAGTGTTCCAGAAAATACATTTGAATTAGAAAGTGTCTACTTTCTACTTCGCCAATTACGATTGTAATTTTACAAATGACTGTTTGTACTTGCTTTTTATAAATTAATTATTACTTCGAATTAACGACATTTAATGCAATGTACCGTTGTCATGACATTATTATTTCTATAATGAAATCAATTTTCCTATCATTATGATGCATTAAAGTATAATGATTCTTTTTACGTGCTTTGTATCTAATACCCCCACCCCACCCCTACCCCCAACCCAAATTTTTTTTTATATAATATAAAGTTTGATTGGTGTCAAGAAGAAAGCATTGTTCTTGTAGCAAAAAGCCGATTATTAGAGTATAATGATTCTTCTATACGTGCTTTGTGTCTTATATTTAAATATATATATATATATAAACGTTGATCAGCGTCAAGAAGAAATCATTGCTCTAGTAGCAAAAAGCCGATTATTAGGGGTCAAAAACAGGAACTTAGTGAAGAAGTAATCCCTCAAAACTGTGAAATGCTAATAGCCTAACTGATCATAAGAAATGTCAGGTTTATGACGCGAAATATGTTGCCTTGGATACAACAGATCAAGCAGAAATGATTCTAACAGGATATAAAAAGAAGTGGTAAAATGGAAATTTATGTATCATTTTCCGAAAATGAATTCTTAATAGTTCTGCATGTTCTGCACTTATCTTTATCATATAACTCTTAATTGAGATTTCTTTGTCATGCTGCAGGTGAGTGTTTTTATCTAACACCCATTATTGTGATATCATAAGTAAATGCTAATGAGTTAAATAGTGAGATGGTCGACATTGTTATGCGAATAAAATGACTTAATTCGTATATTCAGGCATGTTATAGTCGTAATTAAGTCAAATGTCAGTGCGTTTTACAGGAAAATATTTATGTAACATGTGTAGGTTTCTCCTCTTCATGTTTCTGCAAACTCGTAATTATAAGTAAGTATTTCCATTAGTTCAAATTTGCTCGTAATGTGATGTCCGATGTGGAATGTATTATTATTTTTAATAATACTTCCTTACCAGTGTTCAATCCGTAACCTAACATACAATTTATCATTGGCATTAACACGTGTTACAGACTATCGAACAATAAGATATTGTTGGTTAGTATCAGAATTTAATCAGAAAAAATATCGGCAAAACAAACACAAATATTAAGGTTCAATTACGTTAGAAAATGATGTAGAAATATAATTATGTGTTTATATAAATTATATTCTTAAAAATGAGAAAAGAATCAGCATTTCATTTCAGAAAAAAAAACTTAACTTAGAGCAGGATGACCGCTTCAAATCAACAAATAAAATCATGTGACAACATAAAATTTTCTTGATAAAAAGATGAACAAGAAGTTATATCTTCAAATCTCAAACATTTGACATCAGACTTATAATATCATATTGTTTCAAAAATTAATTTTGATTAAAAGTTAATTTTCATAAGATGTCACCAACAGCGAATATTAAGTATTAAAATAATCTAATCATTGCATATTCCATTCATCGTTTCATCGACCATGTCCTTCATCGTCAACATTTCTGAACTCAATAGTCATATAACAATATATTATGTAAATTAATGTTTCGTAGTTATGAGTAAATTTGGCTGTCGAAGTCATCATTTATTGGGAAACGCGACAACTACAAATGCAATGATGTTGATATAAAGAATAGGAAAATAAAGAATATTGAATTGAAAAAAACGGTTGATTAACAGTCGATGCAAGTAAACATAGAGATAAGATATCGTGCAACATTTCATGAAAAACCATAACGCGATTTCAATATGAAGGAAATAATTTGAAACTTATTTGACAGGTGAAAAATGCTTTTTTTGGTCATTTTGTCACAGACCAAAAAATAAGGACACAATGATAAAGAAATTAACATCACAGTGACTCACAGTGAACGTTTAGCGATTACAAATGCTTGATTGCAGTATTATATTACTGTTTATGATGTCATAAACTCTGCAATTGAAATGACATTACAACTTGAATTGCAAATAATGTTTTCGTTAAAACGTTGACCTTTTCAGGCCCTATATTGTATACTAATGACCTTAGGCGCTGAATTAAGTGTACAGGTGATGTGGTAGTGCCAGGTATGTCGGACAAGGTGAGATGACGAAAAGGACAGTCGCTAGCATTAAGAAATAGATGCACTGCATGCATAATGAACTGTAAAACGAAAAATGATATTGAAATTAAAACATGCAACAGCTGCTACATGCAGTCTGGCATTTTAAAAGCACTAATGTTTTGTGTATCTATTAAAGTCCAGCGAAAAAGTGGGGATGCATCGAAAAATACAGATAAAGAGCATCAGGAAAGTAATTAAAAAATATGAGAGACGATTTAAATATTTGCTTTTTTTCTGACTGATTGTTTTCCTTTAAATTATACTTATAAAACGAAACACCAGTCATGTGTTTGGTTTTAGGGTTTTATTAGTCTTATTAACAACCAGGGTCGTGTAAGGACGTGCCAGGTTTATTGGTGGAGGAAAGCCGGAGTACTTGGAGAAAAAACCCACCGAGCGGTCATTACATTTTGTACCTGACATGTTCATGTATTACAGTATCAAATAAACCTGCTAATCTACTCAATGTTTTGCTCACATGGTAGCTCAATTATGAATTCGTTCATATCACTTTATTGCGATTACAAATACTTGCTTGCAATATGATATATATGTTTATGATGTCATGAACTCTTTAATCAAAATAACTTTTTACATTTTTTATCATTGATATATGCGAAACTTCTACAAAAAGCGCTAAAACAATATAAATTAATGCGGTTGACACATCTCCAGTCCTATTGGATATTGTAACTTTTCAAGCTTCCACCAACGTGTCTGTGACGGAAAACGTTATTGTTTTTTTATGTATTTGCTTTATGTGTCAAATACAACGAACGTTTGACTTCTCATTGTATCAGTATTCGATAGATATACTTTTAATACAGTGCATATATTATCTTCCTTCCTATCTTCTTTTCTGTATTTGTATATTACAGTTCATTACCTTTGCGGGTAGGTATTGATTGTGACATCATGTGTTTACGAGCGTAACTTAATTCTTTTCAGAGAAATTGACGTTAGCTTTGTTCATAAAATAATGACGTCACAATGGATAGCTACCCACAAGGGAAGTAACTTTGTTGTATGCAAAGACGGAATTTATGGAAATATTCTCACACTTATTATTTCAAACTCCCAAGTAAGAATATATTACAAAAATTGGATTAGTACTTGTACTTTATCGAAAACAGATGCTGACGAATTAGTTTTTTTTCTTCAGTTACAAAAGTTACTTACTTCACACCATTGCCACCATTTAAAAATTTAAGCTTCTTATTTCAATTCAAGATTTAAAAAAAATTAATTGCGTCCCGAAAAAAAATCCATGAGACTCTGTTATATATGGAATTAACTACAGTTTGTACATGCGCCAAAAGCATAATAAATGATTTTAGATGTATTTTTGTGTTAATCAGACACATATAATCATGATTATACATTTAAGTTATTGTTCAAATGATGCGTATCGTTTATACTCTGTCGGCGCTGCAGCATCTACAAATGGTGTCAGTATTTTGGACTGATTTTTAACTCTATGTATTATGTATATTGAAAGGTTGAGATTTCTTTAATGGTGAATCATTAGCTGTTAAGTCGTCAATGCGACATATATCTAACACCAATAACATCCTCTCTTCATAAAGAGATGACATCCCCATACATTATCTTACGACACCCACCTCCTGTCTTTCTGACGGTGGTCTAGCATTCTTCTCTCAAGTCTGAAGAGTATTACCCATAATTCCCGTAATTGTTTCCCTGATATGTTAATATACTACCTGTATGTCAGCTATCGACAGCTCCTCTTCTCTCAACATAACAGCAGTGTCAGGAAATGTGCGGTGTCATTTTAGCAAATCTCATAACAGTTGCACTTTTCCTCTTTTCACCCCGGAATAACACTTTATCTAAAACTATAATGATTGACACCCTGTCTTGAGCACGTCATCTTTGTCTGGCAGTGCGTTTCTCCTTACATGCTAACATGTCCTTGAGTCTATAATATAAAGCTATGATAAAGATTCAAGCATTCAACACACTTAGAATATGTTCCGATAATCTTAAAACTTTGATTTCGTTTTAAGAACGACAATTAAACAAACTAGTCGTCATCATGATAACAAGAATAATTAGAATCATTATGATAACTTCCACTTATGCAATGATAAAAAAATCGAAACATTGTTTGTGTGGTAATACGAACGCACACATGTTTACTTTTTGCTTGTAGCATCTTAGGCAGACGCTGAATATTTTACTATGGAAATATTCGAACAATATGATGAATATGTTGGAATACGAGAATTTCTTGATGTTAGAAACCACATGATTGTGGTTTTTTAATGTGAATAATTCACTTAACACGTGATACCCGACAACGTTTGTGCAGGACTATCGTTTCTATCTGTGATGGAATGACGTCAAAAGACGTCATTTCAGCGGGAAGATTACAAATACATATGTAGTATACATTCCATCATCACTAGATATGCTAGTCCCGCACAAACGTTTTTGGGTATCAGGTGGTACGTAAATTAGTCCCATTTTAAACATGGTAGTAGGTTGGCTTTAGTTTGAACAATTCTAATGATAGGTGATATTAATTTATATAAAGTTTACTTAAGCTGTTTTACATCGTTCTACTACCCATATTGCCCTACTAACAGTTCATTTGAGGACCGGCTGCCTTGTATGTGTTGTGTAAGGATTGTGACAGCATGTTGTTTCCAGTATATTTCTGCTGCCTATTAGTACTTGTGACGGTGCAATAACTTAAAAAAACAATTATAGTGCTATCTCACTGGAGCGTACCGCCAATATCACCTAAAAGCACATCCTGACAAACAGTCGGGCAACTCTGATTTAAAGCCATACTGATCCTGAGTGCTTAGCAGGATCCGACACTGTTATTTCCAGGTAGGGAGTAAGCATATTTACCTGCTGGATGATCTAAGAAGACAAAGTCTGGGATAGCTAACGCATCACTTCGACTCTGCATCGATTCGGTCCATCAATGTTTAGCTGGTGTGTCCGAAGGAGGGTAATTGCTGGTTGGATGATAAGCTTTAATTGACTTATAACAGCTTGGGTCTTTTATGGACGGCCTTCCTGTAGTCAGTAAAATGTGACCGGATGGGATGTGTTGCTTGGTGTCTCCGACAGTTTGCTTCGGCACTTTGAAAAGGACAAAAAATTCACTATACAAAAAGACACAACACGAATATACCGCTATCTCCCAAAACACACCCGCACTTTATGCACGCAACAAACCACATACATGGGAGGCTGTACTTACATGACCCTGGCTGTCAATAGGATGTTAATCAAATTTAATCAAAGAGACAAAGAAAACACTGTTTGTACAATGTTGTGTGAGTGAATGTCTGTATGTTTTTGGAGGCTGCGGTATATTCGTGTCTTTTCGTGAAACTGGAAGGTCAGCATACGGAGACACAACGGACAGCATAAGTCACTGGAATTAATAATATTGCTAATGTCTTGTGCTAGAGTATTCTACAACTTAGGAAACTACCTACCTTTTCACAACAATCAAAAATGAAGCATCGATATTAAATTATTTTATGGTTTTAATGAAATGTCTATAATGCTGTTGTCAATATGCATATGTATTATTATGTATTCTATCTGAAACTTATTCTCTCAGTTCGTAAAGTGTGTATTGGACTTCAAAATCTGTCATATTGACATTAGGATGGTATTTTAAAATTTTCGAACCATTTTAGTCAATGGTTGGATTTCAGATTTAGCTATACATCCGATAAGCCTGGTCCTGTTCTCTTTGCACTTTTTTCTAGAATTTCTACTTTGTTTACATTTGATTTGCTTGATTTCGGAATCCCAAGTGGACCGGTTGACAGGTACTGACCACCGGATTTCACCGGGTACTCCTCCATTTTTCCACTTCCTAGATAATACTGGTTATTATTCATGTAGAACTTAAAGCCAATCAAGCCATTATAATTGTTTTTGAACGATGTCGATTGTGTAATACGATTTATAAATATAAATATTTTCTGCTATTTTCAGTAGTTTGTGATTCTGTTTCATAGCAATAGACGGTTTACACAAACTCAGTAGTTTCCAAAATAGCCAATGCATGTCCTGTTGCAGCGAGACTAAGTGAGGTTTACTACCAGTCCAAAAGATCCTTATATATGTCCATTGTAGCTAAATTCATATAGAAGTATTGCATTATTTAGATTATTTCGTTTCTTTGGAGGTTTTGTGATGAAATAGTTTCGAACATACTCAGACTGCAATAAAACTGTGCTCTATATAAGATTTGGCAGCGTCGAGACGAATTGGTTAAGTAGGTCATTGCATATCGTTCTGAACGATGAGCCTATCCTTTATCGGGCATGCAATCATTGACGTGAAATAAGCCTCCAGCTATGACATATACACGTGCATGGCATGCTGATACTAACGTCTGGCTTCATTCGAGACGCTAACTTTTTAAGATGCATCGCTGAACACCTGGATTATGTAAACTATATATATGCAATGCTAGGAGATAGCCGTGTTGGATTTGTACATTTACATGTATACGATAACATTTGACATGGAGTTTAAACAAATTTAATGTAAAAGTTGTGAAATGTATTGTAAGTTGTATTATTCAATAGTATAGTGGACAAATACTTATCATGCGACATTCATTTGTTTTTAAATGAGTGTTCATTTCATATGAGATTATGTGAAATAAATTTCAGAATTTTTTTTTATTTTGTGAGCTTGGTGAGCAAAAATTAAACGAAATCAGTTACATAAAATCTCAGATGAAATAAACACAAAGTTAACATAATTTTCTTCACGTGCTGGAAAAATCAAGCGGAGACGGTCATATTGTGTCGCCGTCTTCGAATCCTTACATCACTTCATTGTTTCTGGCACGACGTCACAGTGAATTTCCAGGTCCGGCAAAATCATTACACGGGCAAAATATTTTTTTTCCTTTTTAATTTCTCTTTTCGCGTCGACTCATTGATTCCTAAGTGTAAATCATATGAAATTTAATTAAAAGAACAGGGCTTATACTCTGGAGAACATTTAGATTTTGTTTCTCTATCAAAGTTTTCCCGGTTTTCTGTCTTTTTTTCAAATCTTCAAATATCCCCTTACGCTTACCGATGGCGTATTTGTTGCGTGCTATTTTTTACTTGCAATAAATCCCGACGGGAAAATATTTACTAACCTAACCTGCTTTTTTTTCCTTCAATCTTTGACCCGAAATCACCTCTATTCTAATTTACAATTCCGCGCAGAACCTATATATTACCGTTTCCGGACATAAGGACGTCGGTCGTTCCTGTCGCTTTAATAGTTTGTATCCTTCGTATTGAGAAAATGAAATGCAAACATATTCTTTGCAAAGTATCCTCTTGTGTGTAACTTCCTTCTATTCAGTCATCCATGACAACTTTGTGATAATCAACAATATAAGTCTAACTTCCTGTCGATTTCCGCCAGTTATAATACACGTGTATAGTTCAGTTATTTATGCTTAATTTTATGCAACACCAGGATGTAAATGTGTATAAATATTAGTGTTTATGTACTATGAAAATTTCTCTGTAATAGAAAGAGATATGATGGAAAGCAAATATGTGTTCACAGTCTGATGAACGATTTAATCACATATTACCTGTTATATGTAATAAACCATGTTATGTTGTAACGTTTCCTACATTATCTGTATTAAAAAGTTAATTGAGCACGAATTATCTATTTTAAAGATTTTATTCTAAGAAATCACGACGGTTTGCACAAGATTTTTTTCCTTGATTCAAAAGGTTTCAACATTTTTTTCTTAAGGATGTATTCTTCTGAGGTTTCAGTCCCGTTGAAGTCTCGTTTCAACATAGATCAAAGAAGTTTTGAGATTTTCAAATACAATTTATCAGTATCTGTAGCAAGTTGCCAGATGCAAATTTTGTCAAAAAATTACATTTCTATTTTTAGGAGAATTTTTTATACGGGGATTTTAAGAAATGGCCCATTTGGCGGCCATTTTGAAATTGTGTCTTTTTTCGCTTCAAGTAGAGCCACAGTTTTACCATTTTTTACTGAAATTGCTTTTACCTAAATCATCACTGCGCCAGCATTTTTAGCTGTATTGAGCTAATTTTTGCTGCAAATTGTTACTAGGTTCGTAGTAATTAATATATTGAGCATTAATATGTGTATTGATACACTTTTGTGACTTTATTTTTACATTTAATGGTAATTTGGGCACTTTTATTTTTTACTCTAAAATACTGAAAAATAACAAAAATTCAAATGGAGCAAAAAAGTAAGCACACGGACCCCCAATTTTTCTTCCTGATTTAGAAAGAACAGCCGTTTTCCTATTGATATGCAAAATAATAACAAAAGTTTAATACCAGGACTTTTTCTATAAAGGGTTAAATTTGGCAAAAATGGCTGAAAATGGTGCATTTTGTAGCTCAAAAATAAGGGGTAGGGGTAGCATATGTTGTTATTCTGAGAAAAAATATTAGTCTAATTGATAAAATCTGGTATATTTTTAAAAAAGACTACCAGAAAATGAATTCTACAAACATTCATACATATCAAACACCTCATAAGGAAATTATGGCTTTAATCTCTATCTTATATGGTCAAAACGGCAAAATTCCCATGAAATCCAATATTTTGTCAACTAGGTATCTTTGAGTGACAAAAGCTCAAAAACGAGCACACGGACATATGTTTTTTATTCCATTTTCTTTTATGGTATGAACTCCTTTTTCAAAAAATCTATATGAGAAAAAAAGTTTAATACAGGAAAATTTTGACTTCTCAGAGGTGTACATCCTTAATTTCAACCTCATGTATTTTCAAATAATTGAGAGAAAAACTCGAAACATTTATTTTTTGTAATTTATCTTCAAGACACCATATTTGCGTTATGCTTTTTGATTTTATAAAATGTGAGCATGGCGTACAAGTTAAGATAGTAACACTAACTGCAATTACATATATAGCAGAAAGTTAGCAACAATGCTTAAAAACATCTTAAAGAGTGGATTTCCGAGACCAGATATTTCAATTACTGAAATCCAACATTCTTTCGCGGCTTCTTAATTTCGCGATTTCCATTTAAAACAAGTTCGCAAAGATTAACATTTGTGTATAATTTTTTTTGGAAATTCCTATCATTATCAATGATGTAGATGTTACTTCGCGGAGATAAACATTCGCGAATTTACTTTTTGATCGCGAAATTCGCGAAAGAAAGCTGGTTTGCAGTATCACACTTTCATACGAACACTTCATTTTGTGGAATTTGTAACAGTAATGTTTGGGAAATGATTATAATTACTGACATGTCATTTTATTATTATGTCACTCCTGGTTAATATAAGTTTATAAAACTTTGACCCTGCACGAGTATTTCCCTATTTAGCCAGTTGTATATGTTATGCGATATAATCAACGATTCTCTCTTAACCCCACTTGATACCCCCACAAGTGGGGCGTGATGTCATTGAATAGGAAATAGTGTAGTGATCTGTAGATAAGTGTTAGTCTGAGGCCAGGAGATACCTACCAGCCTTTTCAGTGTGCCCGTCTCGATAAGGTCACACAAAGGATACACTACTGACTCTGCAGTGCACACTACAAGCATTATACAGTTGTAAGAATTGCCCCACCTATGTTTTTAAAATCTGCACACACCTGTGTCAGCGACTACCTGGGAACAGGGTAGATATTTGGAACACCTATATGTTCAATATGAAACTTAAGTCATATTATGAGTTATATATTATGTGTATGGGAGCCATGATAATACGTTGTACTGGTATCGAGTAACTCCTATTGTCTGTCGTTTTAGATTTTTTTAAGTTGTGTTTCTCTCAGTTCTCCCATAAATCAGTTGTCCATGAGATCTTCGCCGAGACGAGATGGTACGGAGATTATTCTTCCGTCTTGGTATTGTTCAATTTTCCAGATATTTGAAAGATTTACCGATCAGGTATAGTTGTGGGTTTTTTTCTCAATAGTTTTCCAAATAAATCAGCTGTGTTGCCTGTCTGTACCTTGTTCAGCACAGTACACAGACTGTATGACAACGTTCACAAAACGTCTGCTGGTGTTCAGGTCAAAAATGGTCGAAACTGAATCTGTTTCACACTAACTTGGTTTTACTGTAAACCGTGCTTAAACAGGTCACCTGAGAACTTTAATCAGCGGTAATTTCATGCGAGATAGCAGCTACAAAATGTAGATTGTAATGGGCAAGTCACCCTGTCGTCTGCTCGCTAATTCAGAGTTATATCAGAGGGCTGGGTACAGTTGTGGTTTCCGGACCTAAACTGACGGGAGTTAAATTCCTGTTGCATTAATAATGTAACACTGCAGTATTTAATAAATATCCGGCTAAACCAGACCAAGTCAAATTGGGTTACTTTTGTCCTAACTGGGCCATAGCAGCCAGTATTGAGCTATTCGACACTGGCAGATTGTACACAGAATTATAATTTGTATTCACTGTAAGTGAAAAGAAGCGAAACCATACTGAAATTATATGAAAATGTGCAGCCTACATTTCAAGCTACCTCTTTCATATAGAATTTCGTTATTGTGTCGTTATGTTGATGTTGTCTGCATGCTTATACACAATAAGGTCCCGTCCTGATAAACGTCATGACAAACTTTTACACAATATTAAAGCCTTCGCTGAATCAACAATCTCTTCCTATGTCATAGTGCCCAGTGCATGTGGTGACGTAAATGTAATGTCAAACAAATTAAAAATTCCAAAATATCGTTGATTATTTGAATTAACAAGATGCAGTTATAATTATTACTCTGATATAACATATAGCAAAAACATTACCTGTTTTGCTTTTCTATTTATATCTTCTGGATTGTTTCCATGAAAAAATAACTGTAAACGAACGTTCCAACAAAATCTGGTACTATCTCGCGTCATAACTCAACTAATTGATCAATAACTATCGAAGCCTCCTGAATGAAATCATATCTTTAACATGTGTGTTTCAAAAAGCTTAAATCCACTTTATCTTAGATATCGGAAACCTAAAAAAAATTCTAATATTCAAATTGATATGTTTGGTAGTATGTAAGGGAGAAAAGACGGATCTATTTTTGCTATGAAATATATTCTGAAATTATGGAAAATTTCCAGGGTTTAATTTGACTGCCTTGATGCATGGATCTTGTGTGGCGGATGTTATATTGATAAAGCTAGATCCACCGGAACGCCTGGTTACTTTCACGCGTCATTACATTTTTCTACCATTGTGATTATGTCAACATACACAGGTAATATTTCTCCACGTGAAATCTTTCTGTGCGTGAATTTCATGTGGAATGTTTCAAAGGAATTTCATGCAAATTTTTTCACTTGAATTCACTTTTTTCCCGATTCACGCGATTTTTTTCTTCACGTGAAATTCATGTTGAAATTCACGTGAATAAATATTGCCTGTGTATTATCTTGTACCTTTTAGTTGCGAGTTCTATGACCACATGGGTCAGTTGTAGGATATTAATCGTAGGTCGGTGGTAAGTTAAATGAGTGGTCAACAAGTGAGCGAGTTTACAACACTTTAATCAAGTATAAGCAGTAGGTAGATCGAGTGTCTCGGACACTTGTAGCACAACACGAAACAATACATTATCTGTCGAGTAATAGCAGAACACTAATCTCTGATTCACAACCCTCTCCCATACATCCAGAATACGAATCTAATTCGAAATATAGGGATCCATTTACACAAACATTACATATACAGACTCGCACATCCACTCGACAACCCATTTATACATTTTATAAATGACATAATATTTCACATTCATGACAAAAACCTTTGGTGTCAGCTTTCAGCTTATAAATTGCGTCTAGTACAAGGTAGATGGTGCTGTATTCAGCAGCTTTACTAGCGCCACCTATCGTTACCAATAAGAAACAAGAGGTGGTCACTCTAACTCTATGTTCGTTCTATATACTGTTTACAGGAATAGTAATGGAAAAAATGATAAATTCATTCCTCCAAAAATGTATTAGTAAAACATTACTTAATTTGTTTATTAATAAACAATGGTTTTGAACCAAATAGCACAAAAAGACACACATAAAACGATTAATACGGCTTTTTTGTATTTGTGCTTTTAGCCGCACAAAATATCATAATAATAATGATTGTGAAGAAACAAATGTACAGTTTATATGTTGGAAATTTCTGAAGATCCAAATAAACATATAGATACTGATTCTTTGGATGCAAACGAAAGGATAGATACTACTTTAAAAGATAGTATTTCCATGTATATGATAAACAATGACACACAACAAGGTTTGGAACCTTCATGAACATATAAACAATACAATATAAACATAAAGTTTTATCTACTTTTATCCTTAACTACTTATTGAGCCCCAAAATATCAATAAGAAATGAAGTGATGGAGCATTTGGGTATCCAATAAAAGTCCTTTCACAGCTGCCCTCATTCACGGAAATAGTTTATTTTAGAACATCTTTTATAAAGATGTTCTTCGTTGCAGTAGAACAATGAGCATGTTCCTGGAGTTCCGGAAGGATACTAATAATGCTATAATTTCCTAGAAAGATATAACCCGACCACTTAGGTCGCCTCATATAATACCGTTTATAACGTTTGTGAGAGGCCAATGCTATCGTAGGTAACAATGCACTACAGATTTTGTATATAATAATGTTCCAATTGTATTGTATGAACACAGGTAAATATAATCTCTTATGAAATGGAAGACCAGAGAAGATGTTCTTTTGTACAACTGCAACATGACTTTAGATACTCTCCAGTATCTTCTGTATAATACTAGAAATGAATAAGCGTATGTCTTGGTGCGTATCCCTGGTACCCCTGGCTGACCAGCCTTCGCTATATGACTTATAATAAATGTCACAGGGGATACACAGCGGTCTCCGCTGCCCTACTCGGTTGAGAATGGATGTAAATGATAAATGTCGTTTGTCTTGTAGACAATCTTGAGTAATATGAATGGAATCACATCAGTGCGTGTACGCGGGACTCGGAAGTGGCCTACCGTCACTCAGAGTATGTGTAGAATAACAACCTTTAACGTCCTCGACACCTGTCCACGTCTTCCTACAAGCAGCACGGGATAGGTGCATGTCAAGCAGAACACAAGCACGCGCCCACACGTCACGGGGGACAGTGCTCTTGTTGAGACGTAACAAAACCTTGAAGATTTTATATGTAAGAATAATCTTTTGGAAAGACTAGGAGTTGAGTAGTATATTTAACATTTTGGCGGTAAAACGGATGTTTTACCTTTTCACTGTAGCTGTCATTGTATAGCCATATACGGCCAGTTGAATGACCCCCCGCTGAGCAGCATGTCTCGAATGAGAGTTTCGATGGGTGTCTTTCCTACCAGCCGAACGAAAAAGAGTTGCTCGATGACTTGGGCGCTGACGGTCCTCAGTGAGGGTAGACGCAGTAGAAGCTTGCCAAATCGTGTGGGCTGGTTCGGGTACTGGCTGCGAACGTACTCCTCCAATGCACACTGTGACTTCTCTTGTATACTCTCCACGTGGTTAGCATCCGACAGACCACATGCATCTGAAGAGATAAACAACACAGACATGACAGGATGCAACATAATGCAATATCTTGTCAGAGATGTTTTCTTTAATCGATAATAAACAAGCAATGTTCAGGCATGGTAAAGAAAAGATAATAGATATACATGTAATTAATCCTTATAACTAAGCATATCTGATGTGATATCATTTTAAAATAATCCCTATAATGTGATGTGATATCATTTGAAATAATTCTTATGACTTCACATATGTGATGTGATATCGTTATAAAATAATCCTCATCAATACATATATGTGATAATATCATTATAAAATAAGCCTCATAACTAAACATGTGTAATGTGATATCATTATAAAATAATCCTTATAATTAACCTTTACGATATGATACCATTATAAAATAATCCTTATAACTAAACACTTTTGATATCATTTTAGCACATGTTTTGTTTTTGTTGTATAAAGGTACATATCAATAACATAAGTACAAATGACCAGAAATCATGACATGAACTGTTTTTACATTTTGTATTGTAGTTCCATTGTCATTTGATAGTCAACCTATTAGATGGCATGCGTCATTTTCAATGTATATTCTTTTATTAAATTTATCTAATGATAATAAGATCGCTTTACATCTAAAAAGAAATGTCCTACATTGCATTTTAGTAAAAATGTGGTGTTGTATTATATATAGAATTCATGACAGACACCACCCAAATTACTATCATGGAAATTCAGTCTATGAATTTGAATGAAGTTTTATGTAAAATGCAGGGGGAAACTAATATATAAGATGTCTAGATTTTATTGACAGTGCCATGCGAGATAAATAATATGTACTTTTAGATGTAAGGTACTTGTAATAAAACAAGCATTAGAATAGAGGGAACAGGCGTATTGTTTTCTCATCAAATTCTCAAGTACAAGAGAAGACAAGAGATGGGCTTCAGCTTGTAATTTCAGAATTTTGGTTTTTACGACTTAAATAATTACTATTATTAAAGAAGTGACACATCAGTTTTACAACGAATGTGCCGGTGTACCCCTAAAACTTTATCATAAACGTATCAGTAGACGTTATGCAAACTTTTGGGTAATATTGCTGATAGTTTGATCATTATATAAATATTGTTGCAGTAAATCACCGGTGAACAACAATTGATGTCAGCGATGTAGCAGGGATGTGGTTTTTATATGTTGTTGGAGAACTGCACTAGAGTACAGTAAACCTACAATCCGTCAAGATTAAAAGTGATGCATTTAAATAATTGTTTATTGAAAAGGTAACGCAATTTTAAATGTAAATGTTAACTTAGTTTTTAACCCTACAAGAAAATCGTACTTGTAAGATATTAACGAACATCATTAATCGTTTTAATCAATATGACTTATATTTCCGAAGAATAAGAAATGAGAAATTGTTTACTTGCCAAGTTATTAACTAACCTAATTACAGTTACATCAGTGGTTTAGTTCTAAAGGGGAAAACATTAACCAAAGATTATTTTGTTTCAATATTTTATTTTCTGCGTGATCAATTCTATTTTCAAAATTAATTTAAGACAAAAAAGGTATCCGAATACAAATTATTTAAATATATATTTAGTTCCGATCCTTGTCTGAGGAGACTAGTTTGAATATGTATATGTATTACAAATAATGATTTTCAATTCAGATCGTAAAGTTTCAATTATCTTCTTTAATTACACAAAGTAATGAAGATGTCTATAACTAATTCATACGAAGACTCTATAATAAATTATTCAGCAAGGACACACGTGTAAGGTTCATTGTCATATATATTTTAAAAAGGTACCTGGCGAACAATACAGCATATAAAGAATAATCAAAAAGTATATTTCTAATGTACGTGTGCTGTTCTAGACTAATTAAGGTGGCTAGATGGCCCTTTGTACACACCTTACGTTAGTTATCAATTGTTCTGAGCTGACCCGTAACGAACCATGCATAGGAGGGCAAAACTGATAACATCTAACCCTGGGAGGCGTTACATTGCTCCAGAGTTAACGAGCTAAAAACATTTCACAGAAAAAAGGCCAGCCCGCCATATAATACCCGTGTGGCGTAGAACTCGGAATGAGGCCTTTCTAGGGATCAAATACTGGAAAAACCGAATACAAATAGGGGTTTAATACTCATTGTTTAACTCCCATTTTATAAAATATAATTTTTTTTTATCTTTTGTTTTATTTTGTGTATCATTTGTGAAACTCCGTATTAATCGTCTATATGTTGACGGTGCACAAATAATCATGAGCTTTGTTCATTTGAAATATATATAATTATTCTTTGTTAAGGAGATAATTTAGACAAAGATTTTTTATTTTTTTTTCAGACATACTTGATTTTAATAATTTCTTATCGATATTAATATTTTTATTTCAAGTTAAACTTATCAATTTCATTTGAAATATCAGATTAAACTTAAAACTCTTTGCGTCCAATCAGGGAAATAGTGTTATTAATACATGTGAAAATAATTATCCTTTGTTTTAGATTAATTGCGTACGATTGCTTTACGACTAATTGGTATTTTATTCGTAAAACATGTTGCTTATACTACGACATTATTATTTTGATACCGACCACCAATGTTTAACGTATTCACAATTTCATTTATTTTAGAATAATTTATATTTCACCGAAACACAAACCATATTTATTTACGAACATGTCGCGTTGTTTGTATATACATGTAAATTCACATCCCATAATATTTATTTTAGCTGAAGATTTAGACTTTTAAGTGTGAACCCCATGTGTATTTAATGTTCAATATTACAGGTTTTTGTTCGATTATTACTTAATATTTCGTATAATTTGTTCAATATTAAATTACCGATAACACATTTCAAATTTTTTTCGAAAATATTAGAAGAATTAAAAATCGAATCATCAAAGTATCACAATTCCCATTTAAAATATCACAAGATGTCTCAATAAAGTCTGAAAAAAACAAAATCTCTATTCCAATTCAAATTTAAATAATTTGCTACTGTTTTGCATGTTAATTCAATTTCCTTAAATATCTTAAGAAATAATGTGATAATTAAGAACTTAATTCAATGTAAGAAAAATAATTTTATTAGCATAGTGTCAAGTATAAAGTTTACTGGAGATAGTCGATAAGAGTTTTATGGCATTGAATATAAATATATACATGACGCTACATATATCAGATATATATATATATTTACGGTACACGTGTATAGGAGTCTAGGTAGGGTTAACCTTGCGCTTAGTTATGCAGTGTCTGGGGTGTTCGGCCGATAACACTGCAGAATATTGCACAGAGTAATACCCCTCAGACAGAACGAATGGCTATACCTATATACACAACACACCATTCTACTTCAGCGCTGCATATTGTACTGTCTCTATGGCGCACAGACTATTTATATAACTCCTAGGTATTTTGTTATGTCTGTTGCTAATCTGTATCATTGCAGCACAACTGTACGCCCTATGGCTCGTGTTGTGCTCTCGGTAAATGTAAATATGTGTAATTAATTTTTACAGTGCATTTAGAACACTCAAATTTAATGAGCATTTTAATGACAATTATTAATAATATTAAATATTTCATATTTTAATTGAAATATAACTGCAATTCTAAATTTTAAAACAGCATACATTTCGTTTAAATACAAATGGTTATTTTCACATTATCACATTTTTATACAATTGTTTACTTAAAATACAGATTATATACATATATTTAGTATATTGAAGATTTCAACGTGATTTTTATATTGCAATAAATATCATAATTAAAACAATCTCCTTACTTTATACTTGATAAATTGCATTTAACATTACAAGTGATTTACGTGATGTTCATATCATGTATAGAAATACTCAATAAATGATAATCGATTTCACTTCCTGATTTATGTGGAACAGTTAAACAGTCCATTTGCATTTCCGACTCTGTAATAAATGATTAAGTTTACAATCACATACAACCGCAAACAGATCATTCGTTACCTTAAATACGATCAACAGAGCGTAAAGGCTGATTTGTTTGTATTTGATTATTTGTGTTCGATACTATGTCAATTGATGTGCACAAATGTTTTGTGTAAACAGAACGTGACATTTTTTAATCACTATATTTCCCTAAACGATGTAAATCATTACCAAATCCATCAAACTATTGACAAATAGTCAAATCATCAGAAATGGCACCATAAAACAGAAGTAGCGTGATAAAATTTCAATGACTAAATCCTTTTTTAATCCCTGAGCAGTTTTGCTATCTAATATTACTAGCGGACACTATTAACAAATGTTTAAGTGGCGATCCCGCTGTTGGGAAATTATGAAGTTTCAGCGTGAAATGGCCTTTAGTTGATTACTGTCGCGTTGGCTTTTTATTGATTGTTATCTGGGCTACAAGGTTGAAACACCTGAATGAACAAATTAGTATTTATATATTCTCATTTGTCATAGATCATTTGCCGCTGCAGTTTGCATGATCATTCATTTGATTTCATATTGAGCTACGTTTATCGTTTTATTCTTCAATGATATTTGTAACGGTAGCCTCTAAGTGACTTATCAACAAGAATTGATGATCGGATAGAAAGTAGGCGTAGCTATATAAAAATCTAACAATGGAAGGCCAACCAAGAAAGGCCAAAACATTTATCATGCCCCACTGACGACCAATCTATCTAAATTTGTTAAATAAAATCCATGTTAATCTATTATGAGGAAAATAAACGCTACATGATTTTATTTCGATATCAATCTTAATTCTTTATTAGCAGAATAGCTTTTTATATTTTCTTTGTGATATTATCTGCTATTATCTGATGTAATCTTGGCGTAGACAAACAGCGAACAATTAGAAAATTGTGAAAAAGATGCATTAATAAATGCATTAGCTTGGTTCTCGTACGATTATGAAATATGAAGAAGACATATTTTGATTTTACAAAAGACGTCGGTAAAACGATTTCGATCATATAAAGTATCCATTTTTAATTTAAAAGAAAACAAAATTAATTTTTATTTTGTCATAAAAGATTTCGTATTTAAAACCTTATTTAGCTCTTTTAAATATTTACACTTAGAAGAAACATAGCCTTTTAACTACCACGTCCTTATTCCAGAGAGATAATTATTTTATGGTTCTTTCACCAGAAAATGAAAAGAATATGGCAACCCATTGTCACTCTGAAAGTCTTAAACAATGAGTTTAGCGGCAACAAAGCCTCTATTAGCTTTAAAATGCAGTACTTGAGCATTCTTAATCTCTTGTTTCTACGGTGCCCTTCTTTTCTGTCATATACAATTAACACGTGGAACTCCAGCAAGAACTTGAATGTTGTCCCTGGACTTTATATTCGTGAATATGCTTCCCAGATGCAGCAGTGCACTGGCATGTCTGACACACAGAACGAGGCTTGTATTGGTTTGCCTTGGATTAATGAAGGGTGTCTCTTTCAGCAATGTCATAAGCGGTCACCCTCACGTAACCTCATTCTTTAAAACGTCAGGTTCGCGCCTTTCACTACTGGGTAATCACTTCAACACCACGCTTACTAACACCGCGAGAAAGAAGGATACAGAACTCGGGCGTAAATGTTACGTTAGATTTTTACGAAAATGGGAAAGATATTACGTCTAAATCCTTTCATTGTTGAAATCCATACATAGCTAAATTATGACAGAGAATATGAATTGCATAATTTGAAAGAAAACACCACCGACAGCGGTCGACAAGACCAACCCTCCGATGGGATCTGCATGGGATTTATCTCTGCTATTGATTTTTGGTTTTTATTAAAACCGACTTCTGGTGCGTTGTGTTGAGAAATTAACAATTGCGGTCATGTCAGTAAAAATTACATCTCAACACAACAAAACGATAGCTAGCGAGTAATGACTCTGGTTTTGCATTGTCATTAGACGAGCGGGCATGTTACCACACTTTCTCTTTCTGCATATAATCATGCAGCGGGGCAAACGCGTAAAAGTGTTAAAATTCAAATGTCAAGGTCTCTTTTAAATTTCTTTCAAGAATACTGCAGTAAAACAGAGTTACTCTTAAACCTCTCAAACCACCCAGTCAGTTTAATACACAAAGAAGAATCATAATTAAGATTATAAAGTTTGGTAACATTTAAGGTTTACTAGTTGGGAGCAGAGAAGTTCATTTACCTTGAATACATTATTATACAATTTTGATGGCACAGTATACAATGATATCAAAAAGAAGAAAATGTTAGCCGTTTGGAAATTAACATCTAAGGCAATTACGATTGTCCCATTATTGTAACCATCTGTCACATATTAAACCATTCAGAGTGAGGATCTAACTTTTTTTCCAATAACTGGTATTTTGTGTGAAGAATTTTCCGGTGACTGTTATTTTGTGTAAAGAGTTTCCGGTGACTGTTATTTTGTGTAAAGATCTACATTTTCTCGATAACTTATTTTTTTTGTGTAAAGAATTTTTCCTATGACTGATATTTTGTGTAAAGTGTTTTCCCAATAACTGTTATATTGTATAAGAAGTTTTCCAGGTAACTGTTATTTTTGATATTTTGTGTACAGAATATTTCCGATTTTGTGTAAAAATCTTAATTTTTCCAGATAATTGGAAGTTTGTGTTTTGAAGAAATATATGAAGATTTATGGAATTTACGAAATAGTTATTTATTTTTCTCTACATTGGTTTTGTATCCTTCGATATACGATTTCATATGTTATTTTAAAGAAAACGGTCCTAAAGTTACATACAAAAATGCTCCATTAAGTATGAATGATTATAGCACCCAGATATTGTATTTTTTTATTTAAATGACTGAATCAAAATGTTTAAGGTTAAACAAAGTATATTATTACTTTCATGTTGATATATAAAATGAATATATCTTTATTACTGTTTAATAACCATCAGATATATATAAATACAAACTTACATTTACAGTTTGTTTCATTAAAAGTTTTGAAACGTTATAGAAAATTAATCCTTAATATAATCATGTTAATCTGTGCTTTCCTTTAGCATTCAAAGACTATTAAAAGGTTAAACATATATCTAGATAAAAGAAATTAAAGGAATTAATTCATTATTTTCATGTTCATATTTTGTGATTAAGATGTCCTTTGTATAAAAATTACACTAGAAAATAATGGAATATGACATTGGACATCTGCCATATATTAGACAAGAATACCCGGATATTTTAGATGAAACCCAGAGTTCGTACTATTTCAGGGATCTCTTTTCTTCACCTTTAACTTTGCTCCGCGTGAATTATTTGATTTATGTTTTATATTATACAAACTGACCACAGACACTGGTTCTATCTGAGGGAGACACAAATGTTATTCTAGTCTTTAGTACCGTTCATTTTTTATAAACATTTGTAGCTCATCACTATTTTACAGTTATACTTTATCATGAAAAAAAAATGTTTTCTGAATTCTTACTGTTAGTTTATTATAGACTTATTTAGAATTATGTAGATATACTCTTAGTGTGCAGACCAAGACGCCCTAAAACAGCCTAAAACAGAATTATTAGATATTATGACCTTTTTTATTTCATTGTTCCCAAAGAAGTTTGCATCATTTGTATATGCAACATATACAGTGTGAAATTGTTATTTATGCCATATTATTATACAAGCACTTGGATTAGTGCTATATAAGAGAAGAATACATTTATTACAGAAACAATGTTTACGGCGGTAATATCAGATATCTTAGCATAGTAGACCATGCGAATATGCATTTGTAAATCTATATTACGCTATCAAACCGTTTTATTTTCTGACAGGTTATGTAATTTTAATGTTTAGATATTTTAATAGGTATTGAGAAAATGATCAGAAGTTATGGTTTTCTGTGTTAAATATATGTAATAACACAAAGTGTTACATCTATAGCACATCACATGCATAAAGATATATTCGTATTGATTTGGGTCAAATTAAAATCCACATATACAGCGATATGAATCGAGAGCTTCTTTTAACAGCCTGTAGAAACAGATGGCACACGTCGGGTTTGCAGTTTGACCTCTAACCTTTAAAACGAGACACGCACATGTATATATACTTAAAAGCTTGACCTAGTTAACATATCAAAATTGACTTGCCAGTCTACTTTCAATAACTTAGATGAATACAGGAGTAATATGTGTAAGAGGTTGAATCGGTTGTAATGGTCCAATAGGGAACCTTCTAGTTAAATGAAGTCATGTTTTAACAATAGCATGTTTTAGTTTCAGGGTTGTTTACGTGACGTGAATATAAAGAATTGGGTTCCGTGCATTTAAATGTTAGGAAGGACTAGGAGTTCTCTCTGCTAGACACAACATACAGTGTATATGTATGTAATCTGTAGACCATGACAGTCCTTGCAAGGCAGGCCAGTGTCATCTAGTCAAATACATATACAAAATGTCGGCTTCATGAGCTTGACAGTTTAGGAAACATGAAATATTTCAAACTGTCAAAAGTTGGACGATGGCGGGAATAATGCGTTCTGTCTGTTTGACTGGATACTGTATATGAGCTGGTCCTGACTAGCAGACGCATTTTTTTGTATATTTTAAAAGTATAGCCGCTATATACATACACCTGGAGATATATACGTGTATTGCATAACACAACACCAGCGTATGGAGTTTATATTAACTTTTTTCATGATTCTTCAACACTAACGTGTGATTGTTCTGACGAAAAGTCAACGATAATTTTATTGTTCTTGATTCTAACACATACCTAAATCAACGATATGAATTTCCTGATATAAAAACATACAGGATGTTGAGGTTACCCATGCTAGCATGTGTAGTAAAATAGTTAAGTGTTAGCAGACGACAAGTCATACCTTGCCAGAAGTAGTGTTTTATCTACTGTAAACTTGCTTTCTTGCACACCGACAGAAGGGAGGCCCTGTGACCTGCAGTAGGTCGTTAGTACTGCATATCTTTCTTGTCAGTTGCTCAACTCTGACATAATCCTTCTCACGTAACCCGTACAACAAATCTTGTGCAAAAGTCTGGAGCCCGGCCAAGTCGCACAAGCTTGAATCGACTTGTTCTGCTGCGAGCAAGATTAAAGAATAACCCGATATCCGTAGTAATATTTATATACATTTATAAATGATATAAACATATCATGATGAAATACATGCTAGGTCAAATTATCGAAGGGTCTGTTAAGTCCTTTCATTGCGGCGCGCATTTAGTTCCAGTATTTTAAAGAAAGGTGCTTTAATCAAGAACCTAGTGTAAAGATATGCTAGACCTTTTGGTGAAATTGGCATTATTATTTATTCATTTTCAGCTGACAGAGGAGAAGTGGACATTTATGATATCCACGATGCCCTTACATTATTATACATACGCTTTACTTGCCATTTACCGTCATGTGTGACAGTTTGTATGGCGATTTTAATGACCTTTGCGCTCATGTATATATCACCCTGAAGATAATGAAATTACCAATACTTAAAATAACGCCCCATTACGCTTGCCGAGCGATAACTTCCGTAATTAATCTACTACTGTGCCAAGTTTCAATTCCGCAATGCGTGACCATCTCTAAACCGAATTAAGAGTGGGGTTCTTGCTATCACTCTCTCCCCATCGATCATTTAAATGTTACTGTACTTGAATAATTGGAGCCTTACTAATAAACACATGTACAGGGGGTGAGCATAGGATGTTATAGGTAGGGGATCGGATCTTACCTTAGAGTTGTAACTTTATCAAGCTTTCTTCTCATTTGAATTTAACTTTTAGGTACAGGAGAGGAAAGCATAAAGCTTACTTGGTCGAGTATAAGAACTGTCAACGCCATCTTTTCAATTTTTTAATTTTAAACTTATGTGAAATGATTTACTTATATAATATAGGATGATTTGAACATTTCGTAGGCTTATAATATTATTAAATATCCTTAAATCTAATCCTACATGCCACACTTGGTCTAGAATAAGAACTTTAAACGAATTTTTCAAATGTTTGATTTTGAACACATGTGACAAGATATTCTAATACGATATTGCACGACTTACACATTTAGTTGACTTGTTTGTCATAATATCATTAGATATTCTTAAAACTCACCCTAACGTTACATACCACCCCAAGTTGATGTCTGTCTTGGAAATAAATTACAACCTAAAGATATATCCTATAAAGTTTCCCCGGTGGATATTCACCAGAACCTTAAAGTGTCACAACAACTCCCTATAACGTTCCACATGACTGACTATATCTGTTCAGGGGCATTTGGTTTGAAGTAGACATTCTGGGGGGTCCAATATATAAGTATTCTGAACATGCAGGTCTATGATGTGTTAACATACATGAAGGCACTCAACGGGGTTGAAGATGGTAATGAAGAAACAATTCTACTTAAATCTTTCATCTTCAGAATTTAAATAACATTGATTTGCTTTCCAGATTCAAGCTCTACACTGTAACTCATGCAGGAAGGAAAGCTTCCATTCTTAAGTTATATATGGACTGGATGATATTGTAGCAAATTGTGAATTCGTTTTGCCTAGCTGCTTACCAAATTGAACTTTGAGTATATTAAGTTACCGTGTTTACATTAATTGATACGTGTGTTTATTTAAGAAGGAGATAATTTTGATTGGTCGCAGGTGACCATGAATTCACCGATGAAAGTCCAGACGGAAAGTGCGTGGGAAAGTGAAGGTTCTTAGCCTCAGCCTCATCAACCCACTATCAAGCCTTACTACCAATTTGTCCCTCACACTATAAAGTAAATATATCAGGTTTAAAGAAGTGGTGCATATGCCTGGCAGGGAGTCTGAATTATCAGTCACATGTCTGCGTAGTTTTTTTGTTAATAAAAAACTAACTTCATGGCCACACTAACAAACAATTGATTACAATGCCTAACACCATCATCTGTTATGAAGGATGTACAATAGATAAAGATATGTTTTATCTCATAATTAATGCTATTCACAAAAAAGGATAGTAGGATATTCTAACGTGCACAAGTTTATGGTATCAAAAATCTTGATATGTCGTACAAAAGATGAATAACGAAAATTATATTTATAGACCTATTTTATCATTCAATAATGCAGAAAACATTAAATTTGATGTGTAATTATTTCTTTCATCTTTAAAACGCTTCAATTTTTTTCTCTTCTTCACTTTAAGCAGTATACCTTATTAATGAAAATCATGTCATATAGCTACTGTAGACAATGATCCTTATGTGTCCCTAGGTGAGAATTGAGCTGGGGCAATATTGCCTTTATACAACCTTTATGAGCTAATTTATTTACATTGTATATACCACACGGATGTCAAGGTGTGTACTAGTAACAATAACGTGAACTATTTGGAGGCCATTGATTTTTTGCCAGCTGTGCTTCGGTACATAGCCGGTTAGGTAATATTGTTTGATATACAACGTCGGAGGACACAGTGTTTAAGTCACTTGGGTGTCATCCTGCTCTGTCTGTCAGCGATAGTATACCCAGACGGCAAACTCAACATCAAATACAAGACGTTCCTACCAGACACAATGTCAAATAGGGAAAAACATTTAGATACAAATGAAAATTATCACTAGTTTTTCTAATTTTTTTTCATTGTAATAAGTTGAGTTTCCTTATCAAATGCGCCTGCTGGTTTACATTCGAACTAACTCGTGGTAAAAAATTCTTTTTTTTATTTGGTATGGTTGAACTAAACATTCCATTTGTTACATCAATTTACTCATTGACTATAAAATAAGTGACATTTGTAAAAAAAAAAAAAGCGCCAGTTCTTTTATCTTTGGTTAAAATATTTTAATACCCAAGACTTTGGAATTATTATTTGATAATGCACTTATCTTCCAAACAGAAATCTTCAAATTCACTTCTCTGCATTTAGAATTACATTTTTCATTGCAAGGATTCGAATTATCTATATACTTTATACTAGTTTTCGTTTTGTTGAATTGAACATGAAATTCCTGATTTTTTATTTGGTGTATTCTACAAATATGTTATGTTGAAGAATCTTTATGTAACCCTCGAGATTTTTATTTCAACAAATGATTATCTTGTATTGATATTTATACATGTACATTAATTAAGCTATTGAGTCCTTGTTAGTTGCTTAGTTTAAACATATGTTCAGAAAATCAATTTATAATCGACACATTTTGCTACTCACAAAGTATTCACTAGCATATTTAATTTCAATGAATATTGAACTTTGTTTGCAAATTGTGTATAATTACACAACATTATGGATAAAGAATTTTAAAATATATCGTCCACATGTATAACAACGGAGCAGTTTGATTATTTGTATAACAGTTACTTTTCTTAAGTCATCAAGCTATTTATTACACAAAAATAATTACTTAATATTTGAAGTTAATAATAAATTTCACATTATAACATAGCTCAGTAACAATGATAATTTTATATATATTATTTATTTTCGGTTAGCTAGTATCATCTTCAAAACTTTAAAACTGAAATTGACCATATTTGTAATTATATATCTTAATCGGCTCACGCTTTTTGCCATTTCATTTTTAAAATTAATATCATAATTATATATATATATTATATATATGGTGATATTGTGTATGAAGTAAGAATGTGAAAAATAATATAATAATCAGCTGTTCGTTTTCCAGACCAGTTCCGTGTGTCCGTCATCGGGACAAAACCAACTGCAGGACATTTACATATTATTTTAAGCGTTAAGTATGCTTTTGAAAATTGTAAAATTTTGATGATTGAAGAAAAATACTTCAATGAAAGACAAAAGAATATGAGGAGAGACAGATTGAGGAAGGGATGAGTACTTACTGTATCCATTCATTGTCGGTCTTTGTGACGGAACTGGCTCTGGTTTGCGATCTAAAACAAAACATCACTAAGTGAACATCACTAGTCTCCATGGACACGTCAACATCAAATAATTCTATATCTCTCCAACTTTGTTAAGGAAGAAATAATGATCCTCATTGAGAATTTTATAGGGTATGTTATTCGGGTCTAATGCATTTAATTGGTCTCACAAAAGTTTCGATAATTGTCGACTTTACTTTGTAATAAAATGAGACAAAATTAGAGACAGTTCAACAGGAATTAGACAAAGTCTATAATGTGAAACATATTAAATGAAATAGAGTTATGTGAGCTTTGAAGTCATTATTTTGTGCGGATCCCACCATGCTGTGCACTAGAGCGTGAACTATTGTGTTTGTGATACAAAAGCTGAGTATTCAGAAATTGTGTCCTGTAACAATGGCTTGGAGTCCTTATCAGGCTCGTTATAGGGTGTATAACGTTAATACATTTGGCGATTTTTTAATCTAAATTGTTTCAACTGTGACCGCACGCGGTATGTGTATTAATAAAAGATCAATAATTATGACAGACTATGAGAATAACGAACCAAAATAAGTATCATTTTGACTATTTTTTTCCATAACCTCAGTTGTTGTATGGCATATGCACATTTTTGTATTTATTAAAACTAAAATAATAATAAAAGTTTATGATGTAATGTTATAATAACGAAAAATACAGAATATTTGAAAGTAAACTAATTTTGTACAAACCTGAACTAAACAACACGATAGCTTTGAGACAACTGTACTCCGCAGAATCGACATGCAGTGCCTTTAGTTTTTCCACTTGTTCTTGGAATATTCTTATGTGGTCCATAAAAGCCACAACCCTGTCCGCGGCCATGGGGCTCGCGTGGAGGCCGGCGGCCGCTAACAAAGGGGCCACATGAAGTGGCATGGAACATTGAGCGGCATTCAAAACAAATAACTCGCTCCAACTTAGTCTCAAAAGAGCCACTTGGTCCGTAACTTGAAGATCAGGAAAAAATGGAATATTTCTTGCCCATTCAACTGCACTAAATAGAAGTCTTGCTGCAAGTTCACAGATATTTTCTATTCCCATAATATTATTCGTCTGCATGCACTGCCCGTACCGGGAAGTGGGGTAGGGTTCAGCCCTTAGAAGCATGGAAATAAAACTGGATAGATATGTGTGGCCATTCAACGGGTCCCCACTGCCGAAGGCCATCTGACCAGGGAAAGGGTGTTGAGTAGGTGGGATCCTACCACGTTGTACGGCTGAAAATAAAATAAAACAGCATCAGTATCTTGATCAATTTCGTTAAAGAAATATTTTCTAACGATTACACAAACATTGTCCTGGCTGAGTCTATATCGTATTAATGGTTCTTATTTTCACAAAGACAATGTATCACATCAAATATACAAAATAAATAGATTAAAACAGTGAAGCAAAAAAAAAGTCATTTCAAATATAGGCTAAATTCCTTTGAGGCCCAACCAAACTCAGAAAATAATGATCAATGCTTGCAGGTAAATAAAATAAAACAAGTAGTTTAAACTACCCTCTAAAATAATGTTTTTGGTTTGAAAAGATGCAGGTTAGAAATACTTTAAATCACAAACTAAATATCTACTTTTCCTTTTAGTCATATATATTTTTCTATAAGGAGATATGATGACGATTTGAGATGGCTTAGATTTAAAGGAGACCGTTGTGTAACATGTAAGGTTTTGGGGTAACACAACAAGGGAAAAGGGCAGAGGTCTGGCTCGGAAGTCACGGTGCACGGAGCTGCATAAGCCTCTTAGTCAGACACCTGCGTTTACCGGGAATCAGCCAACCTAGTAAAGGTCATGTTTATACGATATTTGATGGGCTCCTGGCGTAGGCAAAATATAGACAGTTGTATTACATAACTAATACAAACTCATGTGTGTTTATAACTACGTATATAAATGTTATTCACTATTTTTTGTTTCATTCTATATTTTTTCTCGTGATAATGAAAAGCTATAAAACGTTTTAGTTTGTATGTTTAAAAACTAGTTATTTGAATTTTAAACCGGCCACGTGTTACTGCATTATCACTGAAGCATCGCTGTTGATGATATTTTATTAGTTGATCAGGTTGTGATTTGTCGCCTGAATGAACATTCTCCATTACAGTTAAAACGAAAGTAGCACCACCTAACATGGCTATTTACCCGAGCCGGAACAAGATATTTTATCAGCAATAATGATCTTTAACGTATTCAATAGCGGGATAGTATAACTTAAGCTACAGATAATTTTGTCACGTATCAGAATAGTCGTAACACAGGACATAAACTGGGGATTTTTAATTAAATATTTAGCAGATATTTTTATCATTAAACTAAAAGAAGAAGTAGACAATTTAGATTTGTGATCATTTGTATAACTATTTCATGCATCAAGAATTTATTCTGAAAATGAATGATTATTTTTGTAAATTGTTTAACCTGCACATTGATCTTGCATCTTCCCGATGGCGGAGTTAAAGGGTAGGGTCTGTGAAGGAGCCGAGGGCAAAACAAGTGAGTTGATACCACCAGACTGACAAGGGCGCGACCTACCTTCCCGTCTCATCCCCATTTTCAGACACTTTTTGAGACGGCAGTATTGACACTGATTTCGATGATGCTGATCAATCGGACAAGTCCTATTCCCTCGGCACGTGTAAGTTAAATTTCTCCGAACAGACCTTTTGAAAAAACTTTTACACCCTTCACAAGTGAATTGACCATAATGTTTCCCGGAGCTCTTGTCTCCGCACACCACACATTCAATGTGTTGTTGTTTAGCCTCTGGAGAACTGGATGTGCCATTTGGTGTCGTAGCGGTGCCATTTGGAACATTTGCAGGTTGTGTCTGGGGTGGTGGCTGTGTTGGGGTCACAGCCGTAGGAGTGACCGGCGGAGGCTGGGCAGGGGGCTGCACAGCCGAGGGTGGTGTGGTCCCTAAGTCTTCCGTGGGGTCCCGTGGCCAAGAGGTGACAGTAACAGGGTTCCCCTGTGATGCCGTCATCGCCATTATATTTTGACAGAGTTTACATACACTGGTGTCTTGTCTTTAAATTAAGCAAGGGTCAAGTAACCAACCGGGTAAGTTCGTCGTTCCACTGATCAAGTCAACTTGCTGTCATCTGCTGTTGTTAGTCGACGACTGTCTACTACCACTTTCCTAGGAAGCACAACCTAACATTGTTCACGTAGAAGATCATAGCTCCACGGAGCACGCCACGAGGCAACCTTTAACCATGTGTCGGATCGTAAATATAATCATATTCTAAAAGACTCCAGATATGAAACAGCGAGAGCCTTGTGCGCGGAGTAATCGCGATCTCTACCATGTGAGGAGTGGGTGGCCTGAAGGAGCACTCTGTATGTTTTGAACTCTGACACTAGTATTAAAACTGTTGAGTTTCTATGGCACTCTTCCATATAAGGAAAGCGATGTCATTTAGGTTCAAGAAGTGTATAACTGAGTGACAATTGCTGTGCCTTGGTCATAGCCCCCAACCATCGGGGGCATAGCCGCTGCACACGGCCAGGCGATCCCATTGGCTGAGCGCGCCATTTATTATCCTCTGTACGTCTGTCAATAATCAATCTCGTATTCCTGCGCACACTTGCAGCCGTTCATAATCTGCCCTGGGTCATGTTAGTTTCTGGTCCAATCGGCACGAGTCTAGGAGGAGGGGAAAAATCCAACCCCTACGTGTCAAGTAGGAGGGAGGTTAGTCTACATATTGAACTCGGCTTTCAGAATCAAGTGTTCACGTCTGTTCGGGGAAAATCGTCTGCTTCGCGCTGTAGCGATTACCACATAATACCATAACATAAAGAAAAATGTGGCTTAACAAACTTTGTCTGCTTGTATGAAGGGTGGTGATACAGTGTGGGTGACTGACCCACTATGGGACACTATCATTTTACAGAACTTGCTGATTACTTTTTCTATTAAAAATAAACAGACGATATACAAAGCTTGGTGTATATTCTACCTAGTGTGTGTGTGACCTCAGTCTGAGGTCACCGGTGTGTACTTTGTTATTAGGCAGGAGTTAGACACCATCACAACCCTTGCGCAATCTTATCAGAAATGCGGGCATGACCTGACCGAACCGCGGCGAGAGGGCACGCCGTATTACATCAAGTTTGCAAGGGACAAAAGTTAGTCTGGCTGGGTGTATTAAAATGTGCCTCTGGCTTGTGTAGCTGAAATATACACACATGCAGTGTAACCTGTCAACTGCTACGATTTTATCACTGTTAGTGTATTAATAGACCGAAAAATAACACCGATACACAAATCACATTTATCACTTCCTGTTAAATAAAGTTTACACGCAAATTTTATCTTTCACATTTTCGTTCATTCATTTTCAAAAGACTAAATAAAATATTTATATATAATTATGTTTGTAATGAAGAAAAGAAATTTCCGCAGAGAAAAAAACCCAGAGCTAACATATTTTTCATTTATGTCATTTATTTTAAAGATAAAAACATATAGATTTATTTAAATATATAGATTAAAATTTGTTGAACAATTAAATGATACAATTTGTAAAATATCTATTTTTATTTATTAAAAATTGTAACAAGTCGGATGTTCCTGACTGATCAACACCTTTACTCGGAGTCAATATGTCACGGCCTTGTTCCCCCTCCAGGTCACCCCTGAATGAGAAGCTATCTACACATATTATGTTATAGAATCGGGTGTTTTGTCAGGGACAGGGTAACAATGATATCACACGTATTCCGAGCTATCTCTCTACATGTGGTATAATATTTTCTCTTGGTCACAGGGCTTGAATAAGTAGCATGCATGCACACATCTAGCGTCAACTTTTACAAGCCCCATTGATAGAATACAAAACTTGTTCACAATCCCTAGCAATAAAAATACATGAAGTGTCACCATGGTTGGTTGGTGCTAGACAATGGATCACGGTAACCTTTCACAGACATATTCCTAGGTCGTATTGCTTCTTTTATAGTTAATTACCATCACAAACGACCAGCTCTGCTGGATTTGCATGCGGCCCAAAATAACATGAAAGGCAACAGCATTATACCCATATCTTGCACATAATTCCACAAGATATTACGCAAGTTGTATAGAGATATGCCACAGTCAGACAGCATTGTAAGGACTTGACAAGCTTTTCTGTCTGTGCCAGAAAACATGTTGTTCAGTGATCTACCCCATATTCATCAGCATACACCTGATCTGACTAGCCGAGGACATTACACAAACCCAAGATCCATCCCACACAGTATAGTATTAGACAATTTGAAAGAATTTCTAAAATATTTTTTTTACACCTTTTCTTTACTAAAACAAGCTTTCAAAGCTAATGAAACGTGGTTAACACATGTTTATTATTGTTGATTTTCTTTCCTGTATTTTTGTACAAAAGTATCCCATGAGACGATGATTATTGTTGATTTTCGTTCCTGTATTTTTCTACAAAAGTATTCCATGAGACGATGATTAAATATATTCTTTAATTATTATTCACTCAATATAGAATAGTGCATCGAAAGTAAAAAATCTTGCCAATGATTTAGATCTTTATTAAAAATGTTAAATCTAAATAAATAACTGAAGCCAAATTTAAAAAAAAATGTAAACATTACATGAATGCTAATTAATCTGTAAATGATACCCTCCGTGGCAAAAAGCCTTTTCCCAAACGAACCAGGACTTATAACCGAGTCCTGTGTTAATATCTGTGGAGTATAATGCAAAACTCATTAATATGACATCAGTACAACAACACAGTAATTAAGTTAAACACAGGCGAAGCATTCGTATTGAAATATACAGGTCCTCGTTAGTTTAAATGTGTAAAGAGCATGTTCAAAACTATAAAATGTATTTATTGTCGTATTTTAATTAATTATTTATCTCTGCTAGTTCACCTTGTCAATCACAGGATACAGTGACAGTTTTAATGGTTACACTAAACTAAAATATGTACACCACTCTCATGTTGATTCTAATTTGGGACCTAGTCACATTGTATATTATACATTGCCTTCAGGTAACTACAAATGCACAAATACATTAAATATGGCTTAGGGTTAAAGTATTTTGAAATCAGTTAATTACGAATGTACTCGTTTTCTATTCATTTGCATATATTGGCTGCTTAATGAAAATCACCGAGCAATACATGATGCTTAATGAAAAAGCTATACTTTCATAAATCAATGAACGTGAACATTATAACTGCGTTCATAGATCAATGACTAGGTTAATTAATAATGTGGTTTTGGGGAATGCTTAACAATAAGCTATCTAAGATCTTCTAGTTCTGATTTATTAATTTGTATAGGACACTGAAATACTTTCTTTAAATAATTGTACACATTACAAAACTATCGAATGCACTTTTGTGATAGTGGTAGTTGCATCAAGGACTATTTTATAGATATTTCGGAGATCACTTGATAACCTATATTTAGCATTAAAGCAACACATGTGATTTACTGAATACGATAATGATTTTAATGATGTGTTCTTTGTGATTTAACAACAGAGCATGAAATATGATATTTGATAAATCAATGAATTAAAACAACAAAATAAGATGATTTATACATGTATATTAAAAATACAAAGTGATGTATTATTCCTAACATAAAAATATAGCTTACCATTGATATTTCGATTTTAAATGAACATCATAAACTATTTTGGTTACAAATTCGTAGCGAATTCAGTTACATGCCTAGTATATCAGTAAACATGACATCTTATCCTCCCATTCGAGTTGTTTTCCCCCAATATTTCCGTATTCAGCACTCAATTTCAATTGCTTTTGTATTAATTTTATATTTCAGTAGCCAGGCCTCCAATTTCAATTATTTTTATATAATTTATAATTTCAGTACTTCGGTCTCCCATTTTAAGTGTCCTTATTTACATATCAGTATCACTGCCTCCGATTTCAATTGTATCAACCTAGTTCAGTATTCCAATATTCTGGCCTCATTCATCCCTATTTTATTTTCAGTCATTGAGTATCCTGTGTGCATGCCTTATTCCAATTATATAAGATATTACTGAGTTGTCTATTTCAGTACCATCTGAACACGTTTACGATATATTTCACGTGATGTTGTTTTGTACTTCTGATTAGACATGGGCACAACGACTTAGTTAATTAATTTGCATAGTAATTAATTACAGTAAGTACAAAAGCATCCCATCAATCCTTGGGTTTAATGGGCAGCTTTAACGGTAAAATTGTATTTAAATTTCATTAGCCACTTAGTTACATGATTATATAGGACAATTGAAACATCTACTATTCATTTCTGGCGATTGGATGCTTTCTTGTATTCGAATTATGGTCTGGTCTATATAAAGCGATTGGACCACTGCGAAATGATTACGCCGAAACAAATACTATATAATTCTCCTCTGCAGGCAAACAAATTACGACTGCTTGTTCTTCATCTTTGTTAAACCAAGTTTGTTAATTTTTGTTTTCTTCTACTGTGACAATCAGATAATCTTTTTATGGAAGCAGATGTTTCTTTTGCGAGTATGCCACCATGTTTGCCGTTTTGTCGATTTTCTCTATTTGTTATCAAAATGTTATATTAAAGGTGATTATAATCTCGACATTAAGTCACACTGGGACTTACCTTCAATACACAGATAATTACACTTTAGGTTAAATGATAAATATGTTAAATGGTTAATTTTAAAATAAATATGACTGTTGACTTGATATACGACACATAAAATTAATAAAATAAAAGCTTTATAGGGGAAAACGTTACATATTTTGTGTGTTTATAATTTAATAATCAAATATTTTATATGAGGAAATTGCACTGTGTTAAATTTTATCTTTTAAATTGTCTACACAGTTTTAATGTTGAATTCTTCTCTAAACCAAATTTTGTTCCCTTGCCACATGGAGAAATGCGGGGGTGGGGGGGATGTTACGTATTATGTGTTCTCTGGACTTAATAATCAAATATTATATAGGAAAAAATGCTTTGTGTTAAATTACGAATTACAAATTAAGCTTATACACATTTTTAACGTTCTTCATTGAACCAAAGTTTGTGTCTTGCTCTACAGGGAAGAGAGACAGTATCATGTGTAGCCGAGAAAAAGACATTTCTCTGACGAGGAAACTAAAACAAGCGTATAAAATGATGGCTAATTTTTCACATGCTCACTTCTCGCGAAACCTGACAAGAGGCAAGTGCGATCAATATAATAAGTGATATGTAAACACTGGTAGTGGTCAGTAGTAGACAGAATCAATTCACCGGACACTTTAAGGCCAGTGGTCAGATGAGCTCCAACTGCTTTATAGCAGTAAACTCGCCAAATGTCTGGTAGGAAGCTTATCAATTACGACGATTGTCGTGGCTTTCCGGTGGCGTTGATTGTGTCCAGTATCCATAATGAAGTCGATTGGTCAATGCTGACCATTGGTCGGCATGATTATAAACCCACCACAGTCATTACGGTGGGAGATGTTTGCGTGTAATTACGGCAAAAGGGGTTGTCGGCCGACCATGGATATTGTAATGATGTGTCCCCGGGGATCGCAACCTCGGATTGGCCAAAAGGCAAAGCAGAGTAGGTTTGTGTGTGTGTGTGTAATCCCGCCTGGTTATCAAACAATAGCTTTGTGTTAAGATCGTATAAGGCAATAATGTTAAATTGAGTGATAGTTATGACTCTGTTAACACGCCTATGATTTATTTTAATATGCAATCATGATTGACGTTAGGTAATTAATCAAAGGAGTTCTGACCTATCAATATATTATATTTAATAATATATAATAAGAAACATGGGATAAAAGTGCATTTGTATGTCAAGAAATCCCACAAAATCAATATATTATGTTTAATAAATCATATATATAAGAAACATGACATAGAAGTAAATTTGTATGTCAAGAAACCCCACAAAATATTTAACCCTTCCAGTATATTTATAGTGTTTTATTTTTAATTTAATTTATTCTAATAATTATATTAAAATTATGACGAGATAAGTATGAATAAATTGACTTAAAGAAACATGAATGTTTTGTACACATATTTGAATATAAGAAAACCTTAGTAGACATTTTGCGTTGTAATAAAAGAAAAGACAAAACTATACTAAATATCGAATGCAAAAGCTGCTTTTTGGAAGCATCAAATACACCCTGTCGGCATAAGGGAAGTAAGCGGTACGCCATTATAAACATCTTAAGTACACTTTAGACTAGATAGATATGCAGTGTTTTTAGTAAAAGAGCAAAAAACGTTAAAATCTTTTATTGTCGTATCTGTTTGAAACCTGAACAGAACTGTAATAGTTTTAACATGTAACTAGAACACCCACTTGATCACAGAATTTCCTAGGAGTGTGTGTGCGTTCGTTGATCAATATCTGCCAGGCAGAAACTAAAATATCCAAGAAAACAGTGATTGGGGCTTACCAGAGTTGTACGGTTTGGTGGCTAGATTGTAAAGGGTGATTATTCTGTTTATGAAAATTAAAAGGTTTCCTTCATGTTGTGATGTTCTCGATCGGGTTCTACTTTGTAATTAGGGACACATCTTATTCAACATCCCCCCCAGCCTCTGGTACATAAGGGCATGACAAAGGTAATTTGAATTATGGAAATGAAAATATGTTTCTTCATAAATTCATCATTATATGGAAATATAACAAAAAATAGTGTATATTTATCATAAACCCCTAAACGGTTATTTAGAGTATGATGTGTGTGTGTGTGTTATATCCACACCATCATTAATATATTCAAGTCAATCCTTCAATTGAAAACAAAAACAAAAACAAAAACAAAATTTAAAAAAAATAATCAGTGACGACCATTGTTGGTAATAATGAGTTTACCTTAAACTAATATTAGAATGAAATTATTTATATACTTTTCAAACCAAAGATGTAATTTTATTTCATCAAAATATTGAGAGGAGAAATATACCCCTAAAACATTTTAATAATAAAAGTATACATTATGAAAAGAGAAAATTGTCATACAAAAAATTCATCTCTCTACTGTTAAAGAGCCCATTTTGAATATGATGAGTTTGGAGAATTAAATTAAAGAAAAACCATTTTCTCGCTTACTATCAAATTACCAAAGAATAAGATACAAAAAAGCCTCTCCATTTGAACGAAAATCTCATATTTGATGTATAACGACAAATAAAGAATATTCCAAATAATAAAAGAAATGAACAATTCTGATTGAATTCTTTAATTAAAATAGTGTCATATTTGACATGTATATAACAATTTGCATATAAAATACTGCTTAATTAACCTGAGAAAAATAATAACATATTCCTTAGTTTAATCACACAACTTGCAATCACATATCTATTTTGTGATAATTTGAAAGAAAGAAAAACATATTTCAATCAAAAATTTAATTATCAGTCTCTATGGCTACCGGCCGATACGTCGAGAATTATTTTGAATACATCATGAGAACATCATCAATCTTTGGTGTATTACAGGATCTGTAGTGTTGTTTGAGGATTGGTTATGACCCGAGAATAAAAGGCCAAAATATCAAACAACGAAAAACCAGAAACCACGTCCTCTCTGTCATTATACATATATCCTCACTGTGTCATTACATAACACAGATATATCCTCACTGTGTCATTACACAACACAGATATATCCTCACTGTGTCATTACACAACACAGATATATCCTCACTGTCATTACACAACACAGATATATCCTCACTGTCATTACACAACACAGATATATATCCTCACTGTGTCATTACACAACACAGATATATCCTCACTGTGTCATTACACAACACAGATATATCCTCACTGTGTCATTACACAACACAGATATATCCTCACTGTGTCATTACACAACACAGATATATCCTCACTGTGTCATTACACAACACAGATATATCCTCACTGTGTCATTACACAACACAGATATATCCTCACTGTGTCATTATACAACACAGATATATCCTCACTGTGTCATTACACAACACAGATATATCCTCACTGTGTCATTACACAACACAGATATATCCTCACTGTGTCATTACACAACACAGATATATCCTCACTGTGTCATTACACAACACAGATATATCCTCACTGTGTCATTACACAACACAGATATATCCTCACTGTGTCATTATACAACACAGATATATCCTCACTGTGTCATTACACAACACAGATATATCCTCACTGTGTCATTACACAACACAGATATATCCTCACTGTGTCATTACACAACACAGATATATCCTCACTGTGTCATTACACAACACAGATATATCCTCACTGTGTCATTACACAACACAGATATATCCTCACTGTGTCATTACACAACACAGATATATCCTCACTGTGTCATTACACAACACAGATATATCCTCACTGTGTCATTACACAACACAGATATATCCTCACTGTGTCATTACACAACACAGATATATCCTCACTGTGTCATTACACAACACAGATATATCCTCACTGTGTCATTCATTACAACAACACAGATATATCCTCACTGTGTCATTACACAACACAGATATATCCTCACTGTGTCATTACACAACACAGATATATCCTCACTGTGTCATTACACAACACAGATATATCCTCACTGTGTCATTACACAACACAGATATATCCTCACTGTGTCATTACACAACACAGATATATCCTCACTGTGTCATTACACAACACAGATATATCCTCACTGTGTCATTACACAACACAGATATATCCTCACTGTGTCATTACACAACACAGATATATCCTCACTTGTCATTACACAACACAGATATATCCTCACTGTGTCATTACACAACACAGATATATCCTCACTGTGTCATTACACAACACAGATATATCCTCACTGTGTCATTACACAACACAGATATATCCTCACTTGTCATTACACAACACAGATATATCCTCACTGTGTCATTACACAACACAGATATATCCTCACTGTGTCATTACACAACACAGATATATCCTCACTGTGTCATTACACAACACAGATATATCCTCACTGTGTCATTACACAACACAGATATATCCTCACTGTGTCATTACACAACACAGATATATCCTCACTGTGTCATTACACAACACAGATATATCCTCACTGTGTCATTACACAACACAGATATATCCTCACTGTGTCATTACACAACACAGATATATCCTCACTGTGTCATTACACAACACAGATATATCCTCACTGTGTCATTACACAACACAGATATATCCTCACTGTGTCATTACACAACACAGATATATCCTCACTGTCATTACACAACACAGATATATCCTCACTGTGTCATTACACAACACAGATATATCCTCACTGTCATTACACAACACAGATATATCCTCACTGTGTCATTACACAACACAGATATATCCTCACTGTGTCATTACACAACACAGATATATCCTCACTGTGTCATTACACAACACAGATATATCCTCACTGTGTCATTACACAACACAGATATATCCTCACTGTGTCATTACACAACACAGATATATCCTCACTGTGTCATTACACAACACAGATATATCCTCACTGTGTCATTACACAACACAGATATATCCTCACTGTGTCATTACACAACACAGATATATCCTCACTGTGTCATTACACAACACAGATATATCCTCACTGTGTCATTACACAACACAGATATATCCTCACTGTGTCATTACACAACACAGATATATCCTCACTGTGTCATTACACAACACAGATATATCCTCACTGTGTCATTACACAACACAGATATATCCTCACTGTCATTACACAACACAGATATATCCTCACTGTGTCATTACACAACACAGATATATCCTCACTGTGTCATTACACAACACAGATATATCCTCACTGTGTCATTACACAACACAGATATATCCTCACTGTGTCATTACACAACACAGATATATCCTCACTGTGTCATTACACAACACAGATATATCCTCACTGTGTCATTACACAACACAGATATATCCTCACTGTCATTACACAACACAGATATATCCTCACTGTCATTACACAACACAGATATATCCTCACTGTCATTACACAACACAGATATATCCTCACTGTGTCATTACACAACACAGATATATCCTCACTGTGTCATTACACAACACAGATATATCCTCACTGTGTCATTACACAACACAGATATATCCTCACTGTGTCATTACACAACACAGATATATCCTCACTGTGTCATTACACAACACAGATATATCCTCACTGTGTCATTACACAACACAGATATATCCTCACTGTCATTACACAACACAGATATATCCTCACTGTGTCATTACACAACACAGATATATCCTCACTCACTGTGTCATTACACAACACAGATATATCCTCACTGTGTCATTACACAACACAGATATATCCTCACTGTGTCATTACACAACACAGATATATCCTCACTGTGTCATTACACAACACAGATATATCCTCACTGTCATTACACAACACAGATATATCCTCACTGTGTCATTACACAACACAGATATATCCTCACTGTGTCATTACACAACACAGATATATCCTCACTATGTCATTACACAACACAGATATATCCTCACTGTGTCATTACACAACACAGATATATCCTCACTGTGTCATTACACAACACAGATATATCCTCACTGTGTCATTACACAACACAGATATATCCTCACTGTGTCATTACACAACACAGATATATCCTCACTGTGTCATTACACAACACAGATATATCCTCACTGTGTCATTACACAACACAGATATATCCTCACTGTGTCATTACACAACACAGATATATCCTCACTGTGTCATTACACAACACAGATATATCCTCACTGTGTCATTACACAACACAGATATATCCTCACTGTGTCATTACACAACACAGATATATCCTCACTGTGTCATTACACAACACAGATATATCCTCACTGTGTCATTACACAACACAGATATATCCTCACTTGTCATTACACAACACAGATATATCCTCACTGTGTCATTACACAACACAGATATATCCTCACTGTGTCATTACACAACACAGATATATCCTCACTGTGTCATTACACAACACAGATATATCCTCACTGTGTCATTACACAACACAGATATATCCTCACTGTGTCATTACACAACACAGATATATCCTCACTGTGTCATTACACAACACAGATATATCCTCACTGTCATTACACAACACAGATATATCCTCACTGTGTCATTACACACAACACAGATATATCCTCACTGTGTCATTACACAACACAGATATATCCTCACTGTGTCATTACACAACACAGATATATCCTCACTGTATCATTACACAACACAGATATATCCTCACTGTGTCATTACACAACACAGATATATCCTCACTGTGTCATTACACAACACAGATATATCCTCACTGTTCATTACACAACAGATATATCCTCACTGTGTCATTACACAACACAGATATATCCTCACTGTGTCATTACACAACACAGATATATCCTCACTGTGTCATTACACAACACAGATATATCCTCACTGTGTCATTACACAACACAGATATATCCTCACTGTGTCATTACACAACACAGATATATCCTCACTGTGTCATTACACAACACAGATATATCCTCACTGTGTCATTACACAACACAGATATATCCTCACTGTGTCATTACACAACACAGATATATCCTCACTGTGTCATTACACAACACAGATATATCCTCACTGTGTCATTACACAACACAGATATATCCTCACTGTGTCATTACACAACACAGATATATCCTCACTGTGTCATTACACAACACAGATATATCCTCACTGTGTCATTACACAACACAGATATATCCTCACTGTGTCATTACACAACACAGATATATCCTCACTGTGTCATTACACAACACAGATATATCCTCACTGTGTCATTACACAACACAGATATATCCTCACTGTGTCATTACACAACACAGATATATCCTCACTGTGTCATTACACAACACAGATATATCCTCACTGTGTCATTACACAACACAGATATATCCTCACTGTGTCATTACACAACACAGATATATCCTCACTGTGTCATTACACAACACAGATATATCCTCACTGTGTCATTACACAACACAGATATATCCTCACTGTGTCATTACACAACACAGATATATCCTCACTGTGTCATTACACAACACAGATATATCCTCACTGTGTCATTACACAACACAGATATATCCTCACTGTGTCATTACACAACACAGATATATCCTCACTGTGTCATTACACAACACAGATATATCCTCACTGTGTCATTACACAACACAGATATATCCTCACTGTGTCATTACACAACACAGATATATCCTCACTGTGTCATTACACAACACAGATATATCCTCACTGTGTCATTACACAACACAGATATATCCTCACTGTGTCATTACACAACACAGATATATCCTCACTGTGTCATTACACAACACAGATATATCCTCACTGTGTCATTACACACAACACAGATATATCCTCACTGTGTCATTACACAACACAGATATATCCTCACTGTGTCATTACACAACACAGATATATCCTCACTGTGTCATTACACAACACAGATATATCCTCACTGTGTCATTACACAACACAGATATATCCTCACTGTGTCATTACACAACACAGATATATCCTCACTGTGTCATTACACAACACAGATATATCCTCACTGTGTCATTACACAACACAGATATATCCTCACTGTGTCATTACACAACACAGATATATCCTCACTGTGTCATTACACAACACAGATATATCCTCACTGTGTCATTACACAACACAGATATATCCTCACTGTGTCATTACACAACACAGATATATCCTCACTGTGTCATTACACAACACAGATATATCCTCACTGTGTCATTACACAACACAGATATATCCTCACTGTGTCATTACACAACACAGATATATCCTCACTGTCATTACACAACACAGATATATCCTCACTGTGTCATTACACAACACAGATATATCCTCACTGTGTCATTACACAACACAGATATATCCTCACTGTGTCATTACACAACACAGATATATCCTCACTGTGTCATTACACAACACAGATATATCCTCACTGTGTCATTACACAACACAGATATATCCTCACTGTGTCATTACACAACACAGATATATCCTCACTGTGTCATTACACAACACAGATATATCCTCACTGTGTCATTACACAACACAGATATATCCTCACTGTGTCATTACACAACACAGATATATCCTCACTGTGTCATTACACAACACAGATATATCCTCACTGTGTCATTACACAACACAGATATATCCTCACTGTGTCATTCACAACACAGATATATCCTCACTGTGTCATTACACAACACAGATATATCCTCACTGTGTCATTACACAACACAGATATATCCTCACTGTGTCATTACACAACACAGATATATCCTCACTGTGTCATTACACAACACAGATATATCCTCACTGTGTCATTACACAACACAGATATATCCTCACTGTGTCATTACACAACACAGATATATCCTCACTGTGTCATTACACAACACAGATATATCCTCACTGTGTCATTACACAACACAGATATATCCTCACTGTGTCATTACACAACACAGATATATCCTCACTGTGTCATTACACAACACAGATATATCCTCACTGTGTCATTACACAACACAGATATATCCTCACTGTGTCATTACACAACACAGATATATCCTCACTGTGTCATTACACAACACAGATATATCCTCACTGTGTCATTACACAACACAGATATATCCTCACTGTGTCATTACACAACACAGATATATCCTCACTGTGTCATTACACAACACAGATATATCCTCACTGTCATTACACAACACAGATATATCCTCACTGTGTCATTACACAACACAGATATATCCTCACTGTGTCATTACACAACACAGATATATCCTCACTGTCATTACACAACACAGATATATCCTCACTGTGTCATTACACAACACAGATATATCCTCACTATCATTACACAACACAGATATATCCTCACTGTGTCATTACACAACACAGATATATCCTCACTGTGTCATTACACAACACAGATATATCCTCACTGTGTCATTACACAACACAGATATATCCTCACTGTGTCATTACACAACACAGATATATCCTCACTGTGTCATTACACAACACAGATATATCCTCACTGTGTCATTACACAACACAGATATATCCTCACTGTGTCATTACACAACACAGATATATCCTCACTGTGTCATTACACAACACAGATATATCCTCACTGTGTCATTACACAACACAGATATATCCTCACTGTGTCATTACACAACACAGATATATCCTCACTGTGTCATTACACAACACAGATATATCCTCACTGTCATTACACAACAGATATTCCTAACAACACAGATATATCCTCACTGTGTCATTACACAACACAGATATATCCTCACTGTGTCATTACACAACACAGATATATCCTCACTGTGTCATTACACAACACAGATATATCCTCACTGTGTCATTACACAACACAGATATATCCTCACTGTGTCATTACACAACACAGATATATCCTCACTGTGTCATTACACAACACAGATATATCCTCACTGTGTCATTACACAACACAGATATATCCTCACTGTGTCATTACACAACACAGATATATCCTCACTGTGTCATTACACAACACAGATATATCCTCACTGTGTCATTACACAACACAGATATATCCTCACTGTGTCATTACACAACACAGATATATCCTCACTGTGTCATTACACAACACAGATATATCCTCACTGTGTCATTACACAACACAGATATATCCTCACTGTGTCATTACACAACACAGATATATCCTCACTGTGTCATTACACAACACAGATATATCCTCACTGTGTCATTACACAACACAGATATATCCTCACTGTGTCATTACACAACACAGATATATCCTCACTGTGTCATTACACAACACAGATATATCCTCACTGTGTCATTACACAACACAGATATATCCTCACTGTGTCATTACACAACACAGATATATCCTCACTGTGTCATTACACAACACAGATATATCCTCACTGTGTCATTACACAACACAGATATATCCTCACTGTGTCATTACACAACACAGATATATCCTCACTGTGTCATTACACAACACAGATATATCCTCACTTGTCATTACACAACACAGATATATCCTCACTGTGTCATTACACAACACAGATATATCCTCACTGTGTCATTACACAACACAGATATATCCTCACTGTGTCATTACACAACACAGATATATCCTCACTGTGTCATTACACAACACAGATATATCCTCACTGTGTCATTACACAACACAGATATATCCTCACTGTGTCATTACACAACACAGATATATCCTCACTGTGTCATTACAAAACACAGATATATCCTCACTGTGTCATTACACAACACAGATATATCCTCACTATGTCATTACACAACACAGATATATCCTCACTGTGTCATTACACAACACAGATATATCCTCACTGTGTCATTACACAACACAGATATATCCTCACTGTGTCATTACACAACACAGATATATCCTCACTGTGTCATTACACAACACAGATATATCCTCACTGTGTCATTACACAACACAGATATATCCTCACTATGTCATTACACAACACAGATATATCCTCACTGTGTCATTACACAACACAGATATATCCTCACTGTGTCATTACACAACACAGATATATCCTCACTGTGTCATTACACAACACAGATATATCCTCACTGTGTCATTACACAACACAGATATATCCTCACTGTGTCATTACACAACACAGATATATCCTCACTGTGTCATTACACAACACAGATATATCCTCACTGTGTCATTACACAACACAGATATATCCTCACTGTGTCATTACACAACACAGATATATCCTCACTGTGTCATTACACAACACAGATATATCCTCACTGTCATTACATTACACAACACAGATATATCCTCACTGTGTCATTACACAACACAGATATATCCTCACTGTGTCATTACACAACACAGATATATCCTCACTGTGTCATTACACAACACAGATATATCCTCACTGTGTCATTACACAACACAGATATATCCTCACTGTGTCATTACACAACACAGATATATCCTCACTGTGTCATTACACAACACAGATATATCCTCACTGTGTCATTACACAACACAGATATATCCTCACTGTGTCATTACACAACACAGATATATCCTCACTGTGTCATTACACAACACAGATATATCCTCACTGTGTCATTACACAACACAGATATATCCTCACTGTGTCATTACACAACACAGATATATCCTCACTGTGTCATTACACAACACAGATATATCCTCACTGTGTCATTACACAACACAGATATATCCTCACTGTGTCATTACACAACACAGATATATCCTCACTGTGTCATTACAACACAGATATATCCTCATGTCATTACACAACACAGATATATCCTCACTGTGTCATTACACAACACAGATATATCCTCACTGTGTCATTACACAACACAGATATATCCTCACTGTGTCATTACACAACACAGATATATCCTCACTGTGTCATTACACAACACAGATATATCCTCACTTGTCATTACACAACACAGATATATCCTCACTTGTCATTACACAACACAGATATATCCTCACTGTGTCATTACACAACACAGATATATCCTCACTGTGTCATTACACAACACAGATATATCCTCACTGTGTCATTAACACACAGATATATCCTCACTGTGTCATTACACAACACAGATATATCCTCACTGTGTCATTACACAACACAGATATATCCTCACTGTGTCATTACACAACACAGATATATCCTCACTGTGTCATTACACAACACAGATATATCCTCACTGTGTCATTACACAACACAGATATATCCTCACTGTGTCATTACACAACACAGATATATCCTCACTGTGTCATTACACAACACAGATATATCCTCACTGTGTCATTACACAACACAGATATATCCTCACTGTGTCATTACACAACACAGATATATCCTCACTGTGTCATTACACAACACAGATATATCCTCACTGTGTCATTACACAACACAGATATATCCTCACTGTGTCATTACACAACACAGATATATATCCTCACTGTGTCATTACACAACACAGATATATCCTCCTCACTTGTCATTACACAACACAGATATATCCTCACTGTGTCATTACACAACACAGATATATCCTCACTGTGTCATTACACAACACAGATATATCCTCACTGTGTCATTACACAACACAGATATATCCTCACTGTGTCATTACACAACACAGATATATCCTCACTGTGTCATTACACAACACAGATATATCCTCACTTGTCATTACACAACACAGATATATCCTCACTGTGTCATTACACAACACAGATATATCCTCACTGTGTCATTACACAACACAGATATATCCTCACTGTGTCATTACACAACACAGATATATCCTCACTGTGTCATAACACAACACAGATATATCCTCACTGTGTCATAACACAACACAGATATAGCCTCACAGTGTATATATTTCGCGTGTTTTTTTGCAAGAGAGCAAGAGCTTAGTGTTACCCCTGAGCGTTTGTGTCCTTCTTTGGAACAGATCAAGAAGTAGGGTGCTGCCCTCGTCTTATGAATGTCAGGTGATGTATGTGCAAAAATGAGGTAAACATTAAAAAAGAATGCATTTCAAAAATTTAATCCATTATTACCATTCACGGTTTTTACGAAAGGTTTCTACGTATGAAATTTTTTAAAGCATCATTATATCAAAGAAGGTGATAATGATTCTTTTCAACTAATGTAGAATTGTTTAATTAGTTTATTTTAGTTGCTATTTGACCTTTGTTTCTACGACATTAAAGCGTTGCAGCCGTTTGGTCTTGTTTGGCCTTGAGCTTTTGGATGGAAGTGGATAAGTAGGGAGTCGGCAACCATCACCATGTTGCCATCGTCACCACTGACTTCAAAAGTGAGATATCGAGAGATTGACTTCCGAAATAGAGACCGGGGTAGGTTAATAGGATATTCCAGTCAATACTGCACTTCGGATCATTCCAACTAAATACAAGGATAATATCGGCCTTACTTTCATAATACATATGTACGTTTGTCAGGGCCTTTTCCTGAGCTCAGGTCAAAAGACCACACAGATTTATATTCTAAATACACCATAATGAATCTATAAAATGCAAGCAGGCTATGAATTTATTGGGCAGACGACATTTTGTGATGGAATTTGAAGATTGGATGTGTAGATAGAGGCAGGCCTAGCTGTCATAAGTCCCTAAATACAGAATGGGGCCCCCATTGGGGAATTCATGAAAATTATTTTTCTGAACGGCATTTTAATCAAATGACTTAAGTTGTATTGTCATCTATTGGTAGAAATTAGTTTCAATACTTTAAAATAATACTTTGTATATGTTTTCGTCAAAGTAAGGATTGGTAATATTTTGAGTCATTTATTTGTAAAAAGTTTATTTTGACGCTTGATTTTAAAGTATCGAAGCTGTTTTTGGACATTGTAAAAAATGATTCTTTCATGTAAGTTATTGTATTGCGTAATAAAGTCTAGGTAAGATAAAAGTGTTGCTATAAACAAAAGCAGTGAGAGGGAGAGTAAAGACGAAAACTCCCCTGCCTAAGGGCCTTATGGAGAAAATGAACCCCATTATTATTCACATAACATTGGGAGCAGATGCCATTGTGTTATCTGTATGGAGTAAAAACCAAATCTAATAATTCCTGCTCTATCTGCAGCAGGGTCAGTTTTTATCTGCGCTGGCCTTAGGTGAAGGGTCCAGCGAAGGTTAGAGTGGTCATAGGAAAGTGATATATGGGTTATAGTGGTCAAAACCCAATAAAACCAGAAATCACCACAGTCAGTTGATTAACTCCACCGGTCTCAGGCAACGTCACAGATGACGAGCACAAAAACAATGAGGGGTAAAGATATATACTGCAAACCAACTTTTATTCGTGTGCGATTTGCTTTGCGAATTTGTGATCATAGTAAATTCGCAAATGTTCATCTCCGAAAATGATATTAACCTCGCTTATATTCCTATACATTCATGATATATTCGCATTTAATTTTCAAATTCGCGAAAGTTATCTTTGAGAACTTGTTTTGTAATTGAAATCGTGAAACTTAGTAGCCACGAAAGAAAGCTGGTTAACAGTATATGTACCGACTTACTTTCGAGTCTAATAAATTTTGCGACCTCTGTTTCAAAACAAGTTCGTGGATATCAAATTTTCGTGAAGTAAGACCGGAATGAACTTGTCGTTCAATATCGAATTTATGTTGATCGTGAACTTCGAATGTAAATAGCGAAAGTAATTCGTACGCGAACGAAAATTGGTTCACAGTATAATTCTCACCGCCTTGGATTTTGATATCACTATGCTCATGATTTCGTACAATCTCTTGCTATTTAATGTTAGCATCTTACAATCGTCTTAGATCTTTCGTATTTTCTTTCTTTTCTAACTCCTTTTCAAAACGGGCTATTTATAAATTCACCCATGATTAATAAACGATAAATATGATGTCTCGGTTCAGTAACGATATAAATACAGGAATTGAAGGTATATGTGTTCATACCATTATAACTTCAGTACGGTTTTAACATATTTTACAATAGCTTTATAGATGTCGACAATCCAGGAGCATAGTGTTGCCATATTAGTCTCGCTGAATCATTACGTTTCTTTTTCTGTGGCTTAAATTATTCCAACATGATTGTTTTCCCATGGATATATACCTTACCATGATAATTACAACAATAAAATTCTTATAATAAATTATCTAGTCTAGTATATTATATTGTTGTATTCTAAAGTGACATGAAAACATTAAGAATGTACTTTATATACAAACTGATGAGCATTTCATTATTTTTCGGAATAGTATAAACAGGTGTACAGAAGAATTTACGATGCGTCAATACAGGTAAGCGAATTACCAAACAACATGTATATCATAAAATGATATAGGATGGAGACCACACATGTCAAATTTATTTTGATGTCTGCCAGGCAACAACGAGCGTGATGAAATGAAGTTACAAGCAAACCTGCCCAAGGTGATGAATTACGCGCGGAAAATTCTTTGCGAAAACGATAAGTCTGACTGGTCTCTATATATCCGTTGGTAGTAAAACCGCTAGTGTCGGTGACGACCATTAACGTGTAAATCATAATGTAATTGCGCGGTCGGTACCCTCGCCCAAACACGCGGCAAACATCCCCACCACACGTAATGTTAGACATGTTCCCTCCCATCCGAGCACTCTCCCCGTGTTTATGTCCGCGTTTGACAATATTCATGCTTCACGCGTTTTCCGGAAGCAACCTCCTTTGTAACATTTTTAGAGTTTATGGTCGTCTAACGTCATCGCCCTGTCGTGCCTCTGACCAATATCATGATACGGGGTCCACAAATATGATTCAAAAATAATTCACATCCGCTTCCATATTTCCATCACTTCACCCGTCCATTTCGACATCGGAAATTTTAATATCTTCCCCGGGAAAACAAGGTGCTGATGGACACTTCAACTGTCTTAGTCTCGTGGCTGTCTGACTGAATTCGCCACTAAATCGGAATTCATCGTGAAAAGGCAGCAGGATTTATTAGCCATTAGGGGCCCGTGCACTTATATTCAATATCCTCATTTGCATATTGCCTTTCATGCCGATATGAATTATGGGAATGCGTTTCCGTGGTCTTGCCACAACCGAGAACAGCGAAATGGAATTGGTAACGCGAGTAATATCTGGGGAAGAATAACGCGGTAGATGAAAATGTCATAAATTTTAAACAAATAAAAGTGGGGATATGACGGTCTATTGATGAGAACCAGTGACTGGGATGTTCCCTATAACAGCCACTCCATAAAGGCGCGGACCTCGGCAGGACATGTCCAAATGGTCTACAGTACATAAACACCCCACCTTACAATGCAAACTCTACATTTGTGAAATCAAAGCTGTACCACAAATGACAGCAGTGATTAACTAATGGGTTCCACAGATCGGTGTCGTCTGCTCTAACACTCGTACCGATATATCAGCAAGTCACAGAATGGCTTACATCGTCAATTTAGATCTTGATTTGAACACAAAATGTTCTATAATTCATTGTGTTTATTGACTGAAAATGCCATTGAATCAGCAATCAATTATTCATAATTTCGACAATTTGAACAATTATTATGCAAAGTTTTCTAAATACTTACGCCAACGTAAGATTAATTAGGTATTTTTTAAATCTATTACTTCGGTTTTCGTTTTAATGTTTATCCAAAATTTGAAGTTCATTTTTAATGAAACACATGCAAACTGTCTTATATTGATTTAGGTAAAATTGAGCCTCATTTCGTATAAATTTTCAGACATTTTACCTTTATATTGAATATGGATAAAAAATGTTTCACTAAGAAAAAATGGTTTATACGATTTTTATATCCCTGTAACAGCAGGGAACTAATTTGTCTTGTAGCGGAGTGTTATAAGTAGACTAACATTTGGCACATGTGTAATCAGTGCGTATTAATACCAGTAGTAGTATTTAATAATCCGTACACAATATTAATCATTGTGAAGCTGTATTCTATCAAGGCTGACAACCCTATTGCCAACAATACCAAACACATTGAAAGAACCTTCTGTTGCAACTATCTTAATTTTTAATCTATTTTCATTATCAGATTTTAATTTCACGAAATGTCTTTTTATTCCTGTAACATTTCCGTTGAATGATTTTAAATCGACAAAATGATTTTGCTATGGAAGCAAATGAAATCAAATTCATATCAATTTTGTAAGGGAAGAAAGTATATTAGAGAAGGTGAGTGGATTGCTGTGAACAAAGTTGTCGTGGTCTAATCAGTTAGGAACTAGTCCTCTAATATGCTCCGTGCCAGACCCAACACTTTCTGAATGTAGTAATTGAAATAAATGACAAACCTTTCCGGAAAATTCTGACTCGAAACGCAAACTATCGCGTTTGCCAGATTCTCGAGCAGTGAAATCACAGCAAAGGTGAGCAATCTTATTAGATAAATGTATTACGACAATACGCGGGGTTTAATTTCAAACGCAAAGGAAATTAAATATTTAGGTTGATTTGAGAAAAGATACTAAAAATAGTCATAGGTGATTACTTCAAGATGTTGATTTATTTGTCTTTGTATATTTAGGTTTTGTGTAGAAATGTCATTTTGAAAGAAAACTGCATGACATTACATAATACCCTACTGCCATTTGTTTACGCAAAAACAGAGAATGTTAAACACCTTTAAAAATCTAATCTTTAACAAACAACTGATCGCTTTTCTCAGAAAGCACTTTGACGATAAGTTTTTGTCATTCAGAAAGCACATTGACGGTACAGTTTTGTCTCTTCAGAAAAAACACATTGACGGTACAGTTTTGTCTCTCTCAGAAAAAACACATTGACGATACAGTTTTGTCTCTCTCAGAAAGCACATTGACGATACAGTTTTGTCTCTCTCAGAAAGCACATTGACGATACAGTTTTGGCTCTCTCAGAAAAGTACTCTTTAATGTCCTCACAGATACGAGTGTTCGAGAACAGTGACGATAGAGTCTGTGTCTCTCTCAGTAAACACATTGACGAGATGCTTTTGTCTCTCTCAGAAAGCATGTGCACATTAGCGATGCCATTTTCTCTCTCTCAGAAAGCACAACGACGATGCAGTTTTTGTCTCTCAGACAGCACATTGACGATACAGTTTTTCTCTCTGAGAAAGCATATTGACAATTAAGGTTTTTATCTCTCTCAGAAAGCACATAAACAATTCAGTTTTTGTCTCTCTAAAAAGTACAAATTTATGGTAACAGTTCAATTCAGCTGTTTTGTCTTTCTTAGAAATATTGTTTTAAAATGTTATTGCATAATATAGATTATTTTGTTTAACTATGTCTACAAATTAAAAGTACTAATGCAAATTATTCCGAAATAATTATTTTTTTCCGACGTTGATATGAAATACCTGTGGCTGGCAACAATTTAACTTTCTAGTAAAGGACGTGTTATATACAGTATAACATTATTCCTATTCTTGTCCAACGGTTTTTTCACGGTGTTTTGAAATCGCGATATACATCTAAAACGCTCTTTTGTTCTTGTAGTTGATTTATTTTCGTAATTTTTTATCGCCCGCAAAATACGCAAAACCTTAATTGCACGCGAATATCGTTTAATTAACAGTTTCTAGGACTAATTACTAATACTGTATAAGCGGTTATTTCCGCAAGTCATATTTTTACGATATGTTGTTAAAATTACAATTTTAGTGAATCAAGAAACTCATCACAGGAGTAAGATAAAATAATATTTTTTTTTAGATATTTCACTGATTAAAGTTTTCGCATTTCAAAAATATCCAATACGAAGCTAGCAATATCGGAAATATAAACCAGGCTTAAAATCGTTTACCAAATTGTATACCATTTAAACTGTTATACATAGACATGCACAATAACAAACTTTGTTTACAGTTCAGTATACCGAGTGAACATATGAAATATCCTCCAGTATGATAAGGCTTTGAAACTATTGAATGGATAAAGAGAACCGGATACGATATCTTGGAAACACTTTATCATTCCATTAAATACAAAAGAGTCTTAGTTCCTTCCTTAACCCTACCGAGATTAAGATAAACTTTCCCAGCAGAAATATATCGATCGCTGAGTATTGGCTCCGCCTGCTGCCTTTCATAGGATCTACTCGGATAATTCTGGAAAATATTCACAGATCTGATTAACACAAATACAAATCTGTAGTATGTTAATGTTTTACGCGGAAAGACATTTCAGAATTAAAACCATAAAGTATCTGCAACATAAGTACAAATTGATATTAAATGTTTCTTAAATCAGACTGATAAATGGTATTTGTTATATGTTTATAATCCCCTTGACAGATATTGTTTTCGAGGATTGTATGGGTCCGCTTGGGAAACGTTGCTTGAGTTCGTGGAGAAATCACATTGACAGATGACTGACTTGAAGTAAGAAATCCTTACGATGGTGTTTGAGACAAAAACGAGGTTACCATGGAATATTAACCGTACAATCCGGTCACTGCGGTTTCAAATCACTGTGGAAACCTGATATGGTTTATTCCTCGTTAAAATGTTACCAGAATTATGACGTTTTATCGATCAGACATATTCTATATACTTACTGTTGCCAATGGAGACAAAGTAAACAGTATTGTATTAGTTACTGATTTTGATAATAAAACAAGCTACTAAAAAGATTAACCTTTTAAAGATATGACGTAACATCACAACCACGTGACCTTTCAAACCGGTATACGTAAACGTATCTTATCCTGAAATTCACAATGAACTATCCATCATTTGTTTGGAGATTGAGTGAAGCATGCCTTGTGGTGCTAGAATAACCTATTGAGGGTACCAAAAGTACAATTTTTGATGTCCGGGATTAGTCGAAACATTTTTAGACAGAAAATCCTTTAAAAAAATATTTAAAGAATATTATTTACTAGAATTACAATGGGTGATATGTATGGAAAATCAAGAGACTGAAACGGAATCCTATCTGGTGGATTGATTAGAGATGCTCAAACGACTGGTAAAGAAGGCAGATTACACGGGTATGTAACTCGCTACATGTAGTGAGTAGCTCGAGGGAGAAGCTGACGGGGTAGAGGATATTGTAAATGTACGAATTTTAGCGGTCGTTTTATTTAAGCGGTAGTTTTATTTCAGCGGTAGTTCTATACTAGCAGTAATTTTATTTAGCGGTAGTTTTATTTTAGTGGTAATTTTATTTAGCGGTAGTTTTATTCTAGTGGTAGTTTGATCTGAGCGGTAGTTTTATTTTAGAGGTAGCTTTATTTTAGCGGTATGGCGAATGGCGCTGAAAATCATAACTGACATTTTTTTCGTATATGTGCTAAAATTTCACTGCGCTAAAATAAGCATATTTACAGTATTCCGGGAATTCCATGGGATCTATGTGCATCCGGCTCACCTCAAACCTAATGCTGCGTTTTACAGCACTAGTGTCGCATCGATACCAATAAATTATTCACAATATTTTCATGAAAAACTGTAAAAGCGCAGTAAATTACAGCGGGAATCAGTTATCTCTTTGTTTTCCACGATGAGAGGAGCACATTAAATAGTAACCCGATAAAAATTTTAAAACCTACCCAAATAGCAACCTTTTAGTGAAACATTAGTGGATATAAAACGATATCAAGTTCATTATTAACAAGGTTTGATAGGGCACAACCTCCCCCGATACGTATTTTATTGATTTGAACCCGTATATTATTTTTCAATAAATATTTAAAGAAAATATGAACGTTTTGGTACTCCGTGATCACAAAACAAGATATGACCCATATCGAGATTACGAGCAGTAGGGTGTCGTCAGCGAGGCATCGCGAGACAATCTATAATTATTCTAAATATGAATATAATTATAATGGATAGCTCTCCTTTCAACAAAGAATAATTAGAAAATGATATTAAGACTTAATATACATGGTGTAGGCCATATTTCCGACATGTTTTTCCTTAAAAAATAAAGGTCATGTGACGTCATGAAGATGTAACTATTGCAATGGAGGTAAATAAGCAATTACTAGTTGTCAGGGAGTTTTATTATTTATATTTTTTTTTTCTTTTGTCTTTTTTTTGTTTTGGTTTTTTTTTTTTGTTGCTTTTGGAGGGGGGGTGTTTTTCTTCTTTTTTTTTATACAAAAATATTATAAATTGTATATGAATTTTAGGTAAAAAATATTGCGTTCTTTAACAGGGCATGACTAAATAGGTTATATACAACCAATTATATACTTACAAGTAAGAGAAATGTACGGTTCTAGCTAACGATTGGTGTCCCCAAATGAACTTCGCTGTATACAGGACTTAAAAAATCTATTTGACAAGGGAAAGCTTACACAAACATAGGAGCTGTACGGAGAGGCTTACAAAAGGACAAACGATATAGAACCATAGGTTCGGGAATCTAAAGCGTCAAACTTGTGTCACGTTACTATTTCCAATGGGAATCGAATAACAAAATCAGTTTAGCATAGTGAAGTTATTAGCGGCTAATAATCTCCAAATAAAATTTCCTTTTCACGTTTTTGATTAAAAGCAGAAGTTGTTTGTATTGAATCAATCTTCAGCATTTAAGAACATTTCTTTACTTTGTTAATATTTGAAATATTGTTATTTCGATTACATATATGTAACGTCTATAAGAATAATTAATCTGTCTCAACAATGCGAGGGAAAAACACACACTAAAAGTACTACACCAACTTAGTATACCCACCATAGGAATTCTGTCAGTGTTACAACAAAAAAAGTATCATGTATGTAATACTACCCAGACCACTTTACATTTGTATTCTTGTTTATTATTTTAAGTGCATACAAATAAACGTAAATGAGTGCGACAGTATACCTATTTTCCCCAGATGAATGGTTGGAAGGTAATACAAAAAATCCTTCTGAGAAAGTAGCTATTGTGTGCTTTAGTAGATGACAGTCTGAGGTATTGACAGAAAAGAAGAAAGAAAAACCGAATGCAGACGCGATAAGAACAGGAAGTGAGCCACCGGATCCGGAAACTCCAGCATAATCTTGGACAAATAAATGTTTCATAATCGACATTTAATCTATTATTTCAATAATAAAATATTTTGATTATTTTATTATTCCGACTCCAAACAATAGATATACTTTTGTGCTGAAGTTAATTCCAATGAGCTGTCATTTTTATTTATTTATTTATTTTTTTTTTTTTTTTTGGGGGGGGGGGGGGGGGGGGGGGAGGATCAGTTGTATGTGGTAACGGGTTTAATGAAAGTGACATAATATTATCATACTAATACGCTGGATATATATATCCGGCAAACAGCTGTCAGAATAACGATTGTATAGGAAATTAATACAGTGTATTATATAACATCCTGGACACAATGACACTGAAATCAAATAAGTAAACGATATTAAAAAAGTCAAATGAAACTGAAACAAAGGGTAAAGCAGTAAAACCGTCAGTACAGACAAATGAACCCTTTATTCTTTTAATCCTTATCGATGATTCCAACTTTTAAGGAATTTTAATTGTAAGACCTTAGATTTATTTCATAAGCCAAAATGTATTAACTTCGACATTCAGAGTTTTCATCAGCAGATAATAGGCTATTCCTAACGGAAGAAAGCCATAACCTATCTTGGATATATCTAAATAGGTTACGTGATGGTTTTTTAACTGATAGCCTCGATAGAAACACATAAAGGTATGATCTTAAGGCCGTTTTCTTGAAACATATTCTGTCTTTTTTCGTTTTTACTATCGTTGGCCCATGGAATTAAGAAAATAGAGATAATTTAAGTGGAGTTTCCGTGATATAATCTCCATAAACGGAAGGATCCTTTAGCTAACTATAGATTTTCATCATTGGGTTATAAAAATGAACACCTGTATCAACAGAAATTAAAACGCTAAGTCAACACCCTGTAAACCATAGCACAACACACTATAAATCAAAGTACAACACCCTGTACATCGTAGTACAACACCCTGTAAATCATTTCACAACTCCCTGTAAATAATAGCACAACACCCTGTAAATAATAGCACAACACCCTGTAGATAATTACACAACACCCTGTAAATCATTGCACAACATCCTGTAAATCATAGCACAACACCCTGTAAATCATAGCACAACATCCTGTAAATCATTACACAACACCCTGTAAATCATTTCACAACACCCTGTAAATCACAGCACATTACCCTGTAAATCATAGCACAACACCCTGTAAATCATAGCACAACACCCTGTAAATCATAGCACAACACCCTGTAAATCATTTCACAACACCCTGTAAATCACAGCACATTACCCTGTAAATCATCACAACACCCTGTTAATCACAGCACAACACCCTGTAAATAATAGCACAACACCCTGTAAATCATTACACAACACCCTGTAAATCATTGCACAACACCCTGTAAATCATAGCACAACACCCTGTAAATCATTGCACAACACCCTGTAAATCATAGCACAACACCCTGTAAATCATTGCACAACACCCTGTAAATCATAGCACAACACCCTGTAAATCATTTCACAACACCCTGTAAATCATTGCACAACACCCTGTAAATCATAGCACAACACCCTGTAAATCATAGCACAACACCCTGTAAATCATTGCACAACACCCTGTAAATCATTGCACAACACCCTGTAAATCATTTCACAACACCCTGTAAATCATTGCACAACACCCTGTAAATCATAGCACAACACCCTGTAAATCATTTCACAACACCCTGTAAATCATTGCACAACACCCTGTAAATCATTTCACAACACCCTGTAAATCATAGCACAACACCCTGTAAATCATAGCACAACACCCTGTAAATCATTGCACAACACCCTGTAAATCATTTCACAACACCCTGTAAATCATAGCACAACACCCTGTAAATCATTGCACAACACCCTGTAAATCATAACACAACACCCTGTAAATCATTGCACAACACCCTGTAAATCATAGCACAACACCCTGTAAACCATAGCACAACACCCTGTAAATCATAGCACAACACCCTGTAAATCATTTCACAACACTCTGTAAATCATAGCACAACACAACACCCTGTAAATCCTTGCACAACACCCTGTGAATCATTGCACAACACCCTGTAAATCATTGCACAACACCCTGTAAATCATAGCACAACACCATGTAAATCATTTCACAACACCCTGTAAATCATTTCACAACACTATGTAAATCATTGCACAACACCCTGTAAATCATTACACAACACCCTGTAAATCATTGCACAACACCCTGTATATCATTGCACAACAATTTGTAAATCATAGCACAACACCCTGTAAATCATTGCTCAACACCCTGTAAATCATTGCACAACACCCTGTAAATCAGTGTACAACAATTTGTAATTCATAGCACAACACCCTGAAAATCATTGCACAACAATTTGTAAATCATAGCACAACACCCTGTAAATCATTTCACAACATCCTATAAAGTATAGCACACCACACCCTATAAAGTATTTTGTACATTGTACATCATAGCACAGATTCTTGTAAACCGTAGCATAACACAGTGTAAACCATAGCGCAACTACATTTACCCATGATACCTCCCAATAGCGCATGCTTTGTACCAACATATCATATTAAGAATCCTTTCACTTGTATCCCACATAAATCATACTATTTTTCTTTCCTTATATAATCTTTGAGCAACCTCTGCATATTTAAAACCGTAGTTTCAGTAAGTCAATAGTACCACGTATAACAAGCTTAGATTATATTTGTACTGTCCTATGTCAAATATTTAATTCCCACTTACAATCAAGGTACTTCTTAGTTGAATTTTACATTACGAGCAATTGTAGATCTATAACAATAATTTCTTTCAACTTCAATAATATAGCCATCAATTATTCTATTTAACATCTTTCTAAAAACTAAAAAGACATTTTCCTAGAAAAAACTGAAAACATCATCCTTGTTTAGATCAAAATATTTTGCACAAACCTTATAGTACTGATATATCGATACTAAATGCAGGTGTGAGCCAAACAACCAGGAAATTTCTTCTCCTTGACATCAACTCATTTTAAGTACTGTTGCCATAGTGACAAGCCTCATGAATGAATTCCCAGTTCCATTTCTGTTGATGTCAGAATTTAAAAGGGCAAGCTATTATTTCTAAACAAGATTAAATGAGAATTCTAATCTTTCGCTTTATTTTTACTATTGCTCTTAAGGAAATAAGGATACATTTGAGTAGAAATGATGTTTCGGGATAGACCGGTCGACCAGAGACGCCAGGCGACCGTTTTACAAAGTCCAAAACCGCAATCAAGCTGACATTTACTCTGCCACTACTGGTACTTTGAATAAAGTGATAGTATCTAGTCGTTATGGAGTTGAAGATCTCGCTTTAAATTCAGTCGTTAACTACATTCACAATCAGATGGGAGAGATATACGCCAGGAAAGTCCAAGTCATTAGCCTCGTTCTCAGATTGTGATGGTAGGAGACATGTCGTGGGGATAAAATTGAATTATATCAGTGACGATCTCAAGCTGAGAAAGAGTGAGAGAATATGGCACCGCATTATACCGAAACGTCACCACACAATACATGTAACACATGACAGAACTATCAAAAGATTGTATATATATGTATGTGTGTATTTCATTATGGTCTTTATCTATTTATTTATTGAAATTGTATTTGTTCTTATTTATTGAAATTGTATTTGTTCTTTTTTGTGTCTTGACAAAGGGGCAGATCGCTTAGAAAATTCCACAATATTCTGTTCACAGTGTTAGAATTACTTCTTTGTCCAATATTTACTACTTCAAGTAATTCGTATTCTGACAGACATATTTTAAAATGACCCGTGTTTTCTGGAAATCAACTACTGATATTATTTCCTTGACCCATATTTCGTTATTGTCTATATAAACAAAATCATGTTGTATTGTCATTTTAAAACCAAATGGTTAAAACTGTTATCTTTTATTTTATCTATGTTTGAATGATGTATATATATATATATAGGCGTTATTTAAACATAGAAAAACGTACAAAATAACTAGAATGATTTAAATCATTTATTTTACAATTTGTTTTATCAAATATTAAAATAACATCAATTGTTTACATTTAATATCATTTCGTCGCACAATATTGATTAATGAATGGAATGTAATTGGAATAAATATGGCATACATTATCTGCATAAGTATAGAATACAATAGCAAAGTGAATGGTATCGAGAAGACTCAACATTTACAGTTAGAAATGGCCCTACCATTCCCGATACTGCCTGCAAGACCCTGGACGACTACATCGCATAATTAGGCCGATACGACATGCCCCTTTGTCGCATGCGCGAATACTAGCGAGATCATAGGTCGCCAATTGGCCGCAACCTTCCAATCGAAACCAACGGTTCCTGGAGGTGCATCACTCTGTAATGTTGTCATAGGGAGGGTTAGCAGAGGAAACCACATACAGCACAAAAATGGAGTAGAGCAGCTTTATATAAAACAGTACTTACCTCGAACAGGGTAGGGTATGAGCAGAGTAACAGTATCCTTGGTGTCATTTCCAGTATGTTTAGACGTTGGTATTGATGATGATGAGATAGAGACAATAGAGAAGTCCGTGCGGTTCTTCATGCTGGTGTTGGGGTGGTTAGGAAGCGGACGATCTTTTGTTTGGTTGTGGTTTTCTCGGAGTTGCAGTGTCTACACAGAACAAAGCTCTGGCCTAACGAACGATACAGATATCGATCTATCTACACCAATTAGTGGTTGACGACTTAACAGGTCCAAAGCCTAACTCGCACTCCCTTCACAAAGCATGCGGGGTGCAAATTAATGCTATTTACATCATAGTTATCTCGCAATACTCTATTCCACGCAAAAAAAAATCAGTTGAAAGTTTTGTCTGACGAGAAAAGAGAGCTTCCGCTCAATATGTCGCGGTTTCCGGGAATACTCGCAAGTCCTAGTTGTTTGGTCGTTTTCATTTCCTCTCCGACGCAATCGTTTTTTCCACTTGAAAAAAAATATCAGAATAATAATTTCCAGTGGCTAACTTAAACAATAGAAAAGGAAATTACTGAAGAGCACAATGTATTTTAATGCAGACAAGCGCATTGACTTCGCAATATCATTACACGCGTTTTGACGACTGCTGCATGTAAACGGAGACATTTAGTTAACGAACCAAAGTTAACGAACCAAGTTTATTGTATATAAAGGTGCTGATTTTTTTTTTGATTTTTTTTTTCCATTTTGTTTTATTTCATGACTTTAGCTAATCATGGTTTTGTTTCAGTGATGTCTATGTTGCAGATGTTAAATGCATTTAAACAGGCCGTTATAGAGTTTTAATGTTTGTGTTATTCTAAAATTAAATCGATACCAAAAATTTACATAATGTGTGATTTTATATAAGCAACGCAAGAAAATATTTTTTGTTTAATTACAAAATAACACACGCCAACTCGATATGAGTTAGGCATTACAGAAAGTGCATCCTAAATAACGTACATAGTAAATATGAAATGTACATGTACTACAACTGTAATATAACTTCGGTGGTAAGTAATGATATTATGCAATATTTACATCTACTTGTCATTTCTACTATTTAAACTAACCAAGGCAAAGTGAAGTATATATGTGGGTATAATTGACACCCAAAACATGACCATTATGACGTCACTAATGTTAAAGTGGTGACGTCAACTGATCGCCGTCAAAATGGCTGTTGATAAAACGGTTTTCCTAGTCTAGCTTAAACAATATTAATGCAAAGACCCCAAAATGAGTTGATAATGTAAATATAAGCATCAAACTATCTTCCTATGACATCTATGGTCTATATACAATTGTAGATGCCAGAGTTTTGCAGACAATCATCTTATAATGCGCTACCGCGCATTAAGTGTCAGTTATACCGTCATATACTTCACTTTTCCTTGGTTAGATTACATAGAAGAGTGACAAGCAAATGTAACTATATGTCTTATTGACATAAAAATATTCTTTTTTACTTTTGGTGCATTCGAAATCAATACTTCATTCCATGTATGACAAAATGTCATGATGGTTTTTTTTTTCGGGACAATTAATTATTTTTAATTTGAAGTAAAATTAGAAGGGCAAACGTTTTAATGGTGCTAATGGTGTAAAGTAATAACTTTTGTTAATGCAGAAAAACACTAATTTGTCTGCTCCTGTTTTTGAAAGAGAAAAAAAACATTTGTCAGCAGTGGAGTATCTTTAAATTACCGTGAAAATTAGGTCGCAGGAATAATAGTTAGTTTACAGTAAAAGGGGTGTTTTCTCAGATAATCTGCATAAATGGAACGTATCATTAGCTATTAGATATTTATCAATACCACACAATACTTAATGATACTATTGTTAAACGATACAACAATTCGCTGTCTTCACATAAAGGAAGCACCGTTTAACATTGATGAATACCTCTAATTAAAAGATACATTATTGTTTCTTTGTGATATAACTGACACCTAACAAAATATTAGCGAGAATGTTGACCAAACCATATAAGCAATATATTCATTTAAGACAACGCTTAATCAATTAAAACAATGTAAAGCAGGTCACGATTTCGAAACAAAAGTGTTAACTTCAGTCAAAAAGTTGTTCTCCCTCTGTGAAAACACAGACTTCACATGCAAATGTGTCCAAACATCCGCATGCTTCAGCGTCATTAACCGTTGTCCAGAATATTGGATAGTCGGATGTTTACAGCTGGCTTTATGCCATGTGTCATATAAAATTATTATTTTGCATGAAGACATTTCTCTATGTAGTAGAATATTGTATGAAGGCCGAAATACCCGGTAAAAAAACATCGACCTATATCCAGTCTCGATGCCAACTGCCTACGATGACAACTTGAGTTGCAGTTAAGGGCAAAGTTTTCATTTCAGAACAAAATCATAGCAAGTAAACTTTGTTGTCTTTGTACAAAATAAATGAAAGGCGTATTTGTATCGAATATACTTAACGCAAAGAATTATTTAGATTTATATACAGTTGTGTAGTTGTGAGTTAATTATGACTCCTTGGAGTTGGGCGTTACAAGATTTTTTTTTAAATTAAAGATGCTCCATCGCCGACAGAGCTTACATGATGTCTATCAGTTGAACAGTAAGTGATGTATACTTGTGTTTATATGTGTCTAATTAACACAAAAACGCATATCATATAATTCATTTTACTTTTGGTGTATGCATACACAATCAGAGCATAATTCTCAAACTTTTCAATGATGGTAATGCATATGGCGTAAAGTTAGAAACTTTTGTAACTGAAGAAAAATACGTCTACTCCTGTTTTTGATAGAAAAAAATACTGTTTATCAGCGGTGGAGCATCTTTAACGTCGCATACCGAGAAACAAATAACGTTACATGTAGTTCTGTAGAGCTGTTATCGCATATATTAGTAAGAATATAAACAGGGTAAATTATATACAAAATAGCATCCGGATAAGCAATTATGTTTAACAAAATACAGCTTTAACTTTATCTAATTTTAGGTTAAATTACTTAATAATGTAGACTGCTTATATCACAAAGGTTTTACTAAACAAAAGATTTAAAACACCCAAGAGAGTGTATTGTACAAAAGGTTAGATCACCTTGAAAATTCGACAATATTGTGTCCACACTGTTAGAGTTACTTTTTTGTCCTATAGTGTAATGCACACACATATATATACGCTAATATAGCAAAGTGTAAAATTTGACAGTAAATATGTATACGAATATAGTGAGAATTAAAAGGGATGGACTATATAGTCAGTCTTAAGTAAATAATGAAGCCAGTAAGGATTAAATAAATATGCTGCATAATATTAAAGATGCTCCACCGCTGACAAATGGGGTTTTTTTAACTCTCAAGAACAGGAGCAGACGATTCAGTATTTTTCTTCAGTCACGAAGTATCTTACTTTACACCAATACTACCATTGAAAAGTTTGAGTTTCTAATTTTACTTCGAGTTAAATATACGAAAAATAATTGGAAAAATTCCGTGGCACTATATCCTATATGGAATGAAGTACTGATTGCGCATGCAACAAAGGCAAAATGAATAATTTTATATTATTTTTTTATGTTAATTAGGCATACAATACATGATAAACACCAATAATTGTTCAAATGATGAATATCATTTATGATCTGTCGGCGGTGGAGCATCTTAAAGAGCTCATATATCGAAACATACAACAAAAACGCAAGATTAATGAGCTAAAAGATAACAATATCATAAAGGGGATTACTGTCGGATAATGGGGAGTGTTGTTTCATAAAACAGTGGGGTTAGGGAATTACAAATGGTGAAGGGGTTAGGATGGGTTTAAAGAGTAGGGACGGGAGGGAATATTGGTGGATGGAAATCGGGGGTCGGCGGGGGAGGGGGTAGTAGAGGTTAAAGGGGAGGAAAATGCATACCAGGCGTGGTGAACTATCTTACCCTTACATTACAGACTGGATTGGTTGACAGTAGATAAATACAGTGAGGTCAGGTTTCTGTCAGATTCTATGTGAACTAGACCTGTTAAGTTCAACAAGTTATCTGTTTTGTATCCTATTGTCCGCTCTTATCATACCGCTACAACACCTATCGTTCCCCAGTGATGCTCCACTGCATACCCTACCTGTCTGTTCGCTAGTTATCTCCTTAACAAGGGGCCATGTGGGGTCACAGCGGGTCAAAGGTCAGGTCGTGACACAGGAACTCTTACAGACACCTTACTGATTCGGGCCAAATCCTGTATATAACCCGATATATCACCTTATCTGCTTTCAATTAAAAAGACTTTCCACAAAACCACCAGACGCCCAGAGCAACAATAAAACCTAAAACGATATGATAGCGCACCATCGATACGGCCATATGGAAGCAGAGGGTTCCAACATAACCTTCTCGACTTGTCAAGTGATGGGATATGTCAGTGTCTGAGTGATGTAGATTTTATAAGTGACGTCACATGATTGTACCCTTACCTGTTGTCTGCTTCTGTACATATACGGACCTGCTAGACTTCTTAGAGAAAAAAAACAATCGACTAACGCCAATACTTTGTGACTACCAATTGCAGCTTGGTAATAACAGAGTCTGACTGTCCAAACAGGAAACTCGCTAAAATGATGTTACCGCTGAAATAGCCAAATTACAGAAACTCAGATAAGCATTCGTTTTATCAGTGAATGTGATGTTTTGAAATACTGTTTTACAGGTCTTCCTAAAATCTTAGATTTTTCCCGTTTTATCCTATAATAAAATATATTACCAGTCGTCTAAATAATTAATGTAATTATCATTAACGGTTATTTATAAATAATAGATATTATAAATTCTGTGAAATACATAACCAAATATTTCTTCTTATAAAATGGTCATCATTTACCTTATATAATTACAAATGAGACCTGAGTAAAATCAAATCATCTAAACAAATTAAACAAATCCACGTCTCTTTGGAATAATAAGTAAATCGAAACAAAACATGAGTTTGGAATATGCATGACAAACACGGTAGAGTTACACTTTAGTGTCACTTAATTTGATTCCTAGGTATTTTGTAAATATTTGAAGGCGAAAATGTAAATAGTTGATGTTGATAGAAAACTGATGTACACGTTACATGACAATGTAGATAAGGATACTCTGTTTGTCTGATGACTGATACAGTGTATTAATTATGGCATTGATAACTTGTTTATTTAGTTTCACAGGACATAAGGAGCGAGAGACAATTTGGTTTTAAGTAAATTGACACTTTAATAGAATATATTGCATTGTATTGTACAGTATTCATTACCATATAACCAGAGCCCTCGAAACCTGACGCAGAGCTCACCAAATTGTCTAGGCCTGACACAGAGCCCACCAAATTATCTAGACCTAAAACAGAGCCCTCAAAATTATCTAGACATGAAAAAGCTCTCCAAATTGTTTAGACCTGAAACAGAGTCCACTAAGTTGTCTAGGCCTGTGTAACGTTGAAAATGGACGTTGAAAATGGACCCCAGTTGAAAGCTGACCTGGGGTCATTTTTCAACGTTGAAAAATGACTCCGAAAACCGTTGAAAACTGAACTTTAGCGCACTTTTCACACCGACCCGTTGAAAATGGACCCCGTTGAAAAGTGACCCTTCTCATGAGAAGACTAAGATAGGCTACGCCTGATGTCTAATCCTATTGACACATAACATCTTTGTACAACAACACCACACAACACAATATCACACAAAAACACAACAACACACAACACATCACACACAATATCACACTACACACAACACACAACACAACACGCAACAACACACACAAACACAAACACAACACACGACAACCAACAACAATACAACACCACATAACAACAACAACAACACACAACAACAACACAACACACGACACACCACCACACAACACACACACACACAACACAACATTACAACAAAACATCACACAACAACACATCACACAACACAACAACACACACACAACACAACCACACACACAACACACAACCACGCAACAACAATACAACACCACCTAACAACAAACAACACAACAAACAACACACACACAACCACACACAACACACACACACAACACAATATCACACAACAACACGACACACAACAACTCAACACACATCACAAAAAAAAACACCACACAGCATCCACAACAACACACCAATAACACACAACAACAACAACAACAACACAACAACACAAAACACAACGATGATAACAATACAAAATTTCAATTCAAATCGCGGTGATTACGTAATTTAGATACCAGCACAGAAGGGGGGCTTATATTAGGAATGGCGATAACAGAATTCGAGAATTATGTTTGTGCAACAATGTTTGAGACCATCCGTTGAGAGTTTGCCAAGGTCATTTTTCAACGGTCATTTTTCAACAGATCTGCCGTTGAGAATTGACCCTAGACGCTGTCAATTTTCAACGGCATGTTCAATTTTCAACGGCATTCGGGGTCCGTTTTCAACGTTGAAAAATGACCAGAGGTCAATTTTCAACAAAGGTCCATTTTCAACGTTACACCTGAACTTAATCCTCCAATTTGTTTAAACCTGAGCCCACCAAATGGTCTAGCCTGAAACGGAGCCCTCAAAATTGTCAATGTCTTAAACATACCCCACCAAGTTGTCTAGAATTAGAACAGAAGTCTTCAAAATATCTAGACTTGAACCAGAGCCCACCAAATTGTCTAAGCCAGAAACAGAGCCAACCAAATTTTCTATGTCTGAAACAGAACCCTCCAAATTGTCTAGACTTGAAACAGAACCCTCCAAATTGTCTAGACTTGAAACAGAGCCATCCAAATTTTCTAAGTCTGAAACAGAACCCTCCAAATTGTCTAGACCTGAAACAGAACCCTCCAAATTGTCTAGGTCTGAACCTGAAACACAGCCCACCAAATTGTCTAGATCTGAAACAGCCCACCAAATTGTCTAGACCTAAAACAATACCCCCAACTTGCAGCAATCGATTTTATGTTTTGTCGAGAGTAAAGACCAGGTGTTTCTTCCGGAGTAATTAAGCGTGAGATTCGAACCGCAACACCGGCCTCGGGGCTCCAACTGACACCGGTAATTGATTTCCCCACCAAACACTTTAAAACTGAAATTCTTCATCAGACTTGTAGACACATATACGTCTCAAAAATGACGTTTACGGGATAGTGAATGCTGTATGAATTTTTATTCGGCAGTTTGAAAGTCCTGGGCGATATGCGGTAGAGTGAGAACATCTTTTGTCACCGCCATGTAAGGAGCGATCATTATCATGGGGTCATTTACATGTTCACTGTCATCTTGATTGACAACATCAATTATACTTTGAAAGTAATGGCTGATCCCGGGAGTTTTATGACTTCCGTAGATTTGATGTCATCCCCTCGATCTCCGCGTGCCTCAGGGTTTATCCTATCTGCTTGTGTTTTGGTAAACAGATATCAAATGGATGATTAAAATGTTGAAATAATTTTAAATGCAGTTATCCTTGCAATGTGATACTGTTCCTGAAGTCCTGTTAAACCTTTGTTTCATTTTTAGTCCTTGATTCTGATGGCTAGATCAACATTAAAATCCACTGCAAAGTACATGTAGTTCTTTTCTCTGGTGTGTCGTTCTGGGCCCAGTTTCACAAACATCCCGTCATTTAAAGGAATTCCTAAACTTAAATTTCTCTATAGAAAAGCATTACAAAAGTTAAGGAGCCTTCCTTAAAATCTGTAATGCTTTCCATTGAGAATTTTTAATTAAAGAATTCCTTAACTTAAAGGAATGTCCGTGAAACTGTGCCCCGTTTGTTTACTTTCAGTTTGAGGGAACTGTCTTTAAAGTTTGCAGGCAGTTTGTACGGTAAGGTTCCAAGTTCGTATTTCTCAGAGACATGAGGTAATGATGTCGCAATTGCGTTTTGTACCTTGACTTGACGCTTCGGATATGGTGACTTCTAGATCCAGAAGTGCATTGATTCAAACTGCGTAACGCATAGTTTGGTATAATCCTCGCCACTCCAAGTCTTATACTCGTACCATTATCTCTGTTACTATAACCAAATTTATTTTTGCGATGACTTGATTTCGCGTTTTTGTCCAGCGACCTTTTTGACGTCGATTTGGGTTTTTTACATAAAAGGCCATAATATTCCCAATATCAAACATCAAAAATGAATTAATGCCATTTATAACATCAACATATATATATCGATGGTCTCAGGCGAAGATAAAATATCAAACAAATCCAAGAATCCATGTGTTAAGGGAGGATGTTCATTTTGTTATTTTTTCTTGTGGAATAGTATAGTCAACTAGCAGTATCTAGGACGACGCCGGGAAATATAAGACGACCCGCGTTAAAGAAATCAATATTTCTCTGCCTAAATTGTTTAGGAACTGATGGTAATTTGAGTATTAACAATAAGCTAAAAAGTTTTGGCATTCTACAAAATTATCAAACTAAATATACTGTTATAATTTTAAAATGAAAATCTGTTTTGAAATCATAGCGATTCTTTGAAAAGCTTCATTGCATTTGAAGTTGAAACGTTAACGCGGTGGTTTTTTTTTCTTGAATTTTAACCGCAGCACGGAATCAAATCAGATGCGATAATAAGTTGTGTTAGTAACCCCTGGATATTTAGGACGGTCGTCTGTAAGATTAATATTCGGACATTACCCGTGACCATAAACATCCGCCCCGTACTGATATATACTTAAACATATTACAAGAATTCCTAAACAAAAAACACTAAATAATGTAATTTCATGCATGTTTGTAGTTCAGCTGTATTTACATTTTTAAAGATTTCAGATCAAATCGCAATTCAGTGATTTTGTTTGCCTACTTACTATAACATATTGCGGGACGTAATTGAAGTAACAGAGCTCTACATCTGTCCGGAGGCAAGTTTCAGGGTCACAACTTCAGGGTCACGCCGTCAAGATGACCACTTGCCCCCACGCGAGTGTCACGAGCCCTCCTGCCCTCCACGGGTTCCATGGTAAGACCTAACGAGCGCAGGTCCGAACCTTTAGCCTCTCGTAGTCGATAAGCTTTTTATCTATAATTGTCATAAGTCTGCGCGCGCGAGCGGCCAGAAAGTGACATGCGTAATTGCTTGTCAAAACTTGATATATCTAGTGTTGGGCGAAATATAAAACTGAAGATTCGCCGAGCCTTTGACGGGTCTGTGCCTAATGCATTTGACAGGTTCGCATATTCATTTTCATATCGAACTGTCAATGTGATAAGCCATGAAGTTGGTAAGGTATCGAATGATTATAATGGTGAAAGTTAATCTCGGTTTAGCCGCTTGCTGGTTGACGCTTTAGTGTGCTACCGCTGTGTGGAGAGGCTGGCGATCAATTTGCTAGCGTTTCTGAAGGGATAACGTTTCCTAGAGAGGCCGGCCAGTGTACATAGGCCTAATTGATTGGGGCAATTTAGCTACTGGAAACTATAAATGATCATACCACCGGTATCTGATTTACCTGTGAACACAAAAATGGTTAAACAATTTGTCAATATTTACTCAAATATAACCCCAATTAAACATGAAGAATCGAAAAATAATTCCAGTGATATCGCCGTTTTGAGGGCTTCACAGGCGTTTGAAGGGTCTCGGAAATCAATGAAGCGAATCCATTCGATAAGATTGAATAATGTAATAGCTAAGGTTATGAAATTCAAGTGCAATGAAAATCAATGTTGTCTAGTCAAATTGACGGGAATTATTGACACTTGGGTAAGGTTTATTTTTATAATTTTTAAAACTCGGGTTGGAGTTCCCTAGAATCGGTATAGATTTCCTGGAAATTCCATACAGGAAACAATGGGATGATACCGGATACGCTTTGGGTCTCAGTCAGTGACATCCAGCAAGAGCTCTAGTATCCGGTCATTGCTACACCTGGTACGGCTGAAACAGGACCATAGTCTGTCAGCCTGGTATTCAACTAATGAACACAAAGTATTTGTTTTTTAATTTATCTGTACTCCTCGTTAAATGTATTTTAACAATTAGAAACGAAAAGATAACGCCCGTATCCTGGTTATTGTTTAATATATCGGTGTTCAATTGTGTGATATGTTCAAACAAAATGGGCCAGGTCAAACAAGTACCAGGTCAAACATGGCTTGTAAACTCGAGCTATCACGAAATCAATTTTACTGGGCAAACTTTCCTTACCTACACTGGGGAAGGTATTGCTGCATGATTTTGTTGAGGCAAAAAAAAAAAAAAAAAAAAAAACATAAAAAAACATCAGCTATTCCACAGGCGTTTGGGAAATATTTACATTTATATCTTGAGTAATGGTGTAAAGTAAATAACTTGTGTTGAATGAAGAAAATATAAATTCATCTGCTCTTTTTTCAAAGATAAGCAATACCATTCATTGGTGTTGTAATCACCCTACACAACTATACAAAAAGCCGTTACTATGACACAAACGAAAAAGGGAATATTTTATTACTTTTCCGGTATACAATATCCTTTGCTCCACTTTGACTTGAGGAAATGCTTATCTGACGAACTAGTCTTAGGGAACTATTAGATTGTTCTAACTTGAAGCAGAATACCTTAAGACCGTTTTCATTGCCGTTCATTTATGTAGCGATATAGTATGCCTAGTTCCATCAAATTATTGAAATGTGGGGGTCGCTTTGTACTACATTTACAAAGTGGGTGTCGCTGTGACCTAGATTTGTTATAGTGGGTATACATGTAGCTGTGTCCTAGATTTGTATAGCGGATATCGCTGTGACCTAGATATGTATAACTGGTGTCGTTGTGACCTAGCTTTATACGGTAGGTGTCCTTGTGACCTAGATTTGTATGGTGGGTGTCGCTGTGACCTAGATTTTTTATATCTGGTATCGTTGTACCTAGAATTGTATGGTAGATGTCGCTGTGACCTAGATTTGCATATCTGGTATTGTTGTGACCTAGATTTGTATGGTAGATGTCGCTGTGACCTAGATTTGTATATCTGGTATCGTCATGACCTAGTTTATATGGTAGATGATCCTTTGACCTTAATGTTCATGGTTTGTGTCTTCTTTACAGTTAAAACCTGTCTACTTCTTCGAAACTTTCTTTTTAACATTTTATTTAGGATTATAATGTAATATTTTTATTTTTGCTTTTCTTTCCATGAACATCTATCATTATCTACATGTCATCACTATTTGTCTGTATTAATCATACACAACGAGGTTTGGACTTTCGGTATGGAATCGCCAAGCTAATCCACGCCATCAGATATGCATGTCTTTATATCACAATATGTAACAGACAATTAACATAAGATAGTGTCATCAATCGTTAATTATTCCAGAGTCACAGCCCTGAACCATCATTAATACGTAAACCTAATTTCCTTATAACAGTCACGATACCATAACATTGAAATAAGTAAGTGTATATGTTATTTTATTCTTGGAGGTTAAAATATAGGCTTCTTTATTTGATGTTGAGCCCCTTTGAAGGTATAATATGCTTTTAGCGCTTCTCATTATGAAATCGCCTTTTAATTATTATACTACGCTAAAACAAACCATTTATCAAAATCGTATTCGTAAATAAAAACAAAAACAGTCATGCAATCTTTATTGCTATGCACAATTTAGCTCACCTTTCCTGTTTAACCTTCGTGACCTCTGGAGTTAATAAATGATGTGTCAGATCGAGACTGGCGTGGCGAGATGTCCGTCCACATCGTCCATGGAACATTTCCTGAAAACGATGAGTTATACTTTACTGTACTTGACGGCGGTACGTTAAACATTGCGACATGGCTGAGTCAGACAAAGACTTAAATACAGCAGGTCTTTTGCCCGTCGTGTCAAATTTTTCACCGAGTAAATATGCCATATTAACAACATTATTTGTATTCAGGTATTTGTGTTGTTGATAGTCATATGTACTCCGGGTGATAAATTATGTCTTATTTAAGAGACAAGCGTGTCAATTTTAGGATGTATATTAAAAGTGCCACGCATATATTAACATTTACGTATATATATAAAACCTAAGGTGTGCTAGCAAACTTACAGAGGTTAGCGTAGATTACCTTTACTTATCTACATACTTTTAGTATACCTGTCTCTTAGGTAGTATGTCCATCCCTCTTCTCCCTTCGTCCCTCCCCTTGTCCATTCGTCCCTCCTCTTCTTCGCCCGCTCAAACGGCACTTTACTCAAACGGCACTTGGATATTTTTACAAGGTATTTGTACTTATATCGAATAGTACACATGCTTGTCGCCACTTTTGATACGAGTCTGTGTCTAATTAACAATAATAATTATGCTAATTATTCAAAATTCAACACAAATATTGATACCTTTATGATAAATTATTTTGTTTTGTTTTGTCATCTGCGTCTCCAGTGGATCAGAATATGAGACGATTGTTTGAGGTTGCTGGTGCCACAGAAACAAATTCTGTCTCCTTCACAGGCAATCCGTCATTATTAAACAAAGATTAAATAAAAAAAGTATTTATCATACTATATATCAGTCAGAATAGCATCATTATGATACCTTTTAAACGTGAATAAATGAAGCGAATCTCACCCTCGTCAGTGCTGATGTGTTTTGGGTAGTAGTGAAACTATATGCTGGTACATAAATCAACTTTCTTTCGCGGGTACTTTTCGCGTTTTCTGTTTCAAAGCAAATTCGCAGAGATTAAATTTCATAGATTTAAACTTGAATGAAAATAGCTTTCATTTTAAAGTGTGCAAAAACTGTGGAAGATAATAATTAGCGGATTTTTTTTCACGATTTTACCACAGTCGCAAAATTCGCGAAAATGCACGCAAAAGAAAGTTGGTTTACAGTATTGGTCTCGTTGCGATAGCGGTGCTTACCTTTTTGCGGGCTTATATTGTAAATATGTCAAAGTTGGCTGCGTTTGATGATTTCATTTTCGAGGTACCACTCACCAAGTTTTTGTCAGAGTTTTTGTCAGTTTTTGAAATTCCCTTCGTAAATATTTTAAAATCTATCACGTAATGGTAAATATTACAATTACCGGGTAATCACATGAATAAAAAAGGAAACGACAAATATTTCCAAAGCCAGTCATTTGTAAGTCAATGCTTAGTATTAAGCGAAGTGATTTCAATTGAAAAATATTGTTAGTTGCGAAAACGTGCCGTTAATTTACTGATGAATAACCGCCTATGGTCTTTTAAGTACATACGAAATTATATTTCCATCAAGAAATTTCCAGGATAACTTAACCAGTAACTTTCAAAGTATTTAGTAAAAGCTTCAATTTTCTACTTGAAATGATTTTGTATTTGAAATAGCCAAAGGTAAACCGTTGATATTTCGTTCCCACGCAATAATTATTTCGTTCCCACGAAACAATTATTTCGTTCGAACGCAATAATATTTCGTTCGAACGCAATAATATTTCGTTCGCACGCAATAATATTTCGTTCGAACGCAATAGTATTTCGTTCGCACGCAATAATATTTCGTTCGAACGCAATAGTATTTCGTTCGCACGCAATAATATTTCGTTCGGACGCAATAGTATTTCGTTCGCACGCAATAATATTTCGTTCCCACGCAATAATATTTCGTTCGCACGCAATAATATTTCGTTCGCACGCAATAATATTTCGTTCCCACGCAATAATATTTCGTTCGAACGCAATAATATTTCGTTCGCACGCAATAATATTTCGTTCCCACGCAATAATATTTCGTTCGAACGCAATAATATTTCGTTCCCACGCAATAATATTTCGTTCCCACGCAATAATATTTCGTTCCCACGCAATAATATTTCGTTCGAACGCAATAATATTTCGTTCCCACGCAATAATATTTCGTTCCCACGCAATAATATTTCGTTCGAACGCAATAATATTTCGTTCGCACGCAATAATATTTCGTTCGAACGCAATAATATTTCGTTCGCACGCAATAATATTTCGTTCGAACGCAATAATATTTCGTTCGCACGCAATAATATTTCGTTCGAACGCAATAATATTTCGTTCGCACGCAATAATATTTCGTTCGCACGCAATAATATTTCGTTCGAACGCAATAATATTTCGTTCGCACGCAATAATATTTCGTTCCCACGCAATAATATTTCGTTCCCACGCAATAATATTTCGTTCGAACGCTATAATATTTCGTTCCCACGCAATAATTTTATTTATTTCAAGTCCGCTCCCAGCCACCGTATTTTGTATCTGACGGAAGGTGGATTTTTTTTATCTGTCGAAAGCCATGGCGATAAGTAAACGTTTGTAAATACGGAACAGAAGCGAGAATAAACATGAGGGAAATATGTCGTGAGAATGGCGTGTTTTGTCAACAAATTGAACAAATTGCGTAGGCGGGACAAAACAGTAAAACCGTTTATTGTCAGCCGTGTTTATTTCGATGTTGACTTTTCTAATAGCAGGGCGCTGTACTCGTGAAAAGTGGGCGTGGTTCGATCGTTCGTTACAAGTCGACATTTTACGCCACTGAAGTGCCAATACCCCCGTACCATACAATTGGTCTGTCCATATATCACGTCCCTGTTTACCGAAGACGCGCAGTGGTCACTTCACATTAATTTATTACCACCTTATTTCACACTAAATGTAGAATGACCGGTGGTCATTACTGACCACTCATTGGCCGGAGAGATCCATATTTTCTATTAAATCTACGTTAACGCTCGATCGCCTTTCGTTGTGATTAATACCTTATCTGGTCTGGCCATTACGCGCGAGACGGAACCCAATGCCTGACCTAAGGGAGCCAAGAGACGATCTTAATGTTCATAAATTTCCCCCTTAATTCCTCTGACAGATTAAAGTGGTGGTGGGCCAAAAGTTCGACCCGCTATCCAAAATGTCTAATGTTTCCTTGTTAAACGTTTTAATGCCCATATGTTGTGTTTTGAACTTGCATAAATAAATGCATGATTTGCATCCACCATGCGCATTAGATATGACCGTAATTCCCTTTTGAAAAAAAAGGTCTGATAGCATCTTGAATTGAGAGTATTTTATTTCACCACATGTGGCGACCTGTAGTGGATCACACGTGCTACAGAACACGTGATAATACCCCGCGGTTTCCGTTGTTTTCGGGAAGGATATTTTAATTTCTGTATAAAGCTTATGCATACGGACTCAATCTGTTTGATAATTGGAACAGTTGATTACAGCCAAGCTAATTAAGGATTATCTTAATTAATCATGGCTTTATCGACAAAGTAGTATTTAGCATTATAGAGGTTGAACTACAGTTGGGAACCTGGAGTATTTTCCGTAAATGGGAAATATTCACATAAAAAATCTTAATGTTTTCTCTCGTTCTTGATATACTTCATTGTTATCGTCATTCTTTAAAACACGAAGTCTGAATGGTTCCTAAAGTTGTTCGTAGCGACAATAAAGCTTATGCATACGGACTCAATCTGTTTGACAATTGGAACAGTTGATTACAGCCAAGCTAATTAAGGATTATCTTAATTAATCATGGCTTTATCGACAAAGTAGTTTTAGCATTGTAGAGGTTGAACTACAATGGGAACCTGTATTTTCCGTAAAAGGGAAAAATATTCAATAAAAAATCTTAATGTTTTTCTCTCGTTCTTGATATACTTCATTGTTATCGTCATTTATTTAAAACTCGAGGTTTATATCGTGTATAACACGTAGGTTGGATGTTTTTCTCTGAGAACTCTGATATTCTCCATCACGAAAAAAACCCAGTACGTCTCTGTAGAGACATTGCTTTTAATATCGCCTATACTATATAAATCTGTAAATGCAATGTCTAGATGCAATCAAATGTGAAAATCTGAGTACTGTGAAATAAGTAGTTTTCAGAATGCACATTTGTCGCTTTATTTTGAGTATGGCACATCAGTAAAAAAATTTAGATGGTCGTATGCCCGACATTACTGGTTGAGCTAGAGCAGAACATCATTGCTAGGTTGTAGTTTGATTTGATACATGTAGATTTTTTTAACGAGGAAGTGAAATAAAAACAAAATAGCCCACGTAGGGTACCAGAAAGGAGCAGTGAAATATTGATAAATTTTTATTAAAGACAGCGAAAGACATGGTAACATGTGAAAATCTTAAACGTGTCGTAAAACTGGTTGGGATCAACTATCCATATAAATTCTGAATTTTGTTTAAAAAAATCATGCTAATTAATACACGTGAAGTTGAAACGCAACATTTACCACTTAAACACCTCCCGCGCGTGGTCAATGCCGAGATATTCCTGAGACATTATGAAACTGGACGGTAGGTTGTTTACTGATGTTACCGTTAATACGATAATCATACCTCTTTGAGTTTGGAGTCTGACTAGCGTTTACTCTGTAATTCTATTGGAAACAAGTCCATCAACCTATTAACATTGTAGAAATGGACACGATTTCTTTTCTATCTAGTTAGGTCCCGATCCGGCCCCAGAGTCGGCGCGGCGAGACTCAGCCCATCTCTCTTCCTGATAGATAGAAATTGACATATTTGACATACGGTGTTTCTGTCATTGAACTCTACACAGCACACATGCTCTTTGGGATAATCCAGTTTCCGCACCAATACTCCTGTGTATGAAATGGGTTCCAAGTATTGAAGGTATACATTAGTAATGGTCAGCGATCAATTTCTGGACAATATTGAGTTTGACAGTCGGTGCCCATAAAGGCTGTGTCCTGGTGACGAAAATGCTGCCATGGAAATAGATAGATGTGATTCTGCTCTCGCTGTCCTCTTCCATAGACAGTTCCATAAACACTCAATCTATCTATAATTTGATAACATAGATAATTAGCGTGAAGTGCACGCGGATGGTGATTGACATCAGTAACCCTTGTGTGCCGACCCTCGGCCGTAAGAGGGTGCTGGCATAGTGTCAGGGCCCTGGGGCCGACCCCCGGACCCTATTGCGAATATTGCATTCTTTTTATAAAGGCGCTAAATTCCAGCGGTAACCCGCGTATTATGCGGGTCGTATGTGCGCAAAGACGCTTTCTGAACGGACCGGCTTTAGATACGAGCGTTCTCGACATTTTGTGACCAATTCTTGTGCTTAACTTTGTTCTTAGCTCTATCAAACCGACAATAATTGCTAATAAAGTACCTTTTTCGACTTTCTAATATTTTTAATTTCGTTATTTTCTTGACGGTGGCATTGACCGGGGGTAGAGGTCACGTGATATACGATGGCGTAGGGTATCATGCCACCATTGAAAATTTGTCAACCACATGTTCAGGGAATATTAGTTACAAAAGACAGTCACGCATCTTGGATCATTTTCTCATGTACATTTTACATTCACCGAAAAGAATTGTTGCTGTGTTTTTTTATATGTAAAGAAACACAGAATTTTACGTGTACAAATAAATCGATATTCATATAAAGAAAAAAATGAAAAGTTCATCATACAGCATTCTGATGTTTCATACGGCTATGGACAAATTGAACAATTGTCACTGTACATTCTCGGTCGGCAATCTGAGCGAGCAACGCAAGTGATATAAAAACGTACAGAAAATACCAAAATTGAACACCGACCGACAATAAAGTAAATCTAATCGCAGTAGCTTACATTTTGATGGTGTCTTGTGTGACGGAATTTGATCGGTAATTAAGGATTTAATAGATACCATCGAACCTCGGGTTGGAGGAATGGTTCCAGTCGTGTCAGAGACTTAACCATAATTACCACGGGATGCAATTTGAGCAGTGATGGGTTGATGCATTTGCAGCAAAACCGAGACCCGTGAAACCTCCCATGAGTAGGCTAACGTCGAACGTTAATTCTGTGGTCAACTTTGGCTGTCGAGAAAGTGACAAGAAAGTTAGCGAGGCTGCGACCTCTTGAGGCCGTGATGGTTGACCGCATATCCGCTAAACTAGGGAAGCTGTCTGAGAGATGACTACATGGCTACATCGAGTTCGTCAGCATTTCAAACGGCGTGTATATTTATTTACACGTTACATGTACATGTATATTGTGAATATTAAGCTATGTTTATGTATCTCAATCATCAGCTGTATACAGTACACGCAATGCATGAAGATAGAAATATTCCCTCTGCACCCAGCCCCAAGTCCGACCTGTGACAGATGGATCTGTGCGCCCTGACACATATCATATTTTCAATTTTAACCTTATATAGCTTATTGACATTTAATGTGAAGCCCTGTGCACGAGGTGTTACGCTGGCCCAGGTGTCGGTGACAAACCATCCTGCATAGTGTCATTGTGTCATATTACAGTCAATGTTTAACCCTCGCTGAGGACAGCCTGACATGAAACACACTTATCAATTGGTCTATGCATATGAATTACTGGATGTTTAATATAGAATTATCAACATGACCTGTCTGTTCATACAAACATGGCTGACGCATATGAACATATCAATATGGCCGACCTGTATGTACAGTGTACATATCAACATGGCCGACCTGTATGTACATATCAACAATACCGACCTGAATGTACATAACAATATGGCCGACCTGTATGTACATAACAATATGGCCGACCTGTATGTACATATCAACAATACCGACCTGTATGTACATATCAATATGGCTGACCTGTATGTACATGACAACATGGCTGACCTGTATGTACATGACAACATGGCTGACCTGTATGTACATGACAACATGGCTGACCTGTATGTACATGACAACATGGCTGACCTGTATGTACATATCAATATGGCTGACCTGTATGTACATGACAACATGGCTGACCTGTATGTACATGACAACATGGCTGACCAGTATGTACATGACAACATGGCCGACCTGTATGTACATGACAACATGGCCGACCTGTATGTACATGACAACATGGCTGACCTGTATGTACATGACAACATGGCTGACCTGTATGTACATGACAACATGGCTGACCAGTATGTACATGACAACATGGCCGACCTGTATGTACATGACAACATGGCTGACCTGTATGTACATGACAACATGGCGACTTATGTAATACATATGACCTGTATATGACAACATGGCTGACCTGTATGTACATGACAACATGGCTGACCTGTATGTACATGACAACATGGCTGACCTGTATGTACATGACAACATGGCTGACCTGTATGTACATGACAACATGGCCGACCTGTATGTACATGACAACATGGCTGACCTGTATGTACATGACAACATGGCCGACCTGTATGTACATGACAACATGGCCGACCTGTATGTACATACCAACATGGCCGACCTGTATGTACATACCAACATGGCCGACCTGTATGTACATGACAACATGGCCGACCTGTATGTACATAACAACAATACCGACCTGTATGTACATATCAACATGGCTGACCAGCTGTATGTACATGGCTGACCCGTATGTACATATCAATATGGCCGACCTGTATGTACATGTCATTATGGCCGACCTGTATGTACATGTCATTATGGCCGACCTGTATGTACATGACAACATGGCCGACCTGTATGTACATGACAACATGGCCGACCTGTATGTACATACAGCTGTACACAATGTATTGACTTTGCCTATCTCGTAATGCTAGGTTTACACTATGTTTCCGGCGACCACGGTAGCCCCGTTTGCCCGAAACGTGGTGCACCGTGGAATCTTGGCGATTTTTGTCTCTGTATTCAAGTTGAGCTAGGTCTTGCGAAGTTTTGCCACGGTTTTATACGGATTACGTGGTGGACCGTGGATATAGGGGAAAGTGCTGTTCAAGGAGGTTAAAGGTACACTACGGTTTTAGCACGGTCTATCAAGGTACCACTACGTTCTCTCTAGGCCTGTTACGATCCGATGAGGTCTGCTACGTTTTACACGTTTTGATCAAGCTCCGATAAGTTCCGGCTGGCTGAGGCTGAAAGTCTGATGCCGGACTTTTTTGGAACATGAAACAATATTTACTGACGAAAATGTCATTTCAAACACATTACCATCTGTACCGTGACTTCAGTGGCAAATTTTTTGACAATTTAAAAATCTGGCACGGTACCCACGGTAATCACGACCGCTCACGTTTGTCTATCACGTCCTTCTGCGTTGTCTCACGTTGTCTCGCGGTCACCACGTTTCTTCAACGGTGGCCTGAAACGGGGCTGTCGTGAGCGCCGGGAACATAGTGTAAACCTAGCATTATGGAGACCTGGTTTCATTAAGTCATTATTTGAGTTTGGTCGCTTTTTATATTTTATGGGTTTTTTTTACACAAACTGAATTATATGCAAATTCTATCTCAACAAGTTACAGTATTATTTTTTGCCGAAAAACATTGTCACGTTTAATGAATTTAAAATTGATCTCGAAAATTATAAATTGGATAGTTCGAAATGATTTAATGGGGATTATAGTTGACTTTTTGACATCGGAGGGATTCAGTCTGACCTTCGTTATCATCCAATCTACAACTGACCCCACTTACACTTAGAGGGGACAATTTCGGACAGCGGTCAGAAAGCTTGACTACTGTATTACACTTCAAGGGTGGAATTTAAAGAATCAAAAACGAAAAATAAAAACATGGTGTTAGTGTTGGGTCAAGGGTCATGCGTGACTTGGACTGTCATCAGGCTAGTGCAATTGCAATATCTTATGGTCAAGGCATGCATTTCGTGTTCACAGTCATTGTCCGGAGATAGCACGTGGGCTTGACCAGTGGTCAGAGTGTGGGAACATTTTTCTCATCAATATCCGTCTTTGTGTATGCAGGTGAGGTGTCCAGGACACTCTAGACTGACCATTCGGACAATACTAGCCATTTCGGACAATATAAAAATGACCATGCGCATCATCAGACCCATCAACAATTCATTTTTCAAACAATCATATGCATCGGCGGCGGACAACAAAAGCACGAGACACCGTGTTTGTTTATACTGACAAATTCAAAATTGAGCATCAAAATATCCCGTGAGAATATCCAGCTTTTGATCAAATGAGATCGGAAGCGGAATTTTAAAATCTAAATTGATTAAAAATGCTCCACAGCTGACGAATGGTATTTTTTCTCTATCAAAATCAGGAGCAGACGATTTAGTATTTTTCTTCAGTTACAAAACTTACTTATTTACACCATTACCATCATTGAAAAGTTTGAGCTTCTTATTTTTTTAAAGATGAAAATATTAAAAATAATTAATTGCGTCACTAAAAATATCCAAGGCACTATGCCCTATATGGAATAAAGTACGGATTGCGCACACACCAAAAGCAAAATAAATTATTCTATATTACTTTTTGTATAATTAGACACATTACACACGATTAAACATCAGTTATTGTTCAAATGATGGGTTTCGTTTATACTCTGTCGGCAGTGGAGCATCTTTAATACACATTTGTTGCAGGTGAAATGCATAGCAAAATTCGTGTACTGTAATATGAATTTTTCAGCGGAAAATTGATTTCGCACAGATTGCTAGTTTTGTGATCTTTTGCGTATACATTAATTGCTATACTAACGACATACAACGAATACAATTTTATCGCTTAAAAATGCGGGAGCGGAAACCTAAAATAAAATTCCCACTAAAATGTGTATACTTACAGTAAGTTTCGAAGTATACAGGTATACACTTAATATGATTAATACAGGTCCACGTATAATATCAATTAGAGCACAATTTACGAGACAATGTTTACTATTTTGCTTAGTGTTGTAATGATAAACTTCCAGAATCAACGCCTTCTAACTTCAACTCCATGACAAACCGGGATAAATCTGTTTTCCGGAAATCTTTAGGACTAGATTTGTCTTTTAGAATTGATAGCACACCAGTAATGGATCACGTGCGTTAGAATAGCGGACATGCATTACGTAATGCACGTGTGTGGACGCAGTCCGAATCTTGTCACAGGTGCGCGTAGCTTTAATTGGACCACGTCCTATGACGTAAGAGACCATATTGTCGTTGTTGTCGCGGCAGGTTCCGGCCGGACGATATCGATGATGATTAAAGTGAATTTCACCAATGAAATTATACCCAGGCTATACCAATGTCACTCTAATATCTCCCAAAGCTTAAAGTTCAATAATGATAAAAATAAACTTAATCAATTTCTTGCTTCTTTACCGACACGGTATTTTATTGATAAAATTCAATTTCATGTCATATCTATTCCAATTTATTTTAATGATAACTTTTGATAAAACGTCTCTAGTTATAAGTAATAAAACCTTTACAAGTTGGGAGCGTCTCCTATCAGTCGCCATGTCGGCACACTACGGGATTACACCTTTTTATACAATATATAAATTTTTGTGATAATTTTTTTATATAATTGAGACACATATATTTTTTTCGTTACTAACAACACTAGCATATAATTAATTATGAGGTGGGGCTTATACCGTAACACCTACGAAGAAGTTCGTCGCCTTCCAGCTTTTTGATCCGCGAGACAACGAAAAAAAATCCGGAATCGCCGAATTAATTCAGTAAAAAAAATCCAAAATTACAACAAAGCAACATTAGATGAATAATAATAAATAGATAGATATATCAAAGTCAGTAAAATTCGAGATATACGATTTTGCTCTGTGAGATTGTGATTGTTCCGCGGGAATCTTTTAGGGAATTACACAAATTTTCCGGCGAGATGCACCCATCTTTGTGTGACAGATATCATCGAAAATCATAATAGTTTTTTCATGTGGTCAAGTGAATATGGAGAAGTCAGTAAATCGGACCAGGTGATTGGATTTTCGAGTGTCCGTAATGTCATGACCTCCGGTCAAGTTAGTTTCCCACATATAAATTTTCCCACAAAGACAAGTATTTTATATTCGCTGATCCACCTTCACAATTCCATTATTTTCAATTGTAAAGAAATGACCTCAAGATGACCAGCGACTCCGGACATGCCATGGTCTGACTGACCGCTCCGCTGGCCGGGTTGACCACAGAAAATAGTATGAAATAAATGGTTTTGTGTGGTTTTAAAGACCACAGCAGTATCGTTATAAATTTGTAGCAAACAAATTACAATAGACTTAGAAGTGGACAACTGACCAGGGGTCGTGACCTGGCCAGACTGGCCGAAATTCCTTCACTCTAATATATCACCTAAGGAATATTTGACCATCACCGTCAAAACGCTAACGTGTCAAATGCTTTCTCTCATATTTCATTGCGATTTAATAAAAGCAACCCTGGTGTGGTGGATGAGTTGTCGAGTTAATTAATAGTTATCTTCATGGTAAATTTAACAAGTAAACTGTGACTGTTTGTACGTTTGTGTTCGTGCTAAATCCATGTACTGGAGTTACACATCGGGGCTAAAGGTATAACTAATATAACCGCCACCACAAAAAAAAAAAAAAAAAAAAAGGCACCAGATTTGTCAAATATCCTCTCATAATGTTTAATTGAATGTTTAGATTGTAACTTGTTCCAATTCAATTTTTTCTGACATGTCAAACTTGCTGAATTCAATAAACATCTTCACGTGTCAAAGCAAGATTATGTCGGTATCGCTTGGTGAGCGAAGGTGTTCAATATATGGATGTTATCCTCATAATCTCAGAATATCTTGCGGATTTAGTTACTTCATGATTTATTTATTTATTTATTTATTTATTTATGTTTTGTTTGTTTGTTTTTGTTTTCTTGGTTTTTTCCCTTTCTTTTTTGGGGGGAGGGAGAGTGGGGGAATTAATGGAAACAAACTTAAGTTTAAATGTTTCGACATCCGAGTTTCGTCTATTCTGTATTTGCATATTACAGAGTTATCTGCTATTGCGGGTAGGTATTAATTGTGACGTCATGTGTTTGCGAGCGTAACGTCATACTTTTCGGAGAAAACGACGTAAATTGCGCTCACAAAATAATGACGTAACAATTAATATATTCATTCTACGTCTATTAATATATTTTTAAAGGGAAAAAAAGCAGTGCTGGGGTTCTCACATAAAAATATTCTTTCTCAATTTGTATCAAGACTGTTTTTAAATAGCATGCGTTCATCAAACTAATAAATCCCATTTTCCTTAAACGAGGAAATGTTGTAACTGATGTAAGGAAGCTACGTGTGAGTGTGTGGTTTTAGAGTTGACATTGTCGGCCGAGATAAACGGGTTAATGGTGGGTTCCCCTGTCTTATTCATTTTTCCCTTAAAAACTCACGAAGTGCGAGGTACATTTCCATTGAAAGATGCGCCGCACTTAAGACAAGTATTGTTACCGGTTTTATAATGTAACACATAAAGTCGTGGTATGATATAGAGTTATCATATATTAAAGGGACAATATACGTAACTTTTCAGGTTTTTTTTTTTAAATCACAAAAATTTACAAGACAATTATCACGTTCTCCCTGCACCGATATTATATATTTATCTGCACGGAATAATTTCATAATACACGTCTTTCATCTTTATTCTAGGTCATTGGTTCAATGTTCGATCATTGTATAATACAATTGTGATCATAAAAAAATGAAAAATTACGTATATTGTGCCTTTAATGTTAATGTTGCCTTAGAATTGTGTGAGTGGTTCATTTCAGGTGAGATTTTATGAAACGATTCTAAGAAGTGTTTTTTTTTTTTTTTTTTTTTTTTTTTTTTTTTACACTTTTGGGAGTCTTGGCGAGCAAAAAATTCAAAAACTTATATAAAATCACATATAAAATGATAAACACAAATTAAATATACTTAATACCATATAACTACAACGATCTACTTTTCGAAGAATCTCATCAAAATGCATTGTTTTAAGATCCAGCGGAGGCTGCCATTTTGTCCCGCCGTCCGTAAATTCCTGACGTCACGTCATTATTCCTGACGTCACTATATTGTTTCAGTCATGACATCACAATGGATTTACTGCCCGACACAAACGATGAAAGTCGGTCCAGTGAAAAAAGGAAAATATTACACGGGCGAAATCATTGGATGTCAGGAGAGTTATGTAATAAAAAAAGGATAAATATATAATCTTCACTGACTGTTTAGATGCTAGATTTACATTGTGTTTAGTCGGAGAAGAGACAACATATTGGTATATAATACAGTGTTTACTAATTGTTTAGATTTTGGATAAAGATAAGAGGGAAATTAAGCAACAATTTTCTTACATTTAACACTCGTTGTGTTCTTAAATAAATATTTAGGATAGCATATCTCTTATTTAATGTTCATGAATGTCAGCATCTTTGATTTCAAGTTGGTAGGGCCGAAAAGATTTGTTTTCCTTAAACACATAAAAAAAATGCTCTTGAAATTTCACAAGAATTCGAATTCTGATAAATTTATGTTTGATGTCTGATTTTTCTTGAATTCAATACTCCCAATAATTGGAGTAAAAAAATCCTTTCTGGTTCTGTTCTTCCCCATTTGTTTATTTCTTTTAAGAAAAGTGCTGGCATACTGGCATTATTCTAATATGATCATACAAGAAATCGCGTGAAACTAACAAAATAATGCCGTGAAATAATACAAATCTCACAAAGTTAATTTCTGTACCCCGGGCGATGCAAACTTACACTGACCATAATTTAAGAACCCTAAGTGATTATTGAAGATGGTCATCGCTTGGTGGATAGTGGTCAGTCTGTGACAGCTGCTGAATCAATGACCACTGGTCACCTTTAGCCCCTCGTCCGTCCCCCATGTCGTATTTCTTCTTTGATGAATACCAGCATTGAACTATACTCAAGTTCGTTTTTGTGCTCGTCCACCTGAGGTCGGGGGTCACCTAAGCAAGGGTTAAAGGGCTCCGGACAAATGCTGTCCAGTCTCCGGTCAGCACGCCTCATGCAGCGTCCAGCGCTATATGAAATATCCTTTTTATGATAAGTTCTATTGTATGATAACCCGGGTTTGCGGTCAGCGCTTTCCACTGGTGTCATGCTACTCTGGAACCAATTGCTTTCCTTGACGACGCCTAGTACTTCTTTATCCATCTGCGGCCTCTGCACGCGCTATATGAACTTTTCATCTGTTTCATTAAAAATAGGGTCAAAAAAGTCGAAACGTAATGGTCATCGGTATTGTCATACTTCACATCATCTCGAAAATGAAAGATTATCGATGGGCATCTGACCGCTGGTCAACGCCAAGATACTTAACGCGGATTTATTAACCACCAGCGGTCAGGAGTTGGCCAAAATATTGGCCAAAGGTCGAAATGATCAAGAACAAAGTCAATCGGTGGTCAGAGAGCCAAAGAAGTGTTCGCGTGGACAGATGACCTGTTCGGCCCTAGTCCGACAGTCCTTGTCGATATATGTCAACCTTGTGGCTACACACTTATGGTCCATATAGTATGCCATTTGTAGTCCTAATACGGCTCTTGAACCTTAGCGACCAAAGGAGCGCGCGCGCGTGGACGAGGGGCTTAAAAGCGCGTGGAGTACAGTAGAGCACAGAGCGATTTAAACAACTCTTTAATGTATATAATATGAAAATTGTCAACAAGTATAAACAATAAATGTTGATAAACCAAAGGTCGAGATTTTCTTATTTTTATCAAAAAATTCAACGCCGGGAGCAGTTTTGAAATGATCAGTGATATTAACAAAATAAATAAATATTTTCTGCGTTGTTGAAGCAAACTGGTTTTCATTTTATCCAACAATTAATTGTCGCAAAAATATTTAAATATGTCAATTTCCTATTTCGATTGTCGCCCGTTAGAATAACTACTGTAGGATATGTACCCATATAGTTTTGCGTTCATTACCCTTGACGTACATATTTAAAAAAAAAAAAAAAAAAAAAAAGCCTAATAACAAAGGCAGGTTTAGCGGACTAGTATTTCCATGTGCAGGGCAGTACGCTACGATTTCATCCTCGCGTTTCTTTCTTTTGCAAATAAAATCGAAGCTAATATATCTTATAATTGCTGCTACACGAAAATTGTAAAAGATATATGTATTTATACTTATAAATCTATATTTAGGTTGATTAATGTGGTTTGCTTTATTTTTAACGTCAGTAATAATATAAAGTAATTTCGGCGATATAGACGCCCGCCGCATTGCATATCGAGATACTAAATTATAACACAACACATTCAGGAAATTCCGGATTTTAGAAACATACGATGTAATACATGCAACAAGTACAATTAACATATTTAAGAATTAACAAAAAGAGGTAATTATAGTATACCAGAGCAAATTTAACATACCTTGTATAACAACACTCGGAAATAAGTAGATCATGCAAATCCAACGGGAAATAAAAAAACAATAAATAGTCAACAAACTTTCGTCCTGTGAAACCTACTTCATGTACACAGGCAATATTTCTTTACGTGCATTTCACGTGAAATTCACGTGATATTTTTCACGTGAATGCATTCTTGTGTGGATGTTTGTCATCGTTTGAAATTGTTCTAACTTCATACAAGGCACATGGAAAAATGTACATTTCTGGTAGACGTACAGTTATGTGTACACTTCCGGTGGATATAAGTACGCTTCCGGTACTATATCTTAATGCAAAACAATAGAAGTGGCATTCAGGCAACTGAAATATCAATGTACATGTACGTCGGTTTCATAAAAGTGATCTTTTGAAATTAAGAAAAAAATGTCTTATTAATATAAAGGACAATTTTTAAGACAACGTTTTCTTCTGGTTATTTTTCCTATATATTCTTCCGTTGCTATACAAATTTACTTGTAGGGATGATGAAATTATGTTTTCTTATGGCTAATAAAAAAATTTCCGAAGCCGACACAAAGTTAATTGATTTTCAGTATATGCAAAACTGCATCGACGATGATCATCCTATTTGTCTTACAAATATAAAAATCCAAGTAAATTGAGCATAAAAAGCCATGTGATATAAAGAAACTGTCGAAGGTGATAGAAATTTAGTGCTGAAGTTTTACGAAATATTGGAGAAGAGAATTCTTACAACATCTCGGTCAATTCCGTCATATCTCGGTATCAATCGCGACATCGCGGAATAATTTCCGGCAATCTTCGGAAATATATTTCCGAAGATTGTCGGAAAATTTCCCAGGTATCCGATTATCAAATCTCATGGACGATCTATGACGGAAAAACGGAGATAGAGCAAAAAACCTTTGAACAAATGAATTAATCTTTTTCTGAAATAATTAAAATTGATCAAGGATATAGTCAGTTCCTTCCCAGTGACAGCACACCAAGTAAGGTGGGGTCTGTGGACGTTCCAGTCATGGCCGCCTTGTGTTGATTCTTACCTCGTATAGTATCACACTTTCTATAAAATGCTTAAGTTTGTAAAGTAGGTGTTAGGATTATTCCCCGCCTTTCCTAATTATGTTGTTAGCTAGATCTAAGCGTTTGTTTTAATGTTAAAGCAAAACTATGTCACATTTTAATTAACAAAAAGCGATGACTAACGGGATTATCTGGACTAATAACAAAATATACTAGAATATCTATAGATAGCATCATCAAAATCAACAGTTTACAACCGAAGAAAATTTTCATAGAAATAACGAAAACATATATTTTGGTTGTATTGGAAAAAAAGCATTGACAAAAAGAATAAGTTTATTTGATGCTATATAATTATATATATGTCATCAACAATTCCATCAAACATTTTCTTCCTGTGTTCCGTCTTTGCATATTACAGAGTTGCCTCCCTTTCGCGTAGGTATCAATTGTGACGTCACTAGTTTTGGAGCAAAATTCACGTCCTTTTCTCAATCGGGAACCTTCGGCACTTTCCGTAGAAAATTCTTTAAAGAATGCCCGAGGATTTCCGATTGGTTCTTTTCTCTGAAAAGTGTGACGTCGCAAACACCTGACGTCACAATCAATACCTATCTACAAGGGCAGATAACTATGTAAAGTCCACATATAGAATAAACATAATTCAGGAAATGTTTAATAATTTGAGCGTCAGTATGGCTTGGTTAAAAAACAACATCAAAACAACAAAACCTACCCATACTTAGCCGCACAACCAATGACAATGCCATCAGATTTGGTCAATTAGTAACGTTTTGGAATTAAATTACATTTGCTGGATATAAATACCAGAATGTCAGATTTAACATTAGATCGCTTGCTGTTTGTCAGAAACGTTGAGCATTGATACCTGACAAAGTGCACGAGTGAAAAAAATCTTAATTCTCACAAAAGTGATGCTCGATATATAAGAAATATTAAGTTCAATAGAGGAAATATATCTTAGCAACCTAAATTGTTCAAATATACAATATTGAAAAGTGTATAGTACGCTTGATCGTGCATAATACTATACGTGGCTTTTTTTGACACAAAAAAACGCGATTTTATTTTCTCTCCGTGAAAATAAGATTGGTTGTAGTGTATGACTCAATAATGTAGAAGAAATTTGCAGATTTTAATGCTGAAAATTTTCGGTTCCTCAGAATATATTTCAAGAAGTACAGATTGTACAAGAAATGGTTTTCAACAAAGATTTATCACATAAGATTTCTGGGGATAATTCTTATTAATAAATTGAAAAGGCCATGGATGCAGTTCCTCAGGTTTTGATGTTTTCCACGGAACCATTGTCTATAGTTGTACTTGCACAAAAATGATGAATAGGTCTTCATTAAAATATCCTTAATTTGTTTCGTCTTCTTAATTACCAATTAACACTGTGAACTGACACAAATTTCACACAAGTTCCAGGTTTTGGTCATTCATCAAACCGAGCTATTGTGATTTATTTTCAATTTATTTTTTTCTGATCTTTCTCATTACACGTTTGTTGAAAATAATGCTGCTTATTCAAGTTTTCTTTAGATTTCTTTTTCGTGAGTTTATCATTAAAAATTGTAACCACGTCATACTGTTTAGCCATGAATGTGTAATTAGCGTTCTGTCTCCCAGATGGTCCTGGACCCCCCCTCTTCTCACACACAATCGACAAAGTGTCCACCAATGACGCGATCGTTACCAAGCAACAATGACATCTATAAAAATTTTAATTATTCGCCAATTACTTTCACCGAAAAATGATTACAGTTTCCGCATAGGACGTATCATTTGAATGAATTGTTTTTTCTAATTTGTGAGCCATTTGCAAACGCGCTGTAGAAAACAAAATGTCCCTATTTTGCATATCGCTGTATCTACCAATTGGTTTTAGGATCGCGCGTCCCTACCAAGGTTAATGGATAGTAAGCCAAGCACTTGCGCGCGCGCCACCACCCCTGACCCCCAGCCTCAGCATCTGTTGTCGTCCATCAGAACAACTGTAAGGAAAACCTAATAAACTCCAAGCCAATTCCATAAAAAAACGCCAAAAGTGATGACACAATTTTCAGATCGGAATTAAAGTGAAAAACCACCACGGTGTTTTGGCGAATTGGAATGCTTTATGAATGTTCGTTGACCTTAGGATTCTTGTTCTTCTTATTAAGTTCCGGGCCTGTCCTCGTTATTTCCACGTTTTTATTATTTCAGCCAAAATGAGGCAAAATTAATACCGGTGCGACTGTTTCGACAAGAACTGAAAATAAGTCTTTAATAATAGACTAATTTTGTTAGGACTGTAACAACTCGATGAAACCGTTTTACTGGAAAACCCAATATCCGAACACCACTGAAGCGCACGAACTTGCTACCCTTGATTGTAAAACAAATTTGCCAAAGACTTCAAATGACTCTTAACCAACACCATAGAAGCGCAAACAGTTAATGTTCTGTCTTTCTCTCGTCTTTTTATATTACGCAATAAGCAATTACATGCAATGATATCAGCGAAACCAAATATGCAATTAAAATTTGACAAAAGTAAATTAATTTCTTTAAAAGCTTCATTTTCGATACGTAAGATTTCACTTAAGGCTTTCCTGACGATGAGATTGAGCTGATAGCATGGCGCAAGACCTTCACGTGCGCTCGCGCTCTAACCTCCGACCACAACCGCACGCGCGGTTTGAGAGGCCCTACTCGTGTACATCCACTCTAGCCCAATGTGGTTTCCTCTAAAACCACACTATCGATCTTAAATAATAAAAACAGTATCTGTCATTAAATATTCTAACTCAGGCTTTCATTTTTATTAATGAAAGAACCCCGACAAGCGCTTTGGATAACGGTGTGGTTCGACTTGCGTAAGACCGCAAATAAAAAAGCTAGAAATGGCTACATACAACTCTATCATGTTTTAAACCGTAGCCTAATAGAAGAATCCTCCAAAGACAGCCTTTCTAATTTAGGCCCTCGGCAACATAATTTTCTGTCATGCAAATTTTCTTTCTCCCATAATGAGATATGAATGATCCCTAAATAATTCTTCAACATTATTTTTCGAGGTCTCGAGGATATTAATCACATATTTCATATAATGTCATTCTCATCTGTTCTTGTCGAACGTGGACGGTTTTTGGCTAACCCCTCAGGGTGACGAACAAAGAAAAAAGACATTTCTTTAATAAAAGATGTTGCATTGTGGGGCGGAGTTACTGCGGCTGAACAAAGGTTGTCGGCAACGATGGACAATGTGATGTCATGACATACACAGCGCTACCAACAACGGGGACACTCGAGGAAGGGAATACAGGCAAACCACATAATTACGGGTCTAATTCGATCTAATCTCGTAATGACAAAGATCCAAACCCGGGATTAACGGGATATTGATCGAAGGCGCTTGTTAAAAAGCAAAATGAATAATTTCCATGAGAGGGGAGAACATGTTTGTGCCGTTATGTTGGATTCACGTTTACATTATTTGTTGGCTACGGTCCGGATATTCTTAACCTAAATGATACATTTTACATTATTGTACGTTCATGTTTTTTCTTCTTCTAAATCTAAATTGCTCAGTTTTACAATTGTAAAGAAATACGTCAAATTTTATTTTCTTCTAGATGATAGTTGTTTCATTACGCATGCTTTGTCTAAAAATTAAATCCTACTTAAACAAATCGATATTCTGATAATATTCTAACAAATTTCAGGAAAGTCTCTGATGTTTCATTAAGCTTAGAGGGGTTGATTCTTGGAAATATACACTGAATACGGAGACGACAGATCCTACCGATACCCGGTATTGGATTACACGAACATCAGTTATTACGAACGGTCTATCCACATTACGGGTATTACCCAAGTAGCGTGAAATAGCACCAACCACAAGTTAATAGAAATGATAAAAGGACGCTGGCCGATTAGGACGGATTTAGCAACACGATACCCTTATACTTAGCACGGATATAATAGCTACTAGTTAATTTTTGTTAATTAATAAAAGTTTACCGGTACTTTCTTGTTTTGTGTTTGCAGCATATGGCAACGTCGGTGGCTCGCGCAACATGCACCCACGTGCATACATGCATGAGTGGGTAGTTTCTTTTCAAATAGTATTCAACGCCACACGTAGGCACCACGGCAACAAACCACTTCGCCATGGAATATTATCTGTGTCAGATGGTGACGTCGCTTCTCGGTGGCCCCACACTCATTAGCGATTCTTTATTATAAAGTTTATACTTTCACCTTTAATTAGATACGCACGAACCTATAAATTACATCGCTGCCATCTTCATGGTATTTCTTCCTGGAACATCCATTAAGGAGAGAGCTTTCTAACAAAAATACGTAATTGAATTAGGTATTAGGCTGGGGAGAGTGAAAGCATTCACTGTAAAAGACCCAGCCACCGTTTCCATATATTACATAAAAAGGACCCGGCTTTACGATCGACCCCTAATTCCTGGCTGAAAGCACATAATGTAGCATCAGGAGTTGTGGGCGGGGCTTGTGGATGTTAAGCTATGCTAGCCAAGGAAGGCCACACTCCGGCTTCAACGGCGAGCTACCGCGGAAAGGTCATTATCGATATGAACTTATGAAATATGAAATGATCACAAACTGGTAACGCTTTCCTGTATCAATATTAATTCTCTGTCAAGAGATCAGAGCCTGCACTTAGCCTTGGTCAATCCCTTGTGATGACAAAAAAGTCTTTAAACGCAATTCCAGTTGGCAGACACACCAGAATCTCAATGCCAACCAGATATTCATAGCAAACTGGTGTACATCTGTTATAGAGTTTACATGAAGCTTGTTCTAGAATTCACACAAGGTTAAGATATTTTTAACTTAATATTTTATAATATAGATGCAATGCTTACTATCATTAATATAATATCAACCTTTTCAACCCTTGACTCCCCCAATAAGTTTTGTTTCACATTGAAACTTTAAATAAAAATAAAACAAGACAGACAAAAGAAAACTGCAGACCATTTAAAGAAGTGATCCCCTATCTTTCTTGTGCACCCTTTCATATGCCATATCAAGATGGCAATTTGACCTTTGACCTCCATCATTGATGTCATAATACTTGGTTTTAGCCACTTGATATGGCAGCAATATATTAAAGTTAGCATGTAACATATCTGTAGCTAGGCACTTTGGTGTAATATTTTATTTTTAAATAGTAATGTTCTTCATCATTAAAGAATATGTAAATTTGAAGCTATTGATCTCCTTAAATTATGCAAATTAGCTAGTCCCTGGCTATATTTAGACTATGGGGGTGACTATGAAATCAACAATATAAGAGATAATTACAGATACTTACCAAAATATTAACTTGTTTGATAAAAGTTAAAACAATTTTAAGGGTGCTGAGATTTTCACAAAGACAAAATGCCAGCTGAAAACTGTAAATTTCCAATGCCTAGACCATAACTTAAAGTAAAAAGATGTAGTATAAACTTAATTTATCTTAAAGATGCTACCTGTTGACAAATAGTGTTTTTTCTGTGATGAATAGTATTTTTTCTCCATCAAAAACGGGAGCAGAAGAACATTTTCTTTTTTGAAGATAAAAAATATTGAAAATAATTAATTGCATCCTGAAAATATCCACAGCACTATGTCTATATGAAATGAAGTATTGATTACGCACACACCAAAAGCAAAAAAGTTATTCCATATTGTTTGAATGATGAGTATCTTTTATATTGTCAGTGGTAGAGCATCTATAAAGATATTGCTGAATGGAAAAGAATTTTATACTTCACTTCAGTTCACTAAATGACAAGGTTCCAATTTTTAGGTGATATGGTATGTATAGGCCTAAAGTGGCTCATTGTCTGTGTGAGACTACATTAACTCATGCATACAGAAATAATGAAATATTAGATATTTGTAAATGTTTATTTCTATACAAGATTATCACAGACTGTTCAGTAAGTACAAATTAACAAATATCAAAAGACTAATATCACACTTGGCAAATGATTAAAAAAATTTTGTTTATAAAAGGTGTAAGTTCATCATAAAACAATGCTTTATATAACATGCTTTTCCATGCATACATATAGTGTAACAAGTGGCCCAATGGGCCTTAACAGTCATCTCATGACTATACATACAATACAATATATGATAGAAATGAAGTAAGATTATAAACTATTTGATCCCTGTGACCTTGAATAAGAGTCAAGGTCATTTATTTAGTATCCCTTCATTTAAGTATGCTACAGGCCTAATATCAGGTGTTTAGGTCTCTTACTTATTTACAAGTTGCTTAAAGGTTTAAGCCCATTTGATCCCTGTGACCTTGAATTAGAGTCAATGTCATTCATTTGAACAAACTTGGTAGCCCTTCATACAAGTTTGCTACAGGCATAAGATCAGGTTCTAAGGCTCTTAGTTATTGAAAAGAAGTTTTTTTAGAAGATTTTACTCTATTTGACCCCTGTTACCTTGACTGAAGGTCAAGGTCATGGATTTGAACAAACTTAGTAACCCTTCATCCAAGTATGCTACAGGTCCAATATCAGGTGTCTAGGTTCTTAGCTATTGAAAAGAAGTCATTTAATGATTTTACCCTATTTGAACCCTGTTACCTTAAATGAAGGTCAAGGTCATTCAGTTGAAAAAAATTGGTAGCCCTTTGTCCATGCATGCTACAGGCCCAATGGAAGTCTCCTATGTTTTTTCGTTATTCAGAAGTAGCTTGAATAAAAAGTTTTCACAAGAAGGACGGCGGATAGCACACAATGCCTGACGATGCATGGTGTAAATAGGTTGTCATGATCCTTCGGGTTAGATGACATTAAAACTTATGATTGCATCAAAATGTAAGTATTTGAATTTATATCATATTTCTTTTTCAAATTGATGGTTAAATGGAAAGGTAAGATATAGGATGCAATACCATTTTTAAGTTTTACATTTCAGAATTGCTCAGCGGTTTTTAGCAGTAGGGATAAAACAGTTTGATTCTTTCAGGCAATCTTTTTTCTTACTTTAAAACAGTTATCCATGGCACTTTTACTTTGATTGAATCAATTATAAATTCTTCTCCAGTAAGAATAACCTCAGAATTTATCCATAGTTGTAATTTACCCCTACAGATATATATGAATTCTTCCAAATAAAAGACTGGAATGTTTCATTATGATATTTTAGGGGTGAACTATATACCACACCAATATATATAAAGCCTTTAACCTGTTAGGCTCTGACCCCCTTGACACAAACTGTTAGACCCTTTTCCATCTAAATAAATATTCCCTTCTTACAAAAAAACAGCCCATGTTCCTTCAGACAGTTTATAAATAAACGTATATATATATTCTATTCTATAGTAACTCATTATTTTAATTGTTATGAACAGCAACATTTTTTTACATATAAAATCAAAATATAAAGATTTGCACTCTATGGTTTCTAAATGAAAAACTTAGCAAAAAATGGCCAAAATTGACTAAATTTCCCCATTTTTATAACTTTTGCATTTTTAGGATGGTTGCCATAGCAACCACAGCTGAAATGATACATAACTATCATAACTTTTCTATCAAAAGATAATATGATATTCAACAATTCAATTACTAAATAACAGGTTTGAAAATTTGATTAATTTTGGGGCCAAAAAGTACCCAAACCATAAAAAGTCCTTTGAAGATGTAGCTATTTATGTACATATATATATATATATGCCTTGTAAAGTTTAAATTTATCATAGTTCCAAAAGTTTAGAAAAAACTTAGATAAGATTTTAATCTTGACAGTCTTTTATAAGTTTTCTACCAAATAGAAGCAGAATGTGTAAAATATTTAGATTTTTTTTAAAGCTTTGGCATTAAAAAACAATATTTATCATAAACTATATAATAGTTTATATAATTGAATGTTTATACAATTTTGATATGGAATGTGATCGTTGTTCGGGTATACATGAGGTTCGCGTTTATTTATGAAAGACAATCGTAACACAAACATATCTTAATACTATTTGGCAATTTTTAAGACATATTGAAATTTAAGAATGTGTAATACTTTTGATGTAATTGAAATGTATTTGTGGTAAACAGCACTCTATTAGGCAATCGGATATCATCGGATGTAAAACATTACCTCAAATGTGATAAATGTAAGAAAATCAAACATTTTCTTCGCCGTGAAACCTAATTATATGCCCTAACTGCCTATCAGAAAATTGATATCTATTGAAACGTTGAAATTCTGTAGTTGTATTTTAAGAAATTGAATGTAACCATTTTTCCTTCGAAATGGATGAACTGATACTTTTTGAGAGCTTGTGTCCTCAGTGGCAACCAGTCGTTATAAAAATAGTTTCAAAATGGATGTCCTTGTGTCACATCCGAGGTCAATGTATGACATCCGAGGAGTTCCGATTGGTCCGTTAGGTATGATGAGTAAAAACACCAAATCAACCACACTCACACTCTGCTTGACAAGCATGGCAAGATTACACATTGATTAGGCGAGCTACATAGAACCTTCTTCCTGTAACATTTATTCATTCATATCATAAATGTAAGTAATATATATACTGTATATAGTACACCCACCCCTTAACAATCATTTAAACTCATATTCATCAGGAATGTGAGTAATGTATACTTTTAATAAATAATATTGTACACCCCAACCCCTAAACAAATATTGGACTCATCCGATACCACAGCTGGAAAAGTCTATTACAAAGTTACAGGGTTGTAAGGTTGAAATTAATGTATGCTTTGTAGTACATTGTAAATACAGTAAAACACGGTTATAACGAACTTCTGGGGATCACAAAAGTCACTTCATTATAAGCATAGTTCGTTATACACATATTATAGATATTATAGGTATGTCATAGAAACATTGACGGGGAATGAGAATTTCTACGTTGTAACCATGAATTTTTGTAAGTCTGCTTGTTATAAATGTGTCTAACTGACAGTAACTGTAATGAAAAGAAAATAATTAATAAATATGTCTGATTGAATTTTCAAGAAATAAATAAACATTTCAGGAAGAACAGCTTGTATTAAAGTTATTTCACTCATTGTAAACATGCTAGACAACAATTTGAAGATTTTCTTCAAAAATGGCCCATAGTCTTCTGGTTAGAGAGATTAATACATCGCTTTAGGTAAATATCAACACCTGTGCAGTGAGCCGACTGACAGCGTCCTGTCCGTGTTGACGAGTCCAGACTCTACCTGACCTGAGGTACGCCACTATCTTTGGTACTGACAGTCACTCCTCGCGGCTCTATCTTTAACATAACAGTACTAGTATCGTCACAACTTTGATTCCTTGCCGCAACTAGTTTCCCACGCCGAAATTTGTCGGCGGGTTTGTATTGTATTTTATTATTATTAACATTAGTTAGTCTATTCTCCTTTTGAATTGTCTCCCCTTGACGATCACCACCAGGAGTCACTGCATCCTCAGCCTCTCTATGGGAGTCTGGATAAGCCTGTGAAGGAGATGACCGATCAGTGGCCAGTGATGAGTTCTGACCATTCACGACCTTGTCCATATCTGTCTTGTCTCTCCATGCACTAGAATACATAGGATTCCTCCTCGATGACCCCGTTTGACCTTTAACACAAAGGTTATTAACAGGTTCTTCGTTTGCTAAATAAGCTCGACTAGCAGGGATGCTGATCTTTCGCTGGAAGGATTGTCCGAGGCGGATCCTGCTGTCCTGTTTGAAGGATGTTCCCTGAGGATTGTGGACCTTGGCGTACCTCTGCATATCCTTGACCTTGTTACCTGAAGGTTTGGCGGGATTTTTCACCGGAGCTACCACAGTGTCTGACCTTGATATCTGTAACTAGAACCAAAAACAAAACCTCTAATTAATACACAGTCAACAACAAGTTAATCAGTTTCCAGTATTTTTTTTCCAAATCAGGAGTCAAAACTATTTCCGTTTCTCATTTTTTGAGAATGAAATACAACCATACATTATGATGAGGAGATTTCTAAGAAATAATAAAAACATTGATGTTTATCTACAAGCTGAAAATGGTAAAATATTGATCAACAAGACAATGAGAAACACATCCTAATGTCTAAGGGACGTAAACATTTCCATTTTTGTAAATAACATAAAGAAATTTTGTCATTTTTGTAAATAATACATTAGAATCTAATTTTTATTTCTCGAATGTAAATAATACATAGAATTTTTCATTTTTGAAAAGGATACAAAGAATCTAATTTTTATTTTTCTAAATAAATACATAGAATCTAATCTAAACTTTAAAGTGCTAGAATAAAATACAATACCAGTAATTAAAATCTTTATGTCATGCGGAAGAGCAGAATTTTTATTTCATTTTATGAGTTATTATGTAAATATTGCAGCATTTAACGCTGGTGCAATATGTATCTGGCCATCAATGTCGACTCTATAGAACCTGTTCGTCTGTGGGATAACCAGATGTTATGAATATCTCGCCGATATTAATAGCTTAGATAGACTGTCGAGGTCTAGCATTTTAAAACTAGGATACTACAGCAAAAAATATTCTCAATATACCGCATTCGACCCAATAAGCGCCCAGAGGGTTTAAAAAATTGAAGTAAATAAGGGGGCACTTCATAGAAACCACTTTGGACTTGCCTTTCATAAAATTATTCTACAAAGTAAGCCATAAATCAATTTGCAAAAGATATCGGTAATGAAACCAATAATATAGGTTCCATATTTTGAGTGTGTATGTAATTCGAAGTAAGTGAAATTTAGGCCTAAAATAGGGGAGGGACGCTTATAGGGATGGGGCACTTATTTGGTTGAATACGGTGAATAGTAAATCAAAAGTTTCATGAGTTCAAATTAAAAAAGAAAAAATGAATTTCAACAATTTTGAATATCTCCATTAGCTTATATGTAATTTATCCAATGAATCAAAATAATCTCTGGCGAAATATCCATGTAAATTAATGTCAATACAGATTTGAATCTTTCAGATCACTGTAATAGATGTAATATTATGCTTCCATTTTGTTTAATTATGCTGTCATTCAAGTGAAATAGACAAAAAAAACCTTGGTTTAATGACTTCATGCACAAACTATAAACATGCATGACCATTGGCCAGCGGTAGAGGGCTATTTTAAGTGGCTCCTAATGTCAACACCTTAAATAAACAAAATATTTATTTACATCAATTCCAAACAAGTTATACAAATCACTTTGGTTTGCTGTGCGAGAATATATTACTGACATTAGATCAGTAAAAGATGATATATCATGCTAACGACATTTCTACGGAAAATTACAAATAGTTACGTTCCATCACCATTGGTACTGCACAAACGTATATCAATGAGCAAAAAAAAATAAAAAAATACCTGCATGCCAATTTTTGTTCACTTTTCAAACTACAATAGTTCTTTGAGATCAATATTCAAATCCACACTGAAAATATGCAATTTTACTCATTTTTTACCTATACAGCTTGAAAATGAACTGTTCTAAACTTTAAATAAAGATTTCAAAGAATAAGTGGATATATACATAAATTAGATATGGAGCTGTATTAAAATGCTGAAACAAAAAACATTATTTTGATACTAATCTGAAAATATAGAAAAGGAACGTACCATTTGTGATATAAAGGTGAGGAAAGGTTCTGGTGTGATTAGCCATGATTTTATCCATTCATCCCTGTACAAGGATTTGAACTCTTTCAAATCTTTACAGGTGTGAGTGGATAATAGTGTAAAGTCATTAGTGAATTTGGACAATTAAATTACAGATATCACATCACATACATATCTATCATTTGACGTTTTTCTAAGAAAACAGTACAATCCTTTTTAACTGATTTCACTGCGGACACCCTATAGCAATACCATATTTGACTCAATAAGCGCCCATGGCATTTCAAAAAAAAAAAATAAAAAAAAATGAAAAGGTGCTTAATAAAACATAACTAATGCAAACCTATGATCTTATGCCTGGGCAATTGAAACTGAGGCCTCAAAAGTATGAAGAGCGCTTATAGGAACATGGGCACTTATTGGGTCAAATGCAGTACCTTGTACAGCTAATTTCCATTTTGGTTGTCAAGATGAGGCTGATCCGAGGTTACCTTGGTAACAAATTCAATCCTATAGACAATATCAGATGACAATCTGAATTTCAACCTAACTATTACTAAGACTGACAACCTTAAGTTCATAAGTTCATGATTGGAATTTACTATTTATAGTACTAATTATCTCCCCCTACTTTGAGCATTATAAATATGGCTACCAAACCCTTAAGATTTTGATAACAATTTCTAAGTTCTAAATTCTGGTACTAGATTATCTCCCCCTAGTTTGAGTATAACAAGACTACCAGGCCCATAATGTTTTTAAAATTGTATAAAATTGACCAGTAGACCCTGTATATTTTGATAAGAATTTCTGAACTGAATTCATTCCAGATTTCTCCCCTAGTTTGAAACTTTAGATTGGGAGATATTAGGGGCATTAGGAATGTCACAACATCTTTTAGCAATCTCTTTATCTATACCTATCTAAGCTACAGTACTTCTAGCAAAATCAAGTCCTCCTATCGAGTTGGGTGATTTTTGAGCAAATATTGATTGTTTTATCACTAAAAGGCAAGTTTCGAAGAGATTTAATTTTGCATTTTCACTAATGACAACAACATTGAAATAATTAAATGTTATGATTCATAGTTCTAAACCTCTATTGTACTTGCAGTTGAAAGGTTTTACTGAGAATTTTGCAATAATTATGTGACAATTATCAACTGCAAAAAAAACCCAGCAAAAGGTCACATTTGTATATATAATTTGTAAATATCTTAAGTGAACTTAAGATAATTAATAATAAATTTTACCCCAATAAATTATCAAAGGCAAATAATTCTATGTTTCTAAAGCAAAGAAATGATACCAATTGGAAGAAATAATTTAATGAAAAAAAAAAAAAAAAAAAAAACCTGAAAAAAATCTCAAAAAGAAATTATCAAAATCAAAGAAATACTGTTGTGAAACTGCCAATATGTTAACAATGATATTGCCTTCTAAATAAATATAATGTACCAGATATATTTGGTAAGAAGGATCTACTATATTTGCCGTAATTAGCGCCCAGGGCACTTAAACATTATAATTAAGGTGGGGGTGGTGGGGGTCTTAATTAGTAGGGAACACAAATTAAGTTGTGGACAAAAGGCCTCTAAAAGAAGTCAGCCATATTTAAACTCTTTTGGCATTCATGGCACATTATTCTGTCACAATGAACATATTTGTTTTGAGATGCATTATTACATCATTAATTCACATGAAACATGGGATACATTACTGATGGAAGAACCATGACAAGTTATAAAACATTGTTTAATCCACAGGATGTAGGGGGTTTATATAACATCAACTCCTTCTCCAGAAGTGTGAGGGGCGCTAATAAAGGTGGAAGGGCGCTAATTACAGCAAATATGGTATACTAATAAAATAAAAGTCAACTACAATATGATTTTCCGTATATATACATATATGGGTATATTAACTCTTTCCGTACCTTGTATTCTTTCCGGATTCCGTATTGGAAGTGGTTATTAGTTTCGACTCCAGAAGTTTTTGAGAAAATGCAAAAAAAACTGTCCACTTTTGTGTATACTTATTCATTTAATTTAAACATGATAATGTTTAAAATATATATCATTATAAAATCTGGAGCAAAGGCGCACCAAACCGCCATTTTGTTTAAGATGATAACTTCTGTTTGATTTATCAGATCTTGTTCCTTTGCAATGAGAACGATCGATAGATTTGGTCGAATTAAATATAAATTAGGCATCCAGAAAGTTTTTTTTATAACTTGAAATACTTTTTACATATCACTGCGATGAAACTTTGAATATAAGAAGAATTTTATTGTGAAGAAAGAATGTCAAAATCGAGGAGTGTTGACTATAGTCGACAACAGGGAAGAGGGAGAGCAAAATCTGGTCGACTATAGTCGACAACAGGGAAGAGGGAGAGTAAAATCTGGTCGACTAAAGTTGACAACGGTACGGAAAGAGTTAATAGTGGTTCGTGTGTAGAATAAAGGGAAAAAACTCAGAGGTGTCTACAGAGAGCAAAGGGTATCAAGCATAACAAACCTTTCGTCGGCGAATAAAGCTAGAAATCTTGTAATTCTGTGGATGGGCAAATGAAGTAAAGCATAAAAATCAACAAAAAAATTACCTGGTAATATTTCAACATATGTATTGTCACATTCATGCAATGTATTAATATCTAATAATTTAGAAAAATTTCAAATCCAATTTCATTTTGAAGAAATTTGAATAAAATGAACAAAAGATATAAAAAATGTGGAGATTAAAAATCAAAACAAACAAAAAAGCCTTGTGCTAGGGTGGAATAATTAGCGACTAATTAGTGATTAAAAGATATCCCTTACACAATGAACTGAGAGGGAGGTAAGTGAAATACGCTGATATCCCAGAGAACCAGCAGGATATAATTTCATTTGATTGGTGCCACATTTTATATAAAAAAATTTGTTCAATTTTTCTCATTTTCCGGACAGATAAGGTGCTCCCTGTTGGTTTTAAAACAGGCTTTTTTTCTTAATTGAATTTACACACACCAATTTCATCAGCATATAAAGCCATTTTATCAGTTTGTTTGGTAATTTTTGCGGTGCACCGTTTACATGAATATCTCTTTCGGCCAGCTGTGAGTGGCCACAAATCTGTGCCCCACATGATAAGATTTTAAATCTCTCCACACACCTGTACGTGCAGCAGGGATACCTGTATCGCTAATTACAAACTATTCAAAATAATTGTCTCCGTTGCAGGAAATGAGTAGATTTCCTATAATTTCCTGAACAGCGCCATGGCTATTCTCCAATGTATTGTTTGCAGGAAGTGATTCCATCAGCTGGTGTAATGATTTTGTCACATATAATCAAGGTTTTTGTTAATTACTTGGTCGTTACTTGGTACAGACCCACAGCTTAATGTTTAGTGACACGTTCGTATAAGTGTGTAGATCAACTCATACACCCCTGAAATGACATTTAGGCTCTTCTAAATCAAAGATTGGACCAGTCCATGATGAAATTCAAGGGTGAAAGAGTGAAGCAATCACAAACAAGGAATCATTATGGTCAATTCTGTATTTATACGAATTTTCCAAAAACCAAAAAATCATGTTTTCATTTCCTTAGGTAACAATTAAATGTAAAGTATAAAGTGTCAAATTTAGTTTGTTGAACAGAAAAACATCTTGTTATACACACAAAACGAAAACAAAATCAATCCAAAACTGCATTAGATTGGTCGAAAGCTGAATTCTTGCGTACAGAGTGTAAAAAGGTCAGCGATTGTTTGTATATATACTGTTAGTCTGTTTAGAGACCATTTATCTGGAAAAATTGTTGATAATTTTGATGTTATTTCTACCAGGGCAGATGATGTGTGATATGAATCTTTAATAGCAGGTTTAACCCTGTCAGCGACCTCAACTCACCTATGTAGAAAATTTTATTTCCCATTTGACAAACTAGGCAGACTTAAAACCTCTAAATAATTCCTAAACCATTTTGTAGATCGACTTCACGGATAGGTGACTGTCAGGCTGATAACATCAGACTTATTGTTTGAGGATGAAATATTCATGCAGTAGTGTAATGTGTGTGAAAATGATGTGATTATATCGTTTAGCCTACTCTGTTTGGCATGTCAAATAATCCAACAATTACCAAGGCCTGGAGCGTGCATCTCGCATTATTTCAATGAAACATAATATATAAAAGGTTGCGCAATTAATTGTTAAAAAAATATAAATAAAATAATACAGTACATATGTTACATAACACAAACAAATTAATTCACCACGATTTCAACTAAATTCTTCTGTCAGATTTAGCGGAAATATAAAATTTGAAAAGCCAGATATTTCACAACTAAATGCTTACTTTACAAAATATAACAACGGTTTCATTAATAATATATAATTTCCGTTTTCGTTCACAGAGCTGGATGCTATCATGGATCGTGACCATTATCATTCGGAATTCTACCGTTTTATTTATCTTTTTAACATATATGGCATGTCCGGCTTTAACAATTCATGTTATTTATGCATAAATCAATTCAATAAGCTAATAATATAAAAAGCCTGGCATTTTGGTTTGGAAAATGAGAAAAAAAGTATCTTCCAACCTTCCAAACCAAAGTGAGGCCGACTCACCCCAAAGTTAGCGTCGTTATTCTTGTTTGGAATACTGTTGGAAGGCTGCGGTGGCTTGACGTGGTTTTTCAACCTGGATATCCGATTATCAACGTCGGACGTTGTTTCTGGTGCAGCCCAACTCCTTGCATAGTCAGCGAGGGAACTTTCCGATGCTCGAGACACCAACATTGCATAATTACTTGCAGCCCGTTCAAACTGCGATAGATTGATTATTGTGGTCTCACTATGTCGCCCTGACCTCAACGCTGGACTGTCCATCAGACGACCGTCAGGAAATTTGTGTTGTACACTGTGACCGCTGCGACTATACGGTGAGTAAGTATTGTCCATATACTGTAGTCTACTCGGCCCTTCGTCGGGGTAAGACCGACCCGTAAATGGCGATTCAAACATTCGAACAACTCCATCTGCAGCCGACTTTCCCTGAATTAGTAACTTTTCAGGAGATTTATTATTTCCTCTGGATTTGAAATGTTCAATTTCAGCAAAGTCAATTTGTTTGCTAGTAAACGTTGTGTTTTCCCTGGGTAGCATAAAACTATCGGCAGAAGTTCGACTAATTTGAACAACTGTAGTAGGATGTTTCATGCCACAGGTTTTCTGACGTTCATAGTTCAGAAATAACTTGGTCATTTCGTCTCTGTTATAAGTTTTCTGTATTTTCGCACGGAATTCCCTGTTCTCCCGCGCTTCCTGACTTTCAGACAATTCATGTGGAAGTGTCTGCTCGCTGTCCACTTTGGTTGGTGCGGGACTGACATATTCCTGTGCCGCGCTCTCCGACTCCGAGCTGCTAAATGGGATTGGGGATGTGGCGGCGTCGCGTTGCGTCGTCATTTGTGGATCCTTGTTTATGGGGACCTGAACCACTAGTTTGGTAGATCGTGCACTTATAGGTATGTGGCTACCTTCCACGGGCAGTTCTGGGTCCTCTTCCTCATGCATTGCTGTGGACAACCAAAAATGTACTGTAAGCGTGGAAATTTGCGCCAGGGGGGATTTCCGCTAATTACTGGAAGGTCGCTTGATCGGGTATAATTTCCCCTGCACATATATATTTTACACATGTATGGGCTTTGTTGTTAAAAGTCTGAAATCGTATCTATCGCGGAAATAACAACACTATGAAAGTTTTGTGAATGCAAATCACGAAATTAAGCTCTCGTAAAAATATCCATGTTTAGTTTACAGTATACATACTCACAAAATACAAATGCAATATAATATTTAAAAGAAAAATTTTTTTTTAGTATTAATCATAGAGAAAACTTGTTAAATTTATTATCGGTATTACTGCATATATTTCATTCATAACAAAAACTCAACAGTGGGTTGCATTCACAAATGAAACTGGTTAATTTTTAATCTTCACAATTGGAGGTAATTTTCAAATTAATGTAACAATAGATTGATCTGATTTATTTGAATTTTCGTCATGAAGACTTAAAACATATATATATAATCTTAGATCGGAACTTACGTTCTCGAGGAATATCTGGTGTTGGTGCATAAAATTCAGCAAGGCTGAGTCTGGTTTTGTCCCTCTCCAAGGAGGTCATATCCCTCTTAAGGGTCAGACTGGGAAGTAACACACCAACCTCATCTGTGGTCTCTATACATAGGTCCTGATAATAGATGTCAAATACAGTGACACAGCTGTGGTCTCTAAATTAATCCTGACCTCAATGATCGGACCTTGAACTTTTTCAGTCAACTCTGACCTCTATAAACAAATGCTGACCTGAAAATTTGACCCTGACCATCCTTGACCTTACTTATCTGACCTTAGTTTCTATTTATAGAATCACCCTGACTTTCATAACATGATCTTTGATCTTTTGTTAATATTTGACATTACAGCAAACCATATCCTCTACAAAGGTGGTGGTCACATGATATCTACAGACAAGTCGCAAACTCTATAGCTAATCCATGCTCCCTGACCTTGGTGGCATGACCTTGACCCCCTATGGCGTGACTCTGTAACTTGAAAACCTGACCTCTATTAACAAGTCATTGGTCTATATACCGGTAGACATAAGAAGTAGAAGAAGATGACATCACCACATCTTGGTATTACCTGGTGGTTGTTTAAAGATGTCGACACAGAATCAGAATCCTCAAAGTCGACCAAGTCCTCGTCTGAGTAGCACACTGATCCGTCTGTACACACGGACTGGGCAACACTGTCGCTTCTTCTTATAAACTCTGCAAAAGATTAGGATTCTTGGTATGCTTATTGTTTTCAAAAAATTCAAAATTATTAAAGCTTCAAAAATGATAATGAAATTATTTGTACCTATATAGACAAGTGACCATTATCTAAGCCAGCTGGAGTGGTCACTCTACGAACGAACGCCTACCTGGAGAGCCAGTGATGCTAACAGCATGCCAGGACCCACAAGTAACCGACTGGACGGACTGACCCCTCGAGTTTACACACTTTGGCTCCCAGACACGGTAGCCGGTCTCTTTTTCTGGACAGATAGTGTGGCTGTTCTTACCCCACATATACAGGCGACCATTTTCTAAAAAAAACAAAAAGCATATATAAAAACAAAATGAGAATAAAAGATTTAAAAAAAAAATGAAATAAAAAATGAATATTGAAATAAAAATAACAATATACAAAATATACATTAAATTCTTTTTTCTGTCCTTCAAGAATATATCTAGCCCTTTACCAGAGATCATCGACTCTGAATGTGAAAGGTTGTGTAATAATGTCTCCCAGTTGGTCATTTGATTCTTCAGCATTTTGAACCATAAATGACATGTCTTGCAAATGTCACAAACCCTTGACACATCTGCTATCTTCTTCGACACAAATAGCATTTCCTATCCATTCCTCTACTGGGATGTTCTTGTTGTTGTTTTTTTCATACATTTTGACTTTAAATTACACTGGTAAGGTCATACATGCAGCGATTTTATGAGAAATCCTTCTGATTAGGCCCATGCATTATCTTTTGACATATTCATTTGATATTGAATGTAACTTCAAACATGTGGATGTACGGGTAATTACTGATGTTTTAAGTAAGAACATTTGGTATGAAATGCTGAGGACAGAATTTTTTTGTCCGTTTTTGTTTTTGTTAGTCCCTGAATAAATTTGATTAGTGACTACCTACCACCTTTACTTTCAACATTTGACCTTCAAAACTCCAAGAAATGTCAAGGTCAATTTGCTCACTTCTCATTTCAAGTCAGTCCCTTATGGAACAGGGTTATATTTTGTAAATGTTTTCAATATGTCTCGTGTTAGGTTTTAAGGGGTGTGCATCTTTGAATTATTATTACAATTTGTATGGAGTGTGCATCTTTAAAGCAAGATACATAACCTTTTGTTTAGAAATTGGTCTTACAAAATTTGATTACCATATTTGACCCAAAAAATTGACGTGAATAATATAAGGGGATGCTTAATAAAACAAATTTAGACTTGCCTTTAATAAAATGATTCTACTAGGTATGCGATAAATCAATTTGCCTCCAGTATTTCATTGCCATTGGCAATGCTGTAAGTACAATAAGAATAGTAAATAAATAATATAAGAAACATTATTTGAAAATGTGAATTTCTTTTATTTATATGATCATGATTTGAATATAACAATTGACTAAATGGTAAAATACTTTGCACAGCTCTACAGACAGACAGACAGACACAATAGACAAACACAACAGACAGACAAGACAACAGACAGACTGATAGACAGACATACAATAAGATAGAGAAGTTGTATTTCAGTCCTACTTTCATTGTAGGGGGTCATATATTAACTGCAGAAGGAAATGTTTATTATAATTGATATACAAATGTGTACTTTTAAGAAAATAATCAAACTATCTAAATAAGGTGAAGGAAAAATCCTATCAAAACATTTGTGAATGAGCCTTGTTGAAATGATTTATTAGGTCATTTTTTAATTGATGCTATCACCTGAGATCAATGGAATGACAATGGAGGTGTATGTAGTCATCAGACACCATGGCCGACTTTCCCCCGGTAACGCCGTAGGTGTCACAGGTAAAAGGCCACGTTGACTACAGCCACATAGCAGACGGTCACAAAACGCAAACACTAGAAACCTTCACAATAAAAGTGCATAATAACTTCATTAATTAACTTACTCAGCTTTCATTTGAAAAGATCAACACATCAACAGGACAAAAGAGGATCTTTCAATTTGGAGGAGCGCTTGACTGGTCTATATTGGAGATATGATATTGATGTGGTAACCTTGCCCTACCGGAAACAGTTTTGGTTTCATTTCATAATGGCTCTCTCTTTGTCACATCTCTCTTTGTCACAAGTCAAAGCAAAACCTCATCGATGAGTACAAAAAGGATTTCAATGCACATTTCAAAAGATAACTTCTTTTTCAGGTCGGGCTCTATAACATGGACGAGACCCAAGGCCAACGAAGCCTATTGAGTCAGATGGATTGGACATGCCTCGCTGAAATGCTTTCACCGCTGAAAACAGTTACGTCTGAGTACAAGAGCATATCATGAGCAACAAAATCCATAAATTTGTGAAATTTTACCCAGTTATTAAAACCATTTGTTCTTGCCTAAGTAGCGAGTAATATTTCATCCATCTATCACAGCGGGCTTGACATGGAGCGAGGAGATAGGGCGGCGAGTTGCGTTGTTCTTTACTGTCACTCTGGAACCATTTAGGTCCGTACAATAGCACCGATTCTTATCTCTTAACATCCCTTCACAAATTGACTGTACGTAAAAATGGCAAAACATCATCAACAGAAAAATTAACTCAGTGCTCCGTCTAGAGATACTGCCCAATGGATAATTAATGACTAGCAAAATTTCCCCTATTAGACCTAAAATACAAATTGATTTTTCATCTTATCCTATTGTAGTTGAACTAAAAATGGTTATGGAAGAGAGATGAAAAGGTTTTCTATGGAGAGCCAATGAAAGGAAATTTATGGCCTTTTGGAAAAATGGAACTGTGATGTTAAAATGAGTGCAAATATTGCGAGATATAATAACTCGATAGGGAGGAATGTAACAAATATCCTTTGTTATCATAACATGTTGGCAGACTTGTTACCAACTATTTGCTTATCTGGATACGGAATTGATGAGGTACACAACATTTCAATTAGCCAAATCTATACTACTCAATCTAGCTTTGAAGATGAAATACATATAGCGTCTGTGTGATTTTTTCGTGGTGATAATTCCGCGGCGTGACCTCGAGACAGTGCATTTCCTAGTGATTGTCTCACAGCTTTCGTTCTTTACTGCCGCCGGGTCTATATAGAGTTTGCATTTAATGGGGCACAAACTTTCAACATTTCAAATGTCGGTGAAAACCTTTCAAAGCACCGGGGTTTGAGGGGCTTTTCAAAATCTCGCGAAATAGATAACCATTGGCGATGCGATTGTTGGCCGCCAAAACAAGAGTAGATAATTTCCTCATCAAGTTCATGTTAGATAATTTAACATGGAAAAATTATGGTAGCACCCGATCTCTCCTATCAGCTGATGGACAACTGTACTGTGACAGCAGACAAAGACATTCTGGTAGAGACTATACACAATCTGGCTCCACTCCATAAAGACAGTTTGGTGACAAAATTTTTTGTCATAAGCAGAAATGTTGATCAATATGTTTACACAAGCTCCAAATAGCATCGTCCATCTGTCACCATTCCGTTCACTTTACCTAATTTTGAAATTGAAAGAGTAGTGTATTATTTTTTGCTCTATTTTATTCCTCAGATAATTTCACAATATTTAAGTGATTGACTTTCTTTTGAGTGTAGAATTTTTGCTCTATTTCTTTCATCAGAGAATTTTACAATAAGTTATCTAGTTCTTTTTCAGTGTAGAACTTTTTTGCTCTATTTCTTTCCTAAGAAATTTTACAATAAGTAATTTAGTTCTTTTTTATCACACTGTCACATTTTAGAAACAGTTTTGTTCTTTCATATCTTTTTTTATATCTATTATTCTCATAATGTTATATTTTCCCTATAAGTATTAAATTTTGAAGTAAAGATATCTGGATCAAACTTATTCCATATTTTATTAATAAGCCTTATTTGTCTATCTACAATTTATATAAAAAAGTCAATTTTGTTTTAAAAATTGCATAAAAATTGAAATCTTTTCAAGACATACGTTAGGGTAAATTACAGAATTTTTTTCAAATTTTGTTTTTCCTCTCGGTATCTAAATAATTAGCACATAATTTCACAAGAGAAAAAAAATTATTGCAAGTTTTTCCTGACTTCAGCTTGAAAATTACTTTAGAATTTCAATTTGATTTTAATTAGCTAGAAACAATTACTTCATTAAACATTAAAAATGTTTCTTATTTGTAAATCATGATATTATCATTTTTTTGTTTTAATTTGAGAAAATATATTCAAATAGAAATTTGTTAGAAAACAACAACTATTTGAACAGAAAAAATAAACAAATAATTGTTTGCATAATTTGGGATTTTTTATAATGTCTTATTATATTACAAGGAACCTGTCTCATTTTAATTTTTAGAGATACATTTAAAAGGTTTACATTCTGACATTCAGCTGGTGGCGTATTCGTACAATTTTTATGACAATTTCTAATGAGGATTTTCTGCGGTAATATAATATATCAATATATTTGCCTTAGATAATACAAAGAAGCTATAGAGTGATTAAATTAGCATATTTTATGTATGGCTTCCCTGTCAGTTTCAAACACCCGTGAACAATCAAACAGCGAATTGTAAGAAAGACTAGCTTTGTGTTCAAGTCACAACTTGTAACATCAACATTGTTCTCATTAAGAAAAAAACGTCTTCATCGCCATTAAGAGCGGTTTTCATTAATTTTACTTGAGAAAACTCAAAAACACTGAGCCCAGTACTTGTTGTTAATGTTTAATTACCAAAACATTTTACCAAATGGAATTCGGTTTTCTAGTTTCGGCGTTGTTCTGTTCAAATTTCTCAACCCATAAAATGAGAGTAATGAGGACTTTGTCATGTGCATTATATAAGATTAGATTGGCGTTAATTTCATTTGCTTGGTGCTGAAGCCAGAAGAAAACTTTACGATTCTTGTGCTCATTGCGTTTCATTTTACGTTTTCCAGTCTGTTATTACTGCGGTCTGCATCGTACCCACAGACCCCGCTCCGATGGTGATAAGGGCTCCGTAACAATACCAATGGACAACATCAACTAATTGTGCTCAGTTCTTCTGAATAAACCCCCGATGATGGAAAACCACATGACCACAAATTGTAGGGACGGCATTCGGTAAAGTCTCATTAAGATAATTGAATAAGCCATGATAATTAGGCCAGTCAGCCTCCCCATACTGAACGGATCACGGCGTAAAACATACAATGTTACGCCACTGTCACAGTAATTAGAAATTTCACCCAAATTTGAGGTGTGTTTCGTTAACCACATTTGCCAGGATGACAGAGATGCTTGCCATGTCGACCGGAGCGGTGCACTGCCACATTTTTATTTGCACAAATGTGAAAACTTTTCTCTCAACTCCGTGATGTTTATTTTATACTAATTTTCTGCGTCACCCCTAATCGATTTTGAATCTCATAAAAATTGCATAACTACGTGTTCACTAGCTGACTTGTTTCTACGAGAGTGTCTTAGTTCTTCAAATGTGTCACCTCGTGTTCCAAGTTCTTGAACCTCTTGTCGAGAAACAATTTGAAAAGGTGTACGAGTTTCCACTAATACCGTTCCCGGGTAGGCTATGTACTATAGACTTTAACGGGCTGTGTACATGGCGATAAACATGTAATTATGATGTAATAAATAACAGTTCTCGTGTTAGTCCCCCGTCAGCCTACACCAGTACACAGTGCATTCACAAGTCCGCTTAATACCATACTCATTCAAAATACATCTTGCGGAAAAATTCATTTAAATTAAAAGTCAATTTGGTGCTTTTCAACCTGACAGTAGTTATTTTCAGTTTATTTTTCTTGCATGAATAATGAATTTGGATAGTGATTAGTTTTAAACTAGTCATAGGTCTGTGAACACATATAATCACTTTGCACTATTTTGCACATACTGCTGGGGGGGGGGGGAGGAGAGGGGTGGGGGTATCAAATTTATGACTTATTGGTTCATCTATACAACATTGCCACCTGTCTGTCCTTTAAAAGTCCATAGATGTTCAAGTTAAAAGACATTTAGAAAAAAAATAATTAAGAAAGTCCAGGTTCATAATATCACATCAAATTAGCATAAGTTAAAATGAATAATTTTAATAAATCAAATCGCCACAGATTCATCTTATAACACCCTAAATGAATAGTTTCCATGACATTGAGTTATAAATGTATAATAATTGTATAGACAAAATCTGATATTTAGTTCCATTTTGTCTTTCTAATAAACCTGCTAATGCCGGAGAACACACAACCCAGTAGAGTAGTTACACAAAATATGATGGGTCTTTTTTACAGCAAGATTTAGAGGCCCAAATTCCATTCTCAATGGGAAAGCCTTTAATTGTTTCCAGTTCAATAATAAACCTGCTAATGCCGGTGAACACACAACTCAGTAGATAGTTACACAAAATATGATGAGTCTTTTTTACAGCAAGATTAAGGGCCCAAATTCCATTCTCAATGGGAAAGCCTTTAATTGTTTCCCAGTTGAAGTGTTCCAAAATAAAAGCATATTTAAAAATCATCCAAACATTTTTTAGCAACTTAGATGGTTAAGTCTTTAAATACATTTGTGTATTAATTAAATAGCTTAAAAAAATACCTAGACTACAATGGAAATTCCTATTCATTATGCTTTATTTCATATTTTATTATTTTCCCAAAATGTTGGAGTTTAATTTGTCATGCATTTTCCCGAATTCGGAGCAACAGGCCCCATTTCCAAAGTAGTGAAAAAAAGCCCTAATTGCGTGTGCAAAATACTTATCATTATGTTCATTTCAACTACCGCATTCAACCTACATAATGTAATAAGCACTCCATTTAATAGAAACAAATTTAGACTAACCATTCATAAAATTATTTTACAAAGTAGGCCATGAACCAATTTGCATCAGAAATCAGTTAGGAAACCAATACAGTTTTAAACATTTCCAGTCTGCATTTTATCTGAATTTAAAGCCTGAAAAGGTGGAGGGACACGTATAGGGATGGGGGGCACTTATTGGGTCGAATATGGTATGTTCAATTTCAGTAAGCAATTACACTGATCAATTGCCGACTGCTTATCATACTTAACATAACCTGGTATTAAAGTTAATGTTAGGTGCATGATTATAGTGGTTACCTGGCCACCCCCAACCAGATAATGACATAAGGCAGGGCCATGACGATGCAATAGGTATAATGACACAACTCGCTGTAATGTTCCGATGCATGTATGGCCGCCCCAAAATGGAGATTTTTCGATGTAGAAATCAATTTTTATGATGTATTACCACCGATCTGAGACTTGAATTAAAAACTTCACTAAAAATTGGCTTAAAAAACTCCACTTAAATTTGGTTAAAGAATTAAACTAAAATTTGGCTTAAAAAAACTCCACTAAAAATAGGCTTAAAAACTCTACTAAAAATTGGCTATTGTGTCTAGAACATGTCTGATTCTTGTAATAGTGCTCTGCTGAGAAAATCTTATCAGTTACCTAATTAACTAAATGGGTGAAGTAGGGAATTAATATGCATACCAAAGTTATTGTAATGAATTACTGAAATGGAACATGTAATTCGTACCTTTGTCCACATATTCCATATCTTAATGAAGCTTGAAATTAACACTTCAAAGAAGCAAAATACATTTTTTTAAAAATTCACTATTTTTACATATTATTGTTATCTTTTTAAATGTGGTTATAACTGGGTACACTTTTTAGCTTGTTATGATTATTTTTGTTTACTCTAAATTCTTTTTTTTTTTTTTTTGGTCTTTATCTTTTTATCTTCTTTTATATTATAAATTTGTGTTTTCTTTTAAAATAATTAAACATGTTGATACAAAAAGTGTATAGTCCTATCAGATACATTGTACATGTCATATGTCATTGTATCAATAATTAACAATGTATATATCCTATCAGATACCTTTTACATGTCATACGTCATTGTATCAATAATTAACATTGTATATATCCTATCAGATACCTTTTACATGTCATACATCATTGTATCAATAATTAACATTGTATATATCCTATCAGATACCTTTTACAATATGTCATACGTCATTGTATCAATAATTAACAATGTATATATCCTATCAGATACCTTTTACATGTCATACGTCATTGTATCAATAATTAACAATGTATATATCCTATCAGATACCTTTTACATGTCATACGTCATTGTATCAATAATTAACAATGTATATATCCTATCAGATACTTTTATGATATCCAATAATTAACATGTATATATCCTATCAGATACTTTTACATGTCATAGTCATTGTATCAATAATTAACAATGTATATATCCTATCAGATACCTTTTACATGTCATACATCATTGTATCAATAATTAACATTGTATATATCCTATCAAATACATTGTACATGTCATACGTCATTGTATCAATAATTAACAATGTATATATCCTATCAGATACCTTGTACATGTCATACGTCATTGTATCAATAATTAACATTGTATATATCCTATCAGATACCTTTTGTACATGTCATATCAGTCATTGTATCAATAATTAACATTGTATTATATCCTATCAGATACATTTACATGTCATACGTCATTGTATCAATAATTAACAATGTATATATCCTATCAGATACCTTTTACATGTCATACGTCATTGTATCAATAATTAACATTGTATATATCCTATCAGATACATTGTACATGTCATACGTCATTGTATCAATAATTAACAATGTATATATCCTATCAGATACCTTTTACATGTCATACGTCATTGTATCAATAATTAACAATGTATATATCCTATCAGATACATTGTACATGTCATACGTCATTGTATCAATAATTAACAATGTATATATCCTATCAGATACATTGTACATGTCATACGTCATTGTATCAATAATTAACAATGTATATATCCTATCAGATACCTTTTACATGTCATACATCATTGTATCAATAATTAACAATGTATATATCCTATCAGATACATTTTACATGTCATACGTCATTGTATCAATAATTAACAATGTATATATCCTATCAGATACCTTTTACATGTCATACGTCATTGTATCAATAATTAACAATGTATATATCCTATCAGATACATTTTACATGTCATACGTCATTGTATCAATAATTAACAATGTATATATCCTATCAGATACATTGTACATGTCATACGTCATTGTATCAATAATTAACATTGTATATATCCTATCAGATACCTTTTACATGTCATACGTCATTGTATCAATAATTAACAATGTATATATCCTATCAGATACCTTTTACATGTCATACGTCATTGTATCAATAATTAACAATGTATATATCCTATCAGATACATTGTACATGTCATACGTCATTGTATCAATAATTAACAATGTATATATCCTATCAGATACCTTTTACATGTCATACGTCATTGTATCAATAATTAACAATGTATATATCCTATCAGATACCTTTTACATGTCATAAGTCATTGTATCAATAATTAACATTGTATATATCCTATCAGATACATTGTACATGTCATACGTCATTGTATCAATAATTAACAATGTATATATCCTATCAGATACCATTGTACATGTCATACGTCATTGTATCAATAATTAACAATGTATATATCCTATCAGATACTTTGTACATGTCATACGTCATTGTATCAATAATTAACATGTATATATCCTATCAGATACCTTTTACATGTCATACGTCATTGTATCAATAATTAACAATGTATATATCCTATCAGATACCTTTTACATGTCATACGTCATTGTATCAATAATTAACATTGTATATATCCTATCAGATACCTTTTACATGTCATACGTCATTGTATCAATAATTAACAATGTATATATCCTATCAGATACCTTTTACATGTCATACATCATTGTATCAATAATTAACATTGTATATATCCTATCAGATACCTTTTACATGTCATACGTCATTGTATCAATAATTAACATTGTATATATCCTATCAGATACATTGTACATGTCATACGTCATTGTATCAATAATTAACAATGTATATATCCTATCAGATACCTTTTACATGTCATACGTCATTGTATCAATAATTAACATTGTATATATCCTATCAGATACCTTGTACATGTCATACGTCATTGTATCAATAATTAACAATGTATATATCCTATCAGATACCTTTTACATGTCATAAGTCATTGTATCAATAATTAACAATGTATATATCCTATCAGATACATTGTACATGTCATACGTCATTGTATCAATAATTAACAATGTATATATCCTATCAGATACATTGTACATGTCATACGTCATTGTATCAATAATTAACAATGTATATATCCTATCAGATACATTGTACATGTCATACGTCATTGTATCAATAATTAACAATGTATATATCCTATCAGATACATTGTACATGTCATACGTCATTGTATCAATAATTAACAATGTATATATCCTATCAGATACCTTTTACATGTCATACGTCATTGTATCAATAATTAACATTGTATATATCCTATCAGATACATTGTACATGTCATACGTCATTGTATCAATAATTAACAATGTATATATCCTATCAGATACCTTTTACATGTCATACGTCATTGTATCAATAATTAACAATGTATATATCCTATCAGATACCTTTTACATGTCATACGTCATTGTATCAATAATTAACAATGTATATATCCTATCAGATACATTGTACATGTCATATGTCATTGTATCAATAATTAACAATGTATATATCCTATCAGATACATTGTACATGTCATACGTCATTGTATCAATAATTAACAATGTATATATCCTATCAGATACCTTTTACATGTCATACGTCATTGTATCAATAATTTAACATTATATATCCTATCAGATACCTTTACTGTCAGATACATTTACATGTCATAGTCATTGTATCAATAATTAACAATGTATATATATCATTGTATCTAATTCATGTATATATCCTATTTTACATGTCATGTCATACGTCATTGTATCAATAATTAACATTATATATATCCTATCAGATACATTGTACATGTCATACGTCATTGTATCAATAATTAACATTGTATATATCCTATCAGATACATTGTACATGTCATAAGTCATTGTATCAATAATTAACATTGTAATATATCCTATCAGATACCTTGTACATGTCATACATCATTGTATCAATAATTAAACAATGTATATATCCTATCAGATACCATTGTAACATGTCATACATGTCAATAATTAACAATGTTATAATCATCATATACTTTTACTGTCATATCTTGTTATCAGAATTACATTTTATATCATATCATACATACGTCATAGTCATTGTATCAATAATTAACATTTGTAATATATCCTATCAGATACTTTTACATTTCATACAGTCCATTGTATCAATAATTAACATTGTATATCCTATCAGATACCTTTTACAATATGACAATATGTCATTGTATCAATAATTAACAATGTATATATCCTATCAGATACCTTTTTATGTCATACATATGTCATTGTATCAATAATTAACAATGTATATATCCTATCATATACATTGTACAATGTCATACATCATTGTATCAATAATTAACAATGTATATATCCTATCAGATACATTGTACATGTCATATCATTGTATCAATAATTAACATGTATATATCCTATCAGATACTTGTACATGTCATATGTCATTGTATCAATAATTTAACAATGTATATATCCTATCAGATACATTGTACATGTCATTGTCACATCATTGTATCAATAATTAACACAATGTATATATCCTATCAGATACTATGTCAGTCATTGTATCAATAATTAACATTGTATATATCCTATCAGATACATTGTACATGTCATACACGTCATTGTATCAATAATTAACAATGTATATATCCTATCAGATACCTTTTACATGTCATACATCATTGTATCAATAATTAACATTGTATATATCCTATCAGATACATTGTACATGTCATACGTCATTGTATCAATAATTAACAATGTATATATCCTATCAGATACCTTTTACATGTCATACGTCATTGTATCAATAATTAACAATGTATATATCCTATCAGATACCATTTACATGTCATACGTCATTGTATCAATAATTTAACATTGTATATATCCTATCAGATACCTTTTACATGTCATAAGTCATTGTATCAATAATTAACAATGTATATATCCTATCAGATACCTTTTACATGTCATACGTCATTGTATCAATAATTAACATTGTATATATCCTATCAGATACAACTTTTACATTGTCATACGTCATTGTATCAATAATTAACAATGTATATATCCTATCAGATACCTTTTACATGTCATAACGTCATGGTAATTAACAATAATAATGTACTTTTGGAGAAACTGTAAATCTAGAACTTATTAATAGAGCAATTTATATACTCTGATGTCTTTCCAATAAGGAGGATATATATACATATATCACATAACTGACCCATCCAGCCATGTCATAAATATCATAAGACGCATGTGTAATAACACTATTATGACGTCACATATAGATTTAACTTCATAATCTATATATGATGTCGCATGATTGTCTCAGTAGACGGAACCGTCACATCCGAGTCAGATTTCTACCGTTTTATATAGAGACGAAATTTAAAGTTTCACTTATATTCCTATTAATAAAAATTATGCGATAAATAGAATCTTATACTTGTGACTATGTGATATGAAATTGCCTAAAGGTTCGTGGCATATCCAATTATTGAACTTGTTTAATAAATTCCATTTTACATATAGCCACTCATGTAAGATCATCTCTAGATATGAGATTGTCTTATTAAGGCTTTCTCCGCCAATGTAATCAATTTTCTACAATAATTTGTCGCTCAAGTTTTTAAGTTGTCCATGAAACACATCAGCTAGGATGTCTGGATAAGTTCTACAAATTATAGGTACATTTTCCATAACTTTCTTCAGAAGCAACTCATAAAATCATACCAAAACTGTCTGAAATAAATATAGAAAGTTGAAATATATCAAAAACTTTCTGTTACAAGCATGCATGAAGCCGATTTATGTGTCAATAAATCACTACTTTTGACATGTCCTCATATGGATTACAACTGGTTATGGGACAAAAGTACAAAAGAAAATTGAATTTTAATTTTCCTATAGGACAAACAAAATGGTGCTTAAGTACGTTCCACCAATATAGATTTCTGTCTAAACAAACATCTTAATCAAGTACATCAATCAAAATTCGTTTTATTAATTTTATGATATAGCCTTGAGGAAAGTATAAAGTCTTTAAATAAAGAAGTATTATAGTTCTTTGCTTTGAAAAGATAAAATTACACATGTATTATAACTTGAAGAAGTTAATGAGATGTAGGTTAAATATCAGAAAGTAGGTCACAGTGACCTATTTTTTCCATATGAACTTTTATTCAATCAGATGTAAAATTAAAACATGAGATATATTGATGCATGTCCATATCAATGGGCATACAGCTATTTGCATACTGATCGATACATGCATATGTGAACGTCTTCAGGCAAAAACAAATATTGTGCTTATAATTTTCAGTGACCTAATTCTAATGTGTGGCAGTATATGCCTCAAAAATAAATCTATGGTAGTATACCTGTGACAGCAGCTGAAAAGGCCTCTCCACACGAGATTTCAGTAATCTTTCCCCGGAGTTTGTTATGTTTTAGTGGCTGAGGTTCTGACAGAAATAAAACTTTGTCACCGTGACCTAATTGTCCATCAACTCCAGATCCCCAACTGTACACGTTTCCTGAAGCTGGAATATATATATAAAAAAAATGGTTAGGAAGCTTCAAGAAGGAAAATTTTAAGTCCTTAGTATGATAAATTACATGTAACTAAAATTAATTTTAAACACATAGACTTTCTTTTTTTGATTGTTTTTTTTTTTTTTTTTAAATTCATAGTTTACCTCTGTATTTTATAACTAAACAAGAGGCTTATGAGCCTTTACAGCCACCCCCCTGGCATTAGATACAAATTAGCTATGTCATTTACTATAGCCAATTGATATCTTTTATTCTTTTTGACAAAGAATTCACGAACTAGGAAACAACGCACTTGTGAAAAATATCAAAGTTTCCACCCCACTCGATGAAATATAACTTGTATTCATTAAGAAACAATGAATATCCTCTCTTGATGCGAATAAATGTATTACTCATTATTAGATGTGTCACTAACATCTTCATAGTTTTGAGTTGATAATCTGCGATATGGATGTTGTCTTGTTGACTATCCTCACATACTGGGATACCTAGTAAAACGGTGCAAAACATATAATGGAACTGTGAGCGAAATTTAATAATGAGTATTGCTTATAATCGGAAATGTATTTCATAAATTTGTAAATATATGGTGTATATTCACAAACATATTACATAAATCACCAACTATTGCATATATTTGCAGATTTATAGAGGTTCCCCAATAAGTGACTGTTGTTGATCATGTTTATCAAACCCGAGTTAGTTTATATTTTCAAATTAAAAAAAACCCACAAGCTTTAACGAGTTCTACTGGTACTATTTATTTATTTTAACTTTTCATAACATTTGATTGAATTTTATTCATATGTCTTAATTATTATCATTATCAATGCCAGAAAATATTGCTATTACCCATCTGACTTACAACTGTTACAACATAATTTTTGACAGATGTCCAAAAAAGATGGCGATCTACTAGATCGATGTTGACAAGGTAATTGTCTGCACATAAGACCCCCTACCACTTTTGACCTTTATTTCTTAGGGTGAGGGGAGGGGGTCTTATTTGCAGTGAAATACGATAGTAGTCCATGCAATAACATTAAATTGAAATAATTAAAAGCCTATAGACACAATAAAAGAAAACTATTCTAAACGTTTCATTGAAGACTTAATTCCTGCAGAGTCATCCTGAATGAGCCAATATGTATAGTTTAAGATAGAGGAAAGCCAGAGTTTCCAGAGAAAAATCAGTCAGTACATGGCAACTGGCTAAGGTATAGATTTTGAAATTGTATTCCTGAGGTGGAGATATGTCAAAATACCTCACCCATGAGCACTTGGCCACTTGGCCCCAGGCTTGTTAGCATACCATGTAAGTGATGCATTTTAATTTCATACATATTCCTATGATTCTTAGCTAATATCTGAATAGCTATAAGATATAGCAATACCCAAAATCAAGAGAGTAGGGCTTTTTGTAAATCACTCTAAAATGTTGATAAAACGGCGATACCTTTTTCTTTAGATGTAATTTTCACCATAAATCTGACATTTTTTCTATAAAATGTTTTGTGCAGGAAGTACTAAATCATGAAGTATAGTAATTTCTGATACCACATATTGTTGTATTTTTCATTCTTTGAACCCCACCCCCCCCCCCCCCAATTTCTGCAATATTCAATTTGTGATAAAATGCCAACTCCGTGAAGTTATGGCTGCCAAGTGAATACCGCTCTGATATGTCTGCTACTGATGTGCACGTACAAAGTCACCTTAATCCTGCAAGGCATGTGTGCAATTAAATTGTAATAAACCTGCAAGTCGTATGTTTAGCAACACAAACACAGTAACAAGCCAGATTAATTGAGCTGGCTGTAAGACCATTATTTTAGCGACTTTGTATCTGGCAGGCATTGTAAGCCCATAATTAGAACAAAACAAACCAAGATCACTATAAAAGATACCAACACCTTCCCAGCTGATTACGCCCCGTCATCTGGTTTGTTCTTCCGAAGAAACCCCCTGTTTGTCTGGCCTCGGGCGAACCACGCTGGCGCAGGAAGCCATCCAACGCAGGCGACTTTCCGTTCTCTTGTTGATCACCCAATAGCAACGTTTTGCCCCGATACAAAACAATCTGGTTGTCGGTACAGGTGTTGATTATATGCAGTCTGCTAATATTTCAAACCAATCCCAAGCTAGCCCAGAGGGTCGACACGGATACACTGCAGAAACAACCAAACTGCACTTGATCTAGAGATGTTCATGGCGAGAAAGTCGACACTATAGGTGACAATGGCAACCTTCATAGAGGCTGACAGATCATGACTTAGAAATAGGTACAGACTAGTGATTATCTCATCAATGATCTCCATAAAGGCTGACAGATCAGTGACTTAGAAATAGGCAGAGTCAGGTACATGGTAAACCAGTAACTATTTCATCAACAATCTCCATAACGGCAGACAGATCAGTGACTTAGATATAGGCAGAGTCAGGTACATGGTAAACCAGTAACTATTTCATCAACAATCTCCATAACGGCTGACAGATCAGTGACTTAGATATAGGCAAAGTCACATATGTAGTAAACTAGTGATTATCTCATCAATGATCTCCATTAAGGCTGACAGATCAGTGACTTAGAAATAGGTACAGAGTTATTAGATTTTTGGTAATACGTGGTAAATACCAGGTTTTAAAGATGAAACAAAGCCAGATAATTTGGAGAAAAATGACAGACCTACTCTAGTCTCTAAACATAGGGCAAGCAGTATAGCACCAATTGGACATGTAATATATGCCTCATACTTCATAAAACAAAGATTCAAGCTAATACCGTAGGTATTTTAAAAAACGAATCCAGGATAATTTGATCTCTATTTCACTTTAAAGACAGATCTGTTATTGCCCCCCCCCCTCCATCTCAAGGTGGTGCATTCCAAACCTTGGTGGGGCCGTAACAGCATACAGGTCACTGTTGGTATAAGTTTTTCTTCTGCATACTCCGGCTTATCTCAAATGCTACCAAGAGCTAAATCAGTAACATTCTCAAATTATATCCTGACAGACAGACAGTCAACACCATGGAGTAAAATCAAAGAAAATCAATTATCCACTTAAAAGTGCAAAGTGTATATGAGTTATGAGATATGATATATAGAGCTGTCCACAACGCCCCATAGATCAGTGATTTAATGACGAGTCTTGCCTCCCTGTCTCCTGTCTGTCACAGTCTGTACCTACAGCGTCACAGGTGACGGCCATATTGATGGATTGTACCATTAGAATCACCTCCCTTTATTCTCCTCATTATCATATAAGTCTTAGGTCATCATCAAATTGTGGTTTGTTGTTGTAAAAAGTTTTGGTTACCATATTCGATCAAATAAGCGCCCCTGGCGTTAAAAAAATAGAAAAAATAAAAAGGTGCTTAATAAGATGAAATTATTGCAAACCTATACAGTTTTGATAGTTTTGGTATTTTAATTTATGACTGGCCAACTATTGAAATTGAGGCCTCAAAAGAGGAAGGGATGCTAATAGGGGCATGTGCACTTATTGGGTCGAATACGGTAATATACTTTCTTTGGTTTTTTCAAGTTTTCTAGAAAAATCACTTTCATTTTCAGTATATTTGAAAACTATTCCAATTCCAACATATTTGTTTATTAATTAATTTTAATTAACTTAAAAACTTAGTCGTCATAGCCAAAGGAGGATGTCACATAATAGCATGCTAGACACCTTAACCACTTTGCCACCAGATGGCCTATATCGATCAACATGCTGTAAAACAACTTCCATTTATGTGCGATTTACTTTCACGAATTTCACAATCCAAATAAATTCGCAAAAGTTTTTCTCCACGAATTAATGTGTACATCATCTATATTGAGAGGACATATCATTGAATTGTTTAAATCCGCCATATTAATCTTCGTGAATTTTGTTTTGAAATGAAAATCGCAAAATTTAATAGCCACGAAAGAAAGATGGTTTGCAGTATATATGCAACAACATTATTGCACTGACAGTTATCTTTGAACTCATATTTATAATTTTTAAATCATATATAGTAAAGAAATATGTCAATAAATCTTTTGTTATTCATTAACTTACTTTTAAATGATCATATGACTATTGAAAATGTCCATGTGCACCAAAGCTAAACCCCTACTTAACCTATATGTTTGAACTTTAATATTCATGTATTCAATGCTATTTTATCAATTTTACACTATGCTATGATAAAAAGTGCCATGATGACGATGATGATGATGATGATAAATTTGATGAGGAAAATCTGGCGCAGTCAACATCTGCAGAATTTGACTGCATAACACAAACATCTTTCATTGTTATAAGTGCATTAAATGATATAAATATTCATACATACATACAGGCATACAATTACACCTTGCTATATATACAGAGAGAGATATACAAGATGAAAGATCATGCATTTATGAGAATGTGATGAGATTTACAAGACCAAAAGAGCATATAAAATACACACATTTTCAATCACAATTTCTACCACTGATTTTGATACAAGTCATAATAATTTATGACATGCAGTCATTTTTATATACTTCAAAAACTTCCTGATGATTTGATTTGTCTGACATTCTACTACTATCCCTCATTTTCTAGGTAGTTGTCTTTATTCTTCTACTATGACATCTGGGATTTTGCAGAAGTCAAAAATGCTAATTATTTACAAGACTAAACATACACCTTTAATTGTCAGATTACATAATGATATTATTCTATGTGAAATATTCCATGTAATGGTCACTTGCATTTAAAGATCTGATATACATGTATAAAATTTAATCTGACAAAATGGCAAGTTGATAAAGTATATATTATGAACAATAATCTAAGTGCCAAGGCCACTCATAGATGCTGTGAATGAAGGACTCAAACAAAGGAATAAAGAAATTGGTTTTTCATTTAAATAAACTTGTATTGAATTTAGTATACTAAGTGTGCAGTGTTGAATTTCGGAGTTCAACAAAATATATTTACAGTATACTGTATTTATTTTATGATATCTAAAGTTTTTCAAGAACAATAAGTTGAATAACTCATTTTCATGAAATAACTGAAATAAATTTTATATTTAAATTATTTCTGAATTTCAACACCAATGAAACCGGTTCAGAATCTGAGTATCATTTTTTTATAATTCTTTATTAATTACTAAATGATCAATTTCACCAATGTCTCTTCAAAAACAAAACAATAATAAGTTAACCTATCCATATCTAATATCCACTTAACATTTAAGAATATTTTCGGAAAAATATAGCATTTGAAATATTACCATATCCAGATATGTTTTGGTTTCCTTTTTCGAAAACTAATATGACTTTTGACTATTAAATCATGGTCAGATACTTTTGCCAAATAAAAGGTACATTATTTCATTACTTTTATCACTCGGCTTTCTTTTAAATTGACAAGAACGCTAGCCGTTAACATCAAGAAAACTTCATGTAATATATCGGACTTTAGCAAGTCTTCGTAAGCCTAACTTTAACAGTTAACTGGTTGGCGACATCATATGTGTGCATGTGGCGACATATTATCGTGAAGAACATTTTATCGTGATTTTTGCTTTGCTGACTTTTGACTGATAATAAATCATGGTCATACACTTTTGCCAAATAAAAGGTACGTTATTTGGTTACTTATAACACTCAAATTTCTTTTGAATTCATAAGAACGCTAAGATCAAGAAAACTTCATGCAATGCATCGGACTTTAGCAAGTCTTCATAAGGCTACCGTACATTACACGGCAATATAGGTTCATCTGTCACTTTAAGTTCCTTGTTCATATATATATATCTATATTATCATTATATTTTGTAAATTTATGTTGATAAATTTTGTACTTTTTCCCTTTCAATATAACGCAGTTGTCGATAAACAAAAGACACAACTCACAGTGACCATGCAGTGACAGAACAAGTGAGGAAACTCGTACTCAAAACTATCAAATTTTACTGCGCAATAATATCATCAGATATAGTTCGTCATTGCAACCAACACAAAAAACTTGATAAAGCATTATAAGAACTTTCTTTTGCAGGTAACTTCCTAACATTTGATTACAATAATCGATCAGTAGCATGAATTACCTGGTACCTAAAATTTAAATAAACATACACATTCCAAAATCCACTGAAAGTCTGCCGCGGAGGAAGACAGCGAAGAAGGCGTTGTTCGTGATTTTCGGGAGACCACTGAACTTGGAGTGATACAAATATCATAGAGTCCCAACTGAACACTTAAAACACTCCATCCATGGTGTATATATATGTACAAATTCAATATCTGTGGTTTTGAATATTGGGGTTTTATTTTTTTCAACAAAACAACTTTTAATTTTCAACGCGGAGTGGTTTCATTGTTTTGATGTGCACAGGCTCGCCGAGCGTACCTAAGAATGCTGTTTCACAGCATCAAAAACATCTTAATTACTACTTAAGTAACAATTATGAATATACCGATACAACACTGATGCATTGACATGGTTCACTAGACATGCCACAGATCAAGGATGTAATAGTGCAATGTTAAGTCCACCACAAAGGTTTTGCACAAAAATGAAATGCAAGATACAGATCACGCAAAAGGAAATTGTCACATTAAGGCCATTATAATTTTAGAATTAAAATCAAATAGCATTCACCAACTGTTACATTGAATTATCAGACTATATAACATAGGGTAGGTGAGGGCTAGTTTGAAGTGAGACAGGTTGTGGGTAAAGATAGCACCCTGAAGTACACCCTATGGTAAAGTGATCTCAACACTCATGGCTATATAGCACAGATAATTGTTTGGTAGATTGGTCTAATGTATTATTAACTGTTATTCAGAGTCATTGAGGGACATGCCAGGTTTAGTTGGAGGAAAGCCGGAGAAAAACCACAGACCTGCGGTCAGTACCTGGTAACTGACCAACACAAGATCGAAGATCATAAGAAAATAAACTAGAACTGTCGCCACAGTAGACAACTTATTATAATAACCCTTGCAGCACAAATTTTGTACTAATTCCAATAATAGAGGACATTGTAGAACCCTGTATAGTTTATTCAACTCTCCTTTATGTCAGAGTTCTGTGTGCCAAATTTTATCAAAATCTGTCAAGTAGTTTAGGAGGAGTTCGCCAGACAAAGTTGTGTCTACAGACAGACAAATGGACGGACAGACAACCTAATTCCAGTAACCCCCCCCCCCCCATCCCCTTTAATTTAGTTGGGAGGGGGGTATAATTATTGAAATATGCTAAAATTCTGCTTCGAAACCAAATCAATCATATTTCATTGAAAACTGTGCCTTTTACAGAATTTGGAGTGATTATTGAAACGGGGGTGTCTATTGAGAAGGGGGTGTGCAATGAAAAAGGGGTGGTTTATTTACAAGTATAAGATAGGTTGTAGGTTAAGATGGCTCCCTGCATAACACCCTGTAGTTTACCAAAGTGTCATTTCCATGACCCTAACACTATATAATACCTGTTGATTACAATTTTTTTATCTAGCACAGTGTGTTTTTGGCTCCATTATTGACTCTATCGCACCTGTAACTATCTCTGCCATTACATCTCTCTATTTCTTTACAGTTGTGAATTCACTTTAATATGAGGCTCTACTAGACTTAAGTTTAAGGTTCTAAAATATCTGTGTAAAATTATACTGATAATTGATGTAATTTATTATAACATGCATAAAAAGTTTGCAAAGTGATTTATTTCATTTCTTGAATGGCGATGTACATCACAACAATAAAATATTAAAATACCAGACCAATAAAACGCTTATGAAAATATGTTAACGGTCTGCTTTGAAACCAAATAAATTATATTTTAATGAAAGTCGCTGCGTCTTTTGCAGAAATAAAATGTTCTTATGTTTAGATATGTCTAGCTGAGAAAGTTCTTCTTTTCAAACACTTATGCACCTTTCATCTATAATGTATACATGAAAATTTGAAATTAACATACAGGCTAAATTCAACACTGCCAGACATTTATTATTCATATTATTTAATTTGATGTAATAGAAAAATTGTCATATATTATACACCATATATATTTATACATTGTAATAAATTGAATAATTGGGGGCACCTGCTTGGTCTAGATTGTAATTGCCCTTGGGAACCATAGGTATTAATAAAAAAAGACATCGCTAAATAATGTGTAGATTTAGCTGAACATTTATAGAGTAAAATATACAATTAATATTTTTTACGCCAAAAATATTCAAATATTCCAAGTCCAGGGGTGATATTTGAAGTCAAGACCACCCAAATAATGAAATGTAACCCAGAAATATGCATATTTTCAAATTTTAATAAGCAATCAAACTTAATTAGTAGCTGCACAAATCAGGCGTCATTTACCCTTTAATAAAGAAGCACATATGAACTAAATTCATATCGATCCATTGTATTAACGTTAACTTTACATATAGATTGCATGAGATAAGTTAATAATTAGCATATGGTTATAATCATGAATAATTAATTAATTGTATGTAATTCAGGGAATTGATGAAAAGTACATTGTACAATTGTATGTAGAACACAAGAAGGATGTATACCTTTCTATATAACAGGTAGGGTGCACGTGTATACCTGTCTATATAACACAGGTAGGGTGTGTACCTATCTATATAACACAGGTAGGGTGTGTATAACCTGTAGGGTATGTACCTCTATATAACACAGGTAGTGGTGGTATACCTGTCTATATAACACAGGTAGGGTGTATACCTGTCTATATAACACAGGTAGGGTTGTATACCTGTCTATATAACACAGGTAGGTAGTGTATACCTGTCTATATAACACCTGTACCTGTCTATATAACACAGGTAGGGTGTGTACAATACCTGTCTATATAACACAGGTAGGGTGTATACCTGTCTATATAACACAGGTCATATAACACAGGTGGTGTGTATACCTGTCTATATAACACAGGTAGGGTGTATACCTGTCTATATAACACAGGTAGGGTGTATACCTGTCTATATAACACAGGTAGGGTGTATACCTGTCTATATAACACAGGTAGGGTGTATACCTGTCTATATAACACAGGTAGGGTGTATACCTGTCTATATAACACAGGTAGGGTGTATACCTGTCTATATAACACAGGTAGGGTGTATACCTGTCTATATAACACAGGTAGGGTGTATACCTGTCTATATAACACAGGTAGGGTGTATACCTGTCTATATAACACAGGTAGGGTGTATACCTGTCTATATATACACAGGTAGGGGTGTATACCTGTCTATATAACACAGGTAGGGTGGTATACCTGTCTATATAACCTGTACCTCTATATAACACAGGTAGGGTGTATACCTGTCTATATAACACAGTAGGTGTGTATGTAGTCCTATAACCTGTCTATATAACACAGGTAGGGTGTATACCTGTCTATATAACACAGTTGGGTGTATACCTGTCTATATAACACAGGTAGGGTGTATAACTGTCTTACATAACACAGGTAGGGTGTGTACCTGTCTATATAACACAGGTAGGGTGTATACCTGTCTATATAACACAGGTAGGGTGTGTACCTGTCTTATATAACACTTGGTAGGGTGTGTATACCTGTTCTATATAACACAGGTAGGGTGTATACCTGTCTTCTATAACACAGGTAGGGTGTGTATACCTGTCTATATATAACACAGGTAGGGTGTGTATACCTGTCTATATAACACAGGGTGTAGGGTGTACCTGTATGTAACACAGGTAGGGTGTATACCTGTCTATATAACACAGGTAGGGTGTATACCTGTCTATATAACACAGGTAGGGTGTATACCTGTCTATATAACACAGGTAGGGTGTATACCTGTCTATATATAACACAGGTAAGGGTTGTATACCTGTCTATATAAACACAGGTAGGGTGTATACCTGTCTATATAACACAGGTAGGGTGTGTACCTGTCTATATAACACAGGTAGGGTGTATATCCTGTCTATATAACACAGGTAGGGTGTATACCTGTCTATATAACACAGGTAGGGTGTATACCTGTCTATATAACACAGGTAGGGTGTATACTGTCTATATAACACAGGTAGGGTGTTACCTGTATATATAACACAGGTAGGGTGTGTCATACCTGTCCTATATAAACACAGGTAGGTGATAATACCTGTCTATATAACACAGGTAGGGTGGTATAATACCTGTCTATATAACACAGGTAGAGTGTATACCTGTCTATATAACACAGGTAGGGTGTATACCTGTCTATATAACACAGGTAGGGTGTATACCTGTCTATATAACACAGGTAGGGTGTTATACCTGTCTATATAACACAGGTAGGGTGTATACCTGTCTATATAACACAGGTGGATGTATACCCTCTATATAACACAGGTAGGGTGTATACCTGTCTATATAACACAGTAGGGTATACCTGTGTATATACACAGGTAGGGGTGTGTATATATAACACAGGTAGGGTGTATACCTGTCTATATAACACAGGTAGGGTGTGTACCTGTCTATATAACACAGGTAGGGTGTGTATACCTGTCTATATAACACAGGTAGGGTGTATACCTGTCTATATAACACAGGTAGGGTGTATACCTGTCTATATAACACAGGTAGGGTGTATACCTGTCTATATAACACAGGTAGGGTGTATACCTGTCTATATAACACAGGTAGGGTGTATACCTGTCTATATAACACAGGTAGGGTGTATACCTGTCTATATAACACAGGTAGGGTGTGTACCTGTCTATATAACACAGGTAGGGTGTATAACTGTACCTGTCTATATATAACACAGGTAGGGTGTATACCTGTCTATATAACACAGGTAGGGTGTATACCTGTCTATATAACACAGGTAGGGTGTATACCTGTCTATATAACACAGGTAGGGTGTGTACACTGTCTATATAACACTATATAACACAGGTAGGGTGTATACCTGTCTATATAACACAGGTAGGGTGTGTACCTGTCTATATAACACAGGTAGGGTGTATACCTGTCTATATAACACAGGTAGGGTGTATACCTGTCTATATAACACAGGTAGGTGTGTACCTGTACCTGTCTATATAACACAGGTAGGGTGTGTACCTGTCCTATATAACACAGGTAGGGTGTATACCTGGTCTATATAACACAGGTAGGGTGTGTACCTGTCTATATAACACAGGTAGGGTGTATATACCTGTCTATATAACACAGGTAGGGTGTATACCTGTCTATATAACATAACTGTCTATATAACACAGGTAGGGTGTATACCTGTCTATATAACACAGGTAGGGTTTATATTAGTATTTATATAATGCAGTTAAATTACAATTCATTTCCAATTCTGAAGAAACTCACCGTTGCTGTCCAAATCATAACTAGATCCATTGAATTATTAACCAGGATTCATGAAGTCCACAATATAACAATAAAAGAAGACATTTTCTTTCATATGTTACCACAATGATGAGTCTGTAGTTATTGAAATTAAGAACACCTCCATTTGATTTTGAAATATTCACACATTTCTTAATGAAATGAACTAAAGATAACTATTTTGATGGTGCACTTTTAGTCAACCATGGCATTGTAAACCGAGGGTCTCACAGGGATGCCCTAATTGAAATTAAAAGAAATATAAATATTTCATTTTTGAAGTAGAATTTGAAGTATTTCTATAACAAATAACAACATAAATATTCTTATCGTATCTTAAAGAAATAAAGTTTATTTAAAGATAAAATTTGTTAGTATGTATTATTGTAGTGATGTAATCCTGTATGGTACCCCTGAAGTTTTACAAGGGTACGGCTGACTAGAGATGTAAAGGGTAGCCATCGTCTATATGACTCCTGCCGATGAGATATGGAAGTTAGGGACCCTCCGCCACTCCGACAACTCAATACACAATGGCTATTTAAACAGGACAGATCGAGTTCCCACTTTATTTCTAAAGAAGGAAAACAATGTTCAGACTGTTAATTAATAAAACACATGCCACTCCAATCTACTGCCAATTGTATGGCTTCCTAAATGTTGATAGGATTAAATACACCATAATAGTTCCCCTCCAATAACTATACAGTCAAACTTGCATGAGCGGTCACTTGAAGTAAATGCCCATGGTCCACCCGACGCAAAATACTATCTATATAATTAACCTTAAGTAAGCGGTCACCTGTCTAACGCGGCCAATAGTCACTATAATCTGCTCAGAGTCGTTATCGACACCCTTATTCAGCCGCCATTTTGTTCGAAAGTTGACATCCATGACCACAGTATTATACAGTAAACCAAGTTGTTTTCGTGTGTGATTTATTTTCGTGAATTTCGCTATCCAAGTATATTTACAAAAATGCATCTGTATGAATAAATACCTACAGCATTTACATTCAATTTTAAATCTGCGAATGTTAATATTCGTGAACTTGTTTTAGATTTAAATCGTGAAAATCAGTAACTACAAAAGAGATTTAATTGGTTCACAGTATTAACTGTCATGAAACTGAACATGATGGATAAACTTCATGTAAAATTAATTTTTATTTGTTTTCATACTTAATCTGACTTTCTGATTGGCAGATTCAATTTCATATGAAATGTGGCAATTTAAACAAAACAAAATAAATATTTTTTATTTGTTTTCATAATTAATCTGACTTTCTGATCGACAGATTCAACTTCATGTGAAATGCAGCAAACAAACAACAATGGGAGAGCCTTTCAAAACAAAATCATTGATTTTCAATTATTTGTTTTTATACTTATAATCTGACTCTCTGATTGGAAGATTCTTTTTCTTCATACTGTTATGAAGAAAAAAATCTGAGAATGGCGGGAAAAACCGACATTATGTAAACCACCTTTAGGAATGAGGACTTGTGGTAATGTAAACCACCTTTAGGAATAGGAGGACTTGTAAACCATTCGGATGACTTAGGAACCTTAATGATAAACCACCTTTAGGAATGAGGACTTTTGTGATAATGTTGTGAGGACTTAAAGATACACACCTGTATCAAGGGTATCTACCACTAAATATATACAATACATGTGCAGTGATGTGTGACAAAATTACAAATGTCAAGAATAAATACAAGGGAACAATAACTAACTACCTGCTAAACAAGGAGGTAAACTGTTAATTTGTACGCTTCACTTGAGCCGAAAAGTCTGCAAACACCTTGGAGTATTTAAACTTGAAGTAAAATGGATTCTGTTAAAACGTTCAATTTTGGTAATAATTACGGGCAATTTTAAAATATCGGTTCAGATTTTCATTTGTTAAACACTTAGTAAAAACTGCAGCGTGATTCCTATGATAGATCCAAAGTTAGTGTGTGGAAGCATTACAGCTGTATGACACCATTACAGACCAGACTGGGGTCATCCTTGGTTACCCAACCGTACAGACCTCGACACACATATTTACTCCCGACCCCTCATTTACATACCATCGAAAAACTACATAAAGAAATGCATACCCTGCAGTTGAGAGTGCAGAACTCGTCCGTCCCTGTAATGTATAGCCTTTAATTGGCATCTAAATGTCCTCGCACCGTCCATTAAGTTTAAAGCATCATGTTACATTGTTAGACTGTGAATACCTTTAAAGTGCCTGATTTACACAGAGCCAAGTTACTCAATCTGTTTGTCCCAACACCAAACCAATGATTTACAAGACAATGTTGTCACATCTATCTAAACACATCCAACATTCTTCTCATGCAATACAAGTCAAATTTACAAAAACAGAAATATGCTTAACTTATTCAGTCCCATCAGTACACCCGTCTACATAGAATCTACTGATGGTGACAACATCTTATACCCGGTAGGGATACATGGGTAAGGTAGTTTGCTAAAATAACAAATGTCTGTTAAGACATAAATATGCTCAATTCAATGAATCAAGCGATGGGATGGGACAAATGGGTGTAATACTATACTATTATATATAGTATATATAACCCCCCAAAATCCTCCCCCCCCCATCCTCATCATCTATGATGTTTTATCTATTTGGAATATAAATTCAATTTATCTAATGAATCCAAAGAATCCAAATAAGTACAACTATGTATGGATTGAACTGTAAATAAGATATAGATAATCATAGAAAATTCAGTTCCTTATGAATGCATCCTTAGAACAAAGATACCTTGGGACTTATCTACAGAAGATCTGATTGATGCCATCATGATATGTAATAAAAAAAAAAAAAAACTTTATTCATTTTACATCAATTGCAAACAAGAGTTATCCAACTTATGCAAATCACTCGATGGCCCAGATGTAAGAATTAGTGTGGGAATTAGTGTGGGAGGAAACCATTTCATGTCTGTATTAGGGATCAAACCCTGGCAAACTAGGTGAAAATGTTATGTAATCATGATGTCAACAGCATGATTGATAGTATCTGAATACAGTATAGATTAAAAAGTCGACCAATGTTTCAGAAAAAGTCTTCTAAGGAAGGGACCTATATAGGCAATGCCTGAAATCTAACCCTTTTGAAACTGTTTAAAAGTGAACTATCAGAAAAAGTACTTTTATCTCAACAGATCATTTTGATACTATTATCACCATGACCTAATAACACCCAACAAAATCAAGTCCTGCGTTTTGTAATTGTTATGGAAAGTAAAAAAAAACAACAAAAAAACATCTTAAAGCAGAGCAGAAGATAAATTGTAAATGGAGTAAAAAGGGCTGGTATTCAGACAGTTGGATAGATGGACACTCAGGGAACACAGGAAGCTGTAGTGGTATCCATGATTTTCAAGGTCACGTTTCCTGTAATCCATAATGACATGAGAAATCTGTGATACAATATCATATCCCTATTGGAGACTATCTCAATCTTATAATCCAATATCTATTAAGAAAACCATGTCAGTTGTTGGAGATAGCAGCATTTCACAACATACAACAAAACTTAACCTGGTCATTTCGGCCCTTTAGTCCTTTTGAAATTATCAAAATCCAGCCTTTTCTTCTTTAAATTGATTGTTCATACCTCTCACAACACTTATAATTCTATATTAATGTAGAAATCAAAGACAATTGTTACAGATAACGATATTTCAACACTTGCACTGAAACCTTAACCTGGTCATTCAGGCCCTTTGGGCCTCTTGAAATTCTCAAAAACAGCATTTTATTCCTTACATTATGATTCTTCATACCCATGACAACATTTATAATCCTATATTAATGTAGAAATTCAATGTCAATTGTTACTGATAACAGTATTTCAACACTTGCACCAAGACTTCAATGCCAATGTCCACGTCAGGGTGATTCCATAAGCCCCCCTCTCTTTAAGAGGCTAAAAATTGAAAAAAAAAATCAGATATATGACAGATGAAACAATACATTCTATTACATTCATAGAGCAATCTGTCATAGAAATGGTTACATAGAGAACAAAAACATATTTCTGGTGGATTAATTGTCAATTATCAAAGGTATCTATTAATCATTGATGGTGTGTACAGACTGGTTGTATCAGCCCCTCTCAGTCAGACAGAGCACATTGACCTGGTCCCAGGGTGACTGTGGTGGGATGAGGCACATGGCTGCCCCTAGTTCAGGATCTCTCTGGCTTTTTGTTTCACGATTATCAAAATGTTCATCTTTATTGAGCCATGATGACATTTCATATCCCGTCCAAATGTTAGCACCTTGGAGAATTTTAAAAGCCGCAATTGACAGCAGAGTTTGTACCAAGCATATGGTTGTTGGGGAGTCAACACTGTCATCTTTTGTATTTATGGTATAATCCAAGTTTGATATGGCCTTAAAGTTCACATAACTTATGATGAAATTATGACACAACATGGTCTGAAAGCTATCCTCAGTGACATGCTATTTGATACAAGCAGGAAAATGACTCGGGCTTCTCGTTATACTCCACTAATGCCCTGAAAAGCTGTCAACAATTATGGATTTATACATATATATTGGCCCATTAAAGAGGTCTAATGGGTAAAATTATACTCATACACACAACATCAAAAATGCAATTTTTGCATTCTTCATGAAAAGTTATACACAATTTTTTTTTATACATATATTGACTTTATTCACGTTATTGACATTATTTGACTCTCCATTTCTTCCCCCAGATTTTGATATTTTTATCTTTATATAAATGATTAAATAGGGGACATTTTGAAACTCGAGAATCCATCATCGTCTAAATGTACTAGGTGTTGGATGAATATGTTGATATTCCACTAGTCGAATACGACCCTTCCGGACATTTGATTGGTATAGATTTAAACTTTGACCCAAACTACTTTTTTCTCAGTGGTACGTCAAATTGTTAATGTCATTGAAAATTGAATGACGTCATACTGCTGTAGTCTGATCGCTGCATGCATACATGCAGAACAAACAAGCGCGAAAATCAGATGTGTGCATGCTGGCATCGGAATGCATGATTTCTTATTTGTAGAATAAACTCAACTCAACTCAAACATGATACTTCGTTGTATTTGCATGGTTACTGTTATTTCTAGCCGTACGAGGCCCCTTACGGTGATTTTATTGATGCACTTTTACTTGGCTTGAACTTGGTTACACGCCGGTATGATGATCATTTGGCCGGAAGTGGATGTCACTTTACCATAAACATGACTGCATGTATAGTTTGACAGCGAGTAGTTTATTTGTCACACACCTATATTACTCCAACTCAAAAAGACGTTCAGTATGTAGGAATGTATGGAATAGATGTTCATAATTAAAATGATTCATTATTCATACATTTATAATACAATTATGGTACATTTTTTAATATTAATGAGTGCATATTTGCTTATGAAGATATCACTACTGGTACATCATTTTTTGCACATATGTCAGCAAATAACGTTGTCTTATTTTGGCCTTCTAGTAGATGATTTAATTGTGATATAAATAGGTCACACAACTCGGGGTTATTGGATATGGAATTAATTTCACACTCGTAAGTTAATTTTTTTAAAGTTATAGCACACAATCAATAAAGCTTGTGTCTTTTGCAATTTGCGAAAAAATAACTCACCTGTGTGAAATAAATTCCATATCCAACAACTACTCATTGTGTAACTCTATATAGCTCATACTGAATTACTACTAAATTAGATTTTTGGGTTCTATTATGTCACTACAGCCTTAATGCCACTCAGATGAGCTACATTTAAGCTATATTTATTTAATATGGCAATCACTATAAATTTCATCTGTTTTAATTTTGTTTTTGTCAATTTCTATAAACAGCACATGGTTATTTTACAGGAACCACATAATATCACATTAGTTCACCAACTGTGGGTCGCTAGTTCAAAATCTATGCGGGACATATGTAAGATTATATGACTCTTTCATATGTACATATGTAGGATAGAACTATTCCACCCGAGGGTACAGAATTTTGGGTCAGAACCGAGGCTTGCCGAGGTTTCTGAACCAAAATTCTGTACCCGAGGGTGGAATAGTTCTATCCTACATAATTTACATATGAAAGAGTTATTTTCTCACATTGCTTGTCGAATTATTTGCACGAAAGGTGAGGCAGCCATTTTGTGACAAAATCTTAACTTCTTAAATAATCGATCAATTTTAAAAATAAGAACGTCATTCGAAAGAGCTCATCAAAGTTTGGTTTATATTAAAAATATAAACAAGAAATCTTAGGTAAAACGGTTTGAAATGCAAATTAAACAAATGAAATGGTAAATAAATCCGACAAATCAATCGAAACAGAAGGAAAATGACGTCAACTTTGGCTGACATGACGTCATCTCATTGTTTTTTCAATTGTGACGTCACAGCTATGTAAGATAGATTTATCTTACATAGCTGTCTCTCATGGGACAACTCTATCTTACATGGCTAGCTATGTGAGAAATTAGTATCCCCTATATAGGATATGTATCCAATACTTATCCTATATATCCAATACTTATCCTACCCATAGGATATGTATCCCCCCATAGGATAAGTATCTGCCCCTAGTGGCATCAAACCTATTCTATACATTGATGCTGAAAATAATAATTTTATCTCATAGAAAGTTAAATAAAATTTGTTGGGGGAAGGGGGGGATAGTATACTTATCCTAGAAATGGAGGGGATACATATCCTATGGCCATTTTTTTTATCCGGATACCCATTCTACAGTCTGATTTAGTATCCAGATATATATACATATCATGTGAGGGATACAAATCCCACATATGGCACCAGTATATATATATTTGAAGGATTTTTTCAAATAGGTCGCAGTTCAGAGATATGCAGTATCAACATATGTAGCTGGATTACTTTGGGAGACAAAAACCAAAGCTGTTAAGATTGATAATGATGAATTGCTGACATTTTTTCTGTCCTTCCAAAACTAGTCTAAAAACAAATCTCTTTATCTGTTGTCATGGCAACTGGCCTTTTTATATATTGATACAAGCATACCAGAGTAATACGACATGTCATAGGTTTGATCCGAGTCACTGTGACTTTTTGAAAGATGGCTCCGAAGATGATTAGAACATGGCAGAGTGCAGCATTTTTATAGCCAGAATATTGACAAGGATTACCTCTTGTATCCATTAATGTCTAGCCTGGTCAAGTTAGTGGAAAGATAGAGTGAGTTATCTCCCCTGCATGCTAATGAGGGGGACATTTGAGAGGTCAGGGCTGTTTTAATTTGACCCCACATTAGCCCTCATGTCAGATAGCACAGGGGTCTAAACATGGCAACGGCAGGAAACCTCATCTAGGCTTACATGTCTTCTTAATGAGGTGAACGTTAAACTAATAAGAACGAGGTTTTATGAGGAGAAATTGTGACAGACAATCTCCGATGGCACCATAGTTTGCTAAAATACTTACAAAATGATTCATAACCACATTTTCATTCCAATGCTATTAACTGGTCAACTTTCCCAGGTATATCACATTAGAAAATTGTGTGAAAGATGATAAATCCGTAGTTTATTTGTTGTATGAAATAACAAAGTTAATTAATATTGATATTAAAATAAAGTATTTTCCTTCTTCCTTCTTAGAGATTTGGAACATGTATATATGATATATAATGTTAATTTAATTAATTTAATTCTATAAAATCTCTGGTAAGATTGTATAATTAATAAATTTTAGGAGATATCAATGAAGCTAACAAGTTTACAGCCCATCGTCACCACCTCTGCGTGTATTCATCACAATGTCACATTTAATTGACATATACACACAAGTTATGTGAATAAAAACTTTCATTATGAATTCATTAATTATACATTTGGTGCTCACAGAGACGTAAATGTCAGCCGAAGTGAATGACTGTATAGTGTTAGTACTATAGTGACAATGAATTATCTTTGTCTCACCTACAGGCTACTACTAAGGGCCAAACTGGTCAGTGATCTATGTGTGGGATGTACTAGTAACTAATTCTAGTACCCCCTACCCTCTACCCCATACCCTATACCTCTACCTCTACCTCCTACCCTCTACCCCATACTCCCTACCCTCTACCTCCTACCCTCTACCCCATACTCCATACCCCCTACCCTCTACCTCCTACCCCATACCCCCTACCCTCTACCTCCTACCCTCTGACCCCCAACCTCTACCTTCTATCCCTACCCTCTACCCCATACTCCATACCCCCTACCCTCTATCCCTACCCTCTGACCCCCAACCTCTACCTTCTATCCCTACCCTCTACCCCTATTACCCTCTATCCCCTACCCTCTACCCCTACCTTCTGCCCCCTACCTCCTACCCTCGACTCAAACACACTACCATCTACTCCTTACCATCTACCCCTACCCCTACTTCCTACCCTCTATTCCCTACCTCCTAATCTCTACCCTCTATCCTACCCTCTACTTCCTATCCTCAATCCCCTACCTCCTAACCCCTACCCTCTACCCTCTACTTCCTATTCTCTATCCCTTCCCTCCTAACAACTACCCTCTATCCCCTCTAATCTCCTACCCTCTATCCCCTCCTCTACCTCTATCCCCTACCCTCTATCCCCTCCCTCCTAACCTCTACCCTCTATCCCCTATCCTCTACCCTCTATCCCCCCTCTATCCCCTAACCTCTACCCTCTATCCCCTATCCTCTACCCTCTATCCCCTATCCTCTACCCTCTATCCCTATCCTCTACCCTCTACCCCTATCCTCAACCCTCTATCCCCTATCCTCTACCCTCTATCCCCTACCTCTCTCCCCTTCCCCTACCCTCTATCCCCTATCCCCTTATCCTCTACCCTCTATCCCCTATCCTCTACCCTCTATCCCCTATCCTCAACCCTCTATCCCCTACCCTCTACCCTATCCCCTATCCTCAACCTCTATCCCCTATCCTAACCCTCTATCCCCTATCCTCTACCCTCTATCCCCTATCCTCTACCCTCTATCCCCTATCCTCTACCCTCTATCCCCTATCCTCAACCCTCTATCCCCTATCCTCAACCCTCTATCCCCTATCCTCAACCCTCTATCCCCTATCCTCAACCTCTATCCCCTATCCTCTACCCTCTATCCCCTATCCTCAACCCTCTATCCCCTATCCCTACCCTCTATCCCCTATCCTCTAACCCTCTATCCCCTATCCTCTACCCTCTATCCCCTACCCTCTATCCCCTATCCTCTACCCCCTATCCCTCTATCCTCTACCCTCTATCCCCTCAACCCTCTATCCCCTATCCTCTACCCTCTATCCCCTATCCCTCCCCTCTATCCCCTATCCCCTACCCTCTATCCCTCTATCCCCTATCCTCTACCCTCTATCCCCTATCCTCTACCCTCTATCCCCTATCCTCAACCCTCTATCCCCTCCCTCCTCTAACCCTCTATATCCCCTATCCTCAACCCTCTATCCCCTATCCTCTACCCTCTATCCCCCTATCCTCAACCCTCTACCCTCTATCCTCTACCCTCTATCCCCCTACCCTCTACCCTCTATCCCCCTATCCTCTACCCTCTATCCCCTATACCTCTACCCTCTATCCCCTATCCTCTACCCTCTATCCCCTATCCCCTACCCTCTATCCCCTATCCTCTACCCTCTATCCCCTATCCTCTACCCTCTATCCCCCTATCCTCTACCCTCTATCCCCTATCCTCTACCCTCTATCCCCTATCCTCTACCCTCTATCCCCTATCCTCTACCCTCTATCCCCTATCCTCTACCCTCTATCCCCTATCCTCTACCCTCTATCCCCTATCTCCTCCTCAAACCCCTACCCTCTATCCCCTATCCTCTACCCTCTATCCCCTATCCTCTACCCCTCTATCCCCTATCCTCTACCCCTATCCCCTATCCTCTACCCTCTATCCCCTATCCTCTACCCTCTATCCCCTATCCTCTACCCTCTATCCCCTATCCTCTACCCTCTATCCCCATCCTCTACCCTCTATCCCCTATCCTCTACCCTCTATCCCCTATCCTCTACCCTCTATCCCCTATCCTCTACCCTCTATCCTATCCTCTACCCTCTATCCCCTATCCTCTACCCTCTATCCCCTATCCTCTACCCTCTATCCCCTATCCTCTACCCTCTATCCCCTATCCTCTATCCTCTATCCCCTATCCTCTACCCTCTATCCCCTATCCTCTACCCTCTATCCCCTATCCTCTACCCTCTATCCCCTAACCTCTACCCTCCCCTATCCTCTATCCTCTAACCCTCTATCCTCTAACCCCCCTATCCTCAACCCTCTATCCCCTACCCTCTACCCCCTATCCTCTACCCTCTATCCCCTATCCTCTACCCTCTATCCCCTATCCTCTACCCTCTATCCCCTATCCTCTACCCTCTATCCCCTATCCTCTACCCTCTATCCCCTATCCTCTACCCTCTATCCCCTATCCTCTACCCTCTATCCCCTATCCTCTACCCTCTATCCCCTATCCCTCTACCCTCTATCCCCTATCCCTACCTCTACCCCTCTATCCCCTATCCTCTACCCTCTATCCCCTATCCCTACCCTCTATCCCTCTATCCTCTACCCTCTATCCCCTATCTACCCTCTATCCCCTCTACCCTCTATCCCTACCCTATCCCTCCTACCCTCTATACCCCTATCCCTCTACCCTCTATCCCCTATCCTCTACCCTCTATCCCCTATCCTCTACCCTCTATCCCCTATCCTCTACCCTCTATCCCCTCTACCCTCTATCCCCTCTATCTATCCCCTATCCTCTACCCTCTATCCCCTATCCTCTACCCTCTATCCCCTATCACCCTCTCCCCTACCCCCTCTATCCCCTATCCTCTATCCCTCTATCCCCTATCCCCTATCCTCTACCCCTCCCCTATCCCTCTACCCCTCTATCCCCTAACCTCTACCCTCTATCCCCTATCCTCTAACCCTCTATCCCCTATCCTCTACCCTCTATCTATCCCCTATCCTCTACCCTCTATCCCCTATCCTCTACCCTCTATCCCCTATCCTCTACCCTCTATCCCCTATCCTCTACCCTCTATCCCCTATCCCTCTACCCTCTATCCCCTATCCTCTACCCTCTATCCCCTATCCTCAACCCTCTATCCCCTATCCTCTACCCTCCTAACCCTCTATCCTCTATCTCCCCTATCCCCTATCTCTACCCTCTACCCCCCCTATCCTCTAACCCTCTATCCCCTATCCTCTACCCTCTATCCCCTATCCCTCTATCCTCAACCTATCCCTCTATCCCCTATCCTCAACCCTCTATCCCCTATCCTCTACCCTCTATCCCCTATCCCCCTACCCTCTATCCCCTATCCTCAACCCTCTATCCCCTATCCTCTACCCTCTATCCCCTATCCTCTACCCTCTATCCCCCTATCCTCTACCCTCTATCCCCTATCCTCTACCCTCTATCCCCTATCCTCTACCCTCTATCCCCTAATCCTCTACCCCTATCCCTACCACCTACCCCTACCCTCTATCCCCTATCCTCTACCCTCCTATCCCCCTATCCTCTATCCCCTACCCTATCCTCTATCCCCTATCCCCTATCCTCTATCCCCTATCCTCTATCCCCTATCCCCTATCCTCTAATCCCCCTACCCCTCTAATCCCCTACCCTCTACCCCCCTCCCCCCCCAATCCCTCTAGCGCCTAGCTCCTCTACCCCTCCTATCCGCTACCCTACTACCCTCCAATATCCCCTATCCCAAATCTACCCTCTATCCGCCCTACATCCTCTATCCCCTACCCTCTATCCCTCTATCCCTCTATCCCTCTCCTCCTCTATCCTCTAACCTCCTATCCCTCAATCCTCTACGACCCTCTATACCCTACCCGCAAAATACCCTCTATCCCACTATCCTCTATCCGCCTCGAACATCCCCTATGCCTCTATCCCTCGTAGTCCCCCTAACCTCTATCCTCTATCCCCTACCCCTCTAACGCCCCTACCCCTATCATACCCTCTATCCCTTCTATTCCGCTCTATCCCAATCTCTATCACCTCTACCCTTCTATCCCTCCTATCCCCTATCATCTACCCTCACTATCAACTTACCATCGAATCCCTTATAAACCTATCTCTACCACATACCCAGCCCTCTTTCCTCTACCCCTGCTGATCCCCCTATCCCCCATACTCTAGCCGCCCTTTCCTCTACCCATATCCTTTAACCCCTACCCCCGCTATCCATCCCTCCTAACCCCTATCACTCGCATATCACTACCCTCTAATCCTCGACCCTCTAACCACCCACCGCCATCCCTACCCAGCTATCCCCTAAAAACCATCTATCCGGCCTACCCTCTTATCCCAGCCCTCCTGTCCCGTGCCCTCTAGTCCCCGACCCCTTTATCCCCTAGCCTCTAACCCGCATCCCTATCCCCACCCTCTATCCCCTCCCTTCCTATACCCCCTACCCTCTATCCCCTACCCTCTATTCCCCACCATCTATCCCCTCCCTCCTATCCCCTATCTATACCCCCTACCCTCCCTCTACCCTCTATCCCCTATCCCTCTACCCTACCCTCTATCCCCTATCCTCTACCCCTACCCTATCCCCTACCCTCTATCCCCTACCCCTACCCCTATCCTCTATCCCTCCCCTCTACCCCTATACCCCCCCTATCCCTATCCCCTACCCCTCTATCCTACCTACCCTATCCCCTACCCCTCTATCCCTACCCTACCCTATCCCCTACCCCTACCCTCTATCCCCTACCCTCTACCCCCTACCCTATGTACATATCCCCTCTATCCCTACCCCTCTACCTGTCCCCCTCCCCTCTATCCCTACCCCTACTATCCCCTATCCCTCTATCCCTCTAAAGTACCCCCTATACCTATCCCCTACCCTCCTATCCCCTCCCTAACCCTCTATCTCTATCCCAGTACCCTCTATCCCCTATCCTCTACCCTCCCCTACCCTCTATCCCTATCCCCTATCCCTACCCCTATCTATCCCTCTATCCCTACCCTCCCCCTAACTCCCTCTACCCCTCTACCCTCTATCCCCTATCCCTATACCTCTATCCCTCTCCTAACCCTAACCCCTACCCCTCCCTCATCCCCTATCTCTATCCCTACCCTCTATCCCTACCCTATCCTACTACCCCTATCCCTCCCCTATACCCCTAATCCCTACCCTCTATCCCCTATCCTCTACCCCTATCCCCTATCCTCTACCCTCCCTCTACTCCTCTATCCTCTATCCCTACCATCTACCCTCTATCCCCTATCCCTATCCCCACTCCCCTATCCCTACCCTCTATCCCCTACCCCCTCTATCCCTCTATCCCCTACCCCTCTATCCCTATCCCCTCCCCTATACCCCTACCCTCTATCCCCTACCCTCTATCCCTATCCCTCTATCCCTACCCTGTACCTACTAACCCCTCCCTATCCCCCCTACCCTCTATCCCCTACCCTATGTCTATCCTCTACCCTATCCCCTCCCTATCCCAGTACCCCTCCCTACCCTCTACCCTACCCTATCCCCTACAGTACCCTCCTCCCTCCCTCCATCCCTCTAACCCTCCCCTACCCTATCTATACCCTCTATCCCCTACCCTCTATCCCCTACCCTCTAACCCCTACCCCTCCCCCCTAACCCTCTATCCTCTATCCTACTCCTCTACCCTCTATCCCCTATCCCTCCCTCTACCCTCTATCCCTACCTAGTACCCCTCTATCCCTCCCTATGTACCCTAACTACCCCTCTATCCTCCCCTATCCTCTACCCTCTATCCCTATCCCCTCTACCCCTATCCCCTATCCTCTACCCTCTATCCCCTACCCTATACCCTCTATCCCCTAACCCTACCCTCTATCCTCTACCCTCTATCCCTCTATCCCTACCCTCTACCCTCTATCCCCCTACCCTATCCTCTACCCCTACCCTCCTCTAATCCTCTATCCCTCTATCCCCCTACCCTCTATCCCTATCCCCCTATCATCCCCCCCTATCCTCTATATCCCCTAACCTCTACCCTCTATCCTCTACCCTCTATACCCATCCTCTACCCTCTATCACCCTATCCTCTACCCCTCACCCATCCCTACCCTCTATCCCCTAACCTCTACCCTCAGTCCTCTACCGCTCTATCCTTCCCTCCTAACAAACTACCGCCCTACCCTCGATCCCCTACCCTCTATCCCCTAACCTCTACCCACTATCCTCTAACCCTCTACCCTTCCCTCCTAACCCCTACCCCTATTACCCTATATCCCCCTACCCTCTAAACTACCCATCCCCTACCTTTCTGCCCCCTACCTCCTACCCTTGATCACAACCCACTTATCATCTACTCCTTTACCAATCTATCCCCTGCCCGCACTTCCTACCCTCGATACCCTACCTCCTAATTCTCTACCCATCTATCCCAACCCTCGTACTTTCCTACCCTCGTATTCCTACTCTCCTAAATCTCTACCCTCTATCCTACCCTCGTACTTCCCTACACTCTACCCTCTACCCCCTAACCTACCTCTATGTACCTCTACCCTCTATCCCCTCTATCCTACCCTGTATCCCCTCTATCCCCCTATCCCCTCCTACTATCCTCTATCCTCTATCCCTCTAAATCTATCCTCTACCCTCTATCCCTACCCTCCTATGTACTACCCCCTATATCCCCTAACCCTACCCTCTACCCTCTATCCCCCTCTACCCTCTATCCCCTACCCCCTCTACCCTCTATCCCTATCCCTACCCCTACCCCTATCCTCTATCCCCCTACCCTCTACACTCCTATCCCCTCTATCCTCCCTAACCTCCCCTACCTCCCCTCTATCCCCTATCCCTCTATCCCCTCTATCCTCTACCCCTACCCCCCCTATCCCAAATCCCCTATCCCTACCATGTACCCTCTATACCCTCTACCCCTAACCCCCTCCCTATCCCTCTATCCTCTATCCTCTATCCCTACCCTCATCCCCCCTCTATCCCCCCCCCCTAGTACCCCTCTATCCTCTATCCTCTCTACCCTCTATCCCTATCCTCTATCCCCCTCTCCCTACCCCCCTATCTCTATACCCCCTCTATCCCCTACCCTAATACTCTCTAAATCCCTCTATCCTCTACCCCTACTCTCTATCCCCCTATCCCTACCCCTTATGTACCTCTATCCCCTAACCCTACCCTCTCCTACCCTATCCCCTACCCTCTAACCTCCCCCCCCCTACCCTCTATCCCTACCCCCCCCTATCCCTACCCTCTATCCTACCCCTACCTAAGATATACTACCCTCTATCCCCTAAATATCCCTCCTAACCCCTCCTCCCCTAACCCCTACCCCTATCCCTATCTCCCTCTATCCCCTACTATCCCCCCTACTCTCACCCTCTATCCCCTCCCTATCCCTACTACCCCTCTACCCTCTATCCCTCTACCCTATACCCCCTAATCCTCCCTATCCCCTACCCTCTACCCTCTACCCTACCCTCTATCCCCTATCCTCTATCCTCCTTCCCTACCCTATCCCTCTACCCTACCCTCTACCTCCCCTACCCCTCTACCCCCCCTCTATCCTCTACCCTAACCTCTATACCCTTACCCTATCCCCTACCCTAACCTCTATCCATCTATCCCTCTATACCTTACCCCTTATCTAACCCCTATCCCCTATCCCTCTATCCCCTACCCCTCTATCCTCTATCCCTTATAACCCCCTCTATCCCCTACCCCTACCCTACCCCTCTACCCTCTATCCCCTAACCCTCACCCCTAACCTATGTCTACCCTCCTACCCCTATGTACCTCTACCCCCTCTCCCTCTATCCCCCCTATCCTCTACCCTATTCCCTAACCCCCTCTATCCTACACTACCCCTCTATCCCCCTCTATCCCCTATCCCTACTATCCCTCTATCCCCTACCCCTATCACCCTATCCTCCTCTATCCCTACCCCTCTAACCCCTCTATCCCTATCCTCTATGTACAGTATCCTCCTATCCTCTACCCTCTATCCCCTAACCTCTATCCCTCTCTACCCCTATCCCTCTACCCTCTATCCCTCCTATCCCTATCCCTGTAACCCCCCTCTATCCCTACCTACCCTACCCTCCATACCCCTATCTATCCCTTCCTCTACCCTACCCTCTATCCCCTCACCCTCTATCCAGTTATCCCCCTCTCTATCCCTCCCTATCCTCTACCCTCTATCCCCTACCCTATATCCCTATCCTAACCCTCTATCCCTAAAATCCTAACCCCTACCCCCTATCCTATCCCTCTACCCTCTATCCCTACAATCTACATCCCCTATCCTAATACCCTATCCTCTATCCCTATCCCTCTAAATCCTATCCTATCCTCTACCCTCTATCCCTATCCCCTATCCCTACTACCCTACCTCCCTCTATCCCTACATTACCCCTCTATCCCTCTATCCCCATACCCTCTACCCTATCCTCTATCCCTACCCCTATCTACATACCCTCTATCCCTCCCTCCTAACTACCCTCTCTATCCCCTATCCTCTATCTCTCCCTACCCTCTATCCCCTATCCCCTACCCTCTATCCTCTATCCCTACCCTTAACAACTACCCTCTATCCCTACCCTATCCTCTATCCCCCTTACCTCTACCCTCTATCCCTACCCTCTATCCCCTAACCTCTATCCCTATCCCTACCCTCTATCCCCTCCCTCCTAACCCTCTACCCTCTATTCCCCCTATCCCTTATCCCTATCCCTCTATCCTCTAACCCTCTACCCCTACCCTCTATCCCCTACCCTCTATCCCATCTACCCTCTATCCCCCTACCCCTAACAACTACCCTATCCCTACCCTCCCCTTCTCATCCCCCCCCTAATCCCTACCCTCTATCCCCTATCCCCTATCCCCTCCCTCCCTAACCTCCCTCTATCCCCTCCCTCTTATGTACACAGTACCCTCTATCCCCTATACCCTCTATCCCCTCCCTCCTAACTCTAACCCTACCCTCTATCCCCTCCCTCTAACCTCCTAACCCTCTATCGCCCTACCCTCTATCCCCTCCCGTCCTAACCTCTACCCTATATCCTCTAACCACTATCTCTCCCTTCCCTCCTAACAATACCCTCTATCCTCTATCCCCCTCCTTCCTAACCCCTACCCACTATCCCCCTATCCTTTCAACCCTCTATCCCCTATCCTCAACCCACTATCCCCTATCCACTACCTCTACCCTTCTATCCCCCTATCCTCTACCCTCTATCCCCTATCCTCTACCCTCTAATCCACCTATCCTCAACCCTCTATCCCCTACCTCAAAACCCTCTATCCCTCTATCCCCTACGACCCTCAAATCCCAACTCCTCTACCCTCTAATTCTCCCCTATCCTTCCCTCAATCCCCCTAGTCCTCGACCTCTATCCCCATCATCCTCAACCACTCTATCTCCCCTATCCTCAAGCCTCTATCCCCTAAACCTCTACCCCTTCAAATCCCCTACCCTCTATCACCCTAAACCATCTACCCTCCAAACCCCTATCCTCTACCCTCTATCCCCTACTCCTCAACCCACTATCCCCTACCCACTAACCCCCTTAACCCACATCCTCACCCTCCTAATTCCCCCTACCCACAATCCCTACCCTCCCCTAACCCCTACCCTCTATCTCCCTAACCACCAACCCTCAACCCCTATAACCCTCTAACCTCTATCCCCCTACCCTCTAACCCTCTATCCCCTAATCCTCAACCCTCTATCCCCTATCCTCAACCCACTATCCCCTATCCTCACTACCCTCTATCCCATAACCTCAACCACCCTCTATCCCACTATCCTCAATCCCTCTAAATCCCCAACGCCTCAAACCCCTATTTTCCCCATAACTCTACCCCTCTAATCCCCCCCTATCCTCAACGCTCTAACCCCTAGTCCTCTCCTTAGCAACCCCTATCCTCTACCCTATATCCCCTGATCCTCACCCTCTATCGCCCTATCCTCAACCCACAAACACCCTAGCCTCCTGACCCTCTATCCCCCTATCCACAACCCACTATCTATCCCCTATCCTCGAACCCTCCTATCATTCCCCAAACCTCAACCCTCTAGACCCCAACCCCCCTCTATCCCCCTAACCTCTACCCTCTATCCCCTACCCTCCTATCCCCTCCCCTCCTAAACCCCTACCCATCTATACCCCTAACCTCTACCCTCTACTTTCCCCCCAAACCTCTACCCTCTATCCCGCTAACGCCTCAAACCCGTTCTATCACCCAATCCTCACCCATCTAATCCCCTATCCTCTACCCTCAAACCCCTATCCTCTAGCCCTCTATCCCCAAGTCCTCAAACCTTCTAAGCCCCTTGACTCGTCTACCCTCTAACCCCTATCCTCAACCCTCAATCCCCTGTCCCCTACCCTCTATCCCCAATCCACAACCCACAAATCCCCTACCCTCCATCCACTACCCACTATCGCCCCTATTCCAACCTACTACCCCCTAATCCCCCTACCTCTAACCTCTATCACACCTTATCCTCTACCCGTCTCTATCCCCTATTCCTCAATCCCCTCTATCCCCCTACGCTCTTACCTCTCTATTCCCATATCCCTCAACCCTCTATCCCTCCCCTAAACCTCTACCCTCTAACCCCCTATCCATCAAACCCTCTATCTCGCCCAATCCTCAACCCCTCTAACCAAAATCCCCTATCCTCAACCCTCTATCCCCTATCCTCAACCCTCTATCCCCTACCCACTATCCCCTCCCTCCTATCCTCTACGCCTCTTAATCCCCTAACCTCTACCCTCTAATTCCCCCCTACCCCTCTACCCCTCAATCCCCTAACCTCAATAACCCTCTATCCCCAATCCTCTACCCTCAATCCCCCAAATACACAACCCTCTATCCCCTACCATTGGACATCCGACTTAGTGAAGGTCATCTGCTTCTTATCATTTCAATTTCTGTTCTTGACTACATGGCAGGAAAATTACTATCTTCGAGAAAACGCCTAATTGAAAGCAGAGTATTTGTATTCTGCACAACATCCATCGCATTAAAAGTTTCAACAGAAATCATTATAAAATGGCAAACAAAGTTAAAGTCACTACTGCTCAGCAATTGACCAAATGGGGGTAGAACAGAGTAAAAATTGACAACAACTAAAGATGCTTTCTTACAAATGGAAGAAAAATATCTCAATGAAAAACAACAACAAACATCTCTAACCCCCATCACTTAGCCTTTCTTTAGGTGAGGTTTAATCTAGACTTGTTTCTATCTATAGATGCACCATACCGCTGGTACAGCGACAGCTCATAAACGATACTCATCAGTAACTGATGCTTAATATGTGTATATATATAAATGGGTCTAATTAGCACAAAAATACTTAAGAAATAATTCCATTTTTCATTTTTGTATATGCGAAATCAATGCTTCATTCCATATAGGAGCAAAGTTACATGAAAATTGTTTTCGGGAACACAAATATTATTCATTTTTATCGATTTTTATCTTGAAGTTAAAAAAAATATGTCAAACTTTTTTCAATGGTTGTAATGGGACAAAGTAAGTAACTTTATGTAAACTGAAGGAAAATACTAATTCATCTCTCGCCTTTTTTTGATAGAGAAAAAATACTATTTGTCAGCGGTGTGAGCGATCATTAAGCTGGACTTGCTCTATATAAATACATGGTGGACACAGCATTGATTGTATTGGAATCTGTCATTGAGTGTTTGTCCCTAATTGTATTAACACACTTCAGACTCTCGGTCAACAAACTGGACAAGCAGAATGCAGGACAATACAGCAACACAGGGAGAGCGTGATTTATTCCCAATATTAACAAGTTCCAGCCGCCATTATTCAAACTATTTTCCCCCCACCTTGTCCTACAATAATTGAGTCATGGTTATGCAGGTCATGAGGTGCCAGTCAATTAGTGGGTTATTGTCCGCCCGCTAGAAGGGCCCAGACACTACCACCTGAATAATCAATATCCAGAGCCCCAAACAGCTGCCGCATCAACTTGGTGTGTCCATGGGTCCAGCTCATCACATGTCCCGGTCCACTAACCGTGAACACAGAAACAAGACTGGGTCCAGAACTTGCTGTCGGGAAATTAGTTTTTCGATGGATTTGTGAATAAAGTGGTATCAAGATTGATGTGGTTCATTCTACTATCGTAATGGTCACGTCAATAACTGTTAGGGCGGGGCCGATGTCCACCTAGCTGAAGTGTGATGCAGGTCAACACGCAGGGAAATTTAATCATCAATTTCACACAAAACTTTCAATTAACACTGTGTTTTAAATACTGGAAATGATTTATAACATCATTACTGTATCAATGAAATTAATCTCAGTTTTAATATACTTTTACAGCCGTTGCAATGGCGACGAAATAATTAGGATCTTAAAGTAGTGTTATTTCATAATGAGATTTGTTTATGAAACAAGTCTAGAAGTTTTTATATTTTTGAGCCTAACAAGCAAATTTAAACTTCGAAACAGATATCATAAAATCAGTTTATGAAATGAATTTAAGATACTATTTTTTTAACTCACATAACTTACAACAAACTACATATGCGAAGAAATCTCAAATTTAGTATGTATATGTTGGATGGGGTGCGGGCGTGTGTGGGAAGGGGAAAATCAAAATGATATATATAACTCAGTATATTATATAAATAGGGAACCATCAATACAATTATATCACATACTGAAGTAATAAATGATTGTATAATAGTAATATATAGCTCAAAAAAAATAAATTATTCATAAAAATTTTGTCCATTATCAGTTGAATTTATTTCCACTAATTAAAATTTATAATTGGTCCCTGACATGGTTATAAATAAGGACATAGTTTTTTTTAATGAGGATGATAATTATATCGCAATTAATCTTTAATGAAATTAATTTGGATTTTTATGTAATTTTTCCATAGTTGATCATTTTCTCAGAAAAGTTTTCAAAAAATTTGTCAACACCTCCTCCTGGAAATATTAAAAGCTCTGTTGAAGAATCTAAAAAAAAAAACTTCACATCATCAAGGTATGCCGAGATAGCAGACGGTAATCGAAACGACGGAACGATTGTCCTTATAATAAAAACTATAACGATTGTTCCTTATAATAAACTATAAAAGAAAATGGTTAACTGTTTTTATATACTCTCGGTAAATAAAGACTATTGACATTTATCTGCCTGAACCAATATAAGGTTAGAGGGAAGTGTTTACCTGAGTTGACTTAAACCTTTACATACACCTGTATGACAACACCTGTAATCTTAAGGTGTATCTTCCTAATTTGTCACACCCCTGTAAATATTAGCTGACCTGCAAATAACCCTATATCAGCGGTCAAGGCCAACTCTAATCAGACCTGTTTGTGGTCACAAGAGTTCTGTAAACATCAGTGGCCATTAGAATAAATATAAAAGCTATCACACTCTGTTTAATCTTGTCAACTACCTGTTAAAAGGGAACTCAATCCCTAGATTACTATTCCGTACCATCACAGTCTAACAACAGGTATAAAAGGGACACCAATCCTCTAGATTGCTATCCCAAGGGACCCAATCCCTAGATTGGCTATCCCAAGGGAGTCATTCCCTAGATGCTATCCCAAGGGACCCAATCCCTATTGCCTATTCCTTACCATCACCGTTGTAAAGTCTAACAACAAGTTAAAAGGGACTCAAATTACCTAGGATTTGCTATCCTAAAGGTTTGGTTTGTTTAGTTTTTACTGTCCTATTAACAGCCATGACCCAGAGTAAGGACGTGGCCAGGTTTGTTTGGTGGAGGAAAGCGGGAAGTACCCGAGGAGCAAAACCACCGGCGCCAGCGGTCAAGTTCTGCCTGGCAACTGCCCCCACATGGTATTCGAACCCGCATCCCACGAGGTTGGTGGGCTTTCGGTGGTCATATGTCGGGACATCTTAACCCACGTCGGCCACCGCGGGCCCCCACCCCCCTTTCCTAAAGGACTCCATCCCAGATTGTAATCCTGTGTACCAATCACAGTCTATACAATCAGTTTTAAAAGGGACTCAATCCCTATGATTGGCTATCCCAAGGGACCCAATCCCCTAGATTGCTAACCCACAAGGGGAGCATCAATCCTGTAGATTGCCTATTCTAGTTTTTACCATCACTAGTCTATCGCGTTTACCATCACGGTCTAACAGTAGTAAAAGGGACTCCATAATCCTAGAATAGCGATCCCAAGGGGACTCCATTCCATAGATAGCTATCCTGTACTATCACAGCCAAAAACCAGTAAAACGGGGGAACTCAAGGAACCCTAGAATGGTATCCCATACCATCATCAGTTCTAACACCAGTAAAAGGGTTCCCAATCCCTATATTGCTTTTCCATATACCATCACACTTTCCCGTACCATCCTAGAAAGCTATCCCAAGGGACTCGATCCCTAGATAGCAATTCTGTACCATGACAGTCTATCCCGTACCATCACGGTCTAACAACAGTCTAAGAGGGGACCTCAATCTCTAGATTGACATCAACAAATCACTCATTCATAAGCAAAATGGTTTTATTACATCTGTCATAGTGATATTTTAAATCTTAAACAAATAAACTTCTTGTGTCATTTAGACAGGAGCTTGAAAAGGTCAAACAATGTGTGACAATAGAAGTGTCACTATCCAGGACAAACTAAACAGAAACAATAACAAAACATCTATTTTTATAACTTAACTAAAATGTATGTTTTAATTACTTTTAACAGTGAAGGACTTATGATAACACCTTGGCACACATAAATGAGACCTCACCTCAGTCTGTGCATCGCATGTGATGGCCATAGCGTTCTAATGTCAGTACACCTCACATCAGAGTTAGGACATTAATATTCCTTTTATGAAATATTTTTATATATTCTGACTTGACCACTTAAAACTCTTGATATTTAGTCATTTTTATTCTATATTAGCGGGTGCAATTTTTTATATTAGGATTTTTCTTTAATTTATTATATACATATATATTTTTCATGTAGTACGTTTGTGAAAACATTCTGCTAAATTATAAACAGCATATTATTCTCCACATAGTCTACTCCTCTAGACAGTCCACTCTATAAGGCACCACTCCTCAAGACACCAAAAACAACTTCACATGGCACCAAAAACCACTCAAAAGTACAAGATGCCACTCCTTAAGATACCAAAAACCACTCTAAAAGACCACTTTACAGTACAAGACGTCTTGAAGGCACGAAAAACCAATCCACAGTTCAAGACACCACTCAAGGTATTAAAATACACTCCAAAAGGCACCAAATAACACTCCAAAAGGCACAGAAACGCACTCCACATAAAAGATGCCATTCCTGAAGGCACAAAAAACACTGTACAGTACAAGACACTACTCACCAAGGCAACAAAAACCACTCGACACTATACTACATGACACCACTAAAAACTGCCTGTGGTACTCTAAGGCATGAAAAACTATTCCACAGAATAAGACACCTACTTCTCAAGGCACCAAAAACCACTCAAAAAGACACCAGAAAACACTCCACAATGGCACCAAAATAATGTGTTACTCACATGTGAATCTGTGTTAGAAGAAATATCACATCCAATTAAAGCTGATTTAAGTTGGTGGAGGTTATTAGTATCTTGAAAATCGGACTGGCCCTTTGGCACAGATAAAATCCTATCGATGAATATCCCATTGGGTGTTATGTAAATGAGGATAAAATTGACAAACAATCCTCGGGACAGGTCCGGGGGGCCATATAGCCAGTAGTGTTGGTGAATGTTACCCCACTCTACAGCACCATGTATTTCTACCCATAAAACTCTGATCGCCAAGGTGACAGGTTATGTGTAATCCTGATTGACTTTAATGTCACAAATGTACAAGACAATTGTTTGTGAGACATAACCGGTCACTGAGGTCTTGTGTTGGCAACACAAAACAGATCGCCCCGGGGTGGAGTAAAGGCATAGCACTAAAATACACAAATCTAAATATATCCCTCGGGAGTCATCCCCGACATGATCCAGGACCCTCCGAAAGAAATACTCTGATTTCAGGGACGAGAGGCCAGACCATTTCAAAAATGAAAATGAATTTGAGAAAATGTATGCACTTTCAATTCATCTTTGGGAGAAATATAAAGTTTGTTCAAGGATGCGATCTATGGTTTATAAAACAAAAACTTTGCGAAAAGTGGCCAAAATTGTCAAAATTTCCACATTTTCAAAATTTAAGCATATGTCGAGTAGTTTCGAGTAGTTTCCATGGCAACTGAAAATGCAAAATTAGAAAATTATCATCACAATCTTGGCGCCAACCTAAGAACGATCTTTGTCTGACAAAGGAAAGAGGGATCTTTTCTCTGCTTTTCAAGCTTTTACTACATATTACTACACATGAAATTTGAGAAAGATCCTTTGACTACTTTCTGAGATATATATCAGTAACAAACTTCAATTATCAAAATCCAAGATGGCTACCTGTCGGCAATCTTGTTCACCGATCGGTCCTAAAATGCAATATGCACAACTAGACCCCTAGAAGAACCTGCACATACAATTTGAGACAGATCCCTTCAGTACATTCATAGACATAGCGGAAAAAAACTTCAATTGTCAAAATCCAAGATGGCGTCCTGTCGGCCATATCGTTCACCGATTGGTACCAAAATGCAATATGCATAACCAGGGACCTAGGGGAACCTGCACATGAAATTTGAGACAGATCCCTTCAGTACTTTCAAAGAAATAGTGGTAACAAGCTTTAACTATCAAAATCCAAGATGGCCTCGGCCTGTCGGCCATCTTGTTCATCAATCAGTCCCAAAATGCAATATGCACAACTAGGCCCCTAGGGGAACCTGCACATGTAATTTGAGACAGATCCCTTCAGTACTTTCTGAGAAATAGCTGTAACAAACTTCAATTGTCAAAATCCAAGATAGCGCCTGTCGGCCATCTTGTTTATCGATCGGTCCAAAAATGCAATATGCACAACTAAGGGCCCTAGGCGAACCTGTAAATGATGTTTGAGAAGAATTCTTATAGTACTTTCTGAGAAATAGCGGTAACAAACTTTAACTATCAAAATCCAAGATGGCAGCCTGTCAGCCATCTTGTTAATCAATCGGTCCCAAAATGCAATATGCACAACTGGGGTCCTAGGGGAACCTGCTCATGCAATTTGAGACAAATCCCTTCAGTGCTTTCTGAGAAATAGCTGTAACAAACTTCAATTGTCAAAATCCAAGATGGCGGCCTGTCGGCCATCTTGTTCACCGATTGGTCCCAAAATGCAATATGCACAACTAGGGCCCTAGGGGAACCTCTACCTGAAATTTGAGAAGAATTCTTTTGGCACTTTCTGAGAAATAGCCGTAACAAACTTTAAACTATCAAAAACCAAAATGGCGGCCTGTCAGCCATCTTGTTAACCGATTGGTTCCAAAATGCAATATGCACAACTAGGCCCCTAGGGGAACCTACATATGAAATTTGAGCGATTTGAATAGCCCACCATCTGTTGATGGTGGGCTAAAAATACTAAATATGTCAAATTCAACAATTTAAATATTATATAACAGTTTTGAAAATTAGACAGCTTTGGGGGCCAAAAAGGGCCCAAACCATACATATAGTCCTTTCAATTAAATCTTTATAATGTAAAATTTAAAAACAAATACAATAACTTTTTTAGTGAAACTTGGAAATGCTTTAATTCATAGTTTTTTCTTTCTAGAAAAAGATTTAAGGTCATTCAAAATGCATCCTGGGTAAAAGGTTGGGTCAAAGGTTGTTCACATGGATAAGTTCTCTGAATTAGCAAAGCCACAGTGCATGCTTATTTTTTTCCGGCAACCTCAAGTCTGAAATTTCATGTCTAATAATACTGCAGACAGTTCAAAAGAGTTGTTAACTTGTGAAAGCCTACAATGGCGTAACTAAATGTTTGATGAGCCACTGAAGGTCAATCAGCTGATCGTTTCCGAGCATGGCAGTTCTCGGAGAATCACAGCCTTCCACCCAGCTCCTAATCAAATATCACCAATTTTGGCCAGCATGGAGATTTTTTAAAACGCGCAACTGTACTAGAAGTTTTCTGGGTCATGTAGAGAGCTTTTAGAACACAATGGCACCAACGTCTTGAGTTATGGTATCAGTGAAAGATAATCTTAAAAGTGCACATAGGTGTATCATTTTATCTCTAAAAGTTGTATTATTTTTACATATCTACATCTGTTGTACAAAAGATACAGTGTAGTCTTGGCCTCAAAGATCACAGCATTATGACATGTTCCCACATTCGATGGAATTTATAGTCTTTCAACAATGTAGACTTTCTTTTATACATGTCTTATTCAGTTATGCTCTAGCTTGCATCAGGATAAAAGTCATGCGACCTTGCATAAGCGCAGCACGACCTTGCACGATATGTCGAGACAGCTTGCCCTGATCTCGTAACCCGGGCCACAATCTTTTGTGTGGCTGTCACCAATATGTAGACTAACACTGCACATGTTGCACAGAGAAATCTTTAGTAGTACAATACATGTAATATTACACATAGGGTAAAATTAGACCCGACACACCCATGTACAGTGGTCTTTGTTAAAGGCAGGCTGCTGAATGACTACAGATCTTCAGGTTGTGTCATGCCTTTTCTGTGTATCTATTATGCATAATCATATTTGCAGTTCTAAAGATACATATACCTTTTTAGTTTTACCTTGGTTTATTGTTCATCAATCAATGACTGGTATTAATTTTGCGGTAACAGAAGGTCCACAGATTGAATTTTATGTACTTTATTCGATGCAGAATGCACATTCTAGAAAACAATTAGTTATAAAATACATATTGATTTTTATATTTAACAAAAGAATAAAAAAATTCTAATCTAACGATTTTATCAGGTCATCTGATCCGGATCCTATTTGACTTCTCTGACCTTGAATCAAGGTCAAGGTCAATCATTTGAATAAACTTGGTTGATGGACACCTAACCACAAGGACTGATGCTGGCATAAGCTCACTTGCCCCTCTCCACCGCCACCTCTCTGAGGCTCTCCCACCCCCACTTAATTTTTTTAGTCATGTAACTTGATACATACATATACAATTTATGTTGGCCAAGCTAATACGGCATTCAGATCTTTGTCTTAAACCACTGATTTTTCTGAATTTTATTTGATATCAGATATATATAGTGAATTAAGAAATCCATCCATTTTGATTAAGTTACATCAAATAATATATAGAGCAGACGACAAAATTAAAATCTGACTCAGAGGAAACCAGCAAGATAAAAATTGATGACGGTTTTCAACATTTGATCAGTTGTTAGACAAATTGGTCGGCAAAATACCCCACAACAATATAGAAAGGTTAACATAATATTGTAGGCAACGCTGAAGGTTAAACATATACGGTATGTTCCATTTGAAGGTCAAATTTGGTATTGAATTTCAGGCCTGCTGCAAATGGGAGATAGGTATCTCTACATAATAGGAGTTTGTGACATAGAATGCAGACGTCTTACTGATCAATGTAGTCTTCTAAACATATACCTGGTATTGAAGCAGGCTAACGATTGAGGGAAGTAATTAACTTGACATGTTGTAACAAGACAAGAAAAGACACAAAAATCCATCATTTTAGAAGTATTTAAGTTTTTTGTCTGGGCATTAAAAGGTACTGGGTCGTCAAATTGATTATAGTTTTCTACATAGCCATAATCCATATACAGTCAAACCTGTCTATAAAGACCTACCAAGGGATAATTAAGAGAAAATAGTCATTTTCTTTTTTTTTGCACTCAGAGGAGAGATATCAGACATTATATCATAGCCAGCATTTTTTTGTCAAAAAACTAAACATGAGAAAATAGTCATTATGGCCAAGTTGTCTTTATATGCAGGTTAATTTGTGTAGAAATAACCATTTGTGACCATAAAAAGTGGTCTTATTAGGCAGGTGGTTTTGATACAGAGGTGGTCCCTAAGGCAGGTTTGGCAGCATGTACAGATAATTTCTCTATTCTAAACTCTGGTGCACTTTATAATTAAAAGTAGGTTCTGCTAGGAACAAAATCGAAATAAAATAAATGTTTTTGAATTTTCCGAAATACTTATACACATAATCAAAATGTATGCACTAACGAGTAGCAAGATCTGATGATATACATATGATGGTTTGAAGCTGAGATGTACAGTACAAACTTATCAAAGTTAGAGCCTGTAACATACATCACAGCATTCTGACATCTTGTTAACTGTTTATAAATAATCCCCCACCAAATCGTCCTAGTAACACTTTGATTCCCGTGGTGACCCTGAAGTGTTAGGGTCTGTCAGGGGCCGCAAGGTGCCCCTGTTGATGTAGGGGTCACTGAAGAGGTTGTGAGCCAGCACCTTGGGTCTATCTCTGTGTTTATCAGGCTAATTGATTTATAACCAACTCCTCTGTCAGATACAAATTTTTTGCTGACCCTGAATGACCTCTTCCCTCTCCCATGGCAAGGTTGAGCCCCTAGGTCAAGAGATTGATTTGCTCCATCTCTAGTTATAAGTACTGTAAGTGGAGTGTATACACTAATGCCATAAATCATGGCTCCTTTTACACACACGCTCCTCTTTTTAATCCACAACTAACAGTTTTGACCCAAGCCAGACACACTATGATAACAAACCTAAGGTCCTATCAGTATACTTTTCCCTTTTTACCAAGTAAAATTATACTTTCATTACAAAAATATATTGTTTTATAAATTTTTTTGTCGTTTTGAAATAAATACTAATAAATGTCAGCCTTACAATGATCATTATGATTGATCAGAATCTGGCTCTTACTTCACACTGAAGGGGTAGTGTAAGACATATAGTGTTACCCAGGCCAGTCCAATCCTTCTCACTTCTCTTTGATAGATGGAAATAAGCTATTTTAAAATGTATCTTAGCTTTCATTTTTTATGGAGACATTGTCTGCTGTACCCATACTACAAAACTACAGACCATTCTCTATCTTTAACTCTTCTCCTTATGTGGTCCCCAATTAAACCTCATCAGTCAGGGGTCTCTATATACCATCACCCTTCCCCAGTCTGGGTCCCTATATGCCACTCCCCCTCCTCCTCCCCTAGTATCAGACAGGATCCCTATCTGCCCGTCCCCCTCCCCTAGTATCAGACAGGGACCCTATCTGCCCCTCCTCCTCCCCTAGTATCAGACAGGGACCCTATCTGCCCCTCCTCCTCCCCTAGTATCAGACAGGGTCCCTATCTGCTCCTCCCCCTCCCCTAGTATCAGACAGGATCCCTATCTGCTCCTCCCCTTCCCCTAGTATCAGACAGGATCCCTATCTGCTCCTCCCCCTCCCCTAGTATCAGACAGGATCCCTATCTGCTCCTCCCCCTCCCCTAGTATCAGACAGGATCCCTATCTGCTCCTCCCCCTCCCCTAGTATCAGACAGGGTCCCTATCTGCTCCTCCCCCTCCCCTAGTATCAGACAAGGTCTCTATCCGCCCCTCCCCCTCCCCTAGAATCAGACAAGGTCCCTATCCGCCCCTCCCTCTCCCCTAGCATCAGACAGGGTCCCTATATGCCCCTCCCCCTCCCTCTCCCCCTCCCCTAGTATCAGACAAGGTCTCTATCCGCCCCTCCCCCTCCCCTAGAATCAGACAAGGTCCCTATCCGCCCCTCCCCCTCCCCTAGCATCAGACAGGGTCCCTATATGCCCCTCCCCCTCCCCTCTCCCCCTCCCCTAGTATCAGACAAGGTCTTTATCCGCCCCTCCCCCTCCCCTAGTATCAGACAAGGTCCCTATCCGCCCCTCCCCCTCCCCTAGTATCAGACAAGGTCCCTATCTGCCCCTCCCCCTTCCCTAGTATCAAACTGGGTCCCTATCTGCCCCTCCCCTTCCCCTAGTATCAGACAAGGTCCCTATCTGCCCCTCCCCCTCCCCTAGTATCAGACAGGGTCCCTATCTGCCTCTCCCCTTCCCCTAGTATCAGACAAGGTCCCTATCCCTACATACCCCTTTTTCTTTTTTTTGTTACACATAGAGATATAAGTTTTAGTCCATTTCTCAGTCTTATTTTCTGGTTTTTTTTTTGTATTTTTCCTTCACTTTTTTTTGTAATATTATTATCTGTTTCATTGAACTTATACTTTCATTTGCCACCAAAAGGTGTCCAATCCATTCATTAGCTTTACTATCATTGAACATAACCTAACACAATCATAAGTTAACGGTCATTTGAAGGATATATTCAAGGGTTCGTAATTATTAGAAAATATAATTTCATATTTTGTTTTAAGAGTATTAATATCTGAACTAGCAACATATGGTTGGAAGAAAACAAGTGAAAAAATAACCTTTGTAACAGTTAATGATTCCAGACAAACTGATTTACCCATTTCATTAACACACGAACTGTTACACATTTCACAAAAGTTTTATTACAATTCATGATTTATTCATTGCACTTTCTTTCATGGTCCTACTAACACAGAGACTACGGTTGTGTTTGGTCTGTACCGTTCTATACCATCCGTCTATCTTCTCGTGCTCAAATCATTAGTTATCCATAAGACTTAAATGCATCTGGGAGATTATATGGTCACAGAAATTTTAATCTATTTTCTAAAAACCTTTAACCTAAAGCCAGAAACCTTTGCATCTTCTGTCCGATCCTTACTAATTGATTTCTCTATCCAAATCACACACACAATACAGCTATAGATTGTTTAGATAAGATGAGAAACCCTCGCAAAAACCAGACAACAAAACACCTAATTTGTTTTAAAATTGAAGCGCATAAAATGAAAAAAAATCTGTAATTATGTCTTCATTTTTAAGTAACTCACATCAAAGTTTAAAATATCTAATTAAAATGGACTGTTTCCATTTTTAAGGTAAAATGTCAATGTTGTTATCTTCGTATTTCATGGCTTTGATCTGAGTATATGACAAAAAGGGATTGTCTTGACTTATCTCAGATCTTCCTCTATCTGTTTCACCCCACACAAGCTTCCGATGGCACTTCACATTAAATAGCTAGTACAATCATGAGCTAATTAGTAAAGTTCAGAAATTAAAAGAAATGTGACACATTACTAGGCCGTTGGTAGGTAAAAGATACACTCGGTCGTCAGTACTGCATTCTAAATGCAGACAAATATGCATTAATACTGCATTTTCTGTCGGTTTGTTCCCGCTCGTACCAGGCACTGGCCTGACAAAACATTAAACTGATAGTCGTGGTCCTTGGTGTAAGTTGTTTTTAAATGAGCATCATATTTTTGTTTGTCATCGAGTCCATGCACTTCGCTACAGCTATTATAGGGAAATGGTTTGACGGTATGTTGGTGTTTCATTTCAGATATTTTTATATCCTGCAAAAAAAATATATGATAAAATGGTAACATCTGTCACTATGTAGCCAATGTATACAATCAGATGTGTCTAGTATATCATATATCCACAGAAGATATTAAACATGGCTGATTCCAGATCCACCCATTTACCTATGGCAACTCGCACCATTCCGTTTATTAGTTAACAACATGCCAGATTTAATGGTGGAGGAAAACCGGAGTACATGGAGAAACACCATCAGCCAGCAATCAGCATCTGCCAACTGCCCCACAAAGGATTTGAACTCACGGCCCAGAGATTTGGGTTTTACTACTTTAACATCCTATTAACAGCCAGGGTCATTTCAGGACGTGCCAAATTTAAAGGTGGAGGAAACCGGAGTACATCGAGAAAAACCACCCACCAGCAGGCAGTATCTGGCAACTGGCACCCCACATGGGATTCGTACGCGCAACCCAGAGGTGGATCGAGGGCTTGTAGTAATAAGTCGAAACACCAATCATGGTTATAATTTAGACAAATTGATAGCTAAAATATTTTTCTATTATAGATATATGCATACTATCATTATATATAGCATTTTATGGGTAGTAAGAGTACTCAGAGAAAAGCCATCAGCCTATCAAAAGTACATACATAGTTGGCTTCAAACATCAAAATAGGTACTGTGTGAAAGACCAGTGTTAGAATTTCCTCAAACATATCCTTCACTTGAAAGAAATACGTTGAGCATATTTTCACTACCCTTGCATGATTTATTAACGTTGGAAATTCCTCTAACAAGTCAAAGATGCATTCTTTACTATTTGTTCCGTCCTTGTCGTCTAGATTTCAAATTTAAGATGTTTTTGATAGTATAACATGACCCTAATTTCATTTTCAGTTAACTTCAGCGCCCTGATTATTTTTATACGCTCATTTTCGTATTCACTGTCAACCTGTGTAATGCCATAAAAGGCAAGCACATAGATCGTGGTTATGGTTGACAAAGATGTTATTCAATACTATTTTGTACTGGAAGCTGTACTTTTAGCTTGTCAAATCAAAATCATTAAATTAAACTAAAATCCCATTTTAGATTTACGATGCAGCTTTTTATAGTCATCTTTACAGTGTCTGTTTTGAGCACAAATTTTAGAATTGAGTTCATGCCTGCAAGGATCAAAAGCCGCACTTTACTTCAAAACTTATATTGTGAGGAATTCATTGAGATTAGCCTTCATTGAAGGTGTCAAACTGCAAAATTGTCTTTCAACATTAACTAGCCTTTTACTTGACAAACACGCAATAAACCCAGAGGTATGACTATTCCATCTTTGCATATTACAGAGTTAGCTCCCTTGAGGGCAGGTATCGATTGTTATGTCATTATTTTGTGAGCGCAATTCACTTCGTTTTCTCCGAAACATATGACGTTACACTCGCAAACACATGAGGTCACAATCAATACCTACCCGCAAGGGCAGATAACTCTGTAATATGCAAATAAGGAATATTGTAGTGATTTAAAGGAATTGCCTGTATTTCCCCCTATTAGGCCCCATCCATTTTACTCAATGAGGGCCAGAGCCAAAACTTATACAAATCTGTTCCTTTACTCCAGGAATGTTTCTGACCAAATTTGGTTACAATCCATGCAGAACTTTATGACAAACACTGGTTTAAAGGAATTGTCTCTTTTTCCCCATATTGGGCCCTGCACCTCTTGCAATTTGGGGGCCAGAACCAAGATTTATATAGTACAACAGCGTTTGATCCACTTCACCAAAGGATGTTTCTGGCCAAATTTGGTTTCAATCCATCCACATTAAGTCTATGACTAGAAAAGACATGATGGAACTACTTTTATTTCCTCTATTTGGCCCTGTCTCTCTTGCACCATGTGGTTCATACTCTTATCTTCCAAGGATGGTTCTGGACAAATTTGGTTACAATCGATATAAAAGAAATAACAGACAGACAGAAATAACAGACAGACAGACAGACTCAGACAAAAAACCTCATGGATGACAAATGCTGTATTTAAGCATGAGCTCAGAGCTAAGAATTGATAAGACAATGTCACAAAAACAACTCTGTTTTCTGTGCTAAACATTTTCAAATGCCATATAGAATTGTCAATTCTTTTCAAAGTTTTTAATGGTTTGAATGATACAAAAGCGCAACAAAGAAAAAAATATGGACCTTTTATTAAAAGAGGAGAAATTAGTGGATCTTTTTGTTATAGATTTGAAGATTTTAATGTAATCACGTGTTTCTGTTCATTACTGCAGATCAAAAGAACAACCATATAGCACCAATGATCTACACTATCTCACCTGTACTACAGCGACCCACACATAGGATGGTCTTTCTTACGAAATTTTAGGGTTTCCTCAGGTAGAAAATTTGACGGTTATTTTTCGAGCATTATTATGCACCCTCATGCGACCAGTGCATTGTACTGGGTGATTAGTATACTGGCCTGCACAGTGTGGATTTCACTGGTATTACAGCTCGGAGATTAGATGTAATAATTAAATGTCTCCACAACAGTAGACCACAGAATTATAACTGTGAAGAACCATATAAAACACGAGTACCGTAATCGATCCAATAAGCGTCCATGTCCCTATAAGCGCCCCTCCCCCTTTTTGAAGCCTCATTTCAATGCCCAGACGTTAGACCAAACTATATTGGTTTGTAATAATTTCGTCTTATTAAGCACCTTTTAATTTTTAATTTTTTTTTAAATGCCCTGGGCGCTTATTGGGTCGAATACGGTATAAGGTCAACACAATCACATCACCATTTTTCTTATCCATTGGACAAAAATATATCAACTCTTCATAAATTTTTCCGTGTTCATATTGCATTAAAATCTTGTGACATGTATCTTGTTCATAGCAAAAGATGCCATTAAATGATATTTAGAAAACAAGAAATAAATACCTAAACATTAAATCATTACAATCAATACATCCCAACTATGAATGAGTTCATTATCATCGATCTCGTGATCAAAAAAATTATTTCTTACTTGAATATTTTGTATAATTTTCAAGTTGAATGAATTATCAAATTAAAATAAGTTGCAATTTTTCCTCTCTATATTTTAAAACGACTACTATACAAAGAGTTGGAGATTGATTAGCACCCTCAATAGAATATGGTATGGAGGTTGAGAATTAAATCGAGTTTGGGTGAAGACCAGGATTTCCAAAAGTAACTTTAAACCAATAGATAATATCACATGACCATCACCTCGAAAACTTTATTCTGGTTATTTCTGCACACCAGGTCCAGCCTACATTAGATTGACACCCTATATAAAATGTATCGGGAAATGTACTGCTTACATTTTTATACAACTTGTATTTTCATTTCATTTTTTCTGCCATTGTTTGGGATGTTGTAAAAGATGGATCGTGGTTAGAATTATGTCACTTAAAACGTGTTACACTGTTACATCTTGCATATGCAAATTATATCGGTTGAAGTAGGGTTTGCAGGGTGGGAAAATTTTTGATACAAACGTTGATATTGGATTTCGTATTGATAATGAATCGTAGCAGCAAATGTCAGGCGTTTATCAACCCAAACCAGATATCCAGTTACGGATTATCAAAAAAATCACCATGTGTCATTCGTTCGCTTGTAACATAAACATGCAAGATGTCACTGGCAATTTTGGTGATGGTTTCAAAATAATGCATTTTTTTTCATCATTGGTCTAAAAGATTGAACTTTTAATCTTTATAAATCTCCAGTATAAAATGAGTAAAACACAATGATGGTGTTATTATCCTCCACAGAAAAGCATTATCAAATATCTAAATGATTTAATTCAGAATCAAATGTCGATGTTTAGAAAAGAAACATTCTTTGCAGATTATTTTAACTTTTAAAATTTGATTAGTTTAACGTCCTTTTAAAAGCCAGGGTCATTAAAGGATGTGCCATGTTTGTTGGTGAAGGAAAGCCGGAGTACCCGGAGAAAAACCACCGACCAGCGGTCAGTACCTGGCAACTACCCCACAAGGGATTCGAACTCGCGACCCAGAGGTGGAGGGCATGTGATAATATGTCGGTACATCTTAACCACTCGACCACCGCGGCCCTTATTTAAACTAATTTAATGCTTCTTATAGTTATGTTTCAAGAGACTCTGTCGCTGACATAGCATAAACAATACTCATCATTTTAATAATAACTGATGTTTAGTCATGTATATATGTATCAAATCAACAAAACAATACATATAAAATAATTTGTTTTGCTTTTGGTACATACACAATCAGTACTTCATTCCATATAGAACATATAATGTAAAGGATATTTTTCGGGATGCAATTAATTATTTTTAATACTTTTATAATGAAGCAAAATAGGAAACTAAACCTTTTCAATGATGGTAATTGTGTAAAGTAAGTAACTTCTGTAACTGAAGAAAAATTACTAATTTGTCTACTTTTCTTTTTTAATTAAGATAAAATACCATTCCTTTTTGATGTAGCATCTTTAAATGAAAATTTCAAATCTTCATAAAAATATCATGAAAGGATTTCCAGAAAGACGACAATGGAAAATAAATGTGTTCATACCTCAAGAAATTATAGTGAAGTAATTATTAGTCTTATGTTTGAAATAATGCATATAAATATCATAAAATTTACACTGATATCAGAGAATATAGGACACTATGAAAGAAAGCACAGATGGTTGTCACAGACGAAGGGAAGTAACTGCAATTCTTTCCATGACAAAAGTTTGTCAAAAATATTTACTAGGTATGTGGTATAACAAGGTATATAATTATGAAGTATTTGGTAAAATCATCTGCAAATTAGGACAGAGGTGTAATTCTTATGATAGCATGGCCTTATCTAACTCTGAATTTAAAGCTTTAATTTAGACGGAAACAAATAAACACCATGTTCTTTCAAAATCTTTTGCCAATACTGTCAGCTTAATATATACACATCAATTCATGATACAGTTTCGATGTTTTAAAATCACATATTGTTAGTATTTAATACATATTTTTTTTGGAAATTACAGGGGCAGAAAAAGGATCATTCCCTACCTAGAGAGTAGCACAAGGAAATCTCTTATCTCGGAGGATATTCACGACAGTTTAACCCTGGGCAAGCCTTGGGTTAAACAGTCGTGAATCTCCACTTTGGGTATAGAGATTTCTCCGTTCTACCATCAAGGTAGGAAAAGATTGGATTAATCTTAAGAAACACTTGCTATCTCAAGGTTAAGAGACCAACTTGTCCCGTAAAACACCGCTACTTTAGTAAGACGGATCAAGAAACACTTGCAAGATCAAGAATACTCGGCTCAAAGCATCTTGATGCTTTCAAACAAAGAATCAGAACAGCAACAATGTAAACATTACTCTCATTGGTTATACACTTAAAGACCATGCAGTCAAGATGCCAGCGAAATTTCTATAAGGTTGTGGTCAGAAAAAAAAAAGCTAGGAATACGATGCAATGTTAAGCTCAGACCACTGTTGATTTTGTTTTGTTACGGTTTAGTCCATATAACTGTATCACTTTAAGTGAGTTATTTATTATAGAGAGGTTAAATGGTAACTGTAAATCCCTCAAAAATATTTTCTTGAACAAAACTTTCCATTGTTCATCCCATTAAATTCCATTTAGTATTTAAATACTATATAAAAGTTATCATATTGGATTGAATAAAAGGACCAAAATGGGCCCAAACCACATAGTTCTTTCAGAACAATACTTCACTTCTTTCCATATACAAAACTATTTTTTCGTTATTGGTCCATGGATCTTTGGTATAACCATGTTTAATATAGTCAAAAATATTATCAACAACAGGTTTATTTGCTGAAACACGGTACGTTAATTATTGAACAAGAGGCCCAGAGGCCCAGTGTATCGCTCACCTGTTTTTTTTTAATAATTATCACAAGACTCTGACAATTAGAAAAATAAGCAAAATTGACTCTCAAAGTTTAATTTTGAATCACAACCATACAATGATGCTATTGATACCATACAAATATGCTATCCAATACATTGGTTCAGAGACAAAGTAATTTATATGAAAATATTACCTAATTGACCTTTTTGACCCCGCATCTATTGCCGTCTAAGGCCGGGAGGTCAGCCCTATCATTTTTACAATTTCAAATCCCAACCCTATAAGGATGCTACCATTGCATTATGAGTGGTCTTCCATGCTTAGTTGCAGAGAAGAAGTCGTTTATATAGAAATAGCTAAACTGACCCCTTTTGACCCCACCCTTCAGGCCCCCGGGGGGGTCAGCCTCATCATTTGCAAACTTTTGAATCCAAACCCTCTAAGGATGTAACCATTGCATTATGAGCGTAATCCCATATTAAGTTGCAGAGAAAAAGTCATTTATATGGAAATTGACCATTTCTGACCCCGCCCCCCCAGGCCCCGGGGGGTCAGCCCAATCATTAGCACAATTTTGAATCCCCACCATATAAGGATGCTACCATTGCATTAGGGGTGCTATACCATGCTTAGTTGCAGAGAGTGTCATTTATATGGAAATAGCCCAATTGACCACTTTTGACCCCTCCCCTCAGGCCCCCGGGGGCTCAGCCCTATCACTTGCACAATTTTGAATCCCCACCCTATAAGGATGCTACCATTGCATTATGGGTGCTATCCCATGCTAGGTTTCAGAGAAGAAGTTGTTTATATGGAAATAGCCAAATTGACCCCTTTTGACCCCGCCCCTCAGGCCCCCGGGGGATCAGCCCCATCATTTGTACAATTTTGAATCCCCACTCTATAAGGATGCTACCATTGCATTATGGGTGCTATCCCATGCTAGGTTTCAGAGAAGAAGTCGTTTATATGGAAATAGCCAAATTGACCCCTTTTGGCCCCGCCCCTCAGGCCCCTGGGGGGTCAGCCCCATCATTTGTACAATTTATAGTTAGTAGCCTATAAGGATGCTACCAGTCAAATTTTGTTGAAATCCGACCAGCGGTTATGGAGAAGAAGTCGATTTTTGACGGACGCCGGACGCCGGACGCCAGACGCCGGACGCTGCGGTATCCCATAAGCTCACCTCGGTCCTTCCGACCAGGTGAGCTAACAATGTAGTCCAATAGATATACCATACATATGTTTTAGCATTCAGTTGGCTTCACTAAAGTCATACACTGTTTCCAAAGTAAGAAATGAAACATCTTGTATAGGGCCATACTGTTTCCAAAGTAAGAAATAAAACAACGACCTTTAAGGGCTATGCTGTGCCCAATGGTTTTAAAGTCATGCAGTGTTCCCAAACTAAGAAGTGAAAGTACGACTTGGTCCTACCTGTGAGGGCCATGCTGTGCCCCATCCCTCCCGCGACCTTCGTGACCTTGCTCCTCCATGCTGATATCACCATTGGTGACAATACATCAGACTTGCTGCCACAGGCTTTTCCATAACCCCACACATAAACCTCGCCATTGTCTAAACAATAAATAAAAAATAAATAAAAAATGCATTTTCAGGGAAGACAGTCAATTTCTTTTCCTTAACATTCATTTATTAGGGGCCATGGTAGCTGAGTAGTTACATTCATGTAAAATTTCTCAACATATCACCACAAGCCCTCCATCTCTTGATTTTGAGTTTGAATCCCATGTGGGAAAGTTCAAGGTACTGACCACTGGTTAGTGGTTTTTCTCTGAATACTTCAGCTTTCCTCCACCAACAAACATGGCATGTCCTTGCGTGATCCTGGCTGTTAATAGGAGATTAAACTAATAAAACCAAACAATCGCTTATCATTTTTTCTTGGATTACTTCCCTTGCCGGTCTTTTAAATGATTGTCACCATGTACCTCTCATAGTGATACCTTTACTAGTCCCATCTCACCTGATATAGCCAGGCTATGGTTAGAACCACATCTCACCTGATATAGCCAGGCTATGGTTAGAACCACATCTCACCTGATATAGCCAGACTATGGTTAGAGTCACATCTCACCTGATATAGCCAGGCTATGGTTAGAGTCACATCTCACCTGATATAGCCAGGCTATGGTTAGAGTCACATCTCACCTGATATAGCCAGACTATGGTTAGAACCACATCTCACCTGATATAGCCAGACTATGGTTAGAGTCACATCTCACCTGATATAGCCAGACTATGGTTAGAGTCACATCTCACCTGATATTGCCAGACTATGGTTAGAGTCACATCTCACCTGAGAAAGTCAGGCTATGGTTAGAGTCACATCTCACCTGATATAGCCAGGCTATGATTAGAGTCACATCTCACCTGATATTGCCAGGCTATGGTTAGAACCACATCTCACCTGATATAGCCAGGCTATGGTTAGAACCACATCTCACCTGATATATCCAGGCTATGGTTAGAGTCACATCTCACCTGATAAAGCCAGGCTATGGTTAGAGTCACATCTCACCTGATATTACCAGACTATGGCTAGAACCACATCTCACCTGATATAGCCAGACTATGGTTAGAACCACATCTCACCTGATATAGCCAGGCTATGGTTAGAACCACATCTCACCTGATATAGCCAGACTATGGTTAGAACCACATCTCACCTGATATAGCCAGGCTATGGTTAGAGTCACATCTCACCTGATATAGCCAGGCTATGGTTAGAACCACATCTCACCTGATATAGCCAGACTATGGTTAGAGTCACATCTCACCTGATATTGCCAGGCTATGGTTAGAATCACATCTCACCTGATATAGCCAGACTATGATTAGAGTCACATCTCACCTGATATTGCCAGGCTATGGTTAGAACCACATCTCACCTGATATAGCCAGGCTATGGTTAGAGTCACATCTCACCTGATATAGCCAGGCTATGGTTAGAGTCACATCTCACCTGATATTGCCAGGCTATGGTAAGAACCACATCTCACCTGATATAGCCAGGCTATGGTTAGAACCACATCTCACCTGATATATCCAGGCTATGGTTAGAGTCACATCTCACCTGATAAAGCCAGGCTATGGTTAGAGTCACATCTCACCTGATATTACCAGACTATGGCTAGAACCACATCTCACCTGATATAGCCAGGCTATGGTTAGAACCACATCTCACCTGATAAAGCCAGGCTATGGTTAGAGTCACATCTCACCTGATATTACCAGACTATGGCTAGAACCACATCTCACCTGATATAGCTAGGCTATGGTTAGAGTCACATCTCACCTGATATTACCAGGCTATGGCTAGAACCACATCTCACCTGATAAAGCCAGGCTATGGTTAGAGTCACATCTCACCTGATATTACCAGACTATGGCTAGAACCACATCTCACCTGATATAGCTAGGCTATGGTTAGAGTCGCATCTCACCTGATATAGCTAGGCTATGGTTAAAGTCACATCTCACCTGATATTACCAGACTATGGCTAGAACCACATCTCACCTGATATAGCCAGGCTATGGTTAGAACCACATCTCACCTGATATAGCCAGACTATGGTTAGAGTCACATCTCACCTGATATAGCCAGGCTATGGTTAGAACCACATCTCACCTGATATAGCCAGGCTATGGTTAGAACCACATCTCACCTGATATAGCCAGACTATGGTTAGAGTCACATCTCACCTGATATAGCCAGGCTATGGTTAGAGCCACATGCCACCTGGGTAACCGTACTGGACATATCCATCGTCTTTGGTACTAAGGCTTCCTCCCTGTCTCCTGTTCCTATCTGTCCATTAGCATTGCACCTACAACAAATGAGGAATTGTAAAAATAAAACTTAGCACTGATTGAATTATCTAATATCTGATAAACAAAAGTTGAAAGGTGGATGATTTTATGCAGATTTAATGCAAAACTTGCTTGGCTCCAGACCAAAATCTGAAGAATAGTTCCCAACCACCAGACCAAAATCTTAAGAATTCCCTACCACCAAACGATATCTTATGAATATTTCCCTTCCTCCAGACTGAAATCTAAAGAATAGTTCCCTACCTCCAGATCAAATTCTAAAGCATGGTTCCCTACCTCCAGATTAAAATCTAAAGCATAGTTCTCTACCTCCAGACTAAAATCTAAAGGATAGTTCCCTACCTCCAGATTAAAATCTAAAGCATGGTTCCCTACCTCCAGATTAAAATCTAAAGCATGGTTCCCTACCTCCAGACTAAAATCCAAAGCATAGTTCCCTACCTCCAGATCGAAATCTAAAGAATAGTTCCCTACCTCCAGACTAAAATCTAAAGCATAGTTCCCTACCTCCAGATCGAAATCTAAAGCATAGTTCCCTACCTCCAGACTAAAATCCAAAGCATGGTTCCCTACCTCCAGACTAAAATCTAAAGCATAGTTCCCTACCTCCAGACTAAAATCTCAAGCATAGTTCCCTACCTCTAGACTAAAATCTAAAGCATAGTTCCCTTCCTCCAGACTAAAATCTAAAGCATAGTTCCCTACCTCCAGATTGAAATCTAAAGCATAGTTCCCTACCTCCAGACTAAAATCCAAAGCATAGTTCCCTACCTCCAGATCGAAATCTAAAGCATAGTTCCCTACCTCTAGACTAAAATATAAAGCATAGTTCCCTACCTCTAGACTAAAATCTAAAGCATGGTTCCCTACCTCCAAACTAAAATCTAAAGCATAGTTCCCTACCTCCAGACTAAAATCTAAAGCATAGTTCCCTACCTCCAGACTAAAATCTAAAGAATAGTTCCCTACCTCCAGATCGAAATCTAAAGCATAGTTCCCTACCTCCAGACTAAAATATAAAGCATAGTTCCCTACCTCTAGACTAAAATCTAAAGCATGGTTCCCTACCTCCAGACTAAAATCTAAAGCATAGTTCCCTACCTCCAGACTAAAATCTCAAGCATAGTTCCCTACCTCTAGACTAAAATCTAAAGCATAGTTCCCTTCCTCCAGACTAAAATCTAAAGCATAGTTCCCTACCTCCAGATTGAAATCTAAAGCATAGTTCCCTACCTCCAGACTAAAATCTAAAGCATAGTTCCCTACCTCCAGATCGAAATCTTAAGCATAGTTCCCTACCTCTAGACTAAAATATAAAGCATAGTTCCCTACCTCTAGACTAAAATCTAAAGCATGGTTCCCTACCTCCAAACTTAAATCTAAAGCATAGTTCCCTACCTCCAGACTAAAATCTAAAGAATAGTTCCCTACCTCCAGATCGAAATCTAAAGCATAGTTCCCTACCTCCAGACTAAAATATAAAGCATAGTTCCCTACCTCTAGACTAAAATCTAAAGCATGGTTCCCTACCTCCAAACTAAAATCTAAAGCATAGTTCCCTACCTCCAGACTAAAATCTAAAGAATAGTCCCCTACCTCCAGATCGAAAATCTAAAGCATAGTTATCTACCTCCAGATCGAAATCTAAAGCATAGTTCCCTACCTCCAGACTAAAATATAAAGCATAGTTCCCTACCTCTAGACTAAAATCTAAAGCATGGTTCCCTACCTCCAAACTAAAATCTAAAGCATAGTTCCCTACCTCCAGACTAAAATCTAAAGAATAGTTCCCTACCTCCAGATCGAAATATAAAGCATAGTTCCCTACCTCTAGACTAAAATCTAAAGCATGGTTCCCTACCTCCAAACTAAAATCTAAAGCATGGTTCCCTACCTCCAAACTAAAATCTAAAGCATAGTTCCCTACCTCCAGACTAAAATCTAAAGAATAGTTCCCTCCCTCCAGATCGAAATCTAAAGCATAGTTCCCTACCTCCAGACTAAAATATAAAGCATAGTTCTCTACCTCCAGACTAAAATCTAAAGAATAGTTCCCTACCTCCAGATCGAAATCTAAAGCATAGTTCCCTACCTCCAGACTGAAATCTAAAAAGTAGTTCCCTACCTCCAGATCGAAATCTTAAGAAAAGTTCCTCACCTTCATATCAAAATTTAAAGGAGAGTTTCCAACCTCCAGACAACAATCTAAAGAAGACAAGAGTTCCTTACCTCCAGACTGAAATCAAAAGAAAAATTCCCTACCTCCAAACCAAAATCTAAAGATTGCATACCCAACACAAGCGATGGCTCCTGACTGGAATCTGAAGATGGAATGTTTATCTCCACAGGCTACTGCAACAACTGGCATACCAATTAGGGACTTCAACAAGTAAGGGCGTGTCTGGAGTGGAAAATATCAATTAGTGAATAATACTGAAATAGGTATTACATTATATAAATATTGACCTATTTTCAGGTGCATATATTGATTTAAAAAGCTGAGGAAGACAAGCAAAGGCCGAGAGCTAATATCACCATTATGGGTTGATAAATAACTGTATCCACCTGAAAACAGGTAGATAATTGTTACATTAACCTGGAATATGGTGAACAATGTTCTGTATCAATGGGAGAAAGTTTGGCTTCAGCCAATCAGGAACGATTAAAAAACACAGCCATATAATAAATCATGATGGTAAATCTTTGGAGTGAGTTTTCTGGATGGAACAACAATATGAAGTAATGATAATTAATTAAATAATAATTTGATATCTCATTATGGTCAAATTATCTTTAAATCTTACATAAGAGTAGTCAGCAACATAAAACAATGATAAAACAGTTATCACTTTTTCTAGCCAATATATATGCACATGTACACTTACAAAGTATTCTTTTCCACCTTATCAAAGTATGTTGTAAGGCAACAATGACAAGATGCTGATTATATAGCCTGACACTATAATGTATCATAGTTCTAGCACAGAATCACCATTGGTTACTATGTTCCCAACATGAAATGAAAGGATGGTAATGTAATCTATGTTACCTTGCATTTTTTCATGTTCCATTAATATTTCAGAAGCATACAGAAATGTAGTTGTCTTACATACATTTTCCTTATAAGTTAGAGTGTACCTGGAAATGGCCCTCAATAATTGTCCTATTATAGTGCTAAAGGTCCCAGTCTGTCCTTCTCTGTCCCATCCCAGTCTAACCTACTCTGTCACATCCCAATCTGTCCTACTCTGTCACATCCCAATCTGTCCTACTCTGTCATGTCCCAATCTGTCCTACTCTGTCATGTCCCAATCTGTCCTACTCTGTCATGTACCAGTCTGTCCTACTCTGTCACATCCCAATCTGTCCTACTCTGTCATGTACCAGTCTGTCCTACTCTGTCATGTACCAGTCTGTCCTACTCTGTCACATCCCAATCTGTCCTACTCTGTCACGTACCAGTCTGTCCTACTCTGTCATAAACCAGTCTGTCCTACTCTGTCATAAACCAGTCTGTCCTACTCTGTCATGTACCAGTCTGTCCTACACTGCCACATTCCAGACTGTCCTACTCTGTCACATCCTAATATGTCCTACTCTATCATGTCCCAATCTGTCCTACTCTGTCTTGTCCCAGTCTGTCTTACTCTGTCATGTCCCAATCTGTCCTACTCTGTCTTGTCCCAGTCTGTCTTACTCTATCATGTCCCAGTCTGTCCTACTCTGTCACAACACAGTCTCTTCTACTCTGTGATGTCCCAATCTGTCCTACGCTGTGACGTCCCAATCTGTCCTACACTATGACTTCCCAATCTGTCCTACGCTGTGACGTCCCAATCTGTCCTACACTGTGACGTCCCAATCTGTCCTACACTGTGAAGTCCCAGTCTTTCCTACGCTGTGACGTCCCAATCTGTCCTACACTGTGAAGTCCCAGTCTGTCCTACTCTGTCACATCCCAGTCTGTCCTACTCTGTCATGTACCAGTCTGTCCTACTCTGTCTTGTCCCAGTCTGTCCTACTCTGTTATAAACCAGTCTGTCCTATTCTGTCACATCCCAATCTGTCCTGCTCTGTCATGTCCCAGTCTGTCCTACTCTGTCATGTCCCAGTCTGTCCTACTCTGTCTTGTCCCAGTCTGTCCTACTCTGTCATGTCCCAGTCTGTCCTATTCTGTCACATCCCAGTCTGTCCTACTCTGTCATGTACCAGTCTGTCCTACTCTGTCTTGTCCCAGTCTGTCCTACTCTGTCATGTCCCAGTCTGTCCTACTCTGTCATGTCCCAATCTGTCTTACTCTATCATGTCCCAGTCTGTCCTACTCTGTCATGTCCCAGTCTGTCCTACTCTGTCATGCCCAAGTCTGTCCTACTCTGTCTTGTCCCAGTCTGTCCTTTTCTGTCTTGTCCCAGTCTGTCCTATTCTGTCATGTACCAGTCTGTCCTACTCTGTCATGTACCAGTCTGTCCTACTCTGTCTTGTCCCAGTCTGTCCTACTCTGTTATAAACCAGTCTGTCCTATTCTGTCACATCCCAATCTGTCCTACTCTGTCATGTCCCAGTCTGTCCTTCTCTGTCACATTCCAGTTTGTCCTTTTCTGTCACATCCCAGTCTATCCTTCTCTGTCATGTCCCAGTCTGTCCTACTCTGTCATGTCCCAGTCTGTCCTACTCTGTCATGCCCAAGTCTGTCCTACTCTGTCATGTCCCAGTCTGTCTTACTCTGTGATGTCCCTATCTGTCCTTTTCTGTCACATCCCAATCTGTCCTACTCTGTCATGTCCCAGTCTGTCCTACTCTGTCATGTCCCAGTCTGTCCTACTCTGTCATGTCCCAGTCTGTCCTACTCTGTCATGTCCCAGTCTGTCCTACTCTGTCTTGTCCCAGTCTGTCCTATTCTGTCATGTCCAAATCTGTCCTACTCTGTCATGTCCCAATCTGTCCTACTCTGTCTTGTCCCAGTCTGTCTTACTCTATCATGTCCCAGTCTGTCCTACTCTGTCATGTCTCAATCTGTCCTACTCTGTCTTGTCCCAGTCTGTCTTACTCTATCATGTCCCAGTCTGTCCTACTCTGTCATAAACCAGTCTGTCCCATTCTGTGATGTCCCGATCTGTCCTACACTGTGAAGTCCCAGTCTATCCTACACTCTGTCATAAACCAGTCTGTCCCATTCTGTGATGTCCCGATCTGTCCTATACTGTGAAATCCCAGTCTGTCTTATTCTGTCATGTCCTAGTCTGTCCTACTTCAATGGATATTTATAAGTACTACCATAGTTGAGTGGTCACTGAAACAAAACTTTAAACCACAAACTCTTTTCACTCCAATCAACACAAAAATCAACGGTGCAATTTTCATGTGGGATGTGAAGGATCACAAGTTATACTTTAAGGTAAGGATTGTTTTAATGCATAGACAATTTCACAGCAACATAATCTCTAAAACATCACGATCAACACACGCAATTAGGAACAACAAGAATTACACGTAAGTATTTATCCCGCCTATCCCGTTTTGTTTAATTTCATTTGACAATCAAAAAACAGGACAAATATTTCTCCGTAAGATTGATGCCATGAATGTGATAATAGTAGTATGAACTTGACCATGTCTCATACTGAATTTATAAATCAGCTTTGTTAAAACATAGACATTGACATAAATTCTCAAAATCCACTAAAATTGATAGTTTTTCACCCCAAAACATCAGAACTGATACAAATATAATTGTTATATGTATTTTGACTGATAGAAAAGCAACCTGATATAATTTATTTTTCAATTAGATGATGCGATTAATTTTATACAATGTGGGCTCAAAATTCTTTGTTTTTAAGCCAAAAATACCAGAACCGTTTACAGAATGTGGTTGTACCGTAAATGTATAGATATAAATTAGCACAGAAAGATATATCTATACGTATATATGTACCGTAAATGTATGGATATAAATTAGCGCAATAAGGTAGTACACCGGAAATACCTAATTCCAAAATATAGTGCATTACATGAATAAGCACTTCAAACACAGCATGGAAACCGCTAAAATAAAACTACCGCTTAAATAAGTCCATTTACAGTATATCTCAATCTTTGTCCATGTGTTCTAACTGATACAAAGAGTTAGTTGCTTGACCACTTAGTTCCAGTTTTAACTGATACAAAGAGTTGCTTGACCACTTAGTTCCAGTTCTAACTGATACAAAGAGTTGCTTGACCACTTAGTTCCAGTTCTAACTGATACATAGAGTTGCTTGACCACTTAGTTTCAGTTCAGTTGCAATTAGATGTGATTAACTTTGTCCAAAGTGGACTTAACCCAAATGATGCCATTGCCAAGCAACAACTCACCAACTATATTGTCAAAGGCGAGACAAAATATTGTGACTGCCAAACCTGGAAGCCTACATAAAAGTTTTTTCTTTATTATTTCTTTTAAACACATAAATAATACTAGTATATATGTTGAATTTTTTTTTGCATATTAACAAAACTGAAAAAAAAATTCCTGGTATACATGTTACTACATGGCTTTTCCAGCAAGATTTGGGCCCAACTTTCATTGTTCAAACATTAAATATCTGTGATGTTTTCCAATCCAAATGTATGAGATTTTTATATTTGGAGTTTCCATTGATGTGCTATTACTACAATAGCTACTATATAAACCTAATCAAGGTACAACCTAGCGTCAGTGAGAACAGAGGTTAGCATCACATCAACACACAAACTGGTGCACCAGATGTCTTTTCACCTGACTTGGGTTGGGCTTCTGCTGTTTTATTGTCGTAGTTGTCTCCCCTGGTAACCTCGGTAATTTAGGTAAGGGAGGTAACAACCGACCCTTAACAACCAAACACACCATATGATTTAGATTCACGAAGTACACAAATTAGAAATATGATGAAGTCATTCCCATCTATTGCAATCATTATTTTTTCCTTGTTTTCATATAAATACGACTTTCTGATATTGGTCAACACTTTTTCTTCATACCACTACGAAAAACAAGAGGCCCATGGGCCTTAACAGTCACCTGAGTTCATATACAGAATGAAACAAAGACATAGAAACATTATATATTGGCCCATCAGGCCCTTGAAGTCAGTCAGTGTCAGTGATTTTATAAATTTGACTTTTTAATCCATGAAGAATATTTGGTTCCATAAAATCTGTGAATTCAGAAGAAAGATTTTTGAAATGTTTTCCATTTTGACCCCTTTTGGCCCCGCCCCTCTGGCCCCTGGGAGTCAGCCAGGACCAATATGGATATGACGATATGCTATCAAAAGCTAATAATTCTAACCTAGATTGACTACTTTCCTATGAAAACTAAGCAAATAATGTTCATAAATGTGTTTTTCCTATATAAACTATAGTAAATTTGATACCCTCCACAGGGAAAAATGTGCATGAGATCCCAGGGTCATAAAATTCACAAATTTTGTAAAGGATCTTAAGACCTTCCAATCTATAAAGAGTATCTGGTTCCATCAGATCTGTGAATTCAATATGGATATGGTGTTAAAATGCAATTTCAGGCTAATAACTCTAACCCAGTTTGAATAATTTCCTATGAAAACTAAGCAAATAATGTTCATATATGTGTTTTCCTACATAAACTATAGCAAACTTGACCCCCTCCCCAAGGGGAAACATGAGACCCCAGGGTCATATAATTCACAATTTTTGTAGAGGACCTTAAGACCTTTCTATCTCTGATGCGTATTTGATTCTACCAGTTCCAGAATTTCAGATGATTTTTTAAAGTTTAAGCCTATTTGACCCATTTTGGCCCCACCCCTAAGGCCCTTTGGGTTCAGTCATGGAAAATTTGTTAATAGGGTTCAATGGCCATCTCATAGGGATAATTCTGCCAACAATTGACTAATTTCCAATTAAAAATGACCAAATAATGCTCAAAAATGTGTTTGCCCTATATAAACTATAGTAAACTTAACCCCCTCCCAAGGGGGAAACCTGAGACCCCAGGGTCATATAATTCACAATTTTTGTAGAGGGCCTTGAGACCTTTCTATCTATGAAGAGTATTTGATTCTACAACATCTGTGAGTAGAGAAGAAGATTTTTGAAATTTTAGCCAATTTTACCCCTTTTGGCCCCTTCCACAGCCCCCTGGGGAAGTGGGGGTCATGTAATTCACAATATTGATTGGCCTTATGCCTTAGAAGGTTTTTAGAAAATTCCATTGAAATTGCTTCAGCAGTTTTGGAGTAGAAGTCGAAAATGTAAATTGTTTACGGACACACGACGGACAACAGACGACGCACTAAGACGGACAAGGCAATTAGAATAGGCAACTTGAGACTTCGTTTCAGGTGACCTAAAAAATCCAAGAATGGCAAAAAAACTTAACATTATCATGACATCAATGTTGTGTATTGATTTGTAGTTGAAAAATTAATGAAATCATAAGTTTAAAAGTATATGATTTTTTCAAGTATTCTGAAAAATTAATTATTAGCATTGATGTCACTATTTTTTAAAATCCATCGGGATATGGAATAAATTTTGTTTGCAAACTTTTGTGACAATCCACATAGCAGATTCACACATTTTACAAACAAAAATTTCTTTCGTATCGTGATGAAATTATAAAATATAGTGATATCAACGCTTAAATAAATTATTCCAGACTTGTAAAGTTCAAATGTAGAAGTAAAGGGATGCTTTTGTCGATTTTGAGATGGTTTAAAAAATCACTCCCCATATATTTTTGCAGTATAATGTGTCAAAGTGAAATTACTTAAATGTTTTCATATATATATATCAGTGTATTATCTCAACATTATCATTAAATAATATCTTTTTTTCCTTTTTTACTAAAAGTCATATTTTTACCTGATTTTCTTTATAGTTTTTCTCACGAAAGTTGTAGCCAAGTTGGGCATAATAGTTGTTTCCAAAACTGTAGACCTGGCCGGTTTTTAGAACTACCATTGAGTGACGCCCTCCGCAGGCGACATCCTGTACCTCTGGGTCACATGACCTCTGGGCGAGTTTTGTTTGGATGTTATGAAGACGATCAGATACCCCCGTATCCTCAGGTCTACCTAACAGTTCAACTCGTCTCGGCTCATGGCTGCTGTTAGTATCACATGTCCCTAGTCTGGTAAAGAGAAAGAAAGACGCTTAATTAAAGCTTGAAATAAACAAGAAACAATAGGCCACAGGGGCCTGTATCAACCACCGGGTATGTTAAAGATGCTACACTGCTGACACATGGTATTTTTTCTATATCAAAAACAGGAGAAGATAAATTAATATTTTTTTCAGTTACAAAAGTTACTTACTTAACACCATTACCACCATTGAAAAGTTTGAGCTTCTAATTTTACTTATTGATTAGGATTAAAATATTGAAAATAATTAATTGAATCCCAAAAAAAATCTGTGGCACTATGTCCTCTATGGAATGAAGTATCGATTGCACATGCACCAAAACAAATACATTATTTCATATCATTTTTGTGTTAATTAGACATATACACAGATATTCATGATCAAGAGTTCTAACTTACAATTGAACATTAATTCAGTAGGCCCACTGTATAAACAATTAAACACCAATTATTGTTCAACTGATTAGCATCATTTATGCTCTGTCGGCAGTGGAGCATTTTTAATGCAAACTAACAATGTTATAATATATAAGTGTGTTAAATGTTTATCTTTTAATGGATAACAATTTAACAGGAAACTGGTGAGATACATCAGAAAACAATTATTTGCCACCAATTATGTCTCCCCTATTGTGTGCCAGACACCTTGGTTTACAGTCTAAAGAATCTCTTCTATTTTCATTATAAGGCCCAATCCTTATAGAACAAATTTGGTGCTCCTTCCCCTAAGGATGCTTCAGACCAACAATAATCCATTCATGACTTCTGTAGTAATAAAATTGCAGAAGGATTTTTAACATTTTACCCCTACATCCCTATTGGGCCCAACCCCTCAAGCCTCTGAGGGCCCAGACTCCCCCTTCCCAAGCCTCTGAGGGCCCAGACTCCCCCTTCCCCAGCCCCTGAGGGCCCAGACACCCTTCCCCAGCCCCTGGGGTCAGACCCCCTACCCTAGCCCCTGGGGTCAGATCCTTCAGCCCCTGAGGACCCAGAACCCCCTCCTGTAGCCCCTGGCATAAGACTTCTGACTTAAAAGAAATTGGTTCATTAACAGTCAAGGATATTGTGGACCAAATAATATTGTACAAATCATTTGATTTTTAGTCAGTCTGGGGGCCTAGACCCCCTCCACAGCCCCTGGGGAGCCCAGACACCCCTCCCCCAGTCTCTGGGGGCCCAGACACCCCTCCCCAGTCCCTGGGGGCCAAGACACCCCTCGCCCAGTCCTTGGGGTTCTAGACCCCCTCCCCAAGCCCCTAGGGGCCCAGACATCCCTTTCCAGCCTCTGGGGGCCCACACACCCCTACCCAGCCCCTGGGGGTTCAGACCCCCTTCCCCGGCCCCTGGGAGCCTAGATCCCCTCGGCCAGCTGCGGTAAAACTCAGCTCCAAGAACACAACAATTTTAAAAGTACATGTCAACCTAAACTGATTCCAACGCCAGAACATATGCCAGGAGTGCATAGTGATAGATCTAATACCAGTAAAAATCAACCCAAATAATCATAAAGCATATGGATGTCCCAGATCCTGGTCGCCAAAGTTCATTATCGTAACATACAAAGGCTTTCCAATATGTCATAATTACTGTTAATTCATCCCGAGTTCATCGGGATCATGTAAGAATTGTCACCATAGCAGTGGGAAAGATGCTCCCTGACCTAGCTCTGTAGGATTTAGTGACCTCCCCACCGACAACTCGCTGGTTCCAGTTTGAACATATGGTAAATTGTATTGATGGAAAAGACCAGAAAGTTTTATGGAAACTGTTGTTAAAATAGTAATTGCTTGTGTCTTCTCAACAGTTCAACACTGGTAGCAGAAGATTGGATGTTCTATAGCACTGCGGTGGTGGGGTACGGAGACAATGTTAGTATGAGACGACGGTGTGGACAGGATCGAGTGGGTGCCAAACACACTGCCATAGCGGCAAGTCTTCTAGCCAACACCTACCAGCATTCACACTTGACAAGGAAAAGAAATCACAAGTAACACTTTGTGTCGGCAAAAGACAAAGGCAAGACCAATCTAAGGTTTTATACATAATGTATAAGGAACCAACTCCTTCTGGGGTTACGCAAAGAATTGTTTTCAGTAAAGGTGTCAAATTGTGCATGGAAAGGAGAGATTGGCGGCCTGGCTAACAGGAGGGGTAGTGTTGGAGTGGTGACACCACATTACCCTGGCTGTCCCACGGGGGCCACGATAGGGACCTCCATACCAACAGCACAATCAAGTCGGATCAATTAATTTGATTGGGGCAGACAAGTGAAAACACCCGCCATTAGATTAGCGGAACTGGAATTGGATCTAGCTGCATACTAGTGCAAGGACCAGGCTTCAGTTGGGCATATGTCACTGTTCTATTGAATTAGCACTGTCACCTCTAGCTAACGGTGTCTCTACTGATTTCCTCTCAATTAATCTGTGAATCGGCGACCGCTAGCTCTGGGCCAGAGGTCCAGATCAATCAGGACAACGCTACACCAACATCTACCCATCCCTGTTGACTTCTGACCGCACAGGTTTCGGAGTCGTCAATCATCGCAGATGTAGCCCCAAGTCTCCACATATACACTGCAGGTTTACCTTTCTCTAAATCACTGTTCAAAGTACATATCAGCAGACTTTCTAGACCGTTTAAAGGTATAATGTGAATGCCGGCAAAATCAGGTCAGGAAAAGTTTCTACAAGTCATTCAAATATTGTCACTAATGCCTATCGGATAGAAATTAGATAATATTTCCAATAAAATATTTTAAAATTGCTACTCTAAAAGGCACGATCGATGCATTTCTGAGAGCTGTGATGTAAAACCTGTTGGATACCTGACTACAGTCAAACCTCGATGTATTGAAGTTCAAGAGACCAACAGAAAAACTTCAAAACATCGAGACTTCCAGTTATTCATGGTTGGAATTAGGCCAATGTTTTTTTACCATGACCAACTGTGGTAGTTGTGTACATGTCGTCTCCGTTCCGTAAACTTTATAATCATTGTATTTATCACAAAATAAAAAAATATAAAAATAAGTATGCAATTAATCACATGTATTGCTATTGTTAGCAATATATTATAAACAAGACTTGCGTGTACCAGGCCTAACCCATCATAAACTAAAGTAAAAAGGATGGACCGAGAGCGCTACAACACCTAAAAAATTACTTGGATTTAGAATTTTCGATTTGCTACAAAATGTATGCTAAAGTTAAGGAATGTAACAGTTTTGAATACGAGTTACTAATTATGTGGCTCACTATTTATCATTCCGTAAATTCTACAAACCACTACCAATGGCGGCAGCGAACATCAAAAATGACTAAAAGTATCTTTGCCATTCTAATGATTTAATAACGTAGCTTATAAAACAAAGCCTCAGTATCGGCCTGATCAGTGATATTAATTATCTTGACGATATAAAGCAAACAACACTAACTGTCATAATCCCTTTTGTCCAGGGGAAGGGCCGTCGCGAGACAGGTGTGACAGCATGCTGCGGGGTATCAGCGAACACCTGATCTGTACAGGTAAATTTTTATTCAAATCATCGATTGTCATTTACCTATGATTCTATAACAAATTGCCCATGAAAAATATTCGATACATAGAGAACTTCAATTCATACCGCTTCTATTTCTACATGGGTTTGTTGGTAATGTTATATAGCGAAGAAATTCAGGACCAAGCAAAAAGTTTGATACAGCGGGAAATTTGATTCATCGGAGTTCGAATCATCGAGGTTTGACTGTATTTAGGTACAATAGAAATGGAACAAGAGGCCCAGAGGAGCTGTAACGCTCACCTGGCTGTTGTAATGCCAAGAAATGTTCTGATTACAGGATCATTGTTTCTTTTCTGAAAGAGTAGCAATTTAAAGGATTTACCTTTATTTCCTTTATTGGGCCCTACCCCTCCTGCCCCTGGGGGGTCAGAGCCAAAATTCATACAAACTCTGTTCCCCTTTCCCATGGATGATTCTGGCCAAATTTGGTTACAATCCATGCAGAACTCTATGACGAGTAGCAATTTAAAGGCTTTACCTCTGTTTCCCCTGTTGCTCCCCGTCCCTCCTGCCCCCAGGGAGTCAGCCAAAATTTATACAAACTCTGTTCCCCTTCACCCAAGGATGTTTCTGGCCAAATTTGGTTACATTTCTTGTAGAACTCTATGAAAAGGAGCGATTTAAAGGCATTACCTCTATTTTCCCTATTGCACCCCGCCCCTCCTACCCCTGGGGCGTCAGAGACAAAATTTATACAAACTCTGTTTTCCTTCACACAAGGATGTTTCTGGACAAATCTGGCTACATTCCATGCAGAACTCTTTGACAAGTAGAGTTTTAAAGGAGTTACCTCTATTTCCCCTATTGGGCCATACTCCAAACACTCCCCTAACAAAAATACCACCAATTCTGTCCCCCCCTACCCCTCCCCACACTCCCCTAACACTGCTACCACCAATTCTGTCCCCCCCTACCCCTCCCCACACTCCCCTAACACTACTACCACCAATTCTGTCCCCCTACCCTACCCCTCCCCACACTCCCCTAACACTACTACCACCAATTCTGTCCCCCTACCCTACCCCTCCCCACACTCCCCTAACACTGCTACCACCAATTCTGTCCCCCTACCCCTCCCCACACTCCCCTAACACTACTACCACCAATTCTGTCCCCCTACCCTACCCCTTCCCACACTCCCCTAACACTGCTACCACCAATTCTATCCCCCTACCCTACCCTACCCCTCCCCACACTCCCCTAACACTGCTACCACCAATTCTGTCCCCCTACCCCTCCCCACACTCCCCTAACACTACTACCACCACCAATTCTGTCCCCTACCCTACCCCTTCTCCTCTCGCACTCCCCTAACACTGCTACCACCAATTCTGTCCCCCCCTACCCCTTCCCACACTCCCCTAACACTGCTACCACCAATTCTGTCCCCCTATCCCTCCCCACACTCCCCTAACACTACTACCACCAATTCTGTCCCCCTACCCTACCCCTTCCCACACTCCCCTAACACTGCTACCACCAATTCTGTCCCCCTATCCCTCCCCACACTCCCCTAACACTACTACTACCACCAATTCCCCCCTACCCTACCCCTCCCCACACTCCCTAACACTACTACCACCAATTCTGTCCCCCTACCCCTTCCCCACACTCCCCTAACACTACTACCACCAATTCTGTCCCCCTACCCTACCCTACCCCTCCCCACACTCCCCTAACACTACTACCACCAATTCTGTCCCCCTACCCCTTCCCACACTCCCCTAACACTACTACCACCAATTCTGTCCCCCTACCCTACCCCTCCCCACACTCCCCTAACACTACTACCACCAATTCTGTCCCCCTACCCTACCCCTCCCCACACTCCCCTAACACTACTACCACCAATTCTGTCCCCCTACCCCCTACCCCTCCCCACACTCCCCTAACACTACTACCACCAATTCTGTCCCCCTACCCTACCCCTCCCCACACTCCCCTAACACTACTACCACCAATTCTGTCCCCCTACCCTACCCCTCCCCACACTCCCCTTACACTACTACCACCAATTCTGTCCCCCTACCCTACCCCTCCCCACACTCCCCTAACACTACTACCACCAATTCTGTCCCCCTACCCTACCCCTCCCCACACTCCCCTAACACTACTACCACCAATTCTGTCCCCCTACCCTACCCTACCCCTCCCCACACTCCCCTAACACTACTACCACCAATTCTGTCCCCTACCCTACCCCTTCCCACACTCCCCTAACACTACTACCACCAATTCTGTCCCCCTACCCCTCCCCACACTCCCCTAACACTACTACCACCAATTCTGTCCCCCTACCCTACCCCTCCCCACACTCCCCTTACACTACTACCACCAATTCTGTCCCCTACCCTACCCCTCCCCACACTCCCCTAACACTACTACCACCAATTCTGTCCCCCTACCCTACCCCTCCCCACACTCCCCTAACACTACTACCACCAATTCTGTCCCCCTACCCTACCCCTCCCCACACTCCCTTATCACTACTACCACCAATTCTGTCCCCCTACCCTACCCCTCCCCACACTCCCCTAATACTACTACCACCAATTCTGTCCCCCTACCCTACCCCTCCCCACACTCCCCTAACACTACTACCACCAATTCTGTCCCCCCCTACCCTACCCCTACCCCTCCCCACACTCCCCTAATACTACTACCACCAATTCTGTCCCCCTACCCTACCCCTCCCCACACTCCCCTAACACTACTACCACCAATTCTGTCCCCCTACCCTACCCTACCCCTCCCCACACTCCCCTTACACTACTACCACCAATTCTGTCCCCCTACCCTACCCCTCCCCACACTCCCCTATCACTACTACCACCAATTTTGTCCCCCTACCCCTCCCCACACTCCCCTAACAATACTACCACCAGTTCTGTCCCCCTACCCCTTCCCACACTCCCCTATCACTACTACCACCAATTCTGTCCCCCTACCCCTCCCCACACTCCCCTAACAATACTACCACCAGTTCTGTCCCCCTACCCCTTCCCACACTCCCCTATCACTACTACCACCAATTCTGTCCCCCTACCCCACCCCACACTCCCCTAACAATACTACCACCAGTTCTGTCCCCCTACCCCTTCCCACACTCCCCTCACACTACTACCACCAATTCTGTCCCCCTACCCCTCCCCACACTCCCCTAACAATACTACCACCAATTCTGTCCCCCTACCCTACCCTACCCCTCCCCACACTCCCCTAACACTACTACCACCAATTCTGTCCCCCTACCCCTCCCCACACTCCCCTAACACGGCTACCTCTCCGCCTAACCTCCCCAATACCATGGATATAGAACTCTTGATCACGGAATCCAAACAAATTGGAAAGAAATATAACAGTTTTGAAAGTGAAGGCAGGAGGAGAAAGTTGATAGAGATTATGATAGGAACACATCAAGAAAACAGTAATTATAGCCCCTGTACACTGCCAATCAATTTTTGACATGCAAATATTACATTGTTAACCCCGGGGTCAGCCCTGCGATGCCATCTCACCCACTGACGAGGAGCAATTCTGGCTCGGTGACACCTCTATTGACTCGAGATCAATATCCCGCCCGTCCCAATCACGGCCTGATCACATGTCTCTTGGTATCATAATCATAGCAACGCCATGGTAACACTAATACACCGACGGCCATCTATCATAATACAAATATATAGACAAGATGTAACCAAATTAATGACCGACAGAATCTCCACAGCTTCATTTCTGATCCCACCCATCACCCTCATCAACTGTCAATTTTTTCGATGAAAAATTCGCATAAAATCCTATCAGAATTTCTTTACCGTTGTTATCTCCTTTTCAATAATAGCAAAAGACTTGGCTTCCACTCGCAATACAAAAGATGTTCCCATCTTATTTCCACATAATATTCAAGTGTTGTACAATGCTTTCAAGCATACTTGTTCGCATAATTTGAATCGATAAGGGACAGCAGAATTTTTCCCAATATCACTATGAAAACTGTCAGAATTTGCATTTCCAAATTGAACTAAGTCCGTATCTGAATGCCTCATATTAGATATGATGTCATATAAGACCCTATTTTGTTCGTAATTGACAGCGTGGCATCCCTTATTCAGCTTCAGATGAAAACTGAAATTAAATGATTCTTGGCTGAGCATGGTGAGCTCAAACTGTTCATTTTCACCCTATCGAAGTGAAGGCTTCAACGACTTAACAAATATAGCACAAAATGCACAGAGGCTGCAAATTTTGCAATTTCATTTTTTTCCAAGGGTATGGACATTTAACACAGATAAATTGACTTTTTAACCAAGAATTGATTGACTTTATTTTTATACCCCGAGAATATTAACTGGTTTTGAAGATTATGTAATACAGCTCAAAGACTTAAGTGAATGTCTCTGTACTATTTTGGCTGTATATAAGTGATACACCTAAGACAGTTGACATATTACCACCAGCCATCATGGTCGACATATTACCACCAGCCCTCGTGGTCGACATATTACCACCAGCCCTCGTGGTCGACATATTACCACCAGCCCTCGTGGTCGACATATTACCACCAGCCCTCGTGGTCGACATATTACCACCAGCCCTCGTGGTCGACATATTACCACCAGCCCTCGTGGTCGACATATTACCACCAGCCCTCGGGGTCGACATATGTCCACCAGCCCTCGGGGTCAACATATTACCACCAGCCCTCGGGTTTGACATATGACCACCAGCCCTTGGGGTTGACATATTACCACTAGCCCTCAGGGTTGACATATGACCACCACCCCTCGGGGTCGACATATCACCACCACCCCTCGGGGTTAACATATTACCACCAACCCTCGTGGTTGACATATTACCACCACCCCTCGGGGTCGACATATCACCACCACCCCTCGGGGTTAACATATTACCACCAGCCCTCAGGGTCGACATATTACCACCAGCCCTCAGGGTCGACATATTACCACCAGCCCTCTAGGTTAACATATTACCACCAGCCATGGTGGTCGACATATTACCACCAGCCCTCGGGGTTGACATATTACTACAAGCCCTCAGGGTCAACATATCACGACCAGCCCTCTGGGTCGACATATCACCACCAGCCCTCGGGGTCGACATATTACCACCAGCCCTCGGGGTTGACATATTACCACTAGCCCTCAGGGTTGACATATGACCACCAGCCCTCGGGGTTAACATATTACGACCAGCCCTCAGGGTAAACATATGACCACCAGCCCTCGGGGTTGACATATTACCACTAGCCCTCAGGATTGACATATGACCACCAGCCCTCTGGGTTAACATATTACCACCAGCCCTCGAGGTTGACATATTACCATTAGCCCTCGGGGTCGACATACTACCACCAGCCCTCAGGATTGACATATGACCACCAGCCCTCTGGGTTAACATATTACCACCAGCCCTCGAGGTTGACATATTACCATTAGCCCTCGGGGTCGACATACTACCACCAGCCCTCGGGGTTGACATATCACCACCAGCCCTCGGGGTCGACATATGACCACCAGCCCTCGAGGTCGACATACTACCACCAGCCCTTGGGGTTGACATATCACCACCAGCCCTCGGGGTCGACATATGACCACCAGCCCTCGGGGTCAACATATTACCACCAGCCCTCGGGTTTGACATATGACCACCAGCCCTTGGGGTTGACATATTACCACTAGCCCTCAGGGTTGACATATGACCACCAGCCCTCGGGGTTAACATATTACCACCAGCCCTCGGGGTTGACATATTACCACCAGCCCTCAGGGTTGACATACGACCACCAGCCCTCTGGGTTAACATATCACCACCAGCCATGGTGGTCGACATATTACCACCAGCCCTCGGGGTTGACATATTACCACCAGCCCTCAGGGTCAACATATCACCACCAGCCCTCTGGGTCGACATATCACCACCAGCCCTCGGGGTCGACATATTACCACCACCCCTCGGGGTTGACATATTACCACTAGCCCTCAGGGTTGACATATGACCACCAGCCCTCGGGGTTAACATATTACGACCAGCCCTCAGGGTAAACATAGAACCACCAGCCCTCGGGGTTGACATATAACCACCAGCCCTCGGGGTTGACATATTACCACTAGCCCTCAGGATTGACATATGACCACCAGCCCTCGGGGTTAACATATTACCACCAGCCCTCGAGGTTGACATATTACCATTAGCCCTCGGGGTTGACATATGACCACCAGCCCTCTGGGTTAACATATTACCACCAGCCATCGTGGTCGACATATTACCACCAGCCCTCGAGGTCGGCATACTACCACCAGCCCTCGGGGTTGACATATCACCACCAGCCCTAGGGGTCGACATATGACCACCAGCCCTCGGGGTCAACATATTACCACCAGCCCTCGGGTTTGACATATGACCACCAGCCCTTGGGGTTAACATATTACCACTAGCCCTCAGGGTTGACATATGACCACCAGCCCTCGGGGTTAACATATTACCACCAGTCCTCGGGGTTGACATATTACCACCAGCCCTCAGGGTTGACAAATGACCACCAGCCCTCGGGGTTAACATATTACCACCAGCCCTCGGGGTTAACATATTACCACCAGCCCTCAGGGTTGACATATGACCACCAGCCCTCAGGGTCGACATATTACCTCCAGCCATGGTGGTCGACATATTACCACCAGCCCTCAGGGTTGACATATGACCACCAGCCCTCAGGGTCGACATATTACCACCAGCCCTCTGGGTCAACATATCACCACCAGCCCTTGGGGTTGACATATCACCACCAGCCCTCGGGGTCGACATATGACCACCAGCCCTCGGGGTCAACATATTACCACCAGCCCTCGGGTTTGACATATGACCACCAGCCCTCAGGGTTGACATATGACCACCAGCCCTCAGGGTTGACATATTACCACCAGCCATGGTGGTCGACATATTACCACCAGCCCTCAGGGTTGACATATGACCACCAGCCCTCAGGGTCGGCATATTACCACCAGCCCTCTGGGTCAACATATCACCACCAGCCCTCGGGGTCGACATATTATCACCAGCCCTCAGGGTTGACATATGACCACCAGCCCTCAGGGTCGACATATTACCACCAGCCCTCTGGGTCAACATATCACCACCAGCCCTTGGGGTCGACATATTATCACCAGCCCTCAGGGTTGACATATGACCACCAGCCCTCATGGTCAACATATCACCACCAGCCCTCGGGGTCGACATATCACCACCAGCCCTTGGTGCTGACATATTACTACCAGCCCTCGGGGTTGACATATTACCACCAGCCCTCAGGGTTGACATATGACCACCAGCTCTCGGGTTAACATATTACCACCAGCCATCGTGGTCGACATATTACCACCAGCCCTCGAGGTCGACATACTACCACCAGCCCTCGGGGTTGACATATTACCACTAGCCCTCAGGGTTGACATATCACCACCAGCCCTTGGGGTTGACATATTACCACCACCCTTCGTGGTTGACATATTACCACCACCCCTCGGGGTCGACATATCACCACCAGCCCTCGGGGTTGACATATCACCACCAGCCCTCGGGGTCGACATATCACCACCAGCCCTCGTGGTCGACATATCACCACCAGCCCTCGGAGTTGACATATAACCACCAGCCCTCGGGGTTGACATATAACCACCAGCCCTCGGGGTTGACATATTACCACCAGCCCTCAGGGTTAACATATTACCACCAGCCCTCGTGGTTGACATATGACCACCACCCCTTGGGGTCTGATACTACCTTTGGTTTTGACTGGGGAAGTTGCTATATAATGTCCTTTTCATAAGTCAGTGAAATTTGCTTTCACCGAATTAACACATACTTAAATTACTCTGGCTGTTACCGATAAAAACCCATTAATTGAAAGTAAACCCAAACTTAAAGCTATGATAATCTGGCTTAAATTATAATTAATTAATAATATTTAAAGGCCCATTACCTTTCCGGAGCAAAATATAAAGGTTTCTTAAAAAACATTAATAACATCAGAAAATGCATACCTATGACCTAAAATAAGGTTACGACACCAAACATATGCAAGATTGCCTGCGTAATATATGAAAACAGTGGAGCGTCAATTCGCTGTTTTGCCGTCTGGCACAGTGATAGTCAACTACAGCGCGGTATTTAGGACGACTGCGGGAAACATAATACGACCCGTGTCATGAAAATAAACATTATATTTATTTTAATCAAATCGTTCAGAAGGTGATGATAAATGTAGTATTAACGCTAAGTTAATGTTTTTTAAGACTCCTCAAAATTATCGATCTTGTTTTACATTCACATTTTAAAAATTAAAAGCCGTTTCGGAAAGGGCCTTTAAGGGAGAATTAATTAATAATAATATATATAATAATCGGTGGTGGAGCATCTTTAATTAATTGATAATTAATGGATATTATTATCCTACTTACTGTCCACTGTTTCCATTTCCCCATGAGTACACCTCGTTAGAATCTGAAATTAAAGAAACCTCATTATTTGTTCGGATTACTTCAATTCTTCCTTTCTACACAGTTCAAATTAACACAAAAGATTCTAGTTTGGAAGGTAATGATTTTATGTTAAGTGTTTGCTTAATCATTTTTTCATTGATTACTGGAAATGTGGAAATTTAACAGATGGTTAATTTTGCGATTTCTTATGGTAAACCATAAACCATATGCTCGGGAGTAATTTTCGCAATCTAATGACCTTAACATTATTTCGTCTGTTTCTTCCTTAGAATGAGACGTGTCCCGAAACAAATGAGAAATTTTCATACTTTTAACTCTTCTTTATGTCAGGGTTCTGTGTACCAAATTTAATCAAAATCTGCCAAGTAGTTTAGGAGGAGTTCGCCCAACAAAGTTGGGTCTTTTAATATGGACAGACAGACGGACAACCCAATTCCAGTATACCCCTCCCCTAACTTTGTTGCAGAGGAATAAAAAAAACATATTTCTGTCTTTTTGGCATAAAATGTTTCAAAATGTCTTTTGGCTTTCTACTCCATTGTAAATTGTAGGTTCTGATGTAAACATCATCATGTTTTAATTTACAGTTTGTAAAAAGGCTCTAATTATCACCAATGTTGAAATAAACAACAGTATTTTGATAAACAGAAACACTGCAGATATTACAATAAATGCATATCTTTATTGTAAGTTTCATAATTTTGACAACCATCATTTTGAATCATCTTTTTAGTGAAAACCTGAATTCAAACACAAATGAAGCATTTTCAATTATTACCCCCTGAAGACACATTTAGACTCTTCTAAATCAAAGACTAGACCAGTCCATTATGAACTTTCATGGGAGAATAAGTTAAATTGGCAAAAATCAGCATACTTTTAGCATTGAGAAAATCAAATGACTTATGACCCTGTGGCATGGAAGCACTTTCTAAGGAATGTTTTAATTTTTATAAATGACGTATATTAAATCTGCAAAATTCTAGTTCTCGACAAATAAATTCTACTTTTATTCAAACAAGGGTTTGGAGACCACAGGCAGCTCTTGGGAGTGCCACGAAACACTTAGATGTGAGAATGCTAGAATTTTAAGGCAATCATGTAGCAGAAGAGATACACGATGAGCCACTTTGCATGTCATCCAACGAGATCTAAAACCGCTTTGCATGTTACGAGTTGCCTAACCATGGCCACGAGAGTGCGGGAGAGAATTTATCACCATCGCACTGCTGTGTGTATCGTTAGGCTCTGTGGCAGCCCGGCCAGAGATCAGGGCACATGACAGCCCCCCGGTCGCCAGATCCCCACACGTCAACAACATTACAACCCCGCGGCTCGCACAAAGACGTTATGACAATCATAATCCTACATCATGATTCGAGTCCTCATGGACTAATATTGTGTAGAAATTGGCAATAAAGACTGATCTTGTATGATGAAGGAGCATATTTGTCAAGAAAAACCATTCGGCCCAGCAATTCATTTCATCACTGAAATATTTAGGAGGCATAATTATCAAGCCTGATTCTCCACCAGGTCACATATTACCGGCGAACAAATTTGACACGGGCCTCTGGATCAGGACTAAATATTCGGCTGGCCATGTAATCACACCAATTACCACCTATAAAAAATGTACAAAGATAAAAGCCCTAGATATCTGCACTTTGTCACCAGCTCATAACCACTCACATCCAGTAGCCATTATCTCAACCCAATCTGCCCAAAATGACATCTCCAATCGACCAATGTGCATCCCCCACTACAGCATAGCAATCATCAAAAACACGACACATGGCGATGACTTGCAAACATCCCTATTGAATTTTTTATCTACTCTTTTTGGTCGGGAATTTCCCAAACCACATGATAAAGATTGAAAGCAAATTACAAGCAGCTAAATTCAGTTCCATGGAGAGAAAATATCACTGCAGATTATAATGTGTGATGGTCTTTATGGAGACATTCGGGGCTCTAGATGGAAAGACGAAATTATTATCAACTTCTGTAAAACATACCAATTCAAAATACTAGTGTAATAATTGCTACATTATCATCCTATCGTCACGATTTTGTCTACTGTCATAGTGTATATCTAATCCAAAATGGTACCTCATCATAAAATTCTACTCATTCTTAAATGGTCTTCTTAGTTTTGAATTTCCTAATTCTTAAGCAAATTGACTTTTTTTCAAATAATGACGATGGGTTGACCATCATTTACCATTCAATTTGTAGTGATAATAATATGCATAGATTTTTTTATTAGCATTTTTTTGTTTGTTGCTTTTTCCCCTTTTTTCAAATCTCATTTTGAATTTTGAAACCATCTTCTTCAAGTTACTGGAATTATTTTGCTTGAAATGGTGGAAGAGCTTTAACATACACCTTAATTGTTATTGCAACCAAATGCAAAAATGACATTTTTTTGATACATTGCTCTCCAAAATGTAAGAAATGGTTAAATCATAAAAACCCTGAAAACCAGCAAAAAAATCAAATTGAATTTCTTCGACCAAGCTGAAATTGCAAGAAAATTTTGACCTGTGTAAATAACGGCTATACGGTATCGTGGGATAATTTGTTTGGGCCAAAACAACAAGATCGAGACCTGGTTATTATGTCTGAAGGACCAGAGCCTGCTGCTCATCATCAATCAACTAGGTCCGTCGTATAATGTTGTGATAATTCGTCACACACGCTGCTTTGTCATATCATGGTATTGACAAATGTTTGTATGATTTTAAGAGTGTCATAAAAAAATTTTTGTTGAGATTTCAAATGTGTCTAATGTAATATGCATATAAAATGCTTCAAAAATAGATAGCAGTATCTTCAGTGAATTATGAATTTAATGTCTATTTCACCTAAATGACCTTCAGATAAAATTGAAAATGAGTTGTTAGAGTTAAAACAGGCCATTGAATAAGATTTATTGATTTGTCACAGAATTAATGGTACAAAATTAAAAAAAAAGGGGGAGGTATCTTTTACGATTTCTTAATACTACATATAAATTTAAGATTTCACAGCAACTTGACTTAGACATAGTGTTACATAATTAAAAAAAAGTTCATGAAAATATAATTGTTTTGTTTTGGAATACCAAGCTTTTCATTCAGTTTTGTTTTGGAATATCAAAGTTTTTCTTCCAGATGGATTAATTTGAAAAAATGAAAACCTTATTTTATATTAAAAGCATAACTCATATAAAATATAATTTCCACAGCTCTCAGCTATAATAAATAACCAATGCTTCAATAAGGACAGATTACATAATGATCATTGCATTTTTTTTTCATTTGGATAAGAATTTTTTATTATCATATTCTGACAATTGGCTTTTTAGTAACGTGAGCTTAAACTTCATTTACCCATAGCATTCTATTAAACCAAACAGTCTTCCTGGAGGATGGAAATCGTGAATTAGACTGGTACATTGTGTAAATATTGTAATTCTCATCTCAAATGATCTTCCTGGAGGATGGAAATCGTGAATGAGACTGGTACATTGTGTAAATATTGCAATTCTCATCTCAAATGATCTTCCAGGAGGATGGAAATCGTGAATTAGACTGGTATATTGTGTAAATATTGCAATTCTCATCTCAAATGATCTTCCCGGAGGATGGAAATCGTGAATTAGACTGGTACATTGTGTAAATATTGTAATTCTCATCTCAAATGATCTTCCTGGAGGATGGAAATCGTGAATTAGACTGGTACATTGTGTAAATATTGCAATTCTCATCTCAAATGATCTTCCTGGAGGATGGAAATCGTGAATGAGACTGGTACATTGTGTAAATATTGCAATTCTCATCTCAAATGATCTTCCTGGAGGATGGAAATCGTGAATGAGACTGGTACATTGTGTAAATATTGTAATTTTCATCTCAAATGATCAATCAAATCAGCATGTAATCGTCAGATCATCGCTAGAACTGGACATGGCTTACAAAACCTGTCAATTTCGGTCACCACAATATTATTTCAATATCAGTAATTAATCACTTCGACCCCATGACACGTCTATTTTTTCACTTTTTTTTTTTTTTTATGAAAGGGTGACAATGTGAGAGAGTGTGACCTTTAATTTGGAACTTGGACAATTGGTCTCTCGGAGTCGCGTCCTCGATCATTATTACCGACAAACAGGCCAGGACACAAGTGTGATTTTCCAATGATTTCCGTGCTCTAACCAACCCCTATGATAGTTATTCTTCAGTTGTGGTGTTATTTTGGCCCTTAGCTGATCTGGGGTAGGAATAGACTGCGCGTTAGGCCACCCATCTGTCAGGGAAAAGTCACTGTTCCTGTAAAACCCTAACTGCTACCTTTTAACACGTTCCTAACTCACCCTTGGCCCAATATTGAAATTATTACCATGTTCAATAGCTTAAATTGAATTAAATTTATCTTCGTTGGTTTCCCAAATTTTACACAAAAACAAAATGAATATGGATGTTAGAGCACTATGGCCGAGCCTAATAGGCTCTTGCCATGCAAAACCCACTTTTCACACTGCATATGCTGCACAGTGGAAGACCCACGTCTTAACCAAACATAATTAAGAACTAATTTAAATAAATTTCAAAATGTTGTGTTCATTTTTTTTAACAAAACAAATTTCATTATGCTTAAGTCCAACATCTGTATGAACAGAAACAAAGACACATGACTAGTGGCTGGAATAGACATTAAGCTTAGAAGCCTATCAGGTCACCATTCACAGATAGATCACACAGGAAATATACGGTAAATATTCCATGTTTTCACGCATGGAAAAAATACAAGTACTGTAAATACCTCAATAAATGCAATTTCAAATTCTTTGTACCGTTTTCGTCGTAATTAGCGCCCCTCCCCTTAAACGCCCCCATCTCATGGATTTAACAATGTGATGCCTCTAACATCAGTATTTTATCCCATAGTACAGAAAGATTTTCCATTCACAACTTAAAGTTGCTCCAGCGCTGACAAATGGTATTTTTTCACTATCAAAAACAGGAGCAGAGGATTTAGTATTTTTCTTCAGTTACAAAAGTTACTTACTTTACACCATTACCACCATTGAAAAGTTTGAGCTTCTAATTTTACTTAAAGTTAAAAATATTAAAAATAATTAATTGCATCCCGAAAAAATTCCCTGTCACTATATTCTATATGGAATGAAGTACTAATTGCGCATGCACCAATGGTGAAATAAATTATTTTATATTATTTTTTGTGTTAATTAGACATATATATACACGATTAAACACCAATTATTGTTCGAATGATGAATATCATTTATACTCCATCAGCAGTGGAGCATCTTTAAATTTTGATTACTTAATAAGCCCCCCCCCCCCTACTAGCCCCCGTGGGTGCTTATTACAGCGAATACGTTACTGTAAATACTGTAGGTAAAAGATTCACTTCAAATTACCCTGGTCAGAGCCAAGATTTATACAAACTCTTTACCTTTCCCCAAAAATCTTTTTTACCAAATTTGGCTGCAGTCCATGCAAAACTCCATAAAAAGAAGCAGGTTAAATAATTCACCTCAGTTTACCCATATAAAAACACCCATTCTCTCCGGGGAGGGGAGGGGGGATGGTGGTGATGGTCAAAGCCAAGATATATACAAAATTTATTACCCTTTTCTCAAGGATATTTATGGCTTCATGTAAATCTGGTTACAACAATTGCAGAACTTTTAAGACTTGTAGCAATTAAAATAATTAACCATTGGTTATCCTTTTTGGGCCCATCCCTCCTGCCTCAGGGTGGGGAGAAAAGGCGGAGGGGGGGGGGCACAACAAAAATGTACACAAACTTTGATTTAAAGAATTTTCCACTGTGTTAAAAATATATTAGATATAACTTAATTGTTTTTTAAAATTACACTGATCAGTTTTACATAGAAATATCCCTAATATTTATAATTTTCCCTGGTTGCTTTAATGAGTAATTCATATAACCGCTTCTTTTAATAAACTAAAATTTCCTGACATCAAACAGAGCATAAACAATATTCATCATTTGAACAATAACTGATGTTTAATCATTTATGTAAGTGTCTATCATTAGCACATAAATAGAGAGAAAATAATTTAAAATTTGCTTTTGGTGCATAAACAATCATTAGTATTTCATTCTTTATAGGGAATATTGTGACATGGAAATCTTCTGGATGCAATTAATTAAATTTTCTTATCTTGAAATAAGCGAAGAAGCTCAAACTTTTCAATGGTGGTAATCATGTAAAGTAAATAACTTTTGTAACTGAAGAAAAATACGAATTCATCTGTTCCTGTTTTGTAGTGAGAAAAAAAAAACTATTTGTCAGCAGTGGAGCATATTTCACAGTCACAGTAATGTCTCGCAAAATTGTCAAAGAAATTTCATCCCAGTGAAAACTTACTAACTACAATATCACTTTTGTTACAAGATATTTATGAATTTATGTATAATATCCCCGTAATTTTCTCAAATCATTTAATAGAGGAACTTTTCTCAAACTATTTAGAATTTTACACAAAACTATTTAAATTAAATGAAAATAAGCAAAGTAATTCAGATTGAGGCATCTATTATAGATGACATAGTCAAATTAAAATTATAAATTATCATTTTATGATATTAAAAACTTATAAAGCATGCTTCAAATCAATTTTTAAAAACTCTATACGATAATTGCTTGGTACATAATGTAGCTGGTATCGTTTCAATGTAAAATAAATCCTATCTTTCAACAAATGCAATCTGTCATTCAATATTTGTTTAACATGCTGGACGAGGTTTCCTACCAAGCTACACTTAAGTCCCTGTTATGAATTTATGGTACCCAATAACTGGAAACACTACACCAGCCAATATACAGATATAACACCACCAAAATTCTACAATTGTAGCATCCTAATACTTTACACAACTATACAGACAAAGGGAGACAACCCCTGTAAAATGATCACACAGAGTAAGTGCTACAACCCCACAACACAGCAATACCAGCCCAACTCACAACATTTATCATGAATACCAACAACTACCAATAGTGGTCAGGAGACAAATAATACCAACTAATACATAACTAAGATTATAATAATGTACACTGTACAATGAAGCCTGTGTCTTCAACCCCATCCTCAAGATTCCAGGGGTTACTGTCGCTGACATAATATCCACCCCTTGACTATTTCATTGCAAAACTGAAGGCTGTTCAGGAAAAAATAACTGACCAAACAAAAACAGGCCTGTAGAGTCTTTGTTTGAAGATTACAGAGAGAGCGACACCCAATTTCACAGCAACAGAGTCAACCAACTAACTTTTCCTTATACACAATGACCTTGATGTACATCAAAGGAGTAAATTACCCGTGACTTAGAGTGCCTTCACTTTTACTTTGAATTTTAATATCCCAGATATTTCACGATATCTCAAGTCAACAAAAAAAAAAGAATATTATTTGATAAATATATAGCTAATTTTTCTATAATTTGTTGTAAACTATTGCACAGTTTCTATTATCAAGAAAGTTTAAGGAGCTAAAATTCATGATTTTTTTGCATATTAGTAATATCTGATGTTGACAGGAAACAATGTTATAATTTGTTTTATGTCTATATTAACAGTTATTGTTACTTTTTTCTTCTCTTCTTGCCTCAAGTTTCAATCAATAGTTTTTGTATCTGAGAAATGTAGCATTTTTTAAATGGATTACCTCCCTTAGTCCATACATGTAAAATGACAATTGTGCTGTTATAAAGATGCTCCACCGCCGACAGAACATAAATGATACTCATCATTAAAACAATAATTGGTGTTTAATCATGTCTAATTAACACCAAAAAATAATATAAAGTGTTTTTTTACTTTTGGTGCATGCACAATCAGTACTTCATTCCATATAAGCCCTAAATGACCTTAGTTGTCCAGGGGCCTTAAAACTTGAACAAGCAAAATTCCATATTGAACATAGTGTAACAGAATTTTTTCAGAACGCAACGATTTATTTCTAAAACTTTTTACTTGGAAGTAAAATAAGAAGCTCAAACTTTTCAATGGTGGTAATGGTGAAAAGTAAATTACATTTGTATATTTAATTAGTAACTTTTGTAACTGAAGAAAAATACTAATTTGTCTGCTCCTGTGTTTGATAGAGAAAAAAATACCATTCATCAGCGGTGAAGCATCTTTAAACAAAAAATATGCTCAATTTAATCATGATTACAAAATTTCTTTTTAATCTAGATTATTAATGTCAAAGTTACAGAAAAATTCTTTTGGTAACATCAAGTGTCATTTAAGAAAATGTCAGAATTAATAGGTTAATTAAGGAAATCCAGAGTACCCCCAAAAAAATCACTGATTTGCAACCATTCAACTCACAACCCAGAGTAGGAGGGCTTGTGACAACATGTTGTGACATCTTTAACCATTCGGCCACTAAAATACATGAAGGAGAAAAGCCAGGGTATGCAGATGTACTAACCACTTTTCCGCCAAAAAAATCAACTTTGCCTACTCGCATTTAAAAATCTTGATGTGCCACACAACTGTCCAAAACCTCCCCTCTCCCCTTCCCTTACACCAACTATACAATCATGCCAATGGTTTCAGATTTTTAATCTAAAACAACAAAATGGCATTACTCTTAACTGAGTAGTGAATCTCATTCTAATATATGTTACACATATCTACACTGTTACCACCAAGTTTCATTGATCTCTCCAATAGTTTAGGAGGAGTAGTCATGTTATCAACAAAGGGACATTACTCTAAAAACAAGAGATCCCAGAGGGATCTTGGCGCTCACCAAAGAATGATCTATATCTGACAAAGGAAAGATGGATCTTTTCTCTACTTTTTAAACTTTTTCAAACATACTACATATAAAATTTGAGACAGATCGCTTCAGTACCTTTTGAGAAATAGCGGTAACAAACTTCAACTATCAAAATCCAAGATGACTCCTTGGCGGCCATCTTGTTGATCGATCGGTCCCAAATCACAATATGCACAACTAGGGCCTTAGGGGAACCTACATGTGAAATTTGAGAAAGATCCATTCAATACTTTCTGAGAAATAGCGATAACAAACTTTGAATATAAAAATCCAAGATGGCTGCCTGGCAGCAATTTTGTTGACCGATCGGTCCCGAATCATAACATGCTCAACTAGGGCCCTAGGGCAACCTACATATGAATTTTGAGACAGATCCCTTCAGTACTTTCTGAGAAATAGCGATAACAAACTTTGAATAACAAAATCCAAGATGGCTGCCTGGCGGCCATCTTGTTAACCGATCGGTCCCAAAATGCAATATGCTCAACTAGGTCCCTAGGGGAACCTACATATAAAATTTGAGACAGATCCCTTCAGTACTATCTGAGAAATAGCCATAACAAACTTTAACTATTGAAATCCAAGATGGCGGCCATCTTGTTCATCGATTGGTCCAAAAATGTAATATGCACAACAAGGGCCCTAGGGGAACCTACATATTAAATTTGAGAAAGATTCCTTCAGCACTTTTTGAGAAATGGGGATATCAAACCTTAACTATCAAAATCCAAGATGGCCGCCTGGCGGTCATCTTGTTTTTCCTATCAGCCTCAAAATCTGTATGGCACAAATAGGGACCAAGGGTAACCTCCATGTGAAGTTTGAACAAAATTTCTTCAGCAGTTCTCAAGAAATATCGATAACAAACTTCAACTGCCAAAATCAAAGATGGCTGCCTGGCGGCCATCTTGTTTTTCCGATTAGCCGCAAAATCTGTATGGCACAACTAGGGACCAATGGTACTCTCCATGTGAAGTTTGAACAAAATCCCTTTAGTAGTTCTCAAGAAATATCGATAACAAACTTCAACTGCCAAAATCAAAGATGGCTGCCTGGTGGCCATCTTGTTTTTCCGATCAGCCTCAAAATCTGTATGGCACAAATAGGGACCAAGGTAACATCCATGTGAAGTTTGAACAAAATCCCTTCAGTAGTTCTCAAGAAATATCGATAACAAACTTCAACTGCCAAAATCAAAGATGGCTGCCTGGCGGCCATCTTGTTTTTCCTATCAGTCTCAAAATCTGTATGGCACAACTAGGGACCAAGGTAACCTCCATGTGAAGTTTGAACAAAATCCCTTCAGTAGTTCTCAAGAAATATCGATAACAAACTTCAACTGCCAAAATCAAAGATGGCTGCCTGGTGGCCATCTTGTTTTTCCGATCAGCCTCAAAATCTGTATGGCACAACTAGGGACCAAGGTAACCTCCATGTGAAGTTTGAACAAAATCCCTTCAGTAGTTCTCAAGAAATATCGATAACAAACTTCAACTGCCAAAATCAAAGATGGCTGCCTGGCGGCCATCTTGTTTTTCCTATCAGTCTCAAAATCTGTATGGCACAACTAGGGACCAAGGTAACCTCCATGTGAAGTTTGAACAAAATCCCTTCAGTAGTTCTCTCAAGAAATATTGATAACAAACTTCAACTGCCAAAATCAAAGATGGCTGCCTGGCAGCCATCTTGTTTTTCCGATCAGCCTCAAAATCTGTATGGCACAAATATGGACCAAGGGGACCCTCCATGTGAAGTTTGAACAAAATCCCTGCAGCAGTTTTTAAGAAATAGTGATAACAAGCATTGTTGACGGACATTCTGAAAAAAATGTATTGTGGAGGCAGATGCCCTGTTTAATAGCAAGAATAAACGAAGATTCGAGTACCTCGCCCCCGCGCCCCTTAGATAGGTAAAAACCTAAGTGGGCTCAACAAGAGACTGTCCAAGAGAAGGAATCCTAATGGGAACGGGCTGAAAAACCATGAACCTGATTCTATGCCAAAAAGGGTGCAGGATCAAGTGTAGAAGGGTAACCAGGCAGAGCTATCCTCTGGCCCAACGAAAAGGCACGAAGAGTGAAATGGATATCACTCCTCCTACGGCCTGAGGCAAGGGCCGAGCAGGAAGACAGCTTAAAAGTTAAAAACATATAGGAGACAGACCCGCAAAGGCTCCATAAGGAGCCCCCTTTGACTCTAACCACAAGAGCTAGGTTCCACTGTGGAGTAGGCCTGTCCATACTGAAGCCCCTAATCAAAGCAGACCACGAGGTTAGAACTACCTCTCGCCTATCATGAAAGACTGAACACTGGCAATGAGCCGGTTGATCAATCTTCCTGCCGAGTACACCAATCACAGAAGATCATCAGCTTGACCTGGTAGATTGCCTGAGCGAGGCCCTCCTGAGATAGCTTCCACGCGTGAAGGTGATCGGGACCGTGAAACGAATCTTCCGTTTGACCGAGGCTGCGCAGGAGATGGAACTGAGATGAAGAATCATGCATATCCGGAACCATGGTTGTCTCGGCCACAGGGTCGCTATCAAAGGATGGAGCATGTCGTACTGTTGCCCAGCCAGGATATGAATGGATGGAAAGCATAAGCCTGGCAAGCCCCTCCCAATCCAGAGATAGCGCGTATTGTCTTGGTCAAACGCACCACGAGAGACAAAGAGTTTGCAGCTGATTGTGATAATGGTGACAGAGTACTACAAGGGCCACAAGCCATTACTACACTGGTAGAGTATTCCGTAGCCACACAAACCACCTTACAAATTGGCCTGAACAGTCGTGAACCTGGACTCGCTGTCATGGGTGGGAGCTGCTACCCCCTTGTCCTTTTGATTCCACCACCGGTGCAAACGTCTTACACGACTGTTTGAGAGGAAGCCACCATTTGACACACTGGAGAGGTCTTTTCAGGCTGTTTATGAGTAAGGTGACGTGTAATTCCCAAAATGGTGGTAAATCTACTGGCAAAGCCCTGACCCCATTGACAAAGTGTCTCGAGAAGGGGAGTACTTGAGGGCCCGAATGTATGCACCCTTCGCTGTCAATGTTTGAGAAAGATGCAGCAGATTTGAAAACCAAAGGAGCAAGCCCAATTCAAGTTCGACTAGCAATGTAAACTATAGTTATGTAACCATCATGGATCAACTTATGTCAATAGCGCTTTTATTAGAGAAATAGCCTGTTGAAGGCACTTTAGAAATAGATAACAGCCTGGAGTCATTGTGTATCTACTAATCCCCCGAGGAGGGAAGAAAGATAGGCTTTTTTTTATCTCAGACTCAGGGAGGAAAGAAGTGACAGACTATCTCGACTTCGGCTGTGCAGTAGACTGAGTAGCTGAAGTTCTAGCCTCCTTCTTCAAAGAAGGCAGAAGCGACCGAGTACCACCTCAAATTCCTTCTGAACAGTAAGTGAAGAGTCAATCCAAAAAGAGTGGCCCAGAAAGGGGGGCAGTCAATCGGATGCGACCGGGCGGTTTTTTCCAACAACCCAGACGACGGACAAAGACACCTCTAAAGACGGGACAGTCCAGATTACGAGCACACGGACTAACCGTCAGAAAGTCCAATATAAGACAGAATTTGAATGGAAATCCGCAGTCATCAGCCTCTCCATCTTGTGGTGGCTACCTTGGAGCCTGAACCCCACCTGTCCCACTTACGTTGCCGGGACCACGGACCGCATGCCCTCGTGAGCCACCAAGAACCAAAGGGTGTTGGACTCCGGATGGGATGCGGTAAGGTGGTGGGCAAACCTCCGCCCCGAGAATCGAGATACATCGGCCCTAAGTGCCCCGCAATCCCCAGACAAAACCTGCTGTTTGAATAAGCTTGACCGAGGTCCCAACGGGGAGAAAAGGGCCAGCAAAAGAGACAGACTCACCATCTGAGGGCTCGACTAAATGACTTTGAGACTCGGAGACAAACGGGACTGGTGGGACAGTAGTGGTTGGGGGGGTTAGCAACCGACCCGCTGACAGGTCACCGCGAGGGAGAGACCAAACCAAGGGTAACCAATAAGTGTGAATAGCCTGGGTTAAAACCGTAACCCTTAAAATACGGAAAAAACTGGCTGCCTGAGACTGGGTGGCTGGCCAAGTTGGAACCACCCACTCCCCAATCCAAGTGAAACCCGGACATTTATGGCCTGACGGCCCATAACGCCGGGATGCTGCTGAAACCGCAACAACCATCACGCAGGCTGTTTGATGGTTGCCCGCAGGCACCTTAACCCTAAGCCAGGGGGAAAAGGAGGCCGAAAATGACCAACAAACCCATGACCCAGAGAGTATGGGAAAGACCCGAGCCAGCAAACACTCATCGAGTGTTTGGACCAGAAATGATGCCGGGTTAGGAGAGATGCATTCACTAATCCCAAGTTGGAAACTATGAACCCAAATCGAACGAATAGGTCCCGGCATCTTACAGCAATTGCACCTGGTAGTGTTTTGTCAGGCACCTACTGCCAGAACAACCTGGACAGGAGGGACCACCCCTGATCTCGAGAAGAGCCTGTACTACGAGACAGGACCAGAAACAGAACATGCATCCTTCTCCTCCCTGTTGACGAATCCCTCTTAACGGGAGGACGAATGATCCCGTGTTGTAATGTCCGGCCTGGGCCAAGAGCCTCCCAACTGGACTCACAAGGAGAGGACACATTACAAAGGCGACATCATGCATCATGTGGGGGTCCCAGGAAATGGGAACACCATGATAGTTTACCAGGCATTTACAAGAAGGTTAAGAAAATTACGTTCAAAAAACGTTAAGCAACACACTCTAGAACCCGTAGCCTCAGCGACGAAAAACCGACACAAAAAACAAACGTAAACAACCGAAACAGCGAGACGTCACCAGTAAATGACGGATCGTGTCGACAAGCCTGGTAACTTGCAGATGGGTCGAATGTGTGTTTGACTAAAAGAAAGATAACATTAGACACAATGCAATAGCCGTCCGAGCTGTGTAGCGCCATAAAGGAAAGATGAAGGGAGACCACTATTTACTCTCGTCGAGACAGATGAGGACGGATAGGGTATGACGGATTCCATACTCAAATCTTATGTTTGTTTGGGGCTAGCAAAGATGGTTTGTAAGTTTTATCTTCAAATAGTCTTCTTTCTACGAGAAGACAGAGGACAGACACGAAGACAACCTGTTTATGGGGAGAGGAATAAAATAGATTCCCTTATAATCAAACTGTTTATTGATAAAGGAATTTTCAATACACATGGTAGGCAAGAGCTTTTTGATTTTGGGGAATAAATAATTGTTTTTCAACAGTCGAGAGAGAGTTTACACTCACTACATATAATCTTATTTCTTTGAATTAAAGGGATGACAATAGTTTTGAATTATAGAACTTTGTTTAACTGATTACGTACCAATAGCACCAGGAAATAAATTCTAAAGCATTGTAAAGAAATCCTTTGTGTGAGAATGAAGTTACAGCAAATAATAGTGTATAGGGATTTTAAAATATATCAAACCAAATACAAGGCTACCACTTTCAACAACTTGCGTTACCATGGACAAAAATAAAGGCTTCAGAATGCTCAAAATTAGGATATTATTTCATTTTGGTGAAAATTGTTATGTAGGGCTTTTGGGGTATACAATACAATAGTATATGTCAGTAAGGGCATTTGGGCAACTTTTTTTATGTAGAATGATTCGTGGCAAGGGAGGGGGCTTAAAAGAGGAATAATGTAGGATGATCCTTGGCAAGGGAGGGGGCTTGTTAGAGGAATACGGTAGGATGATCCTTGGCAAGGGAGGGGGCTTGTTAGAGGAATAATGTAGGATGATCCATGGCAAGGGAGGGGGCTTTGTTAGAGGAATACGGTAGGATGATCCTTGGCAGGGGAGGGGGCTTGTTAAGAGAATAATGTCGGAATGATCCAATGGCAAGGGAGGGGCTTGTTAGAGGAATACAGGTAGGAATGATCCTTGGCAAGGGAGAGGGGCTTGTTAGAGGAATACAGTAGGATGATCCTCCATGAGGCAAGGGAGGGGGCTTGATTAAGAGGAATACGGTAAGTTAAGGATGATCCTTGGCAAGGGAGGGGGCTTGTTAGAGGAATACAGAGTAGGATGATCCTTGGCAAGGGGATGGGGCTTGTTAGAGGAATACGTGTAGGATGATCCATGGCAAGGGATGGGGCTTGTTAGAGTGGTAGATAGATCCTTGGCAAGGGAGTGGGCTTGTATAGAGGAATCCGTATGATGATCCTTGGCAAGGGAGGGGGCTTGTTAGTAGGAATACTGGTAGGATGATCCATGGCAAGGGAGGGGGCTTGTTAGAGGAAGTAACGGTAGATGATCCATTGCAAAGGGAGGGGGCTTGTTTAGAGGAATACGGTAGGGATGATTCCTTGGCAAGGGAGGGGGGCTTGTTAGAGGAATAGCGGAACGGTAGGATGATCCATAGCAGAGGGAGGGGGGTCATAGTCGCTTAAGAGGAATACGGAAGGATGATCCATGGCAAGGGAGGGGGCTTGTTAGAGGAATAATGATAAATGATCCATGGCAAGGGAGGGGCTTGTTAGAGGAATACAGTAGGATGATCCATGGCAAGGGAGGGGGCTTGTTAGAGGAATAATGTAGAATGATCCATGGCAAAGGGAGGGGGCTTGTTAGAGGAATACTGTAGGAATGATCCTTGGCAAGGGAAGGGGGCTTGTTAGAGGAATACGGTAGAATGATCCATGGCAAGGGAGGGGGCTTGTTAGAGGAATAATGTAGAATGATCCATGGCAAGGGAGGGGGCTTGTTAGAGGAATAATGTAGAATGATCCATGGCAAGGGAGGGGGCTTGTTAGAGGAATACGGTAGGATGATCCATGGCAAGGGAGGGGGCTTGTTAGAGGAATAATGTAGGAATGATCCAATGGCAAGGGAGGGGGCTTGTTAGAGGAATACAGTAGAATGATCCATGGCAAGGGAGGGGGCTTGTTAGAGGAATACATGGCAATGAAGGTAGAATGATCCATGGCAAGGGAGGGGCTTGTTAGAGGAATAATGTAGAATGATCCATGGCAAGGGAAGGGGCTTGTTAGAGGAATAATGTAGAGATGATCCTTGGCAAGGGAGGGGGCTTGTTAGAGGAAATACGGTTAGGATGCTCCTTGGCAAGGGAGTGGGCTGTGTTAGAGGAATACGGTAGGATGATCCTTGGCAAGGGAGGGGGCTTGTTAGAGGAATAATGTAGAATGATCCATGGCAAGGGAGGGGGCTTGTTAGAGGAATAATGGTAGGATGATCCTTGGCAAGGGAAGGGGGGGGCTTGTTAGAGGAATAATGTAGGATGATCCTTGGCAAGGGAGGGGGGCTTGTTAGAGGAATAGGAATGTAGGATGATCCATGGCAAGGGAGGGGGGCTTGTTAGAGGAATAAGAGGGGGGGCTGTAGAATTGATATCCTTGGCAAGGGGAGGGGCTTGTTAGAGGAATAATGTAGAATGATCCTTGGCAAGGGAAGTAGGGCTTGTGATCCTAGAGGAATACAGTAGAATGATCCATGGCAAGGGAGGGGGCTTGTTAGAGGAGGAATACGGCAAGTAGGATGTGTGATCCATGGCAGATTGGGAGGGGGCTTGTTAGAGGAATAATGTAGGATGATCCATGGCAAGGGAGGGGGGGCTTGTTAGAGGAATACGGAAGTGGTTAGAGAGATCCATGGCAAGGGAGGGGGGCTTGTTAGAGGAATAATGTTAGAATGATCCATGGCAAGGGAGGGGGCTTGTTTAGAGGAATACCATGTAGAAATGATCCATGAATGATCCATGGCAAGGGAGGAGGGGCTTGTTAGAGGAATAAATGTAGAATGATCCATGGCAAGGGGGGGGGGGCTTGTTAGAGGAATAGGGAGGGGGCTTGTTAGGAATACAGTATGATGATCCATGGCAAGGGAAGAGGGGGCTTGTTAGAGGAATAATGTAGAATGATTCATGGCAAGGGAGGGGGCTTGTTAGAGGAATAATGTAGAATGATCCATGGCAAGGGAGGGGGCTTGTTAGAGGAATAATGTAGAATGATCCATGGCAAGGGAGGGGGCTTGTTAGAGGAATAATGTAGAATGATCCATGGCAAGGGAACGGGGGGGCTTGTTAGAGGAATATAGGTAGAATGATCCATGGCAAAGGGAGGGGGCTTGTTAGAGCGAATACGGTAGTTAGGATGATCCATGGCAAGGGAGGGGGGCCTTGTTAGAGGAATAATGTAGAATGATCCTTGGCAAGGGAGGGGGGCATGTTAGAGGATTAATCGGTAGAATGAATCCATGGGCAAGGGAAGGGGGGGGGGATTGTTAGAGGAATACAGTAGGATGATCCATTGCAAGGAAGGGGGGGGGGGCTTGTTTACAGGAATTCGGTACGATGATCCAATGGGATGGCAAGGGATGATCCATGGCAAGGGGGGGCATTGTTAGAGGAATACGGTAGGATGATCCATGGCAAGGGAGGGGGCTTGTTAGAGGAAATAATGCGCTAGAATGATCCATGGCAAGGAAGTGGGGCTTGTTAGAGGAATACGGTAGAATGATCCTTGGCAAGGGAGGGGGCTTGTTAGAGGAATACGGTAGGATGATCCTTGGCAAGGGAGGGGGCTTGTTAGAGGAATAATGTAGAATGATCCTTGGCAAGGGAGGGGGCTTGTTAGAGGAATACGGTAGGATGATCCATGGCAAGGGAGGGGGCTTGTTAGAGGATAGACGGTAGGATGATCCATGGCAAGGGAGGGGGCTTGTTAGAGGAATACGTAGATGATCCTATGGCAAGGGAGGGGGCTTGTTAGAGGGAATACGGTAGGGAATGATCCATGGCAAGGGAAGGGGCTTGTTAGAGGAATACTGGGTAGGATGATCCATGGCAAGGGAGGGGGCTTGTTAGAGGAATACGGTAGGATGATCCATGGCAAGGGAGGGGGCTTGTTAGAGGAATATGGTAGGATGATCCATGGCAAGGGAGGGGGCTTGTTAGAGGAATTACGGTAGGTATGATCCATGGCAAGGGAGAGGGGCTTGTTAGAGGAATACATGGCGGTAGGATGATCCTTGGCAAGGGAGGGGGCTTGTTAGAGGAATACGGTAGGATGATCCTTGGCAAGGGAGGGGCTTGTTAGAGGAATACGTGTAGGATGATCCTTGGCAAGGGAAGGGGGCTTTTTAGAGGAATACGGTAGGATGATCCATGGCAAGGGAGGGGGCTTGTTAGAGGAATAATGTAGAATGACCCATGGCAAGGGAGAGGGCTTGTTAGAGGAATATGGTAGGATGATCCATGGCAAGGGAGGGGGCTTGTTAGAGGAATAATGTAGAATGATCCATGGCAAGGGAGAGGGCTTGTTAGAGGAATACAGTAGAATGATCCATGGCAAGGGAAGTGGGGTGCTTAGTTAGGAGGAATAATATTAGGAATGATCCATGGCAAGGGAAGGAATAGGAGGGCTTGTGTTAGAGGAATACAGGTAGGATGATCCATGGCAAGGGAGAGGGGGGGTAATTGTTAGAGGAATACGGTAGGAATGATCCATGGCAAGGGAGAGGGCTTGTTAGAGGGTAGAATGATCCATGGCAACTGGAGGGGGCATTAATTAGTCAATCCAGAGGAATGTAGGATGATCCATGGGGAGGGGCTTGTTAGAGGAATACTGGTAGGATGATCCATGGCAAGGGGAGAGGGCTTGTTAGAGGAATAAGGGCTTGTAGAAATGATCCATGGCAAGGGAGGGGGCTTGTTAGAGGAATAGTATGTAGAATTGTCCCATGGCAAGGGAGAGGGGCTTGTTAGAGTGAATAATGTAGAATGATCCATGGCAAGGGAGGGGGCTTGTTAGAGGAATAATGTAGAATGACCCATGGCAAGGGAGAGATAGGATCTCATGGCAAGGAGGGGGCTTGTTAGAGGAATAATGTTAGAATGATCCATGGCAAGGGAGGGGGCTTGTTAGAGGAATATGGTAGGATGATCCATGGCAAGGGAGGGGGCTTGTTAGAGGAATAATGTAGAATTGATCCATGGCAAGGGAGGGGGCTTGTTAGAGGAATAATGTAGAAATGACCCATGGCAAGGGGCTGGGGGGAATTGTTAGAGGAGGGGGCATGTTAGGTAGGATGATCCAATGGCAAGGGAGAGGGCTTGTTAGAGGAATACTGGTAGGATGATCCATGGCCAAGGGAGGGGGCTTGTTAGAGGAATAAGTTAGTAGAATGATCCATGGCAAGGGAGGGGGCTTGTTAGACGGATGGGTAGGGATGATCCATAGGGGGCTTTGAATGATCCATGTAGGATGATCCATGCAAGGAGAGGGGGCTTGTTAGAGGAATAATGTAGAATGATCCATGGCAAGGGAGGGGGCTTGTTAGAGGAATAATGTAGAATGATCCATGGCAAGGGAGGGGGCTTGTTAGAGGAATACGGTAGAATGATCCATGGCAAGGGAGGGGGCTTGTTAGAGGAATAATGTAGAATGATCCATGGCAAGGGAGGGGGCTTGTTAGAGGAATACGGTTAGGATGATCCATGGCAAGGGGAGGGGCTTGTTAGAGGAATACGGTGGTAGGATGATCCATGGCAAGGGAGGGGGCTTGTTAGAGGAATAATGTAGAATGATCCATGGCAAGGGAGGGGGCTTGTTAGAGGAATAATGTAGAATGACCCATGGCAAGGGAGAGGGCTTGTTTAGAGGAAATGGCAAGGGAAGGGGGGGGGGGGTAGGATAAGATCCATGGCAAGGGAGGGGGCTTGTTAGAGGAATACGGTAGGATGATCCATGGCAAGGGAGGGGGCTTGTTAGAGGAATACGGTAGGATGATCCATGGCAAGGGAGGGGGCTTGTTAGAGGAATACGGTAGGATGATCCATGGCAAGGGAGGGGGCTTGTTAGAGGAATACGGTAGGATGATCCTTGGCAAGGGAGGGGGCTTGTTAGAGGAATACGGTAGGATGATCCATGGCAAGGGAGGGGGCTTGTTAGAGGAATACGGTAGAATGATCCTTGGCAAGGGAGGGGGCTTGTTAGAGGAATAACCCCGGTAGAAAAGATCCTTTGGCAAGGGGGAGGGGGCTTGGTAAGAGGCATACGGAAGTATGATCCTTGGCAAGGGAAGAGGGGCTTTTGTTAAAGGTAATTACGGTAAGAATGATCCATGGCAAGGAAGGGGGCTTGTTTGGAGGAATACTGTAGGATGATCCTATGGCCAACGGAGGGGGGTTGTGTAGATGAATCCTGGTAGGATGATCAGGCAAGGGAAGGGGGCTTGTTAGAGGAATACGGTAGGATGATCCTTGGCCAAGGGGTAGGGGCCCTTTGTCGGAGGAATACAGTGAGGATGATCCTTGGGCAAGGGAGAGGGCTTGGTAGTTTCACCTACAGTATCTCACATACCTTGTACTCACCTGTACAATAGGTTGGAAGGGTAAAAACGGTTGTAGGATGGTTTGACAGTATCTCACATACCTTGTACTCACCTGTACAAGGTGGTAGGTAAAACTGGTTTACCTACAGTATCTCACATACCTTGTACTCACCTGTACAAGGTGGTAGGTAAAACTGGTTTACCTACAGTATCTCACATACCTTGTACTCACCTGTACAAGGTTGAAGGTAAAACTGGTTTACCTACAGTATCTCACATACCTTGTACTCACCTGTACAAGGTGGTAGGTAAAACTGGTTTACCTACAGTATCTCACATACCTTGTACTCACCTGTACAAGGTGGTGAAGGTAAAACTGGTTTACCTACAGTATCTCATATACATACCTTGTACTCACCTGTACAAGGTGGTAGGTAAAACTGGTTTACCTACAGTATCTCACATACCTTGTACTCACCTGTACAAGGTGGTAGGTAAAACTGGTTTACCTACAGTATCTCACATACCTTGTACTCACCTGTACAAGGTGGTAGGTAAAACTGGTTTACCCTACAGTATCTCACATACCTTGTACTCACCTGTACAAGGTGGTAGGTAAAACTGGTTTACCTACAGTATCTCACATACCTTGTACTCACCTGTACAAGGTGGTAGGTAAAACTGGTTTACCTACAGTATCTCACATACCTTGTACTCACCTGTACAAGGTGGTAGGTAAAACTGGTTTACCTACAGTATCTCACATACCTTGTACTCACCTGTACAAGGTGAGGTAAAACTGGTTTACCACAGTATCTCACATACCTTGTCACCTGTACAAGGTGAGGTAAAACTGGTTTACCTACAGTATCTCACATACCTTGTACTCACCTGTACAAGGTGGAAGGTAAAAATTGGTTTACCTACAGTATCTCACATACCTTGTACTCACCTGTACAAGGTGGAAGGTAAAACTGGTTTACCTACAGTATCTCACATACCTTGTACTCACCTGTACAAGGTGGTAGGTAAAACTGGTTTACCTACAGTATCTCACATACCTTGTACTCACCTGTACAAGGTGTAGGTAAAACTGGTTTACCTACAGTATCTCACATACCTTGTACTCACCTGTACAGTGGTAGGTAAAACTGGTTTACCTACAGTATCTCACATACCTTGTACTCACCTGTACAAGGTGGTAGGTAAAACTGGTTTACCTACAGTATCTCACATACCTTGTACTCACCTGTACAAGGTGGAAGGTAAAACTGGTTTACCTACAGTATCTCACATACCTTGTACTCACCTGTACAAGGTGGTAGGTAAAACTGGTTTACCTACAGTATCTCACATACCTTGTACTCACCTGTACAAGGTGGTAGGTAAAACTGGTTTACCTACAGTATCTCACATACCTTGTACTCACCTGTACAAGGTGGGTGGTAGGTAAAACTGGTTTACCTACAGTATCTCACATACCTTGTACTCACCTGTACAAGGTGGTAGGTAAAACTGGTTTACCTACAGTATCTCACATACCTTGTACTCACCTGTACAAGGTGGTAGGTAAAACTGGTTTACCTACAGTATCTCACATACCTTGTACTCACCTGTACAAGGTGGTAGGTAAAACTGGTTTACCTACAGTATCTCACATACCTTGTACTCACCTGTACAAGGTGGTAGGTAAAACTGGTTTACCTACAGTATCTCACATACCTTGTACTCACCTGTACAAGGTGGTAGGTAAAACTGGTTTACCTACAGTATCTCACATACCTTGTACTCACCTGTACAAGGTGGTGGTAGGTAAAACTGGTTTACCTACAGTATCTCACATACCTTGTACTCACCTGTACAAGGTGGTAGGTAAAACTGGTTTACCTACAGTATCTCACATACCTTGTACTCACCTGTACAAGGTGGTAGGTAAAACTGGTTTACCTACAGTATCTCACATACCTTGTACTCACCTGTACAAGGTGGTAGGTAAAACTGGTTTACCTACAGTATCTCACATACCTTGTACTCACCTGTACAAGGTGGTAGGTAAAACTGGTTTACCTACAGTATCTCACATACCTTGTACTCACCTGTACAAGGTGGTAGGTAAAACTGGTTTACCTACAGTATCTCACATACCTTGTACTCACCTGTACAAGGTGGTAGGTAAAACTGGTTTACCTACAGTATCTCACATACCTTGTACTCACCTGTACAAGGTGGTAGGTAAAACTGGTTTACCTACAGTATCTCACATACCTTGTACTCACCTGTACAAGGTGGTAGGTAAAACTGGTTTACCTACAGTATCTCACATACCTTGTACTCACCTGTACAAGGTGGTAGGTAAAACTGGTTTACCTACAGTATCTCACATACCTTGTACTCACCTGTACAAGGTGGTAGGTAAAACTGGTTTACCTACAGTATCTCACATACCTTGTACTCACCTGTACAAGGTGGAAGGTAAAAACTTGGTTTACCTACAGTATCTCACATACCTTGTACTCACCTGTACAAGGTGGAAGGTAAAACTGGTTTACCTACAGTATCTCACATACCTTGTACTCACCTGTACAAGGTGGTAGGTAAAACTGGTTTACCTACAGTATCTCACATACCTTGTACTCACCTGTACAAGGTGGTAGGTAAAACTGGTTTACCTACAGTATCTCACATACCTTGTACTCACCTGTACAAGGTGGTAGGTAAAACTGGTTTACCTACAGTATCTCACATACCTTGTACTCACCTGTACAAGGTGGTAGGTAAAACTGGTTTACCTACAGTATCTCACATACCTTGTACTCACCTGTACAAGGTGGTAGGTAAAACTGGTTTACCTACAGTATCTCACATACCTTGTACTCACCTGTACAAGGTGGTAGGTAAAACTGGTTTACCTACAGTATCTCACATACCTTGTACTCACCTGTACAAGGTGGTAGGTAAAACTGGTTTACCTACAGTATCTCACATACCTTGTACTCACCTGTACAAGGTGGTAGGTAAAACTGGTTTACCTACAGTATCTCACATACCTTGTACTCACCTGTACAAGGTGGTAGGTAAAACTGGTTTACCTACAGTATCTCACATACCTTGTACTCACCTGTACAAGGTGGTAGGTAAAACTGGTTTACCTACAGTATCTCACATACCTTGTACTCACCTGTACAAGGTGGTAGGTAAAACTGGTTTACCTACAGTATCTCACATACCTTGTACTCACCTGTACAAGGTGGTAGGTAAAACTGGTTTACCTACAGTATCTCACATACCTTGTACTCACCTGTACAAGGTGGTAGGTAAAACTGGTTTACCTACAGTATCTCACATACCTTGTACTCACCTGTACAAGGTGGTAGGTAAAACTGGTTTACCTACAGTATCTCACATACCTTGTACTCACCTGTACAATAAGTGTATGACTGGTTTACCTACAGTATCTCATACCTTGTACTCACCTGTACAAGGTGGTAGGTAAAACTGGTTTACCTACAGTATCTCACATACCTTGTACTCACCTGTACAAGGTGGTAGGTAAAACTGGTTTACCTACAGTATCTCACATACCTTGTACTCACCTGTACAAGGTGGTAGGTAAAACTGGTTTACCTACAGTATCTACATACCTTGTACTCACCTGTACAAGGTGGTAGGTAAAACTGGTTTACCTACAGTATCTCACATACCTTGTACTCACCTGTACAAGGTGGTAGGTAAAACTGGTTTACCTACAGTATCTCACATACCTTGTACTCACCTGTACAAGGTGGTAGGTAAAACTGGTTTACCTACAGTATCTCACATACCTTGTACTCACCTGTACAAGGTGGTAGGTAAAACTGGTTTACCTACAGTATCTCACATACCTTGTACTCACCTGTACAAGGTGGTAGGTAAAACTGGTTTACCTACAGTATCTCACATACCTTGTACTCACCTGTACAAGGTGGTAGGTAAAACTGGTTTACCTACAGTATCTCACATACCTTGTACTCACCTGTACAAGGTGGAAGGTAAAACTGGTTTACCTACAGTATCTCACATACCTTGTACTCACCTGTACAAGGTGGTAGGTAAAACTGGTTTACCTACAGTATCTCACATACCTTGTACTCACCTGTACATGGTTGAAGGTAAAACTGGTTTACCTGCAGTATCTCACATACCTTGTACTCACCTGTACAAGGTTGAAGGTAAAACTGGTTTACCTACAGTATCTCACATACCTTGTACTCACCTGTACAAGGTGGTAGGTAAAACTGGTTTACCTACAGTATCTCACATACCTTGTACTCACCTGTACAAGGTTGGTAGGTAAAACTGGTTTACCTACAGTATCTCACATACCTTGTACTCACCTGTACAAGGTGGAAGGTAAAACTGGTTTACCTACAGTATCTCACATACCTTGTACTCACCTGTACAAGGTTGAAGGTAAAACTGGTTTACCTACAGTATCTCACATACCTTGTACTCACCTGTACAAGGTGGTAGGTAAAACTGGTTTACCTACAGTATCTCACACTTTGTACACCTTACACAGTGGTAGGTAAAACTATATCAACATACCTGTACTCACCTGTACATGGTGGTAGGTAAAACTGGTTTACCTACAGTATCTCACATACCTTGTACTCACCTGAACAAGGTGCTAGGTAAAACTGGTTTACCTACAGTATATCACATACCTTGTACTCACCTGTACATGGTGGTAGGTAAAACTGGTTTACCTACAGTATCTCACATACCTTGTACTCACCTGTACAAGGTGGTAGGTAAAACTGGTTTACCTACAGTATCTCACATACCTTGTACTCACCTGTAACAATAAGTGTATGACTCGCTCCACAGCAGCGACCTTCACACAAAGCTCCAAGGTCGTTACTAAAGTTACTCAGTAAGCCATCTTTAAAGGCAACATCTTGCTTCGTTTGTTTAGATGGTTTACCTACAGTATCTCACATACCTTGTACCGTCAACCTGTACAAGGTGGTAGGTAAAACTGGTTTACTCTTCAGTATCTTCACATAACCTTGTACTCACCTGTACAAGGTGGTGAAGGTTAACTGGTTACCTGGTTGTAACCTACCTGTAGGTAAAATGGGCCCTACATTACCTTGTACTCACCTGTACATGATTGTGTAAAACAGGTAAAACCTATGTTTACCTGACAGTATATCACTACAGTATCACACTACCTTGTACTCACACCTGTACAAGGTGGTTGGAAAAGGTTTAACCTACAAAACTGGTTTACTCCACCTGTACAGTATCTCACATACCTTGTACTCACTACTCTGTACAAGGTGGTAAGGTAAAAATAGTTGTTAACCTGCAGTATCTACCTACATATCTCACTACCTTGACTCACCTGTACAAGGTGGTAGGTAAAAACTGGTTTACCTACAGTATCTCACATACCTTGTACTCACAAAGTCATGTGGTAGGTAAAACTGGTTTACACTACAGTTAGATATTGTGTCATGGTGGCCATTTTCAATTTGGGATCAAACCTATAAAATATAACAACACTTAGTCGGGACCATGTTAGGATCATTTCAGGCAAATTTCAGCTAAGTTTTGAAAAGAAATTCAAAATGTATTTTGGCGGTTGTGACGGCCATCTTGGATTTCATATTCCATTCAAGTTCTGATAAGGTCTATAATGCCTTAATGTAATGAAGGTATTCGGTTGTGTTTTAGCTATATATAGTTTGACTTTAAACCAGCTGAGGTCTATATAAACCCAACACTCTACTGTAAAAGTCGTCTGCTAACATACTTCATATCTACACAGAAGTGTTTCTCAAGTGCATAGTAAAGTACATAAACTATCAATATTTAGTAACACTGATCAAATATCTCACAGTTTAAGACATATTAAGGTCAAATTATCTATAAATAAACACTAATTAGAGAGAATTATTGATCAGTTATTGACCAGTATCAAGCAATAGATATAATTTCTTCCTTACACCCATCCTCAATATTCCAGGGGTTGCTATCACTGACATTACATTACACCCCCTATCTTGACTCTTAATAAAATGAGGATACACCCCCTAACACCATCACAGAAGTGTTTTCAAGTGTATAGTAAAGTAAATAAACTATCAAAATTTAGTAACACTGATCAAATATCTCACAGTTTAGGACATATTAAGGTCAAATTATCTATAAATAAACACTAATTAGAGAGAATTATTGATCAGTTATTGACCAGTATCAAGCAATAGATATAATTTCTTCCTTACACCCATCCTCAATATTCCAGGGGTTGCTATCACTGACATTACATACACCCCCTAGACCATCTTGACTCATAATAAAACTGGAGGCAGTTCAGGAGAAAAAACTGACCAATTATAGACCTGCAGAAACTTCCTTTGAAGATTACAGAGAGAGTGAGGTCTGACGTCAAAGCGGCACAATCAATCACAGTGTATTGTTGTACGTCAAAGTGGCACAATCGATAACCGCGTATTGTTGCACAATGCCTTTGATGTTTGACATCAAAGGATCAATATTATCTGTGTCTTCTGTTGCCTCTAGTTCTACTATAACATAATCCAGGGGTGGATATAGTGTTAGTGATAGTAACCCCTGGAGTATTGAGGATGCCTTACATCAGACAGTACTCTGTACTCTATTCCTTGTCGAAAGCCCAGGATTCAAACCCTAGTCCCAGGGTTGACACCCAATGCTCTACGAGTTGATCCACTGTGAAACAAACGCTATGCATACAAAATCAATGTATAAATCCTACTTCAAGCTCTTACTTCTCTACCTACTGCTTTTCTTGAGATTTCCTAAATCCCACCAGAAACTTTTAACCAACTTCTATGGATTTCTGCCAAGTGAACCACACTGTGCACGATCTCCTTTTAAAACTCCATGGACCTGTGTTAAGTATAGTATAGTCTGATATTCTGTCTGGCATCGGCTAGCAAATGGATGGTTTTTCTCCCAGAACTCTGGCTTTCCTGGTTTAGGTGTTGATCTGACTATCGATGTAAAGCACAGATAACCTAGGAACCACCTATCACACAAGCTCCTACCACACAACCTCCTTGCGAACTACCCATATTCTCACCCCCTATGGAGAAATAATGTATTTTTTATTTCTCATTTTATTATTATGGAGATATTTTATAGAGTTTCATGTATGTGATAATAGTTTTGACACCAAGCAATGTCACTTTTCCTTCCTCTTTGCTTTCACCAAAATACGCCCATCACAATATCTTGATCACAGTTGAGCACCTATTCATTATGACACCAGAACTTTTCTATCAGGCACTAATGTATAAAATTTTAATAATGAATTCAAGGTAATTATTGATTAACTTAAAACAAGCGTTATGAATACTGCTGAAGCATAATACATTTACCATGAAGATCTCCCACAAGCTATTACAGGGATCTTACCCACTTTCAGAAACAGTAAACTTTATAGTTGACCTTTTGATCCCAAATTGAATCCAAAAATCAATATTCGGACAGACATGCAGACAGACGAATGGATGGACAGAAGTTCAGATAGACAGGTGAAGGAAAACACTTTAGTCCAAACAGGAGACTCATAAAAGCTAAAATAAATTCAATTTTTAATTTTAATTTAAACAAAGAGGAGCTATGTTTTGTTATAAGCCTTACTAGACTATACGTCTATTATGTTGGTAAAAAATTGAACTGGTATCGGCTTATAATTAACCTATACACACATGTATACACACATATATACACACAGATTAAATAATATTACATGTGTACAAATTATATGTGTTGGCAATTAATTTCAACAAAAATACTCTCGCTGAATGACAGTTTTATCAATATATTGGATCTACGGTACAATGAAATGAGATTTAATCAGATGAAAGTTAAACTTCCTAAATGGTGACAACCAATTAAACCGAAAAGAAATTAAGAGCTTTTTAAACTGCGTAGAATTCATAACTGTTCAGCCATGAATGGCTGGCTAACAGTCCGCTGTAGTGATCAATTGATGAGATAATATCTCAGTTCATTTCATTTTTAAAAGTTTTGAGCAGCTTAAATGCTTTTAAAACCTTAAACACACTTCAGTTTAAGATAAAATGTTTCCTCTATTTTCAAGTTCAAAGTTAGAACATTTTAACAAGGAAGTCATTAAAAGCTCTATTATTTTTAATTTGGTTTAAAAAATCGTAAGTAAAAAATGAAATTTATTGTCCTCAAATTAGCAACATAATTCTTATAAGGTGTTATGTTACCATTAAACTCAAGTCCCAAAAGAACATCCCAAGCCACTTCCAGCATCTGTTGGATTGACAATTGTCTTAACAGTTCAAATCTTCAGTAATACTCCAGTTCAATTAATATTGATGATAACTCTCATAATTAGTACATATCTCCTCTGTTTGTCCTTAGAGATTTTCTTGGTTCACCAAATATCTTTCAGTAAATTATCCATCAGTTTCAATGATTGACCAAACATGTTATCAAGGATATATTATTAGACTGGCCTTGTATAAACTACAATCAATCAATCAATCAAATCAATTAAAGATGCTCCATCACCGACAGCATAAATGATATTCATTATTTGAACAATAATTGGTGTATTATCGAGTATATATATGTCTAATTAATACAAAAAATAATATAAAATTATTTATTTTGCCTTTGGTGCATGCGCAATTGGTGCTTCATTCCATATAGGACATAGTGCCACAGAATTTTTTCGGGATGCAATTAATTATTTTTCATATTTTTAACTTGAAGTAAAATTAGATGCTCAAACTTCTCAATGGTGGTAATGGTGTGAAGTAAGTAACTTTTGTAACTGAAGAAAACTACTAAATCGTCTTCTCCTAATTTTGATTGTGAAAAAACACCATTTGTCGGCGGTGGAGCATCTTTAAAGATTATCAATTGCTGACAAATGGTAATATTTCTCTATCAAAAACAATGAGCAGACAGCATTTTTCTTCAGTTACAAAAGTTACTTACTTTGCACCATTACCATCACTGAAAAATTTTAGCTTCTAATTTTACTTCAAGATAAAAATATTGAAAACAATTAGTTGCATCCTGAAAAAATTCCTAGGCACTATGTCCTTAACGGAATGTTGTACTGTTGCGCATGCATCGAAAGCAAAATAAATTATCTTAAATTATTATTTGCTTTAATTAGACATATATATACACGATTAACCACCAATTATTGTTCAAATGATTATGTACCATTTATGCTCAGTCAGCAGTAGAGCATCTTTAATTGATTGATTTTTATAAATAACATAGAAATAATTACCGGTATAATATGGCAGCAAATTATTGATGATCTAGAAAACTTTTCTTCGCTCTAAACTCCACAAGTTTTCCCTGAACAGTAATAAAAGGACTTAAGTACTGATGCTTTTTTAATATCTGATGTTTGCTTTGCTCTTGTTTGATTTTAATCTTGTTTGGTTAGGCCACATTTTGACATTTTATTTGCCATTGACCATTATGAAATACTTGATACCAGAATTAAATATCGCCTTTAACAGTAGCATACAACTACCACAGTATTCAACCCAATAAAGCACCCATGTCCCTATAAGCGCCCCTCCCCCTTTTTAGGCGTCAATTTCAGTTGTCCTGGCATAAATAATGACCAAAACTTTCAAAACTGTATAGGTTTGCAATAATTTCGTCTATCAAACACCTTTTCATTTTATCAATTTTTAAAAATGCCCTGGGAGCTTATTGGGTCGAATACGGTATATGTAATATGCTAATGATGAGATACTGGTCAAGGTTACTCTATTAGTGTTTTATTGTACATGTGTTTATTACAACTTAGCAACGACCTTCGTTACATGCCAGGAGAGGAATTTGCTTGACATCCACACCATTGGTTAATTATATTACTATATTTCGTAAAAATACCTATATCTTACTCAATTTTTTTTTTTAATTTCAAAATGTAATTGCTTTAAATTGAGTTTGATAATTCTGTTTGTAAAGTAAGAAGTATTATTATAGCTTTCATTTACTAGTAATACTGCACTTAGCATCACTTCCTTAACAAACACTTATGAACAGATAAATTATATGTTAACTTAATTTCCATAACACAGGTAGTCTGGCATCATTCTAATTATCACCAAGTAGTTGAATATTACCGTATTTCACCCCAAATAAGACTGCTACCCAGAGAAAAAATAAAGTTCAAAAGTGATGGATGGTCTTATTTGCAGACAACCCGTCTGATAACATCAATCTATGAGTTTAACATCTTGGATTTTTGAATGTTCTGTCATTGTTGTAGCAATTAAGATGTTCTAGCATTGATAATGATAAAAAAGACGTATGATTAAAATCAAATAAAACGTTACGAAAAATTAAAATACAAACAGGCGGCAAAAATCAAATGATTCTTCAAAGTTAACATAGACTTATGCAGGCATTATTTTGATTATTTCAACCTCCTGTTTACTGCTAGAGTCAGTTAAAGACCTGCCAGGTTTAGATGGTGTAGGAAAGCCGAGTACCCAGAGAAAAATCACCAACCAGCAGTCAGTATCTGCCTGACATGGGATTTGAACTAGCGATCAAAAGATGGAGTGCTTTTGGTTATCATGTCAGGACATCTCAACCACTCAGAAAATTTCACAACAACAACCTGATTGGGCTTTTAAACGCTGCCAACCAAATTCTATAATATCATAATCAGAACCAAGCCAAATTGAACCTTTAGGCCCCCGCCCCTCAGGCCCCAAGGGGGTCAGCCCCACCATTTTTAGTTTTCAGTCAGTACCCAATAAGGATGCTACCAGTCAAATTTTGTTAAATTCTGACCAGTCGTTATGGAGAAGAAGTTAATTGTAGACGGACAGATGACGGATACCATGGTATCGCATAATCATATAAGCTCACCTTGGTCCTTCAGCCCAGGTGATGGTCCTTCGAACCATGAGTTAAAACCTATACCCAGTCTATACATATAAACAAAAACACATACAGGGGTTTTCAATGTTTAGGTATGTGTACCAAAATACTTCACCCATCACTATACGTACACTGTGCTTTTGTTATTAAAAAACACAACATAAGATATATGTACACAACACTAATACCTCCGGATTAGAGAAATTTTTGTCCCCGAGGCGGATTGGATTGAACTGTTAGACGTCGTAATTCCTAATGCCATATATAGGTACATGGGATCAGACCGCACAAGTGTAATCGGATGGAAAGGCATACAGACATTATTCTTCAGTGCCCTGTAGATTTTTTCTCATATCAGCCCCTCGTAACATAAACAACCTACCAGGTATATAAACATTTGATGATCTAAATCATATCTGTATGAGGGATTAACGTTTATGGCTAATTCAAAACCAACAAATCCATTAGTCAACTAGGGATAAAATGACTTTAATTTAAGATAAGTTTTCAAAATTTCTTTTTGTTATTCAGAAAAAATAATTCACAGTAAATCCATAAGTCAACTAGGAATACAGTGCCTTTAAGATCAATTTTGAAACGTTTTCAATTTTTTGAAACGCCCTTGGCATATATTGGGTTAAATACGGTATATCATGCTAATTAAACACTTAAAGCCAACTCATTTATTTAGTTGTTCAAAATTACTACCAACTTACTTCAACCAAATATAGATTGGTTTAATATTGAAAAGAAAAAAACCCCAGATAGGTCTTACTCTGAACAGACAATTGCAATCACCATAAAATATCTCGGCTAATATTAGCTCTAAATGATATCCATTTAATTTTTACTATTTTTGAATAATCTTTTCAAGCGATTTCAATAGATTTATCAATGGTAAAGAAGTTTACATCCTTACCTTTCTGAACTACCAAATCAGTTTACGTTATAACGCTGCACAAGGAAGCACTTTATAGGGCTCAATGAAAATCACAGCAAATCCACTTCCTACTCAATCACTTTCTGGTTAATGATTGATTTATCAAATACAAACTTTGGTTATCAAACAACATGTGAACTGCATGAGTGTGTAATATATTGTGAGTCTGCATAGAATATGAGTTTTCATAACACACTGTAGCGGGATTGAACTGGTTTGATCATCAGTGACCAGATATAGCTCAGTGGTAGAGCATTCAGCTAGTCTTCGAAGGTCCAAGGTTCGAATTTTTTCCTCTCCAGTTACAAAATTGGCACCCAACTAAAATACCCACGGTGGTGGTATAGGAGTCTTGTATGTCGAGGGCGAAGACTTTGAAAAAGGAGGGAGGAGTGTAGCGGAATTGAACTGGGTCGATCATCGGCGACCAGATAGCTCAGTGGTCTCAGCAGTGTTGGGAGGTCCCAGGTTCGAATCCCAGTCTGGCCACTACATTTTCTTCTCTCCTGTTACAGTACATTAGGGTAGATATTAATTAAGTCAACTAAGTGTTTAGTTTGATTATTCTAACGTCTTTTTAACAGCCAGGGTCATTTAAAAAAAGCTGGAATACTCAGAGAAAAACCACTGTCCAGTAGTCAGTAACCTGGCAACTGTCCCGCATGGGATTCGAGCTCACGACCAAGAGGTGGAGGGCTTGTGGTAATATAATTAATTGATTATTAAGTCAAGTTCATAATGAAATTAAAGTCTTAGGTAAAATAAAGGTCAATGTTTGAACAAACTTTATAATATCCCCACGTACTCCAGCATGCCCCAGGCCCTGAATAACATAGGGCTTATAAGCGAACCAAAATGTAAGATGTGGATGAAAAACGCCAACCCTATTTGAAAATTTTCTGTACTCATGGTACATTTAATTTAATCTGTTACACTAAACATGCATATGCATTTTATGCTTTGAGACTCATTATTATGTTGTGATTCACATGTAATAGACTCGCAAGTTCATGTAATATACAATCCTGATGTTAGAGGCATCAAATGTTGTAAAAAATTGTTAAATCTATGGTATGGGGGCATTATTATTAGATTATAGAACTTCAACTCCTTCTCTGGAAAAGAGGAGGGGCGCTTATAGGGGAGGGGCGCTAAATATAATTAGGACAAATACAGTAAACACTATTCACATAGCTTTGATACATTTTAGACTACAGCACTCTCAGTCAGTGCGAAATGTTTGTTGTCAGTAACTGACCAAAACCCACAAAAGTCACATTACATTCTGTACCCAGATATTAAATTCTTTCAAAGCCTTCTCTATAGAACTAAATTTGACCCCAGAATTTTTCTGACACTCGATTAAAGGAATCAATACAGCTAAAAGTCAGTCACCCAGCCACAAATAATTATCTTACAGAATTATATATCATAGAGAGTATACATGGTAAGAATCTTACAATGCAAGATTTTGGTGCGAGACGTAGGAAAGCTGAAATGACAAGGCTTTGCCGAATCATCGCTCAGATTCTGTGTCGAGCACCAAAATAAACCTTGTATTGTAAGATACTAACCATGAATTCTGTTTATCCTGTAACCATTTCCTTATAGATGGCATTCAAAGTAATAGAAAGCAAATTACCAGTTATTTATTGGGTTTCACTAGAAAAAATACAGAGGAAAAGATTCATTAAACCGAATGGGAATGTATTCCTTTTAAATGCCATGGGGAAAACATAAGCACATTCACAAACAATCCAAGTAATACTACTATTCAGAGTTTAATATCACTGAAACAATATAGGAATACAATGTAGTATAAAAACAAAAATTACCAAAATAGATTTATGGCTTACTTTATACAATGATTTTATGAAAGGCTAGTCTAATTTTGTTTCAACAAAGCGCCCGCTTATTTGCTTCTTTTTTAAGTGCCCAGTGGGCGCTTCTTGGGTTGCATACGGTAAGTCAAAAACATGAACTTGATATTTTAATGTCTATAAGTTTAAACATTTGAGTAATTTATGTATCAGGTGATACTATCATAGTTATGAGTTTAGATTTCAGGGACAGTGTAAGTAAAGACATCTAATATACATTCATCATGTATAATGATTTATAATGACAAAATTTACTCCAGTATAATTAAGTTACATTGAACAAGTTCTTTTCTTCTTTTTGGACTAATAATCATGATAGTAACAAAACAATCTACTTTTTTCATAGCAAAGTCAAGTTCTCCACAACTAGATAAGGTATTGTTTGGTTTCGTTTGTATGATTTTAATGTCTTATCAACATGTACAGCCAGGGTCATTTATAAGTAATAACATGGTTAGGTTTAGATGGCGGTCAAATATGGAGTACCCAGAGAAAAACCACCAACCTGTGGTCAGTATCTGGCAACTATCGCACATGGCAATTTGAATTTGATACTAATGCTGTATTCGCCGTAATAAGCGCCCCTGCCCCTATAAGTAACCCCCATTTCTGGAGAAGAGTTGAAGTTGTATAAACGCCCCCATCCCATTTTATATCTTACTATATCCCGATTTTTTAATCATTTTTCAAATCTCGTTTTTTTTTTTTAAATAACATAACTGTCATATATTCTCATCAGTCCATCCACCAAATACAAAAAATGTATGACAACATCCATTTTCATTGAGTTGGCCCCCTGTGACGCTGCCTACCTTCAATGCTCCCTTGTCAATTTTCAGTCCTCCATATGTACAAATTCAATATATATCTACAGGTCTTAGGATTTTCAAAATCAATAAAATAGTTTGCCACCTCTTACTTTCCAAAGTCAATGAGAAATTATGCGTGACTTGGTCCTTGACAATATAGCAAGTTAAAGCTTATAGCAGGATCTTGAAGTTAAAAGGCATACGCAGAAAGTCTTTTATCCTATCAAATCTATACTAATTCATGACTGCAGTGCTGGTTTTGTAAAACTGAATTTTATCAACCCCTTTTTATCAGGGCATGTGATCTAGTGTATTTGGTATATATGTATATATATAGCATTACCATAACTGAAGCCACTATATTATTTGGTATATAATTTTGCCCCAGCTGGCAGGAATGGAGTATACATATAGGTAGCTATAGACTGGCCAGGTATTTACAGTATAAGTTGGCGTATCAACTATATAGCACTTGACATGAGCCACAAGACAGCGAGGAACATCAATAATTTATTGAACTCGGGGGGGGGGGGGGGGGTATTAGGCGGGGGTATTAGGCAACTCAATTTACCTGTACAGACATACCGGTAACTGTTTCTTTACCTATAATATATATAGCTGGTGTTTTTGTTTATAAGCCCTGAAGAACATAAATTTACATTTAAAGTGACCAAAAATAAAAAATATCAGGTACATGCTGCTATTGTATAATACACTGGATATATGTGTATTCAATCATGTTTTGGGAAAGGGTTTTGGGAAAGGAATCTATATAAGCTGTTAGATGTGCTCTAACTTGGTGAGAATTTCAACATGATATTTTCCTTCATTAATCTATTGAAAACCATCCGGTTTGATTAATTATATAAGTTTTAAAAAGCATTCAAATGGACAGACAAACATATGTATGAAGATTAAAGGCCCACTACCTTTCCGGAGCAAAATATAAAGGTTTCTTAAAAAACATTAATAACATCAGAAAATGCATACCGATGACCTAAAATAAGGTTACGACACCAAACATATGCATGATTTCCTGCGTAATATATGAAAACAGTGGAGAGTCATTTTGCTGTTTTGCCGTCTGGCGCAGTGATAGTCAACTACAGCGCGGTATTTAGGATGACGGCGGGAAACATAATACGACCCGTGTTATGAAAATAAACATTTTCTTTATTTTAATCAAATCGTTCAGAAGGTAATGATAAATGCAGTATTAACGCTAAGTTAATAATTTTTAAGACTCTACAAAAATATCGATCTTGTTTTACATTCCCATTTTAAAAATTAAAAGCCGTTTTGGAAAGGTAGTGGGCCTTTAATCATCGATGAAAATATACCTGCCTATATGTCAGTTATATATAATTACTAATAACACTAAAAAAATTAAATCAAATTAAAGATGCTCCACCGCTGACAGAGCATAAATGATATCATTTGAACAATAATTTGGTGTTTAATCATGTATATATATGCCTAATTAACAAAAAAAAATATTATAAAATAATTTATTTCGCCTTTGGTGCATGCGCAATCAGTACTTCATTCCATATAGGATATAGTGTCACAGAATTTTTTCGGGATGCAATTAATTATTTTTCATATTTTAACTTGAAGTAAAATTAGAAGCTCAAACTTTTCAATGGTGGTAATGGTGTAAAGTAAGTCACTTTTGTAACTGAAGAAAAATACTAAATCGTCTGCTCCTGTTTTTTATAGTGAAAAAATACCATTTGTCAGCGGTGGAGCATCTTTAAATAAAAAGTGTAAACCATAATTCGGCTTCATAGTCTGTCTGTATGTGCTCATTTTACTGCGTTTGAGACCTAATTATTAGGTTTGGCAGTACTCGTGCTTGCCAACCCTCCCTATTTTGGAGGGAGACTCCCGATTTTGAACCCTTATTTAAGGCCATTTTAGCAAGTCCAAATTATTTAATATTCAAAATGTCAAAAATCTTACTATACCATCAGAAAGAACAGGTCAAAATATGCAAAAATCAATCTTTACTTTCTTCATAGGGGGTTACTAAGTAGACTTTCTTGAGGTTAAAAGTTTAAACACATGAAATTACCCCCATAGGAATTTCAAAAAGTTGATAAGTATGAGTACTGCCAAAATTCAATTTAAGCTCTTATGATTATTTGTACGTGTAAAAATAAAACCTATGCATTGTCATTCTTTTGATTCTCAGAATGTTGGTAAACATTTATTGGTTAATAACATATAAAAAGCTCTTCTTGATAAGTTGGTATGAAAATTATGGCGCATTTAACTTTAAGCTTGTTTTTCAATTCCCAAATATGCTACGTTTTTTTTATACATACATATATTTAAAAGTCCCGAATTCAAATCATGTTCTCCAAAATATACTCAAAATAGTAATGGTCTTCAAGCTGACGTTCATTTCTACATCAAGTTGACAATACAATATTTTGTTAACAGAAACCAGAAACATATATTAGAGAGATTAGCACCTCCGCCGTTTATACGATCGGCAGATGTACGTCTGTATGTGCTTAGGGTTTTTCAAATATACTCCTAAATAGTGAAATACCTGTGAATAACTTTGATTTGTTACAAATGTTTCTGCAGAAACTAACCTTACTCCATTGTCATCTTGCAATTTTTAATCCACGTGGGTGTACGTCACAAGTTGAAAGCCAATATAACGGTTAATCCACATAAAATAAACTGTACCTCCTTGAATCGAAACTGCACGATATATATCCCGTTATGATTCCACCTTCCGTACGCCGAACAAATTATCAATGTCCGCGGAATCGTATGAAAAATCAATTACCACATTATCTGAATACGAGTAGAACTAAAACAGGAGTACTCCAAACAGTGGTCCGATAAATTTCTCGCCTTTATCGGGAGAAAACCAGTCTTTGTACTGTGATTAGAGGATTTAACTGGTCTGCTAGCTAGCGTAACGTACTCAATTCAGATCAATTGCCAATCTGTCACTCAGAACAGGTAAAAGTTTACAGGTAGCTATAGGTTTAAAGTGATACATTAACAAATGATATCTCGCAGGTCTGTTCAGAGTTATTTAATCTTATACTGGCCTTAATTATACAACTGGTTATTTGAGGCTTTTATATTGTAATTATGTTCTATAGTGAAACAACGGGTCTAAAGGACATATGCAACTCACCTGGAATACTAAAGCGCAGTCATGGTTTCTACAAAATCGGCTCATTTTCCTCATGGGAAGCTTTTAGGCATTGGTTGTAACATAGGTCTTCGATGTTTTGTGACGCAAAGGAGCCTGGGACTTGATTTCACGTGCTCCCACAGGTGTTGTGAACGTGACCGTGTGTTAATCTGTGACCATTTCGTATACTCCAGGGGTTACTATCATTGACGTTATATCCACCCTCTGAACTATCTCATAGTTAAACTGAAGGTAGTTCAGGAGTGACAAATCACAGGCCTGCAGAAGCTTCGTTTGGAGATTTCAAAGAGAGCGACTGCAAACATGCATGCATTCAGCCACAAACCTGAGTTATATATGCGGTCATCCTCGTGATACTGTAGGGGTTAATATCACTGACGCTATATCCGCCCCTGAACTATCTCAAAGTAAAACTGAAGGCAGTTCAGAAGACACGTACTTTGACTATTTGATGTATATCAAAGGCATTGAGTAACGATACACTGGTTGACTGTTGCTTTGAAGTTGGGCGTCGCTCTCACTGTAATCTTCAAAGGAAGTCTCTGCAGGCCTGTGATTGGTCAGTTTTTTCTCCAGAACTGCCTCCAGTTTTTAACGTCAATGATAGCAACCCCTTGGATATGGAGGCTAACTTCACACCTATTTACTCAAATATACTTTTACAATATAATTTATTATATTACATAACAATATGATAAGAATTTATTAATGAAAAAAGAACCCTGTACATAGAATTTACCCACCACAAAGATCCCTGTACATAGAATTTACCCATCACAAAGAACCCTCTACATAGAATTTACCCATCACAAAGAACCCTCTACATAGTATTTACCCATCACAAAGAACCCTCTACATAGAGTTTACCCATTACAAAAGAACCCTCTACATAGAATTTACCCATCACAAAGAACCCTCTACATAGAGTTTACCCATTACAAAAGAACCCTCTACATAGAATTTACCCATCACAAAAGAACCCTCTACATAGAATTTACCCATCACAAAAGAACCCTCTACATAGAATTTACCCATCACAAAGAACCCTCTACATAGAGTTTACCCATTACAAAAGAATCCTCTACATAGAATTTACCCATCACAAAGAACCCTCTACATAGAATTTACCCATCACAAAGAACCCTCTACATAGAGTTTACCCATTACAAAAGAATCCTCTACATAGAATTTACCCATCACAAAGAACCCTCTACATAGAGTTTACCCATCACAAAAGAACCCTCTACATAGAATTTACCCATCACATAAGAACCCTCTACATAGAATTTACCCATCACAAAAGAACCCTCTACATAGAATTTACCCATCACAAAAGAACCCTCTACATAGAATTTACCCATCACAAAAGAACCCTCTACATAGAATTTATCCATCACAAAAGAACCCTCTACATAGAATTTACCCATCACATAAGAACCCTCTACATAGAATTTACCCATCACAAAAGAACCCTCTACATAGAATTTACCCATCACAAAAGAACCCTCTACATAGAATTTACCCATCACAAAAGAACCCTCTACATAGAGTTTACCCATCACAAAGAACCCTCTACATAGAGTTTACACTTCACATAAGAACCCTCTACACAGTATTTACCTATCATAATTTAAAGAACTTTTTTACCTACATATTACCACTCCAGTCTTAATTCATGAATACTTAATAAATTACTTTAAAAGGCTTAAGTGTAATAGGGTGCATTTTAATTTGAACAGATTTGCGTAATTAACCATGAAGAACGATACACAGTACAAAAGACTAAAACTTAATCACTTGAAGGCCATTTAGCTAATCTCATATAAAATAACCTTGAAATTACAGTATAGTTCTGTAGACTGCAATATATCGAGATCAATCAGCAACACCGTTATTTCAGTGTTAGAACGCCTGGCAGTGAGGTATATTTGTTATAAGACCTAGTTATTATTAGTTATTTAGTCATTTACTCAGACCCTCTGTAAAGTGTATACACCAAATTTGGTTAAAATTGGACAATAAATAAAGTTATTGCATGGAAACCGTTTCCCGGACGCCAACGCCGACATAGTGATACCAAGTGCGCCTTGGCAACACAAAAATAGTCTAGCTACAATGTTACATTCACCAGTATTTCTATCATGTACATAGAAATCCAGAAACAACCAACTCCAATAGAAACGCATCTTCGATACTCCAGGGGTTATATCAATCACGTCATATCCACCCCTAGACTATCTGGAAATGATGGTGGCACATCTTTATGACAAGGCAGTCTTGTTTAATTTATAACGTCAACTCCAGCACCAATAAAAATCATACCATTAGCAGTAACATCTTCGTCCACAGTCGGTCTTGACAGACTGATGGAGAATAACTAGCCCGAGATACTCTGTCCCTGACACCAGACTTAGACATTGTGACTAATCCAGACATCTATCTGTCATAATGTCCAAGTCTGGTGTCAGGGCCAGAGTATCTCAGCTAGGGAATAACATGTTGTGTGTAACAGCAACTCCAGCAGAAGCTTTGTATACTGTGTACACATGAACAGGCCTTAAATCTCTAATGCAAGGTTTGTCAAAGATTGGGACCAGTAGGCCTATATCTGACAATCCATGGCCAATTGTAACCCCTTGATGAGTCAAATACTGTGTATTCCTCAAATTATTGACCTGGTTCCTGGAATACTTCAAATCGACAGACAGATATTTTTAATTTTGTATGGTACAACATGTAGCATGCCATAGAAATGTCAAGAGATGGCCTAAAGCATAGAAAAATTCTCACTCAAGCCGATGACAAGCTACACAAGATATTTGCATGTGTTCAACAATTGTAAGATTCATACTCTTAGGGATGATATTGGAGATCTCGACTCTTGTGATAAGATTCTACAGCAGTCACACAAGGCTTTGTCAAGTGTTTGACAACCTAAGAATCGTATTCCTCCAGTTGTGATTCTTTGGAGTGAAAGATTCCATTAATCTCAAACGGCCATGTCCTAGCATGTGTGATATACAGGTGTATGATTGGTCAATTACTTATGGAACCACGTTAAGAAAACAAGAGTACTACAAACAAGCAACTGGATGATGTATCTAGATATAAACACACATACTAGCAAGTGTGATTTCTACCCAACTTTCAATGTTATGAAGCTGCAGAGTTGACATGCCAGGGTTTTCAAAGGACGTCACGGTTTCCGAGGAATTTCCTGAAGACACCTAGTAAATATTTCTACAGTATGCTATGTTGAATCATAAACCAAATTAAAGATAAAGATACAGATGTATAAAAATTATCTGCCTGTCAATTGAAACTAATCCCATTACCACATCTCTGTACATTTTACCAGGCATTTTCTGGAATTGGGTAGTGTCATATAGGCTACAAGAGTTATGAACCTTGACATTACGCAAATGGGCCTCAGGATAGCAGGAACTATAACTAGTAGTCCAAAGCCCGTGGTCTACCATGGATCAATCTAGTTTTTTGGGGAAACTACCCTTTTTCAAAATAGGGGAAAAGTTTGGCGAAAAGAAGTGGAATTTGAATCTTATTTTGGTTCAAAATTATTCATTTTGACGAAAAAGTGCTGTAAAACAACTAAATTTATTTTTAGATTTAGTAAAGCAAGATTTTAAGCTCAATAATGAATAATGAAAATTTTTGAGTTTATCATTAAATATGCAGTAGCTGTATGATAAATATGAAGAAATTTGCAAACAAAAGTCTTAAAAAATTAATGAGAATAAGTTACAGGGGAAATTGTGTAAAAAAACAGTAATTTTTTAGCTTCAAATGGGGAATTTTGAAATCTTCTTTGGAAATTTAGGCCAAAGGGGAATTCATTTCTTGAGGGGAAATTTACCCATAAACGGTAATAAATCAGTCTTATTTAGAGCTAGATTGATCCCTGCCTACCAACTAACAACATAACTCTAGTATACACCAACCCCTAACTTTGTTTCGGGAGAATTACTTTAAATGAAAACATACACCCAGATTGTGAACCAGACACGTTTAATTTATTCATTGTATTTAGTCTCTCATCATCATCTTTTGTCTCTTAAGTTTCTTCTGGGAGACCTTCTTTTTAACTGGTTCATCTTCGCCGGGGCCTGGTCGCGGCACAGCCTGTTCCCTCTCTGCTAGAATCACTTCAATGTGACAAGGACTGCTCATGTAAGCTGTCAAAACAGGACATGTAAGAGTTATTTCCCTTGCTAACTACAAAGTAATTCAACACAGGACATCAGAGTTATTTCCCTTAAAGATGCTCCACCGCCGACAGAGCATAACTGATATTCACCATTTGAACAATAATTGTTGTTTAATCATGTATATATATGTCTAATTAACACAAAAAATAATAAAAAATAATTTATTTTGCCTTTGGTGCATGCGCAATCACATCCTCTATACTCCAGGGGTTCCGATCACTTACGATCTCTACACCCCTGGACTATCTCATCGTAAAACTGGAGGCAACAGAACAGAACAGGTAATTTAGTCCTTTGATGTACATCAAAAGAGCCGTATAACGGTACACTGTGGTTGACTATGTGGCTTTGAAGTTGGGAGTCGCTCTCTCTGTAGTCTTCAAAGGAAATCTTTGCTGGTCTGTGATTGGTCAAATATTTTCAGCTGAGCTGCCTTCAATTTCACTATGAGATAGTCCAGGGGTGTAGAGATCGTAAGTGATCGGAACCCCTGGAGTATCGAGGATGGCGCAATCAGTACTTCATTCTATATAAGATATAGTGCTACGAAATTTTTTCTGGATGCAATTAATTATTTTTTATATTTTTAACTTAAAGTAAAATTAAAAGCTTAATCTTTTCAATGGTGGTAATGGTGTAAAGTAAGTAACTTTTGTAACTGAAGAAAAATACTTTATCGTCTGCTCCTGTTTTTGATAGTGAAAAAATACCATTTGTCAGCGGTGGAGCATCTTTAATTACTACAAAGTAGTAAAATTTGTTTTAGTAGAGGAAAAAGTTGCAGGAATAAGTGGATATCTAAGTGCAGGATGCTATTTATAATCTGTCTTGATCTCAACATCTATTTGGAAACTCCGACAGTGATCAGCTCTTTCTTTAACAAACTGAGCCTAAAGCTGAAAACAGATGCTGGGGTCCTTCTCAGCCAGTTGATTATCTAGGTTAAGATCATTAACTTTAGTGTACTTCTGGTAAATTATTGCTTTAACCACCCTATGCATGCTTGAGAACTTACGATTGATTCGTCCGTGAGCCCTGTAGGTTCGTCGTCTCATCTTTGGGGCCTCGTTGACCATGATGTGTTCAATGACTAAATGGTCGGTGTCAAGACCCTGTAATTAACAGTATATCATTAATAGATGAAGTAGCAGACAATTAGGCTAAATTTCTACTATCGGAAAATTACATACAACAAAACACTATTACTGTGGTTTCATCCTTCCTTTGCACCTAACAGTAAGTGCAATAATATAGTATTGCATTACTGTGATTCAGAAGTCAGTACATTACAAAACAACTGTTTAATACGATAATTTATAGGCTGAACGTCTTCAATATTTGTTTAATGGCTAATTTTTCCTACATGTATATTAGATAGGTATGCATCAGAATTACTATCATTGTCATTATATCTATCCCTGGGAATGTCATGGCAAAGCTGAAGGCTCCGAATGCAAAAGCAGATGTGACAGGTAGTTTGAAGTACATTGAAAGAATTGAATAACAGTATACTGTCTTTGAAGTTGGTGTCAATGTCCCTGTAATCTTAATTTCCAACGATATTACAGGGGTGTATATAATGACAGTGATAGTAGCCATTGTAGTATTGACGAGATACACAGAGCCATGACATCAGCCACAATTGGATTTCCACCCCACCTATGCTATGCCAGTTACAAAATTTCTGTATATAATATATACATTTTCTAGACAAATACTTTAAAGTTGGTCTATGTATTTGTTTATCTCCGAAACAGCCTTCAAATAATTTTTGACAAGAAGATGGTATTTCATGTGATAATGTTTACAATCGTAGCATAGGTATTAGAAAAAATATGCATAGTTCTGCATAGTTCTTTTTCAAATAGGGTATGTAAAAACAAGGACTAAGAAAGTGCTTTCTCCCATACTGAAGTAGGTTATCCCATGGTTGCTAGTGAAAAAGACTAATATAATCTAACATGGGTCTGTGAAGTGGACAAGGATATCTCAACCCCAGTGAAAGATTTTGGCCAGACAGCCTGAGGCTTGCTGACAGATATCCGTCTACACTTGACAGACCCATGTTTGATTATCTTTCTCTCATACACAGACAAAATGCGTGGAAATTAATGACGTCCTTAACATGATGACGTTCGTGCGATAATGGCGCGATGAAATAGATGAAAACCAACTGGAATTTCTATCCTTTTTCTACTAACTATGGGAGAAGAAGAATCAAACATGGGTCTGTCAAGTGGACAGGGATATCGCAACCCTCCTGAAAGATTTTGGGCGTCAACCCTCGGCAAGCCTGGGGTTGACCAGCCAAAATCTTTCACTCGGGTTGAGATATCCCAGTACACTTGACAGACCCACATAAGATTCAATTAATCTTTTCCCTAGCAACCGAGGAACAACCTCGGGACTAAGGATGGGTGAAAACTAAAGGATTATTATATACATTATATACCTACCTTGTATTCAGCATTGCTCTCAGCATTCTTCAAAAGCTGAAGCAAAAACTCTGCACTTTTCTTGGGCCATCTACCCTGGGATGCTTTGAATGGCTTGGTCTGAAATAAAGCATAATATTTACAGTTAATAACTGATTCCTTGGATCGAATACAGTTTGTACAGTTTGATTTTATTTGTAAGTAGTGCAATTATGTAGGTCATTATAACGTTACACAAATCTTATTTTCATATGAAAGAATGTAACAACACTTAAGTAATCTTTACAGTAACACCTATTGGTTACTTATTCTTACATGTTTTTTTCTTGATCTTTCCATATATTTCTGATATATATGATATTCTACGTATGAACCGGAAGTAAGTTGGTTTATGCGCACACATGGACAGGATATGGGTCCAACTTAAACACCATTTTAAGAAGCAGCGAATCACTTGACTTTCAGTCAGAATGGCTTAAAAAGTATAGCGGCTTATAATCCGGAAAAAATGGTACGTACACCTGCTATGTAGTTGTATTAATTACCTGTGCATTCCTACCAACACCACCGTTGAATCTGCGGAAGGGAATACATTCCTTCTTGTCGATCACATTTTTAAGGTACTTGGTGGCTCTCGAGATGTGCATACGCTTGATTGCCTGAGCCGTTTCCCTGGTGTTCTGAAATTTAGAACATAAAAGATGATCCAGACAATCTTTGATATCTGCTAACAACTTTGGTTTTACCTATACAGTCAAATCTGTACTAAAGACACTCTCTATTAATTAATACTAAAGACACTCTCTATTAATTAATAAGTTCTGTACTAAAGACACTCTCTATTAATTAATAAGTTCTGTGCTAAAGACACTCTCTATTAATTAATAAGTTCTGTGCGAAAGACACTCTCTATTAATTAATAAGTTCTGTACTAAAGACACTCTCTATTAATTAATAAGTTCTGTACTAAAGACACTCTCTATCAATTAATAAGTTCTGTGCTAAAGACACTCTCTATTAATTAATAAGTTCTGTGCTAAAGACACTCTCTATTAATTAATAAGTTCTGTACTAAAGACACTCTCTATTAATTAATAAGTTCTGTGCTAAAGACACTCTCTATTAATTAATAAGTTCTGTGCTAAAGACACTCTCGATTAATTAATAAGTTCTGTACTAAAGACACTCTCTATTAATTAATAAGTGACTGGTGTTTACAAACATTTGTTACATCAAGCACTTATAAATTATACACAGAATAGGTCAAACTATGTTTTGCAATATTTTGTGACCCTCAGGAAGAATACCTCTATCCTTCACATCCACATAATAAGAGTCTTGTAATATTTAGCAGGAGGAAAAGAAATAATTTAACAAAGTAAGATTTACATCTTCAGCGTTTGACGAAAATAGTATGCGATACAGATTCCAGCTGATTTGGATGACTGATCAAATATTATTGTAAATTCATCTCTTAATGCATTTCTAGAAATGTCTGTATTTGTTCCAATTGGTAGTCCCCTTAACACCTGACAATGTTGAAGCCCTTACCTTGAAGTGAACTCTGAGGTATGAACCCCTAGCCTTGGCAGCTAAAAAGGAAAATAGAAAGAACTGATGAATACACATCAATGTTGCCTATTGTAAATTATGTACAGTTGTGTGTTATAAATAATGATAATGGTAACTGATGTTTCTTAAAATCTAAATACACTAGCATCAAAAAGAGCTAGAAATATATTATTTACCCAAAGGAATTTTTACAATTTGAGTTTAAAAAATCTAATATATTTTCTGTCATAGTTAAAAATTTGTAGGTCATTCCTTATATGGTAAAGTTGCCATATTTATATATATAATTGGAGCACAAGACTTTCTAACTTTCCAAGTGAGCAGTGTCAGAGATATGAGCCATTGAAATGTGATTACAAACATGATTTAAACATGAAGGTGGGCGATATAAATAAATAACGGGTTTATGTTAGAAATATTGTATATTGTTAATGTAATCTAATTGCAAATTACTTGAATGGACACACATGAATTGTATCATTTTCATCACTGGACGATTTACAACATTACAGTCAATGGTACAGAATTGTACATAGCTCTGATGACAATAATCTGGCAGTAATCTTTCGTCTGTTGTTCAGAGCTATGTCATTGCAGCTGATGGGATGCTTCTAAACAAAGCATAATGGGTATCAATAAGTAAATGAATAACAGTTTTACTAATTATTCAAAACTTACACTTTGTGGGGTTCTCAGGCTCTGACGAATATCGTGTCATATTGTCGGCTGGTTCTGAAAAAAATGAATGATATCAGTTGATATTGACCATTTATAATGGACCAATGTGTAAAATACATATAAAAATTGCATGGTCAGTACAATTTCATATCCTGGCGGCGATTTTCTCTATAATTTCAGGGGTCTGTACCTTTGCAATGGAACAATACATTGCATCTTTCTTGAAACATGTATATTTTTTAGTTTTTTTTCTTCTTTAATTGGGAAAATATTTGCATAAAATTGGGAAAATACAGCAAAATATCTCTAGCGGAAGGATCAAGGCTTTATTCAGCCCCATATGTCCCTAAGAAAATAAAATTCCATTATTTCCTATGGACTTATGAAAATATAACTTCTAAAAACAGCTAACTGTTAGTATGTATTTAGTCAAGACATATGTAAGGTTGTTATACATTTCCGAGTGATCACAGATTTATTACAAAATAATGCCAAAAGCAAGTTTCATCAAAATGTTATTACTTTCTGTAGGTCTTTGTTACAAACTTGTCAATCCTATCTGACGCAGAACACTGGCTTACAATATAACAACACGTTTGCTTCAATTTCAAAATACACACAACAAAATATTGTCAACACAAGCCACTCTACACTTAAGTCCACACGACATGTACGGATCAGCCGTATCTAATGCATATATGGAAAATAAACTTAGCATGGTCTGCATAACGGTGATGCTTTTAACGACACATTATATTTAACATTACACAGTTAGATTTGACGAGAAAAAGTTTTGTTTCGATGGTTGTAGGTTTCACTTCACATTTTCATAATAGAATTTGGGAATGAAAACGGACAAAATAACGTGTCATAGCAGATCAAATATTAATAGCAACATTTAATTTTTGTTTATGCGACATGATAAACAGAATATATGCTTAGATGATGGAGATTCATGTGGATTTTTCGGGCACGATAAATATCTACACATTCTCACCCTATAGTGAGCCGGAAGAGGAAGTTGGTATTTTACTACGATGTTACTTCGCACACGCTAATGAAACCTCATAAGAACGCATATATGTACAGATTACCATGTAGCAACAGGTCAAAAGAACCCTTAATTTTGTTTCTATATTTCAATTTTTGTCGACAAAAATATTATTAAATGAGAAATATTGAAATTTATTATTACATTATGGGATTTATAAGTCTCATATATACGTCCTTGTTACATAATACGTACATATAATCGTGCAAATGCATTTCAAGAATTGATATGAAATCTTGATTTATTTAATTCTGAGACTGTAAGGATTACTTTTCCAGAGTACAATAGTGAACTTTTTAATATTACATTATTTTTACATCATCTGTCATATTTTGTAATGATTTTAAATTTGTTTCTCGTGGAATCATAATGACTAAATTGTAACATCAGAGACTAGATGCTCCACCGCCGACAGAGCATGTAAATGATATCCATCACTTGAACAATAATTGGTGTTTGATCTGGTATATATATGTCTAATTAACACAAAAAATAATATAAAACAATTTATTTTGCCTTTGGTGCATGCGCAATCAGTACTTCATTCCATATAGGATATAGTGCCACGGAATTTTTTCGGGATGCATTTTTTTTTTTTTTTTTTTTTTTTTTTTAATTTTAACTTGAAGTAAAATGGTGTAAAGTTAGTTACTTTTGTAACTGATGAAAAGTACTAAATCGTCTGCTTCTGTTTTTGATTGTGAAAAAATACCATTTGTCAGCGGTGGAGCATATTTAAGAAATTGGAGACTTAACACACATACAAAAAATATATAGTTTATTTTCATTAGCAAATAGAAACGTATATGTTTTAGATAGACTTACTTGATAGGATCAAACAACAAGTCACAAATCTTGGTATTTTAAACGATTGTTTGAGTGTAAAAACGGTCAACATTTAGTTTGGTAACTTCGCTAACCATAGAAGGTATTTAGTGCGATCGACGCTCTCTCCGAAACAGCTAGTTTCAGGTAGAGTATCGTACTGAATACTAATGGCTAGCGAAGTTGATACATGTACAAAATGTAGATCGGAGTAATTCGCTTGATAAGATGTGTTTGAAAATTGTTTACTCCCATTTTAAAAAGTTGCCTCCTTAGAGTTTGTGGAATATATCGTATGGTATGCTCAGTGAATACTGATGCCATGGGATCTGAGAATAAATTAGTTTATATAATTATGGACCCACAAGAGTACTCTACATAGTACTACTTGTGGCGTAGGAAGATGAAACGGGGGGGGGGGGGGGGGGCAAAGGTCCTCAATATATTGTAACCCCCTTTCTTCTCCCCCCCCCCCCCCCCCCCCCCCCCCCCCCCCCCCCCCCCCCCACCGCCGCCGCACCTACAGGAGGAGATTAATTCAACACACAACCATATACTCTATATACTTTTTCATATATCATTAAATATAATCCTTGTACACATTTATAGACAGCGGGGTCGCTAAAAGGAAATTAACTACATTGTATATGCAATGGCCAAATTAGCGTGTAAGCGCCGAAGGCCGACCCCGGGAAAAATATTACGATTTAGAATGGTTGAGATGAGTTTTACAATACATTTTGATGATTTTGCGAGCGCCCGAAAGCGCAAGAATTTGGTGTTTGGGGGTTCGGGGGTCTCCCACGGGAAAAATATTACGATTTAGAATGGCTGAGATGAATTTTACGATGTATTTTAATGATTTTAAAGCGTTCTTACCATGGTAATTTTTCGATTTAAAGTAACCTGCATTTAGAAATGATAATTGTGATAATTGTGTCGTCATATCATTGTGCAACCCTGCTCGATCTGAACATACCGGCTTCACACCATCGGCACATTGTTTTGTAACTAAAAATAATAAGGAATTAATTGTCTTGCTAAGACATAAACAAAGTAATCTTTAAAGAGACATTTTTTGAAATACAAATGTAGCACGTAGAATCCCTTAATGGGCATTTTTATTGTAGTTCATGTGTATTGAATTTCTGCTATTAAAGGTTTGAACATTATGTGCTTGAACGTTTTTGGAAATGCGCCGCGCAGCAGAAAATTTTTTAGCACGAAGTACGAAATTGTGCAGGAGGACCTTTTTTTCTTTCAAATATGCAGTTTAAGAACATTTCAGTCGGCGAAAATGGGGGGGGGGGGGCAAAAAGACATGTTTCCCCCCCCCCCCCCCCGCTTCCTTCGCCCCTGTCCACGTACGTATAGGATGGAAAGCTCCTCGAGACGAAACTGCTACCACCATCTATCTTTAACGACTTAAAAAATCACATTTTTATTAAGTCTTCACAAAAACTGTTGCTTCCATTTGAATGGGCGATATTTTCCCTTTCGAAATGATTCTACACGGACGATAACAGCCCCATTTCAACAAAAAATAACACGCACTTGAGCCTGAAAATGCATCATGGAAGATTAGGAGATGACCTACGTTGTCGGCGAATTCTACCTTTTCATGTAGTAATGCGCTCTGGTCCTAAACCAGACATCTATCTGTCATATGGCCAAAACAATATACATTGTATATATCTGCTTAGGGTTACCCGACCGACCTTATTTTTTAACCGCCGACCCTATTTTTGCCACTTTTCTTCGAAAAAAAATAAAAAGTTCGGATTTCGATCTTAGATTCCGGTTCCGGTCATTATTTTATAGTGAAAGATACTTAAAACTATGATTTTTTTGCGCCAATGTAACCCTAAACTAACGTATATTTTTGGCTAATGTCAGTATAAGTCTGTTGTTAGGGCGAGGGTATCTCGGGCTAATGAGCTAAATAACCTTAAATCTTAAACGACCTCATATCAAGTTTTGGAAAGTCTAGAGACCTGATATTGGGTCTGCGTCATGCTGAGATAAATAATTATTAAGTTTGTTAATATAAATGACCTTCAATCAAGGTCAGATGAGCCAAATAGCCAAAAATCTTTGAACAATTAACGTCTTGTCAAGGTCTTATGTAAAGGCTTAGAAACCTGATATCGGGCATGTAGCATGCTGAGATAAAGGTCTACCAAGTATGTTAATATAAATGGCCTTGACCTTCATTCAAGGCCACTGGACTGAAAAGAAAATTAAAAACTTCTTTTTTAGGTTCTAAAAGGCTTTTATTGGACATGTAGCATGCTGAGACAAAGGGCTACAAAGTTTGTTAATATGGATGACCTTGACCCTAATTCCTTGTTGGTGAAAAGCCCGTCAAACTGTTCAATGCTATGGCTAGCTTCTTCTTGTGTTTGGAGATGCACCTGTGTTTAGGCAAAACGAAGGGAAGTAACTCTGATAATAGACGGTTCGATTGAGATTTAAATACTTATGTGAAGTAACATTAGTGTCAATCTGCCGGACGTCACTTCCGTGTCAAATTATTGATTTAGTTGTCGATTAGAACCTCGCATCCCGGAGTTTCATTGGAGGTTTTCTAGATGTAACGGTTATAACTTTAATAATTTAATCCGAAGACTTTGACATTTAGAGACAGATGCATTGTATATAGTCTGTTGACTCGATTTGACGGCGATACAGTGATGAGTAAACCTAGAAAGAGACCGGATCTGCGGCTGCCGTCTAACTCGGGAACTGAGCAACTCGGCTCATCAGCAGCTGGACTCGATGGAGAGTAAGACAGTTGTTCATGTGCATTTCTCCTCTTATCTACAAACTGCATTATTTGCATATTTTAATAAGAAGTGAGATGCTTGCATGCATTGTACCAAAATTGACTATATTTCTTAATCGATATTTTAGAGACGGGAAAACGCCCACACCTTACGGAGTTACGGCAGTCAGTTAGGAAGTCGGACATAAATTATTCCATGGAATCTCGGAGCACTGATTTCCCGTTATAACTTGTCTGCTATCTAACATGTTTCAAAATGTGCATAAGGTGTTTTCTGCTTTCTGTCATCGCGTTTTTAAGACATGATAATGCCACTGGTACGTGCAGCATTTTTTTTCAGAAAAAAAAAGGAAAAAAAACCAACATGAATTAACAGTTCAGCTACCGTTTCACCGCTTTTATTGACGTTTTCCTTTGAATGATATTCATATAGCTGGAAAGATAGAGTGGATTTTTTTTTTGTTTCTGGAAAAATGTTTTAACATCAGAATAAACATGCATGTTAAAAGTATAATTGATAGCTGTCATTGGGACCAAAAATTCAGTTAGTGTTGTCATTATTTTTGAGTTTTCTGAATTCAAATTTTCCGAGTCTTTTTTAAGCAAGAATAAGAGACGTTCATCTGGGACCAAGTTTGTATTAAGCAGGGTTGTCATGTTATCTGATTTTGCATCTCATTCTCCAATGTTGAAAAAGCCAGATGTAAGCCTAAAAGTAGCATTGTATGATCTATCATATGAGCTTGTATCCTTGATACACCAGTGGTACTATTACTGTTGTTATATCAAACTTTGGAATATCTTTTACTAACACTAGTGGCAACATTACAGAAAACGGGTAATTAAGTCATTTGATGTACATAAAAGAATGACAATTTGTATAACAGTACCGTATGGTTGGGTGTCTTTCTCTCTCTGTAGTCTTCAAAGGAAGTCTTTGCAGGCCTGTGATTGGCTAAATTTTTTCTTCTGAACTGCTTTCAGTTTTAGTATGAGATGGGCCAGGAGTGGATATAATGTCAGTAATAGCTATAGTAACCCAAGGAGTATCGAGAATGGTCCAGGGGTGGATATAACTTCAGTGATAGATATATATAGTAACCCCTGGAGTTTCAAGGATGATCAGCTACAGAATGAATGTCACTTTAAATGTGTCCTCAACAGTATAGCTAGTCTAAAGGAATTGGAATATTTGATTATATTAACTGTTACACAAATTGGGAAAATTTCATCAAAAACTTTTTATCATAAAGGAGGAATCATAATTTTAAAGTCAAAGTATCCACATGTACATTTGTAATAGGAGCGGAAAGTTTAATTCTTCCCATTTCTATATTTTTCTACAGCAAGTCCAATACAGGAACAGCCAGCCTTGAGGCATTGCAGCAGAAACTGAAAGAATTAGATCTGAATGACCAGCAGAGAGAAAGATTGGAATCTTTCCTCACACAGAAGCAGCAGGTTGGCGAGCTATGTGCTGAGGACTTTGAGAAGCTAGGAGAACTTGGAGCAGGCAATGGTGGAGTTGTCCTCAAAGTGCGCCACAGTAAACTTGGTCTGGTTATGGCCAGAAAGGTACTTGTTTCTTAGGATTTCAGTTTGCCATCACTTAAAATGGTCTGGGAAGAACGTAAACTTATAATTATTTTAGTGGTCAAATTTTAGCACAGATTTGAAAAACTGTAAGTTATGATTTATTATTGTGAATATATTGCTGGTCGCCTGTCCGTGTATCATGGCTTTTATCGCTGTTGTATAGGGGTGTAACAATACATCAGACTTTCGATATATTGCAATTGTATGCCTCTTAACTTGATCAGTGGATAGCAATTTTAAATAAGTCGATAACAATCACTGATAGTATGCCAATTGCAAACTATCCATAGTTTCAATTGTAAGATATTTTTCTGTAACTTAACTAAAATCATGTACTCACAGAGGATTGATAAACAGACTAACACAATAAAATGTCACTTTTTCCATGCTATTAAATCAAAACGCAAATTGCGACATTGTTCTCAATCACGTTCTTGATTGAGTTAAGTTGGTACTGACGCTAGCAGGTAAAGGGAAATAACTCTAAACCAATATTGCACTAGATGTACGTCATGGCAGCATATTCACTGTCTGCATTTTAATATAATTCAGAATGCAATACTATTGCAATTGTAGTTTGCAATGGTTAAAGTATCGCAAAAGTGTTTTCCCTGATAGCAATAGTATTGCAGTAGTAAAAATTGTAGGCGATAGTTACCCCTACTGTTGTATTTGCATTGTGTGTGCTATCAACAGTTCTAACCACTTATGGTCATGCTAGGTTTTGGTGATGAGAAATTTGTTGATTACAGTAAATACCATTTTGCAAAATTTTGTACTGAACATTTTGATGGATACTTTTCTATACTATCTCTTTATGCTATCAAAAAAGCCCAAATCAGGCAGTACCACAGGCAGGTTTGACTGACAGAAAGTACCAGATACCACCTGACATTAAAACCCCTGCTGGGTACAAAGTATGTATATATAATAGTATTAAATGTAACTGGATATTGTTAGAATAAATAGTAGTTCTTGTAGAAAATAAAGCTAATTACATTTTTTTTGTTTCAGCTGATACATCTTGAAATAAAACCAGCTGTCCGCAATCAAATCATCAGGGAACTCAAAGTACTCCATGAATGTAACTCTCCTTTTATCGTAGGCTTTTATGGAGCATTTTACAGTGATGGTGAAATCAGCATTTGTATGGAGTATATGGTAAGTAGTAATGTTAAGGACTTTGTCAGTCAAAAACCAGGTCATGCATTATGATATCTATAACAAAGGACTGCATTTGGTAGCTCATCCCTTCTATTCAAGGGGTTACTATCACTGTGGTAATATCCACTTCTGGACTATCGCATAGTAAAACTAGAGACAGCTTGGGAGAAAAAAACTGACCATTCACAGACCTTCAAAGTCTTCTTTTGAAGATACAGAGAGTGCGGTGCCCAACTTCAAACCATGTAGTCAACCACAGTGTTCCGTTATTCGATTCTTTTGTTGTACATCGAACAACCAAATTCAGCTGAATTTACCTGTGTCTAATATTGCCTTCAGTTTTACTATGACATATTCCAGGGGTGGATATAACTTCAGTGAAAGTAACCCCTGGAACATCAAGGATGTTGGTAGCTATATATACCTTAACATATTTATGGTCTTTTGTGTATTCTCATTCCCGTTCTGTGTCACAGAAACATTGCATACAGTCATTTGATCTCCCATTCTTTGTGCAATTACCGTAACAGTTGTCTTTGCATATTACAGAGTTAGCTCCCTTGCGGGTAGGTACTGATATCATTACTTTGTGAGCATCATTTCCTCTGAAAAATAAGTTTTGTTTGTAAACACATGATGTCATAATCAGTACCTACCCGCAAGGGCAGATAACATGCAAATACAAAATACAGCAGAGAAATGTAAGTTTTATAGAATTATAAAAAATGTCTTTATTTTTTCCAGGATGGAGGGTCGTTAGATTTAATTCTGAAAAAAGCTGGACGTATACCGGAGCAAATACTGGGTAAAGTCACAGTGGCGGTAAGTGGCGTGTAATTAAATTAAAGTACGGCAGCAGTATGAGATTTAGTGAGAGCTGTCTGAAGGTCGATGTCATAATAGTAGATAAATTTTCAACCTTCATCATCATTATTAGGAAAGATTATGTATAATTAATATGTTCTAATTAACATGACTTAATTAAAGCTTTAGAATATCAGTTTCAGTAGAAAGACATCTTTTTCAGGTTCTTCCAGTGACACTAGGTGCAGCTAACTGAACTAGGATATATTATAAAAAGTCAGGTTTTAAAATAATGAAAAAAATATGGTCGTATTAACCAGAGGTTTACTTTTTCAGGTTCTAAAAGGACTGTCATATTTGAGAGAAAAACATCAGATAATGCATCGAGGTAAATATTCACCATATGCTAAGCCCACCATCATCAGATGATGAGCTCTTTCAATCACCTTTCGTCCTTGCATGGTGCTTGCTTACCGTGCGTCCGCCCATCTGATAACAATTCTTGTTACTGTTATTTCTTAGAAACTACTGAAGAGGTCTAGTTTCCTCAAATTAAATTGTAGAGCCTTCTTAGTCTGTAGTTCTGCATATCCTTTTCAGAGAAAAGGTCCCTCTATCCATTGTCAGATATAGACCATTTTGTGGTGGGCACCAAGATCCCTCTTGGATCTATTGCAATGTTAGATTCATACATCAAGTGTTCATTGTACTTTATGTGGCCGAGTGGTTAAGATATCCCGACATATTACCACAAGTCCTCCACCTCTGGGATGCGGGTTCGAATCCCATGTGGGGCAGTTGCCAGGTACTGACCGCTGGTCGGTGGTTTTTCTCCGGGTACTCCGGCTTTCCTCCACCAACAAACCTGGCACGTCCTTACATGACCCTGGCTGTTAATAGGACGTAAAAATAAACAAACCAAACCAAAAATCATTGTACTTTATCTAAATATAGATGTCTTCCTGTTTCAGATGTGAAACCTTCCAATATACTTGTGAACTCCCGTGGAGAGATAAAGATCTGTGATTTTGGTGTGAGTGGTCAACTCATTGATTCCATGGCCAACTCCTTCGTAGGAACTCGATCTTATATGTCGGTAAGTTAGACAGATGTCACAAACTCAGCCGAGGTGAATGCTTAGGATCTTGATGTGGCAACTTTGTTTGCCTGAAGTGGAGTTATAACATTTGTATATATAGGCTTCACTTAAGATGAGAGCCCTTTGAAAATAGGCAATGCTCTTTTTTGATGACTGTTCTTGAGTAAAACTGAAGTTAAATATAGATTTTAGTCATACTTTTTAACATAGTTTACATAATGGAAATAACATTTAATTTCTTTGTACTAATTAGCCCTTTGTCTTACCTACACTGCAGTTATGAAACCTGGAACATTGATTAAAAACAATAGTTGCTAAAATTACATGAATTATATCAAAAACTGATTAATAACTAGGGGGTTTTATGAGATTGACATGTATTTAGATTGTTACTAAGGTCTAACAATTTATGAACTTGGGTTCTTCTTTCGTGTTACAGCCGGAGCGACTCCAGGGGACCCACTACTCTGTTCAGTCCGACATCTGGAGCATGGGGCTCTCCCTAGTAGAAATGGCCATCGGGCGATATCCTATTCCGCCACCAGACCCCAAAGACCTTGCCAGTATTTTTGGTGACGACGTATTGGAAGAACACAAAGAGGCATCAAAAACGGGCAAACCACTCAAGGGTAAGATGGTCTATCACTGATTAAAGGGTAAGATGGTCTATCAATGATTAAAGGGTAAGATGGTCTATTTATGATTAAAGGGTAAGATGGTCTATCAATGATTAAAGGGTAAGATGGTCTATCACTGATTAAAGGGTAAGATGGTCTATCAATGATTAAAGGGTAAGATGGTCTATCAATGATTAAAGGGTAAGATGGTCTATCAATGATTAAAGGGTAAGATGGTCTATCAATGATTAAAGGGTAAGATGGTCTATCACTGATTAAAGGGTAAGATGGTCTATCAATGATTAAAGGGTAAGGTGGTCTATCACTGATTAAAGGGTAAGATGGTCTATCACTGATTAAAGGGTAAGAGGGTCTATCACTGATTAAAGGGTAAGATGGTCTATCACTGATTAAAGGGTAAGATGGTCTATCAATGATTAAAGGGTAAGATGGTCTATCACTGATTAAAGGGTAAGATGGTCTATCAATGATTAAAGGGTAAGATGGTCTATCAATGATTAAAGGGTAAGATGGTCTATCACTGATTAAAGGGTAAGATGGTCTATCAATGATGAAAGGGTAAGATGGTCTATCAATGATGAAAGGGTAAGAGGGTCTATCACTGATTAAAGGGTAAGATGGTCTATCAATGATTAAAGGGTAAGATGGTCTATCACTGATTAAAGGGTAAGATGGTCTATCACTGATTAAAGGGTAAGAGGGTCTATCACTGATTAAAGGGTAAGATGGTCTATCACTGATTAAAGGGTATGATGGTCTATCAATGATTAAAGGGTAAGATGGTCTATCAATGATTAAAGGGTAAGATGGTCTATCAATGATTAAAGGGTAAGATGGTCTATCACTAAGATGGTCTATCAATGATTAAAGGGTAAGATGGTCTATCAATGATTAAAGGGTAAGATGGTCTATTTATGATTTAAGGTCAATCCAAGGGTTTTAATATCGGGTGGTACCCAGTACTTTTTGCCAGTTAAATCTGGCTGTGGTACTGCCTGATTTGCGCTAAATTACATTAGATAGCATACAGATGGTATAGAAAAGTACCCCCTGAAATTGTAATTGTACCGCCTCTCCTGAAAAATAATGAAACCCCTGTTCTATCACTGATTAAAGGGCAGTCTTGATTATACAGCTGCGTGTTTAAACTATATATATACTTGGGACATGAGATCATCCAGGACATTCTCAAAAAAAGCATAGAGATTAAATTTGACCGTTGCAATGTAAAATATTTGGCATAATGTTAATTAAACAGCTGTTAATGTATTTTGAATTCGGTTTGGATCAGGAACTTCTTAAAGTATATTTTGTATATAATATGTCATAAAATTATTCAACACATTGGCCTGTGAACACAAAAACGATACTAAGAATGTATGTCTGAACAATTATACACTTCTATATTTCAGGTCTCAAAGACCAAACTGTTTTATTTGATGAAATGGTTTGTGATCATGATATTGTGTAAAAAGTTTTATTTCAGCTTGAAGGCCAGCTTCCCTTTCCTGTATATGTATATATTTATGTATGTAATGATATACCAATAATACATGTACCAGGTACATGATTATATACTATTCATGTGTTATATTGTTGATGTTGTGTATATTGATGCCACATGTCTATATTTCAGTTCTAAAGCAACATATACGGTATTTAGAAAACTTGTAACTTATTTCAGTTTTGAGAACATGTACTTAAAAACGAGAGGAAAAGACTGGTTTTAATGCTGTAAGCATTATTGGTATACAAATGTATATAGATTTAACACTTGAGGACAAAATGACAGATCTTAAGCTATTTGTACAAATGGAGATTGGACACCAAATATGGAAATTTTTTGTAATTTTTACTTTGCATTGCTGATCACAAGTGGTGTGAGCTGTGTATCGGGATCAGCAGCGAAGGGAGAGGGAGGGGGAGCATGGGGAGGAGGGGGAGGGGGGGGCAATACCCAAGGGGAAGGGATGAGGAATGGACAATACACAAGCATGTGACACTCGGGCCAACGATGCCTGTAAGACCTTTTGTGCATTTAACGTGTGGTGTAAGAAAGATCTACTGCCCATTTCAGGATGCCCTGGCGACTTTCAGGTGATAACGGGAGACGGCCCTCTACCTATGGCCATATTTGAGCTACTAGAATACATAGTTAATGAGGTAAAGCACAACCTGTCTGCGGGCAAACCACCACAGTAGCGCCACCTGCTTCAGACATTATTACCATGGAAACCAGCTCTAGATCGCGGTAGTTGTGTTCACTGCTCTGGATGTATAATGGGGAGAATGTTACTAACGCTGAGGTCTTGTGTTGCGTGATGCTTCCATTGCATTTCATGCTTTAATGTTGGGGTTTTGATGTTTAGTTAGTGGTTTTTATGACTTTTATAGTTAATTAAGGATTTTATGATTTTATGTTGTTAATTGTTTTCAGGAAAGAATCTCCTGTGATATGGTTGTTACCAGTTTATCTTCCATAGAATTTATGGTGTCACTAAAAGTATCTTGTTTAGAATAATAGGGTTAATTATAAATTTCGTGTAGATTTAATGGGGTTATGAATTTCAGATAGAATCAATGAATTAAAGTAAATAGATTCATAAAAGAAATATCACAAGGAATTTTAAATTGTCCATTGATGAACTGTATTCATACTTCATGTTCTTTTCGGATGCCATCCCGGAAGTAATGTAATAGGCTTGCCCTGGAAGTTTTTGAGAAAATGCCGAACAAAATGTCCAGTTATTGAGTGCTAATTTATTTATTTAAACATGGTACGGTTAGTGCAATTGTTTGAACTTACTTTCATTATTTTATTCATTCATTTTATGAATGATTTAAAATCTGCATCAAGATATTTTGATATTACAATCCGGAGTGAATCTGTGACATTGTTTATGATGATATTGTCTGTTTGATTTATTTTGATCCTCTGCCATAAAACAGTTATACTTGGTCCAAATGGATATTTTGTTAGCATCCAGAAAGATTACTATGAACTTCAATTTTTTTCATATCTCACTACATAGAAATTTTGAATATAATAGGAGATTTATTGTGAAGAAAGAATGTCGATATGGAGTGTCGACTATACAGGTAGTCGACAAAGGGGAATATGGAGATTAAAATAGTAAAAAACGGGGAAGAGAGTGTGCAAAATTCTGTCGATTATAGTCGACAACGGTACAGAATGAGATAGTAAAACTCACATGGAACTAAGTTTTTAGTCCCCTGCTATGAAATTGGAGTTGACTAGTAGTGTCTGTCTCCGTGTCTATCTTTGTCTGTCTGTCCAGCTGTCTGTTACTTGTCTGTAGGTTACCTGTTGATATTAAATTTGAGAATGTTAAATCTTCATAGAATGGTAGCCTTACGAGGTAACAAAGACTGGGTCAGCTACAAAGGTCACTGTTTATAAAAATAGATTATTCTGGCAAATGTAGGTTTCCTAATAACAACTTGAACAGACTGGTGGATTTTGTTAAAACTCAATGATATAATGTTAATGATAATTTATAAGGTAACAAAACTTTGTTATGAATTTGGGATCAAAAGGTCAGTCTTACAAAAGTACAAAGGTCTCTGTTACTAAAAATAGTTTGAGGTCACTATAATACATGTTTAATATTTCAGAAACACAAGTGACAAAGGATGCCAATTTTATGATTAGTGCCCTATCTAGCTTGGCCTCAAACTAGTGTCCAAATTGGCCTAGCCAAACATACCTATGGTTCACACCATTGAACCACATCCACATTTCAATGGCGAAGTGATGGTTGGCCCAAAATGCTAACATGATCACAGCGGAAATTCATGATTTGTATCTTGATTGCAATGTATATATGTATGGATACAAATTGTGCACATATGATAATTATCTTGACAGGAGATTGAAATCTAAAACTTTGGATCAGCAACACATTCTGCCAAGATAGTTATTCTGTGGACCAAATTATTTGAGAATTGAGTGTTCTTTGGATCAAGTTGTTTGAGACTTTAGTGTGGATCAATGCTTGATATGATATTATGGTATTATGTGGTAATACATGTACAGAAGTCATTTAACAGCGTTTTGGTTTTGGTTTTACTAGTTTAACACCCTATAACAATCAATGTCATTTAAGTATGTGTCAGGTTTGTTGTTGAAGGAAAACTGGAGTACCCGGAAAAAACCACTGACCTGTCAACTGCCCCACATGGGATTCAAACTTGTAACCCAGAGGTGGAGGGTTGTGGTAATATGTCATGACATTCCGACCACTCCGCCACCGCGGCCGCCTGTCAGTATACATTGTATCACAGCTTGTATCATTGTTGTATTTGAAATGTGAAAAGCCATGATACTTCACAGAAAAAAAATCAACAATCAGTTTAAATGACGATGTGCATATTGCCAATTATCCAAAACGAGGCTCAGGTTAGAAGTGATAGAAATATATTGTGTATGGGAGTGAAGGGCCTATTATGTATATAATAGCTATCCTCGTGTGAAGATTAAAGTTGGAAGCTTCTCAATTTGTGAAAATTTGTTTTTTCTTTAAAACTTGAGAAACAGATAGATCTGCTGCTTGATGCTTTGCTGTAACTAGATTGCTGCTGTGAGTCCACACTGAGTTGGCCTTATACAAATGGTGACTTAGAAATCTTTTAGGTATTTTTTTATAATGGATTTGTACTGTAGATCCATTGGATTAATGCACGTTTGAAAGACGAAGGGCTTTTCATACTATTTTGTCAACAGACAACTCTTGATTTTAAAAGAGTCCAATATACAAAGGTTGGGCATGCTGTTCTGATAAACTTTGATGAGTCTTGTAAGAAAAGCATGAATCTCTGACATGTATGTCCAAGGTATTTGTGTCTACTGGGACTGAACACAGAAGCATGTCTGAAGCAGGAGGGGTTCTCTGTGGGGTACTGCTAAGACTGTGTCCATATATATCTATATATACATATAGTGTCGACATCTGCCTTATCTGTTTTTGGTTTGTAAGTGTATGACTTGATTACATCCAGGCCAAGTCTTGAATATTGTCACCAATGAATTAATGACTTCTATTCGAAAAATTGTTAATGATGTCTTATATGAATGATGTTGTTGAATAATCACGCAGTTGTTTGACTGCTCTGGTCATAGCATTGTTGTGACGGTATTCTAGACTTGGCGTGGAGCTTTGATTGTTCTCTGAATACTCTACGCTTACTGGTACGTTGTTCTACATTTTATGTTGCTGTTTGATTTTATTTTGTGCATTTTAGGATCAAACAGAAATAGTTTTAGCTTCCCCACGCCTCCAGGCAGCGATGGACCGCGCCCCATGGCCATTTTTGAGCTTTTAGATTTTATTGTCAATGAGGTATGTGAAGGCCTACGTAACCTATGGACACGCTATTATCTAGGCCATCATGTATTAACAACCATAACCATCTGTGTATGGTGTTTTTACTTATCCTGTTACAGATTAACACTGACTTGCACTTTACTGTCTAAATGGTTACATCCTCAATCCGTGTCAGACTTCTATTTCAACAGGCCATTGTGTTTAATCGATTCTCACCAAAGTTATATATGTCATCTTTTAAATAGTCTCTCAAAGTTAAGCTTTCAAACTTGAGCAGTCATAACTATCACTGTAACTAGATCACACTGTTTCTATAAATAAGTCAATGTTACTATTACTAGGTTGCTCTTTCTATAACTAGACCTTTGTTAATATAACTAGGTCACAGTTTCTATAAATAAGTCAATGTTACTATTACTAGGTTGCTCTTTCTATAACTAGACCTTTGTTAATATAACTAGGTCACTGTTTCTATAAATAAGTCAATGTTACTATTACTAGGTTGCTCTTTCTATAACTAGACCTTTGTTAATATAACTAGGTCACAGTTTCTATAATTAGAACTATGTTCCTAAAACTATATCTTTGTTATTATATCTAGGTCATTGTTCTTATAACTAGGTCACTTTTTCTATAACTAGATCTATATTACTATAACTAGGGCACTTTTTCTATAACTAGATCTATATTACTATAACTAGGTCACTTTTTCTATAACTAGGTCTATGTTATTCTAACGAGGTCACTCTTGCTATAACTAGGTCACAGTTACTATTAGTAGGTCTCTGTTGGTATAACTAGGTCATTGTTTCTATTATTAAATCTATGTTAATATAACTAGGTTACTGTTTCTTTAATTAGATCTATGTTTCTATAGCTAGGTCACTGCTTTTATAATTAGATCTTTGTTACTTTAACTAGGTCTATGTTAGTATAACTAGGTCACTGTTTCTATATCTACAACAAATAGCTTCGTTATAAGCATAGTTCGTTATACACATATCTTATAATAACCTTGACAGGGAATGAAAGTTACTGCGGTATAACCATGAAGTGGTTGTGAGCCTGTTCATTATAAAATGTTCTCCTGTATATCTATGTTACTATAATTAGGTCATTATTTCTATAACTAGGTCACTGTTTCTATAATTAGATCTATGTTACTATAAATAGGTCTATGTCACCATAAATAGACATTGAAATTTACATAATTTCTCCACAGTTTACTTATGTGCTTCCACAAAACTCGACACTCATAAAGAAATGTACAGGGTGCTAGAGCATTGTTTTGGTGCAGAATTGTATTGGTGTTACAAATTGCTGACCGGGTAGCTTAATCAATAGAACATTTGGCCGTTATTCAGAGCTTCGAATCCAGGTCTGGCTGCTACATTTTCTCCCTGCTCTCCTGTTACAAAATAGATGTGAACTAGATATAGAACTAGTGGTAGAATGTTGGCCCATGGACACCTTATTAAATTGGTTAATGCGGTGTTTGGTACCAGGCAATGAATAACTAACATACTGTACGTATGACTTCTCTACTCTGAGTTTAGTTCAGATTTTAATAGGTTGCTTCAATTTTTTATGATAAGCACATATGGAATGGCCCTCCGTTTGGAAACAGTTCTCCCCAAATGATATTTAAATCAATCCGAAAAGTTTCAGGAACGTCCTTGTAATGTTTACAGATTAAAAAAGACTTGCTTTCAGCTAATGTTGTTCAGTGATGGATTATAAGTCGGCAAGAATTTATATTTTGTTGTTCCTTTTTTCGTTTTAACTTTTGTTGAATTAAGTTTTTCACTGTAGTTTTGTTGTTTTATTTTTTTTTTACTTTTTTTTAACGAATACATGTTACTATTTTATAAAAAAAATCATTTTATATATTGAAAAGTTTTTGGTAACAGTTGATGTACTATTATAGTACAAATATAAACCTTGTGTAAAACTTAGTTGTTAGTTTAAGTGTTAGTAAACCTTGTGTCACAATGAGTTGGTGTAATAGTGTACTTGTGTAAAGTGTTGTGTACTTGTGTAAAGTGTCAGTTGGTGTAATAGTGTACTTGTGTAAAGTGTTAGTGTAATAGTGTACTTGTGTAAATCTGTCAGTTGGTGTAATAGTGTACTTGTGTAAAGTGTCAGTTTGTGTAATAGTGTACTTGTGTAAAGTGTCAGTTTGTGTAATAGTGTTCTTGTGTAAAGTGTCAGTTTGTGTAATAGTGCAATTGTGTAAATTGTCAGTTTGTGTAATAGTGTACTTGTGTAAAGTGTCATTTGGTGTAATAGTGTACTTGTGTAAAGTGTCAGTTTGTGTAATAGTGTACTTGTGTAAAGTGTCAGTTTGTGTAATAGTGTACTTGTGTAAAGTGTCAGTTGTGTAATAGTGTACTTGTGTAAAGTGTCATTTGGTGTAATAGTGTACTTGTGTAAAGTGTGTTTGGTGTAATAGTGTACTTGTGTAAAGTGTCAGTTGGTGTAATAGTGTACTTGTGTAAAGTGTCAGTTGGTGTGTAATAGTGTACTTGTGTAAAGTGTCATTGTGTAATAGTGTACTTGTGTAAAGTGTCGTTGGTGTAATAGTGTACTTGTGTAAAGTGTCAGTTGTGTAATAGTGTACTTGTGTAAAGTGTCAGTTTGGTGTAATAACTTGTGTACTTGTGTAATAGTGTACGTTTGTCAGTTGTGTAATAGTGTACTTGTGTAAAGTGTCAGTTGGTGTAATAGTGTACTTGTGTAAAGTGTCAGTTGGTGTAATAGTGTACTTGTGTAAAGTGTCAGTTTGTGTAATAGTGTACTTGTGTAAAGTGTCAGTTGGTGTAATAGTGTACTTGTGTAAAGTGTCAGTTGGTGTAATAGTGTACTTGTGTAAAGTGTCAGTTGTGTAATAGTGTACTTGTGTAAAGTGTCAGTTGGTGTAATAGTGTACTTGTGTAAAGTGTCAGTTGGTGTAATAGTGTACTTGTGTAAAGTGTCAGTTTGTGTAATAGTGTACTTGTGTAAAGTGTCAGTTGGTGTAATAGTGTACTTGTGTAAAGTGTCAGTTGGTGTAATAGTGTACTTGTGTAAAGTGTCAGTTGGTGTAATAGTGTACTTGTGTAAAGTGTCAGTTAGTGTAATAGTGTACTTGTGTAAAGTGTCAGTTTGTGTAATAGTGTACTTGTGTAAAGTGTCAGTTGGTGTAATAGTGTACTTGTGTAAAGTGTCAGTTGGTGTAATAGTGTACTTGTGTAAAGTGTCAGTTGGTGTAATAGTGTACTTGTGTAAAGTGTCAGTTTGTGTAATAGTGTAGTGTAAACTTGTGTCAGTTGGTGTAATAGTGTACTTGTGTAAAGTGTCAGTTTGTGTAATAGTGTACTTGTGTAAAGTGTCAGTTTGTGTAATAGTGTACTTGTGTGTAAAGTGTCAGTTTGTGTAATAGTGTACTTGTGTAAAGTGTCAGTTGGTGTAATAGTGTACTTGTGTAAAGTGTCAGTTTGTGTAATAGTGTACTTGTGTAAAGTGTCAGTTGGTGTAATAGTGTACTTGTGTAAAGTGTCAGTTGGTGTAATAGTGTACTTGTGTAAAGTGTCAGTTGTGTAATAGTGTACTTGTGTAAAGTGTCAGTTTGGTGTAATAGTGTACTTGTGTAAAGTGTCAGTTTGTGTTAATAGTGTACTTGTGTAAAGTGTCAGTTGTGTATAAGTGTACTTGTGTAAAGTGTCAGTTTGTGTAATAGTGTACTTGTGTAAAGTGTCATTTGTGTAATAGTGTACTTGTGTAAAGTGTCAGTTTGTGTAATAGTGTACTTGTGTAAAGTGTCAGTGTGTAATAGTGTACTTGTGTAAAGTGTCATTTGTGTAATAGTGTACTTGTGTAAAGTGTCAGTTTGTGTAATAGTGTACTTGTGTAAAGTGTCAGTTGGTGTAATAGTGTACTTGTGTAGTTGTGTATAGTGTACTTGTGTAAAGTGTCAGTTGGTGTAATAGTGTACTTGTGTAAAGTGTCAGTTTGTGTAATAGTGTACTTGTGTAAAGTGTCAGTTGGTGTAATAGTGTACTTGTGTAAAGTGTCAGTTGGTGTAATAGTGTACTTGTGTAAAGTGTCAGTTTGTGTAATAGTGTACTTGTGTAAAGTGTCAGTTTGTGTAATAGTGTACTTGTGTAAAGTGTCAGTTGGTGTAATAGTGTACTTGTGTAAAGTGTCAGTTTGTGTAATAGTGTACTTGTGTAAAGTGTCAGTTTGTGTAATATGTGTACTTGTGTAAAGTGTCAGTTGGTGTAATAGTGTACTTGTGTAAAGTGTCATTTGTGAATAGTGACTTGTTAGTTCGTACTTGTGTAAAGTGTCATTGTGTAATAGTGTACTTGTGTAAAGTGTCAGTTGGTGTAATAGTGTACTTGTGTAAAGTGTCAGTGTCGTTAGTGTAATAGTGTACTTGTGTAAAGTGTCAGTTTGTGTAATAGTGTACTTGTGTAAAGTGTCAGTTGTGTAATAGTGTACTTGTGTAAAGTGTCAGTTTGGTGTAATAGTGTACTTGTGTAAAGTGTCAGTTTGTGTAATAGTGTACTTGTGTAAAGTGTCAGTTTGTGTAATAGTGTACTTGTGTAAAGTGTCAGTTTGTGTAATTATAGTGTATTGTGTAAAGTGTCAGTTTGTGTAATAGTGTACTTGTAAAGTGTCATTTGTGTAATAGTGTACTTGTGTAAAGTGTCAGTTGGTGTAATAGTGTACTTGTGTAAAGTGTCAGTTTGTGTAATAGTGTACTTGTGTAAAGTGTCAGTTTGTGTAATAGTGTACTTGTGTAAAGTGTCAGTTGGTGTAATAGTGTACTTGTGTAAAGTGTCAGTTTGTGTAATAGTGTACTTGTGTAAAGTGTCAGTTTGTGTAATAGTGTACTTGTGTAAAGTGTCAGTTTGTGTAATAGTGTACTTGTGTAAAGTGTCAGTTGGTGTAATAGTGTACTTGTGTAAAGTGTCATTTGGTGTAATAGTGTACTTGTGTAAAGTGTCAGTTTGTGTAATAGTGTACTTGTGTAAAGTGTCAGTTTGTGTAATAGTGTACTTGTGTAAAGTGTCAGTTTGTGTAATAGTGTACTTGTGTAAAGTGTCATTTGGTGTAATAGTGTACTTGTGTAAAGTGTCAGTTTGTGTAATAGTGTACTTGTGTAAAGTGTCAGTTTGGTGTAATAGTGTTTGTGTACTTGTGTAAAGTGTCATGTTGTGTATTAATAGTGTACTTGTGTAAAGTGTCAGTTTGTGTAATAGTGTACTTGTGTAAAGTGTCAGTTTGTGTAATAGTGTACTTGTGTAAAGTGTCAGTTTGTGTAATAGTGTACTTGTGTAAAGTGTCAGTTAGTGTAATAGTGTACTTGTGTAAAGTGTCAGTTTGTGTAATAGTGTACTTGTGTAAAGTGTCAGTTAGTGTAATAGTGTACTTGTGTAAAGTGTCAGTTTGTGTAATAGTGTACTTGTGTAAAGTGTCAGTTTGTGTAATAGTGTACTTGTGTAAAGTGTCAGTTGTGTACTTGTGTAAAGTGTCAGTTTGTGTAATAGTGTACTTGTGTAAAGTGTCAGTTTGTGTAATAGTGTACTTGTGTAAAGTGTCAGTTTGTGTAATAGTGTACTTGTGTGTAAAGTGTCAGTTTGTGTAATAGTGTACTTGTGTAAAGTGTCAGTTTGTGTAATAGTGTACTTGTGTAAAGTGTCAGTTGGTGTAATAGTGTACTTGTGTAAAGTGTCAGTTTGTGTAATAGTGTACTTGTGTAAAGTGTCAGTTTGTGTAATAGTGTACTTGTGTAAAGTGTCAGTTGGTGTAATAGTGTACTTGTGTAAAGTGTCATTTGGTGTAATAGTGTACTTGTGTAAAGTGTCAGTTGGTGTAATAGTGTACTTGTGTAAAGTGTCAGTTTGTGTAATAGTGTACTTGTGTAAAGTGTCAGTTTGTGTAATAGTGTACTTGTGTAAAGTGTCAGTTTGTGTAATAGTGTACTTGTGTAAAGTGTCAGTTTGTGTAATAGTGTACTTGTGTAAAGTGTCAGTTTGTGTAATAGTGTACTTGTGTAAAGTGTCAGTTTGTGTAATAGTGTACTTGTGTAAAGTGTCAGTTTGTGTAATAGTGTACTTGTGTAAAGTGTTTGGTGTAATAGTGTACTTGTGTAAAGTGTAGTTTGTTTATAGTGTAATCAGTTGTGTACTTGTGTAAAGTGTCAGTTTGTGTAATAGTGTACTTGTGTAAAGTGTCAGTTTGTGTAATAGTGTACTTGTGTAAAGTGTCAGTTGGTGTAATAGTGTACTTGTGTAAAGTGTCAGTTGTGTGTAATAGTGTACTTGTGTAAAGTGTCATTTGGTGTAATAGTGTACTGTGTAAGTGTCAGTTGGTGTAATAGTGTACTTGTGTAAAGTGTCAGTTGTGTAATAGTGTACGTTAAGTGTGTGTCAGTTGTGTATAGTGTACTTGTGTAAAGTGTCAGTTTGTGTAATAGTGTACTTGTGTGTAAAGTGTCAGTTTGTGTAATAGTGTACTTGTGTAAAGTGTCAGTTTGTGTAATAGTGTACTTGTGTAAAGTGTCAGTTTGTGTAATAGTGTACTTGTGTAAAGTGTCAGTTTGTGTAATAGTGTACTTGTGTAAAGTGTCAGTTTTGTGTAATAGTGTACTTGTGTAAAGTGTCAGTTTGTGTAATAGTGTACTTGTGTAAAGTGTCAGTTTGTGTAATAGTGTACTTGTGTAAAGTGTCAGTTAGTGTAATAGTGTACTTGTGTAAAGTGTCAGTTTGTGTAATAGTGTACTTGTGTAAAGTGTCAGTTTGTGTAATAGTGTACTTGTGTAAAGTGTCAGTTTGTGTAATAGTGTGTACTTGTGTAAAGTGTCAGTTGGTGTAATAGTGTACTTGTGTAAAGTGTCAGTTGGTGTAATAGTGTACTTGTGTAAAGTGTCAGTTTGTGTAATAGTGTACTTGTGTAAAGTGTCAGTTGTGTAATAGTGTACTTGTGTAAAGTGTCAGTTTGTGTAATAGTGTACTTGTGTAAAGTGTCAGTTTGTGTAATAGTGTACTTGTGTAAAGTGTCAGTTTGTGTAATAGTGTACTTGTGTAAAGTGTCAGTTTGTGTAATAGTGTACTTGTGTAAAGTGTCAGTTTGTGTAAATGTGTACTTGTGTAAAGTGTCAGTTTGTGTAATAGTGTACTTGTGTAAAGTGTCAGTTTGTGTAATAGTGTACTTGTGTAAAGTGTCAGTTTGTGTAATAGTGTACTTGTGTAAAGTGTCAGTTGGTGTAATAGTGTACTTGTGTAAAGTGTCAGTTTGTGTAATAGTGTACCTGTGTAAAGTGTCAGTTGGTGTAATAGTGTACTTGTGTAAAGTGTCATTTGGTGTAATAGTGTACTTGTGTAAAGAATCAGTTTGTATTATAGTAAACTTCTGTAAAGTGTCAGTTGGTGTAATAGTGTACTTGTGTAAAGTGTCAGTTTGTGTAATAGTGTACTTGTGTAAAGTGTCAGTTTGTGTAATTGTGTACTTGTGTGTGTCAGTTGGTGTAATAGTGTACTTGTGTAAAGTGTCAGTTTGTGTAATAGTGTACTTGTGTAAAGTGTCATTTGGTGTAATAGTGTACTTGTGTAAAGTGTCAGTTGGTGTAATAGTGTACTTGTGTAAAGTGTCAGTTTGTGTAATAGTGTACTTGTGTAAAGTGTCAGTTTGTGTAGTAGTTTACTTGTGTAAAGTGTCAGTTTGTATTATAGTGAACTTGTGTAAAGTGTCAGTTTGTGTAATAGTGTACTTGTGTAAAGTGTCAGTTTGTGTAATAGTGTACTTGTGTAAAGTGTTGGTGTAATAGTGAACTTCTGTAAAGTGTCAGTTTGTGTAGTAGTTTACTTAAACTGTTGCTATGTTGGTCTGATAATGTACTTTCAGTTAAGTCTTCAATATGTACTCATATTTATCCCCTATGATTCATTTGAATTTTTTTAGAATTTTTTTTTTCATATATCCAAACAAGAAACCTTAATTAGTTATGACTAATATACATATGATGCCGCCTTTCTTCTAACATCTTGCTTTAATACAATGTGTGCTTTAAACCCCCGGATAATTCCACCAATTATAGGGATGTTTTAAGTTAAAATCAAGTGAATTATCCAATTATTTGATGTAAATAAGTGTATTTATTGCCCTGTTATTAGCCAAACAACAGTCTTCATTACTACACATTCTATATGATAGAACATGAAATCAATACTTCTAAAACAAACTTTGCCATTTATAATGAAATTAACCAATCACAAATAATGTAGGTATTATTTGCTTTCAAATAATTTATTTTATTTTTTGTTGATCCCTCTGTTTCTCCTCTGTTAATTTTTGTTTGGATTTTTTTTAACGTTCAATGTTTATTTCTTTATACAACAGGAGCAATTGTTGCGCTAGATATTGTATCAGAGCATGATTTTTTTTTTATTGTATTTTTTCTCTCCATGATTTGCATGTCAAGCAAATACAGTGTGTATTATGAAACATTTTAAAACTGATTGAGTTTTAGTTCCAAAGAATATATTGATGGATGCAAATAAAAAAAAACTGACCAATTATCTCGTAATGGCATACTGTATGGAAAAGAAGACACATATAATTGTTTACATCTGTACCAGTATTGGAAATAGTATGACTAATTTAACACAGTTGGAAAAAAATATTGATCAATTTTTGAATTATCATACTATTTATCTCCAGGTAGATAACACTGTTTAAAACGTATTTATATCTTAAAGTGTTACCCGTGTCTGAAAATGAAATCACATTAGGGGAAACAACTCTTGATTAGGTGAAGACAGTAAGGGAAATAAGTCTAGATGAGGGTAAGACAGTAAGGGGGATAACTCTAGATGAGGGTAAGACAGTAAGGGGGATAACTCTAGATGAGGGTAAGACAGTAAGAGGAAATAACTCAAGTTTAGGTGAAGAAAGTTTTGGAGATAACTCTAGATTAGAGGAAGACAGTAAGGGATATAACTCTAGATTAGAGGAAGACAGTAAGGGGGATAACTCTAGATTAGAGGAAGACAGTAAGGGATATAACTCTAGATTAGAGGAAGACAGTAAGGGGGATAACTCTAGATTAGAGGAAGATGGTAAGGGAGATAACTTTAGATATGAGGAAGACAGTGTTGGGGATAACTCAAGATTAAAGGAAGGCTTTGAGGGAGATAACTCTAGATTAGGTAAAGACAGTAAGAGATATAACTAGATTAGGTGAAGACAGTAACGGGGTAACTCTAAATGAGGGTAAGGCAGTAAGGGGGATAACTCTAGATGAGGGTAAGACAGTAAGGAAATAACTCTACATTAGGTAAAGACAGTAAGGTAGATAACTCTAAATAATGTGAAGACAGCAAGAGAGATAAATCTAGATAAGTGGGAAACAGTAAGGGGGATAACTCTAGATATGGGAAAGACAGTGTTGGGGATAACTCTATATTAGGAGAAGGCAGTAAGGGAGATAATTCTAGATTAGGGGAAGGCGTTAAGGGAGATAATTCTAGATTAGGGGAAGGCGGTAAGGGAGAGCTTTTTACAATATCATTTAGTCATGTTGAAGGACAAACTATGTTTTGTCGATGGAGAAAACTCCAGATTTCTGAGTAAAAACCATTCTACATGGAGGCATAGCGCTAGTGTTAATAGTCATGTCTTAGATAGCAATCAAACCCAGAGTTCTGAGTAAAAAAGCACCGACTTAAAGTCAATGTTCATGCACCTAATAACACAGATCTCAATAAAAGCTATTATCAACATAGATAGATCAATCAAGAGGTATTATATAGAAGAAATATAAAAAATGTTAGCGATAGAAATAAAAAGATATTTAGTATTTAGTTCTATTTTTCATTATTTATTCCCCATACGAAGAATCTTGCATGTTTATTTTTATACTTTTTCTAAGTTTGAGCTTTTGATATTTCTAATTGATTTTATATATTTCTATTTTTGATTGATTTTGTTGATTGTGGATTGTGAATCAAATTAGATCTAGTTTAAGATATTTTTTTATCTTTTTGTGGAAATTTATTGTTATAGTAATATGGTCTAGCCTTCATTATAAAATTCATATCGCAGGCTGATATTAAACCACTAGATAAACCACAATGTACATCTCTCCAAAAAGAAAATGGGATGTGGCAATTTTTATGAATTTCATTATAAAAATTTGGCCTGTCTTGCTCTGCTTTTTTATTGGGCTGTTTAAAGTCAGGATACAAGTTTTAGACTAATTATGCTCAATAATGATAGCTCTACTTAGCCTTGCTTGAATTGCTTCTGTGTAGTATGTAGTTATCTCCCTTGCTTAAGACTAATGTATGATACTATTTCTCTTCAGCCACCTCCAATGCTTCCTAAAGGGAAGTTCTCCGAAGAATTCATAGATTTCGTAGACAAATGGTAAGTGTATGCAATAATAATAACATTAATACAAATAACAACCCAATAAGTGTCCCTGTCCCTATAAACGCCTGTTCCTTCATAGAACTTGTCTATGTCCAGTGGGCGTTCACTATTCTATTTCTGCCAATTAAATTACAACTTAAAACCATTCATTTATTAAATAATACTTCAATGTTATGTTGATATAAAATTAATCAGAAAGAAAGAGAAATTGCATATTAACCAGAAAGAAAGAGAAACTTGCATAAGTATTGAATGTTTATGATAATTTCACTAAGTGATTAAGTGATAACCTGTTAATATTTTCAGTCTGAAGAAGAACCCATCAGACAGAGCAGATCTTTCCTCTTTAATGGTATAGTATTCCTATTGCTTCTTGATTCTTTATTGTGAAGCATTCCATTTTTTTTGTCAAAAGCATCCTATTCCATCTTCAATATTACAGAGTTAGCTACACTGCTGGTAGGTATCGATTGTTAGGTCATTATTTTGTGAGCGCAATATGATGTTTTCTCCAAAAAGTATGACTTTACGGTTGCAAACAGTACATGACGTCACAATCAATACCTATACCACAAGGGCAGATTACTCTGTAATATGCGAGTACATAATAACTTTAGCTAGCTGAAATTAATATGTTACAGTTATATTTAATATAGAGATTAGTGTTTTAAAGTTAATTCAATTTGAAACGTCATAGCACATCATTAAAGTCTGTAAAATATATGTATGTATTGTAAAACAGGTTCATCCATTTGTGACCCGGTCAGAAACAGAAGACGTGGATATCGGGCACTGGGTGTGTAAAGTGATGAAGACAAACTCGGAAACCTAGACTCTGGATAGGTGCTGTCAACATCACACCTACACAGGAACATTTGTTGTAACATTAGAGGAACATGTGTCACACATGTAATTAGAGCAACATGTGCCACACTTGTAGAATGGGTGTAGCACCTATTAGAGAAATATGTGTCTCACCTGTAATTAGAGAAACATGTGTCACACCTGTACAAGAACATTTGTAGTAAAATTTGAGAAACATGTGTCACACCTGTAATTAGAGAAACATGTGTCACACCTGTAATTAGAGAAACATGTGTCACACCTGTAATTAGAGAAACATGTGTCACACCTGTAATTAGAGAAACATGTGTCACACCTGTAATTAGAAACATGTGTCACACCTCTACAAGAACAGGTGATATAAAGACTGGTGCCCTGGTCCCAGTTTAATGAACATTCCTTAATTTAAAGGAATTCCTTAAACTGAAAATTCTCCATAGGAAAGCATTACAGAAGTTTAGGAAACAATCTTTAGTTAAGAAGCCTTCCATGAAATCCATAATGCTTTCCTATGGAGAATTTTAAGTAAAGGGATTCCTTATTCAAGGATGTTGCTGAAGCTGGGTCCCGAGGGTCCACTGCTGATCGTACTGCTGTATTACAGGTCTATCACAGTATTGACCGCTGTAGGGGACGGTAGGTGTGGGGCCACTGTAAAATACATTTATATATAAATATGTCAGTTAAAAAGGGAGGAAACTGTAAAGGCTGACACTACATAATACAAAATGGCAGTACTAGTCTTAAATATACAGGCATTCTCTATCTATCTTGGAATGTGTGGGAGTGTGGATGTTTTTTCATGGAATGCTTCGTCTTCCAATCAGGTTTGTACATGTTGTATAGCTCCCGGGGGCATTACCAAATATCATTATCATAATTATACAAAAGGAAACGAGAGATGTTCCAAATTATCAATGTTTTTTCCACCACCCAAAACTTACATGTACCCTATAACATGTATTTGATGAGCAAACTGGTAATCTACACACATCATCCGTAATATTACAAATGGATTGGTGATGATTCTGGAATATCTCTTGGCAATATAACTGTCTGTTGAGTGAAATATGAAAGTTTTGTCTGCATTATAATTGTTATATATACCTGCTTATTTGAACTAAAAAACTGAGTTGATAAAGGTTGTTTAAGACGGACCTGCATCAGTTTCCATATGTTTGTTCAGGGACACTTTGTTGAGATGCTGAAATGATATAAAACTTTCTGAATCCTTGAGATGCTGAAATGATATAAAACTTTCTGAATCCTTTGATCTAATTTCTATACATGCATGTTTATTGATGTTTGTCCACTTTGAGTTAAAATCCTGTACAATTCGCTTGGTACTGGGTATTGATCATCAGTTTCTTTAAATGAAACATTACACGACAGCAAGATACATTTTTTATAATTAAATGATGCATCTAACAGGCATACATTTTAGTTGCATGGTCAGAAAAGAAATTTTTTAGAGTTATGCCCCTTTACCGAGGATTTGATCAAGTGAAGGATAGCTATAGAGACACGTTATATTATTTTACATCATCTGGTTTAAAGAAAACTTGAATTGTTCATTTCTTGCCTGCAGAATTTTGTGAAATATGTTTAGAGAATAGTAGCTAAAGTTTAGAGGAAAGTAAAATAGATTTTGGTGATAGTACCAAGTCACTGGTTTCCTTAAATACTATTACAGTTTGAATAATTGAAATAGATGGAAATGAAATGCTATCATTAGTGTATGCAATATAAATCTCTAAAGGCCCACTCCCTTTCCAAAGCAACTTTTATTGTTTAAAATGGAAATATAAAACGAGTTTGATAATTTTGTTGAGTGGCAGAAGGTATTAGCTTACTGTAAACTGTTATCTGTTTCACTTATCATTACCTTACTTTTCATAAGCCGGTCGTCTTGTGTTCTGCTGTTGTCCTAATTACTACACGTTTGTTGACTTTTACTGCTCCAGATGGCATAACAGTGAAACAAATTTTCACTGTTAGCAGAAATTACATAGAAAATCTTGCATTTGCTTGGTGTTCCACCTCATCTTAGGTTATCGATATACATATATTTATTCTTTTTAAGAAACTAAAAAATTTCGTGTCAGAAAGGTAGTGGGCTTTAAGCATGATCTTCATGTCAGTATAACATATTAAAATTCTATATTTCATCATATTTAACATGTCTATTTAATATCAATTTGTAAATATTTTTTTTGAGATATGAGAAGCTCGAGTTTATATCCTTGTATAGAAATCATAAAGATTGTGCTACCAATAATTTGTTATATGCAGTTAAAGCTATATTTTATCCGATAAGTTGGTATTGTCAGAACTGTCATCCCCCTCCAAGTTCATTTTTTAATTCACCACCTTCAGACGCTGGACTCTTCAAATCGCTTTTCATCTGTAGTCGGTTGCCCAAGAATTATTGTTATCGGTATTTTTCAAAAATTCTTTACAAGATACCAATGAAATTATACATACGTTCCCCTTGGTCTTAAGTTGTGCTTATTGTATTCCGAGTGTGCATTTGAGCATCAAACTTGTTACTCAAGATGTAAATTGTTGATCACCATAGTAACATATCAGCATCATTTAAGTGCTTGTAATTGTAGAATGGTAGCATAATTGATATCATCTGTGATGTAATATCATGGTCACTAAAATGCTGATTAGGTGAAATATATCCTAGCTAGTCATCCATTTCTCAAAATTTCTCACTTTGTTATAAGATTACCAACAAATCATGCTTTAAAATAATAGTTCTTTGAAAAAATTGATTTGGACATTCTGAATCCTATATCAAGAACTACTTTTGTTACCTTTGACATAGTAAATGTTCTAGGATGTTTTGTTTCAGATGAATGTTAGGGTCACGGAAGTCTTCGATTTCTTTATTTGCAATATCACATGAATATAAATTCTATTCCGAGGATATGATATTGAAGTGTTTCATTGTACCGACTCTACAAAGCCATGATGTCAAACTTATTATACCTAAAACATATTAGAAGTGATTATGTAGCAGTTAACGAGTGGAGGTGCTGTATATTTGTAATTAATGTTCTGTTGGATAAGACATAATATCCATACAACATTCCTTTTGTATCGCCTAGTCTTAATTGTGTTTAGCTATTTACATATATAACTGCATTTCTTTCTCTCTATATTTAAACCACTACATTAAGTTCTATGAGTACATATGATATGTTATTGTTGATTTTCTTCAGCATTGTTTTTTTCTCAGATAATTTTCTAGAAAATCTTGACCTGGTTTTAGGTCTGTGATATAGAATAGAGAATGTTGTGTGATGTGATCAATGTTGTTTTTGTCAGCATTGGAACTGATTTAGATGGATCATTACAAGATACAAGTATTTTTAGGTAATCTGACCCGAGGGTAGCTTGACATACTACCAGTACTGATTTCTAATTGTGTATCCTACAAATCATTTCAAGGATTGTAAGATTTGCATCTTTAGTACATTTATTGTCTGGAATACTGTATTTGAAAAACTGGATACCGTATAACATGAAATATTTGTGTGTACATTTTTTCATAGTTTGGAATTTTGATATTATTTCAGGGAGATAGATATTGGGGTTAAGCAATTGAGCAATAAAGTGGAAATTCTATAGAAACAAAATTATTGGGTTTTTTTGCAGCAATCATAAAATCAGCAAAATTATCTACACCAGAGATATTTCATACTATACAGTAGTCACATAGATATGTGTTTTAATTTGAAAGCGAATACTGAGAATTATTTGAGTTTGCATACAGTATTCATATCTATTGAACAAAAGTTCCCCAATCATGCTATTTGTAGTGCCGTTGAACTGTCTGAATTTTTCTGTCTATTGAAATATATGTTTGTATAAGCTTTTCACACTTACACATGATTTAGTTTGTATTATCTGTAAGTGAAAAAACTAACTTCATAACGATATAATAAAAAATAACTGAATTTCCAAATTAAGTCTTTTGTTGATTATTTATCAGACTTATATAAGTAGCCTTCTTGACCTCCTCTGTTTGTTGTGTAGAACCATCTCTCTCTAAAGTAGCATTACCTGTCGTGAACAGGGCCTGGTTGTTCATGGGCTGATTAGCTTAATCATGTGATTAGTGAAACTTCATTTCTCGGTTGCTGCAAAATTTATGAATAATATCATCACCAAAATTAGCAAGCAAGTATAGAATGAAGTTAATCAAATTTTGTAAAATTCGCATTATCAGAAATTATTTTATCTTGATTTTAAAATTGCTGTTACTCAGGGTAAACTGTATTATATACCCTAATCATCTTTTGAACACTTGGGCCCAGGTATTTCACACATAAAATGTCATTTGACGTATGGATCTCCCAGGTCAAGAATAGAACTAACTCTCTATTCCATTGGTTAATTTTAACCAGCATTATTATTATAATGTATTGCAGCAAGATATCAAATTTAGGGCGAAACAAAAGGTGTATTTTTGAATACTTACCATGTAATGATTCTCTCCATACTAGAGACACCCTCGATACTCCAGGGGTTACTATCAATGACATTATATCCATCCCTGGACTATCTTATAGTAAGGGGCCGCGGTGGTCATATGGGTAAGATGTCCCAACATATTACCATAAGCCCTCCACCTCTGGGATGCGGGTTCGAATCCCAAGTGAGGCAGTTGCCAGGTACTGACTGCTGGTCGGTGGTTTTTCTCCGGGTACTCCGGCTTTCCTCTACCAACAAACCTGGCACGTCCTTACATGACTCTGGCTGTAAATATGACGTTAAACTAATAAAACCTAAAACGCATCTTATAGTAAAACTGAAGGCAGTTCGAGAGAAAAAATCTGACCAATCACATGTCTGCAATGACTGCATTTGAAGACTACAGAGAGAGCGACGCGCAACTTAAAAGCCACACAGTCAATCACAGTATACAATTATTTTGATACATCAAAGGACTAAATTACTTTTGTTTGAATGTGTTGCCACCAGTTTTACTATGAGATAGTCCAGGGGTGGATATAACGACAGTGATAGTAACTCACAGATTTTCCAGGTTGTAATAGAGATGACTTTTCACTTGGAAACTGCTAACATGGGAATCAAACTCGAGACCCAGAGGTGGAGGGCTTGTGGTACCTTAACCACTCTGCCACCGCGGCCCCTCCTAAATACTTGAATCATATGTCACATCACAACTTCGCTAGCCAAGGGAATTAGTCCGATTCGGACACTATTTTATAAAATTTTACCACAGGAAGAAATGGAAGAGATTCTCATATTCCGTGACTCAGAAATAAAGATTTGAAAGTTAGGCCAATAGAAAAGTCCTTATTGCTAATGATAAGGACATGTGTATTGGGATTGGCGGAACTTTCACATCTGTCGGAGTCATAGGAACATGCCTACCATACTGTGGTATGAAGTGTGTGGTGCGTGTTTTGGAGACTTCAGTATTTTCGTGTTGTGTCTTCTTGACAGTTCTACCACTTTTATTAACTTTGGTGTGTCTCAGTCAGTGGACAGAGCCCCGAGCCCACCTCACAAGGGCGAGGCAGCAGGTAACACACTAACTTGAGGTTATACAAGAATGTAGTTGCCACCAGTTTAAGGAGTTTTAGATGTAACTAAAATCTAGGCCTAATCACTCATGGATTTTATGGCCATTCAATTCTCAAAACTTAAGTAAGTTTCTAGAATGCATCCAAGATAATATCATATAACGTTAACAGGAGTTCAACTGAAGGACAAAAGTTTTTTGTTTTTTTTACAATTTTGCTTCTAATAAGATTACAACTTCATGCAGATCTGCATTAAAATATTATTGAAGAAAAAAATCAAGTTTCTGAAGTTATCTAATAAAATAATACTGCCATTCACTAGCCCGAGATACTCTGGCCCTGACACCAGACTTAGACATTATGACAGATATATATGTCTGGTGTAGGGCCAGAGCGCAGTGCTATATCAAAAGGTGGAACTCGTTGACATTGTTATGTATCGGGCCATGTCATCTCCGATGGAGACTGCTTACAAAACTGGGGCCGCGGTGGCGAGTGGTTAATAAGTATACCTACATATTACCACAAGCCCTCCACCTCTGGGTCGCGAGTTCGAATCCCATGTGGGGCAGTTGCCAGGTATTGACTGCTGGTCGGTGGTTTTTCTCCGGGTACTCCAGCTTTCCTCCACCAACAAACCTGGCACGTCCTTAAATGACCCTGGCTGTTAATAGGACGTTAAACTAATCAAACCAAGCTTACAGATAATTCCCATGTCAAACTGAACTGCTAATATAAGCAGTTATTAGGCAGTTTTGTAGCAGTCCCACAATTTTTAGGCAGTTATTAGGCAGTTCTCAGCAGTCCAGTTTTAAGCAGTCACTGAAAACTGCTAATATTTCACCATACAAGATTTAAAACTGCTTGTTGAACTGCTAACTATATTTGTAAGCAGTCAATGACTGCTTATCACAGACTGAAACTGCCTGTCATTGACTGCTTATAGACCTTAGCAGTTTACCAGAGCAGTTCACATATCAAATGGACAGAGGCAAGAAAATTGCATGGCAAAATAAAACTTACATAGTGAAGTAGTCTTGCAACTTTTTATTAAATGCAAATGGGAACATGAATTAAGATACATCATTAAATTGTAAATTTAAAATGTGTGATTAATTCCTATACTTCAAAACTTTTTTTTTCAATTTTACACACCATAAACCATTTAAATTATGCAATTCAAAACCAAATAAAGGTCAGTTTAATCAACATTATTCTATACATGTATTCATAAAATATCAAAGTCCTATTATTATTTCTCATATTATTGATAAATATGTGCCAATAATACTATTTTGTACATATAAACATAGATGCATATACAGTCCCTTATCTCTAACACCCTGGGGAGGCAGCTACAGCCATGGGTCATCATACACAGTGATGGTGACCCCCACATGTAGTGTTGCTGTGTGTACACATGTGGTGACCTTTGAACCTGTATAGTCTCCCTCCAAATTCCAGCGGTCAGTTTGAACAGTTTGGTGTGAGGAAGCATGTGCACAGATAATCTTCTACATAATTTGGACCATTTGGTGAATATTTTGGACATCTAAATAAGTGAGGTGTAGTTTTCAACATGCAGTTTTACATAGTTAAGTGTATAAGTATAAAGAATTGTGTATAGCCAGGAATAGAAATGGTAAAACGTTTCAGTTTTGGATGTATGCATTCTGGTGTTGTACTGGATTATAACCCTATAATTTTGCTGTAAACCCCCAAAGTACAAGGTAAGATGCATGAGCTTGCAATCTATGTGCATGTATATATAGCTGCATGGGAACCATGCATTTAAATTTGGAAACTTAGAAGTTAACTATTTCATTTTTTTTTTTATTGATAAAATTCAAATTAATTTTCCATTTTACTCTTATACACCCCCAGTATATATAATATATATGATGCATTTTCTTTTTAAAACAATTTGTATGACACAAAATAAACATTATGATTTATGTGTACATGTATACATATATTTTGGATTGGTTTATATTATTCAATCTTTTATTTTCTATAAATTTCTGAAAAATGAATACCGGTAAATGCATGCATATAATGCAAGGCAAGTACATATATAGTTTCCTTTACGCAACTTGAAATCTTCTTACTCGTCGTCGCCATTTTCTCATAGTATACAAATCGCCTCTAATCTTGACGGATTGCTATATTATTCATTTGTTGACAAGACCAAGGTAAGTGGAACTTCTCGGAGGTCAGTCGATCTGAATCGGACCTGGCCCGATACCAAATGGTGTCGGCGAGTTCCACCTTTTGATATAAAACTGCGCTCTGGCCCTACACCAGACATTTATCTGTCACAAATCCTTGATCTGTCATAATGTCAGAGTCTTATGTCAGCACCAGAGTATCTAGCCATTCACATTCTTATTGCATGTACATTGGAAGAAACAGTGATTTACACGAAATAAATCGAAATTGAACTTGCTACATCGATGTCTTTACTTTGTATAATATTTGCATTTCGGTCACCAAAAATGTAATAGAGTCTAGGCTGGATATTTTTCATTTAGACTTACAGTATGTCAAATATATTTTAATCATTTTTTAAAAGTTGCTAATGAAGGTGATGATCTAATCAATTGAAATGAACATTGTAAATGAAAACACTTGTAAAGTTATACATGTATGTAGCTAGTTCTTTACGCTTCCGTTAATCCGTATCCGTACGCGCGTTAAGGCTCACTTCCGGTAACCCAGACAGGCTGTTTTTAGGCGAAATCAAAGATGGCGGAACCCTCAGACGAAAACGTCGATGTCTTGATACGACAGAATGCAGACGAAGTTTTTGAATTTTCGTCTGATGAAGATGCCAAAAGGTTCATATCTGACAAAGAATCCAGAAGCAGCATAAAATATAAAACACAAAAAGCTACAAACATACATGGTAAGTTAGTGGCGCTTCCCAAGGACGGTAAATGTTACCCACTCAGTTCTAGACGCTAAATGTTACCCACTCAATTCTAGACGCTAAATGTTACCCACTTAGTTCTAACTAACGTTAGTTTCGTTTTCGTATCGTGCAGATCCAGTGCACTATGGTGATTTTTCGTAGGGCAGGTATTTGTTTTCAAGTGTTGACTATATTTCAACTAAGTTTGAAATATAGATGTTATATTTTAAAAATATCAACAAGCTCCAAAGCACTTTTTTTTAGTTATTGACATTTCTATGTTTAAAACTGTAAAAAAAAACGACGTTAGGCTAACTTAAAAACTGTTCAACACATGACAACTCATTGAAACTTTCTGATTATACCAGACAATTTCCTTAGTTGTGCCTTTTGTTATTGCGGATCTTCATAAATCCATGTTTGGTATTTTTCTGTTACCATGGAAACTTAAGTAAAAAATCATAATTTAAAGTTGTATTTTAATTACTCTTAATTTGAGCTTGATAAGTTGCATGTATGTTTTTTGAGTTTCCATACCAAATGCGGGCGCGGCATACAACATGTATATACATATGTATAATGCCACGCTCTCCGGCTGGCTCCAATGTTCAACTTTGTAAACAGCCTAACGTAATAGTATATATATAACTATATTTGAAAGATGACATACTAGTCCAAAAATCATAAATATATCAGATAATAATTTATTAATTTTGGAGTTATTGCCCTTTGCAATAATTGTATATAGTATAATCAACATTATTGGACCTTATGAACATTAATAAATAACTTTAGATATTTATTCAGACTAGCTCAATGAAACTTTGAAGGTATATATATAGTCAAATTTATATATGGAAATAGTCTGACAGTATCCTACAGAGTGTAACGGGAGAGGAGAGAATGTAAGTGTCCAGACTGGAATTCAAACCCGGAACCTTCGAACACTAGCAAAATGCTCTACTGCTGAGCTAGTCCTGGTCACTGGTGATCAACCCAGTCAAATCATGCTACACTCCTCCCTCCTTCTTCGAAGTCTTATAATTATGATTAGAAGATATGATGAGACATTCTTTGGAAAGGTCCTTTCACCATTTTGCCTGTAACATCATATTAAATGGTAACTATTTTCGTTTTGTTTCAGCTTGATTTTAAACTTTACATGTTCATATCATTGTACATAGCATTTCAGTTTCTGTTTTTGATAGATAACACGATGGGCTGTGATATATGCTGGGAGGATGCAGATAACTCCACTGGTTTCGCAGACAATCTAGCTTCTGACAGTATGCCATATATCATTTTGGGGAGCGAAGAATTGACCTGTACATACAATCTTCCAACAGAGAGCTTGAGCCGTAAACGGAAATTGGTAAATCTTGTGATATTATGTTAAATACAGATCTCTTATACCGTATTCGACCCAATAAGCGCCCCCATCCCTATAAGCGCCCCTCCTCCTTTTCAATTTCACTTATTTCAAATCAAATGCAGACTGAAAATATGAAAACTGTGTTTCCTTACCGATATATTTTGGAAATTGATTTATGACTTACTTTATAGAACAATTTTATGAAAGGCTAGTCCCAATTTGGTTGCTTTAATGTTAAGCGCCCTGGGTGCATATTGGGTCGATTACGGTACTATAATAAATACATATATTCATTTAACACCATGACTACCATGTACCTAGTAGTAGATAGACCTTTGAGCATCTTAGAAAATTTGTAACAAAGGGGGTGCTTATTAAAGATCCAACCAAAATGTAAGTTGACTTGTGGATGAAAAAAATCAGCAATATATTAACTCTTTCTGGACTAATGACACTTAATCTGTTACAGAAATGTGTAAATAACTTTTAACCTGTGAGATACATTATTATGTCATGATTCTCATGTAAAAGAATCACAATTAAGTTCATGTAAATAAATATTGGATAGAAATTATAGAATGCTGATGTTTGAGGCATCACAGGTTGTAAAAACATCGTTAAATCCATGAGGTGGGGAGAACATTTATCTAACATCAACTCCTTCTCCAGAAAAGGGGAGGGGCGCTAATTACGGCTAATACGGTAAGCTCGAGTTTCCAAGAATAGATGAAATTGCTGCCCCCTTTGAATTATTTAGTTTGTGCTTTTACAGGATGAAGATGATCATGTATATGGGATGTTGGAAGGATGTTGTTCAGCTCAAGTGAAAATATGCAAAGTCATCAAATTCCCTCAGTATAAGGTATATATCCGAACATTGAATTTTATTTACATTGTAACACAGTATATTGGCAGGTCATGTAAGGTTTTCATGTTATTGCAATATCCCGCTTTTACCTTTACTGTACTGATATACAAATGTATAAAATATAATTCTGTGCTAGTTTCCGTTACTTGTCCCTGTGCATAACATTCGATCGTAAATACATCCTTACTTGTGTGTCACTTTTTCTGTCAAGGTTGTTTTGTCATTCTAATTTCTCAAAAACCGGTTTTTTATTTAACCAGGTGAGCGATACATGCCCTCTGGATCTCTTGTTTTATTAAATGTGCTCCACCGCCGACAGAGTATAAATGATATTCATCATTTGAATAATAATTGGTGTTTAATCGTGTATATATATGCCTAATTAACACACACACAAAATAAAATGATTTGTTTCGCCATTGATGCATGCGCAATCAGTACTTCATTTCATATAGAATATAGTGACATGGAATTTTTTCGGGATGCAATTAATTATTTTTCATATTTTTAACTTGAAGTAAAATAAGAAGCTCAAACTTTTCAATGGTGATAAATGTGTAAAGTAAGTAACTTTTGTTACTGAAGAAAAATACTAAATCGTCTACTCCTGTTTTTGATAATGAAAAAATACCATTTGTCAGCGGTGGGGCATCTTTTGTTTTATTAAATGTCAAAGAACACTTTCTGGTGCATGTGTAATCCTTTTGAAATAAATATGTATCTTATTAACATAGACTACAACTAAAGTCATATTGATATATATTAATTGTCTATTCAGAGGAACTTGTTGGAGTCTAATTATATAACCATTGGATGAGTCAAATATTTTGCCTGCATGGCCTCTCATTAACTTCGTCTTATCCATTTTTTATTGTATATTGTTCCTTAGATAAATAACGCCAGAAAATTATTTCAATTTTGAATATTGTTCCTTAGGAATATTTAGTGTTATCTGTTGTATTTCCCTATCTGATGATGTTGTGTGGTGTATGATATTTTTGAGGTTATCATTTAGTTTTATCTACCTATTTTGACACAGAGTAGTGGTACAGATTTAAAAAGCCTGCTCCAGAGGACAATTTTGTCAGAAAAGCTGAAGAAAAGTTTTAAGAACAAGTCCACTATAAAGAAATACAAAGTATTTGTCCGAATGCCAGCAAATGAGGACCATAACCATTCACTTCCTTCAGTCCCCTCTAAGGTAAGTTTATAAGATAAAGATGCTCCATCACCAACAAAGCAAAACAATACCCATTATTTGAACAATCACTGATGTTTAATCGTGTATATATATATGTCTATATTTATCACAAAAAATATATATATATAAAATAATTTGTTTTGCTATTGACACATTCACAATCAGTTCTGTATTCCATATAGGGCGTAGTGCCATGTATTTTTTTGGGACGCAATAATTACTTTCAATATTTTTATATTGAAGTAAAATAAGAAGCTCAAAACTTTTCAAAGATGGTAATGGTGTAAAGAAAGTAACTTTTGTAACTGAAGAAAAATACTAATTCATCTGCTTCTGTTTTTGATGGAGAAAAAATACCATTCGTCAGCGGTGGAGCATTTTTAGGAACATAATTATGAAAATGAGATCTGTGTAATGTCTTAGTTCAGGTGTTTATATGTTAAACCTCTCAACAAAGGGAAGTAACTCTCAGACTGGTAGATCAGAATGCTGCACTGGTACACTGACATTTTCAGTGAGCGAAATTAAAGTTAACTTACTCAGTGTCTCCTGCAATTTCTGAATGGACTCTTCCACTCTTAGCACTAGAAGAGTCCAAAAGTGTCTTTAGGGGTGTTGATTTAATGTCAGTGTCAGGTACAGAGCTATTGTATTGTTCTGATTGTAGAAGGTGGTGAATATTCCGTTGAATGAGCTGTTACAGTCTCTACCCGAGAAGTTGGTAGGTGGAACAATAAAGGAGGAACCTATTGAGCTTACAGAGGCTGAAGGCAACTCAGAGGAAAGTATGGCCCAACAAGAAATAGAGGTACAGGTTGGTATATATGTATTGCCTTCAACAAGTTGTGCATCACTCGACAGTAATGTCAACATTTGCGTTAAAGTCCACTATTGACAAATTGTTAGACATATCCAATAGCAATAAATGAACTGTGATAAAGTTGCTCTTTAATCTGTATTTGTATATCAAGAGTTATCTGCCCGTGTGGGACGTAGGTAGTGATTGTGACGCTGTTTGTTTGCTAGCGTAGCGTCACACTTTTCGGAGAATACGACGTGAATTGCGCTCAAAAAATAATATTTACATATTCACGGCAGTCCCACTATGTAACCTTACCAAGCGCAGTTGGCAGTCATATAGACAATGAACTTCAAGCGCTTATTATGACGGACGTCATTATAATTGTGATGTCACAATTGTCGTGCCAGCGATCACGGAAAACGGCTGTTTAAATGGCTGTTCCATCCATGATGATAACAAATGATTATTTCATTATAGACGCAAAATTCCTTGGGATTTCATCATAAAATTGTAACCAAGTGTAAATATAAGCATTGAACGTCTTTCATTTGGCAATCATAGCCAATATGAATGCCAACTGAACAGAGGCACATTCAACAGAAGGCACGCTTCATGGAATTTGCCTCTGTTCAGTTTGCATTCAACATTGGCTATGATTGCCAACTGAGAGACATTCAATGCTTAAATGACGTAACAATTGATACCTACCAGCAATGGAGCTAACTTTGTAATATATGCAAAGACGGAATATCAGTCATACCACATGAACAAAACATAAGAACAATATCTCACCAGGTTTTTAGGGTGGATTTTGGTAGTTAATGTTTAAGTCTACTTTTTGACAAAGTAGAATATCTGTGAAGCCTACATTTTGACATTAATTCTGATGCATGCATCATTTTTGAGAATTTGCTTTCATGAAATACTTACATGGTTTTTTGAACCAAGTTTATCAAGTTTATCAAGTTTCATCGTTGAAGGAAAAACACCGTTACAAAATCTTAAGAATAATAACTTAGATATATAGCACCCATCCTCTGAATCTACAATAGATTGTATATTTGACCAATATACTCCTATATGACATTTCTTTATAAGTCAGCTTATTCTTGAGATAATTTCCTTGTGAGGACATTTCTTTATAAGTCAGCTTATTCTTGAGATAATTTCCTTGTGAGGATCCAAGGTTTACTTTCAGGTGCAGTATTGAGATAATTTCCTTGTAAGAATCCAAGATTTACTTTCAAGTGCAGTATATTTTCAAAGCCAACATATGTTTTCAAGATACATTTGACTGCACAATATCCAATGTAATCCAATGCTTACATTCAAGACTGGCCAATTTTCGATTCAGGCTTATAATCATGATTTTAAGGTATTTCATACAAAGATAATTCATTAATAAGCAAAACCAAAATTATCTCTTTGTTGAAAATAAGATAAAACCTACAAAATCTTAAAAAATCAACGTCCTCGAAAATACTTATTTTGAGGTAATAGATTTAAGCCTGCTTGATTTACTATCGATAAAACATGCATATTCATTAATAAACCATAAAAAATGCATATTCATATATAAATTATAGCACATGCGCATTATATTGATTAAACACAAAATAGATCTATTGGACAATTTTTCTTTCTCTTTTCAAATTGCTTAAATTTACATTATTTTGTATCATGTATATCGATATACCTTTTATTGAATGATGTTAACATGATTTAACATTAAACCCAAACCCAACAATGTTTTCTTGTGACCAACAGATTGAAACAGATGAGTCATCCCCCATGAAGTTTTCCCCAGCTCAAGAATTGGAACCCACATCACCAAGAAATATTGCTGCTAGTGCCCTGGCATCAATGAATGCTATGTCAACTGACACTATATCCACACCAGAAAAATTATTTGTTAATGTATCTTCGCCAAATAAGTCAGCATCCGTGAAAAGTCGAACACCATCAAGGCTGGTTTGGCTTGAGAGACCCGGCCAGACTCCGGGCTATGTATTGATTAATGCGCCATCGGAACATAAGGACCAGCGACAGTCTTATTCTTCTCCATCAAGGCAAACTCATTCAACGCCATCAAGGCAGTCTCATTCAACGCCATCAAGGATGTCTAATTCTACGCTGCCAAGAATGTCTTATTCTACGCCTTCAAGGCAGCAAACGGTGCAGACGCCTAGATTGAATATTAAGCAAGAAATAGAGTCTGCACAAGTTGTACAGGAAAGTCAGATGCCAAAAGTACCGTGGAGAGGCATAGAAGGCAGCGTGGCAGTGTCTGATACCTGTTTCTACACAGACGATAGGGATGTTATGGAAGAGTGTATCAAAAAGTATGAAGAAGACACTTTCAGTATATTCCGTTGTAACAAGACCACTAGGATCACTGACTTGGGATTAACAGGTAATAAAGCACTTAAAAGTTGTCTTTACTGGGTTAAGAGGTAATATTACCCTTAGAAATGGCAAAGAAATATCTCTGCCAGGTAATACACTTAAAAAATGGCAAAGAAATGTCTCTGCCATGTCTAATTAGTTACAAAATCAGAATCAGGCATGAATGTTTATTTCAACAGTTTTTTTATGAAAGTTTTTGTAGACACAACCAATGAAAAATTCAGTGATTAATAGTAAGAACTGAAGCATCCAACTTATGTAACTTACAAAATGTTTGTAATTTATTTTATGGTAATTTATTATAAGATTTGTTTAAAAAATGAAGAAAAAAAAAACTGTTTAAAGTCTTTCCACCCATATTTATACAAAATAAGTGACAGATTTATCCTTAAAAGTACATTTTCTGCATTATATGTTTTCTTCTTTACAGAGGTGAAAGGTTTAGACAATCACCGTGTACGCTGGTGTCCTCTCACAGATCAGTGGAAGTCGGCGAATTATGTTCCCGATAACGTCCCCTATTTGGTTCTAGGAAGAGAGACTCGAATGTGTCGCTTCAATCGCAACCCTAAATTAAGGAAAGTCAAGAAGAAAGCATGGTGTGCATTGTGTAACCTGTCTCCAGAAGAGCAGCAGGTGAGGAGAAGCTATAGTAGTCAGGTTGTTAGCTCTCACGCTTTTAGTGAGACTCACAATTTTCAAAGCCCGTCTCTCACGAAATGAGACTAATAGTGTTTTACAATACAACCTTAAATGTAATAGGTATGTTTATGTAACATGATTAAGTTACTTAGCCGAGACTACATGTTCACATATCAGATAATGATTTGTAGATGTGTATTGATCTTTGTATACAAATAAAAAAAGACATAGTCAAAGTTTGGTATGTTAATTAAATTTTGGCGCTTTTGTGCCAACGAAGCCAAAATAAACATTTGTTATTCAAAATAAATTTTAATATTCATTTTACATCAAAACAGAAACTGTGTTCAAATCTGTACTTTGTAAATTGTTATAAACATTCAAATGAATCACTGGACAGGACTTTCAATTGGGGTGGGGGGTGTGTGAACTCCATAAATAAAAAGAATATAGGGGAACTCCATCGATTATGTTGCCCCATATATGGGATATCTCGTTGAAGAACAACTATTGGAGCTTCTTGGGGCAATGACTTTCAATTCAGAATGAAGTAATTGTAGTGACTGATGCAGACCTCAAGAAAATCATGTGTTTTATTTCAGAACGATAACATGTATAGGCTATTTATTCAATAAAATTTGTTTTGCTCAATGCTAGAACTATTCCGTCTTTGAATATTACCGAGTTACTTCCCTTGCAGGTATAGATAAAAATCATGGAGTTTATCCACAAGTACCTATTATTTATTTATTTATTTATATATTCATTTATTTTTATTTTTTTATTTATTTATATATTCATTTATTTTTATTTTTTTGTATATTTATTTATTTTCATTCATTTATTTATTTATTTTTTATTTTGTTACTAGTCTAGTACAGAGGAGTGTTCGTGCAGACTTCGGCAATCAGTGAAGACAGAATCAAGACAGCCATGTCCTGCTTTAATTTCCATACACAGTATCATCAGATTTATAGACTTTAAGGTAAGAAACCAATTGTCTGATAAGCATGATGGAACACACACTGAATCCTATCATTGTAACAATATGTATTTTTGAATATTTATCCTAAATAGAATAGCCTTGTTAAATTTGCTTCATATGGTATGAAATGAAAAAAATCATGAAAAATTTCTTGCTTCAGTTAATTATACATCGTGATAGTTTGCTGATTTTCTTAATCTTTGTCTTGTCTTTAGCAATACTGTAAATATGGAAATGTATGCTAATTACACAAAGTAAGGTGGTCTCAAAAATTGTCCCCTTGCGTGGTATTCAAATGAAACTTAAACCTCAGGGGAAGACAGCTGTTGCTTTTCCGTAGACAGTATGTCAAATGTGAAAACCTAAATGAAATTGACTGGTAAAATCAGTAATAAATTGTTGATGACTTATATTCATGTTTAATTTATTACATTCAGGCAAGTTCTAGAAAGAAGAGAGTTGAGATGTCCAAGAATCTGAAGTGTGGGTTAGAGCTTATAGAAAGATTAAAGATGAGAATTCGTCAGGAAAAACGTATATATGTGACTGTGCCCAGCATTGAGGTTCATCAAAACCATCCCATCCTTAATCATTCGGTAAGTGAATTAGGAGATATTCTCCTTCCATATTCCTAATGATGACAGTAAAACACCGTTATAACAACCTCTGGATACCTCCAAATTTCTTCATTATAGGCATATATCCTTATAACGAAGCTCTGGACACCTACAAAATTTCTTGGTTATAGACATATTGCGTTATACAGATATTACACACAACTTATAAGAATCTTCATTGGGAATAGAAATTAATACATTATAACCATGAACTTGTTGTAAGTGTGTTCATTATAAACCTGTTTTACTGTATTAAATATTTTTCTGTTGAATTGAAGAATCTTTCAACCTCTTGAGACTGAGATGGGGGAATCTCAGTCCGAGGTGTAGGATTATTAAATTATTGAATTGTCGACCATATTAGGTTTGTCAAGTGTTTGACAGTTTACAAATCTGACCAGGGTGGTTGTAATGCACATTGTCTCATGATCAAGGGAATGAATTATTTTTTTCTCTTGTTTGTTTTCTAATGTATTTACTGAAGACCAACAACAACCTCGACGTGATGCATTGAATGCTTGGGCATTACATCAAAAACAGTGTTGTTGTGACGTCATGGTGTTATTGTAATGAGAATATACAAAGATCCTGATCATATACCCTCAGCAGAGTAGTGAGGATATATCTGTCCAAGTAATGAGAATTATATCTCCCATACTTAACAGGGTTATCTCACGGTTGCTTGGGAAAAGATAACTCTGTCTTTTACCTGGGTAGGAATAGGACAGCTCACATGCCCTAGACAATGACGTCATTGATGTATGAGACTGCTGTTGAGAATCTCATTCATTTTTCTGAATTTTTATTTACAATAGTATAGGAGAAAAATAATCAAACATGGATCAGTCAGATGGACAGGGCTATCTCAACCCTTGTAAAAGATTTAGGCCGCCAATCCACAGTAAGCCTCGGGCTGACTAGCCAAAATCTTTCACTGGGGTTGAGATATCCCTGTCCACCTGACAGACCTATGTAGGATTCTATTAGTCTCTTTATGAGATTAAAAGAGATGTGGTGTTAGGACTGGGATTCTGTTATAATCCTATGCTATAACAAGATCCACCTGTTCAATTAATGTAGCTGAAACATACTTGAAATGATCCTGACATAGTCTCAACTAAGTGTTATTTTTCTCGTTGATTAGACATACAAGATATGGCTACGACTGTTGCCATTAGACATCCATAAATTACCTGAGGAAAACAGCCTTTTAGCGTTTAAACTTGAAAGTCATCATCTTGAAATACTTATTTTATTCTTTTCCTATACAATCTGTACAAATTTTGTTGGTTGACCATTGTCAATTTTGAGATCGTTTAAAATTACAAAGTACTGGTAATGGATATTTAGCTATCTTGATATGTGCAATCAATGCTATATAGACCCTATATATAATGAAACCATTACCGTTAAATTCATGTAATGTTATTTGTTTATGTAGAAGGTGGAAAATCCATGTTGTCCCTGCTACAGAACAGGAACATGTGGCACCTGTCCGTGTAAATCTACAGGCTGCTCAAGGTGTAACAACAACGCCTGTCGCTTTAGGACTGCAGAGGTGAGTATTTAATATACAAACAATAAGTATGTTTCACTCTGCTCAAAGTATATGACAATACTATTCTGGATATGGTAGAGTACGAAAGAATGAGTGACTGTTTGTGTAGGAATGAGTGTACAAATCACATTTGTAAGAATGAGTGTACAAATCACATGTGTAAGAATGAGTGTACAAATCACATGTGTAAGAATGAGTGTACAAATCACATGTGTAAGAATGAGTGTACAAATCACATGTGTAAGAATGAGTGTACAAATCACATGTGTAAGAATGAGTGTACAAATCAAATGTGTAAGAATGAGTGTACAAATCACATGTGTAAGAATGAGTGTACAAATCACATGTGTAGGAATGAGTGTACAAATCACATGTGTAAGAATGAGTGTACAAATCACATGTGTAAGAATGAGTGTACAAATCACATGTGTAAGAATGAGTGTACAAATCACATGTGTAAGAATGAGTGTACAAATCACATGTGTAAGAATGAGTGTACAAATCACATGTGTAAGAATGAGTGTACAAATCACATGTGTAAGAATGAGTGTACAAATCACATGTGTAAGAATGAGTGTACAAATCACATGTGTAAGAAGAGTGTACAAATCACATGTGTAAGAATGAGTGTACAAATCACATGTGTAAGAATGAGTGTACAAATCACATGTGTAAGAAGTTGAGTATACAAATCACATGTGAAAGAAAGAGTGTACAAATCACATGTGTAAGAATGAGTGTACAAATCACATGTGTAAGAATGAGTGTACAAATCACATGTGTAAGAATGAGTGTACAATCACATGTGTAAGAATGAGTGTACAAATCACGTTGTGTAAGAATGAGTGTACAAATCAATGTGTAAGAATGAGTGTACAAATCACATGTGTAAGAATGAGTGTACAAATCACATGTGTAGAATGAGTGTACAAATCACATGTGTAAGAATGAGTGTAAAATCACATGTGTAAGAATGAGTGTACAAATCACATGTGTAAGAATGAGTGTACAAATCACATGTGTAAGAACAAGTGTACAAATCACATCTGTAAGAATGAGTGTACAAATCACTTGTGTAAGAATGAGTGTACAAATTACATGTGTAGGAACGAGTGTACACATAACACATGTAAGGAGTGTAAAAATCACACGTGTAAGAATGAGTGTACAAATCACATGTGTTTGTTTCATTCAGCTTTAAGTGTACATTGTATATAACATAACAACTCTAAATATTTTCTTCTCATATCTGCCAGGGCATGTATAAGCCTTTGAGACAAAGTCGGAAAAGGGCTGGATCGAAGAAGAAGAAGATGGTTACTCCATATGCAGCGAAAAGTATTCGCAACATTCGACTCAATGTAGATGAACCAACACTCAACGAACAACTGGATAGAGAGGCTGAGTTGGAAATCTACCAGGAACGTGCTACTACCTTTAAAATACAGGTGAGACATTGCAGAATTGTCCTAAAATATAGATAATACGCCAGTGTATTAATTCTTTTCTGATAATTTCTTTATCTGTGTAATAACCTTGTTTCATTACTATTTTTTCTAGTTTTCAATGAACTCAAATCCCACCCCCTCCCTACCAACAAAAAAAACCCTTTAACTAAATTCTTTTATTTTCAGTATAGACAACCAAACACTTGAAGTATATTCAAAATTTAGGCGAACCAATACTTACATTCAAATAAATATAAATAAGAAATAAAGGAGATTATCTATAACTCAACTACATTCTGTTTAAATGTAGAAATTTCATTAATAATCAAAGCTAAGATGACAGGAACCTTTTTCACAGGGGATAAAAATACAACTTTTGCAAACTTTACTTATTAATAATTTCATGTGTATTCATTATTGCAGCAAGAAATTTTGGGAATGTCACTTGACCAAACTCGCCAGGCTCTGATACAGATGCTGGAAGATGACCCTTTTCATGTGGAGTCGTATGTAAAGCCTGACCACGCCCCTTACCATCGAGTACAAATAGACACGCCCCCTAAATGGTGCTCCTGTACACAGTGTATTGAAATGAACAACAGTCAGATGAGGATGTGTTGCGGCCAGACCCCCTGCCTGAGCTTTCATCCGACCTTTCGTAGTGTGTGTCTCCGGCCAGACCATCTCCTCGTGGGCCTACTAGACTTGGGATTACCCACAGATAATTTCGCTGAGGTTGGAAGTTTCTCTAATGCCCAGTACAGACGCCAAGCATATCGTTGTTTTATTCTTTGGCAGTGGAATAACCTGGGAAAAGGCGACATAGAGGTTCCAAAACCTCCAAGTTGTGTGGTGGCTAGAATCAGATGGCGCTACCCCTCTATTGATAACCACCTCAGCGACGGCTTCTCTGCTGAGAGTGACTTTGAGGAGGGTAATCGGTGAAATGTGGAATAATACCATCACCTGTTCTCAACTGACTTTTGTCTTTGAGGAGGATAATAAAATCATTACCTTTCCTCAACTGATATTGAGGAGGGTAATAATACCATCACTTGTCCTCTACTGACTCCAATCTCAGATCTTTATTCCTTCATTCTCTTCTGACCTTGTGAGAACAAAGGTTAATGTAAGTAAGTTTTCGTCTGATGATCCTCGATTACCTCAACTTTTAGGTTCAGGTTCCTATGACATGGAAAATATCTACGAAAGTCTTCCAGGATATTGTTGGAGAAAATAACAGATTACGTAGTTGTTAATGTTTTGATGACTTTGATGAAATTCTTATTATGAATGTCTGCTGTACCTATCTAAATGTGTTTTTGTTAATAAAATACAAATGCTAGTGACGATCAAATTAAAATAAGACTTGTAATTCCGCTCCACTACGATGCTCTACAATATGATTCAATACAAGATCTAACAATGCCCAGTTCTATATATCGGAAAAAGATACCTCCACCTTTTTAGGTCATCTGACCCGAAGGGTCAGGATGACCAATTGTCATCATGTACCGTCCTCCATTGTACGCCGTGCGCTGTGCATAAACCTTTCATTCAAACGACTTCTTCTCATTAACTGCAAGGCCTTAAGAACTCATATTTGACCTGTAGCATGCTGGGATAGAGGGCTACCAAAGTTGTGAAATGAATGACCTTGACCTATTTTCAAGGTCAAAAAGGTCAAATAGGCAAAAATCTTAACGACTTCTTCTAACTAACCAAAGGTCCAGGGTACTCATGTTTAGTCTGGGTACGCTGGCATAAAGGGCGACCAAACTTGTGAAAATGAATGACCTTGACCTACTTTCAGGGAGTCAAGTAGACTAAAATCTTTGAGCAACTTCTCCTACTAACCAAAAGGTCCAGGGTTCTCATATTTAGCCTGTGGTATGCTGGGATAAAGGGTGACCAAAGTTGTGAAAATGATTAACCTTGACCTACTTTCAAGGTCACAGGGGTCAAATAGGCTTAAATCTTTGCACAACTTCTAACTAACCGACAGGTCCAGGGTACTCATATTTAGCCTGTGGTATGCTTGGATGAATGGCAACCAAAGGTTTCAAAATGAATGACCTTGACCTACTTTCAAGGTCACAGGGGGTCAAGTAGACTAAAATCTATGAACGACTTCTAACTTACCCAACGGTCCAAGGTACTCATATTTGGCCTGTGGTATGCTTGGATGAAGGGCTACCAAAATTGTGAAAATGAATGACCTTGACCAACTTTCAAGGCCACAGGGGGGTCAAATAGGCTTAAATCTTTCCACAACTTCTTCTAACTAACCGACAAGTCCAGGGTACTCATATTTAGCCTGTGGTATGCTGGGGTAAGGGGCGACCAAAGTTGTGAAAATGAATGACCTTGACCTTCTTTCAAGGTAATAGGGGTCAAATAGACTAAAATCTTTGCACGACTCTTTCTAACTAACCAAAATGTACAGGGTACTCATATTTAGCCTGTGGTGTGCTGGGATGAATGGCTACCAAAGTTGTGAAAATGAATGACATTGACCTACTTTCAAGGTCACAGGGGTTCAAGTAGACTAAAATCTTTGAACGACTTCTAACTTACCGAAAGGCCAAGGGTATTGGCCTGTGGCATGTTGGGATGGAGGACTATCAAAGTTATGAAAATGAATGGCTGAAAATTGCCTGGAATGACCCTGATACGATCTTGACAAAGTGTTGTTACATCTCTGGTTTGTCCCAAATCGAAGATGGCTACCATGACACCATATCTAATTTCCAATACGGCTATTGCCAAGGTACTCAGATGACCGTTAAGGCCTTTGGGCCTCTTGTTAATCATCGTTCTTCGTCTTTCGTTGTCCGCTGTTAGCCATCCGCCATGCGCGGTCTGTAAACTTTTCAACTTCTCAAGTTCTATCAGTGCGATTTAGCTGAAGCTTGCCTGAAATGTTTCTGACATGGTCTCGACGAAGTGGTGTTATTTCTGGATTGACTGATAAAGATGGCTGCCACAGCTGCCATTTTGAAAACTCATTTTGAACTTCTTGTGATTTAGATGAAACTTGTCTGAAATAATCATGATTAGAAAACAACATTGCAGATCAACAGTCATCTTTTATTTCGTAACTTTCTGAAAAGTACTTATAATTAATAGGTTTAGCAACTTGTATGGTATTCTTTGTCCTGCGTTAACGTTCTGCATATCCATTTTGAAACAAATCCAAGCACAACATGACAACCATGCATACCATATTATATTTTGACAATTGAAGTGACTGTTTTTGCAAAGGAATTTAATTTCAGCAAACTTTGTGTGTAGTTTCTCTATGTCATTTCATATTTGAAAGGGAGAAGGAAAAGAAGAGAAAAACAGAGAAAAGAACCTTTTTTATTGTCAGACATTGAGCACTCTTTGCTCATTCTCAATTTCTTTTGGGGTTTGCATTCTTCACAGACGATAAGTTTCTATGGTAAAGAATGTCCGACTATTTTTGTCTACGACATCATAAACCCAAAAAGATAATTAGAATAATGATTATGATTTAATTTAGATCACTTTATCAGGTACTAACTAGACATAAATTTCCGTTATTTTACTTATAATTAATTTTACAATAAATCAAATGAGTTGTGACGCATTGATATATATTATTTTCCGTTATTTTACTTATAATTAATTTTACAATAAATCAAATGAGTTGTGACGCATTGATATATATTATCCGATAGTTCAGTTTAACCAATGACCGTGCCGGTTTTAAAATTTCACGAAAAAACGTGCTGTTACTTTATACACGCAGCACACCGCATACATAGGAGGCCGTGCTTACATGACCATGGCTGTTAATAGGACGTTAATTTAATAAAAAGAAAAAAAGCAAACAAACTGTATATAACTAACTTCATAATACTCGACATACATTTCTTTCGGTCTATGAAAAAATAACTTCAGATATCCAATAGAAATGAGTGTAACATACGAAATATTTTTTTTTTGTACAATGAGTTACACGGTAGTGGTGTATGTGGTAGAGTCCATAACAGGATCGTTTATTATAGCTACTGATCATGAATCTACCACATAAGTAATGCATGACCTCCTGTTCACACTCCATATTTGGACATTTGATAAAACTTGATTAAAGACTCCGGAGCTAAATGTTAAACATGTCTAAAGTCACTGACAGTGGTTATAAGCCACTTCTTTCAAAGTATATAATACTGTACAAGGTGAAATAGTTCATCTTTTATATATTGTTATACGTTGCATGATAGAAGGTTATCAAAATCACACTAGCGTTTTCCACGACTTACAGAAGTAGACAAACATCAAACAGAGCTGATAGAGACAGTAAATATAGAGTTAGTGCATGTGTAAGTAACCCTGCTTGCTGTATAAATAAGCCTATCTCTGTCTGATATCTTCATCTACCCTTTATTCGTCCAGTATCTTCGTTAGCCAAGGGTATTAAGTCCGATTCACTTCCTAATATGAAAATCGGCTAATATCCTTGGCTAGCGAAGTTACTTCAAGTGGTAAACAGTTTGCTTACGAAAGAAATGTATTCATTGACATTTTTCGAATGAGAGTAGTACAAATTGAGGTATCAAAATGACCCACAACTTAGAACAACAAAATACATATCAGGGCCCAATAATCATAATATGTAGTGATTGTACGCAGAAATAAGGGTAAAAATAATATTTTTAAGCTCAAAAATGGTGCATTTTTCAGCAAAAGTTTTGGCTTGACGACAGCTCAAATTTGTTTTCCCAACAACAAATTATTTCTCGTAAATCAGTTATTTAAACTCCTATCTTACGAAAGAAATGTTATACCCTCAATTGTGTTGATTAGCAGCCCCCACTCAAAAATATTTATTTATAGCACAACGCCTAATGATAGCCGTCTACAAATGTAACCTAAGCATAAACTCGTGTTTGTTAATATCATTAACAGTTTCCCAAAACGTTTGTTGTCTTTTGATTCATTGTTTATTTTGATGCATAGGCATAAGCAAAATGTAGGATGGTTACATCAGTGTCACATATGTCTTTCACTGGTTCTCAATGATAACCTATAATCACCACACTGCCATATCCCTATCGGCATTTCTGGATAGCTGGCAATGCAGTCGAATTAACGTAATCGAGATATCGGTTCCCAATTTCGTTGAAAAGGAGCCGATGCGTCGTTGTTCGATGTCGAAGAGCTTAAATGTGACACTACATTGCCTGTGTTGTTCTGTTCTTCTTTTATGACCCATCCATGGCAGAGTTTCATATCAGGAAACAACAGGTTAACTAAATTTATCGTAAATATATGCTGTTTCAATACTACCGGCATGATGTCGGAATTACCACCAGATAGTCGCATAGCCTCCATTAATTCGTATGAAGTGACTATTCATCAATCTTGTGGACCCTAGGCTGCAACCATAAAATGGCACATGATATCAATAGGTCTATTAATGAGGCACAAGTTGTTAAAACTCCTTTTTTTCATTCGGTCTGACTTTTCCCACTCCTCTTGAAGGTGCTGGTTGTGATAACATCTGGTGTATGCGTCGAGTATTATTACGTTGAGAAACTTTTGAAGTTGACATGTGCCACCAATCAAGATTAGATCTATGTGTGATATTCTGGTGCTAAATTGGACATCATATCGAATTTAGGTGATAGGGAAGAGGAAGAGCTCCAACATCTGAAACTTAACGGTTGATAGTTAATTAGAACCACGATGTAACCCGATAATGTAAGTCAATTCGAAAGACGATAGCATCTAACTTAACTAAATTATTTCAGTTTGAGAGGATACAATTTTGGTAGCAATGTTATCAAGGAAATTCGCCCTAAAATTTGCCGCATCCGGTGATATTTTGTAATTTTCTTTTGCATTTCTAACTGATTGATAAGTGGTCATAATTAAATGCGTCAATTTGCTTAAAATCGTATGTTTATAGCATCATAACTTAAGTCGGAAAAAATGTCAAAATGATATTTTTCACTTTTTCACGTGATTTTTTGGCCATTTTGTGACACAGTCTTAACCGAGATTTTATACGATGGTTGAAATGGTTTTTGCTTGTTTCGTTGCTTAAACTGACTTGAATAATGGTCAAAAAAACGTATTTTGAAATAATAGTTTAGATGTTGGGAAACATTTTTGCTGCGTCAGCAATTATGAAAAAATCTTGCTGGAAAAATTCCATTTTTGAGCTTTCATATGTTTTTCATAGAAATCACTATATATATTGGATTTTTTGGTCCATTTGGATTGTTGATTGCATCTAACTTAACTTCAAATGTTTAGTCAAATTCAGAGATGGCGGCCAATCTTAGGATGACCGTCATTAACCAGGAAGTTCATCCCAACTTATGCAAACTGTTTAAAATTTTGATTTGTGATCTGTGGGTCATCAATGGTTCCAGAAAAATATTGGTTAGGAGGTTTGGCGGGGGGGTGCATGTGGGACACTCCTAGCCCCATGGCCTATTAATGTCAAACTTCGATAGCTTAACGTATATGTTCAACTTCGATAAGAATCTAATTTCTTAAATGTAAAATTTGGATAGCATTCGTAACTTATACTTAAAATGTCCAAATTTGGATAGCATATAACTAACTTTAATGTACACTTTCGTTATCATATAAATGTAACTTAAATGTCAATTTGGAGTTCAGCATCTAACTTAACTTAAATGTCCCAATTTGGGATCTGCATCGAGAACTTAATCTTATAATGTCAATTTGGATAGCAGTCTAACTTAACTTAAAGATGTCAATGTTAGATATGCATCTAACTTAACTTAAATGTAATGGATAGCATCTAACTACTAAATTATCAATTTGGATGCATCTAACTTTAACATTTAATGTCAATCTTCTATAGCCAATCTAACTCTATAGCTTTTAAATGTCAATTTGGTTGCATTCGAAGCCATCTTAATGCAACTTGGATAGCGTCTAACGTAACTAAATGTCATAGTTAATGGATCTAGGCATACTAAATCTAACTTAAATGTCAATTAGGATAGCAATCAAACTTAACTTAAAATGTCAATTTAGATAGCATTAACTTAAACTTAGAATGTCAATTTGGATAGCAACTAACTTAACATTTAATGTCAATTTGCGATATAGCAATCTAACTTAACTTAAATGTCAATTTGGATAGCATCTAACTTAACTTTAAATGCAATTTGGAGAGCATCTAACATATCTATGAATTGGTCTCAATTTGGATAGCATCTAACTTAACTTTAAATGTCAATTTGGATAGCATCTAACTTAACTTAAATTGTCAATTTAGATAGCATCTAACTTAACTTAAATGTCAATTTGGATAGCATCTAAACTTAACTGTAAATGTCATTTGGATAGCATCTAACTTAACTTAAATGTCAATTTGGATATCATCTAACTTAACTTAAATGTCAATTTTGCAGATAGCATCTAACTTAACTAAATGTCAATTTGGATAGCACCTCTAACTTAACTTAAATTGTCAATTTGGATAGCATAACTTAACTTAACTTATAATGTCAATTTAGATAGCATCTAACTTAACTTAAATGTCAATTTGGATAGCATCTAACTTAACTTAAATGCTCACAATTTGGGCAATCTAATACTAACTTAAGATGTCAATTTAAATGTCTAACTAACTTAACTTAGGATAAATGTAACTTAACTAAAATGTCATATTGGATAGCATCTAACTTAACTAAATGTCAATTTGGATAGCATCTAACTTAACTTTAAATGTCAATTTGGATAGCATCTAACTTAACTTAAATGTCAATTTGGATAGCATCTAACTTAACTTAAATGTCAATTTGGATAGCATCTAACTTAACTTAAATGTCAATTTGGATAGCATCTAACTTAACTTAAAATGTCAATTTGGATAACATCTAACTTAACTTAAATGTCAATTTGGATAGCATCTAAACTTAACTTAAATGTCAATTTGGATAGCATCTAACTTAACTTAAATGTCAATTTGGATAGCATCTAACTTAACTTAAATGTCAATTTCGATAGCATCTAACTTAACTTAAATGTCAACTTGGATAGCATCTAACTTAACTTAAATGTCAATTTGATATAGCATCTAACTTAACTTAAATGTCAATTTGGATATGCATCTAACTTAACTTAAATGTCGACTTGGATAGCATCTAACTTAACTTAAATGTCAATTTGGATAGCATCTAACTAACTTAAATGTCAATTAAGATAGCATCTAACTTAACTTAAATGTCAATTTGGATAGCATCTAACTTAACTTAAATGTCAATTTGGATAGCATCTAATTTAACTTAAATGATAACATCAATTTGGATAGCATCTAACTTAACTTAAATGTCAATTTTAGATAGCAACTTAACTTAAATGTCGACTTGGATAGCATCTAACTTAACTTAAATGTCAATTTGGATAGCATCTAACTTAACTTAACTTAAAATGTCAATTTTGGATAGCACTCTAACTTAACTTAAATGTCATTTGGATAGCATCTAACTTAACTTAAATGTCAATTTGGGATAGCATCTAACTTAACTTAAATGTCAATTTGGATAGCATCTAACTTAACTTAAATGTCAATTTGGATAGCATCTAACTTAACTTAAATGTCAATTTGGATAGCATCTAACTTAACTTAAATGTCAATTTGGATAGCATCTAACTTAACTTAAATGTCAATTTGGATAGCATCTAACTTAACTTAAATGTCAATTTGGATAGCATCTAACTTAACTTAAATGTCAATTTGGATAGCATCTAACTTAACTTAAATGTCAATTTGGATAGCATCTAACTTAACTTAAATGTCAATTTGGATAGCATCTAACTTAACTTAAATGTCAATTTAGATAGCATCTAACTTAACTTTAAATGTCAACTTTCGATAGCATCTAACTTAACTTTAATGTCAACTTGGATAGCAATCTAACTTTAACTTAAAACAATTGGATAGCATCTAACTTAACTTAAATGTCAATTTGGATAGCATCTAACTTAACTTAAATGTCAATTTGGATAGCATCTAACTTAACTTAAATGTCAATTTGGATAGCATCTAACTTAACTTAAATGTCAATTTGGATAGCATCTAACTTAACTTAAATGTCAATTTAGATAGCATCTAACTTAACTTAAATGTCAATTTAGATAGCATCTAACTTAACTTAAATGTCAATTTGGATAGCATCTAACTTAACTTTAATGTCAATTTAGATAGCATCTAACTTAACTTAAATGTCAATTTGGATAGCATCTAACTTAACTTAAATGTCAATTTGGATAGCATCTAACTTAACTTAAATGTCAATTTGGATAGCATCTAACTTAACTTAAATGTCAATTTGGATAGCATCTAACTTAACTTAAATGTCAATTTGGATAGCATCTAACTTAACTTAAATGTCAATTTGGATAGCATCTAACTTAACTTAAATGTCAATTTGGATAGCATCTAACTTAACTTAAATGTCAATTTGGATAGCATCTAACTTAACTTAAATGTCAATTTGGATAGCATCTAACTTAACTTAAATGTCAATTTGGATAGCATCTAACTTAACTTAAATGTCAATTTGGATAGCATCTAACTTAACTTAAATGTCAATTTGGATAGCATCTAACTTAACTTAAATGTCAATTTGGATAGCATCTAACTTAACTTAAATGTCAATTTGGATAGCATCTAACTTAACTTAAATGTCAATTTGGATAGCATCTAACTTAACTTAAATGTCAATTTGGATAGCATCTAACTTAACTTAAATGTCAATTTGGATAGCATCTAACTTAACTTAAATGTCAATTTGGATAGCATCTAACTTAACTTAAATGTCAATTTAGATAGCATCTAACTTAACTTAAATGTCAATTTGGATAGCATCTAACTTAACTTAAATGTCAATTTGGATAGCATCTAACTTAACTTAAATGTCAATTTGGATAGCATCTAACTTAACTTAAATGTCAATTTGGATAGCATCTAACTTAACTTAAATGTCAATTGGATAGCATCTAACTTAACTTAAATGTCAATTTGATAGCATCTAACTTAACTTAAATGTCAATTTGGATAGCATCTAACTTAACTTAAATGTCAATTTGGATAGCATCTAACTTAACTTAAATGTCAATTTGGATAGCATCTAACTTAACTTAAATGTCAATTTGGATAGCATCTAACTTAACTTAAATGTCAATTTGGATAGCATCTAACTTAACTTAAATGTCAATTTGGATAGCATCTAACTTAACTTAAATGTCAATTTGGATAGCATCTAACTTAACTTAAATGTCAATTTGGATAGCATCTAACTTAACTTAAATGTCAATTTGGATAGCATCTAACTTAACTTAAATGTCAATTTGGATAGCATCTAACTTAACTTAAATGTCAATTTAGATAGCATCTAACTTAACTTAAATGTCAATTTGGATAGCATCTAACTTAACTTTAATGTCAACTTCGATAGCATCTAACTTAACTTAAATGTCAACTTCGATAGCATCTAATTTAACTTAAATGTCAATTTGGATAGCATCTAACTTAACTTAAATGTCAATTTGGATAGCATCTAACTTAACTTAAATGTCAATTTGGATAGCATCTAACTTAACTTAAATGTCAATTTGGATAGCATCTAACTTAACTTAAATGTCAATTTGGATAGCATCTAACTTAACTTAAATGTCAATTTGGATAGCATCTAACTTAACTTAAATGTCAATTTGGATAGCATCTAACTTAACTTAAATGTCAATTTGGATAGCATCTAACTTAACTTAAATGTCAATTTGGATAGCATCTAACTTAACTTAAATGTCAATTTGGATAGCATCTAACTTAACTTAAATGTCAATTTGGATAGCATCTAACTTAACTTAAATGTCAATTTGGATAGCATCTAACTTAACTTAAATGTCAATTTGGTTAGCATCTAACTTAACTTAAATGTCAATTTGGTTAGCATCTAACTTAACTTAAATTGTCAATTTTGGATAGCATCTAACTTAACTTAAATGTCAATTTGGTTAGCATCTAACTTAACTAAATTATCAATTTGGATAGCATCTAACTTAACTAAAATGTCAATTTGGTTAGCATCTAACTTAACTAAATGTCAATTTGGATAGCATCTAACTTACCCATGTATGGACGCGTTTTTTTAACTTACATGTAATTCCAGAACATAAAGAACAGAATATGTTCCTTGATTTATCAAAAATAGGCAAGCTCGAGCTAGCACCTCTCCACACTTTTGATATTCCATCAATGCCTTTTCTGTTTACACAACTTGTGATAGGCACAGTTTTAGGCCTGTTGGATGTTTACACAACTTCTGATAAACATAGTTTTAGACCTGTTGGATGTTTACACAACTTCTGATAGGCATAGTTTTAGGCCTGTTGGATGTTTACACAACTTCTGATAGGCATAGTTTTAGGCCTTTTGGAATCATACATAATTGCAAACCATATTTTTCGTGATTTGAAGTAAAATAAAATCGTGACGATGAAGAATACACCAAGTTAAATTTGGTTTACAATACAGTATATGGCATTTATAAATGCTCAACCGCTGACAAACGGGGTTTTTTCTCAATCAAAACCAGGAACAGACGAATTAGTATTTTTCTTCAGATACAAAGGTTACTTATTTACACCATTACCGCCATTGAAAAGTTTGAGTGTCTAATTTTACTTCAAGATAAAAATATTGAAAATAATTAATTGCGTCCCGAAAAAAAATTCGTGGCACTATGTTCTATATGGAATGAAGCACTGGTTGCACATATACCAAAGGCAAAATAAATTATTTTAAACATGTATTATCTTTTGTGTTAATTAGACATATCCATACACGATTAAACACCATTATTGTTTAAATAATAAGTATTGTTTATGCTATGTCGGCGGTGGAGTATCTTTAATAAAATAAAAATCTTTAATCTATCATACATATGAAAAGCGTGAAGGCTTAGTTCAGACCTTAAAGGAAAGTGTTCCTGTCAACAGACATTTTCGATTGTATAAATGTTGAATATCCTTGTGATGGAATTTAAATAGAAAAAGCAAAACTAAAATAAATCTGCGATCGATCTCTAACGTTTTCCCAGCTGCCGCTGTTCTTCGGGAGATGTTTATTTATGTTGAGAATAAACATCTCCTGATTATCGGCGGCAGCTAGGAAAAGGTTAGAGATCGATCGCAGATTTGTTTTAGTTTTGTTTTTTCTATATATACATATATATATATGAACAGTTTTATGTGTTTGTTGACATTGGACAAGGAAATCAAATGGATAAATCATTTCTATTATGAATTACGGAAGGACTTCAAGACAGAACAAAATGATAAAATATGTAGACTACTGATGGTTGGGAAATACACGCTCTATACAAGTAAAGTATGAAGGGAAACCATAAAGAAAATGAGGCTAAGTAAAATTCGAAATAAAAAGGGATGAACGTTTAAAGACCCACTACCTTTCCGAAACGGGTTTTAATTTTTAAAAAGGGAATGTAAAACGAGATCGATAATTTTGTAGAGTCGCAAAAGTTATTGACTAACCGTTGATACCACACTCACTCATTTTTACTAAAATAAGAAAAATGTTATTTTTCATAACGCGGGTCGTCTTATGTTTCCTGCCGTCGTCCTAAATACTGCGCGGTAGTTAAATATGACTGTGCTGGATTGCAATACAGCGAAATGAATCCTCACTGTTAACATAGATTGCGCATATCGTTTGTGGAGCATCTTTAAGTAGTCAGGAAGAACTTTAAGAAGCGCTTAATTCAAGTTGATGTTAGTTCACGAAGAGGTCGATAAGCCCAGCAGATAGGTGCATACGATAAACAATTGTAACAACATGTATTGGAATATAATTTAATATGGAGAATGACAAAGCTTTTTCTTGGTCAGTAAATTAAAATTATCATAGAAATCACCTAAAAGTATACTGATAGAATACAATTACCTTTAAAAGTTATTCTGGAGTAAAACGCGGTCAAAGGTTGAGACATTACAGTGAGTAGTGAAACGCTCCTCCCTATCTGTCTTGGGAACGACTCCACCAATCAGATAATGTATTTCTCAAATTATGGTCTACGTATTGACCACTACTAATGGGTCATTAAATTTTCATACATAAGATAAATAATTAGCATTAAAAGCAAGCGACAGTCTGCCGTCGGCCATTGCTGGTTTCACTTGAAACGCATCCGGACATGCTAGCCACGTGGATTGTGTCAAAATGACGATTTAAACTCAGAATCAAGAAGAACTTTTCATATGTTATTCACTACCAATATTTACCAACATTTTGAGAATTGCAATTCTTGCAATGCATATGTTTTTATTTTACACAACAAAATATGAGCTCAAAATGAATTTTGGCAGTACAACCAAAAACAATTTAAGTACGCTTAAAGTGCAATGAATTGTGTACATATGATCAGACCATGAAGTCGCGTTCTGGTCTACAGTTTCATCTCGCATTTTCACAGTGATATACAGATATGTTTTCATCAAAACATACATAAAACATAAAAACAAGCACTTTCACAGTGCAAAGTTTTGTTTTGTAATGAAACTAATATTTATAAAGCACCATACAGTTTTGTGTGTCCATTTGAATGATATCCACAGCTTTATTCATCAAACCTTATGTTTTCCAATAGATTACTGAAGGGAAAAAGCAACAAGTCAGAATTTTCGCCCAGCTACGGCACTATAACTTTAACCTTGAAGCATATAGGTATAATTTGTCATTGAATATTCGTATCAAGAATAAAACAGTGAAAGTTGTGAGCAATTTAATAAACGTCTTTGCTTTACCGCCCTAAATGAAAATGTACTATCAAAGTTGGTGACAAAGGAAGCGTCTGATTGTATGTTAAAGTAAGGATAGTAGTATCGTTCAGAATTTGAATGCAATTTTTCGGAGGTAAACCATATAAGCATGTTTATCATTAGATCGCCTCCATTTATGCCATTTTTACTTTGTTTAATTTACGACCGCAATATAAAAAAAATTGTTTGCTTCAAATCCGGTCAAAACACATCATTGAATATAAATTTTGGGACAGAAACAGAAAACTAACCTGTTGTATTTGTACATTTTATCACATATTTTCTCTACAAACTGCTCTACAAATCCTACAAATACGAATTACGCGTGAATAGTGAGGCCTACGGTTAACCAACTGTTCAAAGACGTGATTTAAAAGTATCACGGGATTTAACGTGGGATAAAACCTTAAACCTTCAGTCAAAATCCTGTAATTCCCTTCTAATTTTTTATCTAAATCTGCTATTTTGAGTCTGCTGTTGTCATCACATTATCGCTGCCTATACACTTATTAATTAGTCATGCACCACGGTAAAATGTTCATTTAAAGTTTTATTTGCCGTTACTTGGCAAAACTTTGACATGTTATTTTTTTCTTCATTAGTCTATTGAAAACCATCACGTTTAATGAATTAAGCTGTAAAAATCATTCAAAACTTCATATGCCTTATAAACGTTCGTGACAACACAGAAATCATGTAAACAGTAAGATTTTTGTTTTCATGCCTTGTTTAGATGGAAACATACCTGCAGAAATCACTTTGCAATTACTAATAACACTGTAAAAATGTGAAATGAAATTGAAGACCAAGATTTGGCTTCATGATCTGACCGTAGTTACCCGTTTCACTTCACTATAGATAAAATATAATGATATTCGGCAGTACCGCGCAAATTATTTTCTGCTGTTATTTGTATTTTAAAAAACTTTAAATGCATCGAAAGTACTGTAATTCACACAATGTTGGTAGTTTTCGGTGATGGAAACTATATCAAAAGCTGATCTTGGTTCATGGTTATGACAAATACGGAACATATAACTTTAAAAAGGAATTGTCAAAAATATGTTAACACACGGTATCAATTTATATATTATTTCAAATAAACATTTATTTTTTCATTAAAGAAAACGCAATCCTTTTAAAGTAAGTTCTTAAAATCCATTGATATTGTATAGTATATGCATAAATTCGATAGTAACATAAATGATATATCTATTTTTAGATTTAATCATGTTTAATATAGAGCGTCATCGTGTACTTATTATTTCGATTTCAATATTCAGTGCATCCTTGATGCTCAAGGGGTTACTATAACTGACGTTTTATCCACCCCTGAACAATATCAAAGTAAAAATGAGGTAGCCCAGGAGAAAAAATCTGAATCAGTCATACGCCAGACAGAGCGACACCCAACTTCAAAGCCACACAGTCAGCCACAGTGTACCGTTATACGACTCTTTAGATTTACATAAAAGGACTAAATTACCTATTCTGTTCTGTTGCATACAGATTTACTATAAATTAGTCCAGGGGGTGGATATTACGTCAGTTATAGTAACCCCTAGAGTATCGAGGCTTCATTCAGTGCATCAGCACCACTAACCAGGGCGATGACGTCATATCACCACGTGACCTTGGGTAGGTATTTATCAGAAGACAATTTTTTACCAACAGGTAGAATCGTTCAGTGTAGGTTGCTGTTGAACCATTGAATAGCTAAAAGTGTTAAAAAAGAACTAAGGACCCATTTATGTTGGCTTACATATCGAGTTATACAAAGTTTTCAAAATAAAACTATATGTATAGATTTAAATGTAGCTTCCAGCTTTAAATATTCTCACAAAGGCCAAGAGTCTGTTTTTATCACATAGGTTGACATTCTGTGTCGATGTATACGTCATATGTCTGACAATGATAAAACGGAACTGAGAAGTTTCTGTTTATCAAGGCCCCTAGCTACAAACCTGCTCTGTTTCCGCTTATATTACTCACTGACGAGAACAGGTAGACATTTGTGGGTTTTAACTCTAGTCACGTGCTCGAAAAGTTATTTAAACAGAAAAAGTGCCGCACGATTAAATGTAGCGATAAATGATATATTCACCTTAACATAGTATTACCTAGGAGACAAGTATGGGACGACTCTTAAATTGAATATTCATTTGATAACATTTTAAAAAGGGTTTCGATTTTCAGTTACATTGATGGAACAATCTTAAGAAAGGGTTTTTGCAAAACGTTTTTGAAGATAAATCTTCTATACGATGCTTAAGATACTTTTTTTTATCATTTTACTTCAAAATGCAAGATAAATCATTGGAAGTCAATTTATTACTTTTATTACTGGTATGACTTCATAATAACTGCAAATCAACTTTATTTGGTGACGAATTATTTTCGCATATGCATGCCAAATTGCGATTTGTAAAAAGAGTGTAGCCGTCATTTAGAGTACATACATGTATGGATATTTGAAAGATTATCCTTCCTGTAATAACTAACTAGAATAAAACAGTACTACTTAAGTGAAATAAAGCCCTGAGATAGCTCAATATGACTTGTTCGATATGCATTAGGCCAAATATATTGAAAGTATTTGATTTTGCTCATTTGTTGCGCTGAATATTGATGCATGCTGCACACAATCATTTGCTGAATTGGAAACCCAGCTATTACGTCATTTGCGTCATTTCTTGTATGCGATGGGATACAGGAGTGCCATAGAAAAAAACCCCGATATATTTCGAGTATCTTGCAAATACAATGTACCTAGGCAGACTTGGGAGTTCTGAAACTGGCCCCAGTTTATCATTAACTTCAGAGTGAAACACAAACTTAGTTTAAAAGAATTATAGAGGTATAGGGCACTTAAGTTTTTGTTTAAAGCCAGTTGGATTTTAAAAAAAAAGAGATGTTCATTTTTTTTGCCGAAAATCGGAACAGAGATGAACAGCAAAGAGTAGAATCTGTTACAAGATTCAGTCGCCATAGACTTATAATACCTAAATTATATAATACTGTCATGGGATTCTGTTTTTGTCATGCATATATCATTGCATTTCCTAAGAGGAAACCGAATATATTGTATAACTTTTAACTGCATTTCTCTTATTATCACATTAATCGATATATATGCTTTTTATAAACCCCCTCCCCTCTTTATCCGTAACGAAGGGGATATACTGGAACAGCTTGTCTTTCTGTCCGTAAAACAGATTGCTCGAACAAGTCCTCCCTGGCTGCTGAATCAATTTCAATCATATGTTGCATCAATATTGGGGACCATGTGTAGATGTGCATGCATGCTTTCGTTTGTCGACATTTTGGTTGCCATGGTTACGAGGTCACGATACACAGGATTCAACATTTGTTCGCACAGTTCCCCTTTAACAACTTGATCAAAGAATTTCAGTTTAACTTCGCATTAATGTTGGGAACCATGTTAAGATGTGCATGTATGGTTTCGTTTGTCGACAGGATTCAACATTTGTTCGCACAGTTCCCCTTTAACAACTTGATCAAAGAATTTCAATTTAACTTCGCATTAATGTTGGGAACCATGTTAAGGTATGCATGTATGGTTTCGTTTGTCGATATTTTAGTTGCTGTGGTAGCCAGGTCACTAGTTTTGTTGGGGGTTTACATTAGTAATCGGTTTACAGTTCTAGGTAATTCAGATAACATTAACTTACTTGTGTGCCAACAGCCCTCATCGTCGTTTTGTCTAAGCAAAACCGGTCCTGATTAGTGAAATTGTTTCGCTGCTTACCAGAAATTGCTTTTTTAAACCGTTTAAAACTTTTAATTGTGAATAGTGATTTTAAAATATACATAATGTAAAATATCACCTCGTTGCGCAACAAGAAGAGGATCAAGGATGAAACCAAATATAGATCGGCCTTACAAGTCCAGGACTTACAACGGCTGGAAAACAGTGTGAGCAGTGTGAACTTGTTTGGCGGTACAAAGAAAGCTATTACCGTATAAATAAGAAAATAATAATATGTCGTAGATTTAGGTTTCTTCAACAACTAGAATGATTAATTTAATGTGAAGTGTAATGCAAGATTTGTAATGTTTTTGTTTTGTTTGTTTGTTGTTTTTTGTTTTTTGGTTTTTTTTTTTTTCGTTTTTTTTTTTGTGTGTGACTGTTTTCAGTATATTTTATAAAACAAGACAATTTAGCGTGATCAATAATCCTAACTTTGATGTTTGATTTTAATTAGAATAAGAAATTAACAAACAATAAACGATACTTCGAGATGCAAAATTAGCTTTATTATAAATCCGATACTTTCTGGTACTCCTACTAAATCACAGTTCTATGATAATTTATTATTAATTATGCCATTTCGTTGTAACTTAGTGTTTTTCTTATTTAAACATATGTTGTTGTTTTTTCTGTAAGAGGAAATGTTTTGAATATAATAAATGATGTAGAAGGAGTTTTTTCTTGTCCTTAATTTAGATCCATCGATAAAAATAAAATAAGCATTAATAGCGGGAAAACCCTATGACGATGACTGTATATCCTATTGACGTACATGTATACATAGCTTTATACATCAGTTATAGTTCCCTCTCCTTTGCATTTAACCGATTTGGTGTGCATCACAATTAAGGTGACAGTTATTTCCGCATGCGTGAATCACGCTTATAGTTTGACTGACATTACTGAAGATTAGTGATGTAACACTGTATGGATGGTTATAGACAAATTATTCATGTAACCTTTTCACGTTTATTTTTTTTTATTTTTTATGTAATTTTTTATTTTCATTTTTCAAAGATTTTTAAAGAATACATGATATTTAGATAACATCACCAATCACACCCACACCAAACCACTCACCTTCCCTTACACATACACACACGCCCTCACACACACTATCACCCACACACACCCACAAGCCCACATTCATACAAATCTAATATTTTTTTCAAATTCTAATTTCTCAACCCCTATCTAAGTGTATCTCTCTCATTTCATTTCTTTTTCCTTTTTTGAAGTGAATATGCTTGTTTTCCTTAAGTATGAAAGATTGTATAAAAGATATGAACTTGATTTGAAAAAAAAACGTTAGATTTTATTTGTATGGTTCTGATCAGGTGGATAGATTACACAGCTTTCTACTGCATTTATCGCGAACTTTCCTCTCATTAAACTTAATGTATATCAGAATACATAACTGAAAAAGAAAGATTGGTAAAGATTTATTTCTACTATCGTTGATGGGTTGGAGAGATACACTTAAATAATGTTATATTTTCTGTTCATGTGTTTTGTTGAAAAATTGTGCTATTCCGAAATAGTTTGTCGATGGCTAAAATAGTCTTTGCCTGATGCCAAACTCTTTTTCTCTTTTTTAGCAATAAAATTTGTTGAAATTGAACTTAAACTCATTGAACTGAAGAACCATTTTCGTAGTGACATATATATGTTACACTGACTGTCTCCCGATTCCGAGCTTGTAGCCCTGTATTAGCGTAAGTTTTCATTGTCCATATGTAAGATATTGAAGTACGTGTATATATTTAAGCTTTAAACTTTCTTCCTATGGCATCTATGTTCTATATAGATGCCAGAGCTTTGCAGACAATCTTCATAATGCTCTTATCGCGCTTTATGAGATGATTGTCTGCAAAGCTCTGGCATCTACATATACCACAGATGCCATAGGAAGATAGTTTAATGCTTATATTTACATGATCATTTCATTTTAGGATCTCTGTATTAACATTGCTTAAGCTAGACCAAGAAAATCATTTATCAACGACGATTTGATCCACAAGATGGAACAGCCATTTGACGGTGAGCAGTTGACGTCACCACGTCAAATTTAGTAACGTCATAATGGTCACGTTTTGGTGTCAGTTTTATACCGTCATATACTTCATTTTGCCTTGGTTAGTTTATATAGTAGAAGTGACAAGTATATGTAAATATTAGGCATTAAACATCCTCGATACTTCAGAGGTTACAATAGCTGACGTTATATCCAACCTTGAACTATCTCATGGTGAAACTGGAGGCATAACGGTACCCTGTATTTGACAGTGTGACTTTGAAGTTGGACATTGCTCGCTCTGTAGTCTTCAAACGAAATCTTTGCAGGCGTGAGATTGGTTCAGATTTTATCTCCTGAGCTGCCATCATTTTTACTCAGGGGGTCAACTCAATGAAAATGGATGTTGTCATACGTTTTTTTTTTTGTTTTTTTTTTTGTATTTGGTGGATGGACTGATGATTCTACATGAAAGTCGTGTGATTTTTTTTTCAGAAAATATGAGATTTGAAAAATTATTTTTAAAAATCGGGACATTTACAATCTGTTTTATAGTAAATATCCCGATTTTTAAATAATTTTTCAAATCTCATATTTTCTGAAAAAAATCAAATGACTGTCATGTATATTCATCAGTCCATTCACCAAATACAAAAAAAGTAATACAATGTCCAACATCCATTTTCATTGAATTGGCCCCCTGTGCATTTTTACTATGCGATAAACCAGGGGTGGGTATAACTAGTATTGAGTTCACTGCATCGGGTTATCATATCTGTATGGTGTTCAGGCTTTTCTCCACATCTTTTCAACATATTTGTGAAAAAATAACACAAAAATCTAGAAGTGATGATGACGATGTAACATCAACCTCTTGAGTTCTTAATTGTTGAAATAATCGTGACATCGGTGTTTAATGTTACGACGGATTCGATTTTTCTTTACACCATCTCTATGAGATTTACAGTGACGTTCTGTAATTATGCGCTCATCGCGTGTTTGCTGATATTGTGACAATTCCTGAAGATTAGCATACAGATTAATATTATTTTTGATATAATAGGTGTATTGAATTTCTTACGATAAGATTTATAACGATCTCATGTTTGCATAATGATTTTATATATACAGTGTTTACTGAATCTGCTTTATAGTTTATGTGAAGTATTGTAAAGCACGTGTGCCTTTTTGTGAATATACGGTCACACGACACCCTGTAATGGACACTCTAGCTTCCATACCTGGTTGCCATGGTCACCAGCCTCTTATCACGTTAAATCAATAGAATGCTAATACGTGCACAGTATAAACTGCTCCATTGTGGATAATGTCATCCATGATTTGTATTAGTACAGGTGTACGGAATTCATGTACATTCTTTTACGGACCAATTTGATTTTACCTTCTTATCCGTGATTGACGAAATTTTACAATCTAACTTAGTCTGGTTTGGACAAACGTAAATTTACAATGATGTATTTTACCGACGAACTAAAATTTACGTTAAAGTATGTTAATGACGAACTTGATTTTCCATTAATACTTTAAAGTATGTTACGAACGAACTTGATTTTACATTAAAGTATGTTACGGACGAACTTGATTTTACATTCAAGTATGTTACGGACGAACTTGATTTTACATTAAAGTATGTTACGGACGAACATGATTTTACATTCAAGTATGTTACGGACGAACTTGATTTTACATTAAAGTATGTTACGGACGAACTTGATTTTACATTCAAGTATGTTACGAACGAACTTGATTTTACATTAAAGTATGTTACGGACGAACTTGATTTTACATTAAAGTATGTTACGGACGAACTTGATTTTACATTAAAGTATGTTACGAACGAACTTGATTTTACATTAAAGTATGTTACGGACGAACTTGATTTTACAATAATACTTTAAAGTATGTTATGAACGAACTTGATTTTTACATTCTAGTCCGATATGGACAAACGTAAGTTTACAATGATGTATGTTACGTTCTAACTTGATTTTACATCATAGTATGTTACGGACGAACTTAATTGGGTTTACATTCTACTTTTTATGGACGAACTTTATTTTACTTTCTATTTTGTCATGCATTTAGGTTCAAACTTTGTCAGCAGTTCTTCCTTTGTCTGAGCTATCATTTACATTTAGGTTCAAACTTTGCCAGCAGATCTTACAGCCATTTAGATTCAGGTTTAAGAAAAGCCACCGGTCCAAAATCAGTACCTCACAACCGCCGTGAGTTTGAACCTCGCTACAGAGAACTGATAGTGATAAGACACCTTAACCACTATGCCACCACGGTTCCGTTTTGTTACTTATTATTGATGCGGGCAACATGTACTTTCTCCTAATAGAAACAAATTAAATCCAAGCCCTCTTTAGTAAGGCGATAGTTTGGAGGTATCCGACAAAACGCCTAAAATAGAAGGTAAGTTATGCGGTCTATATACTGCCACAACTACCTAACGCCATTGAGAGGAGACAACATGACACAACACTTTTACCTACTCTTAAACATCCCCAGCCGGCTATCAAGTGCGGTATAACGTTTCTTTCCTTTGTATCAAAATCGCGATCATTGACTTCTATGATTTGCAGGTAAACGGTTTTGGCGACAACGCGGACGGTCTATAGGTCATTTTATAGAACACACACCAAAAGGCTCAGGCTATATATTCAGTACTACCTGACATCGTTTCTGTTTGATATCCAATCAATGATATCTATTTGCTTTGAAACTATATTTTTTTCTAATTTTCATAATTTTACATAAACATAACGATCACCTATTTTATTCTTAACATAACGTACATGTATTACTATTGTGGAATCAGCATTGCAATCTAAGCATGTTACACAACTATGGTATCACTGAATGATGTCAAACCTTCGAAAACTTCTAAACGTGAGCAATATGCCGCTGTTATGAGCTTAATTACATATGCTTTATAATTGATATGTTGAATAGGTGAATAATGTTTAAATAGCATTTTAACGAGAACGCATCACTGATATGTAAAAGTTTGTTTTACAAGTGCTATTATTCGCGTGAGTTTTAATTTTGTTGATTTCGAGAGTTGTCCCTAACTGACGAAACTTAAACTTCGCGAAATTGTTCAAAACTCGTGGTTTTATATATTATTTCATATCACCTGAATGAAGCATTCAAATGTTTCAATAGTAATTAAAGAAAACAAGCCACTGCGAACACGCTGCAAGCAATATATCGCGAAAGTTTACGCCCGCCAAATTTGAAAAATATACAGTAACAACGAAATAAAATTTGTGTACTACACATATGATGTTATATTTATTGAATGTTTAGGCCAAATGTAATAATGTAAAAGATATGCTTAAATTATCTAAATATATTGAAAATGTATTTAAAAGGTATCAAAATATCGCCTTTTCATTTCTTATTCCATTTATTTAGTGCTATCAATTTTATTACACAAAAGCTGACAATGAATATTATGCATTTCTCAACCAAAACAATAAAAAATGGATACTGTATTGTTCAAGAGAAACACATGTGACTGAGGCTCAATTGAGCAAATATTATTAAAACCGGAAAATGTTTCTTTGATCTTCTTATGTGTTTTGTATGGACATGTTAAGATATTTTATATGATGTGCAATATGATATATCAAAGTAATATTTATTTCGACGTAACTATTAAAGGTGCTCCACCGCTGAAGAATAGAATTTGTTTCTCTATCAAAAATAGGAGCATACGATTAAGTGGTTTTTTCAGTTGCAAAAGTTACTTACTTTACATTATTATCGTCTTTGGAAAATCTGAGCTTCTTATTTACTTCAAGATAAAAATATCAAATAAATTTAGCTGCTTCCCGAAAAAATTCCATGGCATTATGTCCTATATGGAATGAATTACTTATTGCGCACGCACCAAAAACAAAATCCATTATTTTGTTAAATTAGACATACATAAACGATTAAACATCACTTATGGGACGACTGGTTCGCCCGTTGTCAGTTTAATGTGACCGGGTGGGGTGTGTTGCTTGGTGTCTTTGGCGGCATGCTTCAGTGATATAGCACTACAAAAAGGGTAACAGTTTCACTATACAAGAAGACACAACATGAATATACCGCAGTCTCCCCAAAACACGCACCCCGCACAACATACATGCAACACACCGCATACATGGGAGGCCGTCCTTACATGACCATAGCTGTTAATAGGACGTAAATTAATCAAACAAACAAACAAACAATTGTTTAAATGATGAGTATCATTAATTTATGCTCTGTCGGCGGTGGACCATCTTTAATGTAATATACCACTTACTACTATTTTGTTGTCAACATTGATTAACGGTCTTGAAGTATTTCAATTTGTAAAAAGAACTATCACGTTATCATCACAAATTGAAAATTTAAAAAAAATTGGCGTCGTTCTCTGTGATGTTGCCTCTGATGGCTGATACAACGACAAAATAATTTCCCAGATTAAAAAAAAATCATGTAAGAAATATCCACGGATATAGATTTAATCAGAAGGATTAATTAGACTATACGTTGACTCTTGTGTTGAATGTCAAGTTCGTCCTTTAAGTATAAAACTACATATATGCCAATCACCACAGAAGGAAGAAAACTTTGTTTTGGCTTATTATGACGTCATTCTAACCTACTTGGCTATAGTGCATGGCTGACTGCATTAAGTCACGCTTCAATGGTCATCAGTGTAAGGCGTAATACACAGTGATATATAGCGATAACATTCACACTCATAACCAAATATTCATATCTCTCTTTTTTCTTTCTTTTTTTTTTATTCTTAAATACCATACATTTCCTTCTTTCTTGTTCAAATCGTACTTTCCCATCCAGTTGACGAGCAATTACAATGACCAACGCTACTCTTGCTCCAAAGAGATGAAGCTAAAATTTAAATGAATTGGAACAGATGCTTTTAGATTTACGTCCTATTAACAGAAACAACTAATTGTTCTGCTCTTGTTTTAATAGATAAAAATTACCCTTTTTTGCGGTGTTCGAATGGAGCGTCTTTACATGACCCCCTTTATAAAATGTAATAATGATAGCAATTTAATGATTTTGATCATAACATGTACTTACAATGCGAAAATAACTATTGCGTTCGAGGACGACAAATATTAAAGGAAAATATGAAAACTGCTCTGTAAATATTTCTTATATGATACTATATATAAAATGCAGTTTGGTCTAGAAAACTTTTACAGCCAAACAGGGTTGAAAAATTATCTATCGGCGATACAAAAGACAGACACATTGAGCTGTTTCTATGCCTATATTAAAGGTCCACTACTTTCCAAAACGACAGTAACACGAGATTGATAATTTGTAGAGTCGCAAAAGTGTTTAGCTTACTGTTAATACTATACTTATCATCACCTTTGAAAAGAAATTTAAAAAGAAAAAAATAAATAAAATGTTAATTTTCATTATGCGGGTCGCATTACGCTTCCTGTTGTCGTCCTAAATATTACTGCTAATTGGCTATCACTGCACGTGCTAGACAGCAAAACACGAAATGAATTTTAACATATTTACATTGGTGGCGCAAGAAATTTTGCAATGTTTAGCGTTGTAACCTCATGTTAAATATATTATTAAGAAAATTGTATTTTTTATTTCGGAAAGATAGCGGGCCTTTAAAAGTAATATTAAGCGAATAATAATCATGCTGAAATTAACACTGAACGGAAAAAAAGGAACAAAAACAAAACTGTTATATGAAACAAAAACAAACATTTTATACCAGGCGCAAATATTACGGGCGAGTGTTTACCTGTATTACTAATCACTCAGGTAACATTAAGGCTAGGTTAGCAGATATAGAGTCTCAATACCGTTATATCCTTATATTGCCATATAGACAGCGTATACAATAACGTCTGTGTTTCTGTGTAGGGCAGGCCTTATAAAAGTGTATAAAGAAACGCCTCACGCGGAACAAAAGAACACGATTTAAGCTCCCTCTCTCAACGTAACGAAGGTTGTCACAAGGTATTTACCGAAGCTACGGTTGGGTGGGCAGGATTTTCACCTACAGTCAGTCAATTCGCTAGAACGCTATTAAAGCTTCTATCACCTGTAAGACTACCAGTATATCAAAACAACCGTGTGCAGGCATTGATCGGCTGGCGGAGAGGCTGTCATTTTACCGAGTCAATCTGATGTCGTCTGCTCACCGCACAACAACGCAGAACACAACTCATATCGCCTTCCTAGTTTTTCCTTCAACAGACAGCCTTTAAGGGTTGTCGAACGGTGATTCCTTCACCGTTTTCAACGGCAATTTCACTGGACGTGAAAGAAAACTCGCTGCCATAATGAATTTCAAAAAGTCGAAATTGTACAAGACCATTGTAAATGGTACCCCAGAGGTAGTGATGAAGGCGCTCTGGGACTACCTCAAAAGCGGAAAGGATGTCAATCTAAAGGATGAAACGACAGGAGAATCCTTACTTCATCTTCTTGTGAGGCACGGAGAGAGGTTCTGTACGCCAGAAACCATTCAAGCCATCTATATGTTGGTATGTAAGGATGTAGATATAGATGCCCAGGACCATGCTGGGGAAACTGCTCTCCATATTGTCATGAGAAAGAAAGGAACCTACAGAATTATGATGGCCATCGTCAGGTAAGTCATATAATACAACTAACGAGCTTTAATGCATTTTATTTATAAACATCAAATATGGCGGACTAAGAGTAACGAGTGTTTTCTCCGGTTCTGTTCCGTGTGTATTTCGTGTGGTTGTGTATATATACGCTCAGGTAAAGGGAAGCACAGGTGAAAATATGGATCGCCCAGATAAGCTGATGTACACAGAGAGAAAAAGGAAATGATCGTATACGGTGTCGTCCATGAATAAAACAATTGACATTTACGAACTATTGAGTGAGTGATCAGACATACACATATAATTAAGGCTAGTGTTGTCTCGTTCATATCTCTCGTCTAGAGACAGTTTTCAACAGACGATAACATAAATAACAGCGAAACCGGTCATCCATGACACCTTCGCCATACTTACAATCAGTGAACACAAATAATGTGAGGCTTGATTATGACCTCGGTTTGAAAATTCACTGTGTATTGTGAAATCTAGTCCACATTTATTCCTTTTCCATCCACGAAATCTTTCATTTTGATGAGAGCTGATTTGACATTGGCTTTGAGCTGCCCCTTGCATTAAATAAAATCCGTGGTATGGAGGATTATATGTGACTGGTTGAGGGATGTTTAGTTCTAATATCATACGTATACTGTCTAGTAAACTACGTTTTCAGAATTTTGAAATTAGTTTTACTGCAAGTCTTATCTAGGACTCCTAATTGGTAATCAATTTTTAGATGGTGGAAATTTTGGAGCTGATGAATACCGCTCACTCGTTTGAATTACCCAATTCACGATTCTTTCCATCCTCATCATATCATTATTTAAGCATTACTCTCAATATATTTTTGGATTTATGAAGTCATAGACATAAAAGGAAGGACATTCTTCATAGACGCGAAGTAACATTTAAAAATTCTTTTTGTTTGCACTTTTACATCCACTAACAACGATAGATAGCAAATTACAAAGATAACATTACATGTATACACAATAATAATAAAACATTAACAACTTATGCATTCAGCAAGCCCACTTTCTTAATACAATTCTTTTGGTCTACGGGGAAAAAAAACCTCAAAGATATAAAAAAAATGGAAATGAGTGTAAAATATGAATTGAAATTAATGCAACAAAGCAAAAAACACCCCGACCCCTCTCAGATATAAAAACTCATATATTGATAACATATGCGTCTAAACAATCAGACGAAGGAAATGCATATTTTCGTGATTTCGTATAAAGTTTATGGCTAAGATGAATGGATCACAATGTAAATGTGTCAAAGATGCTGATAATAGTTCCTTATTCTGGTTGGAAACATTGCAGTTGACTCTAATTAAATCCGCACATTACATAGTATTCCCCATTATCACCAAACAGTTAAGTACACTTGTTTTTGCAACTATCATACGATGACAAAATTCCGACATCATACATTCCACGCTTTTCCAAACTACAATGTATAGAATGAAATATAAAAAGTCAAATACTGCAACACAACGGCATTCATTGAGACGCTCGAGTCAGTTATATAGAAAATGTATGGGAAATTAACAAGACTTCCAGTAGACCCCTGAGAGTATACTTTTGACCCCCGAAATCAGATTTCACTCTTGAGAATCACGTGTCTATTTGTCATAGGCTTTGACTCTTCAGATTTCTGAGAAATGATTATATGACTTCTTAATCTGCTCAAAGTCAACTGGATGCCATGTGAATACCAACTGATTATAATGAAATTTTAATCGTTTCCCTATTACCACTTCATCAGTACACCCGTAAATTAACCCACATCAATCTCAACAACCAGCACATGATCTTCTATTCACCATCGTAATTTTCATTTCTACGTCTTCCTGAAACATAATTTGCCATAATATGCCTCTGTGACCCACATTCGTTTGATTAGCACGCCTTTGCCACACAGTTAATCGTTTGTACTTCCGTTTTCGTGTTCATCCCAGTATTCATAACATGAAATTAATTTTGGACCTATTTTCGGTATCATCAGTTTATAAAGCTACTGGTTACGTCATCGACAGAACTATACGGAAATAAAACGAAGCATTAGATAGGTTATTAAAATAATGTTTTTACCTTTTGATTTAAGAGAAATGCATCTCATTGATCGGATTACAAGTCAATGGAAAAGAAACATTGATGCTATCTCTTATATATAGCCATTGTCTAGCGATCACACATGACAATATTGCCTGATATATTAACGCTTTCTAGCCATAAACAACCTTGTATCTTTTCCGTATGGCGACGAAAGGCGTTAACGTAATTCCCGTAATCATAAAATATATTTTACACGATGCATTTTGAATTAATTGGCCACGGATGAGCGATTATATAATGCATGTGGGTACATTTGTACATATAAACCGTCACAGGTGTGCCTGATGGTATAACAATGTCTCGGTTCACGCAACAAAGTATGTTAATTAGTTAACAGAGGTATTCTTTGTTACGCCCTGTTATCCTATACAGATACACTGTACATCAAGGTACCAAGTGTTTGTAGCCAGCCGTCGTTATATCGAAATAACTTACATGCTATAGTACAGGTATAGTACGCGATTTCGCTATCAATATGGTCTAAAGAACTCTAATGGATGGTTTTCTATCTGGTAACAGTGGTTAATGATATTTGCCTTGATTATATTATGTATTATATATATATCAAAATCCTTATCAATAGATGTTTATTTTATTTTTTTTCTTATTTTGATTGGCAATGTAAACCAGGATTCCCAGATATAGACAATCGCCCCCACGGTTTATATTACGGTATGGAACTCACATCGAAAATTGGGGGGGGGGGGGGGGGTATTTATAAAATCAAGATTTTAACCGGTATTCTTTTCAATATCACCATCCGCTGAAGCCAAAGAGAAATCTGATGGCTCTCTACATTATAATAATATGCAAATTAATTGATGATGTAATGTTGTTTTACGCTATCTGATGCGCATTATCGTTGCGCAGGGTAATACATTCTAATAAAGTAACAATTTGAATCGAAAAAACAACTCGTCACAATACAAAAATCAGACAAAAAATGAAAATAACTTTTCGTCTTTAGCATTTTATTTTATTTTAAGTGTACCTTTTAGGGTAGTTAATACATGTAAGCATTGAATTTAGTGGAATGTATTTCTGAAAAAAATACAATCTGTTAATGATTAAAGATGCTCCACCGCCGGTGGTGTTTAATCGTGTATAATATTTATGATTAACACAAACAATAAGATAAAAAAAAATGTGCAAGCGAAACCAGTACTGCATTCCATATACATATAGGACGTAGTGTTCACGGAATTTTTTCGGGATGCAATTAATTATTTTTTAGGTTTTTATCTCACGTAAAATTAGAAGCTGAAACTTTTCAATGGTGGTAATGGTGTAAAGTAAGTAACTTTTGTAACTGAAGAAAAATACTAATTCGTCTGCTTCTGTTTTGCATTGAGAAAAAATGTCATCAGTGGAGCATCTTTAAAGATAGACCATCACATTTACAATGAAACTTATAAGTACCATAAGAAACCAAACAATCAAAAAGATGGCAAATGAGTACTTACATTATGTTAACTTAAACAAAATGTCCTGCTCTGTGCCATCCGATACTGATAATACGTCGAAATTTCTCCAACACAAAGCCATGCTAAAGGTTCTTTCTATATAAAATTATCAAGTATATTACGTAAATATTAATGTTTTCCATTAGCCCAAACTCCAGTTTTAATGTCAACTAAGTTTAAAGTGTAGGTGGGTAATTGTACTACTTTGTAATGACTTCCGGTTTTTATAATCTACTTTGATATGCCTTTTTATACTTACAATAGTAAATTGATATGTGCAGTTATCAAGAAGAGCTTTTGATATATTATTTACCACCATATCTTACCCATATTTTGAGAATTACAATACTTTCAATGCAAAGGACAGGATTTAAAGCGACAAGTACAAATAAGAACTGAAAATGATTTTTGGCAATACAGCAAAAAATAATAATAGTCAGATCATGAAGCCGAGTTGTGGTCTACATTTTATTTTTTTTTGTACATTTTTACGTTATTTAATAATAGTAATTATAAAGTGGTTTCTGCAGGTATGTTTCCATCTAAATATACAAAAAGGCCTAGAGAGCAAGATGTGTACAGTGCACAAATTCAGTGTTGTAACTAATGTTTAAAAGGCATCATACATGTTTGTCTGTCAATTTCAATGATTTTCACCGCGTACATGTAATTCATTTGACCTTATGGTTTTCAATAGATTACTGAAACAAAAATAACATATCAAAAATTTTCCCAAGTTAAAACACATATAACTTCATATGTTCATATAAGAATCCATAATGTGCCACTGTATTTTACTTTCCGGTTTGAGGTTGGTGGTTGATAAGTGGATTTAGCTTAATATCCTTTCAACAACTAATGTCATCTAAGGACATTTCCCAGTATATAGGAGACTGCAATGTATCCGTGCTGTGTCTCCTTGTGATATTGGGACGTTTACCCTTTATATAGTGATATCTCACTGAAACACACTGTCAAAGACATCGACCAACGCATCCCACCCGGTCAAATTATTCTCTTCCAACTGGCAAACTAGTCGTCCCACTCCTTAATACAGCTACTTTTATAGACTATGGTGTGTCGCAATAAGACACAACCCATGCTTACTTCGCATTGTGTGTTAGAAGTAAGAAGTTCAAATTTATCATTTGATCATTCATTTCCCCTATTTAGTCAATTTAATTTTGGATAACATTTTTATATTGGGATGATATTTTATCATCAAATGAAAACGTTATATTACTTACGTTGTATCTTTTATAAAAGGGTTCTTCATCGGGACACATTTTTTACTATTAGTCGATACTGTGTTTAAATTGTTACATAATCCATTGATAGTGTAACGTTTAGATTTCAAATCGCAAGGACTTTTGTATCTAGGGCAAATATATTTTAAAGTTATATGTGTCATAATTTGGCGAAAATTTTGTCTTGTTTTTTTTTCTTCATTAATGTATTGAAAACCATAAAGAAAGGTTTAAAGAATGAAGTTGTGAAAATCATTCGAATGGACAGACAAACATGTGTGATGTCTTATAAACGTTAGTTACAACACAGAAATTATTTACATATGTAAAGTAACATTGTTGTTTTTATGCATTTTGTATGTTAAGATGGAACAATTTCGGCAGAAATCACTTTACAATTACTATTAACACTGTGAAAATGTGAATTGAAATTATAGACTACAAGTTAGCTTCATGATCCGACTGTTATACTCATTTGACTGCGCTGTAGATGTGAATATGATAATATTTACCAAAAATCATTTTCAGCTCTTAGTTGTACTTGTAAAATTAAAACCTTTGCATTGAACGTGTTGTTATTATCAAAATGTTGGTAACTTCAGTGGCGAATTACTAATTAAAAGCTCTTCTTGATTTATGAGTATGAAACATACGGCATATATAGCTTCAACAATGTGTATTCCATAATAGCAACAGCGAGGACACTTTTCAAAAGGACGTTGGTTGTAATGAAATAGTATCGAATACCTTAACGGATCAGTAAAGGGACCTTTGATCGATTTTTGAACAGGTGGACTAAAAACCAACAAGTGATCTCAACTACGCCTCCTTGACATATTTTGTATATGATTTTCTTTAATAGTATGTAAAGGGTCCTTTTGAGATCACTATGGTAAAATCGTACACTTTCTTTACACCCCCCCCCCCCCGACTACCCCCCCCCCCCCCACCGACTACTTGTTTTTTTTTTAAATACATTATAAAAATGTATTTTGTAAATATTTTAATGTAATATCTCTTTTGTATTATTGTTTTGATAAACTTCTATCAAGGATTTATAAGTGGGATCTGCATCCTTGCTTTTACTAAGTTCAAAAATGTTTCCATATTTGGCAAATTCTCCAAAGAAATAATATAGCCCTGTTACATTTCAAACCAGACCAGGTCGGGCGTAGTATACATTGTTATCTCACAGTGTATTTGTCATCGGAGTGGTCTTTGCTTTGATCATGCCTGATCACTCTGTCCAACCGGTAGGTGTATTATGCGCATGAGTGGACAACAATAAATGTCTTCTCCTTCAGCTTCGATTCTTTGATTGAAATGCTTTTTTCCATTCGTTCCCTCTCTATAGGTTATCACAATTGAAGCGAAATGCCCATTGTTACAACAGGTTTTCCGTTTTCCTTTGCCTGACCAACTTCGAGAAACTAATGTGCCGGTAAATGAGGGATGAGTCTGCCCAATATACCATGCCAGTTACACGGGCCTTGTTCGACCTAGAATCTCGCTGTTTACTCCCAAAGGGAATACTTTTCTTGTGTAATATGCGTCATGATGTTCACCCAGTCTTGTGGATTAAAAGGTTTTAGGTCCACTCGTTTTGCTTGCTAGAGTTCACATCTCGAAAATAGTTTACTGCAACGAAAAAAACTATTATTATAGCTATTTCTTTCACTACAGTTATTACTGTATGAATCGACGGTCTATATAGATATAAATGTTTTTGGTCATGTATGTCTGTTGTTCAACATTTTATTGTTTTTACATGTTTGTTTGGTAAGGATGCGGTTCTAAATTTTTGGATATTTGCCATCTCATCTACAAATAATTTGACAAAGCTGAGACAACACACGCATTAGTAAAACCAAAAAAGACATTTGTATATTAAAAAAAGAAACATTATTGCCGACCATTTAAGTCCAGCTCTTCGGAAAATAATAAGAAAACTCATATTAATCATATTACACAGATGCACAGGCCTGCACATTGGGTTTACTTGAAATCATTAATATTTGTTTGATGACTACTTTACCCATATATTCGTAAGCATATGCATATGATGCATTCCATGGCTTATACAATACGGGCACATCTGTTGTCAATGGCATGAAATACAATATAACTTAAACCATACATACATGTAATTAGCAATTGTACCACCAACGGAATTTTCATTGAAACTAAACGGAAATCTATAATCTTGAGGTCATGAAAAGGTAAATGTTGCGACCATGTCTCTCCGTTAGGTATGTAGTGTTTTGCATTAAACATATGACACTTTCTCATAGAATGTAACGTTATAGGACTAGGCAGTGAGCTTAAAATAGGCCGAGGTACAGAGTCTTTAGAATATTAAATCGAGCGATGATTAAGCAAACTTTACACAGAAATTGCAAGTCACAAACCTGCGTTCAACTTGCATCAGATTTCAATGGCGACATTAGGTCAATATACTATTATACAATTTAACGTAAACTGTTTTTTATAAGGCTTTTAATAATAGTTGAAATATTTATCAAATATGAATTGAACAACATTAATTAACCGGTTTTGTATACTTGATGGAAAATATAATGTTAAGGCCAAGTATTGGGCTGTCCTAAATAGCATGTTTAAAAGCCTTGCAAGAAAGAATTGTTGCGATATTACTGGTTTTATATTTAGACAGTGTATATAGCCAACAAACGCCAATACACGAGGAAACAAAATTGCAGAATTGCACCATGTATCATTTCTAAATAACTAGGCCTATTAGAATTAATTGAACAAAACATGTCAAATAACATTTACCATATACACTGTAACCTGATGGACCCCCTCCCACAAATCAACACGTTTACCATATACCCAGGTGAACCTCATCCCGCAAATCAACACATTAACCATAAACCTAGGTAAACCTCCTCCCAGAAATAAACACATTTACCATATACCCAGGTGAACCTCATCCCGCAAATCAACACGTTAACCAAAAACCTAGATGAACCTCCTCCCAGAAATAAACACGTTTACCATATACCTTGGTGAACCTCCTCCCAGAAATCAACACGTTTACGATATTACCTGGTGAACCTTTTCCCACAAATCAACACGTTTACCATATAACCAACCATTCAAGAAAGTGTCATTTCAAATGAACATATATTGCATATCACAGAGTTAGTTCTCTTGTGGGTGGGTATCAATTGTTACGTCATTATTTTGTAAGCGCAATTCATGTCGTTTTCTCCGAAAAAGTATGACGTTACACTCGCAAACATATGACGTCATAATCAATACCAACACGCAAGGGCAGATAACATTGTAATATGCAAATACAAAATACTATAAGTCATATATTTTTTTCCTTTTCCCTTTGAACAATATTCTTTTGACGTATCTCTGTATTAAGGCTTGTCGGTCGGATTGTTGTTTTAACAACTTATTTATGCTCTGGTGATGTACATTTCAACAAATTTGCTTTCGATGTTGGTGTGATTCATATACATGTATATATCAACGGTGTAATCACACCTTTTATTACTCCGGTAAGACTTGGCACCGGTTAACCTACATAACATAGTGCCATCAGTATCATTTGTAAATATATCTGATTTAGCCGTTACCACTGACACCGTACCATGACACCGCCCATAATAGTACGTACCTGCCTGGGGTTCCAAATAGATCTACTATCTATCTCAACTACACGGTACGACCACTCAGCGACGTAATACTATCTCTCGTCAGTTCAGTTTTACCCCGATCACAGCTATTATTTGTTTGAGGTATAAATACGTATGGCTAATCTTTAGTGTAGAAATACGTGGATTCCATTACTGGTTCTAAGCCGCCCTCTGGATATGGAAGTATATCAGAAGAAGAACCTGTTGCAAGCACAATGGTCAAGTAAATGAGCTGTGGACGAAGGTGTATTTGTATTAGTTAGTGATTTGCATAGGTTCAAAAACGTCAATGAACTCAATATCCGCAGCCAAATCATATTTCATATCAAGATACTTTCGCTGTATCCTTTAAAATCTTTGGAATAAAAATTAACGGACTATATCACATCAAAGTATATCTTAACCATGCATTTATTGGAACATAAAGTAATAAAAACTTGACCTATAGTTTTCAATTTTTCATAGCAATTCAGAAATTGATTTTCTTTCCTTTAAACAGGACATATAGATCATATTGTGTAAAAACAAAATATACAATGTGTGGGCTACACTATAGATAGCAATGATATGCAAGTGTAGTTGTTGTCACCTTCATCCATGGTGGCCCGTCTCCTCACCCACTGGCCAAGGAAACCACACTCCTGTGTCATACCTGGCAGTGTGTCATGATTGAACAATCTCTATATCAACATCAACAAATTATTGTCCCGCTGATCACACCGACATTCCCCTCCCCTGTCACGTGTCCCATCATATAGTATTTCCAAATATTTTCATCAACCCCTTTCCGTATAAAACATTGGAAGCCACTGTTGCTAAATAACTCCGAATCGACATCCTATCAAAAGCCCTACATTGAGATTACAACTTAATCTTAATCACCTATATTAGCAGTTGCTATGTGACAACTATTGATTGGTGATTTTGCTCCGAGAGCTCCATTTTTCAAACCACTATTCGTCCTTTCACATCCGAAAACGTTCGCAACTTTTTAAAATATTTCAAAAATATCACATGTAACAAAACCAATCAGAAAACCCCAAATAACCGAGGTTAATAGTTAGATCTGAATTACTCTATAGAGTGTTCATACTTATCAAACAATCCATTTGTATGTAAATCAAAATAATCTTCAATCCATTTATAAGACATTACGATTTCTTCTTCCAATAATGAAATATATTATTTGGATTGGGATGTTTTCTGGTGAAGCAGGATGTCCGATCTGGAACCTCACCCCGCCTATTCAACCATTCTCTAATGAGAGTATTATGGCTTCTCAGATTTCACAAGACTGTTGACTTGTACCAGTCGACACTATCGCCATTTGTCGAGTCCCCGGCGCTCAGTAGGATGTGATTTGTTCTTGTTTGGAAAAGTTTGATTTGTGTAATTTGTGCCATTTTAGATGTTTATCTTTTAAGCTAATTGTTCCCTTTAATAGTGCAGAAAACAAATGAAGAAAATATAACATTTTTACCTACTTTTTCATGTCATGTTTTTTTTTTAATGTTATTCATCATACAGCCTGAGTCTTTGAAAGAATCTGATAAACAATTTGACCTATAAATCATCATTTTTAAAGCTCACAAAAATAGTTTCAAACTTTCTTTTCATAATTAAAAAATAATCCCAATATGATCAGAGCCAGACTATCAATGTTATTAAACAAAAGATAGACTGTCTGTGCATTCTTGATTTGAAAGTATTATACACTGAATGCTTCACCGTCGACAAAGCATAAGCATAAATGCTACTCATCATATGAAGAATAATTTGTGATTAATCGTATATTTATGTCTAATTAACACAAATCATAATATAAAATAATTTATTTTACTCTTTGTGCATGCGCAAATCAGTACTTCATTCCACATAGATTACACTGACATAGATTTTTTCGGGATGCAATTAATTGCTTTAAATATTTTTGATTTGAAGTAAAATTATAAGCTCAAAGTTTTCAATGGTGTAAAGTAAGTAACCAAAGAAAAATACTAATTTGTCTTCTTTTTTTAATAGAGAAAAATAGCATTTATCAGTGATTTGATATCTTAACAATACATTTGTTTACTCATGATAACTAATTATCTGATACTTACAATAATTTACACTAAAATGGAGCGACAAATTGTGTTTACACTTGTACTATATATATAGTGTTGGACGGAAAGACCTTTCCAGTTGGTCTGTGCCTCACTGATCTACAAGCGATAACACATGACATAGCTGTGGTGCGACTGAGTGTCACCTGTACAGGTATCGCATATATACAGGTATGATACCTATAGAGTTACACCACTGTGAACATATGCACAAGGACATTAACCATGGCTTGCGCATTTGCTACTCTTTATGTACATATAGTAAAATAAAATTTGCATATTTATAAAAAAAATGAGTTTTTACGATGACGGAACTGCCTAAACACGGTTTTATTTTTTCATCAACGATAAAATAATATCTTGATTAGTAAGTGACAAAATAATATCTAGAAATCGAGATTGAAAAATAGATGTTTTTCACAATTAACATATTAATGTTGTTTGCTATTTTATTGTATGAGCAGACAGACATACGAACGGACGCAAGCTTATAACTGTATATCAAACATATATCTTATTGTCAAAAATCTGAAACTTAAAAGTCAATACTCAAGGACAGATGTTCCAGGGATGGAATGTTGTGATACCATTGTTTCCAGAGAGTGTCACATTAACATGAACGTCATACTCCCACCGTCAGATATATAGCAATTGTCAGCGTCAATAAATCATCTGTATGCATATCAGATATTTTATGGCATACTGTATTTGGTACTCTCAGAATAAAACGATGGGAAAGTGTCTATTTTTATCACATCCATCTACTCATCAAAAGAATTAATGTTTTCTATATTTGTACAGTTCTATTTCATTCTTTTGAATTTCAGCAGTTTTATTCAGATGGCATTAAACGTTTGTAATAAGCTATAAAAAAATCCTCGAAAGGAAATTTTGCCATTCAAAAAAACAATTATATTTCTAATACGTTTTATCGTGTATGTGAATAAACTGTTTCACCGGATGTGTATAGCGAGGTATTATTAGTATCTTTTTATGCTTTAATATGTTTCACGTTCTGTAAAATACTATTAAATGTATACAAATCATGTTAGAACATCAGGAAATATGTAACGCTTCTTTTAATCATAAGAATCTATGTGTAAGGCAATATCAGGTTTCTGATGGGCGTTTTATACATTTTTTCATATTTGTCATTTTTGCTAATTCAGCAACTTAGAATGTATTGAATCGTTTTTATCACCTGAATAATTCTAACCGGAAGTAACCAGATCTTCGATAGCTGGTATTGTGATATTGAGGCAACTATGGGATAAAGATCAGTCATTTTGAAAGCAAACTGTTTACAGCATAGACAGTGTATTATTTGTTATCAGATCTTGACATTACCCTTTGGTAGCTTGTAGATCCAGTGATTGTACACTATACACAGTATTTGTCATAACTTGTTCGTTCAAAAGCCCTACACAGAACGTTTTGTTGATTTGCCTTGGTTTTTTTCGTATCTATAAATCACATTAAATTTTTTAAACATTAAGGAAATCAAGAGAAAGTCAGACTTGTGTGTATATAAATCAACTGATAAATTTAAAATCACGGAGTATCAGACCATCGGAACACAAGTTCTCTGAAGCTTTGATACCTAATGCATTTTAAACAACAAATGAAGGAAGTTCAAGGAACGCCTCCGTCGCACATTACTCTACCCCAACATGCATATCATTTATTTTGCATGTCCTTAATTTTGTAAGCAGTCAAGATCTTCCTGTATTTTGTTAGCAGTCAAGATCTTCCTGTATTTTGTTAGCAGTCAAGATCTTCCTGTATTTTGTTAGCAGTCAAGATCTTCCTGTATTTTGTTAGCAGTCAAGATCTTCCTGTATTTTGTTAGCAGTCCAGATTTTCTTTTATTTTGTTAACAGTCTGGATTTCCTTTATTTTGTAAACAGTCCCGATATCGTTTATCTTGTGATCAGTCCGGATTGTGCTTTATTTTGTTAGCAGTCTAGATTGTGCTTTATTTTGTTAGCAGTCTAGATTGTCTTTTATTTTGTTAGCAGTCCGGATTGACCTTTATTTTATTAACAGTCCAGAGTGTCCTTTATTTTGTTAGCTAGCCGGATTTTTCTTTATTTTGTTAGCATTCCTGATTTCTTTTATCTTGTTAGCAGTCAAGATATTCCTTTATTTTGTTAGCATTCCAGGTTGTCCTTTATTTTGTTAGCAGTCCATGTTTTCCTTTATTTTGTTAGCAGTTCATGTTTTCCTTTATTTTGTTAGCAGTCCGTGTTTTCCTTTATTTTATTAGCAGTCCGTGTTTTCCTTTACTTTGTTAGCAGTCCGGATTAAGTGAAGCTAAATATACTATCCTGTTTACAAGAGAGCAAGAAAGCAATTAAAATGCATCATCGTTTCGTCAAGAAAAAAACATAAACAGTTTTCTCGTATACACTAATAGGAGAGTCTACTTTACATACAGGTATTCCTTCATTTACACATGGCCGGTGAGGCGTAACTGAGGTTAGAAGCTAGGACAGTCTTACATGAACAAGGTATACATTGATGTTGGAGGCTGTCTGTTTTTATTGACAGCAAACAGCGCCATTGGTTATATAGTCTCTATACACACTCAATATTTCTTTAACCGGATGTCATTAAATCCAATATGTCTGAAGGCTAAAATGGAGGACGCTTTTTTTTGGTAATCTAAATCTCCCATGTAGATGAACTGTACTGCATTAACCTTTATGTGTGATAGAAGAAGGAAGCTGATTATTATGTGTGGGTAGAACCCACATAATAAAGTGTCTTAAACTATATTGAGGGACCTATTGTCCTGTTTACAAGAGAGCAAGAATGTATATAAAGTTACATAATTACTTGGTTAGAACCAGTAGCAAACATTGGGAAAGGAAGGTATCAGAGACTTAAGGTGTAATATGAAAGGGATTAAAATCATCCCCAGTCATAACTGTACATAAGCACCAAACCAGCCGCATTTAATCACAAAAATGAACAAAACAAACAAAAATTAAAAAAAAAAAACACCCCATCCCCACCCCCCAAAAAAACAACAAACAAACAAACAAGAAACAAAACAAACCACAGACAAAAAAAAAGTTTTTTTATTTAATTTGGCCCAAATTTGACCTTTGACCTATGATGGTTATCATCGATTAATCAACTACTAGTTCTATTCTCTGTACAAATTCATTAGCATTTGGAAGTGTCGCCGTACAAATTCATTAACATTTGCAAGTATCTCCGTACAAATTTATTAACATTTGGGAGTGTCTCCGTACAAATAAATTAACATTTGGGAGTGTCTGTGTACATAGTCATTAACATTGCAATTTAATAAGATACTTCGGGTTAAATTGTTCATTGTGTTCGTTTCCGTTTTTGCGCAAACTCCTGCTGATTGTTAAAATAACATTTAATTGGTTTTTTTTCTTCATTTAACTACATTTCAGTTCTAGAGGAACTGGACAGAGGAGAGCATAACAATCTTTGTAAATCGCATTTATTTGCTCCTATACTTCAATTATAAAATTAACAGACATTTTGTTGGTATTACATAACACCTATTTGAAACAGACAAGCCGGTAGATTTTAACACTAATTTTAACATATGTTATTACTGGGCCCAGTTTTATAATTATTCTTTAACTTTAAAGAATTCCTTGACTTAAAATTCTCCATAGGAAAGCATTGCAGAAGCTAAGGAAAATCTTAAATTAATGAGCCTTCCTTAAAATCCGTAACACTTTCCTATTTGAGAATTATTTAAAAGATTCCTTAGATTTAAGGAATGTTCATGAAACTGGGCCCAGAAAGACATCGGCTGCATGATATGATTTTTTGTTATAATTTTTTTTTCTTTTTTTTTGTGCTCAGATATTTGCTTATTACACCTGTATCTAATCTCATTCATATAGTCTCAGGCGTATATAAAACAAGTATTATATTTTCCGTTTTGACTCTTGGATTTTACACATTCATTTTCAATACAATTCTTATACATACATCCCAGCATGCTCTCAACTTATCTCTCTCCTCTCATCCCAACTAACATCTCGTATATGTACATGTATCAACCACCATCTCACCATTTCATTTTAGTCATCCCGTCTCAGCCGCCATATCACTCCACCATCTCGTCTCAACCGCTATCTCACTTCTACCACCATCTCGTCTCTACCGCTATCTCACTTCTACCGCCATCTCACTTCTACCACCATCTCGTCTCAACAGCCTCTCACTTCTACCCTCATATTGGTATTATTCTTATGATCAAAATCGGGTGGTGGGGAGCCGGTGTGAAATCTACCTTAAAAGATATCGGGTAACGCACTCGAATAAATGTGTTTTCTCCGTTTACTCCGGTTTCTCGGTTTCTTCTCATATAATGCCTTGTGATGCTATCCGGACCAACAAGAATTAGGTGCATATAGTAAAATTATAAAAAATAAATGCAATTGACGAAGCTATATATATTAAAACAAAATAAAGAATTGATAATCAAAATTGTTTTTTTTTTCCAAAAACCAAAAACTGGACGTACACAACTATACCCTCTCACAGGAGGGGATCCATTCGACGCACCTCATTCATACCAGGAATTACTGTTATTATCAGTTATATAAAAATCACTACATACACTTTCATACATAACTTATTACACACATTGTCATCATGCATGCATGCTTTCATGTGGCATCATCAGCTTTATTATCAAGCTTAGATGATCTAACCTACTCACCCTCTTCATCATGATTGAACCATACTATAAATATCATTTATTTTAATTAAATACATCTTTTTAATACGTGTATTAATATTAACACATGTATTCTTATTTTATAGAATTAAAACTAATATATAATAATTAAAAGTATAAAATAACACAAGATGTTAGCAATGGCTATATAAGGCGTACCACCAATGCAAGTTCAATATCACAAACATCAATAGCTATGCAAAAGTGTAGTTAGATGTCGTTATACTTCTTCAACTTTACAAGTAGCTCGGCCTGGCTGACAGAGAGAACACAGTCTAAAGTTCACCAATAGTCGTGGCACTTAGTGTAAACTGGTGACGCATTTTTTAAGTGACATGCTGCAAACATCTGATTTTATTATTCATTGCTGCATCATTTATATCTGTCCTGGACACCGCGGGCGTGGTCAATATGCGGTTAGTTGTTTTAGAGAGGTCACTAGTAATACTTTTCCTAATGATCTTAAAAAAACCTTTGTCTGGAATATTGGAATGTCTGAATCTGTTCACGTGATTAGATGTACGAAGGTCAGTCTTGGTGTACGTGACAAAAGAAAGTGCTTCGTCAAACTCTTTCACGCGTGAATCCAATGGTCAGTTGACCATGTGTGGCGGTGGTCAGTAAATGGACATCACATACCTCCACGGACAATGGTCAATTTGAAGTAAAACGTTATTAATACCCAGGTGAATAATGATATATTTCGATCCGATATAATTACTATTTGCCGATAAAGAATGGAATTTAAACAATTTGAAATTGTTTTAATAAGTAAAAGTCACACCATGCCTCAACACAATACACACTACAACTAAAATTGTACATAAATGTTATCACTTAAACCGATTATTATCTTTGACATTATAATATTTATCTATTATGGCCCGGTTGTGAGGGCACCATTGCCTCACACTATTGTCGAGGGCATTATCACATCACGAGACAATACTATTAGGCAATAATGCCCTCTCAACCAGGCCATATCGGGGTTAGTATATAATAACCGTTATCTGTGCATTGGCTCTTTTCATTTGAACAGAAATACTTCAAAGGAAACCGCGCAACGTTATCTCCATTTTCACAACATGTTGTAAAACGTTGTTACATTATATACATTTTCGCATTCATTCTTATTCATAAACGAGACTCAGTTCCATGAAGATCAAAAGTAGGGCCATATAGAACTAATGAAATATCTTCTGCTGAAAAAAAAACCAACCAAGTTTGCTTCCCCGTTCACCCCCGTACACCACAGTCTATCGCGCCAAAAGAAGTATATAAAGAATATCCGTTTATGTTGCAGATGTGGAATAGACACAGCTATCACAAACAATGATGGGAAAACAGCAGAGGAAGTGCTCCTTACAGAGAAACCTGATGGCTGGCAGGAGATGCTACACTGGTACAACAAATACAAGCCAGGTACATTTGTGTGTTTGTCAATGTCGTTAGACTGACTAAAACACAAACGATAACGCCATTTTTTTCATTATCGGCCGATAAAGAAATTTTTTTAACCAATGAAAATGCTCGTTACAAGCGAAATTGAAATATTGAACAATAGCAATGATGGAATTAATCGTAACTATACAATGCAATCTATATCTATGTCATTATGCCATATGTTATTCCGAATATGCATATTACAGAGTTATCTGCACTTGCGGGTACGTATTGATTGTGACGTTATGTGTTTGTGAGCGTAACGTCATACGTTTCGGAGAAAACGACGTGAATTGCGCTCACAAAATAATGACGTAACAATCGATACCTACCCGCAAGGGAGCTAACTCTGTAATATGCAAAGACGAAATAAGGTGTCTGGGTTAAATAAGGAAACACTAGGCCTATGGAAGCTATGGAGAATATAAACATATGAAGCAAATATATCCTAAGAAGAAATCAAACGCCCACACACACATGACAAATAAAATTTAAAAACAAATCAAACGTCCAAATAAATCAAGATAATTTGGTCCTAGTTCTTAATTTTCGAGTATAAATGGAAAACTTCTTATAACAGACTATTAAATATTACAACACTCTTACATTTTTTAAACATTGAATTATTGAAATAATTACATAAGTTAACAAATAATAATTTGGTTATTAAAATAATTAGGTCAGTTAAATGTTAATTAGGGACAATTTTATGGATATTTAAATGTTGATATGTAAAAGGGTTACACGTAAACTAGGACATTCAAGGTAAATATGATCGACACAATGGTTCATTAAAAAGAAATAAAGAAGGTAATCAATCTACAAAGACATTGTATAACGATAGAAATCACTAAAATCCATTTCATTTGTCATGTGAAGCAAAATCAGGAAGATCAAAATACTAATAAACATTTTCTATATTTTCACACTTTATGCGATGTTAATTAATTTTGAATTTCATGACGACCTAAATACTCAAGAATATGTATCATTATGTATGTATCATTCGTACATGTATGTGCAAAGATATTCTTCCGAGCAAAAGGCGAAAAAAAAAGAAAAAAAGTCGCTTCCATCCAATAGACATTATATTTGCTTTAAATAAATCACGGAATTAATTCTATAGACAAAACAGCTAAATTAACTTGATAGCAATGATATATCTCTGTTGTTTATCATGTTTATCAAACTGGATTTAGTTAAGTTCCAAATTTTGAAAAGACGCGAGCTTAAGCGGGTGTCTTTTACAATTTTTTAAAATCAACTAACGAGAGTTTAGATAAATATGATAAACAACGGTCACGCGTTGAAATATAGTGCCTAAATAGAGAGCCAATATTCTGTTATTTTAAAATTCTTTAAATAAGCAACTATCTGGTATACAGTAATTTTAAAAGAAAATGTGCTATGAAAAGTAGTCCGAATTTGAAAGGCAATCGGAATCAAGGGATGTTGGAGTTGACCAATCAGAGACGCGGTGGATGTTTACACACAAGGATATGAAAACATTTATCGTAAAACATGCATATTTATGGAATAAATGATGTTCTCTTTTAAAGCTGCTTTCATCTGAGGACTCGGGTGATTCAAGCGTTTCATCAACAAACAAATGGATTGTTTTCACAGTAAACAACTCCAGCCATTTTACTGACATCAGCGGAATGAGTTTTGGGTGTACAAAAATTATAGTAAAGATTTAAACAAAGGGTGCTCTGTTAGGGCCAGACCAGAGCTGAGACGAGAATGATAGTACAAGTCGCTGGGTAATTTACTCAGTATCCATTTGGGGCTTTATCTGGTAATCTGACATGTGTATCTACCGTAAATCCACGCCTTGATATCCACCCCAGTATACCATACTATAAACGCTTCATTGTAAATTCGGTCTGATGCAAAAGAAAGTATAGGGTATTTGGATTCCATATTAGATAGTATAGGGTAGCGTGTATAAATGATTAAGATTTTACGGAGCTGTGATAAAACACATCTTACCATTGTGTCTGTTATTTAGTCGGAACATCTAATCAGTTAACACAGTATCCATGTTTACTGTCTACAAGTTTTCTATAGTCTTCATTATAATTCGACATCGTCATTAGCATAAGTCAGCATAGCATATTATCATCATTATAAGTCGAAATCGTCCTCAGTGATGGCAGGGCTACATATATGTATATGAATTCTGAAGTACCTTTGCATTTTTGTTTTGTTCCTTTTATCAACATTCAAAGATGCTCCACCGCCGACAAGGCATAAATGATATTCATCACTTGAACAATAATTGGTGTTTAATTGTGTATAAATATGTCTAATAAACACAAAAAATAATATAAAATAATTCATTTCGCCTTTGATGCATGCGCAATCAGTACTTCATTCCATATAGGATTTAGTGCCACGGATTTTTTTCGGGGATGCAACTTATTATTTTCCATATCTTTAACTTCAAGCAAAATTAGAAGTTCAATGGTGGTTTTGGTGTATAATAAGTAACTTTTGTAACTGAAGAAAAATACTAAATCGTCTGCTCCTGTTTTTGATGGTGAAAAAATACCATGTGGCAGCGGTGGAGCATCTTTAACCTAGAGGTTTTTTTTGTTAGTTTTAAATTTTGGGCTTCCCTTTCCTTCGATATGAAATACCTTCTGAATGAAACAGCTGAAACGGTATAAAGTTGCAGTATACTATTGTTATAGGTCTCTGGAGAGCGCTGTCGGTGGAAGAGCCTGATCGAAAACTGGTTGAAAAACTTCTCAAAAACTGGTGTCGACTTACCTGTATAAAAGACGGCAAAGTGACCAGCATCAAGTCTCTTGTAAAGGAGGATGTACGCAAAATCGACCTTCTGCACATGATTGAAGAGTATGAAAACGCCAACGAAATGGCCCTGGCTTTGAACGCTGGCTTTGGATTCATCGTTAAATCATGGATAAAGCAAGGTATTCTAAATAATTACTATGAAATAAAGTGTTTATTTTTACTGCTTTTATCTATGAAAATATTATATACACGAATAAGGAACGTTAAAATCCATTCATTAATCACTCTTTATTTTTGATTGACAGGTACCGACTTAGTGAAATCTGTTGACCCGAACACTTCCGACTACTCATACCAATATAACTACCCAGACTCACCGGAAGTGCCACGCCCTTTGTTGGCGGCAGCATGGGAGACAAACAGCTATGACACTGTCGACGTTCTCATGGATATGAACCCTAACACTAGAGCGTTATACTCGAACGAACCAGATACCGTCAATCCCCCTAAACCGCTCTTCTTTCAGGTGAGAATATGACGTCCATTTCCGTAATCTAACATGTCTCAATGATCATTTTGCACATTTAAAGCCGAAAATAACATCATTTTTTATATAATATTTCTAGTTATGTAATGGGTGTATTTAAGGATTAACTGGAACAGATTATATATGTTATGGTGATTTAAGACAAAAGAGCGCACTCTAAATAAACCGCTGATTATGGTGAAAGTAACCTCAGATATTTGTGTTATATCAAACAAATATTTTCGATAGTTTTTTTAATAAAACGTATATTAAACTTCTGTTTTCTGTATACAACAATTTATTACAAGGTTAAAATATGTACATGATATGATCTGCAATTTGCATAACCATTAAAAAGTAGCAATGACAATGTCGTTGTGGCGAGAATAACTTTTTTGAAATATCAAGCCAAAACTTATGGTGGTAAAAAAACTGCTGCTAAAGCTGTTTCGGGTGAAAAAAATAAACCTTATATTTCACTCTGAAGAAATGTAATGAAATATGACATATCATTATCATATATGTATCAATGCTACAGAACAGAAGTTAAAAAAACGAAATAAATAGCTTAATGAAGTCAAATGAATTTCTAATTACTTAAACATACTTTTTCATTTTTAAACTGTGTTGCAAATGTCCTCAACGTATTGGAGGAGTTAAAACGAAATAAATATTTTGATGCTGTCAAATAAATTCTTGATAACTTAAACATACTTGTTCATTTTTCAATGTTGCAAATGTCTTCTACGTATTGGCAGCTTGTGTGTGGAAATTCCATTCCCGCCGACGACAGAATTCTCCTGAGGATATTCCGAGGATCCGACCTACAAGCCAGAGACAGAGACGGACAAACGATTCTCCACAAAGTTATCGAACATCAAAAACCAGAGAACACTTTCCGTATTTTAATGACTTATGGGGCTGATATCGCGGCACGTGATCGTCAAGGTCGGACGGCACGTGATTTGGCTTTGAAATTGAACCGACCGGAATATAGCACGTGTGTTGATGAACACATAATTAAACTTGTGAAAGACAAAAAATTTGATGATATTGAGAGACTTATTCTGCAAAGTTATGACCAACTTTTGAACGTCACTGATAGTGCAAAACGAACAATGGTAGAAATTGCCAAGAAGTACGGAAATCGTCAAATCTATGAAGTTATTAAATTGTCAGCAGCCATTCAGGTAAGTACAAGTGTAACTCATCATAATTATGTTTGGTAGCAACAACCGGACTTTGTGCGGCCTAAGTAGGATAAGGGGAGGTAACTCTATTTTTAAGCTGAATTCTGTCTAACAGAACCCATCCTCAATACTCCAAGGGTTACTATAACTGACGTTGTATTCATACCTGGACTATCCCATACTGAAACTGCAGGCAGCTCAGGAGAAAAAAATCTGAACTAATTATAGGCCTGCAGATACTTTCTTTGAAAACTACAGAGAGAGCGACGCCCAACTTCAAAGATACACAGTCAACCACAGTGTACCGTTCTACGACTCTTTTGATGTACATCAAAGGACTGAATTACATGTTCTGTTGCCTCCAGATTTACTATGAGATAGTGTCTACGTCAGTAGTAGTAACCCCTGGAGTATCAAGGATGACTAAAAACTAAAATATATCGATTGCCGTTGAAGTAACAATCCGTAATCTGTTTTTAAAGTATTGATCCTGTTGTTCATACACATAAAATTGTTTCTGCTTAAACTTATTTTTTCCTTATTTCTACATAATATAACAAATTTGTTGAATTTGTACTCATAATATTGGGATTATACTGATATGGATTCTACGTTCTAGTAGGGCCATTAAAAATTGTGAATTATTGGAAAAGATCCCGATCATACTGCGACATCATGTATCTAGAAAAACAAAAATTTAATAAAGACAGTTGAAAAATAAAACAAATAATACTCGATGAAAGCGACTTCGATTAAGTCACGGAGTACAACGGAAATATTCACATTTATGAAAATATCTGATGTTTTGGCATAACGATGTTTGTGTTGAAAGATGTGAACGTGATGGAATTTTATCATAGGCATATGTCAGGCGAGTGTTCCAAGCAGTAGCAGAGGACCAAATGGAGGACCTCAAGAAACTGCTATCTTGTAAAAAATATCACAACGTCCGAGACAAGTGTGGAAGGACGCTGCTACATAAAGCAGTTATGAAGAAGAGGTATACGATGGTGAAATTTCTCATTGAGGAATTCCCACAAAACCTCAACGTTGGCGACACGGTAAGAAGGCAGTGTATTTATACAAAAAATCGTATAAATAAATGCTACTTCTTAAAAAAGCAATAGAAACCATTATAACAACGAATTTTCATTCACACAGTTTACGCGGTAAAAGAGAATGGCAAAATTCAAACCTAAATGGTTCGGAAGTGAATGCGTCCCTACTATAATAATATCCCATTTTCTATTGAGAGTATTGGGGCCAGCTCCTGATACTTTAATTGAAACCATATTCTATATCATTTTAAGTATACAAATAATATGTTATAAAGTAAGGATTCAGAAAGAAGTATAAAATACCTGTATTAACCTGTCTCTGTTATTTGACATGTGAAGGATTTTTTACTATCCATTTCACTGACAGATGGACCGTACACCTCTCCACTACGCCTACCTGTTCTGCGACGAAAGCGAGGACACAATCACCGTGATGGTCAACAATGGTGCTAATGCTGAATTCTGCGATGCTGTAAGTTACTGTTGTTGGCTAATTTTGGTCTTTTAGCAGAAGAATTGATATAAACTTGTTTTCCCATCCTAGCTGTACCTATTTGTTTGTGTATGTATATCTCCATTATCTATTTGAATAGAACATTGTAGAACTAATTTTGGTCCAGCCAATTAAGGGAGATTTAAAATAATATATTTTTGAAATAATAATGATTCATAAAAGAAAAAGTTTCCTCTTATTATATTAATTATTTATACTAGAAAAATAAAATCTAAGAAAAATACTTTTTAAATATATAGAACTGTACTTTCAGTTTATTATATTTATTAACAATACTTGAAATACGTTTTAAAATCGTACACTGTTCATTCCTCTTATTATATTAATTAATAATACTAGAGATACATAATCTAAGAAAATACAATGTACTATTTTGCAATAACATACTGTGTTGCTCGAGACCCAGTTGTTTCTGCGTTTTCGTTTCTTTTCCTAAATTACAAACCAAAGTATTTTCAGTATTTTGTATTGAAAGGCTTGTCTATAGACCAAAGTTAGTCTAAATCGCAAATAATCGTAAACATTCGTTAGATTTACGAACATAAGTTGATTCAGATTATAACATGATATGTACTTTACAGTTCGGGATGCGGCCGTCGGATATGACAGCTGCAAAGTGTGGTAGTCAGAAACTCGCTCAGATACAAAAGGACGTGACTGATCTCGAGTTCAACATCTACCTGTCTGAGAAAGACTTCTTAGCGTCATTTTCATCAGCTATCCAGGTGAGTATTGTCGGGGAAACTGATTCTTAATCTCATTCTCATCAGCTATCAAGGTTAGTATTGTCGGGGAGAAAGACTTCTTAACCTTATTCTCATCAGCTATCAAGGATAGCATGGTCGGTGAGATAGACCTCCTAATCTCTTTCTCCTCAGCTATCAAGGTTGGTATTGTCGGGGAGAAAGACTTCATGACGTCATTCTCATTTGCTATCTAGGTTAGTATTATCGGGAGAAAAGACTTGTTAATCTCATTCTCCTCAGCTATCAAGGTTGGTATTGTCGGGGAGAAAGACTTCATGACGTCATTCTCATTTGCTATCTAGGTTAGTATTATCGGGAGAAAAGACTTGTTAGCCTCATTCTCATCAGCTATCAAGGTTAGTGTTGTCGGTGAGATAGACCTCCTAATCTCATTCTCATCAGATATCTAGATTAATATTGTTAGGGAGAAAGATTCTTAGCCTCATTCTCATCAGCTATCAAGGTTAGTGTTGTCGGTGAGATAGACCTCCTAATCTCATTCTCATCAGATATCTAGATTAATATTGTTAGGGAGAAAGATTCTTAGCCTCATTCTCATCAGCTATCAAGGTTAGTGTTGTCGGTGAGATAGACCTCCTAATCTCATTCTCATCAGATATCTAGGTTAATATTGTTAGGAAGAAAGATTCTTAGCCTCATTCTCATCAGCTATCAAGGTTAGTGTTGTCGGTGAGATAGACCTCCTAATCTCATTCTCATCAGATATCTAGGTTAATATTGTTAGGGAGAAAGATTCTTAGCCTCATTCTCATCAGCTATCAAGGCTAGTGTTGTCGGTGAGATAGACCTCCTAATCTCATTCTCAATAGCTGTCTGGGTTAATATTGTTAGGGAGAAAGATTCGTAGCGTCATTCTCATCAGCTATCAAGGTTAGTGTTGTCGGTGAGATAGACCTCCTAATCTCATTCTCAATAGCTGTCTGGGTTAATATTGTTAGGGAAAAAGATTCGTAGCGTCATTCTCATCAGCTATCAAGGTTAGTGTTGTCGGTGAAAAAGACCTCCTAATCTCATTCTCATCAGCTGTCTAGGTTAATATTGTTAGGGAGAAAGATTCTTAGCCTCATTCTCATCAGCTATCAAGGTTAGTGTTGTCGGTGAGATAGACCTCCTAATCTCATTCCCATCAGATATCTAGGTTAATATTGTTAGGGAGAAAGATTCTTAGCGTCATACTCATCAGCTATCAAGGTTAGTGTTGTCGGTGAGATAGACCTCCTAATCTCATTCTCATCAGCTGTCTAGGTTAAAATTGTTAGGGAGAAAGATTCTTAGCCTCATTCTCATCAGCTATCAAGGCTAGTGTTGTCGGTGAGATAGACCTCCTAATCTCATTCTCAATAGCTGTCTGGGTTAATATTGTTAGGGAGAAAGATTCTTAGCCTCATTCTCATCAGCTATCAAGGCTAGTGTTGTCGGTGAGATAGACCTCCTAATCTCATTCTCAATAGCTGTCTGGGTTAATATTGTTAGGGAGAAAGATTCTTAGCCTCATTCTCATCAGCTATCAAGGTTAGTGTTGTCGGTGAGATAGACCTCCTAATCTCATTCTCATCAGCTGTCTGGGTTAATATTGTTAGGGAGAAAGATTCGTAGCGTCATACTCACTATCTTTCTATGTTAGTACTGTCCTTTCTACTAATTGCTCATCACCTCGGGGATATACAGGTGTCCTTAAAAACATGTCCCGAGTTTGACGCTTTATAAAAATGTTTTGATAGACTGAGAAATTTGATCTATTTACCATTAGAAAGTCGGGACATGTTTTTTGGAACACTCTGCATTTTCCGTTCGTAACTCATTCACCCATGAAAATTCATTATGGACTGGCCTAGTCTTTGATTAAGAACAGCCTCAATGTTTATTCGTGGGTGAATGAGTTTTATGACCTTATCTGTATTTAGAGGAATTTGTAATTTTGTGAATAATTACATTTTATTTCATACATTTTATTAAAGAAATCCGTAGAATAACATTGTTATGAAATTTATGTCAGAAATCCATAAAATGATAATGTTCAGAGAAAGAGCATGTAGCAGAATCTAAAGTTTCACTTTTCATAAACATTGAATCTTCACATGTATTTTCCATTCAACAGAAAGGTGACCTGGAGACAGTGAAAAGTCTGGTTTCAGGTCTCCGGGCTTTCGGGGACATGTCGCAGTTCAGCAAGTCTCTGTTCGAATGTATCGACCATAACCAAATAGAAATCGCAAAATTTCTCATCATGGCCGGCTTCAAAACTGACATATATAAACAGGTAATGGGCGACTTCAATTGTAAAGTCTGTCAATCAATATCCTCAACTTCAAATTGTAAATTACTGTAATTATACGTACAAATGAAAATCACTATCAAAATAGCAGTCAGAATGTGTTTAGCTAAAGTTTTTTCATTCATGTTCAATTTCTTAAGCTCATGGATTTCATTGAAGTTAATACTGTTTCTGATAGGTATCGTATTCAGGACACCGATATCTCGAATCAAAAGTGCAGACTAAAGTTAAAACTTAAGTTTTTCTTCATATATATTGTGTGTGCAAAATTTTGATGTAGGTTTGTTTTCAGAAATCGGGGCCAGTATTACTAGTCTGACGCTCAAATGATCGAGCTAAAGAGAAGTACTCTCTAGCTGAGTGGTGCATAACGACTAGTATCAAGAGAGTTACTCTTAGAATTACAGATTTTTTTCCAATCTGTCAAAATGTATTGCTATTTCAGTACACCTCCTGTGACCCCGATGACCCCATGTGTGCAATGATGGAGTGTGGTCATTCGATGACGTCATTGAAAGAGAGGGCAACAGAGAAAAAGTGTGATGACATTGTAACCCTTATCGAAGGCATTTCAAATGGGAAGGTAATTATCATCACTGTAATGTTTTTAGATTCTCTCTGTTTTTCTTAAGGTTGGTTGAGTGCTTATTGACATCTGCTTCTAATTATTGTATTATCCTTCGGTATTTGGTAGGTCTATATATTAAACCTTATATTTCAATATGTGATGAATTGAAGTTTGTTTTTTGATTATCCTGTCTCTGTTCTCTGTTTTATGTTATAGAGATGAACTTTTTAGGAATACTTTTATGATCCCTTATGAGGATTCTTCTAGAGATACATGTATCATTATTTATTTGTATATTTCAAACAACTTTCAAAGACACAAGTATATTGATGTAAAAATAGTCTTCAAGTGTTTTCTTTTGACCGACAAGTTTATTTTTATATATATTATTAATAAATCAAATATTTAATAATATAAACATTTGTATATATGATCTTAAATGAGTGCTCACTATATATGGGATTTTCTGAAACGAGACTAAACGAGAAGTTTTTGTTTAAGTTTAAACTGCGTTAGACCATACAAAGGTTGGTTCACCTAAAACTGTCCAATTAGTTACCTGTAGCTGTCAAATAAGTTCTCAATAAGGATTCCACTTATTGGACATGTGCTAACAAGAAAGTTACAGGTATAACCCAAAGGACAAGTGTGGGTGAGGATTTTCCTCCACAGACTCTATTAACTTATTCCATGTCTTATCATTATTATCGCCAAACTTGTCAAAATTGACAAAATTGTAAGTGATTATGATAGAAATAGTGAAATTTTGAATACATAACATATGGATGATAGGGTCCACATTGTTTTGATCTTGACCCAGTGTCAAGTTGTTTAATATTGGGTTTGATATAGACCAAATATTTTCTCCCTGTTTCAATGTAGCTGCATTTGGACAGCGTTCTACATTTTATTTCTTACATCTAGATTCACCTCCGAGTGTAAGAACTTTTGACCTTCTGTAGATAGCCACGTCACGAATCACCGCCATACTATATACTCGACAGTCACCTTATCACCTTTCTAACAACAATAGTCATCTGTTGCCTGCATCATGTATCGTATATTGTAGTGTTCTTCATCAATGTTCATTCGAGCCTGAGTAGTCACGGAGAAGGGTCTAATAGTAATAGTAGCAATTTAGCGGAAATACATTGACTTATAGCATATCCATTCTAAGATTTCCAATGCATCAAGAAACAAATTTTAACATTTTCCATCATAATAGTGTGGTTAAATTTTGGTGAGTTTAAATTTGATATTTTCCTGTGTTTTATAATTGGCGTTTGAACGAAATGTAAAAAATAAATCTAAAGATGATTTTGTTTCATTGGCCCATTTGCCGCATAGATCCATCAACATTGAAAAACTGACATTATTTGAACAGAAGCCATATTGATACTTCGACATCTCTTTGAAATCTTGGTCTTCAATAGAAGTGATTGATAATCTCTTACATTTATTTATACGTGTTTCCACAAAATAAGTAAATACTTGCACAGTTACCGTTATTGCTTTTCTTCGATACTCCAGGTGTTACTATAACTTTCGTTATATCCACCCCTGAACTATCTCATTGTAAAACTGAAGGCTGTTTTGGAAAAAAAATTTTAAACACCAATCACAGGTCTGCAAAGACTTCCTTTGAGCATTACAGAGAGAGCGACGCCTAACATCAAAGCCACAAAGTCAATCACAGTTTACGGCTCTTTTGATATACATCATAGCATCAATTTACCTGTGTATTCTTCTGTCTTCACTTTCACAATGAGATAGTCCAGGGGTGGACATTACGTCAGTGATAGTAACGCCTGGACTATCGAAGATGACCCGAGAGTAAATGGTTACAAAAGTGATCAACGACCCTTACAGTGTAACATTGTCATTCAATGAAACAAATCTGCATGAGAAGACAACTAAGCCAGTTTCAACTACGTAAAGTTGCTGTCACTATAGCAACCATTGACGCCATACAAATCTTTGTGTGCATGACCATTGGAATTCTGTTCACGTTATTTGAATAATGTATACTTAAACCAAATTTATTATGAATAGCTGATAAAGACATGGAAATATGATAGGTCAATATTCACTTAAATGTTTGAACTGGAATTAAAACGTTTATAGTTTTCGGTGTAACAAAATCGTTAATCATCATGAAATGGATAATGATATCTTTATTATTACATTTTTCAGAGTGAAATATAAAGTTTAATGGTGAAAATATATGTAGTATTTTCACTCAATATTGACCTATCAGAACACAGCATTTACAGTAAAAATATTGTTTTGGCAGGAATGCCATTTTTTAAATATCAAACCAAATGACATCGCGTATCTTTCCTATTATTTTTACGTTTTTAATTACTGAAGAATAAATATGTTGTCATCTTGTCACATTTTCCCTCAAAATCTGTGTCCAATATATAGAACTCATTTCCATTAGTAAGCGGGAGAATTGCGGCCTATTGAAATACATGTACTCGTATCAGTTGCCATAGTTTAGACCTACATTAGAATAGAGACGTGTAAGAAATTTAACAAATAGAATATTCCTTGTGGTTTGATAATTAACAGTTATATTTCATCTCGTTAGGTGGAAACTTTTATATTTTTCAACAGTGCGGACCGATATCAGTTACTCTGTTAAATCTAACAATAGAGATGTAAAAATATAACATATAGGCTATTCATTGTTTGTTGATGATGAACAGTCATAATACATCGAGTGGGGGTAGTTTTGATATTTTTCACAAGTGCAAGTTATATTTCATTTCGTGAGGTTGAACGTTTTATATTTTTCACGAATGCTTTGCACTACAATGTAGATACCACCCCACTCGATAACATATAAATGTCATAAAAGCAATAATATCCTCTATATATCTTTTTGCAGGTAAAATTAGCCCGAGCAGAACCACAAAATGGACTTGGAGAATATGGAATATAAGCGGATGTGACATATGTATTAGAGCGGATATGACGTAAGCTGTTGTACTAACGGTCGGATATGACGTAAGCTGTTGTACTAACGGTCGGTATGACGTAAGCTGTTGTACTAACGGTCGGATATGACGTAAGCTGTTGTACTAACGGTCTATATTCCATGGAGAGTACAGTCAGTGAGAGTGTTGAATCTCAAATCGTGGTTTGTATTGAATACATTCGATGTGGATGACGAAGGACGATGGCATTTGTGACCCAATGATGACAATTTAGATAGCATGCAGCATTCATTGTAAATATTAACACATATCACTGTAATGTCAGCGATGGTATGCCTCTGTGTTCATGTAATGTACGTCGTCATGTGAGTGAAGTAGATGAACTTGTATGTTTAAATATTAAAAAATCAAATTCATCATTATTAAATTGTAATTACACAATGTTCTAGATCCCATGCTATTGTATTTTAATTACAGTCGCAATATATTTTCTTGGATTATTTTATTGTTTTCTTTTTATGTGATCTTTCTTGAAGATCAAAGCATGAAGGCCTTAATATTTTCTTACGCAAGTTGTGATATCACTTTTATAACTGTAATAAAAATTATGTCATGAATAAAGTTATAAATAGCAATTCCTGCTGTTAAATTAGTTACAATGTTAAAATACTCAATGTCTCATCAACGTAATCAAATTATTACTCGTGTTAACTTTGGTGTATAAGTTTTGAATCTCGTCATTTGTTTCCGTTACATTTATCATATACACAGACTCAAACAATGTTGTGAATATTCAAAGTATCAACATTTTCAGGTAAAACTGCCCTATCGAACCAAAATGTGTTCAGCATATTGTTTTAATTATTTCTATTCACAAAACAATGTATGCACCCATTTAATGAAAACACACTTCTTTTTATACTTACATGTAAATCAACACAAAGTAATACAAATTGACTCCATACAGCAATGCAAAGTGACTCAATATTGTAATATAAAGTGACTCAATACAGCAGTACAGAGTGACTCAATATTGTAATACAAAGTGACTCAATACAGCAGTGCAGAGTGACTCAATACAAGTATAAAGTGACTCAATACAGTAGTACAAATGACCCAATACAGAAATAAAAAGTGACTCAATACAGTAATACAAAATGACTCAATACAGCAGTACAGAGTGACTCAATACATTAGTACAAAGTGACTCAATACAGTAATACAAAGTGACTCAATACAGCAGTATAAAGTGACTCAATACAGAAATGCAAAGTGACCCATTCAGTAGTACAAAGTGACTCAATACCGTAGTACAAAATGACTCAATACAGAAATAAAAAGTGACTCAATACAGTACTACAAAGTGGCTCAATACAGAAATATAAAATGACTTTATCAGTAGTAAAAGGTGACTCAATACAGTAGTACAAAGTGACTCAATACAGACATACAAAGTGACTCAATACAGAAATACAAAGTGACTCAATACAGAAATACAAAGTGACTCAATACATTAGTACAAAGTGACTCAATTCAGTAATACAAAATGACTCAATACAGTAGATACAGTAGTGCGAAGTTACTAAATACCAATTGATATCAATTGAGTAAAATAATCTGAGATACCGTATAGTCAGTATTTTTCGACAAGGTCATGACTTCCAGTTTGAACGACAAAATGAACACTATAGAGAAGAAAGTGTTCCAGTCTCACAAATTGATCTACCAGTCTTTTTTCAGTATGTACGTTAGAATTTATTCTATGGAAGGCTGGTAGAATGGTTGCATGTTAAGATATTTATGGGATAAGTCATCTTGTAATATGTTTCTTCTATTTGAAAGCTTGTAGTTCTTTGCAGTATTTATCGTGTAAATATAAACATTGCGTGGTATAGAAAAAAGGTTGTGATATGAATTCATTCATGTTACAATGCCAATGACTGAATCTTTTCAAAAGACATAACAGATATTGGCCTACGTGGTAATTAGTAAAACAATGTACTCCATTTAACACGAATAGAGTTGGTTATGGTGCATTTTTAGCAATGTCGTGATAGCTGTAATTAAGCGATGTAAAGATACTCCTTACCTTGTAACCTTGTATATGTGTAGTATATTGCATTGCGGTGTCGTGTGTCGTGTGAAGAGAGGTGCTACAGATAGTGTTCAGGTGCAAGATAAATAGAATCTTACATGGGTCTGTCAAGTGGACAGGGGATGTCTCAAGCCAAGTGAAAAAATTCGTCTGGTCACCCCAAGCCATGACAAGTGTTGGCGGCCAAAATCTTTTACGAAGGGTGAGATATCCCTGTTCACTCGACAGACCCATGTGTGATTATTTTTCTCCCATATTGTAAAGAGAAAAAATCATTTATTTAGAATTATTTTATAGTGTCGACATCACAGAGACGTCGCAATACAAAAAATCTCCACATGTGTCAATGACGTGTTTGTCAAGCGCGTGTGAGCTGTCTTTTCCCTACTCCTTTCCCTAGCAACGGCGGGATAACCCTGTCAACAAGTATGTGGGAAAAGGACGTTAAGAAAAATCGCAAGATAATAATAGTATCTGCATATTGAATAAAAATGCTTTCATTTCTCTGCTCATTGAATATTCGTCAAATGATTTATGATTTATGTTTGATAGAGGTATTATTGGTAAACTCGAATACTGGTGATATTTTTCTGTATTCGGTTGTAAAGAACGATTCGTAGTTGTAGACATCAACTGTAGATATACAATGGACATTTTTATTGATGGCAAACTGGCCAGCAGATGTCAGTTTAGGGATAGTTGTTATTTGTTTATCAGTGCATCCAGTTGACCCTTGACTTTAAGCAGATTCAGGAGTAAAATCAAAATTTCTCAGAAATCTGAAATGTCAAAACGTATAATAGTCAGACGTGTGCTTAAAAATCAAGAGTCAAATCTGATTTTTGGGAGTCAAAAAGATGCTCTCAGAGGTCTACTGGATGCCTTGTTTAAGATGTTAATGCAATGAGGGATTTCGGGGAATGCTACCAGATACAGACGATGGCATAACTCAGCGGAGATCAACCTTAAGTCTATGCTTGTGTTAACACGTATAGACCCTTATGCTCCTTTTGGGCTAAATAGATCAGTATGACATATATATCTTTAATGAATTGCTTTTTTATTTGTTGTATACAAATATGATTGTTTCACCAGATACATGTTTAATCAAATGTGTTTCATGATGCTCTTAACAAAAATAGAATATACATTATAGTGATATAATGAGAGGATGATGTTGATGTACGAGGGATAGTGTTTATAGCGTATATCTCTGTTACAGTTAATTGTTCATTCAATAGTTTGTCATGAATGAAAAAGACATCATCATATGATCCATTAAAGTCTTCGCCTTAAACTGGATTTTTGTTGTTCATACAGATCGTAATGTCAAACATACCTTTTCTAACATATAAAAACATAAATAGACCTAAATTATAGAGTATATTTTCGAAATTTGGCAGGCCTTTGCTTTGATTACGATAGTTGGTCTGCGAAAAAAAAGCCAGATTGCGAAATCTTAATTCGTTTAAACATTTCCTTTTTTAAGTGGAAAAAAGACATTTTAGCTCCCTTGGGGGTAGGTATCCCTTGTGACGTCATAATTTTGTCGGCACAATTTTCGCCTTTTTTTTCTCCGGAAAGAATGACATTGTGATCGCATACACATGACGTCATAATAAATACCAGGTTGAAAAAATTATGTATAACATAAATTAAGCGTTTGAAAATGCTTACGAAAAGCTCTAAATCAAATGTCATTCACAGCAGAGTAAGCGATCGTCATCTAGGTCAATATACAATCCATATTGGCCAACAAGGAGTACATTTTCTATTGTTTAATTATCACAAATCATGAAAATATTTTACAAAACACATACTCACAATAAAGTTATTAACCAGCATGGTTACGGATATACGAAACGATAGATATAGATGTCTATTTTGTAAAAGCGTTAAGTTACATGTGTTCACAAGTTGTATATGTTTACCGTCAACTAAACATTTATTTAACAAACCATCGTTACCATTACCATGTGATTAACTACGTTTAAGGTTATCAATAGCTGTTGCAATTTCTTTTCTAGTAATAATTGAATCTAACTCATCACATATTACATGATCATTTAAGGATTAACTTGAATAGATTTTTTATGTTATGGAGATATAACACAAAAATCTGAGTGTACTCTCATCATAAACCGCTTCGGTTATCTCCATAACATAAAAAATCTATTCAAATTAATCCTTATAATTCATCTTACTAAAGATAATCTCTTCAACATTTAAAATTCATTTTGGGACTCTTTTGTCTATGAAATTATTACGCCGTCATCTCAGCCAATCAGAAGCGACGTTACAAACGGCGACGCCATTTTTTCCTTTATGGGCTGATAAAGTAAATTTTTAAGCCAATGGAAATGCTCGTAACAAGCAAAATTGAATTATCATTGTCTAACATCATCATCAATATGATTAGCTGTGCAGTCAGTCAACTATTAGCATGGTTAGAGTCACCTTTGTATCGAACATTTTACTGATCGAGCTTAACGGATTTTAGAACATTTCATTTCAATTGATATAATAAATTTGGTCTTTGAAAAACATATGTCATTATATTACACATATAGTTATTGTAAAAACCTACAGAAATCTTCCCGTGTGTTTTTCATTTCTTTCCAACCAGTATCTCACCAGTCCAACATCAATAGAAAGCCTACCGGCTTGTTAAGATATATATTATAAGATTCTTTCATATGTGGATATGAAGGATAGAGATATTCTACCCGAGGGTCACAAAATGTAGTAAAACCCGAGGCTTGCCGAGGCTTTTGCAACATTATGTGTTCCCGAGGGTAGAATATCCCTATCCTTCATATCCACTTATGAAAGAGTATTTTTCTTTCATACCTCGACGTTTTATTGCAATTTTACAACTATAATATCCCGCCATTTTGAAATAAATTCGAAGAAATCAACGACTGGAAGTCAATTTTCCATACATGAAAAATTACGTGATATTTTCAACACAAATTCTGTTGTTTGCATCTTTTATAGTAAAACCAGTTAAATTTGTGATTTTTTTTTAAAATTTTACCGGGGAAATAAGAGATTTTGTTGACGCCGTGACGTCACTAGGCTTAATTGCAGCCATGCAATACAGCCTCAGGCGACATGAGTGTATTGCCCTAGACCAGCCAGTATTACACCCGTAGGTATGAAAGAATACTATTTACATTGATGGTTAAAAAATACAATGTGTGATTGCATATAAAAAGTTACTGGTACCTCACAGGTATATACACTATTTGTAGCTGTCCTAGTATAGGTAGAGATTTCCTGACTTGGTTCTTCCAGTCATATCAACCACGATCGCTGTCGCACACGAATTGTTCTAATCGGCGGCACGAACCAACTGCTCACATCACATGTAAATCGTGCAGACTTCGTGCGCACACCTCATGTCATTTTACGTTGCGCGATGGTACAACAGCACATTGTCCAGCGTTTAACCAAAATTTTACATCATTCTGACGTAAAAAGAGCATTCAGTTAACACATTTTGCCCCACGGCTGTCACACATGTACATATCTGTACAATAACGTATGTACATGATTCCCGAAACGTGATTGTTTTTGCACGGGGAACTCCGTGTAATGTGTTCACACTATATCTGTTCCGTTTCTAAGGTTACGTCCGACTTTTCTGTGGTGTCGCTTGCTAGCGGGGATTTTAAAGTCCAGCGTTTTGGATTAACGTTATAAATTTCTTGTCTTCGAAAGGCCCTAGGAAGGGAAAGAACGCATACAACACTTCATTACAAATCATATCGATTAGAATGATAGTAACCTTTCTACTGTTTGTTTTATACTTAAGCATCGATGTCACCAAATTGTTTTATCACTTCGAGGTATAAAAACAATTTGTTTGCAAACTGTGAGAATATGCTACGCGGATGTTTTCATCACCATATGAAATTAAAAGATAGTGACATCAATGCCTCTTATTATATTAAGACTATTTATTAAAAACAAAATACGGTTTAATGAGCGATTCCAATGGTTTTTCAAATCGATACGTAACGTCAATATTTCTATTGTGACGTCACGATAACGTTTGATTTTCGCGCCATTTTCGATTTTTTGTCATAGTACAAAAAAAATAAATAAAATGAAAGCCAGATTTAATAATAAAACAAAGAAAAATTAATTACAGGTCGATGGAACAAAATATAATATTGGTATAGCATTTTCTAATACTCAGTCAGGAAAGGAGTAAAACAAAGGTAATACTGATTGACCAAGTGCACGCTTTCGCACAGATAAAGTTCTAATCTAGATACACTACTACGAGTAATATTCTATGAAAGAAAAGTATAAGAGACTTGCCAGAAGATTTATATATCTACACATATTGATAGACAAATCTTAAAGAGAAGGTTACCATCTGGACTCATAGGAAAATATTAACAATATAACATTACAAATTGCATATAGGGCTTATCACTAACTTGTGTTCGCCATACTAAGGCAGCTGAACGTAAATAAGGTCAGGGTGACCTAATTTTGCCAGTTCAGCATGACATGTTCTAGATAGCCAATATATCTTCAGGTCAATTTGACCTGAAATTCTTGATCTGAATTTACCTAAAGACTTTATGCCTGTGTATACAGACGGAATTTACAATTGTCCTTCTACGATATGTTAGAAGTAAGTCAGTGAATTCAACATATTAAACAACTAAGAAAACGAAATGAAAGTATTAGTGGTAAACTCAAGTGACTTACTTTTGCTTTCTATAGTAGAGTATGAAGGCTATGATCGCCATCAGGACCAAAGCTCCCAGCACCCCACCTACTATTGCAGGCCAATACTCCATTGGATCTTGAGATACGGTAGGGTCCAGTCCTGCTGTAGTTGTTGAGGGTTTTGTAGGCTCCAATAAAGGTGTTACATATCTAATATCAACCCCATCGTTACTGTTCGTACTCTGTTCTGTGGTTTTCGTACTTTGTTCTGTGGTTTTTGTTCCAGCCCCATCGTTACTGTTCGTACTCTGTTCTGTGGTTTTCGTACTTTGTTCTGTGGTTTTTGTTCCAGCCCCATTGTTACTGTTCGTACTTTGTTCTGTGGTCTGTGTTCCAGCCTCATTGTTACTGTTCGTACTCTGTTCTGTGGTCTGTGTTCCAGCCCCATTGTTACTGTTCGTACTCTGTTCTGTGGTCTGTGTTCCAGCCTCATTGTTACTGTTCGTACTTTGTTCTGTGGTCTTTGTTCCAGCCTCATTGTTACTGTACGTATTTTGCTCTGTGGTCCGTGTTCCAGCCTCATTGTTACTGTTCGTACTTTGTTCTATGGTCTGTGTTCCAACTTCATTGTTACTGTTCGTACTTTTTTCTATGATCTGTATTCCAGCCCCATTGTTACTGTTCGTACTTTGTTCTGTGGTCTGTGTTCCAGCCCCAATGTGACTGTTCGTACTTTGTTCTGTGTTTTTTGTTCCAGCCTCATTGTTGCTGTTCGTACTTAATTCTGTGGTCTTTGTTCCAGCCTCATTGTTACTGTTCGTACTTTGTTCTGTGGTCTGTGTTCCAGCCTCATTGTTACTGTTCGTACTTTGTTCTGTGGTCTGTGTTCCAGCCTCATTGTTACTGTTCGTACTTTGTTCTGTGGTCTGTGTTCCAGCCTCATTGTTACTGTTCGTACTTTGTTCTGTGGTCTGTGTTCTACCCCCAATGTGATTGTTCGTAGTTTGCTCTGTGGTCTGTGTTCCAGCCTCATTGTTGCTGTTCGTATTTTGTTCTGTGGTCTTCGTTCCAGCCCAAATGTTACTGTTTGTACTTAGTTCTGTAGCCTTAATTTGGTTCTTGCTAGAACTTGGGTTTGTGTTGGTAGTATGTATACCATTCCCTGTATTATCAACAACATAGACAACTGTGCTGGAGTCTATTCCTATTGTATCAGTATTCTGTTGTGTAGAACTAATTTCTGTAATTTCAGTAGAAATGAGTTTTGTTTGTGACATTACTTTGGTGGTTGTTTCTTGAAAATCTACGTCTGTTGTTGACTTTTCTGGGTTCGATGTTGTTTTCATTGTGATTGCCGATAACTCCCCCGGCATTGTAGTGAATGGTGGTTGGGGTGGTTGTGTGATGGTATCACTGGTTGTAAAGAACATACTCTGAGTACCGAATACATCCACGACTGAATTGGTGGCATGGAGTGAAGCCCCGTTTGACATAGTTGGAGTGACAGTATCTTGACCTTGTGGTGTATTTCCATCTGTCACACCTGTATTATTACTATTTACCACAGTATCATTTCCACACAGATCGACTGGACTTCTGCTGCTATTTTCGTTTCCAGAAGTTAGATGTTTCCGAGTAAATCCGCAGCGCTTTTCCGTCGTTGCTCTCATAGGTGTTGTGGCTTGTAACAGCCAGTCTGTGACTCCGGTAAGCACAGGAGTAGTTGGGCTGTCAGGACAGTGTTGGCTATCCGGGTAAGTCAAACAGTCTATAGCGCAGTTCTGTCCGTAATATGACGGATCACAGCCATACCGGAACACCATCCGCAGTCTGTAAAATAGTTCTTTATACACAATACCTACGTTTGCATGTATATTTATCTATGTGACAACTCGTATTTTTAACATTGCAAAAGTAGTAGAGAATATCACAGCTCTAACGCACAAATATGTTACAGTTTAGAAATTTAAAACTTGTGAAAAATGTTATTTGTGTCTTTCATGGAAAGCATTAAATACAAATTATACTCTGATCGTCGGGATGTATAGTGTATATACTGGGGTGATAGAGAGGTATTATTGGAATAACTGGAATTTTAGGGAGGTATCAGTATACTTACTCTGATGGATCATGTGATCGCATTCCCATTTCATGCATGTAGATAAAATCAAGAGACGGTCCCTCATGCTCGAAGTTAAACAGGAACATGTCGATAAGTGTCAATGAAGAACCATTGTTATCATCGATATCGTACACGTCAACTGTTATATTGACCTGTCCCTGAAATATAATAATATCGTATACATCAACTGTTATATTAACCTGTCCCTAAAATATGTTAATATCGTAAACGTCAATTTTTATATTAACCTGTTCCTAAAATATGTCAATAACGTACAAGCCAAATGTTATATTGACCTCGCTTTAAATTTATATTAATATCGTGCACATCAACTGTCAAATTAATCCGTTTGCGGACGACGTCCATATGCACGTGATACAAATATTTACTTACCGGCCATCTGCGGAAAGTAAAGGTCAAAGGATTGGTCACTCCTTCCAATGACGTCGGAAAGAAAACGGCTTTAGCGTTATCTATGGGATGTTCTGATGGTCTGCTGGGGACACTGTAACAACATAAAAACATAAGTAATTTACATGTCTATTCAAATTAAGATACAGAAGTTAAGGCAAAAAATCTTAAGTTAAGGAGCCTTCTAACGTCGAGGTCGGGAGCCTTCCTAAAGCTTTCTTATAGAGAATTTTAAGTTAAGGAATTCCTAAAATTCAAGGAATGTTCGTGAGACTGGGACCTGGCGTCAAGAAACTTATGAACTTGCAAGACACTGCATACACGACACGAGAGGCCGTCCATAGGACGTAAATATGATAACCAAACCAACCATTTTAAAGCATTTTTCCCAATATATATTTTGGGTCGATGAAGTCTCAAAAATCGGAAGGATATTCTTCATTGACGCGAAGTGGGTATTTATTACGCATACATGTTTGTGCATTTACTTATTTTTACGTTAATATTCAGTTGCCTAAGTTAAATTTGGCCAAAGACTGTGCCGGTTTCTAAAAGTCCCCGTGAAAATGTTTCTCGTGTATGACGTCATAATATTCGACATACAATTCTTTAACACAATGGAAAATAACCTCAAACTTCTCACCAATGAAAATGAGTGTAACAAAATAAATCAAATGATTATGTTGCACAAGGTATCACTCACCTGTCTATGCCTTTCAGCGAAACTTCAAATATCAAATCACAGGAATCCAGACATCCCGTCTCTGTCCGAGGGCCATCACAACATTGGCCGGTGAAATTTAGGTTCTGGGGATTGATGAATCCCAAAAAGCCGACATAAAACTGCCCTTTAGGTGATGCTAGATGTACCTGAAAGATTTCAATCGGTGAACATTAGGCGAGACTAGATAACCCTAAAGATTGTAATCGATGAACATAGGCGAAAAAAGCTCAGCTCTCTTGGGAATCACGAGCTCGTCTGTCTTTCTAGTCTGGTTTCAAATAAACTGGCTAAAAGCACTGATTACATTATATATGAGGTCGCCACTACTTACTCCATGTGTTTGTATTGTTATTTTTGTTTGTTTATTATTTTGTTTGCTTGTTTTGTTTGTTTCTTTTTTTGTAATATCCCATTGTAGAACTCTTCACAGTTGGAGGTACAATTTTAAAAGCAGCTCGTTCATGTCGTACTCAAAGCATGACGCGTTGTTTATTTCATGTCACACAAACACAAACAGAATATATAATGGATGATCTCATAAAGCAGAAATATCACCCGGCAAAGCCCTGATACCCATTAAAACCACTCTAGAATGACCTCTCACCGTCAGGAGATGTTTTAGTCAGCTCGGCGTTACTAAGGCTGATCAGGGACGTGGTACCTTATCATGCCCGCTCCCACCGGGCACTCCCGTATAATTCGGTCCAAACCAATCACAGGAATGGGACTCATCAATGATAGGACTTTACACCACGATTCTACACAACCAGGGTAGGTGACATAGTGGATTGAGGAATGTCAAAAATGCACTGACTCAGTTTGAAATTCAGAAAGAATATTCGCTGTTACTTTTTGTTTATACATATATATTGTTTTGTAAATGCAAAAAAAAAAAAAAAAAAAAAAAAATCCGGTCTGGCCAAGACACGATCTCTTGTCTAAAAACAATATTTCTTAGGTCTTCTACTCCGTATGTCCGCTGTTATATCATGCAAACAGTTTGGAAAATGATTCTGTGTACGTTCGGTAGTCGGTGTTCCTGTTTGGCGGTTTTCCATTTTTTAATCTGATTAAAATACAGATCCTTATTATCACTACGTTGATAAGAGGATCTGACAACATCCCATTAGGAGTCACGTTCTGGTGACCTTTGGAAATGGCCAATCAAATTGCTGCTGCAAGAATTTTGACTCGGGACGAAGTAGTTTGAGAAAGCTGTCAGAATTATATTCGTGTATATAGTCATCTCGCCAAAACAGCACAACAAAGCTAAATGTATATGTATACTGGGACGAAAATAAGTTATCAATTGACATAACATTGTGTAGAAAATGCCTTTGATCTGAAGCACACGTTGGAAAAAGGTCATCCGAACATGACCCCTTATGGGATGTTGTCAGATGCTCTATTGAACGGAGTGGTTATAAGGATCTGAATTTTAATCAGATTGTACATTTTTCTGCTTTTTTTTCAATTCTGTCTCTAACGTGATATTTTGCTCGGAAAGTCATGTCATGTCCTTTTCGCATGTAGAACAGAACACTTGTTTGTCGTGTTAATTTGTTAATTGACAATGCGCGTTCGTTCCAATGATATAAGCTGCCGAATGTTAACGGGCGTTTTTCCTAAATTAACCCTGTTTTTGTTTGATAAATTCAAACATTTTTTGTTCATCTTTTTTTTTCTCTAGATTTTGGTTTCAGATCTAATCTGCAATATTTATTTACTACTTCTTTTCAAGTGTCCATTTTATGAAACCAGCACTGGAAAACTACATTTTGAACACATGGCGTTTCGTGCTTGCCAAACGACGAAGTGGTTGTTTCGTCGATGAAGATTCCCTATTTGCTTTATTTCTCTAGGGTGAATCTACCATATTCGTGAATTAAATATTTTATATCACACACATTCTTCAGCAATGCCAAGATGCCGGTGGCTTTTGCCTGCCTGATGGTTGCTGTCACTACTGTTGAACTCCAAAATTAAACATTATATTCCTTTTACACATTTTTGTCGACGATAACTGGACACTGTTTTTTCATTAATGTTGTTGTTGTTGTAGAATTCACTGGTAAAAGAGTCATTAGATCAGGTGTCGAATTAACGAGCGTTGCGTCCCTTAGCTCACATTTCCAGAGAACAAAAGTTTCAGTTACCAACCAAAAAACCCGAAAGCACCGATTGTAATAATTTTTAGGTCAAAAAAGTGATTTTGTATATTTAGAATTTATCATATCTGGTTGCAACGATCCAGTCTTTTTTACCGTAAATGCTACTGAGCTGTTTCTGAAACAAGCATGTTAATTGATGTGGAATATATATGTGGAAGTGACCTGCCAATAGCACTAACACAACTGACCTAACAATTCCATAACCATACACCAACCTACTCGTGTGTTTCAGTTTGTTTGTCAATATACGTGCTTGTTTCACAAAATGAACTACCTCTGCTGGTTTCAATTTGATAACACTTGATCATTTTCGGTATGATAAAACATGTGTCGATCATTGCAACCAGAAAAATATACGAAATCGCACTTTTTGTCCCCAAATTTGTCTGGGAGAAGTTAATACATTGCTCGGGATTTCAGTTGAAATTATGGCAACCAATTTAATCTGTATTGGTTTAATGTGTATTGATTTCATTAAACATTAAATATTTAGGCAAGCATTAGAAATGTTCACCATTTTTTCCAATCACTATTAAATATCTCTAAATTTGACTTCCCTCATAACATAAAATGAATCTTGCCAGCATCTACTTCTATAAATGAGGAATGTAGCGTTTAACAAAAAGTATAATTTCGTTTTCAATCCTGTTATATATTCATTTGTGGATGAACAATAAAAAAAAACATTGTTTCTTTATTGATAGAGAAATTTAATGTAACTGTATGAAATGAAATTTGTAATAAACCATCTACTCTAATACAAACAAATGTACTTACCAGACAAGTGAAATAAATCAGAACACAGCTCGAGTACTGTCCTAGTTTCAGCAGTTGCATTTTACGTTCCGTAAAAGAATAAATCCGTTAACAATAGATGTCTACTATGAATAAATCCGTAAAAATAGATGTGTTCTATTTATAAATCCGTAAACAATAGATGTCTACTATGTATAAATCCGTAAACAATAGATGTCTTCTACGTATGAATCTGTAATCAATAGATGTCTAGTATGTACTATGTATAAATCCGTAAAACAATAGATGTCTAGTATGTATAAATCCAAAAACAATAAATGTCCAACATATATAAATCCGTAAACAATAGATGTCTACTATTTATAAATCCGTAAACAATAGATGTCTTCTACGTATGAATCCGTAATCAATAGATGTCTAGTATGTACTATGTATAAATCCGTAAAACAATAGATGTCTGCTATGTATAAATCCGTAAACAATAGATGTCTTCTACGTATGAATCCGTAATCAATAGATGTCTAGTATGTACTATGTATAAATCCGTAAAACAATAGATGTCTAGTATGTATAGATCCAAAAACAATAGATGTCCAACATATATAAATCCGTAAACAATAGATGTCCAGTATAAGGTTGTTGTGACCAGGTCTACAGGGTTTAAGACCGATGAGGGATATTTTAGGGTAGGGGGGATCTTTATTACGAGGATAAACAAACTGACTGATAGCGAAACCTACCCGATAACTAGAGCGCTCTTGGCTCCTGGGAACAGCGGCATGTGCCCAAGCTAGCCTCGTATTCCTTTCCTGAAGTGTTCTAATTATAAAAGTGTGCTGTTTTCCCAAATTGTCCGGCTAATTATCCCATTGGTTGATATACGTAGTGTGTGAACGTATAAAAGGTAGTCAGACTTTTGTATTGGTTGGTGAGTAAGGCACTGGTTATTTTAGTTACAACAGTGAAATGCGTCTAGTTTTCAAGATTCAAGAGTCAAGAGTCAAGAAGTTTTATTTAGAGTCGCATACATGAGGAACATAATAACATTAGCACTGTAGTGCTATTCTTGCGACAAACATATGTAAAAATATCACAGTACAAACAGGTAATATATATATAGACAGACAACAATTCAACCATAACAAGCATGCAATAGATACATGATATTTAGTTGGAAACAGCTATCACAGTTTAGCAGAAATAAGAAAATTTAATTTAAAGGTAATAACTTAATAATTACACTTGTATGTCACACGAATGTTACACAAAATAGGTTAAGACACTGAAGTGTAATGTACATAAATGCTAATATAGCAAAGCGTAAAAATTTACAGGATATACACTAACATAGTGTGAATCAAAAATAGATATTGAAGTCATAGGTAGAAAACAATAAGCTAAAATAAGGTTTATAAAAGTAATGATCTTTGAAAAGGTTTGAAATATCACAGGTTGTATGGTATAATTTCAAGCAGGTAGATTCCAAAGGGGAACAACTCATCCTATATGGTGTGTACAGATGGTACAGGAGCAGATCTGTGTATGCAATTGTAGTTTTCAGCTAGCCGACATTCATTTGGCAGACTGTTCCACACCTGAGAAGCAGCGAAACGAAAAGATTGTCCTGTCTAAGATTATAAAAAACTTCTTTCTTCTCAACAAGATTTTGTAAAATATGAGGAGAAATATCATTTAAAATTTTAAAAACCTCAGAGGCCATATCTTTCATACGCTTTACATGTAAAAAACCAAGTTTGTGCCTCCTTACAATATCGAAGACTGGGGAAACATAGTCATTGTCAATAAAACGAAGTGCTCTCTCCTGGACTTTTTCCATTTCTATTAGTATTTGTCATTGTACAAAAGTGCCAGGCAAGTGGACAATAGTTAAAATTTGAAAGTATAAAAGACTTAAAAATGGTAATTTTCCTCTTCTTTGTAAGATTATTTCCAAGTCTTTTTAGAATAGCAAGTTGTTTGGCAGCATTTCTACAGAGTCGAGATATGTGTCCATCAATTTAAGAACAAAGTCAATATCTACACCTAAAAGTTTTACAGTATCTTCACACATAACCTCTAGGCCATCGATGTTAAAAAAATTTAATCGAATTTTTTGTCTTCTTTCCAAAACATATAGCCATATTCTTGTTCAGTAATGTATGTGTGGAGAATATCAGTAAACAGGACTTGTTCCGTGTGGAAATAATCACGAGACTTTAAAGATGCTACACCGCTGACAAAGAGTTATTTCCCATCTAAAAAAGAAGACGAGGTATTTTTCTTCGGTTGTAAAATTTACTTTCATTACACCATTACCACCATTTTAAAAAGGGAAAAATACCACGAAATCAATATGAATATTGATACAATAAAAATAAGCTTTGTTAGTATTTCACTGTTGTTTATAAGTGAAAATATTTATTTGCAGAGGTTTTTACCTTTCACAACTTCACAGAGGTTCAGCCGTGAAACTGTCCTGTTTTCTTTAATGCCTTGCATATGAATGTTGTTCAGTTGATTCGGCATCAATCCGAAGTGGTAAACATATCAAATTTAAATCTAAATTTGACAATAGATGAAAAGAATAGTTTCATTAAGAATGAAAACATCCAGAACCAATATCAATCAAATTAAGAAAAATTATTGATCTCTTTTTTACAATTTAACATGACGTTTTGACACAACATAATTCAACATAGTCGTTATTTTCAATGAAAAATGCTTACTTTTCATGATTTTCTTTCCATTGTCTTTCGTGTTGGCTCCTCAAATGAGCGACAGACTTTTGATCTGAAGTAAATAAGAAAATATTCTTTTATTTGAACATTGAAATCCAAAATAATGTAAATCGCCGTCAACCACATCGATAGTAAGGATTTATTGAATTGAACAATTTACCGGTAATAGGTTTTAATATCTAATCACAGGAATTATCTGAATAAATAATAACTGTATATGTAGTGAACATAATGAAGCTGCATTAAGATTTGAGTTATAGTGATCATGCGGTATCCACAAATGTGTAATTTCTATTATCACAATGTGATTGAAATACATATCCTTATTATCACTACGTTTGATAAGAGGAGGATCTGACAACATCCCATTAGGGGTCACATCCAGATGACCTTTGGAAATAGCCAATAAAATTGCTGTCTTTATAATCCTGAAAGTGAATTTCAGGGGACAAAACAGTTTCAAAAAGTTGTCAGAATCATTCCGTGTTGATAGTCATCTCGTCCAAAGAGCACAACAAAGCTAAATGTATATGTATACTGGGGCGAAATGTCGTTTACAGTTGATGTAGCAGCGTGTATAGAAAATACATTTGATCTGAAGTACAGGGTCCAGTTTCATGAACATTTCTTAACGTTACAAAATTCCTTAACTTAAAATTATCCATTACAGAAGTTAACGAAAACCCCTTAAGTTAAGGAACATTCCTTAAAATATGTAATGCTTACCTATGGAGCCAAGGAATTCCTTAAAGGTAAGGAATATTCATGAAACTGGGCCCAGGTAGTATAAAGGTCATATGAACATGACCCCTTATGGGATGTTGTCAGATCCACTATTGAACGGAGTGGTTATAAGGATCTGTTTTTTAATCAGATTTGTATAAAACAGACACTAGTGCTTGGATAAGGTTAGTCGTATTTTTGGTGGAAATTATATCACTTTCTGAAGTAGAAAGTATCAATACAAATTATCTTTCAATTCCATATCCTTAAATTTTGATTTATAAATTTCATTTTCCCAATTGGTTTCGTTGGCTGTCTGCTTTCAGTACTTCTTCAAGGGTATTTAGGTCCTCCATAAACTCAACTCTGCTGGGTTATTCCATTACTCCCATGGAGGTGCTCTACTTCCTACTGATGTAGGCTAGTATTTTCCTCATCCCGAGATTCAGTAACACAAACAAACACATGGATTTCTTCTGATATTCTAAATAAAGAAAAGTGACAGTTAATTACAATACACTTACTGTCAAAGTGTTTCTGGAAGCAAAAAAAAACAATTTCATTATAACATGTGTTCGCAGAAGAAAAAAAAGACATATTGGACCCATTGGTATTAATACATACAAGGAATATTTCGGTGAAATTATTACACATTTAGATATCATAAAACTTGAAATACATGAAATGTCTCATTTTCTTGTGATAAAGGGAATGGGTTTACCCTTGGATCATGAAGTCTACGCCTGATATTTGGAATGGACTGCCTTGCGGATGATCTATCAGATTGCGGTGATCTTGGAGATGGCGACCTTGATTTCTGTGTCCCACGCTGATGAGACCCTGGTCTTGGTGATTATCTTGGTATTCTCGTCATTTGTGGGATAGACGGCTTTTCTGATTTAGCGGAAGGTGATGTCCAGCTTAACAATTGAAAAATAGTCATAGCATTAACATTTTTCAACCGAAGTAGACAAATGAGGTATCAAAATGATCATAATATAACAAAAAATTCATATCGGGACCACTTAATTCAATATATGTAGTAATTTCTCCGCAGGAAATGAAAAAATAGGATTTTAAGCTCAAAAATGATAATTTTTTAGCAATTTCTTCATATTTGGCTTGACGCAGCTATAATTGTTTCCCAACAAGAAACTATTATTCGTAATCAGTTATTTGACCTCTTATCAATTAGTAAAACAATAAAATATATATAGAGATACAAAAAAGAATTATTGTTATACCATCATTAAAGTTTACAAAACATCACCGGGTGCGTATACTGGGTATATGCTATTTTTCTAACTCCAAACCGCTGACACTTCAGTTTCCTGGTGTATTATAAGTTCCTTAAATAAGTTTGACTACTGGCGATTTATAAGTAGGAAACATGAATGTAAAGTTGACAGAATATCTAGGGAGGACAAGTCACAGTTTCTTTTATTTCCTATGCATATTATAAGCAAAATGTTAGATGGTTACCACAATGTCACATATTTCTTTCACTGGTTCTCAATTATAACCATTATCATTGTGCGTGCTTTCCCACCTCACTGCACTATCCTCTGACGTGACTCGGCATGTCTGGTAGCTGGTACATGCAGTCCAAATCAGTGTAATCGAGATATCAGTATCCAATTCGTCGAAAGTCAGAGCGTCGTCTTCGATGTCGATGAGCTGAGGTGACACTACAATACCAGTGGTGATCTAGCCTGTCATCTTTCATGGCCCATTCATGTTAGTGAAATTCGAGATGGCGGCCATCTTGATGACGTCATAGCCGGAGCTTATACAATGTTAACATTGTTTGGTTTTTTTTTTTGTTGGTGTTGTTTTTACTGATTGATAACAGGTCAAATAACTGATAAGAAATAATAGTTTGCTGTTGGCATACATTTTTTGCTGCGTCAAGCCAAATATGAAAAATTTGCTAAAAAATTACCATTTTTGAGCTTAAAATCCGATTTTTTCATTTCCTACGTAGAAATAAACTACATATATTGGATTATATGGTCCTGATATGTATTTGTTGTTCTATTGTGGTCATTTTGATGCCTCATTTGTCTTCTTCGGTTGAAAAATGTCAATGTTATGACTATTTTTCAATCTTTAGTGAAATTCGAGATGGCGGCCATCTTGATGCCATCATATCCGGAAGTTCATCCCAGTTTATACAATGTTACATCTCAATTTCGTTATCAGTGGGTCATAAGGCTTCAGAAAAAAACATTGGTTCGTTGGTTCGTTAAGTTGTGTGTGTGTGTGGGGGGGGGGGGGGGGGGGGGTGCACGTAGATCCCGGCCTATATATTCTGGAGCTATTGTGTTACAATGTATCCGTAATCGTCTGTAACAGGAGAGGAGCGGCAGGACCTGGATTCGAACAAGTGACCTCCGAACACTACTGTAGCCTCAAAAAATGATTTTATTCAAGAATAGTCATTACATACATATTATACATGTAATACTTGCCGTCTACCCTACTGAAAGGCTATATGGTCAGCATTTGATTGATATTAATCCTAATTAATATGCATTTTGATATCATATTTCAGATCATGGCAATCAAAATTCCTGTACAAGACTATAGCGGGACATATTTGATATTTAAAAAAAAATTCAAACAGAAACATATAAACATATATATGTGTTTCTGATTCAAACACCAGACGAAAAACCGGAACAAATTACTCTTATGCAGTTAAAGGAAGAAAGCGGTTATACCCAGAAAGAGAGGCAGAGGTATAACTTTTATTTTGGATATCGGGAGCGCAACAGACGGACCCTCTAATTTGGTTAAAAATAAAACCCGACATAGTTAATTAATTATTTTACGTTTTTGTCAATAACTACATGTACTATTGGGGCCCTACCAGAAGTCATGAAGGATCAGTAGTCGTGGTTTGGGAAAATTTAATTGTTTTCATATCATGAAATACAATATTTCCACACAAACAAAACAACACCTTCATGAAGTATTCGTCAGCAGCTCCAGACATTAAATCTGGAGGCACAGTAGAATATGCACACAATCACGACTACTGTTCCGTCAAGACTACTGATTGGGTCCCAGTAAGGAATGGAATAATTAACGCAATTCTCTTTTTTTAGATAATTTTGTGTTTTAATCAAGTTATTCTATATCGATTGTCCTCCTTACCTGCATGCTACAGAACGGAAATTCACACAATTCGTTCTGTATTCAACTTTTTGTGGATATGTTTTTAAATGTGTGGAATGCTTCGATTTTTAACCGAGAATAAAGATAAAGTTTTAGGAGCGTATCAGTAAATAATGATTTCAATTATTTCAGAAGGTATAAGCCGTTTTCACCCACTGGTTTCTTCTTGCAAAATGAACAAAATACTCAGGTTATGTTAGAAATACAGGATAGAGGGGAATGTATTTGGAAATTTACGTGACACACGTCAATCATGTCATTTTACGCCGGATAGTTTGCAACATAAAGGTCAACGGAACGGATTAAAAGTACTGACGACGATTATCAACCTGAAATCTTCCGTTTGTCGTCCATAGTTACAACATCACAACCTATCCGACTGGAATAAGTCAGGAAGATTGCTGATATATATAACGAACAATACAGGCTAAAGTACTGATCCTTGGGTTACTCCTGATGTTACTTGTGTCTAGTTTCCACCCCGTATAACTTTTAGCGGATGCATTCAATTTGTTCTTTATGACTGCTTTTGATTTGATGTATAGTGAATTCTGAATACAATGCCACTATAATTTGCAATGCAAGTAAAAGGATTATTTTTCAGAGATTTTGTGTATAAACGTTTTCTGATTCAGTTTTAAAATGCAAATGATGTGGATGCACGGGAGTCTATGGTAGCTACGCGCCTGCGGTACCCTGGTGATCCAGCTAGGATTTCCTACGGGAAGAGCTCGGACTAAGATCCGGCTAGGATTTCCCACGGGAAGGGCTCGGGGGAGGTTCCGGCTAGGATTTTCCGCGGGAAGAGCTCGGGTAAGATCCGGCTAGGATTTCCCACAGGAAGGGCTCGGGTAAGATCCGGCTAGGATTTCCCACGGGAAGGGCTCAGGGAAGATCCGGCTAGAGTTTCCCACGGGAAGGACTCGGATAAGACCGGCTAGCATTCCCTACGGTAAAAGACACTTTTCATATCGACACAAGTCACTCAAAAATTCATTACAGAATAATCCTCGCGACACTGGCTCTAGTATCATGTCCTGATATCGGTTATTAGTTTAAAGATGAGCGGACGGATAACTGTTTAGTAGAGAGAAATGTATCAATAATTAGGTAGAAACACAGGCGAATATTATAATTGTAGTGCTTGTTTAATGAACTGGAAAGTTGGTGTCTATGCGAAGTGACAACCAAAACAGAATTGGTTCCCTGCCGTCAATTCACTATATAGCTAGATACTACAATAAATGGATTACATTTTGTTTAGGTAGCCAATGACAGTAGAGACTTTGCTGTGCTGTGTATTTTTACATCGTCAGAATAAATAAATTATATATATATATCAAGTTAATATACCAGTCATACATGTAAGGTGTTTTGATTATTTTAGTTTTTTGTTTTATCAAAAGCCAGTGTCATGTAAGGAAGTGCCAGGTTTGATGATGAAGGAAAACCGGATTACAAGGAGAAAAATCACCGACCAGCAATCTGCTGTGTGGATCTTCAATCGTGACTGGGGAGTCACAATGCCCTTTTTTTATCTGTTTTAAATGACTACGTAAGTATATAAGGAATTATAGGAATTAGTATTAACTCCTAGATGTCGATGGCTGTCAACGAAATCAACCGCACAGGACTGAATATTCGAGATAACATTCTTAATGTTTTGTTCTATAACTTGAGGGAATTTAGAGCGCAGAGAAGAGAAGTGTCATCAGCGAAAGGTTTAGAAGTTTATCTAAATTATCAGTTATATCGTTACTATATAGAATGAATAAGAGAGGACCTAGGACAGACCCCTGGGGCACCCCTGCCTTCGCAATTTTAATATTAGATTAAGCATTCCCCAGACATACTTGATGCGATCTATCATTTTAAATATAATTAGTTAACCATATCAATATTTCCCTCGATAAACCATAACTAGTTAATTTGGCTTCAAATCCACTGTGTCACTCTCTGTCGAACGCCTTCGAAATATCATAAAACACTAAACGGGCTGGTTGTCCTTTTTTTCCAAATTATCACATATATTTTGAAAAATCTTTATAAGTTGCAGTGTATAATTTCAGTATGGTAATATGTTATCTGCAATATTAGGACAGGTGTTTCATTGATTTATTGATGGGGCTTGATGAGGTTTGTCAGATTTTTTTCTCTTGAATATGTTTTTTTAACATAAATTCTCATCTTTAAGATGTGTTGTCACCATTTAAGAAAATGCCACCGGTTCTGAATGCTTTGAGAATATTCGACATGTCGCCGTCGCGCGAAAATAATTCTGGACCTTGACCACACGCTAAGATTGTGATCACAAGTAAAAGAAACTATAGTGTAGTGTAAAACGTACTACTATAGTATTACTGTGGTTTCGAGATTATTTCTCGTGAAGAGAAGAAAAGAATCGCGCTATTCGTTTTTGCTTTGTTTGAAAGTGGAAAGGGGATGCAACCCTTTAAAGAGGTGTCATTTTTTGTCTAAGAGAGAGAGAGAGAGAGAGAGAGAGAGATAGAGAGAGAGAGGGAGAGAGAACCGCGTAGAGATGTGCTTCTTCTCAGACTAATGGCGGATTATATAAAACCATTATCTACCTAGCACTTATCTTCAAGGCTTTCTGGTGTACTCTATAGTGACCATCCATGTGTAAATCAGCAAAACACGCCTCATTAATATAAAATGGTTAGTTATTAACTGTACAGGGAATACCTGATTATCGATAAAACCTGCAAGCCACGTACGTATTAATTGTGACGGAGAATGGTTATTGAGCTATCGATCGATGTAACTCGGAGAATCACCAAAACTTTCTGTCAATCATGTACCAAGTATTATCCCAATCTCGTCCAGCCTTTCCTGTGGTTGTTTGGTGACCATCTAGACGAGAGCGCTCTATGATAGACATCATATCAATCAAGTTCCATCGACCGGGTGTTCGGAAATACTTTGTTACACTACATATTCCTTAAGTATGGAAACAAGATCAGAAAGATCTTTCTTACACACCGGAGCGTTACCCTAATGTGAGTAATGAGATTTCGAATCCGATAAGAAGAGTCCGACTCGAAATAGCACAGCGTAAAAAATGATGCTTTTAAAATGTTTGTGGACTAGTGATATGGCGATGTGGGGTTCAATTACTGATTAACTACGGACAGATGGCTATAAATATAAACCAGACACAATGGCGTGTACCTGTTTCTAATGCATCAGATAGAGAAATGATGTAACCAGTCGAATTGGAACAAGCCTGTTATAAGGTTCTCATGATTACAACGAAGGGACTATGTTGTGAGAAAGTTCCAGGTGGGAAGATACTTGGTGGAGAATACAGTTATCAACAACACATACTGAGGTAAGACGTACTACAGACACAACACATACTGAGGTAAGACATACTACAGACACAACACATACTGAGGTAAGACGTACTACAGACACAACACATACTGAGGTAAGACGTACTACAGACAACACATACTGAGGTAAGACGTACTACAGACACAACACATACTGAGGTAAGACGTACTACAGACAACACATACTGAGGTAAGACGTACTACAGACACAACACATACTGAGGTAAGACGTACTACAGACACAACACATACTGAGGTAAGACGTACTACAGACACAACACATACTGAGGTAAGACGTACTACAGACACAACACATACTGAGGTAAGACGTACTACAGACACAACACATACTGAGGTAAGACGTACTACAGACACAACACATACTGAGGTAAGACGTACTACAGACACAACACATACTGAGGTAAGACGTACTACAGACAACACATACTGAGGTAAGACGTACTACAGACACAACACATACTGAGGTAAGACGTACTACAGACACAACACATACTGAGGTAAGACGTACTACAGACACAACACATACTGAGGTAAGACGTACTACAGACACAACACATACTGAGGTAAGACGTACTACAGACACAACACATACTGAGGTAAGACGTACTACAGACACAACACATACTGAGGTAAGACGTACTACAGACAACACATACTGAGGTAAGACGTACTACAGACAACACATACTGAGGTAAGACGTACTACAGACAACACATACTGAGGTAAGACGTACTACAGACACAACACATACTGAGGTAAGACGTACTACAGACAACACATACTGAGGTAAGACGTACTACAGACACAACACATACTGAGGTAAGACGTACTACAGACACAACACATACTGAGGTAAGACGTACTACAGACACAACACATACTGAGGTAAGACGTACTACAGACACAACACATACTGAGGTAAGACGTACTACAGACACAACACATACTGAGGTAAGACGTACTACAGACACAACACATACTGAGGTAAGACGTACTACAGACACAACACATACTGAGGTAAGACGTACTACAGACACAACACATACTGAGGTAAGACGTACTACAGACACAACACATACTGATGGTAAGACGTACTACAGACAACACATACTGAGGTAAGACGTACTACAGACAACACATACTGAGGTAAGACGTACTACAGACAACACATACTGAGGTAAGACGTACTACAGACACAACACATACTGAGGTAAGACGTACTACAGACAACACATACTGAGGTAAGACGTACTACAGACACAACACATACTGAGGTAAGACGTACTACAGACAACACATACTGAGGTAAGACGTACTACAGACACAACACATACTGAGGTAAGACGTACTACAGACAACACATACTGAGGTAAACGACGTACTACAGACAACACATACTGAGGTAAGACGTACTACAGACACAATACATACTGAGGTAAAGACACTACAGACACAACACATACTGAGGTAAGACGTACTACAGACACAACACATACTGAGGTAAGACGTACTACAGACAACACATACTGAGGTAAGACGTACTACAGACACAACACATACTGAGGTAAGACGTACTACAGACACAACACATACTGAGGTAAGACGTACTACAGACAACACATACTGAGGTAAGACGTACTACAGACACAACACATACTGAGGTAAGACGTACTACAGACAACACATACTGAGGTAAGACGTACTACAGACAACACATACTGAGGTAAGACGTACTACAGACAACACATACTGAGGTAAGACGTACTACAGACACAACACATACTGAGGTAAGACGTACTACAGACACAACACATACTGAGGTAAGACGTACTACAGAACTACAACAGACAACACATACTGAGGTAAGACGTACTACAGACAACACATACTGAGTAAGACTACTAGAGAAGACAACACAACTGAGGTAAGACGTACTACAGACAACACATACTGAGGTAAGACGTACTACAGACACAACACATACTGAGGTAAGACGTACTACAGACAACACATACTGAGGTAAGACGTACTACAGACACAACACATACTGAGGTAAGACGTACTACAAGACACAACACATACTGAGGTAAGACGTACTACAGACAACACATACTGAGGTAAGACGTACTACAGACACAACACATACTGAGGTAAGACGTACTACAGACACAACACATACTGAGGTAAGACGTACTACAGACAACACATACTGAGGTAAGACGTACTACAGACAACACATACTGAGGTAAGACGTACTACAGACACAACACATACTGAGGTAAGACGTACTACAGACACAACACATACTGAGGTAAGACGTACTACAGACACAACACATACTGAGGTAAGACGTACTACAGACACAACACATACTGAGGTAAGACGTACTACAGACAACACATACTGAGGTAAGACGTACTACAGACACAACACATACTGAGGTAAGACGTACTACAGACACAACACATACTGAGGTAAGACGTACTACAGACACAACACATACTGAGGTAAGACGTACTACAGACACAACACATACTGAGGTAAGACGTACTACAGACAACACATACTGAGGTAAGACGTACTACAGACAACACATACTGAGGTAAGACGTACTACAGACAACACATACTGAGGTAAAGACGTACTACAGACAACAACACATACTAGGTAAGACGTACTACAGACACAACACATACTGAGGTAAGACGTACTACAGACAACACATACTGAGGTAGAACGTACTACACAACAATACTGAGGTAAGACGTACTACAGACAACACATACTGAGGTAAGACGTACTACAGACAACACATACTGAGTAAGACGTACTACAGACACAACACATACTGAGGTAAGACGTACTACAGACAAACACATACTGAGGTAAGACGTACTACAGACACAACACATACTGAGGTAAGACGTACTACAGACACAACACATACTGAGGTAAGACGTACTACAGACAACACATACTGAGGTAAGACGTACTACAGACACAACACATACTGAGGTAAGACGTACTACAGACAACACATACTGAGGTAAGACGTACTACAGACAACACATACTGAGGTAAGACGTACTACAGACAACACATACTGAGGTAAGACGTACTACAGACAACACATACTGAGGTAAGACGTACTACAGACAAACACATACTAGTAAGACGTATACTGAGGTAAGACGTACTACAGACAACACATACTGAGGTAAGACGTACTACAGACACAACACATACTGAGGTAAGACGTACTACAGACACAACACATACTGAGGTAAGACGTACTACAGACACAACACATACTGAGGTAAGACGTACTACAGACACAACACATACTGAGGTAAGACGTACTACAGACACAACACATACTGAGGTAAGACGTACTACAGACACAACACATACTGAGGTAAGACGTACTACAGACACAACACATACTGAGGTAAGACGTACTACAGACAACACATACTGAGTAAGACGTACTACAGACAACACATACTGAGGTAAGACGTACTACAGACAACACATACTGAGGTAAGACGTACTACAGACACAACACATACTGAGGTAAGACGTACTACAGACACAACACATACTGAGGTAAGACGTACTACAGACACAACACATACTGAGGTAAGACGTACTACAGACACAACACATACTGAGGTAAGACGTACTACAGACAACACATACTGAGGTAAGACGTACTACAGACAACACATACTGAGGTAAGACGTACTACAGACAACACATACTGAGGTAAGACGTACTACAGACAACACATACTGAGGTAAGACGTACTACAGACAACATATACTGAGGTAAGACGTACTACAGACACAACACATACTGAGGTAAGACGTACTACAGACACAACACATACTGAGGTAAGACGTACTACAGACAACACATACTGATGTAAGACGTACTACAGACAACACATACTGAGGTAAGACGTACTACAGACAACACATACTGAGGTAAGACGTACTACAGACAACACATACTGAGGTAAGACGTACTACAGACACAACACATACTGAGGTAAGACGTACTACAGACACAACACATACTGAGGTAAGACGTACTACAGACACAACACATACTGAGGTAAGACGTACTACAGACAACACATACTGAGGTAAGACGTACTGAGTAAGAGTACTACAGACAACACATACTGAGGTAAGACGTACTACAGACAACACATACTGAGGTAAGACGTACTACAGACACAACACATACTGAGGTAAAGACGTACTACAGTAAGACACTACAGACAACACATACTGAGGTAAGACGTACTACAGACACAACACATACTGAGGTAAGACGTACTACAGACAACACATACTGAGGTAAGACGTACTACAGACACAACACATACTGAGTAAGACGTACTACAGACACAAACTACTAAGACATACACATACTGAGGTAAGACGTACTACAGACAACAACATACTGAGGTAAGACGACAACACATATGAGAAGACGTACTACAACAACACATACTGAGGTAAGAAGACGTACTAAGACAGACAACACATACTGAGGTAAGACGTACTACAGACAACACATACTGAGGTAGACGTACTACAGATACAACACATACTGAGGTAAGACGTACTACAGACAACACATACTGAGGTAAGACGTACTACAGACAACACATACTGAGTAACGTACTACAGACAACACATACTGAGGTAAGACGTACTACAGACTCAGACAACACATACTGAGGTAAGACGTACTACAGACACAACACATACTGAGGTATACAGAAACATACGAGTAAGACGTACTACAGACACAACATACTGAGGTAAGACGTACTACAGACAACACATACTGAGGTAAGACGTACTACAGACAACACATACTGAGGTAAGACGTACTACAGACACAACACATACTGAGGTAAGACGTACTACAGACAACACATACTGAGGTAAGACGTACTACAGACACAACACATACTGAGGTAAGACGTACTACAGACAACACATACTGATGTAAGACGTACTACAGACACAACACATACTGATGTAAGACGTACTACAGACAACACATACTGAGGTAAGACGTACTACAGACACAACACATACTGAGGTAAGAGACGTACTACAGACACACAACACATACTGAGGTAAGACGTACTACAGACAACACATACTGAGGTAAGACGTACTACAGACAACACATATACTGAGGTAAGACGTACTACAGACACAACACATACTGAGGTAAGACGTACTACAGACACAACACATACTGAGGTAAGACATACTACAGACACAACACATACTGAGGTAAGACGTACTACAGACAACACATACTGAGGTAAGACGTACTACAGACAACACATACTGAGGTAAGACGTACTACAGACACAACACATACTGAGGTAAGACGTACTACAGACACAACACATACTGAGGTAAGACGTACTACAGACACAACACATACTGAGGTAAGACGTACTACAGACACAACACATACTGAGGTAAGACGTACTACAGACACAACACATACATACTGAGGTAAGACGTACTACAGACAACACATACTGAGGTAAGACGTACTACAGACACAAACACATACTGAGGTAAGACGTACTACAGACACAACACATACTGAGGTAAGACGTACTACACACACAACACATACTGAGGTAAGACGTACTACAGACAACACATACTGAGGTAAGACGTACTACAGACAACACATACTGAGTAAGACGTACTACAGACACAACACATACTGAGGTAAGACGTACTACAGACAACACATACTGAGGTAAGACGTACTACAGACAACACATACTGAGGTAAGACGTACTACAGACACAACACATACTGAGGTAAGACGTACTACAGACAACACATACTGAGGTAAGACGTACTACAGACACAACACATACTGAGGTAAGACGTACTACAGACACAACACATACTGAGGTAAGACGTACTACAGACAACACATACTGATGTAAGACGTACTACAGACACAACACATACTGAGGTAAGACGTACTACAGACAACACATACTGAGGTAAGACGTACTACAGACACAACACATACTGAGGTAAGACGTACTACAGACAACACATACTGAGGTAAGACGTACTACAGACAACACATACTGAGGTAAGACGTACTACAGACAACACATACTGAGGTAAGACGTACTACAGACAACACATACTGAGGTAAGACATACTACAGACACAACACATACTGAGGTAAGACGTACTACAGACAACACATACTGAGGTAAGACGTACTACAGACAACACAATACTGAGGTAAGACGTACTACAGACAACACATACTGAGGTAAGACGTACTACAGACAACACATACTGAGGTAAGACGTACTACAGACAACACATACTGAGTAACAGTACTACAGACACACATACTGAGGTAAGACGTACTACAGAGACAACACATACTGAGGTAAGACGTACTACAGACTACAGACAACACATACTGAGGTAAGACGTACTACAGACACAACACATACTGAGGTAAGACGTACTACAGACACAACACATACTGAGGTAAGACGTACTACAGACACAACACATACTGAGGTAAGACGTACTACAGACACAACACATACTGAGGTAAGACGTACTACAGACACAACACATACTGAGGTAAGACGTACTACAGACAACACATACTAAGAGTACTACAGACAAAATACTGAGTAAGAGTACTACAGACACAACACATACTGAGGTAAGACGTACTACAGACAACACATACTGTAAGACGTACTACAGACAACACATACTGAGAGTACTACAGACAACATACTGAGGTAAAGACGTACTACAGACAATATATACTGAGGTAAGACTACTACAGACACAACACATACTGAGGTAAGACGTACTACAGGACAAACACATACTGAGGTAAGACGTACTACAGACAACACATACTGAGGTTAGATTTACTACAGACAACACATACTGAGGTAAGACGTACTACAGACACAACACATACTGAGGTTAGATTTACTACAGTCACAGAAATGGAAAAGATATGATATGTATACTTATTCAAACAGAGATAGAAGCAATATGATAATATATAAATTATAGAAATAGGGACAATGTAATTGTGTACTTAATATATATTTTAGAGACAGATAAAATATGATTGTATATTTATGTATAGATAGAGACGATATGTGTGTATATATCTATAGAATTAGAGTAAATGTCATGGTTACCTCATAACCCCAACAAAATAAAAAATATATTCCTTATATTTACAGTTTTTCACGTAAATGAATATTATTCATTCTCGCGACATTCGAAAATTTTCTATCAAAATACCCATATTTTGTTCTCTCCCGTGATCGTCAACACATTCGATGAAACAGCTGATTGAAATCAAGTCATTTATATGTTCCCACCAAAAGTGGGTTCATGACGACCCCACGTTGTTACGTCAGCGACTATATTCCCGTAACAATAGAATCGCCGCACATGTTGTACTATCATTATACACTGATAATGATAATACTAGAAAGCATGGTTATTGAGTCCATGTCAGTGCAAACTACAGTTTGCAAAGAAAGAAACGAAATGATTGCATATTTTTAGAAATAGAGACAATGTAATTGTATACAGTGTATTTATAGAGATAGAGACAATATGGCTATACGATATAGTTACATATTTAGAGAAATACAGATAATGTGATTGCATATTTTTAGAGAACGAAATAATATTATTTCATATTTTACATGTATACAGTCGCTATGGAAACCGAGCTAATGATGACAAATATACAGCTGTCGCGACCCCAAAGGGCGGCCTGTCGCTGTGAGACCAGTAATGAGGTTAGTATCGAAAACGATGGGATCACCTCGGAGATTTCCGGTGTAACGTTGAAAATGGACCTCCGTTGAAAATTGACCTCGGATCAGTTTTCAACGTTGAAAACGGACCCCGCATGCCGTTGAAAATTGACAGTGTCTAGGGTCAATTCTCAACGGCAGGTCTGTTGAAAAATGACCGTTGAAAAATGACCTTGGCAAACTATCAACGGATGGTCTGTTGAAATATGATCCTAGTACATTCACATATATAACTGTTGCACAAACATAATTCTCGAATTCTGTTATCGCCATTCCTAATATAAGCGACCCTTCTGTGCTGGTATTTAAATTACGTAATCACCTCGATTTGAATTGAAATTTGGTATTGTTATCATCGTAACAAATACCTCATTTAAATATTTTAGGTGCTTGTATGTTTATTATGGAGAATACGGCACTACAAAACTTTCATTTTTTTTCTATAGTCATTTTGTTCGTCCGTGTAGATAATGTTAATTTAATTGTTCTCAGACTGAGGAATTGCTATATAACACTGAGGTAACGTAGTAAATAAAAAGGAATTGTTGTTATCAACTGCATGCAAAGTTTGTACTATGTGGTGTTCACTTCCGAGTACCAGTGGATAGTGTTACAAAACTATAATTATGGGATATTATTAATTTGTTTCTTAATGATTTTTTTATGATTATATTTTCCCTGCAATACAAGAATGCATGTATTATATATCTACGTATGGATCAGTTATGTTGTGTTCTGCGTATGGTTGTGTTGTTCTGTTGTTTTGTGGTTGTGTGTTGTTTTGTTGTGTGTGATGTTGTGTTGTGTGTGTGTTGTTGTGTGTTGTTTTGTTGTTGTGTGATGTTGTGTTGTGTGGTGTTGTGTTGTTGTTATGTGTGGTTGTGTCATGTTATTGTGTTGTGTGTCATTGGTGTGTTGTTGTGTTGTGTGTTGTTGTGTGCTGTGTGGCTGTGTTTTGTGTTGTGTTTGTTGTTCCGTGTTTGTGTAATGTGTTGTTCCGTGATGTTTTTGTGATGTGTTGTTGCGTTATGTTTTTGTGTATGTGTTGTTGTATGTGTTTGTGTTGTTGTTTGTTGTTGTTGTTGTGTGTTGTGTTGTGTGTGTGTTGTGTTGTATGATGTTTTGTTGTGATGTTGTGTTGTGTTGTGTAATGTTGTCTTGTGTGTGTTTTGTGTGTGTTTAGTGTGATGCGTTGTTGTGTTGTGTGATGTTGTGTTGTGTGATGATATGTATGGTTGTTTGATGTTGTATTGTGTGATATTGTGTTATTTTGTTGTGTTTTGTTGTGGTGATGTGATGTGTTGTTGTGTGGTGTTGTGTAGTGTTGTTGTATTGTGTAGTGTTGTTTTGTTGTTAGTGTGTTGCTGTGCTGTGTAATGTTGTGTGGTTTCGTGGTGTTGTGGTGTCGTGTTGTGTTGTTTTATAAAAACGAGTTCTTGTGGGGTCACTTTTCAACGGGGTCTAGTTTCAACGGGTCGGTGTAAAAAGTGCACTGAAAATTCAGTTTTCAACGGTTTTCGTGGTCATTTTTCAACGTTGAAAAATGACCCGAGGTCAGTTTTCAACGGGGGTCCATTTTCAACGTTACACCGGCAATCTCCGCAAAACATATTTCCGAAGATTGCCGAAAATTCCTCCGAGATGTTGCGTTTGTCTATATTTTATGTAGATCAGTACATAAGTAATTCTGGTAAAGACAAATATCATCAAATTCTAAATTAACAAAGCACAACCAATGCATGGGTTTAAGTCAAAGTTGAAGAGGTCATGAGGTTGCAAAACCTATATTTAGACCGAAAATCAGGTAAAAGCATGTGTGTAACGTTGCATTTAATAACATCGTCTCATGTGAAAATTCATTGTAATTCAAAACTATAGTATGACATTTTTATGAATATATATATATTATTTGTTTTAAGTTTGCATTTCAAACATTACAATAAGTAAGCTATTTCATTTGAAGTATACAGTGAATACTTAAACATAGCTAATTACTACTTTATGAAGAAAAAAACCATGAACTGGATTATCTCATAGTAACCTGAAAGCTCAAGAGAGAAAAAACTTACCAATCACAGGCCCGCAGATACTTCATTTGAAGATTGTAATTAGAGCAACTGTCGACTTCAAAGCTATGCAGTCAACCACAGTGTATCGTTATTTGATTCTTTTGATGTATACCGTACATATCAAAGAACAACATTCGGCTGAAATTACCTGTGTCTTATGTTGCCTTCAGTTTTACTATGATATAATCTAAGGGTTGATATAACGTCAGTGATAGTAAACCATGGAGTATTGAGGATTTATTTGGCTGTGATCAGAAATCTGCATTTTGACTCTAGATCTATTTATGTTTTAGATTGTGGATAAGGAGCGACAGCGCGTGGTTCTGTTCCAGAGGTGTTTTGGTGTGTCAGTCGTATTAAACATCGTCTTACTGGTCACTCTGGCTTATCTGATGATCGCCGTGCTGCGGCACGAAACGACCAGTATTACAGACATTTGTACAATGGAGGATTTAAGTTCTGCTGATCCACAACCTGGCGATATAGATAGTGCCTTTCACGACCTTACGATACAAGAGATTCACAAAGTCATCCGATACGTGTACTCTCACGCTGACATATTCGATGTTCGTCCTTCTATTTATTCCAATCTTTCGTCATCATTTATCTATTCAATAGAACTTCTAACTCCATCAAAAGATGACGTCATTCGTTATATGTCGCAATCAGGGAGTAGACCGATCCGCGAGGCTCGAGTCATTATATTTAATGCCCAGCACCGAGTGGTTAATGAGTATTCTATAGGCCCGTTAAATCATTCTATATCCGCCATGTCGAGCCGTAAAACCTATATGACAAATTCCGTAGCCTTCAGACTGAGGCAAGTGACATTCTCTGAACTATGGGCTTTACATACCGCCATAATGGAATATACGTCATTGCATGACGTCATGAGACAAAGTTTCGGTGCCACTTTATATAACTGTATTGATACAAATAATACCAAACGATGTGCAAATATGTATAAACTGTATGTTCCTGTAATATATTCCAAAAAGAGAAAGTTGTGGGTTCAGTTTTATTTCGAGTTGGAGTTCTACACAGTACATCCGATAGACTTACAGCTTCTTATAAATGTTGACATTAACTCTACTAAATGGACGATAGAAAAAGTCTGGTGTGATCAAAAACTGTTCAATACATATGAAGAATTCATACATAGCTACAGAAATGGAACATTATCGAAAAGAAGACAACTTTTTCCAGACTCTAAAACGAACCTTCAAAGACCGCACGGATCTTTGTGTCTTCCGAACACCTCCTGGAGTGAGGGCACGAAACGGCCGCCCGTTCAGTTAGAACCGGACGGTCACCGGTACCTTGTGATGGGCCAGACGATTAAATATTTACAGTGGAATTTTCATTGGATAAATTCCTTAAGGAAAGGACCTACTCTGTTTGATATACGATATGGTAACGAGAAGATTGCACATGAAATGGGTCTGCAGGACATTGTAGTCTTATACACCGGAAATAATCCAGCAATGTCTCGCGCTTCTTTCGCGGATGGATTTACTGGGTTAGGTAGTAAATCGGTCGGTTTAGTTCCCGGTGTGGATTGTCCAGGTCATGCGACCTTCCTTAATGTTACCATAGCAACTGAAGAATTTCAGGCTGGTGGAATCCTGCCGAATGCCATATGCTTGTTCGAGCACAATCTTGGTCGACCTTTACGGCGACATTATTCGACGATTGAAGCGGAGGGAGGGGTATTCTACGGTGGATTAGTGGCTCATGCTTTCATCTTTCGAACAATTTATGTCATCAGTAATTACGACTATATACTAGATTATATGTTCTATGAGAACGGAGCCGTGAAAATCAAAATGTACCCGACAGGCTATGTTCTTACCGCATTTAATCACCCTTCTGAACGTCATTATGGATTCAAAGTGGGAACAGAATCTACTGCGCCAATGCATCTCCATCTTTTCAATTTCAAACTAGACATTGACATATTAGGAACAAAGAATAGATACGAAACCTTAGATATTGGGGTTGAACAGTTCGAATACCCAAATTTAGAGGATCGGGGCTTTGATAAAAGTTACAGATATAAATTTGAACGCAGTCTCAAAAATACAGAACGAGAGGCAGCTTTCAAATTCAACTTTTCTCAACCGAAATACCATATTGTTTATAATGATGAAACGAAAAATGCTTTCAATGAACGTAGAGGATATAGAATACAGGCCTCCGGATTCGCCAATCAACTGCTGCCTCAAGACGTCGGTTTCGAGAGTGCTATTCCTTGGTCACGATACCAGATGGCTGTAACTAAGCATAAAGACACCGAGGAATCTAGCGGCTCCGCTCATACCACACTCGACGCAGGTGAACCTGTGGTCAACTTTCAATCGTTTGTTAATGACGATGAAAACATTGTTGATGAGGTAAGTCACAACAAAACCATATTTAAGAATGTGTTTTCTCTTACCCCCAGACAGGGATATCCGCAATTTTACCGATGTGAGATTTTTCTAAGACAAGCTACGCGGGATCTTGCAAGAATCATTCACCTTTTTTTGGGCGAGACAGGAAATATCAACCCTTGGGATAAGATTCCCCAGCTGTCAAACACACCGCAAAGCATGTGTTTCTTACCACTCGACTGTCCAGAGATTCTCTTGTCTCACTCCAAAAAGGGTGAATTATTTTATTAAACTTGTGCTTGCATGTCTAAATCATTGTAAAGTTTTTTCTCTATACAAACCAGAAACAAAGGATGTTTGTCGACTCTAAAGTAAAATTATTCGCAAAAGTTAATACTGTAGCTTTTGGGGCTGTGTACAGTAAATTTTGACAATTTATGAAAATAGGCACATGCCTTGGGAATCTAAATACATGTATCGCCATTTATTTAACTGTAGAAATACACGTACAAAGCATATTTTATATAATTGATCAACATTTGCAATTACAATATGATATTTTGATAATGATTTGGACATTTTCTGCGCTAATTCATACATGTGAATACCATGCGTGGTAACTACAAAAATTGCATGAAAATTTGCAACATATCAGAATCTTTAGCCTAAAATTACAGAAAATCGAAGTCAAGTTGCTGACCTTAAATTGAGGATTTCTAGCACAATAGCAAAATAAGCTAATTTATTTTTATCCTACAGATTTAAACAAAACATAATAGTGCCTGAATCCGCGCCAAGGATTTTGCTATAGCATTTCCGGTCGAGACGCACTTCCGGAGGAGCCCAAAATTGTAATATCCCATTTGAGTTACACCTTATGTTTATTAAAAAATGAAACTTTAATCAAACCCTCAACGTTGAATGTACCTTTTTAAAAAATATGTTTGATTTTTAATTTTTTAAAATGCGACCCAATCTACTGTAGACTTCAACCTTTGTGAACGAGTGTAGATTTAAGCACTTCACTTCATTCGTAGTCTGCCAATGTGATCAATCTTCATTTAAAAACAAAATCAGATTTTGACGTTTGATAGGAAAAGAACAGAAACGCATACAAGCTATCAAGATAAATGCCACATGCAATTTTTCAACGACAAAATTCAATCAAGAAACAATGACGATGTTTTACCGATAATAAAAGTATTAGGGAAAATATCGGTATTGTTGTCGGAAAGACAATCTTGGGTCTGTAAGGTTCAAGATTGTGATCTCATGTATTATGTTGGTCCATGCCACTACAACATGAGGTCTTCTAACAACAGTTAATCGGTATGACAAAATCGATTCCTATTTATACAAATTACATTTCCATACATCATTGTATGGATCCGCTAGCTTATGATTGGACAGCACCCGTTATCACTATTCCAGCGTTTTCGGTGTATGAACCGAAGTCTTACAATGGCGACCAACCTCATTGCCACGAATTACATCCGTTATTAGACTTCATTTAATAAGTCAATATCAGATCTGATTTCCCCATGATCATCATTTTATTTTTTACTTTTCCACATTGTGTGTTGACAACATCTAAAGATTCTACATGCCTATTTGTACCGTATGTGAAATCAAAGTACTGCAAGTACTGAATTTCTAAAAACTGTGTGTTTTTATGAGTTTGAGCTTTACAATTTGGCAATGGCGTGAAAATTGAATTTTTTCAATACGTGTAATATTGGTAAAATAAATTAGTAGACTAAAAAACATCTTTATATAGAAATGAATGAGCAACATTATGACATGTTTTTTTTCATACCGGGTGACCTCCATGTCAAAGATTTGTTATGAATTAAATGACATGTATTGTCATTTAAGGGATTACCTTTATATCGAAGTTTTGTAGCAATAATTTTCGCACACCTTTATAATGTATATAAATATAGTGTTCGTATATAATGCTTGTAAAAGAAAGTAGTGAATCAGTATTTGCTATTTCTTACCACTCAGCAACGAAATTAGGCCAAGGGTGTATACTGGAATCAGTTTATCCGTCGGTCAAGACTAACACGATCTTTGCTCGGAACATGCTAATAAAAATAGTCTACGCACTCATATATATGGAACGCCATAGCTGTCTTGTATGGTTCAAATATACTATAAGAATTTGTGTTTTAATTATATCATATGGTTTTATAATTATATGATTTGATCTTATCAATATATGGTATCATTTCATCAACATTTGATTTAATTTGACCAAAATACCATTTGCTTCCACCATTATTTTATTTTCATTTGTTAGGTAATTATTTTCTTGCATCATTATATCAATCGATTTCATTATTATTTGGTTTGGTGTCCGGCCGGGTCCCGACCAAAAAGACTTAAAACCACATCAGAAGTACATCATAAGCCTAATCAGAAGATGTTGTGACCAACGCATTAGGATTGGAAACGGCATGACTGACCTGATACCATATTTAACCTCATCAACAGTCTTATTCCTATACCGATGTACATTTTATCATGCTGTAGCGAAGACATAATGAATGGAATACTATTTTTGTTTCAGGATCTTGTTGTCTGGTTGACATTGGGCACCCATCACATTCCGAAAGCGGAGGATATACCAAACACAGCCACCACAAGTAGTGATTTATCGATACTGCTCACACCATTCAATTTTTTCAACGAAGACCCGTCCATGTCGTCTGCTGACGGCGTCTACATAACTCCGAAATCCGCATTCCAGCCAAAAGAGGGCCTAAATATACAAAGTAATTTCGTTGGTAAAACAAATTCGTGTCTACCAAAGCTATTCAGCTTCGATCAGCTAAAGAAAGACGGGACTTCTATATTCTTCCCATACTCATGATCAATCTAATTAAAATCAGATTTGGAATTCCACTACGATACTGTACGCAACGCTCCAATACAAGATCTAACAACTCCCCATTCAGGGTCACATCAGTATGACCCCAGTGGTGAGCCAATCAGCGTGTCGACTATGAAATCTTCGATGTGGTGGAATCTTTCGGAAGTATAAACGGCTACTAGTGCGTCTCGAGAAGTTCCGATTCTAGGCAAGAGGTCATGCTGAGGTGACCCTGAACGGGGCGTTGTTGGATCCTGTATTTGAGCGTAACGTAAAGCATCGTAGTGGAGCGGAATTACAAGCCTGATTTTAATTAGATTGACTCATGATAAGATTGCTTCATCTGTGTGTATCCATGCCATACTGACAATCCACCAGTTATCTGCGCACAAACGTTTACAAACATAACTTCTAGGACTCGTGTCACAAAATCTTGTATGAAATGACCACTCATCATGATCCATTATGGCTTAGCGATCTTAGAACTAACGCGAACAATTCTATTCTTGAAAGGGTCCAAAATCTTATGCTAAGAGACTTACTTGGTCTTCTAGTCTAGCAATAAGATATGAGTTCATAAGTATAATATTTCATTTTAAATTTATCATCAAGATACCTGTGATGTTAATACTTGTAAACAATATGTTAATCCAACCACTTTTCTAGGTTATAAATACATGTACATTTTAGGATAAATGCCTTACTGAAAGAAACAATTTTCTTAAAGATACTGTATAATTCCTGAACATGATTTAACGTTTTTATTGTTTATCAGATTCATTTTAAAACAAGTGTGTGTGAGGTATGCAGGCGTGTTCTTCACAGATTGGGAGTGTATATATAACGCTAACTGTATGATAGAGTGTCATTTCATGTGTTAAATTGACAGGTGCCAGTATATTATACAAGTTTGGAATTTAATTTATGGCATGAAAATCACACGTTTAGTCCAAATGTGTTTCTTTTGGTTTTCTAATCAAAGGCGCAAAAGTTGTTACCTGAAACAGCTAGATAACACTTATTTTCATTTAGTTCTTTTGCTTTCTGTGAAAAAAGTAAACTATCTATGTAACGTTGGTTCAGGTAAACCAGTGCCATTATACAAATCGCCCAGTGATTTTGTCTAGTTTTATATTAGCTTTAGTATTAACTAAGCCTTTTTATCACATTTTTATTAATTTCAACTAGGTTTGAAAGATTTTTTTTGCTGTGTGAATCTGCAAATTTTATTTCATAACTCGATAGAATTTTAAAAATAAACCATTGACATCCATGCCGATAATTAATTTTCTAGAATACTTGATAAAATAAAATAAGTAGGATTCCGTTGGTTTTCCAGGGGATTATTTTTCGAAATCAATACGCAATCTCTATGTTTCTATTGTGAGAATCATGATAACATCAGGTTTCACGCCATTTTCGAATTTTGATTCATAGTGGCATGAAAAAAAATATGTGGCCAATCAGAAAGCCAGATTTAGTTTGAAAACAAAGAAAAAATAAGTGTTGTAATGTAATGTTAATCGTTTTGGTATTAGTATATATGCTTTGTGAAAAAAACCTTACCGATACTAAGACCACTGCTTCATGTCTTTAAACTAAAGCGTGAAAAAAAGATTGATATAACATTAATATGTTTGTAAAATTATTGTATATTTTTAACATTTCAAAGTAAATTGATGTACATGTATCAATGTATATGACGTGAAGTCACTTTAATAAAGAGGTACTGTTACTAGGCCAAACTGGTGAAAGATGTCTGTCATGGTGTTGAAGTTCGTTACAATTTTCATCATGATATTAACAGACTCTAGTCAGTGTCTTGTGTTTGGAAGATATACATTATGTACGTGTGTATCGAACGGACTATGTATGGTTCGGGTGATTTGCCCCCAAATCCGTAAAATTTTCAAAACAGTTATTTAGTATTTAAATTGCTGAATTCGACATATTTGATTTATTTGTTTCTAGTACACCCCTGATTTAATTGTAATGATAATTTTCTGATTTTTCAGCTTCAATTACCATGCTAACCACTCGAAATATGCATAAATTTTGATATTGATGTAATTTTGACAATTTTGGCCATTTTTTGCTAAGTTTTTGTCTAAGAAACCAAAGAGCGCATCTTTGAAAAAACTTTATATTTTTAGATTTATTGATAAAATCACATACAATAGTTTAACAGAGACTTCAGTTTTAGGAGCTAGTAAAATAGTTTGGGGGTTGGCAGCCCTGGACTACTTCCTTTGTGATAATTACTCTCTTGATGTTTGATCTAGGCACTTCAAACAGCGCTTCCTCCAACAGGTTCTCCTGAAATAAAATAATATATAAGAAACTAGAGGCTCAATGGGCATAAACGGTCATCTAAATATTAATGCAGCCTATTTGACCTATGTGACCGTGAATGATGGTCAAGTCCACTCCTGAAATAAAATAATACATAAGAAACAAGAGGCCTAATGGATCTTAATGGTCATCTGACCTATCTGTAGCCTATTTGACCCATGTGACTGTGAATGATGGTCAAGGTCATTCATATGCAAAAAACGTGATAGCCCCTTTCATCCCAGAATACTAGTCCCTTCTAGTTTCCTCTCGAAAAAAATCGTACGTTTACTGGGATCCGGAGAAGACGTTACAAATATCTGACGTCATACATAAAAGGGACGGGCGACGTTAAAGGTGTTAGCCAATTTAACTCCTGTGACCATGAATGAAGGCCGAGGATATCCATATGAACATACATAGTAACCCTTCTTCCACGCTTGTTCCATGTCTAATCTCAGGTTTCTAGGGATATAAATCATTGGCAAGTCGTTTAAAGATCTAAGCATTTTTAACCCCCGTGACTTTGAATGATAGTCAATGTCATTCTTGGTAGTACTTCATCCAAGCATACTACAAACACAATATAAATACACTGGGTCTTTCGATTATTAAGGGAAGTCATTTGAATAAAAAGTTTACGCACGGCGGACGGCGCACGACCACGGATGAAGCATGGTGACATACTGTAAACTAACTTTCTTGCGCGGCCATTAAATTTCGCGATTTCATATTCAAAATACGTTGCGGAGATCACATGTTGTGGAATGAAAATAAATTAAAATATATGTTTAATATATATTTAGTATTGTTTTTTTTTATTTATTTGCAAAGATAAATTTTCGCAAATTCATTTTGATCACGAAATCCTCGAGAGTAAATCGCACGCGAAAGAAAGGTGATTTACAGTATAGGTCATCCTGACCATTCGGGTCAGATGACCTATAAAAAGGAATAAGGAAAAAAGGAAATAGTCCTCAGACCTCGAAATCATCTGATATGCTGGTCATACTTACCAAAGAAAGACTCCAACCTCGAGGTCAAACTTTCTTTTGATAGGCTAGCCATACTTACCAACAAAAGACTCCGACCTCGAGCTCCAACTTTCTTTTGATAGGCTGACCATACTTACCAACAAAGCCCTCAGACCTCGAGCTCCAACTTTCTTTTGATAGGCTAGCCATACTTACCAACAAAAGACTCAGACCTCGAGCTCCAACTTTCTTCTGATAGGCTAGCCATACTTACCAACAAAGCCCTCAGACCTCGAGCTCCAACTTTCTTTTGATAGGCTAGCCATACTTACCAACAAAAGACTCAGACCTTGAGCTCCAACTTTCTTCCGATAGGCTGGCCACACTTACCAACAAAGCCCTCAGACCTCGAGCTCCAAATCTTCTGATAGGCTAGCCACACTTACCAACAACGCCCTCAGACCTCGAGCTCCAACTTTCTTTTGATAGGCTGGCCACACTTACCAACAACGACCCTCAGACCTCGAGCTCCAACTTTCTTTTGATAGGCTGGCCACACTTACCAACAAAGACTCAGACCTCAGAGCTCGAAATCATCTGATAGGCTAGCCACACTTACCAACAACGCCCTCAGACCTCGAGCTCCAACTTCTTTTAAGCTGGCCACACTTACCAACAACGCCCTCAGACCTCGAGCTCCAACTTTCTTCCGATAGGCTGGCCACACTTACCAACAACACCCTCAGACCTCGAGCTCCAACTTTCTTTTGATAGGCTAGCCATACTTACCAACAACGCCCTCAGACCTCGAGCTCCAACTTTCTCTGATAGGCTAGCCATACTTACCAACAACGCCCTCAGACCTCGAGCTCCAACTTTCTTCCGATAGGCTGGCCATACTTACCAACAAAGCCCTCAGACCTCGAGCTCCAACTTTCTTCTGATAGGCCGAGTCCGCAATGGCGTGCAAAGCGTCTGGTGTGAGAACCAGCTGACACTGATAAAGATACATCACAAACGAAATTCAAATAACAGTACTTTTTGTGTTTCTATTGTCATTTTTAAACATATATCGCACATTAAAAGACACTGAAATCTCACATAACTTTCCGTTTTCTGACACATGCATTGGATTGTTGCCTGACCTTGGAGATCTTGGCGCACAACCAAGAATGATCTGTCTGTCAATAGAAAGGATCTTAGCCATTCACTTGTTTCCTTTGTCCTTTGAATTATTTATAAATTTTGCATTGCAGCATGCACACAATAAAATGGTCAAACTCAATACAGCCAACAGATGATTGAATTTGTTCCAAAATGGATATGAAGAACTGCTGACAAAACAAACCCTACAACAAGAATGTTTACAATCGGACAGACCACAGATGAAAAGTGATTTGAATAGCTAGCCAACAATCTTATAAAGGTGGATCAAAAACATGGATATATATGAATGCATGTGTGATAAGCTATAACTAGAATGATTTAATAGTTAAAGATGCTCCACCGCTGGCAAATGGTATTTTTTCACTATCAAAAACAGGAACAGACAGTTTAGTATTTTCTTCAGTTACAAAAGTTATTTACTTTACACCATTACCACCATTGAAAAGTTTGAGCTTCTAATTTTACTTCAAGTTAAAAATATGAAACATAATAAATTGCATCCCGAAAAAATTCCGTGGCACTATATTCCATATGACATGAAGTACTGATTGCGCATGCACCAAAGGCGGAATAAATTATTTCATTTTATTTTTGTGTTAATTAGGCATATATATATACACGATTAAATACCAATCATTGTTCAAATGATGAATACCATTTATGCTCTGTCGGAGGTGGAGCATCTTTAATGTTATGACTAATTAATATTTGTAATATATTCTTTGTACAAAAGAAAGTTTGCAAATCCATATTAGCTTACATTTTCTGTCCTAAATCTAGCAATAAACTGCTTGGCTATGGCATTTTTTGGCTCTGTCAGAATTTTCACAAGCATTTCTGTAGAAAGTCCATGAAACGGCACCAGTATAGGCATACGACCACAAAATTCAGGGATCATTCCAAACTTGACAATGTGCTCAGGCTCTACGTGGGACAACTGACAGTCCGTCTCTTCATTCAATAGTTGTCCAAAACCATACACCTACGCAAAAATGATATTTTAACAATATAAGGATTGGAATCATTTCAAGTCATATAGAGGGTTTTTGTTCTTTTTCTTTCTTTAATTCATGAAGGTAATACTTAAGATTGAGATTTCTTGTTCTCTTACTTTCTTTAATTCATGAAGGTCATACTTAAGATTTGTTTTCTTGCTCTCTTACTTTTTTTAATTCATGAAGGTCATACTTAGATTTTAGATAGGTTTATCAAGGTATAATATTCTAGTCCTGAATGTTATGATGTGTGACGTGACATACAATGTATATAGAAGACAGAAATAATTGGATAATTTCATGTCATTTTTATCAATCACCAAAATTGCATTCATATTGAGTTAAATACACTACTGTACATTGCTTATAATAAATTACAGATAAAAGTAGGCATATGTTATCAGAATACTCCTTGGGTTCTTATCAACCGATGGGACTAATTCACGTACCGTGTGCCTGATTATGTTTCTGTAGAACTAGTATCGCGGGATATAATCTTTGAGGTCATTCCATCACAATAGAAACAATGGGTACAATCATTCATCACAATAGAAACAATGTCCTACAATGCTTTCCATCACCAATAGAAACCATATCACCGAAACGTCATCCATCACCAATAGAAACAATAGTCCCGTACAACGTCATTCCATCACCAATAGAAACAATAGTCCCATACAACGTCATTCCATCACCAATAGAAACAATAGTCCCATACAACGTCATTCCATCACCAATAGAAACAATAGTCCCATACAACGTCATTCCATCACCAATAGAAACAATGGTCCCGTACAACCTCATTCCATCACCAATAGAAACAATGGTCCCGTACAACTTCATTCCATCAACAATAGAAACAATGGTCCCGTCCACGTACAACTCTCCATCACAATAGAAACAATGGTCCCTACAACTTCATTCCATCAACAATAGAAACAATGGTCCCGTACAACTTCATTCCATCAACAATAGAAACAATGGTCCCGTACAACCTCATTCCATCACCAATAGAAACAATGGTCCCATACAACTTCATTCCATCACCAATAGAAACAATAGTCCCATACAACTTCATTCCATCACCAATAGAAACAATAGTCCCGTACAACGTCATTCCATCACCAATAGAAACAATAGTCCCATACAACCTCATTCCATCACCAATAGAAACAATAGTCCCATACAACCTCATTCCATCACCAATAGAAACAATGGTCCCGTACAACCTCATTCCATCACCAATAGAAACAATGGTCCCATACAACTTCATTCCATCAACAATAGAAACAATAGTCCCGTACAACGTCATTCCATCACCAATAGAAACAATAGTCCCATACAACTTCATTCCATCACCAATAGAAACAATAGTCCCATACAACGTCATTCCATCACCAATAGAAACAATAGTCCCATACAACGTCATTCCATCACCAATAGAAACAATAGTCCCATACAACGTCATTCCATCACCAATAGAAACAATAGTCCCATACAACTTCATTCCATCACCAATAGAAACAATGGTCCCATACAACCTCATTCCATCACCAATAGAAACAATGGTCCCATACAACCTCATTCCATCACAATAGAAACAATGGTCCCGTACAACTTCATTCCATCACCAATAGAAACAATGGTCCCATACAACTTCATTCCATCACAATAGAAACAACAGTCCCATACAATCACAATAGAAACAAAGTCCCATACAACTCATTCCATCACAATAGAAACAACAGTCCCATACAACTCATCCATCACCAATAGAAAAACAATAGTCCCATACAACGTCATTCCATCACCAATAGAAACAATGCCCGTACAACTTCATTCCATCAAACCAATAGAAACAATGGTCCCATACAACCTCATTCCATCACCAATAGAAACAACAGTCCCATACAACGTCATTCCATCACCAATAGAAACAACAGTCCCATACAACGTCATTCCATCACCAATAGAAACCATAGTCCCTAAAAAAATATCATCAGGTGTTAGTGGTACGTGAATTAGTCCCATTGTAATCACCTTCTGGCCTCTGCTGTTCTCTATGATTTTTTCCAGACCATTGAAAGCTCCGGATCCCACAAACAGGATGTCAGTGGTATCAATCTCTTTGTAGGAAGAAGGCATTGACCTTTTGTCAGGAACTCTGACCTTTGTACCCTCTAGGATCTTGAGTAGTCTCTGCTGAACTCCCTCTCCGCCAACATCTCTGTCAGAATTTGGAGATGTGGTTTTCTTAAGCTTATCGATTTCATCAAGGAAGATTATCCCTGTAGCAAACAAATGTTTATTTTCTACAGTCCTGATATACTGTATTGGCCAAAATTGTAGCTGTAACTCATATAGTATTGGATACAATGCTGATGTTAGAGGCATCACATAAACCATGGGATGGGGGAGTTTAGGGACCGCAGAATCAAACCAAAAATAGATTCCTGGAAATCCCCTTTTGGGCACAAGATTTCATAGAGAGGTGAATGTTTCGGAGCCTGCTGATTGGGTATTCAGGGCGCATCAGTTTCAAATGTTTAATGTATGGGTAGGGCACTACATGTAGATATAAAATATGTAAAGAAATTTTAAAATTCTGTCAAGTGTGTGTCTGACAGGGGGAGGTAATCAATATTGGAATTTCATGAATATTTTGGTCAATTTTTGGTGCGGAATTCAACATAAGATGGAACCCCCCACATAAAAGTTTAGCAAGATGGTAGATCTTTATTTCTTTTTATTCACAGGTATGCCAGATGCCATTCTTCAAAATTAGTGACAGGTGACCAGACTTGAAAACTCCATTTAACCTGGACAGCGGCAAACGTTAATATATCATATATAGCGAAATCATTTGGTTCTGCGGTCTCTATATGCAACTCCATCTCTTCTCCACAAAAAGGGGAGGGTCTCTTATAGGGAAGGGGCGCTAATTACGGCTAATTAAGTGGAAATGCATGACATTATGGCTAACCCCCTTATTATTTAATCAAGATAATATGCAATCCCTGATATGTTTATTTTTTTTTAATAGATAAATTTGTATTTGCCATCCCCCGATCAACAAAAACAACAGATGCTCATAAATGACTCATACACACAGGACTACAATGTATGTATATGTACAGGTTTTTTTTATCCCAAATCCATCACAATTACTAATTTGTAGTAATATAAATGCTACCTGGCCATTTGTCTGATGAAGGTGACAGTTTATACACATGGTACTGGTCATTGAAACCTTACACATGAATGTAAGTGGGTTAGGGTTTAGTTATTTTAACGTCCTATTAACAGCCAGGGTCATGGAAGGATGTGCCTAGTTTGTTGGTAGAGGAAAGTTCATGGAGAAAAACTATGGACCAGCGGTCAGCATCTGGCAACTGCCCCACATGGGATTCGAACTCGCGACCCCAGAGGAATTTTAAGTAATAATGTTTAACATATCATTACATACATAAAACAACTGTGCATTTTAACAATATTTAGCTGAGCTTGCATTAATCCTAATTTTAAAAGTTATAGTGGCCGAGTTGTAAAGTGACAGATTTATGACAAACATCTCATCATACAGCGATATAATTATGGATACCGTATTCGACCCAATAAGCGCCCAGGGCGCTTAAAAAATTGATAAAAATGAAAAGGTGCTAATAAGTCAAAATTATTGCAAATCTATACAGTAACAGTTTTATGTAGTTTTGGTCCTTATTTATGCCTGGGCAATTGCAACTGAGGCCTCAAAAAGGGGGAGGGGCGCTTATTGGGACATGGGCGCTTATTGGGTCGAATAAGGTACTATCATTATAGTCTATTATAGGATCGATGAAAATATATCATCTTAACTCTTGTTTAATATATACCATATTCGCCATAATTGTTAACAATTCATTTGCATTTTAACCTTTGAGACTTGTTATTATGTCATGATTCATAATGTTCATGTAATATGGGATACAATGCTGGTGTTAGAGGCATCACATGTTGTAAAACATATTGTTAAATCCATGGGATGGGGGTGTTTATACAACTTCAACTCTTCTCCAGAAAAGGTGAGGAGTGCTTATAGGGGGAAGGCCGCTAATTATGGTGAATATGGTATGTGACATTGACCTATAACCCTGTGTGACCTATAACCCTGTGTGACCTTACCTCGTTGACATTTCTCTATGTCATTATTGGCGTTACTTAGAAGTCCAGATAACAAGGACTCCACATCCTCTCCTACATATCCAGATATCGTCAGGGAGGTACAGTCGCCGACGTAAAAGGGAACATCTAGAAACTTAGCCACAGCATTAGCTAGTAAAGTTTTACCTGAAAAAAATACATTTGCTCATATTTGCTACTTTGTATTTGCATATACAGAGCTGTCTGCCCTTGTGGATAGGTATTGATTGTGATGCCATGTGTTTACGAGCGTAACATCATTTTTTCTCACAAAACGACGTGAATGGAGTTCACAAAATAATGATGTCACAATAGATGCCTATCCTAAGGGAGGAACCTCTATAGTATGCAAAGATAGATTATATGCTAATATTGATTTGAGAGTTCAAGATATTTTACATTTAGTTTTAGAAATATGACTGCACAAGAAGGGAATAATATATATTTAAAGGACCGACTGACTGTTGCAAGGATCAAACCTTGAACCACTAACCAGATTGTGCCATCTATCAATAACATGCAGACAAGTTACCATACTGCATTTCTATATTGTTTAGTAATTATACCTTTACCAACAAAATAGGAATTATTTATCTGAATAGTTTAAAAGCAACAAAAAAACCACCAATATTTAACACAAACAAGGACATAGTCATTCAGATCCCCCGCCAATGGAGATATCAAAGCTGAAGTAAGTTTGATTGTGGAGACTTATGTGTATGAAAAAAAACAGGAAAAAGGAAGTTGAGCTAAAGAAAGATGGTGTATAATTCAAGTAGAGCGGGGCTGCAATTGTTGAATCAGGTATACAGCCTTGACATTTATATTAGACTATATACACAAAGATGGGTGGAGTTTTGCAAAGTAACATTTACCATTTACCATGATATTTTCAGCAATGTTTCCATGGTAACGGAAAAAGTGCAAAAAATGAAAACCTAAAAATAGCAAAAGGTACAACTAGACCATAAAAAGAATGTGTCTATGAAGTTTCGTGGAAATATCTCTGCTGGTTTTAGAGTTATGCTCCGGAAATGAACCTGCTACAAAAATATGATATTTTCAGCAATGTTTCTATGGTTACAGAAAAAAGCACGAAAAGTGAAAACCTAAAAATAGCAAAAGGCACTACTAGACTATAAGAACAATGTATCTATGAAGTTTCATGGAAATATCTCTGCTGGTTTTAGAGTTGTGCTCCGGAAACGATTCTTACGCAAAAATCTGCCATTTTCAGCAATGTTTCCATGGTTACAGAAAAAAGTACAAAAAGTGAAAACCTTAAAATAGCAAAAGGCACTACTAAACCATAAGACTAATGTGCCTATGGAGTTCCGTGCATATATCTCAACCGGTTTTCCAGTTATGCTGCGGAAACGAACCTGGTACAAAAATATGATATTTTCAGCAATGTTTCCATGGTTACGAAAAAAGTGCAAAAAATGAAAACCTAAAAATAGCAAAAGGCACTACTAGACCATAAGAACAATGTGTCTATGAAGTTTCGTGGAAATATCTCTTCTGGTTTTAGAGTTATGCTCCGGAAATTATTCCATGGTTACGGAAAAAATGCAGACATTGAAAACCTAAAAATAGCAAAAGGCACTACTAGACCATAAGACCAATGTGTGTATTAAGTTTCGTGGAAATATTTCGACTGGTTTTAGAGTTATGCTCCGGAAACCATTCGTACGGACGGACGGAACCCATTTGTATATCCCCCGCCAACTTCGTTGGGCGGGGGATAAAAATGCTAAAAAATTTTGTGAAATGCATAGTTTTCCAACATCAAATATTTTTAAAAAGAAACATTGTTGCCCTTCTTCAAGAGTGTGAGCAATCCCTCAAACCTACTTGCTAGCTCCAAAATTTTATATATGCCCTGTTTAGTTTTTAAATACATATATTGAATCTAATAATAGTTCCAGAACAAGCGCATAGTTTGGAAACCACCATATCGAATTCGTGCAGGAGCACGCACTGACATTCAGGATGACATATTTCTTGTCGCCCTAGTACCTACACATATTTGCTATACATGGCTATACTGTACCTGATCCTGTTGGGCCAAGCAATAAAATATTACTCTTTTCTAAGATGGTATTCTTTTCAAACTTTGGACTGTCAGCCTCCAACAAATGTTGTAAATGGTTAGGGACCATAGAAGTTAAGGAGCCAGTCTGTCTCAGCAGTGACATGTGGGGATGGTCTGAAAAAAACAAATATACGCACTTATAACTCAACATATATTTTTACTCTGCTTATAAAAATTTTGTGTAACCTTGTCAGTTACCAAATTTCATTTTATTTCACCGGCAGGGTCAAGGTCACAGAGCTAAAAAAATAGATAAATATATTTCACCGGCAGGGTCAAGGTCACAGAGCTAAAAAAATAGATAAATATACAGCAGTAACATTTTTACTATTTGATTTATACATTCATACTTAAATTAAAATTGATCCTTATACTTTACCATAGATATGTAATAAGAAAATATGTCAAGGTCACATGCTCACAGAGGTCAAAAAAGTCAAAAATGAAAATTTTTAATCTTTTGTCAGAAGATTCAAGAATAATGTGGTGTAGTATATTATTCATGGGATGATAACCACTAAATGCATTACTACTGCTTTATACCATAGCACAGCTTTGAAGGTGAATTAACAAAATTGAAATAAATGGGTTCTACTGGTGAGAAAATCAATGTAAATGGGGAAAAATGACTATCTACTGCAATCCTTTCTGCTTAATATTGATATCATTTAAGCATTGAACGTCTTTCAGTTGGCATTCATAGCCAATATGAATGGCAACTTGACAGAGGCAAATTCCATGAAGCGCACTAGCGCTTCATTTTGGATTTGCGTCAGTCCAGTTGGCATTCATTTTGGCTATGAATGCCAACTGAAAGATGTTCAATGCTTATATTTACATTTGGTTACAATTTTATGTTGACACATCAAGGGATTTTGCATCTTTAATGAATCAATCATTCGTTATCGTCAAGGATGGAACAGCCATTTGAACCGCCATTTTCCGTGATCGCTGGCACGACAATTGTGACAACACAATTATAATGACGTAGTAAAAAGCAATTGAAGTTCATAGTCTATATGACTGCAAACTGCATTTGGTAAGGTTACCTAGTGGGACTGCATTGGAAATTTGAATATACTGATTTACAACTGATATTCAAATTAACTAAGAGCACAAATACAATAATGATACCTATACTGTTAGCTTTGTCTGCTGCAGGCGATACAAAATCCAAAGACACTTACTTGAAGGATAGGCTGAGGAGGGTGGCTGCCGTTTGTACAATGAAAGATGGGCCGGGGTTGGCTCTGCTCTGTATATATCTTTCTGCTGCTGGTTGTGCTGAATTCTTCGGTAATGGTAGTAAACAGCGGAAGAAAGAACTTTTTTTGCTCTCTCTTGCCCAACCACATGTTCTTCAAGGAAACTGAATATCTAGAACAGGCAGAAAATAACTGAAATTCAAAGTTTTAGATATGTCTGCAAATTCTTCAGGCCTTAAATAAGCAGAGATTGGAAATACATGCAAGCTTCTTGGGGTACAATATCACCCTCCCTGTGATTGATTGAGTGACATCATAATCATAACTATAAAATAGATCTAAGGGTGGATATAATGTCAGTGATAGTAACCCCTGGAGTAGCAATGATGGGACAACCCATGCCTATTTTTAACCTATAAAACAAGTAGACAAAAACTTTTGTAACTTTCGTAAAACTGCCAAGATTCAAAATGTGAAGAAGTAAAATTATTATTCTGAATTGTATTTAAAAATGTTTTGTGTATACCCAAGGAATATTTTCAAAACTTTATCTCTATGGCAAAAATGTTACAATGCAGATCTAGATGGTATGGGAAATCATCATACCGGACGGACAGACAGAAAGACGGACAGACAAACTGATTACTATAGGGCAGCTGCATCTTGACACAGGTCCTAATAAACTGTTAAAAACAGTAGTTCCGTATTCTACCCAATAAACGCCCTTACAAAATTGTAGCAAATAAGGGGGCGCTTCATAGAAACAAATTTGGACTAGCCTTTCATAAAATTATTCTACAAAGTAAGTCATAAATCAATTGACCAAATAATCAGTTAAGAAACCAACACAGTTTTTATATTTTCAGTCTGTATTTAATTCTAAGTAAGTGAAATTGAAGCCTTAAAAAAATGGCTGAGGGCATTTATATGGATGGGGGCGCTCACTGAGACGAATATGGTATATAGTCATGACCAATATGAATGTAATTTGAGTGTCCTCAGCAACAGTTCCTTAGAGCTTCCTGCTACCTCAAGTCAAAGCTTTGACTGTTCCCTTTATACCTACCAATGCAAACATAGATTGAACATATCAATTCAAACATTTTAGCTCTTACCTCCTTAGGGCTTGGCACATCATAATGTACCTCACGACTCTTTGATATCTTGTCTAGACCACCTGTCAATAAAATGATTTCAATTGGCGTGAAATGTGAAATGCACACATGTAAAGCTTGTAGTTAATTTTTCATTGTTTGCATGCATATACTTCATATAGCATCAGACTGGTTAATTTTTTTTCTCTCCTATACTCCCATTGAAAAATTCTTGTTTGTTAACTTTTGTAAGAATGTGCCAATCAGCATCATACAGTTTTCAAACCAAATAAGGTAAGAAAAAAAAACCAACAGGTTCATGGGACTTAAGGATGGCCAGATTTCTGATACAAAATGAACCAAAGACATATAAACAGTATACATTGCACCCATCAGGCTCTTGAAATCAATCAGGCCTATTGATATAGTGCCAAAATGGCCCAAATGAGACGAAAGATCTAAAAATTAAACATGAGAGCCCAGAGGGATCTTGGAGCCTACCAAAGAATGATCACTGTCTGAAACTTGAAAGATGGATCTTTTCTCTGCTTTTCAAAATTAAGTTCTTTCTGGGAAATAGCATTAACAAGAATTGTTATTGTCGACGCAATAATATGCTGATGTAGTGATCAAACAAAACCGTTCACACTATTATTGCGTCGACAGTAACGGAGGGATGAATGGATGAAAGGATGAAAAGAAGAACAGAGGGAAGTATGGACAAAGGACAACAGACAAAGGTGATTTGAATAGCCCACCATCTGATGTTGGTGGGCTAAAAATACATAAAGGATTTTTTCAACATCAATGTGTTTTCCCTATATAATTTAAACTAAATGTGAACGCCTCTCTACGGTGAAATCTGAGACCCGAGGGTGATGAAATTCACCATTCATGAAGTTTATACCTTTATGAAGAAGGGCATCATGTTCCATATACTCAAACTTTTGGTCCAAGGCTGATTTGTTAAGTTTGGATATTCCCTTTGAACGCTTTTTGGAGTATAGTACATTGCTTGCTAGTCCAAATCTTCTAGACAAGCCATTGAGATATTTCCTCTGAGACCATGTTGCAGAAATATTGTTGCAGTTGGTCACCAACCCCGTTCTGACAGCCATTCCTCGTCGCTGACTCTGCAGCTCCTACTGGCTTTTTCTGCTTCCTCTTTATAGATCCATTCTGAAACACCAGATATCAAAGGAACATTGGACAAATATCAAACTTTTTGGCATCTTAAGTGGTTAAAATTGGTTGAGCTTCACCTCAGTCCGGACTTCTTTTTCTTTCTCGCCTGTCTAACATAATCTCATTTGTAATATGATGTACCATATTCCTCCTAATAATTGCCCCCATCCCTATAAGCGCCCCTCCCTTTTTTTAGGATTCAATTTCACTTACTGAAAATATGAGATTTTTTCTTACAGATTTCTTTTGCAAATTGATTTATGGCTTACTTTGTAGAATAATTTCATGAAAGGCAAGTCAAAAATTGTGACCATTTTTTAGCGCCCCCTGAATTGCTTCAATTTTTTAAGTGCCCTGGGGAATTATTGTGTCAAATACAGTACATGAATAATAATTTGTCATATAGAAAGACACTATCATAAAATTATCTATCCTACTGGTAATTTGTTTAAAATATACAAGACCTATCTCTGCTTTGAGCTTTGGTCAGTTCTCAATATTGATGTTGTATATATACAAGAGATCCCAGAGGGATCTTGGCGCCCACCAAAGAATGATTTATGTCTGACAATGGAAAGAGGATCTTTTCCCTGCTTTTCAAACTTTTTCAAACACACTACATATAAAATTTGAGACAGATCGCTATAGTACTTTCTAAGAAAAAGTGGTAACAAACTTCAACAATGAAATCTAAGATGGCGGCCGGTTGGCCATCTTTTTTACCGATCAGTCCCAAAAAGCATTATGTAGCAGTCCTTAAAGGTACTATGCACAACTAGGGTACAAGGGGAAACTATGCTTGGAATTTGAGAAAGATCCCTTCAGTACTTTCTGAGAAATAGCGATAACAAACTTTAACTATCAAAATCCAAGATGGCCGTCGGTCGGTCATCTTGTTCACCGATCGGTCCCAAAATGCAATATGCACAACTAGGGTTCTAGGGGAACCTACATATGAAATTTGAGAAAGATCCCTTCAGTACTTTTTTAGAAATAGCGGTAGCAAACTTAAACTATCAAAATCCAAGATGGCCGCCTGTCGGCCATTTTGTTCACCGATCGGTCCCAAAATGCAACATACTTAACTAGGGCCCTAGGGAACCTATATATGAAATTTGAGAAAGATCTCTTCAGTATTTTTTTGAGAAATAGCGGTAACAAACTTAAACTATCAAAATCCAAGATGGCCGCCTGTCGGCCATCTTGTTGACTGATCGGTCCCAAAATGCAATATGCACAACTAGGGTCCTAGGTGAACCTACATATGAAATTTGAGAAAGATCCCTTCAGGTCTTTTTGAGAAATAGCGGTAACAAACTTTTAACTATCAAAATCCAAGATGGCCGCCTGTCGGCCATCTTGTTGACTGATCGGTCCCAAAATGCAATATGCACAACTAGGGTCCTGGGGGAACCTGTATATGAAATTTGAGAAAGATCCCTTCAGCACTTTTTGAGAAATAGCGGTAACAACCTTTAACTATCAAAATCCAAGATGGCCGCCTGTCGGCCATCTTGTTGACCAATTGGTCCCGAAATGCAATATGCACAACTAGGGTCCTAGGGGAACCTACATATGAAATTTGAGAAAGATCCCTTCAGCACTTTTTGAGAAATAGCGGTAACAAACTTTAACTATCAAAATCCAAGATGGCCGCCTGTCGGCCATCTTGTTGACTGATCGGTCCCAAAATGCAATATGCACAACTAGGGTCCTGGGGGAACCTGTATATGAAATTTGAGAAAGATCCCTTCAGCACTTTTTGAGAAATAGCGGTAACAACGTTTAACTATCAAAATCCAAGATGGCCGCCTGTCGGCCATCTTGTTGACCGATTGGTCCCGAAATGCAATATGCACAACTAGGGTCCTAGGGGAACCTACATATGAAATTTGAGAAAGATCCCTTCAGCACTTTTTGAGAAATAGCGGTAACAAACTTTAACTATCAAAATCCAAGATGGCCGCCTGTCGGCCATCTTGTTGACTGATCGGTCGCAAAATGCAATATGCACAACTAGGGTCCTAGGGGAACCTACATATGAAATTTGAGAAAGATCCCTTCAGTACTTTCTGAGAAATAGCGGTAACAAGAATTGTTAACGGACGGACGGACGGACGGACGGACGGACGGACGGACGGACGGACGGACGGAAGGACGGGACGGACGGACGGAAGGACGGACGGACGGACCACGGAAGAAAGGCGATTTGAATAGCCCACCATCTGATGATGGTTGTATATATAAAATATCAAAGAAACACAATTTAACAAAGCATGACAATTTATTGACTCGTGCCCTATCCGGGCCTCAAACTCACGATCTACGACACCCAATCGCCTAGCCAAACATACATGCGCCTTCTACCACTGCGCTACATGTAAGACACTTGTATACATGTACAGATGTACGTCACAAAGAATAAATATTGTCTGGTTTTCTGTTTGGAATGAAATGTCATTTCAGACGATATATTTTTTTCATTTCAACGATTCATATCATACTATTTAAAAACTTCTGTTTAAATGTCTAAAAAAAGACATATAGCACATGACCTTAAACGTCACATCAACAGTTTTGGATCAAAAGTCTTTCTGCATTGTTAAATTTTCCTAAATATTTGTTTTATTTTCATTTTATCTTTGAATTTTTCTGATCTCTACATTAGTGGATTTTTATAAAATTAATTTGTATGTTCAGCTCATTATATTTTCCAGTGTTTAATTTTTTAGATATTATTATTTTTGTGCACAGCTCAAAGCTGACACCTTCCTTTCCTTGTTATACTAAACATGGCGATGAAGATGTTAGAAAACATGCTTTCTCAAAAGAATAAGTGACGAGAAACTATGCAAATATCATGAGCTAAAAGAGTAGAAAATATCCCATTAGTATGCCAAATTTGGTAAAAATTCATTTGACAAGATACTGTACACAAAAATGTACTTTTATTAGTTATTCACAACAATATCCATTTTGTGATGAGAGGAATTCCATGCAGGCTTGCAACAATATCCATTTTGTGACGAGAGGAATTCCATGCAGGCTTGCCATGATAATGACGTGACGTAGATTCTATATTCTTTTAACCCTTTGATCGGAATACGGTTTGGCACTCACTTAGAGGATTCCTGTGGCACTCAAAGGGTTAAAAGAGTATAGAATCTACATGTACTTAAAAGTAGTAAGCCAAAGGGAAATGCCTATAAACCGGAGGTCCCCCCGCCTGTCAACAAAGACAAAGGAGTTTCTAATCTCTATGTATATCTGACCAGACGAACCCAACGGATTTGTATTCTGAAATGTCTACAAAAACGGGTCAACTCGGGGAAATCGGGTTAGTTGGCAATAGGCTTACTGCAAATGTAAGTTGTAACACAACGTCAACTTATCAGTGGCTATTTCTGATAATAACTCATCTAGATCTACACACGCAAACGTTTTCATTATAAGATTTGTAAATATTACGTATACATTTGTATATGAACTATAATTGTTACAGTAGGCTGATGGCTACTTACATATCACTGTTTACAGTTGTATTCAAAACTCGTATGTCCCAGCAACTTGATTGGAACTCTACTCATTAAAAAAAGCCGAGAGGCTCCGAAAGCAACAATTGTTATAAGGTGAAGGTCATAACTAGGGCGCAGAATATCATCCACCTAAAGGCGATTACAGGATAATTTATCGGTTATATTAACCTGAATTAGTGTTACACATAGACTTGCACAAGTCAATATGGTACATGAACGTAGCATAAGGATAAACTATAATTATTCACATAATTTTGATTAAAAAAATCAGAGAAATTGATTGATATGTACAAAATGAACCGAGATTGAGAATTTTAAAAGTTGGGAAATGGTATAAACTATGTCTAGAACACAAATTTAGTAAATGTAGTTGTCAGTTATTTGGTAGTTTCTGCGATGTGAAATGAAACAAATCCAAGAGTTACTTCCATTGTGTCATTTTTATGTTTAAAACAGTACCACGTACACACACAAAGCTTAAAATGGCAAAATATGCATGGATATTGTCGTAAAAATCATGTGATAACCATAAAGATGAAATTTTATCTGCGTATTCACTACATTAATTCTGAAGTAAATCATTCTAAAAATAAATATGGAGAAATCAAGGATTTACAAGTGAGAAATTAAAGTGTTCAATGGCATTAATTGCTGATTTTTGTTTTGTAGTTTCAATATAAGTCAAATTAAATTTGAAATATTCCGATATTTCTCTATGCTCACTGTTTTTACTTGGGTGTGCCAATCTGGGTACCCGCACCTGGTTGATATCAGGTGCGTTCAAGACCTGTATCCAAGGATGCTATTTATGGAAACACGTGCAGAAAGAATTCCAAACATAGACCAACAGACAGATAATAGGCTCTATTTGTAAGCATCTAAGTGTCAGATTGATACAAAAATTGGAATTATATTGTAATCTGACACTTAGATGCTTAAAAATAAGAAAAATGTGTGCCAATCTGGGTTACATGACGTAATTATAAAATTAACTTTAATTCGCAAAATGAATCCAAAATTTTATCTTTGAATCATCTTCATCAAATTACGCCAAAATATGACCAAACAGCTATATTTACACTTACTAGGCTTGTTCACTATACGCAAATATTAGCCAATTTTGTTTACCATAAATGCATGGTATCATTGAACTTTGAACTTGTGTAATGTTATATGTAACGTAAAGGGGCTACTTTTTTTAAGAAACACATGGCTTTGTTTACATTTTGACGCAACATTACGTGTATATTGTTGTTTTTCTCGTTGAAAAAAATTTAAACAAAACATATATGTTTTATATTTATATATGATACAAACATTTTTTAAATTAACAATTGTATAAAGAATAAACGGGGAAAACTACCCCGACCGGGGCGACGTGCAGTGCTTTCATTTTTGTTAAAAACGATGGATGTCAAATGTAAACATTACCTCTGTGTCGGTGTTCGCCCTACGGCTACGATCGAGTCTTTGGGGTGGACGGGCGTGAGACCCTCTGACAGAGGTCAGTTATAAACATATCTTCTTGTCTTTGTTCATTGAGAATATAATCATATGTTCTCAAAATATGAGAATTTCGACCCAATTTATACAGCATGCTTTTAAAGTTCAAGTTGATCGAAAACCTTAATTATGTCTAGACAATGATATGACGAACAAAGTGATCTGTCTGGCTACAGTGTATCTCTAATAATCACAGCGTATTCCAATTTCCCTAACCAACATTCCCCTGAAACAAGCAAGAAGGGGAGATAATTTGAAAAGAATATATATGCTGTTAATAAAATTGTTATTATTACGAACAATACAAATCATTTCTGAATTATCTTAGCACTAAGTGTACTTATTTTGATAGATAAATCATGACAGGAGCTTCAAAATATCATTATTTCCTGCATATTACATCATAACGTTGTTTTAAGAATGAAGTTACAAGCAAACAGCATAAGCAATATTGACGGTCCCGTCTTATATCTGCTTCTGTTATGTGCTACTCCGGTGAGTGTGCTAAGTGCAAGCAACATTCTATGGTGTGCTCTGGAGATGGCAACGAGAGCTGGTGGCTGCACTCAATGTTCCTGAGTTTAAACCCGTTCCACCATCTGCAGATGACACCAAAAGATCAGACATTAGTTTATTTCTTAAGTATAATTTCTTAAAATACTCTGGTGTTACTTTTTGCAAGGAGGTCAAGCACAAGTCCAACCAACTTGGCACAGAGGACAATTATCAATGACAACATTAGTACAAACTCACAGTTAGGAAAAGTAATCCTAATTACCAGAACATCAACAGGAGAATGTAAGAAAGCCAAAGTCTTGGCGAGGTCAGCTACAGTAGATCCCAATGAAGGGGAGACAATCCACCTCAGAAACACCTGTATAGATAGCAAGACAGATTAGATGCCATAATAAAATACATTTATTCTAAATTCACAAAAAATATGTACAATACAGTGACAATTTAGTAAAGAATTAAAAAACTCAAAATCATAATGAAATTATTCTTATTTCATTTCTTAAAACTATGATGAATGAGTGAGAGAATGAAAGAAAATGGGTTTGAAATATATTCGAAAAACATACAATAAAGATATTAATTGATTATTTGTAAAAAAAAAATGAAAGCTAACAAAAATATGGAAAGATGGATAAAGATTGATTGACTAATTATAAATATGAAGTTTGAATGCAAGTGTGAAAATGAGTTAAATTGTATGTATAGGAGTAATTATATGTTAATATAAACTATAAAGATGAAATAGTATCTAAATGGAAAAAGAAAATAAGAAATTAAAGTCTTATCTATTAAAGGGGAGATAATGTTATAAATGATTGGATTATCTCCACTGGATTAATGTTATAGAGACGGACGGGTTGTCTCCCTTTAAACGTACAATTGCAAAACACAGTCAATGAAAGGAAGCCTTCTGAAAATAATCCACTACTAAGATGTTAAAACGAACCAAATATAATAAGTACAAGTGGTCAAGAGGGCCTGTACAGCGCATCTGGTTAACTCAATAACTACAACTATCACTCATTTCATATCAAATATAAACATTAATCTGAAAATATAATAATATCACGTTTGTAATTTTAATAGTTAATGTTGGGATTTATATATGGCAAAATTAGCCCTTTTAGCCTCAGCTACTCCACAGGGACCTGACACGGAAAATAATATATATATGTATACTGTTCGTTAGAATTTTTCGTGCCAGGTCCCTGTGAGCTACCCTCTGGGAGCTAGTCCCAGATAGCTGTAAGTCTATATCGTTACGCGCGAGTTCACGCGGATCTGAAAATCAGTTGCAGTTAAATGAATTTGGATTCGCCAGAGTGCCGTAGACCATTTTTATACGTTGAATAGGTCTATATCGAAAGTCGTAAAATTCGTATTTATGATACAGCGTAAAGAATAAAATTGACCTTTTCTATTTAAACACCAAAACGTGTATATTAACTGTAACTAATTCTCATATCCCTGCGCATGAGGTATAATTAAGTTAATTACCGATATTGAAACTTCAATTTTTATGCATGGTATACAAAAATGCAAGTCAGTTGTCAATTTTATATGTCTGCTTTGCATTTCAGCACACAAGGGAAACGATCCCTCAATTATGATTTTGATAAATCAACTGGATTTGATGGATCCATGTGGATGAAAGGGTTAATACATGTAATTAATAATACGGGAAGTGAAAATGAATATTACACACTTTAATATGTGGATATGAAGGATAGGGATATTCTACCCGAGGGTCACAAAATGTAGTAAAACCCGAGGCTTGCCATTTTAAAAACCGCGACTGCAAGTCAATTCTCCATGCATGAAAATTGTGTGATAATTTCAACGCAATTTCCGCTGTTAGAAGTAAACCCAGCTAAGTTTCTGAGAAAAAAATGAGACCAGCCAGTATATCACACCTGTAGGTATGAGAGAAAAATATTTCCTGGATGTTATCGTATGTAGTTTGTAAAATGTTATTTATAATAGGAATACAAACATGGGCGTATTTTTCAGTAAATAATTTACACATATGATTACCAGACTGAACGTCTCTAAATCACAGGGATCTGATCAGAATTAGTTACAGTTTACATACTTTAGGGGTCTAGACGATTTTTACTCTAGACCCCTAAAACGTCAAAAATGGTCTATGGGCACTCTGATGGGTTCATAATTATATAAAGTGTAACTAATCATCACATCCCTGTGTTCTAAATAACAACTGCCAGTCAGTATTTTGTATAAGATCATTAATTTTTTGGCAATCAACATTTTTATGACACCAGATAGAACATATAAACACATTTCCATAATCATCATCATTGATGGACGGCATCACGACAAAAAAGAAGAAAATCACCATGTTACAAATGTTTGAGAGAAAAAAGGGGATGGGAGTGGGGTGGGAGACAGAGCGAATCATTATTCCACGGGTCTCCTAAAATAGTAAAAAAAAAACCAATGTAATTGATTGTTCCAAACGCGTAACAATTACTAGTTAGAATGACCTTGAACACACATAAGATATACATGTAACAGTGGCGTAGGAAGATGAAACGTAATGGGGAGCAAAAGTCTTTAGTATTTTGACGAAATGGCATAAATCAGCCACCGTAGTTTTACAATGTATTTTGATGAATTTGCGAGCGATTTTGGTGTTTTGGGGTCCGGGGGTCTCCCCCGAAAAAAATTATAACGATTTAGAATGGGTTAGATGAGTTTTACGGTGTATTTTGATGAATGTGCGAGCGCCTTAGGCGCGAGATTTTGTTGTTTGGGGGGGTTCGGGGGTCTTCCCCGTGAAAAGAATATATGATTTAGAATGGCTGAGATGAGTTTTATAATGTATTTAGATGATAATAAAGCGTTCTTAACACGGTATTTTTTCGATTTAAAGTTACCTACATTTAGAAATGATGACTGTCGTCATACCATTACGCAACCCTGCTCGATCTGAACATATCGGATTCACACAATAGGCACATTGTTGTATAACTCAGAAAAATATTGAATTAAGTGTCTTGCGGTGGCCGAGTGGTCAAGATGTCCCGACATCTCTGGGATGCAAGTTCGAATCCCATGTTGGGCAGTTGCCAGGTACTGACCGCTGGTCGGTGATTTTTCTCCGAGTACTACGGCTTTCCTCCACCAACAAACCTGGCACGTCCTTACATGACCTTGGCTGTTAGTAGGACGTTAAAATAATAAAACCAAATAATTTGCTTGCTTAGACATATAAACAAACTAATCATTAAAGAGACATTTTTGAAATAGTATAATCCCTTGATGGACACAATAGTTCGTGTGTATTGAATTTTTATTATTAAAGGCCCACTACCTTTCCGGGGAAAGTTCAAAGGTTTCTAAAAATCATGAATAACATAAGAAATTATAAATCGTTGACCAAAGATGAGGTTACAACATGAAGCTTGTGCAAGATATCTCGCGTAATATATGATAACAGTTGGGTTTCATTTTGATGTTTTGTAATCAACTACCGCGCGGCATCTCGGACGACGACGTTAAACATAAGACGACCCGCGTTATGAAAATGAACATTTTATTTATTTGAAGTCAACTATTCGGAAGACAATGGTAAGCACAGGGACCTGGCACGAAAATTTTTAACCAATAGTATACATATAGTATATTATAGTATAATATACTATATGTATATTATTGGTTAAAAATTTTCGTGCCAGGTCCCTGTGATGGTAAGTGTAGTATTAACGGTAAGTTAACAACTTTTGCGACTCTATAAAATTATCGATCTCGTTTTACATTCCCATTTTCAAAATTAAATCGGAAAGTTTATAACGAGCCTTCGGAAACGCAGCGGAAAATTTTCTAAAATGAAGTACGAAAAAAGTGCAGGAGGACCTTTTTTCGTTCAGAAGTGCATTTTTAGAACATTTCACTCGGCGAAAATAGGGGGGGGGGGCCAAAAAGACATGTTTACCCCCCCCCCCCCCCCCCTCCCCCGTCCTGCCCCATGCACCCTTGCTGTAACTTGCTTACCATTCTTTTAAGAAAAACTTTACGGACGTGTTCGAAACACACGTGTAACATAAATCCAGCATCCGCCATGACGTTAATTATGATAATAAAATTTTGCAGAAAGAAAACTCCATCTTTTACACGTCGTGTTATACTGCAATATTGTATTTAAATATAAGTATCAGCTTTATAAAGTAATTATTAGTTATTCATATTGAACATGAAATAATTGTGATACTGTATATGTCATATTGAACCCACTGCGTGAATCTAGAATCTGATGAGCAGAAACAGCTGCGATTTTAAACACATTGGCTTAGAGATATATAATTAGTTACAGTGTGTAACAGTTTGGACCCGCCCGGGTTTCCATAGACCATATTTGACGTGAAAGGAATCTAGATAAAAAATCGGTAAACATCATACTCTACATAGTACTATATACAAACTGTACGCATATTGTAGTCCGCTGAACCTGGCTTTATTAAAAAAATAAAGAACAAAAGAGCAAAATTAAATAAAAAAAAGTATAATAATATAGTCAGGTTTGGCGGACAATATAATTAGTACAACATACCGATTATAACATAGTATATATGTATAGAGGTCATTATGTAGGGAAATAAATGTTTCAATTTAATGTAAATTATTATGTTGCGCTAACTAAACGTATTCATAATCATTATGGAAGCTGAGAAAGGCCATTCCGATATCTCTTTTATAAAGCTAACAAATATCAAATTACTAATATAATTCACACAATCTTATAAGATTTCTAAGCAATTCTACCTACAATTTAAACAACTCGTGTTTGTGTATACGTTAAGCGCTGTACAGCTGTACGCTTGGCGCGAGACAGGTGAGCGCGAGATACACAGGGAGCGACTTCGTACAGGTAAGGCACTTTCAGGTCTCCGTAGAATCGAACGGTTGCTATACGCCATATTGTGTATACAGGTCGGACAGTCTTGACAACGTTGCGGTGTTATACGGAATAGGTGTCTTTTTCTTCATCTCCCAACACTCTGGACATAATTTACAATCGCCCACAGGTATAGGATGAAAGGAAAGTGCATCTGCGAGATATGCAATTGCGGGTAAGTTCATTATAACAGGTATAAATTCGTTAACATGTTATAATTCCCATGTTGCTAATATTGTCGATCGACTCGTTGTTGTTGGGGAAATATTATAGGCCACTGGCCAAATTAACCGTAGACATATCCACTCAACCCTTACGTTGTTAGAAGTTTAATTGAATTGATGGGAACACTTATATGTCGATTTAATTTGATAATTATCTAGCTACCGTGACCAATGGTCAGCCGTGGACAAAGAGTCCTAAATCACTGATTTTATCATGATTATACACGTTAGGTATTGATTGTCCAACAGGTTTCGGTGACATAAAGTAAATTATGATTATCGCTGTCCGTATGTCGATGATTTTGATATAATGATCACGTCGCCAAGGGCATCGATAATGACGTTCAGAGTTAATTTAACGAGAACCCAACCTTATATTTTAATTTCTTGCTCACTATAAGTTTTAACCCCTCCTCCCCATCCCCCAAGAACATCCCATCCCCCAAGAACATACTGCGTACAAAATGATCAATATTTATAAGTATATGAATATGAAACTCTGTTGTTCTTTGTTACATATTTTATATATTTTGTTGTATTTTCCCTGGTCGTTTAGGTGTTTTTTAAACGGATTTTTTCACTCTTTAAATGTCCCATTGTTTCAAAATAGTTGGACCATAATTAAATAAACTCCTTACCACAATAGGAACAAGTACCCCTTTGTCCTTCCTTTAAAAATTACGCACTAGAAAATTTAAACAATACTGATATGGGATGTCGGTTCATACCCTGACATGGGATGTCAGTTCATACCCTGACATTGGATGTCATTTCATACCCTTAATACGGTGATTTTAAAATGCAGTGGGCAAAGTGATTTATATTGTAAACTATTACATTTTTATTAACTTATACAAAATTGCCTAAAACAATTCTTATACAAATTAAAAAAAAAAAAATTTGAATTCAGAATTTTCTTATCACATGAATGAACTTTTATGAAATTTTACATTTTGTTTTCTATTTGATCTTCAAAAATAAGTTTTCAATTATTCAGGATATAATATTTATGAGATCCAATAAGTAGAACTTTAGATTTCACTTTTTCTCTAATCTTTTAGTTAGAAAATTCTAAAATAGTTAGAAAATTCTACAAGTTATTATTTTGATGGATAGCTTTTAACATTGATGTCTTTTTGCCTCTTATAAAAGTCCTACTTGCTTATAAGGAATTATTTCATTTTATTTCAAATCATATCATGAATGAATGCCAGTATAAACACCTTCTTGACTAATGTTAACTTCCTTAGCGATATTCTCACAGATGAAAGAACATCAGTAACTCGCAGACAATGGTTTAGTCGTAAACTAATTGGTGCTGGTCACGGAAAGGTTTGAAGGTAATGGGCCGAGACATTAATAATTCATAACAGATATAGCACATGCCTAAGTACTATCATTGTATATAGTAATCAAGGGAGGTAACAATGCTTGTCTTAACACAGTCCTCAACACAACAGCTGAGTAAAAGGAAAATGTTGAGAGTTCAAAATAAAAAAGGTATATAGAAAGTTTATTTTTACACATCTTATAATGTCCTGTCAATATAGTAATTATACAGTAATTACCAAATAATTTAATATGGGAAAATGGATAAAGTGTCAATTAACAACTATTGTTTTAATTACTGGTATCTTAGTGAGTTCCGGTTGTGATTTGACAATTTAAGAACTTTAAATTGATATCAAGATGATACTATTTTATGGTTCAGATTAACATGCTTATTTTCCATTTAATTACATGTTATCAGGCAGAAATTTAAAAAAAGTATCACTACAGTTACATAGGAATTAACCTACCATATTTGACCCAATAAGCGCCCCTCACCATTTTTGAGACCTTTAATTCAATTGCCCAGCCACAAATAAAGACCAAAGCTACACAAAACTGTATAGATTTGCATTCATTTTGTCTAAGTAGCACTTTTTCAATTTTGTAAATGCCATGGGCGCTTATATTGGGTCAAATACGGTATAGTAAATGTATAGCTGTTAGTACAAGTGTATGTAACTACACCATTTTGATTATAATTTTTCATTTCATATTTTTTGTCTTATTTTTTTTCATTGTTTTTCTTCTCACTTTGCCACTATTGGAGAGAACTTTAGACTTTGCCTGTTGTTTGTCAATAAAATTTGATGAAATGAAATATACACCATGTTGTTTCCACCATTAGCCCCTCTAACAAGTTTGGGTAAAGTAACATTTCAACTTTTGCTTTAATCCATCTACAAGGAATGAACAGTATGACCAATATCATCAGGCTTACATTTGTATAAACTCTGCTGACTATTATTCCTCTGCCTGCAGATGTAAAAGGGTGCATTTTTACACATATATTACAATACTGTTTTATAATCTCTATATCATACACCTTTCAAAAATATTCCAGAAAAAAAATCCTCTTGTTGCATGGAAGTTCATAATTATGCCTAGATTTTTTGCATGATGCTAGAAACATTAATATGATGATTCTTTCATGATTTCTATTTCCTTTTTGTTTCAAGTCATTTGACCCAAAGGTTAAGGGTGACCTATGAAGGGCAAGGGTGATCGACCTATAGTCATAATGCTGAATTCGTCCATCGTCTGACGTACATAAACTTCTCATTCTAATGACTTCTTCTGAACAAATGAAAGGCCAAGCTAGGGTACTCAATTATTGGGCTTGTAGATTGTTTGGATGAAAGCTATCAAGTTTGTTCAAGGTCAAAGGGGTCAAAAGGCTCAAATCTTTAAACAATTTGAATTCTAGTGAATAACAAAGAGGTCTAGAGACCTGCCATTGGGCCTAATTATTTAGAATTTAGAGTCAAATTACTATTATTAGTTCCATTTAAGGCCTCTTGTTATATTCATGAAAATATCCGATTCTTTATTGCGCATGCACCAAAGGCAAAATAAATCATTTTATTTTATTTTATTGTGTTAATAAGACAGATATATCTTTCAATAGCTACAATGTTTATGAAACCCTTTTGAGCTGAAAATTTCATAAAATAAAATAAATAAGGGGAGGTAATTTTACTGCAGTCTAAAACTATGATAACTTTTAAGGGGTTGTTCAATATGTTGTCACTGGTGACTATAGTGTGAGCTAATAAGTTTGTTATCGTTAGCTTACATGCAAGATTTATCATATCATTTTGTATTAAATCATTATTTGTAATCTTATTTTAAATCCAATTATGAAATTAGTCTTATCTGAGACTGTGTTCATATGAAGTTCAGCTGTAACACGTATAGTAATGGAGTACGTATAATCGATGATATTGCATGCTCAGTGTGCATTCAGTTTAAATCATATTGCAGGTTTTTTTCAGTGATATTCAGACATATCTCTTTCATTCAAATACATGAAGCAATCCAACTGCGAAATTATCCATTTGTAATTAAAGTTATTGAATTGTAATCATCACAATTAATGATGCATGGTTATTACTTAAATCTGTAATGTATTTTTTTCAAGATCTGTATGTGATATTCAAAATATGCTGTAGACTATCATTTTGATATCTTGGGAATTGTGAAAGACTCAAAATTTAGATTTTTTATTTCCAGAAATAAGATAATTTATTTTTATAGATATCCCATGACTGTATTTGCTGTAGTTAACGCCCCTCCCCTTTTCTGGAGAAGAAGTTGAAGAATGTGTATTACAATAACCCCTTCCCATGGATTTAACGATGTTTTACAACATGTGATGCCTCGAACATCAGCGTTGAATCCAATAATAAATGAAACTGTGAGTCTTGCGTACAGAAAGGACAAAACATTATTATTTTTTTATCGACCAAAACTTACATTGGTTCACTATAATAAGCGCCCCTTTCGTTACAATTTTTTAGCTCGCCTATTCGAAGAATAATTTGTTTTAAAGAAAATCCTATTAATGTTATTCAGAAATAAGATGATTTGTGTTTAAAGAAAATTCCTTTTTCAAAATTTCTGATTTATCTCATTTTGATGGCAGACGACATTTTGAGGTGATTTTTCTCTCTCCAATTTTGTGATACATACACATAATACAACAATTGTTTATAAGTACATGTAATAGACTAACTATCTGCCATATAGTATTCCTTTACAAAACTATGGTCATACTTATCTATTTGAATAACTTTACACTATTCAAATATCCTTTCACTCTGTAAACTTAGAAGAATTTTAAATGTTTTGTATCGAATGCAAGAGTGAGATGTCCTTTTTGTTCGTCACGTTGCCAAGAGTTGGTATATACTAAATGGTAATAATATATTGATTTTGTGAACTATTCCATTGACATATCCCTGATCCTAACTCAACTTGCTAAAGAAATCCTGTGAAAGGCCTGTAATCTGCTTTATAATATACCAAATCATTTTGTTATGGGTTCTACCTAACAGAATACATCAGAATTCTTTTTCACCATCATTGAGATTGATAGTCCAATTTGAATATACTCAGTATTACAATAAGGTATTGAGTGAACTCTGTAATGGATTTCTATGCCGTGATCCTATGTCTGCATACTGAATAAAGTATGATAATCGGTCTAGAAGTATATGCCGGTCTAGGAGTGTACACATATCTATTTACATTAAAATTGATAGGCTAACCTTGATATAATATACAGACATTCATTCTGTATAATAAATACACAGAAACCATATTACCATCCATAGTTACTGAAAGAGTTCGTAACAGTGGAGTATTTTAATTTTGTAGGATAATTTCATTCTGAAATCTATCTAACATACGGGTGATGTACATAGATCATTAAAAGTTTTTTAATTAAACAAAGGGCCATTAGTTTTAAAGTGTAGCCAGTATAATGTAATTAACTGTGTTGAGAGTTATAGACAGCTGTTTTGTGCCACAAACTGAAATGATAATTTGGCAGGTTTTAGAGAAAAACCTTCAATACATTTTAATAATTGATTATGGAAGCCTCTTAGGGTTACATTGGGAAAAAAATCATGTCGTTGTAATGACTTAGTATGTCGTAATAACGACATAGTATCTCGTTATAACGACTTTGTTATGTCATTACACCGACTTAGTTTCTTGTTATAGCGACTTAACTATGTCGTTTTAATGACTTAGTATGTCATAATAACAACTTAGCTATGTTGTTATAACATTGACATAGGTAAGTCATAATTATGACATACAAATATACTAATAAAAGTATTGATTATGGAATTAGCTAATAGCTAAGTTGTTATTATGAGAAACTAAGTTGTTATTACGACATAAGACGTAAGTCGTTATAACGAGAAACTAAGTCGTTATAACGACAAAGGTAAGTTGTTATTAGGAGATACTAAGTCGTTATTACGAGATATTAAGTTTATAACGATATACTTAAGTCGGTATTACGACATAATAAAGTCGATTTCAATGTCGTTAATACGACATACTAAGTCTTTATAGTATTTTTTTTCAACGTGACCCTAACAGACTTCCACAATGGATTTTATTATATGGCTGTGTGTTTTGCTTGCTCCTGATTGGCTGAAACTACACTTTACCGTGACGTCAAATATCTATTGTGACGTCATCATCATTCAGCGATATGTGACAGAGAGCAGCATGTGACTCTGCAAATATGTGTGTACATTTTTGTCAGATTTTTCAAATAATAAGTAAAATGTAATTACATGTTGTTTTCTCTATTTTATTGATATTATCAGTCTTCATTTTTCTCTTTGAAATTATTCAACAGGACTATTGGGTATCGGGGAGAAGGGCTACTCAATATCTTGAAGAGGAAAAAAGTGTACATAATTAAGTCACAGTCAAATGGTTAACATCATGCAAATGCCATATAATAAAACAGATATTGACCTGTTTTCAGATGGATACAGTGATTTATCAACCCTCGAAAGTGATAAACCCTCGGCCTTTGGCCTCGCGTAATATCACCTCCTCGAGTTGATAAATCACTGTATCCATCTGAAAACAGGTTGATATTTGTATAATATTGTTGTAGATATTATTTTTCTCATTGTCAATATGTGCATCAATCATAAATAAATTTGTAGTCTGTAGATGAAGTTGTACAGGGACCTGGGACCTGTTCACTCTTTCACCCCTGAAAACTCATAATGAATCATTCCAGCATTTGAGTTGGAAGAATGTGAATGAGTAGAAAAGGTCACATGATGACTGTAGATGATTAAAACTTAATTTCTTTAACATCGGAGTTCAACCTACTGGAAGCTAGGATTTAAGAGATATTGAAGTGGAGTGTATTTTTGTTTTAGAAAATTTATGAAATTAGTATGAGCATGAATTGTTTCAGCTTGATTTTTGATATCAATATAGTAGACACCATTTTATGTACTTTATGTATTTTATGAATTCTGGAAATTGCTCACTTATATTTCCTTGGCAAAAACATACTTATATGGACATTTTGAAAATCTTACTGTTAGCTATTATTCACGTAATTATTGTTTTTCACTGCCTTGAACAGCCTTTTGCAGATATCCATTTTCACCCTGACAAAATGACCATCTGTGATTTCTGTTTTGGATTGAACATGTTCCTGATGATAATATATCGTTCTCCCACCATTCACTGTTTTGTCACCGGTTTCAGCCGTGGTAGATTTCTCTGTCAACCCCTAGGATATGACAGATTGTACGCACTAACCTTTTGAACCTGCAACATGACTTCCTTCATGTGGTGTGACCGTGGCGTGCAATGTCGACTACATCATCAATATTGATGTGTAGACGATAGAACCTTGTTCATGTTGTAGTGAAAATGTTTCTTTTAAGGCTATTATCTCTTCTTTTTCTTTTGTATATGGAAGAAAAAAATCTATTCCCTACCTTTGAGAGTGTGACAACAATATTAAAACCTTTGGGGAGATTCCTGAATGTCCAACCCTCGGCAAGCCTCGTATTGGACGTTCATGAATTACCCCTCGGGTTGTGGTTTTGTTGTCACACTCTCTAGTTAGGGAAATTAAAATTCTATTATCCTTCCCACAGAACGGTTACCGACAAAGTCATTATTTTCTATAAATGTTCAAACGTTTTTACAATAAATATATAACAGATTAATCTGAACCATCCTGCCGACAATTTTCAATATATTTCATAAATTGTTAGCGTCTCAATGCTTCTCAAAATTTTGCTATATTGATTTGTCACAATGTTTTTAATATTCTGTCGTTGTATATGACAGAGTTATCTCCCTTGTGGATTGGTATCTGTTCTGACGTCATCACTTTGTGAATCACGTTATTTTCTCCAAAAAGATGGTGTTATACTCATGCAAACAGGGGGTATCAATAATACCTCCCTGCAATAGCAAATAATTCTGTAATATTCAAATACAAAATATACCACAGACTCGTCCAGAGGGATTTTGACACCCAGCATTGAATGTTTGTGCACATTAATAATACACACAATGCATATACATGTAAGATATTGACATATTTTTGTAAGTAATCTGTCAATCACAAAGTTTCTATAAATAAAGTCCCATAAAGATTATGATATGATATGCATACCGTGTTCGACCCAGTAAATGTCCAGGGTGCTAAAAAGATTGAAGTAAATGAGGGGGCGCTCAATAGAAACAAGTTTGGGCTAGCCTAACCTTTCATAATATTCTACAAAGTAAACCATTTCAATTTCAAAAAGATATCAGAAAGGAAACCAACACAGTTTTTGTATTTTCAATCTGGATTTACATGAAGTAAGTAAAGTTGAAGTCTAAAAAGGGGGAGGGTTGCTTTTAATCATAAGCTGTTTATGGCACATTAAACAGTAAATAAAACCTGTCACCTGAGCTAGGCGATACTAACCTGGACACTGGGTCATAATGTGGTCAATAAAAAACTCTAAAACACATACATGTGTAGTATGCATACCTGATATATGTGTACCTGTAATTAAGATCACAAGATTGGAACTATAAATGAACCTAAATACATTGTATGGTCAAGTCTAATCTGCTCCTAATTATACACATTTAACACACAATGGCCGATACACAAAGACCAGCCCTAGCTTAGATTTAAAGTTAGTCAACCTACGGAAGATTAGAAGTGCCAGGGCATACCTACATTGTAAATGTACATAGTAACGTACAGAAGTACACAGAAAGGGGACGTGGTGTGTCGGATTGGTACAACTTTTTCTCGGACTTACGTTAAATATGGATTCAAAGTTACCACCTTTGGATGAAGGGTATATTTTTTCGATTCTACATCTTGTGAAAAGCATTAATGTGCAACAAAATTGGTTTTGTTTAAGTAATAGAGAGATTTATATATACACCTTAAAGTAGAGCAACAGTGGTGAAATACGAAGTACAAATGTCTTTTTAAGAAATGGTGAAACCGTTAACTTGTTTAGTCGTGCTTTGGAATTGGAAATATGATTTTTGAAAATAGTGAAAATGCATATTTATAATATGTACCTGGTATGTGGAAGATTCTGAAGGATCATATTGTTTGTAAAGAAGGAATGAAGAGAAGCTTATATATTTATAGCATGAGTAGATAGAAAAGTGACCATTGGTGTGCAAATAGTGGAATCCTCTTAATGTCATGTTGTATTTGTCTGAAAATATGATATTAAAAGGAATATGACATTATAGAGTGCAATCCTCTTAGTATCATGTACCATTTGCCTAAAAAACATAATATTAAGATCAATATGACATTAATATGACCATTGATGTGCAAATACAGTTGAATCCTCTTAATATCATGTACCATTTGTCTGGAAATTTATGATATTAAAAGGAATATGACATTAAAATGACAATTGATGTGTTAATATATTATACAGTGCAATCCTCTTTGTATCATGTACGTACCATTTGTCTTGGAAAATGTGATATTAAAAGAAATGTGATATTAACAGTAATTCTTAGTTTTGTATGTTGGTCGGTACAGATATGAAAATATGATATGAATGTAAGCATCGATGATGCATATATGTTAGAAGAACGAATGAGATTTCAAATCATACATAGTTTTATGAGACAACAAATCATTTGCGATCACGAGAATTATTTTATTTTTATGACGTTTCAGGCGACATAGATGTCCTCACAATGCCAATAAAGTCATCAACAAGACACATGGGCCGTGTAACCTGACAGAATACACCAATGTATACAAACAACATCCCCTCGTACCTCGCGAGAACTTCAAACCCGCCAACGAGGCGATGAGAGGAGGAGCATTCGAGGATGCCACAACACAGAGGTAAGCCACTATGTATAATTTATGACAATATTATTCCTGATTTAAGACACACATGTAGTGGTAAGACACTAACCTAAATGACCAATACTGCCCCCACCCCTTTTTTTGACAGATGAACTATAATTATACAGTAATTTTGAATCAATAATTAGCAAAACGTCTTAACATTATCAAATAACAACCCCAACTTAAGTCCTTTTTCGAATTCCTTCAGATACGCGCCTGATCAGACTCTAAATTCTCCAAAAATGGCATGGGGGAAATCATAAATAGGACAAATCTATTCAAAAATGGCGGTACAGGATTGACAGATTCCCTACAGTCTCCCATAGTGAAAGGCAATATAAACTTGTTTACTGTTTCTGATTTTCGTCCATCAGCGTCTCCATACCGACCATCCAATTAGGCAATAATATTGCAGTAAACATTATCCAATCACTGTGTCTGTTATGAACCTCTGTGGACTTAAAAGTCATAAAATATTTATATCTGACGGCGTTCACTCAAATGATGCATTTATTGATAGATATCGACCTGTCCATCTGTTCGCCAGCAAAGTCATCCAATTGTGATTTTTTTTGTCAAAAGAAGCGTCAGAGCAATCAATACCCAGTGTCTATATATCAATAATGTTTTGACCTTTTGTAGCTGAACATGTCATACTTTTTCAATCAAGGATAGCCTGTTGTCAGTGTAAATTGGTCACAGATAGCAGGCACGAAGAATTACCTCCGCTCGATAAATCGCTGAAAAGGCCAATGAATAATTCATAATTACTTATAATAGTGGTACCAAGCAGTACCTGAGGTATATCTAAAATGAGGATGATATATTTCTACTTCTAAAAGAATTTATTTTAGTTTAGTCTTCAAATAAAGTTTTGATCCCAAACACTTAAATTTACTAAGTGTTTCTGATGGTCATTTAAGTTGAATTAAAATGCATATATATTCAAACCATTTCATTCAGAGGGTCTATAGAGGCTGAAAATTTGTAAAAGAGACATTTAGATTGTATTGTTTAAATTAAGATAAGAATCAAACCCAGATTTCACAATTGAATATGATTTCATTTTGGAATCTGTATTGCAGTACTAGAATGTCTTGTTTCCCTTGATATGTATGTCCGTTACCAAAGACAAAGTACATGTACACTGTATTCTCTCGTTATACCATTAACTAGTTTAGACATAATTAACACCTATCTGAAGTACTTCTTCTCGGTTTTAAGTGGGACTGTTGCCAGGTATTTACTGGAGGTCAAAGTTGTTTTTTCTCTGTGGAATATTGACTCCCACTGAAAATAAAAACTTCCTCGTTCTTTATGTATATTCAACCTACACATCAAAGAGAAACATATCTAGGTTATTATAACAGAAATATAATTTCTTATTATCTTTGAGATTTCGTTGCTTTGATATTTGCTGATTGCATCCCTAAGGCCTTAATCTATTGGACATGCATATATACACGCGTGGGCTAGGCCTGAAGTGACCACCAGCTTGCTGGACATTAATTATTAAGTTGTTGATCATAAACAATGGTGAGGATCTATGGAGACAAACTCGCCCTGAACCATCACAGAATGCAGCAGTTTCTCAAAGCTCATTATTCATTCATGGATACCTGAGGTTGATCATACAACTGTGAGTGTCTATACGGGGTGTTACCGGTGAAATAGGACATTCACACGCCAAAAACATTCTCCTGCATCAAAAAAGACTGCATGTCAATTTTTAATCACGTTGAATCTGCAATCATCGTTTTATTGACATTGATCGGCATTGTAGAAACCATCACAAGAAAGAGGAAGGAATAGGGCCACATTGTGCTTGTGAAGTGGTCAGTTTCCCCCTTGTGGGGCCCCAGGTGCAACAACCTCAGATCTGAAATAATTGTATTACTTATATACCTGTATGTCTATTCATTACTATAACCTCCGTACTGGACAGAGTCGAGATCTACATTCTGTGACCTGGCAACTGTGTAGGAACTAACAGCTTTCTCACAAAATGTCTTTAAACGATGGAAGAATGGATGATACCGAGAGAAGATATCAAGATTCTCTCCGATCGGGAATTAGAGATTTTGATGGTTTTGATACCAAACTTGAAGAGCAAAGCCGGACAAGAAATGGCGACAGAAATAATGGATCGCCCAAAAACAAAAGTTCCTTGATAAATTCTGATTCCAAACCAGACATTCCTCAGAGAGGTATGCAAGGTCAGAAGGGGAAATTCCAGTCCGTTAAGGCGCCATACCGGGTGGACAGCCCCAAATATCAGGGATCTGATGATGGATACCACAGTGCCAAGGAAGAAGCAGGGTTGTCGCCACGAGGAAACGGAAACAAAAGGCAAAATGGACGACAACAGAAGGGAGAAGTGTATAAAACATCGCCGTACTTCATGGAGGAAGTGAATCTAAGCTCTTATAAAAGAGAGGGCGTTGCTGGTACTCCAAGACAACAGGGCCAGGGAAGAAAATTCCAGCCAACATCGCTCAAAAGTGATGCTGGTCCTCAGGAGTCTAACAGCAGGGGTAACAAGACATCGGGATACCAAGCATCTTGGGAGACGTCGCGCAGCATGCCCCAACTAGGGGGAGGTAAGGCTCGGCAGGGGGAGAGACCAGAGGACCAGGGAAAGGGAGCCCCATTTTATACAGATGACAGTCAAGTCAGACCAAGATCCCAGGAGAAAACATTTGTGAAAGGTCACCAAGGCAAAAAGATTCAATGGCAGGATATCAGTAATAGCTCCCCATACTGTTACTGGGACCAGCAAAGCTCGAAAGCAGACATACCTAAACTTTGGTCGCCGGGGGCACTGAACGGCAATGGAAAGGATAGTCTCAATGGAAAAGAAATGACTGGAAATGAAAGAAAAGCCTGGAATAAGAGCCAGTATAACTCTCCGAGAGAAAAACCATCTCTTCAGCAAATCCTGGATACGTGTGATCGCGGGACGCAGACAAGCATCATTGCCGTGGACGATGAGGACTGGCCACAAGAGAGTAACAGTGAGGACATTCAGAGTTCAAACCAACAAAATAATTTCCAAAATGATCGACAGAATCGTTCTACAAACGGGAAGGTCACCAGTATGTTTGCACCTAATGATGTTTTTGGTGTACGGTCTGAGGGCCTTCGTGCCTAAGGGCAGGACAGGATTTATCTATAGCATAATGTGATAGGAGTTGGAACGATATCATGGATACAGGCTAAGTGTTTTAAAACACAAGTGGCTGTAATCTAACTGTGATGGAAGTGTACATAATGATACAGAGATTTAACAACACCCATATAAAACTCTGGAGAACACTTATTGACCTTGTATGAACCTGGAGAAATAAGCATAACTTTGTACAGGGAGCAGGTCAATCTGTATGAAAATTCTATAAGTCAGTTATTTTGGATTGTGGAGAACACTTATTGAACTTGTAGGAACCTGGAGACATAAGCATAACTTTGTTCAGGGAGCAGGTCAATCTCTATGAAAATTCTATAAGTCAGTTATTTTGGATTGTGGATAACACTTATTGACCTTGTATGAACCTGGAGAAACAAGCATAACTATGAACAGGGAGCAGGTCAATCTCCTCTTAGTGTTTTTTGACTGTGGAAGATACATAATGTGTTTGTGACATTTCACCTTAATACTTTTATTTCTTGTGTTTTTACCTGTTGTGATATAAATGTTGTGTTTCGTGAAGTAAGAAATTGTAAAATTTCGTTGTGCAGCTATAATTCATTCAGTTTTTAAGACGACTACAGTTAATACATACTGCGTACATTGTATTTGTTAGCATGATAACATTGCGGAGTCATTACATTATTAGTTATATGTCATATAACTAGGCTATAGTGTTTGAGTCGTTTTAGTTTAAAAGGAGAGAAATACAGGCCTAAGATTTAAATCTACATAAAAGTATTTACCGTATTCGCTATAATTAGCGCCCCTACCCCTATAAGCACTCCTCACCTTTTCTGGAGAAGAGTTGAAGTTGTATAAACACCCCCGTCCCATGGATTTAACAATGTTTTACAACATGTTATGCCTCTAACATCAGCAATGTATCCTATATCACATGAACTTGCAAGTCTTTTACATGTGAATCACAACATAATAATGCATCTCAAAGGATAAAAGGCATATGCATGTTAACTGTAACAGATTAATGCGTCTTGAGTCCAGAAAGTGGTACAACTTACTTTTTGGTTCATTAATATGCGTCCCCCTTGTTACAATTATTTAGATGCCCTGGGTGCTAATTACGGCGAATACGGTACCTCATAGTCTTATAGATATGTGTACCAGTGGCCATGAATATTCATTGATTGGGTGTCTCAGTGTTACTTTTAATGACTTTTAATTGATTCATCATATAATCATCCTACACAAACCTTTTTTTAATTACCTCTAATTAAAGACATTTTGATAGACATTAACTAGTGTTTAATTAATATACACTCTATCAATCAGATGATAAACCAATTCCTTATAAAAGAACCTACCAAAATTGGCTGCCATTGTTTACTAAGGTTTATTAAATACATATTTTTAGATTTGACATCAAACCCTTCTTTGAAAATAACGAAAAGCTGATTTCTTACATCTATCAAAGTAAATGTTAAATTATCCTTATTACCGATCAATTCTTGTATCTTATATTTTTATGTCACATTTATTCAGATTATTCAGACTTTCCTTCTGATGTAGTCGATAATTTTTTCTTTCTTTATATTCACTTATAGCCATCTTTAATTGGTAAATACAGGAATATATATGTATAGTTGTTAATAAAGTGTTTATATTTTCTAATCAAAATCTAGTGTTTTTAATTCATAACATAGCTACAACATCAGAAAACACTCAATGTTCATGAGGATGTATTAAAAAAAATTAACTCTTAATTCATGACAAAAACACCTCTTTTCATGAGTACATTTACATGCCTTAACCCAACTTATTTTTGTGACGACGTAATTTCATGTTTTGCGATTTGACCATCATTTGTAGTCATGCATGGTTCTGTAGAACCAAAAGTCAGACAAACTTTCGCGGCAATTGATATTCATAATAATCCTTAGCCGATGAATCACACAAAATTTAGTATTTTAAGTATCATATATTAGATAATGAGTTTGTTATACCGCCCGCAACAAGGTTAGGGTATACAAGAATCAGGTTGTCTGTCTGTCTGCTGTCTGTCTGTCTGTCTGTAAACACAACTTTGTTTGGCGAACTTCTCCTGAACTACTATACAGATTTTGATAAAATTTGGTACACAGAACCCTGAAATAAAGGGGAGTTGAGTAAACTATTATAGGGTTCTACAATGTCCCCTATTAATGGAGTTATTAACAAATTTGTGTAGCAGGGGGTATTATTTGGCCACTGTGGCGGCAGTTGTATAGTTTATTTTAACTAAACCCAAACAGAGAAAGCTTTTGAATTTTGATTTGTGTACTGTATACCAACTGTCCTTCACAGCTACTATATTTCGTGATTTTCTTCAAATATTGCAATGTGTATTTGAAATAAAATTGAATGGAATCACATTTGAATTTAATTATGCAAGAACTGTAGAAGATATCATTTCACAGAGATATTTAACTCTGCGAATTTACTTTGATAGCGAAATTTACGAAAATGAATAATCACATGCGAAAGAAAGTTGTTTTACCGTAAATGTATTTATAGAGATGAGAAATAACATAATTCAAAGTGATCATGTAGCCATTGTGTTGATTTGATCCCTTTTCAGAAAAGACTATGTCAAACATCCGATAGAAAAGCCATTTGTCCATGTCCAGGATCAGTACAAGAAGCCAGATGGAGTTATGGACAATGTTACCTCCTATAAAAAAGATTATAACGGTAAGTGTTGTAGATGGATGTAGGGTACTCAGTATACGTGGATATTTTTGCGAGTGCTTAATTTCGTGGTTTGCATGCATTTATAACAGATAGCATTTGGTTAAATGGGACACCAAATGCTATCTCTCATACATTGATCTTTCGGGGTGTTCTTATTTTCGCGATAGATACACTTTAAGAATTTTAACAACGAAATATTACATGTAGGGGAAACTTTTGGGATTTAAAAGCCTTCTTTGCGTAATTATAATGTAAATTTCAATGTTTACATTTTTTTTGCATACAAATTAAACATTCACAAAACTAATGATAAACAGAGGGCAGGTCACTTGCCTATACATGTGTACAATTTTTAGAACATATAAATAGTTCTGTATGTAGAAGATAGTGTCCAGATACCATTTAAAAGATTGTAGATACCATACCATAATCCTAAATATTAAATGGACTAAATATCACACGGTCAAGTCAAAGCTTCATAAGATAGTAAAGATATACATGTATTACATATTATTAAACACCTTAAAAGATTATCTATATTGTATACACAGTGACACACAGTTATAACAAACCCCTGGGGACCAACAGAATCACTTCTTAATAAACAGAGTTCATTTTACACATTACAAATATCTGTAGGAACCATGAGTGAAAATTACGATCATAATGTTATAAATATGACTTCGTTATAAACGTGTTTTACTGTAGGCGTTTATTGTCCTTCCAGGATTTAAGTAATAATGAGGGTTATTAATGGATATATTAGGTTTAATAGGTGGAGAAAAGCCAAAGTACCTGGAGAAAAAAAACCACCACCTAGTGGCAGCTACCATACGTCGGTTTTGAACTGACAACCCGATATGCATCTTTACCACTGCCACTATGGCGTCTTATGTATTGAATGCATTGATACCTTGTACATACCAATTAAAATCTGTATGAATTTTATATTTATATACCTGGTCCATTACATTAGAATCAGTTTCAAAGTTTATTGTTAGATTTACCTATACATGTACCCGAATAGAAGGCTATACCTGGGCAAGACTTATACATAATGTAGCTGTAAATATCTCATTTGACATGTAGACCTACACATACATATATATACAAAGGGAACATATTCATCCCAGAGCAAATATTATCCCTGGTTGCCTAGCCACATAAAGGTCTGGGCTTACCTTCCCGATATTTTAAATATTGATCCTGGCAATAGGGAGTTTCACCAATTCTTTATAGATCTTGTAAGGGAATTGTTAGCGCAGACAAAAGTTCTCTAGACTACCGCGGCTAGCAGTGTCATCTACTCATACAAAATTACAATGAGAGTATAAGAAAACAAACGGCTCTTCTGATAAGATTGATCTGTTATATACAATATATATAAGGAGGTGCCCAGGTCCATTCTACCTGCCTGAGATAACAATCATTTTGAACATTAATGCAATTACTTTCTTACAGGCACGTTGGCATTTCGATCTAAACTACCGTATACCTGTGCGTCATGTAACATAGAATATATGAAAAATATTCTCTTGGGATTTTAAATATTTCCAATTACATGTAAGATACACAGTTGGTAGACTGTAGATAAAAATGTATTTATGTTGTGTACATGTATAGGTGCTAGCTGATCACAGTCAAGTTATGACACTTCAAATTATCTGCCCCATACGAAGGTCAGGTAAATGTACAGGTAGAATTCCCTTTGTAATGAACACTTGACAACAAGTTCGCACACACCCGCCATAAAAACTGAAAAATTGTTGTCCCACCTGTACATATGAAAGTCGGCATTTTAAGAACGACAATTCTCTGTGAAGTATTTTTCACTTAATACTGTACAACCTAGCTTACATCTAAACTCTGAGCTGTAATGTCTTAAAGATCCTCTCCTTTGTATACCCAAGGTATTAAACCTGCATAATATTGATGTTGGGTATCATAATGTACAGTTGAAGGCAACCTACCTATACATATAAACCGGTCAAAACTAACTACTGACCACTGTGGTCAAGTAGTAAGGATGTCCGATAGCTTACTATTACTATTTCCCTATCACTAGGTTCTATATTTAAGTCCTCCATTTTGTCATGTACTTTTTACTAGCTATGGTTTTTCTCTGGAAACTCTTGGTTGTTTTCACCATACAATTTTCCTTTCAACATCCATAACCCTTTAAGTTATCAAAAGATGAATCCAAACCAAACCAAATTCCAGTAGAAATATTGATTCTTAGCTATATCTCTAAGTATTGATTGTTGTGGAGCAAGGCCTGAAGTCATATGGAACATCGAACATGATGTCACATTGATAGTATTATCAGTAAACAAACAGGTTTTGATCAGTTGGATGATAATTAAAAATGATATACATTGTACTTAAATATTATTATGAATCTAATATGTCACATGGACATATTGCATCAGATGGACTTATATATAGAATATTCATAATCAATAATATTTATGATAACAAATACACACATATTTATTCAACTATATCTAATGAAGTAGTTTTTGTTAAGAATCTATATTGGTCAATCTGTTTGCCTGAAGTCTATATATTTACATGGGAAGTAGGGTGTTTGTTTTCTATACTACATGTCAATATGGTAAGTGGGGGGGGGGGTTGTTTGTGTGACAATTGTAGGGTACATGTGTATTGGCTGGAGGGGGCTAATCAGTGTAGTAAATACACACAGCACAACAAACTCAAGTTGTTTACATGTTGCTAAGGCGTGTGCATTACAGCTGGAATCTATATCAGGGGGAACAACTCTTACAAACTACACAGTGTCCCTATAATGTCAAGCATATACCTGTACTGTATAGTGCAATGAATATGGATGAATAGGTCTGAAGCTAAAAAGACAAACATGTCCAAACGATGATGCATGTATTAGATTAAATCAATGTTAATTCATCTTAATTCATTCCAGAGAGGAAAATGCTGGAATGAATTCTTCTGCTTCAAATATGTTTATATATATATATTGGCCTTGAAAATGTGTAAAGATCTTTAACAACAAAAATATATTGTATGAGAAAATTTATTTATTTATAAGTTACGATCGCTCAAGCAGAACATAACTCTATATGTTAATGTAATCAACCTAGTAACAAAATGATATTGCACACAATAAAATGCACCTATCAATTAATTTGCATATTTTACAGAAATAAAGAAATTTATGGTATTCCTATTTTCAGTCTGCATTTTGATAAAAGAGTTTAATTTTGCTAGATAATCAAGCAAACTTGAGGCTACAAAAAGTACGTGTTACAGGCCAGTCCAGGTGCTAATTGCGATGAGGGCACATATTTAGTAATGTACAGTATATTTTATACAGTAAACTCTATACATAATGATATAGTTTAATATGAGATACTTTCTATGACAAAAAAGGACATAAAAGTTTTTTTTCTTCTATCGTTATATATATAGTCAGCTCAATATTATTAAATGTAGTGGTCGATCATTGTACTGTTAGAAGATGTTTTAGGACTTAATTACTCCAACCGTTCACCGATTTGTCACCCATTTTAGCTGTGGGAGGTTAAATTCTCCGTCAACCCCTAGGGTATGACAGATTGCACATGCTAACCTTTTGAACCTGAAGACAATTGCGTGACGTCATGACTTCGTGCGGTGTATCAATATTGACGTGCAGATGACGGAACCATGTTCATATCATGGTGAAAATGCTTCTTTTTAGGCTATTATCTCTTCTTTTTCTTTTGTGTATGGAAAAAAAATGACATATTCCCTATCTATGAGGTTGTGACAACAAAATCACAACCCTCAGGGGAATTCCTGAATGTCCAAAGCTGGACAAATTAGCCTCAGGTTGGACGTTCGTGAATTACCCCTCGGGTTGTGATGTTGTTGTCACACCCTCTAGGTAGGGAAAGATTCTAACATTAATTTAGTGCCAAGATCAGGTTCATTACAACTCTGTCACTGTTTAGTTCTTATCTTTTCTCATCTATTCCAGAGAAGAGAGGGCAACCCGCAAGACCTGTGAAACTTGATGGACATAGACAAGTGGCTGGAAGATTTGAAGGGGAGCCAACATATAAATGTAAGATCACTAAATCATGCTTGGACAACATATCAAAATGACTCAAAGTTCTGTTAAAGTTTTTTATTTTATTTTACTTCAAATATGATGTATAACAGTTGCTGAAAAAAATCTTTTTGAATGAAGATGTGTTGTACAATTTTCATGCTAATAGTTTAGCATCCTCGAAACTCCAGGGGTTCTGATCACTTACAATCTCTACACCCCTGGTCTATCTCAAAGTGAAACTGATTTGGAAGCTCAAGGAAGAAAATCTGAACCAATCACACAGGCCTGAAAAGATTTTCTTTGAAGACTACAGACAGAGTGACACCCAACTTCAAAACCACACAGTCAACCATAGTGTACCGTTTTACGTAGGGCTCTTTTGATGTACAATGTTCATCACAGGACTTAAATACCTGTTCTGTTGCCTCCAGTTTTACTATGTGATAGTCCAGGGGTGTTGAGATCGTAAGTGATCGGAACCCCTGGAGTATTGAGGATGATAGGGATTTAGGGACAGTGGAGGTAGCGACAATCCCACATACAAGATAATCAGAATAGTTTGAACAACATCAAGTATTTGAAAATATTTGCAAACATATTTCCTATCATTTTCTATTTCAATGACTTAATAGTCATACTGTATTAGACCCAATATGTGCCCAGTACGCTTGAAACATTGAAATAAATAAGGGGGCGCTTAATAGAATAATTTTGGACTAGCCTTTCATAAAATCACTGTACAAAATAACCAATAAATCATTTTGTAAAAGAAATCATGAAAGAAATCTATAGCTTTCGTATTTTTAGCCTGAATTTAATTCAAGGTAAATGAAAGTGAGACCTAAAAAAGATGGAGGGGCTCTTATAGGGATGGGGGCGCTTATTGGGTAGAATATGGTATTACAGTCAAGGATGAACTTGAACTTTTAAAACTACAAAAATGTGATAGATTGGATTTATTCAGTTTAAACATTTTTTCTTGGAAGGATCCTAATTTAAAAATATTCATCAAAGAAAGTTTGAACGGAAACATCAGTAATCAAACTGCATATTCTATTTTGTAGCTGACTACAAGAAGTGGGATATGTCCGGCCGTGTAGGTCCAGCCACTAATGTTGATGCCTGGGTGCCCCCTAATGCCAAGTTTGAGGGTGAGAGTACCATGCACCATGACTATATGCAGCATGCACAGCCTAGACGTCCTCTCATCAAACCTGCCGAGGCCACGCGTATGTCTGATCAGCCATTCTTCGACAAAACAGACTACCGAGACTCCTACGTCAAGCACCCAATGGAGAAGCAGTTTGTACGTCCCGCAGAGATCTACAAAGGCCCACAGGCCCCGTTTGATGGACAGACAACCTTCAAACAAGACTTCCTAGGTCGTCTAGGGGAGAAGACGCAGAGCTTCAAGCCTGAAGGAGTAGCATTCCAATCCGGTGCACCATTAGAAGACAACACAACAAACCGCAACGACTATAAGAAATGGCCAACACAGCGCCCCTATTACCATGCCCCAGATATTTACAAGGCTCCTGAGGGAAAGATGGAGACCAACACAACTCATAATTCTACCTACAGACAATTCCCCATCCAGAGGAGCCTAGCCAAGCGTCCAGATTCTGCCAACAAGGCAAGGAGTGCTGCATTCGATGGTAGCACCAGCTATATGAACGACTACATTAAGTGGGAGATGGGACAGAAGAATATGCCAATAGTTCGTAACGACTACCACCCGACTGAGGCACCTTTTGAGGGAATGTCCACACACAAGGCCCACTATATCCCTCACCCTCAACAGCCAATGAGGAGCTTCAAGCCCGACAACACCGCTCTGCAGAGCAACGCCAAATTTGAAGATGGCACCATGTATCGCACTGATTACACACCCAAACAAGTAGGAATCTGTCCGGCAATTTCTATCGATGGCCCTACGTCAAGTTTCAAATTTTCTAACATCGACAATAGAGGACATCGTGTGTATCGACCCGTCATGGAAACCATCACTCCCTTAAATGGTGCCCGGCAAACTCCCAACAAGCTAACGATGTCAGTGGCCTAAGGGGAGATAATCAGACTTTAGCCCAAACTAGCAATCTAATTATACTGTCTGTGATATGTTAATTAGACATCATTATATTGTTGTCACATGATGTGACAGGTACAGTATCTTCCACAAAAAACATAGAATGTATACATTTCACACTTACAATTTTTCAACAGCAATAGCACAAGTATAGGTATGTAAAGTTCTAGGCTTTTATTCTGAGAACTCCGAGACAGAATTGCATTCAGCATATTAAGATTATACTGTAAGTGCTTGCAATGTATATTTTCTTGTGATTTGTGAATATTTCTGTTATTTATTTATTATTACAGAAACAAGATAACAGTGTACCTAATTGTCTTGTTATGTTTCATTTGAAATATAGCAGGAATGAATATAGATTATTTTGTTATGGAATTATACTATTATGTGTATAACATTCTGTATACTGTTGTGTATTAATTTGTACAAATTATGTACGAGAATTTTAACAGGATATTTCTATTACAAAAAAATATTTTTGCTTGAAGTTATAGGACTTTGAAACTATTTTACATAACATTTTTTTGTAGCATATCTTCCGTTCAGTGAGGAGGCCGAACAATTCAGTGTCATTATCATTTACATGTACCTGTGCTATTATGTGTAATTACATGCTTTAATGCATTATCTTTTGTTTGATACTGCGAGGCCAAAGATCAGAATTTATCTTATTTTTGTTTATAAAAGACCAAATCTGGTACATTTTTAATGCTGAACATGCCATGTTTTACCTGTATAATTAATTTAATGAACTGTTCTGTGCGAGGTTAAGTTTAAATAAAAACTGCTGAATTCTGGAGAAAAAAATACAAATTTTTACTCATAAACTATGAATTTATGAGTTTTAAATATACTATACCTATCTTATACAGGATTCTGTGATATTTCCTCCGTCCATTATTTTACAACACAATGCCATTTTTTGGTAATTGTTTTATATGTGATGTCCAAAATGTCCATATATTCTCCAGAAAAATGAAATTTGATTATGTTTACATCACAAGATATTTGATTTCATATTCTTTGTGCCTTTTTTAATTGAAATACATGTTAGACTCCTTTTTTAAAGTAAAAACCGTTATTTATGTTATTTTAACGTCACAAAACACAAAATTTGTTTCATTATTGATTTTTTTTTTTTTATAACTGCACATTTTTTTATGAAAGTGCTACCTAATGTTTAAAACAACACTATAACCAACATTCTCCCATGGAGTGTAAGCCGTTTATATATGTCCTGATCTTCACTTGTTGTCTTTAGTTATGGAGTAGATGTTATGATTTAGCGAAACTTCACGTATTATATAGCTTTCGTTAGTGTACAGCTTTAGTTATAACTGGGTATTTATTTCTTAGGAATTCTTATCTGTGATATTTATGTACAATTTTCGTTCTTAAGCATTGGGTATTGACCTCAGGCTACTCTTATAATTACAAGGGGTAGGTTGTCCTTGGTCAGGGACTATAGACAGGCGAGTTGATCATTTCGTTATGAAATATGAGAGTTACTTCCCTTTTTTACTCTTTATTGAGTATAGCAATACCGCGACAGGGAGTGGGGACCTGGACAGATCGACACATATACATCAAAATATGTATACAAATGTAGTGGCATTCAGGTGGAAATTGTACATAGTCCCTGTGCCTTTTGTAAGTGAAAGAAACAAACTGGAGCTCTTTAAAATTGAAGGTGTTAAAATTACCAAGGGCATGCTACTTTAATGTCATAGCCATCATGAAACATTATTGTGAATGTGTGTGTTCCCATTATTTTCCAATATTAAGTCATATTGACCTACATGTTAAAGAAATTAAACAATTGGGTATAATTAGATGGCATTTAAAGGGATGTAAATAACTGCTTGTGACTTCATTCCAACATTCCAAGAAACTATATATATATGTACAAATTAACATATTTCACTTCATTGGTATAACCATTTAAACTGGAAAATTTAATAAATACCTGCCTAATAGAGATTTGTTGTTTGTGTATTTCTTTCAGTGTCATACAGGCTTAACTAAGTCCAAAGCAGAGCTGACAATTCTCGCGTTTATGGTGGAGGAATTTGTCCCCAATATGGATATACTCATGCCAAAGTTGTACGGAAGACTGTTAGGGTCATATTGAAAGAAGAAAAAAATACCTCTGTCAAAATTTGTTTTTCCAGTTCATATCATATCATATTCACCAGCACAAAGGCCCAAAATTGTATAATAATGACCTATCTACATGTATGTCAGAATATCGTAATAATGACAGCTATGTCAGTATATCGTAATAATGACAGCTATGTCAGTATATCGTAATAATGACAGCTATGTCAGAATATCGTAATAATGACAGCTATGTCAGTATATCGTAATAATGACAGCTATGTCAGTATATCGTAATAATGACAGCTATGTCAGTATATCGTAATAATGACTTGGTTATGTCAGTATATCGTAATAATGACTTGGTTATGTCAGTATATCGTAATAATGACTTGGTTATCTCAGTATATCGTAATAATGACTTGGTTATGTCAGTATATCGTAATAATGACTTGGTTATGTCAGTATATCGTAATAATGACTTGGTTATGTCAGTATATCGTAATAATGACTTGGTTATCTCAGTATATCGTAATAATGACAGCTATGTCAGAATATCGTAATAATGACAGCTACATGTATGTCAGAATATCGTAATAATGACAGCTACATGTATGTCAGAATATCGTAATAATGACCTAGCTATGTCAGTATATCGTAATAATGACCTAGCTTTGACAGTATTTAAGCATTAAACTATCTTCCTTTGGCATCTATGGTCTATATAGATGCCAGAGCTTTGCAGACAATCCTCATAATGCGCGCTAGCATTTACATTGTTTAAGCTAGGACCAGGAAAACCATTTATCTACGATGATTTAATCCACAAGAATTAAGGAACAGCCATTTTGACGGTGATCAGTTGACGTCACCACGTCATAATGGTCACGTTTTGGGTTTCAGTTATTCCGTCATATACTTCACTTTGCCTTGGTTAGTTTATATAGTAGAAGTGACATGGGAATGTAAATATGTCGCCATAATGACCTAGGTATGGCATCATATCGTAATAATGACCTAGCTATGTCAGTCAGTACTAGTATCGTAATAATGACCTAGTTATGTCAGTATATCGTAATAATGACCTAGCTATGTCAGTACATCGTAATAATGACCTAGCTATGTCAGTACATCGTAATAATGACCTAGCTATGTCAGTATATCGTAATAATGACCTAGCTATGTCAGTATATCGTAATAAGGACCTAGCTATGTCAGTATATCGTAATAATGACTTAGCTATGTTAGTATATCGTAATAATGACCTAGTTATGTCAGTATATCGTAATAATGACCTAGCAATGTCATATCGTAATAATGACTTAGCTATGTCAGTATATCGTAATAATGACCTAGCTATGTCAGTATATCGTAATAATGACTTAGCTATGTCAGTATATCGTAATAATGACCTAGCTATGTCAGTATATCGTAATAATGACCTAGCTATGTCAGTATATCGTAATAATGACCAGCTATGTCAGTATATCGTAATAATGACTTAGTATGTCATATATCGTAATAATGACTTAGCTATGTCAGTATATCGTAATAATGACCTAGCTATGTCAGTATATCGTAATAATGACCTAGCTATGTCAGTATATCGTAATAATGACCTAGCTATGTCAGTATATCGTAATAATGACCTAGCTATGTCAGTATATCGTAATAATGACCTAGCTATGTCAGTATATCGTAATAATGACCTAGCTATGTCAGTATATCGTAATAATGACCTAGCTATGTCAGTATCGTAATAGACCTAGTTATCGTAATAATGACCTAGCTATGTCAGTATATCGTAATAATGACCTAGCTATGTCAGTATATCGTAATAATGACCTAGCTATGTCAGTATATCGTAATAATGACCTAGCTATGTCAGTATATCGTAATAATGACCTAGCTATGTCAGTACATCGTAATAATGACCTAGCTATGTCAGTATATCGTAATAATGACCTAGCTATGTCAGTATATCGTAATAATGACCTAGCTATGTCAGTATATCGTAATAATGACCTAGCTATGTCAGTATATCGTAATAATGACCTAGCTATGTCAGTATATCGTAATAATGACCTAGCTATGTCAGTATATCGTAATAATGACCTAGCTATGTCAGTATATCGTAATAATGACCTAGTTATGTCAGTATATCGTAATAATGACCTAGCTATGTCAGTATATCGTAATAATGACCTAGCTATGTCAGTATATCGTAATAATGACTTAGCTATGTCAGTATATCGTAATAATGACCTAGCTATGTCAGTATATCGTAATAATGACCTAGCTATGTCAGTATATCGTAATAATGACCTAGCTATGTCAGTATATCGTAATAATGACCTAGCTATGTCAGTATATCGTAATAATGACCTAGCTATGTCAGTATATCGTAATAATGACCTAGTTATGTCAGTATATCGTAATAATGACCTAGCTATGTCAGTATATCGTAATAATGACCTAGCTATGTCAGTATATCGTAATAATGACCTAGCTATGTCAGTATATCGTAATAATGACCTAGTTATGTCAGTATATCGTAATAATGACCTAGTTATGTCAGTATATCGTAATAATGACCTAGTTATGTCAGTATATCGTAATAATGACCTAGCTATGTCAGTATATCGTAATAATGACCTAGCTATGTCAGTATATGTGTAATAATGACCTAGCTATGTCAGTATATCGTAATAATGACCTAGCTATGTCAGTATATCGTAATAATGACCTAGCTATGTCAGTATATCGTAATAATGACCTAGCTATGTCAGTATATCGTAATAATAACCTAGCTATGTCAGTATATCGTAATAATGACCTAGCTATGTCAGTATATCGTAATAATGACCTAGCTATGTCAGTATATCGTAATAATGACCTAGCTATGTCAGTATATAGTAATAATGACCTAGCTATGTCAGTATATATCGTAATAATGACCTAGCTATGTCAGTATATCGTAATAATGACCTAGCTATGTCAGTATATCGTAATAATGACCTAGCTATGTCAGTATATCGTAATAATGACCTAGCTATGTCAGTATATCGTAATAATGACTAGCTATGTCAGTATATCGTAATAATGACCTAGCTCATGTCAGTATATCGTAATAATGACCTAGCTATGTCAGTATATATCGTAATAATGACCTAGTTATGTCAGTATATCGTAATAATGACCTAGCTATGTCAGTATATCGTAATAATGACCTAGCTATGTCAGTATATCGTAATAATGACCTAGCTATGTCAGTATATCGTAATAATGACCTAGCTATGTCAGTATATCGTAATAATGACCTAGCTATGTCAGTATATCGTAATAATGACCTAGCTATGTCAGTATATCGTAATAATGACCTAGCTATGTCAGTATATCGTAATAATGACCTAGCTATGTCAGTATATCGTAATAATGACCTAGCTATGTCAGTATATCGTAATAATGACCTAGCTATGTCAGTATATCGTAATAATGACCTAGCTATGTCAGTATATCGTAATAATGACCTAGCTATGTCAGTATATCGTAATAATGACCTAGCTATGTCAGTATATCGTAATAATGACCTAGCTATGTCAGTATATCGTAATAATGACCTTAGCTATGTCAGTATATCGTAATAATGACCTAGCTATGTCAGTATATCGTAATAATGACCTAGCTATGTCAGTATATCGTAATAATGACCTAGCTATGTCAGTATATCGTAATAATGACCTAGCTATGTCAGTATATAGTAATAATGACCTAGCTATGTCACAGTATATCGTAATAATGACCTAGCTATGTCAGTATATCGTAAGAATGACTAGCTAGTCAGTATATGTCAAAGAATGACCTAGCTATGTCAGTATATCGTAATAATGACCAAGCTATGTCAGTATATCGTAATAATGACCTAGCTATGTCAGTATATCGTAATAATGACCTAGCTTATGTCAGTATATCGTAATAATGACCTAGCTATGTCAGTATATCGTAATAATGACCTAGCTATGTTGTATAATCGTAAGAATGACTAGCTCCAGTATATCTGTTAATAATGAACCTAGCTATGTCAGTATATCGTAATAATGACCTAGCTATGTCAGTATATCGATCGTAATAATGACCTAGCTATGTCAGTATATCGTAATAATGACCTAGCTATGTCAGTATATCGTAATAATGACCTAGCTATGTCAGTATATGTAATAATGCTAGCTATGTCAGTACATATAAAATAATGACCTAGCTAATGTCAGTATATCGTATATAATGAACTAGCTATGTCAGTATATCGTAATAATGACCTATGTAGCTATGTCAGTTATCGTAATAATGACCTAGCTATGTCAGTATATCGTAATAATGACCTAGCTATGTCAGTATATCGTAATAATGACCTAGCTATGTCAGTATATCGTAATAATGACCTAGCTATGTCAGTATATAGTAATAATGACCTAGCTATGTCAGTATATCGTAATAATGACCTAGCTATGTCAGTATATCGTAATAATGACCTAGCTATTATGTCAGTATATAGTAATAATGACCTAGCTATGTCAGTACATCGTAATAATGACCTAGCTATGTCAGTATATAGTAAGAATGACCTAGCTATGTCACTATGTATCGTAATAATGACCTAGCTATGTCAGTATATCGTAAGAATGGACCTAGCTATGTCAGTATATTGTAATAATGACCTAGCTATGTCAGTATATCGTAATAATGACATAGCTATGTCAGTATTATCGTATGTCAGTATAATGTGAATAATGACCTATCTATGTCAGTATATCTGTATTTAGTAATAATGACTTAGCTATGTAAGTATATAGTAGTAATGATAGTATGTCAGTATATCGTAATAATGACCTAGCTATGTCAGTATATGCTAAGTTCAGTAGTAATATGACCTAGCTATGTCAGTATATCGTAATAAATGACCTAGCTATGTCAGTATATCGTAATAATGACCTAGCTATGTCAGTATATCGTAATAATGACCTAGCTATGTTCAGTATATCGTAAAAATAATGACCCTAGCTATGTCAGTATATCGTAATAATGACCTAGCTATTGACTCCTAGTATGTCAGTATATCGTAATAATGACCTAGCTATGTCAGTACAATCGTAATAATGACTAGCTATGTCAGTATATCGTATATAATGACTCTAGCGATGTCAGTATATCCGTAGACCTAGCTAAGTCAGTATATCGTAATAATGACCTAGCTATGATAGTACATTGTAAGTATGACATTAGCTATGTCAGTATATCGTAATAATGACCTAGCTAAGTCAGTATATCGTAATAATGACCTAGCTATGTCAGTATATCGTGAATAATGACCTAGCTATGTCAGTATATCGTAATAATGACCTAGCTATGTCAGTATATCGTAATAATGACCTTGCTATGTCAGTATATCGTAATAATGACCTAGCTTATGGTCAGTAAATGAGTAATAATGACCTAGCTATGTCAGTATGTTGTAATACATGAACAAGCTATGTCAGTATATCGTAAAAATAACTCCTTAGCTATGGTCAGTATATCGTAATAATGACCAAGCTATGTCAGTATATCGTAATAATGACCTAGTTATGTCAGTATATCGTAATAATGACCTAGCTATGTCCGATCAGTATATCGTAATAATAACCTAGCTATGTCAGTATATCGTAATAATGACTCTAGCTATGTCAATATATCGTAATAATGATCTAGCTATGTCAGTATATCGTAATAAGGACCTAGCTATGTCAGTATATCGTAATAATGACCTAGCTATGTCAGTATATCGTAATAATGACCTAGCTATGCTGTCAGAATAGCTATTCGTATTTGTAATAATGTACCTAGCTATGTCAGTTATCGTAATAATGACCTAAGCTCTATGTGTCAGTTTATCGTAATAATGACCTAAGCTATTGTCAGTAGTATAGTAGAAATGACCTAGCTATGTCCAGTATATAGTAATAATGACCTAGCTATGTCAGTATATCATAATAACTCCCTTAGCTATGTCAGTATATCGTAATAATGACCTAGCTATGATCAGTATATTGTAATAATGACCTGCTATGTCAGTATATCGTAATAATGACCTAGTTATGTCAGTTATATCGTAATTAATGACCTAGCCTATGTCAGTATATTGTAATAATGACTTGCAATTATCTCAGTATATCGTAATAATGACCTAGTTATGTCAGTACATCGTAATAATGACCTAGTTATGTCATTATATCGTAATAAATGACTTGCTTATGTCAGTAATATCGTAATAATGACCTAGCTATGTCAGTTTATCGTAATAATGACCTAGCCTATGTCAGTATATCGTAAATAATGACTTGATTATCTCAGAATATCGTAATAATGACCTGCTATGTCAGTATATTGTAATAATGACCTAGCTAATGTCAGTATATCGTAAATAATGACCTAGCTATGTCAGTATATCGTAATAATGACCTAGCTATGTCAGTATATTGTAATAATGACTATGATTATCTCAGTAGCTATTCGTAATAATAACCTAGCTATGTCAGTATATCGTAATAATAGCTACCTATCTAATAATGTCATGTGTATATTGTAATAAATGACTAATGACCTAGCTAGCTATGATTATCAGTATATCGTAATAATGCACCTAGCTAATTGATACTTAGGCTCTGGCGTACTAATACATGTACCTTCATCAGAGTTCAAGAGGTTAAGAAAAACTGGGTTTTACGTCAGTGTGAGAATTCACCTAAGAATAGGCACTGGTTGTCATATTTGACATGCATAGGTACATCTTAATGTAACATACCTTGGTGTTATAGCATAGTCAATGGTGCACGTTAGCGCGATAAACTAGAACATCCAATGTATGTTACATACCAATACATGTCAAAAATATGACAACCAATGCTTAACTTAATGCTAGTCGATACTTCAGTGCCCGTTATAACGTAGGGCCTTCCTAGCAAAGAAATACAATTGTACTGTACCAATCATATCCTTATGATATTCGAAGATTGCCGAATTCTTTTCGTTCGTGATATTGAAATATCTGTCCTAAAAACGCTCAAAATGACTCAAATGACATGCAAAGTGTACTTTTAAGTCATATATTATCATGTTCATATAACGTTTAAACGATAAATTTCAATACCGGTTAAGGTTTTTTTTTATTCTATATTCAGTATTAATCTTAATATTCAAATACATCGAGTTTTGGGTACTTACATTCCAGCCACATTGTCTGCATGTCATTTATCGTCAATGTACTTGGCGTTTCCTATTTTTGGGCGAAACCTAGCATTTTTCTGTCCCTCTGAAGGTCCCACTTTGCTTAAAGTTTATGGAGTAAATGCCGCCTTTAATCTCCCGGTTTCGTTTTGTACGTTCCTGCTTCTTATCCAAAACACAAATAGCTTGTCCATTTTAATAGCCGCCGGGGAAGGCAGTCAAACCTCTGTAATACTAATTATAAGGTACGCCATAACTGAATAGGAGCTGTACTCCGGGGGTACCGTATATTAGACTATGGAGGCGGAGGGTCTAAATCTATCGCATTAACCCCTATCACCACAATACAAAGCAACACCTCCGTCACCCTTATTCTTACATGACCACAATGTCATGTAAAGTGTGAATTAACTGATGTAATTGAATTATTAGATAAATAGTTATGTACGTGATTCAAATGTGACTTATGTCAGTCTAAAAAAATAATTCTTTTTTCGGTATGATGTAAATAATAACCTAGTATTTCAATATCGCTTGCTTTGTCTTTACGGAGCAATGATATTGCATTTCATATTTCAATGTAAGTAAATAATTGGTGTATGTCCAGTATTATATATCCTAAAAGTAATGACTTATGTAATGTCAGAAAAATATAAAATAATTTATTTTGCCGTTGGATTAGCTGAATTCAGTAATAATTCAGCTATAGGATAATACAGTAGCTCCATATCGTATACAGAACCTAGGGATGAATATATCACTATATATACATAAATTACAAAAATCTTTTAAAGGAAACGCGTATAATACGACTCTATTAATGCTTCTGTTGTAATCCAAGATTAAATCTGTTATATGTTCCCCGATTTATCAACACTTTTCCTGATTTCTAATCTCTGTTTTACTATGGTACCAATTCCAAAAAGCGACCAAACACTTATAGAATATAGGCCTAACTGTTACCCCCTTCGGGGCCCCACTCACCTTATAGAGACGAAGGGAAATCGGTTTATGTGGTTTTGGTAGATCATTCGCAAATCATAGTTGTTGTCATAGCTCGAATTCGTTTCCATATAATATTCTCAGCAATTCACAACATTTCTTAGTTTAAATAATCTCCTTATTCACTTCGAATCAGCAGTTGATTCTAAGCCGGCGAGCTTTCACTGCAAAGCTCGCTCCATTGCGGTAAACAACTTTTATTTCCGGACATGCGCAAAGTAGCATTTTTAAGATTTGGAGGCGTTAACTTTTGACTTTCTGTCGGACCGCGCATAAGTCTAAAATAAAATTTTGTATATTTATATCTTTGGACCTCTTAACTTTCTAGACTTGTAATTTGGGGAAAGTTCGTAACTTTTTAGGGCTATTACACAATATCTTGTCATTGTTTGTTTTACGGACCCTGAAAGATACGGATTATGCGGCTTTAACTGTATATAAATGTTGGCTTTCGTTTGTTCTGTTTTTCGTCTGGTGTTTGAACTTTCGGAGTTCAAAGATATCCGGCTTTTGTCTCTTACAAAAATGTTGATGGCCACGATCCTAAATATGATATGAAAATGCACATTAATTAGGATTAGTTTCACAAAAATGCTGATCAGGTAGCTCATTCGATAGAACATCGGCTAGTATTACATATAAGTATGTACAAATTGACTCTTGTTGCATAAAATTATTTTTGGAAACAAAAACAAACGAACATCAAAAAGCAAACAAACAACCTCAAACAAACAACCTCCTCCCCCCTCCTCCCCCCTCCCCCCACCACCACCACCAAAAAAAACCCCAACAAAAACATTTGGCTAGTGTTGGGAAGTCCAGGGTTCGAATCATTGTCTGGCTGCTATATTTTCTCCTCTACTGTTACGAATAAACATTTAAGCAAAATTACTCGGGGATATAGATATTACCTTGTTCTGTCTTCTCCAGAAGAACATGAATCTCCTTTTCTGAGTGTCTACTTCGCTCTTTGTGTTATTACAGCCCATGGTTCTCTCTAGCTTTCGTGAGTCGCAAGACATATACATATGCATGGCCTAGGTCGTGGCAGGCGGAAAGTAACTGTAAACCAGAATTGATGGAAAATGATGTCATAAACTAACCATAACCTTTATTTTTCAGTAGACGGATACAGTTCTTAGACATGGTCATTATTTGATATTCAGGTCTGTTCATAAAATGTGATATAAATGGCCCATTTGACAAATATGTCATTGTGAAATAAAATCGAATTAGACATGATATTAAAGTTGTATGGTCTATAACTTTCGCTCTTTTGGTCATAGTGAAAACTGTTTAGGTGTTATGCATATTTTTCTCCGTCTGCCTGAGGTTTAAACTTTCTAATTTTACCACTTTTTATAAAGTTGCAGCACTGGAAGTATATTTAATTATAAAAGTAAAAAATCTTTTTAACGTGTACACGTGAAAAATAGGCTCGAAAGATGCCGAATCATTCCGAACTCCTCCGAACATCGTCGCGACAATCTCGAAGTAAAACGAGAGTTGTGAAACCAAGAGAAAATATCAACAATTTTCCATAAACAAAATATGTGGTCGACCTCATCAGACTCTATCTACAAAGAAAATAATGCTCGCACATTACAATATTTGATACACACAACATTTTACGATAATGTGTAAATTGGATGTTTCAAATACTCAATCTGTGGACATATACTAGCATGATTTGCTCATATAGGCCAGGAGAAAAACGTAAACAAACACATGTGTGCTTACGCTAGTTACCTGGCTCACCACGTGCAGGTCGTGTCGAACGTCAGTCACGTGATACGATTAGGAATCCGACAAAACCCGAAGTCACTGAACATGGCGGTGATTGAAGGCGCTTTATTCAAAACCAGGAATATATGATTCCTAGATTTCGGCTCTCTTATAGGCCGACATATGCTTTTGGGGAGCTAAATCATCAAGTTACATGTCAATGTTTAAATATCAAATGTTTAAGTTACATATCATTACAGTGAAATTAGCAGCAATACAACTTTAAGTCTCTGATGATAAATCAAACTTCATCATTAGAAAGAAAAGTGTGTATAAATAAAAAGGCATTTTAGTGGGGGGTTTTTCTGTTTTTTTTTAATATCGAACAAAGTCGAAGACTGCTAAAGTTTCCAGTAAAATTGCGTGATTGTATGTTGCTATGGTAACTGAGTATCATAGCAGTTCCATAGTATCATCACAGATCTTGAATGATTGAATTTCATAATAGTACTGTAAGTCACACACAATGTACACGTTATCAAGATTGTGATAGTGGTATATTATTGCGTGGCCTTTTCATTAAAAAAGTGTAACAATAACCGATATAGATGAATTAACGAAAATGATTATTTAAACAAAATATGTCATCAGAAAATGAAAATATAACTGCGTATCATTGAGAAGTTATTTGGTATTGTGACAATTCTATATTTTATATGAAATTGTCCTGATACGGCGCGTTCCATTCGAGATACAGCAAATTTTGTATCGATATAACTTATATGAATCCGCAAATGGAACGCACCTTAGTAAGTTGTAAGTAACGTGCGCGCGCGTGTTTCCCCCATCATGGTGTATTGGCACAGTCCACCGGTGAATGCAGTCACGCGTAAACGCTGAAGTAGCTCTGAGATATGCTCTCTTCCAAAACCACCAAGAAACTTCCTGGCCAGACGTGATATGCTAAATTACCAAAATGATGTGTTTCAAACACTTTGTATAGTTTTGAAGTTGTTTCCGAATATGTTGTGAATAATAATTGATATAACAGTTGTAGATTTCATCAACAGCTCGGTAATAATTTTGCAAGATATTATTGGTTAAAAAGCTTGTTAGTGACCTAATACAGAAAAATATAAGGGTCTATTATAGACCCAATATTTTTCCGTATTAGGTCACATCATACTGTGTAAAAAATTTATCCCAGTGTCTGCATGTTTTGTTATATATATCTCACTGAATCCTGCTACCAAAGACACCAAAGACACCAAAGAACACGCCCAATCCGGTCAAACTATACTGACAACGGGCAAATCAGTCGTCACACTCAATTAAACTAAGATACCATGGTGACCGGTACATTTAAAAAATAAAAGATCCCATGTTCCTACATCACTTAGCTAGTAGCAGAAGTGAAGTTGAATGATTAACTTATCAGAAATGATTCCACGATGTAAAGCCATACGGGAATATATCAACTGAAATAATAAACGTGCATTTGCTCAGCAAACTCTGCAATTTTAATGCCTAGAAAGAATCATATTTAACTTTTAATGATGAGGGAGTAAGACATATTTGCGCAGCCATTTTTTTCTGACCATAATATTAAATGGATTAAATACATTTTTTTATTCAAATAAAACGCACGCTAAAACTGCATCATTTTAGCCCCTAGTTTTAGATGATTTATATCATTATACACAAAATTTATAGGAGAATACGATAAACTTTGATCTCGCGGAGTTATATATCGTCTGCTTGAGGGACTGACTAAAAACCATCTCAGATTACCGGTGACGGAACGCACAGGTGCCGGACGGTAATAGATCATAACCTTTCTAAGTAATAGTGTAACTCTAACAACGCCAATAAGATGTGATAATCCGGCTGTGTGTTGTTTTATTACTGATCCAACACCATAACGGCTACAGACAGATTGATAACACATGCCATATTATACTGTTTTAATATTGAATTTGATATACACCATCTTATACACAAAGATCCACTCAGAAACTGCCCTTCCGCTACCTCTCCGTTTAAAAACATTTACAGCGTAGTCTGTTGTCTTGTTAAAAAACACATGTAGCGTTTATCAATTTTGCAATTTCCTGTAACCCATATTTTTAATTTTCTGAAATATATATCTTCCAAATCGACAGAAAACAGTCTATGTAACATATAGACAATGCCGCTGGAAACACATTTGTAACAGAAGGGGATTATCGGCGCTGTGACAATTCTAAAGGCACTTAAAAAGGTAAGTCATTTCAGCAAAGAATTTGTCATCATACTGTAGTGTAATTTTGAGTATACTTTTGTAGTATTTTTGCTTGAATTTTAATGAGAATGTTTTCATTTGAAATAATATTATTAGTTTACCCAGGACACGACATGGTTCCTAATGTAAATTATTATGGTCACAGATAATCGTTTATCGTCACTTTCAAATGAATAGCACAGTATACATTTGCCAAACATTTTCTTTTGTTCTTGATAAGAGATATTCAGCATTATTTAATAAAAGACACTATTTATACCCATTAATCATGGATAATAATTCATTTGACGTGTAAATGTTGATATTGAATTATGGAATAGGACAATTTTCTTTTAATCATTTTCAAAATATCCTACATTCATTTTTACGAAATTTTACTTTTAAGTCTTTTTGGTTTGGAGATACACTTTAATAATAATTAATAAGGAGATTTAATTCTAATATGGCTTCGTAGTTCTTCAGTTCTTCAAAGGTTAATTACCGAGATGTGTTTGGGAATTTGGCTTCATGCTGTTCATCCCTATTCACATGCTGCTTTCAATTCAGTATGAACAAACATAATGCTAAATACATGGATGTATAACTCTCATTCAATTAAAATATCTGTTTTCAATAATATTCCACGAGTAAATTTTCAAAATTAACGTCTTGAAGTGTGCAGGTATCATTTAATCTTTTCCCATTTTTTAATGCCTTTATCTGTACCTAGATTGTGCACGCACAACGATTTCCTCATGGAGAGGAAACGTCTGGTTTTTACATTATGAAGAAAGACATCTAACTCTCCCTAATGATTACCAGATACATGTTTGATATCATCTTCAAAAGAATTTAGTAGCACATCCATTTTTTTTACATATTCATTATACACTTTTTACCCATTCAAACTCTTATTTTATAAATATGTTCAAACCACGTCTAAACAAATCTGTTATTATGTAAACAAATATGATTAAATTAACAAATATTATTAAATAAACAAATATGTAATTAAATAAACAAATTAAATAAACAAACATGTAATCAACTACACAAATGTGTAATTAAATAAACAAATATGTAATTAAATACACACATAAGTTTTTAACTAAACAAATATGTAATTAAATAAACATATTTCAAACATAAAAAATCATTGAAATAAAAACAAAAAACAAAAAAACTAATTTCGATTTTTCAATCAAATGTATATTAATATACTCTTTATATTTCGACACATCTGAGATGGCTGTTAAACGGTAAAAACTCTAAGTGTTCGAAAATTGAGTTGCGTCGAGTTATCGTTTGGGTGGACCCCCTATTCGATACGCTATGTGATGATAAACGGTCGTATTTATTACTTTACACACAGATAAAAGTCGGATGATTTTTCTGTAATCTCACATTTTACCCTCCCCCATGCTCTTCTCCTAGCCTCGTCTTCGTCCCTCGAGATTACATCCCGCTCTCACGAGGTTCTGTACCCATCACAATCTGTTTATACGTGTTTTATAGTAGACGTGTATCCGTGCTGTTTATTTTTCACTGAGATATTACCAACGATTATTACGCTCAAGATTTAATATAAGTAAACAATTAGAAAAAATCATGTGTTGACATGCAGAAGGCCACCTACCGTGGCGACCTCTGTCGCTCAAGTTTATAAATTAGAAGCTCGGACGAAATTAGCATGCTTTAAATAGAAACTGAAATTAGTGGCACGTCAATCTGCATTTTAACACATCAACGTAAAAGTTTACGACTGCATATATCATTACCAGCATGCTATAAAATGTTTTTACGTCTATCACCGATAATGGTTTTATACGCTGCTTACGCAGCTGCATTCTTTTTGTTTGAAAGTGGGTTAACGTTTTGTTTTTGATTTTTGATTCTTACCAGGTAAGCGTCTTTATCAACATTACAAAAATAATTTTAAAATGAAATTAATCAAACATTTAAACGGTGATTGCATTACTTTCAAGTTTTATTTCAAGTTCCCATGGTAATACTTTCAAAATTTTGATTTTTGTTTTAGAACGAGGCAATGGAACGAATTGAGAAGCACGTGGTATCCATGGAGAAAACATTGGACTCCGCCAGAAGATGGCGCTCTTTTTCAGTCTGTTTGTTGATTGTGATTATATTTCTAATGGCGACCATTGCGACAACCATAGTGTATTATGAATTGATCATGCGGCCCAAAAAACTTGCCAGCCACGCCGGTGTTCAGGAAACATCTGATATGGAAGATGAGCCGACGGTTCCATCATTATTTCGTGATTTAACTAAACAAGAATTGAAAAGATTGAAGGAGTACTTGTATAAACAGCGCATTTTTAACTTAAATAACAACGAACCCGTCACTTTAAGTTCAAGTTTCTTGTTTTTGTCCGAATTACACCTTCCAAATAAATCGCACGCATTGGAAACTTTAAATGATCACCACAAAGCGCCACCTAGGGAGGCAAAAGTTGTGTTTTTCAGGGGAGATAAGAACATTCCTGTAGTCGAAGAATACGTTATTGGACCACTGTCGAACATTACGTATCATCGCTTACTTGTGTCAAAGCACTACCAAAGGCCGGCGCCATTTCTTTTCAGACCGAACAGCAAAGCAGAATATCAGGAGGTACAGAGACTTTTAGTTGATGTTGACAACGTCCTCAAACACGTTTTACTTGAAAGTTATGACGCGCGATTTTTCAATTGCGACCGGAAGTGTTTAGTTATGCATCGGTGGACAGCTGTTTCGCCAGCCGTGTCGGGTAGTGACGTACGTAAAGTGTGGTATTGGGCACATCACTCCACTGAATATTATATTTTCAATCCTATAGATTTCTTCATTCTTTTTAACTTGGATGGAAATGATCCCAGCCTTTTCCACGTGGAGAGTATTTGGTACAATGGTCAGACGTTCGATAAAGCTGAATATTTAGCAGATGCTTATACAGCAGGAACTATCAGGAAATCAGTCATGATGTTTCCCAAAGATAAACCAATCTCAACTCTCAACTTAAGAGGTGACCGATTTCCAGAGAAGAACCTGCGTAGTCCTCGACAGGTTGAGCCGGACGGTAAACGTTACAGCCGGAAGGACAGACATGTTACCTATATGGGATGGGAGTTTGATTTCCGGATGTCCACCATGACTGGTCCGCAGCTTTTTGATATCAAACACATGGGACATCGAATTGTGTACGAACTGAGTCTGCAGGAAATTGCCTCATTTCACTCGGGATACAAACCATGGAACCGTTACTCGGACATGATGTATAGCAACGTTTTATTGGGCTATCATGCACGCGACCTGGTTCCGGGGTCAGACTGCCCTTCATCTGCTTCTTATATCAGCGCTACCCATTGGACTGAACATCACAATGACCCTGTCACTTATGAACGTGCTTTCTGTCTGTTTGAGCAGAGTACTGGCGTGCCACTCAGGCGACACCATGCTTATGATAAAATGTCTGGCCGGTTTTACGGCTCCCTGGAGGATATTGTTCTGGTTCTGAGAGCAATTATTACAGTGTTCAACCAAGACTGTATTGTGGATTTTATTTTCCACCAAAATGGTGCTTTAGAAGTTAAAACATCGCTAACCGGTTATATGTTAGCAATGCTACACTCGCCCCCCGAAGGAAGATATGGATTCCAACTTCGAGAGAGACTTATCGGGACACTCAGTCAACACGCATTTAATTTCAAAGTCGACTTTGATATTCATGGGACTAAAAACCGATATGAGACATTGCAGTTTGAGCCACATTCGATAAATAACAACGATTGGTCAGTGGAAAAGAATGCAAGATACGAGCAGATTAAGTTTACCAGAAATTCAAAAATGACAGAACTTCATACTTTATATCGTGAAAACACCAGCGTCCCATTGTACCACATATTCTACAATAAAGACTATAAAACCACATACAACGATCCAAGAGCCTATCGTTTACAAATCGACGGCGGATTAACACACCTACTATCACGTGGTATGGGGAACGAGCCGTCGATATCGTGGGCACGCCATCAGATGGCGGTGACTCGCCGGAAAGACGACGAAGGACAAAGTAGTTCTATTTACGCAACATGGGATAGAAAGGAACCTATAGTTAATTTTCAAAGTTTCCTCGACGATAATGAAAGTATTGTTGATACGGTAAGTTATCTTTAGTTATGGAGATTTTTTGACAAAAATTAGTGTGTGATTGTATGCTATTTCACATGTTTTGTCATCCTCGATACTCCAGGGGTTCCGATCACTTACGATCTCTACACTCCTGGACTATCTCATAGAGTAAATCTTAAGACAGCTCAGAGTAACAAATTTTAACCAATCACAGGCTTGCAAAAATGTTCTCTGAATACTACAGAGAGAGCCTCTGAATACGACAGAGAGAGCGACAACTTACTTCAAAGCCACACAGCCAACCACAGTGTACCGTTATATGGCTCTTTTTATCATATAACTAAAATACCTGTTCTATTGCCTCCAGTTTTACTATGAGATAGTCCAGGGGTGAAGAGATCGTAAGTGATCAGAATTCCTGGAGTATCGAGGATGTTGCTTAGTAAGTTATTTTTGGAAATATGACATATTCGTCGTAAGAAATAGTGAGATAGGTTCTAATTGTGAATGGGTTAATTACCACAACCAATACAAAAATCCTTCCCTTATAATGGAATCATTACAACTATTTCTGTGTTCAGATTGGTAAATGTTCCTGTTTAACCGCTTCGTATTACTGATGTGGAGCTTGGATTTTGAATATTTCCAATGTCATGCTGTTTTACATACTCGATACTCTAGGGGTTACGATTAATGTCGTTCGGTATATCCACCCCTCATAGTAAAACTGGAGGCAACAGAACAGAACATATGATTTAGTCCTTTGATGTACATCAAAAGAGCTATATAACGGTACACTGTGGTTGACTGTGTTGCGTCGCTCTCTCTCTCTCTCTTTCTCTGTACATAGTCTTCTAAAGAAGGCATGCGATTGGTCAGAGTTTTTTCTTCTGTACTGTCTTTAGTTTTACTACGCGATAGTCCAGGATGGATGTAATGACAGTGAAAGTAACTTCTGAAGTATCGAGGAAGGCTAGTTATGGCACAGCATTTTCAAGAAATCAAGGACATATTCTTAAAACTGTTTGAAAGCTGACCGGTTTGTAGTGGTTAGTTACAATGGTGTTGTCAAGTTATAAGTAAGTCCCGTCACCATCTTTAGGTGGACAATTTAATCGTCATTTCTTACGTGGTTCGTAAACATTGCTTGTTATCACTTTTTTCAGGAGCTTTAGTTGATCTTTCTCAAATGTCATAAGCAGGTTTCTCTTAGACCCTAGTTGTGGATATTGCATTGTCAGATCGATACAAGATGGTCGACAGGAAGTCATCTTTTGATTTTGGTAGTTGATGTTCATAACCACTTTTTCTCTGAAGGGATCTTTCATTGTAATGTCACATATATGTTCCCTTTGGTCCCTAGATATCCATATTAACATGGCTGACGGCCATCTTTGGTATTGACAATGGCAATTTTTTACCTTGATATCTCTGAATGTACGTTTTCATATGTAGTATTTAATACGTCCATTATGGATTAACAATAATACCTCTTTATTTACAAATACTTTATTTTGTTATGGAAAAGACATATATCCACCTTTAATATTTCAAACAAATTTTTGACTGTTTATATGTAGAGTGCCCATGTTTTCAAAGGTTCTATTGGAAAAGTAAAAACAGAAAAATCAGAGAAAAATGAATGATGAAGATCTATGAATGGTGTTCGTCACGTTAACTGTGAGATTTCTTGTTTGATATTTAGTTAGATGGCTTTGTTTGTGAATAGCCTGTCTTTTTAAAACAATACAGAATATTATAGAATTTGGGAAGATGATTTGTCTCGCTCCTTAAATTATCTTATCATATTGATGGATTCAGAATTGTGTGGTTTAAGTATGTCTCTAAAATGCATAATGTCATACATTTGTCATTTTTGTCAACACTATCGTACCTCACGGATTTTGATGGTCCATTCAAAGACTCGCTTACATGGTGGGTTTTCTCTGTCGATATTAAGGGAGTTAAGTTATGTAAATTACAAATGATGAATACAATGTATATGACTGGTGTTTTATCTGAAAGTCAGACATTTCACTGGCAGTTACCGAGGCGAGGACTCTCTATCTATTAAATGTGTCTGGGGAAAATGGTAACTTGTGACAAAGTTTTTTTTTGGAATTTTTCATTTGTAATTTCAAAACACATCAGTAATAAAAAGTTTTGAATAGAAGTATTCACCGATCTGAACTTACAACGATAGACTAGCATCTTACATTGGAAGTGACCAATAACGTTTTTCTTGACACAATCCTAAAACCAGGTAGATCGTTGGGGAGGTAAATCACCGTCGGTTCAGTGGTTACTATCACTGACGTTATATCTATCTCAAAGTATAACTAGAGGCAGTTCAGGAGATGAACATCAAAGGATCAAATTACCTGTGTCTTCCAATGCCTCCAGTTTTACTATGGGATAGTCTAGGGTGGTTATAACGTCAGTAATAGTAACCCCTGGAGTATCGACGATGGTGGTATATATGCTGACATTTTATCTTACTGTTGTCGATCTCACTTTTATAGTTGAATGAAATAGAATTATACATTGAACCATCTAAACATAAGTTTTACTAAATTTCAAATACATATTTCAATCATTTACTACTGAAGAGTTTGTGGTATTTTCAAGCTTGATTCGGACATGTCAATTGATTCAGCATTGGTTGGTCGTTATTACAATTTTTCTCCATAAAAATATTATTTTCTAATATAATGAAGCTTCTACAGGCAAATGAAATATGATGATACTTTACTTAGTGTTGAAACTAAAATGGTCATTGAAAAGTTTGGTCACTATCATTGTATTATTGACAAGTTGTATTATTATTGTATTATTTATTTATTTATTTATTTATTTATTATTTATTTATTTATTTATTCAAACCTTCATCTTTACAGGATTTGGTCGCCTGGATAACACTAGGACTTCACCATCTACCACAAATGGAAGATATCCCGCTTATTTCATCTATAGGCAAGCGGCCATCTTTCTTTTTGACGCCATTCAACTTCCATGACTCCGATCCTTCTATGGCGTCAAGGGATGCAGTGCGCATGTCATATGATGGTATTTCCGGATCTCAACTAAATGTGAAAGTTGAAAATTATGGAATCTCGAAAGAATATATATGCGCTTCTGAATATCAAAGAGAAAATACTAAAACGTATTCTAATATATCTTCGTTATTTGAACAAACTTAACTTATTTTCCCAAAATTTCCAAATAAAGTAATATATTATTAATTTTGTTTTGGCATTGCTATTCTTTATCTGGTGTTCTTGAAGAGTTCTTGGAAAGAATTTCACAAAAAAATCATACTTCGGCTATTATTAGTATGAAATGACTACGTAATTTGTTTTTCGAATGCACTCTACAAAAAAATCCAAATGATCGCGCTATATAATGACCTTTATTAAAACCAAGCATAAATGTTAAGCACATTTTCTTCTGAAACGCAAGCATAGAAATTAAACACGTTCTCTTTTAGAAAGCAAGCAAAACTATTATACATATTCTTCTCTAAAACCCAATTATAAATATCTTGTACATACTCTTCCAAAACGTAAGCATAAATATTATAGATGACTTCAGTTGAAACCGAATATGTCTCTTCCATAGCAAGCTCGTTTGACTTGATTTATATATATGACAAACACGTTATGATTGAAAATGGCCGTTTATTACAACGACGGATACATATCACTATGTATAAAACAATCTATTTCATTTTATGTGTGAAATTACGCAATACGAAACGTAAATCTTCAAAGTTTTGTGCAAAACTAATAAACAAGTCAATGATGGAAGTAAAAAAAACCGCCAGTAGTAATATTGTATTGGTAATGATTAAGTGAATACAATTATTGGAAACAACACAAAATATTATACATATTTACTGCTGAAACGCAAGCATTATTACCTTAAACTTAGGTACTCGTATTAGACTAATCTAACAACAAACATATTACACTCTGTTCTTAAAGTTATATGTGCCGTAACGAGGCGAAGATTTTGACATGTTATTTTTTCTTCACTTATCTATTGAAAACCATAAAGTTTGATGAATAAAGCTGTGAAAATCATTCAAATGACTTCAGATGTGTGATAAACGTTAGTGGCAACACATAAATTATGCACTTTTAAAACTGTTGTTTTATACCTTATGTGTGTTTATATGGAAAGTTCCCTGCAGAAATCACTTTACAATGACTAATAACGCTATAAAAATGTTAAATGAAATTGTAGATCACGATTTGGCTTCATGGTCCGACCGTATGAACTCATTTCACTTCACTACAGATGTTAATATAATGATTTTTGGCAGTACTGCCAAAAAACATTTTCAGCTCTTATATGTATTATTAAAATTAAAACATAAGCATTGAAAATACTGTAATTCTCAAAATGTTGGTAACTTTTGATAATAAATTATAACAATTAAAAGCTCATCTTAATTCGTGAGAATGAAAAATACTTCACATATAACTTTAAACACAAACATGAATATTGTATGCAGAAGATGCCGCATGTAATATATAAGACATTTCCCTCCGTTCCTACTAAATCGAGGTATCACAATTCAATGTTAAGACAGTACTGTTATGTGATACTGTTGAACATATGCTTTTCCATCAAAAAGGTTATTTGATACTCCTGTTTTCAAACTGTTTACAATTTTACACTACAGGGTTTTAAGTTGATGAAACACAAACTAAGTAAACGCCTGTGGTAAAATAGGTCTATTACTACGAGTTATCCTTCTTTTTAAAGCACTAACACTATTTCTCATTCGCGATGATCAATGGCGACAACCAGACGTCATAACCATATTACCAAAAGTTTAGATATGTTCTAGAGAACATAAAATTTTCACTTTACCATAATTCACATCATCTGTACAAAAGATCACACGTTCTCTTATCCCGGACAGGGATATCCACAATTTTACCGGTGTGAGAATTTTTTATCTCGTCCTAGGGTAAAGACAAGCTACACAAGATCTTTGCACATGAGAAAAAGAATAATCCATCCTCTTTAGGGTGAAGCAGGAGATTTCAACCCTCGGATTAAGATTCGTACGCTGTCAAACACTCGACAAAACCTCTTATCCCTCGGGTTGAGATACTCCTGACTCACCCCTTCAAATCACCCGCACGGGTACACGGAGGTTAGATACATATGTTACCAAAGCGTAACCGTCCCTGCTTTTCTTTGTATAGTAGATAATCCCGGTAACTATCATTAACAATAACGTCTGCGATTAAGGTAAACAATCCTTGTCGAATAATCATAATCTTGACGTGATCAATGAAATAAAAAAAAAATTGATAATCATTGAAGAGTAATTAGTTTTTAACAGACTTATTGTTATTATCATTATTATGGTATATTCTCCTTTATAGTTTCTGTCTCCTGGTTTAGGAAAACAAACACACGTTTCATGGTAATGTTCCTTACGTAGTATTAGATTACCCTTTCTGTTAAAAACGCTCTACCACCAAAATAGCATTTACGATATTTATCATTTTAACTACTAACAATTTGTATTTACTCATGTAATTATATGTCTAACTAACACACAAATAATATACATTAACTTTTGCTTTTGGTGGATGCACAATCGGTACTTCATTCCATATAGTACATACAAATGTAGTATCATGAACTTTTTTCGGGACGCAATTCATTATTTTCAATACATGTATTTTGTATCTTGAAATAAAATAAGAAGCTGAACTTTTCAATGGCGGTAATGATGTGAAGTAAGCAACTTTTGTAACTGAAGGAAAATACTAATTCATCTGCTTCTGTTTTTGATAGAGAAAAATACTGCATTCGTCAGCGGTGTAGCATCTTTTTTTTGTTCTGCTTCCTGGCCAAGCTGACTTTGTGTTTGATATCGTAGTCAGGATAACTTAGTAACAAAGGAACTAGCTCTGTAATATACAAAGGGTACATAAGTAATACACACGACACATTGTATATAGGCTGTTTATTTGTTTTAAAATACAAATATCAATTGTTTGATCAGTATTAAATATTTCACATATATAAATTTTGATGATATTTACACTATACACAATATACAATCTGGACATGACTAAAACTGTAAACTGTACGAAATAGAAAGTGCCTTTTATCATCTGTTTTACAGTCAAATAGCATACTTATGGTATGGAGTGATGGGTTGTGGCAATTTTCGTTTTAATGATGAATTCAGGAGACAATATAACAACTTAAGCTAGTTCGAATATGAAATGAATATTAAAAAACTATTGACACAATTTATGCACAATGTCAAATGCAAGATAAAAATAGTAAACATTGTACTATGGGACATCTTCGGTTCATTAAACTGATTAAGTAAAAGATAGCCGTTGTAAAATAAGATATAATAGTAAGCAAATAGATAAAATAGACGAGTATGAGATTCCACATAAAATCCACTGTAGTGTTATAGATGTATTAGGCCTACTAATCACAATACCACCATAGGTTACTCGTTATAGGAGAAGACACTGGCATAAGTTAGTGACAGCCAATGGTTCATGGCCTCGGAGACTCTACTATATCGTACCCTGTCAGCCTCGCGACCATCCGGTCAGAGCGGTCGAGAGTTAGTGGTCTAAATGTCAGACATAGTAACCACTTGGCCACTACGATCAAGAGGTAGAGAATTAGTGTTCAAAATATCAGATATAGTAACAACTTGGCCACCACGATCAAGAGGCAGAGCATTAGTGGTCAAATATCAGATATAGTAACGACTTAGCCACCACGATCGATCAAGAGGTGGAGAATTAGTGGTCAAAATATCAGATATAGTAACAACTTGGCCACCACGATCAAGAGGCAGAGCATTAGTGGTCAAATATCAGATATAGTAACGACTTAGCCACCACGATCAAGAGGCAGAGCATTAGTGGTCAAATATCAGATATAGTAACGATTTAGCCACCACGATCAAGAGGTGGAGAATTAGTGGTCAAAATATCAGATATAGTAACGATTTAGCCACCACGATCAAGAGGTGGAGAATTAGTGGTCAAAATATCAGATATAGTAACGATTTAGCCACCACGATCAAGAGGTGGGAGAATTAGTGGTCAAAATATCAGATATAGTAACGACTTAGCCACCACGATCAAGAGGTGGAGCATTAGTGGTCAAAATATCAGATATAGTAACGATTTAGCCACCACGATCAAGAGGTGGAGAATTAGTGGTCAAAATATCAGATATAGTAACGACTTAGCCACCACGATCAAGAGGTGGTGGGAATTAGTGTCAAAATATCAAGATATAGTAACGATTTAGCCACCACGATCAAGAGGTGGAGAATTAGTGGTCAAAATATCAGATATAGTAACAACTTGGCCACCACGATCAAGAGGCAGAGCATTAGTGGTCAAATATCAGATATAGTAACGACTTAGCCACCACGATCAAGAGGTGGAGAATTAGTGGTCAAAATATCAGATATAGTAACGACTTGGCCACCACGATCAAGAGGCAGAGCATTAGTGGTCAAAATATCAGATATAGTAACGACTTAGCCACCACGATCAAGAGGTGGAGAATTAGTGGTCAAAATATCAGATATAGTAACGATTTAGCCACCACGATCAAGAGGTGGAGAATTAGTGGTCAAAATATCAGATATAGTAACGATTTAGCCACCACGATCAAGAGGTGGAGAATTAGTGGTCAAAATATCAGATATAGTAACGATTTAGCCACCACGATCAAGAGGTGGAGAATTAGTGGTCAAAATATCAGATATAGTAACGATTTAGCCACCACGATCAAGAGGCAGAGCATTAGTGGTCAAATATCAGATATAGTAACGACTTAGCCACCACGATCAAGAGGTTGATATTTCATGCAAAGTGGCACGCAATGCATATATATATATATATATTAAATCATATTTCATATATATATACTGGCTTTTGAAATACATGTTGAATAGTGTATTTTAGTTTTTCCTGATATTCTACCAAGGCCAGGTGTAGCTATTACATAGATATTCTGGTATTACATTTTAATTATCTCAATAGCTACTTTCCCGGGGATATAATCTCGGCCTGCACTTTAACATTTTATCATCGAACGAATTTTTAATATCTGCAATTAGATTGCTTGAAATCACGTTTTTTTATATAGCTGTTGAACCACTTCCGTCTTCGACCACTAGCCCTGGAGTATTCTTTAACATTTCAAAGTAAGGGTTCTTTTTCGCTACACATTGCTTCTCCTCCTCGGGTCCGTACTTTATAATCCGGATTCCGTCTTGTGGTTTAGATTTATCCTTAAGTTCGATACGGACCGAACTTTTGGAGGAAATGGCGGGGTCTTCAGTGAAGTAATTGTAAGGAAGGAGGAAAAAATTCAGGTCCATCCCCGCGGAGTGGGTCACAGGAAGGTCCTCAGTATGTGGGATATGATGTACACCCATCGTTACCCAGGCAACCAAATCCTGTAATACAGAAAATGTTGTTACTCAAGATCAACTGAAACTGGTATAAAGAACTTATTTTTGGTATACAGATACGGAAATATTAACGGGAGAACTCTTGATATAAAAGCTATATAACTAATCGCTCAGTCCGTCAATGGAATGGTATGTTTGTATGGTATTCTTTAACACAGATATTGACTTTTTTTATGGACCGACAGAAAAAAAATTAAAACAATTCTACTTTGTCTGTAAATTATCGTTAAAGGGACAATTCAGTCTAAGAGTACATTAAAACTTGCATATATTTCGGAAACAAACCAGTTCTAATGGAAATTAGATTAGTTTTTTTAATTGTGATATGTCAGAAAAACCCACTGTAGTCAAATGTATGTGAAATGTTCAATCGCCATAACGCATAGCCTTGTATATCGAACCCTGACTCTTGCCTGTGAAGTAAAATATTGTTTTGTCTAGAACTTCTCAAATCGCTCTTACAGTTGTGTTAACATTATTAGAAGTTCTCGTCTAAAATAATTTCATCAACTCCTCAGTGTTTATGTATTGCATTTGTTTAACGTGCGTGACTTTGACTCGGGTAAAGGTACAGCGTACATGTTGTACCTGCTTAATCGTATTGATCAACGATTTGGAATTTCAATGGTATTAATCAAAATACTTAACAATGTTGTGGAATTTGTCACTATTTCTTGTCATATGTTTCATAAGGAATGAAGAACAATACAATTATGTCATATTTTGCTTCGTGGTTATGTAATGAATTAGCCTCACTGAATTGTCCCTTTAATATCTAGACACAGATATTTTTAATTACAGACGACGCACGGGGCCAGTTACACCTTCGAATTCAATACCCAAAGCATTAATTTACATAAGTCAATTGGTTCAGATAAGTCGGCAAATTGGAGGCACACGTAACTATTGAATTTTTAACGTAACAAAACTAGCACAAGGTAGACAACCGTTAGTTTTGCTTCAATAAATATTATGCTATCGCTGATTATAATGATATAAAATATTACTAAGCATACCTCGTCTTGGATGGATTCATCGTCATCTATGAAGCTCTGAAACTGTACCACGGGGTCCGAGGAGTCCGAGTAGGCATACCCGGAACTACTCCTTCTTTCCGATTCTTTGTACTTTGTTACTGCAACTTGGTATCTGGACCAACTTGCTGCCGGCTCATTCCCTTCACCTTGACTGAAGAGTTGTTTTACCATTCCTTTGTTCACAAGACGGTATGCTTTTGGATTTCCGAACGCGTTTTTCTCCTGTTCGTTGTAGAAGAGGAGATACTTCGGTGTCTCGAAGTTGAATTTGTAAGCTCCGTCCCGTTCAGTGGCCTTGACCTCTCGAGTGAATTTTGTCATGTGATACCTAGCGTTTTGTTTAGCGGAATAATCATTTGGTGTAGTAGTAGAGGTAATGTCCCATGTTGCAAATCTGTTGGACGTCCCTTTGATGTCCATGTCAACCTTGAAGTTAAACAGATGAGTGTGCAGGTTTCCGTGTAATTCATCATGGATCCGTGCCCCGTAGGGATCTTCTTCTGGTGTATGGAAATTAGGAAATATATACCCTGTTGACATAGAACGAACCTCAATAACTCCGTTCTGGTAGAAGAAGAAATCGATAACGTAATCATAATTCACAACAGAAAAAACTGTCCTGAGTGTAAGCACTGCGTTTGGCATCCCCTCGTAAAAGCCACCGTATCCTGCGGCATATGCCTGATGTCGCCTCAGTGGGTAGCCAGTGTTTTGCTCAAACAAACAGAATGAGTTCTTGAATGTTACAGGTTCTTTCGATGACTCAAGGACAAAGGATGTATCCATGAAAGTCGCATGGAGTGGACAGTCTACACCGGGAACCAATCCTTTATCTTGAATACCTAAAAGAGTGCAACTGTCGAAATAGTCCGGAAACTTTGCGCCCGGTTTCAAACCTGAGTAAAGAACTACAATTTCTTGCAGACTGATTTCGTAAACGATTCTCTCATTCCGGAATTGGACATCGTAGACCTGTGGTCCAGAGACTGGAGACATTCTGTAGTAGAATTTCCATCCCAGATACTCCACACGATTGTGATGCACAGAGTACCTCTTGCCATCAGGTTCAAACTGCAGCGGTTCTCTCTTGAATCCCTCTTGAAATGCTGGGCCACGTCTTGTAAGTTTTGAAAATGTGTTGTCATTTTCTTCTGGGAAAACAACTTTCATCTTTCTTACTGACCCATCAGCATAACCTGCTGCCAGTTCTTCAAATGTGCTAAATGTTTGTCCATTGTACCACACAGATTCCACAACAGTACTTTGTGTGTCGTGATTAAAGTCAACTAATACAGAAAAGTCAAGGGGATGGAGATCGAAAAATTCGATCAGACGATACATTGTGAACCAGGTTTTTCTTCCGTCTGGCACGCCGGAAACTGCAGGCGAAAATGGAGCTGGGAACTGCATTGTCAAACATTTTTTCCCGCAGTCCCTGAATTTACCACCAAAACTCTCCCAAACAAGATCATAGAGAGTTGTGTGAATATATTCCTCAAGAAACTTTATCTGTGATCCTAATTCAGGCCCGTTTATGGGACGAAGATTGAATGGGATGTTCTTTCGTCGACCCGGGACTTCTTTCAACTGGTTCGGGTTTGGAAGAGGACCAACTAAATACTCCTCAACAACAGGTGGCCGCTTATCTCCCCTGAATATCGTGACGATAGCTTCCCTGTCAGGCTTTGCCCCATTGTTGTCGAGATAGGCCAGGACCTTTGTTTTGGCTGGAACATACACTTCTGCCAGATACACATAACTGTTGTTAACTCGCGCCTTCGCGGGATCCACTAAATTGAGACTCCTCTGGGAAAAGAGATACCGCATTAATCCTTTTACCTCAACTGCAGTAAGGTCATGGAAAACTGACGGATCAGTTGGAGGTTCTAAGTTGATGTCCTCTTTACCAGAACAGGTCGGCGTCTTTATTTCCTCCAGTTGACTGTCCTTGATGAAGGACATCGCGATAATCCCGACCAATAAGCCAAGGACACATAGAAGAAGAATCAGTGCCAGTATTCGCCATCGTCCGATGGACCTTCTATACTTTTCCATCTCTGCCTTTGCTGCATCAATAAAAAGAATGAAATATGGCGTAAATAGTATACGTGAGATAACTGAAGTAAAATTGGCGAATATATGTGTATGTAACATTATATCGCTCTAGAGTTAGTAGACATAAACATGTTCATTCGTACAGCGAACTCCCACTTTGGATGTTTTTCTTTAATAACTACCAATGGCTTTTACTTATTAACTCTCAAAATTGCTTCTAGTTACACATGCTTGAGACCTGGGTTGAGCACTTGAAAAAAGATATCTAAAGAGTAATTAAGAATGACATAATATGTTGTTCTAAAATGATATTTCTGAAATTTCAGTTTTAAGTTCTTAGCTTTTGGAAGGCATTATGGACAAAAATGTGTAACATATATAAAAAATGTAAATCAAAAATAAAGTTAGTGATACATTACACGAATAGACATTTTCATATGTAAAATATTCTTTAGTTTAAATTCTTCTCAAAGGATATACGAGGCAATATCTGAAGAAAATTCAAAGTTGGTGTTATTTTTAATTAAGTTCCTCAGTCTATGACAAAACAAGGATAGCATTTTCATGACCCTGACAACAAGAAACATTTAAAACAATTATAAGTGAAACATTTCCTCATTTAGCACAATTAAAACAATATACTTACTAGCAACTTTAATAATTTGCGATGCAAGTCTCACATTACAGTTAAATATGCCGTATTTTTTATACTCACGAATCAAGATAAGCCTTTAATGTTATTCATCACCATAAGTTACTTACATTTTGAAATTTACTGTTCGTTCAATGTCTTGGTTTTTATATTACAAATTCACAATGTACAAATAAGAGCAGAAACTGATTTTTAGCAGTACTGCCAAAAATCATTATATGTACATCTATAGTGAAGCGAAATGAGTACCTACGGTCAGACCGTGAAACCAAATTGTGGTCTACAATTTCATTTGGCATTTTTACAGTGTTATTGGTAATTGTAAAGTGAGTTTGGCAAGAATGCTTTTATCTAAACATACATAAGGCATAAAAAACAACAATTTTACAGTACATAATTTCTGTGTTGTAACTAAAGTTTATAAGACATCTGAAGCCGTTTGAATGGTTATTGCGGCTGATTCATCAAAGCTTATATATCGATGATATGCTGCGGAATTTTTTCGGATTGCAATTAATAAATTTTCTATATAATTTTTCTTGAAGTCGCAAAATAAGAAGCTCAAAATTTTTCAATGGTGGTAATGGTGTAATGGTGTAAGTAACTTTTGTAACTTAAGAAAAATACTAAATCGTCAGTTCCTGTTTTTGATAGTGACAAAATACCATTTGTCAGCGGTGGAGCATCTTTAACAGTAAATATATCATGTAATCATTGCATGCCAAAATATATTGATAAAAGATGATAAATATTTTTAAAAAAAATAAAGATAAATATATATCATCGATAAAAAACAGCTGACAGTGACCTGATTACAGATAAATAAAGTTAACAGAGGTTTGATTACAGTTAAATAAATCTAACAGTGACCTGATTACAGATAAATAAAGCCAACAGTGACCTAATTACACATAGATAAATCTAACAGTGACCTGATTACAGATAAATTCAGCTAAAAGTGACCTAATTACAGATAAACAAAGCTAACAGTGACCTAAATACAGACAAATAAAGCTAACAGTGACCTGATTACAGATAAATAAAACTAACAGTGACATGATTACAGAAAAATAACGCTAAAAAGTGACCTGATTATACATGAATAAATTTAACGGTGACCTAATTAAAGACAAATTAACCTAACAGTGACCTGATAAAAGATAAATAAAGCTAACAGTGACCTGATTACATATAAATAAATCTAACAGTGACCTGATTACAAATCAAACAAGAGGCCCAAAGGGCCTTAACGGTCATCTGACTACCTTGGCAATAGTAAATTTAATTTCATATGGTGTCACTTTGTCAGGACCATGTCAGGATCATTTTCAATTTCTTTCAACAAATTTTCTTTCAAACAAGAGGCCAAAGGGCCTTAACATGTAGGAAGTTAATTAGATATAGTGTCATGGTAGCCATCTTCGATTTGGGATCAACCAGAGATGTAACAACACTTTGTCGGTACCATGGCAGGATCATTTCATGCAAGTTTCAGCCAAATCGCACTGGTAGAACTTGAGAAGAAGTTCAAAATGTGTTTTAAAGATGGCGGCTGTGGCGGCCATCTTGGTTTTCAAATTGACCTGAAAAATAACAACACTTTGTCGGGACCATGTCAGGATCATTTCATGCAAGTTTCAGCCAAATCGCACGGGTAGAACTTGAGAAGTTCAAAATGTGTTTTCAAGATGACGGCTTTGGCGGCCATCTTGGATTACGGATCGACCCGAAAAATAACAACACTTTGTCAGGACCATATCAGGATCATTTCATGCCAGTTTCAGCCAAACCGCACCGGTAGAACTTGAGAAGAAGTTCAAAATGTGTTTTCAAGATGGCGGCTGTGGCGGCCATCTTGAATTTTGGATCGACCCGAAAAATAACAACACTTTGTCGGGACCATGTCAGGATCATTTCATGCAAGTTTCAGCCAAATCGCACCAGTAGAACTTGAGAAGAAGTTCAAAATGTGCTTTCAAGATGGCGGCATTGGCGGCCATTTTGGATTTCGGATTGTCCCGAAAAATAACAACACTTTGTCGGGACCATGTCAGGATCATTTCATGCAAGTTTCAGCCAAATCGCACCGGTAGAACTTGAGAAGAAGTTCAAAATGTGTTTTCAAGATGGCGGCTGTGGCAACCATCTTGGATTTCGGATCGACCCGAAAAGTAACAACACTTTGTCGGGACCATGTCAGGATCATTTCATGCAAGTTTCAGCCTAATTGCAACGGTAGAACTTGAGAAGAAGTTCAAAATGTATTTTCAAGATGGCGGCTGTGGCGGCCATCTTGGATTTCGGATCGACCCGAAAAATAACAACACTTTGTCGGGACCATGTCAGGATCATTTCATGCAAGTTTCAGCCTAATCGCACTGGTAGAACTTGAGAAGAAGTTCAAAATGTGTTTTCAAGATGGCGGCTTTGGCGGCCATCTTGGATTTCGGATCGACCCAAAAAGTAACAACACTTTGTCGGGACCATGGCAGGATCATTTCATGCATGTTTCAGCCAAATCGCACTGGTGGAACTTGAGAAGAAGTTCAAAATGTATTTTCAAGATGGCGGCTGTGGCGGCCATCTTGGATTTCGGATCGACCCGAAAAGTAACAACACTTTGTCGGGACCATGTCAGGATCATTTCATGCAAGTTTCAGCCTAATCGCACTGGTAGAACTTGAGAAGAAGTTCAAAATGTGTTTTCAAGATGGCGACTTTGGCGGCCATCTTGGATTTCGGATCGACCCGAAAAATAACAACACTTTGTCGGGACCATGGCAGGATCATTTCATGCAAGTTTCAGCCAAATCGCACTGGTAGAACTTGAGAAGAAGTTCAAAATGTGAAAAGTTAACGCACGGCGCACGGCGCACGTTAACGCACGGCGCACGGCACGGCGGACGGCGGACGGCGCACGGCGGATGACGACGGACGAAACATGACGACTATAGGTCATCCTGACCCTTCGGGTCAGATGACCTAAAAAGCTAAAAGTGACTAATTACGTATAAATAAAGCTAAAAGTGACCTGATTACATATAAATAAAGCTAAAAGTGACCTGATTACATATAAATAAAGCTAAAAGTGACATGATTACAGATAAAGCTAATAGTGACCTGATTACAGATAAAGCTAATAGTGACCTGATTACATATAAATAAAGCTAAAAGTGACATGATTACAGATAAAGCTAATAGTGACCTGATTACAGATAAAGCTAATAGTGACATGATTACAGATAGCTAAAAGTGACATGATTACATATAAAGCTTATAGTGACCCGATTACAGATAAAGCTAATAGTGACCTGATTACAGATAAAGCTAATAGTGACCTGATTACAGATAAAGCTAATAGTGACATGATTACATATAAAGCTAAAAGTGACCTGATTACAGATAAAGCTAATAGTGACCTGATTACAGATAAAGCTAATAGTGACATGATTACAGATAAAGCTAAAAGCGACATGATTACATATAAAGCTAATAGTGACCCGATTACAGATAAAGCTAATAGTGACCTGATTACAGATAAAGCTAAAAGTGACATGATTACAGATAAAGCTAATTGTGACCTGATTACAGATAAAGCTAATAGTGACCTGATTACAGATAAAGCTAATAGTGACCTGATTACAGATAAAGCTAAAAGTGACATGATTACAGATAAAGCTAATAGTGACCTGATTACATATAAATAAAGCTAAAAGTGACATGATTACAGATAAAGCTAATAGTGACCTGATTACAGATAAAGCTAATAGTGACCTGATTACAGATAAAGCTAATAGTGACCTGATTACAGATAAAGCTAATAGTGACCTGATTACAGATAAAGCTAATAGTGACCTGATTACAGATAAAGCTAATAGTGACCTGATTACAGATAAAGCTAATAGTGACCTGATTACAGATAAAGCTAATAGTGACCTGATTACATATAAATAAAGCTAAAAGTGACATGATTACAGATAAAGCTAATAGTGACCTGATTACAGATAAAGCTAATAGTGACCTGATTACATATAAATAAAGCTAAAAGTGACATGATTACATATAAATAAAGCTAAAAGTGACCTGATTACAGATAAATAAAGCTAAAAGTGACCTAATTACAAACAAATAAAGTTAACGCTGACCTGATTACATATAAATAAAGCTAATAGTGACCTAATTACGTATAAATAAAGCTAAAAGTGACCTGATTACATATAAATAAAGCTAAAAGTGACCTGATTACATATAAATAAAGCTAAAAGTGACCTGATTAGAGATAAATAAATCTAACAGTGGCCTGATTACAGATAAATAAAGCGAACAGTGACCTGATTACATATAAATAAAGCGAACAGTGACCTGATTACAGATAAATAAATCTAACAATGACCTGATTACAGATAAATAAAGCGAACAGTGACCTGATTACAGATAAATAAATCTAACAGTGACCTGATTACAGATAAATACAGCTAACAGTGACCTGATTACAGATAAATTAAGCTAAAAGTGATCTGATTACAGACAAATAAAGTTAACGCTGACCTGATTGCAGACAAATTAAGCTAAAAGTGACCTGGAAGTAATATATGATATAACTGCTAATTTACAATTGAAGGACAAGCTTTCATAAAAGTACGTGCATCAATCTAAAAGCTATACATTCTGTTTTAAAGGTTGAATGGGGCAAACGCAAACAAAAATGCAAGTTAAACAATGACGATAGCGAAAAATAATATTAATTTTGACCATTTAAAGACATACCTTTTGATCAGAGAGGTCAAGCACTTCCTATAACGCGGCGGGTTACATGTGCACACCTACGTCCACGGTGAAAAAATTTGTGCACGGATGCTTCAGCTCAGAGAAAAAAATAGTCCTGGCCGACACCGCGTGAAACATCCAGCTAGCCTTGTTAGCTTTCTTTCATTCTTTGGCATCTTTGAAAAGCTTCGAAAAACATTTTCTGACAATTTATTCATTTAACCCTAAACTTTTAAATGCTTTTATTTATTTATCTTATCGACGTGAGTTTAGTATCATGTTTGTGTGGCTCATGGAATATATATATTTGATATATAAAGTTGAGTATATTTTTGTCCCAGTTATTTGGCTCCAGTCACTGAGTAATGGGGACACGCTCGAGGTAATTTATTCCCCAGCCGTTGTCATCTTATACCACGTGCACCTCACAGTGGAACTGTGTGGAACCACTCAAATATTTTTCATACCAGAGCGATATCACCACCTAATTGTCCGATTACGCCCCAGAAAGAAGTTCTCAAATTCATAACTTTTACATCAACACATTTGTGTAAATAGATTGTTAAAAAGTAACCAATTTCTTTCCGTTTATAATAAGTAGTTACAATAAAGAAATGCTTCTTATGCTTGGCATCCAGTATATAGTTTTAAAATTTTCATTAGTTTACCTAGCTAGCGCAATAATACGTGTACAGTAAACTCCAGCGGCTGAAGGGAGTCGACAGAATGTACCTTTTGACGTACATTTTTATACGTGTAGTAACAAGAGCATTTTGGGGCCGCGGTGGCCGACTGGTTTTAAGCTGTCCATACATATTACCATAAACCCTCCACCTCTGGGTCGCGAGTTCGAATTCCATGTGGGGCAGTTGCCACATACTGACCGCTGATCTGTGGTTTTTTCCTTGGAATTCCGGATTTCCTCCACCATCAAACCTTGCACGTCCTTACATGACCCTGGCTGTTAATAGGACGTAAAATTAAAACAAAACCAAAACCAAATGATGTATTTTACTTTTGAAGAACAAGGGTTTTCGTTGAAAAAAACAAACAAAGGCCATGTTATGTTACAAACCCTTTATCTAAACTATCAAAAATACACGTATATCGAACAAGTGCAAATATATAAGAGAGAACAGGAAATGAGATTTTCAGTGATGATTTAAGTTAAAATAAATGAAATAAAACTTCAAAAATTTGACTGTTTTCAAAGTGATAAGTATCGTCTTTATGAAGCGAAATAACGAAATGGTACTACAAAGTTAATTTTGTTTCTTATATTACTCAATATCCAACATTAAAAAAACTTGTATCTTGTAGTCACCATAGGTCGAGCATATAGCTGATGTATCGTGGCATTTACTTTTGACATCATGAAATAATAGCTGTCTTAGTTTAATAAGATCGATGGACTTTTTTTTCCTAAGACATTTACATACGTCCGACAACGGAGAGGTGTTAGATTATATGGTATAAAATGTTAAAAGCTTTTTCGAGACGCGCCCGATGAGGTCACGGCGTCACAATATGCTCCGCATTACCCAGATGCTGAGTTCCACAGGGTGGTATTCTATGACCACCGTTCTTCTTGTAATTAATATGCATATCACATAATGGCATTTGAAAAGGAAATTCCATATCTGATATGAAGTAATGGACGCTGATTCGATTAAAATCCGTGAAAAGTAAAAATCGCCTAGAAATCTACATTTTTTCATAAAATGTATGTGCACAATGTTCTAAAACGATTTTGACACGGGAAAACCGCAGATTTTTGTAATTTAAGATATCACTATATAATGTTTACAATCCAGGTTTCTTTTTTTCCTCTTTTTGTTTATTTGAAAAATAAGGCGCTACAACAAGGATATATGCTGCAGCCTCCCAAAAGAAAACCTATCAAACTCACGTCACGCTAGCACAATGAAATAGATAGATAAATCGACTTTAGATAATTTTAGATGTTGTTGGGACTTACAGCAACCAAATAATGGCATTATGATGCATAGCTATCATTGCCTGTCTTACTTCAAACGCAGCGTGCGTTTGTTTGTTTGTTTGTTTGTTTGATTAATTAACGTCCTATGAACGGCTATGGTCATATATAAGGACGGCCTCCCGTGCATGTATGCGGTGTGTTGCGTGTATGTTGTGCTGGGTGCTGAAAGGCAGTAATATTGTAAATAGGCTGGTTTTTTCATTGATTTTAACACATTTTATCGTAATATTTTATATACAATGAGATTGGACACAGGTTTCCCACTTATATAAGCCCTCTCCCTACAGAATTATAATTAATAGGCTGTATACAGGTATATGAGCCTCCGATGATGTCAGATATACTTCAACACTGGTATGTAACAATTGAAGTTTTAGATGACAGAAACGATATGCAAATATATACGACTAGAAATTTGTAAAACTAGACTATGTATTCTGATGACATTGTTGTGCGATCCTCTTACACCATAGTCTGGGAGATAACGAGGTCACAAGACCCACAACACATAGAATAGTGTGTGAGGGTATAAATTTTCTCCGTTGATACTGAGATCGTGTCCTCTATAAATCTGTGTGTGGGTTTAGCCTACAAAAAAGATAGTTTAAGCAAAAGTTTAAAGCCGTATGGCCTAGTGTATGAGGATTTAAATTATAGTAATCAAGCAGGATGGAGTTCATCCATACAGGCCTATGATTAATCAGTGTTTTTTCTCCTGAACTGCCTCCGAATCCAGGAGTTGATATAACGTCAGTGATAGTAACCCCTGAAGTAAAGAGGGTGAATATAGTTATAACACAGTAAACAAATATATATATGGATTCAGTTCAGTATTGCGATGTTCTTATTAAATTGGGTTTGTTTGTTTGTGTCACAGATATCTCAGAATTAGTTACAGTTTATATGATTATGGACCAACCAGAGTGTCCTTAGACCATTTTAGACGTTTTAGGGGTCTAGATCAAAAATCGGTAAAAACATACTCTGCTTTGTACTATACACGAAAAGGGTGTAAAGATTCCCGATACATATTTTCTGCCCCCACCTCTAACGGCTACCAAATCACATTTCTAGCAAGTCCTCACAAAAACGAGTGCTACCGTTGGGAAGAGCGATAATTTTACTTTCAAATTCATCTTACACATCTACACAAAAAGCCGCCACTAAGACGATAGCTGCCCCGTTTTTACATCACCTACACATTGGTCCTGACTGACCCCCTGGGGTCAGAAGGGTGGGGACAAAAGAGGTCAAAAATCTTCTTCTGAAATACTCAAAATACTCTTCATAGATTGAAAGGTCTTAAAGTGAACAGTCGGGCAAGGATGGCTAAAGTTGATAAAAATGGTGTGAATGTATCCAGTATAATTTCTTATGGAATAGAAAAATAAACTTTCTCGTCAAATAAAGGAATCCTTTAACGTCCTCCCGGCTGACTATGTCCGTGGTTACATTTCCACGCAGCCTCGCTTTCAATGCTTTCAACTTTTCTTTATTTCAATGGTCAGAACTGGGACACGTCAGCAGAACTTGACCGTCGTATTAATATGTGAGAACTTTTGGAAGGCCAATGAACGCATTTAGACTGGTTTTCTTTGCCCGACTTTAAGGCCCTTTATAAAAATTTGTTTCAGATTTTTCCCTGAGGAGATGGTAAAATTTACTATAGTTGATAAAGAAAAAACACATTTGTGAGCATAATTTTCACAATTTTGATAGGATATGAGTCAAACTTAATTATAATTATTAGCCTGATGTAGCATTTGAACATTATATCTATACGCGCTCGACCTGTTCTTCCGGAAACTTACTTTCCCAAAACTAGTGCAACAGGTGCGACGAATGTCCCACTGAATGCCACGCGTAGATCGTGGTGACACGCGCGCGCCATCACGTTCGTCAGCCCTTTGTAAAGTAACACAGACATCTACCGAACATATACTTGTGAGAATTTTATCAAGAAAACTTTGGATTACTTTACAAACTCAATGATAACATACTTTGATTATACATCTTGATCATATTCATGGACTAATTCAACAATGGATTCTGTTGGAAGTAAACTTAGAAGTTGCTCGTAAGTACAATCATTACTGTTCAATTGCTTTCCACCATATTGAAAGAATGGGTTAAAGATACAGTCTGACTATGAATATTATCACTTGTTTCCTCAAATTTATTAACATTTATTAAATACATCCGCCCAAGCAAGCAGCATTAAAAAAAACCGGTACATTATTCAAAGTTCCATCATGTTAAATTCCAAATACCAGGTATATCCGATTATTTTTACGTCGATGCCACAGTCCACATGTGGGTAATTAAATCACACATATACCCATGCACGCGGTGTAAATTCTGACATCAACAACGCAAACTTTACGGATTTTTCTGATCCTCGTGTGATTTTACCCATCCGTGGACTGTGACATCATCAACAACGCAAAATTAGCGTTTTCACTTGGTATTTGGGAATGTTTTTTACTTTGAAAATTTAAAAACTCAAATGTGTTGACAGGGACCGACAAGACATATTCATCATATTTTTGGGAAGCAAGTCTATTGAAAGGAAAAGCACGCTTTTCAATGGCTTCCTTACTCGATATAGGTGTTACTATTTATTATCATTTTTGACCGATTAAAGAAAATGAAGGTTAATATTCATTTGCATAAATTATGTAAATTGCTAATTAACATGTGGCATACCATTTGGGCATAGTAACGATTTAATTAACTTTTCTGGTGACATCTCCTCCACCATACACTTTTCAGTAATTTAGCTATATAAAGCATATCTGATATCCAAGAATCTGGTGGAAGTTCATTTGCATATATTATATCACGAGTTAAAAATAAATGTATCTCGCAAAAAGGCGGCAATCTTGAAAAATAATGAATAAATTTCTTATACTCATTGTTCCTTGCATGCCAAGTTTCATTCTTTTATCAAAAAGTTCAGTCTGCTATTTTATTACTTCTGCTGTATTGCATACGCAAAAGTAAACTAATTTTGCCTTTGGAACTGAACGTTGTCTTGAAGAATACCGAAAGTAGGCACTTTTCCAATGGCTCCCGGTTTATTTCTCTATTTGGTTATCATGCCTACTAGCATTAGCCTATGTTTTTTTTAACTGCAATCTGTTTTTACTTTTACTTTTTTTGTTACATTTACTGGCATTGTCGATGAAAATGACAGCTAGTTTCTAGAATATCTTGTCTAAGGAAATGAACGCTATCTTGAATAATACCGAAAGTAGATACTTTTTCAATGGCTTCGGTTTAAATCTTATTTTACTTTTAGTTATCTTGCCTACTCACACGACAAGTTCCATGCTTTTGTTAAAAATTCCGCTTGTTAGTGCGGCCATCTTGAAAATATACGGTAGATAGGCACTTTTTGCGATGGCTCCTGCCCTTATTCACTTTTAAATAGCCATAACTACTTGTATGCCACGTTTCATGCTTATATTAAAATAAATCAACGATTTTCATTTTTGGCCGTATGCCGCTCTACTAACATCATCACTAGTTTATGTAACAGTCGCCTCATGGTTACATGGTTTTAAATAATATGACATTTAAATGGCTGTTGAACCACTTCCGTCATCCACTATCACTCCCGAAGTTTTCTTTAACATGTCAAAGTAAGAGTTCTTTTTCGCTACACATTGCTTCTCCTCCTCAGGTCCGTATTTTATAACCCGGACTCCGTCTTGTGGTTTAGATTTATCCTTGAGTTCGATACGGACAGAACTCTTGGAAGCCATGGCGGGGTCTTCAGGAAAGTAATTATAAGGAAGGAGGTAGGAAAGTAATTATAAGGAAGGAGGTAGAAAGTGAGACCCATTCCTGGGGAGGGTGTGACTGGAAGGTCCTCAGTATGCGGGATATGGTGTAAACCCATTGTTACCCAGGCAACCAAATCCTGTAATACATAAACTATGGTTACCGTATCCCATTCGAACATTGTGCAGCTTTCAGTGGTAAAAATCATGAATGCTATTGAAAAATGTTCGCAAAGTGGCAAAGGCTGACAATATGACATTTGCACATATAAACTGTAAAATTATTCTTTCTTACTTGACAAAATTGCACAAGTTCGCTTATGGTGGGCGTTGGATCGGTAATCGATTGTAATAGTAATCTGTCATTTTATAAAACTTAGATAACGTGTCAAGCAATGGAAATCAGACCATTGTTGTTATCTGGTATAGAAACAATTACTGAATAAAATAAACTTTGTATATTTATAAATCAAATTGAAAAATATTTCAGGTCATTTCATATCGTTATGCGACAACCAGCCAATTGCAATGCGACATGGCTAAAATCAGCCATCACCTCTATCTGCCTTATACATTGTATATTATGAATGAAACCATATGCTTATAATGTATTTATCTTAAAGATACTCCACCGCCGACAGAGCATAAACGATACCTACCATTTTAGCAATAATTGGTGTTTAATCGTGTATACATATGTCTAATTAGCACAAAGATAATATAAAAGAATTTATTTTGCTTTTGGACACAGTGTCAGGGATTTTTTTTTCCGGATGCAATTAACAATTTTTTATTTTTTTAATCTTGAAGTAAAATTAGAAGCTCAAACATTTCAATGATGGTCATGGTGTAAAGTAAGTAACTTTTGTAACTGAAGAAAAATATTAAATCGTCTGCTCCTGTTTTTGATAGAAAAAGAGTTGTTAGCGGTGGAGCATCTTTGATAAAAATAGCATCCAATGTTTCTATATTTAGTTCGAAATCAATTGATTAATAGTAAATATATATATATATATATATATATAATAAGAGCATTCATAGCCCTTTGAATAAAAACAAATGCATTGGATGCAGAAAAAAGTGCAAAAATAATAAAACCTGGTCTTCGATGCTTTCGTTGTTTATGAACCTCTGGAACTGAACCACGGGATCGGACGAGTCCATGTAGGCATAAGCAGAACTGCTCCTCCTTTCGGATTCTTTGTACTGAGTGACTGCTACCTGGTACCTCGCCCAGCTGGCCGCTGGCTCGTTTCCTTCGTTCTCCGCGAAGAGCTGCTTAACCATCCCATTGTTGACAAGACGATAGGCTTTGGGATTTCCGTACGCGTTTTTCTCTTGTTCGTTATAGAACAGAAGATACTTGGGCGCTTGAAAATTGAATTTATAGGCGCCATCCTCTTCTGTTTGCTTGACTTGACGTGAATAGTTCGTCATGTGGTATTGAGCGTTTTGCACTGCGGAGTAGTCATTTGGTCTCGAGGAAGGCGTGATGTCCCAGGTTGCAAATCTGTTTGTTTTTCCTTTAATGTCAATATCTACCTTGAAGTTAAAGAGATGGGTATGAAGATTTCCGTTAATTTGATCATGCACCTGAGCTCCGTAAGGTTCTTCTTGTTTTGTGTGGAATGTAGCTAATATATACCCCGTAGACACTGCACGCACCTCCACAACCCCGTTCTGGTAGAAGATGAAATCAAATATATAGTCGTAATTCACTACCGTGAAGGCTGACCTTAGTGTTAGAACTACATTTGGCATTCCCTCAAAATACCCGCCGTAATCTGTGGAATATGACTGATGTCGCCTCAGCGGGTATCCAGTATTTTGCTCAAACAGACAAAACGTGTTCTTGAATGTTACCAGTTCTTTCGATGACTCGAGTACAAACGAAGTATCCATAAATGTAGCGTGGGCAGGACAGTCAATCCCTGGTACCAGTCCTTTATCTTGGGAACCTATCAGCATGAAACTGTCGAAAAAATTTGGAAACATCTGATCTGGTTTAAAACCAGAATAAAGCACTACAATTTCCTGTAGACTGATTTCGAAAGCAATTCTTTCATTCAAGAAGCGGATGTCGTAAATCTGTGGTCCAGAAACGGTTGCCATTCGGTAATAAAATTGCCACCCCATGTATTCCACGTGATTGTGATGTATTTTGTATCTCTTCCCATCAGGCTCAAATTGTATCGGGTCTCGTTTGAATCCTTCTTGAAACTCAGGACCACGTCTTTTCAGTGATGAAAATGTGTTGTCATTTTCCACTGGATAAGGGACTTTAATTTTCTCCACAGAGCCGTCAGCATAACCTGTTGCCAGTTCCTCGAAGGTGCTAAATGATTGACCGTTATACCACACCGCTTCAACCTCAACATTTTGAGTGTCTTGATAAAAATTTACAAGAACAGCAAAGTCCAAAGGATGCAAAATGAAGAAGTCGATATTACGTAGCATAGTAAACCAAGTTTTCCTCCCAAGGGGAACCCCTGAAACTGCTGGAGAGAACGGTGTTGATACCTGCATGATCAAACATTTGTCGCCACAGTCTCTTAACTTGCCACCAAAGCTCTCTAAAACCAGGTCGTATAAAGTTTGGTGGATTGTTTCCTCTAAGAACGTTATTTCAGCCGTTACCTCTGGTCCAGTCAGCGGCCGAAGGTTAAATGGAATATCTTTTCGCCGCCCCGGAACTTCTTTCAAATAATTTGGTTTCGGAAGAGGACCAACTAAATACTCTTCGACGACAGGTGGACGTTTATCTCCCCTGAATATTGTGACCATTGCTTCCCTTTCAGGCTTCACTCCATTGTTATCAAGATAATCGAGGACTTTCATCTTAGGAGGAACATAAATTTCTGCCAGATACACATAGCTGTTGTTGACTCTTGCCTTTGAAGGGTCGACCAGATTAAGGCTCCTTTGTGAATGAAGATATTTAATGAGCCCTCCTACCTCAACTGCTGTAAGGTCGTGGAAAACTGACGGATCGGATGGCTCTTCTAAATTGATGTCCTCTTTACCTGAACATGTTGGCGTCATTTGGTCCTGAAGTTGTTTGTCCTTGACAAATGATATGATGATAATTCCAACCAATAAACCAAGAACACACAGAAGAAGGACAAATGCCAGTAATCGCCATCTTTCTGTTGATCGCCTGTATTTATCTACGTCGGTATTTGCTGGAGAGAAATGAAAAGTCTTATCAAGAAATTTAAAAGTTAAAAAGAAATTGCTTAGTGCAAGAAATCAAAAGCGATATAGATTGACACGTGGCATGTGAGGAGAGTTATCTAAATAATTCATAGTGAAACACATGAGTCTCAAAAAATTGTCACCGGTGTTTCATGCATCAAAACCGTACAATCAAACGAATTATGTAGTGATAAAATACGACAGCGCCACTTTGTGAATTAAAGTGTAACTAATTAGGCTTAGGTGTGCAATTAAGGAGAGAAACATTGTCCTTTTTTGACAAGTTTGTCTCGGACTCAGACCCTGATGTGGAGAGAAAGCAATGTCATTATAGAAGTCATACAATTTCACTGAGGTAATAATAAATACTATCTATTTCACTAACCTTCTTTAGCAAAGTACAGAACAGATTGATAGCATAGGTGTCTGTAAATGTTTATTTAACTTGTTGATTTATACACTGTATGATAAAGTGTAATATTAAAACAAATGCAGGAACCTATGAAACAAGCAGCCACACAATAAATTAAACAATTGTTGAAAATTTCTTTTGGTTGATAAGTTTGTCCATCTGTAAACAAAGTTATAATGGGGTTTTTCATAACAAAATACTTGACTAAATTTAGTAATTGTTCTTCTCACATTTTTCAACTTGTAATATATATAAATACTTACCCAAGAGCATCTCATAAGCCATAATATATATTGATATAAAATTCAATGACCAGAAAAACAATTCCTTCAAAACCTGAGGCTAATCGATACTACCTTACGGCTTGTATCTTTTACCAGATGCACATGGTATCACATTAATGGAAGATCATTCCTGTCACGAACATACACTTGATACATTTTTGTCTCATATGCATACATGTTTAATTCACACACATTATTTTTTTTCAAAGTAACTGTCCTGTCAAATTAAAATTGCTGAGTGACTTTGCGACCAGAATTATTGCTGCAAATTTTGCTGAAAATCTTTTTATTTTGCACAATGAGATGATAGGACAATTTGACTTTGACAGGATAATTTTTTTTTTCATTTTTTTTTTCTCAATCAAATTTCTCTTTAGAGAACATCAATAATCAATAAATGACATATAAATCGCAGTAACATACTATCAACTTTATATAACAACATAATGAATTATGAAATGTACTTTTTCTTTGAAATGCCGGCTGTTTGTAAATATCATTATGACGGCCGCAACTTGAACATGCTTTTGCATAAAGTTAGCCAGAGGTTAGAATAGAGATTGTTGTGATTTTCAAATAAAATGTTAAATATTCATTTTATGTACTATTGTATTGACAACCGTCTGAAGTGTGAGTGATCATGTGATTGCATTGTGGTCCAAATCACCTTATGGTATGTACTAAAAGGTAAAATTGGGTATCAGATGGCATATTTGTCTCGTGATATCAATTTGTACAAAATAAATAACTTTTACAATCTGTGAAGGGATACATTTAGAATTTTCTCCTTGGAAAAATTCATTTTCGAAAATAAATCTTTCCAGAGAGACAGTTCTATCTGTATCCCGTTACATACAAATGTAGGAACACAATTGATATATTACACCGAACAAAATTTAAACCAATCCATTGTTAAAATCAACATTAACAAGATTTTTTAATATCTTGTAAAAGTTACTCGTAAAGATGTTTGCCTAAATCCGTCGGACTACAAACAATGTGATAAACTTCATGCCCTGACTTTATGAAATACGCCATAATGACAATACGGCACATTTTCTTATAGAATTTTTATTGTTTGTAGCATCATTGTCGTAACAAACTTGAAGCAGCATCGTTGCCATTATTGGTTGAAGTTGCAGGCGAAGTCAGGTCCGGTCACCTGTTTTGCTTCAATAAGATTATTTCCCCGGGGTTACTTCTCTCAAGGGTTATTTCCCTCGCCTTCCAATTTCTGTGAAAAATCAAACTTATTCAATGCCATATGATCAAGTTTGATCCTATCAGAGCAATCTAAATGAAAGTGGGCTATAATAATATACCTTTTGAAGTTTTAAAATTGGACCTGGTGTTTTTGTTTATAGTAAAGTTAGCCGTTGATCAAGACGTAAACAGAATTTCGAGGTATTTCATCATCAAATGAGTAATATTGCACATTTTTTGAGTAAATAATTATTTTACCCATATTAGGGCTTAGAAATTTTTACTTTTTCACGCTTACCGTTTTCAACCCTTTACCGATATACATATGGAAGAAAATCATGACATTAAAGATTTTAGTTTCTTGTCGCCAGTAACGTTGAATAAAAAATAAAATGAATAATCGGGAAAAAATAGACTAAAGTCGGTAAAAATGATATTTATATTTCCTATATTTTCTTATCAAATAGAAAAAGAAAATATCCTGTCAAAATCACTCAGTATGCTAAGAAGTTAATTTTATAAGAGGAATAATTAAGTGTCCTCCCGGCTGGCTATTTGACATTTCCGCGCAGCATCGCTTTCAAAGAGTTATTATTTATTGGTGTTTTTGTTTATAGTAAAGTTAGCCGTTGATCAAGACGTAAACAGAATTTCGAGGTATTTCATCATCAAATGAGTAATATTGCACATTTTTTGAGTAAATAATTATTTTACCCATATTAGGGCTTAGAAATTTTTACTTTTTCACGCTTACCGTTTTCAACCCTTTACCGATATACATATGGAAGAAAATCATGACATTAAAGATTTTAGTTTCTTGTCGCCAGTGACGTTGAATAAAAAATAAAATGAATAATCGGGAAAAAGTAGACTGAAGTCGGTAAAAATGATATTTTTATTTCCTATATTTTCTTATCAAATAGAAAAAGAAAATATCCTGTCAAAATCACTCAGTATGCTAAGAAGTTAATTATATAAGAGGAATAATTAAGTGTCCTCCCGGCTGGCTATTTGACATTTCCGCGCAGCATCGCTTTCAAAGAGTTATTATTCATTACACGGGGCTTTTCCATAATTTTAATGGTCAATACTGGACAACCTAAGCAAGGACTTTTTGAAGGCTAATGAACGCATTTAGACCGGGTTTTTTGCCCGACTATTCACTTTAAGGTAATTCATGTTTCCAAAATTGGTAGACTGTTATCCCATCATGTTACATGCCCAATAAAATATCTCTTGGCCTTCCAGAACTTGATTTTTTTCGAAACTGGAAATGGACGTTTTACAGAAAATCGTTTCACCGTTTTTTCGTTCCAGGTTTGGTCCATATCAAAAAACGAAATATTGACTTAAGTTTAAAACCGGAATTAAAGCTGCCATATTGGATTATTGACCAGCATAAATTTGTCCGCTAAACCTGCCTATGTTGCCTAAAATATAACTGGAAGCGACGGTGATTGGCTACTAAATGTGTATACGGCGGTCATTACAATTATGTGAAGTGGAAGGGTCTCGGAAGTATTTCATTGTGCACAGTTGTTTAATTTCATAAATAGGATGTAACATGTGGGCAGTGGAGTACATAAAATCCCAATGAATAGGTATGTGTCCGTTTTCCCGCCATTGCATGGACGATATATTAGAAATATGCCGCTAACGTAGCGTAGGACGATTTCACATTTTTAAGAGGCACCGCGAGCGGACTATATCCTAGGCAAAAAAATAAATAAATAAATAAATAAAAACTTAATAATATAGGCAGGTTTAGCGGACTAAGCATAAATATGCAGCTGGTACACCTTCATCACATAGCAATAGGTCTTTGCATCCACAGGGACATCCTGATTTCACATGAACTGTCCATTAGCCTTACAATGCAAAATCTGTTTCAAGAAAAAAGACTCTTGACCCTGGTCGACCTTGACGTGTAAGCAGTTTATGTTTTCTTGCCGCAGGACAGAACGCTCACTCTTGTGATACACCTGGCTCTAGTAGCTGTGTTTTCTGTATGAAAAAAAATATAATACATATTTTCATTCTAAACAAAATTTCAAAAATATGTAATAATTCTGTTTGGAAAATTTGATCTGTTGAAATTTCGATCACCAATTAGCCACCGATGACGTAGAACTTATCTGGTTTTCACAACATGTGGATTTCTGTTTGGTTGGAGACACATAAATAAACAAAGAGATGATATTGAATACAAAACAGATTTTAGTATTTACGTTTTAATTAAAATGATACAAAGTTAGTTTTTTTCACTTGGATAGGAATGATTTAGTAGCTAATATAAGAAAAAGTATACCTTAATTAGTACATAAAGCTCGATGACAGTCATGTTGTTCTGGATAAGATAAGCTCTTCGTTCATTTCGAAACAGGTATATATTAAAAACCGCATGGGCAATTATTGTCGAAATGTCTGTGTAAAATTATTAGCGAAATATCAAAAATGGATGATTTGTAACTATTATAGCGTTAATGTTTTAAATCACCAAAATTTATCGTTTTTGATGTTTTTGTGTTATTCTTAACATATTGACCATCGAAAATAACTGGCCATATGGTAATTACAATTTTAATCCCTGCATTTACTTTTAAACCACTCTTCCAGATTTTGAAGTAGAAGAGTTGGCAGGCATTGTCCTTTAGATGATGATTGCGGATTTGCATCTTTTGTGGATGTGGAATTGGATGGGTGAGTCTTAACATTTCATAATCAGATAATCATGCTTATTGATAAATACAAAAAATACAAATAAACAGGAAGTGTGAGTTAATGTACGACCGTAAGGTGGAGTGATCATAAACTACAATACTTTGAACATGATTTGAGTAATCGTATCTCATAATATGCTAAATGCAACACTTGTTTGTAATGGTAATCAAGTCGACAATATTTAGTATAAAACTTCCGGACATAAATATCTAGATAGTACAATATACGATATGTTAGGTACGATGGCCGACAAGAGCCTGGCAAAATGATATGAAAAAACTGTAACGCTTTTTATCATGGTACAGTTTTTTCACATGTTTGTGTACCATGAATGGTACAAAAACATATGAAAGCATGGTACACAAAGATGTGAAAGCAGTATTTATGTGAGCAGTCACTTTTACAGAATGGTACAGAAACATGTAAAAGGCGAGATACTCAAATGTTACCGAGTTTGACAAATGACTTCCCGATAAAGTTGTCAACAGTTAGATTGTATACAGCTTCACGGGAAAATAATATAAAACAATTAAACAAATACTTTAATGTTGGAAACCATGTTTCATTTATTTATCTATATAATAGGAATGCCCACATCTTACAGGTTTTATCTAACAATCGTAGGCCCTAAGTTACACCCGAAAAATAGCAATATAGTTTTGTTTCTGTTTGTCCTCAAATGTTCTTAACGACATTTTACGCTTGTTGTGACGCCCTAATCAAACCGCTGCTATTCGGGGTCAGCTTTGGTCATGGTGTTTGATAACAGCATTGCAATGCTCCTTTCATATCTTTGTTTACTACAGTTTCACGTGTTTTTGTACCACTGATGGGACAAAAAGATGTGAAAGCTCAGACCCTTTCATATGTTTTTGTACCACGCGTTCACATGTTTTTGTACCACCGATGGTAAAGAAAGATATGAAAGGTAAATCGTTTCACATGTTTATGTACCATGCTTTCATATCTTTTTGTACCATCAGTGGTAAAACAAGTGAAAAGAAATTAGCTTTCACACCTTTTTGCCGGCTCATTTCGGCTATTGGTACATAAACATGTGAATGTAATCTGAATTTTCTCGAGATGTTTATAATCTTTCTGTACCGAACTTTCACATGTTTTTGTACCATATTGTGGTACAAAAATATGTGAAAAAACTGTACTATAATAAAAAGCGTTACAGTTTTTTCATATCTTTTTGTCAGGCTCTTGTCGGCCATCGTAGTTGAATAGGTATTGGCCTTATACCAGTCCGAGCCAAGTAAAGGAATACTCAAATATGATCTGTATAAGCTGATAACGGTCCTTGACTTGAATTTGTAAAAATAACCCGCATTTTTTGATAGAAAATACTAAATGCTTTTGAATGTCATAACCTAAAATAACACTTGCTGAAGTTGGACAATTAGCAGCTATTACCTCTATTAACAAAGCGTCTGAATAACTTAATACAAGGGCTTCATTCAGTTAGTCCCCTCGTTTTAAGGTCAAAATAGAAGGAATCCATTCTCAGTCAAATCTCTCGTTATAATGTCAAAATAAAAGGGATTCGTTTTCAGTCCTCTCGTTACAAGGCCAAAATAGGAATCCATTCTCAGTCAGTTTCCTCGTTTTAAAGTCAAAATAGAAAGACTCCATTCTCAGTTATTTCCCTCATTATAAGGTCAAAATAAAAGGGATTTCTTCTCAGTCAGCCCTCTCGTTATAACCACAAGATAGAAGGGCTTCATTCCCAGTCAGTTCCCTCATTATAAGGTGGCTGATGATGTAATCCCTATAGAACATACGAATACATAGAATGTCTTTATGATCATTACGTAACAGTCATATTAACAACATAAATAAGTAAACTTGTGTAAAACGTCACATGTCATGACGTATCACACATGTTCAAATTATCTGATAAAAACATTTCCCTTTTCGGTATAGTACATTCAACAGTATTAGGCAACCGAACTTCTAGTCACCTACTTGCATTCATCGCATTTATACAAACATCACATTCTCTTCATTGTTTTTCATACCCTAACATGACATTTAAATGGCTGTTGAACCACTTCCGTCATCCACTATCACTCCCGAAGTTTTCTTTAACATGTCGAAGTAAGAGTTCTTTTTCGCTACACATTGTTTCTCCTCCTCAGGTCCGTATTTTATAACCCGGACTCCGTCTTGTGGTTTAGATTTATCCTTGAGTTCGATACGGACAGAACTCTTGGAGGCCATGGCGGGGTCTTCAGGAAAGTAATTATAAGGAAGGAGGTAGAAAGTCAGACCCATTCCTGGGGAGGGTGTGACTGGAAGGTCCTCAGTATGCGGGATATGGTGTAAACCCATTGTGACCCAGGCAACCAAATCCTGTAATATAAATAGGGTTGATACCCAAATCATAAACATTGACTTATACGTTATTGTGTAAAGTATTTTTGTTGAAATAGTATCTTCACATTAAAATGACTATCAACTCATTAAACTTCGAATAAATAAGAACATTTATATCTAATCTGTTTTCAATGTCATACTTTTCAAAATATTATGAATTAAGGCATTTGTTTAGTTATTTGTTGTAAGGCGTTTGTTGTAATATTAAGTTACATAGCAAAAGTCTATAAGTTAGTTATGTAGTTTATGATATCATCACATCATTATGATAAGTCGCCTTCAGTGTTCTTTTCTGATAAAAAGGTCAAAGGTCAAAATATATGTCACTGTGCCACACGAATATGGATGAATACTTCAAGATCTAGAGTCTTACGTTAGATGAAATCTGTTTCCAATGGGTAACAAACATTTAAAAGGACAAGGTAACTAGAAAGTATTCAATTACAAATAACATACCTTGTCTACGATGCTTTCGTTGTTTATGAAGCTCTGGAACTGTACCACGGGATCGGACGAGTCCATGTAGGCATAAGCAGAACTGCTCCTCCTTTCGGATTCTTTGTACTGAGTGACTGCTACCTGGTACCTCGCCCAGCTGGCCGCTGGCTCGTTTCCTTCGTTCTCCGCGAACAGCTGCTTAACCATCCCATTGTTGACAAGACGATAGGCTTTAGGATTTCCGTACGCGTTTTTCTCTTGTTCGTTATAGAACAGAAGATACTTGGGCGCTTGAAAATTGAATTTATAGGCGCCATCCTCTTCTGTTTGCTTGACTTGACGTGAATAGTTCGTCATGTGGTATTGAGCGTTTTGCACTGCGGAGTAGTCATTTGGTCTCGAGGAAGGCGTGATATCCCAGGTTGCAAATCTGTTTGTTTTTCCTTTAATGTCAATATCTACCTTGAAGTTAAAGAGATGAGTATGAAGATTTCCGTTAATGTTATCATGCACCTGTGCTCCGTAAGGTGCTTCTTGGTCTGTGTGGAATGTAGCTAATATATACCCCGTAGACATTGCACGTACTTCCACAACCCCGTTCTGGTAGAAGATGAAATCAAATATATAGTCGTAATTCACTACCGTGAAGGCTGACCTTAGTGTTAGAACAACATTTGGCATTCCCTCAAAATATCCGCCGTAGCCTGTGGCATAGGACTGATGTCGCCTAAGCGGGTATCCAGTGTTTTGTTCGAACAAACAAAACGTGTTCTTAAATGTTACTGGTTCTTTCGATGATTCAAGGACAAACGAGGTATCCATAAATGTAGCATGTGCGGGGCAGTCTATCCCCGGTACCAGTCCTTTATCTTGGGGACCTATCAGTGTGCAACTGTCAAAATAATCTGGAAACATTTGACCAGGCTTAAAACCGGAATAAAGAACTACGATTTCTTGTAGACTAATCTCGTAAGCGATTCTTTCATTCCGGAAGCGGATGTCGTAGATCTGTGGTCCGGAAACGGTGGCCATTCGGTAATAAAATTGCCACCCCATGTATTCCACGTGATTGTGATGTATTTTGTATCTCTTTCCATCAGGCTCAAATTGTATCGGGTCTCTTTTGAATCCTTCTTGAAATTCAGGACCACGTTTCATCATTTTCGAAAATGTGTTGTCATTTTCCGCTGGATAAGGGACTTTAATTTTCCTGACAGAGCCGTCAGCATAACCTGTTGCCAGTTCCTCGAAGGTGCTAAAGGATTGACCGTTATACCAGACAGCTTCAACCTCGACATTTTGAGTGTCTTGATCAAAATTTACAAGAACAGCAAAGTCCATTGGATGAAGAATCAAAAAGTCAATAGTACGTAACATAGTATACCAAATTTTCCTCCCAAGGGGAACCCCTGAAACCGCTGGGGAGAACGGCGCAGGTGCCTGCATGGTCAAACATTTGTCTCCGCAATCTCTAAACTTGCCTCCGAAGCTTTCTAAAACCAGGTCGTATAAAGTTTGATGGATTGTTTCCTCTATAAACACTATTTCAGCGACTAATTCTGGTCCATTCAATGGCCGAAGGTTAAATGGAATATCTTTTCGTCGCCCTGGAACTTCTTTCAAATGATTAGGTTTCGGAAGAGGACCAACCAGATACTCCTCGACAACAGGTGGCCGCCTATCTCCCCTGAATATCGTAACCATTGCTTCCCTTTCAGGCTTCGCTCCATTGTTATCAAGATAATCGAGGACTTTCATCTTAGGAGGAACATAAATCTCTGCTAGATACACATAGCTGTTGTTGACTCTTGCCTTTGAAGGGTCAACCAGATTAAGACTCCTCTGCGAATGAAGGTATGTCATCAGTCCATCTACCTCAACTGCAGTAAGGTCGTGGAAAACTGATGGATCGGATGGCTCTTCTAAATTGATGTCCTCTTTACCAGAACATGTTGGCGTCATTTGGTCCTCAAGTTGTCTGTCTTTGACAAAGGATATGATGATAATTCCTACCAATAAACCAAGAACACACAGAAGAAGGACAAATGCCAGTAATCGCCATCTTCCTATTGATCGCCTGTATTTCTCCATCTCAGGTTTTCCTGTATGAAAGAAGAAAGGTAAAATGAAGACAAACTTTTTAAGACGACCAAAAAAAAGTATTGTTTTATAAAGATGATATATTTATTGCGGAACACCCTAATCATCCGCAATTCTAAATTGGGATGAGAGGTCACCTAAAGTTAATCTTAAAAACCAGGAAATAATCCAGAGACATTTGATAAGTGCTTTGGTTGTTGTATTTTTATATTTGAATTTTTGAGATATATCTTTATATAACCAATTTCATCTAAAAGTGTGAGGCTAGGTTTTAATCCCAAGTCCTGATATATTAATACGGATTTTTTTTCTGTGATGATCCAAAGGGTATGTAAATATGTACGTTTTATTCTCTGACGTTGTTGAATCTCAGACGCCATCTTTTAATTCTGGTACATTTGACGTCATATTTAATAGGTAAGTTGGTTGGTCGCCATTAAGAATAAGGCTCCGTGTTTATATTTGCATTGTGTAAATTGCATGATGTATTGGCTATACGTTTTTCTAGTGTGCCGTTAATCCTATTTGATAATATCGGAGAGAATTTAACATAAGAAACTGCTCATAATAAAGTATATCATCCTCGATACTCCAGGGGTTACTATCACTGACGTTATATCCACCCCTGGACTATCTCATAGTAAAACTGACGGCAACTTAAGAAAAAAAATAACTTGACCAATCACAGACCAGCAGATACTTCTTATGGAAATTACAGAGAGAAAGCGACAGTCGACTTCAAAGCCAGACAATCAACTACCGTGTACCGTTATCCGATTCTTTTGGTGCACATTAAACGACCAAATTTAGTTGAAATGACCCGTGTCTTATATTGCCTTCAGTTTTACTTTGACATAGTCCAAGGTTGGTTAATGACAGTGATAATAACCCCTGAAGTATCGAGGATTGAAGTCTTTGGGACCTGATATATAAATAGCAATACTCTTAACCCAGCTGTGCTTAAAATAGACACGACTTTCGTTGAAACTGGAAACAAATATAAGAATCTGCCAGTGATATACTGAAAAATCAAATGAAAATAAATAACATCTCTAACGATATAACCATAGCAACTTTATAAATACGGGAATAGTTACTAAGAATGAATCTTCCTTGGGGATTTATTTTTATCTGTTTGAGTTATACACGAGATTATAATACACCCAGATCATAAACGTAAACTTGTCTGAACGATATGATAACGTAATCGTCCGCCTAGCTATCAATGTCCAATCTAAATGTACAAATTACCTCAATCGAAAAGGTTGCTGTATTTTTCATGTGAAGTTTTATAACTTTGTAGAATCGCAAAAGTTAGCAGAAAAATGTTAACATGGATTTTGATATTGAATCTTGCATTATATGTTTGTGTTATAAATTCACCGTGGGCCATTTATGTACTTGTGTTTTTAACGTGTTTTAATTGCTATCATTGATTTATGTTTCGGAAGTGGGCCTTTAAATGAAATATTTCGTTGTGTTATTTTGTTCTGACAATATAAACTAAACTGAATAATAGCTGATGTTAATAAACGACAGGATATTTGAATCGCACACAATTATTAGAAGGACTAGGATGATGATAACTGTCATCCTATAATGATAGCAATTATTAACATATTAATCGAAAATTGCCAAGCCATGCTCTCAACATCAGAAGACAGTGTGAACAGACCAGGCTAGCGAACCCTAGTCTCTGTCTCGAACAGGACTATTATCTGTAAACGTGGTATTTAAGTCATGACAATGATAGAGTTTACATACTTGACACGAATAAAATGTATGTGAAACATTTTGTTATTCTGAGTTAGAGGAAATAGGTCGGTTTGATGTCGAGTGATGGTAACAAATTACAAATCTACTCATAGTAATAAAAGTTGTTTGTCAGGAATTCGATAAGGAGAAAGAATCCAGTTTCCAGATAACAATATAAGCCTTTGCCCGATTGTATTTTAAACAATGTTGGTTGACGCGCTAAAGAAACAAAGTTGCAAAAGATTGATACGAGACTGTTTTGAGTGCAACAGGCCAAAAGTATCTCAAAACAAGGTTCAGAGGAAAGTTAATGTATAGTTCTAGTGCAAATTAAATTGATAAAGGAAAATTTGTTGTTCTCGTAATTCATAAATGCTTTTTACTATAAAATATGCTGTGCATTTTATTACAACTTTTATTACCAAATATTGTTGTTTTTAGTTTAACCTCCTATTAATAGCAAGGGTCATTTGAAAAAAAATCAATATAAAATCACTATACGTGGTAACTGTCCCATAAGGGATTCGAACTCGTAACCCAGGGTGATCATGTAACGTGACATGATTACATAGGTAAGGAAAACCAAAGTACAAGAACAAAAAAATACCAGCAGGTCCGATTTCTCGAAACAAGCTTTTAAAATCTAAATTTTACGTTGATGCTTTTTATAAATTTCAGTTACATAATGAGTGCCAAAGTTGACTTAACGTAGACCGTCCCTTCTGTGACGTCATACGTTTGTTACGTCGCTATCCGAATCCCGGCAAACGTATTTTATTTCTCCGTACCCATCTATTACAACTCGCTTCTGAAATCGGCATTCGAGCAAGTATTTCGTCTAGAACCTTTTTGAGTGTTTACTTTAAGTGTATCAATCTAAAGGTGTGCCAATCGGTAAAAGCTAACAAGGGTAAATGAATAACATAAAACATTGAAAAGTGCTACGGATTCGCCTATTTTCTAATATTTTAAGGCCAAAATTTAAGGGGTATTATTAAGCAAATCGGTCATACTTTGAAAAATAATGCGGTGAGGTATACTTTTTATTTGCATTTAGTATTGCAAATAAGCCAATCTTCATGGAAATTCTAAAAAATCGTTTTTTTCTTGAGATCATTTTTTCAGAAAAAAAGAAAACATGACTATTTTGATGCAATTTTTCACTAAAATTGGGTCCGGACTTAAATTTAAAATAACGATATTTCGTTTTATTGTGGAAAACCCTGCTTATTTGATATAGTAATGGATTCTATATCACCTACTGAAGGTATGAACATGTTTCAGGCATATTATTTATATGTTAAGGGATGCTACAGGGAGAAAATATTATTTATTTAAAAATCCTTAAAATCCGGATTATTAAGTCATTTGTACATATCTTTAAGCAACCATGGAAGAAAAAACTACCCGGTGACATATGATTTTTATGCGGTTTTTGTGATCAGGGTGTACCTAAATTCAAAATATCAAAAAATGAACGAAATCCATGAGAGGAAACCAGAAGGGACGGTCTACATTAAAGATGCTCTAACGCCGACAGAGCATAACTGATGTTTAATCATGTAGATATTATCTATTTAACACAACAATACATATAAAATGTCTTTGGTAGATGTACAATCAGTGCTTCATTCCATATAGCACATTGTGACGCGGATTTTTATCTGGACACAATTAATTTCATATCTTTATCTTGGAGTAAAGTAAGAAGCTCAAACTTTCCAATGATGGTAATGGTGTAAAGTAAGTAACTTTTGTAACTGCAGAAAAATACTTATTCGCCTGCTCCTGTTTTTGACAGAGAAAAAACATTCGTCAGCGGCGGAGCATCTTTAAATCAAAGCTTTATGTGACAATTGATTATATAACTTCAGTAAGACATGCTGCTTCTTATAATTCAAATTAGTTTCGAGAAATAGTGGTGTGCATCTGTGACTCGAAACCCAGGTATATATAGAGAGCTTGAAGTCAATCTACACAAGGCAAACAATCTCACAGTGGTAATACTAACTATTCAACATACCCAGGTGTATATAGAGAGTTAGCGGTCAACCTACACAAGGCATACAATCTAATAGAGGTAAAACTAACTTAATATTAATAACATTAATATTAAAATTAATATTTAATAGTGGTAATATTAACTATTCAACATACCAAGGTGTATATATTCAACATACACATTTCAGCAAGTTCCATAATTGATTAATTTACTCTTATTTTTTTTATGAACGTTGACAAACAAACTATTGCTAAAACATCCATTTGGTAGACTTGTTTTATCTTCCATTCAATCTTTCAATCTGCAGTGGGACCACTTTATTTGAAATATTACAATCCCTGTTAACATATGTCCGTTGTCATTATCTTTGGGTATATTGGAATCATGATATTTTGAAGAGATTTTAGTATAACATTGTTCTACTGTATTACTCATGTCTTCTTAAACGACAAACATAATGTTTATTTTAGAGGTACTTGTTCAACTTTCAATATTACAAACGCTATAAAAATGACTTACCTAACACCGGCTATTAGAAGGCAGACCTATATCAAAATCCATTAGTTATGGAAGCCATCTGAGTGAGCACTGTGGCAGTTAATGAAGTCTGATACCTTTGACATTAATGGGTGACTGCTGATTTCTCTGTCATGCACATTTACACTTGGTACAGTCTGTTTTCTCATCTGCATTTACATACTTGTAATATTCAATAAAACTGTCCTAAAGGTAAGTTAGAAAATATCGACAAATACTAGATTTCACAAAATGTCAACAGGTGACATACGAATTTAAGAAAGTTAATTCAGCTATAGCAAAAGAAATTATAATACCTGGAATTGCATGATATATCATCTGCTACTTTTAAAAAACGACAATGGAATAGCTGTTACTCGAACATGCTTATGTGTAACCTCAGTTAGTGATTGGTCAAATCAAATATTGATAAAATGATACCATAAATTGCTAAGATTAAATCATACAATGATTAAACTATATAATTAGTACACAAATTCATATAGTATATTTGAACCATACGAGCCAGCTATATATATATATGGCGTTCCATACTTGAAGGAGAGGTTGTCATTATTTGACCATTAGATTTCCATTTCCATTGGTTCAATATTGATTTTTATGTACTATATTATATCCAGTCACATGCATTTTGAGTTACAACGTATGTGTACGTGCATATATCAATACATTTGTGTGCTAAACAGTTTATGATGTGTACCCCTTATCAACTTATAAATAATAGACTTTATGCTGTCTTAAAAACTAGATCTCTGTTGAAACATGTAAAGCACAGTTAGCCGATAATTATGACCAAACTACGGAAATTGTGAAATTTAGGTATTTCAACATTTTAAGTAATCCTGCACATATGTGAGGACTTTCAAAGTTAATTTTAGCGGTGATGGAAATTTCCACTTTAAGGTCATTCACACTTCCCAATTATCATTTCAATAGAAGAAATGTATAAAACCTGCTCTAACTATATATATATCGGCTGTCATCGTTCATTTTCTAACCAAACCTCAACAGGATGTAATTACAGATTTGTATATTTTTATGTTATTTTGTAATGAAGGAACGTTATCTCAATACAATTTTAGCCTAGATTTGTCAATTTCAAAAAGAAAAACAAAAATTACGCCTTTCAAAAGTCGTATTAACGCATTCCAAAAGTCGTACTAACGCTTTTTTAAAAGTCATACTACATTTTTGAAATTCCTTTCCTCAGTCGTAATAACGCGAATGGAAAAACGATTTCACCCTTTTAAAAAGTTTAAATATCGTCTTTCAAAAGTCGTAAAAACGCGAATAAAGACATGATAACGCATTTTGAAACGCCGTTTTAACGCACTGAAAAAGTCGTAACAACGGCTTTTCAAAAAATACAATATAGCCCTTTCTCAAAAGTCGTAATGCCGCCTTTGGAAAGTTGTGAATTCAAATGAAGTCGTAATAACGTCTTTTAAACAGTCGTAATATCGATTTTTTTCAATTTTTAAAATTTGCCCTTGGAGGGTTTCGTATGTCATGAATAATTCGTCTGCACTCTGTACTGTTTTCTGCATGCAAGTGCAGTGCTTAGCCTAATATGGCTTTTTTTGATTTAAGGCCTACAAGACTAGGACGACTCCGTAACAACAACAGTATTTAGTTTTACATTATATGTATAATTATTAGTTATGATTCATATGAAGTGTCGTTCTTTGTTTGTCACACTAATGATAGCCAATGTTATATCATTTTTATGCATTAATGTCGCTATGTTTTAACTTCATTTTTCTTTGATTTTGATGTCATGATATTGTCGATTTTGGCGTTATTTTCGGATTTTTTTCATGAAGCTTTATAATCATAAAATAATCATTACATATGCACAATGCAGCTTTGAACAAGCAGGTCAAACATGACTCTTGCTCACAACAAGGGTATTTGTTTGAGCAGATAGGGCAGTAATACATGTGCATACATTGACATTGATTTGTTTTGACCTTGACGTGAAGTGGATAGCATACACAAATACGTCACACAGGTGTGCATTGATAACTTAACTACAGGTGAACTCAGTATCTCGTTCGCGTATTGCATACTTTAAAGATATCATTTTAGCCTCTGAAAACATACAGACGTTCGCACACACAGCACACAGCACACAGCACAAATGGGAGGACATCCTTAAAGGAGCCTGACTTATCAATATAACGTTAATCTTGTGGACCAAACCATATTTCATTTTTTCATAGATTTCAAGAGATTGCACAAATACCCCATAAGATCTTCAGCATATTTAGACATAATACTACAGTCTACCGTGGTCTCAACCTTATATTTATGGTCAACAATACAGATAACACAAGGTACTAGTTGGTTGATAAAATGGCCTGGATGTTCTTCAGGCATTGTTTAGTACCATATATATCATGCGAGACATGCATATTACATGATTCGACAGGTATTCATCGAATTTAGTACAAAAATAGCGGAATAATAAGTGTAATAATTTACTCTCAGCTTTGTAAAAATATAGATGGTTAAACTGCAGGAAATCAACCCAATTTACCTGCTCAATATATTGATCGAACTAACAGATATAGATATCAAGAAAACCCATTGCAATATGAAGACAAACAATATCATTTGGTAGATAAGTATAATGTTTGTTCAAGGAGACAAATAGGAGTAAAATATTTCTGAAACTATGTACGCCACAGAAACAAATGTATGTGAGCGATTGTCACGTTGCCAGCTATAAAACACTATGTCATTAAATGGCGATACAAATATATTAGTTCAGATTCATTTAAAAATAAATATAATTTCCATGTCAAAATTTTCAAAAATTAAGATCATAAATTATGTAGTTACCTCGTGGTGCAGCGAGTCTCAGCACTGCACATCTGCTTTAAGGTTAAATCACTGTGGGAAGTCGGATAAGCGGGAGGTAGATTTAACACACAGACACGAGTTATACAAATACAGGGGCCTTAACGGAGATACGAGTGTGTGACAATCTCCGGAATAAAATTTATCATCGCTGATAAAGATAAGTTGTTGTTCAGGTATAAAGGTGAGTGTACTGTCCTACCTAAGATACCCGGAGAATATCGTCCCGAATAAAACATCAAAAACATAAATAGACAGATTAAGTGTCTTACGCCAGGTATAAAGGTCACCACTGTCCTTAAGACAGTCGGAAAATATCGTACTAAAGAAGATATTCCAAAACATAGAGACAGAATAAGTGTCTTACGCCAGGTATAAAGGTCACCAATGTCCTAAATAAGACACCCGGAAAATATCGTACTAAAAAAGATATTCCAAAACATATAGACAGAATAATCGTATTACGCCAGGTATAAAGGTCACCAATGTCCTAAATAAGACACCCGGAAAATATCGTTCTTAATAAGATATTCCAAAACATAGAGATAGATTAAGTGTCTTACGCCAGGTATGAAGGTCACCACTGACCTAAATAAGACACCCAGAAAATATCGTACAAAATAAGGTATTCCAAATATATAGGCAGAATAAGTGTCTTCCGCCAGGTATAAAGGTCACCAATGTCCTAAATAAGACACCCGGAAAATATCGTACAAAATAAGGTATTCCAAATATATAGGCAGAATAAGTGTCTTCCGCCAGGTATAAAGGTCACCAATGTCCTAAATAAGACACCCGGAAAATATCGTTCTTAATAAGATATTCCAAAACATAGAGATAAATTAAGTGTCTTACGCCAGGTATGAAGGTCACCACTGACCTAAATAAGACACCCGGAAAATATCGTACAAAATACGGTATTCCAAATATATAGTCAGAATAAGTGTCTTCCGCCAGGTATAAAGGTCACCAATGTCCTAGATAAGACACCCGGAAAATATCGTACAAAATAAGGTATTCCAAATATATAGGCAGAATAAGTGTCTTACGTCAGATAAAAAGATCACCGCTGTCCTATTTAAGACACCCGGAAAATATCGTTCTTAGAATTTCCAAAACATAAAGACAGGTTAAGTGTCTCACGTCATTGTTCAGGTATAAAGGGTATCATTGTCCTAAATAAGACACCCGGTGAATATCGTCCTTAATAAAATATCCAAAAACATATGGAAAGGTTAAAGTTCTTATGTCAGGTCATCACTATCCTTAATAAGACACACGATCAATATCGACAGAAAAAAGGGGCATATCGTCCGAGCTTAAACACTAATCAGACACCCGTCCAATATAGACTACCAATAACCTTCAGGTATGACACGTCTTTAGTTCTAAATTACACCGTTCAGAATAACGTCCCAGCTAAGTTACATTAAGGTTGGTTAGTTAATAAGACACATCAAAATGTCAAGACAGATAAGGTACACTCTATAATGTATGTAGATAGTAAGTTCATAATGGAATTATATGTTGCATCCATATTTGTAACCTTCTTTATCCCTCTAAACTGGTTTTCACGTTGTATAATGAGATTGGTTGCGGTCCCCACAATTTGAAAGTGGGGACCGCTATGAACCCTGGGAGAGATTGATCGCAGTCTCCTAAAACACGCACTCAGTTCACACACCGCATACAGGTGAGGCCATCCTTAGAGGACCCTGGTTGTTAACTGGCTCTTGATAGGACGTTAATCAACCAATCAGCAAATGTGTTAGAAAAGAGCTATGAACCGTAAACCTTATACGTAACTGTTATTTGATAAACATATGATAAAACGCACCCATAAACATTCAGACAAATCTCTGCTACAAAGGTTACATACAAATACTGCTTTTCCCCCTTACACAGCAAACTGCAGTAGCAGTACAATACACCACACTCGAGAACATCGAGGCATCTAATCCCTACGTAGCCCTTGAAGCCCTAATGCGCTGACTAATGCACAGTTTCTGTCTTTAATTCTTACAATTATATGTGCCAAATGGGACCGCGGTGGCCGGGTGGTAAAGATGTCTCGACAAATTACCACAAGCCCTCCACCTCGGGGTCGCGAGTTCGAATCCCATGTTGTTTTTCTCCCGATACTCCGGCTTTCCTCCACCAACAAATCAGGCACATCCTTACATTAACCTGGCTGTTAATAGTGCGTTCAACTAATAAAACCACAAAATCACAAATATATGTTACGTAACTGGGCGAAAATTTTGACATGTTATGTTTTCTTCTGTAATCTATTAAAAGAAATGACTTAGGTTTAATTAATAAAGCTGTGAAATCATTCAAATGGACATAAACGCCTACACGATGCCTTATAAACGTTATTTAGAACACAGACTTTATCCACTGTAAAAAATCTTGCTTTTATGCCTAATGCATGTTTAGATGGAAACATACCTGCAGAAATCACTTTAAGATTACTAAGAATAGTGTAAAAATGGTCGAACTGTATGTACACAGTTCTACCAAAATCATTTTCAGCTCTTATTTGTACATGTAAAATCAAAATTTATGCATTGAATGTATTGTAAATCTCAAAATGTTTGTAATGTTGGCGGTGAATAACACATTAATAGCTCTTCTTTAATCGTGAGCATGAAAAATAGAAAGATGAAAAGGAATATTTTATCCTAATCTTCCATCATAGAGGAAGAAGAAGATTAGCCGAAATATTTTGTCCTAATTCTCAGATTATTATGTGAAGCACTGGGAGTGAATGCATCCATACAACTACTAGCTAGTTATGTAACAAGTAGGCAGTCATGCAGAGCAAAGCTATGGATGCTAAATCACATCACCTATGTCACATTAGAGGCGTACATATACATTTAAACATATCTATCGAAATACGGTACAGGTGTAGAAAAAAATCGGCGCTGTTGACGTAAATAATGTCGTCAATGGAATGTTTTATTTATTTCAAGGACGTATCTTTTTAAGGTAAAGAGTAACTCAGTGCAACAAGAGTTCTAATTTACTCGCAGTTACTTTTAATGTTTAGAGTGAACTCCCTTCTTGCTGAACACGTTCGATTTTAATTGCGAGCGTATTCTCGAACTATCGTTTTCATTGTCGGGTGTGAAGTCTGTGTACATCCGCTATGCGCAGAGTCCAACTGCGCACGTAATAACGGAAGTTACTGTCTCACAATGTACCCAGAAAGGCATTCAAGTGACACAGGTAAGTCGCTGTAGCGGACGACTATTTTGAAGAGCGAAAAAAGATAAACAGACTTCTATGTATCAAGGAACATAATTAAGAAAGTTCAATTATTTTCACATTTAAAGTTCTGATGAAGTAAAGGAAAGTATTTTTACAATATATCAAGTAAGTAAACCATCTTTATGCAATGTTTCCAAGGGTGTTGAGCGATAGTGTTATATACATGTGGGTTATTTAGTAATTATTGTGTTACATTTTTGTGCGTGCAAAATGCATCAGAGCAGGGGTCTTGTAGATGTATATTGGAAATTAAGGTTTCAGGAGTTGTTAGAGAGCACTTAATGTCTAAAAGATATATTTCTAGTTGTTGTTGTATTTTGTATTATCCAATAAACATTTGAGTTATCCCCCTTTTTTGCTTTGAAATTTTTAGGCAAAATGGTTGTTATTTGCACAAAACTGTTTGTTAATACATTGTGAAATGCTCTTTCGACAGCAATTATCATTTACTTGCATAGATATTTCGAAAATCCTACCATTTTTTCACAGATTTTGTTTTTTCAAATTAAAGTTTTCCGATTTACAAAAAAAAAATCATAAGTTTGAAAATACCATGGTGAGGTATGATTTTTATTGCTTGTACGTTCAGATGGTACCCTTAGGCAAACATTTATACCAATTATTTTTTTAAACATTTTTCCTGGTAGTACCTTTTACCTTAAAGGAAGTAAAAAATTTTTAGAAGTAATAACAGATACCAAAATTTAGTGTCAAAAATACATGTAATTTACAACACCAGAATGTCATTTTCCATCTTACATGTAATTAACAACACTGCAATGACAAATGTGTATATCAATATGCAAGTTTTTTTTTATGTCTCATTTCATCATTTTTTTAATGTTTTTATAAGTTTTTGCTTCATGAATATCAAGAATGGAAACATTGGAAGAAGTTGTATTGTGTATACTATATTGAACGTAAGAGGCAATTGCATTTGAAACATTATCTTCGTGAGAGCAGCTTCACAGGTCTGTGAACTATCTTATGGGTTTACTCTTGTCGCTCAGTTGTGTTCGCACTTCTGTCCTCTGTGGAAATTGATAAATAATTCACATATTTTAGCACTTCTGAAGTGGGCCCGTGTCAATATAATTAGGTGCACTGTAAACTAGTATGATTTTCATGTCACCACGAGAGGATACTCGCATAACACACAGAAACCCATCTACACCTAAAAACACCCAAGTACTCTATCTTTCTCCATACGCATGCACTTTGTACATATACATGTAGACAGTTGGTGTGTCCTCAAATGACCTTCGAATAATTGAATCAACCAATTTGATATGTCTCTTTAAGTTATACATGCCGTAATTTTCATACTCACACATCAAGACGAGCTTTTAATATTCACCACCAAAAATTACCAACACTTTGAAAGTTCCAATACATACAATGCATAGCCTTAAATTTTGCAAGTACAAATAAAAGCTGAAAATATTTTTGGCAGTACTCTAGGTATGTTTCCATTTAAACATATATATGGCATAAAAAAGAATTGTACAGTTCATAAATGATGCCTTGTAATTAATGTTTAAAAGGCATCATAAATGTTTTCTGCCAATTTAAATGTTTATTCACAGCTTTATTCGCCAGATCTTATGGTTTTCAATAGATAACTGAAGAAAAAATAACACGTAAAAATTAATGCCCGACATTTTCATATCGTGAGACTCGTAGCTTTTTAGGTCATCTGACCCGAAGGGTCAGGAGGATGACCTATAGTCATCATATTTCGTCCGTCGCCGTCCGCCGTGCGCCGTGCGCCGTGCGCCGTGCGTTAACTTTTCACATTTTAAACTTCTTCTCAAGTTCTACCTGTGCGATTTGGCTGGAACTTGCATGAAATGATCCTGAACATGGTCCCGACAAAGTGCTGTTATTTTTCAGGTCGATCCGAAATCCAAGATGGCTGCCACAGCCGCCATCTTGAAAACACATTTTGAACTTCTTCTCAAGTTCTACCGTTGCGATTGTGCTGAAACTTGCATGAAATGTACCTGACATGAACCAAACAAAGTATTGTTATTTTTCGGGTCGATCTGAAATCAAAGATAGCCGCCACAGCCGCCATCTTGATAACACATTTTGAACTTCTTCTCAAGTTCTACTTGAAATGATCCTGACATGGTCCCGATAAAGTGTTGTTACATCTCTGGTTAATCCTACTCGAAGATGGCTATCATGACACTATATCTAACTAATTTCCTATGTGATCATTGCCAAGGTAGTCAGATGACCGTTAAGGCCCTTGGGCCTCTTGTTTATTTACGTTATATAATAGACTGTAACATAAGTATTATATATCAACATTTTGTGACGTATTCTCTTTTTGTCGCCTTTATAGTGGATTATATAATCATAAAGCCTCGATTTAACTTCAGATAATATCACTTCCTAATTTAAGTTTAAAAAAACAATCATAAAGCCTCGATTTAACTTCAGATAATATCACTTCCTAATTTAAGTTTAAAAAACCAATCATAAAGCCTCGATTTAACTTCAGATAATATCACTACCTAATTTAAGTTTAAAAGCGTTATGAACAACTGGGTCTAGACATATATGACGTCTAATCAAGCTAGAGTTACCCAGAATAGTAATTTGATTTGCATGTGCAAAAGGGATTAAAATCCGTAGCCACAAGTTAGGTTGTAAACTTATGTAATACGGCTGTAGATGATGCATATTAAAGTTATATGTGCCTTAATTTTCGTACACGTGGATAAAAAAAAAACTTTTAATATAGTATTCACCACCAAAAGTATTCACCATTTTGAGAATTGCAATTGCATGCATAGGTTTTGATTTTTCAAGTATTAATATGAGCTGAAAATTATATTTGCCAGGACTGGCAAAAATCAAGTGTATTTACATCCGTTCAGACCGTGAAGTCAAAGTGTGGTCTAAAACTTCATTAAAAATTTTACGGTGTTATCTTTAATTTTAAAGTGATTTCTGTAGGTATTTTTTCATCTTAACATAAATACGGCATAAACAACAAAGGATTTTATAGTGCAGACAGTTGGTCTGTCCATTTGAATGATTTTCACAGTTTAATTCATCAAAACTGATGGTTTTTGATAGATTACGGAAGAAAAACTAAAATTTCAAAAGCACCCAGTTACAGCACATATTATAACTTCAATGTAGTTACCATACCCATACTTCTACGAGAGTCATACAAGGAGACACGAGGTAACATTAACAGATTCGTTAAATCGATAACAAAAGATACTGGATCGCCGAAGGTTTAAACGTGTTATTACGAAATTCTGTTTCCATGAACAATTGCCATACAGCCTATTGATAGTCACCTACCATACTATGTGTGTTAATTACATAAAAGAATGGCGGAGAAAAGCAACGTCAAAGATCAAAATAAAGCTATTTGAAAGTAGAACATCGACTTAAAGTATGGCATCTCTGATGTATGTAGTTTGTGTGAACTCGGCAGGCAGCCATATGAAGACCAACCTGTTAACCATATATCACATGTTGTCATAGGAAAACGAAAAAAGAATTTAAAAAAAAATTATATAGTTATCGCTCAAACCCGACCTCGCCCGAAGTTTCCGAATGTTCTAGTAGTACTTAATAACCAGTTAGAGTTCCTAATACAAATCTTTATAAAAAATCTCGGCTTTGTTTAGAGACCTAGGTCATCATTGAATTTAAATAAAATATGCTTACTCAAATGTCTTTAAATGATAAGACGGATCTAGAAAGTTTTTTTTTCACTTTTACTTCGAGATAACAATAAGTGACTGAGAGTGTTTTAAAAATAAAGTAAAATTTACTCACCCGAAGAGTCCATATCTAGACCTCAGAGAAAGTTGATGACTGAGGCTGGTGGGGGAGTGAAGTGAAACTTCAGTACAGCTGGAACGACGTCGCTACTCTACGCTACACAGTATGGAGACATCGCTGCGTCATACCATCAATCACCAACCGAGCACCACATACTCAGTGCGTTTCTCTCATCGAATCTTTGATTAGTTATGCACATGGCAGGTTACCATGCAAAACTAAGATGGGTATTTCGTGCATTTAGCGAATATCTCGTCCATAAATCTATTTGTATCTTAAGCAAATAAAACTCACCTATGTGTGTATTTTTCATGATGGGACATATTTTCAAAGTGTTTGAAAACACATCAAAGGCCCCGTCTGTGGATCGCGAGGTCTAATCATACGTAGTATCCATGCATTGACTGTTGGACGGTAGTTGTTTGCCTATTACTCCGACTTTCCTCCACCATTGTGTCACAATACGCAAAAACCAACTTTTGACTTTTATCGGGATAACAAACAAAACATTAAATAATTATTCTTTTAATAACTGTTTTACATCAATCATTTATTGAGTTCATGACCAACGACTGTATATGTATAATAGAGCCATTTTTTTCTCAGCATTCCTTGCTGCCATACTATTTCTAAATGTCCACAATGTTCTCATAAACTTTAGTGAAATTAGAAACGGGGTTAAAAGGTCATGCTCCTACCTACAAGTTTTGAAGAGAAAAAAATAAATCCTACAAGTGAGTATATACACAGAAATCGTGTAACTCATGTTACGTCGTAAACACTCCCGCGTATGGTAGTGTTATCAGCTGTGGTGCAAGTACTGCTAATGTATATCAGGTTTTTCACGCCTATACCAACATATGTGTTAAATGTGTGGGTGTGAAAATAGGAGTTTATTTATGTTTAATATTCAAAAATAGTGTTTATGGTGAAATAAATTTGCACAGCAGAACCCGAGTTCACGTGGACAAAATCACGGCTCAAACCTGTTTAAAATATTAATGTTTTAGTGATATTTAGAGAAATTATTACAAAACCTTCTGTTCTATATTTAAAAATGGAATAAGAATTATTATAAAGAAAACAGCATTGGCTAAGATGACGCTGTATCGCCTATCCACAATTGCTGGTGTGTCAGGAGACGGTGTCTATATGTTCTTGTTTGTCTCTCGCTGCTTGATGGACCTAAACATTCATTAAAAACGAAGTGACAAAGTGCTGGAGGATACCTAGACTGGCCACCAGACCCTAAGTTGCTGATAAGACTTTTTCAGCAGAGTTCTTTACTAGATTATCTCCCCCTAGTTTAAAACTTAGAATCAGGCATGTAGTAGAGACAAAAATAATCAAGCCAATTTTTAGTGATTTGTTTAATATTCTAGAGACTGGTAGCCAGTCTAGAGGATACCTAGAGGCAAGAAATATGAAAGCAGGCCTACATGAAAGACATTTCAATCAACGTTCAAAGTTCAAAGTTCAGCCCTTGTTCTAATAATAATAATAAAGCTACTACAGTGCAAGACAATATGAATTGCAATTGTGTATATGGGACGAGTCTGGCGCGCTTATGATACTTTTATATTTGTGGTGAGGTTATATGTAGTGGGTAAGATGGTCAGAACCATTATGTAGTCAGACATCAACATAAAAATAACAATGGTAGAACAAGGTGAAAACGGCAATGGTATACGTCGTCAAGACAAGAATACCAATAACGCGAAGATAAGAATACCAATAATGAGAAGATAAGAATACCAATAATGAGAAGAATAGAATACCAATAACAAGAAGACCAGAAAACCAATAATGTGAAGACAAGAATACCAAAAATTAGAAGACAAGAACACCAATAACTAGAAGATCAGAATATCAATAACAAGAAGATCAGAATACCAATAATGAGAAGAACAGGATACCAATAATGAACAGGCGTTAGTACCAATAACGCGAAGGCAAGGCATGGATATCGATATCACGAAGACAAGAATACCAACAATAAGAAGACAAGTATACCAATAATAGGAAGACAATAATACCAATTATAGGAAGACAAGAATACCAATAATGACCAGGCGTTAGTACCATTAACGCGAAGGCAAGGCACGGATAACAATATCACGAAGACAAGAATACCAATAATAACCAGGCGTTAGTACCATTAACGCGAAGGCAAGGCACGGATACCAATATCACGAAGACAAGAATACCAATAGCACGATGATTGAAATACCGTAGACAATATCAAATTGGGAAACTGAACGAAAACCAAAAATTCAGCGGATAGAACATCTCCATCTTATGTAATCAATAACATATCGAAAAGCAGCAATAAAATAATTGAACACCGTATGCACAATAGAGAAAACTCGAAAAGAATAACAAGAAGTTGATCAGAGAGATAATAGTTTCAGAACAAGTTAATCAGCGTGATAATAGTTTCAGAACAAGTTAATCAGTGTGATAATAGTTTCAGAACAAGTTAATCAGTGTGATAATAGTTTCAGAACAAGTTAATCAGTGTGATAATAGTTTCAGAACAAGTTAGTCAGTGTGATAATAGTTTCAGAACAAGTTAATCAGTGTGATAATAGTTTCAGAACAAGTTAATCAGTGTGATAATAGTTTCAGAACAAGTTAATCAGCGTGATAATAGTTTCAGAACAAGTTAATCAGTGTGATAATAGTTTCAGAACAAGTTAGTCAGTGTGATAATAGTTTCAGAACAAGTTAGTCAGTGTGATAATAGTTTCAGAACAAGTTAATCAGCGTGATAATAGTTTCAGAACAAGTTAATCAGTGTGATAATAGTTTCAGAACAAGTTTAATCAGTGTGATAATAGTTTCAGAACAAGTTAGTCAGTGTGATAATAGTTTCAGAACAAGTTAGTCAGTGTGATAATAGTTTCAGAACAAGTTAATCAGCGTGATAATAGTTTCAGAACAAGTTAGTCAGTGTGATAATAGTTTCAGAACAAGTTAGTCAGTGTGATAATAGTTTCAGAACAAGTTAATCAGCGTGATAATAGTTTCAGAACAAGTTAGTCAGTGTGATAATAGTTTCAGAACAAGTTAGTCAGCGTGATAATAGTTTCAGAACAAGTTAGTCAGTGTGATAATAGTTTCAGAACAAGTTAATCAGTGTGATAATAGTTTCAGAACAAGTTAGTCAGTGTGATAATAGTTTCAGAACAAGTTAGTCAGTGTGATAATAGTTTCAGAACAAGTTAGTCAGTGTGATAATAGTTTCAGAACAAGTAAATCAGCGTGATAATAGTTTCAGAACAAGTTAATCAGCGTGATAATAGTTTCAGAACAAGTTAATCAGCGTGATAATAGTTTCAGAACAAGTTAATCAGTGTGATAATAGTTTCAGAACAAGTTAGTCAGTGTGATAATAGTTTCAGAACAAGTTAGTCAGTGTGATAATAGTTTCAGAACAAGTTAATCAGCGTGATAATAGTTTCAGAACAAGTTAGTCAGTGTGATAATAGTTTCAGAACAAGTAGAGAGATATAAGCATGGACATACTATTTTTGTCCGAAATCGGTTTCCATAGATATTCAGTTACAAAAAGTAGTTTTCATCACCATAGAATTTCACTTGATGGCTGGGATTGCTCGGAAAGAAGGATTAATCTCTTTGTGGGAGAACTAGTTTATGTCGTCCTAAAGGTTAGCTGTGGCCGTGCGAAACGACATCCGGCCTACATCATTGTCTGGTACGCTCGTAAATAGACCCATTTACATAATGTGCTCGTATTTCACCAACGAACTTTTTATCACTTTAATATATCAATTTAAGTAACGTTATTTTTTCCACAAATCATTTTTTAATAACATGGTCTTTATAACATAAAGGCATACTACAACACTTTCCTTTTACAGTCGTCATTTTTTGAAGAGTTTACAGACTTTTTTGCATATCGTACAATTATTGACTCGCTAGCAGGGTATTGTGGTGTTTTATTTACCTATATTGTTTAGCGTACCGAACAATAGGGAAAATGATGATACTGTAAACCAACTTGATTTCACGTTGGAAAAAAATCCGTGTAATTATCTAGGCAATTGTCCTCGATGCTTACGGTTATTACATCAACCCCTTGACTAACTCATTGTAATAATGAAGGCAGTTCAGAAGAAAATATCTGACCAATCACGGGCCTGTAAAGACTTCTTTTGAAGACTACAGAGAGAGAGAGAGAGAGAGCGACGGCCGAATTCAAAGCCACAAAGTCAACCACAGTGTATCGTTATACGATTCGTTTGATGCACATTAAAGGACTCACTTACCTATTTTGTTCTGTTTTACAATGAGATAGTTCAGTGATAGTAACCCAGGGAGTATCGAGGATGCCATGCAATACGTGATCGCGAAATGAAATCGCCGCGAAAATAGGTAAATCATATTCATAAAAGAGAAGTGGCTAAATTAGGTCGCCGCCAAAGTGAGTTTGATTACAGTTGTAAAATATAGTGCAGATATATGTATGTAAATGGAGCCGAGAAAGAACTCTCCTGACATGATATCATACAATAATACTCGTTTATGAATGACTCCAATACATGGGATCTTAAAATTTAATTCGATATACAAAAAGTTAGTTGTATAGATATAATGATTTGGAAAATTGTCTTAATATCGTTAATTTATTTCCAAACAATGGCTCTTGCAGAAATTGAAAGACAAAGAACCGAATATAAATTTTCAACAGTTCTAGCAAAAATGGATTATTCTACAGTATTATCTTGCTATTTTCTTTTTTCCAGCTACTATAAAAGGTGTCTGTATGTGTTCCAGTACGTCTGCGAGCTCAAAGGGAAGAAACTCCGAGTAAATTAGAAGCATAACGACTGACACAGGTAAAATATTTGATCCATGAAGTTGCGATACAGTCACACCTCGTCCACTTTAAATTGACGACGCTATGGTTAAGTGTAAAGTCAGCCTAGCATTGGAGTTTGGTTTATAATATTTTGAAAAACAAATATATTTTTACATGGTGTTCAATGTGATTAAGTGTGAGTGACTACTAACTGTAAATCGTAACAGCATGGAAACAAACATCTCCCGAAGTTTATTTCGCGTTTTGAAATAATGGAGTGCGAGGATATTTGACGGATTTTCCATTTTACTCTTATTTGTACAATTTACCAAGATATTAGAAATAAATTGATAAAAAGATATTATAATAAAAAACAGTATAAAATCAGTATTTAAGTTAATAAAATATGTGAGTACTGCAGATGTAAAGGAACTAAATATGTACATCATGGAACTACTTTGAGAAAAGTATTAATGTAATTACGTTGTCCACCCACCATTGCTTAAGTGCAGTGTCCTGTAGGTATGTCAATTATATTTGAATAATACTCTTATATTTGTGCAAACTGTTTGAAAAAAAAATGCATAAAAAAAAAGACTAAAAAAAAAGACTAAAATGATTTTAACTGTAGTGTATCTCTACATATAAGATTTAAAAAAAATATAACAGAGAAAATTTCAAGAACGACATAAATATAATGTAGTCGTTATTGCAAACATTGTTGTGATAACGACGTCGCATCATGGACCTTGTTGTTTAGAAAGCGGTTAACTTCATCACCTGGGCCCAGTTGTTCAAAAAGTGATTACGCTAATCACAGTTAAACGGCAATTTTCAAATTAAGATAAATTAATCTCTGGTGATACAGTTTTTACAAAATTTTATTCGAATCTTAAGAACTCCATTCTTTACTTACTTGCTGAGTTTGGTGAATATATGATAACAAATGTTGCAGTAAATAAATGAGAAATAACTTATGTGATTTAGCTAACCATACTTTGAACAATAGGGTCCTGATTAGTGCAATTTCCATTTCTTATATGCTGCCAAACCCGTGAATATATAATCTAATAAATCAGTAAGCAGTGAACGAGTGGGGCCTTATGAATCTTGTAAAAGTTTGTAAAGTTCTTATTAGAAGAAATACTTTTATCCTGATTTCAAGATTATAGTTAAAACTGCCTTATCACCATTTGGGAAACTTGGTCCTGGTCAATATTGCCCATGTGACGTCATGGTGAAGTCACAGCGTTCGTAATAATTCATTACGAAACATAACTTATCTTTTGTTTTTAAAATATCATATCTTATTGAAACCAAAGACCTTTATTTCGGTCAATATCATATCTTATTTAAATTAAATACCTTTCTTTCGGTCAATATCGTATCATATTGACATCAAAGATCTTTCATTCGGTCAATACATATCGTATTGACATCAAAGACCTTTATTTCGGTCAATATCATATCTTATTTAAATTAAATACCTTTCTTTCGGTCAATATCGTATCATATTGACATCAAAGATCTTTCATTCGGTCAATACATATCGTATTGACATCAAAGACCTTTCTTTCGGTCAATGTCATATCACATTGACATATAAGACCTTTCATTCGGTCCGTATGGTGTTATAATGATAATAATATATCAATTTAATTTCATCAAGTCGACTGAACACCATATTTACCTCAATAAAGGTATATACTTGTTATATACAGGTATCTGTACATATATAAGCTGTTGTCGGATATTAAATCCTGTCATCAAATGTTATACCAAAAACAAACTCACGTCGAAAGATTTATATTTTATTTCCAAATAAATATCGCCAAAACAAATCTTGAGTATTTATGGGTAGAAGTCTACCCTGTCGGCAATCATAAATAAGAATAGGTCCTGCTCTGATGAGCATTCCGTCAACATGCATGTCATAAAAAGTTATAAATACGTGTGCGAAACTCTTAACAAATATACAGACTAGTGTGCCTGTGATATTATTGAGGTAGGCCTATATACTATCTGTATAGTGTATTTCTTTAAAATGATGAATGGCAAATAAACAATATAAATAAGCATAACGAAATAAGTTTACAATATGGACTGCTGCCGTTGTAAAAAATGAATGTGTCTTCGTTCCCCCACACATTACTATATTCATAACAGGAATGTGTGCATAGAAACGAATACATTTATTATATACATTTAATTAAGCACGATGTAAAAAATAAAGTTTTCAGTGATCAATGAACAAATATTTATGTTCCAAACATCATCTTCAATTCTAGTCTATATTTTAAATATATATAAAATCTTAAATGAGTGTTCATTTCATATGAGATTTTATGATACTTTTCTCAAGTTATTAATTTTGCTCGTCTCGAAGTTTTTATTTTTGCTCGCCAAGCTTCACAATAATAAAACCTTTTTAAGTCGTTTTATAAAACTTAATATAAAATGAACACAATTTAGGAACCTTTGTCACATAACAACAATAACCTTTATTGCGAAGAATTTCAACACTAAAATGTGTTGCAAACATCGTTTTGTCACAATGTCTTCGAATTATGACAAGTCATTGTTTATTGACGTAAAGCCATGACGTCACAATAAATTTCCAGCCAATGAAAATCGTTTTAAGTTATATTGCAGTAGTAACATATGGAACAATATTACACGGGCGAAGTTACTAGATATCAGGGGATTATATGCCAAGTGCAAATCTACAACATCATAAGGATAAGAACCAAACATAACATCTATAGACGTTTTACCGATAGCAACTTATCTTTGAAAATGGCACTAAGAAGTAACTACGACAGTTTATGATCCACGTGATTTGAAATTTATAAAGTTTGAGACAATATGCCTCATTCTCATGTCACAAGGATTTCACATTATTCAAAAACGATTCTCAGTACACAGGAAGAAACAGTACGAGACATGCAATTACAAACAGATTTAACGATTAGACATATTTTCAATGTTGACATTTAGTATAATGAAATAATGGTTCTTTTACTTAAGGAAGTAAGTGTTTCTAGTACTAGTTCAATTAATGTAAGAGATGCCATAGACACACAAAATCACGTGATAGTATGATGTAAACATGTTGGGGTTTTTTATCGTGAAAATTTAATCGTAACACTAATATTGCTGTTCATAAAGAAAAAAGCTAGTCGTTTAAACCATAAATATATTTGGCTATTATTTGAACCATTAATAAATATTAAAAAATTAGTTCTATATTTCGTAAGAAAATAAACCAAAAAAAAAAAAATTATTTAAGATGTTCCACCGCCGATAGAGTATAAACGATACTCATCATTTGAACAATAATTGGTGTTTAATCTTGTATATATATAAATATGTATAATTAACACAAAAATGATATAAAATAATTTATTTTGCCTTTGGTGCATGCGCAATCAGTACTTCATTCCATCTAGGATATAGTGCAACGGATTTTTATTCGGGATGCAATTAACTATTTTTTATTTTTAACTTAAAGTAAAATTAGTAGCTCAAACTTTTCAATGGTGGTAATGGTGTAAAGTAAGTAACTTTTGTAACTGAAGAAAAATACTAAATCGTCTGCTCCTGTTTTTGATAGTGAAAAAGTACGATTTGGCAGCAGTGGAGCATCTTTAACCATATTGACACTTGGAAACGTTCCTGTGGGAATGCTTTAAAAACCTAAATATATAAATATACATCATGAATACCCTTCTTGCACCAATACAGGTTTGTTTAAAATCGGAACCCGTCGTCTCCTCTATGCTAGCTGGCACTATATTGGCGTTCCGATTTCTTTACGGTATATGTTATTATTAACTGTCTTCAATTATCATAAATTGAAATTCAGATTATTTTACTTTTCATGGGATTTTGAACATCTCAATTTTAAAACAAAACACATGTTGAATGAAGAAAAGTGATACAGTTATTCAATTAGAAAAGTTTTAAAGACATTCCCCTTAAGCAAACATACTAGGCACAAATATTTTCATAATAAATAGTAGATTTCAAAAATACAAATACATATACATATACGTCAAAAATGATATAACATGAGTATGCAAATATATACAGAACGTATCCAACTCTATCCTTATCAAATCTAATATGAATATACACATGCATTGCATTGTTGATGTGCTGAAATGATGACGAATTATAACAAGATCTGCTAGAATTTCTCAGAAAAGCTTATATCAGTAAAAGCTGTTTTCTTAACCAACTCTAGCATAACAAAACTTAAAAAAGACTGTCTGTGTTCCACTACAACTACGAGAACAGAAATCTACTGTTCCGTTGTAGGTCCTCATCCGGAAGTGAAACGCTCGCCACGCATGCTTCGTCTGGCCTCCGGTTATACCGTTCTACATTAGCGCCATCTGTCGGATGATCATCCGAAATCGGAGTTATCCGAACACCGTCACGTGATCTCATAGATGGATCCTCGTCAAAGTAGTTATATGGCATGATGAAAAGAGAGAGATGTGTTCCTACTGTGCCAGTATTTGGAACGTTCTCGATCTGTGGGATATGCTGTGTCCCAAGTGTTACCCAGGCGACGATATCCTAAAAATAGAAATCATTTTTATCAGTATTGAACCATCACAATGCAAATTACATTGAATAAATATTATTCTGGTTGCTTCTTTTGCATAATCTGACTATTCTGTAACCTAATCGTAAAGAACAGTGTTCCATGAGCTAGGAGAGTTTTTTCTGATCAACTAATGTTCAGTGACTTAAAGGCTACATCCTTAGGGACTAAAAACAGATAAACTTCCGATTCAAAATCGTTTGAATAATTGTATATGGCATTGAAATGTACTTCTAATAGTGTAAACAAAATACACAATGGAGTCTTAATCCGGCTAAAAGTCTTTCAATTTGATAAAAAAACTGTTGAAAAAATAAAAATTTCTGCATTTAGTGGATTCGCCTTCAATTCATACATCCGATAATAAAGACAAAGTATCGTGACCTAACATTCGCGAATGGACATGAAGAAGATTGATGTTAAAATGAGGAAAGCAAAGAAGAAATTTACCTCTCCGACAATATTCTCATCGTCCTGTATGTACTTTGCAAAATCGACCACCGGATCACTTGCGTCCCACATGGCGTAAATGGAGGAACTTGTCTCCTCATCGTCCCTGTGGCGAGTCACGGCAACCTGCTGTTTCGCCCAGGATATAGACTTAGAAAACCCGAATGCGGGATTCACCATCATGTTTGACATTCCTCTTGGCAGCAGACGGAACGAGCGGGGAAGACCTTGGTCGCTGGTTTCGTTGTAGCTAGAGACAAGAAGATATTTCGGCGTCGAAAAGTTGTAATTACATACTGCTTCAAGTTCTGTTTCTTTAACATTTCTTTCATAATAAGTCTGCATGTGATATCCTCCATCATTCCACGGGTTGGTCTTGTTTTCAACTTTGATGTCCAGTGTTTCAAATTTGTTTTCTGTTCCTTTTACATCTAAATCCACCTTAAGGTGAAATAGATGGTTGTGAATTCCAGCGTTTATGCCTTCCTTGATATGTACCCCGTATGGGTTCTCTTCAGGAGTGTGAAAGGTAGTTCCGAGGTACCCAGTAAGAGATATTTTGACTTCCACAGCACCGGTCTGATAAAAGTAAAAGTCATAGATATAGTCGTAATTGATCACTGACAAAATTGTTCTCACCACCAGCACTGAGCTGACCAACCCGCCATAAAATGCCCCGATCCGACCGTAGGCACGATGTCGGCGAACTGGCGTATTTGTAGTATGTTCAAATATGCACATTGCATTTTCATATGTTCGATGGCCACCCTCGTTAGCAGAGTACAGGTGTGTGTTTAAGAATTTAGCATTTGCTGGACAGTCGACGCTGGGAAGCAGACCCCTACATCTAGTGCCGAACAGTCCGGCGCCATCGGCGTAGTTGAGCATTCGAGCGGATGGGCTGAATCCAGAATAGGTAACCACGACCTCTTGAAGACTTATTTCGTAAAGGATTCTCTCACCGTCGAACCTAACGTCAAACAATTGCAGTCCAACAGTTGGAGACATGCGATACTTGAGATCCCAGGCAAGGTAGTGTACTTCGTTATCAGCCACCGTGATGCGGGTTCCGTCTGGTTCGACTTGGAATGGAGGACGGAGAACCGCTTCGGGGAAGAGAGGTTCCCGAAACTCTAACGAACTGTATCTGCTTTCTTCTGCGGATGGAAAGTTTCTTACGGTCTTATTGATGTTACCACAAGTGTACTGGGTCAAAAAGTCGTCAAGGTTTGGGAACATCTGCTCTGCATACCATACATTCTCAATTGTCCATTCCTTTGGATTAGCGCTCGCCATATTGACCTTGTACTGGAAATCAAGAGGATGAAGGGTGTAAAACTCTATGTCGTACGCGAACCAGAACCAGGACTTTCGCTCACCGCTCGACAGAAAAGCACTTGATATTGGGGTCATGGAAAACCGGAGACACTGATTGCCACAGTCGAATGGAGTAGCATTGTAGCTTTCCCGAAGGACATGGCCTGCACGGGTCGCTATGTACTTGATTATATATCTATAAATGGCCTTGAATTCGAATGATGAGAATGGTCTAAAATTGTATGGGATTGTGGTTTTCCGGGAAGCCGTGCTCATCACCTTCGCTTCTGATATGTTCGATATAGGTCCTACAATATACTCCTGAATAATTGGAGGATTTGCATCTCCACGGAAAATCAAAACCTTGGCCATCCGTTCAGGTTTTTCGGTCAATCCTGACAAATAACCTAACACTTTCTTCTTACTTGGCTGTTGAAGCTCCATAGTGTGAATAAAACTTGTGCCTATTTCAGCTTCGTCCGGTTTTGTCAGGTTAAGGTCAGTGTTCAAGTAAAGGTAGTTCAAAATCACGTCGATTTCCTCGGGTGTGATGGCGGCGAACACGTCTGTTTGACGTGGTGTTTCACGTTTGGATCGCGATAATGATTTGTCCGAATCAAGGGCGCAACTTGGAAGTTTGGCTGCCTCGATTTGTCGGTCTTTGATGACCCAGACTGATACGCTGATTACTAGGAAGGCCGTCGTCGAGATTGTAAATACTAGCGATATCCATTTCCACTTATACGAGTTGTCTAGCATCTTCCTCAAGGTGTACAAAGTACTCTGTGAAAGAGAAAATGAATGATAGAGTATTTACGTAACACTAGATTTAGAAATAGTCGGTATATACAGAAGACATGTTTATTAGTAAATGTAGAGAAAAAAACCATGAAAAATATTTTTGGACCTATCCTTTTGCCTAATCCTTTTGCCTAATTATGCTACAAGACTCCTGTAAATCCTTTCATGACTTGGTCATTTATTTATGTCTGAACATCTTTCTTAGCAATTAAAATATTCACTTTTTTGTAATATAACTGAATGTACAATAACACAGGAAAATATAAGATTTCTCAGAATATATATTTGTTTAAGAATTACAATTATGTTATTATATTATTTTACTGTGTGCAACTGTGCTTTATGAAGTACAAAAGAAACGTCATTTTCTCATCTCACAAGACACACAAATAACATCATCTTTTAGAGAGAAGGGAGCTTCCAAAATTATTATTTATTTATTTTTATTTATTAGTTATTTATCAAAAATAGTCTTAGTTATATTGGCATAATTAGAAACAGAAGCAACTTTAAATTTTCCTACTCAAGGGCCATAACTCTAACAGAAGAAGTAATCATAAGACACTGCCAAGAGAGGTAACTCTGTTAGCACTGCGTTTATCAAGCTGTATCATTTTATTGTCCGTTTTGACCTTTTTATACATTTTCTGACAATATTTAGGGTTATAAAATATGCATTTGAGAGAAACATTTAAACTTTGTTCAATAACGCGCTCTACGATTTCTGCAATGATTATATAACTATTATACACATATTGATCAAGCATGTTATAAATACCGGTGTATTTAATTACAAAGAAACTTTTTTTGGAAATTTGACAGATTAATGGACCGAAAAGGCGAATGAATCATATACTGTCCATTCACAGAAAGCCCAATGATTCGGGATTATTTGTGAGCTTCCCAACTGCCTAGAATACATGAGCATAAAGTATCGCTCATAAATAACACACATCTTAACACCATAGTCAATTCATTGCAGACGACAAGAAAAAGAATACCATCAAATAACAATTTTACATTTCCTCTTCAAAGATCATACCCACTAGATCAATCGAACCTTATGCGACTTATATAAAGGGTGAAATGAAAATAAAAACTTTTAACGATCACTTGCGTGACTATTGATGTCTTAGACAAACATCGACAACTTCACCAACCTACTTCAACAAAAATCTGTATGACTGTTATCATCTAGCATGTACTCTCTCTGGTTGTTGGTTTTTTTTGTGCGAATTATCAGAGAACCATATAGATTTTTTTATTTTATAAAGTACGATATCATAAGCGCCATTTTGTTGTATCCATGATTGGTTAAGTGCATTGTGGTCACTGATAGACAACGTTTATAAGAACTTTGATATGCAGATCAAAAAAGATCATTTTATATTATCATTATAACAAACTGTTGTCAAAGAAAAAAATCTTTATGTACATTAATCATCTTTTGAATTTTACGATGATTGAAATAATAAGGATATATCACTTCAATCTCGATGGGGCTCGTGGTAGGCGCATCAATGTGGGATTTTGGCGAGTTAGCTAGCTATCTCTGGTTATGAAATATTCTGGCATATGGATACTATTTCTTCATAAACAATGGCTGAATATTAGATTTATAATTAATTAAACTCAAATATCAGTTTCATTATTGATTTCTTCCTTGTAATACAGTAAAGTATTATGTAGATAGCTTACATATGGTCCATTTATTGATTGACATGTACGATATGGCACATGATATTTTAGTTTTGCGCGTAGGTTGTACTTTAGTGCAGACATTTTGTGTACGACTGACCGATTATTGATGATTGCGCCCTCCAGTGTCTGTCTAGTAAGGGGGAGATAAGCCTGATAAGATGATTGATTACTAAGTGAGGAATGCGAATACAGAGAAGACCAAATCAATTTATACATCAACCGAAGTCTCCAACTGTGCCAGAAATAAATGGGATGGAATAGTGTGAATGATTTAAATACATGTCGAGAACATTCTGAGACATAAGTTTTGATAGTTGTGCGATTTTAATTTGTTGTACTATGTTCAAAGTCTTTTAAACATGGGGTATCATTTATACACCAGAGGGCAAATGGAAAAACAAATAAAGAATAAATGAATAATACTAAAAACACAAGATATATATATAATTGGCAAATATAAAATGAAACAAGCCTAAAGTGGTGAGGTTTGAACTCGAGACATCCGTCCTATAAAGTAATTGACAACGGTAAGGGACTATGGATCAAAGCAAATATCATGAAATATCAAATAAACCTAACCGCTTTTAACGTAAATGACAACTGAGGAATATTGATGACAATAAATACCATGAAACATCAAATAAAACTTATCTTATTTAGAGTAAACGACAACAATATATATATATATATATATCAAGAAACAAACAATCATAACCACAGTAAGCCCAAATAAGGGCATAACCGTAAGGTTTTCATAACGTCTTCACCCATGATTAAGTTATGTCATATGAGTGACTCACTAACTGTGACACAGTCATAGTAATTTATTAGTAAGCAGGAATGAAGCACAATCACTTGTGAGTGAGCATGGATATTTCATCAAATGCAGATAACAGACAAGCAGAATTAAGTAGAAATTACAATTATGATTACAAAAAATAACAAAAGCTAGCTCCTTCAGTTACACTTTTGTCTTAAACAAGAGAGCCAGCGAACGAGTCCCGGATTAAATTGAAGCCGGTATTTGTACTAACCAACAATTTGAAAATGGATTTACTAGACTATTGCGAATTACAAATGGATTAGGCCCAGAGTTTCTAAACGAGTACACGTCACTCACTATAAAATTATCTAGGTCATTAATGGGAAACAAAATAAGGACTATTGACAAAATAAAAATGCGCTGGACATGTACGAGTCGGTATTATTTGGTTAATTTGAGTTTACACAGAGACGACCTTCAATACAAAACCGGACATTGCATTGTTTATATATAATCTTGCTTGCGATAAGTTATTAAAGCTTATGTTATGTATAGGTTACAGTTGAAATAGAGTTCCATGTGTGTCATATTAAACAATCCTTGTTGCACCTTATCCACATTCATGGACATATAAGTTAATTAATATCAGTTTTGTGTTATGTAATTTTCATAATAATGTCAAATATATTCAACAAAGTAGAAAATTATATAGGTTTCAAATTGGCATTTACTCAATAAAACTTTAAAAAAACTTTCCAAATATTATGAAACATTACCAAATCTAAATGAGAACAAAATGAACGCATATGGACACGATGACTTAAACCAAACTAAAATAATTTCGATTTACATACAATTTTGTAACAAATTTCGTTCCTTTAATTCTAACATTAAATCTAGGCGAAAGATGGAAAATAAGAATTAGAACATATAGCAGGGACGAATTTTACTCTTACTGCAAATTATAGGCTAGATAAAAAAGCCATAAAATCGGAAATACTGTCCACGTTCGTTATGTGGATTCCCTTGAGCTACTGATTTCATTCTTTTGTGTTTTATTGACTTTTGTTGTTATTTTGGTGGTGAAACGAAGAAAAAATCACACAAATATGTGCTGTCAAATCTAATGTCTTTGATTCATGAAACGGATTTATCTTTTAATATTTACACTATTATCTGAGTTTTTCCAGGAAACTCACGTGGCAAATTCGAACAATTGATTTGAAGATTTTAAGTAAAAGCACTACATTGAGTCATCAAGAAAATTCAAATGTTTCTGACTCTTCAAGAAAATTAACCCACTTGAGATCACGGAGATATGTTATATATTAGTTGTTTTTATTTTCAGAACAACTGTAACTTTAAGGAAAACAAAATCATTTTAGTTTTTATTATGTATATTATGTATTTATCAAGTAGGAAGCTTGATTTATTAACTATTAATAAAAATATATTTTCCAACCAGATATTTAAAGGTTGTTTGTGAAAATTTTGTGACACTATATGTATTTAGAACATATAAGTTTTAATGCAAAATCCTGACTTTGTATTATGTCAATTAACGTTTATCCATCAATTATCCAATTTGAGAATTATTGATAATATGAAAATGTCAAATCTATTATTATGTTTTCATTTTGGTTCTGTCTAGGAGTTCGCGTATCACACTAAGACTTTTTATAATACCTGTTTTTTTTAGCTATTTTAGTACTTTTTATGGAATTATTACGAAATTAGAGGAAAACATTAACATTTATCCATCAATTATTCAATTTGTGATGCCCAAAAGTTTATGAAAATTTAAACGCGTGTAAAATGTATTATTTTAAGAAAAAATAGAAGTAATGACAAAATCTCTTATTTACATGAAATTGATATTTTGTGATGATTTACATTGCAATGTATTGATAAAATAATATCAGTTTTAAACGTTTTCCTTTAAATTTCAAATACATGTATTTGACAGCATTTTAAACTAATTTTGGCAGCCATAACAATTAATTTTCCGGACTAATCGCACTTTTCTGGTTATAAACAATGTTCAATTATGTTAAACAAAAGTACCGGATTAAAGATAAACAAAAATAAACTCATCTTTGTAAACAGTTGGAAGTAGTTATGAAATCAACAATCTCAGATCTTACTTTAATCTAGTTATGTCAGTATAAAGCTTTAAATACGTATATACGTTCGTATTAATGTCGTTTGTTCTATGATGTAAGAAAATGGAAAAAACCAGTTCTTTTAAAGAATTATTGATAATATGCAAATGTCAAAATTACGTAGATCAATTTTATAAAAAAAAAATCATTGCTGTTCTATTACTATGTTTTCATTTTGTTTCTATCAGGAGTTCGCGTATCACACTAAGACTTTTTATAATACCTTTTTGTTTTAGCTATTTTAGTACTATGTATGGAATTATTACGAAATTAGAGGAAAACCTAAATTTTAGATCAATTACGAACATTTTTTTTCCAAATAAAAGAATATTAATTCCAAGTTTAAACCGTATTTCATTTCATACAGGCAAACAGATCATATAATTTCCTAAAAATCAGAGGATTCAGAAACATGAATACATTATCACCAAAATGATCAGACTTCCTCAAAATGATGATGAACAAAAATATTACCAAGAAAACATATCTTTGCATTAAATGAGAACAAGTAAAAAATAACCCCATTTTGTTCAATTAAGTTTAAAAAAACATTTCCACAAATAAATTGAGTTTACTAACACAAAGTTTAATTTATATGTTAAGCGCATTTCAGCAAAAACAGGATGTAAACAGTCTATCTCGCTAACTACAATTTATCTTAACCACATTTGTGGAAATGGAAAAATGAAACAAAATCTCATTAAAATGACAGTAACTTGAAACAATGGAAAAATAACACAAAAGTTTACAATTAAAAAGTTTCACAAAAATTCACATCAAAATCATAACTAAATATAGAAATTGCTACGTGTTTAATGCAGCGGGCGGAATATGGCTAATTATAAACATACTATTCCGATATCTGTAATAACACAATACATGAACAACATGCACTACTGATTCATAATACTTTTGGACATATAATTGAAAAGAAAACATCCACGAGTGTGAAGTACTTAAAATCACCCATTTTGACTGACTTGAACGTGTAGTACATCAATAAACAAGACAGAGAAACACGGTGACCTACCTTTGCAAAGATCTGACCTCTTTCCTCGTCTGCCTCAAGCATGGCTCTAATCCGATCAGGTCACTACAATAATACAAACATGTTGGTCAGTATGCATTAATGAGCCCAACTAATTACGTCAAGTATGTGCCTGGTCAGTTAAGTGTCAATTAGTGATAAGATGTTCATCACAATACAGGATCGAGATCAACAGTCAACATCTTACAGTTACCTACCAAATCGTACGCGTTATTTTGCCCAATAAATTCATACGCGAATTAAAGAACTCGTTACTGCCAAAAATTTGCTAAATTTCACCCAAAAACAATAAAAACATTTACTCCTTTAACAATTTTTAAAAATAATAAAAAAGAAAATACTAAGAAATAAACATTTATGATGTTCTATCCTATAGTCCCAGAACAATAATTACCTGTTAAGATTCCAGGTGAAATATCTGTAATATTCTTAATGCACGTGTAGCTGTGTTGAAACACATATATGAATTGGTCCAGTGAGAGGGGCTTGCCTTTTATTTACACACGGGGCCTCGTGGTGGATACCAGGGACCACGTCACAAATACTATATATTTCACTACGGAAAATGAAGACCTGAGCTCGGTACCGCATCATCAGACATAGCCACTCAGGAGTGTACCATTCTCCATACTTTATCAAATCCAGCCTCCAGCCGCTGATTAATATGTTTGGCAGTATGCCCATAGAAAATTGACCATTGACTAGAATATTCCCGCCTTTAACTAAAGTGCATTACAGTAGTCTAAACTGTGTAAGCTTTTACACCATAAATTAATCACTTAATCTTAAGAGTGAATTTTCTTGATTATTCGTAGTATAAGATTTCCAGGATAATTGTTTGAATCATTAACGAAGCAGACGATATTCTCAACTGTTCGGAATTATTTCTTTTACTCAACACTTAATTACGTTTTGAATGAATTGTTTTAGTCATTCGTGGGATAAGATTTTAAGGATGATAGTTTACTTTAAGATAGATATATTGCTAGTCATAACTCGTTGATAGTTTATTAGTTACACATGTATTCACTGTGCTGGTTTCTCATACGACGAAAATGATCGTATGATTGCTTCACCGCAAATGCTAGTTGCGTCAGTTTCAAAACAGGTCATTTGATTTTCTCATTAGAGTTATTTCCCCTTTTATTAGAATTGCAAATATATTTCAGCAATAACAAGAAACTAATGAGTAAGAAGCTTAAACAAAGTTCATTTTATATGACATATAAAACAAGTTACAGGGAGATTATAAAGATACCATAGTAACAATAAGGTGTTATCATAAAAAACAATGGATGAAGACAACAACGACCCATATATCTTAATTTAATGTGAAAAGTACATTGTGGTCAGGCAGTCAAAGCAACTTATAAGTCGGTGCAACTTTAAAAAGTCACCGAAATTCACACGTCTAAAACTTGTAGATTTCGATGTCCATTTTTGTATTCCATATAATTCTGAACTTTGGCAATTCATATTTTTTCAACAGTAATGACGCAAAACCTGCCACTAGGATCAGTGTATTTCGAATCTGCTGGCCAGGTTGAGAAGATGCCAAGTGCTGACGTTCATCGTTTGTTTTTACGGACTTTCTTCACAAAAAAATAATATTCCTTCCACCTCCCCCCACTCACATACTCAATAAATGAAAGTAGCTATTTAGAGGATGTTAGATGTAAAACCAACATAATCATAGAACGTTATTTAAGTCTAATATGGATACATCAATCACTGTACTATGGATATTTTGACATTTTGGAAATTATGTAAACCCGTTCTATGTGAATTTCAGTAAAGAAGTATGTGCTTGTATATTTCCGGGGTATAATGTTAGTAAATATACTTTCTCATAAAATGTTGACATTCAACTGACAAAATTATGAATGGAACCAAACCGTGGGTAAATATTTTCGTGTTGTGGAATGTATCATATCTAAACTTTCGCATTTGTAATCGCATAACTGTCAGTCAACGTTCACGGATCAGCACCCATTACTCATCACGTCCGGATCAGATTATGGCGATAACAAATGACGAACACATAGCGGAGACTTAACTCTTCTAATTACAAATACTTAAATATCCATCATCATCTCTGAATCGCAATCTTCATTCATGACGTCTAAACTTGGTCTTGTTGATAAATATGGCGGGAATATTGGGAATTTTGCACTGATTTCGGAGGTCAAATATATCAAAATATTTTGGTTTGATAAACAGTTGAACCGGAAAAATCCGACCGAGAGCAAACAACAACACATTCACTGCATTAGGATATGCGCGTGTGATTCCGTGATATCTGAGAACAATTTGGTCGTCTGCTTCCTGGTATACTGAGACGCTGACCTTTGGTTATCAACATTCCAGTCAATCGTCCGGTCAATATAAATACCATATTCACAGTTAACCTCATAATCTTACAGAGCGCCGCCAGAAAAATAACATTCATTTGAAATCTTTATATATAACATGGCAAATCAATCCTGTGACCTTGTCGTAGAACAGAATGTCTTACTTTTCTGTCATTTCAAATCTGTATATGACGCAGAGGTGTGGTGTGAATGTTAAAGCTGCATTCTGTCATAGGGAAATGTTATTCTAACATTCTTGTGGCTAAACTCTACCCAAAACACCCCTTATCGACTGGAAATGGAATCATGTTGATGAAATCCCAGAATGGTTTTGTGGTTGTCTCAACTCTTCGTGTACTGAGGCATAAAGAAAGTCATGGAGTGCAAGTGAACAAGGAAGAGCAAAGAGGGAAAATGCATTTAATAGCCAAGAGGGAAAATGAAACTGAGCATTTAATAGCCAAGATGTTATAACTGAAACTGACACTCAAGTTTTATTAAAGATGGACCGTCCATCATGGGGTAGATTATAAGAAAACCTTTGTTTACGGAAGTCGGTGTAGATGGTACTGACCTTCACTTCAGTAGGGTGAAAGTCCTAAAAATGTGCGTCATTAGGTCAGATTTTCTATATAGTTCATCTGTTTTGTCCTTTCGATACGACATTCCATATCCTTTAAAAACTAGACATGAGTTTTCGCACGTCTCTCTACAACGGACATTGTTAAGGCAACGATCAAGCGTCAAACTGTTAAAAGTACAAAGGTAGAGAATGTTTGTTTAGATATACGATATTCACTTTCATTTCCTTAACTCATGACCATTGCCCGTGAACAATCATCCAATTTCAATTGTGACGTCATATCTCTAGCATCCTTGACCTTGTATAGAAGCACAAATTTTATTGGCTATCACAGAAGCCATAACGTTAAAGCGTCAAGCTCTGATAGAATCCTTTCGGGGGTAAAAGGTAGAACACATTCCGAGGTATTAATTTACTTTGTATCTTTGTAAAACGTTCGAAAAGACATGTAGACCATGAATGTAGAAAAAAATATAGGCAAATTAATTATAAAATTTCGTTAGACGATAATTGAAAGTAATATTTCATAATATCAATAATCAACTTTGATTCGTGTTATATTTAACATGATAAATGTTAAAAGAAATTAATTATTTCAATTGTTGGAGTAATGTGAATGTTATTTTGACAACTGACTGCTTTAAAATGATTTATAGTTTTATACGGAACTCTTCAAAAGTGTGAACAAGATACATATTTCCACGGAGCAAATGAAAAGTTTCAAGAAAATTTGTATACATTTAATTATTTTGCGAATGACTTAATTTCATTGAAATCGATATCCTTGATCAGATGCTGTCAGCCGTGAATGTTTCAAACCTTGTCCATTTCACGTTACGTTATAGCACCATATTAGCAGTTTTTGTCCTCTGCCATATCAAGTGTTCCTGTCATGTGTGACACAGTCCCTCTCATGAACTAAAAATAATGATATGAGATGAGATGAATAATTGATTAATTGATTGATTATTAGGGTTTTTATATTAACTGTGTTCTTTTTATCATACAATGAATTTTAAGATGCTCCATCGCTGACGAATGACATTTTTAGTCTATCAAAAACATAAGCAGATGAATAAGTATTTTTATTCAGTTATAAAAGTTACTTACTTTACCAATTCCACCATTGAAAATCGAGCTTCTCATCTTAATTCAAGATGAAAATATGAAAAATAATTAATTGCATCCCGAATAAAATCCACTGCAGTAAGCCCTATATGGAATTAAGCACTTCACCGAAAGCAAAATAAATTATTTCATATGCATTTTCGTATTAATCAGACACATATAAACACGATTAAACACCAGTTATTGTTCAAATGATGGGTATCTTTTATGCACTGTCAGCGGTGGAGCATCTTTAAACAAATCATGCAAAACCGTAATATGCATCATTCAAGTCAAATTGATATTTTCATATACGTTCAATACAATATCATTAAGGTTAGTATATTCCTGGTACAAAACCACAACATTTCCAAAACTGTCACGTGTGACGCTTCCCAGCCTTATCCTGGAAACGCTAAGCACAATAAACGGATTTATTGTTATCTAAACACTTACCAAGTATATTCCTTATCGGCAACTTCACTGACCACTGACCAATACATAAAGTAGTCTCTATACTTTGGTCGCCTGCTCTAGTTACTGTGAAGAAGGGAGTTTCTGTGCAGGTTTGACTTATTTTTGTCTAATACAATATAATTTCATATAACTAAAGTTTATGTCTTCTTCAAATTTTCTATTTACATGGCTTGTATAGATAATACAAATCAATCATAATTTGACCTTGATACTGAATTTTCCACAGAAGATTTTTTTTTGTAGCGGTTAAGATTTCATTTTTTTATTTATTATTATTTTTTTTAATTTTAAAGCATTTCACAACTGATGAGTTGAGAAGTAAAACCAACAAATTCAACTAAATCATTTATTATATGATTCAAAATGTCGCATATGATTATTAATAAAAAGTGTCAAAATTATAAACATCAAATAACATCAGAACGTACTAAAGTTTCAGATTATTTATTACTCTCTCATTTTGTTCACATTCGTGCTTTACGTCCTATCCAATACTCGTACAACGAATTGTGTTCTATCTGATTATGAAATGATCACTAAATCTTGTGTGCATTAAACTATTTTTACTTTTTTACCCAGACGTTTCTGTACACGTAGACATCTGTAATATGACGACGTCAAGCGTTGATGTTTTCGACCATGACGTCATGACAACTATATTTCCGAACGCGTCAGCCAATTTGACAGCAGTTTCACCGCCGTCGTCGTCTGCTTTAAAGATAGCTTCAGATGTCGTCATCAAAACAACGCTCATCATTATCATGGCCGGTATGGGCAGTACAATTGAAATCAAACCTCTTCTGCAGCATCTCAGGAAACCGGTCGGTATCGCAATCGGAATGTTGTCACAATTCATAGTACTTCCGGCGGTCACGTTTGGACTTGCGCATGCGTTACAATTGTCTACCTACCCAGCACTTGGAATGCTTGTAATGGCCTCCTGTCCAGGCGGCTCAACGTCGAATGTCTTCTCCTACTGGATGGACGGTGATGTCCCTTTAAGGTAGTATTATAAGATTCTTTCATTCTACCAGAGGGTCACAAAAATGTTGTAAAACCCGAAGCTTGGTAAGGGTTTTGCAACATTTTGAGGTCCCGAGAGTAGAATAAGCCTATCCTTCAAATCCACATATGAAAGAGTATTGTCTCTCATACCTCGATGTTTTATTACTATTTTCTACAATGATAATCTACCGTTTTTCAAAATACATAAAAAACGCAAGTCTATTATCCATTTATCCATATATGAAAATTGCGTGATATTTTCAACGCAAATCCCTTTGTTTGCATCTTTTAAAGTAAACACAGCATAGCTTCTGGAAAAATGTTAAAATTGTACCGAAAAAATAGTCCGTCGCGAGGCTGTGTTCCATGGGTATACATGCAATAAAGCCTCAGGTAACCATGCAATACAGCTTCAGACGACATGAGTGTATTGCCCGAGACCAGCCAGTATTATACCTGTAGATATGAGAGAATAAACTTAATGTCTTTATTAATATAGGATAGTGTTGGGCATATCACTTATGTACCGGTATGACTTACATAAATGTAGAAGTAAAACCTAATTTCGCTAGGTATCGAACTCAGTGCGTCAGGCTTTTTTAGTCTAACGCTCTACCGATCAAGCTTAGAGAAGACTTATTAATATCTTAATCCCATTTTTCATGAGTATCAAGGAATTATTCCAAAAATTAACGTACATTGTCCCTCTCTTTTGACGATGTAATATGAATTACGGTTTTTGGTTCTAATGACCAGTGTAGCGATGACAGCGGCGTCGACAGTGATAGCGATGGGGATGATGCCACTTAACCTGTTTATCTACAGCCGAAGTTGGACTGACCAGTCACTGGTCATTCCGTACGTCAATATCGCCATCTCGTTCGTGATGACCATCACTCCGGCCACCGTTGGTATCCTAATCCGCTGGAAGTGGCCGAAGCTTGCTGACGTTATAGTCAAGGTATGCTGTCATAAACTAGTTTTGTCCGCTGTATATGAAATCATTTATAATCCTGATGAGCTAACCTCTCATTTACGTAGCGTCCGACAGCGATCACTTCTTAAAAAGTCCGTTCGTCGATCAGAACAATTAAATTGCAGCTAAGATTCTTTGCGGATTCATACTAAAGTTCACATTTTTTGTCCATATTTCTAACTAAAAACACGTTTTGATAATTTTTGGGACTATGTTTAAAATAAGACACAAATAGAAATACTAACTTGATTTTAATCAAGTATGATATTTTTCTATGTTTAAAAGTAGACGTACACAAAACACATGCTGATGTGGAGTTTTAATCCTTTATTTAAAGGTGTCATTTTTCTTCGATACATAATTCTAATGTCTCTTTGCATTACCCTTCAGGCTTTGTTTTTATTGAGGTATAAGTGAAAATACACAATAATTCAGAAAACTGCATTTTGTTGAGATCATGGTATTCCAAATTTGCATATTACAGAGTTATCTGCACTTTAGGTATTGATTGTGACGTCATGTGTTTGCGAGCGTAACGTCATACGTTTCGGAGAAAACGACGTGGATTGCGCTTACAAAATAATGACGTAACAATCGATACCTACCCGCAAGGGAGCTAACTCTGTAATATGCAAAGACGGAATATGTTGACCTTGATTAGACGCGTCAAAAACAATTATTATCTTGTTGACATTCTTATACATCAACAAAATGAATAAACAACCCAACAATGAAGAAGATATATGAGTTTTATATCAAACATTTTTTATCTTTATTTCCCGACATTTTATAATCTTAAGTCGATAATTCAAACATAAATAATGATAATTTTGAAATGATAAGTACATTGATTTCATCTAAAGGCATTCGCTATCTGAAATTACATTCGGTACTGTCCAGTAATTGACATGTAACTTAAGTCTTCTCTTCCTTGTTAAATGATGTATAGTTTGGGGCATGTGGGTTGAATTTGAAGGCCATGAATTTCTCTAAAGCAGAACCGATATGAGTACCGTAAGATCTGGAATGTTCGGATAGCAATGCGGAACTTCAAAATTGCGTATGTACGTTTTTATTTATGTCCATTTCGTAATAGTCTATAGAAAGTGTTTAATGATGAAAAATGTTAAATCATCTCTCAAAATTGCGTTTTTACGTTTTTAACGTTATTATTTATGTCCATTTCATAACAGGCCATAGAAATTTTTCAAGAATGGAGAATGTTAAATCATCCCTCAAAAATGCATATTTACGTTTTTATTTATGTCCATTTTGTAACAGGCTATATAATTTTTCCAGAATCAACAATAATAGATCATCTCTTTCCCGAGTTTGACTTCTATGGACTGGTTTATAACACTGAACTAGAAACGTTTGAGCTGGATTAAGTCAGACGCTTTACTAATCTATTATAGATGGTAAAGTACAAGATAGGAAAACGAAAACGTAAAGTAATTTATAAGCCTGTTACAACTTAGTCGAGGTGGGATTTTTCTCGTCAATTACAAATGGGTTTTCTATGTAACGGCCAAGAATTTCCCGTAGCTATTGCCAAGTGTAACACTACGGTGCGAGCGTGCTCCTCTGGCACAGATACCACGTGAACCAGTCACACGTGTTATCGCGTAATTACTTTAATCTCACCTAGGCGTTATTTCATCATCTGCTTGGAGTTACTTCTTTTCATTTTTCCCATCGCTATGAATAATATTAATAATATACACAACTTTCCAAGGGTCGTTATTAGATTCAGGAAAACTTTCCTAAAGCATATTTACAGTACGCATAGAAAGAGCATTCATAAAATAAAATACAGCATTATAAAAAATGATAAAAGTAGCGATAAAATTACACAGTAATTGCTACTAAACCTTCTTAAATAAGTCAATGTCGTCACTGAAATTATAAATTAAAAGCTTCATTGCAAATATGTCATATATCATTGAAAAAGAGGAGTTGTTAAAGTGTTTCAATTGTTTAAGCAGTCCGTAATGCTAAGGTTGCGGAGCAATAGATTTATAAAGACGTCTTACACCACAATATTTTTTTTCCATTGGCATCCATTGGTAACTAATTAAAATATAATTCCGTTTGGCGAAAACATGGACATAAAACTAAAATTACGTTTTTCAAAAATATGCTGTTGATTGAATTACAAACCGAAGATGCATAAATCATAACGATTATTTTGAATTCTCTTCGATTTTAAATTGAAAAATATATTATCCAGTAAAGTCGTCTAACAAATAACAAAACGTCTTCAATTTCATCAACAATATGATGAAACAAATAAGACACAGAGGATATCATTGGAATATTTAAGGATTAACTTGAATAGATTTTAATGTTATGGAGATATACCACAAAAATCTTAGTGTACTCTAAATAAACCGCGAAGCTGTTAATGATGAGAGTACACTCAGACTTTTGTGTTATATCTCCATAACATTAAAATCTATTCAAATTAATCCTTATAATTCAATTTACTAAATATAATCTCTTCAATATTCAAAATTCATTTTGGGATTCTTTTGTCTATGAAATCATTACGCCGCCATCTCAGCCAATCAGAAGCAATGTTACAAACGGCGACGCCATTTTTTTTCCTTTATTGGCTGATAAAGTAAATTTTTAAGCCAATGAAAATCCTCGTAACAAGCAGAATTGAATTATTGATGAATAACAGTTATATTTCATCAAGTGGAGTGGAAACTTTGCTAATTTTCTCTAATCTTTGTCTACACTAGGCCAACTGATAACAGTACAAGTATTTATATCTGCCGCGATTTTCCCGTTTACGAATGTAGTTCGACATATGAGGCACACATTTCGAGAAAAAATTGCATAATAAGACAATCTGATTCAACACATCGATGCCCCAACAATTAAAAATGAAAACATAATAGAAATGATTAACGTAATGTTGAATTTTTGGTTTGATATTTCAGAAAAAAGGTATTCTCACCAAAACGATATTTTCACTGTAAATGCAGTGTTCTGATTAGTCAATATTGAATGAAAATATCAAAAGTAATATTTTCATTCATGTGAAAAATACCACATATATTGTCATCAAAAATCTTATATTTACTCTGGAAATTAAATAGATAAGGATAAAAAGATTGAAAAATCAACTCAGTATGATGTTTCAATAAAGAAGAATACCACTTATGTAACCCGGGCACTATTTGACAAATAAAACACAACAGTTTATCAAATCCACAAAACTGACTACCTAAGTTAGATCAGACACCCCATAAATAGCAGTCAAGAAGTAGGTTAGGTACTTTCTGGTCATTCCAGTACATAATACTTAAAACAGATACGCTTAACACCCACACTCGACAGATAGATCATGTTCGTCAGCAAACCAAAATACACTTCATCACAAAATAAACTAGGTGCTAAATGCTGACGTTTTACATATTGCAGTAAATCATCGTAACTTTAAGGCAAATGTTCTTTTCGATATAAAATTGCATCGTCAACAAAACGTAAGCAGCGAGTTACTTTAAAACCATTCACAAATTATACGGATCTGAACAATCGTCAGCGATTATTGTCTGGTTTGTCATAAATCTAAATGAATTTAAGAAATTGCATCAAAAATGATAATGACAAATTCTAATTCTACAAATAAAGGTTGCACAGCATATAACAGTTTGATATTTCGAAATAAAGATGCTATTTTTGTAATTAATTGTTTTATAATTTATTTTTTAAATTAAGACTTAAATAAATCAATTTTGCATGTAACGAGCATTTTCATTGGCTTTAAATATTCACTTTGTCGTCCCATAAAGGAAACAATGACACGTCAATTCTGATTGGCCGATATAACGGCGTAATAATTGAATAGTCAACAAAATCATAAACGAATTATAGAATTTTGAAGTCATTAAGTTTAGCATATTTAAATAATGGTGAGAATGAATAAATTTCTGAGGTTATGCATGGAGAAACAAAAAAAAAAACAAATCTTAATGTGCTCTTTTTATAAACCGTTTTGCGGTGTATTTAGAGAGCACTCAGAGTTTTGTCATGTATCTCCATAACATTTTCAAAAATATTAAAAATATTTTAGTTAATCCTTAAATAAAGTCATTCTTCCGTTCTATCTACTGGAGAGGTCAACTGGACAAACGTACATAATCTCTGATCATTCAACCAAACAAAACATTTATATAAATGTACTTGTTATAGGGATGTTTGATCATACATATCTACACGATTTTTTTCGTATTGACTGGCCATGAAATAGATGTTTTACATTTTTGTCAGCGCTAGTTCTAAGGTTACCAGCAAAAACATGTAACAATTTCATGTTAACTATGAATATTTGAATAACATTTCCCTTATGTCATTTCATGAATGTATTCTTTCTTTAGTTCGTCTATCCGTAAAGCTTTCAAAACTTTATTTCTTCATCGTGAACCAGTTTTGGGTGCTTTTGAACATATTTTTCGTATCAGTCTCGGGTAATACAGTTCATCAGATGCAATATATGCACTCTGTTACATTCTAGAAGGCGCTGTTGAGCTTTACACATATCATAGAGGTAAAATATTAAATAACATATTCTTTAATTCTAAAATCCTCAAAAATAATGACTAAATTAAATTTGAATAAAAAATATATTACACTTTACATATCCAATTACGCTGTTTGCTTCAAAAACAGAAAATCAAAAATTTACTGGAAACACAAGATGCATTACTTTATTCTTTTATAATTATTCTATGTTTAATGCATTTTAATTTCTTCGTCCATCTTGGAATTGACAATTATAACATAGCCCTAAAATGTTAATAGGAGACAAAATGACACATAACATTATCAACTTTCAACTTATGTATTTTTTTTTCTAAATGAGGATTTTATCCAATTTGACAAGTACAATCTACATGTAAAGTAGAATTTTAATGCGGACATTATATAAAGTCCGTCTGAATATTATACAATGACTTCGTCCGTGCTCTTTAGCAGATATGCCATATTTGTACATAATTTCGACATAGACGAAAATACGCTGATCACGGCCATTAAAATGATTTTTACTTAGAATTTAGTAAATATTTTCACGTAGTTTTTGAGATCGTGTGGTAATTATTTATCTGCAATTTGTATCATTTCACAAAATATAAAATTGCTGTCAGACTAATTTCTTTATGAGAATCAAGACTCTACATTTAAAAAGATCTCAAATAAAATACTAGAAGTCATCTTCATTTAAACTATACATATGAAAATATCTCAAATTAAACGGTCATCTTCATTTAAACTTTACATTTAAAATGATCTCAAACGAAATAGCCATCTTCATTGACACTTTAAAATTATGAATGAATTTCGATGTTTTATGTACTTATACAGTGTGGCAGTATTGCTGGGGCCATTGCCGTAGTTTTGACCTTGACCTTGATGAGTGTGATGTACCCGTTTATGTACCGGGCATCCTGGGAAATTTACCTCGGAGCTCTTCTTCTGCCCATCGTCGGCTTTACGTTCGGATTCATTGTGGCCACGATATTCCGGATGGATAAATCTAGACGCATCACCGTCTCCTTGGAAACCGGAATACAAAACTTCCCTTTATGCATGACGTTGTTGACTTTGACCTTTGACCGAAGTATGTTTGCTCTGATTTCTCTATTTCCGCTAATGTATGGGGTCACGTGCATTCTGTGTAGTGTGCTATTTCTTTTTCTATACAAAATATTTGTTTACATCAAAGAGAAAATGGACAAACATGGATTTGATACAATTGCAACATCAGAAGGGAAGATCAACGGACAAAGAGTATGAACAATATACATCAAATTACCATGTCTTACATGAATAACCCTTGTCGTGAAATACATTATTATGGATAAAAATCACGGTTCTGTGATCCATGTGTTAAATGACATTTGCTGCAATTGTTTTATAAGATGCATATTTAAAATCATATAAACAGTATAGAAAAAAGCACTCAAAGAAAATCCTAACCTTGAAATAATTCAAAGATTACATCATATTCATTTCATATTTAAAGATTTCATCATCTTTATTTCATATTCAATGCAATACATTACAAAATCACGTCGTATTTAACATTTCATCATTTCTATAGATTATATTATTTTAGAAGGTCGTGCCACTTTCAAATAATATTTTTAAAAAAACACTAAAATATCAAAGAAAATTGTATGGATTTCAAAGATTACATTGCATTGAAAAAATAGCACTGCATTCAAATATGAAACCACTTTGAAAAATGACATCGCAGAAGAGAATTACATCATATTCCAAGATTACATCATATTCAAATACACGTTACATTAAAATGTGATATCACATTACGGAGGACGTTATGCTCGCAAAGTATTGCTTCAAATTCAAATCTTTCAAAATTCAATTAAAATAAAACATTACATCATTTTAAAATTTGATTCACATTAAGAGATTTCATGGTATTCCACTATCCATCCTTTCTGTTCAAAACATACATCACTTTACACAAAATAAAGAATAAAAAAATATGTCCAACTATATGTTAAATCATATACTATTCTTCTTCACAAGAGGTAAAATATCTCACAAATTTCAAAAATAGCAATATCCTCTAAAAGTGTATGTATCATGGTTTTATCAGCTTCCTATTAAGAAATCCAAGTCATTCAGCAAAAATAAATACAAAATGCAGAATAATGTAATTATCATGTTATCATCCAAGTCTTTTTATTCAACCAAGTATAGATACGTATGATACAATTTGATCGTACATGCCTATCAGTATCTGCTATAAGGATTTTATCAATATCTCTCTTCATTATAGTTTCACGCAACTAAACATCTAAAATATTTAATTTTTTCTTGTATCAGTTGTATTTGATATTGTTTTCTATTATTATTTAGACGTTCACATCTACAAAAGACACTAAAGGTGTCGCAACAAAAAATTTTATGTTATAGTTTAATATTCTTATATGGATCTTTCACATACAAGCAATGACAATGATGAAACTCGGTTCTGTAATGGCTAAAAGGTCTGCAATGGAAAGCTTGTACTCTCCTTCAGAACCTGTATCTTTCACATACAAGCAATGACAATGGTGAAACTCGGTTCTGTAATGGCTAAAAGGTCTGCAATGGAAAGCTTGTACTCTCCTTCAGAACCTGTCCTGGTCGTTCTAGGTGGTCTACTAAAGATAATCTAGAACATTCTGACTTGTGCACGAGATAAACACCCACGTCATTCCGGTCAAGTATCACAATATAGACTTTCATAAGCGCGTGCTATAGTATTGTAAACTCGCGCTATGATATATACGTAAACAAAACCGTAACTCCCTCCCTAACAAACTTACTGCGTCATAGAATTACTGTGGTAAGACTTATGTAACACCAAAATAAAAAAAAGAAAAACTGAAAACTCTACGGTTTAGGGATAAATGTAACAGGAAAAGATTACCTTTGGAGGTTTTAATAATTATGAAATAATGAGAACAAAACAAAATTTGGACATTGATTATTCGTAAACATACGTGACCGCGGTATAGAGAGGGTTCACCGTCAGGTGCCAAGTAGGCCAAGGATGTGGCCATAAGGCTAGAATGTTTACAATTTGAGATAGGTGTGTTTCTTCGAGCTGTTTGATTGGACAAGCAAGCTGGCCAGTATCCAACTCGGAAATGTTGCCAAGGAATGCGTCATTTGGAAAATTTTGGCGAAAATGTGAGACTGTTAAATATCACGCCGTGCTATCAAGATAATGTCGATGACAGGGAAGATTGGTCAGAATTAAGGCCTGTGAATACCTGAAAGCTGCCGGCAGATGAATTGTACGCTTGCAAAACTCCTTTGAACAATTATAACGCCGCAATGGTTCAGGATCAATTGGGCAGACAGTCGGACTTGTGAATTTGCCAAATCCCGTAGTAACAGCCGTAAACAAGAAATGCTTCATTTTGCCATGTAAACAAAAAGGTCATAGAATACCTTACTGGCCTACTAACACACAGACCTACTCAGTGGTGCCCCCCTTTCTCACGCCAGCCTCTCGTTATTCAGAGAAGCACTATCGGGCGGAAACACTAAGGGCCATATTACTCGTCTCTGTTTCATGGCTGGCGTAGAATGTGTTTCCATGTTAATTCATGCCATGTTGTACTACGATTAGTTTACTCGGCCTTAGTGAATGGAGGTATTTTTTTTCTTTCGTGATAAAATCATTCTGCGTCCGATCTGGCAATCTGTCAGCTTGTCGGTATATCCGTTACTGGTAGTCTAGACATCAACGCTCAATGTTTGTAAACATACGATGGGTTATGCGTAGACATCTTAGGTGAAAGGGACACGGAGAATTAAAATAAAAACAAATCTGAAGGCATACCACCCCAAAGCCTACCCCATATAGACCAATGGTCACGTAGACATACTTCGCTATAAGTAGTTTTGACCATGTCGATTTATGCTTCGTTATAAGTAGTTTTATCAAACAGTCTAACGTAAGGTATCAGCAATGACTATTTAGACTAATGACTATTTAGACTAATGCTTCGCTATAAGTAGTTTTGTCAAACAGACTAACGTAAGGTATGAGCAATGACTATTTAGACTAATGCTTCGCTATAAGTAGTTTTGTCAAACAGACTAACGTAAGGTATGAGCAATGACTATTTAGACTAATGCTTCGCTATAAGTTGTTTTGTCAAACAGACTAACGTAAGGTATGAGCAATGACTATTTAGACTAATGCTTCGCTATAAGTTAGTTTTGTCAAACAGACTAACGTAAGGTATGAGCAATGACTATTTATACTAATGCTTCGCTATAAGTTGTTTTGTCAAACAGACTAACGTAAGGTATGAGCAATGACTATTTAGACTAATGCTTCGCTATAAGTAGTTTTGTCAAACAGACTAACGTAAGGTATGAGCAATGACTATTTAGACTAATGCTTCGCTATAAGTAGTTTTGTCAAACAGACTAACGTAAGGTATGAGCAATGACTATTTACTAATGCTTCGCTATAAGTAGTTTTGTCAAACAGACTAACGTAAGGTATGAGCAATGACTATTTATACTAATGCTTCGCTATAAGTAGTTTTGTCAAACAGACTAACGTAAGGTATGAGCAATGACTATTTAGACTAATGCTTCGCTATAAGTAGTTTGTTTGCAAACACTAACGTAAGTTCGACTATTTAGACTAATGCTTCGCTATAAGTAATTTTGTCAAACAATCTAACGTAATGTATGAGTGAAATCATGCCTCTTTGTTTGGTTAATTAACTTCCTATTAAAGCCAGAGTCATGTAAAAACTGCCTCCCATGTATGCGGTGTGCAGTGTGTATTGAATTAAGTGCTTGGTGCGTGTTTTGGAGACTGCGTTATATTCATGTTATACTGACAAAGAAATTGTTGGGACACAATTAATCATTTTGAAATATGTTTATTTTGAAGTGAGGTAAGACGCTCAAGGTACATGCCAATGGTGTAAAGAATTTCTCTATTACTGTTTTGAAAGAGGAGAAATGACATTCCCCAGCGGTGTAGCATCTTTCAATATTTGTTATTTTAGGCAATTTTTGAGTAAAGAAATAAAAAGTGCTTCAAATCAACCTAAAATGTAAAAAAAATGGGAAAAGTGCATGAGTTCTCACATCATTGCTTAAAACTTTGATTACAATTAACAAAACAAATATGGGCCCGGTTGTTCAAAAGGTGATTAACTTAAACATATGATTAGTGAATTGTCAATTTCTCCTTTGTTGCAAAATCTGTGATTATATATTATGATCTTTAAACGGAAAGAAGATAAATAGAAGGCTACTTCATGTTTTGTAAACTTATTTTAGCAGGGAATAATTTTATCTTGATTTGAAAATTGTCGCTAAACTTGGCATCAAGTGATAAAAAGATGAAAAAAATGTGTGTTAAGGTCGTTCTGAATTTTGTTTTTTAAGCTACTTAGTTCTTTGGCCGGAAGTACGATATAGTGTAATTTACCATGCCTTCAAAATAATTACGATATTTTTACATTCGGTTTATCTCAAAAACATAAATAGACCTGTTTTGGTAAAGACCCCATCTATAACTCGGTTAAATATGCAATGAACTTGTTCGCAAAGCCGATGACCCTTACCCAAACAACTTCATCCGGAAAAGCGTGGGAGCATTAAATTTATGAATGGGACGACCCCCCGTGGATATTTTTGTCATAAAACCACAAGAAAGATATTTCTGGAAGTAAAGTGGGTCATTAAAATACCGGTTAACACTCTAAGATAACCTTTCAGCATTAAAACAAATGTTGTGCTGTTAATTCTGCTTTGGTGGAAAAACCTGAGGTATTTTGTCCGAAAGGGAATTACAATTTAGTAAACAGTTGGACAGTTTTATAACATTGCAAAACAGCAAAATATCGCAGATTTTTAACTAACGAGAGAGAAAGGAATACCATTACAAACTCTCTTTTATCCTATGGAGTTATTAGGTCTGGAATGTTCCTGATAATTAACATATACTGGTCAGTAGCTAGGAGACACCACAGTCTATAAAATGCTATATTTTTTGCTTCTGCGTAGCACTCAGCATTAAGGAAGTGGGACGACTGGTTTGCGCGATGTAAGTATAATGTGACCGGGTGGGGTGTGTTGTTCGGTGTCTCTTGTGACGTGTTTCAGTGAGATAGCACTATAAAAAGGGGCTATAGTTTCCACTATCACAAAGAGACTCAACATGAACATACTGCAGTCTTCCAAAATACACACACAATATATCGTTAACACGGAAAGCTGTTAATAGGACGTAAATATAATAAATAAATCCAAACAAGTACATATTCCGTCTTTGCATAATACAGAGTTAACTCCCTTGCTGGTAGGTATCCATTGTTACGTCAATAATTTGGTGAGTGTAATTCACGTCGTTTTCTCCGAAAAGTATGACGGTACGCTCGAAAACACACGACGTCTCAATCAATACTTAACTGCAAGGGCAGATAACTCTGTAACATGCATATGTAGAATACAATTGGGTTGATCATTAGGCTACAATAAGATTTTGATTCCATGTAGTTTAGTTACATCCATAAATATCATAAAGTTTTAGTTTGTGTGAGGAGTTACATGTTTATGTCATTACTTGAACTATTTACCAATTGAAAACGACCAGAGAATTGTTATATTTTAAGATGCTCCACCGCCAACAGAGCATAAACAATACCCATCATTTGGACAATAACTAATCTTTAATCGTGAATTTATTTGTCTAATTTGCACAAAAACACAACCATGTATAAAATAAATATTTTGCTTTTGGTATACGCGCAATCATTCCATATAGGACACAGTGCCATGGAGATATTTCGAGACGCAATTAGTTATTTTTTAATAACTTTATTTGGAAGTAAAATAAGAAGCTCAAACTTTCCAATGATGGTAATGGTGTTAAGTAAGTAACTTCTGTACCTGCATGGAGAAAAATCCTAATTCGTCTGTTGCTACCTTTTGATAGATAAAGAATACCATTCATAATTAAGCGGAAGAGCATCTTTAGCAAACTATCGTGAAACGAATATTGGATAAACAAATGATGAGTTTATTCATTGTGTGAACGTCTGTTTGGTGTTAGAGCTATTAGCATACCTGATATCAGTACAGAATTAAAACCACGTCGGCCGCGTCATATAAAATACGTTGACATACCTGTGACCCAATGGCTGGGCTGTCTAGCATTCTACCAACAAATTTCCATGCTTTTAGGTCGAGTGTTGTGCTGGAACCTTCGTACTGCATATTAATTTGGTCATATGATGGTGATTATTCTCCGTGAATTCCGGTTTCTTTTCACCATAGAAACATGGTATTAAGAAATGAAATATCTGTAAATACATAAAAGCAAAATCAAGAATACATTAGATTAAATCTCTTTTTGTCGGGAAAGCAAAATGATAAAAATATTTCAAGTACATTTTTTTTTGTAAGTGGTTGACTGTTTATTGTCAAAATTTAGAAATATACATAAATTGTTATCAACATATAAGAATGTTGTTGTCGGATGAATGAACCAAAGAAGTCGCTTGAGTTCAATAAAACGTGAGTTGCGTTCTTTTTTGTGACAGGACGAATGGTTTTAAAGGAGAAATATTCGATTGTCTTCAATGACACCTAACGAATTCGTTTAAGGCCTCGTGGTTTCTTATTGGACGACAGGTTTTAAAATAATCATTTGATAAAGGTGTAATGGTTTTGGTTCGGACGACCGATTTATGATTCGCCAATGGTTGATATCATGTTATCACCGGATGGGTTCTAAAATTAGTTTTACATTAAGAATCAATCCACCGCCGACAGAGCAAAAATGGCATTCATCATTAGAACAATAATTGGTGTTTAATCTTGTATATATATGTCTAATTAACACAAAAAATAATATAAGATAATTTATTTTGCCTTTGGTGCATGCGCAATCAGTACTTCATTCCATGTAGGATATAGTGCCACAGATTTTTTTCGGGATGCAATTAATTATTTTTTTATATTTTCAACTTGAAGTAAAATTAGAAGCTCAAACTTTTCAATGGTGGTAATGGTGTAAAGTAAGTAACTTTTAAAACTGAAGAAAAATATGAAATCGTCTGCTCCTGTTTTTGATAGTGAAAAAAATACCAATTGTCAGCGGTGGAGCATCTTTAATTAGTTTTACATTAAGAATCAATCGACCCTTGTGATGGAGGTTCATATAAGTTATTCTTAACCTAAAATTCACTAACCGCAATCGGAGGATTGTAGTTCTAACGAAGAACGTTTTATTGAGTTTCAGTGCAGGTTTGATTTATTTAATTAGTCACCGAATGTTGTGACCGCACAAGTTGTTCTCAAGAATATATTGTATCTTACATGTGTAAAATAATACTGCGTCTAATGGGGTCATTGCAAACAGTTGATAGAGAATGAAATTATCGATATCGTAAGCGGTTGGCGAAGTGTTACGCAGGCATGAACAACATAACATCCGGTTGAGTACAAATGTTCTCATGAGACTGGACCACCCATTCACAAAAACAGTCAGTGTTATAAAAGTCCACTGTACGTACTTAAAGCTTGTAAAGGTCAAAATACTAGAGTGCGCCAATCAGATCACGGAAGGTTTTTTACAACCGGAAACTAACGGCACGGTCACGTTACTGTGGGCGGGTCCTAGTATGCAAATGAATTCTGATGGATATTAGGTAAATATTAAGAAAAAATACTTTATATTTAAAACAAAACAAAACAAAAGAGAAGCATTAAAATTTATTTAAACACACACGTTTTAAATTATACGGGTATTAAATTAAAAAAAAAGGAATTCATTATTCTCAGGATTTTGCTTTGGAGACAAAACTACTAATTACTAAAAGCGATTTACCAAATTTTAGTCAACCTTTGTATTAGTTGACGGTGTCCGTATTTTGGAATATGTTTCAAACATACCCATCGCGGTTCGTCACCATCACAATGGTGTCAGAGAGTCGTTCTGACAACAAACACACGGAAATTCTGTGGTTTATAAAAGATTTATCCTTCAATTCTGGGTATTTTGATACAATTACAAACTGCCCATTTTCATACAATAAATTATCAAATTATCAAAAATAAACATTTGAAACCACATCTCTTTAAAAAGAAATATTTTCACATTTTTACACTCGTGGAAACCTCTCAAATGATCAGAGATAACATCTGAAACCACATCTCTTCAAAAAAATGCATTTTCACATTTTCTACAATTTCTTAACTCGTGGAAACCCCCTCAGAAATTTGGAAACCCACCAAGAATACTTCCCGGTATCCAGAACCGCTGATCATTATTAAAAATACGTTTCAAACCCACACAGTGTATGATGCAATGTAACGTGATAAGTTAGTAACAGTAGTTCTCGCCATAAAAGAGGATTTTTCTGAATGAAAATACGTCAAGGACACGGTAAAGTGCAAAACTGATAAGCCTTTATTGGCAAGCTGTGTTCAGAATACCTTCAGAGCATAGCAGTTCGCTTAGCGATATTCTAGACATCATAACGTTTATCGTTACATCGAAAAGAAACAAATTATATAATGTTAAACATTTCATGGCAATCGGTCAACATTTCATCGTTTTAAACCTGGTTTTTAAGACTTGTCCGCTAACTGGGCTCAAGGTGGATTTCTGTCTCCTCTTTATTCACAAGAATGAATACGAATTGCAGCATACAAAAGCAGATCTTTGGAATAATATTTCTTTAGTGATTCTTTTATCTTAGTTCAAAACTCAAGTATTTATCAATATAGTATACATGTAAGTTATCATTCTGTTTTTATGATAACTCCACTGTCTTCGCTTATATATTTTCCAGATATTTGGGATTTGAGGTGCTTAATTAAGACTTTAGTGGGGGGATATTACATTAGATATTACATTAGGATAGATTGAAATATTATGTGTCCTGTTGGTAAGGTTATGCAAATAGTTAAACTCGTTGTGAAGTCACGAAGTATCTACCTAATTACGTGTATATCGTTGTTTCACTAGCCTCAGTCCTATGGGCCCCACCTGTATCAACTGACCACTCTGAATGTCTAATCGCTTATGTCGAAGGCCGTATCTTTACTTTATCAAATTAAACCCGAGTCCGGCTGCTAAATAGTGCCGAAACCATGTAGACAGTAGACACTTCAAGGTGTGATATTCTAAGGCAAAAAAAAATGTCTGTTTAGGGTTACCCGACCGACCGGGTCGGACCCTAATTTTTTACCCACGACCCTATTTTTTCCAATTTTCTACGAAAAAATAATTAAAAAGTCGGCATTTCGATGTCAGACTCTAGTTCCGGTCATCATTTCAGAGTGAAAGACACTAAAAAAAAAAAGTTCCTCCCGACCGACCGACCCTATTTTAAACAGACATATTTTTTGGCCTAATATAAGTTTATCCCTTCATGAGATATCAGAACAGTGGGCCTCTATAATCCGAACACTTTTGTCCCCAGACCAAACTGTCCGGGTTGTGAATTTTCCTGTAGGATTCTGTTTACTTTATCAATAAATAAGTCCTTTCCCTGACATTTCCGTTCGGATTGTGAATTTTCCGAACTAGCGAGATCGATGTCCGGATTATCGTAAGTCAGCTGCATGTATACATTATATCATCCTTGAAATATGCTTGGCTACGCAATATTTGAAATTGTTTGATTGAAGGGGGCAATCCTCAATAATAAATTGGATTAAGCAGTTTATTTTTTTTATTTATCCAATATAAACAAATATCGTCGCTTTATTGTTTGTCCTTGCTGGTTATAAAGAATCTGTAACAGCTATCATTGCATTTTGCCCACGAACCAATCCACTAAACCCATGTACATTTTGTAGTATGACAGAGAACCCTTAAGATATTTATAAAAAAAAATAAAAGGTCCCGGGGCCTGTGCTAGGGATGAATTATTGTTGCCCTCTCGAGGTGTACGCCAAGGTTCAATTTTAGGTCCAAAACTGTATCGCATTCATATTCAAACAGTACCTATTGACTTGTCGGATTCGACCTTATGATACCGTGGTATATCACAATAGCCATTTTTATGTATAGGCCTATCCTATAAAAGTTCTTATTTACGAAAAAATAGATTATAAATTCAATTGACTTTTCATTTTGAATATTTTGACCGCACATGTGTATCACGTCAGCGGGCCATTTGCACATTTTTTTTTACCACAAACAAGTCTCTTATGTTTTAAGACCGCTTGCCCTCTGATATATTCTTATGCACAAAATAAAAACTTCCTTAGACCAAATGTTATTTAAACATAAATGGCTATCAGTAAAATTTGTTTAAATCAAAGAAATAAATTTTGAAAACCATTACGTCTATGATCGATAGTACACTAACGCTTTCGGGATCTAAATTTATTCCGTACATTGACAAGCGATAAAATACAGTCCTTAATTTGGAAGATACTGTATTAATAAAATTTCAAAAAGTAAGTAATGAAAAATTAAATGCAAATCTTTAAAGTGCAATTTTATATTTGGTATTGATACATAAAAACAGACAATTTCATTTTTGATAGTAACTCTTTTTGTTTATTTGGGAATAATTTTACGAAGAGACAACTTGTTCGATACCATCAATAAGTACAAGAAATTCATGGTTGTTTTGACAAAATTCTGACGATTTATTTTCATTTCGTAAGATTGAGATATAAAACTATTCATAAATCTTATAATATCACCCATAGCAGCGTTAACGAGTATCATTCATTCCGGGGAGCCAAAGAATTGATAACAAAACTGTAATAAATGTTTTAAAATAAAATGCAAAATTTGATATTCTGACAGCAGTGAAATGAAGACATTCAAATATGCGAAACTTCCATGACTCATGAAAGGTTTCAGTATCTCACTGGGTATATCGAAGGTTTCGTACAGAAATAGAAACTAATCGGACATTTTTGTCGCAGTGAAACAAACCAAAGGGAAGTGTCAAACAGATGTCAGACATATGTCAGACATGCTTGTTATATCCCAAGGTGATCTCCTCGGCCCACATACTCAACTGGCACAAACTGCCTGCTTCACCAACAGTCACAAAGGGCCTGCTTCACCCAACAGTCACAAAGGGCCTGCTTCACCCGACAGATATAAAGGGCCTTCATCCAACAGTCACAAAGGCCTAATTTACCCGACAGTCACAAACGGCCCACATACTCAACTGGCACAAACTGCCTGCTTCACCAACAGTCACAAAGGGCCTGCTTCACCCAACAGTCACAAAGGGCCTGCTTCACCCGACAGATATAAAGGGCCTTCATCCAACAGTCACAAAGGCCTAATTTACCCGACAGTCACAAACTGCCTGTTTCACCGACAGTCACAGAAGGTCTGCTTCACCCAACAGTCACTAAGGGCCTGCTTCACCCAACAGACATAAAGGGCCTACTTCACTTAATAGTCATAAAGGGCCTGCTAAGTCTACACGTACATACTCGCATCAAATATGTTAGACATACTAGTTGTATTATTCAACAGTCACAAAGGCCTGCTAAGTCTACACGTACATACTTGTTACTTCACTCAACAGTCACAAAGGGCCTGCTAAGTCTACACGTACATACTAGTTACATCACTCAACAGTCACAAAGGGCCTGCTAAGTCTACACATACATACTAGTTATATCACTCAACAGTCACAAAGGGCCTGCTAAGTCTACACGTACATACTAATTATATCACTCAACAGTCACAAAGGGCCTGCTAAGTCTACACCTACATACTTGTTACATCACTCAACAGTCACAAAGGGCCTGCTAAGTCTACACGTACATACTAGTTACATCACTCAACAGTCACAAAGGGCCTGCTAAGTCTACACCTACATACTTGTTATATCACTCAACAGTCACAAAGGGCCTGCTAAGTCTACACCTACATACTAGTTACATCACTCAACAGTCACAAAGGGCCTGCTAAGTCTACACCTACATACTAGTTATATCACTCAACAGTCACAAAGGGCCTGCTAAGTCTACACCTACATACTAGTTACATCACTCAACAGTCACAAAGGGCCTGCTAAGTCTACACATACATACTAGTTACATCACTACACAGTCACAAAGGGCCTGCTAAGTCTACACGTACATACTAGTTACATCACTCAACAGTCACAAAGGGCCTGCTAAGTCTACACTACATACTAGTTATCACTCACATCACAAGTCTACACTACATACTAGTTACATCACTCAACAGTCACAAAGGGCCTGCTAAGTCTACATGTACATACTAGTTATATCACTCAACAGTCACAAAGGGCCTGCTAAGTCTACACGTACATACTAGTTATATCACTCAACAGTCACAAAGGGCCTGCTAAGTCTACACGTACATACTAGTTATATCACTCAACAGTCACAAAGGGCCTGCTAAGTCTACATGTACATACTAGTTATATCACTCAACAGTCACAAAGGGCCTGCTAAGTCTACATGTACATACTAGTTATATCACTCAACAGTCACAAAGGGCCTGCTAAGTCTACATGTACATACTAGTTATATCACTCAACAGTCACAAAGGGCCTGCTAAGTCTACACGTACATACTAGTTATATCACTCAACAGTCACAAAGGGCCTGCTAAGTCTACACATACATACTAGTTATATCACTCAACAGTCACAAAGGGCCTGCTAAGTCTACACGTACATACTAATTATATCACTCAACAGTCACAAAGGGCCTGCTAAGTCTACACATACATACTAGTTATATATTCAACAGTCACAAAGGGCCTGCTAAGTCTACACCTACATACTAGTTACATCACTCAACAGTCACAAAGGGCCTGCTAAGTCTACACCTACATACTAGTTACATCACTCAACAGTCACAAAGGGCCTGCTAAGTCTACACATACATACTAGTTACATCACTCAACAGTCACAAAGGGCCTGCTAAGTCTACACGTACATACTAGTTATATCACTCAACAGTCACAAAGGGCCTGCTAAGTCTACACCTACATACTAGTTACATCACTCAACAGTCACAAAGGGCCTGCTAAGTCTACACCTACATACAAGTTACATCACTCAACAGTCACAAAGGGCCTGCTAAGTCTACACATACATACTAGTTTATATAATACTCAACAGTCACAAAGGGCCTGCTAAGTCTACATGTACATACTAATTATATCACTCAACAGTCACAAAGGGCCTGCTAAGTCTACACCTACATACTAGTTACATCACTCAACAGTCACAAAGGGCCTGCTAAGTCTACACCTACATACTAGTTACATCACTCAACAGTCACAAAGGGCCTGCTAAGTCTACACCTACATACTAGTTACATCACTCAACAGTAACAAAGGGCCTGCTAAGTCTACACGTACATACTAGTTACATCACTCAACAGTCACAAAGGGCCTGCTAAGTCTACACATACATACTAGTTATATCACTCAACAGTCACAAAGGGCCTGCTAAGTCTACACGTACATACTAGTTATATCACTCAACAGTCACAAAGGGCCTGCTAAGTCTACACGTACATACTAGTTACATCACTCAACAGTCACAAAGGGCCTGCTAAGTCTACACCTACATACTAGTTACATCACTCAACAGTCACAAAGGGCCTGCTAAGTCTACACTACATACTAGTTACATCACTCAACAGTCACAAAGGGCCTGCTAAGTCTACACGTACATACTAGTTACATCACTCAACAGTCACAAAGGGCCTGCTAAGTCTACACGTACATACTAGTTACATCACTCAACAGTCACAAAGGGCCTGCTAAGTCTACACGTACATACTAGTTACATCACTCAACAGTCACAAAGGGCCTGCTAAGTCTACACGTACATACTAGTTACATCACTCAACAGTCACAAAGGGCCTGCTAAGTCTACACCTACATACTAGTTACATCACTCAACAGTCACAAAGGGCCTGCTAAGTCTACATGTACATACTAGTTATATCACTCAACAGTCACAAAGGGCCTGCTAAGTCTACACGTACATACTAGTTACATCACTCAACAGTCACAAAGGGCCTGCTAAGTCTACACTACATACTAGTTAATCACTCAACAGTCACAAAGGGCCTGCTAAGTCTACACGTACATACTAGTTATATCACTCAACAGTCACAAAGGGCCTGCTAAGTCTACACGTACATACTAGTTATATCACTCAACAGTCACAAAGGGCCTGCTAAGTCTACACATACATACTAGTTATATCACTCAACAGTCACAAAGGGCCTGCTAAGTCTACACATACATACTAGTTATATCACTCAACAGTCACAAAGGGCCTGCTAAGTCTACACGTACATACTAGTTACATCACTCAACAGTCACAAAGGGCCTGCAAAGTCTACACATACATACTAGTTACATCACTCAACAGTCACAAAGGGCCTGCTAAGTCTACACGTACATACTAGTTATATCACTCAACAGTCACAAAGGGCCTGCTAAGTCTACACATACATACTAGTTATATCACTCAACAGTCACAAAGGGCCTGCTAAGTCTACACATACATACTAGTTATATCACTCAACAGTCACAAAGGGCCTGCTAAGTCTACATGTACATACTAATTATATCACTCAACAGTCACAAAGGGCCTGCTAAGTCTACATGTACATACTAGTTATATCACACATCAAACAGTCACAACAGTCACAAAGGGCCTGCTAAGTCTACACCTACATACTAGCTATATCACTCAATAGTCACAAAGGGCCTGCTAAGTCTACACGTACATACTAGTTATATCACCTAACAGTCACAAAGGGCCTGCTAAGTCTACATGTACATACTAGTTATATCACTCAACAGTCACAAAGGGCCTGCTAAGTCTACATGTACATACTAGTTATATCACTCAACAGTCACAAAGGGCCTGCTGAGTCTACATGTACATACTAGTTATATCACTCAACAGTCACAAAGGGCCTGCTAAGTCTACATGTACATACTAGTTATATCACTCAACAGTCATAAAGGGCCTGCTAAGTCTACACATACATACTAGTTATATTACCCAACAGTCACAAAGGGCCTGGTAAGTCTACATGTACATACTAATTCTTACATAACTACATGCGTAATACTGGCTAGTCTAGGGCAATACACTCATGTCGCCTGAAGCCGTATTGCATGGCTACCCATGCAATACAGCCTCGTGACGTCACGGCGTCAACAAAATCTATATTTCCTCGGCACAATTTTAAACATCAATTTCTAACAGACTTCTGTTTTTGTTGTTTTAATGGGGCTGATTAGTTCACATGCTTTAAACATATATTGCTGTACACTTTTTGATATAAAAAGGGTGAATATTAAGAGTATGGGCGAGGGGACATAACTCTGTGTAAAGTTTGAATAGAGAAATCTATTATCAGATTTCTACGCAAGAGCAATTAATATTATTCAAATTTAAAAAATTCTCATTAAAATGTTCTTATAGTCCAAGTTTTTTTATTTATTTTACTATCAACTGGTCATTCTATAGATACTGTTAAGACAAATCTTAGTAAATATCTCACTGATTCCAGGAAACCATATACTTAATCAGAAACACAAATAAAAAAACCCACAAGATTTGCTTTCTTCATGCATCCATGAATAAAGGGACATAACTGTGTCAACGCTTCCAAACACTAACCAATATAATAGTGTGGTCATTTTTGTTTGTTCGGAGGGCTTTGTCAAAGCTCATCTGAAAACAATTAAAAACCATCATGTCCAGCTTTAAATCATAAACGAACAACTACATGTAGGTCCAACCAGTCAAACTGCATAATTGAAAAACGCCTGTGTAGTGGAAATTTAGATAAAGGGACACAACTCTGTCATAAATTTCACATTAAAAACATGTTTAGTAAAAGCTTACTATAATGAATGCCATAAAACCACGAGAAAAATTTGTTACAGCATTTCAAATTATCAAACTATAAATTAAAAGTCATTGACTGATTCCCCCCCTGACTTCACGTAGAATAAGCCAAACAAAAAATCAAAATACCTTCACAATTAATAACAAATATTTCTTTCCATAGAAATACATTACAGTGGAACTCGGTTAAATACGAACTCGAAGGGACCACGGTAAAACTTCGAGTTATCCGAGTGTTCGAATTAAAAGAGTTATCATGTCTTCTGACAATCTCTTTACTTGGTAAAGATAGACCAGTTCCATGTCGTAAAATGATGTGAACAAGAGAGATGTCAAAATTGCCGATGGTAGTTGCAAAATTATAACAATAAAACCTAGATATATAATTTAAAATGCTGTTCTACGGCAGATTTATGAAAAAGAAAAACGGCATATTCGGCGAACTCGTTGTCCACAAAATCTCATTTCGAGTTAAAAGAACATTTTATGTATGAATGTTGTCAAATTTACTTTGTATTATCTTCGAGTTATTTTCGAGTTCTTCGAGTTTTCCTAATTCGAATTATCCAAGTTCTTTAAACAAAGATAAAGAGGGAATTCAGCCGGGACTGGCAAAGTACTTCGTATTAAGCCAGGTTGTCGAATTATCGTAGATCGTATCAACCAAGTTCCACTGTATCTATTTTCTTATTAACAATTTTGATCTTTTTTACATCTTATATCTTTTTTATCAAAAGGATAAACTTGGAATAATGCATTAATTTTGCAAATAACAATATCCTATCAAACAGTAATAAAAAGACTGAAAATTACCAGAAATATGACATTTTATTTACACATGCAATTTATTGACAGCTTGAATTGATATGAAAAATATTAAGAACAAAAATACGAAAATGAAAATTAATAATAGTTATTCCGAGCACCATGCAGTCTGACTTTAAAATCATCTTGATCTGTAAACAGACTTTGATTTGTTTAGCAGTTAGGGTATGAAAATTGTAATTATTAATATAATTAGAGTAATCAATTGAGTGTCTTTAAAGTCACAATAAAAAGAAATCCATTCATGCACAATCACATTTCTGAGGTCACTATATAAAAATATCACAAGTATTTGGCCATGGAACCATAACTGATATAACTTCAGAGAATCACAGATCACTGATATTCCGAATTTGCATATTACAGAGTTATCTGCACTTGCGGGTAGGTATTGATTGTGACGTCATGTGTTTGTGAGTGTAATGTCATACTTTTCGGAGAAAATGACGTGAATTGCGCTCACAAAATAATGATGTAACAATCGATACCTACCGGCAAGGGAGCTAACTCTGTAATAAGCAAAGACGGAATAAGTAAAGGCTAGGAGCCTACATCTGACATTTTTAATTTCTTTGCTGATCTAGAAGTGTTAAACGTCCTTTGTAACGATGACTGTGAGTCCTGTTGTGGAGTATTAACATTTGAGATGGACCCTGAAAACATGGTAAAAGACTGGGCAATGTCTTGTGAAAAAAACTGATGGTCAAAGTCATCCACGCTAGTGTTATCACTCTCCTGGATCAATCTATCGCTCTGTGGTGAGAAATTCCCGAATTCACACGTTAATTGTCTACTACCTCCATCATTTGAACATTCCGAAAATAAACCCACTGAAGACCTAGATGAACGCCTCTTTCTCTTCCTTGGAGTCAGCTGAATTGTCAAAGATTCCAAGTATTCCTGAGATTTGGCAAGAATGTTATCCAACTCAGCACTTTGTGGTGCTTGACTATGAGAACTTGACGCATCTTCAGGTAAGTCGTCCTCTTCCCTAAGTGTGTTTATACCAAACAATCTATGAAAGCTAGCGTCACTATCGTATCCATTTACATCCTCTTTACTCATAGCTGACGGTGACATCGCAGTGGCCCTCTGTGATGAACCCTGCTGATTACCGCCATCCGCAGCTAACTGAAGATTTCGTATAAATTGCTGATCTTCATTTAAAAGTCTGTTTGAATTTTTTGGCTGCGATTCTTTCTTTTCCTTCCTTTTTTGTTTTATTTCTTCATCCTGAAATATCAAATGATAAAATGTCATTTGAATGCTTTTCTACAAATGAAACTATAGTAAACTTGACCCCCTCCCCAGGAAGAAACCTGAGACCCCAGGATCATATAATTCACAATTTTTGTAAAGGATCTTAAAACCTTTCTATCTATGAAAAGTATTTGATTCTACCATTTCCAGAATTTCAGAAGAAGATTTTTGAAGTTTTTGCCTATTTAAACCCTTTTGACCCCACCCTTAAGGCCCCTGGGGGTCAGGCATAGAAAATTTGTTAATAGGGTTTAATGGCCATCTCATACTGATAATTCTGACATCATTTGACTCATTTCCTATTACAAATGAGCAAATAATGCTCACAAATGTGTTTGCCGAATATAAATCATAGTAAACTTAACCTCCTCCCCAGGGGGAAACTAGAGACCCCAAGGTCATATAATTCACAATTTTTGTAGAGGGCCTTGAGGCCTTTCTATCGATGTGGAGTATTTTGTGGAGTATTTGATTCTACCACATCTGTGAGTAGAGAAGAAGATTTTTGAAATTTTAGTCAATTTTACCCCTTTTGGCCCCTCCCATAGCTCCCTGGGGGGTGGGGACCATATAATTCACAATTTTGATTGGCCTTATGCCTTAGAAGGTTTGTGCAAAATTTCATTGAAATTGCTTCAGCAGTTTTGGAGAAGTTGAAAATGTAAATTGTTTACAGAGATACGACACACTACGAACGACGCATGACGGAAGATGGACAGCGACGGACAAAAGGCGATTAGAATAGGTCACTTGAGACTTTGTCTCAGGTGACCTAAAAATCATTCATCCCTTTTGATGTGGGATAGGTAAACCAATATCTTATAATATATTATATATATAATAATATCCTATTGTAAGAATTTTTACCTCTCTGTTTGAAATTCTTTTGTCTTACCCCAAAGGGAGTGAAAAATTAAATTACTCCTTACACCAAAGTACTCTATAGTTACTAATATTCGCGGGGGTTTTAATTCTGCTAAATTCGAAAATCCATCCAAATTCTTGGAATTGAATTCCTCTAAAAATTAATGAAAATCATGGTTATACATATTATAGCCTGTCGTAATGACGTTTTCAAAAATTACAAAGATAATTCGCAGAAATAAACCATCGCAAATAAGTTCCAAGCAGTAAATCAGGAAATTTTAAAGCTGTAAAATTTAACAAATATACATTATTCCGAATTTGCGTATTACAGAGTTATCTGCACTTGCGGGTAGGTATTGATTGTGATGTCATGTGTCTGCGAGCATAACGTCATACGTTTCGGAGAAAACGACGTTAATTGCGCTCACAAAATAATGACATAACAATTGATACCTACCCAGAGGGAGCTAACTCTGTAATATGCAAAGAGGGAATGGAGTCTTGTAGATATTATTGCTCATTATGTAGTCTAAAGGCAACCTCATGTTAACTTAATGCAGTGAAATGAATCCCCATATCCCATATAGTCAGACATTGACATATCTCTTGACTTAAAATTATAAATTAGCTTGCTCCACTAAGTAACTAACATAGATCTTATATTTTGTTAGTAAATTTGATCAGAACTAAAAATTATTGAAATTGCTTGTCTGCCTGAAATGAGCCCAAAACTTCCAGCAATCCCTTTAGATATACCAAATTCTCAGTGGAAAAATTCTTGTATTCACCCAAAATAAGGTCAATAATTGTACAATAATGGCCCTAATGGACTACTTTATTTTCAGAAAAATTACTCCAATTTGTAAGAAACTATTACATGAAAACTCACCCTCTCCAGCAGCAGAGCGGACAGATCCGGACTGTCCTCCTCCCACAATGCTACAAGGATTTTACTTAGAGCGTTCGTCTGTGGAAAATTTCCCTCAGGTTCTCCGATTGGAGAACAAGGTTTTTCTGAATGTATTCCAGAATTCCGAGCCTGCCACAATTCCTCTGCTGTTTTGTATCTGTCTTCCCAGTATCTGATTTTATCCGGCTTGTATCCAACGACTCTCTATATAACAGATCATACATTCAAGATATTTAAAACATTACAATGTTATGCATTCATGGCCCTGGTAACAGTGTGATATGAATGTTTATTTACCCAAGGGAAATATTACATCTTTGGGTAAATAAACCTTCATATCACACTGTCAATGGGAAACATAAATTGTTTATTATTTATGCAGATTTATTAGAGATGGATAAATTAAGATCATCAGGCTTCGTTTTATTTTACTTCTCTGAACATATGATAAAACAGTTATAGACTTTAAAAGTCCAAGCCGTATTTCTCCGTAATTAGCACCCCTTCTCTTTTCTGGAGGAGTTGCCGCCAACCCATGGATAAAACAATGTCTTATAACTCTATGATGTTTATAACATTGGCATTTTATCCCATATTACAATCGTTGGAGACCCACAGGTGATTGCACTATACTACGCTACACTTATCAAGTGATAAGTGTTGCATAGTATAGTGCGATCACCTGTGGGTCTCCAATGATGCATGTTACATGAAATTCATGTTATTGCATGTGCATTAACTTGTGAATCAGGTCATGACTTAATGATGTGTCACAAAGTAAAAACAGCATTATATTATGCATGTTTACAGTGACAAATCAATGTGTGGATCCCTAAAAAGTGCCCTCTTCATTACAATTTTCTAAATGCCCTGGGCACTTCTTACAGTGAATATGGTAATTGTATAATTTACAGCATTGTATTTTATTCTTCAGTAGAAGTGAAATCTACATTAATCTTCAAGTTTCATTTCATTTTGAACACTTCTGGTGGTAAGACAAGGACTCACCTGTCCAGCCTGAACAAGCTGCTGAGCAGTGGTCAAGGTCTGATGACAGGATGGACAAGGGTCAGTGTTATCTTCAATCCTCTCCTCTTGTTGTTGTTCAGGATGACAAAGTGGACAATGTATATTAGGTTCCTCCTTCAGAGAAAGATCTAGAGGGTAACAGAATGGTTTATATATATAGATCTAGAGGGTAAGAGAATAGTTTTAAGGCTAAATATGAATGAAGTTTTACACAATCAACTTATATTATCACAATAGAAAACTAATAAGCATATGGAAAGATTTAAGTGCAATTAACAAAAGCAGGAAATTTAGGGCATCGAAGGCATCAACTAAAGATTGAAGAGAGCATAAACCTGTGATATAGTTATTTATTTTGTCTCAGGTCAGATTGTACAGGATTTATTTTGTCCCAGGTCAGATTTTACAGGATTTATTTTGTCCCAGGTAAGATTGTACAGGTTTTATTTTGTCCCAGGTCAGATTGTACAGGATTTATTTCATTTTGTACCAGGTCAGATTGTACAGGATTTATTTCATTTTGTCTCAGTCCAGATTGTACAGGATTTATTACATTTTGTTTCAGGTCAGATTGTACAGGATTTATTTTGTCCCAGGTCAGATTGTACAGGATTTATTTCATTTTGTCTCAGTTCTGATTCTACAGGATTTATTTCATTTTGTCTTTGGTCAGATTGTACAGGATTTATTTTATCCAAGGTCAGATTGTACAGGATTTACTTCATTTTGCCCCAGGTCAGATTGTACAGGATTTATTTCATTTTGTTTCAGGTCAGATAGTACAGGATTTATTTTATCCAAGGCCAGATTGTACAGGATTTATTTCATTTTGTCTCAGTTCTGATTGTACAGGATTTATTTCATTTTGTCTCAGGTCAGATTGTACAGGATTTATTTCATTTTGTTCCAGGTCAGATTGTACAGGATTTATTTTATCCAAGGTCAGATTGTACAGGATTTATTTTGTCTCAGGTCAGATTGTACAGGATTTATTTTGTCTCAGGTCAGATTGTACAGGATTTATTTTGTCTCAGGTCAGATTGTACAGGATTTATTTTGTCTTTGGTCAGATTGTACAGGATTTATTTCATTTTGTCTCAGGTCAGATTGTACAGGATTTATTTCATTTTGTCTCAGGTCAGATTGTACAGGATTTATTTTGTCTTTGGTCAGATTGTACAGAATTTATTTCATTTTGTCTCAGGTCAGATTGTACAGGATTTATTTCATTTTGTCTCAGGTCAGATTGTACAGGATTTATTTTGTCTTCAGTCAGATTGTACAGGATTTATTTCATTTTGTCTCAGGTCAGATTGTACAGGATTTATTAAATTTTGTCTTCGGTCAGATTGTACAGGATTTATTTCATTTTGTCTCAGGTCAGATAGTACAGGATTTATTTCATTTTGTCTCAGTTCTGATTGTACAGGATTTATTTCATTTTGTCTCAGGTCAGATTGTACAGGATTTATTTCATTTTGTCTCAGGTCAGATTGTACAGGATTTATTTTGTCTTCGGTCAGATTGTACAGGATTTATTTCATTTTGTCTCAGGTCAGATTGTACAGGATTTATTTCATTTTGTCTCAGGTCAGATTGTACAGGATTTATTTTGTCTTTGGTCAGATTGTACAGGATTTATTTCATTTTGTCTCAGGTCAGATAGTACAGGATTTATTTCATTTTGTCTCAGTTCTGATTGTACAGGATTTATTTCATTTTGTCTCAGGTCAGATTGTACAGGATTTATTTTGTCTTCGGTCAGATTGTACAGGATTTATTTCATTTTGTCTCAGGTCAGATTGTACAGGATTTATTTCATTTTGTCTCAGGTCAGATTGTACAGGATTTATTTTGTCTTCGGTCAGATTGTACAGGATTTATTTCATTTTGTCTCAGGTCAGATTGTACAGGATTTATTTCATTTTGTCTCAGGTCAGATTGTACAGGATTTATTTTGTCTTTGGTCAGATTGTACAGGATTTATTTCATTTTGTCTCAGGTCAGATAGTACAGGATTTATTTCATTTTGTCTCAGTTCTGATTGTACAGGATTTATTTCATTTTGTCTCAGGTCAGATTGTACAGGATTTATTTTGTCTTCGGTCAGATTGTACAGGATTTATTTCATTTTGTCTCAGGTCAGATTGTACAGGATTTATTTCATTTTGTCTCAGGTCAGATTGTACAGGATTTATTTTGTCTTTGGTCAGATTGTACAGGATTTATTTCATTTTGTCTCGGGTCAGATAGTACAGGATTTATTTAATTTTGTCTCAGTTCTGATTGTACAGGATTTATTTCATTTTGTCTCAGGTCAGATTGTACAGGATTTATTTCATTTTGTCTCAGGTCAGATTGTACAGGATTTATTTCATTTTGTCTCAGGTCAGATTGTACAGGATTTATTTCATTTTGTCTTTGGTCAGATTGTACAGGATTTATTTCATTTTGTCTTTGGTCAGATTGTACAGGATTTATTTCATTTTGCCCCAGGTCAGATTGTACAGGATTTATTTTGTCCCAGGTCAGATTGTACAGGATTTATTTTGTCCCAGGTCAGATTGTACAGGATTTATTTTGTCCCAGGTCAGATTGTACAGGATTTATTTTGTCCCAGGTCAGATTGTACAGGATTTATTTTGTCCCAGGTCAGATTGTACAGGATTTATTTTGTCTTTGGTTAGATTGTACAGGATTTATTTCATTTTGTCTTTGGTCAGATTGTACAGGATTTATTTCATTTTGTCTTTGGTCAGATTGTACAGAATTTATTTTGTCTTTGGTTAGATTGTAAAGGATTTATTTCATTTTGTCTTTGGTCAGATTGTACAGAATTTATTTCGTTTTGTCTTTGGTCAGATTGTACAGAATTTATTTCGCTTTGTCTCGGGTCAGATTGTACAGAATTTATTTCATTTTGTCTTTGGTCAGATTGTACAGGATTTATTTCATTTTGTCTCAGGTCAGATTATACATGATTTATTTTGTTCCAGGTCAGATTGTACAGGATTTATTTTGTCCCAGGTCAGATTGTACAGGATTTATTTTGTCCCAGGTCAGATTGTACAGGATTTATTTTGTCCCAGGTCAGATTGTACAGGATTTATTTTGTCCCAGGTCAGATTGTACAGGATTTATTTTGTCTCAGGTCAGATTGTACAGGATTTATTTTGTCCCAGGTCAGATTGTACAGGATTTATTTTGTCCCAGGTCAGATTGTACAGGATTTATTTTGTCCCAGGTCAGATTGTACAGGATTTATTTTGTCCCAGGTCAGATTGTACAGGATTTATTTTGTCCCAGGTAAGATTGTACAGGTTTTATTTTGTTCCAGGTCAGATTGTACAGGATTTATTTTGTCCTAGGTCAAAGTATACATGATCCATTTTGTCCCACATCAGATTGTACGGGATTCATTTTGTCCCAAGTAAAATTGTGCAGGATTTATTTAGAAACAGGTCTGATTGTAAAAGATTTATTTTGTCCCAGGTCAGATTGTAAAACAATTATTTTGTCACATTGTACAGGTTTTATTTTGTCCAAGGTCAGATTGTACAGGTTTTATTTTGTCCAAGGTCAGATGCCCAAGGTCAGGCTACAGGAAGTTCCAGGTCAGATTTTAGCTATTTTTCTCTTAACTTGCATTGCCAAAACTACAGATATTCCAGAAAGTAGACTGAAATAAAGTTGATATGCTATCAAATACAACTGTGACAGTGGACAATAAGTTTTGGGTGTTACACGTAAGCTGAGGGAGAGTACCAGTTATTTTAGAAAGTATTCAGTCTATTGTCCCAGTTAACATGCATATCAATGCCACTTACTTGTATAAACACAATTATTCTGGTCTGTTGACTGTTTTCTTTTGTTTTCATCTTTCTGTGTTTCTTTTCTTTTTCTAACATATCTTGTTATCCATTTGTGCCCCTTCCTGATTGTGATATCATCCCAGGGATGGCCATCTGTTTCCACAGAGCAGGTCTTGTCATGGACCTCATCAGAGAATTGATATCCCTGGTAGAATATCTCACCATAACTGTCCAGCTGCATATCAATAGGAAAGCAGGAACTATTAACGGACGGAAAGATGGACAGAAAAACAGATGGACGTACAGAAGTAGGGACGGAAGGATGGACGGACAACGGATGGATGACAGACCGTGGACGAAAGGCGATTTGAACTGCCTCACTATAGGACAAAATGTCCTCAACCCAGGAGCTTCTTAACACTTAGTCTTGTCTAAAGAATAACATTTGTCATGTTGAGGTAATCAATCGTGAAGAAATATTGTCAGAGATAAGATAAAATGATGACATCACATTCCTGATTAATCATTTTCTGATCTTCACATAATATACTGTATATTCTGAATATTCTGTATATACTGTACAACTAATAAGAAATGGGTATCAAACAAACTTGTATAGTGAAGAAGTCATCGTCCAGAGGTATTGTGGTGATACCGGCCAGGGACGTGTTAAATCTGTCGGTGGTTAGAACCTCTTCTGAACCCCCACACATAGATTGATGATGGAATACATCTCTGTAAACAACACAACAGGTCCATGATGTAACAACGCAACAGATCCACAATGTATACAACACAACATGTCCACAATGTATACAACACAACAGATCCACAATGTATACAACACAACATGTCCATGATGTAACAATGCAACAGATCCACAATGTAAACAACACAACATGTCCATGATGTAACAACACAACAGATCCACAATGTAAACAACACAACAGGTCTACAATGTGTACAACACAACAGATCCACAATGTATACAACACAACAGGTCTACAATGTGTACAACACAACAGATCCACAATGTATACAACACAACAGATCCACAATGTATACAACACAACAGATCCACAATGTATACAACACAACAGATCCACAATGTATACAACACAACAGATCCACAATGTATACAACACAACAGATCCACAATGTATACAACACAACAGATCCACAATGTATACAACACAACAGATCCACAATGTATACAACACAACAGATCCACAATGTATACAACACAACAGGTCCACAATGTATACAACACAACAGGTCCATGATGTAACAACACAACAGGTCCACAATGTATACAACACAACAGGTCCATGATGTAACAACCCAACAGATCCACAATGAAAACAACACAACAGGTCCACAATGTATACAACACAACAGATCCACAATGTATACAACACAACAGATCCACAATGTATACAACACAACAGATCAACAATGTATACAACACAACAGATCCACAATGTGTAAAACACTACAGATCCACATTGTATACAACACAACAGGTCCACAATGTATACAACACAACAGATCCACAATGTATACAACACAACAGATCCACAATGTATACAACACAACAGATCCACAATGTATACAACACAACACATCCACAATGTATACAACACAACAGATCCACAATGTATACAACACAACAGATCCACAATGTATACAAAACAACAGATCCACATTGTATACAACACAACAGGTCCACAATGTATACAACACAACAGATCCACAATGTATACAACACAACAGATCCACAATGTATACAACACAACAGATCCACAATGTATACAACACAACAGATCCACAATGTATACAACACAACAGATCCACAATGTATACAACACAACAAATCCACAATGTATACAACACAACAAATCCACAATGTATACAACACAACAGATCCACAATGTATACAACACAACAGATCCACAATGTATACAACTCAACAGATCCACAATGTATACAACACAACAGATCCACAATGTACACAACACAACAGATCCACAATATATACAACACAACAGATCCACAATATATACAACGCAAAAAACCACAATGTATACAACACAACAGATCCACAATGTACACAACACAACATATCCACAATGTATACAACACAACAGATCCACAATGTATACAACACAACATCCACAATGTATACAACACAACAATCACAATGTATACAACACAACAGATCCACAATGTATACAACACAACAGATCCACAATGTATACAACACAACAGATCAACAATGTATACAACAAAACAGGTCCACAATGTATACAACACAACAGATCCACAATGTATACAACACAACAGGTCCACAATGTATACAACACAACAGGTCCACAATGTATACAACACAACAGGTCCACAATGTATACAACACAACAGATCCACAATGTATACAACACAACAGATCCACAATGTATACAACACAACAGATCCACAATGTATACAACACAACAGATCCACAATGTACACAACACAACAGATCCACAATGTATACAAACACAACAGATCCACAATGTACACAACACAACAGATCCACAATGTATACAACACAACAGATCCACAATGTATACAACACAACAGGTCCACAATGTATACAACACAACAGGTCCACAATGTATACAACACAACAGGTCCACAATGTATACAACACAACAGATCCACAATGTATACAACACAACAGGTCCACAATGTATACAACACAACAGATCCACAATGTATACAACACAACAGGTCCACAATGTATACAACACAACAGGTCCACAATGTATACAACACAACAGATCCACAATGTATACAACACAACAGGTCCACAATGTATACAACACAACAGATCCACAATGTATACAACACAACAGATCCACAATGTATACAACACAACAGATCCACAATGTATACAACACAACAGGTCCACAATGTATACAACACAACAGGTCCACAATGTATACAACACAACAGATCCACAATGTATACAACACAACAGGTCCACAATGTATACAACACAACAGGTCCCTGATGTATACAACACAACAGGTCCACAATGTATACAACACAACAGGTCCATGATGTATGTATACAACACAACAGATCCACAATGTATACAACACAACAGATCCACAATGTATACAACACAACAGGTCCACAATGTATACAACACAACAGATCCACAATGTATACAACACAACAGATCCACAATGTATACAACACAACAGATCCACAATGTATACAACAAACAGATCCACAATGTATACAACACAACAGATCCACAATATACACACAACAGATCCACAATGTATACAACACAACAGATCCACAATGTATACAACACAACAGGTCCACAATGTATACAACACAACAGATCCACAATGTATACAAACACAACAGGTCCACAATGTATACAACACAACAGATCCACAATGTATACAACACAACAGGTCCACAATATATACAACACAACAGGTCCACAATGTATACAACACAACAGGTCCACAATGTATACAACACAACATCACAATGTATACAACACAACAGATCCACAATGTATACAACACAACAGATCCACAATGTATACAACACAACAGATCCACAATGTATACAACACAACAGATCCACAATGTATACAACACAACAATCCACAATGTATACAACACAACAGATCCACAATGTACAACACAACATCCACAATGTATACAACACAACAGTCCACAATGTATACAACACAACAGATCCACAATGTATACAACACAACATCCACAATGTATACAACACAACAGATCCACAATGTATACAACACAACAGATCTACAATGTATACAACACAACAGTCCACAATGTATACAACACAACAGTCCACAATGTATACAACACAACAGATCCATAATGTATACAACACAACATATCCACAATGTATACAACACAACAGATCCACAATGTATACAACACAACACATCCACATTGTATACAACACAACAAGTCCACAATGTATACAACACAACAGGTCTACAATGCAAACAACACAACAGGTCCACAATGTATACAACACAACAGATCCACAATGTAAACAACAAAACAGGTCCACAATGTAAACAAGGTCTTACTGTATCATTATATTTTTAAGGTAATTTTTAAATTTTGGCATCTGAAACCCATGAGTCCATTTAAGCTAACTCACCCAATTCTTGACACTCTCCAGGGTGCTCCTAATGCTTGAGCTGCCTTCCCTGAGCTACACTTATATGTATAGCAGCAAACTTCTGGAGGACCCTGACTGCCTATCAAAAGGAGGCTGTGACCTTTTGAAGGAAAGTTGACCCCTTCCAAATACTGAGGTGGATTTTTCAATATGCTCTTCCAATTTAGTACCTAAAGGGGAGTCCAAACATGATATTGTAGTGATGGCCAATCGGTTTGAAATCATAATAGATTATCGTTTTGTACTCAGAAGTCATAAACCAATCGAAAATTGATTAAATAATCTGTTTCTAGTAAATAATGGATATTCAAATTTGCTGTAGTTATACTTTTCAGTGTTTTTTTTCTTTGGATATGGAATACTTACACAAAAGTTCAGAGTTTAGAAATATTTCATTTTCTTATGAGGATAAAGAGTACATTTAACAGCAACCCACTAACGATTGAAAAAATATCTATTACCGGTAAATTATATGTTAATAAAAAATCTACAACATACTTTGTACCAATATTTGATAATCGGAAAGGACATTGCCACTGATTATTTATTATAAATGATCGATAATTGGCCCATCACTATGATATTGTGATATATTTCAAAAACCATCAAACCCCATCATTGGTAAGTCTATCTGGTATATTGTTGACATAAATATGTACTTATCTTGACACTATCTAAACTGCTTTAGGTTAATGCACTAATGAATTTGGACATTAAAAATAACTGACAATTATTAATCTTAATAATTTCTTTCTGATAAAAGTTTACATTTTTCAAGCAGTCCAAAATGTGTGCCATGTAAATGATCATGAGCATAAGGCAGAAACATGCAGCGAGTGGTAAAAGACCTTTACAAACTGACTAGCATTGCCACTTTAGAACAAATTCAATTTCAAGAACAACTCTGTTGAAACTTACCGGTGTGGACGGAAATCGCTGGTCAAGTAAGAAAAAGCTGTAATCAGTTGCGACAAAGTGATGAAACTCGGACGCTGCAGACTGTGTGAACATGTATATTCTCTCTCCTGTCATCACCATCGAACTGGGTAAGGCAAACAAGTCAACACCAGGCTTACAGGGACTTCTCTACAACATACAGGGACAAATAAATCAAACAGATCAATGCCAGGCTGACAGGGACTTCTCTACAACATACAGGGGACAAACAGGTCAACACCAGGCTGACAGGGATTTCCCTACAACATACAGGGGACAAACAGATCAACACCAGACTTACAAGGACTTCTCTACAACATACAGGGGACAAACAGATCAACACCAGACTTACAAGGACTCCCCTACAACATGCAGGGGACAAACAGATCAACACCAGACCTACAAGGACTCCTCTACAACATACAGGGGACAAACATTTGATACAAACACACTTCTGTATGATTCTACTATCACACTTATAAAGTTGTTGAAATCTGTCTAAAATAAAAGAATGTTCCACATGAAGATGTACCATTCCTAGATGCCTAACCGAAGAGTTGACAAAACATGACTGTCATGAATAAAGAAATTGTTTTCATCATGTTCAACACATCAATATTGTAAATGATTAATATTTGAATGGCCTGGTTCACAGAAAAGCTTACCCTGACATCAAACAGTTGTACAACAGTTGGATCAGCAGCAACCACTTCACGAGGATGTGCACCAAACTCAGCTCGTCGCCATGGTAACGTACATAAAAACCTTGTGGGTCGGTCTTCTATCAATACTGATGGACTGTAACATTAAAACAAAGTGATATTGTGTTTTACTTACAGGAGGACCATATGGTAGCCTTTGACTTAACATGTAAATCTATCCTCTTTAAATAAAGTTTATTATCATTATCATTATTATTGAGTGAGAATTCAATAAACAGAAATATATAAGATAGATAAAGTATGTCAGTAAGATTCCTGTCATAGACATATACAGTGGACCCTCGATAATCCGGACACCTTCGTTCCCAGCCTAAACCGCCGGATTATGAGTTTTCCGGACTGCCGAATCCTGTGTTCTTAGTCAATTAAATTGTCAATTACAAGTTACTCCCCTTTACCTTGTAATCCATGATAGGCTTTTATGTTATATATGTGTATTATAATAAATACTTCATTTGTTATGTTTTAAAAGTGTTGTTTTTTTTTATATTATTACATTAATAATATTAAATAGACGTATTTCTTTTTCAAAATACAAAACCAAAAGCCATCGTTAATTTTGTACTATGTATGCATATAGCTACGTATCCCACTCATGATCTGTCGTACGGCAAATTATGTTTCAAAATGCCTAACCAAGCATCAATATCATGTACATTCTTAGCATAGAAAAACTATGATAACAAATAGTTATGAACATTTCAAGAACTAATATAATTGTTATTTTGTATATTGTGTCTTTTTATTGACCATTTCCACAAGTCTTTGCTTTCTGACTCACAGACGTGTGTAACAATCACGCGCCCGGGCCCATTCACGTCTAACTTCGTGCACAATGTCAAACACGTGTAAATGGCATGTGCCGTAGCCTTTATATCTGATTCACATACATTTAAAATACTTATTATTATTCTGAGTATTATCTTTGGAGGAGAATCCGACACTCAGAGCGATATATTCTGCATGCGAAACCAGTAAGGTATAGATCTACAGCATATGTACCCGTATTTTAAGCTCAAACTGCATGTTTAAAAGCGTGTGGCTAAAAATATATTGCGTATCTCAATTACAACACTGAAGTTTGATCTCCGTGAACCGTTACATGACTGCATGTACCTGTGTGAAAGGTGTTCAGGTAAACACCCGTGGCTATGACCTGGCAACCGTCGTTATGACAACACACACTAGTGTCAAAAGGTAGTGTGTATTGACTGTAGCTGGCCTTAGATTTTCTTGGCACATCGCAACAACAAATTGTCCAGATTATTGCCCAAATTTTTTAACGAAAATTACATTCCGTTCTCAAAATGGAGTTCCAGATTCTGAATCCGAATTTCCGGGCTCAAATAAGTGAGTATAAATAACGTTATGGAAATCCGTTCCCTGACATTTCCGTCCGGATTGTGAGATTTCCGGACTATCGGCGTCCGGATTATCGCGGGTCCATTGTAGATTCATGTTTACTGTACAATAATTTACTCTAAAACAATACTCTATCTATAGTTGTTATATTTTGTGGGTGCAAATTTTTGAGATTTTTTGTTTGGAACTTATTTGTTGTGATTTATTTTCGCGAACTTTCTTTGTAATCTTTGATATATATATATATTTATTCATACGACAGACTGTAAGATGTAAAAGTTTAAAACTACCATTTTGATCAATTTTGTAAGGTATCAAAATTTCTTGAAATTGAATGAATTTGTTAATTTAGCGATATTAAAAAAAATGAATATCAGCAAATATACAGTAACAATTTTAGAGCCACATGGGAACATTTTCTAGGTGTTAAAAACTGTTGGTTGGTGATTTTTACCCATGAACTCAATTTTTCTCCACCACAAAATCTTGATATGTATGTTGTAAAGCAAGACTTTCAATAGTTACAGTTTCACAGTACATTTATATATAAAAGAGAGAATTTATTATGGGTAAGGTTATCTACAGGGACTTATACATGTATCTACAGATATATATTCTGTGTCTCACCTTTGATCAGAAGACCATAGATACACAGCACCGGTTGTCGTGGAAACCAAACACTCCCCTGGGATATATTTACTGTAAAAAAATATACCGGTTATCTCATATTAACATGCACAGCACAAGTAGCATTTAACCAAGGCAGGTTTCCGAAGAGTAAAAACAAATATTACTACAAATAATTGTTGATTATTGTTTCCAATGAATAACATCACAAGGAAACACAAATCTAAATTTGGAATACCGTCATAAATCATGATCTTGATGCTGGTTGATAGACTTGTGAATGAAGAAAGTATGTGCACCATAATTATGAAGTAAAAATGTCACATGTAAAATGTATTCAAAATAAAGATGAATCATCAAGGAGACCCAACCTGCCTACCTGAGACAAACAGAGGTTGGTTGTCCCTGCTGTGACCCAACCTGCCTACCTGAGACAAACAGAGGTTGGTTGTCCCTGCTGTGACCCACCCTGCCTACCTGAAACAAACAGAGGTTGGTTGTCTCTGCTGTGACCCACCCTGCCTACCTGAGACAAACAGAGGTTGGTTGTCCCTGCTGTGACCCACCCTGCCTTTCTGAGACAAACAGAGGCTGGTTGTCCCTGCTGTGACCCACCTGCCTACCTGAAACAAACAGAGGTTGGTTGTCTCTGCTGTGACCCACCCTGCCTACCTGAAACAAACAGAGGTTGGTTGTCTCTGCTGTGACCCACCTGCCTACCTAAGACAAACAGAGGTTGGTTGTCCCTGCTGTGACCCACCCTGCCTTCCTGAGGCAAATAGAGGTTGGTTGTCCCTGCTGTGACCCAACCTGCCTACCTGAGACAAACAGAGGTTGGTTGTCCCTGCTGTGACCCACCCTGCCTACCTGAAACAAACAGAGGTTGGTTGTCTCTGCTGTGACCCACCCTGCCTACCTGAGACAAACAGACCTTGGTTGCCCCAGCTGTGACCCACCCTGCCTACCTGAGACAAACGGGGTTGGTTGTCCCTGCAGTGACCCACCCTGCCTACCTGAGACAAACAGAGGTTGGTTGTCCCTGCTCTGCAGTGAAGGTTGCCGCAGCTACAGACTTAAATTTCCTACCCTCACGTCTGTTACTGTAAAGTCTACATGAGTTGAGACCTCTGGCAGCTATGTGTTCTGTGGACCAAAAACAAACAAGTCTCAATACTGTCTTTTTAATACAAACCATTATTGAAAATATATGTAAAAATGTCCTAAGAAATGTAGGCATTTGCCACAATATTTCTCAAAAGAAATATGACAATTCTATGCACAATCTTCTTTAAAGGAAACAATGTAAGTACCGTATTCGACCCAACAAGCGCCAAGGGCGTATACAAATTACAAAGAATGAAAAGGTGCTAATAGAACGAAATTGTATTGCAAATCTATACATTTTTGTGTAGTTTTGGTCTTAATCTATGCCTGGGCAATTGAAATTGAGGCCTCAAAAAGGGGGAGGGGCGCTTATAGGGACATGACCGCTTATTAGGTCGAATACGGTAAATCATTTCAATACTAACTAATTCTAACTAACTGTATTAATAAAGAAAACATTGCCTACAAAAATGTGTCCTGGTACTTATTTTAACGTGATGATAATTGGAACCTATCTCATTACGTCCCTTTATTTGATGCTGTTAGGCGGCACCGCCTACTTTTAGTAGTTCCAGTTAGGACGGCAATGTAAACAAGGACATTCCGCATCGTACACATCATATGTCAAGTCTATTATATTGATGTTTTCCGTTCGACTGAATTATTAAATCTTATTTTGATCCTGTCACACAGAATTGTTTTGAGATCATTCATTGGAAGAAAATCAAGAAATCATACAGAAATTTGTATCTACGTATCTACTGATCAAATATCAGAAGAGATTTTTTTGCCTTTTTTTTGATGATCTATTTGAGTATTGTGACTGTGTAATAAAGCAATAAGTTATTAGAGAATTACATGTACATAGATATACTGACCTTGACCTGACACACATCTGGCCGTCACCTCTCTAACTGGCCAGTCCTCTATCAACTTATCCTGCTGGCCCAGTCGCAATGTCAATTCCTTTTGGTCAATCTTCACATGTGAGATTCCTTATAACTGTTAAGTTAAATTTTCTCTGGTTCTAACTGTATACATAAGGCACAGAGGGCCTGTATTGCTCACCTGGCATGTTAAGACAAAGCTAGCAATGTTTGATATTGGAATACAAGTCGTTAAATTAAGTCAATAACTCAACGATATTGCTAAAAGGTTACAGGTGAGAATGTTGAAGTTGTGCTACAAGTTCAAATTCCATGTGGGGCAGCTGCCAGATACTAACCGCTGGTCTCAGGAACTTCGGCTTTTCTCAATCATTAAACCTGGCACATCCTTAAATAACCCAGATTGTTAATAGGGCGTTAAACTAATCCAACTTAACCAACAACAAAAATGAATCCTGTTGCAATTTTGTCCGAGTTAAACTCTTGACGATGTTAGATTGTGTAACTGTATTAATGTGATTAGTTTAAGTTTATCTGTTATGTATAGAAGGATACTGAGTTGAGAGAGGTTGTTACCAGCTGCTGACACAAGGCGAACATCTGTGGTTTCATCTGATGTCCCCACTAGACAAGAAATACACCCACCAGCATACTCAGAGTTTGTTTTCTGGAAAGAAAAATAATGTTCTTGCTTATTTTGCTATTGTAAAAATTACTAGTTCAGTAAAATGTTAATGTAAGAAATCAATTAAAGGTTAAGAATATGTCATAAGATAAAATCATCCATTGTCTTATAGATGTACATGTACATGTATATCAAAAAATTTCATATGAAAAAAAATTAAGAGGTATATCCTGCAGTATATAGAGTATACATCTGTTTATCTAATAATTTAACTAAACATTACAATATTTATTTGAAACAGAAAATCGTTCATTATTACAATTTAATGTAATTTTAGGCATCTTTTTAAATATCTTCAGAATATCATCTTATATCGTTATAAATAATTCAAAGGTAAACGACATGAAAATTATTTATAAGATATTGTCATCACGAAACATCCCATGATTGTAATATCATTCAACAAAATATTGCAATCTTGACTGGGTACATACTATCCATTTTTTTTTTTTAACTTTTATTGCTTGGCTAAATCTATAACCAGTAACCAGAGATAAAGTCCATGGAATTGATTCCTTAAGTATCTTGTTTAGACACTATTCACATGTACATGCATATAAATTCTTATCTTGGCCAAGTTCAAAAATAATTTTAGTTGTTATTTTTTTCGTTGATGGTAACTTGATAAAAAGGTTTTGGGTAAGCGCAGGTTCTAATGAGTGAGCAGTAGAAGTCACTATCACATACAACATACAATTTTAACCATAGCAACATTATTGCTATCAGGAAAAACTAAAATCAGACTAACTCTGCTTGTAACTATAGTTAGGCCAAATTAAAAAAAAAAAATTTCGGTAACACCCTTTAAAAATGGGTCAGTAGGTAGAGATTTTTTTTTTTTTTTAAATATTTTTTCTCTTGGTCCGTTTCTTGCAGTGAAAAACTGAAATAGGCTTTATTCAACCTTATGTAAACCATGGATTTGATTCCCACAGGATTGTTGGTGTCTGAAATTGACAGACTTTGTACCAAAATTCCTGATTTTGTGCAAAACTAAACAAAATTTAGGTTGTTATTTGTTTGCTTGAGGACAAAACTGATAAAAAAATTTTTAAGTAGACACTGATTTTATAGGGTCGGTCGGGTTACCGGAAACAATTTTTTTATATATGGCCTTATTACATAGTACATGTGAAGGAATACTGAAACACACTTACAGGAATGTCAGAAAGTTCACGAAACTTCCCATACTGTTCAGCTAGCCTCTGTAGAAGATGTAAGTCCTTACACTGTTTCCTTGTCCGTTTTAAACTGTAGTTTCTTATACGTTTCTTGGCATTCTCAGACAAGGTATCATGCTAAATATAGAACAAATGTTTGTTATCTGACATAATGACATGATGTTTTTTACATATCTTACAGATACAATTATTGCATAAAGAGTCTTTCTCTTCTCCCAGTAAATAAAAACAAACACCTCATTTAACTCATTAATAAATATCATATTTGGCATCTCCCCTTCGTTTTAAAGCTATTATCGGACAAACCATACATTTGGAAAGATACTCAAGTCAAAGTATGCATCGTATGAAGTTATGAACAACTAGAAATATCCCACCACTACCCCTACCCACCCCTCCCCATCAAAGTTACACACAACAGAAAGCAACACATATTTATCCTCCACTCCCCGTTCCATCGCTTACGTTAAAGATGCTCCACCGCCGACAGATCATAAATGATACTCATCATTTGACCATCAGTTAGGGTTTAAACGTGTAACACAACAGACCATTTATTTTACTTTTGGTGCATGCATAATCAGTACTTCATTCCACAGTGGAAATAGTACCAAAGAATTTTTTCGGGATCCAATCGACAATTTTTAATATTTTTATCTTGAAGTAAAATGGGAAGCTCAAACTTTACAATGGTGGTAATGGTGTTAAGTAAGTAACTTTTTTAAATACTAACTTGTCTGCTCCTGTTTTTGTCAGAGCAAAAATATGGTTTGTCAGCTGTGGAGCATCTTTAAATAATTTTAAACGGTACATCCTTAAATTAATAATTATACATTCTCTTACTATTTGTTCTAATAGTTCTATTATTATCTTTATGTTATGTGAATGGGCAAATTTCTTCAAAATTTGACAGGATTTTATCTGTCCACACTGTTGAAATAATTTCTTTGCCCCTAACTAACTGCACATATTACAAATCTAGAGGTACTTAGACTCTCCTGTTATGAGTACTTACTTCGAAGCTGTAATGGTTTATAAGTCTCTTGAAATTTGCAGCTTCTTCCTGTACCTTTAATACATCTTTCATGAGATCACATGTGTTATTGGCATCCACATCTGAAATGAAAAATGAAAGTGCAGGTAAGCTGGATTAATGCTTATTTCCTCAAATTAAGAATTAAAGACAACAAGAATTGATGCTACAACAATTGCTCATCTAATATGTAGAGAAATTGGAGGAAGGATCGAGAATGATCAATGTACATGTACAATGCACGTTGTCATAATTTACAATTTTTCATTGACTTACAATTAATTATCATGAAAAAATCCACCCTGAAGACACATTTTGGCTCTTTGAAATAAAAGACTAGAAGAGTCCATTATGAAATTTCAGGGGTAAATGAGTTAAATCATTACATCATTATGAATTTGTTTTTCTGTGTTCCTAAAACCAAGTTATAATCATTAAAGCCATATTGTTATCAATGTGATTCATTGCATTTTCATGCATACTTTCTGGTGAAGAAGATAGTGGTAGTGTTGGACGTTTCGCACACAAATAATCTCCCTTTCTCAGAAAGCCTTCTGGAACCTTTTGACAAACTGCTTCATTCTTCTGTCCACGCTGTTGAACATCGACGAAACCATGGGAACCATACTCATAAAACACCTCATGTCTCTTTGTTACCTGAGCAGATGGGTTTGGAAAGTTGGCTTCAGGGAAGTCCATATTACTGTAAAAAAAATTGAGATCTTAATCTTAAACCTGATAAAGCCACTTCAACATCATCAAAACAAGTGTTAATTATCCAATATTTTGATGTTTCATGCTTCACATTTTGGTATATTTAATTAAATTCAAATTTAATTGACATCACTATTACATCTACCAAAGCACATGATCATTGATCAAGTATTACAGCGATCATGTACAAGTTCACGAAGCAAACTCTTGTGGCAAAGGTTGTCTCAGTTCATCTATGTAAATCATCCATATACATAAGTAGAGTTGTACAACTTTCTGATTCTGAAGTCAAAACAAGATCCATGGTAGTGTTGCATAAGACTGTATTCGAAATCACATTCTCATTTGATCACAAAATACATTGTATACAGTACACTTTCAAAAATTCATTATGAAAACATCAGTGAAACTTTCAAAGGGAATTGTTAACATAATGTTGCATTACATTTATACATTTCAAGTCCTAAATCTTATTTTAAAACCCATTTAATATGACATTACCGCTTCGGAAATTTCCACCAGGCAACAAAAATTATGTTAGGCCTAATGACGTTTCTTAATTGCACGCTTTCTTAATTGTGACAAGGTAGACAGGCAGAGATGTACGTTGTAGCATATACTAGATCATTGTTGGTGATTGAGATATAAATATAAGGATGTAGCTCGTTCTGGTGTGAATTAAAACCCTGGACTTTGTAACACTCGCCAAGAGTGAGAAGCTCATGGTAAAGCCTAAGAATAGTTGATGGTGGGTTTAACCGTAATTTAATGGAAGGATTCGTGTCTGTCTCTTTACATTACTAAACACCACGCGAGACGCCTATGAACCGGGAATAAAAACCGTTTTTCTCAACAAATACTTGTCTTATCGAGTCAAACGAAACACCATTGTAAAGTTTATTAAATTTCACGACGTTTATAACTTGCTTTAAAGACGGAATGTTTAGGGGATATGTCTTAAATTTTCGTTAAAAAAAAATCGACAGCTCATGAAATGACAGCACCGCTTCAGAAAGTAAGACGGTAACCCTCGCACCCGCAAGCTACATCAAAGGCTGCGCCGGCGGATATCAAAGGAAAATCAGTCGTCGCCCAACGTCACGGTCAGTGCACAAACACAAAAGCGCCTGCCTTGGACTTCCCCAAAACCCAGTGTGACTTATCCTTCTCATATACGTCCTTGGTGGGTTTAACCGTAATTTAATGGTTGAATCGTATACATGTACAAATATTAACAAGTAAGGCTCTGCAGGCTGTACATAAGCAGAAATATAGGCAGGTTTAGCGGACTAAAGGCTCTCTAGATAGGCTAAAGAGATAAAAGTCATCACAATATTATCAGAGCAAATATAAGTACTATTAGAGCAAATATAAGTAAGGCACAGACTGACATTATGTGTCAGGTGACTTGGTAATCGTTACAATTAAATATACGAAAAGAAAACATACGTAAACAAATCCACATGTTGGAGGAAATCAGCTCAATCTAAACCGGAAACGGAGATATAGTGCATAAACTATTAAACGGCAGGGGCGAGGAAACATCCGGACAATCATTACATTATTTTTTATTACTGTATGTGCTTGTTAAAATCCAGAATAATGTCAGTTGTGATATGTTTTTGTATTTGTATGAATACAATACTTGTTGGCTAAATCTATGTTGACATCTAATCTATTTATTTATATGAAAAATATTTAATTTCATATCCGGAAACATTTTCACGACTTGGATAAAAATTAGTCATATTCACTAAGTTCCGAAATAGGAAACGAGGGAATTTGATTCTTCCAGTTTACGATCAAAGTCGGTATACCACCCACAGATGAAAGTGAAAGTGAAGAGTGAGTTTAAACTTGATGCTTTTAAGTAAACCGTAATTTAAAAGGGAGTGGGTCAAAGTTGGTTTGCCCAACTGAATCATAAGACATCGATCTCAGCACTTGACATGGTCACCTCGGGCACTTTTTGCTTTGGTCTGTCAGCTGTCTGTTGCCAGGTACTTGGTATACTGACCTTTGAAGACCAAAGCCACTCACTGGTAAAGTGTGCCCATGGTTAACAAAGTAATGTCCAGTTATCTCACATGTAACAAATGCGAGCAAAAAATATCTTAAAGGCCCACTACCTTTCCAAAGCAAAATTTAAAGGTTTCTTAAAAACATAAATAACAAAAGAAAATGCCTATCCATCGCCTAAGATGAGGTAACAGCATCAAACATATGGAAAATTTTCTCTGTAACATATGATAACAGTGGAGAGTTATTTCGCTGTTTTGTCTTCTGGCATAGTAATATCCAACTACTGCGCGGTATTTAGGACGACGGCGGGAAACATAAGACGACCCGCGTTATGAAAATCAAAATTCATTTATTTTAATCAAAATTTTCTGAAGATGATGATGAGTGTAGTATTAAAGATGAGTTAATAACTTTTGCGACTCTACAAAATTATCGATCTCGTTTTACATTCCCATTTCAAAAATTAAAAGCTGTTTTGGAAAGGTAATGGGCCTTTAAATACAAAAAAACAAAAATGTGAAAAATTGCAAAATAAAGTTATGCTAACATGTCCGATTTCTTTTTTTTTTCATGTGCAACACCAACCTACTCGTATATTTTGACGATGACCTACATTTTTCCTGCATTTATTAGGGTAAGTGCTATGTAATACATCATGTATGGGTATACACTATACAATTATTCATATTATGTTTCAAGCAATTATGGGTTGTAATATGACTGAAGGCAAGGCCCTTTTCAGTCAAATGTTTCAGTATTCATTAATAATGCAATGTTAAAAAGTGCAATTTATGGAAATAACGGAGCTGAATTTTCTGTTTATTTTTTATTCATATATTCACCTTGTCCCCAAAACCCCCATTTGAGAAAGAAACCCCTATTATATATAATTAGGAATGAAGAAATTTCATTTCTGTAACAGATATTCCATTTGCCTGATGAAGATTACGTTTGTCAGATCATAAGAGTGTTTGAACCGCTCGATTATATTATGAGCTTATTTTACTTCAAAGCATCATATCCCATGGTAATTATCCATGATTCCCCTCTCCATAAAAAAATGGGGGCCAGAAACTGAAGCTGTCAGTGTGTATGGCTGGATTTTGAAGATTGGGTTTTTAGGTCATCTGACCCAAAGGGTCAGGATGACCTATAGTCATCATGCACCGTCCGTCGTCGTCCGCCGTGCGCCGTCCGCCGTGCGTAAACTTTTCATTCAAACAACTTCTTCTCAATAACTGTAAGGCCCAAAGTACTCATATTTGGCCTGTAGCATACTTGGATGAAGGGCTATCAAAGTTGTGAAAATAAATGACCTTGACCTACTTTCAAGGTCACAGGGGTCAAATAGGCTAAAATCTTTGAACGACTTCTTCTAACTAACCAAAAGGTCCAGGGTACTCATATTTGGCCTGTAGCATGCTGGGATGAAGGGCTACAAAAGTTGTGAAAATTAATGACCTTGACGTACTGTCAAGGTCACCTGGGGTCAAATAGGCTAAAATCTTTGAACGACTTCTTCTAACTAACCGAAAGGTCCAGGGTACTCATATTTGGCCTGTAGCATGCTGGGATGAAGGGCTACCAAAGATGTGAAAATAAATGACCTTGATCTACTTTCAAGGTCACAGGGGTCAAATAGGCTAAAATCTTTGAACAACTTCTTTTAACTAACCGAAATATCCAGGGTTCTCATATTTGGCCTGTAGCATGCTGGGATGAAGGGCTACCAAAGTTGTGAAAATAAATGACCTTGATCTACTTTCAAGGTCACAGGGGTCAAATAGGCTAAAATCTTTGAACGACTTCTTCTAACTAACCAAAAGGGTCAGGGTACTCATATTTGGCCTGTATCATGATGGGATGAAGGGCTACAAAAGTTGTGAAAATTAATGACCTTGACGTACTGTCAAGGTCACCGGAGGTCAAATAGGCTAAAATCTTTGAACAACTTCTTCTTTGGCCTGTAGCATGCTGGGATGATTGGCTACCATAGTTGTGAAAATGAATGACCTTGGCCTACTTTCAAGGTCATAGGAGTCAAATAGACTAAAACATTTGAATGACTTCTTCTAACTAACCGAAAGGTTCAGGGTACTCATATTTGGCCTGTAGCATGCTGGGATGAAGGGCTACCAAAGTTGTGAAAATAAATGACCTTGATCTACTTTCAAGGTCACAGGGGTCAAATAGGCTAAAATCTTTGAACGACTTCTTCTAACTAACCAAAAGGTCCAGGGTACTCATATTTGGCCTGTAGTATGCTGGCATGAAGGGCTACAAAAATTGTGAAACTTAATGACCTTGACTTATTGTCAAGGTCACCGGGGGTCAAATAGGCTAAAATCTTTGAACGACTTCTTCTAACTAACCGAAAGGTCCAGGGTACTCATATTTGGCTTGTAGCATGCTGGGATGAATGGCTACCATAGTTGTGAAAATGAATGACCTTGACCTACTTTTAAGGTCACAGGGGTCAAATAGGCTAAAACCTTTGAACGACTTCTTCTAACTAACCTTTGAACGACTTCTTCTAACTAACCAAAAGGTCCAGGGTACTCATATTTGGCCTGTAGCATGATGGGATGAAGGGCTACAAAAGTTGTGAAAATTAATGACCTTGACGTACTGTCAAGGTCACCGGAGGTCAAATAGGCTAAAATCTTTGAACGACTTCTTCTAACTAACCGAAAGGTCCAGGGTACTCATATTTGGCCTGTAGCATGCTGGGATGAATGGCTACCATAGTTGTGAAAATGAATGACCTTGCCTACTTCCAAGGTCATAGGAGTCAAATAGACTAAAATCTTTGAATGACTTCTTCTAACTAACCGAAAGGTTCAGGGTACTCATATTTGGCCTGTAGCATGCTGGGATGAAGGGCTACCAAAGTTGTGAAAATAAATGACCTTGATCTACTTTCAAGGTCACAGGGGTCAAATAGGCTAAAATCTTTGAACGACTTCTTCTAACTAACCAAAAGGTCCAGGGTACTCATATTTGGCCTGTAGCATGCTGGGATGAAGGGCTACAAAAGTTGTGAAACTTAATGACCTTGACTTATTGTCAAGGTCACCGGGGTCAAATAGGCTAAAATCTTTGAACGACTTCTTCTAACTAACCAAAAGGTCCAGGGTACTCATATTTGGCCTGTAGCATGCTGGCATGAAGGGCTACAAAAGTTGTGAAACTTAATGACCTTGACTTATTGTCAAGGTCACCAGGGTCAAATAGACTAAAATCTTTGAATGACTTCTTCTAACTAACCGAAAGGTTCAGGGTACTCATATTTGGCCTGTAGCATGATGGGATGAAGGGCTATCAAAGTTGTGAAAATTAATGACCTTGATGTTCTTTCAAGGTTACAGGGGTCAAATAGGCTAAAATCTTTTAACTACACCTTTTAATTAACCCAAAATCCAGGGTACTCATATTTTGCTGGTGGCAAGCTGGGATGCAGGGTTACCATAGTTATAAAAATGAATGACTTTGACCTTCTTTCAAGGTCACGGGTCAATTAAGCTAAAATCTTTTAACTACACCTTTTAATTAGCCGAAAGGTCCAGGGTATTCATATTTAGTCAGCAGCATGCTGAGATAAAGGGCTATCAAAGTTGTGGAAATGAATGACCTTGACCTACTTTCAAAGTCACGAGAGTCAAATATTCCAAAATCTTGAATTTTGAACTTCTTCTGAAGTTCTACCAGTGTGATTTAGCTGAAATCTGCATGAAATGATCCTGACATGGTCCCGACCAAGTGTTGTTATATTTTATGTCAATCCAAAATCCAAGATGGCTGCCACAGATGATCCAAGATGGCTGCCACAGATGCCATCTTGAAAACACATTTTGAACTTCTTCTCAAGTTCTACCAGTGCAATTTAACTGAAACTTGAAACATGAAATGCGGCTTATATGATCTTGTCAAAGTGTTGTTATATCTCTGGTTGATCCCAGATTGAAGATGGCTACCATGACACCATATCTAATTATTTTCCTATAAAGCTATTGCCAAGATAGTCAGATGACCGTTAAGGCCCTTGGGCCTCTTGTTTCTTATATTTTCATGCAGATGTTGCCTTAGAAGTGCTTTGCACTTTGTGCCCTTTGCATGATGGGCTGTGCCCTTATTATGTTTCTTAACGCTGTCGTAATTACCGTGCGTTAGTTGACTATCATTTTGCCAGACATCAAAACAACAGCTTACAAATAGTATAGAAAAGTATCCCAATGCAATAAAAATGCAATTGTACCATGCCTCTTGATCTGAAAGATAATGAAACCTTTTGTGTTTACCCTAATCTTGCACAATTTTACATGCTTGATTTTAACGTCTGTGGGTCTCTGTGCATATGACTTGGTACACTTCAAATTTAAACAAAAAATACATGTCTATTCGATTCTGTGAACAGACCGTACAGTTTCCTCATATTTTTGTACCGTCGCCATGTTGGATAAGGGTAACTGCAGTTATCCTAATCTGGTTCCTCCCTGTGTCCGTGAAACTAGCATTTGGTGTTATAACTTCATCTTAGACCATTGATATCAATTATTTTTTATGCTATTATTGTTGTAAATCTCTTATATGTTTCTGGTACTACTGGATGCATTATTGGTTTATTTTTTCATGTTTAAACAGTTGGACAGCTGTGGCGACATGGCGCTGGGTAGCCAATGATGACAACTGTGGTATTTGTCGTATGGCGTTCGATGGTTGTTGTCCCGACTGTAAGCTACCAGGAGATGACTGTCCATTAGGTATGACCGGCCTTTTATTTATCAACTGTTAACTTCCATTTGGATTCAAATACCGTATTAAACGTAATAAGAGCCCAGAGTGGTTAAAAAGTCAAAATATCATTGCTTGTTTATTTACCGCAAAGGGAATAAAAAGAACTTCTAATAAAGCTTCAAAGCTTGTCAGAAAATTTTGAACGAGTTAAAGATGGGTTTAAATAGGTTCGTTTGGTTTAATGCCCTATTAAAAACCAAAGTCATATAAAGACAAGCCAGGTTTAGGAGGTGGAGAAAAGCTGGAGTATCCAAAGAAAAAAACATCAACCTAAAGTCAGTACCTTATAACTACCCCACAGGGGTTTCAATCATGCAACCTAGATGTAGAGGGCTTGTGTTAATGCATCAAGATAAAGGAGGGACATAATGGCTCCACAAGGTAATCATGGACCTGAACACAATTTGGCCACATTGCTTTAAAGGGACAATTCACTCAGGCTTATTCTTTTACATAACCAAGAAGCAAAATATGGCATAAATGTATTGTTCTACATTTCTTATGAAACATATAACATAAAATATTGACAAATTCCACGTCATTGTAAAGTATTTTAATTGATACCATTGAAATTACAAATCGTTGATCAATATGATAAAGCAGGTACATGTATACGTTGTACCCTTACCCGAGCCAAAGTCACGCACGCTAAACAAATGAACTACATAACCACTGAGGCGGTGATAAAATGATTTTTAGGCAAGACAATTCACCTAATAAGGTAAACACACTACTGTCAGAGCGATTTGAGCAGTTCTAGACAAAAGTTGCATTACTTTATGAGCAAGGGACAGGGTTCAGCATACAAGACTTTTGACCACAATGTGTAATGGCGGACAGCGAGCGAGTTTGAATATTTCACACACATTTCACCACCATGGGCTTTTCTGGCATATCACAGTAAAACCGACTGATCTAATTTCCATTAGAACTGGTTTGTTTCCAATATATGTACAAATTTTAATGTTCTCTTAGACCGCATTGTACCTTTAAACAAATTCTTCTCTGAAAGATGCAAATTGATCTATTGTTCATGTTTTGTATGTAGTATATGTATTCTCCATGTATATATCACTGTTTTGTGTTGACAAGGTTGGGTGAGTATTTTCACCAATGTTTGTTTTCTTTCTGTTGACAGTTTGGGGTGAGTGTTCTCATTGTTTCCATATCCACTGTATTGTGAAGTGGCTCAACTCCCAGCAAGTGAACCAGCTGTGTCCGATGTGTCGACAGGATTGGAAGTTCAAAGAATGACAAAAGCAAATCACCTTTACTGAAAAAAAGTTGATACATAATTACATATTACCCTGACCCAGGTGACACATTCGTGATATCATCCTGCACCGCAGGCAGAAAATGTTCTTTTGAAACTGTTATCAAGAGTATTCCTAGTGTGTGACAATCAATATGACTAATTAAATTATTTTGTAGAATTCAACCATTCATTGTGTATATCGTAAAATGATTTAAATTTGAACATGTACTTCGCTTGTATTTGTTATATAAAATGAATATCTCTTACTACATTGTATGCTAAAAATAACACTGTATAGAAATTGGATTTTGTTTAAGAGAATAATTACTTATAGCTTGTATTAGAAAATGCATACAGCGTTACAAGTAAATTTACAGTTGGCAAGATGTTAAATGTTCGGTTTTTGTTGTAGATGTACAATGACTTCAGAGGAAGTTGATAAAATCATTAACAACTTTGTGATGTTTAACTTTGGTTTATCGATGATGAAAGTTTACAAGCACTTGAATAGATGTTGAAGAAAGAGGACTAATTTGGTTTAAACTTATTAAATGTGAGTTTGAGCAGATGTTTAGTGATGAAGTGAACCAAAATAATTAAAATTAGACTTGTAATTCCACTCCACTATAATGGTCTACAATACGCTCCAATATATAAAAGCCAATCAGAATGTCGCCTACAAAATCTTTGGTTGATTATTTGTAAATATGAACAGCTAATGATACGGACGTGTTACAATTCAAGGCCATGGGGTCATGCTGAGCTGACCTCAACAGGGATTGTTAGATCTTGTATTTGAGCATCTTAGAACATCGTAGTGGAGCGTATGACTGTGAGCTTGAGCAAATATTTATAGTGTGACAGTGAACTGTTTGATAGTTAGCTTAATGTTTGACTGTGAGCTTGAGCAAATGTTAAGTGTGAAAGTAAGCTGTTTGATAGTGAGCTTAATGTTTGACTGTGAGCTTGAGCAAATTTATATGTTTAATGTGAAAGTGAACTGTTTGTCTGTGAGCTTGAGCAAATGTTTAGTGTGAAAGTGAACTGTTTGTCTGTGAGCTTGAGCAAATGTTTAGTGTGAAAGTGAACTGTTTGTCTGTGAGCTTGAGCAAATGTTTAGTGTGAAAGTGAACTGTTTGTCTGTGAGCTTGAGCAAATGTTTAGTGTGAAAGTGAACTGTTTGTCTGTGAGCTTGAGCAAATGTTTAGTGTGAAAGTGAACTGTTTGGCTGTGAGCTTGAGCAAATGTTTAGTGTGAAAGTGAACTGTTTGTCTGTGAGCTTGAGCAAATGTTTAGTGTGAAAGTGAACTGTTTGTCTGTGAGCTTGAGCAAATGTTTAGTGTGAAAGTGAACTGTTTGTCTGTGAGCTTGAGCAAATGTTTAGTGTGAAAGTGAACCGTTTGGCTGTGAGCTTGAGCAAATGTTTAGAGTGAAAGTCAACTGTTTGGCTGTTAAATGTTGATAAATGTGAAAACGTAAGAAATTGATGTAAGTACACATAAGATGATTGATAGAAAATGAACATCTAAAAAATGTAAGTTTCGTCATTGTTATTTATTTACTTTTGTTCTGACAAAATAGAATACAATGATATATAAAACATTATGATGTTGTAATTTGTGTTCGACACAAATACAAACAGAATTGATAATTCTCCTGTTTTCCTCACCATGTCTAGCATGACCACAATTACAAATATACTGAATTTATTAAAAGACAGTTACTTTTCAGCTCACCTGGCTCGAAAGGCTGATGAGCTTTTGCTATTGCACGGCGTCTGTCGTCCGTCCGTCAACATTTCCTTTAAATCGCTACATGTCATAAAGTACTGCATGAATTTTAACATAATTTGGTCAGAAACTTTAGGGGAAGGGGATCAGATTTTGCATAAATGGTGACCCTGACCCCCCTGGGGCAGGAGGGGCGGGGCTCAATAGGGGTAATAGAGGTAAATCCTATAAATCGCCACTTGTCCTAGAGTTCTGCATGGATTGCAACCAAATTTGGCCAGAAACTTCCTTAGGGGAAGGGGATCAGATTTGCATAAATGGTGACCCTGACCCCCCCTGGGGCAGGAGGGGCGGGGCCCAATAGGGGTAATAGAGGTAAATCCTATAAAACGCTACTTGTCCTAGAGTTCTGGATGGATTGTAACCAAATTTGGTCAGAAACATCCTTGGGGGAAGGGGAACAGAACTACTTGTCCTAGAGTTCTGGATGGATTGTAACCAAATTTGGCCAGAAACATCCTTGTGGGAAGGGGAACAGAACTTGTATAAATTTTGGCTCTGACCCCCAGGGGGCAGGAGGGGCGGGGTCCAATAGGGGAAATAGAAGTAAATCATATAAATCGCTACCTGTCCTAGAGTTCTGCATGGATTGTAACCAAATTTGGCCACAAACATCCTTTAGGGAAGGGAAACATAACTTGTATAAATCTTGGCTCTGACCCCACTGGGGGCAGGAGGGGCGGGGCCCTGGGGGAAATAGAGGTAAATCCTAAAAATCGCTACTTGTCAAATTTTGGCTTTGACCCCCTGGAGCAGAAAGAGTGGGGCCCAATAGGGAAATTAAAGGTAAATATTCGAATTCCTTCAGAAAAGAAACAATGAACTTGTATTCAGAACATTACTTGGCATTACAAACCAGGTGAGTGATACAGGCCCTCTGTTTGTGAAATAACACAATTCAACTACAAATTACAATATGGTATATATTTTATTCATTATTTAATTATTTATTTTAAATGTACCTTCTTGTCGATGCTCTAGTGAAAATAACTACAGTATTTAAACCATTAAACACTCAGAGAGTGGTTAAATAAATAAGAAACAATAAAGGAGTGCTTATAGCCAGTTATAGGACCAAATTTGTGCTGATTTTTCACAAAATTATTGCCATCTCAAAAAAGAGGATGGGCTCTTATTGTGTCGAATATGGTTACTGTATGTTATGAAGATAAGCCTCAAACTGTACAATATGTGGGAGAGAGAACTATATCAAGGCCTGTCAGGCCCGAGATCTGTTCTCTCTCCCGCATATTGTACAGTTTGAGGCTTATTTCAAACTTAAAACATAGCAAGTCCTTGTGTTAATAAAGTACACTTTTATTTCTAATAAAAGCCAGGTTTTTTTTGCCTTTGTCTAGGAGCTCAGGTAACTCTACCAATGTGCATTCAACCATGACATAGATAGACTAAGTGTACTTTGTTATAATGCCAAATGCCAGTGTTCTCATTCATATTACAAAAGACAACCAAGCCCTTACAACTTTCCAACTTGTCTTTTTAGGGCTTAGACAAATGATGATATTTTAATAACACCAATTCTATTGACTTTCAGCCATGTACAAATTGATTATGTACAACACCCATCTTGTTTCTTGCTGAGAAACCCAAGGCACCAAAATCCCATACTACCAAGATATTTGGAAATAAGGAAAATGTTTTTGACAATATAAATACAGTTGTCTACTTTCTTCCATTATCAAGATTTCTCGGTTGACTGTCCAGATTTTAATGAACTCAGAGATGCATCAGCTTTTTCACTTAGAAGTTGGCAGGAGAATAAAAGACCTGAAAACAAAAAAATGAAAAATAACTATAATTCATGGCAGAAACTCTTAATTTGAATACCACATGCAAAAGCAGCATCAAAACAGGTTTGGTTAAATGTTTTGTTTTATTGTACTATTACATGCAACATTCAGGGTCATTCAAGGACAAAGCAGAGGTGGAGGAAAGCTGGAGTACCCATAGAAAAACCACAAACCATCACCTGGCAACTACCACATCTGGGTCCCAGATTTGTGGACTTCTAAACCACTCGGCCAACATGGCCTGAAAAATTAGTACAGAATGTTTAGAATTCAGCAATTGAGAACAGACACTTCAGGTAAATGGGCATTTAGTTTGAAGTTCATTGTCTGCATGCATGGGGAATAAGATAGGCATGGAAACAGATTTTCCATTCTAAGTAACAATGACCTTTAACTTTTGACCTTTTGACCTAGAAAGCAATCCCAGGCAAGCAATTTAAGAAAGGTAAATATGATGAAGATTGAGCTTGATTAATTTGTTTAAGGGATCTGATCACACCAAAACCTCTGTTGTATGACGGGTAAAGCTTACAGCAAACAGTTTTGGCTTTATTAGTTAAATGTCCTATTTACAGCCAGGGTCATGCAAGGATGTGCCAGGTATGATGATGAAGGAAAGCCGGAGAACCCAGAGAAAAATCACTGACCAGCAGTCAGTACCTGGCAACTGCCCTCATGATATTCAAACTCATGACCCTGAGGTGGAGGGCTTGTGGTTATATGTTGAGACATCTTGACCACTCGTCCACCACTTCAAATTAATAACAGCAAACTGTTTGTGGCAAGGATGCAGTAATCAGCAGCAAGAATCTGTAGGGGGAACAGTTCATACATGTTAAATATATGTATATCACATGGCCACTAACAAAATGTTAACAGCACATTACCTTGTAATTGTTCATCAGCGTCAGCCAAATTTGTTTGCTCAAACTTTTTAGTGGAAAATTTCCAGTAGTCTTCTGGTAGCCAGTCCTCTGCTTTAGTGATCTTTGGGTCTCGACTGGTGTTGGATCGCACTATAATGATTAATATATCACTTGTTATAAAGAAACCGTAACAAAATTACCCAAATGAAAATAATTGAAATACTTTAGAAATAGCACCAAATACTTTGTCCATTAGGAAATCAACTATAAGGTGCAGTCATGGTCTACTAGCTAGTCACATCTTTATGTACCTATGATTTGATTTTACTTCTATGCTAAGAAACGGACCAGTCTTTGCTTAAGTGGTTCTTAACTAAAATATCACATTCTGCAAATATTATGAAGATCAATAAATTCTGTAATTTGTTTCAAACTTAATTATATCAATTTTTTAAGTTCTACAATATTTAATTACTTTCTAATGCTTCTTCAACCTCCTTGCACATTTCAAACACCTCACTCCCTCGGCCATGTAACCGCTCTCCTAAAACAAAATCATTGTTTCATGTGTGTAAGAAGCTATTATAGGCTTTGTGGACATTCAGATAATTAACGTGCAAAATGGTACATGGAGATCAAGTGAATGACAAAATGCAAAACATGATACAGTTGCTCAAGTGTGCAAAATTTGTGCTTTTCAAGAAGTATATTGCTTGATATAATTTCCAAAAGTTGAAAATCAGGTGCGTAATGTACGAACAGGCTTGCGGACCTGAAGTATTGGAAGCATCACTGGTACCGGTATATACAATTTTTGAACAGGAATAATAGTGATGAGATTTATCATTGTTAACATCTACGTACCATCAATCGTCCTCAGTTTCGGTAGTAATTTTGATAATTCTTTTCTGTATCCGACATTAACACAGAAAGGATTGGATAAGGCTTTGTCATTAACTGTCAGACTCTCGAGTTTTTCTAGACCTTGTAGACATCTAAAGTTTTCAACACTGAAATAAAATGGGGAAATAAATGAATCAACAACTTTTTAATTTATTTTTGAATTACTTGATCCCAATAAAGTGGATTTTTTTTTCTAGACTGACTCACTTCTTTCCAAAACTGAAAATTCATTAAAATTTCACTAAATAAACATGCATTTGAATATAAATGGACATAAAAACGCATCTTTATATCGAAAAAAACAACCCAAACTATACATGTACATGTGTATATATAGCTAGAAGTTCATACAAATGGACAGAACATTGTGAGTACTATGAATAATGGAACTCCTTCAATATAAGGGTATATGTATTATAATTTATTTATTCAGTTCCTCAATTTTTTTAGGATCAAATTTTCGCCACCATAGCAATGTACTGTTAAACCGCAAAAAATATTAACTCCACAAAAATAACCTTCTTTGCAGCATGCCCAGTACACTAGCTGGTTCTGGATAACATCAAGTAACTGGTGGCTGGTACATTGGTCAAAGAATATTGACAAATCCTTTTGACATTCTGTATCAGAATTAACTCAGGTGACTATTAGGCTAGCCCTGTGTTTCTTGGTTTTTTTCTAAGTTGGGAATTTTTTTCGATACGACAACCATTATTTGGAGTGAAATACAAACCCCATATAAATATATAGATTTTTTACTTACCCACCAATTAGATTCCCAGCTAAATTGAGAGATTGTAAATTGTCCAGGGCTTGTAATCCTTCTAGAGACAACAGAAAGGAAAAATATAAAGCTAAGAGGTCTACTGGTGAATTTGTATTTCCAGTATTGTTGAAGCTTGATCAGTAAACTTATACACATAGCCTTCATATTAGAGGCTATGGTGGCTAAGTGGTTAAGATGTCCAAATAATACCTATATAAATATGTAATACCACAGTTTAAATCTCGTGTGGGCAGTTGTCTAGCATGCAGGCATATTCAACCACTGAACTGATTAGGCAGGATATCACTTGAGATAATACATTAGGCTGTTTAAGGTCTATAGGTATGTACAATGGGCAATAACTCCTTTAAAAAAGTACCAGATATTTCTTAAAAGTTACCATATCCAAAATCTTCCAGAAACACACTGGTATAAAAGATCACCATAGAAATATAATTACATGAACCAACCATCATTTAATCTAACCAGCTTCAAATATGAAACTCATCCTACAAAGTAATTTGTATAATTAGTTGATTTTAATGGAACTCACCCAGAGTCATAATTCTGTTGGCTGAAAGATTTAAAGCAGTTAAGTTTGAAAGTCCTGCCAATTTGGTAAGCTTTGTGATGTCATTTCTAGACAGATTGGCACGCTGTAATCCAGTACACTCCCCTATACATCCAAGATCGGAAATGCCTGTATGAATAATGAAAAATATTTACCTGGGTATAACAAATTCAGCATTTTGTAGATACAACTATTAATACCAGTATGTAAGGAAAATGAAACAAATGCATCATTTCTTTACTTTTATTTATTGTATGGAATTAGATGAACAGAAAAAAAATCTTAGAAAATATTCTGTATTTGTTGGGATCTTACCGCGAATTTTATTACAGCATATGACAACTATTGCATTACAATGTACTAAAGATGGACAAGGGACAAAAATCTGACTTAAAGCGGAGTGTGTAAGGCAACAAACTTGGCGCATTGAAGGAGCTATAAGTATAGATGAATCTATCTGAAATTAAGTTATTATTGGAACAAAAAATACATTATTTTTTTTATTGCAACACTAACAGTATGATAGGTTGTAAATTAATTATTTCTCTGTAATTCAATTGAATACAGGTAGAATACATGAACACAGCTACCTAATTCTCTAAGATTGATGGAATGGATGCTTTCTAGTTCAAACTCTCCGCTTCTGGTCTTCAGTAGGGCTTTCGTTACTTTTCCTTCTGGAAGTTAAAGCAGTTTTTTTCTTTCAACAGACAGAACATGTTCAAAACATACATACAAAGATCAGAAAGTAGTCTATTCTAGTCATTTTACAATATATCTCCACTTCAAAAAATATGGATAACATGCTGACGTTCACCAAGCAAGTACACCGTATCGATGGCATTTATGAATATTTTAAAGTATTATTAACAAACCTTCCATACTGTTGATTTCTAAAATATCATCACGTACATTTTGGTTGCGACTGTAAACAAAAGTGATGTACTCGGTAACTATTATTTAATTATTATTTTTGTTAATATAAATTATTATATAAAAACAAAACATATTAAATCTAATTAGTGAACTATTATTTAGCTAATAATGTAGAATGTTTTTTGATATTTTATCAATGAATATTTAAAGACGTACATTTGTTATAAATAAAATTTTTTACACTATCGCTAAAAGGTTATTTCCTGTTTAACATCCGGGTAACCGACTTGGCGGCTACTTTCAATATGGCTACCGGGGCAAGTCACGTCAAATTCTGCAGCATTTGGACCTTTACATTTGTCTCGATTTAACACACAATACATTTCCTTATATAGGGTAAGCATTCCGAAGGGACGAAAAATGATTCAAACATGTCAAATATAAGTTATGAATAAGTAAATCACTTTACCGGCATTATTTTTTTAAACTTTAAAAATCAAGTTCATTCCTGTTGCCAGAGTGTTGGTACCATGGACTTTAGAAAAACAAGGGCTCTATATAATGTGTTGCCATTACGTCAGTTGTCACTGAATTTGAATTGATATATTATAAAACTTCATTTAATTTCCGACGTCCATGTCTTAAATTTCAAACGCAAGGTTATAGGTTTTTCTCTCTCACTAAATTTTCGATTAAATGACATTCCAGTGAATAGGAATAACCGGTATAAATCCTGAACTGGAAATAATAAACACAAGTAGGCCTATTAGCTTCCCAAAAAGCTGAGTGGGCTATGCGGAAGCTTAAATCCTTTGATTGGACAGATTATATGGAAATTAAACAATGATATGACGATATTGTTTTCCAATTTTGATTGTTCTGTTGAAAGCCATTTTATAATTTGTGAGCTTGTGGTAGTGCAAGGTAGCCAGGTCTTGTACAGACGAACAGTTTTAATAATACTTTTTGTACCAACAAAATAAAAAGATTGATGCATAGATTGCTCATTCACTAGCCAAGGGTACAGTAGTCTAAGATACCGTTCGGTATCGTAGACAATGTACCCTTGGCTAGCGAAGTTGGAGATTGCTAATTAATAAGCTCAGAGAAAATATTGAACTTATCTCATATGTTTCTGTGTTTTTCTATGTTCCGTTTTCATTCCGCTTTTAGTATGTAGCTGTCATTCCACATTTTATATGTTCCGTGTCCAGTTACTTCGCATCTTAGCATTGTCTGATTATTATTGTTACACGATGGTGATTTACATTTAATGAGAAATATAAAAGTAATGTCTCGAACATGTTATACTTCTACAGATATATTTGTTCCATCTGTAAATGGAACCAGATTTGATTTTAAATGCCCGATTAATTTCTAGACAACCGTATTTAGAATACTTTTACCACAAAAGCTTGTCCTACACTGAAAAATCTGAACAGATACAAGCGCTTTGTGATCATGCTTTATCAGGAAGATGGCGTCCGAATCCGGACAGATTCAAGTCTGTTTCAGTAATTTCGTTTTATATAACTTTAACAGGCAATGCTTGTAACACATCTGTCTGATTCAAGCATTCTTGCTACATGGCTATCCTGCAAGATGGCGTGATTTGCATAAGATTCTAACTGCTACGCCTCAAGGGGCATGCAATAAGAGGTTCATATGTATTTCTGTGCACTTTTGTAATTACCCAAATACTGTTGTAATATGATTGAAGGCAAGGCCTTAAAGGGCGCAGCCAGATGTTTCAGTAATTAATGATTAATAATAATATTATGCAATTTTAAAAAGTGCAATTTATGGAAATAACGGAGCCTAATTTTCTGTTTATTTTTTATTCATATATTCACACTCTATCCTTGTCCTCATAACCCCATTTGAGAAGGAAACCCCCATTAGAGAACTTGTGTTTGATTATATTGGAAGGGGGTCTTAATCACTTGAACGCTTACAAAAAAAGAGCAATAGCACTGAGCTTCTGTCTGATGAAGATAACGTTTGTCAGATCATAAGAGCGTTTGAACCGCTTGATTATACATTGAGCTTACTTCAAAGCATCATATCCATGGTAATTGCCCATGATTCACTTCCCCATTATGGCATAGGTATGAGAAAAAAAAGGGCGGTCGCAAACTGAAGCTGTCAGTGTATAGGATTGGTTTTTGAAGATTGGGTTTTTTCTTATATTTTCATGTACGTGTTACCTTCGAAGTGCTTCGGGCACGGATAGCTGCGCCCTTATAAATATTTATTCATAATTGTAAAAATGTTTTTCTTTTCTTTTTTTAGATGGAGTCTTTCAGTAAAATCTAATTATTATACTGATCTTGAAGGCATCTGTATTAAATTACCAAAATGGGTGACACACTCGACCTGAGGCAGATGTTGTTCACCAACCTACAACTGTTGGGCTTTGATTCCGGGGCTATGGCAGCCTCCTATAGTCTACCGTTTAATAAGTAAGTTGTTTAACACCTGACATCCAGTTGACCCTTGACTTTTAGCAGATTCAGAAGTCAAATCATCATTTCTCAGAAGTCTGAAGAGTCAAAACTTATGACAAACAGTCATAGGAATAAAACAGACTGAAGAGTCCAATCTGATTTCTGAGAGCTCGAGTAATACTCTAGATCTCAGGGGTCTACTGGATGCATATGCCCTGTTTAAGATGTAGTTATTAAATATATTGGTATCGTACACGTAGCTGTATACATGCTCCTATTTTCAAGGGACAATACAGAGGATTATGATATTTACATTTGGTATTTTCCAGAAGTAAAAAATGTGAATAACTGGAGTATGTACCATATAGTCCATTCCCAAAACTAGATTATAGCCCCTTACGCATAGAGGGCGCTGTTACTTTTCTTACTTCCGGGGGCTATCGACCACAATGTAACAATATGGTGGACAATAGGATTAAAGAGGCTTGTGTAAACAACGATAGCCTGGAGCGGTTTACCGTCGCTGAATTGAAGAGCTACCTAAGTATCACGGCCAGCCAGTATCGGGAATTAAACGACAATTAATAGAGCGTGTGAAAGGTACACAACAAACTGCTCTTCATACATTTGAATATTTTCATAACGAGTTTACAGCGTTGCAACCATGCTTTTTGTACTGTGTCGTTTGCTGGAAATCTGTGCAATGTAATCACTTTTGAATTGACACATTTCCCTCTGAAATTTCTGCAAATACAGCAGTACTTCTTCGTCTTGGTAGCCATTGTCGCCTTTGTCAGTGAAGCCATAACATAGCTCCGGAAGTGAAACTTGCTACTTAAGCGGAGTGCCCCCATACGGTAAACAGCCGCAATGCAGGGATCGATAACCTAGTTTTGGGAAAAGACTATATTTATGTACTGTATTCGACCCAATAAGCGCCCAGGGCGTTTAAAACTTGAAAAAGTTCTAATAAGACGAAATTATTGAAAATCTGTACAGGTTTTGGTCTTTAATTAGGCCTGGGCAATTGAAATAAAGGCCTCAAAATTGGGAGGGGCTCTCATAGGGACATGGGCGCTTATTGGGTCGAATACGGTATATGAAAAGAAAGACTCAGGTTTTGATTATACTAATCAAGGTTAACAAAAAGATTGAAGATAGAACATTAATACAAAAATGTGATGTTTGTATTATCAGTTTCTGTTTGTGATTGATTCCATTTTGAATTTTCCAGAGATATGTTTAACCTTCCAAACAAGAAAGGAGCCGAAGTGGTGCTTCACTTTCTTTTTAACAAGCTCAACCCTATCATGTGCAGAGAAGAATTCAGGTAAGGATGTTATTGATGCAAAAAATTCATATAAAGTATTGTGTCAAAAAGATACTGTTAACGTGAGAGGAAAAGGACTATGAATGATTTTCCCCTTTTCAACCTTTAAATTCATCAAACTTTTATAAATAACCTGTTGATTCCAACTTGTATTTCAATTCTGATAATGTAGCTATAAAAATGCATTGGTGAGTTTGCTAAACAACTCCCTAAACAACCATTTGGGAGCATATATATATATATATATATATATTCATATTATTCCAAAAAATAATATCATATTTTTGTATCAATATAGATTAAGAAATATGAGAACTTTCACATAGTTCTTTTTCCAATATATATTGTGTTTATTTAATTGTTGTTTTATAGAGACTGTTGGCCTGTACTAGATAAACAACAAGAACAGCAGTTCCGACGTACATGTCACAACTGGCTGGTCAACATCGCAAAGGTAATATACCATAGGGATAAGCAACACAAGACATCTAAAATCGTTTTAAAGGAAACAAAATTCGAAAATGAAAAAAATAAATTCTTTGAATACGAAATAATATCTTGAATCAACAAGTAACAGCTTTATTCTTACTTATTATACCAGAATACTACTGTAATTCATCTTATATTTCTGAACGACTAATTTTCATGTAATGCGCAAGTGATTTGCATTTGGCCCGTAAACTTTGATTAAATATTGATCTTCTTTCATTAAGGAAGCAATTCGTAACTCTACAAACATTTTCCTTATAGTGTAACGAAATGTTCGTTTCATTTATTTCAGACGGAGCCAGAGGCACACCTGCCGAGAATCGTTGCTTCACATTTCATGTCTCCAGGAGGGGACAAATTCTACGATCTGTTGTTTCACTTCTCTGGATACGTACTTAGGACCTTGTTACAGAAAGAAAATGGTATGTTATATGTACTTATAAGACATTATTACAGAAAGAAGATGGTATGTTATATGTACTTATAAGACATTATTACAGAAAGAAAATGGTATGTTATATGTACTTATAAGACATTATTACAGAAAGAAGATGGTACATTTTGCAGTCTTACAATTTTAGACATCTGAAAATTATTATTTTCTAGCTTGATTTACCCAAAATTCTAAATTTTGTTGCTATTTTAATGTCATATTTTCCTGATTTCAATGGCCTTTTAATTATTGTTTCAGGTGTGAAAGACTTTGAGCAGCTTCGATACCCCCAGTTGTCTTCTCAGACGGACGCCCTCGGGGATGTGATAGCCAAGAATATGCAATGTGCTGTAGTTCGTCTGCGAAAGAAATTTTTGGAAGAATCTCAGACAACGCTAATGTTAAATAGAGAGTGGAAAGCCTATACTGGGTAGGCATGGTTTATAGAAACACAATTAGAACGTTTTAATTTTGAAGTTTAAGCCATTTCAACCCCTTTTGGCTCTGATCCTCTCAGATCCTAGTGATTTGTCTGTAAACGAAATGTACTGAATCTTCAAATTTTATGTCTTCCAAAACATTACTGATGGTAACTTATTCAAAATTGTTTGACCATATGGTGAATTCATACTAATTCTTTGTAATTCAAAGGAATTTTTTCATGCTTCATATATATCTTTCATTGTAGGTCTGATGACCAAGTTTAGTTTTCTGTCCCAACCTCTACTTCCAGTAATACTAATCAATAAAAACTTAAAGATGTTCCACCGCTGGCAAATGGTAATTTTTCTCTTTCAAAAACAGGAGCAGACGATTTAGTATTTTTCTTCAGTTACAAAAGTTACTTACTTTACACCATTACCACCATTGAAAAGTTTGAGCTTCTTTTTTTACTTTAAGATGAAAATATCAAAAATAATTAATTGCATCCCGAAAAAAATCCGTGGTACTATGTCCTGTATGGAATGCAATACTGATTGCGCATGCACCGAAAGCAAAATAAATTATTTTAAATTACTTTTTGTGTTAATTAGACATATATATACACGATTAAACACCAGTTATTGCTCAAATGATGGGTATCATTTATGGTCTGTCGGCAGTGGAGCATCTTTCACAATTGTAAGGTAGTGTGTTATGCTCCAAAAGTAGGTCACTGTGACCTTCACTTTGATTGTTAGCCTTCATCAAATGAAAGCTTGTCAGGATTCATCTATACACTAGATACTAATCATAGGAAATTTTAATTATCCAACTAACAAGTGCCTCTTAGCTACAAATTAAGGAATGAGAATTTTTATGCATGAATGTAATGATTTGTTTAATTTCATATTACTGTAAAGTTGTCTGAATAATATATTAATATCATATGAAATGACTGTAGTTGTCCATGTCTCAATTTTATATCGAAACATTACTGTAGTTGGACCTAGTCTCAGGATCATTCAACAATCTTGAACTCAGGGTTTTCATTATCTTTCAGGAGAGGCGGTACAATTGCAATTTCAGGGGGTACTTTTCTATACCATCTGTATGCTATATAATGTGATTTAGCCCAAATCAGGCAGTACCACAGCCAGGTTCAACCGGCAAAAAGTACCGGGCACCGCCTGTTATTGAAACCCAGTCCAAAACTGTCTTTAAGTTTAGACTTAGCCAATCAAAGATGACATTACAAAAAGTCTTTTCTGATTGGCTAAGCAAAAACTGAAGTCTAAGACTGTTAAATGATAGTGAGGCATTGTCTCAATTACATGTTGAAACATTACTATTGTTGGGCCTTTGTCTTACAGTGAGCTGGTTAAAGACTATCGAAAACAATCAAAGGAAGTGAGGGAGAAAGAACATCTAGAGCGGACTTTCAAACAGCAAGCTGCAGATTCTGCTGTCGCGCGAGGCAGGTTGGTATCACAGAATATCTATTGGGGATTCATGCCATTACTTTCTATTTAGGGAAAATTTTACGTTTGATTTCTTTTAGAATTATTTTTTCATTCATAGCATGCTTACCAATTTTTAGAATGCATAGGAAATTTTCAGCTTTACATATCATTAACCATTTTTAATGGAAAAAATTTTACGAAATACATATATTTTTTGTCTTGGAGTGAAGTAAGAAGCTCAAACTTTGCAATGGTGGTAATGGTGTAAAGTAAGTAACTTTTGTAACTGAAGAAATATACTAAATTGCCTGCTCCTGATTTTGATGGGGGAAAAAATCATATGTCAGGGATGGAGCATCTTTAATATATATTATCCTAAAACACAAAGATGCATCTAAAACGCATATTTCCAGTCTTCAAAATGATGGTAAATCTTTATGGGAATTTGTGGATATGAAGGACGGGGATAATCTGGCCTCAGTATCACAAAATGTAAAATTCATGGCAAGTCTAAAGTATTACTACATTTGTAACTCTTGGGTAGAATCCTTCATATTCACATACGAAGGAGGCTTATAATCTTAATGGAAACTATGAAACTACTGCACAAGTAAGTAATTCTTCTTTTACATTTCAGCCCGATAAGGAGAAGAAGATCCGATTGTTATGACAATGAATTTGATCCACAATCCACCAAACGTACTCAGAGAATACAGCAGGTAAGTTTACAGTCGTATCATTCCACAATCGACCACACATACTCAGAGAAAACAGCACGGAAGTTTACAGTCGTATCATTCCACAATCCACCAAACGTACTCAGAGAATACAGCAGGTAAGTTTACAGTCGTATCATTCCACAATCCACCACACATACTCAGAGAATACAGCAGGTAAGTTTACAGTCGTGTCATTCCACAATCCATCACACATACTCAGAGAAAACAGCAGGTAAGTTTACAGTCGTATCATTCCACAATCCACCAAATGTACTCAGAGAATACAGCAGGTAAGTTTACAGTTGTATCATTCCACAACCCACCAAACGTACTCAGAGAATACAGCAGGTAAGTTTACAGTTGTATCATTCCACAATCCACCAAACGTATTCAGAGAATACACCAGGTAAGTTTACAGTTGTATCATTCCACAATCCACCAAACGTACTCAGAGAATACAGCAATTAAGTTTACAGTCGTGTCATTCCACAATCCACCACACATACTCAGAGAATACAGCAGGTAAGTTTACAGTTGTATCATTCCACAATCCACCACACATACTCAGAGAAAACAGCAGGTAAGTTTACAGTTGTATCATTCCATGATCCACCACACGTACTCAGAGAATACAGCAGGTAAGTATACAGTTGCATCATTCCACAATCCACCACACATACTTGGAGTTTTATAAAGACCATTTGTTTAATATAAAGGTCTATATGGGAAATTGATGCTTCTGGTCAAATTTACAAATTTTAAAGACTTTCAGTTTAGTTCTTTAAATAAAAGAAGGATTTGAAATTAATCCTCCATAATATGTTGGTCTTTCTCTTTAATAAGCATTTTGTATACTGTATGAAAAGTTTGGAAAAAATCTCAATTCTCTAAGGTAATTGTAATGATACAACTCTCCAAAGTCCAGTATATACAGATGTTTGTATCACCTCACAGGTACGTGACATGTGGAAGCAGGTCAACGACTTCTGCGAGCGTGAGGCTGCGGAGAGGGAGGTCATTGAATCCATAGTAGATCGTACCATGAGTCAACATAAAATTGATGCTGCTAGTATTAATATCAAAGTACCCGATCTACTCCTTAGGGAGTGTGAACAGGAAATCAGACAGGTAAGTCAACTTATATAAGGATCAGTTACATAATGTGCTCCCACAAATCTTCTGAATGACTGCTTACTTGCACATATGTTACACATACTCGACTTAATTTATGCAAAACCAGAAACGTGACAGTGATAACTTTTAGAGGTATTTTTGCCGGATCAAATGTATATGGCAGTTATTAGATAACCAAAACCCTTACTTGATACACGCTCAAACGGAACTGTAACTAATTATCCATTTACTCTGTTAAAGTATTAAAAGATGATTGTAGATAAATAATCTGACAGATTGAGAAATATCTCCTGTACAAGGTACATATTTTACTTTATACCTGTTGATTATTTATTAATGAATCTCTGGTTACAGCGACATGTAGACAACACATTTCACGGAGGAAAGTTAAACCTGGTTAGTCTACTACAGCTCTGGAATCTGTGTTTGCATCTTTATATAGAAAGATTACACCAAGGTAAGTAAACATTCTGACCAAGAAAGATTACACCAAGGTAAGTAAACATTCTGACCAAGAAAGATTACACCAAGGTAAGTAAACATTCTGACCAAGAAAGATTACACCAAGGTAAGTAAACATTCTGACCAAGAAAGATTACACCAAGGTAAGTAAACATTCTGACCCAGAAAGATTACACCAAGGTAAGTAAACATTCTGACCAAGAAAGATTACACCAAGGTAAGTAAACATTCTGACCAAGAAAGATTACACCAAGGTAAGTAAACATTCTGACCAAGAAAGATTACACCAAGGTAAGTAAACATTCTGACCAAGAAAGATTACACCAAGGTAAGTAAACATTCTGACCAAGAAAGATTACACCAAGGTAAGCAAACATTCTGACCAAGAAAGATTACACCAAGGTAAGTAAACATTCTGACCAAGAAAGATTACACCAAGGTAAGTAAACATTCTGACCAAGAAAGATTACACCAAGGTAAGTAAACATTCTGACCAAGAAAGATTACACCAAGGTAAGTAAACATTCTGACCAAGAAAGATTACACCAAGGTAAGTAAACATTCTGACCAAGAAAGATTACACCAAGGTAAGTAAACATTCTGACCAAGAAAGATTACACCAAGGTAAGTAAACATTCTGACCAAGAAAGATTACACCAAGGTAAGTAAACATTCTGACCAAGAAAGATTACACCAAGGTAAGTAAACATTCTGACCAAGAAAGATTACACCAAGGTAAGTAAACATTCTGACCAAGAAAGATTACACCAAGGTAAGTAAACATTCTGACCAAGAAAGATTACACCAAGGTAAGTAAACATTCTGACCAAGAAAGATTACACCAAGGTAAGTAAACATTCTGACCAAGAAAGATTACACCAAGGTAAGTAAACATTCTGACCAAGAAAGATTACACCAAGGTAAGTAAACATTCTGACCAAGAAAGATTACACCAAGGTAAGTAAACATTCTGACCAATAACCTGTTGATTATTCTGATAACATGCAGTATGTAACTATGTATTCACATACAAAGGATTATAAAGATAATAGTAAAAATCAATTACTACTTGTTACAAAATCCTCAATCTCTTTCCTGGTCATGAACATTACAGAATAGAAATTATTGAGACAATGTAGGTACTGACTGCAGGTCGGTGGCTTTTCTTTAGGTACTCCTGGCACATATTAAAGAGACAATTCACTCAGGTTAATTATTTAACATAACCAAGAAGCAAACTATGGCATAAATGTATTGTTCTACATTTCTTATGAAACAAAAAAAATATAATATTGACAAATTACACGTCAATGTTTAGAATTTTAATTGATACCGTTGTAATAACAAATCGTTGATCAATACGATTAAGCAGGTACAATATGTACGCTGTACTCATACCCGAGCAAAAGTCACGCACGTTAAACAAATGAACTACATAACCACTGAGGAGGTGATAAAATGATTTTGAGACAAGATAATTCACCTGATAAAGTATACACACTACTGTCAGAGCGATTTGAGCAGTTCTAGACAAAAGTTGCATCACTCTACGAACAAGAGACAGGGTTCGGCATACAAGATGTTCGACTACTATGTGTAATAGCGGACAGCGAGCGAGTTTGAACATTTCACATGCATTTCACCACCATGGACTTTTCTGGCATATCACAGTTAAACAGACTGATCTAATTTCCATTAGAACTGGGGTTTTCCGATATATATACAAATTTTAATGTTCTCTCAGACTGAATTGTCCCTTTAATGACCTTAGCTGTTGATAAGACGTTTTACCATTAGTAAGACATTGGCTTACAGTTCTAGTTTCACAGTTTCTCTTATGTTTTTTTCCAGTTGGTGTACCTGACTTCAGCGATGACCTAGGTGCGGTCACTCAACAGGTACACAGTAACCATGCCTACCTGACCAACACAAGGACACTGAAGAAGGAAGTATCAGTAAATCTACCCAAACTAAAGCAGTCTGTGGAGCAGCTCCGAGACCAACTCGATAGCCACAATCAGAATAGTACTCCACGCAGCACAAGATCAACAGTTTGTACATTATTATTTAACTGCGATTATTCAGGTTCATTGATAAGAAATATTTGTATCTGTATTTTTGGCCTATTTTTTAATTTCAAAGATTTTACATGAACAACAGTTTCCGAGTTTACTAGATCAGAGATGGGGTACACACATATTGATTTTACCAATCAAATTTTATTTTCACTACATCATGTATTTAAATACACGAGTCCATGAGTAATACTTCTGAAATTTTGTGTGTTTGCTCATGGACTTTGCCGTGACTTTTCAATTTGAATTGGATCTGGAAAAAGCAATAATTAAGGTCATTACTGATACTGTATTTGCATATTACAGAGTTATCTGCCCTTGTGGGTATTGATTGTCATGTGTTTGCGAGCATACTGTCATACTTTTCTAAAAAAAATATTGTGAATTGTGCCCACAAAATAATGACATCACAATGGATACCAGCCAGGAAGGGAGCTAACTCTGTAATACTCATAGACGGAATAGACCCATGCTTATTATATAGTTTATCATATAATTTAAATGATAAAGACAAACACGTAGATAATTACTGAATATAAACCATGAAATGTAATAAAATGCAAGTAAACACACATGTATATTGAAAGATTATTGCTGTTTTCCAAACTCATTGTCAATACACTTAGTGTTTCAGCATGTCTTCTATGATTCTTTGTTTATACAGAATCTTGGTTTGGGGTTGATGGAGCCATCACCCTCGTTATCGTTTACGCCGGGCCAGGCCTTTGAGGGGGGCGTATCTGTTAGATCTGCATTAAGCCGGACTCCTCAGAATGGTATGTTACCTTGTTAAGGTAGATATATATATAAAAAATTAAGGATATTTCTCAAATGGCTATGTGATGTGAAACTTATCAAATGAGTTCAATAATTTGATATGCCACAACCCTTTAGCTTATCAAATTATTTAACAAATTTGGTAAACTTCATATTACTTAGCCATGAATGTAAGATTCTATTTATCTCATAACTTTTATCAATGGAAATATAAGTGAAACTAAAAATTTTGTATCTATATGTAAAACAATAGAAATCAGGCTCAAATGTAACGTTTCTATATACAGAGACAATAACACATCATATATTGATTATGGCATCATAGTAATGTAATTACCCAGGTGTGTTACGATATTCATGCCATGGCTGTATGACATGGTTGGATGAACATCTTGTATACATTATCAGCCATATACGGATGAAATAACCATGTACGATTAGTGTCTAAAATTTGAAAGTGTATATATATTATATTGCAACTCAAGTTCCTAGTGATAATACAAACTTAACTGATTGTATATTCTGTTAACACCTGTAGAAACTACACCTGAAGCTGCCAGTAAACTGGTTCAAGGTATTGCAAAGTCCGTCCGGCAGGGACACGAAAAGCTGTTTCAGGGCTCGCCTGAATATGTACCTAGAGTCAACATTAGTTCATCAGCTGCTAAAAAGAAGTAGGTTCATGAAGGTTCTGTTTTGGACCAACTCATTGTAAAACAATGAATTCTTTATGTTAGTGTTAATCCTGCTAGGTAGATGTGTACCTGGTAAGTGTAACATGAACCCAAAATCTTGAGCAGAACGATATTTTCCTTACTTGGAGAAACAATTGAGACAAACCTAATTAATGACTATCATGTTACCCATGAAGTGTTCATTTTACTATGATAATGACCCTAGTTGAACCTAGTCACAATTGAATGCATAATGGAATTGAAATGTAAAAGAAAAAAATCAACATAGAATCTGTAAAACTTTGATCTTCAATTCACTAAAATCTCTAGTAAAAACTTTAGAATTATGGCCTGCTTGATCTTGGTAAAAGCTTTAGAATGACCTTGACCTTTCAGAGCTCCAGCAACAAAGGTGCCAAGAAAGGTCAGTAAGATGCCAAGTAAGGGAGCAAAGACGCGGAACCCTCCGGACCAGAGACAAGCTACACTCACTAACAGTAAATCCTACTCTACTGCTCGTCCAGCACACACAGGTACAGCTGGATGTACAATATCCAATAGGAAAAATTGTATATTTAAATAAGACTTGTAAAGGCTATCTCGTTTAACAAAATGGGTAAATATTTAGTTTATAACAAGTAGTTTGAAAGTACATTTGATATAGCACATATGGGAAAGTAAAACAAACTGCAGATTGATAGGTGAAGCAGCAGTATTGTCTTGCACGGTAGGCAGGGCAGACCCTGACTTGCAGTTTACCAAAGCGGTCAGCGGTGACGGATAAGATTTGGGTTTAATCGGAATTATATAGTTTAGGCCGCACGTGCCTTTTCAATATATGTACAAAGGGGAGGGGCGAAGTAGGTGTAAGGTTGTTAGATATACTGGGAATTTAGAGAGACCCCAGTTGAGGGAAAGACTCCAGGATGTAGGCTACGAGGCGACATCCCTCGGAGGGGAGTCTGTTGGGTTAGGAACTCATGTTGGGGAATACAGACTAGTAAGATAAATAGTCGCATACATATACCGGGTTAGTCAATATACTACTAGTTGCGTGTTAGTGGCAAGGACAATGTTTGTTTACATATAGTTACATGTGATGCATTGCTTATAAGGGCTGTTCCAGCAAAACATATATGGCACCCAGTGAAGGCACTTTAAAAAATAGTAAGTGCCATGGTGGGATCAAAATAAAATCACTTCTGTGCCAAGGTGGCGTTTCAATAAAATCACTTCTGTGGGTGGGTCTATCAGAAGCATTTGTAACCTTTTGAAATAAAATGCAAAATTTGTGTTTTATAATGCTGTCAGTCATCCTGACTGCAAAATAACTGTTGAGAAAAATGTTAATTTCTGACAATACTAATAGGTTGTTCATCTTCAATAAAAACAATTATTTATTTTCTGGGTGTTTTGATATAATAATGGCAGAATATTTATCGAAAACATATTATATTCAATCAAACATGGCAATGGTACAGAGAAACAAAAGTGTTTGGCAAAATACTGTTGTAATCAACATATTTTATTTGAATTCACTTGTATTACTATGCAAGTTGAGGAAAAAGTGGCAGTTCACAAGCGCAAGTGTGAATGTTCAGATGTCTACTCTACGCTTGTGCAACACTTCAGCATCTTAAGTAGATTTTCTGCTGGTTCTAGGAAGACTATTCCTTTATACAAATTTCAAAATAGATGCAGCACATCAAACAATAGTTTGTCCTAGGACTCTTCGGTGATACTAGAAATCAAAATATGTCAATCCAAAAAGATGTCTGAGCTAAATACAAAATTAAATCACTTATATACCATGGTCTTATTTACAAAAAAATAGATATGTGTGGGGGTCAACAAAATTGAAAATCGCTTCTATCGGTGGGTCTCCAAATTTCAAAGTGCCTTCCCCCCCCCTACCATATATGTTTTGCTGGAACAGCCCTAAGTTATATACAATGCGAAGTACAATAAATAAGTATATACCATGATGTGTCATGTCATTGTGTCACACTGGTCCTGAGTTCTTGATTCAAACTTTACATAAAAAACAGACTTAAAATTGAATGATTGCCAGCCTTTGATCAAACCGGACGTGACTTTGCACTTTGTATTGTGTATGTTACAAAATTTCCTATGACTTGATTGCGTACTTGTCAGTTGCAAGCGGGAGGCATGGCTATATACTGTCTGGCGATCAGTCAGTTGTGAAAAGAATTTACATATTGAAATTAGAAATAGTTTCACATTTTGTTTTGAGAAATCAAGGCCAAGTTCAATGGAAAGTTGGTACATATTGGAAATCTAGACATTGTAAATTCATTTCTGTGGTACTTTTTCAAAATCATGTTGCAGTGATGAACATTCCTTTGTTTATCCTGTTCTGTGTGTTTGTCAGTAGGATTTGAGAACTCGTACCAGAGTGCCACATCGTCGTCGCGGGAGCAGTCCCTCAGTAGTGGGGATCGTACCCTCACTGGTATCACCAGTTGTACTGGGGGCAGCCCTGTAGAAAACACCTCCCCAAAACACCCCTCCCCAAGGACTCCTCCTACCATGGTTCAAAGGTCACCGGCCACTCTCTCACCCAGTGATGTCATCGTCAATAGAATGATGGCCCCTCACTTACTGGATCAATCCGATGATGGTAAGGATACCTCTACAGCTGATGATGTAAACATACACTGAAATATTGCCAACTGCACATTTCATGCTTCAAATGTAGCCATATATATCTAAACACCTTCAGCAGAGAAGGTGACTGACATTTATAGCAACTAATATTTTAAGTCCACCATGTGATCATGGTGGACTTTTCAAATTGCCTTTCGTCCATAATCCGTTTGTCATTCCGTCCATTAACAATTCTTGTTAGTGCTATTTCACAGAAAGTTCTAAAGGATCTTTCTTAAAGGATTTCATATGTAGTGAAAGTTTGAAAATGTCCCTCTTTCCATTGTCAGATGTAGATTATTCTTTGATGGGCGGCAAGATCCCTCTCAGATCTTTTGTTTATAGCTTTTATAGATAAAGAAAAAAAGAATCTTGTATAATATCCATTATTTAATTTAAATGTTTTTCACAAGGTGATTGTTCAATAGTAAAACTTTTGGCTGCACAAGCCACATGGCAGTATTAAGAAATTTGATCTTTAATGCTACATTTTATACTAGTTTTCTTTTAAACATGTTTTATGATATTGATCATGGCAAAAATACTAAAAGCACTAATCGTTAATTGTGGATATTGCTAGAAATTCTATTATTTTTCAGAGGATTTAATGAGTGCTTACATCAAAAAGTCCAGAGAATTAGAAGGAGGGTCACTGTCAGGTTTTGAACAGTCCCCGAAATCTGGGTCATCTCGTGGAGAGGCAAATCTATCGCAACATTCAGTGCACGATTCACCAAGGTTCAACACCAAGAAAATGTCTAGTTCTATAAACTCTCCACATGGCTCACAACGTTCAGAATCACAGCGATCACCAATTTCAGATGTATCTAAACATTCACAGGATTCACTAAAGAACATTTCGAGGTCATACCACGAGTCTCCAAGGTCACAGACAACCCGATCCCTATTGGAAAGTTTAACAGGGAATTCACCCTCACATGTTTCTTTAGAACACTCACAGGAATTCAAAAATTCGCCAAGATCGGAAGACTCGCATCAATCCGGTCAGTCATCTGTACGAGGTAGTGTCCACTCAATCAGCTCGAACTTGTCTCGACCCTCAGGTTTGGTGGACATGGATGACCAATCGCCTCATTCTAGCCTTCACTCTGGTCACTCCATCCCTATGAACACCTCAAAGTCGAGGTTAATTAGTACAGAAAATCACAATAAATCTGTTGAGCTTGATAGTTCTAAACATACGCTTCATAATGATTCATTTGAACTTGAGCAGCCAGAGTTTCTGCCGTTGGACAAGAGCGACAAAGAATCGGTGAATTCAGGACTCCCTACACCTCAGTACCATTCAGACCACTCACTACCAATCAGTAATGGGCCTGAAACGTCCTTTAAACTTGATTTTGGGTCTCCAGGCGCTGATGATGACTTGAATCAATCGGACGAGTCATGTCCAACTTCAGCTAGAGCTTTAATGAAGTCACATATGGAAGGTCAGTCAAGTAAAAGCGAAAAACATAAATTATTACATAATTCCATATGAATTCAACAGTAATGTCTATTGCTTCTCAATCTATGTACTTATTCATTTATTAAAAGTAATTCGTCTTTTTGTCAAGTTATATTGAACAATACAGTGAAGACTAAGACAGCATTTGTTTTAAAATAAGAAAAAAAATTGTATATTATTGTCAGATATTGAATGATTCAACCAAAAAAAAATAAGCAAACATTTCAATTTCTTTTTCTACGATTGCAGAATTTACTGTACCTTAACAAACCATGATGCTTTTTAAAGAAAATGTTTTCCACTGAGTCTATTGTGTAATTGTTGTACAACAGTATGTGACACGATGCCAGAAGCTGACCAGCCGGAGCCAGAGCCTATGATTATGGTGGACAGTCCACTGTCTAAAGATGTCAGGGACATGTGGAAGGAGGCCTTGAAAACTACAGATTCCCCAAAGTCGGGGAAACGAACAAACCTGTCTTTCTCAGACACAGGTAAGGAGTAAGCACCAGGCCAGTCTGATACCTATAAGAAGTCTGATTCAGAGAAACAGAGGAGCTTACTGAAACTGTTGATTCCATCAAAATTCCTAAATTTTTCTCATGGGAAAGCATTTAATAAAGAAAGAAATGTCTGAAATTAAGGATTTTTCTCTGAATTTCTGTATTGCATTTTCAGTGGTAATTTAAGTCAAAAGGGAAAATCAGAAAATTAGATTTGCTTATATTCTATCAAATTTAGATGGTTAAAATTGTAAAATAAATAATATTTACAGTGGACCCTCGATAATCCTTCGTTTGTTATGATTTATAGGTATTTTTATATCATTACGTTAAAAATATTGAATAAACTTATTTCTTCTTCAAAATACGAAACCTAAAGCCATTGTTAATTGTGTACTATGTATGCATATAGCTACGTATCCCACTCTTGATCTATCGTACGGCAAATTGCCTAACAAAGGATCAATATCATCTACGTTCTTGGCATAAAAAACTATGATAGCAAATAGTTGTGAACATTTTATAAACTCATATAATTGTTATTTTGTATAATGTGTGTTTTTAATGACCATTTCTACAAGTCTTTGCTTTCTGACTTACAGACGTTTGTAACAAACACGCGCCCGTTCACGTCTAACTTCGTGCACAATGTCACACACGTGTAAATGGCATATGCCGTAGCCTTTATATCTTATACCACAGACGATGAATTCGAATAGATTCACATACATTTAAAATTCTTATTAATTTTGTGAGTATTATCTCACTTTATTGTATTCGATACTCATAGCGATATATTCTGCATGCGAAACAAGTAAGGTATCTACAGCATACATACCCGTACCCAAGCTCAAACTGCATGTTTAAAAGTGTGTGGCTAAACATATATTGCGTATCTCAATAACAACACTGAAGTTTGATCTCCTATAGAAAACCAATGAACCGTTACATGACTGCATGTACCCGTGTGAAAGGTGTTCAGGTAAACGCCCGTGGCTATGGCCTGGTAGCCGTCGTTATGACAACACACTCAGTGTCAAGTGATTGTGTGTATTGTACACATGACTGTAGCTGGCCTTGGATTTTCTCGGCACGTGGCGACAACAATTTGTCCGGATTATTGCAGGAATTTATTAACAAAAATGAAATTCCGTTCCCAAAATGGAGTTCCGGATTCTGAATACAAATTTCCGGACTAGTGAGTATAAATAACGTTACGGAAATCCGTTCCCTGACATTTCCGTTCGGATTGTGAGTTTTCCGGACTACCGGCGTCCGGATTATCGCGGGTCCACTGTATTGAATAAATGTTTTAATTGTTATTTACAGGACTTAGCATTGATTTAGGAGGGGCGGGAGACGGTAACTTTCCTACATTTGAAGGTCTGGGAGAAATTGACGGAGAACAGCTAGACGACATTCAACTTCCAAACATGTCCATGGACGAAATCACAGATGGCATGCAAGGAATTTTTGAGGACAAAGGCAGATCACCCAAACTTGACCTCATCAGAGGGTTCACAAGTCTGGACAGTGTTAAAACTGGAAGTTTGGGCGATCAAGTGTATACCAAGCCAAACTTTCCTCAGACAGATGAGAAAGCAGATGATAATGACATCCTTATATCTCTTACTCCACATCAACCAGTGATAGACAATTCCCTGCACCTACAGACGAGCCCCTGGCTAGTGAACATAGCTCCCTCAGGACAGTGGTCAGGAGGTGCGAAGTCCACTGGACAGTGGTCAGGGGGTATTGATGATGGGGATGCAGGTCTTGAGGATGGCATTCTCTTTCTAGAAGGACAAGATTTAGAATTAGTGGACGATTTAGATGATTCTTTTGTTCCGTTGAAGGGAGGATTCCAGTTGGAAGGAGGAACTCCAGGAAAATCTCAAGCTCAATCAAGGATCCCTGGACAGATTTCTAGTGTATCGGCTCCAAGTTCTAACCAAAATTCTTTTACCATGTCTTTAAATGATGGGTCAGTGGACCGTAACAATCTTACTGCATGGTTTCAGAAGCTCAAACAAACTTCCGCTAACATTAGAGGTGAATCTTGATAGCTGTATTGAAGTATATTGTTTTTAAGCAGTTTATCTTTCTGTTATTGTTGGTTAAGTTAAACAGATTTCTACTGTTTGTTTCTTAAAAATTTGAAACTCTTTTTAACTTTACTACAGAAATTTGCCTATGTCATCTATGAATGTCTAATATAGAACTATAGTATAATCATTTTCATTTTACATTGATTTAGCATTAGTGCATATTCAGGTTATCAAAACAATTGATTTGTTCTATCAAATAATTCTAAAGAAACATATGTAGTATAAACAAATCAGAATTATTTATAGATTAGTCAGTAAACATATAAATTTGTAAAAACTTTTCCCACTGCACTTGTGTATATCATGCTCATTGAAACGTTTTCTTGAAGCTTTGTGAAACCTAAGCATTTTATTGAAGACATATAGCTTCTTAGCAATTCAATACATTCTGAAAATAACTACAATGTTTTAATATTTTTCTCACAAATGAACCAGAAAAAGTATAATGGTATACCTTATACTAAAATTTAGACAGTCTTACATGTAAACATCAAAATTCCTAGCACAAGTCAACAATTTTTTTTATTCAAGATTTACATTAGGCCAAAAAAAATATGGTTAATTAGGGTTACATTGGCAAAAAAAAAAAGGGGGGGGGGGGGGGGGTTGGTCGGTCGGGAGGATTTTTTTCTTCTTTTTTTTGTGTTTTTCACTCTAAAAATGATGGCTGGAACCAGCATCTGAGATCAAAATCCTGACTTTAATATTTTTTTGTGGAAAAGTGAGGGAAAAAAATTAGGGTCGGGGGTAAAAAATAAAGATCGGTCGGGTAACCCTAAACCGACATCTTTTTTTTTTTTTTGGCCTTAGGTTTATTACAGATGATCCACAGCTGACAATATGTATATGAGAATGGGGTTTCCTTTGTATATGTTTAGGAGCAATTCTTTATGCTAAGTGACTACAAAATAAATGCTTTTCAGCAAAACCATACTTTTTACAAGTGCTGATTTTGAATGAAAAATTTGAGGCCCTGGATTAGACCTAATACAGACATTATAATATATTTTAATCATCTTGTATTTTAGTTATTAATTTAACAACTTGATATTTTGTTAACTTTGATTAAAATGAATATTTCCATTTTAAACTGTTATTATAATGTAAAATGTTTATGGTTAGATTATTTTGTGGTTTGAAGCTATCGTGGGTAGAAACATCTGTGGTAAAATATTGGACAATGGTTCCAATTAAATGCACGAGAAAAACAATCATTGTTTCTTTATTCGTGGTTTATCAACAACCACAGGAAAAATGAAAGTTTCTACACAAACATTTTATGTTATACAATATTTTTGAACAACTAGGTAGTAGGAATCAATGAATTTAAAGTTATTAAGATTTTAATTGTAAATACTAGAATTAGATTTATTTATTTTTTAATACAGGAGCTCAAAGCCTTAGGTCAGTGCTGCAATATCTACGCATTTCACAATATTTCACTTGATCCAGATACAACTTTCAGTATATAGCGTGTTTTTGGTTCGCTTTCAACGATAGGAGAGGCTTAGGTGTTGCTTTTCAGCAGCATGGATGTCTAAATTGAAATTTGAATTAAAATCCATTTTTATGATGTTAATGATATTCGATTGTAACGAAACTTGGTCAAGCTACTTTTTGCATTAGTCACAACACATGGACAAAGATCGACAAAAAGTAATTTTGAAGCAGGTTTAGTATTGTTGCCGTTGCAAAAATATATGTTTACAATATATTGTCCCAAGATTTGCCTTGCTACATGCACAAGATAATTAATGTTTAGGCATTATATATTCAGATTGTGATACTAGGTGCATTCATCCATTGATTAATGAAATCTGCATTACTTTCAGGCATTAAAATATTTTAAATGGAAATTTGGTGTTCGTTTTATTTTCAATATGTTATCTCTTATAATCAATTGATTTGCTAACATTTGAGGCTACCATAGGTGACCCTAAAACATTTCAACCACAAGTGTGTCTTTTTATGGCCAACATGGGGGCCAAGCTCTAGGTCTGTCAGAGGTCTTTTTTCAAAAACATTTCCTCAAAATGCATTAGTTGATTCAAGTGACCATAGTCAGAATTACATATGTTTAACTAGGTATACAATTGACAAAGATAAATCATACAATTTTTTTTTGTTTTATTAAAAAACATGAAAATATGATGTGCATAATTTAATTTTTCTTTGCCTTGGGCTGATCGTATCGGCTTTTGCTTCTGTAAAATAGTAGGAATGGAATGACGAGGGACGGAAGAGTCATCACAGCAAACACGCACCAGTCCAGCTGGAAGGCAAAATTACCAAGGTATAATGATATTGTTAAGTTTTGGTGACATGTACTTCATCAGACAAATGACCAGTAGTGAGATTGAGTCATATTACAGTCAATGTGTTGGACTCGAGGAGTACCACCAACAGTATTTTATTTTATACAAAGTGAAATTTAGTCGATAAAAACAGGTAACCAAAAGATTGCCAGAAATGTTCAACTTCCTTTACTACATGTCTTTGAGAAAATTTTGAGAAGAACTTTTAAGTGTAACCATCCAAACTACAGTGTTCCAGCTAGGTCGGGTTAGCAGGGCGCGGCGCCCTGCCCTTAATTCCCAGCGCCCTGCCCTTTTTCCTAACGCCCTGCCCCTTTTCCCATCGCCCTGTCCCTTTTTCGATTTCCCCATACTGCCCCGATATCGTCGGCTCAAATTCGGGACTTAGCAAGTCTAGCTAACACAACTTCCTGCTTCCTGTTTGCTCGCGCACATCATTGATGTCTTCAACTTCCGACTCACAATAAACAAATTTACAATGTTTTTATCTCGCCAAGAACTCAACAAATCGGCAAAGAAATGTCACGATCTTTTCGGGATGTTCAGGTATGTAGTTATATGCAATTTTCGTCATGTATTTTGATACATTTTTGCCTCGATTGCTTCAAAATCGGCGTAGCATTTTCGCGTATCGGCTTTTCTTTGATGTGCAAAAAGTAAATAAATTCACAAAATAGGAAGCTTTATCGATCAAGAAGCGAGATTTTGAATTGGCAATTATTATTCTATGCCACCGATAACACTTTGGAATTGATATCTTGCGTACTTTATTGTGTAATTATACATTTTCTGGTAGTGCGAGCCGTTAGGCATGGCTTCGTTAAATCAGAGATATTTAAATCTCTGGTTAAATCCAGACACAAATTATCAAAATACACGGAGTTATTTCAGTCATCGAGTTCCTCATTTAATCCTATACATTTATTCAAACTTAATTTGAACAAAAAGTATTACTATAAGCTGTATTTTTCGTTCATTGCGTATAAAATATTTATTTCATGACCAGTAGGCCTATCTTAAACGTTAATTCGCGTCAGAGACATGCAATTTCAAATAATTAACATTGAGAATAAAACTTGAATAATGGTCCAATTGTTTAATATTTTTGTTTTCTTTTTAATTTGTAGAGCTTCCTTCTACTCCATAGATGACAAATCTGATGCTGAGGACTAGTACTCCTGATGTCCAGCGCTAGCTTCACTTATGATTTATGAACACCTCACAACCAGCCTTATTTTATTGTTTGTCAGTGATTTAGTATATGTGTGACACATTTCCTAGGTTATATATACACATACTTTTATCAAAGAACTCTTTTGAAGTCAATTACAATTGTTGTCAACTACTTAATTTGGACATGAAACTTTGTTACAATTTATATATATATATATTTTTTAATTTTAATTTATTAACTTCTTGATATCATGGATGAAAGTGTGTTTGTTTTAATTGATAACTTAATGTCTGAGAGATGTGTAGGTATGTCTACTGAGTGCATGGTGAGATTACAGGGAGCTGTATATGTGGATACATTGTTTTCAACATTTACTTGTTAAATAAATTTAATTTAATTGAAAGAATTTTGTTTCTTCTCTTTTCATTCTGTAAATCCATTCAAGCTCATGGATAGAACTAAATTCTGAAACAAAATGGTAAACACATGATCACTTAAAGACAAATTGTGGCAATTTATAATACTTATTTGGTAAATGTTACTTGATGCGAGACTGAATGGACTTTGTAAATGACAACACACATTACAAAGACAAATATATGGAAGATGTTTCTTAAAGTAAGACTTAAGGAATCAGCATAGAGACAAATACAGAACTGAAACACAGCAGATATTGTGGCATCCTGTTCATGTTAATCCAAATGAAAATTAAACGAATCATTATCAAAACAGTCAACATTTTCTTTCTATGTCTCAGACATTTTGGAGAATTCACAAAACACTCCCAAAGTCTACTTGATGCCATAATATAGGTAATGATATTAGAATCATTGATGATTATGATGCAATAATATACATATTATACAGTTGTTTCTGATATTAGCTGTATGTCGTATATAAAATGCCCTAAAAGTTTTATGTCGCGAAAAAAATGCCCTTTTTTTTGCCCAGCGCCCTGCCCTTTTCAAATCCTAGCTGGAACACTGCAAACTATGATTTGGATGACTAATAATTTTAAATTATTTTCATCATGCAGAGGAATAAAGAAATAAATGATTCATTTGAAACTTACAACATGAGGGGAGAAACGTCTGTCGTATTCTTTGCTGTTTACAATACCACCCTCTCCAGGTGCACTGGTGTATCCAAACTGAAAAGCATATTTCCATAAAATATTACATTTGAATCATTTATGATATTGAATTAACAAACATTTTTTTAAGAACTTTGATGCAATATTCTGCATTCTAGTGATATTTAGCGGAGGGACACTATTAATGCTTTGATGTTTCCTGAATAATTTTAATTTCCTAAAATAACGGGGAAAGATACACAGATATAGGCCACCTGAGTAATATCACATTTTGGGCAGGTTACTGTTAGCCTTCATACGGAAAATGTGATTCTTACCACAGCTTCTGTAGCATCCTCCGAATCCTTGTAGCTGACTTCTCCTGAGGTGAAGTTGAAGTAACCATATTGGAGAGGCCTCAGGATGACAGAATGTGTCACATTGGTTCCACTAAGCTCCAGATAAGGAAAAGTTACCATTGTTTGAAATGAATGGATTAGTTTTATCAAATTAAAAAAAAATTCTCTGGTAATTTCAAATCTAGAGGAACCCCACACTTTTCAAAAACAACCATGCAGATTCAGAGAAAATTTAACACTCAATCTACTATTAACTTGTATTTCACAGAATCAATTGCTGTCTCTTTCAAATTCCCAATGGATTTGTATTGATCATACTAAAACTCACTGGATAACAATTGGAAAAGAACTTTTTTTCCAAAATAATTTCCAATGAAACCCAAAATATTTTTTGCAACTTTCGAAAATAAAGGATACGGAGCAATTCTCTCCCAGCGAACATTCAGGTTTCCTCGGACGACTTCGAAGTCGGCCTCTGGGAACCCATCATCCTTCAAATTAACATCCAGAGCAGCACTGTAAGAGTTAATGGATTAATTACTTAGTCTATCCATTCAAAGCAAAACATGCATTGTATATTAACTTTGAAACACACAAGACAATAAAAGATACTTTTTTTAGATCAACACATAATATGGATTGGAAATTAAAACTAATCATAATTGAAACTGTTCATAAACACACAATCATTCACAAGTCAATTCCAAAATACATAATAATAATGTAAAATAACAAAAGAGAACAAAGAGCCTGCAGGATCTTTGAAAACAATTGATTTTTATTGTCTTGCTTTGTCGTTCATGCCCTCCATTCAGTGACAACAATAATGTATTATAATAGCCATTGTTGGGACACCCAATGCAAATGTCATAGTTATGCGAAATTCAAATTTTACCCGTTATATTTTTGTCTCATAGTAAGCTATGGGAGGTAATTTATTAGTTTGTGACTTTTACAAAAATTGAGACACGTAGTTTTGACTTCTGGATTATGTACAATATGTCATGTTTGTGATCTGATGTTGCCATATAATCATTTAAAAGACACCCTTTTTTGATAAAAGCAATGTTAAAAATAAGTTTATGTGTTGCTTTTGATAAAGTCTTGTATTCAGATAAATCTACAAGTTATTGATTTGTAATGTTGTATCTGATTAACCAATGTGGTAGCTGTTACTGAAAAGCAATATATACTAATGCAATATACCCTACGCAGGGTTGTCAACTTGTGCCTAGCCTGTTTCAAAGAGATAAATTGTTAATGGTTTGTTTACCTTCCTCCAGTGTTAAAGATACTGTACTGCACTGTTAAATCTCTGCCTTCAACCAAATACTGGTTCAATATGTTCTTAGAAGCTAACAGTCGAGCATTGTCTCCATTACAACTAAACACCATGCACAAAGCAGCCAACACTGCCAACCAAAGCTTCATCTGAAAAGGAAATCACTATATGTTTTAACATTGATCAGTTTGCTAAATTACGAAGTCGCGTTTTCCAAACAACAATAAGGAATATCTAGTATTCCATATATTCATCCAATCATTCAAATTCACAAACATTATGGCCACGTATGCACACAACCGGTTATTGAAGTCGACTTTCTCTTTCTGCCTAATAAGTATTTTACGGGATCAATAAGCTTAATGAAATGTTACAATGATGGAATATTTAACAAATATACTAAATCAAAATACCGTAGCAAATAACGCAATCGTGTTAACTGGAGAAAAAGATGAGAAATTGACTACGAAAACGTACCTTGCAAACCGGCATCAACCCAAGGCGGAAAAGGAAGTCGGAGATTCGAGTCTGCGCATTGGTTATTTTAGTACGATACGTGTCGCGGTAAGTCAATCTTACAGATTTCCCTTATCGAAAAAAACGAAAGGCAATATAGTCGTATTAAATATTCGGAACAACCGGTTCGACCATTGGTTAAAGTCATTATTTGAAGTATAAATTTTGACGGACCTGCAGTTTTTGATACAGGCCTGTGAGGGCTTTGCTTAGGCTCGTCTGAAAACAATGTAAAAGCCCCAGGTCCGTCTTCAATGAATAAACGAACAACTAGGTCCAACCCGAGTCAAACCGTATAATCGAAAACGGCCTTAGACAAAGGGGAAACTAGTCTACAATTGTATATCAATAATAAAAGAGGACGTAGAAAATAATTTTGTAATAACTACACAAAACTTCCCTCTGGAATATGGTCAATATTAGTCACAGGGACTGACGATGTCCTAAAATGTTCCAGTACGATTTGATAGCAATCATCTTTGAGGAGAATCATAAAGGAGCTCTTGATGTTTTCATATACGGATTATCAAATGACATTCAAATTGTCAATATAATTTTCTATCATTTGAATAAGTATTCTTAATTTACACACGTAAAAGAATTTAATAATAAATCTAGAACCTATAGCCATTTTGAAAATGCGTTTCTTGCGCATAAGTGAAGTTAAAAAATTATCGATACGACATTTTATCTGCATATTGTTATTTTTATACTATACATCTGTACAAGGCACAGTGATTGAATTTGAAATTCGATCTTGTTTCTTGATCGCTTTGAATTTTTGTTTCAGATTAAAATAACAAGTACACGAGATCCAATTTCTATGCCGTCAGCTAATTAAATAATTTTGAAGGTTTAACACCAAAACTTTTGATAAGCTTAACTGATGTTTCAAAAGAGAACAATCATTTTGTCTGCAAACATTCACTTTTATCAGACGATATTTTAAGAAAAAAAAGTGTATATGGCAAAATTCCTGTAAAATCACAACAACGGGAAACAACAGGAAGTGACATATATAGCTAGAGTAATAACACAAACTCCCGTTTTTAATATATAATATATAAATTATATATTTTCTGATATTCAACTATTCTCATTGGCTGAAACATGGTCACATAACGTTCAATACTGACTCAGTTATTCCATTTTTGCGGATTTCATTTCCCAAAAGCATTCTTCAGGGTGCCGTTCTTTGCGCAATGCTTTTCTTATAATTAACATGCATATTATAGATTGTTTTTAAGATTTGTTAAAGAAATGAAATATCTAATATAAAAATTAAGGACCGTGACGTTTCGGTCCATTTGGTGTTATATCGCCAATGTAGAATTTAAAATATATGATTTTTCCTTCGGTTATTTTTTATTCTATTGGGGTGATATAACAATATATGGACCTCAGCAAAGGTCCATAATTGATATACATTGTATATATATATGCGAAGGGAATTTCAGTATAAAGGCCCACTACCTTTCCGAAACCAAAATTAAAAGTTTCTTTAAAATAATCATCACATACTAATTTTTACATAGTTATATTGATTGTCTAAGATGAGGTTTCAACACAAAACAAATGTAAGTTTCTTGCTTAACCTATGTTAAGAATGGAGATTTTGCCGTCTGCCAGACCCGTGTTATGAACAGGGTTGGGTTTATTGCAATGTAATTAATTACAATTACAATTACTTGGTCAAAACTCAATTACAATTACTCAGTTTTGTAAATGTAATTAATTACAATTGCATGTAATTGATATATTTCTTAGTTACAAACTACTTTCAATTACTAGAAAAAAAAGTAATTGATTGCAATTAATTACTTTTACATTTTTCATTACCCCAACCCTGGTTATGAAAATTAACATTTTATCTATGTTAATTAAATTGTTCAGAAGATGTTGACAAGTTTAATATAAACGGTAAGATAATAATTTTTGTGTAATCAATTTTATGATATATTTTGAGTTAGTTTTATTTGAAAAAAGTGATAGAAATGGTATAATGGTGTAAAGATATACGCGTGTAAAACACGTGTTTACACCCGTATGGAGTACCTACTCGGTATGGGCACGCATGAAAGCGTGCACGTGCAGTATAAAGACGCCGGTGGTCTGTAGCTGGCTGGTACTAGTAAAAGGGCCTTGCAGTGGTTAGTGACATTCTCCATATACAGTTATAAAGAACAGGTAAGAACACGTATATAAAATATCATCTATAATTATTTAAAACCATTAAGTTTGATTTTGTTACAGTTACCTCCCTTGGAACACAATTAATGTTTTATTGTATGCGAATGCGTTTCCATTTGTAATAGATCGCGTAAATAAAATATTTCTGTCGATACACCTATCACATACAAAAAAATATATGTGGCACAGGGGTTTGAGAATTAGTTACAGTTGATTTGTACATAAATTCATATTATGTTGGAAAACTTGTGACTAAACTATAACTAATTCTCAGACCCCTGTGACATGTGGGGGAGCCGGGTTAAGGTTCCTTTATGATGCTGATAGGTTGTGGTATACCTGGTTCAGCTAAATGTACACGTGTTCATAACATAGATAGATACATAGATTCATTCTGACAACATACATGTTAACATGTACAGGATATTTTATAATCCTTTAATAGTCAGCTCTTAGAAATTTACGGATTTATTTTTTCAGTGTATAAATACTTTTGTGGCTGATTTTTCCATTGTGAATCGAGTTCATATTCAAATTGCTTAACTGTCCTAGAGTGAACAACATTTGATGGGAGACTGTTCCAAGTATTCACGACTCTCTGGGTAAACGAGTGTTTTCTCACGCACAGCCTTGAATGTTCTTTGTACACTTTCAAATCATGTCCGCAGGTACTTGATCCCTGGTTGATTGAAAACAAATCTGCGACTTCTTTATCGTATTTTCCAGAAAGTATAACGAATAATACATTACAGCTACATGTAGCGTAACGAAGTGATCATATATATACAGCCCCGCCTCCCAAATTCTATTCCTTATCAATTTGAGGATTTAATTTTTTATTCGGTGTAAACTTTGTATGTTTTATACCTTTCCCCAATTTTTTCATGTTCTAAGTATGGATACTGGTCACAGAAACATCGCCAAATTCGCCGTATTGGTGTTGGTGCTGTCGCGTTGTGAAGGTTGGTAAATTTAACTGTTTTATATGGACCTGTGCTAGATTTATTTACCAAGCCCCTGTGCATCATATTATGTACGTAAATTTTTTTTACAAAGATAAGGATGATGTTTAAGATATTAAACTAGTGATATAATGAACGCATATAAATCATTTCTCTGGAGCAGATGAACATAACTAAGATGATCAAATAAAAAAAACACAGACTTTTGGCTCTATATATACGTATGACATCACAGGGACCTGACACAAATTTCTAATCAACAGTATATATATATATATATATATATGTATTGTAGTATGATACACACACATATGTATACGGTTGGTTAGAAATTCGTGCAAGGCCCCTGACATATATATGTATGATACTGTGTTATACAGTATTACACATATATAGAAGTGTACGCGTATACGTATCTATAGGCCAAACGCCTGTGGTCAAATGAAATGTGTATATGCTTCACATCACGACTATCCTAAAACGTGTTTCCGGGAGGAAATGAAACAGAACTGAACTAAAACGTAAAGCACCATTTTCAAATTCTACAATATCGGTTCCTATTCTCGCGGTGCCGTCACAATAACGTTGATTTTACCAAAACTGTCAGATTTTAGACGTCGAGAAACGTCTGTCAGACGTCATGGCGATGTCATATCAGGCGTTTCTCAACATGAACATCGAATACTAACGTCGATATTGGCTGTTTTGATGTTTGGTGGATTTTCCCAACATAAATTAGTTTACCACGAATACACTTCTACCAATATGTACTATTTGCCTGTGACTTTGCTGGAATATGTTACATTGTCATGTTTTTCTTCTTTTTTTTCTTCTTCAGTTTCGCTGGGCCAGAACGTTAGTAAGTAATCGTTTTTAAAACATAATGTTTAGACATTTATAATCTAATTATCTCTTTATGGCTGTCAAACATTTATAACAATTTATAATCACACTTGTTGGCTCCTATAAACGATTTTGAGAAGTTTCAATGTTGGGGAAACCGGAGTACCCGGGAGAAACCCATCTACCTTTTAATGGCAAATATTGGGAAACTGAGCACAAACCGTTTGGTTTATTGATAAATTCATACAAACAGACAAAAATTGATTATTAATAATAAAGGTTAGGGATAAACGTGATAAATTTTAAATTGTCCATGGCACATTATAAGGAATGGCCACATTTTTAGAACTTATATCGATCTCTGATAAGGCCAAAAACACATTTAGGGTAAAAAAATAGGTTCGGTCGGTCGGGAGGATGTCTTTTTCTTCTTTTTTTCCCCGTGTTTTTTTTTTCACTCTAAAATGATGGCCTGAACCGGAGTCTAAGATCGAAATCCCGACTTTTTAATATATTTTTTTAGAAAAGTGGAGAGAGAAAAATTAGGGTCGGTCGGGTTACCCTAAACAGACATTTTTTTGGCCTAATAGGCCTATACCGATCGCTTGTTTGATTGTTTACTGAATCTCTTAAATCTTAGAAGAGAATATTTTATAAAATATACATCGTAAAAAGTAAGAAATATTTGTCTTTCAACGCTAGAACTGGTTACATGCATTTTATTTTGTTATAAAAGATAATACTAGCCTTTGGCAACCGAATTTTCTTTTCTGGGGAGGCCATCGTACCTGTATCATAACGTCGTATACACTAATCATAGAATAAAAATCAAGCGAAATTCCGGAATTTCTAGAGTTCTAGACGCAACAATTAATCTATGGTCCGTGGTTGTTTATCTAGCTTACGTAGGACACAACATTACGACGGGCACGCCCAACCCCCTCAGTGGACAGAAGACCGTGATTCTGACCGGAATTAATCTGCCCAGTGGTTGGCTAACGGGATTTCTGGTAACCACGGACGCTAACTGTATATTTCAACTACAGTTATGGACAGGTGTCGGTCAACAGGATTACACCCTATTGTACTCAACCGAGGATCTCTCATTTTCCTCAAGTGGACAGTATCAGGTATTGTTTAACATGACAGCATCACGTTTTTTGGCCATCTTACCAGGAGAATCAGGATACCCTCTCAGTCATGCGCCGTCCGTAACTTTTTAATTCAATTGTAAGTTAAATCCCCAAAGTTAAATCCCCTATAAGAATCAGTGTCATTTCAGGAAGTGCCAGACTATTTTTGTGTTTGGCTTAGTCGGAGTACACAGGAAAAAACCCACCGACCAGCGGTCAGTACCTAACAATGGTCCCGAATGTTTTGTTGTTGTTGTTATTTTAACGTCCTAATACCAGCCATGGTTATGTAAGGACGTTCCAGCGGTCAGTACATGGCAACTGCCCCACTTGGGATTAGAACCCGCATCCCACAGGTGAAGGACTTGGTAATATGCCGTGACATCTTAACCACTCGGCCATCGCAACCGCTAGTGCTGGGATGAAGGCTTACCATGTTTGTTCAAATGAATGACTTTGACATTCAATCAAAGTAACAATGGTCATATACGTAGAAACCGCCAAACAGATTATCTTTTAATGCCTAAATGATTCAAATATATTTGACCTGCGGCATGCTGGATGAAAAACTCTTTCAATATCATATTAGTGAAAAACAGATTTAAAACAGAAACTGTATTTCTGCTTCTTTCAAGTCTACAACTTGATAGTTATCTCCCATTGCCTATCCTTCCACATTAACAGAGAGGTCAGAGATCAAATATGTTTATTACACAAAGAAAATGTCATTCTTCGCTATAAGAAAGGGGAGATAATTTTGGCTTGTGATGGCGATAACTTTAAAAAAATTATATTTTATAGGTGGACCTAGGTCTCGGAAAAGCTGTTACTATGACAGGATCGGAGATACTGGGATTTACGGCAATCGGCCTAGAGGAGTGTATCACCTTTAACTCCATCATCAATCCGCGGTCGGATTCTATGGTCTCATTCTTCAGTCTAGCTCCAACTGTCAACAATAACTACACCTTTACATCGTACCAGGACACCAACCACTACGGGATCATGGCCATAATACAAGGTACGTAGGGGGTACACATACAGGGTAGGAGGTACACATACATGGTAGGTGGTACTCATACAGGGTAGGTGGTACACATACAGGGTAGGGGGTACACATACAGGGTAGGAGGTACACATACAGGGTAGGTGGTACACATACAGGGTAGGTGGTACACATACAGGGTAGGTGGTACACATACAGGGTAGGTGGTACTCATACAGGGTAGGTGGTACACATACAGGGTAGGTGGTACACATACAGGGTAGGTGGTACACATACAGGGTAGGGGGTACACATACAGGGTAGGTGGTACACATACAGGGTAGGGGGTACACATACAGGGTAGGTGGTACACATACAGGGTAGGTGGTACACATACAGGGTAGGTGGTACACATACAGGGTAGGTGGTACACATACAGGGTAGGTGGTACACATACAGGGTAGGTGGTACACATACAGGGTAGGTGGTACACATACAGGGTAGGTGGTACACATACAGGGTAGGGGTACACATACAGGGTAGGTGGTACACATACAGGGTAGGGGTACACATACAGGGTAGGTGGTACACATACAGGGTAGGTGGTACACATACAGGGTAGGTGGTACACATACAGGGTAGGTGGTACACATACAGGGTAGGTGGTTACACATACAGGGTAGGTGGTACACATACAGGGTAGGTGGTACACATACAGGGTAGGTGGTACACATACAGGGTAGGTGGTACACATACAGGGTAGGTGGTACACATACAGGGTAGGTGGTACACATACAGGGTAGGTGGTACACATACAGGGTAGGTGGTACACATACAGGGTAGGTGGTACACATACAGGGTAGGTGGTACACATACAGGGTAGGTGGTACACATAAAGGGTAGGTGGTACACATACAGGGTAGGTGGTACACATACAGGGTAGGTGGTACACATACAGGGTAGGTGGTACACATACAGGGTAGGTGGTACACATAAAGGGTAGGTGGTACACATACAGGGTAGGTGGTACACATACAGGGTAGGTGGTACACATACAGGGTAGGTGGTACACATACAGGGTAGGTGGTACACATACAGGGTAGGTGGTACACATACAGGGTAGGGGGTACTCATACAGGGTAGGTGGTACACATACAGGGTAGGTGGTACACATACAGGTAGGTGGTACACATACAGGGTAGGGGGTACACATACAGGGTAGGTGGTACACATACAGGGTAGGGTGGTACTCATACAGGGTAGGTGGTACACATACAGGGTAGGTGGTACACATACAGGGTAGGTGGTACACATACAGGGTAGGTGGTACACATACAGGGTAGGGGGTACACATACAGGGTAGGTGGTACACATACAGGGTAGGTGGTACACATACAGGGTAGGTGGTACACATACAGGGTAGGTGGTACACATACAGGGTAGGTGGTACACATACAGGGTAGGTGGTACACATACAGGGTAGGTGGTACACATACAGGGTAGGTGGTACACATACAGGGTAGGTGGTACACATACAGGGTAGGTGGTACACATACAAGGGTAGGTGGTACACATACAGGGTAGTGGTACACATACAGGGTAGGTGGTACACATACAGGGTAGGTGGTACACATACAGGGTAGGTGGTACACATACAGGGTAGGTGGTACACATACAGGGTAGGTGGTACACATACAGGGTAGGTGGTACACATACAGGGTAGGTGGGTACACATACAGGGTAGGTGGTACACATACAGGGTAGGTGGTACACATAAGGGTAGGTGGTACACATAAGGGTAGGTGGTACTCATAAAGGGTAGGGTGGTACACATACAGGGTAGGTGGTACACATACAGGGTAGGTGGTACACATACAGGGTAGGTGGTACACATACAGGGTAGGTGGTACACATACAGGGTAGGTGGTACACATACAGGGTAGGGTACCATAAGGTAGGTGGTACACACATACAGGGTAGGTGGTACACATACAGGGTAGGGTGGTACACATACAGGGTAGGGGGTACACATACAGGGTAGGGGGTACACATACAGGGTAGGGGGTACACATACAGGGTAGGTGGTACACATACAGGTAGGTGGTACACATACAGGGTAGGTGGTACACATACAGGGTTAGGGGTACACATACAGGTAGTGGGTACACATAGGGTAGGTGGTACTCATACAGGGTAGGTGGTACACATACAGGGTAGGTGGTACACATACAGGGTAGGTGGTACACATACAGGGTAGGAGGTACACATACAGGGTAGGGGTACACATACAGGGTAGGTGGTACACACATACAGGGTAGGTGGGTACACATACAGGGTAGGTGGTACACATACAGGGTAGGTGGTACACATACAGGGTAGGTGTACACATACAGGGTAGGTGGTACACATACAGGGTAGGTGGTACACATACAGGGTAGGTGGTACACATACAGGGTAGGTGGTACACATACAGGGTAGGTGGTACACATACAGGGTATGGTGGTACACATAAAGGGTAGGTGGTACACATACAGGGTAGGTGGTACACATACAGGGTAGGTGGTAGGTGGTACACATACAGGGTAGGTGGTACACATACAGGTAGGTGGTACACATACAGTGGTAGGGGTACACATACAGGGTAGGTGGTACACATACAGGGTAGGTGGTACACATACAGGGTAGGTGGTACACATACAGGGTAGGTGGTACACATACAGGGTAGGTGGTACACATACAGGGTAGGGGGTACACATACAGGGTAGGTGGTACACATACAGGGTAGGTGGTACACATACAGGGGTAGGTGGTACACATACAGGGTAGGGGGTACACATACAGGGTAGGTGGTACACATACAGGGTAGGTGGTACACATACAGGGTAGGTGGTACACATACAGGGTAGGTGGTACACATACAGGGTAGGTGGTACACATACAGGGTAGGTGGTACACATACAGGGTAGGTGGTACACATACAGGGTAGGTGGTACACATACAGGGTAGGTGGTACACATACAGGGTAGGTGGTACACATACAGGGTAGGTGGTACACATACAGGGTAGGTGGTACACATACAGGGTAGGTTGTACACATACATGGTAGATGGTACACATACAGGGTAGGTGGTACTCATACAGGGTAGGTGGTACACATACAGGGTAGGTGGTACACATACAGGGTAGGTGGTACTCATACAGGGTAGATGGTACACATACTGGGTAGGGGGTACACATACAGGGTAGGGGGTACACATTCAGGATAGGGGTACACATACAGGGTAGAGGGTACACATACAGGGTAGGGGGTACACATACAGGGTAGGGAGTACACATACAGGGTAGGTGGTACTCATACAGGGTAGGGGGTACACATACAGGGTAGGTGGTACACATAAACGGTAGTTGGTACACATACAGGGTAGGGGGTACACATACAGGGTAGGTTGTACACATATAGGGTAGGTGGTAGGTGGTACACATACCGGGTAGGTGGTACTCATACAGGGTAGGTGGTAGTAAATACAGGGTAGGTGGTACTCATACAGGGTAGGTGGTACACATACAGGGTAGGTGGTACTCATACAGAGTAGGTGGTACACATACTGGGTAGGGGGTACACATACAGGGTAGGTGGTACACATTCAGGATAGGGGGTACACATACAGGGTAGGGGGTACACATACAGGGTAGGTTGTAGATGGTACACATATAGGGTAGGTGGTACACGTACAGGGTAGGTGGTACACATACAGGGTAGGAGGTACACATACAGGGTAGGTGGTACACATACAGGGTAGGTTGTAGATGGTACACATATAGGGTAGGGTGGTACACATACAGGGTAGGTGGTACTCATACAGGGTAGGTGGTAGAAATACAGGGTAGGTGGTACTCATACAGGGTAGGTGGTACACATACAGGGTAGGTGGTACTCATACAGAGTAGGTGGTACACATACTGGGTAGGGGTACACATACAGGGTAGGTGGTACACATTCAGGATAGGGGGTACACATACAGGGTAGGGGGTACACATACAGGGTAGGTTGTAGATGGTACACATATAGGGTAGGTGGTACACGTACAGGGTAGGTGGTACACATACAGGGTAGGAGGTACACATACAGGGTAGGTGGTACACATACAGGGTAGGTTGTAGATGGTACACATATAGGGTAGGTGGTACACATACAGGGTAGGTGGTAGGTGGTACATATATTGGGTAGGTGTTACATACAGGGTAGGTGGTACACATACAGGGTAGGTTTAGATGGTACACATACAGGGTAGGTGGTATACATACGGGGTAGGTGGAATAGGTAGATGGTACACATACAGGGTAGGGGGTACTCATACAGGTAGGTGTAGATGGTACACAGGGTAGGGGGTAGGTAGGTGGTACACATACAGGGTAGGGGTTACACACAGTAGTGGTAGTGACAGGTAGATGTACCATAAGGGTAGGTGGTACACATACAGGGTAGGTGGTACACATATGGGTAGGTGTTACTCATACAGGGTAGGGGGTACACATACAGGGTAGGTTGTAGATGGTACACATATAGGGTAGGTGGTACACATACAGGGTAGGTGGTAGGTGGTACACTATAGGGTAGGTGTTACTCATACAGGGTAGGGGGTACACATACAGGGTAGATTGTAGATGGTACACATATAGGGTAGGTGGTACACATATAGGGTAGGTTGTACACATACAGGGTAGGTGGTACACATACAGGGTAGGTGGTACACATACGTGGTAGGTGGTACACATATAGGGTAGGTGTTACTCATACAGGGTAGGGGGTACACATACAGGGTAGGTTGTAGATGGTACACATATAGGGTAGGTGGTACACATACAGGGTAGGTGGTAGGTGGTACATATACAGGGTAGGGGGTACACATACAGGGTAGGTTGTAGATGGTACACATATAGGGTAGGTGTTACTCATACAGGGTAGGTGGTAGATGGTACATATATAGGGTAGGTGTTACTCATACAGGGTAGGTGGTACACATATAGGGTAGGTGGTAACACATACAGGGTAGGTGGTAGGTGGTACACATTTTATAGGGTAGGTGGTAGGTGGTACACATACAGGGTAGGTGTTACTCATTTCAGGGTAGGTGTTACTCATTACAGTGCAGAGAAATTCTGTGTTGGATAACTTTAATGTTCAATGAATGGGCACATGCACGGTACGTGTTTCGCTCTGATCCATTTGAATATGTGATTGATAGATAACTGAAGAACAAATAACAGAAATCAAAATTTTCGCCAAGTTATGGTAAATGTAACATTGTTTTTGATCTGTTTGTAGATACAGAACCTCCTTCAAGTGGCAACCCCCCACCCTAAGTTATTACCATTTCATCTTATTCGTGTATCATATTGCTCGTTCTATAGCTTATTCGTGTGTTTTAGAATGTTAAAGACATATATATACAAGATTAAACACCAATTATTGTTCTAATGATGAATGCATTTATGCTCTGTCGGCGGTGGAGCATCTTTAAAGGGGACAATTCAGTCTAAGAGTACGTTTACATTACAATTTGCACATATATATCGGAAACAGCTGTAATTGAAGTCAGATTATTTGATCATACTGTGATATGTCAGAAAAACCCACTGTAGTGAAATGTGTGTGAAAATGTAGACATTGTGGTCGGAAATCTTAAATCTTTGACAGTCGTTCGTTCTACTAGCTTATTTCATGTTTTACAACGTTTGACTGCTGTTCACAGCTCTGTTCGGATTTAACAACACCGGAGCAGAAGTACTCCTGTCCTCTGCATCCGGGTTCGGCGTCATGCTCCGTGATATACCACTGACATTTGGACGCCTTCTCGCTTACTACGTTAACATACTTGGAAATGACTGTCAAGTATATTTCCAGTTGTGGAAAACTATCAACACAACAACAATGAATTACAGAATGAAACACACCACGACAATGCAGAATTTTACGGAGAATGGGTACTACAAGGTAATCGGACTTCTAGATTGGTCTTTTTCTGTAAAGCGAAGCGTTATATGTCTTTTAGTTGGTTAACGCGCTTAATTGAAATTCAACTTCTGAATCGTACGCCAAATGTTCTAAATTATACCCAACTAGATAAACACCGTGATAATCGCGACATTAACTACACATTTGTACTTTTGTGTATTTGGCTCCATCTTATAATAAATAAAAATATAAGGCCAAAAAATATCTGTTTAGGGTTACCCGACCGACCCTAATTTTTCCCCACTTTTCTACGAAAAAAAAAAGTCGGGATTTCGATCTCAGACTCTGGTTCCGGCCAACATTTTAGAGTGAAAGACACTAATTTTTTTTTTAAATCCTTCCGACCGACCGACCCTATTTTCTTATGCCAATGTAACCCTAAGTAGACTTTTTTTTTTTTTTTTTTTTTTTGCCAAAATAAAAAGTTTCTTGTGGCATGCTGCAGTGATATAGCACTCTAAAGAGGTCAAGGGCGATCCAATATGCGATTAAGACACACGGATATACCACAGTCTCCCAAAAGACACATCCCGCACCTTTCACACGCATGTACGGTGACTGGAAAATAAAATAAAATATAATAATAATAAAAAATATTGCAGACGAACGCAATAGTATTGCGTGTGAACGCAATATTTTTTTTTATATTTTATTTTCCTTGTCCTTTCCCAGCCACCGTGCGCAAGACATCACGAACACAGAGGTCGTCCATAAATAACCCTGATGATAACTGGACAATTTTGGGCTTCGTGTGAAGAATATAGGAAAAATAAAAGAAGGATGAATAATTGCTTGCTATGTGTACACAGGTAGATGTCCCCGACATGATGATAGTGACCGTCGATGACCGTATCGTGTTCGTGGACGTTTCGCCCTCCCCATGTGTGGTGTTCGAGTTTACACCCAACCCCACGCGGTTCTCGGCCTCAGGGTCAGCTGACTTCCGGTCCGGGATAGCTACCCCGGGAACAGAAAAGATATTCCAACATTTCCAGGTTACGCACAGGTTCTCTGTGATGGTGCAGGTGGATGGTAAGTTGTTACGGTTAAAGTGATTCCCGTAAATCTATATTTACCAAATAGGCCATAGTTTTTCTGTTTTGCGTCATTTTGATTTTCTTAAACCTACCAGCCAGCAAGGCGAAAAAACACACACAAGAAAATAAACACAATGTTTTGCCAACGAATTAAATGGGTTTTTTTGGGGTTCAAACTGATACTGATTTTTGTACAATTATCTAAAAAAATCTTTTCATTGATCAAATTTAGAAAAGAGTTTCTTTTGATAGATTTCATATCTATGGATATTGCAGGAAACATTAGTTACACACCTTTTATATTGCCCAGTTCGGAAAAAATGTTTGTGTTTGGTTTTTTTTCCACTCAAGACACCTAAAACCTACCAGCACGCAGACGCAAAACAGAAAAAAACCACAACTATGGCCTTATGGTGTTAATGCATGGAATTGGTAGAGGACCAATGGCCTTAGGACACCTCCCTGGTGAACTCTATACAATGTAGCTTTGGGTATCTCGGGTAGTGTTGGCTTAGTTGTGACGCTAAAAAAGCAATATCGTGTCAGTGTTTCTAAAAATGGAATGTATCAAGAAGATGATAATTGTAATTACACATATTACCGGTATTTCAAATTAAACGATGAAACAATACCTATATAAAGAAGACTTTTGGACTGAGATTATTTTTCATTTTCAAATTGAACGATATTTCAATATATCCGATAACAATTAAGCGGTTTTCGACTGTTGATTGAAGGAAACGAGAGTAATCTCCATCATGTATTCATCATATCAACCATACAACTTCCTCATAGTCTTCATCCTTACTGTACGATATGTGAAAAATGCTTCATATCTGGCCTCTCATCAACAGGGATAATACCCAGATCAGTGACCGGCGTCACGGGGGCCGTTGGTGCCCAAGGTAATACGGGTCCTGAGGGAGTCACCGGACTAGCGGGTGAGACGGGAACGACGGGAAGTTTGGGTCCGACTGGAAATACAGGCCAAGCGGTAAGTTTTCTTTTAAACATACGTCAGCGATATTAAACGCCATGGAAAATAGTCTTTACGTATTAACAGGAGAAAACGAAATTCTTTTGAAATAATATAAATATGTATGGTGTGAAGTTAGGCTATTTAAAGGGGCTATTCAGCAAGTAATTCTTTCACAGATATTGCGATAACTGCCCCAAAGGGAATATCATCTGTAAAACACGCATAACAAAAATATCTGTTCTGCTTCTGGAATATGACGAGGAAACAAGTGCTTCACATGAACATATTTGATAGTTGAAACGCATGCAATTAAGCCCTTACTGAAATGTTGTTGTAATTACGACAGGGAGCTTTTGGAGACTTGGGGGTGACAGGTTCAACGGGGTTAGTGGGCCCAACAGGGTCCCAGGGACTCCAAGGGGTCACCGGTCCACAGGGACTCACTGGAACAAACGGGGACATAGGCGTGGCAGGTTCCGTGGGCGCCCAGGGCCCTCAGGGCTATACCGGTGTACAAGGATTACAAGGTATAACCGGAAGTGAAGGTAAGAGGGGTGACAAAGGAGACGTTGGTGACGCCGGAAGTACAGGAGTTAACGGACTTCCGGGAACAACTGGAGCGACAGGCACACCGGGCAAGTCAGGGAGCAATGGTTTACCAGGGGACGTGGGAGCGACTGGGTCCGAGGGGGATGAGGGTGACACGGGTGTTGCAGGACCTACAGGAATACAAGGCCCCGTCTGGGACCCTTTTGGTAATTGTCTGATAAAAATAAAGTATATTTTCTTTTGAAGTATGTAGTGTCAACAAATAACCCAAATAAATACAGAATAAAAAAATCAATAGATAATATTGGTAATTTTATTTAAAACTTTCTGAAATATATCTTATTTACTTTCTATTGAAGTTTGAGAATGTATATTTTAAAGATGTGAATCATTGTGCCCAAAATACGGGCTCCTGCGACCATGGCTGTATCAACACTGCGGTCGGGTACACATGCACCTGTCGGACGGGCTTTAAGTTGCTAAGTAATGGAGACTGTCAGGGTAAGTATTTTTCCTCTTCGTTCTTGATAAACCAGCAATACCTACATGTATACATCAGTCGTTTAGACATATATCTTATGTGCAAAATTGAATTTCTTCTTGTCATTTACGCTTCTTAAAATGTCTAACTTCCTTAAATCATTTCTTCGAAATAACCCCTTGCTTTTTGTCTCAGATATTGATGAATGTGTAACGAAGAATGGTGGTTGTCAGTATTTCTGCACGAACTCAGCCGGAAGTTACGCATGTTCCTGTCCACAAGGATATGCTCTAGCGAAAGATGAACATCGCTGCGACGGTAAGTAAACTAATCGGAACCGGAAATACACAAGGAACCGGAAATACATCGATGTGACAGTAAGTAATCTCATCGAAACCGGAATTACATATAGGGTTACAATATGACGGTAAGCAAACTGATCGGAACAGGAAACATGTATTGAGCCAGAAACGCATTGTTGTAATGGTAAGAAAACGTATATTAATCGGAAATGCATATGGAACCGGAAGTACATACATAGTTGTAACGGTATGTAAACTTATCGGAACCGGAAATATATAGCTTTGTTGGTAATACTTACTTGAAGTACATTGTTGACAAAATGATCTTAATAGAACCAAGCATACATAGGTATGTCGGTAATGGATCTAACCGGAAACGGAAGTACATGTAAACTATGTGGCACTAAGCATTATAACCGGAAGTACATACATGTGCCAGAAAACGTTACCGCTGCTATAGTCGTTTACCGAATCTATAAAGCATGATTACAGTTGATAAGCATTTTGCAGAAACCAGAAATACATTTTGTACGTTAGTGTACCGTCTGGATTTCTAGCGGGAAGCATAAATGCGTTGGTTTGGCTGGGAAATATAAAGAAGTGTTCTTAGTGTACTGTGCGTTACATGCAATAATGGATCGGAATGTACCTGGATATATACTGACATCAAGACCTACATGTACGTTAACGAACTATTTCTGAGGTGTTCTAATCCTAATGTTGTACGTTGGTGGGTTATGCCATGTGTAAATGCACCAAACTCGGGTCGACCAATGTAATTTCCTACAAGGGTCGATGCCATGAAAATGTTTTATTTTCATTTTTCAGACATCAATGAGTGTCTGACGAACAATGGCGACTGCGCCACCGACCAGCTGTGCATTAACACGTGGGACGGACGTGTCTGTGTGGGGCCATACACTCTCACTACTGCATCAGGTCTCTGGTTTTCTCAAATACAAATCTGATATCTATACTCATTATTGTTATTAGTCCCCTGACCACGGAAGCCTGTAGTGTCATCTAGTTTATTGTCTTATCTTGCTATAACGAGATAAAAAGAAACTGTATGACATGTATAGACTTCCGTACCAGACAGTTAAACGGAGAGAACTCTATAGTGTTAGTTTTCATATGTCTCTTGTGATTTCCAGGACATAATTTGGGAACGGGTCAATGAATTTTGTTAAAACTTCATACAAAGTGAACTTCGGGGTCAAATGTCAGATACAAAGGTCAATGTAATTAAAACTAGGGTTGATTGCCAAATTCTGGTGTCCAGATAATAGTTTGAGAAAGAATTGGTGTTTTTTGTTGAAACGTAATGCAATTGTAGCTTATGAGGTAACACAGGCTGTGATTGAATATGGGTCAAAAGGTCAACAACAACAAAAAATTGGTAAAAAGATTGTTTAAGACAATCAATGTCGGATCTCTGGTGGCCTTATTTCTTAATAGCTTTATTGTTTTAATAATATGAAGTTCATGTTTTTTATCGAAAATCTTCGCCATTTTCCGTACATAAACGTTTAGACTGCTTCCCTTCCCTTATAGTTCTCTACTCTCCGCCAGGCTGTGCTCCACTCACTTGTGAAGCGCACTCGGAACTCTCCGGATGTAAATATCGTCATCCGAAGAGTTCCGATTGTAGCGAAGGAAGGGAGGTAACTGAGGGTAGAACTGGTCTAGTAAACGTTTGCCCTGCTTGGTGTTAATTTGTTATTGGTTAATATTAAACAGGCATTGCTAGTGAAGATTTGCTGACCAACTCCATGTTTGTCGGACTGATTATCTGGATGGCTGTCATCACCTTCATCATGCTATTAGAGGTTGTCATGTTACTTCCGGAATTTAATCAAAGATCTCGCCGCATGGAGGCGCCACAGTCCACAGCCCAGTCCGTTATAATAGAGGAACCCAGCACGGAATTCTTTTTTCCGGCTTTTTTCCCACGTGTTCGTCTGGGCATTCGGGATTATTATAGTAACCCAAGGTCAGAGACCACCGAGAAACGTATCCGCATGTGAAGTAGACTTGAATTAAATAATTACAAAATGTTATTTATGTATTCTTTTTTATTTTACATGTGTCTAGTTATTAACATAATTGAGAAGAATACGTTCCCACAATGGTTTTTCCTTTGGTTCAAGTCCTGATCTTACACTTCATGCTCTGATGACTGTTCTCTTGTATCACGGATACCATATGCAGGCTACAAGAGATTTCGTTACAACGCAATATTGTTATAGACTTGTGCAAGATTTGGTGTACCCAATATTCACTTCCAAGGTTCTGGAATCATCTAATTTACGTCATAATGATATCGAACGCCATGTAATCCTATAAGGGTTTGCCCTATAACCTAAGTATGGGCTTTCTTTCTTTCGAAAAAGTATCTGGGAATTTCAAAATTTGAACGGAAATGTCCTGCACAATAGCTATGCGTTGAAAGGGAGAAAGTCTTAAATTATAGCAGTTAATTATAAAAGTGCTTTACAATAGCTGCTTCTCTAGTTTGCGTTGGTACGGGAAAAGCTTAAAGTCTTTTGCAATAACTATCCGCTGGAATGGTTATGAAGAAATAAAATGTATTTACATTCATTTACAACTTCTACTATATAAACTAAGGCAAAGTGAAGTCTATGTTGGCATAACTGACGCCCAAAACGTGATCATTTTGACGTCACCAATGTTGACATGGTTACGTCAATTGATCACCGTCAAAATGGCTGTTCCATCTTATAGATTAAATTGTCGTTGATAAACAGTTTTCCTTGTCTAACTTAAACAATGTTAATGCAAAGACCCCAAAATGAGTTAATAGTGTAAATATAAGTATTAAACTATCTTCCTTTGACATCTATTGTCTACATAGATGCCACAGCTTTGCAGACAATCTTCATAATGCTCTAGCGCGCATTATGAAGATTGTTTGCAAAGCTCTGGCATCTATAGACCATAGAGGTGTATTCCTTTTTCCACGGTAGGGAAGCTGTCGTGAGGCCCGCCTCGCGGTAAGTTTACCTCTGTTTGTATAAATCAACTTATCAATTAGCAATACCGTCTAAAGTACTTTTACTTTATTCAAGATTCACTGACTGTTATGTTATGAATTTCTCACAGAATGTGCCGTTTTTTCAAACATTCAAGGACAGACATCGTGCGCTCTCCGATCAAACGTGTTATCGTTAGAACTTTAGAGAAGGAGGTTTTCGTTAGGACACGTACAAAACAGTGTTGACGTCAGGACATGAGTATTCTTTTTGTAGGAATTTTTCATGAATTTTTTTTTGCGCTCCATCAGTTCGATTAATGTATATAACATAGAAAAACACTTATTTAAAGCTCTCTGTTACAGCAAACATGGAGATCTACTTGTGACCACAGTTGGTAATTTAAGAACATATTCTATATGTAGCGCGTATAAAGTATCTTTATTTTATTATTATTATTATTCTGGTGATGCATATAATCGCGTGAAATCAAATAATCTTTATTACGTCATCAAACCATCCCAAATGTGACGTCATAGGTATCTGCGCCATTTGTCGTATGGCTACATACATTTTGCGACTCACGAAAGCTAGAGAACTATGGGCTGTAATAACACCAAAACCGAGATGGATACTCAGAAAAAGACATTTAAATGACATAGACAGTGATATTTCTGATCATAAAGCGACAACGTTTGAATTGACTATTAGAACCAATTTTAGAACTTCATATGAAAGAAAAGTGAGATGTTATAACGAGGCAAATTATGAATTATTAAACACCAAATTAGACGATACGGACTGGGTAGACTTATTTTTTACTGCAAATGATCCAAATGACATGTGTGAAATTTTTACATCACGATATTTAGAGATAGCTGACGAATGTATACCGACTCGGACAGTAACAATTAGACCAAATGACTTGGTTTGACTTAAATATAAGACGAGAAATTCGGAAAAGAAATAGACTTTTGAAATTATACAAAACAAACAGAACCGACAGAAATTTATTAAACTTCCGTAAACAACGTAATCACGTGAACAATGTAAAGAAAAGAACTAAAGAAATATTTTATGCTGATATTAATGGAATTTTAGACCGATATTCAAATTCTAATCCCCGTAATTTTTGGAAAATAGTTCGTAAATTAATTAAAACATCAGATGGTTCTAATATTATACCTCCTATTAGAAATATACATGGCAATATTGAAATGACTGATAATGGTAAAGCTAATGTTCTCAATGATTACTTTGTTTCCATTTCTACGATTGACGACAGTAATACTGAGTTACCGAGGATAGAACTGCGAACACAATCTACTATTTCTGACATACAGTTTGAATTAAATGACGTAATCGACATTTTAAAATCATTGAATATAAATAAAGCTGTAGGCATAGATACTATTAGTCATAACATGTTAAAAAATACAGCATTATCTGTAGCTTTCCCTCTGTCTCTCATATTTAGGTCTTCACTGGAAACTGGAGTTTTTCCAAAACTATGGAAACATGCTCTTGTAACACCATTATTCAAAAAAGGGGATAAACATGACTTTACTAACTATAGACCAACTTCATTACTTAGTACAGTCGGGAAAGTTTTTGGAAGATTAGTTGTAAAATATCTGAATAATTATTTAATTGAAAATTCATTAATATACAAATTTCAGTCTGGTTTTCAGTCTGGTCACTCTACAGTTCATCATATCACACTTTATGTGAAAACCTTGAAAATACACATCCTACATGTTTAGTTTTTTGTGATATATCGAAAGCGTTTGATCGTGTGTGGCACAGGGGACTGGAAGTGAAATTAGCAAACTATGGCATATGTGGAAATCTATTGAATTGGTTAGTTAATTACATCAGTGATAGAAAACAACAGGTTTATGTTGGAAATTCTAAATCGTCAATTAAAAGTATAAGTGCCGGTGTTCCACAAGGCTCTGTTTTAGGTCCTATATTATTTATCTTGTACATAAATGATATATCCGATAATCTTCGAAGTCTATCAACATTATTTGCAGATGATACATCGTTGATATATTCTAATCCGTCCCCTTTAAATATCGGAACTGCAGTTAATAATAATTTGGTACACATTCAACGATGGGCGCAAAATGGTTAGTTAAGTTCAATCCTTCAAAAACTGAGGCATTACTTATTTATAATTCTGAATTAGATTATGCTATAGATCTTAAATTTGATAACGTTAGTGTAAATTTTGTTGATAATCATAAACACCTGGGAGTCATATTAGACGGACATTGTAAATGGACTAGCCATATTGAAGATATTTGTAAAAAAGTTTCAAGGCAAATTAGTATTCTGCGAAAGCTAAAATTCATTTTAAATCGATAAACTTTATATCGAATTTATAACTCATATATCATTCCTCTACTTGAATATTGTTGTGAGGTTTGGGATGGGTGTACTCTCGATGCTGCAGACAGACTTGAAAAACTCCAACTAGAAGCTGCTCGTGTAATTACTGGATTACCATCTTACACTAGCAGAGAATCTTTATACTCTGAAACTGGACTCGAACCGCTCTCAAATAGAAGATCCAGAAGAAAATTACAATCACTTTACAAGTTAAAAAATAACTTAACACCTGATTACCTAACAGCTCTTCTTCCGCCTCTAGTCTCAGAAAATTCTCAATATAACTATCGTCTACAGCTAACAAACTCCTCCTTTTTTCCTTCTACAATCCAACTATGGAATCAATTGGACCTTGAAATTAGACAAAGTGTATCATTTTTGGCTTTTCAAAATTCCCTTCTCAGTTTTAGAGATACACAAATACCCTCTTACTATCTTATAGGTGATAGAAAATACAATATATTGCATGCCAGAATAAGAAATAGATCCAGCACTCTAAATAACGATTTATATCATGCTAATTTAATAAATTATAAACATTGTCAATGTGGTTATAGTATCGAGGATGCACATCATTTCTTTTTCGTATGATTAAATTATGCAGAACAACGTGTAAAATTTTTCCCAAAAACAATTAATTTTATGCAATGAGAGTCCATTCGTACATACAATTGTACATTATGTTACACTGGCCGAACGCTCTATCGAATGAGCTACATACATGTATGTACCTGGTCAGCATTTTAGTGAAACTAATCCTAATCAATGTGCATTTTAATATCATATTTAGGATCGTGGCCATCAATATTCCTGTAAAAGACAATAGCGGGACATCTTTGAACTCTGAAAGTTCAAACACCAGACGAAAAACAGAACAAACTATCCTTATGCAGTTTAAGGCAGAAGGGGTTGTACCCAGAAAGGGTGACGGAGGTGTTGCTTTCATTGCGGAGATCGGGGGCGCAACAGACGGCCAATCGCCACCACAATGCCCGGGGCCCAGGAGTACAGCTCCTACTCAGTAGGGGCGTACCGAGCCAGAACAGACTGTCCTCCCCGGCGGCTTCCACCGATTGACAAGCTAGGCTGCTTTGGAAAAGAAACGGGGACCTGCAAGATGAAACCGAGATATGCTAGGGTTCAGACGAGAATGGAAATCCCAAGGATACGTGGATGAATGATGTTAATTTGGTTCAAAATAAACCCCGGTATAGTTAATTAATTACATGTATATTACGTTTTTCATTACTACTATGTAATGAAATAATTAAAACGCAATTCTCTCTCCTTTTTTTTATTTTTTAAAGATGTTCCACCGCCGACAGAGCATAAATGATATTCATCACTTGAACAGTAATTGGTGTTTAATCGTGTATATATTTGTATAATTAGCACAAATAATGTAATAAAATAATTTATTTTGCCTTTGGTGCATAAGCAATCAGTATTTCATTACATATAGGATAGAGTGACATGGATTTTTTCGGGATGCAATTAATTATTTTTTTTTATATTTTTAACTTAAAGTAAAATTAGAAGCTCAAACTTTTCAATGGTGGTAACGGTGTAAAGTAAGTAACTTTTTTAACTGAAGAAAAATACTAAATCGTCTGCTCATGTTTTTGATAGTGGAAAAATAACGTTTGTCAGCGGTGGAGCATCTTTAAGATGTTTTGTTGTGAAGTTCATCGGCAGATTTGACCACAAAGAATGAGAATGGAAACCTTAGCCAATAATTGTATATCGATAGTCCTCCTTGGCTACATGTACATGCGACAGAACGGAAATTCGCATAATTCGTTTTGTCTAGATAACTTTTTTTGGGGATATATTAAAGGTTTAACATGTAGTATTCTTAGATTTTAAACCGAGATTAAAGATCAATTTCAGTTGTTTGGAAGCGAATCAATAAATAATCATTGCATTTTTTTCAGAAGGTAAAAGCCGATTTCACACACTGGTTTCTTCTAGAATGGGAATGATATAAGATCTAATTAAAAATTTTAATTCTAGTTTCGGGGCCGCGGTGGCCGGGTGGTTAAGATGTCTAGATATAGTACATACACCTACCTACGATGTATGGGTCGCTAAGGGTTGCAGATACTGACCGCTGGGGTAGCATATCAAATTATCTAAAGAGTTTAAAAAAAATCATATTACATAGTCACTCATGTAAGAGCCTCTATTTACATTATCACTAAGTGCTGGAACGAAAAAAAGTCTTAAATACAATGACTATGAGTTTATCGATACAGTATATTATAATTCGAACTAAGAGTCTTCAGCGTTATGAAATATCTCTTGTGTACTTTAGTACTTGTCCTTTGTACATATGTTTCGCGGGAAAATATCTTTTGGGGTTAAAACGATCATTTTTACACTTGTAAGTTGTTACATTCATGTCTAGTACATTTTGTGGTGTTTACCGATATAAAATTGACTTGGCATCTCCTTAAGGGGGTATGCTACATAACATTTAAGTGACAGAGTAAAAACATAAACTACACGTACTTGTGGTAAACCAATTCCAAAACAACCCAAAAGTCAAGAGTAGTTTTACATGTAAAAGTTACCCCAACTTGTTTTATCACAAATCCAGTTATGGTAATACTAAAATACTTGAAATTGTTTATTGTTACGGTTTCTCTATCTGTGGGGCACGTTTTAATATGTCATTGAAAAGCTCTCCAAGTACATGGCTTCTTATAGTTGTAACTTCTGGCACCCAACATACATTCCGAAACTGTGTATGTGTAACGGTGCCTTAATGTCGATGTCAAACAATGTACCCTAACACATACAAAATCGTATTTATTATGACTTTCCTTATGTAAGGGACCAAATCGGCTGTGTCAACGCTATTAACGCAAGTGAGATATGGCGATTGGTTATATGAAAATGAGTAAATATAAGAACATAACTTACTGAGAATGAAACCCGATAGCCCTCCAAATGTACTTATCTAAATAACACATATTATATCTGTACATTCAAAGCTGAGTACTTGTGCAAATCAATGCTTTAAAATGACCGTCATTAATGTCCGTAGAGTAACCATAGAGTGACCATAGGTGTATCGTTCATTGATCTGGTCGTAATCAATAATGGTCGACTGATTTACGCTAACGAGTTAATCCCTAATCTGTGTAAGTCAGTATTCTAAATGTCAGAATATCCTGGACGATATAAACCTTAAGAAAATATTTAGATCAAGTACAAGTAATATCCAAACGGTCAATTTGTTTTAGCCATAACTGGTCATCTGCCAAATGCGTCCGGACAATCAGAACTAAATGTGTTTAGTTGATTAAGCACTGGATACATTGAATATTAAAACCATATTGTCCGGAAGTACCAGCGTAATTCTACACGGACTGGACACTAGTCAAGCTACTCCGGACAGAGAGTTTTATTTATGGTGTTGATTTTGACCACTCAAGTTTAAGGAGCAGTCTAATAGGCTAGACTGACCAACCTTGTACATACCTGTATTATTAACACATTATCAAGTGACGATCCGTGGTCATTGCTAAGGTGATGGTCAGCTAGATATGTACATGATGGGGTAAGTATATATACATATCTATGATAATGATTGAATTGTTTTTATTATGTAGATCTATATACGTCATCATCACATTAACTTGGCGTCGGCTGTTATACAAAATGTACCGTGCACGGAAGAGCTATCCTCGGTCAATATATATACATGTACATGTCATATTTGTAATTTAAAAAAAAAAGAGTAAAGGTTAATAATGAAACGTCTTTAAATTGACAGAAGAAAATGAGACAAAACATCCATATTTCTATATGCGTTTTATTTGTTTGAATAATGCCAAACTTTTCCGGCTAATTCATTTTCGAAAGACAAGATAGGTTTTGCATGAAAAAGCGAAACTACGGACGTGTGAATCGATAGTCCAATATGATGTCTTGTAAAAAAATCAACAAAAAACTTGGTATCATTGTCTTATTTTGGTGGAATTTCACTTGAAATAGTTTTAAAAAGAAACTAAGATTAATTATCATAAAGCTCTATCTTTGTCCATAACTAAAAGTATGTCCTCATCTCGGCCAAGAGCTTTTGTTTTAATTGTTTCTTGCACTCGTACGGTCAAGGACACAGTTGTATTCTGAGACAGATTGACAATGGTAATGCCTGTCCCAAATATATTTGAGACATGAGAAATAATTGGAAAGCGACATAACAGCCATATACCAATCTAAGAAAGACCACGCGCTCAGTAAGAGAAAGCGTCCACTACCTTATGGGCATTCCAGGGGTTACTATCAGTATCGTAATATCCACCACTGAACCATGTCATAGCAAAAGTGAAGGCTATGTCTGCGGCAACGAATGAGCAATTAATTAGGTCATTTGATATACATCAAAAGAATAGAATAATGACACATTGTGGTTGGCTTTGTGGCTTTAAAGCTTGGCTTTGCTCTCTGTAATCTTCAAAGGAAGAATGTATGCCTTTGGTTGGTCAGTTGCTTCTCCTGAATAGTCCAGGGGTGGATATAACTATAGTGAAAGTAACCCATAGAATATCGAGGATGCTTTCTGGGCGGTATCAACTTTTTCGATGACGTATACATACCGTGTTTATATTACATTTTTATAGAGATCATATAGAATGTTGATAGCAGGACCGCAATGTAAAGGAAAGAAAGCCCGACCTTGTCTTAATTTCCTATCCTAAAGGCAATATATCTTTGTATCGACCATAAAACTTCTCAGCTGTTATCATGTCTTCACTGTTTAAGTTCACACAGTTCCAGTATCCCTGTGCATGTATCTGTATCCATAAGGTACACGAACCACAATTCCAGTATTCCTAAGGCATATGCATAAAAGAAGGCAACGGCTGGTGCTTATGAAAACAAAACAAAAAAATAAGCGAGAAGCTGCCTGTATACCTTTCGCCAATAGAATGTCAATATGATTAAAATAAGTCCGTTTAACAAAGAATCTGACCACCTTCCATTAGTGGTCGCGTTATGGTGACCTTTTTTCTTGGCCAATCAAACTGTTTCTTCAAGAATTTTGGGAATTAAACTTTAGGGACAAAATAGTTTGCAAGAGCTGTCGAAATCATTTCAATGTATGTAGTCATATCGTCCACGGAGCACAACAAAGCTAAATGAATAGGTATGCTGGGACGAATTGTCGTGTTCAATTGATATTATAGGTGGAGAAAATATAAAGGTCACCAGAACGTGACCTCTAATGGGATGTTGTCAGATCCTTTGTGAAACGGAATGAGGAAAGGACCTGTATCTCAATTAAATTGATAGAATAAATGTACATTAAGTACTCGACTTTCGTTATTAGTACCATATCATCATCGATGATCCAGGGGCTACTATCAGTGACGTTATATCCACCCCTAGTATGAGGTATGAATTTGAAACTCCGTAAGATCTTTCTCTGGACAGTCTTGATGAAACTATCACTACGAAAATATCCTGCAGAACCAGAAAAATTCTTGCATTGTACTTTTTATCAATTTCCAAATATTTGATTGACAAAAGATGTTACACGTATATGTCAATAGGATTAGACATCAGGTATAGCCTATCTTAGTCTTTTCCTGATAAATCCTGATGCATTGTACTTGTCCTTCATACACATAAAGTGTGCGTTTTCCCCATCCCCAATTAACGATTGGACATCGTGAACTTATCGTTCTTGACCATCAACGAATTAGAACATTTACGATTTGTATCATAACAAATCCGTATACATTAGTCAGGACCAACAATACGGTAATATGTACTTAGATTGATATTTACTGGAGCTACTGACCAACCAAGGACACTTCGGACATCGGTGGACAGCGGAGTAACGGAAGGTGGAGTTAAGCACTTTAATCTATAACTGACCAAACACCAATCTTGAGATGTTGACTGTATGCTTCAAACTTGTGTCCAGTAAGCTCTTACAAGTAACTGGACACTTCAGATCTGACTGTCTCGGGCTCGGCTCTGGACGCTGTGACATCAGCGTCTCATGTCTGACCAATTGTCAATATTTCAAACATAATATGTACGTCTGTCGAAGTAAGATGCGCTGATTTTCCACTGTTTTCATTGGCTCATATCAACACGCATTTTCCAGGTTAAGAGACATGGGGTCGATATTACAATTGTGCTATCACAGCCGAATCGATATTGTGCTTATGAACAACAGTAGCGTAACGCCGAGGTCATCAAGGTGCAAGCTGTTATATGACCATTGCAGTTATATGTACCATGAACATAAATTATTTTTTTTTTAGTATGTTTTAAAGAAACTTCATGAGAAATCAAGAACCTTTGACTCGGTTAATATGATGTTTTACTACCCTTGTAATCTTAATATATTAACACCGGGCTGATGTCCCCACATGCATTACCACAAGCCCTCCCTCCACTTCCGGGTCTTCCGGCGCCAATCATGCGAGGGACTTTCCAGGTATTGACCACTGGTCGGTGGTTTTCTCTCCGGCACCAATCATGACATAAGGACGTTTAATTGATCCAACCAAACTCACCAATGACTACAACGGGATGTGAATTTTGAATCGTCCTCGATACTCTAGGGGTTACTATCAGTTTCTTTAGTTTGTGTTTATTGTGGAATGATGTTTGATATTTTTGGAGTTAATAGTCGTTTTCTGATATTTCAGTGCAATATGTTGGGTCGCTGTGACCTTGTTAAGTGTGGCAGTACAAAGTCAACATGTCAAGGTCAGTGAAACTCATAAAAAAAAAAGTGGCGATGGTGTTTTTATTTTTTCCCAAAAACAATCATTCACAAATCATTATCTTTTATGTCTATTGTTTCAAGAACGAAAACTGGTGCATTAAAATCACAATTAACGGCTTACATATAACCATAACACGTTCACAAATACCAAAATTTCCGTAAAAATGTATTAATGCTTCCTTAATAATGGTTAGTGCCCTTTTTTCGATAATGGTATCCATGACAACGATGTAGATAATGGTTTCTATGACAACGATCGCAAATAGGTATCCATTGCAACTATCGCAAATATGTAGTCATAGCAACAATGGCAGCCATTGTTTACCAGTGATCATTTTTTTCTATCTAAACGTTAAAATGCTGAATCAATTTCTTCTTTAGTCTTCATTATCCTGGAATGAATGGACATCATGGTCGCAATGTAGCAAGACTTGTAACCAAGGAATACAGAACCGGAACCGGAAGTGTCTCGATCAACGGTAAGATGTATATTTTTCCACCGGGTCCAAATTTCATCAAAAATCTGAGTTGTCTATTTTTTTTACATATTGCAGTTATCGCTATCAAAATATTTAAGCATTATTCTCAATATCTTTTGGGGTTATGAAGTCATAGACAAAAAGACGGAAGGACATTCACTTCATAGCCCCAAAAGATTGTGCCGCTTTTAAAATTCCCCGCGAAACCGTTTTGTATACATGACGTACAATTCTTTCGGTCTATGGAAAAATAACCTCAAAGATTTAACCAATGGAAATGAGTGTAACAATTGAAATTAAATTATACGTTCATCCCTTGATAGGTCTATGTAATTATTATTATTAATGTTTTATCAATGGTTTTCATTTCTTTCAAAGTTTTGAAATTTTAGAAATCATTGTCGTTCAGGGTAATAAAAAATCATCCGCCATAACTTAAGGTGAATAGGTGCGATCTATACAATCATATTGTAAATTTGTATATCGTAATTGATCTTCTCTCAAACCCATATACTTGCACCCCGTGACGTCACTGCGTCAACAAAATTACTATTCTCGTTACAATCTTATTATTAAAAAAAAAAAACAAAACTAGGCTGGGTTTACTTTAAAAGAAACAAGCAACCAGATTTGCGTTGAAAATATCACGCAATTTTCATGTATGAAGAATTTACTTGCAGTCGCGTTTTTTTCGAATTTAGTTAAAAATGGCGGTTAATCATAGTAGTAAAATTGCAATAAAACGTCGAGATATGAGAGAAAAATACTCTTTCATATGTAGATATGGAGGATAGGGATATTCTACCCTTGGGATCAGAAAATTTTGTAAAACTTTAGGCATGCCAATCTTTTATCAGCTTGGTCCATCTTTCAGAGGCGATGAGAGTCCGAACCCCAGCTTCTGTACCGGTCGGAGCTTGGAATATCGATTATGTGAGATACAGGTATGTATAAATAGTGTGTAAACAAATCATTAGTAGGATTTATAATCGGGTATCAAATGGATTTGTAGACATCTATTTCCCTACTGCTTTAATTAACTCTGTATGAATATTTTTACGTACGACATGAGTGTAGTTGATGTATGTCTGAACTTTGCATGTTACAGAAATGTGGCGGGAAGCACGTGGATGACAGGACAAGACAATGTCGGAGACACAACAGCCAGTTAGTGAGGGGACGGTATTTCCAATGGGATAGATACGTCAACCGTAAGTTTATATATATGAAGCATCTTAATCAAATCAGTGTTCATATCGTATGGGATTTTATTAAACGAGTCTTAGAAGGTTTTTTTTCTGCAACATAAATTTCGGAGAATAATTACAAACATCTTCGAAAGGGAGCCAGAAGTAGTCTCGTGGTACATGTCCTGAATCATCCTTGATACTCCAGGGGTTACTATCATTGACGTTATATCCACCCCTGGACTACATCATGGTATAACTGGGAGCCATGAGTAGTTTCGTTGTACATGTCCTGTATCATCCTTGATAATCCAGGGGTTACTATCACTGACGTTATATCTACCCCTGGACTAGCACATGTAAAAACTTGAGCCATGAGTAGTTTCGAGGTAAATGTACTGTATTTCCTATGGGATAAACATGTCACTCACATATGTACCCCAGACGTATATACTATCGTTATAATTGTTTTAATGCACCTAAACGTTTGCGTATATTAAAATTTTATCAGTTTTGCGTACAGTGAAAATTGGAACACCAAACTTGTTTAATATGCTCTAAAAACTGGTGCTGTCAAGGGGTAATTATAGTAATAAAATATAATCTTAAACCTTTTGGTTTGTTGATTAGTGCATCTACGTCGTACGATCAAAATCAATAATAAGATTTTAAATAAAGAAATGCTCAAGTTAACTGATTTATACAGGTACAGATATATTGTTGATCTCCCTATACTGGGTTTGTACAAGTTAATTGTTTACAATTGCTTTCGAAATGTTTTGTTTTATGTTTATTTTTTTACTATTCATTGAGCATTTTTATACTGCCACACTCCTTATCATCCTGATGGTCCAGATATCAGTCCGGGGGTCCAGGTATCAGCCCGAGGGTCCAGATATCAGCCCGAGGGTCCAGGTATCAGTCCGAGGATTTAGATATCAGGATTCAAGGGCTGATTTTAGGTGTGATATCAAAATAGCCATGTCATAAACTTTTCATTTTTTGTTTGTTATCTGATCACCGATTTCTCGAAACAAACTTAAGTTAAAATCTGACTTAAGTCATAAATTTTCATATAAGTTACATAAGGAGAAAAACTTAAGTTTTTAACTTAAGTCTGCACTTTTGTTTCGAGAATATAAAATATACATCATTATATTGCCAATAAAAATATGCTAACAAGCCACATCTCATCGACTGCAAGGTATTCTTAACATGGAAATATTATTTTTAGAAAAATGTATAAACTATAAAAAAAAAAGATAAAAAAAAGACTAGTAATATACAGCGCGAAAAAAAAAAAGATTTTTATTGCTGGCGGTGAGGGTTGACAAGGATGAGTTGTTTCGCCTTTTTTATTGTGGCGTTATTGATGTCATAGTCGGATTCGCTGCTGCCCCTATTGCATGATCGTAAAAGGCGACTAAATTTAGGATCTTATCTTTTCTCTTCTTCCTAACTGACTTTATCTTTCCTAATTCCCTTGGCACCGCCCACCGCCTCACTTTTGGCCTTGGGTTGAGCGTTCGCCCCTGTGAGGAAGGCTCTGGGTTCTGTCCCCTGGCCAAGACACACCAAAGTCTATAAAAGTGATAGTTACAGTATCAGGGAGTGGGACGACTGGTTCGCCTGTTGTCAGTATAATGTGACCGGGTGGGGTGTGTTGCTTGGTGTCTTCGGCGGCATGCTTCAGTGTTATAGCACTATAAAAGGGCAACAGTTCCACTATACAAGAAGACACAACACGAATATACATGTACCGCAGTCTCCCAAAACACGCACCTCGCACACATACACGCAACACACCGCATACATGGGAGGCCGTTCTTACATGTACATGACCATAGATGTTAAAGATGCTCCACCGCTGACAAATGGTATTTTTTCACTATAAAAACAGAAGCAGACGATTTAGTATTTTTCTTCAGTTACAAAAGTTACTTACTTTACACCATTACCACCGTTGAAAAGTTTGAGCTTCTAATTTTACTTCAAGTTAAAAATATGAAAAATAATTAACTGCATCCCGAAAAAATTCCTTGACACTATATCCTATATGGAATGACGTATTGATTGCGATCACACCAAAGGCGAAATAAATTATTTTATATTATTTTTTGTGTTAATTAGGCATATATATACACGATTAAACACCAATTATTGTTCAAATAATTAATATCATTTATGTTCTGTCGGCGGTGGAGCATCTTTACTATGACGTTAATTAATAAAAAAAAAACCCGATTAATTTGTATTATGGTTTAATATAAGGTAGCTATGATTTCCATATTATCGACTGTAGATAGATGAATGCTTATACATAACGACTGCGACGCTGTGATACTCATTTTCAATAAAGTTCTAAGCCTGGCCGATATGACTATAGTACAATTGTCATGTACATGTACGTACATGTATACATTCATATTGTCCGATAATGGCCCGGGACCATTCTCTGTTGATCCATTTCATTTTCCCAATTTCAGTCTGCATTTCAAGTATACTTTTTGCATAAACATGTATACCAATCTATAAATTCAAAACTCACTTTTTACCAGTTTGTACATGTAAGACAACCTTACGTTATACCAATTAAAATATTATGTAACTATAATACCCGAAAGATTTTATCAAGATACGTCAAAATAATCGAAATAGTCCAGTTTTTATTTGTGTTCATCATATAGCCAATTTTATCAAAGTACACTTACACTTCTCATTTTTGTGGCGGTTTGGAGTATTTTCTGTTTTGACTTAAAGATGCTCCACCGCCGACATAGCATAAATGATATTCATTATTTGAATAATAATTGGTGTACTATCGTATATATACATGTCTAATTAACACAAAAAATAATATGAAATAATTTATTTTGCCTTTGGTGCATGTGCAATCAGTACTTCATTCCATAAAGAATATAGTGCCACGGAACTTTTTCGGGATGCAATTAATAATTTTTCATATTTTTAACTTGAAGTAAAATAAGAAACTCGTACTTTTCATTGTTGGTAATGGTGTAAAGTAAGTAACTTTTGTAACTGAAGAAAAATACTAAATCGTCTTCTCCTGTTTTTGATAGTGAAAAAATACCATTTGTCGGCGGTGGAGCATCTTTAAATTACACAAAACTTATAAAATCATGCTTTTGATGCTTTCAAAAATAATATTAAAACATACAAATCGGAAAAAAAAACTAGTTAAACTAAACCATGATGAAAAGTTTAAACTTTATGTTTATGCAAAAACATCATGTTTAAACGGATACACTTGAAAGTATTTAGCCTTAAATCTGCAGTCAGCATCAATTTTTACCGAGAGTTATCCCCCTTCCATCTAATGGCGAAAAAGGACGTGAGGCTGCAGCTACATCTCATTTGATTTCTCTACAATATTTCATGTCCGTTTGCCAACCTATTCTTCAATGAATGACATGGGTATCTAACCCTTATATCATTGTGCAATGCAAGCTTCCATTATGTCATAAATTGAGCTAAAATTTCCATCTGTATCCCATTTTGATAAAGTATTCATCTCATTAAATTTTAGTTAAGTTCCATTATGATAAGTAATCAATATCATCTACATTATAGGCATATTTACCGCTCTAATTAAGGTATTTTCTCTCTCCTGTTTAAGCTAGTGCTATTTTGCAAGACTTCTTATAATTAGTTGCCGTTTTAAACGGATTTTAATCAAAACTCACTAGGGCCTAGTGCCATCATCAAGGATGGCTGACCTTGCCAAGTTGGGTTTTTATTGTTAACTCGTAAATTGCTGTGATTGTAAATTTTTTGGAAAATAATGTGCAGAAGGTTTGAAAGATATTTCTGTCACAAAATATGTCAAACCATAGATCTACACGTTTATGTGCCAATCACTAAGCCTCAAGAGGAGACAAATGACCATCAAGGCTCATAACCTTGAAATGGTGACCCAGATATTTGGATGGATGGCTATATTAAGCTAGCTGATAAAACGTCGCACACTTTGATCAATTGCTCATTGAAAATAAAATGTATAATTTGATATGTAACTTATGATAATTATAATGGTTATTTTTTGCCAACAGCCCAGAGTAAATTTATGTTAGCTGAAATATACACTCAGTTGAAAATAAAATGTATTTTATATTGATATGTATAACTTATGAAGATTTTAATGATTTTTCCCCCAACAGCCCAGAATAAATGTGAACTGACATGTCGTGCGCACTACTACAACTTCTACCACAAGTTTGGTGACCAGGTGGAGGATGGAACTCTCTGTGCTATAGACGATTCTACTGATGAAGTTTGTGTCCAAGGCTATTGTCTGGTGAGTACATTAAAATTATTTCAATGTAATGTTAGATTCAGAATATTATGTCCCAGAAAGTATCTTTTAATATTTCAAGAGACCTGTTGATCTAACTCCATTGATAATATATTCAATTAATACTAAATTGCATACCTGAATTTCTGTACCCTGAACATTTAGCAAATGCAGTTTCTTCTTTACAAAACCTCTTTCTTCTTGAAGAAATTTCTTCTGCTGGATGATCTTCCTCAAAATCACCAGCATTCAAGTTAAATTTCTCATTAGTTTCCAGCAGTTTAATTTTCGCAGTTTTGACTCTCACTTTGAGAACATGCTGTTATCCGTTTGTATGCATGCATGACCTTTGATATTAGCTGTATTTGAAGCTTTATTCTAGTCCGTCTTCATACTAAATCCGATGGAAAGTTGTCTTTTTGACTTATATTCTTTCACATTTTCATTGATACATACATATATCTTTAATATATATTTTGACATTAATTGATTATTTCTAGCATTTTCAACACTTTTCAAGGTTTATTTTAATCAACTTTTTGATCACCCACATTGCTAAATAGAATTTACATTGTTGCATTTGTAGCATGATAGTTTCTACATACATCTTGTGTAATTTGTTAATTTACCTCCATGAGAAAATTCTGTTGAAGTTAGAAATTGAAAAAAAAAAAAAAGCTTTAAAAACTTTTGTTATAGAAAGTCAACCAAAATCTGCTGCTTCATTAAAAATCGATTTTGTTAGTAATACATTTCCCGTGGTTTTAACAAATGTATCAAAATACAAAGGTCATTTGCAGCGATTCAAGGTCGTCAAATTTAGATAACATGTCTGCATATTTTACGTCTAGTGTAGAGATTTAAAAGCATGTTACATGTCTGTCGGCGACATTTAACCTGTAAAACATATATAGCCAATTTTATCAAAGTACACTTACACTTCTCATTTTTGTGGCGGTTTGGAGTATTTTCTGTTTTGACTTAAAGATGCTCCACCGCCGACATAGCATAAATGATATTCATTATTTGAATAATAATTGGTGTACTATCGTATATATATACATGTCTAATTAACACAAAAAATAATATGAAATAATTTATTTTGCCTTTGGTGCATGTGCAATCAGTACTTCATTCCATATAGAATATAGTGCCACGGAACTTTTTCGGGATGCAATTAATTATTTTTTGTATTTTTAACTTGAAGTAAAATAAGAAGCTCGTACTTTTCAATGTTGGTAATGGTGTAAAGTAAGTAACTTTTGTAACTGAAGAAAAATACTAAATCGTCTTCTCCTGTTTTTGATAGTGAAAAAATACCATTTGTCGGCGGTGGAGCATCTTTAAATTACACAAAACTTATAAAATCATGCTTTTGATGCTTTCAAAAATAATATTAAAACATACAAATCGGAAAAAAAACTAGTTAAACTAAACCATGATGAAAAGTTTAAACTTTATGTTTATGCAAAAACATCATGTTTAAACGGATACACTTGAAAGTATTTAGCCTTAAATCTGCAGTCAGCATCAATTTTTACCGAGAGTTATCCCCCTTCCATCTAATGGCGAAAAAGGACGTGAGGCTGCAGCTACATCTCATTTGATTTCTCTACAATATTTCATGTCCGTTTGCCAACCTATTCTTCAATGAATGACATGGGTATCTAACCCTTATATCATTGTGCAATGCAAGCTTCCATTTATGTCATAAATTGAGCTAAAATTTCCATCTGTATCCCATTTTGATAAAGTATTCATCTCATTAAATTTTAATTAAGTTCCATTATGATAAGTAATCAATATCATCTACATTATAGGCATATTTACCGCTCTAATTAAGGTATTTTCTCTCTCCTGTTTAAGCTAGTGCTATTTTGCAAGACTTATTATAATTAGTTGCCGTTTTAAAACTGATTTTAATCAAAACTCACTAGGGCCTAGTGCCATCATCAAGGATGGCTGACCTTGCCAAGTTGGGTTTTTATTGTTAACTCGTAAATTGCTGTGATTGTAAATTTTTTGGAAAATAATGTGCAGAAGGTTTGAAAGATATTTCTGTCACAAAATATGTCAAACCATAGATCTACACGTTTATGTGCCAATCACTAAGCCTCAAGAGGAGACAAATGACCATCAAGGCTCATAACCTTGAAATGGTGACCCAGATATTTGGATGGATGGCTATATTAAGCTAGCTGATAAAACGTCGCACACTTTGATCAATTGCTCATTGAAAATAAAATGTATAATTTGATATGTAACTTATGATAATTATAATGGTTATTTTTTGCCAACAGCCCAGAGTAAATTTATGTTAGCTGAAATATACACTCAGTTGAAAATAAAATGTATTTTATAATATATTGATATGTATAACTTATGAAGATTTTAATGATTTTTCCCCCCAACAGCCCAGAATAAATGTGAACTGACATGTCGTGCACACTACTACAACTTCTACCACAAGTTTGCTGACCAGGTGGAGGATGGAACTCTCTGTGCTATAGACGATTCTACTGATGAAGTTTGTGTCCAAGGCTATTGTCTGGTGAGTACATTAAAATCATTTTAATGTAATGTTAGTTTCTGAATATTATGTCCCAGAAAGTATCTTTTAATATTTCAAGAGACCTGTTGATCTAACTCCATTGATAATATATTCAATTTATACTAAATTGCATACCTGAATTTCTGTACCCTGAACATTTAGCAAATGCAGTTTCTTCTTTACGAAACCTCTTTCTTCTTGAAGAAATTTCTTCTGCTGGATGATCTTCCTCAAAATCACCGACATTCAAGTTAAATTTCTCATTAGTTTCCAGCAGTTTAATTTTCGCTGTTATGACTCTCACTTTGAGAACATGCTGTTATCCGTTTGTATGCATGCATGACCTTTGATATTAGCTGTGTTTGAAGCTTTATTCTAGTCCGTCTCCATACCAAATCCGATAGAAAGTTGTCTTTTTGACTTATATTCTTTCACATTTTCATTGATACATACATGTATCTTGAATATATATTTTGACATTAATTGATTATTTCTAGCATTTTCAACACTTTTCAAGGTTTGATTTTAATCAATTTTTTGATCACCCACATTGCTAAATAGAATTTACATTGTTGCATTTGTACATGATAGTTTCTACATACATCTTGTGTAATTTGTTAATTTACCTCCACGAGAAAATTCTGTTGAAGTTTGAAATTGAAAAAAAAAGCTTTAAAAACTTTTGTTATAGAAAGTCAACCAAAATCTACTGCTTCATTAAAAATCAATTTTGTTTGTTATACATTTCTCGTGGTTTCAACAAATGTATCAAAATACAGAGGTCATTTGCAGCAATTCAAGGTCATCAAATTTAGATAACATGTCTGCATATTTTACGTCTAGTGTAGAGATTTAAAAGCATGTTACATGTCTGTCGGCGACATTTAACCTGTAAAACATGCTTTATTGTGTCTGTCAAAATAAAAGAACTTGAGCAAGTCTATCTGAATTAAGTCTTTCTCATAAAATTGTGTTTATTGTTAGTAAAATTCATCAACAACATTAGATTTTACTTTCCTTGATTGTTTCTTTCTTGTATAATTCTTACACTTGAGGAATTTTAGTATCAAATTTTACAACGAAACGATAGAAAATCTTTTAAGAATGTTTCCTTGTATATGTATAAACAAACTGGTTGTAATGTCATTTGTGTCTTCGTTTTGAGGGATGCCCCTTGTTTACACAAATATCCATGATGTTTTAGAGATGTATTATAACAAATTAGAAGTTGTAAGATATATATCATTGATGAAAGGTTTGGACATTTGCTTTTTAACTCACCAGCCAGAACAGCGAGCGAGCTAAATGTTGGTGCTCTGGCACAGTCAGTTAGCCTTCAGTGTCCGTCAGGCATCAACTTCTCCCTTCAACTTCTTCTCAAAAAGAAGGAAACCTCAAGTCCTGAAATTTGGCCTATAGTATTCATATGAATGACCTTGACCTTCATTCAAGGTAACAGAAGTCAAAGAGGCTAAATTTATTAATTTATTGTGAATAACTATTAGAGGCCTGAAATTGGGCCTGAATCATGCTATAATAAAGGGCTATTAAATTCGTTCAATTAAATGATCTTTACCTTCGTTCAAAGTCACAAGGTCAAATGGGCTAAAATCTTTAATTGAATTCTTGTCAATAACTTAGAGCTTAAGAGACCTGATATTGGGTCCGTAGCATGCTGAAAGGAAGGGCTACCTAGTCTATTTAAATGAATGACCTTGACCTTCAGTCGAGGTCACAGGCTCCAAATAGGATACAATATTTAAACAACTTAATTATTGTGTACTTCAGTCCTTCTATATATTGTATTGTATTGATAGTCAGATGATCGTTAAGGCCCATTGGGCCTCTTGCCTTGGAATATTGTCCTTCATGAAAGCTATTATGCTCAATTTTAAAATATATGTCAAATTTTGAAATGCTGTGTATAAATAATTAAAAGGCCTAGTTTTAATGAATGTTAGTTGTTTTTGTATAACATGTACTTATAGTAGAATTGGACTGGGCTAATCATTGGTGACCATGGTAGCTCGATCAGTAGGGCACAGTGGCTTGTGTTCAGACTGATTTCATACCTTAAAATGACTTCTACATTCTCCTCCCTCGTTACATAACTGATACCAATTAACTGACTTTGTTATTTCTCCAAATCATGATACTCTACAGGTCACAGAAGACTGTATACATTGTGTAAGGATCTTCCTTGCCAGATTCAGTTAAAAGTACAAACTTTTCCCTGCAGACCTATACACAATACAATCCCCATTGTTTTACTACCCAGCATTCCTTATTTTGACATTTGTGTTTTCTTTCTCACATAGACTCATGTTATATAGATAGGCCGTCTGAACTAGACATAATGTTATAGCCTTTCAGTCCATGGTCAGTGGTCACTCTGTTATATAGATAGGCCGTCTGAACTAGACATAATGTTATAGCCTTTCAGTCCATGGTCAGTGGTCACTCTGTTATATAGATAGGCCGTCTGAACTAGACATAATGTTATAGCCTTTCAGTCCATGGTCAGTGGTCACTGTTATATAGATAGGCCGTCTGAACTAGACATAATGTTATAGCCTTTCAGTCCATGGTCAGTGGTCACTGTTATATAGATAGGCCGTCTGAACTAGACATAATGTTATAGCCTTTCAGTCCATGGTCAGTGGTCACATCTGTTATATAGATAGGCCGTCTGAACTAGACATAATGTTATAGCCTTTCAGTCCATGGTCAGTGGTCACTGTTATATAGATAGGCCGTCTGAACTAGACATAATGTTATAGCCTTTCAGTCCATGGTCAGTGGTCACTCTGTTATATAGATAGGCCGTCTGAACTAGACATAATGTTATAGCCTTTCAGTCCATGGTCAGTGGTCACTCTGTTATATAGATAGGCCGTCTGAACTAGACATAATGTTATAGCCTTTCAGTCCATGGTCAGTGGTCACTCTGTTATATAGATAGGCCGTCTGAACTAGACATAATGTTATAGCCTTTCAGTCCATGGTCAGTGGTCACTGTTATATAGATAGGCCGTCTGAACTAGACATAATGTTATAGCCTTTCAGTCCATGGTCAGTGGTCACTCTGTTATATAGATAGGCCGTCTGAACTAGACATAATGTTATAGCCTTTCAGTCCATGGTCAGTGGTCACTCTGTTATATAGATAGGCCGTCTGAACTAGACATAATGTTATAGCCTTTCAGTCCATGGTCAGTGGTCACTGTTCATAATGTTATATTTAGATAGCAGGTCCGTCTGAACTAGACATAATGTTATAGCCTTTCAGTCCATGGTCAGTGGTCACTGTTATATAGATAGGCCGTCTGAACTAGACATAATGTTATAGCCTTTCAGTCCATGGTCAGTGGTCACTGTTATATAGATAGGCCGTCTGAACTAGACATAATGTTATAGCCTTTCAGTCCATGGTCAGTGGTCACTGTTATATAGATAGGCCTCTGAACTAGACATAATGTTATAGCCTTTCAGTCCATGGTCAGTGGTCACTCTGTTATATAGATAGGCCGTCTGAACTAGACATAATGTTATAGCCTTTCAGTCCATGGTCAGTGGTCACTCTGTTATATAGATAGGCTGTCTGAACTAGACATAATGTTATAGCCTTTCAGTCCATGGTCAGTGGTCACTCTGTTATATAGATAGGCCGTCTGAACTAGACATAATGTTATAGCCTTTCAGTCCATGGTCAGTGGTCACTCTGTTATATAGATAGGCCGTCTGAACTAGACATAATGTTATAGCCTTTCAGTCCATGGTCAGTGGTCACTGTTATATAGATAGGCCGTCTGAACTAGACATAATGTTATAGCCTTTCAGTCCATGGTCAGTGGTCACTGTTATATAGATAGGCCGTCTGAACTAGACATAATGTTATAGCCTTTCAGTCCATGGTCAGTGGTCACTGTTATATAGATAGGCCGTCTGAACTAGACATAATGTTATAGCCTTTCAGTCCATGGTCAGTGGTCACTCTGTTATATAGATAGGCCGTCTGAACTAGACATAATGTTATAGCCTTTCAGTCCATGGTCAGTGGTCACTCTGTTATATAGATAGGCCGTCTGAACTAGACATAATGTTATAGCCTTTCAGTCCATGGTCAGTGGTCACTCTGTTATATAGTGTAGACAATGTTATAGCCTTTCAGTCCATGGTCAGTGGTCACTCTGTTATATAGTGTAATGTTATAGCCTTTCAGTCCATGGTCAGTTGTCACTCTGTTATATAGATAGGCCGTCTGAACTAGACATAATGTTATAGCCTTTCAGTCCATGGTCAGTGGTCACTGTTATATAGATAGGCCGTCTGAACTAGACATAATGTTATAGCCTTTCAGTCCATGGTCAGTGGTCACTCTGTTATATAGATAGGCCGTCTGAACTAGACATAATGTTATAGCCTTTCAGTCCATGGTCAGTGGTCACTCTGTTATATAGATAGGCTGTCTGAACTAGACATAATGTTATAGCCTTTCAGTCCATGGTCAGTGGTCACTCTGTTATATAGATAGGCCGTCTGAACTAGACATAATGTTATAGCCTTTCAGTCCATGGTCAGTGGTCACTGTTATATAGATAGGCCGTCTGAACTAGACATAATGTTATAGCCTTTCAGTCCATGGTCAGTGGTCACTGTTATATAGATAGGCCGTCTGAACTAGACATAATGTTATAGCCTTTCAGTCCATGGTCAGTGGTCACTCTGTTATATAGATAGACCGTCTGAACTAGACATAATGTTATAGCCTTTCAGTCCATGGTCAGTGGTCACTCTGTTATATAGATAGGCCGTCTGAACTAGACATAATGTTATAGCCTTTCAGTCCATGGTCAGTGGTCACTGTTATATAGATAGGCCGTCTGAACTAGACATAATGTTATAGCCTTTCAGTCCATGGTCAGTGGTCACTCTGTTATATAGATAGGCCGTCTGAACTAGACATAATGTTATAGCCTTTCAGTCCATGGTCAGTGGTCACTGTGTTATATAGATAGGCCGTCTGAACTAGACATAATGTTATAGCCTTTCAGTCCATGGTCAGTGGTCACTGTTATATAGATAGGCCGTCTGAACTAGACATAATGTTATAGCCTTTCAGTCCATGGTCAGTGGTCACTCTGTTATATAGATAGGCCGTCTGAACTAGACATAATGTTATAGCCTTTCAGTCCATGGTCAGTGGTCACTGTTATATAGATAGGCCGTCTGAACTAGACATAATGTTATAGCCTTTCAGTCCATGGTCAGTGGTCACTCTGTTATATAGATAGGCCGTCTGAACTAGACATAATGTTATAGCCTTTCAGTCCATGGTCAGTGGTCACTCTGTTATATAGATAGGCCGTCTGAACTAGACATAATGTTTATAGCCTTTCAGTCCATGGTCAGTGGTCACTCTGTTATATAGATAGGCCGTCTGAACTAGACATAATGTTATAGCCTTTCAGTCCATGGTCAGTGGTCACTGTTATATAGATAGGCCGTCTGAACTAGACATAATGTTATAGCCTTTCAGTCCATGGTCAGTGGTCACTCTGTTATATAGATAGGCCGTCTGAACTAGACATAATGTTATAGCCTTTCAGTCCATGGTCAGTGGTCACTGTTATATAGATAGGCCGTCTGAACTAGACATAATGTTATAGCCTTTCAGTCCATGGTCAGTGGTCACTGTTATATAGATAGGCCGTCTGAACTAGACATAATGTTATAGCCTTTCAGTCCATGGTCAGTGGTCACTCTGTTATATAGATAGGCCGTCTGAACTAGACATAATGTTATAGCCTTTCAGTCCATGGTCAGTGGTCACTCTGTTATATAGATAGGCCGTCTGAACTAGACATAATGTTATAGCCTTTCAGTCCATGGTCAGTGGTCACTCTGTTATATAGATAGGCCGTCTGAACTAGACATAATGTTATAGCCTTTCAGTCCATGGTCAGTGGTCCTGTTATATAGATAGGCCGTCTGAACTAGACATAATGTTATAGCCTTTCAGTCCATGGTCAGTGGTCACTCTGTTATATAGATAGGCCGTCTGAACTAGACATAATGTTATAGCCTTTCAGTCCATGGTCAGTGGTCACTCTGTTATATAGATAGGCTGTCTGAACTAGACATAATGTTATAGCCTTTCAGTCCATGGTCAGTGGTCACTCTGTTATATAGATAGGCCGTCTGAACTAGACATAATGTTATAGCCTTTCAGTCCATGGTCAGTGGTCACTCTGTTATATAGATAGGCCGTCTGAACTAGACATAATGTTATAGCCTTTCAGTCCATGGTCAGTGGTCACTGTTATATAGATAGGCCGTCTGAACTAGACATAATGTTATAGCCTTTCAGTCCATGGTCAGTGGTCACTGTTATATAGATAGGCCGTCTGAACTAGACATAATGTTATAGCCTTTCAGTCCATGGTCAGTGGTCACTGTTATATAGATAGGCCGTCTGAACTAGACATAATGTTATAGCCTTTCAGTCCATGGTCAGTGGTCACTCTGTTATATAGATAGGCCGTCTGAACTAGACATAATGTTATAGCCTTTCAGTCCATGGTCAGTGGTCACTGTTATATAGATAGGCCGTCTGAACTAGACATAATGTTATAGCCTTTCAGTCCATGGTCAGTGGTCACTCTGTTATATAGATAGGCCGTCTGAACTAGACATAATGTTATAGCCTTTCAGTCCATGGTCAGTGGTCACTGTTATATAGATAGGCCGTCTGAACTAGACATAATGTTATAGCCTTTCAGTCCATGGTCAGTGGTCACTGTTATATAGATAGGCCGTCTGAACTAGACATAATGTTTATAGCCTTTCAGTCCATGGTCAGTGGTCACTCTGTTATATAGATAGGCCGTCTGAACTAGACATAATGTTATAGCCTTTCAGTCCATGGTCAGTGGTCACTGTTATATAGATAGGCCGTCTGAACTAGACATAATGTTATAGCCTTTCAGTCCATGGTCAGTGGTCACTCTGTTATATAGATAGGCCGTCTGAACTAGACATAATGTTATAGCCTTTCAGTCCATGGTCAGTGGTCACTGTTATATAGATAGGCCGTCTGAACTAGACATAATGTTATAGCCTTTCAGTCCATGGTCAGTGGTCACTCTGTTATATAGAATAGGCCGTCTGAACTAGACATAATGTTATAGCCTTTCAGTCCATGGTCAGTGGTCACTCTGTTATATAGATAGGCCGTCTGAACTAGACATAATGTTTATAGCCTTTCAGTCCATGGTCAGTGGTCACTGTTATATAGATAGGCCGTCTGAACTAGACATAATGTTATAGCCTTTCAGTCCATGGTCAGTGGTCACTCTGTTATATAGATAGGCCGTCTGAACTAGACATAATGTTATAGCCTTTCAGTCCATGGTCAGTGGTCACTGTTATATATATATAGGCCGTCTGAACTAGACATAATGTTATAGCCTTTCAGTCCATGGTCAGTGGTCACTCTGTTATATAGATAGGCCGTCTGAACTAGACATAATGTTATAGCCTTTCAGTCCATGGTCAGTGGTCACTCTGTTATATAGATAGGCCGTCTGAACTAGACATAATGTTATAGCCTTTCAGTCCATGGTCAGTGGTCACTGTTATATAGATAGGCCGTCTGAACTAGACATAATGTTATAGCCTTTCAGTCCATGGTCAGTGGTCACTGTTATATAGATAGGCCGTCTGAACTAGACATAATGTTTATAGCCTTTCAGTCCATGGTCAGTGGTCACTCTGTTATATAGATAGGCCGTCTGAACTAGACATAATGTTATAGCCTTTCAGTCCATGGTCAGTGGTCACTGTTATATAGATAGGCCGTCTGAACTAGACATAATGTTATAGCCTTTCAGTCCATGGTCAGTGGTCACTGTTATATAGATAGGCCGTCTGAACTAGACATAATGTTATAGCCTTTCAGTCCATGGTCAGTGGTCACTGTTATATAGATAGGCTGTCTGAACTAGACATAATGTTATAGCCTTTCAGTCCATGGTCAGTGGTCACTCTGTTATATAGATAGGCCGTCTGAACTAGACATAATGTTATAGCCTTTCAGTCCATGGTCAGTGGTCACTGTTATATAGATAGGCCGTCTGAACTAGACATAATGTTATAGCCTTTCAGTCCATGGTCAGTGGTCACTGTTATATAGATAGGCCGTCTGAACTAGACATAATGTTATAGCCTTTCAGTCCATGGTCAGTGGTCACTCTGTTATATAGATAGGCCGTCTGAACTAGACATAATGTTTTAGCCTTTCAGTCATGCTTCCAGCCATAGCTCAGTTGTCAGTGTCACTCTGTTATATAGATAGGCCGTCTGAACTAGACATAATGTTATAGCCTTTCAGTCCATGGTCAGTGGTCACTCTGTTATATAGATAGGCCGTCTGAACTAGACATAATGTTATAGCCTTTCAGTCCATGGTCAGTGGTCACTCTGTTATATAGATAGGCCGTCTGAACTAGACATAATGTTATAGCCTTTCAGTCCATGGTCAGTGGTCACTGTTATATAGATAGGCCGTCTGAACTAGACATAATGTTTATAGCCTTTCAGTCCATGGTCAGTGGTCACTGTTATATAGATAGGCCGTCTGAACTAGACATAATGTTATAGCCTTTCAGTCCATGGTCAGTGGTCACTCTGTTATATAGATAGGCCGTCTGAACTAGACATAATGTTATAGCCTTTCAGTCCATGGTCAGTGGTCACTCTGTTATATAGATAGGCCGTCTGAACTAGACATAATGTTATAGCCTTTCAGTCCATGGTCAGTGGTCACTCTGTTATATAGATAGGCCGTCTGAACTAGACATAATGTTATAGCCTTTCAGTCCATGGTCAGTGGTCACTCTGTTATATAGATAGGCCGTCTGAACTAGACATAATGTTATAGCCTTTCAGTCCATGGTCAGTGGTCACTCTGTTATATAGATAGGCCGTCTGAACTAGACATAATGTTATAGCCTTTCAGTCCATGGTCAGTGGTCACTGTTATATAGATAGGCCGTCTGAACTAGACATAATGTTATAGCCTTTCAGTCCATGGTCAGTGGTCACTCTGTTATATAGATAGGCCGTCTGAACTAGACATAATGTTATAGCCTTTCAGTCCATGGTCAGTGGTCACTGTGTTATATAGATAGGCTGTCTGAACTAGATATAATGTTATAGCCTTTCAGTCCATGGTCAGTGGTCACTGTTATATAGATAGGCCGTCTGAACTAGACATAATGTTATAGCCTTTCAGTCCATGGTCAGTGGTCACTCTGTTATATAGATAGGCTGTCTGAACTAGACATAATGTTATAGCCTTTCAGTCCATGGTCAGTGGTCACTGTTATATAGATAGGCCGTCTGAACTAGACATAATGTTATAGCCTTTCAGTCCATGGTCAGTGGTCACTGTTATATAGATAGGCTGTCTGAACTAGACATAATGTTATATAGCCTTTCAGTCCATGGTCAGTGGTCACTCTGTTATATAGATAGGCCGTCTGAACTAGACATAATGTTATAGCCTTTCAGTCCATGGTCAGTGGTCACTGTTATATAGATAGGCCGTCTGAACTAGACATAATGTTATAGCCTTTCAGTCCATGGTCAGTGGTCACTGTTATATAGATAGGCCGTCTGAACTAGACATAATGTTATAGCCTTTCAGTCCATGGTCAGTGGTCACTCTGTTATATAGATAGACCGTCTGAACTAGACATAATGCTATAGCCTTTCAGTCCATGGTCAGCGGTCAGTTTGACCTTCTGCGACCTTTGCTGGCTACAGATTGGCCTAACTTCAGTACGCCTCCATCCAGAAAAACGTTCTCCACGGCTGAAAGAACGGCTATTAACAATAACACTTGAACAATAACTGATGTTTTATCATATATACTTGTGTAAAATTATTACAAAAATACATATAACATGGTGTAAAGTAAGTAACTGAAAAAAATACTGATTCATCTGCTCCTGTATTTGAAAGAGTAAAAATAACATACGTCAGTCATGTAGATTCTTTAAATGTCTTGTTTTAAGACTTTCAAATGTAAAACCTACCAAATTAGTACTAACTATAGAGCAGCAGCTACTGACTTTGTTTTTTGGAAGCCGGGGTGTCCGAGTGGTTAAAATATGTCTCAACAAATTACCATAAGCCCTCCACCTCCGGGTTCTGAGTTTAAATCCCATGTGTGGATGTTACGAGGTACTGACCGCTGATTGGTGGTTTTTCTCTGGGTACTCCGGCTTTTCTCTGCTAACAAACCTGGCACGTCCTTAAATGACCTTGCCTGTTAATAGGACGTTAAACTAAATAAACCAAAACCTTTGTTTTCCTATAGGGTTTTTATCTTTTTTCTATATCAATTTTCCAATTGTTTCAATGTGCTAGTTAAAAAATGCAAGTATTTGGAGTTATCTAACTTTACGGGCCTTGAATTCCAGTACTGTGTCTCCCTAAAGTTTCCTACTTATTAAATAGATTTAGCTATCTGTTTTAAGCTTTAACATATCAATGCATCAATATACTGTATGGGCTTTATCACTTATGCAGTAATGTTCTTTTTACAATGAATTAATTCTCTTTAATTTTTGAATCTCAACAATTCTTCATTCGTAACGATTTTCAAAAACTCATATTCTAACCTAGAATGTGATATCTTGATAGGAAAACCTGGTATTTGTTGATTAGGATGTCATGCATATCTGAAAGCTTATATGAAATTACAAAATGTTTAGTTTTCCATGAAAAATATATCTTGAATACTTCTATTACCACATGTCAGTGAGTAGAGCAAAGATATTAGAACTAAATCTATGTGTATTGATAGGCTTTAAATTTCTGTATCGAGATTTTCGCCCGATTAGATCAGAAAAAACCTAACCTATAATGTTACTCTGCTAGCTTATATTAATTATTTCTTACGATAACTGAATATCTGAGAAGAAAGCTCGGAACATCTCAACATCCATATGATTGTGTAACGGCGTTTATTTTATCTGAGTTTATCATGGAATTCAGTGAGAAAACATCCAGAGTTAGCGTAAAGTAGTCTGGAATGCGACTGCACACATCTGTATTATGTTTCTAGTGGTGATGCACAGTGCTGGTTTGATATGGTGTGAAATAGCACAGCTCGTATTTTACACGGTTGAAATTACAGAATGGACAATTTTTAAATTGCAAAAATGAAAAAAAAATATACCTTGTATATATATGATTAAAAAACTTTGATGGCTATATTTCAAAATTAATTTTTTTCTTGAGAAAATGTCTTTCAAAGAAATGAATCTAAAGATTCTGGTCGGGCATTGTTTTTCAAATACATATACCTGGTAGTCATTCTTCTTAGCTTGAAATTCTTGGCACTGCTGGTAGAACTAAAGTATTTGAGAATTGAAGTATATTTGAATATCAATAAAAATTTATTTAGGAAAATCACAACTTTTTGGAATACACAATCTCTTTAACTTACACTAGTGTGAGCAGATGAGATTCAGTAGTGCAAGTTTTTAAAGGAAGTTCTGCATCAGGTTTTCTCTTGTAGCACAAATATTTGATTAATTGTAACCATTAATGTACATGTGATTAGTTTGAAAATCACAACTTTTTTAATCAAACAAGCTCCTCATGTTCTACCCGTGCGAGCAGATGAGATTCAGTAGTGTAAGTCTCTCTTGTAGCACAAATATTTGATGTAATCATTAATTTTACATTTGACTGGTAGCTTCATTTTCTGCTGAGCTATACTTCTAACCTTAATGGAGGTGTTAAAACATCTACATCGAGTGACGGTCCTGATATGATGGAATCTGACAGATTTTGTTGTGTTGTGTTTTGTTTGAGGTTTGTGAGTATCAATGGTGTCAGGACCTTGTTTCATACATGTGTTGATTACAACTGATAACATTCCGCTGTCTCCAACCCGTCCCCGGAACTAACTTCTGTTTCTTCTTTAGCCATCTCTCACTGGCCTCATTATGGTGGCCCCTGTCTACAAACAATTACACAAATTGTTATAACGTATCATATTGAGATCCAAGCAGACGGCAAATGTCACTGGAGAAATGATTGGTGGTCTGCAGGTGCCCTTTGCCCTCCATCAAAGCTTTCTTTATATCTTTGTTGTATGCAGGTGCTTTTCACTAATTGCATTTCAAGTTGTCATGATTACGTGCCGATCAATGTTGTTTACTGCATTTTTGGCTACTGACCAGTCAGTTAAGGTCAATCTGTCAAGGTCAAAGTGTCAAGGTCATTATATCTGAAACTGAAAGTTTCAAAGCAATCATCACTGTTTGGCCGTGAGCTGTGTAATCTAGCAGCATTGAGTTTTAGGTGTTATCGTGTTGTGTGGAAATCCAGATGTCTGTTCTATCATATATTTTCTTTAAGAATCAGAATAAGGAAAACCTCCAATTCTACTACATTGTTGCCATGAAATTTGGAAAGGGGACAGATGTAGAAGAAGGGGGGAGGGGGGATGGATGAATGGGATGGGCGATAGGGGTGGGGATCGTACTATCCATCTCTTCCAGTCCCTCCCATTGGGCCGCTGTGGCTGAGTGGTTAAGATGTCTGAACATATTACCTCAAGCCCTCCGCCTCTGGGTTGCGACTTCAAATTCTATAAGGGGCAGTTGGCAGGTACTGACCGCTGGTTGGTGGTTTTTCTCTTGGTACTCCGGCTTTCCTCCACCAACAAACCAGTGGCATGTCCTTACATGACCCTGGCTGTTAATAGGACATTAAACTAATAAACCCAACATGGATGTGAGGACATTTTTGTCTAATAGATATTTTTCTAGTTCTAATTATTCTAACCTGATTAAAGTCTTGGAAAAGTTGATAGGTATTCTAGACTTATCAAATAAATCTTACCCAAATTACTATCACACACATATACAATGATTTCTATTTTGTACATGATATAAATGTGATGGAATAAATTATACATACAGATGTCACTAAGTTGTGTTTAAATAAAAAATATTTTAAAAAATTTGATGGAAAGATTTTTTTCATTTTAGTCCATTGTCAAAAAAAGAAATATAGAATAGTACTAAAACAAGCAGATAATTGTCTTAATAATAACAGTATTGTGAGTCAATGCCTAAATTATTCAAAGATGCTTTGTTAGACATAAACAAACTGTTAATATTTGTTCCTAAGTAAAGCAGACATTATAACAAAAATCCAAACTTTCAGATGTAAACTGAAAAAAGCAGAGATTGCTGTATAATATATGATGGAGCCATGTTTTGGTGACAGATCTATTAGTTGACTCATGTTAACCAATTATTGAAAGCTGTTGGAAATTGTGTAAGATTGAATAGCAAGATTTGAAGGTCTGATCTGGTATATCAATTATTGAAAGCTGTTGGAAATTGTGTAAGATTGAATAGCAAGATTTGAAGGTCTGATCTGGTATATGGATAGCTAGTCTTCAGTATTGAAGTCCAGAAACCTTAAAAAGATAGATCTGATTTGTGTCTACTGTTATGTAAATGAACTGTGACCTTTAGCATTGTGGTGTCAACCTTATGCACTGATAAGGTACAGAAGTCTCCAAATTCACACCGTCGTCTTTATATATCGCTGTCTGTCTGTCACCAATTCTTCTTCATAGGTTTGTTAATTCAAATCTGATTTTAATCAAATCAGAGAAAAGATGTAACACCTTGTCATAATGTGACTTTCATCTCTGCTGATATCCTCTTTTGTAATTGCATTCACTTGGACCACACCTGCACTTAGCTCACCAAAGACTTTTGGTACTAGCATGTATGTGAAGGGTAATTTCATTTGAAGATTTTGTTAAGGCGTCAAAGGTTGAATACCAATGCAATCTGTTGTGTGAAAATGAGGACTGAATACCAATGCTGTCTGTTGTGTGAAAATGAGGACTGAATACCAATGCTGTCTGTTGTTTGAAAATGAGGACTGAATACCAATGCTGTCTGTTGTGTGAAAATGAGGACTGAATACCAATGCTGTCTGTTGTTTGAAAATGAGGACTGAATACCAATGCTGTCTGTTGTTTGAAAATGAGGACTGAATACCAATGCAATCTGTTGTGTGAAAATGAGGACTGAATACCAATGCAATATGTTGTGTGAAAATGAGGACTGAATACCAATGCTGTCTGTTGTGTGAAAATGAGGACTGAATACCAATGCTGTCTGTTGTTTGAAAATGAGGACTGAATACCAATGCTGTCTGTTGTTTGAAAATGAGGACTGAATACCAATGCTGTCTGTTGTTTGAAAATGAGGACTGAATACCAATGCTGTCTGTTGTTGTGTGAAAATGAGGACTGAATACCAATGCTGTCTGTTGTTTGAAAATGAGGACTGAATACCAATGCTGTCTGTTGTTTGAAAATGAGGACTGAATACCAATCTGTTGTTGTTTGAAAATGAGGACTGAATACCAATGCTGTCTGTTGTTTGAAAATGAGGATTGAATACCAATGCAATCTGTTGTGTGAAAATGAGGACTGAATACCAATGCTGTCTGTTGTGTGAAAATGAGGACTGAATACCAATGCTGTCTGTTGTTTGAAAATGAGGACTGAATACCAATGCAATATGTTGTTTGAAAATGAGGACTGAATACCAATGCTGTCTGTTGTGTGAAAATGAGGACTGAATACCAATGCAATCTGTTGTGTGAAAATGAGGACTGAATACCAATGCTGTCTGTTGTTTGAAAATGAGGACTGAATACCAATGCAATCTGTTGTGTGAAAATGAGGACTGAATACCAATGCAATATGTTGTGTGAAAATGAGGACTGAATACCAATGCTGTCTGTTGTGTGAAAATGAGGACTGAATACCAATGCTGTCTGTTGTGTGAAAATGAGGACTGAATACCAATGCAATCTGTTGTGTGAAAATGAGGACTGAATACAAATGCAATATGTTGTTTGAAAATGAGGACTGAATACCAATGCTGTCTGTTGTTTGAAAATGAGGACTGAATACCAATGCTGTCTGTTGTTTGAAAATGAGGACTGAATACCAATGCTGTCTGTTGTTTGAAAATGAGGACTGAATACCAATGCTGTCTGTTGTTTGAAAATGAGGACTGAATACCAATGCTGTCTGTTGTTTGAAAATGAGGACTGAATACCAATGCAATCTGTTGTGTGAAAATGAGGACTGAATACCAATGCAATATGTTGTGTGAAAATGAGGACTGAATACCAATGCAATATGTTGTGTGAAAATGAGGACTGAATACCAATGCTGTCTGTTGTGTGAAAATGAGGACTGAATACCAATGCTGTCTGTTGTTTGAAGGTGTGGGTTGACTACCAATACAATCTGTTGTTTAAAGAAAAGGGTTGAATACCAATGCAATCTGTTGTTTGAAGATGTGGGTTGAATACCAATGCATTCACTGGTGTTTGAAGAAAAGGATTGAATACCAATGCAATCTGTTGTTTGAATATGAGGGTTGAATACCAATGTAATTTATTTATTTGAAAATAAGGTTGAATACCAATGCAATCTGTTGTTTGAAGATGAGGACTGAATACCAATGCTGTCTGTTGTGTGAAAATGAGGACTGAATACCAATGCTGTCTGTTGTTTGAAAATGAGGACTGAATACCAATGCTGTCTGTTGTTTGAAAATGAGGACTGAATACCAATGCTGTCTGTTGTTTGAAAATGAGGATTGAATACCAATGCAATCTGTTGTGTGAAAATGAGGACTGAATACCAATGCTGTCTGTTGTGTGAAAATGAGGACTGAATACCAATGCTGTCTGTTGTTTGAAAATGAGGACTGAATACCAATGCAATATGTTGTTTGAAAATGAGGACTGAATACCAATGCTGTCTGTTGTGTGAAAATGAGGACTGAATACCAATGCAATCTGTTGTGTGAAAATGAGGACTGAATACCAATGCTGTCTGTTGTTTGAAAATGAGGACTGAATACCAATGCAATCTGTTGTGTGAAAATGAGGACTGAATACCAATGCAATATGTTGTGTGAAAATGAGGACTGAATACCAATGCTGTCTGTTGTGTGAAAATGAGGACTGAATACCAATGCTGTCTGTTGTGTGAAAATGAGGACTGAATACCAATGCAATCTGTTGTGTGAAAATGAGGACTGAATACAAATGCAATATGTTGTTTGAAAATGAGGACTGAATACCAATGCTGTCTGTTGTTTGAAAATGAGGACTGAATACCAATGCTGTCTGTTGTTTGAAAATGAGGACTGAATACCAATGCTGTCTGTTGTTTGAAAATGAGGACTGAATACCAATGCTGTCTGTTGTTTGAAAATGAGGACTGAATACCAATGCTGTCTGTTGTTTGAAAATGAGGATTGAATACCAATGCAATCTGTTGTGTGAAAATGAGGACTGAATACCAATGCAATATGTTGTGTGAAAATGAGGACTGAATACCAATGCAATATGTTGTGTGAAAATGAGGACTGAATACCAATGCTGTCTGTTGTGTGAAAATGAGGACTGAATACCAATGCTGTCTGCTGTTTGAAGGTGTGGGTTGACTACCAATACAATCTGTTGTTTAAAGAAAAGGGTTGAATACCAATGCAATCTGTTGTTTGAAGATGTGGGTTGAATACCAATGCATTCACTGGTGTTTGAAGAAAAGGATTGAATACCAATGCAATCTGTTGTTTGAATATGAGGGTTGAATACCAATGTAATTTATTTATTTGAAAATAAGGTTGAATACCAATGCAATCTGTTGTTTGAAGATGAGGGTTGAATACCAATGCAATTTATTTATTTGAAAATAAGGTTGAATACCAATGCAATCTGTTGTTTGAAGATGAGGGTTGAATATCAATGCAATTTATTTATTTGAAAATAAGGTTGAATACCAATGCAATCTGTTGTTTGAAGATGAGGGTTGAATATATATGTAATCTTTTTTTTTTTAAATACCCTGACTACTCTGTTTATGATATAACTTTTTGAGAGTCCATTATACCAGTAGAATGTGGGTTTCAGCCCAGAATGATTATTACATAACTTTTGAGATCCTACAAAAACTCAGATCCTGAGAGTCACACCCCACTTTAATTGTTACATGACTTATGAAAATCTACATCAACTTTGGTCCCTTGAGTTACATATTGAAAGGCCTTTATGTGTCTGAGATTGTTCAACGGGCTTTAGTCCTGCATTATTTCTCTTGGGTAAAGAGAATTGTAAGTGATCTATCCTGTAGACCTATCCCGCAGACACCAGTAATGGCAGCACTTATTGCTGTTTGTTTGTGGAAGGGATTGGTAGGGTAACCTGTAATGTATGGCACGTGTCAGCCTTCATTATCTACCTATGTATAAGGTGTTGATTGACTGGCAGTCACCTCTGACACTCGCCAGGTAAGGCATTCACAAAGCTTCAGTTCCTGCCCTTTAAGTAGTCAATAATGTAATTGGTACTTTCAAACCTCCAGGTGGCTAAAGTAATCATCAGATATGGTACTCAGCACAGTCCTCCGAACTACAAGTATAAATAATCATTGGCAGATGATTTTTTTTCCGGGAACTCAAGTTTCATCTACTTCAAAAATAGCCTTTAGAATGAGTCTTTGAAGGTATGCTCTATACATGAAATGATGATGTTCTAGAAAAAAATGGCATTTCAAGACATATTCAGTTAATATTTTAATAGGAATTTATTTTGTGCAGCAGTACTGGACTTATTTGTCCATCACTGGTGACCAAATTCAAATAACTCAATCAGTTTATCTGCAACAATCAAAATTTGTTCAAATCAATGACCTTGAAGTTAATACTTTTGTTTGTTTGTTTGTTTGTTTGTTTGATTAAATACCATAAATTAACAGCCAGGGTCATGAAAAGACGGCCTCCAATACTACAGCGTTTAACATAACATAGTGTTGTGTCTTCTTGTATAGTGAAACTCTTGCCCTTTAAAGTGCTATCACTGAAGCATGCTGCCAAAGACACCAAGGAACACACCCTACCAGGTTACATTATACATGATCACTTTGGTCAAGGGACATAACTCTTAAAACTGCAACATAGGATAGGAGAAAATGCAAGGGCAGACCAGAGCGGTATTTGAACCTGTGAGCACCGAACACCAGCCGAATGCTATACCGCTGAGCTACTTGTTTAATGATGATCGAACGAGACCAATCCCGCTACAAGGGTCTGTTGGATGAAGGGACACATCGGTATAATAAGTTATGTAAATTAATTATCTTGACCTCCATTCATTCAGAGACTGATATGGAATTCCTGTTCAGTGGATATGTACTTTAAATACTCCAAAAGAAGGAGCTGTATAATTCAGGCCCATAACAGGAACCTATGAAATTCTTAGGAGGCCAAGGTGGCCTTAAAGTGCCCTTACAACTAGTCACAACAAGTGAAGACACAACACGAACATACCGCAGTCTCCAAAAACATGCATCCAGCACTACATACGTGCTACACACCACTTACATGGGAAACCGTCTTTCATGACCCTGACTGTTAATAGGATGTAAATTTAATCAAACAAACAAACAAAGGCTAAGGTGTCCTTGTGTTCTAGTCCTCGATCCACCTATTGGTTCAAAGTTCAAGACCACACATAGGGCAGTTGTCAAGTAATATAGGTCTATGGTTTTTCTCAGGGTACTCCAGCTTTCCTCCACCTCCTTATAGCCTATCCATAAATGAGTCGACAGCTGTTAATAGGAGAAATAAAAAAAACCCTGAAAAATTCAAAACCAATTAGAGAGGCAGTCCCTACCTAATGAGGCTGGTCATGGATGATTGAACAAACCCAGTCCTCCCATCTAGGTAATAGGTAAAAACTTGTTCACCTTATTATCCCCACAGACTTGGCAAATTAAATATTCATTAAGTTGATGGATTAATATTAGAATGTTATTGAGGGGAAATAGGTGTATGTCTCATTTATATAACCTTATAATGCTATAGATTGGGATAATATATTTTGACACCAATTGAACGGTGAAAGTTTGACATTTCAATAAAGTGTCTGTAATCCAAAGAATATCCTTGGATTTTTTAGCCTCAAGTCACCACCTACACGCTGAAGGTCTCTGGGGATTAAAAATGTCAGTAATTTGATTTTATTAAGCTGGACATCAATTTGACAGGAGGGTTTGATAATATAACCCTGAGATTGGAATGAAATGCTGATATCTCGATGATCATTGTAAATATAAGGTCTGCTGACAGATCATAAACAATGCTGATCATAGGAACAATTACTGATGTTTATTTATACATATTTACATTTACTAGTAACTTCTACTATATGACGGTATAACTGACACCCAAAATGTGACCATTATGACGTGGTGACGTCAACTGATCACCGTCAAAATGGCTGTTCCATCTCGTGGATTAAATCTTCGTTGTTAAACGGTTTATTCTGTTCTAGCTTAAACAGTGTAAATGCAAAGACCCTAAAATGAGTTGATAATGTAAATATAAACATTAAGCTATCTTCCTAAGGCATCTATGGTCTATATAGATGCCACAGCTTTGCAGACAATCATTTCATAATGCGCTAGCATATAGTATATGAAGAAAAAGTATCTGCCAATCAGAAAGTTGGATTTATTATGGAAACAAATAAAAATTAATTATTATGGAATTAATTATTTTCGATATTTTTATCTTAAAGATGCTCCACTGCCAACAGAGCATATTATATTTTTATCTTGAAGTAAAATTAGAAGCTCAAACTTTTCATTGGTGGTAATGATGTAAAGTAAGTAACGTTTGTAACTGAAGAAAGTACTTATGCTTCTGCTCCTGGTTTCGAAAGCCTTAAATACCTTTTGTCAGCGATGGAGCATCTTCAAATAGATGGTACATCTATAGTATGTTACACTGATTACCATAATCTGTTTTATATAGCGTGTCAAATCGAATGTCAGGTTACAGATCTGATCAACTTCTCATCTTGCACAAAATGTCAGATACCATAAAGCAACAAAGATGGTGACCATTTTCTTAAGTACCGTAGTCGACCCAATAAGCGCCCAGGGCGTTTAAAATTGAAAAAAAAAAGAAATGAAAAGATGTTTAATAGGACAAAATTATTGCAAATCTTTACAGTTTTGATTTATGCCCGGCAAACTGATATTGATGCCTCAAAAGGGGCAGGGATTCTTAAAGGAACATGGGCGCTTACTGGGTTGAATATGGCATCAATTTTCTATAGGATTTCAGTTGAATGTATAGTATAACCAGGGTGTCGGCATAACACAAGGTCAGTTTATACAGGGTGTCAGTCTATAAGGTCAATTTATACAGGGTGTCATGTCAGTCTATAAGGTCAGTTTATACAGGGTGTCAGTCTATAAGGTCAATTTATACAGGGTGTCATGTCAGTCTATAAGGTCAGTTTATACAGGGTGTTAGTCTATAAGGTCAGTTTATACAGGGTGTCAGTCTATAAGGTCAGTTTATACAGGGTGTCAGTCTATAAGGTCAGTTTATACAGGGTGTCAGTCTATAAGGTCAATTTATACAGGGTGTCATGTCAGTCTATAAGGTCAGTTTATACAGGGTGTTAGTCTATAAGGTCAGTTTATACAGGGTGTCAGTCTATAAGGTTAGTTTATACAGGGTGTTAGTCTATAATGTCAGTTTATACAGGGTGTCAGTCTATAAGGTCAATTTATACAGGGTGTCAGTCTATAAGGTCAGTTTATACAGGGTGTTAGTCTATAAGGTCAGTTTATACAGGGTGTCAGTCTATAAGGTCAATTTATACAGGGTATCATGTCAGTCTATAAGGTCAGTTTATACAGGGTGTTAGTCTACAAGGTCAGTTTATACAGGGTGTCATTCTATAAGGTCAGTTTATACAGGGTGTTAGTCTATAATGTCAGTTTATACAGGGTGTCAGTCTATATGGTCAGTTTATACAGGGTGTCATGTCAGTCTATAAGGTCAGTTTATACAGGGTGTCAGTCTATAAGGTCAGTTTATACAGGGTGTCAGTCTATAAGGTCAGTTTATACAGGGTGTCAGTCTATAAGGTCAGTTTATACAGGGTGTCAGTCTATAAGGTCAATTTATACAGGGTGTCATGTCATTCTATAAGGTCAGTTTATACAGGGTGTCAGTCTATAAGGTCAGTTTATACAGGGTGTCAGTCTATAAGGTCAATTTATACAGGGTGTCATGTCAGTCTATAAGGTCAGTTTATACAGGGTGTTAGTCTATAAGGTCAGTTTATACAGGGTGTCAGTCTATAAGGTCAGTTTATACAGGGTGTCAGTCTATAAGGTCAGTTTATACAGGGTGTCAGTCTATAAGGTCAGTTTATACAGGGTGTCAGTCTATAAGGTCAATTTATACAGGGTGTCATGTCAGTCTATAAGGTCAGTTTATACAGGGTGTTAGTCTATAAGGTCAGTTTATACAGGGTGTCAGTCTATAAGGTCAGTTTATGCAGGGTATTAGTCTATAAGGTCAGTTTATACAGGGTGTTAGTCTATAAGGTCAGTTTATACAGGGTGTTAGTCTATAAGGTCAATTTATACAGGGTGTCATGTCAGTCTATTAGGTCAGTTTATACAGGGTTTCAGTCTATAAGGTCAATTTATACAGGGTGTCAGTCTATAAGGTCATCTATAAGGTCAGTTTATACAGGGTGTTAGTCTATAAGGTCAGTTTATACAGGGTGTCAGTCTAACACAAGGTCAGTTTATACAGGGTGTCAGTCTGACACAAGGTCAGTTTATACAGGGTGTCAGTCTATAAGGTCAGTTTATACAGGGTGTTAGTCTATAAGGTCAGTTTATACAGGGTGTTAGTCTATAAGGTCAGTTTATACAGGGTGTTAGTCTATAAGGTCAGTTTATACAGGATGTCAGTCTATAAGGTCAGTTTATACAGGGTGTTAGTCTATAAGGTCAGTTTATACAGGGTGTTAGTTTATAAGGTCAATTTATACAGGGTGTCAGTCTATAAGGTCAGTTTATACAGGGTGTCAGTCTATAAGGTCAGTTTATACAGGGTGTCAGTCTAACACAAGGTCAGTTCAAGCAGACTTACATAATGTTAGTTTATTGAAATTAAAATAGAGCCAACATTTATAGCTCAAATAAGGATGTTAAATTGAAAGGAAACATCAAAGTATATATATAGAATATCAGATTACAGATAATGAATACACACCATATAACGGGCTCAATATTATTACAGGCTCCTTATTTGATGCAAATAAATACCTAATGAATTGTTATTAAAAAAAATCAGTGAACAGTTTTAATACATTTATCAGTGCAGGAATGTGATGCCAGTGTGTTTGATATCAAGAAGCATTTTTTCCTACTAAAGTTTACAATGTCATTAGATCAGGAATACAATGCCATCAGGTAAAGTTTTTTCTTGGTACATATCCCCAAGAAATAGCACACTGGTTTATGCACAAGCTTCTATTTCAATGTGCAGATTTACAAACTAATGCTTCAGCTTTATATCAGGTGTTGGTTGAATAACGCCTTGAGACCTCCGTTTTGATGCGACGGTATTTTTTTTACTCCAAGGTTACAGTCTTACCTCATGACAAAAGCTTTGTTAACCTGTCTGCGTAACCTATCATTCGAAAATCTCGGGTCGGGTTATTTGATAAAAGTTAATCTGAACTTTTTCGTCTTTTTCATATGGTTTGTTGACCTGCTAGTTTAACTGAATTAACTTAAGAGTCGCATGTCACCTGTAAAAGTCACATGTCACTTGACGACTATCACTGACGGTTTATTCTTGATCCCAGTTAATACAGAATGGATCAAATGGGATGTAAACTTAGGGGCCCCTGCTTAGTAACTTACAAGTGAAGAAAGGGCAGGGCTTCAGCATTCATCATTAAACTCATACACAAACAGAGAGTGTTTTCATTCAAATAGCATTTTATTTCATTCATGGATGGCAAGTTGTGATTTAAAGGCTTCCGTGTGGAGTCCAGATTTTGTGTAAATAATAAATGTTTGTAAAAGTTAGCTACTATAAGACTTTGTAAAAAAAGTCTATAGTCATATCAATGGTTCAGGAAAGGGGTTTATAAAACATTTTTGTAGTTTGACAAGGTATAAACATATGTTATAAAATAAGATATTCTCATTTTTCTGATTTGAGCTCATATTGTCAAGTGTGTCCTATCCCCACTGCACATAGTATTTACTTGATAGATTTCTCTGCCATCTCCGATGGCTATTGTCAGTGATGATTTGATGGGATGCCATGTGTATGCTTCAGTGTGATAGCACTATAAAACGGGGGAAATTTCACTATCACAAAGAGACACCACAAATATACTAACTAGTCTCCCAAAATACGCATTTAATCGTGTATATATATGTCTAATTAGCACAAAAAATCATATGAAATAATTCATTTTGCTTTCGGTGCATGCACAATCAATACTTCATTCCATTTAAGATATAGTGGCGAGCAAAAATTAAAACTTGCAGACGAGTTTCATAAAATCTCATATGAAATGAACACAAATTTAAGATACGTTTTATCACATATCTACAAATACCTATATAACAAAGAATGTCAAGTCAAAATGTATTCCAAAAAATCCAGCAGAGACCTCTATTTTGTCCTGCTGTCCTCGTCACGTCGTTTTATTGTTTCTGTCTGACGTCATAATGAATTTCTAGCCAATGAAAATCGCTCCAGGTCATATTACACTAGTGACATATGCAAAAATATTACACAGGCGAAATCACTTGATATCAGGCGGATAATGTAATAAATAATATTTAGACATAACGTCAACAATGACACACACATCCATATAAATCTTAACATTTTTTTCAAATTCTAATTCCTCTAGGACATTCAAAGTTATCTTTTATGCAATCTTTCATAATGAAGAATAACAAACATATACATTTAAAAAAAAAGATAAAAAGAAGAAAATAGAGAGATACATGACTATAAAAAAACATATAGGTTTGTGAGATTCCTCTTGATTCAGTTATATAGGGGGGTAGAAATTACATGTGTAGCATGTTACATAAATCATCAACTGTAAAAAACCCATCTTGCATGGAAGTTGAAAACTGCCCCTTTAAATTTTGAAATTGCACAGCAGAACTGTAATTTACTTTCATTTGCTATCGGTACATGGCGAGAGCTGGCAGGGAGATTCGCCGGTGATATGAGGATAAATTCATGTCTGTTCTGTACCAGGGGGAGGCAACTCCAGTAGGAATGATACCATTGTGTGTAGTATGTGTCGATGATTTGAGAGATTTTATTCTCTAGAATTGTACAGACACTCAGTGATGGCTTGGATGGGGATACTGGTGATTTTGATAACTGTAAGTACAACAGGTATTATTTATATATTACACTTAACTCAAATATATTTTTATGTGAGCAATTATACCTATATTTGATTATCTTCGCTTTTGATGAATTTGAAATATCCTAGTAGCAAATATTTTTTTAATTGCTATGTTTTAAATATTGAGACATTGTCCTGAAGTTTGAAGAACCTAACATATTAAGGATTTTTAACATTTTGAAAATTTGACTCAATGAATATTTCATGGTTATAAGTTTCAAAATTGAAATTTTTCAAATTGCCTTTCGTTATAAATAAAGCACATACTGTAATTATTCTTAGCTCCATATTTCATACAAAAAAAAGTAACAAATAATTGGGGATGGGTTGGGGAGGTGGGGAGAGTTGGGGAATCAACCAAACCTCATTATAAGATGCCAAAATCACCAAAGCTAATGTGATTTCACTTGCGATTTGGCCAAATGAGAACTACTGTATATAAATATAACATGTCTTCATCCAACACTTTAGAAGAAAAAAATGTAATTATTGCATAATTCCTGGTTGTCAGTTACTGTAAAGCCTACATATGATTTCTCTATCAACTGTGTATTAAGATTGCTATACGCACAACACATTATGGTATTTCAATATGTGACTTGAAGAAGAGAAATGAGAAAGAAAATGAAGAATGCAGTGTTTTGTGTGAGTTTATGCCAGACAGTGCTGATAGATGTTTCACATCTGTTCAGGTATTTAGGAGAAGGTGTTGATACCCGTCTGATCCCCTTAACAATGCTTTTAGATCAGGCTACCATAACTATAAGGGGGATCACTCTGATTCACTCTAAATAAAATATTTATTGATTTGTCAGAGGCCTGATCTAGATGTGGGTGTCCTTTAGTCATCATGCAGGCTGTTTGTCTGTCCTTCTGTCTGCTTTTTTTTCTGTTATTCAATAAAAGTGAAAAGATTTTTAGGTCATCTGACCAGAAGGGTGAGGATGACCTATAGTCATCATACTCCGTCCCTCGTTGTGCGCCATCTGCTGTGCACCTTCATTCAAGGTCACGGGTCAAAATGGCTAAAATCTTAAAACAACTTCTTCTCAAGAACCAGAAGTCCTAAGGGAACTCAAGAACCAGAAGTCCTAGAGAACTGATATTAAGCCTGTAGCATGCTGGGATAAAGGACTACCAAGTTTGTTCAAATGAATGACCTTGACCTTCATTTAAGGTCACAGGGGTCAAATAGGCTGAAATCCTTTAAACAACTTCTTGTGAATAACTAAGAGGCCTAGAGACCTGATATTGGGCCCGTGACATGCTGGGGTGAAGGGCTTTCAAGTTTGTTCAAATGTATGACCTTGACCTTCATTTAAGGTCACAGGGGTCAAATAGGCTGAAATCCTTTAAACAACTTATTGTGATTAACTAAGTTAAAAAAGTGAACTTTATCTTCATTCACAGGGGTCAAATAGGCTAAAATCTTTAAACGACTATGTTGTATTGTGCCAATAGTCAGATGACCGTTAAGGCCCATGGGCCTCTAGCTCTGTATTGACTAATTATAACCAGGTGAACTATACAGGCCCTTTGGTGCTCTTGTTTCCATATTGACTGATTATTAGCTCACCTGGTCCGAAGGACCGAGGTGAGCTTATGGGATACCGCAGCGTCCGGCGTCCGTCGTCTGTCGTCCGTCGTCCGTCGTCCGGTGTCCGTCGTCCGTCAACAATCGACTTCTTCTCCATAACCGCTGGTCAGATTTCAACAAAATTTGACTGGTAGCATCCTTATGGGCTACTAACTGAAAATTGTACAAATGATGGGGCTGACCCCCCGGGGGCCTGAGGGGCAGGGTCAAAAGGGGCCAATTTGGCTATTGCCATATAAACAACTTCTTCTCTGAAACAAAGCATGGTAGAGCACCCATAATACAATGGTAGCATCCTTATAGGGTTTGGATTCAAAATTTTGCAAATGATGGGGCTGACCCCCGGGGGCCTGAAGGGTGGGGTCAAAAGGGGTTAATTTAGCTATTTCCATATAAACGACTTCTTCTCTGTAACTAAGAATGGAAGAGCACTTATAATGCAATGGTAGCATCCTTATAGGGTTGGGATTTGAAATTGTACAAATGATAGGGCTGACCCCCGGGGCCTTAGACGGCAATAGATGCGAGGTCAAAAAGGTCAATTAGGCTACTACTTTCATATAAATTACTTTGTCTCTGAACCTATGTATTGGATAGCATATTTGTATGGTATCAATAGCATCATTGTATGGTTGTGATTCAAAATTAAACTTTGGGAGTCAATTTTGCTTATTTTTCCAATTGTCAGAGACTCAGAGTCTTGTGATAATTACTAACAAAAAACCAGGTGAGCGATACAGGCCCTATGGGCCTCTTGTAACAAGGTGAACGATACAGGCCCTCTTGGACCTCTTGTTTCCATATTGACTGATTATAACAAGGTGAACGATACAGGCCCTCTTGGACCTCTTGTTTCCATATTGATTGATTATAACAAGGTGAACGATACAGGCCCTCTTGGACCTCTTGTTTCCATATTGACTGATTATAACAAGGTGAACGATACAGGCCCTCTTGGACCTCTTGTTTCCATATTGATTGATTATAACAAGGTGAACGATACAGGCCCTCTTGGACCTCTTGTTTCCATATTGACTGATTAACCCAGTAAATGATACAGGCCCTCTTGGACTGTTGTTTTTATATTGACCGATTATAACAAGGTGAATTGACTGATTATAACAAGGTGAATGACACAAGCCATCTGGACCTCTTGTTTTTATGTTTACCGATTAGAACAAGGTGAATGATACAGGCCCCCTGGACCTCTTGTTTTTATGTTGACTGATTATAACAAGGTGAACGATACAGGCCCTTTGGGATTCTTGTTTCTACATTCACTGAATAGCCAGAACGATACAGGCCCTCTGGTTGCTTTTTGTTGAATGAGTCACAGTTACAATATAAACCTCTGTTATAGGGATTAAAAAAATCTTATTTGACTGTTAGATAATCTTTACCTATCAGAAAAAAATGTGTCAATATAGCTGTGTAGTGTTAACAGATATGATAGATATCTACCTAAAGTAATGACAGATTTTATAGATATCTACGGTAAAGTAATGACAGATTTTATAGATATCTACTGTAAGGTAATGACAGATTTTATAGATATCTACCGTAAGGTATTTACAGATTTTATAGATATTTATCGTAAGGTTATGACAGATTTTATAGATATCTACCGTAAAGTAATGACAGATTTTATAGATATCTACCTAAAGTAATGACAGATTTTATAGATATCTACGGTAAAGTAATGACAGATTTTATAGATGTCTACTGTAAGGTAATGACAGATTTTATAGATATCTACCATAAGGTAATGACAGATTTTATAGATATCTATCGTAAGGTAATGACAGATTTTATAGATATCTACCATAAGGTAATGACAGATTTTATAGATATCTACCGTAAGGTAATGACAGATTTTATAGATATCTACCTAAAGTAATGACAGATTTTATAGATATCTACAATAAGGTATTGATAGATTTTATAGATATCTACCGTAAGGTAAAGACAGATTTTATAGATATCTACCGTAAGGTAATGACAGATTTTATTGATATCTACCGTAAGGTATTGATAGATTTTATAGATATCTACCGTAAGGTAAAGACAGATTTTATAGATATCTACCGTAAGGTAATGAGAGATTTTATAGATATCTACGGTAATATAATGACAGATTTTATAAATATCTACCGTAAGGTAATGACAGATTTTATAGATATCTACCGTAAGGTAATGAGAGATTTTATAGATATCTACGGTAATGTAATGACAGATTTTATAGATATCTACTGTAATGTAATGACGGATTTTATAGATATCTACCGTAAGGTAATGACAGATTTTATAGATATCTACTGTAAGGTAATGACAGATTTTATAGATATCTACCGTAAGGTAATGAGAGATTTTATAGATATCTACCATAAGGTAATGACAGATTTTATAGATATCTACCGTAAGGTAATGACAGATTTTATAGATATCTACCTAAAGTAATGACAGATTTTATAGATATCTACCGTAAGATAATGACAGATTTTATAGATATCTACTGTAAGGTAATGACAGATTTTATAGATATCTACCTAAAGTAATGACAGATTTTATAGATATCTACGGTAATGTAATGACAGATTTTATAGATATCTACGGTAATGTAATGACAGATTTTATAGATATCTACGGTTATGTAATGACAGATTTTATAGATATCTACAATAAGGTATTGATAGATTTTATAGATATCTACCGTAAGGTAAAGACAGATTTTATAGATATCTACCGTAAGGTAATGACAGATTTTATTGATATCTACCGTAAGGTATTGATAGATTTTATAGATATCTACCGTAAGGTAAAGACAGATTTTATAGATATCTACCGTAAGGTAATGAGAGATTTTATAGATATCTACGGTAATATAATGACAGATTTTATAAATATCTACCGTAAGGTAATGACAGATTTTATAGATATCTACCGTAAGGTAATGAGAGATTTTATAGATATCTACGGTAATGTAATGACAGATTTTATAGATATCTACTGTAATGTAATGACGGATTTTATAGATATCTACCGTAAGGTAATGACAGATTTTATAGATATCTACTGTAAGGTAATGACAGATTTTATAGATATCTACCGTAAGGTAATGAGAGATTTTATAGATATCTACCATAAGGTAATGACAGATTTTATAGATATCTACCGTAAGGTAATGACAGATTTTATAGATATCTACCTAAAGTAATGACAGATTTTATAGATATCTACCGTAAGATAATGACAGATTTTATAGATATCTACTGTAAGGTAATGACAGATTTTATAGATATCTACCTAAAGTAATGACAGATTTTATAGATATCTACCGTAAGGTAATGAGAGATTTTATAGATATCTACGGTAATGTAATGACAGATTTTATAGATATCTACGGTTATGTAATACAGATTTTATAGATATCTACCGTAAGGTAATGACAGATTTTATAGATATCTACTGTAAGATAATGACAGATTTTATAGATATCTACTGTAAATTAATGACAGATTTTATATATATCTACTGTAAATTAATGACAGATTTTATATATATCTACTGTAAATTAATGACAGATTTTATAGATATCTACCGTAAAGTAATGACAGATTTTATAGATATCTACCGTAAAGTAATGACAGATTTTATAGATATCTACCGTAAAGTAATGACAGATTTTATAGATATCTACCTAAAGTAATGACAGATTTTATAGATATCTACTGTAAGGTAATGACAGATTTTATAGATATCTACTGTAAGGTAATGACAGATTTTATAGATATCTACCGTAAAGTAATGACAGATTTTATAGATATCTACCTAAAGATATCTACCTAAAGCAATGACAGATTTTATAGATATCTACTGTAAGGTAATGAGAGATTTTATAGATATCTACGGTAATGTAATGACAGATTTTATAGATATCTACCGTAAGGTAATGACAGATTTTATAGATATCTACCGTAAGGTAATGACAGATTTTATAGATATCTACCTAAAGTAATGACAGATTTTATAGATATCTACCGTAAGATAATGACAGATTTTATAGATATCTACTGTAAGGTAATGACAGATTTTATAGATATCTACCTAAAGTAATGACAGATTTTATAGATATCTACCGTAAGGTAATGAGAGATTTTATAGATATCTATGGTAATGTAATGACAGATTTTATAGATATCTACGGTTATGTAATGACAGATTTTATAGATATCTACCGTAAGGTAATGACAGATTTTATAGATATCTACTGTAAGGTAATGACAGATTTTATAGATATCTACTGTAAATTAATGACAGATTTTATATATATCTACTGTAAATTAATGACAGATTTTATATATATCTACTGTAAATTAATGACAGATTTTATAGATATCTACCGTAAAGTAATGACAGATTTTATAGATATCTACCGTAAAGTAATGACAGATTTTATAGATATCTACCGTAAAGTAATGACAGATTTTATAGATATCTACCTAAAGTAATGACAGATTTTATAGATATCTACCGTAAGGTAATGACAGATTTTATAGATATCTACTGTAAGGTAATGACAGATTATAGATATCTACCGTAAAGTAATGACAGATTTTATAGATATCTACCTAAAGCAATGACAGATTTTATAGATATCTACTGTAAGGTAATGAGAGATTTTATAGATATCTACTGTAATGTAATGAGAGATTTTATAGATATCTACGGTAATGTAATGACAGATTTTATAGATATCTACCGTAGATAATGACAGATTTTATAGATATCTACCGTAAGGTAATGAGAGATTTTATAGATATCTACGGTAATGTAATGACAGATTTTATAGATATCTACCGTAAGGTAATGACAGATTTTATAGATATCTACTGTAAGGTAATGACAGATTTTATAGATATCTACCGTAAGGTAATGACAGATTTTATAGATATCTACCATAAGGTAATGACAGATTTTATAGATATCTACCGTAAGGTAATGACAGATTTTATAGATATCTACTGTAAGGTAATGACAGATTTTATAGATATCTACTGTAAATTAACGACAGATTTTATATATATCTACTGTAAATTAATGACAGATTTTATAGATATCTACCGTAAGGTAATGACAGATTTTATAGATATCTACCGTAAAGTAATGACAGATTTTATAGATATCTACCCTAAAGTAATGACAGATTTTATAGATATCTACCGTAAAGTAATGACAGATTTAATAGATATCTACCTAAAGTAATGACAGATTTTATAGATATCTACCGTAAGGTAATGACAGATTTTATAGATATCTACTGTAAGGTAATGACAGATTTTATAGATATCTACCGTAAAGTAATGACAGATTTTATAGATATCTACCTAAAGCAATGACAGATTTTATAGATATCTACTGTAAGGTAATGACAGATTTTATATATATCTACAATAAGGTAATGACAGTTTTTATAGATATCTACCATAAGGTAATGACAGATTTTATAGATATCTACTGTAAGGTAATGACAGATTTTATAGATATCTACTGTAAGGTAATGACAGATTTTATAGATATCTACCGTAAGGTAATGACAGATTTTATAGATATCTACCATAAGGTAATGACAGATTTTATAGATATCTACCATAAGGTAATGACAGATTTTATAGATATCTACCGTAAGGTAATGACAGATTTTATAGATATCTACCTTAAGGTAATGACAGATTTTATAGATATCTACCGTAAAGTAATGACAGATTTTATAGATATCTACCGTAAATTAATGACAGATTTTATATATATCTACTGTAAATTAATGACAGATTTTATATATATCTACTGTAAATTAATGACAGATTTTATAGATATCTACCGTAAAGTAATGACAGATTTTATAGATATCTACCGTAAAGTAATGACAGATTTTATAGATATCTACCGTAAGGTAATGACAGATTTTATAGATATCTACCGTAAGGTAATGACAGATTTTATAGATATCTACCGTAAGGTAATGACAGATTTTATAGATATCTACCTAAAGTAATGACAGATTTTATAGATATCTACCGTAAGGTAATGACAGATTTTATAGATATCTACCGTAAGGTAATGACAGATTTTATAGATATCTACTGTAAAGTAATGACAGATTTTATAGATATCTACCGTAAGGTAATGACAGATTTTATAGATATCTACCGTAAAGTAATGACAGATTTTATAGATATCTACCGTAAAGTAATGACAGATTTTATAAATATCTACCTAAAGTAATGACAGATTTTATAGATATCTACTGTAAGGTAATGACAGATTTTATAGATATCTACCTTAAAATAATGACAGATTTTAAGGATATCTACTGTAAAGTAATGACAGATTTTAGATATCTAGATTATAGATATCTACCGTAAAGTAATGACAGATTTTATAGATATCTACCGTAAAGTAATGACAGATTTTATAGATATCTACCGTAAGGTAATGAGAGATTTTATAGATATCTACCGTAAGGTAATGAGAGATTTTATAGATATCTACTTTAAATTAATGACAGATTTTATAGATATCTACCGTAAGGTAATGACAGATTTTATAGATATCTACCGTAAAGTAATGACAGATTTTATATATATCTACTGTAAAGTAATGACAGATTTTATAGATATCTACCGTAAGGTAATGACAGATTTTATAGATGTCTACCGTAAGGTAATGACAGATTCTATAGGATATCTACCGTAATGTAATCATGTTTAAGTAACAGGCACTATATTTATTTGCTTGGCCTATTTTATAATACATTAAAAAATTCAGTTTTTCTACTCCGATATCATTTACCTGGTGGCCAAAAGTTCAGACCCCCTACAGATAGCTAAAATCAGGTCAGGTTTTATTTAAATAAACATTCTTTTTCATTTAATCTTATGTCATACACGTATATACAGTCTTTTCTTCTATTTGGTGGTCACCAGAATATAAATTTTGGCTACCTCCGATGGTATGCTGGCGCAGACTTTCGACCAGTGTCGTCTGCTCTGGCGCTTTGACTGTGACGATGCATGTAATCAAAATTCAACTATTTCTTAATTTGCTGATTGTTTTATTCACGGAGAAAAGTTTATATTAAAATTCTTACAAAGAATTGCTAGATTACAATTTGAAATATCAATGTCGGATGGTAGTACGGATAATTATGAGAACGGTACTTGTAGAATCTGTAGTCCCCACACAGATGTAGCAGTTGTAGCTGAGTGTTGTTTTGTGAATAGTACACCGGTGTTTGGTCTCAAACCTTGTTATTGTAAAGAAAATTCTACACACCCTCCCACTTTTCCTAAAGAAAATAAAGCACTTTGTTGAAATGTGTTAAACATATAGTGAGAACAGGAACTTGATGAATCTATTTTGGCGTTGGTGTTTGTACTCTCAGCTGTCGTGTGACCATGTGACATGGACCGCCTTGGTGTCAAATCTGTGTACGTCTGATGCTTTAATTTACATGGGTGCTGTCAGAGACATGCTACTAGCCACTGCCATGCAAGATTTCACATTTTTATCCACTTTATAAAGTACAACGTTGTAGGTCATTGTTCAGTGACACACTTCTATCAACACCCAACATGTCTTAAACCACAAAAATTCTTGTTGAGCAATCACAAGCAATTCAAATGGACACTTCCTTTTGGCAGCGATATCTTAAAGAAAAAAACACAGACTTAAGTCCAAACTTTCAATTTCAGCAAATTTTATTGCAAAATGCAAATGGATTTGGCATCAGGCAAAGCACTTCATTAGATAACTAAAAAGTAAAACATTTTAACTTAGTTTTGACTGTGTTTTACTTGAGAGATGGGCCTGAGTAAACATTCCTTTTAGAGCAAAAACTTTCAGACAAGTATTTTCACGAATGATGACCATCCAGAAACAGCTAGGTCTGATGTCTCAGGCCTGACTACACATACAAATGTGGTATTCCAAAAGACCTTGACTGGGGGCATGTTTCTGCTGCACAATTAATGGTCGAATCCTGCTGTGAATTAAAATACATACCACAGTTAGATTGACTATTTTATTTTGGTTGTTCAACCAATGGGATATGTTTTGTTTTCTATCTATTTCATTTTTTGTCCATATCATCCCTTGCACAGACGACAGATACCGTCCTTCAACAAATTCCTTTCCGTGTCTTATCTGAAAACTGGAAAACATCAACTTATAGATACAAGATTGTTGTCTGTCTGTTAAGGCACATTGGACACAATGATGAATATTTTATCCCTAGCTGTTCACTAGAACTACTGTACTAATATCACTGAAATATGCCAGGTATCTTGTATTGTAGCCATGTCATGCATCTAGAAGTAAATTGCTAGACAGAAAAACTATCGGCTGAAAATACAAAAGGAATCTTGAGTTAATTTTGTGATTACATCATAGGGTTGGAAATGAGACAACTGCCATTTGTTTGAATGTTTCGCTGCTTTGTAATACTGCCATGAACTTCAGATAGAATGGTTCACAGGGCTTCATTTGAAGGCTTTTTACAGAACTATTGGAAAAAACCAAACATGATTTTCTTGTGTGGTTTTTATGCAACATGATTTGCATTAATGAAACCAAAAAGCGCAATCCCATATAGATAACATTTGATGTTTTTATTCTAGTGGTTCCTAACAACTGGAAGATTTCCATTCAAAAAGGAGTAAATTTTAAGTTCATATTATATCTTGCATAACTTTTTTTATGTCATCATTTATCTTGTAAGATAGACCTGAAACTCCAATATGCTTGATTAAACAAAGGTTTTAATTCAATGGAACTTATTGACATATACGCATCAGGATTAATTTGTTTTACGTCTTATTAACAGACAGGATCGTGACAGCTGTGAATAAATAAATGTACAATTATATGTGCATGTGTAAATATAGAATCTATGTTGATATAAGTTTCAATCGTAAATCTATCATAATCAATTGAAATTGCATTTTATCTTTGAGAGAACTTTCATAATTATTCTGATAATGTAATTGATGTTTCTTAAAGAACATGAAATCAAAGAGCAATTATTACCTGTAATTGCTACCTGTATTTTTCGACAGGTGTGTCTCGTTGGTGAAATGTCTGTCTGATGAGTACATATACATATTTTAAGTGTTACTTAACCAATTCTAACTGCTGAGAAGATTTTCCTTGCATCTCCACTATTGGATCTCATCCAAATGACTTTTAACTGTTGTGAAATGGTTTTAGAATCAAGTGTAAAAACAATTACGTCTGATTTGTTTATGCGTGTGTATGTTACACGATATTTCTCACCTGGGAGCCTCTCTCATTCATTCTAACTATCCCGAGATGAATGAACAGTAAGAAAAGTCCATTAGAATATCATTAAAACGTACAGATATACAAACAAGAGCTACTGTGGTATATTAATGTGCCTGTGAGTGCAGACTTAAAAGCTTATCACAAAACATATATATACCACCTTTCATAGAAAAATGTTGGGGATGGGAGGGAGCATTTTGTTAAGATAAGACATTGTGACGAGGCTGCATTCATTGATAAAACCGTGCCGATGGGGTCGGGTGTCTGTAACAGGGCATGACTCTGGTTTACTAATCCTTCCTGTAGACATTCTCTTTGATAACGGAGAATTATAAGTAGCATTCCAATGTCTTAATTGTTGCCTATTAAAGGTCCTTTAGCTCGGCTGACTGTGCGGAGACCGCTAACATTGTCTGCTACGGCCCAATGTCTCTTCTGATGATTCGTACATCTGTTATATTAGCCAGGTTCTTTATATATAGGATTCAATACTTAACACAGATGAAAGAATTATTTCAACAGTTTGGTTTGATTAGTTTAACGTCGTATTAACAGCCAGGGTCATTTAAGGACGTGCCAGGTTTGTTGGTGGAGGAAAGCCGGAGTATCCGGAGTAAAACCACCGACCAGCAGCTAGTATTTCAACAGAACAGGTGGTTGGTTTGCTAATCAATTATTATACTTTTTCTACATACTAGAACTTCATGTATTTTACAAGGTGCCAGTTTTTATATTTTTCCACTTGAGCATGCATGGGTACTGTTTTAAAAGGGAATTTACCAGAATGATCATTATGGGACGGTAAATTTAGATTGGTAGTAAACTTAGATTAACTTGCCTTAATCTTGACTCAGGCCACTAGGGCTCGATGGACATACCAAAAATAGTAAAGTTTCTTTCAATATCTCATTTTTTTTCTTAAAAACATATTATAGATGATTCACAAATATATATATTAGTTTAAGTGAGTTTAAGAGGTTACCTGAACGCAAATTTGTAGATATTGTCAATTAAACCTGTCTATAAAGACTATAACCAAGGGACAAAGAACAATTGTCATTATAGAGCCATGTGGTTTTTATACACATGTCAATTTGTATTGAAATTGGTCATTTCTGACAAAAAAGAGAGGTTTTATGAAACAGGTGTTTGTTATATATGCAGCCATTGTAACTAGTGCATGGTTTTACTGTATAAAAATCATTGTGTTTTGCAATAGATTTTTTTTCTTCTTTTATGATCTCAAAAGGGGATTATTGTAAGTCCAATGAAGTACAGATACTTAACATCAGCTGTAGGTTTGACACTGGAAGTAGAATGGGTTGAGATGAGAATGGAGAATGTAGGGCTATATGTGACAACGTCTTGTGGTCGGCTATGGTAAGATAAACTGGCAGTTGTGGCACCACCTGTGGGTTGGAGACTTGCATGTCATTTAAATGGTATTACCCAAGATGTAATTATACACTGTGGAGGGTTTTAAAGTTCCAAATAATAATCAGGGGGTATTTCAGAAACTTGAGAATGCGTAGTATTTGTAATTATTAGGTTCGGAGTGTAAGGTTAATTGATTCAACTGAACTCTGAACTTGAGAATGATGTCCGATTCAACTGAACTTTGAACAGGAGAATAATGTCAAATTCTGCTGAATTCTGAACTGCAGCATTTTCTGATTCAACATAACTTTGAACTGTAGCATTAGCTGATTCAACTGAACCATGAACTGCAGCATTGTCCAATTCAACTGAACTCTGAACTGAAGAAAAATGTCCGATTCAACTGAACTGCAGCAAACAATATAAAGCCAGCTGGTAGCTGAATCGCTTGAGCATCCTATTTGTGTCCAAATGTCCCAATTATTTTCGCCATGGTAGGACAGCCTACATTTTTTCCTTTTACTGATAATACCAATGGTCATTTTCGGAATCACGATCTTTTTACTCAAAGAAAAGTATCAAAACGAAAAGTACATAATCTTTAATAACTTTGTGCATATTTGTGACTTATGAAGCCTTAAGAAGGTGTTAAATAGCAATGTGAGTGTAAAGTGATCCAGGTACGTTATAAAGTTGATATAGGTTAAGTGATCGCCTGACACCACATACGGCTCATTACGTCTGAGTAGAATGCACTATACAACACCACTGGTAATGTTCAACATTTTACTTCCGCTTGAGTTTGCCTCAATATTGTACTGTAAACTTGATACCTAAGGGGAGAGAGTGGTGAATTATACCATACTGTACATGTAGGATGTATATGAAATTTTGAATTTTTTTACATAGATGGACAATTATCGTGATGACCCAGCTGTGGGCTCGGTTTGGTTTGTATAGTTTAATGTCCTAGGTCATTTGCCGAATATAATGGTGATGAAGATTGAGGACTTGTGATGAAATATCCTACATATTGAACTCTTGGTCAGCACACTATTCAAGAATTGAGTAAGTGACAGAATATTAGATATTATGGCAATGCAGATCACAATTCAAAGATACCTTATTCGCTGTAATTAGTGCCCCTCCCCCTATAAGCACCCCTCCCCTTTTCTGGAGAATAGTCGAAGTTGTATAAACGCCCCCATCCCATGGATTTGATATGTTTTACAACACATGATGCATTGTACCCAATATTTCATAAACTTGTGAGTCTTTTACAAGTGAATCAATCACAACATGGTAATGCGTCTCAGAGGATAAAAGGTATATGCATGTTTACTGTAAGAGATTAAAATACTATGAGTACATAAAAATTTGAAATATGGCTGACTTTTTTTCGTCACTTTGCTTCATTAATAAGCGCCCGTTTGTTACAATCATTTAAGCACCCTGGGTGCTAATAACGGTGAATACGGTAGCTCGTTTAACCTTGGTACAGAGCTGGTGGTAGAATACTAGACACCTTAACCACTTTACATGTGATTGTTTGTTGTAGTAATAAGTAAAATATCAGACACCTTAACTACTGTCATCAAAACCCTTACTTTCGATATCATTGATCCTGGTCTCTAAGAAGCTTGATTTGTTTGGCGGCTCTGTGTAACAGCACACAGATTGTCTACAAAACAGATTGTGGATTCTGAAAAGAATATAGCAGTTTGAGTAAAAATAGAATCGCAGACCTTCCCAGTTACAATGTATTTCCTGTTTCCTGTTTAATTTAAGTTGAATTTGTTGGAAATAGTTTAACTTTTCACTCTAACATTGGCACTTTATGTTCTCAACATTATTGAGAGAAAGATGGATGCTGTTTTTCCTATCTACTTATCAGATGTAATTTACAGTTAAACATGACGCAGTTTATAGTCTGATAAACGCCGTAACAGTTATTGTGAAGGCCATCAGCTGCATGTTGAGACTCGAGAAATTCTACAATCTAGGAATAAGTTACAATGTGATTAACAGCATTTTGTCCGTGATTGCTTTCCCAGGGCGAGGAATTCAGAGATGAACAGTTGAAACCATGAAATGACGAAACTCAGCTCCTAGTATGAATGTATAAAACATAGGTTAGAGTCTATTATAACTTTATCAGGGGGAGATTTCCTCAGATAGAGAAATGATTTATGTCTGGTTATAAAAATAATTTACTGATTTGATTTTCAATATGACTTGGGGTAATGTTTATGACAAAGTACCGTATGTTTTGAGTGTGTAGTGCACACTTTTTTTTCATATATTAACAAGTGAAAATTAGTTGAGCACTATATGTGCAGGTATATACCAGCCAATATAAATTTTTTGTAGTTAGATTAATTTTCTCATCAAAAACTAGATTTTTTTTTACTTTAATTTGTTGAAATGGTGTGTTTTTATTAGTTTAACATCCAATTAACAGTCCTGAGAGTCATTTAAGGACAATACATACCAGGTTTGTTGATGGAGGAAAGCTGGAGTACCTGGAGGAAAACCATCAGCCAATGGTCAGCACCTGGCAACTGCCCCACATGGGATTTTAACTCGCAAATTCATTGGAGTAAATCCCCCCACCCTCCTGCTCATTCTAGCTTTTGTGACGGATTAAGAAAACTCTTCAACTTTCTTTCTAATTGGTTTATAAAGTGTATGTATATCTCAGACAGAAAATTTACGATATTCACCAATATTCACTGTGTATTAATTCTGAAGGTTTTGTTAGAATAACATTACATGTAGTTATAGAATAACATTCTGGTGTTTTGTCTACAGTTGGTACCTAAGCGTATTACTTGTAGTACAGTACTGGTATAATTAGTGATGAGAACCCTTCTGGTCGGTCACAATTGTCACCACGGGATATTTAATTTGTCAGTCTGAAAAAACGAGATTCAAATTCAGGTTTTCTTGTTTAGAATCACAGTTTTAAGTTATAAAACTATGTCAGGTAAGGTAAAGATTCCTGTAATTTATTTACAAGAGACCCTCATGCTCGTAATTATCATCGGTAACGTAATCTACCATAAATTTTATTTCATTACGTGGGTATGGTGGGTATCATATTTTACTGGTAACTGAGACCTTGTTCTCTTTGTGTCTGGTGGTGTACTGTTAAATAAGGATGATAGATAGGTGAGAATTCTCTCTCGTTAGTTACCTGTACACCTGTACACAACTTTGTCACCTTAACCTCCATTTCTCTGTGTGATCAGTCTGAATTTAGGTAGCCATCAGCTACTACCATAAGAGCCAGGGATCTCAGTATGAGGCGGTCCTGGTACATTTTGTTGGGTGTTGTACCATTTGAATTGTCCATAGCCTGCGGTCCTGACCCTTTAACGCCTTCTCTGGTCTTCAGATGAAAGATAATTTAGAAATCCTCGGCCACCATTTAATGATGGTTGGATAAAGAACATGCAATTCTGTTATCTGGTGTGGTCTATAAGCTACAGGGTTTTATCATTTAAATTTAGGAGATACATTTCTATATATTAAATATGCTTACTTATGTAATTTATCAAAACTCAAAATGCACAACAACCAAGAAAAAGTTCCAGTCATTGCCCAGAGTTATGAAACCCCTGGCTCTTCTAGTAGATCTGCATAAATCCATTTTGAAATAAATCCAAACACAACATGACTGACAGTGTCCATATTGAATTTGAGACTTGAAGTGTGATGCTGCTTTGGAGACTTTTGAAAAGTAATAGAAGGATGAAGCAAAGAAAAGATCCGTCTTTCCATTGACTGACATAAATTATTATATGGTGGGCTACGAGATCTTGTCATATTGAACAAATAGGTGAAAGGCGTGTGGCTTAAACACTGCACCACCCGGTCACCCAAATAATCAATACTGTCCACAAAGTTATGTTTTTATCTTCAGTTATTTTGACATGGATTTATGAGATCCGTAATTCAGGAACATCTTGTGTTGGTTTTTGTGCTCCCCCACTGTCCAACATGGAATGGAAGAGAGGAATTGTGGGGAGGTGGGTGGGGGGGGATGGGGTGGGGTTATAAAGTGTTAAATTGCTTTGTCCTATACTGTACTGGTTTCTTATGAAGTGCTGGTTTTTACAGATATTTCTTGTTTTCTTAAAAATCAATGCAATTAAGTTGATAAAGCCTTCTTAGAAATAAACTGATTATTCACTTCTGTAACATGAGAGGAGAAAATGCAGCAGCCAAACCGGAATTCAATCCGGGACCTCCGAACACTAGCCAAATGCTCAACCACTGAGCTATCTGGTCACTCTGATGATCGATCCATTCAAGTCCCGCTACACTTCAGTTATAATTAAACATTGAAATATCAGATAAAAATGACTATGATTTATTGTCATTATTCTCTGAACTGGTAACATTACTCAAAGTATTCTCACTGACTGGTCTTTTAAAAATACTCTGTTCTTGTTGAAGATCTATATGTATGTAAACAAAATGTTATTATAACAATTTGTAGGGTTTAAATTTGGCCATAACAGAAAAATCTTGCCCTGTGTGCGTATGTAACACCTGTAGATAATAAGTCGTTAACAGGTAAATGCATACATTCTCATAATGTTGGAATGTTGTGTGATTAGAATAGACCAGGTTGGATCTGTTCATTCACAGAGAAAAAATAAATGGGACATTCCTCTTTTATAAGTACATGTTGATAAACCTTTAAGGCTCAAAGAGAGAAACTCAAGAAGACCTGCTAGGTTTGCTTCGACCATAAATCTCAGTATAAAGGAGTTAAATGGATTGGACTCTGTGATGCGCCTACGTCTAAACTTGAGCTTTTTTTATTCAATTACTATTTCATTGTCACCTAAAGTGTTCTGATACGGGGCCAGGGCATAAATCTGATGTAAATATAGCGCTTGTCTGCGATAATGTAACCGGGTGTCACAGGAATTTAAGTCATAAGTCATTGTAAACTCGTATAAGGCCTGGTGTGGCCATCGCAGTTAAAAAGGGTAACTAGCAGGATCTTGGTCAACAAAACTCTTTTGTGTGCTCTGGCCGATTATCTGTTATTGTTTTACACGTGTTTGTAAATCACCTGGCGTTATCCTCCAATCAGAATACATTATGTATTGAAATTGGATATTTGTTTTGATATATATGTTACGATTCATCAGTAGGAATATCTGCTTTCTATTGGTTGTTCATTCTATGTTGTGAACAAAATAAACCCTTAAACAAACTCGAGGAAGTATATAGCTGTCATGTCGACTAACTGGTTGTTAATTCTCTGGCATCGTTCTTACACAAACATCTTTAACACGATAATTGTAGGATGTCATCCAAAGGATGCTTAATAAGTAGTTCATGTGACAAAATAATGAATTGTTTCGATTTGTAGCTTTGTGAAATGTTGTGGCATGTTCCATTCTGACTTTATTTGTTTTGTATCATTGAAAGGTTTTAAATCGGTTTCACATAAATTTATTTAGTTGGGATTATTTTCAATGTGTCAAGGCTGCATCAGATTGTAGGAAGGTGGTTTAAAACTGTTATTTATCATGTAGCTACAAGTGGTAGAGATTTGTTAAATCTATATATTAGTGACAAATCATTATTTATTTCACAATGTATATTGTATGGTATTGGCATTATATATCACAATTGGAGGACTTTGTTATTCTGACAAACATATGACCATGAATGTATGACCTTGGTTAAGTATGACCATTGTATGACCTTTTTACTATGATTTTTATGACCTTAGAGCTGTGGCTATTGTAAGAAGTTTTTTACTATGACCTTTTTACTATGACCCTTGTATGACCTTTTTATTACAACTTGTATGGCCTTTGTACAATAACCATTATATGACCTTTTTACTATGACTTGTATGACCTTTTTACTATGACTTGTATGACCATTTTACTATGATTTGTATAACATTTAACTATCGACTATTGTATAAAAAATTTTACTCTGACTTTTGTATTATGACCCTTGTATGACCTTTTTATTACGACTTGCATGACCTTTTGCTATAACTATTTTATGAACTTTTACAATGATTTGTATGACATTTGTAATGTGACCCTTGTATGAAATTTTGTATTATGACCTGCATTTCCTTTTACTATAACCTTTGTACTATGACCCTTGTATGACCTTTGTATTATGACTTACATAACCTTTGATATTGGAGCTATGACCATTGTATGACCTTTTTTACTATGACTTATATGACCTTATTACTATTACTTGTATGACCTTGGAAATGTGACCATTTTATGACCTCTTGTGTGACCTTTTTACTATGACTTGTATGACCTTGGAAGTATGACCTTTTTATGACCGTTATACTATAATCCTTGTATGACCTATGTACTATAACCCTTGTATGACCAATGTACTATAACCTTATATGACCGTTATACTATAATCCTTGTATGACCTATGTACTATAACCCTTGTATGACCAATGTACTATAACCTTATATGACCTTTGTACTATAACCCTTATATGACCTTTCTACTATAACCCTTGTATGACGTTTGTACTTTGACTTGTGTTTGATGTATATAAGATGATATTTTAGGGACATACCAAATTTATTGGTTCTACTGTACTTAGATCACTAATACTTTTTAAAGATTTTGTTGAGTTCATATAAGTCATACCTTATTCACATATCATATACTTTGTACTGAACTCACCAGAGTGATGCTGAGGGATGTGAGAGTATCACATGACACAGAAGTCGATGGAGCATAACCTCTGCCTCCCACCTTTTCACTAATAAGTTTGTCAGTTATAGCTCGATCCACTCAGCCCTCATTGCATAAACACAGGCCAGGTGTTAGCAACAATATTAATTTTCATAATGAAACCCAACACTTTGTTTCATGTATCAGACAGGAAAAGATGAACCAGTTGACACGGGAATGTAATTCAGACTTGTTCAAGACCTATAGTTGTGACACCAAAGTAACCCGACACACAGCGCCACAGCTAAATCAACACAACTTCTCACTATGGATATGTGACCTGAAGGGCCCCTGACCTACCCATAACACTTTATTCTAACTCTCTACCATGTATCATTGGGCTGTTTTGACACTGGATAGAAACATATTTAAATTGACCATTCCTTACAGCCTTCGTTACCATTTAATGAACCTCTGGGGTTGGAGTGTAAGCCATTATTTTTTCACAGATGTCACAAGGAAGTGTGTAGTCATAACCATTTATTTAAAAACCTAATTTTCAGTTTGAGCATTTTTTTTCCTCATGGTTGATAAATTTGCATGGTAGTTAAAAACACATTAATATTTGAAAGAAAGAAAAAAAAAATGTGCAGGGATAAGAGAATAAATCTCTGGCTTTGATGTAAAGAACACAATTATGTAAATAAGAAGAAAAGGGAAATTTTACCTTGAATGATATCATTGCATTTTACTAAAATACAGACATTTTCAAAAATCTTGTTTGACCTTCAAATTTTGTTTTGTTTGACCTTCACATTTTGTTTTGTTTGACCTTCACATTTTGTTTTGTTTGACCTTCACATTTTGTTTTGTTTGACCTTCATGTTTTGTTTTACCATCACACTTTGTATTGTGTGACCTTCATACAACTTTTTTTTTGTATTTGTGCCTTCAACTTTATTTTTTTAACCTTCATACTTTGTTTTATTTGACCTTCACATTTTGTTTGGTTTGACCTTCACACTTCGTTTTGTTTGACCTACACATTTTGTTTTGTTTGACCTTCACACTTTGTATTGTTTGACCTTCACACTTTATATTGTTTGACCTTCACACTTTTATTGTTTGACCTTCACTCTTTATATTCATATTGTTTGACCTTCACACTTGTATTGTTTGACTACTTTGTATGTTTGACTTAACTTTGTTTGACCTTCATTTAACTATTTTGTATTGTTTGACCTTCACTTCTTTATTGTTTGACTTCAATTGTTTGTTTGACCTTCACACTTTGTATTGTTTGACCTTCACACTTGTTTTTGACCTTGTTTTGTTTGACCTTTTGTTTGTTTGACCTTCAAACTTTGTATTGTTTGACCTTCACACTTTGTATTGTTTGACCTTCACACTTTGTTTGTTTGACCTTCACTTGTATTGTTTTACCTTCACTCTTTGTATTGTTTGACCTTCACACTTTGTTTTGTTTGACCTTCACACTTCCTTTTGTTTGACTTTCACACTTTGTAATGTTTGACCTTCACACTTTGTATTGTTTGAATTTCACACTTTGTATTGTTTGACCTTCACACTTTGTATTGTTTGACCTTCACACTTTACTTAATACCGCTATCTGTCCTTACAGAGTAATCTCCCTTGTGAGTAGGTATCCATTCTGATATCATTTTTTTTTTTTGAGTATAAATGACATCATTTCTCTCAAATATATGATGTAACGTTTACAAATACATGATATAATAATTAATACTATCATGCAAGGACAGATAAAAGACAAAATAGACTCTCACCTAAGGGCTGTAAGTTAGAAACCCAAATGGAAGAGTGGTGCAAGGTAACTGTCCAATGGTCAACGTGAGGTTACTGCAGCTAATGTCCATCCACGTCTCAAACCTGGTCATGCTTTCGGGTATACAATGAGACAAATACAAGATGGTTGACTGTCCTGCTGCGACCTTGGAGTTTCAAGGTCAAAGAAATTTCATAGAAAGCAGAATTGGACTTCTGTGACCCATGTAGATTTCAAGTCACTGTGAGATTTAAAACTAGAAACTTGTAGGTGGCATGGTCACTGAGTGAGTAATTAGTAGAATAGGATTATGTAACTAATAGGACCCATTTGTAAAACCAGAAACTTGAACTGCTCTGACCTTTGTAGGTTTCAAGGTCACAGAAATTTGCAATAAACCAACTGTGACCATAGAAGGTTTCAAGGTCACAATGAGTTGACAGATAATGAATTCGGGTTTCTAAGGCCACATTATCCTTCTTTCAGAATAATGACTTTGATAGACAGATATCATATTTTCAATTTTGAATATGTCAACAAAATCCTCCCTGAAACTGCATAATAATCACTTCTAGCTTTACAAATCAGATGAGTTCAAAGTGCGTCTCCAGGGGTGTGTGAGTAAATTAAATTCTTATTGCAGTCTGAATGCTGTAGAGCTACATGTTGGGAACTGAAGTATCATTCTCCAGGACGCAATGAAATGATATACATGTTTAGGCGTGGCTTCTAACATTAAAGAGTGCAGCCTAGTGTAGTAAGATTGCCGTTGGACTAAATTCAAGAGACATATATGTGTGCCCATAGCAGAGACCTGGCACCTCAAGACATGCATGTGCATTCAAAGGTTGTGTCAGAATGCAGTGAATGCCAAATGTTTCCATGTGATTTGAGTAACACAATTCACCCAGCCGATGTGATAAATGTTTATGAGGGGTATTCAACTTCATTCAGCAAGGCAGGTTTTGATTTTAAATAGAGAGGGAAAGTATCTACTAAGGCTATGAATGAGAGATATACAGGCCCGTTAGACCTCTTGTATTTTCCCATATTGTCATACTCATATCATCATACCCATATCATCATACTCAGATATCTGTAACATTGATCAAAAGATGTTATGTACTCTTCAATTACAAAAAAATATGTCTGATTTCATCATTACATCTTCTTGAAAACATCTTTTCTTAAACAAAAAGTCTTCAGTTCCACGTTTACACAGATCAACTTTGAAGTGTATAAGTACATCTGTTAACATTCCTGTAAGTATATATTTGGAAACATTTGTGTAACATTTACCAGTTTTTGGGAGAATATGAGATGCTGTTTTATAATTACACATTAGTTTTAACCCTAACACTTTATTTTAGCGTCATAAAAAAATGGAGAAGCAATTCACCTGTTAATGAGTTTTCATGGTGGGCCGACGTGATAATTACATAATAATATATTGTCTGTTTGCTCACCCAAATCTCTACATCAGCACAATTGTCAGACATTGATCACTTTGCTTCATTCTCACTAGATATTGAAACTTTGGTAGACAAAGAAATCTGTTTTGCCAAAAAATGTGTGATTTGAACAGATAAACCTGCCACCCTTAAAGAAAAAAAACCATTAAATTTTTTACCTGCATTACAAACATGACAGGTAACTCTTATTAACTCTATGAGATGTTGAGTTTGGCGTTTTGTTTTTTTAAACTGATAATTTTACACCGATTAAGTCAGGTATTAGAGCCAGCTTGTCTTTAAAGTGCAGAAGATAAATACTTTCATCCTTAAGTAATTTTACTAAAGTCTACATTTTCTTGAGACCCACAGAATGTTTGCAAGATAGATTTAGATAATGTTTGCAACAGCCGGCATTATAATCATTTGTAATACCATGAAGAAATGGTAAGTGTTGGAACGCTTTTGAGAAAAAAATGTGTTCCTTAATTTACACCTGTTTTATTTCACCTGAGTAAGATGCGAAATACTTAAAAAGTTATTGACACCTTAAGTGAAAAATATTGTTTTCTGGCTTTAGTTTAAACAGAAAATAAATGTTCTTTAGTTGTACCTGTTGGCTATGTGATAGAGACAAATGTCAGCATCGTTGTAGGTGTCAGTCGCAATGTCCTCATTCGTTTCACTGCTTGGATCAAATTTCATTTGACCATGGCATTGCAAAGTTAAAAAATTCACTATTACTTTAAAAAGTTCACTTTTACTTAAAAAGTTCACTATTACTTTAAGAAGTTCATCATTACTTAAGAAGTTCACTATTACTTTAAAAAGTTCACTATTAGTTTAAAAAGTCACACTTTAAAAAACTCCTATTCATTTAAAAAAAAATTGCTCACTATTAACATCTTTAAAAAAGTTCACTTATTGCTTAAAAATTTCACTTTTACTTAAAAAAGTTCAATATTACTTGAAGAAGTTCACTATTGCATTAAAAAGTTTACTATTACTTTAAGAAGTTCATCATTACTTAAAAAGTTCACTATTACTTTAAGAAGTTCACTATTGCATTAAAAAGTTCACTATTACTTTAAGAAGTTCACTATCATAAGACTATTGCATTATAAAAAGTTCACTATTACTTTAGGAAGTTCACTATTGCATTAAAAAGTTACTATTGCTTTAGGAAGTTCACTATTACTTTAAGAAGTTCACTATTGCATTAAAAAGTTCACTATTACTTAAGGTAGAAAATTAGTTTCTGTGTGATAACTGAAATTGCAGGCAACAAGACCTCTTCAATTGAATTCTTATTTGTATTCAATAAATTTGGAGTAAAAGTATTGATAGCAGGTTTTAGCTGATGGCTACTCTTGATCTACGTAGCAGGGAAATGAATTACAGGAAGATAATACTTGCCTTCTGTTTTAATTGAGAGTAATATAAATAGTTGTTATCAGTTAGCCAAATAATTGAAGAAAATACAGGCCATGCTTTCTCAAACCGAAGTAGCTGATGGCTATATATGGCATGAAGGCTTAGTGTACGACAATCAATAAGTGTCTGATTATTTGGTGAATCGGAACACAATTATAAATAATGGTATGACAGCTAGGATAGATCATCAAACATTTTAACACATCTCAGAATATTGTGGAACAAGACAAAAAAAATATAATCGCATAAAAGATTAATGGTAGAGTCGACGTCACGTCTAAACTTTCAGCTGAGTCTGACTCAGGCCTTGATCTAACAGCTAATAGACTCGATACACCACATCATGAGGTCAGAAGTACGGCGGTTTCATTGTTTTAAAATGCTAATTTGGAATCAGTTTACTTTGAGAGAAAATACTTCCCGTTAAAAATCATGAAAACTTGACAAAGATCTAGTATGAATAGGTCAAGGTCATGAAAGGTCATACAACAAAATGATCCTCTCTCTAAGACTACAGCAGCTCAGGAGGGTCAGCTGAAGTGTTGTTAATTATGGTAGATAATTACACCTCACAGGTGTGAGATTATGGTTTAGTACAAAGGAACTCGTATTTATATTGTCATCTTGGACAGGTGGAGGTCTGTGTTGTCTTATCTACATTGACACAGTTATGTAAATCATTACCTGATCATACTGTACGACACAGATCTACAATTATTTCCTAGAAGAAATTATGAAGAGCAGACATTCCTAGTATAAGATATGAAGAACAGGATTTCCTAGTAGAAATTATAAAGAGCATAAGTTCCTAGTAGAAATTATGAAGAGTATGAGTTCCTAGTAGAAATTATGAAGAGCCGGAGTTTCTAGTAAAATTTATGAAGAGAAGAAGTTCCTAGTAGAAACTTTGAAGAGCAGAAATTCCTAGTAGAAATAATAAAGACCAGGAGTTCCTAGTAGAAGTTGTAAAAAGCAGTATTTCTTAGTAGAAATTATTAAGAACAGTTGTTCTTAGTAGAAATTATAAAGAGCAAAGCTAGTAGAAATTATGAGAAGCAGGAGTTCCTAGTAGAAATTATGAAGAACAGGAATTTCTAGTAGAAATTATGAAGAGCAGGAGTTCCTAGAAGAAATTATGAAGAGCAGGAGTTCCTTGTAAAAAATGTAAAGAACTGAGTTCTTACCTATGCACGGCTTTGAATTCTGAAAGAAAGGATGACAACAGTCACTATTCCTTGATTATGGTTCGGCCGGCCTTCATCCCACAGAAATCAAAGATGGCCACCATATACCATATTGGTCCGATTTTAATGAAAATTGGTATATAGGAGGTTTTGGGGATATTGAATATCATGAATATAGTTTTGAAGAGGTCTGGAAATCCAAAATTTCTGCAGCAGCCCTTAAGGGTTCAAAATTTTAAAAAATCTTTCAATTAATCAATGAGTATATTGATCTTTAGCGGTGTCCAAGGTCAGCAGCATACTTCTGATATACATCTTACTAACAGCCAGGGTCATATAAGGACGTGCCAGGTTTGTTGGTGAAGGAAAACCGGAGTACCCGCAGAAAAACCCACTGACCAGCCAACAGTACCTGGCAATTTTGATAAAAAAATTTACCATACAAAATATAAATAAAATGCTACCATCCAAACCACAATTGACCTTCTGTTGCCACTAAAACAATTTAATGAATATCAGACAGGTCTTAAGGAATGAATTAGGGGTGAAATATGGGTGTTAATCTCTCAGCACCAGAACGAGAGTATTTAGGCACAATCATGAAGATAGCAGTAGAAAGGGAAGTCGGGTAAAACTTCATTTGTACTCCGCCTGTTAAGGGTGTAGGTATAGATATAGGTAGCTGATGGTGACATGCCAGCCATTCATAAACCGTCAATTTATTTAATTAATCTTTCTTAATTGATAGTTTGTACGCATTTTATCACAACAGCTTCAGTTCGTTATGGTAGCTATTCCGAGTGTTTGTATGTTATAAAAACATGTTACGGTAGATATATATATTCTGATTGTTTGTAAGATACAAAGACAGATTACAGTAAATATCCTAAACTTTTGTATGTTACAAAAGCATATTACAGAAGATATCCTGAGTGTTTGTAAGATACAAAGACATATTACGGTAGATATCCTGAGCATTTGTATATAACAAAAACATATTACGGTAGATATCCTGAGCGTATGTATTTAATAAAAACATATTACGGTAGATATCCTGAGCGTTTGTATATTACAAAAGCATATTACAGTAGATATCCTGAGCGTTTGTATATTACAAAAACTTATTACGGTAGCTATCATGATCGTTTGTAAGATACAAAGACACATTACGGTAGATATGATGATCATTTGTATGTTGTAAAAATATATTACAGTAGCTATTCTGAGCATAAGTATGTTATAAAAAACATATTACAGTATCTATGCTGAACAGAAAAGTAGAAAGTTCGGGGGTAGAGGATAGTGGGTATAGGGTAAAGGTTACAGGGTAGAGGGTAGAAGGTACAGGGAAAGGGGGTAGAGGGTAGAAAGTTATTGGTAGAGGGTACAGGGCACAGGTGACAGAGTATAAGGTAGAGTATACCTGAGGGTAGGGGTAGGGGGTAGAAGGTAATGGGTACATGGTACAGGGTAGGGTTATAGGGTAGTTGGTAGAGGGTAGAGGGTAGAAGCTACAGGATAGGGGGTACAGGGTACAGAATATGGGTAGAGTATCGGGGGTAGGGGGTGATAGGGGTAGAGGGTAGGAGACACAGGGTACAGGATAGGGAGTGCAGGGTCCAGGGTAGGGGGTAAAGGGGTAGAGGGTAGAGGGTAGAGGGTAGGGGGTAGAGGGTAGAGGGAAGGGGAGTACATGATATTAAATCAGTTACATCCGTAACTTGCCAAAATAAATATACCTGATCGCAACTTTTAAATATATTACTTCCCTTTACGTGCATCCGCCTGTTAATTTGCCTATAGATAGTCAAATACTTTGCCCTGAACACTTTCTTATATAAATTGAATATGATCCCTCTCCATAGAAATAAGAGAGAAACATCCTACCCAAATCCTTCTTGAAGAATTGGATAACTGCATAAATAAGTGGCTGATATTGGTTCTATCAAGAAAATTTTTAATTCATCTGCTTAATTTTACTTTTTTTTTTTAACTTTGAACATTAATTTTTGTTAATCATTTGAAATGTTGTAAAAACCTTCTCAGTTTTGTAAAAAACAAATTTGTACTTGTTCTAAAAAAATATTTAAGAAAAATAACTTTTTTTAAAGTTAAAAATATATCTTCAAAAATTCCGAAGGTAAATTTGAGATAGAACATAAAAATGTGAGGGAAGTTAAAGGCTTTATTTGATGTGATCAAACGCGTAAGTGATCTAGTTTTAGTGACAATGTTTGCACACCAGTCTGGCAAATGGTGGTAGTAACGAGGTCAAAGCTGAAGTGTGGTAGAGGAAAGTTTTTTGGTTGTTGAGAGTGGCCGTATTTAGTTATAGATTGATTATAACAAGGCCGTGCTGATATACTGGGGGATTATATTTGTGCCTCTGTGATAACACACATGTTACTGATGTGTATAGGGGGGGACACTCCTTCAGTTATAAACAGTTGCTTTTGTTACGTGACCATTCAGCACTGATAATCAGAAAATATAACTGATACTTAAGGATAGGAGAAGTGAAAGTAATTTCTCTAGTTTCACATTAGCTAAGAAGGTGTTTTTAAATTTAATTTTTTTTTTATAAATTTCATGTGAGAATTTACTGAAGATATATGTGTATGTATCTACTCTACGAAAAATTAGAACATTAATTCCCCAGGGTGTGACAGTATATCTCCTAAGGGCTTGACAAAACAGGGATGTCGGGACGCGAGTAAAGGACCAACGTATCGTACACCTAACGGACACCCGCCTAACGAGTCGAGCCTACCTGTATATACCTGGCGACTCTGCCATACCTGTTTCATTGTAGGTTTCCTACTCCCAGGTAAAAGGTGTATCAGGAGGGCTTTAATACGGCACGGTTATTTAAGAGAGCATATAAGAGCTGGGCTGTAGCTTTATGACAGCTAACTTTTACCGGACTGTGTGTGTTAATGTGAGATTCTATGTGTGAGGGGAGTTAGAAAAGATAATATGAGGATTGTCCGCGGAGGATTATTAACCATCACATTCTTCCTTCTGGTGAGTTTCTGTCTCTGACATTCTTTATTATAATTCATTCGTCTTCAAGACATCGGAAATAGTTACTGTGTTCAAATGTTGTACAACTCACCTCTTATATATCCGAGGTTTCAATAATGGAAAATCCATCGTCTTACCATGTTGCACAACTGACATGATTTGTTGTACAACTAGCTGGATCTTTATTGAGTTTCAACAGTAAAAAAATATGTATGTATTCATACTGTTAAAATGTTACACATAATTAACTGTTTTAATTTATCAATCAATTAATTAACTTTTATATAGATTACATTAAAAACCAGATATCCTTATGTTAAATTTAATTATAAAAATTTCAAGTTTGAATCATAGAACCTATATTTTTGATTCACAGTTTCCAGGTTATCAAATAACTGAATATCTACATTGTGGTTTGATAGGTAAAGCAATTTTCTGATGTATAGATAAGGTACCAAATTCATTTTTCATGAAATAATGCACATCCTGCACATATTTGTTGTGTGCCATAGTATAAATAATGATAATAGTTTTATAAAAATTACAGTATTGTACCCCACAAATTTTATACCAAATATGATTTTATGCAATCAAAATTTTACTTGTGCAAATTAATTGACATATTTTTTTGAAACTTTTCTTTATTCAATGGATAGAAAAAGCAATTGTAACAATATAAGTTATGTAATAATGAAATAATCTATACGTATGCAGGAACAGATGTCTATTTAAAAACAGGTATTAAAAATGATAATACACCATTCACATTGACGATATCTCTCACATTCTGAGTGTAACAATCTCGTCTGATCGCTGATTCACGGCTTGATTAAAAGCCACTCCATAGGTGGGAGGCAGTCGAAACGAAATCAGCAACACTAGGGGGCGATATATGAAAAGTGTACTGAAGTGGTATTTAAAAAAAAACGTATTTCATTTGAAGATTATTTTAATAACGTTGAATATATATGTAGTTATATAAGAAAATAATAAAAAGTTTTAAAATCATAATGCTGTGGATTAAATCTTTCCAGTCAAGGCCTTAAAACCTTTGTCCTATACATATAAGACATTTTTAAAATGTGCACAACTACACATAAAAGGAAACAACTCGGTCGCGACCATAAAACATAGGTGTATGCATGCATACTCTCTCGGCTGTTCGATTTGTTTGCTTATACTCAGCTTGTGTTATTTATTATGCATACATTTCCCGAGGCTCGGCACCTGGATTTTGTGATCATGTGACTCCTTCTAGCATTTTAAAATACAAGTTTTGTCAATGTACAATTGATTTCATCATTTTAGATTTGAGATACAATGTCATGATATATGTTGGTTACAGTATTCGTATCACTCTCTATTTTAAACATTTCAAACCTGACAGCTTAACTTTGCTGAATTAAGACTGTTAAATTTAATTGATGAATTTGGTGGTTATGTTTTTAGTGTGTTCCTTTGAAATAAAAAAAAAATTCTAGATGTTAATTTAAGATCTGAAAGAAATAGTAATATTTTTGATTTTAAGAGACAACAGGTAACTTTTAGTAGGTAGGATTGGAAGCAAATCTGATTTATTATACATGCAGTCAATTAGATTTGATTGACTCGATAGCGGCTTAACGAAGGTAACACTTAATGATATAGTGAAAATTGTGTTTAGGACCAACAGTATACTTCATTTGTTATATTGGTTAAAGAGATTCTGCGGTAGTAATAACTATTTGAACATCTCGCAAAAAATCTTGAGTAGATCAGCAAGATCAATTTGAGAATGGTATGTGCCAACACAATTACATGTAAATATAACAGAATATGATATTGTTTGAATTGGGCTGTGGTTCGATGAGTAGCCTGACTCTGTTGTAGGGGTTATAGATAAAAGATGTTTCATCAGAATACATGGAATGCTTGAAGGCTGAGAAAAAGGTCTAGTAAAATGTGATCAGACGAAATGTCAACAAATAATGGCTGATGGCTGGTTATAATGTCGCTTGTACAAACTCTATAACACTTACTGCAGGTTTTTTAAAAGTAGATTTTTATAGGGGCTATCAAGTTTATTCTGTAAGATCTGAGAGCACAATCACTTCTATTGGTAGAAACTGGGATAAAAATCTTGAGAATATCTGCTGGGAAAACTTGTAGTCATTATCTGTGGAATTTATACCAAAGTTTTATTATACTCTTACATAATTTGTGTCTTTTGATAGGTCAGATGTTAAGATGTGCTTGTAACAACATTCAATGTTTTTTTATCTAATACCTGAATTATTAAAGACATTGGGATTAACTGCAGCTATGTGCATGTAACAGGAGAGGGGAAAATATAGCAGCCAGACTAGCTAGGATTCGAACCTGGGACTTCCGAACACAAGCCAAATGCTCTAGCGCTGAGCTACCTGGTCATTCTAACCTTCTAAGACCTAAGTGATCATGACCTTATTTGACTGATTGACCTTGGATGATCTTGACCTTGGTAGGTCTGAGTATCATAGTTTGACCTTTGTGGTAAGACTGAGTGACCTTGTGTGACCTTTCTGACTTTGGGAGGATTAAGTAACATAGTTTGACCTTGGTGGTAGGCCTGAGTGACCTTGTGACCTTTCTGACCTTGGTAGGACTGAATAACATAGTTTGACCTTTGATGGAAGGCCTGACTGACCTTCTGACCTTGGTAGGATAGAGTAACCCCATGTGACATATCTGACCTAGATAGGTCTGAGTGACTTTCTGATCTTGGTAGGACAGAATGAATTGATGTGGCATCACATATCTGACCTAGATAGGTCAGAGTGACCTATTTCATTTACCTTGTCACATAAGTTAGAACTGAATGGTCTGTGCCTTAATTATCCTTGACCTTGTTAGCTAGGTCAAGGTCACTATTTCTTGTCTATTATATCATTCCTTGAATATCAGTGATAAAAAAATTGTGGACATTTGAATAGTCTAGAGAGAGTTTAATTACAGGAACTGGTTTTTGCATAAGATTATCTTCAGATTTTCAGGGTTTATATAAATTGCCCCTACAATTTACATGCAGACTTTACCCATACAGAAACTGCTTTGTCATGTGCTGAAGTTGTTAGGTTGTCGTTGACGAGAGGTCATTTGGTGAACATCATCATTAAATAGGTCAGATGTGAGAAAACCAACAGAAAGGCAAATGTACATAGAATGAAAAATGTGGAAATTCAAGGAAAGCGCAGGCACTTTTATTGACAGAGAAATTTACTGAAAGGGTTATTTGGAAAATTGGCACATGGAGGAGTTGAAAGGTTGGATATCAATTTTACATAAAAGTGACGTTGGTGGCCATAACATTGCTGTTGTCTGGGACGTTGTATTACCAGGAATGTGGAAGCATGTGTGTGGCTAGTCACCAGGTCTATCCTGCTTGTATAAGAGGTGTCCTTTGGATGTGTTACTAAATCATTGTCCATGTATTTATGTTTAAAAATTCTTTTTATGCCTTTCCTGTATCATAATAGGTAGTTAAGGTGAAAAACTAAACGAAAACCCAAAAAACATGGGTGGTTTTGGGTTTAATTTGCTTGACGTCCAATTAACAGCCAGGATGATGCAAGGACGTTCCAGGTGTGTTTGTGGAGGAAAGCTGGAGTACCCCTAGAAAATCCACCTACCAGCGCCCAGTACCTGGCAACTGTCCCACATAGGATTCAAACCTTGCAACCCACAAGTGGAGGGCTGGTGGCAATTTGTCGAGACATCTTAACCCCTCGGCCACCGCGGCCCCTCATAGATGATAATTACATGCAGATATAGAATAATAAATACAAAATACGCGTTTGGTTATAAAATTAAGAGATATAAATGAGTTACTTCTTTATCCTTTTTGGCAGACATTCTGAGAGAGACAGATTATACTTCTGAAAATGAATGCTGGCCCAAAGTTATGGCTCATCACAATTGAAATGGTTTTATCTCTTGACTTAAATACATTAATTTTGATTAAAATAGAAAATTATGGAATGAAAACATAAAAATTTCATCGTAATTGAGAATAATGATGACCTTTAGCTTCCGGGCCAAATAAAATAAGTTTATCTCGTAGTTTAAATATATCATGATTAAAATATAAATGTTTTGGATGGGAAATGGATATTTTTATATTTAAAAATTAAAATTATGACCAGAGTGAGACTGTTGTTATGGTTAGAGTATGTACTGGCGTCTTCTACACAGCGATGAAGGTCATTGTAGTACGGCGTTATATAGAGCTAACAGAGGAGTGTGTGTCTCCGCAGTCGTCAACGTCAATCGTACATAGATAACATACTACTCTAGGAATTATCATGGTGATATTTCAGCATGGTGTACATTCATTTCCTTTTTTTTTTTTTTATTTATTTTTAGATTATACAGTAAAACATGGTTATAACAAACCTCACAGGACCTATGGAATTGCTTTGTTATCAGTTTTACGTTGATAGGAACATTGTCGGGAATGAAAATTATTACTTTATTATAACCATGAATTTGTTATAAGCATGATCATTATAAATAGGTTTTACTATATAGAAGGTTTTTACAAAAAAAAAGCCAGGATTACAAAAAAGCAGTGAAGCCTTTAGCTTCCTTTTTAAATATGCAGATGAAATATTTCCTACGATGTTTGATGATTAAGAAATTTAACACTTCTTAATTAAAAATTTCCTTTCACATCAAGAAACAGGCAGTTTGGAGTTCTTAATTCGTCCCATCCCATCCCATCCCATCCCATCCCATCCCATCCCATCCATGTCTGGTTCCGTTTCCATAGCATTGTGTCCCATTTCTCTTTCAAATTTTGTCCAATCTTGATATGGAGTCGAGGACATTTATTTCATAAACAGACATTTCTTGTTGAAAGAATCAAGTACCACGACGGTAGTCTTAAAATTGAAGTTGTATGATGGAGGTTTATTTTACGATGAATGTCCTCCTTTCCTTGCTGCCAGTCTCTGTCGAAGAACCTGATCTCTTTGACAAGTATATACACTGTATCCTAAAGAGTTAAGTCAGCAAGTAACAGAATAACAAAACCATTGTGTGTTTAGGTACACGTATATAACTGTTGGTCGCGGCCCTGTCACGGCTATACCTTACAGATCTAGGCCCTGATAAAGCTTATTTCCATTTGAAGTGCTGTGTGTCGATGTTGATCGTAGATTAACTGTTATAACTCTATGTCATAAACATATTAAGTAATTTGTGTATATTATAATGTTAAGATATTAGAGGAAATAACCGATTAAGTTAGTCAATATACTCAGTCTTTTATTTAAGCCTAACATGTAGAAAAATGTAAGTTAAAATGTTCAGTCTTTATAGAGCATTAGAGGTTGTTTCTAGAGCATCGAATCAGGATTTTATTCAGATTAAATTATACCCCCATCAACAAAGTTAATAGGGGTATACTAGGACTCTGGCTGACCGTCTGTCCATCGGTCCATATGTCCGTCTTTCTGTCTGTCTGTAGACACAACTTTGTCTGGCAAACTCTTCCTAAACTACCTGACAGATTTTGATTAAATTTTGTACACAGATCCCTGACGTAAAAGGGGATTCGAGTAAACTATATAGGGTTCTGTAATGTACCCTATTAATGGAGTTATTGCTAAAGTGCAGGGGGCAGGGGTATTAGTCATCCACTCTGGCGACTAGTTATAACTTCTTTAATGGTATTGAATAACCTGAATATTGTTATGTTGATAACAGATTTTGTCTGTTAAAACAAAGTTTTAAGCTGACAATCAAGGTCAAGGTGTTCAGGACACCTTGACCTTGGTTTGTGATACAGCTAGTACCTGAAAAAACTTAACAAGAAGTCTTTCAACCTGTCGGTGGTGCTGTGGTTTTGACTAATTGTTGTAATTGAGGGTAAGTGCGGCAGCCTTGCCTGTAAATTACTCCACATCAAACATTTCATCTCGCACACACACGAGGGACGGGCACCGTATGGCAACACTTCACCAACATACTGCATCACAATCGTCTCCACCCATTGTTGGGACCCACTTACTCTCGCTTTAACACCAAACAAATTATGACACCACCGAGTTTTGGAGATGATGGGCTAGAATATTAATGAGATATTTTCTCAACATGTGAAGGGGGTTAAAGTGTTGGCATGTCTCCTTGTAGTGTGGCTGTACGCGTTACATATTACAGATATGGTCTACCTAATGTACATCTATAAGTTATGTAAAATCAGGTTTTGTTATGTATAGAAAGGTATACAAATATGTATACTTGTCGCAATCTATGTACCCATTATCTAAACAATATGTTAAATTCTAGGTCAAGAATTTAGTTATTATTTTCTTGTATTCACTTGTACACAGTTTCTGCAAATAAAAAATCATTTCTAACTTTAGTCTCGAGTTTGAATCCCATGTTGAGCTGGTTTTAGGTCCTGACCGTTAGTTGGTGGTTTTTTCTCCAGGTACTCTGACTTTCCTCAACCTTCCTAAACCTGTTGAAACAAATAAAACTAAAAGATTGTTCATGATCATTAACAATTTACACCAATTCTAATTCATTGACAGAATTAACAATAGAATTCAATATCACCGGTAACCCTGCAGTAAATCAGAAATGAAAACCTCATTCATATAAAACAAAATACCAAATACATTGTATTTTCTATTAAGGCATAAATTTTGCTCATATCTGCATGTCCATTTTGAAAGTCTCATTTAAATCATAATTGATTTATATGTGTTGATAAGTAATAAAAAAACCCCAAACAATAGTAGATTTAATTTGGATCATTAGAGAAGCCTTCAACAATATCACAGTAAAACCCATTAAACTGTGATTAATGCCTGTTATCATTAAAAACAGGTATAAAATTCATGGGCAAGTAAGTCACAATAAATAAAAATTAACGTACCATCGAGAAAATCATTGAATCATTTTAATGGGTTATACTCGTACAAGCGTGTGATTGAGGCTGCGATGTGTGTATTACTGGTCGGATAAACCGATACTCTACACCTTTTGATAATATGACAGTTTTCACTCTCCCTACTCTCTTTCATTCAAATCATGTAAAATTCATTCATCATGTTTCAGTTTTTTTGGAATGTCATATTTCAGAATGACAAAGCAATATAGACATTCATGTGTAGTTTACCACAAAATGAAATTTGTTTATTTGTGTACCTTAGATATAGAATCTGTTTATAGAATAACAATATGGACTCCAGTAAGAAATGATGTGATTATTGTTATCTTGTTGTTCGTAGATTTATGGGTTCTATAGATGATGTTTTTCATAGTTCAGATTTGATAAGATGCTGTTTATAAAGTCACTTAAGAATGCATCGTAAATTCTGTTTTGGTCTTTAAGAGATAAGTGATGTTGGAATCCAGTCAGCACAGTACATCTTCTGTCACTCAAAACACTTTCTCTATCTATAAACACTGGCATGCTTCCATCCCTAGTGGAGTTATCTCCCCCTGCATCTAGAACTAGATGAATGGGTGAGAACATTCAGGTAGAAATTGAATTGAAATAAACAATTGGAGGTGTCTGTCAGGTGTTATTAGCTCTAGTTCTACCCATACTTACACCAGTGCTTTTACCCCCACCGCGGTGGTTTTTCCCTCCCTTCCCCCTCCCTATACACCCTGTTATATACTTGCCCTGTCCCCCAACCTGTATATATTTGCCCTATCCCCACACTTATATATTTGCCCTGCCCCCCCCCCCCCCCCACACACACACACTGTATATATTTGCCCTGTCCCCAACCTGTATATATTTGCCCTGTCCCCCAACCTGTATATATTTGGCCTGTCCCCCAACCTGTATATATTTGCCCTGTCCCCCACCCTGTATATATTTGCCCTGTCCCCACACTGTATATATTTGCCCTGTCCCCAACCCTGTATATATTTGCCCTGTCCCCCAACCTGTATATATTTGCCCTGTCCCCCACCCTGTATATATTTGCCCTGTCCCCCAACCTGTAACCCCACACTGTATATATTTGCCCTGTCCCCAACCCTGTATATATTTGCCCTGTCCCCCAACCTGTATATATTTGGCCTGTCCCCCAACCTGTATATATTTGCCCTGTCCCCCACCCTGTATATATTTGCCCTGTCCCCCACCCTGTATATATTTGCCCTGTCCCCCACCCTGTATATGTTTGCCCTGTCCCTCCCTACCCTGTATATAATTGCCCTGTCCCCCACCCTGTATATATTTGCCCTGTCCCCCACCCTGTATATATTTGCCCTGTCCCCCAACCTGTATATATTTGCCCTGTCCCCCACCCTGTATATTTTTGGCCTGTCCCCCACCCTATATTTGCCCTGTCCTTTACCTGTATATTTACCCCTTTATATGGGGTAGAAATCACACCTGGTGTTTATAAACATTACAGGACCCCCTTGGTTCCCAGACTTCCTTCCTGAATTCCTCCCAGAGACCACCTTGACAGTCCAATTGACAAGTTTAATCTAGAGGTTGTAATACACTCATCCTATATATTGATTATGATCAGGAAATGGATCCAAAGATTATGTAGGTATGCATGTGATTTTTTTCTCATAGACCCCTCCTTTACTTTTAGTCCTTACATTATAGTTTTAGTAGTTTACAATGTTTCAGTTCTGACAGCTAAATTCTAGGCCTAATTGCCATTGATTATATTAGTAATGATTTGGGAGATATGAAGAAACAGCATATACACAACTTGTCTTTAAGTACAATTTAAAATGGTGAAAGATGACACTGGGGTTCAATTTCCAAATCAGATATGAAAAGGTCAGGGGTCATTTGTCAGATCAGGTTTTTCCCTGGAACTTTGGTTTCCTAACACATAAGAGCCACTAGTGTGCTTATATATGTTATTTTTTTACATTAGAGTCAACAAAAGTGATATCAATACAAATTGTTAAAACTTGATTTGCGATTGTTGATAACTAACTACAAGTTCATATATATATGTAAACAAACAACCAAAACAACTGGTAGGCAGTAGTTTAGATTGTGACAGTGATGCTAATGGTATAAATAGGGCCGTGCTGACCGAGGAATGTGGATGAGGGATGTAATGGCTCTCTGTCTACACATACATTCCTGGACTGTGTCAACCACAGCTTGGACACAAATTGGACATTGACCTGATTGTGAATGTAAATAGGTTCTATAAGTACATATACATCCTTATTTTACTGCTTTGTATAGAATCAGACTTTTTTTTTTGGTCAACATCACTTATCGAAATTATTTTGGTATATATATATTGCATGTCCAAAACAATAGCATTTAGCTTGATATGTGACATTTCCATAACAGTGTGAGGTAGGGCCTTAAGGAGGTATGTGACATTCACATGTACCAAAAACTGGTACGGGATATGCCAAAACCATTGGTATTGGTTCTAAAGGGGTCGTGAAACATTACTTAAAACAATGTCAGGGTCAAAGGGTCAAGGAAATTCGAAGAAGGAAAAGGGATTTTGGTTTTTGATTAAAAGCCCACTTCTTTTCAGGAGCAAAATTTAAAGGTTTCTTAAAAAGAATTAATAACATAAGAAAATGCATATCGATGGCTTAAGTAACAACACCAAACATATGCAAGATTTGCTGTGTAGTATATGATTACTGTGGAGATTCATTTCGCTGTTTTGCGTCATCTGGCACAGTGATAGTCAGCTAACGCGCGGTATTCAGGACGACGGTGGGAAACATACGATGACCAGCGTTATGAAAATTGGCATTTTTTTATTCAAATTAATGTTTTCAGAAGATGATGATGAGTGTAGTATTAACGTTAAGTTTATAACTTTTGCGACTGTACAAGATTATCGATCTTGTTTTACTTTCCATTCTAAAAATTAAAAGCCGTTTTTGGAAAGGCAGTGAGAGGAAAAGGTCTTTTCATTTCAGTAATCAGTTACCATAACTTTAGAATGCAAAGCTTAACCTTAAGACTCATCTTTGAAGTCCCATCAAACCAAAGATTAAAAAAATTTGTCTGCGTACTGTCACTCATCTCGCAATCAACCAGAGTAACTTAGAGTGATCTCCCTTCCTCTTTCCAAAAATGTTGAAAAATCTCAAGTGATTTACAGGTAGAAGAGAGTTTAATGCATTTCTGTAGACATTAATTCAATACTAAAGAATTAGAAAAGGCTAACACATCACATCCTATCATCTCCATATGAAATTGCAATGTGACAAAAATAAACATAATGTGATTGGTTAGGTCAATGTAAGACGGGTATGTGAACTCAACATGTGTCCATGCAATTTCAGGATGGGTCCTAATAACTTCAATTTGAACTGAACGTCTTCCAGTTATTTTTATTTAATGTATGTATGGATGAGGCCAGATACAAGTTTTACCTTGATCCAAAATCTTGGAATCATTATATATACATCTTACAGTAAAACTTTTTGTATTAGCTTGGCAAGGCTGCATATCTGGTGACTGATGAAGGCCTATTGGGCCTCTTTCTTATTTAGCTGAGTGGCCATATATGGTTATTAAGTATATAATTCTGTGCAGGCTTTGTATATATGATAAGTATGTGTTATAATGAATGTTAAGTGTTAGGTTTCCAATGAAAATTTATGCTGTAAATCTGCTGAAAAGGTGCAATAGACGATATGTGTTTGTAAACGACCGTTCTCTATGAAAAACCAGCCCATTTTCACATATAAGTCGCTGCAATGTGTAACAAATTTATGCATTTTATGATATATTGATATGTGACATATGTATACATGATAATAAAATATATCTTATCTTGTCTATAGTAATTTTATCTTACCATCTCAGCTTACCAGGTGTGATAGTTGAAGTCTACGTATTATTAATACGAAACCTATGGAAATATGTTTTGTTTTCCAACTGCACGAGACTTTTCGTTGGCAGGTCATTTCACAGCTTGTTTGTCTTTGATTTCCCGAAGAATAAACCAGAAATTTATGGAATGTGACATCATTAATTTGCTTTTTGTTTGACTTGAGCAGACGACACCTTGGGTAGACACACTGCTACACTTCTAATGCACCAATGCACCTTGTACATACACCAAAAAAATGCCACAGACCCTGACTCGATTCATTTATTAACTTGCCACCTTTATATTATCTAGATAGGTATTCTAGAGTGTTTACAGAAAGTAAATCTGTCCCAAACATGAATTTTGGGGCTGGAATTTCATGATAACTCATGTACATCTTGTCCAGTATATAGTTCTCAGTCCCATTATTGTATATTGAAGCAGAGGCTTTGATGTCTTATACTTTTCTAGTTTAAATTCATAATCTCTATGTACTAAAGAGACAATGTCCTTGATTGAAGGATATTCCAGGGTTTGTAGATGGAGAAAATCCTGAGTAACCAGAGGAAAACTAGCCGGCCGGGGTTCGATCCCCGGCACGGACGTGAAAAGGTTAGGGGTCACCTGCCAAATCATGTGGGTTTTCTCCAGGCACTCCAGTTTCCTCCCACACCAAGACCCCTTGCACGCTTACATCCGGGCCATCGAGAGTGATTTACATAAGTTGTATAACTTGTTTCTCAATCAATGTAAAATAAATAAAGTTTATATCATATCACAAAAAAATTAAGGCCACTAGAATTTATTTTTTCCGTTTTTAATCAAAATCAAGAAAATTTTGACCAGCTTATCTAACCAGATATAGTGTAGCAATAATTGCCTAAATATCAAATTAATAATGCAGACTTACACTGAACCTTCTGCATAATTTTGCAGGAACTTGACATTTTGTAACAAAATTTTTGAGAAGCCATTAAATACTGTAGCCACAGTGACTGTATCACACAGAAGTCAATGTCGTCTGCTGACCACACGCATTGCACATTTCATTAGGTGCTGACGCAAACAAATTAATAGTGTTAGTTTGACGAGGCGCGCAGATATTTCAATGTTGACACTTGTAAAGTTGGGGTATACTGTGTCATATTAAATATCTGACAGGTAAAATGATAGTGATAGAGCAAGCTTGTTTAAAATTAAATGTGAAACCCAAGATAGGGACCTTGTACCAGTGTTGCTGTTTCTCATTGTAATATTCATGAACTGATATGCGTGTTTTATTTCCAGAGAAATTTGGTTTTCAACAATTTCTTTGTGGAGACAAGATTGAATTAAAAAAATATTGCTTTTTTTAATCAGGAGAGTGATTAAGTTTCTTGACCTTCTGCTGTTCTATATACGTGAATTAAAGTTAGATATTTAACAGTCTCCTGTCCTGTTTTTTTAAGTGTTTGATGAAAAGTCGTTGCACTGATCAAATTTATTCATAAACAGTGTATTACGTTGCCAAAGAATATTACATGAATTTTTAAAGAAAGAAAATATTTGCATTTTAACTTCATATTACATCCAGTTACAGACATATCGTAGTAATAATTACTTGATGAAATCGGAACTGTTTCTTTCAAGCTTTAAATAGAACGACCTACTTATTTAAGCAGTCAGGCGTGTGTTTTGTTTGTTTATGTGGCATTCATATATGTTTCGCGAAGAGATCTTTTGTATGACATTACATTTTAGTATATAAAATTGCCTAATTATCCCCCGCGAAACGCGTTTGCGGGGGATATTGATTTGGGCTCTGTCCGTGCGTCCGTGCGTCCGTGCGTCCGTCCGTCCGTCCGTCCGAGTATCGTTTCCGGGCTATAACTCCTAAACCGTTCAACTTGGCTACACGAAACTTTCTGTACATGTTAGGCTAGTGCTCTAGTTGTGCCTTTTGCTAATGGGAACCTTTCATTTTCGATACTTTTTCTGTTACCATGGAAACTTATTCAAAAATACCATATTATTAAAGTTTCCTTTCTATTCCGGGCTATAACTCGAAAACCGTTCAACTTGGCTACACGAAACTTTCTGTACATGTTAGGCTAGTGCTCTAGTTGTGCCTTTTTCTAATGGGAACCTTCCATTTTCAATACTTTTTCTGTTACCATGGAAACTTATTAAAAAATACCATATTATTAAAGTTTCCTTTCTATTCCGGGCTATAACTCGAAAACCGTTCAACTTGGCTACACGAAACATTCTGTACATGTTAGGCTAGTGCTCTAGTTGTGCCTTTTGCTAATGGGAACCTTTCATTTTCGATACTTTTTCTGTTACCATGGAAACTTATTAAAAAATACCATATTATTAAAGTTTCCTTTCTATTCCGGGCTATAACTCAAAAACCGTTCAATTTGGCTACACGAAACTTTCTGTACATGTTAGGCTAGTGCTCTAGTTGTGCCTTTTTCTAATGGGAACCTTCCATTTTCAATACTTTTTCTGTTACCATGGAAATTTATTAAAAAATACAACTGGGCGCGGGGGATAATGCCAAGTATATAAAATCTGTAATTTTGACTTTTATTTACTTTTTGATGGGATTGTATTTAATATTAATATTGTGTGATTTTATGTGGCCTAAATCTTCTTGGTTTGAAAAAGAACAAAGTTGTGATGCAAATTTCGACCTGCTTGCAAAATCATCATGTAAATCTAAAAAGATGTGTGCACCACTGAAGTCAGAACAGTAGGTAACTGTTTAGAAGATGAAAAGAAATCAGCTTGAACATAAGATGTTCAACTAAATCTTAAGATATAGAATATATATAAGTTGAAAATGAGATTCTACGAAGTCTTAAACAACAGGAAAAACAGCATAAATAACATTATTGTAAGTGAAATGCAGGATTGATGACAGATTGTGTTTATAAAACCACCTGTGATATCTTCTGTTTAGATATATATCAGTGGTTTGGCTTGGTTTATTTAAGGTTAACGCTGGGGTTATCTGTGGCCCACCTCCTCTGGTATAAAATATGTTGTGTGTGGGGTTGTCTGTTTGTTTTGGGATCCTGCTATATGGTAGTGTTGTGTCTCCTTGTGATAGTGTGTTTTTGGAGGCTGTGGTATGTTAATGTTGTGTCTCTGTGTAATTCTGGGAGAAATTTGTTTATGTGTGGCAAAAACATGATCTTGATTGAAGTCACATTAAAGGCTGCAGAGGTAAAACTTCTTAAGAATATTTGACTTGATTTTCTGGAATAAAATGTTTCTACTGAATTTTCTCATGTGAAAATCTGGAATGAGATGTCTGAAAAAGCACTAAGGCAGGTTCAACTGTACGTATGTCAGACTGTATATGGTGTTAATATTATTGACGTTAACTTTTTAATTGATTTTTAAAGTGGTATCTGATGCATAATTCAAAAGAAAATCACAGTATATTTGAATTCTTATTCATATTACCAGTATGCTACCAACAAAGTAACCAAAAAATATATAAAAAGTGCAAGTGCATTCCAAAAGCTTTCGTGAATGTTTTTATGCTTTTGAATGATTGCATAAACCCAATAACCTTTACACTTTTTCTATTGATAGCGATGATGAGATTAAATACCTACAACTACCCAAACAAATCGTTAGTAATCTTACGTGTGAATGGCTACAAATGCTGTGCTTTAGTATCCCACCTGTACGGACGGTGCCTATTTAGAAGACATGTGTTCGGCTGAGATTAAAAAACTTTTCAAGAGGGACAGCAAACAAACAACTCCCCCGTGAGTTTCTTTCTCTGCAGTGTAATCCCTACTCAAGACGTTTAGTCCAGGATTTGAGTAAATAAGTAATAACAGCAAATAGTTCGGGAGTCCTTACCGTCCAGAATGTATTACAATCTGTCGGAGGGTAAATCGGCTCAACAATAACAACAGGTAATTGAGAAGGCAGATTCAAGTTATAGTCCTCGGCTTCTCAAGTGTACTTAGCAGGGATACAAAATTAAGCTTGAGAGAATACACATCAGTAAAGAATTAAAAAGTTAATTCATATGTAACCCTTGACCATTGTCCACTGTCGGCCGGATTGTAGACAGGTGGCCGTATCGAGGCATTAAGATCGGAACTGATAAAAATCAAATAGGAACCTGTATGTCTTTTCCTGTGGTAATTTGATAAGGATTGGAAATTTCATTGAAGTTTGTTAATATTTATGGTTTATATTCAAAAGTTTTTCTATTGTCATTTTTAAAGTATTGAAAGTGTTTCTTTTGTAAATCAAGTTGATTGATAAAATGAGCTATCACCATTGTCATTATAAAAGATGTTGAAAATGTCTGTTGTCATTATAAAAGATGTTGAAAATGTCTGTTGTCATTAAGGATTAACTTGAATAGATTTTTTATGTTATGGAGATATATTACACAAATATCTGATTATACTCTAAATAAACCGTGAAGCGGTTTATGATGAGAGTACACTCAGATTTTTGTGTTATATCTCCATAACATAAAAAATCTATTCAAATTAATCCTTATAATTCAATTTACTAAAGATTATCTCTTCCATATTCAAAATTCATTTTGGGACTATTTTGTCTATGAAATCATTATGCTGTCATCTCAGCCAATCAGAAGCAACGTTAAAAAAGGCAACAACATTTTTTACTTTATGGGCTGATAAAGTAAATTTCTAAGCCAATGAAAATGCTCGTAACAAGCAAAATTGAATTATTTGTAGATATGTTAAAAATGTCTTGTCATTATGGATATATTGAAAATGTCTGTTGTCATTTTAAACGAAATTGAAAATGTCTGTTGTCATTTTAAAAGACATTGAAGATGTTTCTTTTTAATGTGGTTATAAATATAAGGATACTGATTTTTTTATGATCTAAAAAGGAATCTGCTTTGGATGACAAAATTAGCAACTGTTAAAGTGAATATTTAATGCTTGTTATTTCATTTTGTTTTCACTTTTAAAACACTTACTTAAAATGTTGATAGCTAAAGCTAGACTGGTACCTGTAGGGCCAGCAGTGTATCGCACGAACGGTGAGCTAATTTTATCAGTAGTCTTGATTGACAAGAGGTCGATTTCATAACTGTGGTTTTTTACAGACACACAAGAGATAACTGTCAAATTTAGCAAGTGATTCGAAAAAACACCCATTGGGAAGATCAGAGAGGTTCGTGTTTGTAAGTTGAAGTTATTGCTACAAACCGTCGGAACAAACAAGATTTGAAATATCACGATGATCTTGTCAAAGAGTAAGAGACAGTGTCGGTAATACATGCGGTGTGGGTCGACAGATTACAAGGGAGTATACATACAGCCCGCAGGTAAATACAGTATCGACTTACTGCAGAAACTCTCCCCGTACCTCGACACCCTTTGACGAACATCTATACAATGGAGATCATCAACAGAGTTCGTGTAATTATAAAAGATTATGTGAAGACATTTCCACTTAATTAGAGCTGCAAGTCTTAATTAAAGTGATACTTGAGTTCAGGGTGGCATGTATGTTAACACAGGATCTATTGGGCACCCCAATTTAAATTCTCACTCAACAAAAGACAGAGATTTTACAGAATGTGCCCAGCAACTTTCCCTTTTTGTCAGAGTAAGGAGATTATTGCGGAGATGAAAATTGATAGGGTGTGATTTCACTTACTGTGTGTATTTTATAATCAATGTGGCTGAGAGATAAAAAGCTGAGATTTGAATCGCTTCTCAAGCTGGATTTATAGTTACCGCCCAGACTGTGATAACGTTAATCTTTTGAGCTTAGATTAATTTTTTATGCAAAAAGATTTTTGAGTCCTAGTGCTTTCTGATAGAAATACCAGGGATTTATTTTGAAGCAGTGGGTTTTGTATGTTGTGCTATAAGTGGCGACCTTACATTGCATTTTAGTCAAGATTTCAGGTCTAAATCTGATGACATTCAGCCAAGATTTCCAGTCTAAATCTGATAACATTCAGCTAAGATTTCCAGTCTAAATCTGATGATAATTCAGCTAAGATTTCAGGTCTAAATCTGATGATAATTCAGCCAAGATTTCAGGTCTAAATCTGATGATAATTCAGCTAAGGTTTCAGGTCGAAATCTGATGATAATTCAGCCAAGATTTAGAGTCTAAATCTGATGATAATTCAGCCAGGATTTCAGGTCTAAATCTGATGATAATTCAGCCAAGATTTCAGGTCTAAATCTGATGATAATTCAGCCAAGATTTCCAGGTCTAAATCTGATGATAATTCAGCCAAGATTTCAGGTCTTAATCTGATGATAATTCAGCCAAGATTTCAGGTCTAAATCTGATGATAATTCAGCCAAGATTTCAGGTCTAAATCTGATGATAATTCAGCCAAGATTTCAGGTCTAAATCTGATGATAATTCAGCCAAGATTTCAGGTCTAAATCTGATGATAATTCAGCCAAGATTTCAGGTCTAAATCTGATGATAATTCAGCCAAGATTTCAGGTCTCAATCTAATGTTAACTCAGCCAAGATCTGCTGTTAATTCAGCCAATATTTCAGGTCTAAATCTGATGATAATTCAGCCAAGATTTCAGGTCTAAATCTGATGATAATTCAGCCAAGATTTCAGGTCTAAATCTGATGATAATTCAGCCAAGATTTCAGGTCTAAATCTGATGATAATTTAGCCAAGATTTCAGGTTTAAATCTAATGTTAATTCAGCCAAGATCTGATGTTAATTCAGCCAAGATTTCAGGTCCAAATCTGATGTTAATTAAGCCAAGATTTCAGGTCTAAATCTCAGATGCTTGATTTGATGAATTTGCATTGAAATTGTAGCAGCTGATGGCTATAACTTCATTCATGCCAACTGTCAAGCATCCACATTCATGAAAGTGTTATGTGTTTTGTTCTGCATGCTTTTAAATTATGAAATGTCAGAAGTAGATATTAGGAAGGTTTAAAAATGTTGCATTTAGAGGAAATCAAATTATATGGAAGAAAAAATTGCCCCGTTTTAAGACAATTCAGTCAATTATGTGATATTTCCATTCAAAATGATAAAAATTATGTATCTAGGATTAATTGATTATATCTGCACTTTCAATTTATTAAAACATAAATGATTTGTGTTGCTATCATTGGTCACATTGTCGTTATTATTCAAACAACAGACTGAATGTATCTATGGTGACCTGGGCCAAAGGTAAAGGTCATATGGAGTTTATTCAAACAAAAGACTGACTGTATCTATGGTGACCTGGGCCAAAGGTCAAGGTCATATGGAGTTATTCAAACAAAAGACTGAATGTTTCTATGGTGACCTGGGCCAAAGGTCAAGGTCATATGGAGTTTATTCAAACAAAAGACTGAATGTATCTATGGTGACCTGGGCCAAAGGTCAAGGCCATATTGAGTTTCTTTTAAAGCTATTCATCCCCATTCTGAGTACAATGTATAGATCAAAATGCAGAGAAACCTGTGTGGTAGAGAAGTTCTAATAAAACATACTTTGGAAAAAATAAACGCTTTGAATTTTAAAACCTTGTATCAAAGGTCTGAAGGTCAGTATTCAATTTCATGATAATAAATGTGATATCAGAAAAAAATAGGAACTTTGCCATGGTAAAGATAGAAATTAAACTTGTAATGATTTAATTATTGTCTTTTATGAGAAGATAAATAAGGCTTCCTTTGAACTTTTGAGTAAAATTGTCAAAGGCCATGATCAATTTGGGTCATGTATTATAAACATTGCATGATCTTTGTTATTAAATAGACAAGTCATACACACATATATATATGTTGTAAAAAATATAAACCCTAAATTTTATAAGTTTCAAAGCAAAATTTTATCACCATAAAAACATAATCAGAATGGGTAAAAATTAAATTTTTAATAGAAGGTAACTCCCATGAAATTTAAGTGCTAAAAGATCAAAGGTCATGGAGATTTAGGGTTATAGGTCAGAAACAAGGTTAAATCTTTATTTTGTGGGGAGATTGCACATTTGTCTTCTGTAGTGTCTTGTTTGAAAATCTGCAGGTGCACAGATGTATTCACACGGAGCTCCTTCAGGGATTGGAATTTAAGTCAACGATTCAATACATTGGTGCAAATAAATCTACTCCATAAAATATATTATGTTCTTATTGAAAATCTGTGTGTATTTATCAGGCAGGCGAGAAGTATAATGGTATGGAATAAAGTATATTCTTATCTAATGTAGACATGGTCAAATCTACTGTGTAAGTGTCGAGTTTGTACAGGTGAGCTATAAAAATCGTTAGATATTTGTTGACACCATAGACGGAATCTAAGTATACATAAAGTAGACCTGGAAAGGTTAACAATGTTGGATTAGAAATGCTTTCTAATGCTGTGTGATGTAATCATGTAATCATATAGAATAACTTGATGTTTAAATTGCATGTAAGACATTTTTGGAATTTTTTAGTTTTCTGTAGATGGTTAATCATTTAGACAAAAAGTCTTTAAGTTGATGGTTACAAAACTAGCATATGAATATACACATGTATAGATAAAGCAATAGTAATTAAGTTGCACCTTTGAATTCCTCAGTTAAGCGTGATAATTTGATGAACAATACCAATTATAACAGCCTCTGTAGAATACAAAGCTTCTTAAGGAACGTTTAGTAGAAGCTGTACTGATTGGTGGAAAACAGGAAGTACGTTTCAGTGAGATTGCACTATAATAGAGTTCTGCTATCACAAGGAGACACAGCAGGACTATATACAACAGAACATAACATGGAAGTGTCTTTTTTTTTTTTTTATTATTTTTTTTTTTTTTTTCTCAATTAAAAAAAATGCAATTTTATTTGCCCAGCAGTTTTTGGAGCATAATTGTTTGGGTTGCTAATAAGATATTGAGAAATCCAAGAAAATAGTTTTGCTATCAGTTATTTCATCAATAAGATGGAACAGCGGTTTGGATTATATATCAGTTGATGTTTCCATGTCAACTACAGTGAAATCATAATTAATGGTTATGTTTTTATGCTTTTTATGGCATCTATGATCTATATATAAATGCCACGGCATTGTAGACAATCTTCAATGTTTGCATGAACACAATATTAATCGATATTTAGTATTGAATTTCTGTATACAAGAAAAGACTTTTGTAAGCAGTTTTGACCTGAGATAAGAAATTTGCTACTTAAGTTTTTCTCCTTATGTAACTTATATGAAAATTTATGACTTAAGTCAGTTTTTGACTTAAGTTTGTTTCGAGAAATCAGGGCCAGATCTCAGCCACAGGAAGTGTTTGTAATGTATCAGCATTTGTATATTTCCATTAATGATGTCAATAACTGAAATAGACATATCAAAGATACAGGCCCTTTGGGCTCCGGGATCTGTAGATTTCATCAATATAATGTGTTCTGACCCACGTGTCACTTAAAATTAAAATTGAAATTTTTGACTGAATACATACAGCACTATGCTTGTTGTTATATAATTGCATAGATGCATTGCAGGATTGAATGATGTTTTGTAATATAAATTATTTTATTTTAGACAGCCGTAGTTGATGTGAATACCTGCATTGTGCAGTCCGTTGAAGTCCGCTATCATTCATTCAAATGAATTTATATGATTTCACAAAATGATGCAGACATTCATGAATTGTGAATGATGTTTTAAATGCCGTTTGAAAAGGATAGAAATAAATAGCATTTCAAAATTTCTGTCTGTCAAAAGGTTTAAATCATCATCCTTTATGTCTCACAGCAGGCAAGCTTAGTGTATTAACTGCCAAAGTAAAAGGCTTAGCTATCCCAGAGTTAGAACATTATATTAATTCTAAGCGTCTGAAATTGGTTGGTCCTCAGGTTTTGTGATGGTTTTTGTATTATTTTGAAATTTAGTCTGAAATCAGTTAAATTTTATTGCAGTTGAGCATTTCATCACAGTTGCCTATTTCATCACAGTTGAGCATTTCATCACAGTTGCCTATTTCATCACAGTTGCCTATTTCATCACAGTTGTTCATTTGACATCACAATTGCATTTTTCATCTCATGCAGTTACCTATTTCATAGCAGTTTCCTATTTCATATCAGTTTACAAATGTCTATTTCATCACATGTGACAGAGGGATGGTTGTGTTATCGTCTGTTGTATTGTCCGGTGAGATCACACTGTAAATCAGCCAGAAGTTCCATTTTATAACACAAGAACACAGCACTAATACTGTCAACCAGCTTTCTTTCCTGTGCAATTTATTTTTTACGAATTTTGCAATCCAAATAAATTCCCAAAAGTTTATCTCCGCGAACTGACATCTACATCATTGATACTTGTAGGAATGTCCAGTCATTTTTTAAGATCCGCAAATGTTAATCTTCGGGAACTTATTTTGAAATGCGACATTACTGAAGAAATTGATTTACAGTATATGATTTATACACAACACTCCTGTATGTTGGAGGTCTATCTAAAATAACCTAATAGTTATTTACACAGAATTCACATAAAATAAAATACCTCAGGATGGTATTTAGCAAACTGAAAAAACATTTGTCCTTCCATAAACTTCTCGAACAAAGTATGCAGAATATAATTTTTTACAAATTGTCCTGATTGTTTTGCAGAAGGCGGGATGTGATGGTGTTTTGGGTTCGGGACTAAAACGTGATGGCTGTGGTGTGTGCGATGGAGACAATACATCGTGTCAAAGTATTTCTGGGATATTTACGCGGACTCACCTTCCCAATGGATACAACTTAATCGCTCAAATCCCCGCCGGGGCGTGTAATATTAACATCACTGAGATGGCAAGAAGTCGTAACTACTTAGGTGAGTATACAGAAAAACTACCACACAAGTATCATGTTTTAGTTACAGCCAGATGGAAAAATACTCTTTTAAGTAAATCTTGTTGAAATTTCAACGATGGCATCATTTTGGCTATGAAATGTTTATCATCAAACTCTTAAAACCCCTAAACCTCCAAACCCATACCCTCAAAAAAATTAAAGAAAGGGGAATACTGGCTTGAAGCAAGAAATTGTTTTAAACATATTCCACTTTCAAGTTACAATATCCGATCGCCAGGTGTAATAGTATTAGCCACGCCTTGTGCCCGCAAAGCATATGTACCTATTCAATGTCTACGCAAACATCTTAGCTTACACAATACAAAATACAAAGTCAGGATGAAGTTAAAAAATAGTTACATCAATGCTGTTGATTATTTTTTCAGTCCACTTTTAACATAATATACATTTAAACATAAATTTCCATTGATTTTCCAATGGATTATTTTTTCTAAATTGATATGCAAAGTCAACATCTGTATCATGACGTCATAATTATAACGGCAAATTTTTGCGCCATTCTCGGATTTTATCTTCATTATAAGTTGTATGAAGAAAAAGAATCTGCCAAACAGAAAGTCAGATTTAGTATGAAAACAAATAAAAATAATTGTAAAGATGAAATCAAATTTACAATTGAGATACAGATGTGGACAAAGTAAATAACAATCTCCCTCTACCATGCATTCAGTACAAAATGTTTGTATGTTCTAAAAGCTAAGTTTGGTCTTTTAAATGAACTTCGCTATTGGTAATACAAAAAAACAATAATATTTATCATAACAAATCTCACCAAAGAATTATCATGATAATCAAAGCAATTTATGTGTGATCTTACAAGAATTAGATATTTCCAGACTTAAATAGTCATTCAGTTTCTCATTAGAATACAGTCCACTGCAAAAAAAACATAAAATCTATTTTTTAAGTTGTTGACAACTGCTGACTGATGGAAAAACTTCAGATTTTACGAAAAAATCAGTTTATCATGTGTGAAATTTAACATGGTGTTGTCAGTTTCAACATAAACCGTTGATTGATGGGCTGCCATTTCAGATAACAAATGATAGTTTTTGTGGCATTAATGCAGTTTTTAAGTGGGCAACACAACAGAAATCGTCCAAAATCCTAGAAAAAGGTTTAATTGTTTTGAGAAGAAATGTGGTACAGCATTATTATTACACAAATGAGTCAGGATACTTTATACGGCATCTTGAGCATTCTGAGAGATGAGTTTTATATAAAAAAAAATCTTCTAAGTAGGTCATACAAATTTGCTTAATTCACAGAAATGAAACACTTTGGCTAGGCTAAGTGGTTAAGGTGTGTGACATTGGGATTGCAGGTGTAAGATCTACAATGGACATGTTCTTAAATGTAGGTTTGATGGTTTTATTCAGAAACTCCAGCTTTCTTCTTTATCAAAATATTCTTAGATAGATTTTGAATAGATGCTGCGTGCAATTCTTTTCATGATTTTGAAGAAGAATGCTTAGTCGCAAAAACTTAATTTCTGAAATAATTAAAAGATGTACATCATATTTTTTTGAGCATGATCATGAAATTTCAATTAGTTAGAATTTTATATTTCTAATTTAAGTTAAATGTTTTGGAGCCGTAAAAATACACAGTTTTATATTATAACCAATGTATATCATTGTTTACTTGTGTGACACTGTCGTTAAATGCTTTATTTACGGGAAACGTTGAACTTATTTGTACTCTTTACTCATGATAATATTGTCTGACACGTGTAGTTTTATGCACAAAACAATGAGTTAAATAACATTCAGAGTAGATAATATCAGAAAACGTAAATCTGTGTAGAAATATTGTGTAATGTACGACAAGGAAAGGTCTAAAATGATTCTAATTATTTGAAATGATTGGAATGAGGAGACAAATTGTGTTGATAAAGCTGCCACAAAGAGTCGGCGCTGATAAGTTATGGTGGCTTCTGTAGGACATCTTCATTATATCGTCCATGTCAGGGGATGATGCATCAACATATATACAGTGGACCTGTTATAGTACAGACGGACTGAAATATCAGCAGACAAATTTGATTATTGATGAATTAGACAGCATTCGGCAGTCAGGAATCCTTGCATTCCAGACAGTTAATGCTGAGTGGTGTCTGACTATATTAGTCCCCTTTCTCTGGGCTATAGTGGCTGAGTGGTTAAGGTGTCTAACATTCTACCACAAGCCCTCCACATCTGGGTCATGGTGGCTGAGTGATTAAGGTGTCTGACATTCTACCACTAGCCCTCCACCTCTGGGTCATAGTAACTGAGTGGTTAAGGTGTCTGACATTCTTCCACTAGCCCTCCACATCTGGGTCTAAGTGGCTGATCTGAGTTGTTAGGTATCTGACAGTCTACCACTAGCCCTTCACCTCTGGGTCATACTGACTGAGTGGTTAAGGTGTCTGACATTCTACCACTAGCCCTCTACCTCTGGGTCTCAGTGACTGAGTGGTTAAGGTGTCTGACATTCTACCACTAGCCCTCCACCTCTGGGTCACATTGGCTGATTGGTTAAGGTGTCTGACATTCTACCACTAGCCCTCCACCTCTGGGTCACAGTGGCTGAGTGGTTAAGGTGTCTGACATTCTACCACTAGCCCTCCACCTCTGGGTCACAGTGGCTGAGTGGTTAAGGTGTCTGACATTCTACCACTAGCCCTCCACCTCTGGGTATCAGTGACTGAGTGGTTAAGGTGCCTGACATTCTGCCACTAGCCCTCCACCTCTGGGTCACAGTGGCTGAGAGGTTAAGGTGTATGACATTCTACCACTAGCCCTCCACCTCTGGGTCTCAGTGGCTGAGTGGTTAAGGTGTATGACATTCTACCACTAGCCCTCCATCTCTGCATCACAGGGGCTGAGTTGTTAAGGTGTCTGGCATTCTACCACTAGCCCTCCACCTCTGGGTCACAGTGACTGAGTGGTTAAGGTGTCTGACATTCTACCACTAGCCCTCCACCTCTGGGTCACAGTGGCTGAGTGGTTAAGGTGTCTGACATTCTACCACTAGCCCTCTACCTCTGGGTCACAGTGGTTGAGTTGTTAGGTGTCTGACATTCTACCGCTAGCCCTCCATCTCTGGGTCACATTGGCTGATTGGTTAAGGTGCCTGACATTCTACCACTAGCCCTCCACCTCTGCGTCACAATGGCTGACTGGTTAAGGTGTATGACATTCTACCACTAGCCCTCCACCTCTGGGTCACAGTGGCTGATTGGTTAAGGTGTATGACATTCTACCACTAGACCTCCACCTCTGGGTCTCAGTGTGGCTGAGTGGTTAAGGTGTATGACATTCTACCACTAGCCCTCCATCTCTGCGTCACAGTGGCTGAGTGGTTAAGGTGTATGACATTCTACCACTAGCCCTCCACCTCTGGGTCACAGTGGCTGATTGGTTAAGGTGTCTGACATTCTACCACTAGCCCTCTACCTCTGGGTCTCAGTGACTGAGTGGTTAAGGTGTCTGACATTCTACCACTAGCCCTCCACCTCTAAGTTACAGTAGCTGAGTGGTTAAGGTGTCTGACATTCTACCACTAGCCCTCCACCTCTAAGTCGCAGTAGCTGAGTGGTTAAGGTGTCTGACATTCTACCACTAGCCCTCCACCTCTGGGTCACAGTGGCTGAGTGGTTAAGGTGCCTGACATTCTACCACTAGCCCTCCACCTCTGGGTCACAGTGGCTGAGTGGTTAAGGTGTATGAAATTCTACCACTAGCCCTCCACCTCTGGGTCACAGTGGCTGAGTGGTTAAGGTGTCTGACATTCTACCACTAGCCCTCCACCTCTGGGTCACAGTGGCTGAGTGGTTAAGGTGTCTGACATTCTACCACTAGCCCTCCACCTCTGGGTCACAGTGGCTGAGTGGTTAAGGTGTATGACATTCTACCACTAGCCCTCCACCTCTGGGTCTCAGTGGCTGAGTGGTTAAGGTGTATGACATTCTACCACTAGCCCTCTACCTCTGGGTCACAGTGGTTGAGTTGTTAGGTGTCTGACATTCTACCGCTAGCCCTCCATCTCTGGGTCACATTGGCTGATTGGTTAAGGTGCCTGACATTCTTCCACTAGCCCTCCACCTCTGGGTCATAGTAGCTGAGTGGTTTAGGTGTAAGACATTCTACCACTAGCCTTCCACCTCTGGGTCACAGTGGCTGAGAGGTTAAGGTGTATGACATTCTACCACTAGCCTTCCACCTCTGGGTCACAGTGGCTGATCTGAGTTGTTAGGTATCTGACATTCTACCACTAGCCCTCTACCTCTGGGTCACAGTGGTTGAGTTGTTAGGTGTCTGACATTCTACCGCTAGCCCTCCATCTCTGGGTCACATTGGCTGATTGGTTAAGGTGCCTGACATTCTACCACTAGCCCTCCACCTCTGCGTCACAATGGCTGAGTGGTTAAGGTGTCTGACATTCTACCACTAGCCCTCCACCTCTAAGTCACAGTAGCTGAGTGGTTAAGGTGTCTGACATTCTAACCACTAGCCCTCCACCTCTGGGTCTCAGTGACTGAGTGGTTAAGGTGCCTGACATTCTACCACTAGCCCTCCACCTCTGGGTCACAGTGGCTGAGTGGTTAAGGTGTATGACATTCTACCACTAGCCCTCCACCTCTGGGTCTCAGTGGCTGAGTGGTTAAGGTGTATGACATTCTACCACTAGCCCTCCACCTCTGGGTCACAGTGGCTGAGTTGTTAAGGTGTATGACATTCTACCACTAGCCCTCCACCTCTGGGTCTCAGTGACTGAGTGGTTGATGTGTCTGACATTCTACCACTAGCCTTCCACCTCTGGGTCACAGTGGCTGAGTGGTTAAGGTGTCTTGACACTCTACCACTAGCCCTCCACCTCTGGGTCTCAGTGGCTGAGTGGTTAAGGTGTATGACATTCTACCACTAGCCCTCCACCTCTGGGTCACAGTGGCCAAGTGGTTAAGGTGTCTGACATTTTACCACTAGCCCTCCACCTCTGGGTCACAGTGGCTGAGTGGTTAAGGTGTTTGACATTCTACCACTAGCCCTCCACCTCTGGGTCACAGTGGCCACGTGGTTAAGGTGTCTGACATTCTACCACTAGCCCTCCACCTCTGGGTCACAGTGGCCACGCGGTTAAGGTGTCTGACATTCTACCACTAGCCCTCCACCTCTGGGTCACAGTGGCTGAGTGATTAATGTGTATGACATTCTACTTCTAGCCACTACCTCTGGGTTGTTTTATGGAAGGAAACTTTGGGAAAGGAGAAAGACAGACATGGCAATGTAATAAGAAGCTCTGAGAGGAGAGATAGACAGACAGTAGCAGTTTTATGGAGGGAAGCTCTGAGAGTCTGTATCATTCTACTGCTGTGTCTGCTGACATTAACACTATTAAGCCATATAATACAGATTGTTGAATCTTCCTGTGTTTAAGTAGTGAAATCATTTGTTATTTCCTGTATGTCACAAAAATAGCATTCCACTAGAGCATGTTTAAGCTAAACCTTAACAACACTGGCAAGGTTTACATCTGGTCCGCCTGAAGTTTGGACTCAATCCCTTCTCCGATTTAATTTCTTTTTTAAGATGTATTGAACTTTACAGATGACTTTGATGTTCTGAATAACCTGTATTTGTTATGGAACTCTGTACTTTAAGGTAGATTGTCATGGCACACTTATTTACCTTTAACAAAGAAGAGTTCCAGTAACATGCAGAGTTCCCATTAAGGAGCAGTATGATATTTCCTGTTGTTGGTTAGGGCATTAGCTTGTTGGAAAACAATGCAGAGACTTGTTATGATTAAGATTGGCCAAATGTATATCAATTATGGACATTTGCTGAGGTCAATATGATGTTATAATGCCCTGGTAGATTTAAATAATGATCGATAACACCCAATTGCCCAATCACGTTGGTTTTCTCCGGGCACTCTGGTTTCCTCCCACACTAAGACCTCTTGCTCGCTTATACATCCGGGCCATCGAGAGTGATTTGCATAAGTTGTATAACTTTTTTCGCAATCGATGTAAAAATAAACTATAACATACCTCACCCAATTATCTCAGTTGTCAAGTAAGATATATAACTATAGTAAATCTATTAAAAACCAAACTTAAAATAAAAATCTTAATAAATTAAATTGCAAATTTTTTGTGAACACGAAGTTTCTTGGGATCCTTGCCATGTTACCTATAGTTGCACATGTATGAAGAGTTGGTCACGAAAACCTTAAATATTTTTTTAATAGCAGCGCCACAATAGTCTGGTGATTTTGATAGCCATATCTTGATATGTTGACTCTATGACGAAGTGGCGGTATAAATATGTTTATGGCAGGCCTTTAAATATCGTAGGTTTTGATGTAAACTTCAAAAACGTTGCACATATTCAAAGGGATTACAAAGTAAGGTTATATACCTGTTACAAACAAATAAAGCTTTCAAGTGATGTTTTGTGTTTGTCTAACTCATAGACGTAAAACGCGTGGACTTAAATAATATTACCAACCTCAGGTCCTACCAGTTTTGTGATCAAATATTTATTATTCTTTATCAGAATTTGCATATAGCAGTTTGTTTTGTATATGTTTTAATTGTTACGGTTCTACAGAACAGTCTGTGGTAACCAAGTTTTTTAGATCTCAACTTGTACAAGCCCTTCACCTCTAAGTCACAGGTTCAAATCCCATGTGGGGTAGTTGCCATGTAGATGTTGACCATATGTTGATGGTTTTTCTCTGGGTACTCTGGTTTTCTTCCACTTCAGTCACACATCCTCAGACCCAGTCTGTTAACTGTTGAGAATTCTGTTCTATAATAAAAAATATCAGTCTCAGTGGTGTGCTTGCATTTGGTTTTTACAATTTTAATGAAATTAAGCAGACTATCATCTTTGTCTTGGTGATTCTTGTTACTGATGATTTAGCCAACATTTTTAAGTCTTTCAGAGTCGTATTGTTATTGCAGGTATTTTATAATGTATAATATCAGGGTTTACCTTGATTTAGTTTCAAAAACTTTTGGTAAGAAAGCCAGAGTACCCAGAGAAAAATCATCGTCATTTTAGGATCAACGATCCATATTAGTAAACTATATACATCACCTTTTATACCAATGACCGATGGTTTTTTGTGTAACAGTAATAAAAATAAAATGTAGATGACAGACTTATATTCCAACCAGAGAAATCTGAACACTTATAATATAACGGGATGCTTTGTCGATTCCCACTATACTCCTTCCTCCAAGATTTTGTCCCCCAAAAAATAAAACTCCACTCTAAAGTTAGCATACTGGGAAGCCAGGTATTTTTGCTGGGATGACATTATCACGATTTCACAAAACATTGCTATGATTGCAAATATTTGATCCATGAAATTATAAGAAACGATGCATCTGTTCGATACTTGAAACTTTAATTGCAAGTTCACCAACGTTGTAACAGGAAAGGAGAAAATGTAGTGTAGTGTAAAGTGCAGCTCAAATTCAGGATCTTTGAACAGTAGCCAGATGCTCTCTGATTGAAATACCTGGTCACCGATGATTGACCCCGCCCAATTCCATTACAATCACATGATATACAGTTCATTCCTGCAACAGAGATAACGATATAATAGAAACGGTCTTGACTATTTCACTGATTTGTTTGACCCAATGTTGAACTGTACATGGCCTGCAGATTTCACTACCCTAACATTGTGTAAGATAAATTTGTAATTGACCCGCTAAGGTAGATAAGTTACGATATTTACTTACAAATATATTACTGTCGCCTTCGCCAGTTATCTTTAATGTGACAAGTGTCCATTTGCTTCAACCACATCCCTCCGTCTAATATCATGTACCCGGCTACCCAGATATGAGCCACTTTTAAGGTGATAAAACTCTCACCAAAAGTTTGTATTCGGCTTAGGGGTACCTCAGACGCAATATCTGGGGAGGCAAACCTCAGACGCAATATCTGGGGAGGCAAACCTCAGACGCAATATCTGGGGAGGCAAACCTCAGACGCAATATCTGGGGAGGCAAACCTCAGACGCAATATCTGGGGAGGCAAAAGCATTGCTCTGGTTGTCAAGCAGTTCATAGGTACCTCAGACACAATATCTGGGGAGGCAAAAGCCTTGCTCTGGTTGTCAAGCAGTTCATATCATAATGAGAGAAGAATTAGGAAATGGCGGACAGAATGTGATGTGAAGATGAATTTTTGTACTGTAAATATAGACACAGTTACCGAAGAATGTAAATTGACATCTGGACATGCTTTATGCTGAGTGTGGAATCATAGTAACAACTACATTTGTTTAAGGAGCAGTTAATACACTGGGGCTGGCCTGTTTACTGAATCCCACCAATCAAGGTCTCTTAGGACATCTTCCTGGTTCTACAGGCACAAGACTTTAAACTCTTGTTAAGTTCTGGTCTTGTCTCAATCTGTTTATTGTATAAGGAGCTTTTCCAGAGGCCTTGGTTCCTTTGCCTTCTGTAAATATTGTGTCAGTTATCATTGTCTTATTGTCTTACAACACTGTGTCCATTAAGAAAAAAATTGTTAAATTGTTTTTTATTTTGTCAATTAAAAAATTGCTTATTACTTTACATTAATTGTCTTTGATTTGTGACCAGTTAATAGTTGGTTAAATTGTCTCGACATATAACCACAAGCCCTCCACCTCTGGGTCACGAGTTGCCTGTTACTGACTGTTGGTTGGTGGGTTTTTTCCGGGTACTCCAGCTTTCCTCCACCAACAAACCTGGCACATCCTAACATGACCCTGGCTGTTAATATGACGTAGAACTAATGCAGCCAATGGTTGGTAAATTGTTGCTGTAGTTCTTTGTTTCTCTGTCCGTTTCTTTTGATATTCACTGAGGAAACTTAATAATGTACTCATACCATATTTAAAGCCAATGTGCAGTGCATTGTTGTTGTGTCACAGTGACCCTAGCTGTAAAGGTCAAAAAGTGATCATTTTAGACCAAAGCTGTATTTTATTTCATAGTGAAACTAACCAAGGATCAAGCTCTGATAAAGAGCAGTTCTAGTGGAGTATTTTTTGGCAATCAAACTGGTACACAAATCAATAGGATATGGTAAGAGGCAGGGGTCTGTTTTATCTCCAAACTTCATGACTACTTATATCTCGACTCCCTATATAGTCATTCAATCATATAGATTTGTAATAACATGTCCAGTGGGTATTACAAATAAAGGCAGAAAATTATTTCTCTCTCATCGACATGTCAGCATGTTATCAAAAGTCTGGCAACAGGACACACTAGGTTTTGATGCTGGAAGAAAGCCATAGTTCTTTAGGAAAAGTCTCCAACTAGATATTTGCCAATGCTTTGACCTTGATGTCCCACTGCTTGGTGCCAACCATTTGGCTGACATAACCTAGAGGTGAAGGCTATTGGTATTATATGTAACGTCTTTACCACTTGGCAACTGTGACATGTACTGCAGGGATGATAGAGTAGTGGTAGAATGTCATACACCTTAACCATTCTGCCACTGTGACCCAGAGGTGGAAGGCTAGTGGTAGAATGTCATACACCTTCACCATTCTGCCACTGTGACCCAGAGGTGGAAGGCTAGTGGTAGAATGTCATACACCTTAACCATTCTGCCACTGTAACCCAGAGGTGGAAGTCTAGTGGTAGAATGTCAGATACCTTAACCACTCAGCCACTGTAACCCAGATGTGGAGGTCTAGTGGTAGAATGTCAGACACCTTAACCACTCAGCTACTGTAACCCAGAGGTGGAGGCCTAATGGTAGAATGTCAGACACCTTAACCACTCAGCCACTGTAACCCAGAGGTGGAGGCCTAATGGTAGAATGTCAGACACCTTAACCACTCAGCCACTGTAACCCAGAGGTGGAGGTCTAATGGTAGAATGTCAGACACCTTAACCACTCAGCTACTGTAACCCAGAGGTGGAAGTCTTGTGGTAGAATTTCATACACCTTAAACACTTGGCCATCACAATGTTATAAAACAAATGGTTTCATCACCCAGACAATGTTTATTGTGACTTGAATGAGGCTGAAACTAATTTAAATGATTATGTCAATATTAAATTGTGCCATATTTATATATGTAATCTTACATAGGATCAAAGTGATTGTATAAGCTAATTCCGGTTAAACAATGACCATATATTTAAAGTACAGGTAGGCACCATTCGTGTACAGGTAGAAATGTAATTAGCATATTACAGGTACAATGGCCTGGGAATGGAGGTAATTTGTATCTGTTTACCAATGTTTTGAGATCGTTTAAGGATAAGCGATGCCAGTTGCACCTGTATAAGTGGGAGGGGCACACTTTATTATTGTTGTTCTATTGAGTCTAGGTGGAGTAAATAAAGAATGGGTTTAGATTTGTGTACTCAACAGGGTTCAGAAGGAGATAGGTCAGTAATAGAGTCTGTGTTTATTTTATTTTGTTGTTGTCAGAGCTCCTCTTTAATGTAAGTCTATATCAGCTATAACTGATTGAAAATGTATGAATCTTAAATACACCATAACATTATGAAAGTATATATACAAAGTATACATCAATGAAAACATTATTCACAGAATATTTATTGCCAAGATTCCAAATTTTTATTTAGGTTGACTTTCCTCTTATTTCATGACTTATAATGTATACTTTCCATGGTTTTATAAGAAAATGTCTATTCGCAGAATCTAAATAAAGAAATTCATTTAAATTATGCATATTCATGCAAAACAAAAGTAAAAAGGAAGAAACTTCTTTTGCTTATTCACCCCTGAAGACACATTTAGGCTCTTCTAAATCAGAGACTAGACCAGTCCATTATGGAATTTCAGGGATGAATGAGTTAACTCTGTCATTCAGTCACATTTGGACTATTTTGATTGAAGGTCTGGAATACAGATCAAAAGGATTTTTTAGGAGGGGCTGATGTTCATTAAGATGAAATAAATTGAAAATATAAGGTTTACTTATTTTGTAAAGCCAACATGATATAGTTCAGGTGTAACAGGAGAGGAGAAATTGTAGCGGAAAGATTAGAATTCGAACCAGGGACCTCTGAACACTAGCCGAAATGCTCTACCACTCGAATGCTCGATGATCAACCCTGTCCAATTCCACTACACATGTATCTTGATTATTTCATTCACCCCGAAGTAAACATGGACACCATATTTGTTGTGGGCCTAAGGTTAAATAATTCTCTATCGTTATATTTGATATATCTATGATGATATATCTATAATAGATGAGATATACCCACCTCCGCACAATCATTAAAAGGCCATTTTTCTCCTCTTCGAAATTAGACCAATTTGTTTGACCTATGAAAACAGCAAGCTAATATCCTGGCAGCTTTTCCACTATATTACAAAACACAAAAAGGCCAGATCACTGAATCATTAACTGGAATTGAATCATTTGTTCGACATTCGATGTTTGATCTCAAGGATGGGCAGGCTTATGGGTGAGGTATGACCATCGTCAGGTTGAATGACTTCACTGCAATTAACTTCGTGCGTTACTGACCGCGGAGATGTGTATTGCTCCAGGGATGTACTGGTATTAAAATTTTGTTGTCCCTGAAGGTTGTTAACTTTTTCAATAAAGTGTTTCCAGCATCAGATAAAATTTTGACCGTATATATCTATAACATTTGTAGATCAAGATTTTAAAGTATTCAAGGTCGTTGGAGAACAAAAGGGGAAACTCTTGACGATAATATGTTTAGGTCCAGCATTGGTGATACAGGAGCCCATGATTCTCCTTTCTATTTGAGTCTGTCGATCCTCACTTTCTTTCCAAAGGTTTTCTCAGTCATGTGTGATGTTCAGTCATTCAAAATCTCCACCCTTTGACCATACATGGTGGCTAAAAAAGGCAAATTATTTTTGAAACACATTTATGACATAAATAAAATGCTTATAAAAAACTCATTGTTATAACATAGAGGTTTTTATTCCCCATCAAGGTTTCTCTTAAGATGTTTGTAATATATATATGTAACAAACTACGGTTTTAACTAAAAAATCATGTTGGTCCCAAGAGATCCATTACATATATGCTTTAAAAAAAGAAATATTTCACTATTTATTCTTCTCTCTTGTCCCTGACTTCATGATAGTCCATTTAAACTAAAGGAAGACATATTATTTTTCAACCTGACACAGCATCAATAAGAAGAATTTACGAAATTAAATTGGGTCGGCCAAGTCGACAATGAAGTTGACAAAGGCATGCTGTGAACGGTTGGAATCGATAGCGGTGTCAACTCCCCATGTAACAGATATACATACGTAAGGAATGTAAGATTACATTTTAAATTTTGATTCCACATTCAAACCAAGTAATATATCTATTTACTTATTTACAGTTTATCAGAGTCGCTGGAAACAGAGCCGAACATTTCTATCGGAGCTCAGAATATAAATGACTTTTACAAGTAAACTATTCGGTTACTACTTTAGTTCCGATAATTTCAACCCGAGCCTATCAGTAATTGTGAAATTGTTAGATAAATTAGGGCGCAGGTTTTTCACAATGACAGGAAAACTAGATGTAGAGCATTGATAGGTTCACTTACCACCCCCTATATACTTATCAAACGACTCAGATAAATATTCAGCTAATCAAATTTATTTACACTTTGGAAACAGTTGAGAAGGTTGATAGCGTGCTGAAGGTTTACTTAGGTAAGGATTTTTACCAAAAGTCGTACAATCTGGACACGCCTACATCAAGATAGAACATATACCACGTTGAGCCGGTGTAGCAGCCATTTCTTTCCCCCTCTGATAGTTTCCCCGGGGAAAGAATTGGCTAGCTGATTTCTTCCCCGGGGAAAAAACTGGCTAGCTGATTTTTTCCCCCGGGGAAAGAATAGGCTAGCTGATTCTTTCCCCTCCTAATTACTTTTATCCCCCGGGGAAAGAATTAGCTAGCTGATTCTTTCCCCCCTCTTGATTAGTTTTAGGGGGAAAACCATTGACTAGCTGATTCTTCCCCCCCCTCTCGAACAATTTGCAGGGGGTGGGGGAGACTATTTGCTAGCTGATTATTCCCCCCTCTTGATTAATTCTAGGGGGAAACTATTGGCTAGCTGATTCTTTTCCCCCTCTTGATTATATTTGTAGTCTTTAGTCACCATGTCTGAACCATATAGCTAATAGTTGCTGTTTATTGGGTATGGCTTCACACCTTGACATCAGTAAGGTCCATATTTGGTAATATTTATATATACATTTGTCTGCTTTTGTGACCACTATACATTGTATACTTTTCATTGATGCAATCAGCATCATCCCACCTTGAAAAACCATGGAAGATAATTCCTACAATGAACTTGTTATATACCTCAGTAAATCAGAGTACCCTGCATATGTAACAAACATAAAAGATGCAAATAAGAAGAAATCTGAAAAAAGAAGAATTTGCATCAAAGCTAAGGGGTTCCAGTGCAAAGATGGCACCTTATACAAAGATGACAAGAAGGTACTGAGACACAATGAAGTACAAGCTGTCTTGACCAGCCTTCACTCAGGTAATTATATATTCATGTATATATTTATATATTCAAAATTATTATATTTAAAGATGCTCCACTGTCGACAAATGGTATTTTTCTCCGTCAAAAACATGAGCAGACAATTCAGTATTTTTCTTCAGTTACACCATTACCATCATTTTGAAAAGTTTGAACTTCTAATTTTACTTCAAGATAAAAATATTTACATTAATCAATGCATCCAGAAAAAATTCCGTTCTATATGGAATGGAGTACTGATCTCACACGCACCAAAAACAAAATAAATCATTTTATATTATTTTTTGTGTTAATTAGACATATACATTCCACACATGATTATTAACACCAATTATTGTTCAAATGACTAGTATCATTAATGCTGTCAGCTATGGAGCTTAATTCTTGAAAGCAGATGATCATTTAAAATTTATTATCTAATTTAAATTTTACTTCAGTCCGATTTTTATGTTTTTATTGAAATGTTTATAGTTTCAACAAGTATGCAATTTTTGAATATATAAATTAGAACATGTTAAATTAATGTGCATATACAATGTATATCGATGTGATATACATGTACACATGCAGATGGTAATTAGCATTTGAGGTTTTGCCAGGTAAATCTGGGTATATTTAAACAGATTCTGTTTTCAAAATTAAAAAACATTAAACTTGCTTGTATTTAAGTTTAATTACAAAATTCAGAGGAATGTACATGCTGTAGGTGGCTTTTCATGTGCAAATGCTGCTATTTCCAAATTTTTAAAGCATTTAAAAACATTTAGTATGATTGTTTTTGTGTGTGTTTCATTTTTACAGTATAATGATATTGATCAATCTTCTTCAAAATTCTTTTACATATTTCTTTTCTGAATAACAATAAGAAGCTCAAATTTTTCAATGATGCTTATAGTGTAGAGGAGTGTAAATTTTAAGTAAGTAACTTTTGTCTATGAAAACAAAATACTAGTTTGTACTTCACCCTTCGATATGTGTGTTTTCTCTGGCCTATTCTACACCAACTCATGGTTTATCCTATACTTAGTTGTTGCTGGGCCCATCTCTGATAAATGTTAGAGATGTCATCCTCCCAATTCTGATACTAATGTAAGAGATGTCATCCTCCCAATTCTGATACTAATGTAAGAGATGTCACCCTCCCATCTCTAATACTTATGTTAGAGATATCACCCTCCCATCTCTGATACTAATGTTAGAGATGTCACCCTCCCATCTCTGATACTTAAGTGAGAGACGTCACCCTTCCATCTCTGATACTAATGTTAGAGATGTCACCCTCCCATCTCTGATACTAATGTTAGAGATGTCACCCTCCCATCTCTGATACTAATGTTAGAGATGTCACCCTCCCATCTCTGATACTAGTGTTTATACATCCTCCCATCTCTGATACTAATGTTAGAGATGTCACCCTCCCATCTCTGATACTAATGTTAGAGATGTCACCCTCCCATCTCTGATACTAATGTTAGAGATGTCACCCTTCCATCTCTGATACTAATGTTAGAGATGTCACCCTTCCATCTCTGATACTAATGTTAGAGATGTCACCCTCCCATCTCTGATACTTAAGTGAGAGACGTCACCCTTCCATCTCTGATACTAATGTTAGAGATGTCACCCTTCCATCTCTGATACTAATGTTAGAGATGTCACCCTCCCATCTCTGATACTAATGTTAGAGATGTCACCCTTCCATCTCTGATACTAATGTTAGAGATGTCACCCTCACATCTCTGATACTAATGTAGATGTCACCCTCCCATCTCTAATACTTATGTTAGAGATATCACCCTCTCATCTCTGATACTAATGTAGATGTCACCCTCAGGATCTCTGATACTTAAGTGAGAGACGTCACCCTTCCATCTCTGATACTAATGTTAGAGATGTCACCCTTCCGTCTCTGATACTATTGTTAGAGACGTCACCCTCCCATCTCTGATACTAATGTTAGAGATGTCACCCTCCCATCTCTGATACTAATGTTAGAGATTTTACACTCCCATCTCTGATACTAATGTTAGAGATGTCACCCTCCCATCTCTGATACTAATGTTAGAGATGTCACCCTCCCATCTCTGATACTAATGTTAGAGATGTCATCCTCCCATCTCTGATACTTATGTTAGAGATGTCATCCTCCCAATTCTGATACTAATGTTAGGGATTTTACACTCCCATCTCTGATACTAATGTTAGAGATGTCACCCTCCCATCTCTGATACTAATGTTAGAGATGTCACCCTCCCATCTCTGATACTAATGTTAGAGATGTCACCCTCCCATCTCTGATACTAATGTTAGAGATGTCACCCTCCCATCTCTGATACTAATGTTAGAGATGTCACCCTCCCATCTCTGATACTAATGTTAGAGATGTCACCCTCCCATCTCTGATACTAATGTTAGAGATGTCACCCTCCCATCTCTGATACTAATGTTAGAGATGTCACCCTCCCATCTCTGATACTAATGTTAGAGATTTTACACTCCCATCTCTGATACTAATGTTAGAGATTTTACACTCCCATCTCTGATACTAATGTTAGAGATTTTACACTCCCATCTCTGATACTAATGTTAGAGATGTCACCCTCCCATCTCTGATACTAATGTTAGAGATGTCACCCTCCCATCTCTGATACTAATGTTAAGAGATTTTACACTCCCATTTCTGATACTAATGTTAGGGATTTTACACTCCCACTCTCTGATACTAATGTTAGAGATTTTACACTCCCATCTCTGATTCTAATGTTAGGGATGTCATGTTTCTGTTTGATTATTTGTTTCATACAATTTTAACATATTTGCAATTCACAGGAAAATATGCTGGTGGTCATCTAGGAAGAGACAAAACATACCAAAAGTGTCTGCAAGGATATTACTGGAAAGGCATGAAAGAGGATGTAACTTCGTTTGTTAGAGACTGTGATCAGTGTTGTAGAGTCAATCTTGGACCAGTAAAAAATGCTCCTCCACTTAATTCTATATCAGTGCCTTCCAAAGTTTGGAGCCTTGTTGGAATTGACATTGTTGGACCTTTACCAATAACGGATACTGGCAATAAATACATTGTGGCTGCAACAGACCATTTCTCAAAGTGGTCAGAAGCACGTGCCATTGGCGAGGAGAATGTGGGAAAGTTCATATTGGACTGTGTCTGTAGACTAGGACCAATGGATTCTATAATCACAGACCAAGGAAAGGAGTTCACCAACAAAGTTGTAGACTTTTTAACAGATGAACTTCAAATTGACCACAGAATTTCCTCTGCCTACCATCCACAGACAAATGGACAGCGAGAACGTGACAACAGAACTTTGAAAGAAATGTTAAGTAAAGTAACAAATGAAAATGCGACTGATTGGGATGTGTTGCTTCAGAGCGCATTGTTTGCCTACAGAACAAGTGTTCATTCATCTACAAAATGTACACCATTTGAGGTGTGATGTATGGACGAAAGGCAAGGATTGTTCCAAACTCTGGGAAGAAGCCAACACTAGAATCATGTAAATTTGCAGATAGTGTCTTAACTAATATTGCAGATCAAAGAAAAGAGATCAACGAATGTGTCAAAAACAATATTGAGACAGCACAAGAACGCCAGAAGAAAAATTATGATCGACGTCACCAATCACACAGCTCTTATCCAGTAGGATCTTCTGTTCTGATGAAAAACACGAGCAAAATTAGGAGGTTTGGATGCAAGCTTGCACCAAGGTGGGTAGGACCATACAGAGTCATTGAAACTTTAGACAAAGGACGGGTTAGACTACAGAATGCCAAAAGTAAGAAGACACTTTCAAACATCTACCATAGCACCCACCTCAAGCTGTACACACCTGATACACAGACATCACATTGCCAGACTCCCACCAGTACTCCAAAGCGCACATTAAAGACAACAAAGAGAGCACCTCTAACTCCAAAACAAACAAAAAAGCAGACCAAGACAACATCACAAAGGCAATCACAACAACATCATGTGAACATCACAAAGGAAACACCTGCAAAATGAATTTTCAAAACACTTCCAGCTTCAGCCCTCCCTAAATTGTGCAATAGGATGAACATTAAGTTTCTCAAGTGCCCAAATTATGGAAATGACAAGGAATCAGCAGGAAAGCCATCAGAAATACACAGCATCAGAGGAGACGGCAACTGCTTGTTTTCGTGCGATTAGTTTTGCACTCTCTGGGACAGAAAATGGACATAAATCATGCAGAGACAGTATTGTTGCCCATATGAGGAATTCTAGTGTGACCACAAAACTAAGCAAATATTTGGACACAAATGTAAATGAATATTTAGAGGAGAGCAATATGGATTGCAACTCAGTGTGGGCAACAGATGCAGAAATTTTGGGTGCAGCGTCTCTACTAGATACAGATATTTGTGTGTTTTCTAAATGTGGAACATACAGTAGGGGTGTGACCAAACTTAACTGGCTTAGGTACCCAGCTTCTCTCTCACTGGACAAAAAACCAAAGTATGCTATTTATTTGAACAATCTTACAAATGAACATTTCAATGTTGTATTGAGGTGTTAGACAAGACACTTGTTCCTACCTAAGCTGTAGTAGATGAAGAACTGTTTAATTAATGTTTTCAACCCGTTAAGCATCCTGGAGCCATTAAATATCAGTAATAGTTAACGGTGCTTACTAATAGGACCTCTTTTTATTTCCGCAAGGCATTTGAAAAGACTGTGCATTTATACCCCTTTGCATCATAAACTGGTAGCAAGTTTATTTATTTAACCAGAAGGGAGTTGTAATGAATATGATGTATCTACATATATGTGTTAACTTGCTAAAAACAACATTTGCACCCATACACAAAAGTTTAAAAACTTTTATTTTGTTTTAAATGTATGAGTTGGTAACTGGGTCAATTGTCTGCAAGAGATCATGGAGGATAGCAAGGAAGGGGACATAACTCTTTTTTTTTTTGCTTCATCCAATCATACTTTGAGGGAAATTCGTTAATTAATGCCAAACTTGGTTTTAACCATGTTCTTTCTCTCTTGGAAATACTGGGGGAAAATTCATATACAAACATTTTTGTTTAGCAATACAAACTGAATTTATTTTTAAAATACATGTACAACCACAGTGAAAAAATTGGTTCCATGAATTTGAGAAAATGAGAAGCAGCAAAAAAGCTGGTTTATGGTACTTTTTCAAATCATCTTTATCTATGTATTTTGATATTTAGTGAACGTTGATGTTTTTGTTAATGTATAAAGTACTTTAAACACTTCAAGCACAGACTTTAAAGGGAAGTCATTGTACTTATTTGTTTTATTCAATGCTTATTTTACTGAATTGCTAATGTAATAATTATGATAATGATTTTTATGGAATACACACTACAGACTTGATCAGGACAATTTAGGACAACAAGTAATATGAAAGAAGGAATCTCTGTATATGTACTTTTTGAATGTAAACTATGAATAAATTATTTATTAAGAATTCTAACATATGTATTTATTTTGTTTTTAGCTTAGTGAGATGATTAATCAAAGTTGTATGAATATTAATTGCCTACAATTGAAAACGTAATTTTGATAAATCATCTACAAAAGGCAAAGAAATTTTGATAATACAAAGCCATTTGTGTAGGATTCTCTTATAATATTAATGGCATTTGTTACAGCAAAAATGTTACTTGTGTGATTATCTGTTCAAATGGGAAGTTTCGTTCTACATTAATGCCGCTGATGAAACTATACAAACTGTAAACCAACTTATTTTGTGAGAATTTAATTAATTTTGTAACATATTGCCTGACTTATTCACAATAATTAACGCATTTTGAAAGTACAAAAAAGTTGAAACTTTATATTTTTTTTAAAATTCAAATATTACATGTGTGTACTCATGAAATACACCAATTTCAATATGAAAATAAGTTGGTTTTAGTTTAATGACTTCATCAAGTCTATTTGACTTTAATAATACTTATCTATTATGGCCTGGTTAAGAGGGCACTATTCTATCCCTCGACAATTCTATGAAGCAATAGTGCCCTCATAACCAGCTGGCCATAAAGGGATGCCTCGAAATGCTATATCCATTGCATTTCCTTACCATGCTGTTACATTATAAGACCAACATATATATTATTGCAGATATCTGTTTCTTTAAACGAGATTCTGTTTCATGAAGATTGAAAGTAGAGCAATATAGAACCAGTTCCTTCCCGTACACCACAACCTGACCACCATCTTGACGTATTGGTCAAAGCGCAAAGATATAATGATCTCATGTACTAGTGATGTCATAATAGATTCACATTTGATCTAACATCGCTTCCTCTGGCACTATTGGAAATTGTACCCATATGTGAAGCTAATCAGAATCCAGTATTATGTCATATGAAGTACAAACAGACTTCATGAGTTATCTGATGATATAGACTTTACAGTACATATTGAAAACTGAAGTACACAATTTACAAGGAAAGGACTAAAACATCATGCTAACTGCTAACCCTGAATAATCCCCCTCCCCATCCCCATATGTTTCCACCTAGAAATAAATATAGAGGGAATGGGTGGGAGAAAAGAATCAGCTACTCAAGTTGAATTTGATATAGATGAAAGGGGGGAAGAATCAGCTAGTCAATATAGACAGGGAAGGGGGAAAGAATCAGCTAGCCAATAGTTTCCCCCTTATAGAAATAAATATACAGGGAAGGGGGGAAAGAATCAGCTAGCCAATAGTTCCCCCCCCCCTTATAGAAATAAATATACAGGGAAGGGGGAAAGAATCAGCTAGCCAATAGTTTCCCCCATATAGAAATAAATAGACAGGGAAGGGGGGAAAGAATCAGCTAGCCAATAGTTTCCCCCCTTATAAATATACAGTGAAGGGGGGAAAGAATCAGCTAGTCAATAGTTTCCCCCATATAGAAATAAATAGACAGGGAAGGGGGGAAAGAATCAGCTAGTCAATAGTTTCCCCCCTTATAAATATACAGTGAAGGGGGGAAAGAATCAGCTAGTCAATAGTTTCCCCCATATAGAAATAAATAGACAGGGAAGGGGGGAAAGAATCAGCTAGTCAATAGTTTCCCCCCTTATAAATATACAGTGAAGGGGGGAAAGAATCAGCTAGTCAATAGTTTCCCCCATATAGAAATAAATAGACAGGGAAGGGGGGAAAGAATCAGCTAGTCAATAGTTTCCCCCATATAGAAATAAATAGACAGGGAAGGGGGGAAAGAATCAGCTAGCCAATAGTTTCCCCCATATAGAAATAAATAGACAGGGAAGGGGGGAAAGAATCAGCTAGCCAATAGTTTCCCCCCTAGAAATAAATAGACAGGGAAGGGGGGAAAGAATCAGCTAGTCAATAGTTTCCCCCATATAGAAATAAATAGACAGGGAAGGGGGAAAGAATCAGCTAGCCAATAGTTTCCCCCAGGGGAAACTTTCAGCTAGCTGAATTTTTTCCCCGGGGAAACTTTCAGCAGGGGGGGAAAGAATCAGCTACAGCTAGTCAATAGTTTCCCCCTTATAAATATACAGTGAAGGGGGAAAGAATCAGCTAGTCAATAGTTTCCCCCATATAGAAATAAATAGACAGGGAAGGGGGGAAAGAATCAGCTAGCCAATAGTTTCCCCCCCTTATAAATATACAGTGAAGGGGGAAAGAATCAGCTAGTCAATAGTTTCCCCCCTTATAAATATACAGGGAAGGGGGGAAAGAATCAGCTAGTCAATAGTTTCCCCCATATAGAAATAAATAGACAGGGAAGGGGGGAAAGAATCAGCTAGCCAATAGTTTCCCCCATATAGAAATAAATAGACAGGGAAGGGGGGAAAGAATCAGCTAGCCAATAGTTTCCCCCCATATTATAAATAGACAGGGAAGGGGGGAAAGAATCAGCTAGCCAATAGTTTCCCCCTTATAAATATACAGTGAAGGGGGGAAAGAATCAGCTAGTCAATAGTTTACCCCCTTATAAATATACAGTGAAGGGGGAAAGAATCAGCTAGTCAATAGTTTCCCCCATATAGAAATAAATAGACAGGGAAGGGGGGAAAGAATCAGCTAGTCAATAGTTTCCCCCCATATAAATATACAGTGAAGGGGGAAAGAATCAGCTAGCCAATAGTTTCCCCCATATAGAAATAAATAGACAGGGAAGGGGGGAAAGAATCAGCTAGTCAATAGTTTCCCCCATATAGAAATAAATAGACAGGGAAGGGGGGAAAGAATCAGCTAGCCAATAGTTTCCCCCTTATAGAAATAAATAGACAGTGAAGGGGGGAAAGAATCAGCTAGTCAATAGTTTCCCCCTTATAGAAATAAATAGACAGTGAAGGGGGGAAAGAATCAGCTAGTCAATAGTTTCCCCCATATAGAAATAAATAGACAGGGAAGGGGGGAAAGAATCAGCTAGTCAATAGTTTCCCCCATATAGAAATAAATAGACAGGGAAGGGGGGAAAGAATCAGCTAGTCAATAGTTTCCCCCCTTATAAATATACAGTGAAGGGGGGAAAGAATCAGCTAGTCAATAGTTTCCCCCTTATAGAAATAAATAGACAGTGAAGGGGGGAAAGAATCAGCTAGTCAATAGTTTCCCCCATATAGAAATAAATAGACAGGGAAGGGGGGAAAGAATCAGCTAGTCAATAGTTTCCCCCATATAGAAATAAATAGACAGGGAAGGGGGGAAAGAATCAGCTAGCCAATAGTTTCCCCCCTTATAAATATACAGTGAAGGAGGGAAAGAATCAGCTAGCCAATAGTTTCCCCCATATAGAAATAAATAGACAGGGAAGGGGGAAAGAATCAGCTAGTCAATAGTTTCCCCCATATAGAAATAAATAGACAGGGAAGGGGGAAAGAATCAGCTAGCCAATAGTTTCCCCCTTATAAATATACAGGGAAGGGGGGAAAGAATCAGCTAGCCAATAGTTTCCCCCCTTATAAATATACAGTGAAGGGGGGAAAGAATCAGCTAGTCAATAGTTTCCCCCCCCTTATAAATATACAGTGAAGGGGGGAAAGAATCAGCTAGTCAATAGTTTCCCCCATATAGAAATAAATAGACAGGGAAGGGGGAAAGAATCAGCTAGCCAATAGTTTTCCCCCCTTATAAATATACAATGAAGGGGGGAAAGAATCAGCTAGTCAATAGTTTCCCCCTTATAAATATACAGTGAAGGGGGGAAAGAATCAGCTAGTCAATAGTTTCCCCCCTTATAAATATACAGTGAAGGAGGGAAAGAATCAGCTAGCCAATAGTTTCCCCCTTATAAATATACAGTGAAGGGGGAAAGAATCAGCTAGTCAATAGTTTCCCACCTAGAAATAAATCGAGAGGGGGAAAGAATCAGCTTGCCAATAGTTTCCCACCTAGAAATAAATCGAGAGGGGGGAAAGAATCAGCTTGCCAATAGTTTCCCACCTAGAAATAAATCGAGAGGGGGGAAAGAATCAGCTAGCTAATTCTTTCCCCGGGGGGGAAAAAAATAACTAGGGGGGGAAAGAATCAGCTAGCCTATTCTTTCCCCGGGGAAACTTTCAGCTAGCTGATTCTTTCCCCGGGGAAACTTTCAGCAGGGAACATATACCACGTTGAGCCGGTATATGAGTAGACTCTTATAAGTGTACCCCTCCATGAAACACATCCTTCCCATCAAGTAAAACTTTTCCATATCTCTTGAAATTACCAGAGCCCAGTTTCATGAACATTCCTTAAAATAAAGGAATCCCTTAACTTAAAATTCTCCTTAGGGAAGCATTACTGATTTGAAGGAATTCAAGGCTCCTTAACTTCAGATTTTCCCTTAGCTTTTGTAATGCTTTCCTATGGAGTATTTTAAATTAACTGGAATTTCTTAAAGTTCATGAAACTGGGCCCATAATCAAACTTTTTACCTCTCCACCCCACCTCCATTTTAGCACAAATCAGTCTTTGAATAGTAATGTTTGGGCAATGATATGAATTATGCGTATTTACAATATTATTGCTCAAATACTGAAAATGGAAGAACCATATTCAAATTTTATCATATAAAACTCTAAAGAGCTAAAATAAGATTTATATAAAAATATCTACATTTACAGACGAGTCAAACTTTTCACACTCTTCCTTTTGTCAGAACCGAGCTAGTATAAAATTGCCGAGATATTATATGCATTCAGCAAAATGAATAATAAAATGTGCAAAAAATCATATGTAAATGAAAACTTTTGAGGCTGCATATCATTATGGGATATATTTTTCACTGAAATAAATGTTTTCTGCTATCAGGTTTCATGAGTTACGATATTGTTAATATCATTTTTAGCGTAAGTTTTAAATATGCATGATGTACAGACAGTACCTATTTTCATCTTTTATAAGTGATAAATAAATATCCAGAACTTAATCATGCATCTGTAGCTTACAGGATCGCCGATTATTTACATGTCTATATTTATGCGATTTTAAGTAAAAAAAAATTTAAAAAAAATTTGACTTAGAATTTTTGTGATTTGACTGTCAGTGTTTATATGGTTAAACCTATTTCTTAATATTAATGTAGGTCAGTGCAATGTCCCGCGAAATCTCATATATTCTCCCTGCGATAATAACGAACTGTATGCTTAAAAGTTCCTTAGTTCATTGATTGGTCTTATAAGTCTTATAGAAAAGGTGTCCAATGATAAATCAACATATCAGCATCATTTGTTATTTATAAACCCAAAGTTCTACTCTCATTTTCAGTAAGACTGAATGAAAGATCTATGCATGTCGTTTTACAGGATATGTAATCTACTACCTTTTGATAATCAAATTCAAAATCAGAAATGAGCACTTCATTATTCAACAGTGATCAGTTTCTTTGATATTTTCCTAACACAAATCTAGGTCAAGGTATTAAGAATCAGAATCTAAGTGCTGAAATGTAATTAATTAACGGATTAGTAGTAGACATTATCTTAATGATATTGAATTATTGATGTTAAAATCCCAGCTCAGATTCCCAACTGTACCATTTTCGATCAGCATCAATTAAATTCAAATTAATTATGATCAGAGAAACAGGATTATGCATTCATACTTAAAGGGACACTCAGTCTAGAAGTACATTAAAATTTACACATATATCAGAAACAATCCAGTTCTAATGAAAGTCAGATTAGTTGGTTTTACTGAGATATGACAGAAAAAAGCCCACTGTGGTGAAATTTATGTGAAATGTTCAAACTCACTCGCTGTCTGCCATTACACATTTGAAGTCATCAGGATTATTAAATCAAAAATATGTCTTATAAAGATATAATGACGTTAACTCTACATTTAACTTTTAAAATTTATAGTGACAACATTACAAAAAAAAACCAAAAAAAAAACCAGAACTTGATTTAAAGAAAAAGAATGAGACAGTTACCGTATTTGACCTAATAAGCGCTCATGTCTCTATAAGCGCCCCTCCCCCTTTTTGAGGCCTCGATTTCAGTTGCCCAGGCATAAATTAAGACCAAAACTACACAAAAATGTATAGATTTGCAATACAATTTCGTTCTATTAGCACCTTTTCATTCTTTTCAATTTGTATACGCCCTGGGCACTTGTTGGGTTGAATACGGTATGTTTAGTTGAATGCATCATGACTATGTTTGATCTTTTACTGTGTACAACCTACTATTGCTTATGGGCTCCATGCATTGTATTATTTTCTTTGGGTTCAGTTCTGATTGATTATAGAATTCTGCCATTTCATTTGCTCTAAAATTGATAGAAAAGACCTAAGCTGGCACAGTACCATTATATAATTATTCGTTTGTAGCAGAAATCAACAAATGTGCTGTGAAAACCTAGAATTGTGAATGTATATATGTTACTTTGATATGCTTGGTTCAGTATTGAACAACTTTGAAGAGTTTCAGAGAGTGGTACTTATTAAATGGTATTAATGTTACAAACTTCAGATTATGTAGTTCACATGTACTGTTAAACACTTACCGTTTTTGCCGTAATTAGCGCCCCTCCCCTATAAGCTCCCCTCCCCTTTTCTGGAGAAGAGTTGAAAGTGTATAAATTCCCCCATCCCATGGATTTACATCAGCATTGTATCCCATATTACATGAACATGCGAGTCTTTTTCATGTGAATCACAACCAAATATGATAATGTACCTCAAAGGATAAAAGACATGCATTGTCATACTGTAACAGATTGATATACCATAAGTGCAGAAAGATTTAAAATATGACTGAATATTTCCATCAGCAACTTTCATTATGGTTCATTAATAAATGCCCCTTTGTTACAATTATTTAATGCCCTGGGTGCTAATAACGGCGAATACGGCATTATATTCAGCCAAAAAAGTGACCATGATACTAAAAATATCAGAAATTATAATTAAGTCCTTTTTGGCACCACAGCAACTTTAAAAAAACCAGTTACATATATAACTTAATTTAGACACAGTAATTATAAAATCATTATGAAATTTTGAATTCTGCAGATTTTTTGTGATTTTTTTATGCAGTAATTAATTAAGTCATTAGTCTGTACGTTTATATATTACATCATCCAATTAGGGACTAATTAGGCCTTCAGAGTGATGAGGGTAGGGTGGGAGAAAGGGGTGTGCATACATCATTAACCCCTGAAATTTCACAATGGGCTGTTCTAGTCATTGATTTAGGAGAGTCTAATGTGTCTTCAGGGGTGAATGATCAAGTTAAATGGACAGGGGTAAATACAGAACACAAGCTAACCCTACATAATCTGCAACTGATGCAGTTTAAATTAAAACATTGTGAGTTGGCCCCAGCTTTTCACAAATTGTTCTTTCCGATTTTAAGATTAGGTTTGAACTGAATTGGGCTCATTGGAAACCCCTGTGATAGCTTTGAGTGCCTTACTTCCAGTCGATTGGTTCTGTGGTCAACCATTAAATCTGATATACCACTAATCTACTTGGGTTTCATTAAGGTCTTGCTACTTATATTTTTAATGTAATAGATTATTATATAATGCCACATATTGTATGTGTATATATATACGTATATAATTAGTTCCTTTGGTCATGAATGGGAGAGCATGCTATTTGTTACAAACAATGGGTAATTTCTTTTTTCTTTTGTGAAAATGTTAAGAAAAAAAATATGAATGAAAGTGTTACGCCCGACAAAGCTTGATCTACTCCAAAAACATTCTGTTATGAATATTCATGAGTTAAAGCTAAATTGGTTATGTACGGTAATTGAGGTGTATACATCTTAAAGAAATGAAAGATATTTTTATGGAAATCTTAAAAATTTCCTGCAAAACTTTAACGTTTTGCACTTTATATAAATGATGATTTATTCTAGTTCTGTCTTAGAAATAACTACAAATTAATCATAATGTTTTGATTTCGCCACCATGAAATTTGATGACATATAGAATGGGCCATGTCCCTCTATATTGGGTGACCAGTGTACAGTCCTTCTGGATGTGTCTCATTCCATTTGATGAATTGATTCAAATTGGTATCTATTGGTAGGGTCATTCCTTTAACTATACCTCCGTCAAGACATTTGCGGGAGGGGGTGTGTGGTCATGTAGTCTTACCAGATCATTATTCCATTCAAATTTCTTATGGAAGCAATACCCCCTAGAAAGTTCAATTTGATGTGATGAACATTGCTTGTTATTAATAATATCAAAAAACTTCTTTGAAATTACCATGAAGTCTAAAATAAGAATATGTATATAAATGTAAAAGGACTTAATTATTTTCTGTATATTACATATTTTTACTGCCAATTCATCCAGTGTCTTTGCTTTCTCCTCCTCAGCTCTACAAGTCGCCAAGAGTAGAAGCATCATCAATGGAGGAAGGAGACTCAGCAATCTTGGTGAATATGACGCTGCTGGGACGACCTTCACCTACAGTGCTTATGAAGGTCGGGGATGTCCAGGCCAGTGTATCAGTGCGCCAGGCCCAACCAATGTGGCGTTAGATGTACAGGTAAAAAAATGGCATAGTTACCATGGAAACCAAACGTAACCTGGGGAAAATGTCCAAAAGGGTTTTCAAAGATGTTACACACATAGACAACATTTCTTTTGCTATAGTAATGTAAAATCAATCATTAGAATTAAGATATAATTAAAGTTAAATGAAAATTGCTACACAAGAGATTATACATGGAAGTGATGCCATATTCATCAAAAAGCTTGATATTTTCAAAAGTAGAAGCAGCTGATTGGTTACCAATACTGTGTAGACCTAATTTGGTAGATTATACGTTTAAATCATATACCTTTAAATAACTATCAGGCTTTTAAGTTTCATTTTGATTTGTTATGAATTAAAAGATTTAAAGAAAATAAAGTTTTAAAGAATGAATGCCATAAGGAGTTTTTTTCATTAAAGATGTGATACTCCTTAATCATGGAATGAAGTATAAAGTATAGGTATTTGTAATCATGTGAGGCTTGACTAAGTTTTACCAAGGTCACATAAATAGACTTTAGTCAAGGTCACACGAATAAAAGATGATGCCAAAGTCAAGAAAAGATTTAATTTGGTAAAGGTCATAATAATAACACAAGTCAGTGTCATGGAATTATTTAGCTGGGTCAAGGTCACAAGAACACAATTTGGTCAAGGTCGTAAAACACCAGGCAATGTCAACGTTACAGAATGATTGAGTTTTGTTCTGGTCACAATAACACAAGGTAATGTCAAGGTCACAGAATGATCGAATTTGGTTGAAGTCACAAAAACCAAAGACAATGTCAAGGTCACAGAATGATTTCATTTGGTCAAGGTCACAATAACACAAGGCAATGTCAAGGTCACATAATGATTGAGTTTTGTCGAGGTCACAATAACATAAGACAATGTCAAGGTCACAGATTGATTGAGTTTGGTCAAGTTCGCAGGAATACAAGTCAAGTTTATGGTTATTGTAGTAAATATCAAATGTAGACTGAAATGCCCATGGACCAATAAAAACATGCAGATTTATTTATAGTGTAATCCCATTGAAATATTAACCTCCTGAGCTCAGATGTCATGCAATCTGGTTATGATTTCTAATGAAAGTTTATATAAAACTGTGCAGTACAAATTTGTCTGGAAAGCTTGTTACATGTTTAAAATGACCCATCAGCATAATATTACATACAATTATTGACCAATGTCCAGTTGCACTCTGGATGTAAAAGGACATAATTGGAATGATAATGTCTTGGTCCCCTGTGTGTCTGTTTCATAGCTGTAGTGTTATTTAAGGACCCTTTAGTTTACCAGTATAGTAATACCAGGGGACAATTAATGCAGCCGATTCAAACTTAATCACATCATTTAATATCACAAATTAACCCCATTCGGGCCACCAATCAAAACTTCTAAGTGAAATATAAAGCTACGGAAATCAAGGACAATGGTCGGCATTTATGAAGTATGTCTCCACGGATACCTGGCTTGACCAGTCCGCTGACCAGTGTAGGTGTTTAATGAGCTGGTCATGCAAGCCTGTTAATCATATGTCACCATGACTACAAATTATGGCTATTATGGGATGTCCTTGGGGATGTTTCATCAAACCGGAATCCAGGAAATTTCTTTCAAGTTCAACTCAAGGTCACCTTCAGAATCCGTTATGTCAGTTGTTACCTGAACTAAAGCAGAACTTGATCAATAAATGACAGTGTTTATGAGTTTAGTAATTAAATTGATTGTTTGATAAGGTGGAATTGTCTAATTAGTGAAGCTTTGATGATGTGATTGATGGAAATTGTCCAATTTTACATTGACCAATTCATTCCATAAAATTGGCTAATTCTATATTGATCATTTGAGTGGATGGAATTTGTATTATCTTATCTTTCAAATTGATCATGTAATCAAATTACATGGCCAGTTTTATTGTTATAAAATTGTTTAATTCAACTCTAGACATTTGATTAAGATTTCGGAATTCAGAGTTGTAGATATTTCATGGAAATATTTAATTCTGCTTATTTCAGAGAATGGTTACCATGGAAATCCAATTATAAGAAAACATTTTGACTTAAAAAAGTGCAACGGGATCAATTTGAAATATTTGTGTTAACAGTCTAGTCTTTTAGCATAATTACCAAGTTTATTTGTTGAATATTATGGAAATTAAGCCAAATCACAATATCTATGATTATTTTTGAAGATATTTTGAATTTGATGAATATTTGTGAAGTGTTTGTAACTTGAGAAGGATGCAATTGAGAAGGGGGCTCTTAATTCTACTTGACATTTTGACCTTTCTTGTAATATTTAGATTAGCCTCAGTACCAGAAACGTGTCAATAAGCCTTAAATCAACGATTTATATTGCATCATAGGCGACAGTACTCTCCAACTCCTTCAGTTTCGAGACCAGAATTCGTGTGGCAGTCATATACATCTTATCTTGATAACTTCGTCACTCCTATATATCTATAAACCTGTCTTAAATTTTAGGCTAATAAAATAAATATATGTTTCTAGCCTGTCTCCTTGCATGAAAACACAATTTTTTGTTTTTGTAATTCATTTTTCAAATTAAATGTATTTTTATTTTATTTTTATTTTTTTGACAATTGAACTGTCATGTAGTCTTTCCTTAATTTTAGGCTAAATCATCAAAATAGAGTTTTGCTAAAAATTATAGGAAAACCTTATTTGCATATCATAATGTACATTTAAAATCTTGCATAAAACCCTTCAAATAGAATCAGCTGTCCTGAAATAAATTGTTTTTGGTATAGTTCAAAACTCGTTAACTTTTTAATATTTTCTTAATGAACATATCTCAAGATACAATTTTTATAGTCTGCATGATGAATGCTTGAATTGAAGTTATGAAAATGTGTTTTCTTAATGCACAATTTTGCATTTTTATGATCTTATCGGTAATAAGGGGTCTTTATATAATACTGAAAGTAGTATTTTTGAAGAAAAAAAGGTTAAACTCCTTTAGCGATTCTTTTCATTAATTTTCCTATCAGTCAAAAAAATGATTGAAAATAAGATAAAAAATGAAAGATGAAACTATTCTTCAATAAAAAAAAATTTTTTTATGTTTAAAGAAATTTCTAAGAAAGGTCAAGCTCATTTGTGATTTTATTTAAATTGCTTTTGGTTAAGACATGGTCTAAATAGAAAACTAAATGAAAGATAAAAATGTATTTCAAATTGTCTTTATCATTCCCTCATTAATCATTTATAAGTGTATCAGCTTATTATATGATATTTCATAAAGCAAGTTTTAAAGTGTTTTACAGCAGGTTTGCTGCTATTTGTTTATTTCAGGTTAAGTCTCCATCTGTTATTATAGTAAAATGAAGAAAGGATTTAGGATACTTCACATAAATCGACTGCAATTTACATCAAAAGTAACAACTTTGCTAATAGATCCAAAATAAATTGCCTTTGTCAGTTTCAAAGCCCCGCCCTGCATCTTATTTTTGTTACTAATATGGTGATGAGATCAGATTGTCGAGAAGAAAAAAGAAATAATTTTTTTGACAGATATGCAACGACAAGCAGCAGGGGTGGGCAAATTCTTATGTAAATATGTTACTTCTTGTGGTTTTGTTAGCAGATTTTTTGTTTGTATTTCACAATCAGGGCATCTTATTGTGATTCAGGGTTAATGTCGTCTGTGATGTGATATTATAATATACGTGGGTGTTATGGATATTTCTTGGGCCACGATAATATTACTGGAGATTTGATGAGTATAGAAACAGATCTCTGGGTTCAATCTGGTTAGGGTGGCATCTCTGGACGGGGAATGAAAAGTAAACATAATTTGTTAACTCGTTTTGGTGTTCCACCCATCATTTGCCAACAAGGGGTTCTCACATGGTGCTTTTGTGTGGGCTGGGATATCACAGTTTGGCTGAGAATGGCAATCGGATCTGAAACATGAGAAGGGATATCTCCATCAGAGTGCAAGAATTTGGCTGGGAATGGCCTTCATATCTGGAACATGGGAAGGGATATCTCCACATGAGTTTAAGAGTTTGGCTGAGCATGGCATTCATATCTGAAACATGGGAAGGGATATCTCAACCTGAGTTTAAGAGTTTGGCTGAACAATAATATGGTATTCATATCTGAAACATGAGAAGGGATATCTCAACCTGAGTGTAAGAGTTTTGTTGATCCCCAGCATGAACATAAAAGGTCAGGGGTCACCTGCCAGATCACGTGGGTTTCCTCTTGGCACTCTGGTTTCCTCCCACACTAAGATCCCTCTCACGCTTACATACGGGCCATCAAGAGTGATTTGTATCAGTTGGGCCACACCAATTTGAAACCTAGTTCTTCGGGATTTCCCGCTCTTAAAATGGAAAAGTTAGAAAATAAAATTTAAAAGAAATTACTGCCCCTATTTCAGTCGCTCGGAAATCTTACCTATTTTCTTTTTCTGAATATTGGCATCAAATTCAATTTTTTTTTTTTTTTTTTTGCTTTTAATTCATATCATGCCAACAACATCTATACAATACATGGAATAAATCTCCTTCTAACTTTAGAATGTTTTTGTATTGGTTTTTTTGTTCTCAAAGATGATAGCAAGGTCACAGAAACTAAAACAAGAATTAATGCAATTGAAATTGATATGATGATATTGAATGATTCTATAGTTTTGCATGGGATAAAGTCTGCCAATACTCAAATAACTAGTGAGGATTATATCTACACTGTGATTTTTAATATTTAATATATTACGTTTGATTTTGTGTGACTTTAAAACATTTCTTTTGGAAAATGAAAATAAAAAAAAAAAAAAAAAAAAACACCCTTTCGCCCAACTATCCTGAAAAACTATTTTTCAAATTGATATGGCCTTGTATAAATTGTTTTGCAATCAATGTAAAATAAATAAAGTTTAATTTTTTTTATACAGTGAAAAGTTTAATTCAAACTAGAAGATCAATGAATCATATTTCCATAATTTGAAGATTCCTCCCACCCTCAATCACTTATCAGACCGAGATCTACTGCACTTTCTTACAAGTTTGCACCTTCTGCTAGTATGTTTTGGGTTGTTGCCAGGGAAATGATAAGAAAGGAGGCGTGTCATAAAACGAGGTCTCACTCCTGCTAAAATAAAACTGTAATTACATTTTAATGATCATGTTTCTGTGTTAAAATTTCATGACATAAATATCAAATTAATGAGTTAAAAAAAGATTGATATGTTTAACCTGGACTGACTAAATTGATTAAAGGTTGACGAGTTGCAGATTTTAGACATTATAAAGTGGTATCAGAAACAGTTTTCATCTACAAATGAGGACACTATGAAAGACTGTAAGGAAGCTGCCGTAACAAGAATATTTTTCCCTTCATTAAAATATTTATCTCAGAAAAAGTAGAGTTTTAGTTGTAAATGAGGTTGGAATTCCAGCAAGGTGTTGTTGCGGCCAGAAAGGTTTATTTTTTTGGATGATCCTGGAACGTTTTAGGTAAGGAATGTCTGAAACATCATGATTACATAGAAGTGTGTAATGTCAAAAGAGGCTTCGTTATTTTCTTACACCACAGGTGTGAGCTTGAAATAAAACTGGTGGTCTTTAGTTAGACAAACAAACACACTGTTTTAGAAATGAAGAGGATGTATTGTGAACCTCTTCCCTTACTGCAGATGTTTGGTAGAAAGTATGTATTAAAGATAGCATTGCTTACTCTGGAGCTCTCAAAACATTTATCTTGACATCATGGCTACCTGTGTTGCTTTAACAGGGAAATTCATCAGGGATGCTCACTAAGAGATATTTGCAATTTTTAAAAATGCCTGAAATATACTGGTCACAGAATTCTAAAAGTCTAGTATAAAGAACCGACCCTATTCAGAATCCCAGTTTGATTATTTTGTGGTGGTCCTTGGATACATACTGTTATTTATAGATTATGATTGGCCCTTAAGTAATTGTCCAATTCAGTTCCAAACAAATTCAATGATAACTCAATAATTGTGCAAACTTGAAATATATTCCTTTGATTGTTTATTTAATATTAATGTTGATTTCAAAATAAGTGTTCATTTCATATTAATGTTGATTTCAAAATGGTTGTTTATTTCATATGAATGCTCATTTCATTTGATTGTTCATTTCATATTAATGTTGATTTCAAAATAAATGTTCTTTTCATATTAATGTTGATTTCAAAATAAGTGTTCATTTCGTATAAGAAAGTGAAATAAGTTCTGAATGGTAAGCAAAAATTAAAACTTGAAATTTATCGAAATCTAATATGGAACTGTGTTTTTCCTAACAATTGGAAAAAAAAACCTAAATTTTTTTTTTTTGTATTTTGTTTTGCTGATTGAAACCCAGATCCCTGTATAAAAGAGTGAGTGGATGATTTTAAACCTTTCAGACATTTTATGACAATTTGTTGTTTATTTTTCAGCTCCTGTATTATCGACGTAACCCTGGAATAAAATACCAGTTCACCATTCCTTCGCATCTGATGGATAATTACTTATCAACTATTAAAAACAAGAGTACAACTCAACAAACGAAACACCATGGGCACCATAGAAACCACCGTAACCATGGTAACCAGAGAAATATTCGTGTTTTAGAAAATCCAGTTTATCGTGCAAACCACGAAAATTCACAGAATCAGAATCTTGCATTGGAGACAAATAGTGGTGGTGATCTCAGAAATAATCCCCGATTGAGTGAAACCCCGGGTCAACAAAATAACCCTGTCAACACAAGGGATAGATCTTACCAGTATAACCCATATGGTCCAGATTACCGTAGGACTCCAGTGACCAATGGTCAGTTTGATCCTTTTGACCCTACTTACAGACAACAGTTGTCTCAGAGAATTGGTCAGCAATCAGGTAACTACCTCGGTCAGTCTTTCATTGGTGACACCATAAGTAACGAGGTCGTTCCGAAGCTCTCGGCCCAGAATATTCCGGACAGTGTTAATTACTATTGGAGGATAGCAGGTTTTACTAATTGTACGGAGCCCTGCGGTAGAGGTGAGTCTAACATTTTGTACAATTCTCTTCCAAAAAAAGTACTCGTTTGTTTTAATTTTATTTTTTGTGTCTCCCATCACACTTTAATGGACATCTTCTCATTAACGAAGCATCATCCTGATATTTTGTCCATTACGTGCTGGAAAGAAATGCTCTTTAATATCTAACTTTGTTTGAATGAATGACCTTGACCTCAGCTGTCAAGTATACAGGAACTATATTAAATATCAAATAAGTTAATTTAGTCTTAAATAGGCAATTTTTCTCAATCGCCAAAACGTCCAGGGTCCAATAATAATTTTGTCTATTTCATGCTGAAGTAAATGTTTCCATGTTTGTTCAAATCAATGACCTTGGCTTCCATTAAGAATCTCAAATTTGTATTGAATATTTCAATAAATATGTAGGTCAGGATAAACTTTTTAGAGTTTTTGCATTGTTTGGATAAGTGTAAAAGTAACTTAAATTCAACAAATTTGACCTGTATATTTGAGGTAATCAGAGGCCAAATGTGTTAGTAGTAAACCTGTTGGCAGAATATCACTGGGTAAAGATAATAGTCCTACGGCCGTCTTCAAGCTTCGTGTCTGGGGGAATTTCCCTTAAACTCAGCCGGTGGAGCGGCGGACCAATAAGTCCGGGTTCGAACCTAAGTCCGGGTTCGTAGGTTTGAACCCGGCTGGCAGCACACTACCCTCGCCCTATTACATAGTACTAATAGTGACCAATTCTGCCTTTTGTGGTTCACCTTGCTACCCTAAGATGATTTTCTCCATTATTATGGTAAAAATCCATATTGTCCCCTTTAGGTGAATACAGCTTTATAATTTGTCCAGGTATAAAACTAGATAAATAATGATAAAAGTGCATCACTGATTCAGATCTCATTCAACACCAAACAGAGCGGCAAATATTTTATGACATACATCTTTATAACCATCTGTCAAAAATGTCCGCTGGCTATTTCAGTGGAGTAAGGAGGGGCAAGCATTTGTGTGACTATGACCACTGGAAAGGCATTTATTACTATTAACATATTTTCTTTATGACTGACCCCCAGGGGTCTTAGGGGGCGGGGGTCAATAGGGGTCAAATAGGCTAAAACTTTCAAAAATCTTCTTCTGAACTCTTGAAATAGGTTTTAGAATCAAATTACTTTTCATAAATAGAAAGGTCTTTAAGGTCCTTTTACAAAAATTGTGAATCATATGACCTGGGGTCCTTTAGGTTTCCCCCTGGGTGAGGGGTCAAGTTTACTATAGTTTATATAGGGAAAACACATTTATGAGCATGTATTGTCATTTATTCATGGATAACAAGTCAACTTGGTTAGAATTATTAGTCTGAGGATAGCATTTTAATATCATATACACATTGGTCCTGGGCCGAACCCCCTGGGGGCAGAGGGGTGGGGCTAAAAAAGGGTCAAATAGGCTAAAACTTCAAAAATCTTCTTCTGAAATTCTGGAAATGGTAGAATCAAATACTTTTCATAAATAGAAAGGTCTTAAGGTCCTTTACAAAAATTGTGAAATATATGACCCTGGGGTCTCACGTTTCCCCCCTGGGGAGGGGGTCAAGTTTACTATAGTTTATATAGGGAAAACACATTTATGGGCATGTTTCGCTCAATTTTCATTGGAAACGAGTCAAACTTGGTTAGAATTATTAGCCTAAGATAGCATTTTAATATCATATCCACATTGGTCCTGGCCGACCCCCTGGGGGCAGAGGGCGGGGCTAAAAAAGGGTCAAATAGGCTAAAACTTCACAAATCTTCTTCTGAAATTCTGGAAATGGTAGAATCAAATACTTTTCATAAATAGAAAGGTCTTAAGGTCCTTTACAAAAATTGTGAATTATATGACCCTGGGGTCTCGCGTTTCCCCCTGGGGAGGGGGTCAAGTTTACTATAGTTTATATAGGGAAAACACATTTAACATATTTGTGAACATTATTTCGCCAATTTTCGTTGGAAAATAGTCAAATTTGATTAGAATTATTAGCCTAGATATAGCATTTTAACATCCATATCCGTCCTCAATGACCCTTGGGGGCCAGAGGGGCAGGACCAAACAGGGTCAAATGATTAAAATTTCAAAAAATACCTCTAAGTTCACAGCTTGATGGAAGCAAATACTCTTCATAGTCTAACAAGTACAAATTTATAAATCACTGACCAACTTCAAGGCCAGTATATAGTGTTTGTATGTCTTTAATTTATTTCATTATTATTTGTTTCATTATATATTCTGACTCCAGGTGACCGTTAAGGCCCATGGGCTCTTGTTTTTAATTTTCATGGAAATTTTATAATCGTGGAAAAAACCCTTTTTGATACTATCATCTATTACAGATCTTTGATAAGAAAAGCCAATAAATTATCAAAAAAAGAAAAAATTACCCGTGAAAATTTTAAACTATAAACTGTTTACAAGAACTATTATTATACATGCATTACAAGCTCAGATCATGCATTTATACATGTATCACAAGCTCAGACTGCATTATACATATCACAAGTCAGACATGCATTATACATGCATCACAAGTTCAGACCATGCATTATACATGCATCACAAGTCAGACCATGCATTATACATGCATCACAAGCTCAGACCATGCATTATACATGCATCACAAGCTCAGACCATGCATTATACATGCATCACTAGCTCAGACCATGCATTATACATGCATTAGCTCAGACCATGCATTATACATGCATCCAAGCTCAGCATGCATTAGCATCACAAGCTCAGGACCATGCATTATACAGGCATCACAAGCTCAGGCCATGCATTATACATGCATCCCAGCTCAGACCATGCATTATACATGCATCACAAGCTCAGACCATGCATTATACATGCATCACAAGCTCAGGCCATGCATTATACATGCATCACAAGTCAGACTATGCATTATACATGCATCACAAGTCAGCTATGCATTATACATGCATCATAAGCTCAGGCCATGCATTATACATGCATCACAAGGTCAGACCATGCATTATACATGCATCCCAAGCTCAGACCATGCTTTATACATGCATCACAAGCTCAGGCCATGCATTATACATGCATCACTAGCTCGGACCATGCATTATACATGCATCACTAGCTAGACCATGCATTATACATGCATCACTAGCTTAGACCATGCATTATACATGCATCACTAGCTCAGACCATGCATTATACATGCATCACTAGCTCAGACCATGCATTATACATGCATCACAAGGCTCAGACTATGCATTATACATGCATCACAAGCTCAGACCATTCATTATACATGCATCACTAGCTCAGACCATGCATTATACATGCATCACTAGCTCAGACCATGCATTATACATGCATCACTAGCTCAGACCATGCATTATACATGCATCACAAGCTCAGACCATTCATTATACATGCATCACTAGCTCAGACCATGCATTATACATGCATCACAAGCTCAGACCATTCATTATACATGCATCACTAGCTCAGACCATGCATTATACATGCATCACAAGCTCAGACCATGCATTATACATGCATCACTAGCTCAGACCATGCATTATACATGCATCACAGCTCAGCCATGCATATACATGCATCACAGCTCAGACATGCATATACATGCATCACTAGCTTAGACCATTCATTGTACATGCATCCCTAGCTCAGACATGCATTATACATGCATCACAAGCTCAGACATGCATTATACATGCATCCCTAGCTCAGACCATGCATTATACATGCATCACTAGCTAGACCATTCATTGTACATGCATCCCTAGCTCAGACCATGCACTGCAATATTGTAAATCATTTTGTTTTCCCAGCATCTTAGTTTTGCGTTTTCATGCAGAACAACTTTTTCATGACAATCTTATTTCATGATCGAGACTTCTTATATTCTACTTTGCCTGCATGTTTTTGAAACAGCTTCCCAGAAATAAATTTTTGCGATTTCTTATCGCCCACAAAATTCATGAAATTGTATTTCACACGAAAATCAATTTGGATTTGAATGACATACAATCCAATCAGACATGGAAACAATTTTAACGGGCGTAAAGAGACCGGAAATAAATCATGATAATGCAGTCAAATAGATTAGTTCATTTACATAGTGTGGTTGTCATTCTCTCAATGAACATAAAATGCATGATATGTCATCTGCCATCCATTATGGTATTATCCTAGGAACTCCAGTTTCTTCTCACAGTAAAACCCATTCACTTCCATCTCTTGTCATTTAAATGATATTGGGGCCCATACTGATACTGAAGACTGATAAGTAAATAAGGAACAATAACAATTACTTCATAAGACATTGCTGGGATAACACTGGGCTGTTTTGTGTATGTTTATGACGCATCAGAAAGCATGTGTGCAGACGGAATTTAAATCAACATAGTTTTGAAGGGTTTTCATCAACTGCATGTTAAAAACATTAACCAGTTGTTGTCTACATGTCAAAAATAGTGATTTTAAAATTTTCACAAATGTAAGGTTTTACATTAAAGATATTTCTTACTTTCATTTTTTTGTTGCCAATGTTGCTTTGTCATCATCATTGGCACCATTTTGCAAAATAAGTTTGTTATTCAAATTGTAATTGTTTTAACGCTATAGTTAGATAGTAGAAAACATTTCAAGGAATTTACAAAATTATTTTTCTGTCTGTTTCTAACAATAAAAAAGTAACAAAGAGAGAAATAAAAAAGAATGTGTGGAAATCTAATGACAAGAACTTTGTTTATTTTATAATATTTTTGGAAAAGTTTGAATTTCCTATGTTTTGATGTACAATTTATGTGCATTTTCTTAATCAATCTTTTGTCTCTCAAGAAAGCTTTCTATATCAAAGTTATAATCAGCTACAATCCTTATAATTTGAGGTGAGGATGGGTTGATATTCCACATTGTCTAATTTTAAGGTAAGGCCCAAAAAAAATGGCTGTTTAGGGTTACATTGGCAAAAAAAATATTGTCGGTAGGTCAGGAGGATTTTTTTTTTTTAAGGCACCATATACTGTATAACATGAAATGCTCTTTGTGTAGAAACTTTGGTTGATTTCTTGGCCGCTGTGAAACCGCAAATACATTGGTTAACCACAAATTATTTCAATCCACAAAGTGATATCAAAGCTCCAAGCCACGAAAGAAAGCAAACGGATATATATTTTACAATATAGAGTATATGTTGTCTGGTTTTGGTAGAGAATGGTTTTTAGGGTCCTGTCATGGATTTTGCATGGAGGACATTTCATATATACCTCCAATTACATAATATATTAGTGTCTTTTTCAATCATTTTGAAAAAAAAATATTGGGTGAATTACAGCTTCTTATAAAGAAAATGCATATGAAATATGTGAAAAGCTTGAATCTTTATTAATGTCATTGAGTTGTTGTTAAGATGCCAGTAAATGCATTAAGTTACTGTGTAATATTGTCTCAAGAAAAGGCAATCTCTGACTCCCAAGGGGCTGACACAGAAATCATAAACAGTCAGGGAGACGCATGTATGAATGATCGGAGAAACAGACACTTGATCAGGTGTAATGACACTTAGTTAAGACAGAGAAATCGAAACCTTGACAGAAAATATCAATCGTTGACCTTTTACAGCAAATTTGTTTCAAGTATAGTGTTGTGATGTGATTTTATCAATGTAACTACGAAGTCTTGCGACCAGGCAGGGATGGAACACCACACTTAGGCCACATGTCTGTGTTAACATTAGAGAGCTGATATGCTGAAATAGTCGCCAACAAATGTCCGATATGAACATTGACAATGACGCGGTTTTGGACACATTACGCCAAAAATGTAAATTACACAGTAGGGGTAAATGAGGCAGACATGTTTACCTGTGCGTTACCTGTACTTATAGCAATAATCAATAGGTAGGACTCTGTGTATGTTATGACAAGTGCTTAATCAGGATAGAGACTGGCACCAAACGGGGAGATAGCATTAAGGGGCAGATAACTTACACCTGATGTCAGATCTCTCCTTCACGGACACATCTGTTGGTATATTTTATTAAGTTAAAGATATTACACCGCTGATGAATCGTATTTTTTCTCTAGAACACTAGCAGACAAATTAGTAGTTTTCTTCAGTTACAGAAGTTACCTACTTTAAGCGACCACATAACTTTTGTTAGGTGATTTTAGTGCATTTGGAATCAAAAGCCATACCAAATGTATAAATAATAATGATAAATAATAATGATATATAATGAACCTTGTTAACTTTAACTTCAACCTCAGAGACACTAATGTTTATTTTGAAATATTTTCTCAGTCGCGAACTTGTATTCTTTGAAGTTATTTCAAAGCTTTTTTTGGTACAATCAGATAGCTCAAAAAGTTTCATCATGAACCTGTGAATACTGCAATATTATCTAGAAATTTCCACCATGAATTTCTAATACCAAGGTCCAAATAATGTTTGTGGGCTTTGCTTCCTAAGAATATGAAGTTGTCTGTTTAAAGTTTACCATTGTCGTAAAGATGTGATCATTTGGTACCGTGGTGTTAAATCTATCACTATGTTGTTACACCTTTGTGTACATCGTATGAACCATCAGCTGTGTTAGAGAAGGGAGACATCTTTGTTACCCGCGACAGGTAGCTCCAGACAATCCACGGTCACCTTGTCCCTAGCACACCGTGCCGATAATTAAGGGTGAGGTGTTTGTGCTAACTTGTATTGCAACACTTCATCACCATCAACTGGTCTCTTCACAAATCCTTTATCAATTTCTTAAGTGATAATATGGTAGTTTCAAAGTGGGGCGGAAATTATCTCTCTTGGGCGGAGATTTTGTCTCCTAGGCGGGCCTTTTAGGAGTCTGGGTGAACCTGTTAGGGCCTCAGCATTGTTCCCAGGGAGCAAGCAGCCAAAGGTAATTACATCAGGTTTCTTCACCTGTCCCCACGATGCTGAAGTAGCAGAATCTAACTAACAGCAGGGACTCTTTCACCTTTAAATCATATGTTTATCGTGTCAGTCATAGCTGAGCGCTGATTACGGTTCTCATTGTTGGAGGTAATGAAGCAACACCTTCCTATGAGAAACTGTCTATTTTGCCTATGTCATTTGTGATAAGTCAGAGCTGATGTTCTACCAACTATGTTATGACCTTGAATAAATGGGGACGTATTTTCGCCCATTATCTGTGTAGCCGTTAAACATGTCATTCATGTACCATAGATTCTAAAATGAAAATTATGATTTTGATTAATTTCCCAAGGTATTAAATTTTGCAAATTTGGATGGATCCGCAAATTTAGTACAGTAATGTCGTATTTTGATGGCCAGATCACATGATCACGTAAAGATGGGACACTACCCTGCTCCAAAGACATCCTTTTATTTATGAGATCATAAACCCATATCTTATAAATTATAAAGTTGTAGTTTTTGATTTTATGGGGAAATAAACCACAAAAAAAAAAAAAAAAAAAATTGAATTGGAATTTTATTCAGTCTGCTCTGGGCTAATAACAAAATATTTCATCAGTTTTAGATGTGTAAACCACAACATCTGGTTTATATCCAATTAAACACTTGACTGATAAAATACTTTATAATTACTACCGAACACATGATATCACACATTCATGGGGGGTTGTGGTTATAACTGGTGGTTTGTGTAGCAACCTATCTGTTGGTGAGGTCGAGTCTAATTGACTGGTTTGTGGTGTTTCAATCTCTTTTGAAACACAAGTAAAACATTAAATGAAGATTTTATTGCAGAACTGGCCATTTTGATCTTGTGAAGATTATCTCTTCAAAGACAGTTGTAAGTGTTTATATGACAACATCAAAAACCAGTAAAAAGATCTAGTTCTTCATTAGGAATCCGAGCGTTTGATGGTGGAAATTAAATCATTCATTTTCTTGAAACTCTTTTTTATTCCATATATAAATACCGGTACATTATCGTAGTTTCAAATCTTGATGAAAGACTTTTTCCTGATATTATATATTTTCAATATTATTTTCAACATAAAATGATTTCAAAATGGCCACCGCTAGTAATTATAATCATAATGAAGGAAGTCATTATTAAAGTTTACTTCACAAAAATTTATTTCAGGTTAATTGTTTGAATTACTTAGAAAATGTATGCTTTCATGACATTATGACCTTATAAGGTCATAGGTCAGTAATATTTAGACATGGCGACCTCAAAAGGTCAGAGGTCATTGCTATCAGGACATGTTAACCTCATAAGCTTAAAGTTCAGTAAAAGCATTGTGACCTCATAAAGTTATGGTGAAAGTGGCTTCTTTAGGATAGAAGTATTTGTATTTGTTTCAGAAGAGCCTTTCCAGAAATAAAATTCTAGAGTTAATATAGATTTATCATCCTGTCCTTGTAGCTTTGCTGATTGACAGATTAATTTAATTATAAACATAAAATCCTTGATGCAATTTTCTATTTGTGAACTCTAAACTTCTTATTTTCATTCCAAATTGAAGCTTCCACTTGCTAACAAGATTGTATAGATGTCAAAGAGCCTATGACACTTGTCAACAGTGGGGATATTTTTATAGGTTATTTTTATAACCCGGAGAACACTGAAAGTGTTACATCCTTTAACAGCCATCAACGTACAGTCAAACGAATATCTTAACCCAAAACACCATCTCATTGAATCTGACATTTATACAAAAGTAATGTTCTTTTAAATAGGATTACCTCACCGGGGTTAATAAACTGTCAACGTGACAGCAGGTTAGGCCGCAGTAATATTGTTGTGGATACCGTTGCGGTTATGCGAGACACCGAACATTAGAATTCCATCTAAAAGTACACAGTACCTCCTCCAGATTTCTTTCAGAAAAAAATGCAAATTGGTAAATCATTCTCTCCCCCTGCTTCTGTTACCACTTATTGCTATTGCTGGGAATTATTTTTTAACAGAATTTGACAAATTGGGACATTTTGAAGCATGACCTTTACTTACATGCTTGACTGATTTGTTGGTCTCCACTGATGTAGGTATATATATTTCTGTATCGGTGACATAAAGATTGAAATCGGCTAACACCAGCCCAGTTAAATAGCTATCTTGTCATCGGCCTTGGTATGAAATGAGAGACGTAAGGTGCGATAACAGAGTTATCGTTCCTTCGGAACGAATGTTAACCACGACGATTTTAACCTACCAACACGCTTATAACCGCAAGTTGGGTAATAAGGAAATTGACAGAAAGTTTTTAATGATATTTTACAGTTAAGTAAATTCAGGCGTGATCTATCTTCTGAGATAGTTGTTGACTCTGCGAAAATTCATTTGAGGGAGAAATTTAGGGTCAAACAGGCAAAAATCGACATTTTCATCGCTAGTTTCTGTTAAATTCGTCCTAGCAATCAAACGCTCATAGTTGACAAATTGAGATTTTACACATTAATTGTACAAGTAATTCTGAACAAAACGGTATTTTTGGTTTTTGAAAATATTATAAAGACCGACCACAAGACGGTCTTGGAAATTGGTGGTATTTCACAGGTTCTCAGTAAATTTCCACGGCAGACGAGATATTTTGGGACTTGCCGCCTTCCTTCAAAGCTATTCTGACCGATTGAATCGACGAGTGAACCATTCACAAAAGGGTCGTATTAATGAAAAATTCTGTTTATTTTATGAAATAATTACTTAAATTTATAAAACGTTTTACATGTCTTGCAATGATATCCAAGTATATATTGGGGATTGCGTGAATTTGGGAAGTGTGTGTTGTTTTGGGCATTCAACCGCACAAAGAAATGCCAACGGCAAGCGCCATCTGGTAGGAGGAATGTGTTGTGTCACTTGTGTATCCGGTTTGAACCGGTTTGTGTTGATGTTGAAAGCCGCCTCGCTTTTCAAGTTACAATCGTCAATATTAGGTAAGTAGGCCTAGTTGTGTATTTTACTTGTTAGGCTATATCACGATCGGCGGATGTTAGTATCTTTATATTATATTTGAGGTTGCTGTTGTCCGTTATAATTGTTTTTGGCGTAGGCCTACCGACTCTGATCATGACAGCGACTGAATCATACGTGTAACAGTTAACGTTAGATATGAATAAAAAATAACTCGTAAATTGACAGTCTATTGTGTAGACTCTGAGACAGATACTGTTTGAATATGTTTCTCCTAATATATTGCTTGATTATAAATGTTTTAATTGCTACCTACTGCTAATATAGTTAAGATGACACATGATTTGTTGTCAGCTGTTTTCGACTGCAGTCTAAAAATAGACTTACCGATCGCGCGAGCATATGACACGTCCATGCAACAATGTCAGGCAAGAGATAACTGTAAACCAAATATCATGAATACAGGCATATAAAGTGACAACTAAAGAAGACAAACCTGAAAAATCTGGTAGTTTGACAATGGATATGATTAACATTATATGCACTTCAGTATGACACGTACCCTACATGTATGTACATTACCTTGTAAGTTACTGTTCACTTAGAATAGAGGGAGGGGGTGGGGGTTAACAACAGGTTTTTTTTTAATTAATTGTACTGAATGTCAAACATTCAACAGCCTCTTCAGTTTCGAGCATTTCAGAAACCAACTAAATTTTTAGGCTAATTGATTTTTTTTATATTAAAAAATAATTATAAAAAATGTTCTCTAATTTGTGTAAAAAGGCGCGAGCAGTATATAATGGAGTACATAAAGGTTGGGGTGATTCTCCTCCGGGACGGGGAACAATTTCTATATTCAATTTCCGGCATTCTAGTGAATTTTGGTACTGAATTTGCAGATCTAAAAGCATCCATTTTATCTTCCTCAACTAAATATGTAGTACATGTCTGAAATATAACAGGGCTACTGTACTTTGACATTTTGGCAGCCTGATTTTTTTTCATCAGCCCCGTTCTGTCAGGCTTCTGTAAGTATCGACCCCTGAACATGTACATGTAGAGGCTAAAATAATAAGGCTAAATAATAATAAAAAAAGTATCAAAATAGTTCATTTCTGTGTCTTATGTACCAAGAATTTAGTTAATTGATTTTCATATCCTTGACAATAATATCTATGAGTTTCGAATTCGGATGTACAAAAGAGGTCCTACAGAAAAAAACCCACTAACCAACAGTCAGCGCTTGGAAATGCGGTCTCGTAAATGTCATGTTAGAGAGGGGAAAGAACAAAATTAGAAAGATGGACACCTAGCCATGCCCACCTCAGAATTTTTTCAGTAGCATTATAATTATACATCTTATCAATTACAAGTGTATTCTGACAATATCTGCTGTAATCTGATGCATGTATACATTCAAGGTATGAAAAATGACAGCTGACTTTGAAAAGGTTTGCTTACAATTAAATACTTCATTCTTTACATGTTCACATAAAAAGTCTTTTAATACTGGGATTGAATAAAGGGAGGTAATTTGTCTATTTGTTCATTTTCTAGCATAATGCTTAATACAATTAAAAGAATAGGCAAAATATGAAAATTTATGTAATTGGTAACATATTTCTTGTTTAGCCAGACCGATATTGTCTATTATTACCATTCTCTTATTCATATGAGGAAAAAAAAGTTTCTTTTTGATGAAATAGGGATAGCGGAGACTTTTACATGAGTATTAGTTTAATGTCCTATTAACGGCCAGGGTCATGTAAGGATGTGAGGTTTGTTGGTGGAGGAAAGCCAAAATACTCGGGAGAAAAACCACCGACCAGTGGTCAGTACCTGGCAACTGCCCCAAATGGGATTTGAACTCGCGACCCAGAGGTGGAGCTAGCTATATAGGCTTGTGGTAATAATTATGTCTTTACTTCTTAACCACTTGGCCACCGTGGCCCAGACTTTTACATGGTTATAATATTCAAGATTGGTTTATTTGTTTAATGTCCTATTAACAGCCACGACCATGTAAGGACGTGCCAGGTTTGTTGGTGGAGGAAAGCCGGAGTACCCGGAGAAAAAACACCGACCAGCGGTCAGTACCTGGCAACTGCCCCACATGGGATTCGAATTCGTGACCCAGTGGTGGAGGACTTGTGGTAATATGTCGAGACATCTTAACCACTTGGCCACCGCGGCCCCCTTATATTCAAGACATTTCAAAATCGCTAATGTCATGCCATTATAATATCTAAATTGAATATCAGAATCAGTATTAATTGCAAGGTCATTTAAGGAGATGATAGAGGAAAGTTGGAGTACCCAGAGAAAAATCACTGACCAGCAGTCAATACCTGGTATCTACCACACATGGGATTCAAACTCGTAACCCAAAGGTAGTGGGCTGGTGGTAAATATGTCAAGACACCGCTTAAGTCAAACACACAATGATTGCATAATATTTGTCTTATGATCTCTTTAATTTCAACTTTCTGATTAATTTTCTTTGCCGTTCTTTCATCAGTATTGGTCACGTATATTAGAACGCACTGTTTTAAATTATTAAGAAGGTGAAAAAGATGGAGTAGCTTGTTAGGGGCTGTGGGTACTGAATGGTTAAAATTGCAGGTATAAAATAAGATTTTCATCTGGAATAGGAAAGGGGAGGTAATTGGCTGATTGATCACTTTCATGCATTCAGCTAACATTCATTGCAAAACTTCCTGGTACCTCTTAATAACTTGTTGGGTGTCATACAATCCATATTACATGAATTCTGGATATTAATTTAATGTGTAGCATTACAGTGTAATTATGTGATTCTCGATGATATGATATAAAAACACTGTTAAACAGTTTAATCTTGTTCTCTAAAATGTATGTATTTGTAAGGGATTGAGTGTTCGATGAGGACGATATTATTTATTTTTACCAATTTGATTGAGTGTTCGACGAGGACGATATTGTTTATTATTACCAATTTCATTTTCTTATTTATATGAGGAAAAACAGTTTCTTTTTGATAAAATGGATATAGGGGAGTTTTTTCATGATTATTCATGAACATGCATATTTTCAGGGTACATGTAAGAACACAAAACTTCCAAGCATAATGCTAAATATTTAATTCTAGTATAACTGCTCCTCTTTCACTGAGTTATATACTAAAATGTTTGTCCCCGGAGACAGTGTGATACAGTGTATGAAGGTTAATTTACCCTAAGATGTTATATTCCTCAGTAAATATTTCATCTTCAGATAAATAAACCTTCATATCACACTGTCAAAGGGTCCATAAATGTACAGTAGTGTATGTAGAATTGATGAAAAATAATTTGGTAGACCCATACCCAAGGCAGATTTTCATAGGAATACAAAACATTAAATAGTCATTCTAATGCTACTTTTATTAGGAAAAGTAGCCTTAAGACAAAATAATGCATCTTATCATAACAAGTAAATACATTATTCACCAAAAAGGTATGTGAATGTGTACATTCAGGTGCTTTTTGTTAGGAAATTAAGATATTTTTCGAAGATTAGGTTGATACGTGAAGGAATAGGCTACCTTCCGAAGAATTGGTAAGTTGTAATAGAATCGGACTATCTTCCCAAGGTTAGGATAAGTCTTAAAAGAATCAAACTACCAGTTTGAATTCGAAGTGCCTGTAACATGCTGAAATCAAATGGAAGGCTACAGAGTTTGTTAAAATAAATGGACTTGACCTTAATTTAAGGTCACAGTGTCAAATGAGCTTAAATTTTTAAATGACTCCTCTATCAATTATTGACTGGTCTGATGTAGTCATATGCATGGTACATGTATTACGTTTGCAGCATGTTGGGCTGAAGGGCTACCAATTACGATTTTGATCAAAAGAATGACCTTGACCTTAATTCAAAGTCACAGCCACAGGGGTCAAATAGACTGCAATTGTAAAATGACTTTGAATTGTTGGATATTGTTTCCTAAGCTTATGAAACCGATCTCTTTTAAGAGTAAAATCAAGAGTTACATTATATATGTATATCCCTTTTGCGACACTCCTTCATACAGACAAAATAGATCAGAGATATGTACATGTAACATGAACCCTTTTGCGTTATTTTTCATTTAATTTCCATACATGTATGCACCGTATACATGTACATTTATATGCATAGCGCATATTTTGGAGAATTATCACGAGTTATCATAGTCATTTTCGTCTCTCATTTCATCCGCAACATCCCTTAAGGTGTTGCCCCACTAGTAGGGTCATCACTTTCTGTCAGTATTGTCATTCTTGTATTGGCTACTGTGGGTCTACTGCATAGAAAACTGGTTAAGGTGTCTGACTTTCTGGTATAACTAGCTTTTCACTTTTTGGTCAAGTTTGGAAAGTGGTTAAGGTGTCAGACATTCTGGTACAACTAACTTTTCACCTCTTGGTCAAGTTGGGAAAGTGGTTAAGGTGTCAGACATTCTGGTATAACTAGCTTTTCACCTCTTGGTCAAGTTGGGAAAGTGGTTTAGGTGTCAGACATTCTGGTACAACTAGCTTTTCACCTCGTGGTCATGTTGGCAAAGTGATTAAAGGGTCAGACATTCTGGTACAGCTAGCTTTTCACCTCTTGGTCATGTTGGCAAAGTGGTTAAGGTGTCGGACATTCTGGTACAGCTAGCTTTTCACTTCTTGGTCATATTGGGATAGTGGTTAAGGTGTCAGACATTCTAGTACAACTAGCTTTTCACCTCTTGGTCATGTTGGCAAAGTGATTAAGGTGTCAGACATTCTAGTACAACTAGCTTTTCACCTCTTCTTTTCTAAACATACAAATTCATAATTTATTTGCAATGTCTAAACTATTATGTATTGCATATTTATTAGCGTGTAATAGCAGATTGTGAAAATTCAAGAGGGGTGATCTATTCAGGTGAGAAAGATATACAAAGATCATTTACTCGTACATCTGTAAACAAGTTGTATCTATATATAGGAAACACTCGTTAGTTACGTGTTGTTTTGGCTGGACGTAATCTCATAGTTATTTGAGAATTCGGCTATCAAAAGCATAAGGCAACGATCCTTGAGGTAAAACATTCAGAAGCATCAGAGTAAAGTATGGATAATAGATAACATTACAGCGTAATATCTACAATTTGGAAACTCTGCTGATGTTTGAACCGCAAACTCCTTCTTTCCAGATAAAATGTTGACATATCTTAAACTATTGTTGTCGAAATCACCAAATAAATGCCAACACGGTTTACCCTTGAAAAGATAAATGTTTAGCTTTTGATATTGAACAGAAATAAAACACGGAGAGGAGCACCAAGTATGAATGGGGGTGGATAATTACTTTTCGAGACTACGCCACACAAAACTCAAGGAGCCAGGCCAAGTTATCAGAAGCTTGAGAAAGCGGCAAAATGATCTAATACTTGGAATAATAAGCAAATTTAAATTGTTTAGCAGGCCTTGGGACTGGTGTGTCTGTAAGGCCGATGTATATCTACTGGAGACGTAGCCTGCAGGGTTTGTGGCCAACCTCTGGCTCCAGTTTAGCACTAACAGTTATATGAAATGTAGGAATAGAATAAAAGTGAAAATAAAAGATTATCATTTGAATACCTGACTAGTTACATCAGATATAGGTCACCAGATGATATTCTCCGATATAAAAATATTTGATGTGAATTAGACAAATCAAGATTTAATAATTTTTTGCAAAATTGTGTACATGAAATTTTTGCAGGGGTTCTTGCTTTAGATGAGTTATCCCCCCACTCTTAATGTATGAACATGATCTGATAATGATTATTATTTTTTTTCTGTTTAACTAGACATTGCTACTGTAATATTAACTCACCCAATTAATACATGCTGAGGGTACGGCTAAATAAAGCAATAAGGATTAGTGCTTAATTATATAGTAATTGATTGAGATAAATAACATCATTTTATAATGACCATAGGAATAAAGGTCAGAGGTCAGTAGTATCAGGACATGATAACCTCAGTTAAAATTCTCCATATGAGAGCATAACAGAAGTTAAGGAAAGAATCCAAAGTTAAAATAAACGCTTTTCTTTAAAAATGCTTTCCTATGGGGAATGTTAAGTTGAGAAATTCCTTCGGAATGTTTATGAAAGGTGGCCCAGTTCCTGTCTTGTCCGTCCCATCATGGAGACGGATGATTTATGTCATACAGACATTATACTTTTACTTTATTTTTTCTAGATCACCTACTGACTTGAGTTGATTTGATCAATTCCTTTTTGTTTTTCCAGGGAGCCAGCAGACCAAGGTGGTTTGTATGAAAAGAAACACCAATGTTATTGTCACTATGGACAACTGTGACCCCAACCTCCGTCCAGCCACCCAAACCATCGCCTGCAACACCAACATCTGTCCTCCAGCGTAAGTCTTACAATAATGTAACCAAAATAACAAAATTGAATTAAGATTTCTGATATTTCCTACTTCTAGCCATCAAATCGTCATGGCAAAGCAACCAAAGAGAAAAGTTTCCGTCAACCACTTACATTCTACCACTAGCCCTCCATCTCTGGGTCATGGTGGCTGAGTGGTTAAGGTGTTTGACATTTTACCACTAGCCCTTCACCTCTGGGTCAAGGTGGCTGAGTGGTTAAGGTGTCTGACATTCTACCACTAGCCCTCCATCTCTGGATCATGGTGGCTGAGTGGTTAAGATGTCTGACATTCTACCACTAGCCCTCCATCTCTGGATCATGGTGGCTGAGTGGTTAAGGTGTTTGACATTTTACCACTAGCCCTCCATCTCTGGATCATGGTGGCTGAGTGGTTAAGATGTCTGACATTCTACCACTAGCCCTCCATCTCTGGATCATGGTGGCTGAGTGGTTAAGGTGTCTGACATTCTACCACTAGCCCTCCATCTCTGGATCATGGTGGCTGAGTGATTAAGATGTCTGACTTTCTACCACTAGCCCTCCATCTCTGGATCATGGTGGCTTAGTGGTTAAGATGTCTCACATTCTACCACTAGCCCTCCATCTCTGGATCATGGTGGCTGAGTGGTTAAGGTGTTTGACATCTTACCACTAGCCCTCCACCTCTGGGTCATGGTGGCTGAGTGGTTAAGGTGTCTGACATTCTACCAAGATCCCTCCATGCCTTGTTTGTAGTGAAGGTGTATAGTAATGCTGTATGGTATTCTACCACTGTTAAGCATTCATGGAGCTACTATTGGTTGTAGATTTTGTTTTAAGGACTCCAAGATTTCCTTAACAAGATGATCAGGTACAGTGGCTATGGATGTTTATAATTAAGATTGACTACAAGAAAGTACTGACACCAAATAAACATGCATGCAGATATCTTAGTTGCATACTCATGACCTTGAATAAAGTGGTAAAATTTGAGATATCTCAACCACTCGGCCATCAAGGCTATAGCTACAAACGTTCTGAGAGTGATCAATTTGTTTAGAAGAAGATTATTGACATATTCATTATTATTGACAAGGTAGAGTATATGATACGTACTATGAAAAGTTTGTGGTATATAGACGTGGTTACATCTGATGTATTGGCCGTTACAGCGATTGGAACACCTGTCCAGTCACTACTCGTTAGGGATGAGGATAATCACAGGTGTCATAAACATTTACAAGGTTACACGGGGTCAAATTACTGTACAATTATTACTCCAAGTAAAGCTATCTTGGGGAGAGTTAGTCAGGGTCAATGGTGATTATAGGTGCTAACACATATCAAGCTCGTTAAAGAGAATCGGGTTTCAGAGCGATTTATTGTTGTTGATAAACGGCCTATCTACACTTCTTTTTAAGTCACAGGTAGAAATCACAGGTGATAATTACAGGTATGTAGGGTCCTGTTGGTTTGTTGAATTTAAGGCGGAGCCCTGGCAGTGTTGACCATCCATCTCTGAAACTTTATTATGGAAGACACGCCTTACTTTGAAAACTTTATGAAACAATCCACGTAGTTTATTGATAAATGATTGAGGATGGCTAAACATAGGACCAATATATGACAAGAAAACTTTATTTATTTTTTTACATCAATTATAACTACGATTTCATTTCGCATATTTCACGCTCACAGTAAATTTGTGAATATTAATCTCCGCGATTACATATAAACCACTGTTATATTGATAGATATTTACATTTAGATTTTCAAAATTCGTGCTACTGCTGCCCTCTTGCTCTTGAGGAAACCAGAGTGCCCAGAGAAAACCTCTGACATTTTCATGTTCGTGCCAGGAATCCATCCCAATCTATATAGGTGAAAGGCGAGTGGCTTAACTATTACTAATTCAGTATAATTACTAATTAGCTTTAACGAAGACATAGTTCAAGGATGGATTTGTTTGTTTTCCTTCTGTAAAGATCTCAAGGATAGATGAAATATTTTTGTTCAAATTATTATTTCTGACGATTATAGAGCATGAAACAATTTTGAAACATTTAGCTCCGTAGAATATATCGGAAAAAAAGACAATTTAATATCCGTCAATGACCTTTAACGTTGGCTTTTGAAATATGAACCAATACTTTCGGTAATAAGTAAAATACAAACAGTCTGTCCTACAGTTCAGATCTTCAAAGAAGTCCTGCTCTTTCATTTCCTTGATGTTTGTAAATTATTCGAGGATTGGTGTGAAATACTGTCTGTGTACACTCGATTTCCCACTAAATAACCAATCACTGGACACTTAGCACGGATATGTTAGTCGACGCTTCTCAACATTTAAAAAGGCAAATAATTCTGCGTCTTTGATTTTTTTATCTACCTGACACACAATGTGGGGACTCCGTCACAAACAGATTCTCCTGTTTCTGAAAACTGCTAGATCACAAAAGTGATCAATTTGGACAAATTTGTGTCCAAAAGGTATCGTGTTTCAACATTAGATAAACACGGTGTTTGTAACGTCCAAATAAAAGTAAAGAAGATTTCTCTTTGTACTTACTCTGTAATGTCTGGTTGTGGAATGTTTAAATGGCTGAGGTGTTTCCTGTTTATCATTGTGTTTATCATCAGGTCTTTGACATCAATAGGATTCACTTCATTGATAGTTGTCTGTAGATTGTCAATGTCTTTATCTGAATGAAAACCGTAAATTTTACATCAGGTGTTTGAGAATTTCAATTTGTTGTTGATTGAAAAGTTTTAAATTTGAATTTTGGTAGAGAGATGTTGTGAAGTATCTTTTATGACCCTCAGACACTAAGAAGCTGCTCATATGACCCTCAGCTATTGGGAAAGTGCCCTCATGACCCTCAGATGCTAAGAAGCTGCTCATATGACCTTCAGCTATTGGGAAAGTGCCCTCATGACCCTCAGATGCTAAGAAGCTGCTCATATGACCATTAGATGCTGGGAAAGTGCCCTCATGACCCTCAGACGCTAAAAAGCAGCTAATACGACCCTCAGCTATTGGGAAAGTGCCCTCATGACCCTAAGAAGTTGTGAAAGTGCCCTCATGACCCTCAGATGCTAAGAAGCTGCTCATATGACCTTCAGATGCTGGGAAAGTGCCCTCATGACCCTCAGACGTTAAGAAGTAGCTAATACGACCCTCAGCTATTGGCAAAGTGCCCTCGTGACCCTAAGAAGTTGTGAAAGTGCCCCCATGACCCTCAGATGCTAAGAAGCTGCTCATATGACCTTCAGATGCTGGGAAAGTGCCCTCATTACCCTCAGATGTTGTGAAAGTGCCCTCATGACCCTCACATGCTAAAAAGCTGCTGATATGACTCTTAGATACTGGTAAAGTGCCCTCATGACTCTCAGACTCTGTTAGATATCTCTCATGACCCTTAGATGTTGTAAAGCTGCCCTCATGACCTTCAGATACAGTCACATGCCCCTCAGAGGTGGTAGAGAAGCCTCCCTCTGATGCTATAAAGTTTTACAAATGACCCTGATATGCTAAAAAAAATCCCCAGAACGCCTTCAGTCCCTTTAGATGCTCCTTTTGGACTGTTCTGTTATGTTCCTGTCGTAACCCTGTCACAACCCAGTTTAGTCCCTATCGTGACCCCATTTCATCCCCGTCACGACCCTCTTTGTGTGTGTTTGGTTCTGCCAATCACAACATGTCTGATACAAGTTGACCCATTGTTGTATCATACCAGCGTGCACTCCATTTGTGAATGGCTGTATCTATGTGGCACATCGAGGTCGGCATCTTATCAGCGATTCACTACCTAATGCACCTTGTCGTTTATACATATATGATGTTTTACATATTTTCCCAGGGCAAATTGTTTTATGTATCAGCTAGCTATAAACCGCCAAAGATTTCACGATTTCTTTTAGAATATGTGTGCATTATTGAGAAGGAGAAAATGTAATCACGAATTCATTTTCACAAAATCTGAATGTGATAACAGTTTTAACACATTCATTGCAATTTCGGCTGCAGATTAAGTACTTTGGTGGGAGAATGGTGCCCGGCACGACAGAACACTTAAGGAAACTCTAGGTGACCAAATTTCTCAGGAATTTTAACTCAGATGAAATCTGTGATATTATATAGGACGTGCATAAAAGAAGTTTTGTCAGTCTGAAAAATTCTTATCTCAAAAAGAATTCTTTGGTCAAGAAGTCTTACAATCATTTGGCTTCCGCATTTTTTCGAATTAATGCAACATTTTGAATTTAACAGCTCAGTAATTTTTAGTAAAAAAACAAAAAATAAAATCAATCCTGGAATCTTTGAAAATTATAAATTATGGAATTTTTAACTTCGTTCATTTTAATTTGGACTTAAATTTTCAACTTTTCAAATCTTCATATTCAGTGATGTTATTGTTCATATGTCTAACCATAAAATAATCAAGGGGTTGGCGTTGTTACCCTGTTTTTGCATGACAGTTTCAATGTTAATTTTAATTCTTTTAAAGATAACTAAATTTATTATGCTCTCACAATTTAATGAGTCTTTTAGGATCATTTAAGGGGGAAACTGTTTGATATAAATATCAGAATAGTTCACCAAGTATCAGCATAATGTGACTACAGGGTGGGGTGTGCTGTTCAGTGTCTTTGGCATTATGCTGCGGTGAGATAGCACTATACTGTAAACTAACAATATCACAAGGAGACACAAAGTTACCACAACTTATTATTGTGTTACGCAAAAATAAATAAAGAACTGACGATTGAACCAGACATTGACCTCGAATCACAAGTTATTATTGTATGTGTTAACAAGAAATGAAGAATTGACGATAAAATCGGACATTTAAACCTCAAAATCCAGCAACATTTGTGGCGATAGATCATTATTAAATACATACGGGAGTGTTAGTGGGCATATATATAATTAGCTAAATACCAACTAGCCAGTGTTCAGTCACTGCACTAATTTTGCTTAGTTAGTTTTTCGCTAAAATTTCAGAACACTAAAATGTGTTTGGTTACAGTAATTTGAGTTTGGTGTACCACCAGTGATTCGTGGGCGTGTGTTGGTCTCTGGCTAATATCAGATCTACAATTTCATATCACACAACAGCAAAGCATGTAATTGCATTTGTTTTTATGAGTATGGTAAAGGAAACCTGAGATACATGAATGTGTATCACATAACATTAAATGTTGTTTAATATTAAATATTTTATAAGTTATTATCACAAACTGGAGGACGCAGGAAATTGTCCAACAAAAAAAAGTCATTTTGTAACAAATTTACAATTATTTTTTCTGGTTTGAAATTAATTTAGAATATGAAGTGAGGATAAAAACTGTGAAATTTCAAGTGTCTCTTTGAATATTTCTTGTGCAAAAAACATGGAATGCAATAACAGAGCTGATATATCTCGCTATGAAAACTAATTTCACCAAAAAAAAAACGTTCAGATGTAATTTTGGGCATATTAAGTTAAGGAGTATTAGGAAACATTGGTAACCTCAGCTTCCAACACCAACTTTTATTATTGAATAAGGCAGTGTGTGTTTTGTGGTTCAGTAGTCAATGGGCCAGCAGGAGGGCTGAAGTTGGTTGCGAGTTCCTAGTTCCTAGTTCCGTTTAATAAACGGAACTAGGAACCAGACCCGAGTTCCGTTTAACTTAAACGGAACCAGGAACCAGACCCGAGTTCCGTTTAAGCTTATACGGAACTAGGAACCAGACCCGAGTTCCGTTTAAGCTTTGACGGAACTAGGAACCAGACCCGAGTTCCGTTTAACAAAAGTACTGGCCAACGAGCCGAGTTCCGTTTATTAGGATTTCTACCTCTAATTGAATGTTCAATTACATATTATATATCGGAATCGAACTCTGAGCTTTCAGCAGCGATACGACACAGAATTAATCTCTATAACACAGATTTCCTTAAACGGATCTGACAACTAGACTCCAGTTCCGTTTAACTTAAACGGAACTAGGAACCAGACCCGAGTTCCGTTTAACAAAAGTACTGGCCAACGAGCCGAGTTCCGTTTATTAGGATTTCTACCTCTAATTGAATGTTCAATTACATATTATATATCGGAATCGAACTCTGAGCTTTCAGCAGCGATACGACACAGAATTAATCTCTATAACACAGATTTCCTTAAACGGATCTGACAACTAGACTCCAGTTCCGTTTAACTTAAACGGAACTAGGAACCAGACCCGAGTTCCGTTTAAGCTTATACGGAACTAGGAACCAGACCCGAGTTCCGTTTAACAAAAGTACTGGCCAACGAGCCGAGTTCCGTTTATTAGGATTTCTACCTCTAATTGAATGTTCAATTACATATTATATATCGGAATCGAACTCTGAGCTTTCAGCAGCGATACGACACAGAATTAATCTCTATAACACAGATTTCCTTAAACGGATCTGACAACTAGACTCCAGTTCCGTTTAACTTAAACGGAACTAGGAACCAGACCCGAGTTCCGTTTAAGCTTATACGGAACTAGGAACCAGACCCGAGTTCCGTTTAACAAAAGTACTGGCCAACGAGCCGAGTTCCGTTTACTAGGATTTCTACCTCTAATTGGATGTTCAATTACATATTATATATCGGAATCGAACTCTGAGCTTTCAGCAGCGATACGACACAGAATTAATCACTATAACACAGATTTCCTTAAACGGATCTGACAACTAGACTCCAGTTCTAGGAACCATACCCGAGTTCCGTTTAAGCTTATACGGAACTAGGAACCAGACCCGAGTTCCGTTTAACAAAAGTACTGGCCAACGAGCCGAGTTCCGTTTATTAGGATTTCTACCTCTAATTGGATGTTCAATTACATATTATATATCGGAATCGAACTCTGAGCTTTCAGCAGCGATACGACACAGAATTAATCTCTATAACACAGATTTCCTTAAACGGATCTGACAACTAGACTCCAGTTCCGTTTAACTTAAACGGAACTAGGAACCAGACCCGAGTTCCGTTTAAGCTTATACGGAACTAGGAACCAGACCCGAGTTCCGTTTAACCCCACGCTTGCATAGACATTTGTAAAGCTCATCTGACCCGAAGGGCCTGATATCGAATATAATATTCGATCAAATTCTGGATGGACCTTGCTCCTTCAATAAATTTTAAATTGGCTTGCCATAGCATTTACTCATTTTAGCTCAACTGGTCCAAAGGACCGAGTGAAGTTATGCGATAACGCGACGTGCGGCGTTTATGAATGAGACCGAAATTCTTTTGAAATTAAATGGAAATTCTTGGCAACAGATCTAGACCGTTTAAGCCCAGTACATACGATTTTTACATATATCTTTATCTAATCCCCGTGGTAAAAGGATTTTATTTTTAATTTTATATCTAACAATGTTTCATCAAAATATTTAGATTTCCAGATTATTTTTCTCCATTTTTTTTAATTTTTATGGGACGGAGTATTTCAAATTAATATTTTTCTGATATTTTAATATCTTGTTAAATTGATGTGCATTTTATCGAACTGCAAGCATAAACCAAAACTGCCTTCGAAATATACATGTATATTGTACCTATTGATCTTGGTTAAGAATATCCTTTCGTGAGTCAACAAAATAGATCACGAAGAATCACCTGTTTTATGAAGTAATTGTCACAAAAAACTCTTACAATTGGAAATAGCAAAACAGGCTCCACGATTTGCTTAATTTTAAATCTCCATCATATAATGATGCTTTCAATATCATATGATTATGAGTGCTAATCAATAGTGGTAGAGAGTCAGTCCCAGCATTTTTACAATTTTGAATTCCCTTAAGGATGCTACCATCGCAATATGAGTACTATCCCATACTTAATTTCAGAGAAAAAGTCGTTTATATGGAAATAAACAAATTGACCCCTTTTGGCCCCGCCCCTCAGGCCCAAGGGGATAAGCCACACCCTTTTTATAATTTTGTATCCTCACCCCATACAGATACTACCTTTGCAATATGAGTTGTTATATATCGTGCTTAGTTTTAGAGAAGTCTTTTATAAGGAAATTAGAGTTTTTTTCAATGTTAAGCCACTTTCATGATATAATACTTACTATAACTTTAGAATTCAAATTCACTACATACATTATATTTGAGAATCCCGTCTCCCTAGCGTACCTTATTTCGTACTCGACGAGAGTATATAGAATGATGTCCCTTCCTAAACACCTCTCCCAAATGACTGAGGAGGAAAGGGAGGGAGGACAGAAGAGTGGAACCCCATAAAGTCATTGTTAGTTTTACATCATGTAAATTGGTTTTACATTGAAAAACCTCAATTTCTTTTCAGTAATACGCTACTATAACTTTAGTATGCGAATTTGTCTTTCTTACCGTAATGGCGAGTCCGAAGCCAGGCAGCCCAGTCAAATGGTAAATGTAGGGGACAGGCCCCAGGCAGAGAATATAAAACAGGGTTGAATGAACAAAGGTAAAAACGGATAATACCTCCCCGTGGAAAGAGGTGCACCATTGTGAAACCTGCTCGCATAAGGTTAAAAGACCATAAATGCATTTAATGTCTACTGAGGAGGAACAGTCACAGACAGAAAACAGTCCATCAGAGTGGAAGGACAGAGACCGGAGGTGAAAGTAGACTGACCACGCCAAACGGCAGAAGACATTGATGTCCTGGTACAAGGACCTATTGCGGAGAGCCAAAGAAGTCGCAAGGGCTCTAACCTCATGAGCCCTCACCTTGCATTCCGCATGAGATTTATCATTAGACGGCTCATAAGCAATCTTGATCACCTGACATATTAATGTGGAGATGGACTGGAAGGAGATATCCTGCTGACCCTGTTTTAAGGTCCCGACAGGAACAAAGCATCCGATAATTCTCCCCAGACTCAATAGAGACTGACAGGAAAGGAATTCTAATGGAATGGGGCGAAAAACCTGGTTCCCAATTCTTTGCCCAAATTTCAGGATCAGTGAGAAGGGTAACGGCAGAGCTAGCTCTTGCCCATGAAATACGCAAAGAGCGAAAAGACAATGCATAAATATCACTTCTCATGTGGCCTGAGGCAACAGCAAGCAGAAAGACAGTCTTAAAAGTTTGAAACTTTATGGAGTCCGATCCTAAAGGCCCATTAGAAGCCGAAGCCCCCATTTATGACTCTAAAACGAGTTCTAGGTTCCACTGTGGAGCTAACTACTGTACGTTAGGCCTGTCCAGATTGAACCCCCGAATCAAGACAGACAAAGAAATGAAGATCCTACCTCTGGTCTACCACGGAAAGAAAGTACACTGGCAATATAGCTGTGCGATAGCCTGCAATAGTACATGATTGTGCTCCCTAAACAAGACAGAGAAGGAAACTCGCAATCAGCTGGGCAGAGGCCATGACCGGATCAATCTTCCTGACGCCAATCAAAGAAGATCTTCCAGCGTGACTGGTAGGCGGCAGAGGAGAAAGACCTAATTGATCGGGCGATGCGAGCTGACATATCCGAAGAAAAGCCTGACTGAGCTAGGACTCCTGAAATCACGTCCAAGCGTGAAGGTAACGTCTGGGGCCGATGCTAACGAAAGACATTTGTTTTTGGTGGGAGAACCAGAGGACAAGCCACCAGAAACGACAAGAGCTCCGAAAACCAGGGTTGACGCGGCAACAGTGGCTCTATCGGTAAGAAGGAGCAATAATGCTCCGGAAACTTCTGTAGAACCCTGCGTCCATGGCCCAAGCCATTTGGTTTGCCACGGAGAGACAAAGGTTGACAACTGATTATTGAGAAAAGAGGCAAAAAGGTCGATGGATTTAGATGCCGTTCTGTCATAACCAGCTGGCGCCGCCTGGAGATTATCCGCCAGAACATTTGCGCTTCCTCGAAGATGCTTGACTAAAATTGTTAACTGCATTTCCTTATAGATAGGAATAATACGGAAATACTGATAGCGAGGGCACAAAGGACGTGAGCTGGTGTCCCTTTCTCTCCAGATAAGCGACCACTGTAGAGTTGTCCGTAGCCATTCAAACCGCATTGGAATGCAGAATCTTCTAAAATGTCTGCAGAGAAAACGAAATACATTTGTAATTGCCTTTCAGAGTACACCACCGAGCAAACCCCATGAGTTGAGATAACACAGAATATTTAGAGACCAACGAGGGGCGAGCCGATGAAGGTCAGAGGAATATCTCTGGCCTTCTCGAATTTCTTCAAAGTTGGAATGACAATACCATGAACCGCGTGGAAACGGTTTCCCAAGAAGACACTGTTTTAAGAAGGGGAACCTCATACTCTTTAAGGAACTAAGCCAACTCTAAGCAAAAGTTTCATGACCAGACGGGTGTTCCGATCCAAAGATTCCCGAACTAGATGGATCATTAGGAATTCGTCGACATAGTTGTGAACATGTCTTCCCTAGAGTGCAGAAATCACACTACAACCAGCAGCAGTTGATGGGACACCAAGCTCCAAACCTCTTGCGGATCAGAATTATTCGGAATAGAAGCTGAGTGTGTAGTCCATAATAGGCACCTCCTCGACCGCGCCCTTTAAAAGCATGGTCCTTACTTCCTCTCGGATGGAAACTGCCATCTCCGGATCCCCCGAAGGAGGGAAAAAATACATACTTTGACACAAAGTGCGGATGCCGCAAGTATGGAATGCCAAACCGCTCCTTCACTACAGAAAGGGCTCAAGGGTCCTGGGTGATATCCTTCAATTGACTCTAGAAAGAAGGTGGACTGACGATCTCCTACAGGAAGATGAAAACGAGGAATATCGAGACCTTCACAGATGGAGAATTGTTGCCTTACCCAAGCCCTAATTTACGAGAGGAGGACTTGAATCTGAGACTGGCTGAATTCTCAAGAAAGACCTTTCGTATGGAACGATCAAGGACGGAGAGACGAATCAGGAACTTTTCGTCTTGTCCAAATGATGGTTTGTACTCTTCTTACCCTTCCCAATGTTACCATTGAAATAAGGCTTTGACTTCGGTCGCATATAACAGTGGGAGCAGAATTTCTAGCCTTCTTTTTTGGTGGTGCTGACCTCTGTGAGGTAATGGCCTTCAACGTCTGAATTCTCTTCAAAAAAAGGCAGAAGGGACCACGTCTGACATTGACGAGTAATGACACCTTCAAAGAAGCCAATCCTCTCAATGTCCTGTTCAGGGCAGAAGCAACAGCCTCTCCATCGTGTGGTGCTCCTTGGAGCCGAACACTACCTGGTTCATTGACCAAGTTTCCAGAGTTCAACACTCAAGCTTAGCAGGCAAAGAGGACGGCAGTCTATCGTGTATTGCATAACCAGGGGCTTGAACCTTTGACCAAAACTGAAGTGCAACAGGGCTAACTTAAGCGTGCGAGATGAGGAAAAATTCTTCTTCATAACTCGAGTTAAGATATGAATGCCATTGACCACTTTTCCTTGTTAGATAAACATCCGTCATATTGTCCAATGAAAATGTCCAGTTAAACATCTTATTACACGTGGGAATCATAATAAACGAACTCATTGGTCAGTAAAAGCACGTGAACTGAATATGGAATTTGATTGCGTTGGGTTAAAAGGAACTCGGGTCTAATTCCTAGATTCGTATGATCTTAAACGGAACTCGGGCATGGTTTTTCGACTCTGTTTCTACGCTATATTGAGTTTTTCTGTGATTATATGTTCCTAAAGGTTCCGAAGACGATTACTGTAAAATACTAGAACACTGACACGTCAAAATAGGCCCCGCTCAAGATGCTTTGCGATTAGGAAAAGTAATATCTTGACAATGAAATGTACAATTGAAGCTCTGATTTCGAAATGATTGATGACAGTATATATTACAAGATATCTTAGAGGATTCTTGGAGCGTACCAAAGAATGATGTATGTCTGACGAAAGTGGAATATTTTCTCTGCTTTTTAAACAATAAATATTAAAATCAAAGATGGCTGCCTCTTGGCCATCTTGTTGATTTTGTTTGATTGAGTTGTATGGCCCATTTGGGGCTATCTTGTTGATAGATCGGTTCAAAAATGCCTGATACACAACTAGGAACCTAGGGGAAACCAACCTCTGAAATTTCAGACAGATCCCTTTGGTGCTTAATAGAGATAAATATCTTCAACTATCAAAATCAAAGGTGTTTCTCTGTCGGCCATCATATTGACCGATTGGCCCAAAAAATGTAATATGCAGAACAAGGGCACTAAGGTAACCTACGTCTGCAATTTAAGACTTCTTGGTAACAAAAAAAAAAAGAACTAAAAAAGGACAGACGGACGGACGGACGGACGTACAGACGGATGGACAGATAGACCGACAACCTGATTACTATAAGGCACCCGTATTGCGATACGGGGCACTATTAAGCATCAGGATATTCATTAAAGTCTTTAAAGGCAATGTATAGGCCAACATCGGCTTAAACAGAACTAGGAACTGGTTCCTAGATCCGCATAATATTAAACAGAACAGAACAGGTCTCGTTGTCGACTTCGTGTAAAGAAATCTACATTGAAATGATTTTTACTTTGATTACATGGTCCTGAAATTTCAAAGACAATTCCTGTAAAAATAAATGTAAAAAAAGTCACATCTATGCAAGCGTCGGCTCTAAACTGACATCGGGCCTGGTTCCTAGTTCCGATCAAATAAACTCGAATATGGTTCCTAGTTCTGTTTGAGCTTAAACAGAACCCGGGTCTGGTTCCTAGTTCCGTTTAAGTTAAACGGAACCAGGGTCTAGGTGTCAAACCCGTTGAAGAAATTCTGTGTTGTATTATTCATGGAAGCTTTAAGTTCGATTCCTGTATTACAATGGTAATTAAACATCTTATTAGAGGTAGAAATTCTAATAAATGGAACCCGGCTGGTTGACCAGTATTTGTGTTAAACGGAACTCGGGTCTGGTTTCTAGTTCCGATTTAGTTAAACGGAACTGGGGTCTAGGTGTCAAACCCGCTGAAGAAATTCTGTTATATAGATTAATGAAGTGTTGTATTATTCATAGAAGCTTTACGTTCGATTTCAGAATTATAATGGTAATTAAACATCTTATTACAGGTAGAAATTTTAATAAACGGAATCCAGCTGGTTGACCAGTATTTGTGTTAAACGGAACTCGGGTCTGGTTCCTAGTTCCGTATAAGCTTAAACGGAACTCGGGTCTGGTTCCTAGTTCCGTTTAAGTTAAACGGAACTGGAGTCTAGGTGTCAGATCCGTTTAAGGAAACTTGTGTTAAGGAGATTTATTCTGTGCTGTATTATTCATGGAAGCTCTAAGTTCGATTCCTGTATATAATAGGTAATTGAACATGCAGTTAGAGATAGGAATCCTAATAAACGGAACTCCGCTCGTTGGCCAGTATGTTTGTTAAACGGAACTCGGGTCTGGTTCCTAGTTCCGTATAAGCTTAAACGGAACTCGGGTCTGGTTCCTAGTTCCGTTTAAGTTAAACGGAACTGGAGTCTAGGTGTCAGATCCGTTTAAGGAAACTTGTGTTAAGGAGATTTATTCTGTGCTGTATTATTCATGGAAGCTCTAAGTTCGATTCCTGTATATAATAGGTAATTGAACATGCAGTTAGAGATAGGAATCCTAATAAACGGAACTCCGCTCGTTGGCCAGTATGTTTGTTAAACGGAACTCTGGTCTGGTTCCTAGTTCCGTATAAGCTTAAACGGAACTGGAGTCTAGGTGTCAGATCCGTTTAAGGAAACTTGTGTTAAGGAGATTTATTCTGTGCTGTATTATTCATGGAAGCTCTAAGTTCGATTCCTATATATAATAGGTAATTGAACATGCAGTTAGAGATAGGAATCCTAATAAACGGAACTCCGCTCGTTGGCCAGTATGTTTGTTAAACGGAACTCGGGTCTGGTTCCTAGTTCTGTATAAGCTTAAACGGAACTCGGGTCTGGTTCCTAGTTCCGTTTAAGTTAAACGGAACTGGAGTCTAGGTGTCAGATCCGTTTAAGGAAACTTGTGTTAAGGAGATTTATTCTGTGCTGTATTATTCATGGAAGCTCTAAGTTCGATTCCTGTATATAATAGGTAATTGAACATGCAGTTAGAGATAGGAATCCTAATAAACGGAACTCCGCTCGTTGGCCAGTATGTTTGTTAAACGGAACTCTGGTCTGGTTCCTAGTTCCGTATAAGCTTAAACGGAACTGGAGTCTAGGTGTCAGATCCGTTTAAGGAAACTTGTGTTAAGGAGATTTATTCTGTGCTGTATTATTCATGGAAGCTCTAAGTTCGATTCCTATATATAATAGGTAATTGAACATGCAGTTAGAGATAGGAACCCTAATAAACGGAACTCCGCTCGTTGGCCAGTATGTTTGTTAAACGGAACTCGGGTCTGGTTCCTAGTTCCGTATAAGCTTAAACGGAACTCGGGTCTGGTTCCTAGTTCCGTTTAAGTTAAACGGAACTGGAGTCTAGGTGTCAGATCCGTTTAAGGAAACTTGTGTTAAGGAGATTTATTCTGTGCTGTATTATTCATGGAAGCTCTAAGTTCGATTCCTGTATATAATAGGTAATTGAACATGCAGTTAGAGATAGGAATCCTAATAAACGGAACTCCGCTCGTTGGCCAGTATGTTTGTTAAACGGAACTCGGGTCTGGTTCCTAGTTCCGTATAAGCTTAAACGGAACTCGGGTCTGGTTCCTAGTTCCGTATAAGCTTAAACGGAACTGGAGTCTAGGTGTCAGATCCGTTTAAGGAAACTTGTGTTAAGGAGATTTATTCTGTGCTGTATTATTCATGGAAGCTCTAAGTTCGATTCCTATATATAATAGGTAATTGAACATGCAGTTAGAGATAGGAACCCTAATAAACGGAACTCCGCTCGTTGGCCAGTATGTTTGTTAAACGGAACTCGGGTCTGGTTCCTAGTTCCGTATAAGCTTAAACGGAACTCGGGTCTGGTTCCTAGTTCCGTTTAAGTTAAACGGAACTGGAGTCTAGGTGTCAGATCCGTTTAAGGAAACTTGTGTTAAGGAGATTTATTCTGTGCTGTATTATTCATGGAAGCTCTAAGTTCGATTCCTGTATATAATAGGTAATTGAACATGCAGTTAGAGATAGGAATCCTAATAAACGGAACTCCGCTCGTTGGCCAGTATGTTTGTTAAACGGAACTCTGGTCTGGTTCCTAGTTCCGTATAAGCTTAAACGGAACTGGAGTCTAGGTGTCAGATCCGTTTAAGGAAACTTGTGTTAAGGAGATTTATTCTGTGCTGTATTATTCATGGAAGCTCTAAGTTCGATTCCTATATATAATAGGTAATTGAACATGCAGTTAGAGATAGGAACCCTAATAAACGGAACTCCGCTCGTTGGCCAGTATGTTTGTTAAACGGAACTCGGGTCTGGTTCCTAGTTCCGTATAAGCTTAAACGGAACTCGGGTCTGGTTCCTAGTTCCGTTTAAGTTAAACGGAACTGGAGTCTAGGTGTCAGATCCGTTTAAGGAAACTTGTGTTAAGGAGATTAATTCTGTGCTGTATTATTCATGGAAGCTCTAAGTTCGATTCCTGTATATAATAGGTAATTGAACATGCAGTTAGAGATAGGAATCCTAATAAACGGAACTCCGCTTGTTGGCCAGTATGTTTGTTAAACGGAACTCGGGTCTGGTTCCTAGTTCCGTATAAGCTTAAACGGAACTGGAGTCTAGGTGTCAGATCCGTTTAAGGAAACTTGTGTTAAGGAGATTTATTCTGTGCTGTATTATTCATGGAAGCTCTAAGTTCGATTCCTATATATAATAGGTAATTGAACATGCAGTTAGAGATAGGAATCCTAATAAACGGAACTCCGCTCGTTGGCCAGTATGTTTGTTAAACGGAACTCGGGTCTGGTTCCTAGTTCCGTATAAGCTTAAACGGAACTCGAGTCTGGTTCCTAGTTCCGTTTAAGTTAAACGGAACTGGAGTCTAGGTGTCAGATCCGTTTAAGGAAACTTGTGTTAAGGAGATTAATTCTGTGCTGTATTATTCATGGAAGCTCTAAGTTCGATTCCTGTATATAATAGGTAATTGAACATGCAGTTAGAGATAGGAATCCTAATAAACGGAACTCCGCTCGTTGGCCAGTATGTTTGTTAAACGGAACTCGGGTCTGGTTCCTAGTTCCGTATAAGCTTAAACGGAACTGGAGTCTAGGTGTCAGATCCGTTTAAGGAAACTTGTGTTAAGGAGATTTATTCTGTGCTGTATTATTCATGGAAGCTCTAAGTTCGATTCCTATATATAATAGGTAATTGAACATGCAGTTAGAGATAGGAATCCTAATAAACGGAACTCCGCTCGTTGGCCAGTATGTTTGTTAAACGGAACTCGGGTCTGGTTCCTAGTTCCGTATAAGCTTAAACGGAACTCGGGTCTGGTTCCTAGTTCCGTTTAAGTTAAACGGAACTCGGGTCTGGTTCCTAGTTCCGTTTATTAAACGGAACTAGGAACTAGGAACTCGCAACCAACTTCAGCCTTCCGGGCCAGCAGTGGTTTTCCTGCCTATATATTTGGGGCCGAAATAAGGCCCCATTCCCAATTGTATTTCTTGTTATTTTTTCCCAAATCTGAGATCTAAAGGAGTAGATATGATAGGACCAGTATTTGGCCTTAATTTTTCAGGCCGAAAAATATTAACTCTGATCCACATCAATTACATATCACTGAATACTCTCATACTTGCCATTCATCAAAACATAATTTTTTATAACCATGTACACGATGTGCTCCACCTATGATGTCATCAAATTGATGATTTTCCTCATCTCGCCAAATTTTGCTAGAAATTCATCATATTTAGTTTAGAAAAGGCTTGAAATGGATTTGGCCGCCAGCTTGGAGCAACTTTATATTTTGCATGGATATGCGTAAATACATGAAACACAACGCGTGAAAATCTCATTCTGCTCCACGAAGCGGCCACATTCATTTTTAGAGAAAACCACTCAAAAAGTATGATTTTTCAAGGTTTTTGTGAAAAATGGCGGGAAACTGCATATTGATGACGTCATAGTGAACATAATTGGCACATGCGGGATATTTTCGGGATGTAATGTGTAGCAAATGTATTCAACTGTTATATGGAAAAATATCTTGTTCTTTACTGGAAAATTTATTTTGCGGCCATATTCGAGTCTTAATGTACCTTCTCCTTTCCCAAATCAGTGAGTTGACGCGTATTTTGTGTGACGAAACTAAAAAAATTAGGAAATCCCAAGTCTGAACGTTGTATTTTAGTATCCATTCTTACACTTGATTCTTAGAGAAGCATAATTGTCTATTCTACCTTTTCCAAAATTTCCATTAACACCGTTCAAATTTTTCATTTCCTATTTTTATCGCACAAAATTTCCCAATTTTCACAAGGTGGCAATTTCCCAAAATACCCAGGAAAAACACTGGCCAGACACTATTTCACTTTAACTCGATCACCCCTGAAATATCATAGTGGACTGTTCTAGTCCTTGATTTAGGAGAGTCTAAATTGGTCTTTAGGGGTGAATGAATTAATAGGTTTGCAGGGTTTTAAATGGGTTGTTTCAATGTACTGACCAATAGGTTGAGGATTTTTTGCAAGGAACTCTAGATTTTCTTCTTCATAAAACCTGACAAATATATACCATAGCTGTTACGTTAGAGCATACTTTATGAACATCGTTGAATAATAATTTTCCAAAACACGAGGAAAGAGCGGTTAAAGCGATAAACATGCTGTTTATATATGTTTCATGTGTTTGTATGTGTAATAAAAGTTCTGTTGGTATCTGTTCCCAAGCAGACTTTACATATCTATATACCTAGGACAATTTTTTCACATTTACCTGAATCTGTTTGAGCTGACACGTGTCAGTACTATAACAGACAGATATTCTGTATCAGTTTGTGTAGAATAAAGGATTTGATTGTTTCTACTTTGGGTCGCTGGAGGAAGCAATATTAACGTCCACCAAATATACTCGGAGATAAAGTCACGGAACTCTTGATCTGACACACAGGATGTCAGCAGGGAACAATTTAATTAAAAAGAAAACACTGCTATGTTGTGTGTTTGTTATATCTATCAGAGGACCTGCACTGCCATGTTTGTCCGCAGTGCCTTGTATGTTTGGTCCCCCTTGGAATGGCCTGTACCTCTTGAGTCCTCTGTGGCTCAGCATGTTGTGTCCTCAATGTGGAGACTGGTGCACATGGAGCAGAGGTCACGACCTGATACATGTAGTTTTGTATAAAACAAACACAGGTCTGCATACACCACAGGAATCAAGCAAATATCTTATCAATTTTTTTTTCAAATTTTGACAAGATGAGTAAAAAATTAAATGTCTCTGCATGAAATTGTTTGACCACTGCCTGCGGGGTACTTATAGATAACCAACTGTTTTTGGTATCAATTTGCACCAAACAATGTTTCTTTATGTTGTGCCAATAAAATATTGATGAATATTTTCAACATTCCTTAAAAACATTTGAGCGTTGGTGGTAATCATTTTCCTCTATGGCATTAAAAACTCTTCACAAATACAATCAAGGAAAGAATTGGCAGAAGACATAAAACTATAGAAACATAAATTATATCTGCAATTGAAAAGTTATAGCCCTTCATTTAGTTACTTATGTCTCAACTTATGTATCTTTTATGTTTATGTTGATGGTCCGTTTACACATTAATGGGATGATTTCATCAATTAAAGATGCTCCAACGCCGACAGAGCATAAATTATATTCATCACTTGAACAATAATTGGTGTTTAATCGTGTATATATGTGTCTAATTAACACAAAAAATAATATAAAATCATTTATTTTGCCTTTTGTGCATGTGCAATCAGTACTTCATTCCATATAGAATATAGTGCCACAGAAATTTTTCGGGATGCAATTAATTATTTTTTGTAATTTTAACTTGAAGTAAAGTTAGAAGGTCAAACTTTCCAATGGTGATAATGGTGTAAAGTCAGTAACTTTTGTAATTGAAGAAAAATACTAAATCGTCTGCTCTTGTTTATGATAGTGAAAATTTACCATTTGTCAGCGGTGGAGCATCTTTAAGCTGAATTTTTAGGTCACTGAGATAGAGTCTTTAAGTGACTTATTTATTACCTGTCATGTAGTTATATGTTTTACTTCTTCCCAAAAGCAAATTCACTTAAATTTTGCACAAACCTCCTATGTCCTAAGGACCTAATCAAAATTGTTAATAATATGATCCTAGCCAACAGGAGGATTTGGGATGGACGAAAAGGGTTAAAGTTCACATAACTTCTCAATTCACACAGATTGACTGGTGTTTCACAACTTTTTCACTGAAATTATTAATTACATGACCCTGAGGTCTCACATCTTTGGAGGGGGTCAAGGTTACTATAGTTTATTTAGGTATTTAAACACAATTTTGAACATTATTTGTTCATTTCGATAAGAAATTAGTTAAAATTAGCATCAAGATTGCATTTTAATATTATAGTCAATTTGGCCCAGACTGACAAACTTCAGGGCCAAAAGGGATCAATGACACCAAAGTTCATTTGGTAATATTTACTGTATTGATGATCATTTCATTATCTGTTTCAGTTGGAACACCCAGAACTGGACAGATTGTAGTGTGACGTGTGGGGAGGGTATGCAGACGAGAGAAGTTGTGTGCCGACAGAGGGTCTCGTCCACTCATCTTGTCACTGTCACCGCCTCACGGTGTGGCGACCTGGAGAGGCCACAATCGGCCCGCAGCTGTAAGGCGCCAGCGTGTGCTTCGTGGAAAGCTGAAGATTGGGGAGAGGCAAGTATTTGATACAGTGCCACCACATTCTCTGTCTTATTCAAACCAATTAATTTTCGCAGCAATTTAAATCAACAAATTCTGAATTACTGGGTATTTATGGTTGCTTCCGGTTATTTTCATGATTTCTGTCTGTTTGAGAAATTCGCAAATCTACATCACACATGAAAGAAGATCATCAAATACATTGATAAAGTTACTTCTTAAATTGGGTATTTTAAAATAAAATATTTGAAAAAATTTCTTTAGATATGAGAAAGACTTCCAGTACTAGTCATTAAAGACATTTTTTTATAAAAATTACAAAAACAAGTGCATTTAAACATAGTGGTCGTTACGTCTAATCAGGAAAAACTATTCAGTTTTGTTACGATCTTGTGAAAATGGCAAAACAATGCAAGAAAACAGATGTAATATTGAAGAAAACACTCACATTTGGAATAAGAAAGATACTGGGGGACTACCTATTAACTATTATAAAGGCGCCACCTCTCTTTAACAACCACCTGCTTATAATAAGACCACTTATCAAGGGTCGCAAATGATCAAATTCAGCACAATTTGATCTGAGTATAAAGACCACCTGTCTATAAAGACCATTTTGTCCCTCGGGTGGTCTTTATACACAGGTTTGACAGTATGTGTAGTATCGTAAATGTTAGTTTGGCCCTAAATTACCATATCTGTCGATGGACCGTTAAGTAAAAACAAACAAAAGTATAATTATAAATTAAGTATTCATTGCAGATTTTTGATGAATAATGAAGGTTGAAAAAATGAAAAGATTCAATGGTTAAATGGTTCAATGGTAAAACTTTGTTTTGACTCGATGTTTTCAGTGTTCCACTGTTTCGACTCGTATTTTCAGTGTTCCACTGTTTTGACTTGATGTTTTCAGTGTTCCACTGTTTTGACTCGATGTTTTCAGTGTTCCACTGTTTTGACTCGATGTTTTCAGTGTTCCACTGTTTCAACTCGTATTTTCAGTGTTCCACTGTTTTGACTCGATGTTTTCAGTGTTCCATTGTTTTGACTCGATGTTTTCAGTGTTCCACTGTTTTGACTCGATGTTTTCAGTGTTCCACTGTTTTGACTTGATGTTTTCAGTGTTCCACTGTTTCGACTTGATGTTTTCAGTGTTCCACTATTTTGACTCGATGTTTTCAGTGTTCCACTGTTTCGACTTGATGTTTTCAGTGTTCCATTGTTTTGACTCGATGTTTTCAGTGTTCCACTGTTTTGACTCGATGTTTTCAGTGTTCCATTGTTTTGACTCGATGTTTTCAGTGTTCCACTGTTTCGACTCGATGTTTTCAGTGTTCCACTGTTTTGACTTGATGTTTTCAGTGTTCCACTGTTTTGACTTGATGTTTTCAGTGTTCCACTATTTTGAATCGATGTTTTCAGTGTTCCACTGTTTTGAATCGATGTTTTCAGTGTTCCACTGTTTTGACTCGATGTTTTCAGTGTTCCACTATTTTAACTCGATGTTTTCAGTGTTCCACTGTTTTGACTCGATGTTTTCAGTGTTCCACAAACTGCGGACGTGGTGAGAGGACACGGGAGGTGTTCTGTGAGAGCATTGACGGAGGAGCAGCTAGGGAAAACCTCTGTAAGGGAATTCGACCTGAAAATGTCAGCACCTGTGATATGGGGACTTGTGCCAAGGGATGGTTCCATAGCAGATGGTCCAAAGAGGTAACGTATATAATTCTTAAATTTAACAGGTGTGAAATTTCACTATACTGTTTGGAATGTACTCGCAATGTACCACACATGACTTGTTTCGTATATGCTATGACATTTGCTACGACATTAAATAGGTAAACATACATTTGTGTGCATGCGGAGTGGCTACACCTGTCAGTTACATCTAAGCCAAAGTTTCACTAAACATATGAAGTAACTTTAACTACGAATAGTCTTTAAGTCCCGCTTTGCAGAGCATTACACAGGAATTTAAATCATTATCATTAAAAAGCTTCTCTAGTTCAGCCAGGGACAGAACTTCAAGTCAAATATTCCACTTGAGGCAAAAAGTGAGGTTTTTGTGCCTAGGGAATTGAACATTTATTTTTTTAAAGATTTCTCAAATTAGTTGTTATTTAAAACCATGCAATAAGGATAGCTAACAAATGCATGAACATTTCCTATGGCCTAGTCTCTTCAGAACAGACTGTTTAGTTCAATTAGAACCAGAAAAGTTTGGTATTTAGGACAGTTTCAGGCTTGAAAAAGTAAGTGAGGTGTCTGAAATCAGAGGTGATCTTTTAATTAAGTGAATTTTTTATGAAGCGGAAAGTAAATGTCTTTATTTGTTTAACTTATATGATCAAGTGTCACGGATCTAATTGATGTTGAGGTGTTAATGTGATAGATCATCGCATGCTAATTAAAGATCGGTTTGGGTTAAACAGAAGCCGTCGTGTTCAATACAAACTGGTTTCTCTATTTACACAGTTCTTTGATATGTCACAAAGTCGATGTTTTTCTGTTTGGTTTACAATCCAGACTTGGAATGTTGGTCAGGCGTCGCTTTCCTTGACACCGGTAGCGTAGAATATCTATATCGTATTTGACATCTGTCACGGTATGGAATTAGTATAAGAGTTGGTTATGATATTGAATTTTAGAAAATTATGAGGTTAATATTCGGTTTTATAGGGTCAGATCTGTACATTGAAAAGGTCATTTTTGACTGACCACAAAGCTGATATCATAATAAGATCTGTCTGCATTTGTTTAGTCATCATAGATATTTTTTTATCTTTTTTTTTTTTTTTTGTGACATCTTCAACATCATACAGGTAATAATGTTGCCATCTACAGCTTACAACTCCAATTTCCTGTTTCCAATCAAACTTGACATTCTCCATGCATACCTTTTTTACCAGAAATGTTTGATTTAGAATCCAGCTCTACTAAAATAAAACTTAAAGACGACCCTACTATTTACAATGAAACAATCCTGAGGAAATCACTCTCCTCGCATTCCTACCTATTGATAATTGGATTGCCTTGGATCCATATTAACCCAGATGATGTCAGGTACGGAATTGCTGAACCCCGTTGGGTGGTTGAGAGAACAAGAGGCAGTATTTTCTTTATGGGTGTGTGGAGTTGATTTAAGAAAATAAAACAACTGTACTTTTAGGATTGTTAGTTTTTTCAAAATATGTTCTGATGAAATTCATCAGTTTATTTTGTTCTTTATCGGAGGTCAGTGTTCTGAGGATAAACAAACGAAAACAGATGTTATTTGGTATCATCTTTTGGTCTGACACTCCAGAGTAGTACTGGGTATGGGTAAGAATGAGGTGGGGAGGAGATTACAAGTGGGGGGGGGGGGGGTCAGTGTAGGGTTAGGGTTGAGGATAGGAGGTAGCTATTGGAGTAGGGGGGTCAGGGTTGGGGATAGGGGAGTGAGGAGGTCAGGGTTGGGGGGTAGAGAGAGTTAGGGTAGGGTGAGGAGGGGGTAACTAGGGGAGTGGGGAAGAGGGGATTAGGATTGGGTTTTGGAGATGTGTCGAAAGTACAGTGGATCTTTGGGTTTGTATAAGTTTAAGATCAGTTAGGTCATGATTAATGTGAAAATCAATCTGTGTCGGTCAACAGCTCCCTATAATGATGTAGTGGTATGTGTAATATGATAACATGGCTTGTTAATCTGTTCCTGTCTCTGGTCAATCATGGCTGCCAGCAGTGATTGAAAAAACATTTCAACAAATTTTTTTTTTTTCAAAGTAGCTAAAACAAACATTAGGAGTATGCCTTAAAAAAGACAACACATTTTATTGCTGCTTAAAGTACATGTAGATACTTCTCTTGATCGAATGGTAAATAAAATGTTAAGTATAGACAGAAATATGTAAAATTTTCATTCTGAATCAATAGATTTCCCTACCACTGTACTTATAATTTCAATTCAAAGTAATCCAAGGTCCTAAATAAATTTAACTCAAATTTGGAATTTGCTTTAAAGTTGTATTTCTTGTAATTTTCACCATAACATCTCTCATAAAACATAGAATATGGATGCTTATATATGATGGTTCAGATCCATGAGGCCACCAATACACTATTGACATAGCGGTAAATGTCACATGAAATATCACACATTTTGAAAGAACCGCCACAGTCAACGCCATGTTTCAAACTTTTGGGTAATATTGGAAAATCGAGTTGCATTACGTGACCAGCATTAGATATAGATTGGAAACTCCCGAGCTGTATCACGTGGTCAATATCAGCAATAACGGTAGAGATCGGAATAGATCGGAACAGTAAGGATACTTCCGAGTTATTTTAAACATGTACACATTAAAAATCAATATTTTAATTCAATTGTTTAATAACTTTGCAAGGAATAACTTTACAAAAGTCGGTAAACATCGAAAGTTTAAAACTAAGAGGTGTAGAAAAAAATGTAAAACACATTAGATACTTTTTCTATGCCAAAAATACAACAAGCCATAGACCATACAATTTTAATAACAAAGAAACTTTTTCCAAAATATTAAGGCCCATTGTCAAATCCTTGGATAACAAGTCAACAATATATAAATGTTGGCTTCATTATTTTGCTAGTCTATGTATGTTTAGGTCATGACATATACATAGTACATAGAAATTAGCTTCAATTTTAAGACAAAAAACTACCTTGGTAATAATTACAAGAAATAAAAACTGATGTTTAGAAAATATTTCATTAGTTTTAAATTTTGGATATATTACAGCCAACTGTAAGTATAAATTTCCTTAAAATGGGAAATTGTGGAAAATATGCATGCTAAAGCAATGCTAACATATTACTGAAATGAAAAGTCTTTTATTTGCTGGTATCTGTGTTGGCCTGGACTGCATTCTAGGCAGTTCCCACTTCAAGAACAACAAAAAAAGAAGAAATAAGGGTCCCCCTTGGCCACTCCCAGTAGGTCATAAAATGGTCACGTACAATGATACTTGTGTGGTACATTTTCCAGGTTTTTTGCTACTGTGTATTTAACTACAGGTGTGAATAGTGGTAAATCGGTGTAAATTTAGATCCCTAACCCTGGCACATCTCTCCTGCTCAGCATAAATCAACGCTCCATGTGATTATCACATCATTAAGAACTTAAGTAGGTGAGAAAAGAATATAAAAAAATCAAGTCTGAACTTGGGTGTTCTGCAGTTAGTGACTGCTGGATCATTTCTGAAAGTTTGAAAGTTGCTTTTCCAAATGATCAAAGACATGAAGACCTTATTTTTTGTTTGGATATGGATAAAATGTCTTGGTTTGCATTTTATTTGGTTAATTATGAAGATAGCGCAAAAGAATCTCTCTGTATCAGAATATATTAAGACAATTAAGTAGCCAAGTTTTTTATACAGCTCATCGCCAAAGTGATGGAAGTCTTGTAATGTCTACTCTTTATTTCATTTTATTCCATGAGTGCAGACGGACCTAATGTCACTTCAGACTTGTGTATTTTAAGGAGCCTGTATGATTTGAAGAATTTCATTATAATCACATTCTCTGAACTCATTTACCCCTAAATACACATTTGAACGCTTCTAACACAAAACTTGGATCAGTTCATTATTGAATCTTAGGGGTAAATGACTTAATTTGCACATTTAGATAATGAAATGTTACCATGGTCATGCTAAATCTTTGATGAGTTGGATTATTGTCATTGCGTCTAGGGTCCCCCATGTAAAGGAGCTGTTAAATTGACAGACATTCTTCACTATTCCTCCTAGAATGTAAATTTCTTTCAATAGAAATGATGATGATATTAATTTGTGGTGTTAAACTCATAACGTGAATATACTTTGATCGGGAAATTCATGAAAGCAAATTGCACACGAAAATTAATTTTTGTTTGTATTCATACTTTATCTGACTTTCTGATTGATTCAGATTCTTTTTCTTCATACTACTATGAAGAAAAAAAATCAGAGAATGATGCAAAAACCCGACATTATCATGACGTCAGAATAGAGACATTGCATATCAATTTGAAATAATCCATTTGAAAATCCAATCAATGGAATGGTATGTTTAAATGTATTTTTAGGTCACCTGACCATAGGTCATGGTGACCTATTGCGATAGCCTTTTGTCCGTCGTTGTCCGTCGTGCGTTAACTTTTTGTTGTGAACACGATAACTTGAGTAAATGTGAACCGAGATTGATGAAACTTTGTATGTAGCTTAATATTAACAAGATCTCGGACGACTCAAGTTTCAGGGTTGCTGGGTCAAGTTCAAGGTCACTGCTACTATTTTTAGAAAATCCCTATCAGCACTCTAGTGGCTTCATTCCTTGAGGGATTTTGATCATACTTAACACATACACAAAGGATCATAATATCTCAGACAAGTTTGAGTGTGAAGATTGCCAAACTAAGGTCAAGGTCACTGTTACTATTTTTAGATAATTTCTTTGTCAGCACTCTAGCAGCTTCATATCTTGAGTTATTTTGATCAAACTGCACACAAATACAAAGGACTGAAAAAGTTTGAGTTTCAAGGTTGCAGCGTCAAGGTCAAGGTCACCGTTACTATTTTTAGAAAATCATTTTCAGTGCTCTAGCGGCTTCATTCCTTGAGTGATTTTGATCAAACTTCACACAAACTTAAAGGACCATAATATTTTCGACAAGATACAGTTTCAGGATTGCCAGGTCAAGGTCAAGGTCACTTTTACTATTTTTAGGTCACCTGATCATACGTCATAGTGACCTACTGCAATAGCCTATTGTCCATCGTGCGTTAACTTTACTTTGTGAACATGATGACTTGAGTAAATGTTAACCGAGGTTGATGAAACTTTGTGTGTAGCCTTATATCAACAAGATTTCGTATGAGTTCAAAAATGGGAATTATTCGACAGTAACGAACAAGTTATTGCACTTTGTTCTAATTTCATCATTGTGCTTGTGAACAAGATAACTTTAGTGATTGTGAACTGATTTTGATTTTGATGAAACTCTGTATGTAGCCTTATATCAACAAGATCTAGGATGAGTTTGAAAAAGGGAATTTTTCGACGGTAACTATATTATAGAGTTCATGTCCTTTGTAATAATGCTATTATTGGACCTTGTGTTCTAAAGATATTGTGGTGCTTTATCAGAATTGTGAATTTTATAACCCTTGGCCTCTTTGTTTGCCCCTGGGGAGGAGGCTAAGTTTGCTATAGTTTATATTGAATACTTCTTGGGTATATTTTGTTTATTTTCTACTGGAAATTGTTCAAACTTTTGATTCACATTATAACCACTAGAGGACATTTTGCTATTATGTCATTTTGACCCTGTCTCATCCCCAAAGGCTGAGGGGTGGAGCCCAGTGGGGTCCAAATGGCTTAAATTTTTAGGTCACCTGACCATAGGATGATAAAATTAGAAAGAAAAATAACAACCATATGTCAGTTATGATAAATTGTTCCAGTATGCAAATTCATCCAAGACCTCATTGCATACAGAGTTTCATCAACATCAGTTCATATTTACTTCAGCTTCTGTGTTGAATACAGGAGGGAAAAAATAACACACCATGTGTTAAAGTCCCTCATAGCTATTATGTTGGCCCTTAAATGACAAATTACTATTGGATGTCAGGTGACCGTTAAGGCCCATGGGCCTCTTGTTTTTATCAAGTAGTCTGAAAAAGTAATTTATGAAATAAATTTTGTTTGAAACTTTTTGCAAACAAAATTTCTTTCATACAACGATGAAGTTAAAAAGTAGTGACATCAATGCTTAAATAAAATGTAGAGGATAACAACGATCTCAGTAAAACAGGCTGACACAGATTCACCTAGTTCCTATTTACTTTCCCCGACAATACACAACTCTTTATGTGAATATGTTGTGTTTGTAGGTATATATTTTATATATCGTAATTTATGTACAGATATAAAAGGCTGCACTGTATTACATCTGTTGATAAATAGCTGTAGCTGCATTCTCCTGCTATCTTGACACTTTTATAATCAGTATGATGAAGGGGCTATTAGTCTGCTAGTCTTCACCCGCTACCACAACTGTAATCACACAATGTGCTCTCTTATCATTTACCCACTACTCTTCTCATTTCTATCACAGAAAATAACGCTTCCTCCTACACAGCCTATTCCTCCTACAAAGCCTACTCCTGTATTAATGGAGACCCCTACACTACTCTTGTAGCTATATATAGAGACCCCTACACCACCTACTCCTGTGTCTATGGAGACCCCTACACCACTCCTGTAGCTATATATAGAGACCCCTACACCACCTACTCCTGTGTCTATGGAGACCCCTACACCACTCCTGTAGCTATATATAGAGACCCCTACACCACCTACTCCTGTGTCTATGGAGACCCCTACACCACTCCTGCTACCTGTAGCTATATATAGAGACCCCTACACCACCTACTCCTGTGTCTATGGAGACCACTATGTATCTAGAGAGACCCTACACCACCTACTCCTGTGTCTATGGAGACCACTATGTATCTAGAGAGACACCTACACCACTTACATCTGTATTTATATGGAAACCCCTACACAGCCTACTCCTGTATCTATGGAGACCCCCACACACCACTCCTGTAGCTATATATAGAGACCCCTACACCATCTACTCCTGTATCTATGGAGACCACTACTACCACCTCATCTACTCCTGTGTCTATGGAGACCATACACCACCTACTCCTGTATCTATGGAGACCACTACACCACCTACTCCTGTGTCTATGGAGACCACTATACCATCTACTCCTGTATCTATAGAGACCACTACACCACCTACTCCTGTATCTATAGAGACACCTACACCACCTACTCCTGTGTCTATGGAGACCACTATACCATCTACTCCTGTATCTATGGAGACCACTATACCATCTACTCCTGTGTCTATGGAGACCACTATACCATCTTACACCACCTACTCCTGTATCTATAGAGACCACTACACCACCTACTCCTGTATCTATAGAGACCACTACACCACCTACTCCTGTATCTATAGAGACACCTACACCACCTACTTCTTTATCTAGAGAGACACCTACACCACTTACATCTGTATCTATGGAAACCCCTACACAGCCTACTCCTGTATCTATAGAGACCACTACACCACCTACTCCTGTGTCTATGGAGACCACTATACCATCTACTCCTGTGTCTATGGAGACCACTATACCATCTACTCCTGTGTCTATGGAGACCACTATACCATCTACTCCTGTATCTATAGAGACCACTACACCACCTACTCCTGTATCTATAGAGACCACTACACCACCTACTCCTGTATCTATAGAGACACCTACACCACCTACTTCTTTATCTAGAGAGACACCTACACCACTTACATCTGTATCTATGGAGACCACTATACCATCTACTCCTGTATCTATAGAGACCACTACACCACCACTACTCCTGTGTCTATGGAGACCACTATACCATCTACTCCTGTGTCTATGGAGACCACTATACCATCTACTCCTGTATCTATAGAGACCTCTACACCACCTACTCCTGTGTCTATGGAGACCACTATACCATCTACTCCTGTGTCTATGGAGACCACTATACCATCTACTCCTTTATCTAGAGAGACACCTACACCACTTACATCTGTATCTATAGAGACCCCTACACCACCTACTCCTGTATCTATGGAGACCTATACACCACCTACACCTGTAGCTTTGGAGACCTCTACATCACCTACTCCTATATCTATGAGAACTCTACACCACCTACTCCTATATCTATGGAGACACCTACACCACTCCTCTAGCTATGGAGACATTTACAGTATTTACTTTTGTTTGTTACTTACACCACTTTCTTCATGACAATTCTGTCATTAGAATACCTCTCATTATTAGAGCTGTGTGATTTAAAGTGTATCCTGCTCTTTTCCTTCTTTCGTCCTCTTTCTTTCCTCAACCTTCTCTCTCCCCTTTTCATCATCTTTCCCTTCTCCTTTATTTCTCTTTCTTTTCACTTTTCATTCTTGTTTCTTCATCCTTCTCTCCTTTCCTCCTGCTTTCCTCTTCCTGTTTTCCTCCTCCTCTTCTCCTCTTTTGACTCCTTTCCTTCTCCTCGTCTCCTCCTCTCCCCTACTCTTCCAGTCCTGCTCCTCTTTCTCCTCTTCTATCTCTCCTCTCCTCTTTTCCTCTTCCTCTTTTTCTCCTTCCCCTCCTCATCTCCTCCTAACCTCCTAGCCTCTTCTCTTTATCCTCCATTTGTCCCAATTTCCTTCACAAATAAATTAGATTGGTAAATCATTTGATGTTTCGTTTTATTTACAGATGAAACACCTACACCTGCTCTATATCTTACATATGGTGTTTTAGACTAGCATTTAGAAAATAAATCTGTGCTATGAAAATAGTGTCTTTGAGGGGATGACAGTTTCGTATTTTTATATCCCTCAGTATTTAACATGGGCTCTCTGAGTCCATAAGGGATGTCTTTGAAGATACGCTTGAACTTGGACTGAACTTACCAGAGCAGGGTACTGTTGCAATGTTGTTTGAGAGATTGGTAGGAATGCTCGAGATTGATGTGTAGATTAAAATATCTCGGATTGTTACGACTCACAATTTCCTCTTGATTTGAAGAATCGCCAAACATCTTCTGTGTGTTTTGTCTATGTTTGATTCTGGCCAGAGATCTATTAAAGAAAGCTGTGTGAAAAACCGAGCGGTGCTTTCCCCAGGAGCTCCCTTTCATGATGACAGTGTGAATGTGTGGGAGACACTGGGAAGATACCAGAAGCATGGTGCCACTATTATATAAAGCTATTTTTATAAAGTTTTGTTATTTAACTGTCTCCTCATTGTGGGATTCAATAATATCGTTCACAGTTTGGGTATTTTTGGCAGATCTACTTGTCTTTGTTTCATTGTAGGGTGGAAAACACCTGTCTTATCTACTTTGAAATTTTTAATTGTTTTTTTGGTTTGTTTAATGTTGAATCGTGCAGCTTATACATTCTTCCCATGCCCTGAAAACTTTGAATGCAGGTTTATTTTAAACCCACTTAAATACACATAGAACAAAGATGCTTAAACATTAAAAGATTATGTGTATTGCTAAATTTTGTAAAAGACTATTTGTGATATTGAACCATCGAATTGCTCTTATTTATATACACGCAAATCAATCATAATTCATATTTCTTCTAAAATTTGACTACACTGATATAAGCATGTTTAGGTATATTCAATTTATCTCATTTAAACTATATTTTGGATCAAATTTTCTTTCCCACAATAACATCCCGCAAAACTTGAGAATCACGAGTTCTGATTATGGTAAACAAACGAAAATAAAAATTGTTACACCTCTTTTTTATTTTGATGTTAGAAGAGGCCCAAAGGTGACGCCAACAACCTACTGGGGCAACTATTGCTGATTGCTAATGAAATAGATATGTTCACAGGATTTGCAAAAACTTCAGATACCTGTAAAAATTTACCTCATGTGAAATGTATGTAGAACTGTGATGCTGTCATGTTCCTGATTCTAACAGAACATGTGATCTAACTGAAAACGGCAAGGATAAGGACTTTCTCTACTCCAAACGGTAATTATCTTGCTGATAAATCTTTCACTAGCTGAAAAGGAAAACAAGTGCAAACTGCTGTAGGAATTTCAAAAAATCAGAATATTGGTAAGACTTGACAGCATTCTTTTCCTTCCCGTGGATATTAGTGCCAATTCAAAGATGCAGCGTTAACACTATTGTATAATGTCTCTCAACAACGGCATTTCATGACATTAACACTCCAAGTGATGTTTTTAAAACATTCAAAGAAATTCCTGTGTTTCCATTACCACCAGAATTAAATCAGACAAGTTCGAGATGAAGATTATTTATAAAAATCCTTTAAAGAGGGAAGAAGTTTGTTTGTTATTCAACACAGTTGAAGCCAATAAAAGCGCGGAAGTTGTGTGGGTGCATGGCATATACAATGGCTGCACTTCCGCCTCAAGAGCTAACAACAATAGAAAAACTCTCGTACTTAGGTAGCTTGTAATTGCTGTTACTCCATAGAAGTACTTGTGGGCCAATTGAGGCACTTCCTAGCTGGTAATAGCCCTAAAACTAATAACAATTGTGTCCGTCAGTTAAGTGTACTAAGTATCTCAGGATGTTGTCAAATGCTTAGGTTTTATTTGCAATGTCAAGGTTGATCAAAGAAGACGTTTTGACAACATCAAGTTAGGTATGGGAGTGGTTGTATGTGGCCAACACTAACAATTCTAAAGTAATATCTCTCTGAATCACAAAGCTTAATCCTACCTAGCTAACACTTACAATCCTGAAGCGACATCCTAAAACGACAAAAAGATCTTTAGAAAGTTATAATGCAAAGTTTTAACTTAAATCCAGCGCCAAGTTTCCACTCTAGTGACCAATAGCAAGGCAGAAAATAGCAATGCCTCTTGCTTGCAAATGCATCTATTGAATGTCTTAGCATACAAAATGAAAAAAGCAAAGTCACATGCAGCACCCAGACGGTTTGATTGACAGTGGGGGATCCATCAATACAAGCACAGGGATCTGACAACAAACTTCCTTTTCCAATAATTTTGTAAAGGAAATAAAGAACATGTATGCTCTGTCCCGTGGGTGTCCTTTATAGACAGGTTTTACTTTTGAATCCTATAATGAATATCTCTGTTTCAGTGCTCTGCGGACTGCGGGAAGGGCTACTTCTATCGAACGGTGTACTGCTCAGCCGAGGATGGCACCCCACTAGACGAAAAAAAGTGTGCGGGCAGTCGGCCAAGGGAGAGAAAGCGATGTAAAAACAAAAAACCATGTGGAGGCAGCTGGTTTGAAGGGCCTTGGTCAGAGGTGGGTACCGAAAACAAGAGACCCATGGGGCCTGTATTGTTCACCTGGTTTGTTATGCCAAGTATTGTTCTGAATACCAGGTTCTGTGTTAATTTCCTCAAGGATTAAAATGATTCACCTTGTAATTTGATTATTTCTCTATTGGACCCATCCTTCCTTCCCCTTTGAGTTAGAGCCAAGATTTATACAAACTGTTACCCTTGCCCAAAATAGGCAGGTACAGAAAAAAAAACCTTGGAAGGGGTAGGGAGGCAATGGGAGAGAGGCTAGTTTTAGGGGTCATGTTTGTAACTCAAATCAAAGAAGGTTGGACCAAATCCGACATACCCCTCCCTCTCAAGTTGATACATTGGGCATAAAAATGTAAAGACTTGGTGACAAAAGGCTTTATTTTTTCTGCAGTGTTCAGCTACCTGTGGGGATGGTGTAAGACGGAGAGACGTTGTGTGTATCAAGAAGGTTGGTGAACGTTTATTTGCCTCGGTGAAGTCTGTGAATTGTGACATTTCTGACAAACCTGTCACAGAAGAATCATGTGGACCACTTCCAGAATGTCCATCTGAATGGTTTGTCACCCAGTGGTCTCAGGTAGGTTTCTTTTTACCATAGATAATATCAAGTTCAGATGCTATATATACCTGACTATTACTAATTAAACTATTTCCAAAATAACAGTACATTATAAAAAAAATGATGCTACACCATTTACAACATGTTCAAAATCAATCAGTGTATGATTGTCTAATTTTTCTTTTGTAAAAATATATTGTTAACTTTTTTATAATTTTTGTTTTCATTTTGAAAAAATCCAAATTCAAATTCATGAAAACAATTTGAAGTAAAATATGGTATATAACTGCCTTGTTGTCAAGAAATATATGTATGGCATTTTTCAGTCAATTTATTTAGTAGTGATTGTATGGTTGCTACCATTTGTTCAATGTTCGATAAAATATGCCAGGAATTTTAAGTGAATTCTCTTCTGCATATGGGTTTGCTTTTTTGTTACGAAATTCATCTTAGGAGAACAGTATGAATTGAATATCTTTAAAGCCATTTTGAAAACAGAAAAACACCCTCTTGTTTCAGTACCTTTAAGGACATTATGAAAACAGAAAATCATTTGCTTGTTTTAGTGTTCTAAAAGCTGCGACACTGGGACAAGAACAAGAGAAATAAAATGCTTAGATCCAAAACTGCATCCTAACTCATCCTGTCCTGTTACCTCTCGGCCGTCACGACGTTCTGCCTGTAACAAACAATCATGTGAACTGCCGCAGCTAGACGAAGGTAAACAAGAACATCAATATTTTTGTGAATTTTTTGTCTTTACCTTCTTTTATTTGTATTTTATCTTCTTTGCCTTATTCATCTTCCAACAGTATCAATATTCCAGGGGTTTCTATTACTGTCGTTATATCCACCTCTGGACTATATGTCATATTAAGTATTTCAGGAGAAAAACAACTGGTTAATCACAGGCCTGCAGAGACTTCCTTTGAAGATTGACATAAATACAGTGAACTGTTAATTGACCAAATTACCTACTCGTTTGTTGTCACATACATAGCCTTCAGTTTTGCTTATAACATAGTCCAGGGGTGGACATAACGAGAGTGATAGTAACCCCTAGAATATTTAGGATGCTTCCAGTAACAGACAAACCAACTTTCAAATTCAGATATTTTGAAGACACTGTTACTCGAAATTTTATCTTTGTAACAAAACTAAGTCAATCATCTGCAAGGAGTACACTAATCAACAATTAATGATATTGGTAATATCGCAAGAAAAAGATAGATTTGAACTTGTGTTTGACAATTTAAGGATCTTATTGCATAGTTCAGATTAAAAGAATCTTTCACCCTTTTTGGGGTGAGACAGGGGAATCTCAACTCGAGGGGTAAGTTTCTTAAGTTGTCTCCAACCCGAGACTTTGTTGAGTGTATGACAGCTCTGTCTCGTCACGAGGGTTGATTAAGGATTACTTATCTCTTACCCTATGTGAGCACGTGCAAAGATCTCGTGTAACTTATCTTTACCCTAGGGTGAGATAGACAAATCTCTCACAAAGTTAAAAATTGCGGATATCCCTGACTGGGGTAAGAGAAAGAAAAATCTCACCGTTAAAATTGTTGATATCCCTGTTCAGGGTAAGAGAATACCCCGTCTCTCCCTCAAGAGAATAGACCTTTCTAACTTTCATTTGTTCTGTTTTACAGATCCATCTTGTAAAGATAAGATAAAGATATGTAACCTTGTGGCCCAGGCGAGACTCTGTTCCTATCCATTTTATAACGACAAGTGCTGTAACACCTGCGCCATGTACCGCAGTAAGAAGGGTCGACACTGAATCGCCGCAAATGTGAATTCTGAGGAGTCGCATCGTAGCCATTGGTTTCAACAGTGACTGAGGAACAGGCTCAAAGTCGCAACAATTTCCATACAGATGGGTGATAATAATTGTTGTTGGGTTTTCCGACGTTACATACTACAAGTGTGAGCAATGACTAACAATATCAGGATGCTGGAACTCAGATTCATGAGGATGAGTCGATAAGTGATTAGGTGACGACGAGAGGGTGGGGTTATGATTTTCTTTTATGTCTTTTTATCTACAAGATAATGCGAGGACGTCTTACTCGAAAATGCGAGTGGATGGTCCATGTGGAGTAAACAATGAGAGAGTGTAGGTCACAGTGACCTAGTTGTGAGTTAGTATAGAAGAGAAGAAAAAATTCATGTTGAGAGAAAATGGGAGACAATGAGAGACAAAGGATTCAGTGAAAATGTATTTGGACTAGAATTTGTGGTGATTGGAGAGAAAGAACTGAGCAAGAAATGGCAAAGGGACAAAGTTGAAAGACTAGCTACAGACAATTGTGAACGAAGGTCAAATGTGAAGGTCTGATCAGTATAGTGTATTATGGAGGATATAATTCAAAGAACATGGGTCAAAGGTCAATGTCATTAGTTCATTTAATAACGGATGAATGTATGTATTAATTAATAAGCAGTGTCTTTTGTCTGTTTGATCTGCAAGAAAAATATATGAACTAATCCTATATTGAAAGTGTATTACATGTAATACCTTTATACCTCATACAGTTCTATCTCTGTCATACTCTTCCATTAAATATGTTGAACACCTTTTGTCCTCATCACTACAATCTGAAATGCCTCGATGATAAATAAAACCCCTGCATTTCCTTCAGCTAAAGGATAACTGTTACAAAAGTGTGTAAAGGGAGGTAACTCTATCTAAAATCTAGTTTTCATGATCAATATCAACAAGCAGGCCATCAATCTAACAATTCTTTAACAAGTATTGTTTCATTGCTAGGATGCCATTTCAATAATGTACACATTTGTCATTTACTCTTTATAAAATCATAATGAATGCAAGCATTCAAAACTTCACAGATTAGGATTTATGTCAACGTAAATATACACTTTTCTTCTACCTCTCATATCAATCCGAAGTAAGAATTAATGTCGAAAGACAACTTTCCTTCTACCTCTTCTGTCAATCCAGGGTAGGAATTCTAATGTGAAGACGACCTTTCCGCTACCTCTCGTATCCTAGTGCCTTTACACCTTACCAGCCTGGCCCGTTTGGGATTTATCGTCATAAATGGCAAAGTATATACTGTACTATGAATCGTTTTTCGGGTGATATAAACTTTACCGTAATTTAGCATGAATGCAAATTCATATGTTACATCAAGAATTTATAAACGTATATATGAATGTAAGATTCCCAGTAAAAGCTGTGATCGCGTATTTATATGTTTGTGATTTGATGAAAATAACAATGACGCGAAATATCGTATACGTGAAATGGTTTGCAGTAAGTGTTACTTAAACGAGTGTTACACTCCTTGACTGTTCAAATAGGCAAACAAGTTGGTACGTCATTAGTAAAATCCATATATAAAATCCTATTATAATCATGTATGTCCCCATGGAGTTCATCATTTATCAACATATATATTCATATTGTTACGTAGCTTTTCATATATTCCTGTAGTATGAATACCCACTAAACCGAATCTCAGTATCCGATCAGCGTGAATGGTTTGTTTTTTTTTATGAAAAATTTGAGGTAATAGTTTATGAAGTGTAAATGCTTTGATATTTCAAAGATATTGGGTGTTGTGTTCGGTTTAGATTGGTGTCTCGAAGCTATTTTCACGTTTTATGCTGAATTTGCATATTACAGAACTATCTGCACTTGCAGGTAGGTATTGATTGTGACGTCATGTGTTTGCGAGCGCAACGTCATACTTTTCAGAAAAAGTGATGTGAATTTCGCACACAAATTAATTACATCACAATGGATACCGACCGCAAGGGGAGAGAACTCTGAATTATGCAAAGATGTAATTTGTCATAAAAAGGGTGTGTTATCAACAATATGTAATATTCAGCGTCATGGAGTGCACGTGAAGTTAATATGGGAAATAAGAGCTGTGTGTAAATGTTATTCTTACATGTTAAATGTACTAGATGTTGATATATATATACTGTCATAATGGTACAAAGTCTTATCATACAAATAAGTGCTAAGTATTAACTCTCATAATATAAATGTCCGTTTCTGTAATTTTTGTGTACAATGTACTTGTATTTTAGCAGATTGTGGAATTAAAATTGATTTGTGAACTGGAGCAATAAAAAAAAATCAGTGAAAGGAAAATTTAGTGGAACGTTTTCCACGTTTGCTAAAATATTATTACCGAATGCTTTTGTATGTTTTTGTGTGTAGGGGGTTGTTCATATCGACATCAACCACTGAATTAAGTATGCATGTTTTGTGTTTGGCTGTGGAGATTTGACGGAACAATCACTTCTATATGTTTAAATGTGTAGCAGATTAAAATGTGTGAAAAACTAAAATCTGAAGTGATTATATTCACTATTTTATGTGTTATGGATATATGTGTGTAAACGTTAATTAGATTTGTATATTATTTATATATAGACTAAATATGTATGTATGTCATGCGATATCATTTGGCTTTGTTGTGCGAGATTCCAACAATATGGTCAATATACTGTATAACATGTAAATTTTGTAGAGACAATATTTTGCAGGATATTGGTGTCGCAAAAAAAAAAAAAATCTGAAGAAAAATTCACGAAAAAAGGTCACAGGCAAATGAATAATTTTCTTGTGTATTTATAATTTAAATTACAATTTTATAAAAAAATAATTTTGTTTTAATTGATTATCGCAGAAATTTGGCCCACAAAAAGAATGAGTTATACAGTGGTTGATGATATATTTATACATAAATAAAATGTATCTATAGTCCATGTTGATAAATCAAAATTCCCATGTTCCACCACAGGCTTTAGTTTCCATAGTTATCAGACACCTCTATATATATCTGTATTACACATAAAGGTGCATATAGTATCAAAAGCCTGTGCTTGAATATGCATATCTGTTGCATCAGTGATTGGATGCATTGGAAGGCGCCTCACATTTATCATCTCTGGCAAGTGATTAGTAAATAAAGCACTTGCAATATAAGTTCATCGTAACACTTTATGTATGTAAACATTGTTAGTTTGGCCTTTCAACATATCATTGTGACATCCATGTTATGATAATGTTTCTCCTGTTTTAACGTTCATGTACATGTCGTAACTTCAAGTACAGGTGTCTGCATTTCATTAGCATTTGTAGAAGAAAGATGTGCCTCTATTCCTACAATGACAGACTCCTGTGCTAAAAGCAAGAGTTGAACCCTTTACAGACCCCTGTGCTAAAATCAAGCCTTTTAAGGATTTGGACCCTTGACAGGCCCCTGTGCTAAAAGCAAAGGTTTGGATCTTTGACAGGCCCCATTGCTAAAAGCATGGGTTTGGAACTTTGACAGGCCCCTGTGCTAAAAGCAAAGGTTTGGATATTTGACAGACCCCTGTGCTAAAAGCAAGGGTTTGCACCTTTGATAAACCCCTGTGGTAAAATCAAGGGTTTGGACCCTTCATCTGAGTTTATACTAGATATTGTCAATATATAGCTTATTTGTCTACTGTAGATATTCCATTCAATTTGTTGTTTCATGTAAATACATATAGGGCCAAACAGATATACCCAATGATTATAACTCAACATTGTAAATATCTCATGTCGATCCATGTACAGCTATATATATTGTTATGCTTTCATTGAACATGTTTATTTATACAGTAAGTATATCGATATTTTCCTCTAAGACTTTTTCATATCGCAATGTGAAATTCTTTTGAACAAAGGAAAAATAAATCTGATACAGATGGTGTCGTTTCCAGGCAAGCTCGTCATCGGAAACCCGCGAGTCACCAATCCATCGTTTATGTTTCCGACGATGAGACAAGCTTAGAAGGGACGGATGTTGATAGCATTAAATCTTTTAGGTCAGTAGGTACTCTTAAGACAGCCGTGGATATTTGAGTTGACTTTTCAAGTATTCTCTGTTTAAATGATAAGAGCACAGTGATGTGAATAATGTATTAAAACAAATTCAAATGACTAAAAATGTTTTGTTTTCTGTATGAGAACTGGTATTGCATGAAATCACACGACTACATACCTACGACTTACACCACTACACCACATTCTTAAAAAAGGATATTTCAATGATAAGTTGATGGTCGTCCCAATATCTTTACAGATTGAAATTTTCAATATATAAGCCTTGCACTATAGATATCCTCATTTTATATATAGGGCCTTGTACCATAAATATCCTCATTTTATATATAGGCCTTGTACCATAAATATCCTCATTTTATATATAGGCCTTGTATCATAAATATCCTCATTTTATATAATAGGCCTTGTACCATAAATATCCTCATTTTATATATAGGCCTTGCATCATAAAAATATCCTCATTTTATATATAGGCCTTGATCATAAATATCCTCATTTTATATATAGGCCTTGCACCATAAATATCCTCATTTTATATATATAGGCCTTGCACCATAAATATCCTCATTTTATATATAGGCCTTGCACCATAAATATCCTCATTTTATATATAGGCCTTGCATCATAAATATCCTCATTTTATATGTAGGCCTTGCATCATAAATATCCTCATTTTATGTATAGGCCTTGCATCATAAATATCCTCATTTTATATATAGGCCTTGCACCATAAATATCCTCATTTTATATATGGGCCTTGCACCATAAATATCCTCATTTTATATATAGGCCTTGCATCATAAATATCCTCATTTTATATGTAGGCCTTGGATCATAAATATCCTCATTTTATATATAGGCCTTGCACCATAAATATCCTCATTTTATATATAGGCCTTGCATCATAAATATCCTCATTTTATATATAGGCCTTGCACCATAAATATCCTCATTTTATATATAGGCCTTGCACCATAAATATCCTCATTTTATATATAGGCCTTGCACCATAAATATCCTCATTTTATATATAGGCCTTGCACCATAAATATCCTCATTTTATATATAGGCCTTGCACCATAAATATCCTCATTTTATATATAGGCCTTGCACCATAAATATCCTCATTTTATATATAGGCCTTGCACCATAAATATCCTCATTTTATATATAGGCCTTGCATCATAAATATCCTCATTTTATCTATATATATAGGCCTTGCACCATAAATATCCTCATTTTATATATAGGCCTTGCACCATAAATATCCTCATTTTATATACACATAAATATCCTCATTTTATATATAGGCCTTGTACCATAAATATCCTCATTTTATATATAGGCCTTGTATCATAAATATCCTCATTTTATATATAGGCCTTGTATCATAAATATCCTCATTTTATATATAGGCCTTGTACCATAAATATCCTCATTTTATATATAGGCCTTGTACCATAAATATCCTCATTTTATATATAGGCCTTGTATCATAAATATCCTCATTTTATATATAGGCCTTGCATCATAAATATCCTCATTTTATATATAGGCCTTGCATCATAAATATCCTCATTTTATATATAGGCCTTGTACCATAAATATCCTCATTTTATATATAGGCCTTGCACCATAAATATCCTCATTTTATATATTATAGGCCTTGCACCATAAATATCCTCATTTTATATATAGGCCTTGTACCATAAATATCCTCATTTTATATATAGGCCTTGCATCATAAATATCCTCATTTTATGTATAGGCCTTGCACCATAAATATCCTCATTTTTATATATAGGCCTTGCACCATAAATATCCTCATTTTATATATAGGCCTTGTACCATAAATATCCTCATTTTATATATAGGCCTTGCATCATAAATATCCTCATTTTATATATAGGCCTTGCACCATAAATATCCTCATTTTATATATAGGCCTTGCACCATAAATATCCTCATTTTATATATAGGCCTTGCACCATAAATATCCTCATTTTATATTTAGGCCTTGCACCATAAATATCCTCATTTTATATATAGGCCTTGCACCATAAATATCCTCATTTTATATATAGGCCTTGCATCATAAATATCCTCATTTTATATATAGGCCTTGCACCATAAATATCCTCATTTTATATATAGGCCTTGCATCATAAATATCCTCATTTTATATATAGGCCTTGCACCATAAATATCCTCATTTTATATATAGGCCTTGCACCATAAATATCCTCATTTTATATATAGGCCTTGCACCATAAATATCCTCATTTTATATATAGGCCTTGCATCATAAATATCCTCATTTTTATATATATAGGCCTTGTATCATAAATATCCTCATTTTATATATAGGCCTTGTACCATAAATATCCTCATTTTATATATAGGCCTTGTACCATAAATATCCTCATTTTATGTATAGGCCTTGCACCATAAATATCCTCATTTTATATATAGGCCTTGCACCATAAATATCCTCATTTTATATATAGGCCTTGCACCATAAATATCCTCATTTTATATATAGGCCTTGCACCATAAATATCCTCATTTTATATTATAGGCCTTGCACCATAAATATCCTCATTTTTATATTAGGCCTTGCAACATAAATATCCTCATTTTATATATAGGCCTTGCACCATAAATATCCTCATTTTATTTTATATAGGCCTTGCACCATAAATATCCTCATTTTATATTTAGGCCTTGCATCATAAATATCCTCATTTTATATTTAGGCCTTGCATCATAAATATCCTCATTTTATATTTAGGCCTTGCACCATAAATATCCTCATTTTTATTTAGGCCTTGCACCATAAATATCCTCATTTTTATATATAGGCCTTGCACCATCATAAATATCCTCATTTTATATTTAGGCCTTGCATCATAAATATCCTCATTTTATATATAGGCCTTGCACCATAAATATCCTCATTTTATATATAGGCCTTGCACCATAAATATCCTCATTTTATATATAGGCCTTGCACCATAAATATCCTCATTTTTATAATATGTATAGGCCTTGCACCATCAATATCCTCATTTATATACAATGTACATGTATAGGCCTTGCACCATAAATATCCTCATTCAATATACATGTATAGGCATTGCACCATAAATATCCTCATTTTATATAGGCTTTGCACCATAAATATCCTCATTTTATATAAAGACCTTGCACCATAAAAATCCTTATTTTGTATCTGGCTTTGCACCATAAATATCCTCAATTTATATCTGGCCTTGCACCATAAATATCCTCATTTTATATATAGGCCTTGCATTATTAAATATCCTCATTTAAAAAAAAAAAAAAAAAAAAAAAAAAAAAAAAAAAAAAAACATTTTTACAAATGTTATTAATGTGTGGGGTCCACTTGCAGTAGCATCAAGGAAAACAACTAAATGTTTATGACATACAATAAAATCGATATAAACATTAAAAACTATACTAGCATCAAGCTCACTGTTAGAATTTGAAATGAGGATAGCTTCAGTTTTATTGGGGTTGAATTTGACTAGCAAATCTTCAGCCTAGTTGTGGATTTTTTTGGTTGGCAACTGTTTTGAGTTGAACGGAAAAAGAATGGCGGATGTGACTTAATGAACTAAACATTGGTATAGACTTGTTTGTGTCGGTTTGAGACGTAATCAGGCATCCAGTTTACAAGATTAGCCATTATTCATAGAATTTTAATTTTTTAACAAGACCTGCATGCCAAACACGATCAAATGCTTTCAGTTTATCACAAAAAATAAGGCAGGTGTTTTTACAACTTCGCTAGCCAAGGGTATTAGTCCCATTCTCTTTCTACTACGAAGAGAATCGGACTTAATATCCTTGGATGTCGAAGTTGGTGTGTTTATGATTCTCAAGATTAACACAAAGATTAATATTATGATGTATTTCAATAAGTAGATGTATCGTAGTGTGACGGGGTTGGAATCCAGACTGACATTTATATATAAGAGAATTTTCTAAGAGTTAATTATGCAAATACTTGAAGACTACCCTTTCAAAACTTTACCCATTGAGTACTTCATATAGCATTGGTGTAAAGTTACTAGGAAATGTTTTATCACATTTTTAAAAATTCGTAAAACAAGTGCTCTTTTCCGTGTATTGGGGAACAAGTCTTCATCAATAGGTTTTCTAAAAATAATAAAAAAAGCAAACAGCAGTAGTTTTGAAAATTTGATGACTTATTATACACGTGTAGGTTGGTGCACGTGTATAACCTTGGAAAGGGAATATGAACATATTATATATCATTAAGTTTGTGGCAAGTTTCTGTGATTAAATCAACGTTTAAGTCTCCGACTATTAGTACATGTCGATTTTAATCAAGTGTTTCTATCGAGTTTTCAAATTGTTCCCAAAAAGGATTTATATTACCACTGGGTCTGTATACTGTGCTAAGGATGTATGAGGAATTATTAAAGAAAATTTCAACCTATACAGCTTCACTTGATGGAAATTCTAAGTCAAGACGACGTTTGACAGAAATAAAGTCAGATATGTTGTCTAAATGAGATTCGATGATGCATACAACGTGGAATTCATCTGCAAAGCTTGGAGGTGAGTTAGATCTACTTTATTTCTTTAGCTGCTAATATTTTTGTGAAATATTAAAAAAAAGATATTGTCAATGTATCGGTGTTTGTATCTGGACCGGAGTTTTCATGTATATCCATACAAACCAATAACAGAATATGTGGTACTAGAATGAAGTTTGTAGTACTGAAAAAACACGTGCATAACCTGGAATAGGAGAGTGTAAAATGAGGTATTTTTACCTGGTCTATATAGGCAACAATACCTCTTGACCTCCTCAATTTAGACTTGAGTCACTTGATTTTCACTTGTTGCGCATACATCGTCGAGTCACACTCATAGATGCCCACATACTCAATTAAAAATTAAAATTAACTGTCCATACTTTAAAAAATGTATTTCCTTCTGTCTATAGGTCTTGAATGAAACAATTAAAATATTGAGAAGTTCATGGGAATCATAAAAAATACCTGTACATGTAGTTTTGTGCAAAAGCTCGAATAATTATGATGTGTGCGCATGAGGAAATTGCCGATAGCTTATGTAACAGAAAACGAGCTCATTTCACTGATTAAATTCATTATCATAATAACACAGACTATTGATAACAAAATATTTGACGTCCATCTTATCTTACATATTATTTTGTATCTTAGAGATGTATTCGCAAAAGATATTATTCCTTATTAACTTAAATGTAAAATTGATGTGTATAATTCTCAAATTGATACTGGTTTAGTTCATTTTTAGTTCATATTTCCTTTATACAAAAATAACAATGTTTGTCTTTTTTTTTTTTTTGTATTTATAGTTTCACAATACATTTCAAAATTAATGATAGAGCAGTGATCTCAATGTGTTTAGTTTATTTTATAATGAATTATATTAATAATTAATACAATTCTTAGTCAGTGTATAAACGTAAGATATATAAAAGAGCAGATTTTCTTAAGTTAAATAATCTTATATCTCAATATGATGGGGAAGGCTCCTTCCTTAATGCTGAATCCGTAAGTATTGCATGTGAGATGTTTACCAAACTATTTATTGATTTTGCAACTCAGTGTATACCTACTAAAGAGGCTATAATCAGGGCAAATGGCAAACTATGGATGACGTCAGAATTAAAGGATGTGTGCAGTCAAAAATGATAAATTCAGTTTATGCTGGAAATGGCTTTAATAGACCATGTAGAAACCTATCCGTGCCGCACGCGACCGGAATAACCTGTAAGCCGTCGATATCGAGGTCAAATTTTCTGACCACCCGATTATGCATATTTTCTAGCTCTAAACCGTGTGACGTCATAATAGTCCGTGGCTTATAGCTGTACTATAACTGATGTGATATTGTAACGAAGCTGCTATTTTCCGGAAATTATATTAACTGGGACTTTGGCGGGAATTTGCTGGGCACGAGATCTCGGGACTGCGAGATCTCGTGCCCAGCAACATCGAGGGTCACATGAAAAGTCGATCAACGATATTTTATGATTACTTTTGAGTGAAGTTAATCGTACAATAACTTTGGCTCGAATGTAAATAACTAAAAGAGTGAAATTCGATGTTTCAAATACTCTAATTTATGCTCTAATAGCAGGCATCTTCGTGTAATTATGAAAGAAAATGCACACAGAAACAAAAGTTTCGGATTTTTTGTCGAGGAGTTCAGCAACGAATAAGCTTTAATTAGATCATATTTTCCTGTAGTCTGTATCTTTGATACATTGTGAATTACATTTAGTTTGTGACTGTAAAACTTTATTTTATGTAACAATTTAAGAAATCCTTGATTAAAGCATCAAGGATATGATGATTGACGTACGTATATACACACCGATGATTGATCATTACAAACATTGTGTTGTGTGTTGCTAACCGAATATATATATTGAGATACATTTATCAAAATACCGCAAAAACGTTTCAACATATGGTAGAAAGAATTTATTTTTGATATTATAAAAGATCTAAATATTGAGATGTTAAGCAAAACAAACTTTTAGACCGTGCGGTCGCTTTCAATTTTTAATTGATATACGAGTAGATACTCCAAGATAGATATATAAATAGCCATGCCTTTGGTTTGTTGGTTATGTAATACCTGGACCAGACTGTTGTTTACCTGTACACAACGCTATTCATCGAACTCACCTGTAATTACCTGGCCGCTGGCAATTTGCTATTCGGTGGACTATATCGGGTATTTGGTATTGTCTTACTGTCAATCAGGTAAGGACATCCGTTAATTGGATTGTGATTTGAATTATGGAAATCCCGTACATCTAAGTTTTTAAATTTTTACAAGAGATCCCAGAGGGATCTTGGCGCCCACCAAAGAATGATCTATGTCTGACAACAGAAAGAGGGATCTTTTCCCTGCTTTTCAAACTTTTACTACACAATATATATGAAACTTGAGAAAGATCCTTTCATTACTTTCTGAAATATGTAGCAGTAACAAACTTCAATTATCAAAATCCAAGATGGCTACCTGTCGATCATCTTGCTGACCGATAAGTCCGAAAATGCACTAGACCCCTTCAGGAACCTGCACATGAAATTTGAGAAAGATCCCATCAGTACTTTCTGAGAAATAGCGGTAACAAATTTTAACTATCAAAATTCAAGATGGCCGCCAGTCGGCCGTCTTGTTGACTGATTGGTCCCAAAATGCACTATGCACAACTAGGGCCCTAGGGGAACCTACATATGAAATTTGAGCAAGATTCCTTCAGTACTTTCTGGGAAATAGCGGTATCAAACTTTAACTATCAAAATCCAAGATGGCCGCCGGTCGGCCATCTTGTTGACCGATCGGTCCCAAAATGCAATATGCACAACTAGGGCCCTATGGGAACCTACATGTGAAATTTGTGAAAGATCCCTTCTGTACTTTCTGAGAAATAGCGGTAACAAGAATTGTTAAAAGACGAACGGACGGACGGACGGACCACGGACGAAAGGCGATTTGAAAAGCCCACCATCTGATGATGGTGGGCTAAAACCCACTGATGATGGTGGGCTAAAAATGAAGATATAAAAGCAAATGGAAGTAAAATATCCCCGATCATACCTAGGAATATATATTACATATATATATGTTGTACACAGGTAAAACAATAATGGAAGTTGACTTATTCAGAAACAAAAATGGTTCTAAGAACTATTTCATATGTCTGGCATAAAGGTCTACAAGTAAAATTAAAATCATTTGGTGGTGAACTGATCGTTTGGAGGACTACTTAACCCTTATAGTGCCGTAGGGCCGATTTGGGCCGATCTTCGGGTTTCCAGAGTGCCAGAGGGCCGATTGGGCCGATCTTCGGGTTTCCAGAGTGCCAGAGGGCCGATCTCAAAAATACCAGACCCCATTTTGCTTTAATTTGATATTTGCGTATATGTAACTGAATTAACGTAAATGACCGTAAATAAATATCTTCCGAAATTTCAACCGACGTCATTTTATGACGTCAAATATGACATAGCATGACGTCATTTACAAAGAATAGACGTCATCTTAATCCAGACATTTCCACCGATTTTTAGGCCTATTACTCGTTATTCATTCAGTTTCATGTGCATTACATAGAATAGAGAGACAATTTTATAAATGTTATATCACTATGTTCTTATCTGTATACATAGTGTTATATTTTATTTTCCTCGTCATATCGTCAATAAAAACGACATAGGAGAACATGTTTACAGGATGACTGGGGTCGTACCGAAACATGCGTCTGCTAGATAATATTTTTTATGCTTTGTTTGCCAACAAAAAGCTTTATTTGGTCACAGTACAACAAACTAATTCGCGGCCTTAACACACATATTCTATAGTACATGTATTGTACGGATTCTCCATAGCGTTAACGGCATACTTTCCTATATATATATATATACCAGTCAATATTTCGGTAAATAAATATCACCTCACGTTTTAGAACTCATAAAAAATATTACAATACTGCATGTCCATGTCATTTTTGTACATACACTACAATTGTATATAGCAATAAGAAATCGCAAGTTTAATTGACAGTCCACAGAATATGATATTTGACTACAGACCAAAGAGATTTTGAAATATAAATGTGAAACTACCCAACGGTACCGGCTTCATATGAAATATGGTATGCATATTCAGTTCACACTTTCAAGTAGAGGCTTCAAGTGTAAGATCTGCAGCGTGTTCCATTTAGTTTTCCTGGGACGAACCGGGCTTTCCGCTAAATACTTCATTCCCGTACACTACTCGTACTTGGGGTGTAAACACTTAAGCATAAAAGGGATCGAGTGAGTTTGCCCGTTGTCAGTATAAAGACCGAGGGGATGTGCTGGCATGTTTCAGTGAGATAGCACTATAAATGGACAAGAGATTCCACTATTGCAAAGAGACATAGCATGAATAAAAACTATGAATTAATATGATATAAAACCTAATCAAACAACTATTAATTGCGCCCAAAATCATTTATTAAAGGAATTATTAAATAAAATTTCAACCCATACAGCTTCACTTGATGGAAATTCTAAGTCAAGACGACGTTTGACAGAAATAAAGTCAGATATGTTGTCTAAATGAGATTCGATGATGCATACAACGTGGAATTCATCTGCAAAGCTTGGAGGTGAGTTAGATCTACTTTATTTCTTTAGCTGCTAATATTTTTGTGAAATATTAAAAAAAAGATATTGTCATTGTATCGGTGTTTGTATCTGGAACGGAGTTTTCATATATATCCATACAAATCAATAACAGAATATATGGCACTAGAATGAAGTTTGTAGTACTGAAAAAAACACGTGCATAACCTGGAATAGGAGAGTGTAAAATGAGGTATTTTTACCTGGTCTATATAGGCAACAATACCTCTTGACCTCCTCAATTTAGACTTGAGTCACTTGATTTTCACTTGTTGCGCATACAGCATCGAGTCACACTCATAGATGCCCACATACTCAATTAAAAGTTAAAATTGACTGTCCATACTTTAAAAACTGTATTTCCTTCTGTCTATAGGTCTTGAATGAAACAATTGAAATATTGAGAAGTTCATGGAATTCATAAAAAATACGTGTACATGTATTTTTGTGCAAAAGCTCGAATGATATATATGATGTGTACGCATGTAGAAATTGCCGATAGCTTATGTAACAGAAAACGAGCTCATTTCACTGATTAAAGATGCTCCACCGCCGACAGAGCATAAATGATATTCATCATTTGAACAATAATTGGTGTTTAATCGTGTATATATATGTCTAATTAACACAAAAAATAATATAAAATACTTTATTTAGCCTTTGGTGCATGCGCAATCAGTACTTCATTCCATATAGGATATAGTGACACAGAATTTTTTCGGGATGCAATTAATTATTTTTCATATTTTTAACTTGAAGTAAAATTAGAAGCTCAAACTTTTCAATGGTGGTAATGGTGTAAAGTAAGTAACTTTTGTAACTGAAGAAAAATACTAAATCGTCTGCTCCTGTTTTTGATAGTGAAAAAATACCAATTGTCAGGGGTGGAGCATCTTATAATTATGATGTGTGCGCATGTAGAAATTGCCGATAGCTTATGTAACAAAAACGAGCTCATTTCACTGATTAAATTTATTATCATAATAACACCGACTATTTTTAACAAAATATTTGACGTCCATCTTATCTTACATATTATTTTGTATCTTAGAGATGTATTCGCAAAAGATATTATTCCTTATTAACTTAAATGTAAAATTGATGTGTATAATTCTCAAATTGATACTGGTTTAGTTCATTTTTAGTTCATATTTCCTTTATACAAAAATAACAATGTTTGTCTTTTTTTTGTATTTATAGTTTCACAATACATTTCAAAATTAATGATAGAGCAGTGATCTCAATGTGTTTGGTTTATTTCATAATGAATTATATTAATAATTAATACAATTCTTAGTCAGTGTATAAACGTAAGATATATAAAAGAGCAGATTTTCTTAAGTTAAATAATCTTATATCTCAATATGATGGGGGAGGCTCCTTCCTTAATGCTGAATCCGTAAGTATTGCATGTGAGATGTTTACCAAACTATTTATTGATTTTGCAACACAGTGTATACCTACTAAAGAGGTTATAATCAGGCCAAATGGCAAACTATGGATGACGTCAGAATTAAGAAAGCAAATCAGAGTTCGGGATCGAGTTAACAATGTGAAAAAATATAGTCGTCAAAATTTTTATGACAATGTTCATGGCATCAGCGATAATTATGTTTGCTTCTTACTCCAAGGATTATTGGAGATTGATTAAAAGACTTGTGAAATCTAGTGGTACTTCACAGAATATCCCTACCCTTATTGATCCAACGATTGACAATTTAGTTAAAGTGAACAGTCGGGCAAGGATGGCTAAAGTCGGTAAAAATTGTGTGAATGTATCCAGTATAACTTCTTATGAAGTGGAATAATAAAATCTCTCGCCAAAATCTGTCTGCGTACGAAGAAATTAATTTAAAGTATAGGAATCCTAATACGTCCTCCCGGCTGACTATGTCCGTGGTTACATTTACACGCAGCCTCGCTTTCAATGCTTTCAACTTTCCTTTACCTTTAATGGTCAGAACTGGGAAACGTAAGCAGAACTTGGCCGTCGTATTAATATGTGAGAACTTTTGGAAGGCCAATGAACGCATTTAGACTGGTAAAAACAACATACACCCTGTGTATTGTAATTTGTGTTATCTCTAAAAACCAAAAGTCTGCTAGTAAAATAAAATCAATCGTTTGGTTAAAAACTACTAAAGGAAAGTATGTTATGACCGTCTCAAAATTAATCAATTGACAGAGTGGATCTTGGGCCTCTTTTTAATTTTTGATATATATTTAACGTTATAAGATACTTTCTCGAAGGATACATTTCTCCAATTTTTCCTCTGTGTTCAAAAATTTCAAACAACCATAAATCAAGGCCCAAACCTGGTCACTTTTATCCCTGGTCTATCTGAATAGTGAAAATAGATCATGTTCACCGAAAATATATTTAAACTTTACAGGAGTTTCATAATTATTTGTTGTAACTTTGAAACTAGTTCGTTTTGGGAGGATATGTAGAATGCTATATACTCTGCATTTATATAAATGAATGCTACGAGAAAATTTAACATTAAGAAGAGACGCTCCATTGAGAATTTACTTAACTTTTGTATTACCAATCTTAGTGTATGCTTGTGACTTGTGGGTTGATTTGAACAAATTTCTTAGAAGCTGAAAAGTTAGAAAAGCTGCAAGAATTATCACTGGGTCTTCCACCATATGCAAGTGATTACGCCTTACAATTTGAATCAGGTTTTAGAAACTTTGTCGGCTAGAGAAAGAGAAGAAAACTTTTCAATTAGGATGCATAACGATCAAACTCCAGATACTACTTAGATAAAAGGCAGTAAATGGTTCGCGGTTTATTTAGAGTACACTCAGATTTTTGTGTTATATCTCCATAACATACAAAAATCTATTCAAGCTAATCCTTAAATATATATATATATTTTTGTCCATCCATATATGATCTCTCTCTCCCGCTCTCCCTCCCCCACTCTCCCTTTTCTTCACCTCTCTCTCTCTCTCTCTCTCTCTCTCTCTCTCTAAAAAATATATTTATTCATTATCTAACTTTTAAATGTATTATCGCAATTTCTAATTATTTATATGTCATTGTTTTTCGGAGAGGGCTTAAATAAGTTGTGATAACTTGTGCTCAATCCTGTTATAAATTGCTTTTTTGCAATAAAATACGTTTAAACTCAATAATCTTCATAATCTTAATATGTAGATTATGAAATGAACACTGTACTCGTGTATTTTACTTTAATAGCTCTTTGTGACTGAACGATATGTGTTCGTGTAATTTTGATTTTTTTAGGGAGAGCGTTTATGTAAAGTTATTGACACGCATGTATACTTATATATTGTGTGACATTATGGTATAAATAAAAGGATTGTAATACTGACCGATGACGTTCGAACGAAAAAATGAACGAACGAACTAATTGAGGAACGAATAATTGAGGAACGAATAAATCAGTGAATTGATGTTGTTTTATCATGCATTGTTGTCTGCGATTCCGTAGACTTTGCTGTATAACGTTTGAACTCTAGTTTATCCTTCTATCTACATGTACATGTATTTTACACGTACCTGTAGCTAAATGTGGTCATCTGCCGCCGTCGGCAGTAATAATTAACATGGACCAGTACTAATACCGATAAGCGGATTAACTGTAATTCGTCTCCTGGCTATACCTACCAATATATACAGGTGTACAGAGTTACCTACCATTTATATAATTATTTACAGAGAAATAAAATGAAAAAATAAAACAAATGCATTTTAGGCAAAGGTAAAAAATCTTATTAATTTTTTAATGTTCATAAATTAAATGAAATGTGTTCTATTAAAACGATTAATGTGTAAAAAAGCAATACATAAAGAGTAAACGAAAATATGAATCCTTATTAAGATCAACGGTTTCTATAATATAATCATATGAAAATTACAAGTAAATCTCATTCAAACACAGGTGCGCAATCTACCAACGTGTAACAAAAGCTCCCCTAAACCCTCAATGGCCTCCCCGTAGGATGACCCTGGTGCAAATCTAGATTGTTACAGCGTACTAATACTACACTTACATACTCCTACTCTGATAATTAGGTGTGCCCAGAAGTTCCTAATAGGCTACGCCTGTAAGTACTAGCTGCTTCTTCGGAAACAGCTTATAGTCAATTCAATTCAATTCAATTGTTTTATTAAAGTGTCAAACATCTTACAACCTACATGTAAAAACATTTCATAAAAGTAATACTACATCAAATGTAAGACATGTCCAGCCAATGATGGCTTACTTAGACACTATATATATACAAGTAATTACATAAAACGGAATAGTCTAAAATGTTACATACTAAAAGATAGTTATAGTTAATGAATAGGTGAGAGGGAGGTTGGGAGTGAGAGGGTGTGAGAGAGAGATTGTGGGGTGAGAGAGAATGGGTGGGGGTGAGGGGGAGAGAGAGTAAGAATGAGTGAGGGTGTGTGGGAATGAGATTCATTATTTGTATTCTTGACCTAACTATGGTTGTAGCTGGATTGACAAAACTCATGATTTATACAACTGCTTAGCCTTTATTGCGAATGCAATTACATATGTGATACTAGATATAATTATATGAGATATTCTATATCACATAAATTAGAAGTTTAACATTTAGAGATCAAGATTCAAGATAATCAGAGAAATGTATTCATGGAATCACTGAGCCGTGTGGAAATAACAAAGTCATAATTAATTATCACCAAGTTCAAAAGTAGTTTATCAACCAATTAAATACATAATGTATATAAAAAGTTGTATAAATGGAGTACAGGGTCGGTGTTGGGTGTCGGTAGGCACAAAGTGATGAATTATATGTAGTGATATCAGTAACTACTTTTGTGGGACTCGCCGTCTTTTCTTGACCTTGCATTGACGTAACTAGCTGATTTATCACCACCGTATCCTTAATACTCTAGGGGTTACTATCACTAACGTATTATCCACCCCTAGAATATCATAGTAAAACTGAAGGTAGTTCAAAAGGAAAAAAAACAGACCAATCACAGGCCCTCAGAGACTTCCGTTGAAGATTTTAGATAGAGCAGCCCAACTTAAGGCAACACAGTCAGCCACCGTGTACCATTATACACAATTCATATAAAATACTGGTGCCTCAATTCTACCATGAGATAGTCCAGGGGTGGATATAACGGTAGTACTAATAACCTATGGAGTATTGAAAATGTCGCCACTGGAGTCAAACACTAAAATTTGCGGCACAGTAGCTACAGCCTAGTGAGATCATATGAGCCTTGGCAAAAAGTCAAGTGTGTGTCCACAAGGACCTGGCAAGAGTTTCTGACGAACAGTATTTATATACATATATTTCTTATAGTACTAGAAATTCGTGCCATGTCCCTGTGCGCCTGTCTTACTATTTCATGTACATGTCCATCAAGATATATACATGTATATTTGCACGTGTGTAAATGATCGCCAAAGCGGTACAAAGCGAGGTAACTCGATTCGCGACTGAAAACGTACTCGGATTACTGCGCATTTGAAAATAATTATGGGAAATTGCTTTTAAAGTTGGAATTTGAGTCTGGACTGAACGGCTTACAAGTTACATAACCATTCCAGATGTCAAGACCCTGTCGACCAAAGGGAGATACATTGTTATTGTGCGTGTAACTTGTATCTTACCTCACTCCAGGTCTCAGTGTAAGATATCTAGCTATTACACATCCATCATCACTTTTAATCACAAAGATTTGACAATTAGATATTGAGTGTCTATATATCATTTTTAGATGATATTTTTGTGTCATATTTGTTGAAGCGGGGCTGCTATCGTCTTATTCACAACACCTTGTATAGTTGTGTAGGGTGATTTTGAAAGGACAATAATCGCTGTTTTCGACGGTAGTAATTAATCGTTTTTACGAGGACTTGCTAGGAATGTGTTTTTCAGCCGCGAAAAACGGGCAATTGCAGACTAAAAATAATCTAACTAGCTGACCGTATATCTTGGTATTATACATTAGTCTACTAGGGTTCAGAGAATACTGTTGCACAACATCTATTAAAATCTTTATTAAAACAGAAATGTGGTCTACAACTGAAGAATTTACTATTTCACATTATTTTATAATAAGATAAGATAAGATAAGTTTATTTCTGGTTCAGGACTTATATGTAAAGTCCTCTATACCAGACTCAGACAAAATATAGAGTTTACAGTTAATACATTTTTATCCGGTAATAATAATAAATTAATGATGTATAAAGGCTTTGTAGTTGTATAAGAGTTCTTGTTCTTTCCAATGTTTGTCTAACGCATTTTTGAAGGAGTTTATATTTGGCGCCATCACTACATTCTCTGGTAGATCGTTCCATATCTTAGTAGCTCTTAGTGAAAAAAAGTTTCTCCTAATCTCATAGTTTGATCTTGTATGGAATAGCTTCCTCCTATGCCCCCTGCTGCTCTCGCGGTCCGTTGCATCTTTCCATAAAGATAAAATGTTACAACATTCGGAGTCATATATTCCATCTAAAATTTTGAAGAGTTCTATCATGTCTCCTCGTATTCTTCTATATGCCAATGTTGGTAATTTCAGTTTCTCCAGCCTTTGACTGTATGCTAGATGTGACATTCCTGGTAGACATTTTGTCGCTCTTCTTTGGACACTTTCTATCATTTCTATATGCTTCTGTAGGTAAGGCGCCCATACGGGGCAAGCATAGTCCAAATGAGACCGAACTAAGCATTTATATAGCGGAATAAATGATTTGATGTCTAAAAACTGAAAAGTTCTTCTCAAAAGTCCAAACATGGAATTGGCTTTTTTTACTTTCTCTGATATATGGGTGTCGAAGCTTAACGTGGAATCTACAACTACTCCTATATCTTTTTCTTGGTCTATATGTTGCAGTGTTTTTCCATTGAGCTGGTATTGTATAATTTCCTCACGTTGGTTTCTTGTTCTCTGTTTGTGTATCCTCATGTGTTTGCATTTATCTGGGTGCATTTTTAGAAGCCACGTTTCACTCCATTTCGACATTGTATCTAAATCACTTTGCAGATCTAAAGCATCATCTTTGCCACGGATAGCCTTGAATATTTTAGTATCATCCGCAAATAAGTATACGTCTGACTGCACTATATCTGGAAGATCATTAACAAATATCACAAATAATAAGGGTCCGAGAACCGATCCTTGTGGAATTCCTGATGTTACACTTGACCATTCGGAATTTTTGCCATTCACTGTTACCATTTGATGTCTTCCTTTCAAAAAAGATGAAATCCAAGTTTTCATCTGCTGGTTGAAATTATATGAGTTTAATTTATTCAGTAAACGGTTGTGCGGAACTGTATCAAAAGCTTTCTGATAATCCATGTATATACAATCGACTACGTCACCTTTATCTAAAGCAGTTGTCCATTTATCCAAAACTTCTAAAAGTTGTAATGTTGTTGATCTACCTGATAAGAAACCGTATTGTTTGTTGGAGAAGTACTTGTTTTTCCTCATAAATGTTACTATATGATCCCTTATTAGAGTTTCTAGTGTTTTACAAACAACTGACGTGAGACTTACAGGCCTATAGTTTCCCGGTTCACACTTATCTCCTTTTTTGAAAATGGCACACACTCGAGCCCTTTTCCAATCATCCGGGAGAGTTCCTGTTGAAATTGATTGGTTGAATAACTTCGTTATTGGATATGATATTGTACCAGAGGTGTTTTTCAGGAACATCGGGTGGAGTTCGTCTAGTCCGGGGGATTTATCCGGTTTGAGATTTTTTAGGATCTTTGATACAGCTTCTTGTTCTATATTCATTTGAGATATTTTAATATTCATCAGAGGTTTAAATAGTATTAATATCAATTATATTGAAATCTCTGGTAGTATATTGTGATTGGGATATCTTTGCAATCGAACGCGCCTAACCATTGCAACCTCGTTTTGAGTAAATCATCCTTCACCTTCAACAACGTGGAGCGGATAATTTGAGCAGAAGGAAAAGTTTATGACGGCTGATTCAATGATTGTATGAAACTGCAGACGTCGATGGAGACACCTTTAAGTATAACTGAGAAATCACCTATTAACGCCAGTCGTTTTCAAACGGGAATATCTGGTAAGTCCTCTTAAATCCTAACCTTCCCTGTTCATCATCCTGGATCGGATACAGCGACTGACAGTGAGACGGGGTGACAACAACAGACAATGTCCCTAGTCTACTACGGTCTTATTCGGTCGATTTTTCAGAGAAAACTTGCATACTTAGCATTTTTCTAGAGACTATAAGGGCGAAAATCACATTAGATTCGGAATAACACTTTTTTCTAGCTCCGTAAATGCCAATTATCATCTGATCACATCCCACATGGCCTATCCTGTTTTGACGGATCGTGTTCACGTGACGTTAAATATGACAGAATTCTTCTGTTTTGGCAGCCTCTCAGGCCTCTTCGATTCCTTCACATTACAGTATTAAAAAACTTACGCAGGCCTCTTCGATTCCTTCACATTACAGTGACAGTCACATGGTCACATTTATATTGTACGATTTTACTAAAAATAGTAACACTCAAATAATGAAGAGACAAGTTAAAGTATTTCAAACTTTCCATTTTGAATTATGTATAATGCTTGAAACCTAGTTCTTATGGCAAAAAAACCCCAAAAAAACCCCAGTGATTGCAGATCCGGATTAAAATGATTGCCTTCAATATTTTCATATTATGCAAACATTTTCCATAGAAATTTAATAATTCGTTGTTTTCATAAAATAGTGCATGTGTTCAAAATTTTGGACATTTGCAGATTTAAACTTTATTATGGATTATTTTAATAAATTGTCATAATAAGTATAAGGATTAAGTTTGTGTATAGTAATATAATGTATGTTTATAAAAAACTGGTCATTTTCAAAGGAAATTTGTCAGCACCCATGTGCATGCCTGACCCTTTCTGATATTTTTAGTACTTTAATTTCTTCCACTTACCTTAATATAGTCCATCACTATTAATAAAATAATTGTTGAAAAATACCAGCTGGTTTAAGATACGGTAATTAAAATATTGTTGGTTTCCCCTTTCCAACGTAGCCTATACCCATCCAAAACATTGGCATTTTCCATTTTCCATACCAAAAATATTTTGATTATCATTTCTGATATTAATTTTTTTGTTTACTTTCAAAAACACTTTGAATTGTCTATCATTTGTTATTTGAAATAGTAATCTCTGTTTTGTTTATGTTCTTAAAATACATTTTATTCTTTATAACTTCAGTTTTGGAAAGAAAACTAATAACTTTGGGATTTTGTTGTCTAACCAAAAAAAATTTGTATATTGGCCTGCCCAACAATGTCTTGTATCTAATAATTAAAAATGCAATAATTATTCAGATATTAGAAACAGCATCATCGAAGAATATCATAATAATAAACCTAGCATGGCCAAATTTATTCAACTTCTGGAAACAAGAAATAATAAAGAATTATCTAATTTATCCTTGCTTTTGACCATGAAAAAAAGAATGAATAATTTTTGAAACAAATGTATAAACTCTCTCTATACTAGCATAACGATTGTGTACATGTTGGGTGTATCTGTATGTCAGTGTTTTTCCTGGGTATTTTGGGAAATTGCCACCTGTTGAAAATTTGGATTTTTTGTGCGATAAAAGTAGGAAATTAGGGAAAATTTTAACAGTGTTTATGGAAATTTTGGAAAAGGTAGAAATAAACAATAATGCTTCTCTAAGAATCATTGTAAGAATGTATACTAAAATACAATGTTCAGACTTGGAATTTTCAGATTTTTGTTTGTTTCATCACACAAAATACGCTTCATCTCACTGATTTGGGAAATTTAAACATAGATTTGGGAAAAAATAACAAGAAATATAATTGGGAATGGGGCTGAATTTAATTCGACCCCAAATATATAGACAGGAAAAACACTGTATGTACAGTGCCTGTGTATTAAATATCTATATATTTTATTGAATATTAAGTTTTGTTGCCATTTGCAGAACCATAAGGACCAAAGAAATAAAGAATTTAATTAAATTTGTAGCCATCAGGGTTGGGAAAGGGGAAACAGAACAATTTATTAGGGCTGGCACAGTACTGTGATTATATAAGTATTCTGCACTCTCAAATTATTGTTCTAAAATCAATTGCAACTAGAAAATCTATATCTATGATATATATTGTAATTGTTGTTATAGCAACAATTAAATTAAACTTGAGGAAGAAAATAAATGGTTTTGCATTAATGTATATAAATTCATCATGTTCATAAGTTATATGTTTGGACCTGGTATAAAGCTGGCCATGGATTGATCATGATTTTAGATTTGGATCAGACTCTGACTTATTGGATCAGATTGCATTCTGATCAAACCAGCTGAGGTGTCTCTGCTGGGTCTTGGATAGATGTAGCTGACCTATTGGATCAGATTGCATTCTGATCAAACCAGCTGAGGTGTCTCTGCTGGGTCTTGGATATATAGATGTAGCTGACCTATTGGATCAGATTGCATTCTGATCAAACCAGCTGAGGTTTCTCTGTTGGGTCTTGGATAGATGTAGCTGACTTATCGGATCGGAAACCAGCTGAGGTCCTGGATAGATGTAGCTGACTTATTGGATCGGAAACCATGGCCAACTGAGGTCTCGGATAGATGTAGCTATACATGATGATATAAATTGATAGACACATGGCTTTCATACACGTGCAGCCTCAACATGAAGGATTGCAGGGCCTATAATTTGGTTATATGGCCAGGTTTTGTTCAAATTTTAGGAAACTTAAAAATTCATTCAGTGTTATATTTTGTTCATAAATGAAATGTACATGTGCTGCAGGTTGCCCTATGTGTGTCACATTACATTGATACTGTTTGGCAATCTTTTGGTGTCAGTTAACATACAGTGCACAAAGTATTGATTTTATAGTGCAGACCCTTGATGTGGAGACAGCTATAGATAGAATGTTTGATGTGTTAGCAGGTTGGTGGTAGGTTTCCTTGCATGTGCTGATAAAGTCAGTTATTACCTAATGAATTATGTATATGAATGTACTACTGTCACAGTAGTAATTACAACAAATTCATTTAAAACACACATATAATATCAAACTATACACATTTGTTATTGTATCATATCTTCACATCAATGCAAGTGTTTGGATGATCAAGCTGATCACGCGGACAGAGCTCTATTAAATAACATAAACGTTTCTTAAAATTTTTATTAACATCAGACCAATGGCCTAGCTGTGTAATGTATGATAACTGTGATAAATGAATTGCCACCTGATGCAATGATAGTCAAATTTCGCGCTGTATTTAGGACGACAGCGGGAAACATAAGACGATATGCTTTATGAAAATTAACATTTTATTTATTTTAATCATATTGTTCAGAAGTTGATGATAGGTGTAAATGGTAATATAAGTTAATAGCATTTGTGCTGGTTTTACATTCCCATTTTAAGAATTAAAAGTGTTTCGGTATGCCCTATATGGTAATGGCCATGGGCCTTTAATAAATATCAGCGTTTTTGAAACTGACTGGTACCGTATGAAATATGAGCATATATGGTAATCAAAAGTGGCACACTGATTCCCTTTTCCCCTCAAATGAAATGTCACATATATATGGCCATCTATTTGGTCCACCAGATAATGGATGGGAATTGAAACGTACAAGGACAAGATAGAAAATGCATAGGCAATAAACAAAATGGACAAGTCACAAATAAAATGCATATCAGTACATTTATTTTGGACAAATTTTGAAAAAAAAAAAGTCCACTGTATGAAACAAACTTGCCAGAGAAGCAGTCAGTGACGTTAATTTTTTTTCTCTGCTGGTCATTTGGACTAGAAAACCCCAGTTTTACTAGTCCAACTATTTATGCACTAGTCCAAATTAAATATGCATCCATTTTGCTTCAGCACTTCAGTCATGATCAGTTTACAATTTTGACCCAAATTACAGTCTGGTTGCATTCCTGAACGCAAATTTTCATAAATTGATGAATACAGACTGAAATAATCTCATGCATAATGCACTCAAAATGTGTTGAAAATACAATTGACCACCGCTCTTGTGAATATAATATTTACCGATTTTAATCGGGTTGAGAGCGACTAGCCCAATCGGACTAGTTCATTAAAATTAGCACAAGTCAAGACAAGCTGTAAAATTACTAGTCGTGGGCATCGGACTAGTGCTTAAATTTGCAGTGTGGAGAAGTTGCACAGATCATTGGTATGTGGCACATAATGACAGACAGGGATGAAATGCAAATGGATACAAACCAATTGAAAGTATTTCTGTTAGCACTCGATCTGAAACCTAGTGTGACACATGTACATATACCTAAGGATAAGAATGCACAGACAAATACAGTACGTTGATTGTCATTCATGGGTTGGCCTGGTGTAGAATATAATTGTTAGATCTATTTGTTTCAACATTTAATTGCAATTAAGAGCTAGTACTTCCATTAAAACTTTGTCTCTATAAAATGCGACATTTAATTTTGGTACAAGTATCTATCTGCATATTGATCAGAAGAGCGTTTATGTTTAATTTGATGAAGCACTTTATATGATTGTGTTGAGATTTTAAAAAGCTCTAAACGGTCTTTGGAGATCAGCTTCATCACAGGTACCGGCGGTACATATACCGTGTTGGACAATCACCAAGTCTAATAATCTCAGAACCCAGGGTTCAGACATACTGCAATCCATGCAAGCAGAAGCATTAGCAGTGACCGCTTAGAAATGTAAGCATTTGTTTCTGATGTTGTTTTTTCTGTAGAAGGTGCAAATATTGCTTTCCTTACCGGAATAATATTTATGTATGAAAATTTTGTGTATTATATATTGGGTAATACAGATCTCTTGTATATTTTGGTTAATATAGATCAATCTTTCAATGAATGGGCATGCATATATTTATACATGTACAGTATATATGTATTCTGTATTTAAACAGGAGAAGAAGGGATTGATAAGTATTATATAGTTGATGATGAGTATTGTAAAACTTTACAGATATAAGTTAGTAAAGAAAAGATATGTTGTGTATTATTATAAAAACTTTAATGTTATATATGTATCATAATTTTCATATATCAGACAAATCAAAAGTTACAAATAGTGGTGTTCAGGCTAATGGAGTTCGTTGAGTATCGTTGTTTTGAGGTTTTTGATCAATTAATATAATAGAGTAAGAAATCTGTAATCGAGTTTGTCGGAATTTTCCGACACCATAATAAACCAAAGTATAAAGTAAGCTGATTGGTAAAACATGCAAAAAATAATAGCCAATTTGTTAAAATCATTCCCTTGTGTGTGGTTGTCACTCATATCATTTCAAATTTTAAGCGTCCAGACACATTGAAGAGCACATAACCACTACGTAGTAATGTAAACGTTCAGAGGAGCATGATTTGTGAAGAAAATAAGCGACATGAAAACATGACAGCACAGAGAGTTCTGAAAACATGACAGCACAGAGAGTTCTTGCGATCATAAGCCTTTGATGGAAATTTTTATATGAAATTTTTATATGAGACTAGTTTATACATCAAGGAAAAAAATAATGGATTTTAATCAATCATTGATTGGTTAATTAAAACTGCATGATTGACTATGAAATTTCAACCTATTCCAAACACTAGTTACAAACATTTTGAAAATTCGAATAATTTCAAAGCACAGGTGTAATTTTACATGTAACATAAATTAGAAATACCTGTGCTCAAAATGTATTTTGGCAGTATTGCCAAAATTATTATATTTACATCTACAGTGAAATGAGTACTTATAAATCTGACACTGTTAGGTAATGAACCCCAGTTATGGTCAGTACAATTTCATTTAACATTTTAACAGTGTTATTATAATTAGTAATTATAAAGTGACATCTGCAGGTTTGATATTGTCATCTAAACATATATGAATCATGAAAAAAAGGGAACTTTTACATTGCAAAATTTCTGTGCTGTTCCTTATGTTTACAAGAGATAATACATGTGTGTCTGTCCATTTGAATGATTTTCATAGCTTCATCAAACCTTGTTGTTTTCAATGGATCACTGAAGAACAAACAACATGCATATGTCACGGTCAAAACTTTCGTCCAGTTACATGAATTGGTAATTATATCTATATATATAATGGCACAAAAATATAACTTTAAATAGAGATCTATATATATAATGGATAATGTAGAAGTAAGTTAGGTACATGTATAAGCCACACATTAAACAACCTTCATTTCTTCAAATTCCATTATCTTTCAGGATAGGGGCAATTCTGGGGGATACTTAAAAATCAATATATTTTTTTTCCATATAAGTATTATAACCAACTTTGACTGACAAAAATGACATTAAAATGTAGAAAATGCCACACCATACTGCAACCCTTGAACCTTAAGATCTATGTAAAATTAATGAAATAATTTTGTAACCGACCACCTATGTTTTTAAATTGACTGAAATCCTGAGTTGCCATGTAATGCTATTTTGTTATGCTCTTTATTAAAAATATATTTTTTTCCGATATATAATATTTTGTTCATATTTATGAAAATAAAAAAAATGTATTAGAATGATCGATATAACACTTCAACCACAAGACAACAAGTTTGTATAAATGTTTAAAAAACAAACCAAAGATGTGAACATTGAAATATTCATAGCGGAAGTATCAATAAGATGAGTTGTAAGTTTTATCTATTGTACACCACCTACTTAGTTCCTGAGGGAATGTTAAGAGGTTTTGTACACAGGTGAGGTTCATGATCAATGACTAAAAAGATGTATCTACTTCATAGTTGGAATTTTGAAGGTTTTGTATATATAGAAGTTTGAAATAGCACATGTATGTGTGGATGGTGATGTGCTTGGAGATGACACATACCTAGCTATAGTGACCTGTGAAGATGAATAATGGTCATATCACATCAAAGGAGTGGTCAGATAAAGGGGAGGGACAATACAAAAACAGGTCAAGGGGTGGGTGGTACCGCAGGTCAGAGGTCAAAGGTTACTGGAGGCCAAAGGTCACATAACTGGGAAGTGTGGGGTAATAAGACACATGTTTTTGGGTAGTACTTGTGACAGAGGATAATACTTGGCCTTCTAGCTGAACTGGATAAAGGTAACATTATAACAAATTATCAGGTCATGAAAGAAATTTGTCACAGTTTATAAGAATTTGTCACAGTTTATAAGAATTTGTCACAGTTTTATAAAGATATTTCAACTTTTATTTCAAATAATTCTTCCAAAGTTATTTTTTCAGGACCATGTCATTAATACTTAACAATTAGATTTTACTATTAAAATGTCTGTATTTATTTTACATTGAATTCAGGAAGGAAGTACTTAAATCTTAGGAATCAATATGCCCGGAGATTCCAGGTACATTCTGATCAATCCTGAGCAAATTTTTAAACAGAGTCAACTAAGTTCACGATTAAACTCATGATTACGTGACAATTTTATGGATACATTTTATAAACTTGCACATGTAGACTTAAGGTAGCTGAGTTGTGAGGTATTGATCGAGTTACAGTTTGAATACACACATTTTCTTGTGGATGTTAACGCTACAGATGTATACATATGTGGATATAGCTTTTATCTATTGTGCTGTTTACAACAGAACTTGTTGTAACATCAATGACATATGTATATACCAGGTGTGTTGGACTTCAGCAACAGGTGGTAATAACGACCCCTCGTTAACAACATAAAAGATATTTGTTTAATTTAGTTAACATTTGAATTTCATTGAACCATTAAAATCTATATTGAAACACAAAAATATTCATTTTATGTATTTCCAATGAAAAACAGGTATATTACATATTATCAATTACACATCTGCCCTGTTATGTCACATTCCTGTATATATCTTATGGAGATAAAGGTGTTTACAATATGTATAATATACATGTACATAGATCTATGGTCTGTTCAATACCATCAATGTACTGGGAACAATAATAAGGCTGTTATATAATTACCCTTCAGTACAGTTGATAATACCATATACGACCCAATAAGCGTCCAGGGTGTTTAAAAAAATGAAAAAATAAAAAGGTGCTAATAAGACGAAATTATTGCAAATCTAGACATGTACAGTTTTGTGTAGTTTTGCTCTTTTAAATTTATTTATGCGCGGACAATTGAAATCGAGGCCTCAAAGAGGGGGAGGGCGCTTATAGGGACATGGGCGCTTATTTGGTCGAATACGGTAGTTGTACTACAAATTAACAAAGACCAATCCTTAAAGGTGACAATGTGTGATAAAGCCTAATAAGGTGATACTGCTCTGCTAATATTAAGATGATGTATGGAGCTACAGAGTGCAAACTTTTAAACATCTTGAATTAATAGGTTCAGGGCAATTTGCTTAATTGATTAATATTTTTAATTGGTACTGGTAATGTATTTATAAGCTAAAAAAAATTAATTGATTAATATTTTAAGTAGTACTGGTAATGTATATATAATTAAACTAAGTGATATGGGCAGATCTTCATAATTAATACATTTAAATGCTTTGAATAATTCATTATAGTTAATTATCTTTAGACAATTATTGTTATATATAAGAACTAGAGTTTACCTTGTAAAAATGCTGAATTTTACTTAGATTATGTCTACTGTAAGTGTATGTGGTATAGCTCTTACATTGAACCTGAATTAAGATTTTGATAGATTCTTGAAAATGGTAAGACTTAAAGATGCTCCTACGCTGACAAACAGAATTTGTTCTCTATCATAAACAGAAACAGACGAATCAGTATTTTTCTTCAGTTACAAAAGTTACTTTCATTGCACCATTGTTACCACTATTGAAAAGTTTGCGCTTCTAATTTTACTTCAAGATAAAAATATTAAAAATAATTCATTGCATCCCGAAAGTGACCTTTCATAGTGGTACTAAATAAAGTATTGATTTATGCTGCACCAAAAGCAAAATAAATTATTTTATATTATTGTTTGTATTAATTAGACATATATATATACACGATTAAACACAAATTATTGTTCAAATGATGAGTATCCTTTATGCTCTGTCTGCGGTGGAGCATCTTTAGTTGTTTTCAATTTAATTTACCATATTTGACCCAGAAAGCACTCCTGTCTCTATAAGCACCCCTTCACCTTTTCAGGCCTCAATTTCACTTACATTGACTAAAGACAGATTGAAACTATGAAAACCATGTAGGTTTTTCTTTTTCAATTGTAAATTGATTAATGGCTCAACTCTGTGTTATAATTTTGTGAAATGCTATCCCAAATTTGGTCCTATTAAGCGATGATAATAATATCACAATTAATTAATTTGTTATACCTCGATGTATGATTTACATATATATCTAATTACAAAATTCTAGTTTTTGATGGATTAGATAATATAATTGATTCAAAGGATAAATACCAGTCAGATTTTTCCACTTCCCTAATCTATTCTGAAATCATTGAATATGAAACAGTTAAAAATACATTTTAGTAATAATTCATACTCTTCACCAATTTGTAATTCAATGCTAGTAATTTGGAAGATGATTTTAGAGATTTTACAAATGGAGTTATTTCCCTTTGTCTGTATATGACTCACTGTGGAGTGATTTTTGTGTTTGATCATTCAAAATATTTTTCTTCTGATAATTTCATTATGTAAATGTTTTCGCATGTGTTCATGCGATTTTCTGACTTTCCCTTTCAGGCATGGTCATCAAAGTCAATGTAGAACAGGATGACAACATTGCGGGGTTCAACCCATAGGGAGGAGCCACACGCTGCAGCCTCCTTATCCCTGGTGCGCCAACTCAGCGGGCAGATACAGGGGGTGAGTGGTGTAGTTCTAGTCATAGTTTGATATTCCCTCTCTTTGTATATATCCCACCCCCCTTTGTAAGTGGTCCTCATATAGATTAAACAGTCAACACACAATCCAGGTTGGGTTTGTATCACCTTTTCATTAAATATTCAACTCGCTGCCATGGATGCAAGGTCTGACCACATGCATGAAATGTAAGCAAAGTGAAAAAATGACTGGTCAACGATCGGGCTTTGAACCCTGGACATCTTTAATTTGCATACTATATACTGATGGGCATGATCTACCATTTGAGCTACCTGTTTATTTTGTCAGCATTCAGCCCGATTCAGAACTGTAACATCAGCTATACACATAAGTTCTAGAGAGAATATCCTGACCCCAGATAATTTTAGAGATGTCAACTCCCAAATAATTCATTTAAACGATTTTAGGAAGACAATCCAGTCATGCATCCACTGCAGTCATTCATAGATTTGCCTTTGAAAGTTTGGTTCAGGCATATTCTGGTGGAATACTGTAAAACATCTCACTTTTTCTTTACTGAATTTAGTCATTTCCATTTCAAAACAGTTTGTTTCATTAGGATAAACTTTTGCGGGTTACGAATTGAATAAATTAAGATGCCTTTAATGTTATTTGATGTAGATGATTTATTCATGCAGATCTGTAACATTGTTATACCCCCGCAATGAAGTTGGGGGGGGGGGGGGGGCGGGGGGATTGGGATATACTAGAATCACACGTTTGTCTGGAGAACTTCTCCTAAACTACTAGACAGATTTTGATAAAATTTGGTACACAGAACCCTGACATTAAAGGAAGTTAAGTAAACTATATCCTTTCGACGGCCGGCAGGATTCGAACTTGACTCAATTTTGATAGTAGGTTATTACAAATGCCATCTATGAAAGCAGTTTGCATCTAGATTACGGTTTGATGCCATTTTCACGATGATAACAAACAGCACACACTACAAACAAGTAAAAACAGTCACCGGAAGTCCCCTAAAGGTCACCACGCACGGGTCATGGAAGGCAGAAACCTGCGCGTGGGACTTGTTTTTTTTTTTTTTTTTTTTTTTTTTTTGAAATCGGTGCTATTTTCCTATTCCTTTCCCCTTTCTCTCTATTTTCTCTTACTTTGATATCTCTTCTATCGTTTAAGACCATCTGCATGTCTGTATCTTGATAATTAAGCTCACAACGACAGGTTTCCGGGCACACACTAAAATCCGGGTTTCAGACCTCAATTTTTGACTTATTTGGGCATGTTCAAAGGTGATTTGTGACGTCACTAATGCAATGACCGAATCGATATTGACATGCTATATAGGGATGAACATCTTCTTTTCAAAAAACTAGTATTTAGTTTTCAACGGTCTCAGTGGGGCTCCAGAAGGGTGCATGAAATGGGGCAAATGCATAATTACGCATAAATACGTTACGGCCGTCCAAAGGATATAGTGATGTCCGGATAATGGAAAATCTCCCGGTTTTCGAGTCGAAATCATAATAAACCATTGTGTAGACACATTTTATGAAATAAAAATAAGTTTCTAGCCGATTTTGAGTTTTTCTGTATATCCTTTCGACGGCCGGCAGGATTCGAACTTGACTCAATTTTGATAGTAGGTTATTACAAATGCCATCTATGAAAGCAGTTTGCATCTAGATTACGGTTTGATGCCATTTTCACGATGATAACAAACAGCACACACTACAAACAAGTAAAAACAGTCACCGGAAGTCCCCTAAAGGTCACCACGCACGGGTCATGGAAGGCAGAAACCTGCGCGTGGGACTTTTTTTTTTTGTTTTTTTTTTTTTTTTGAAATCGGTGCTATTTTCCCATTCCTTTCCCCTTTCTCTCTATTTTCTCTTACTTTGATATCTCTTCTATCGTTTAAGACCATCTGCATGTCTGTATCTTGATAATTAAGCTCACAACGACAGGTTTCCGGGCACACACTAAAATCCGGGTTTCAGACCTCAATTTTTGACTTATTTGGGCATGTTCAAAGGTGATTTGTGACGTCACTAATGCAATGACCGAATCGATATTGACATGCTATATAGGGATGAACATCTTCTTTTCAAAAAACTAGTATTTAGTTTTCAACGGTCTCAGTGGGGCTCCAGAAGGGTGCATGAAATGGGGCAAATGCATAATTACGCATAAATACGTTACGGCCGTCCAAAGGATATAGAGTTCTGTGATGTCCCCTATTAATGGAGTTATTACTAAACTTGTTCAACAGTGGTATTCGTTGTGATCAGCCACTATGGCGATGGTTCTAATTTTGCATTGTGTGTGATTGAAGATAATACGGTAACAAATATTTCTGTTCTCACTGCGATCGTCTTTCTCTATACCAATAATATCCTTTCTTCTAATCCTTTCTTCTAATAGATGGCATGGCAATAAAACCTAAACAAAATTACTACTGTTTCCTTCACAATTAGTTTGAAAAGGCCAATAGTGAAATGTTATAATGATATTATCTAAAACAAAGTTTGAATTTAATATACCTACGTCCTTCTCAATTTCTATCCTAACTTATAGATAACTTATTTAGGTACTGGGTTTCGTCCCCTATAGGCCCGCTCGAAATATTGATTTCTTACTTAAACAGTTTATTGATGTTCATGCCTTCCCTGGATTGTTAAGTTATTGAAGGGAGAGAACTCCTAAGAGCATAATTTGATTTTGAGGATGTGTATTTAAATAGTAGGTAGGTGCTGTATTGTTATCGTTTCACTACTGCTGGGACACTGATTGAGAGTAAACTTCCCACTTCTGAGCTGTATAGGGATCTGTCTGTACTATTAAAGTGTAATGATTCAGAGTTGACTAACTTGTAAATCAGACTCTGCGTTAAGTTAGGGTTAGGTTAAGGTACTTCTTGGGGGAAACATAATGAGTGGGATAGTCTTGAGATACACTCTGCACTTTGTGGGTGTGATGATGATGACAGTTTTTGGGTATCCTGAACAGTTTTCTTTAATGAGACGACACTTTGATATGTCTTTAATAGTTTTCTTTTTTAGATATGGCACTTTGATGTGTCTTGAACAGTTTGCTTCTGTAAGATAGAAGCCTGATGTGTCTTGAACGGTTTGCTTTTAAGATATGGCACTTTGATGTGTCTTGAACAGTTTGCTTTAGTGAGGTGGCACTTTGATGTGCCTTGAACTGTCTGCTTTAGTGAGGTGGCACTTTGATGTGTCTTGAACAGTTTACTTTAGCGAAGTGGCACTTTGTTGTGTCTTGAACACCTTGCTTTAGTGATTTGGCACTTTGATGTGCCTTGAACAGTTTGTTATAGTGAGGTGGCACTTCGATGTGTCTTGAACACCTTGCTTTAGTGAGGTGGCACTTTGATGTGCTTGAACAGTTGCTTTAGTGAGGGCACCCTTGCTTTGAGTGATTTGGCACTTTGATGTGCCTTGAACAGTTTGCTTTAGTGAGGTGGCACTTTGATGTGTCTTGAACTGTTTGCTTTAGTGAGGTGGCACTTTGATGTGTCTTGAACAGTTTGCTTTAGTGAGGTGGCACTTTGTTGTGCCTTGAACTGTTTGCTTTAGTGAGGTGGCACTTTGTTGTGTCTTGAACTGTTTGCTTTAGTGAGGTGGCACTTTGTTGTGTCTTGAACTGTTTGCTTTAGTGATTTGGCACTTTGATGTGTCTTGAACTGTTTGCTTTAGTTAGGTGGCACTTTTTTGTGTCTTGAACTGTTTGCTTTAGTGATTTGGCACTTTGATGTGCCTTGAACAGTTTCCTTTAGTGAGGTGGCACTTTGTTGTGTCTTTAACAGTTTGCTTTAGTGAGGTGGCACTTTGTTGTGTCTTGAACTGTTTGCTTTAGTGAGGTGGCACTTTGTTGTGTCTTGAACTGTTTGCTTTAGTGAGGTGGCACTTTGTTGTGTCTTGAACTGTTTGCTTTAGTGAGGTGGCACTTTGTTGTGTCTTGAACTGTTTGCTTTAGTGAGGTGGCACTTTGTTTGTGTCTTGAACTGTTTGCTTTAGTGATTTGGCACTTTGATGTCTTGAACAGTTTGCTTTAGTGAGGTGCACTTTGTTGTGCTTGAACTGTTTGCTTTAGTGAGGTGGCACTTTGTTGTGTCTTGAACTGTTTGCTTTAGTTAGGTGGCACTTTTTTGTGTCTTGAACTGTTTGCTTTAGTGATTTGGCACTTTGATGTGCCTTGAACAGTTTCCTTTAGTGAGGTGGCACTTTGTTGTGTCTTTAACAGTTTTTTTTAGTGAGGTGGCACTTTGATGTGTCTTGAACTGTTTGCTTTAGTGAGGTGGCACTTTGTTGTGTCTTGAACTGTTTGCTTTAGTGAGGTGGCACTTTTTTGTGTCTTGAACTGTTTGCTTTAGTGAGGTGGCACTTTGTTGTGTCTTGAACTGTTTGCTTTAGTGAGGTGGCACTTCGATGTGCCTTGAACTGTTTGCTTTAGTGATTTGGCACTTTGATGTGCCTTGAACAGTTTCCTTTAGTGAGGTGGCACTTTGATGTGTCTTGAACAGTTTGCTTTAGTGAGGTGGCACTTTGGTGTGTCTTGAACTGTTTGCTTTAGTGAGATGGCACTTTGATGTGTCTTGAACTGTTTGCTTTAGTGAGGTGGCACTTTGTTGTGTCTTGAACTGTTTGCTTTAGTGAGGTGGCACTTTGTTTGCCACACCGATACATATACTACTTCCCTTCTACCGGACTTGCCTAGACTCTCTTATCCCACCTTATCAAGATCAAAAGATACAAAGTTTTGAAAATATCCTTTAAATAATTTAGGATTTTAGAAAACCATAGTACTAAAAGAGTGCATGGGATGTACCGGCAGTGTGATGTTTTGTATGGTCACTGATCTTGATGGTAGTATATTGTGAATTATTGAACACATGCTCTTCTAGTGACAGCATCATTTATCATTTTGATTTTTTATTAGGGTCTGTACTATAATTAAGATAAATTGCTAGTACTGCAAACAGGTAAAAACCTTTGACTGCATTGATATTCCAGTTTGCTGAAAACAAGCTAAAAATATATTTTGATAGTCAAAAAATCTTGTATTTTCATAATTTTGCGTAGTGCTGTAATTTTGTTTGTTGAGCCTGTCATTAAAATGATTTGTTTGATTATAAATCTTGGCTACAAAACACTTAATGTCTTTTATGAAACAGCTGTCCTTTTGTATTTAAATATTTGCAAAGCCTAATGAAAGAAATCATTTATTTTGAAAATAATAACGAAGTTATGATTTATTATTTTGCAAAATAGTTTAATACTACTGTAGTGATTGTGAGACAAGTTACCATTTTATTCAATATTACCGTATTCAATAAGCACTCCCATCCCTAAAAGCATCCCCCCACCCCTTCATTTTAGGCTTCAGTTTCACCTTCAGCGAATTAAATGCATAGACTGAAAATATGAAAACTGTAGCGGTTTCCTTTCTGATTTAGATTTTTGGAATTGATTTATGGTTTTCAAATTTTTAGGTCATCTGACCCGAAGGGTCAGGATGACCTATAGTCGTCATGTTTCGTCTGTCGTCGTCCGCCATGCTGCGTCCGTCGTGCGCTGTGCGCCGTGCGTTAACTTTTCACATTTTGAACTTCTTCTCAAGTTCTACCAGTGTGATTTGGCTGAAACTTGCCTGAAATTCTACCAGTGTGATTTGGCTGAAACTTGCCTGAAATGATCCTGACATGGTCCCGACAAAGTGTTCTTATTTTTCAGGTTGATCCGAAATCCAAGATGGCCACCACAGCCGCCATCTTGAAAACACATTTTGAACTTCTCAAGTTCTATTGGTGCGATTTGGCTGAAACTTGCATGAAATGATCCTGACATGGTCCCGACAAAGTGTTCTTATTTTTCGGGTCGATCCGAAATCCAAGATGGCCGCAACAGCCACCATCTTGAAAATACATTTTGAACTTCTTCTCAAGTGCTACCGATGCGATTTGGTTGAAATTTGCATGAAATGATCCTGACATGGTCCCGACAAAGTGTTCTTATATTTCAGGTTGATCCGAAATCCAAGATGGCCACCACAGCCGCCATCTTGAAAACACATTTTGAACTTCTCAAGTTCTATCGGTGCGATTTGGCTGAAACTTGCATGAAATGATCCTGACATGGTCCCGACAAAATGTTCTTATTTTTCGCGTCGATCCGACATCCAAGATGGCCGCAACAGCCACCATCTTGAAAATACATTTTGAACTTCTTCTCAAGTGCTACCGATGCGATTTGGCTGAAACTTGCATGAAATGATCCTGACATGGTCCCGACAAAATGTTCTTATTTTTCGCGTCGATCCGACATCCAAGATGGCCGCAACAGCCACCATCTTGAAAATACATTTTGAACTTCTTCTCAAGTGCTACCGATGCGATTTGGCTGAAATTTGCATGAAATGATCCTGACATGGTCCCAACAAAGTGTTCTTATTTTTCGGGTCGATCCGAAATCCAAGATGGCCGCCACAGCCGCCATCTTGAAAACACATTTTGAACTTCTCAAGTTCTACCAGTGCGATTTGGCTGAAACTTGCATGAAATGATCCAAACATGGTCCCGACAAAGTGTTGTTATTTTTCGGGTCGATCCAAAATCCAAGATGGCCACCACAGCCGCCATCTTGAAAACACATTTTGAACTTCTTCTCAAGTTCTACTGGTGCAATTTGGCTGAAACTTGCATGAAATGATCCTGACAAGGTCCGGACAAAGTGTTGTTATTTTTCGGGTTGATCCGAAATCCAAGATGGCAGCCACAGCCGCCATCTTGAAAATACATTTTGAACTTCTTTTCAAGTTCTACCGGTGCGATTTCGCTGAAACTTGCATTAGATGATACTGACATGGTCCAGACAAAGTGTTGTTACATCTCTGGTTGATCCCAAATCGAAGATGGCTACCATGACACTCATATCTAATTAATTTCCTATCTGATTATTGCCAAGGTAGTCAGATGACCATTAAGGCCTTTGGGCCTCTTGTTTTCTATTAAGCACCCCTTATTTGCTTCAATTTTTATGTGCCCTGAGCGCTTATTGGGTCTAATACGGTAATAACCATATCAAACCAGTTGTAAGCAAGTGCTTGTGATGAATCAATTGTCTTAGAGGCCATTGCTATGTTTTCATTCCTTCGTATTGTTAAAATTCACCTTTAAACCCTAGGTCTAGTATCGAGACATTTATCGTACATGTTTAAAGATTTCACTTTTATTCATAATATACGTGAACTTTGCTAAAGGTTGTAGGAATTTTATGGTGCTAAACCTGATGTGGCTCTCTGTAGAATGATCACCCTATAGATAATGATGTTATAGAAAATTCAAAAGTACATGTTGTAGAATCACAGATATCCCAGTGGTGATCATAAACATCTTGGAATTGTGTCTGATGAAATATTCCCAAAGCAAGCTTGATATCACCAAGTTTAATGGTGGTTTTGTTAGCTCACCTGGCCTGAAGGGCCGGTGAGCTTATGTCATGGCGCGGCGTCCGTCGTCCGTCCGTCCGTCAACATTTCCTTTAAATCACTACTTGTCATAGAGTTCTGTATGGACTGTAACCAAATTTGGCCACAAACATCCTTGGGGGAAAGGGAACAGAACTTGTATAAATTTTGGCTCTGACCCCCCGGGGGCAGGAGGGGCGGGGCCCAATAGGGAAAATAAGGTAAATCCTATAAAACGCTACTTGTCCTAGAGTTCTGCATGGATTGTAACCAAATTTGGCCACAAACATCCTTGAGGAAAGAGGAACAGAACGTGTATAAATTTTGGCTCTGAACCCCCGGGGGCAGGAGGGGCGGGGGCCCAATAGGGAAAATGGAGGTAAATCCTATAAATCGCTACTTGTCCTAGAGTTCTGCATGGATTGTAACCAAAGTTGGCCACAAACATCCTTGGGGGAAGGGGAACAGAACTTGTATAAATTTTGGCTCTGACCCCATGGGGGCAAGAGGGGTGGGGCCCAATAGGGGAAATAGAGATAAATCCTTTAAATCGCTACTTGTCCTAGAGTTCTGCATGGATTGTAACCAAATTTGGCCACAAACATCCTTGGCAGAAGGGGAACAGAACTTGTATAAATTTTGGCTCTGACCCCATGGGGGCAGGAGGGGCGGGGCCCAATAGGGGAAATAGAGGTAATCTTATAAATTGCTACTTGTCCTAGAGTTCTGCATGGATTGTAACCAAATTTGACCAGAAACATCCTTGGGGGAAAGAGAACAGAAAATTGTATAAATTTTGGCTCTGACGCCCTTGGGGCAGGAGGGGCGGGGCCCAATAGGGGAAATAGAGGTAAATCCTGTAAATCGCTAATAGTCATATAGTTCTGCTTGGATTTTAACCAAATTTGGCCCAGAAACATCCTTGGGGTTAACAGAATTTGTATAAATTTTGGCTTTGACTCCTGGAGCAGAAAGAGTGGGGCCTTATAGGGGAATTCAGAAAAGAAACAATGAACTTGAATTCAGAACATTCCTAGGCATTACAAACCAGGTGAGCGAGCATAAGCCCTCTGGCCTCTTTTTTGGCTTTGACTTTCAGGACAAAAGGGAATGGGCCATGGTTGTTTGTGAATGTCTTGTCAGTCTAAACCTTCAGGACAAAGGAATGGGCCATGGTTGTTTGTGAATGTCTTGTCAGTCTAAACCTTCAGGACAAAGGAATGGGCCATGGTTGTTTGTGAATGTCTTGTCAGTCTAAACCTTCAGGACAAAGGGAATGGGCCATGGTTGTTTGTTTGTGAATGTCTTGTCAGTCTAAACCTTCAGGACAAAGGGAATGGGCCATGGTTGTTTGTTTGTGAATGTCTTGTCAGTCTAAACCTTCAGGACAAAGGGAATGGGCCATGGTTGTTTGTTTGTGAATGTCTTGTCAGTCTAAACCTTCAGGACAAAGGGAATGGGCCATGGTTGTTTGTTTGTGAATGTCTTGTCAGTCTAAACCTTCAGGACAAAGGGAATGGGCCATGGTTGTTTGTTTGTGAATGTCTTGTCAGTCTAAACCTTCAGGACAAAGGGAATGGGCCATGGTTTGTTTGTGAATGTCTTGTCAGTCTAAACCTTCAGGACAAAGGGAATGGGCCATGGTTGTTTGTTTGTGAATGTCTTGTTCAGTCTAAACCTTCAGGACAAAGGGAATGGGCCATGGTTGTTTGTGAATGTCTTGTCAGTCTAAACCTTCAGGACAAAGGGAATGGGCCATGGTTGTTTGTGAATGTCTTGTCAGTCTAAACCTTCAGGACAAAGGGAATGGGCCATGGTTGTTTGTTTGTGAATGTCTTGTCAGTCTAAACCTTCAGGACAAAGGGAATGGGCCATGGTTGTTTGTGAATGTCTTGTCAGTCTAAACCTTCAGGACAAAGGGAATGGGCCATGGTTGTCTGTGAATGTCTTGTCAGTCTAAACCTTCAGGACAAAGGGAATGGGCCATGGTTGTTTGTTTGTGAATGTCTTGTCAGTCTAAACCTTCAGGACAAAGGGAATGGGCCATGGTTGTTTGTTTGTGAATGTCTTGTCAGTCTAAACCTTCAGGACAAAGGGAATGGGCCATGGTTGTTTGTTTGTGAATGTCTTGTCAGTCTAAACCTTCAGGACAAAGGGAATGGGCCATGGTTGTCTGTGAATGTCTTAGCTTGTCAGTCTAAACCTTCAGGACAAAGGGAATGGGCCATGGTTGTTTGTTTGTGAATGTCTTGTCAGTCTAAACCTTCAGGACAAAGGGAATGGGCCATGGTTGTTTGTGAATGTCTTGTCAGTCTAAACCTTCAGGACAAAGGGAATGGGCCATGGTTGTTTGTGAATGTCTTGTCAGTCTAAACCTTCAGGACAAAGGGAATGGGCCCATGGTTGTTTGTGAATTGAATGGGCCATGGTTGTCTGTGAATGTCTTGTCAGTCTAAACCTTCAGGACAAAGGGAATGGGCCATGGGTTGTTTGTGAATGTCTTGTCAGTCTAAACCTTCAGGACAAAGGGAATGGGCCATGGTTGTTTGTGAATGTCTTGTCAGTCTAAACCTTCAGGACAAAGGGAATGGGCCATGGTTGTTCTGTGAATGTCTTGTCAGTCTAAACCTTCAGGACAAAGGGAATGGGCCATGGTTGTTTGTGAATGTCTTGTCAGTCTAAACCTTCAGGACAAAGGGAATGGGCCATGGTTGTTTGTGAATGTCTTGTCAGTCTAAACCTTCAGGACAAAGGGAATGGGCCATGGTTGTTTGTGAATGTCTTGTCAGTCTAAACCTTCAGGACAAAGGGAATGGGCCATGGTTGTTTGTGAATGTCTTGTCAGTCTAAACCTTCAGGACAAAGGGAATGGGCCATGGTTGTCTGTGAATGTCTTAAAAAGCTTGTCAGTCTAAACCTTCAGGACAAAGGGAATGGGCCATGGTTGTCTGTGAATGTCTTGTCAGTCTAAACCTTCAGGACAAAGGAATGGGCCATGGTTGTTTGTGAATGTCTTGTCAGTCTAAACCTTCAGGACAAAGGGAATGGGCCATGGTTGTTTGTGAATGTCTTGTCAGTCTAAACCTTCAGGACAAAGGGAATGGGCCATGGTTGTTTGTGAATGTCTTGTCAGTCTAAACCTTCATGGACAAAGGGAATGGGCCATGGTTGTTTGTGAATGTCTTGTCAGTCTAAACCTTCAGGACAAAGGGAATGGGCCATGGTTGTTTGTGAATGTCTTGTCAGTCTAAACCTTCAGGACAAAGGGAATGGGCCATGGTTGTTTGTGAATGTCTTGTCAGTCTAAACCTTCAGGACAAAGGGAATGGGCCATGGTTGTTTGTGAATGTCTTGTCAGTCTAAACCTTCAGGACAAAGGGAATGGGCCATGGTTGTTTGTGAATGTCTTGTCAGTCTAAACCTTCAGGACAAAGGGAATGGGCCATGGTTGTTTGTGAATGTCTTGTCAGTCTAAACCTTCAGGACAAAGGGAATGGGCCATGGTTTGTTTGTGAATGTCTTGTCAGTCTAAACCTTCAGGACAAAGGGAATGGGCCATGGTTGTTTGTGAATGTCTTGTCAGTCTAAACCTTCAGGACAAAGGGAATGGGCCATGGTTGTTTGTGAATGTCTTGTCAGTCTAAACCTTCAGGACAAAGGGAATGGGCCATGTTGTTGTTTGTGAATGTCTTGTCAGTCTAAACCTTCAGGACAAAGGGAATGGGCCATGGTTGTTTGTGAATGTCTTGTCAGTCTAAACCTTCAGGACAAAGGGAATGGGCCATGGTTGTTTGTGAATGTCTTGTCAGTCTAAACCTTCAGGACAAAGGGAATGGGCCATGGTTGTTTGTGAATGTCTTGTCAGTCTAAACCTTCAGGACAAAGGGAATGGGCCATGGTTGTTTGTTTGTGAATGTCTTGTCAGTCTAAACCTTCAGGACAAAGGGAATGGGCCATGGTTGTTTGTGAATGTCTTGTCAGTCTAAACCTTCAGGACAAAGGGAATGGGCCATGGTTGTTTGTTTGTGAATGTCTTGTCAGTCTAAACCTTCAGGACCAAGGGAATGGGCCATGGTTGTTTGTTTGTGAATGTCTTGTCAGTCTAAACCTTCAGGACAAAGGGAATGGGCCATGGTTGTCTGTGAATGTCTTGTCAGTCTAAACCTTCAGGACAAAGGGAATGGGCCATGGTTGTCTGTGAATGTCTTGTCAGTCTAAACCTTCAGGACAAAGGGAATGGGCCATGGTTGTCTGTGAATGTCTTGTCAGTCTAAACCTTCAGGACAAAGGGAATGGGCCATGGTTGTTTGTTTGTGAATGTCTTGTCAGTCTAAACCTTCAGGACAAAGGGAATGGGCCATGGTTGTTTGTTTGTGAATGTCTTGTCAGTCTAAACCTTCAGGACAAAGGGAATGGGCCATGGTTGTTTGTTTGTGAATGTCTTGTCAGTCTAAACCTTCAGGACAAAGGGAATGGGCCATGGTTGTCTGTGAATGTCTTGTCAGTCTAAACCTTCAGGACAAAGGGAATGGGCCATGGTTGTTTGTGAATGTCTTGTCAGTCTAAACCTTCAGGACAAAGGGAATGGGCCATGGTTGTTTGTGAATGTCTTGTCAGTCTAAACCTTCAGGACAAAGGGAATGGGCCATGGTTGTTTGTGAATGTCTTGTCAGTCTAAACCTTCAGGACAAAGGGAATGGGCCATGGTTGTTTGTGAATGTCTTGTCAGTCTAAACCTTCAGGACAAAGGGAATGGGCCATGTTGTTTGTTTGTGAATGTCTTGTCAGTCTAAACCTTCAGGACAAAGGGAATGGGCCATGGTTGTTTGTGAATGTCTTGTCAGTCTAAACCTTCAGGACAAAGGGAATGGGCCATGGTTGTTTGTTTGTGAATGTCTTGTCAGTCTAAACCTTCAGGACAAAGGGAATGGGCCATGGTTGTTTGTTTGTGATTGTCTTGTCAGTCTAAACCTTCAGGACAAAGGGAATGGGCCATGGTTGTCTTTGTTTGTGAATGTCTTGTCAGTCTAAACCTTCAGGACAAAGGGAATGGGCCATGGTTGTTTGTGAATGTCTTGTCAGTCTAAACCTTCAGGACAAAGGGAATGGGCCATGGTTGTTTGTGAATGTCTTGTCAGTCTAAACCTTCAGGACAAAGGGAATGGGCCATGGTTGTTTGTGAATGTCTTGTCAGTCTAAACCTTCAGGACAAAGGGAATGGGCCATGGTTGTTTGTGAATGTCTTGTCAGTCTAAACCTTCAGGACAAAGGGAATGGGCCATGGTTTGTTTGTGAATGTCTTGTCAGTCTAAACCTTCAGGACAAAGGGAATGGGCCATGGTGTTGTTGTTTGTGAATGTCTTGTCAGTCTAAACCTTCAGGACAAAGGGAATGGGCCATGGTTGTTTGTGAATGTCTTGTCAGTCTAAACCTTCAGGACAAAGGGAATGGGCCATGTTGTTGTTTGTGAATGTCTTGTCAGTCTAAACCTTCAGGACAAAGGGAATGGGCCATGGTTGTTTGTGAATGTCTTGTCAGTCTAAACCTTCAGGACAAAGGGAATGGGCCATGGTTGTTTGTGAATGTCTTGTCAGTCTAAACCTTCAGGACAAAGGGAATGGGCCATGGTTGTTTGTTTGTGAATGTCTTGTCAGTCTAAACCTTCAGGACAAAGGGAATGGGCCATGGTTGTTTGTGAATGTCTTGTCAGTCTAAACCTTCAGGACAAAGGGAATGGGCCATGGTTGTTTGTGAATGTCTTGTCAGTCTAAACCTTCAGGACAAAGGGAATGGGCCATGGTTGTTTGTGAATGTCTTGTCAGTCTAAACCTTCAGGACAAAGGGAATGGGCCATGGTTGTTTGTGAATGTCTTGTCAGTCTAAACCTTCAGGACAAAGGGACAAAGGGAATGGGCCATGGTTGTTTGTGAATGTCTTGTCAGTCTAAACCTTCAGGACAAAGGGAATGGGCCATGGTTGTTTGTTTGTGAATGTCTTGTCAGTCTAAACCTTCAGGACAAAGGGAATGGGCCATGGTTGTTTGTGAATGTCTTGTCAGTCTAAACCTTCAGGACAAAGGGAATGGGCCATGGTTGTTTGTGAATGTCTTGTCAGTCTAAACCTTCAGGACAAAGGGAATGGGCCAGGTTGTTTGTGAATGTCTTGTCAGTCTAAACCTTCAGGACAAAGGAATGGGCCATGGTTTGTTTGTGAATGTCTTGTCAGTCTAAACCTTCAGGACAAAGGGAATGGGCCATGGTTGTTTGTTGTGAATGTCTTGTCAGTCTAAACCTTCAGGACAAAGGGAATGGGCCATGGTTGTTTGTTTGTGAATGTCTTGTCAGTCTAAACCTTCAGGACAAAGGGAATGGGCCATGGTTGTTTGTGAATGTCTTGTCAGTCTAAACCTTCAGGACAAAGGGAATGGGCCATGGTTGTTTGTTTGTGATTGTCTTGTCAGTCTAAACCTTCAGGACAAAGGGAATGGGCCATGGTTGTCTGTGAATGTCTTGTTAGTCTAAACCTTCAGGACAAAGGGAATGGGCCATGGTTGTTTGTGAATGTCTTGTCAGTCTAAACCTTCAGGACAAAGGGAATGGGCCATGGTGTTTGTTTGTGAATGTCTTGTCAGTCTAAACCTTCAGGACAAAGGGAATGGGCCATGGTTGTTTGTTTGTGAATGTCTTGTCAGTCTAAACCTTCAGGACAAAGGGAATGGGCCATGGTTTGTCTGTGAATGTCTTGTCAGTCTAAACCTTCAGGACAAAGGGAATGGGCCATGGTTGTTTGTTTGTGAATGTCTTGTCAGTCTAAACCTTCAGGACAAAGGGAATGGGCCATGGTTGTTTGTGAATGTCTTGTCAGTCTAAACCTTCAGGACAAAGGGAATGGGCCATGGGTTGTCTGTGAATGTCTTGTCAGTCTAAACCTTCAGGACAAAGGGAATGGGCCATGGTTGTCTGTGAATGTCTTGTCAGTCTTAACCTTCAGGACAAAGGGAATGGGCCATGGTTGTTTGTGAATGTCTTGTCAGTCTAAACCTTCAGGACAAAGGGAATGGGCCATGGTTGTTTGTTTGTGAATGTCTTGTCAGTCTAAACCTTCAGGACAAAGGGAATGGGCCATGGTTGTTTGTTTGTGAATGTCTTGTCAGTCTAAACCTTCAGGACAAAGGGAATGGGCCATGGTTGTTTGTGAATGTCTTGTCAGTCTAAACCTTCAGGACAAAGGGAATGGGCCATGGTTGTTTGTGAATGTCTTGTCAGTCTAAACCTTCAGGACAAAGGGAATGGGCATGGTTGTTGTGAATGTCTTGTCAGTCTAAACCTTCAGGACAAAGGGAATGGGCCATGGTTGTTTGTGAATGTCTTGTTAGTCTAAACCTTCAGGACAAAGGGAATGGGCCATGGTTGTTTGTTTGTGAATGTCTTGTCAGTCTAAACCTTCAGGACCAAAGGGAATGGGCCATGGTTGTTTGTGAATGTCTTGTCAGTCTAATAGTTAAACCTTCAGGACAAAGGGAATGGGCCATGGTTGTTTGTGAATGTCTTGTCAGTCTAAACCTTCAGGACAAAGGGAATGGGCCATGGTTGTTTGTGAATGTCTTGTCAGTCTAAACCTTCAGGACAAAGGGAATGGGCCATGGTTGTTTGTGAATGTCTTGTCAGTCTAAACCTTCAGGACAAAGGGAATGGGCCATGGTTGTTTGTTTGTGAATGTCTTGTCAGTCTAAACCTTCAGGACAAAGGGAATGGGCCATGGTTGTTTGTGAATGTCTTGTCAGTCTAAACCTTCAGGACAAAAGGAATGGGCCATGGTTGTTTGTGAATGTCTTGTCAGTCTAAACCTTCAGGACAAAGGGAATGGGCCATGGTTGTTTGTGAATGTCTTGTCAGTCTAAACCTTCAGGACATGAATGTCTTGTCAGTCTAAACCTTCAGGACAAAGGGAATGGGCCATGGTTGTTTGTGAATGTCTTGTCAGTCTAAACCTTCAGGACAAAAGGAATGGGCCATGGTTGTTTGTGAATGTCTTGTCAGTCTAAACCTTCAGGACAAAGGGAATGGGCCATGGTTGTTTGTGAATGTCTTGTCAGTCTAAACCTTCAGGACAAAGGGAATGGGCCATGGTTGTTTGTTTGTGAATGTCTTGTCAGTCTAAACCTTCAGGACAAAGGGAATGGGCCATGGTTGTTTGTGAATGTCTTGTCAGTCTAAACCTTCAGGACAAAGGGAATGGGCCATGGTTGTTTGTGAATGTCTTGTCAGTCTAAACCTTCAGGACAAAGGGAATGGGCCATGGTTGTTTGTGAATGTCTTGTCAATCTAAACCTTCAGGACAAAGGAATGGGCCATGGTTGTTTGTGAATGTCTTGTCAGTCTAAACCTTCAGGACAAAGGGAATGGGCCATGGTTGTTTGTGAATGTCTTGTCAGTCTAAACCTTCAGGACAAAGGGAATGGGCCATGGTTGTTTGTGAATGTCTTGTCAGTCTAAACCTTCAGGACAAAAGGAATGGGCCATGGTGGTTTGTTTGTGAATGTCTTGTCAGTCTAAACCTTCAGGACAAAGGGAATGGGCCATGGTTGTTTGTGAATGTCTTGTCAATCTAAACCTTCAGGACAAAAGGAATGGGCCATGGTTGTTTGTGAATGTCTTGTCAGTCTAAACCTTCAGGACAAAGGGAATGGGCCATGGTTGTTTGTGAATGTCTTGTCAGTCTAAACCTTCAGGACAAAAGGAATGGGCCATGGTTGTTTGTGAATGTCTTGTCAGTCTAAGCCTTCAGTATTTGACCACATTTTCATTGTGTCAACAGGCTTCAAATCCTTTCTGCTGATACTAAAATACAGTCCTTTCACATAGAGAGCTATTATCACTATCTGACTTCCAAGTAAGAAAAAAGGCCTTTTGAAATATCAGAGTTCAAGATACTGATTAAGCCAGAATAATTGGTTAAAAAGAGTTGTCTTAATCACCAGGATATTTTTCCCAATATTTTACTTTTATTCTTTTCAATGACTTGCATATTTGTAATTTCCCTGTTGTATAGTAGCAAGTTTATTATCTAAAAAAAATTATTTCAAGTATGGAAATCAAAATCTTACCATCAAGATTTATTCTAATTTGCATTGATCTCTGCAAAAGATAAGTATTTCATAGATATCTGTGTTAAATCTCAAAGGATACAGAGGTGTTAGATATGTATAAAGAAATTCCTAAGGAATGTATTGATGTGGAAATTTTTATCCTAGAAAGGACAGGTTGAGATTGTGTGTTAGTTATAGAGAGAGTATGTTGACACCTTGTTGCAGCTGCTCCAGGATTTGGTGCCAGACTTAGATACCTTTTACTGCGTCATGTGGTCTGCGAGATGCCATTTACATAATTGGGAAGTCAGTCACGATCACATGTGTCTTTGTCGAGGACAAAATCAGGTTAGACGTCCAATGCAGCACTGATACTTACTTAGCAGGTTAGACGTCCAATGTAGCACTGATACTTACTTAGCAGGTTAGACGTCTAATGTAGCACTGATACTTACTTCGCCTAAGAATTTTTCAGTTTTATGATACCAAAGCAACATGGGTAAATTATGATTTACCTTGAATTAGACAAACCTTTTGGTAGTTGTGACATCATAACTTGATGTCATGTGACCTTTGGGCCACAGGGGCCTAGTGGTTAAAGATGTCCCGACATATGATCACAAGCCTTTTAACTCTATGTTGTGAGTTCGAATCCCATGTGGGGCAGTTGCCAGGTACGGATTGCTGGTTGGTGGTTTTTCTACAGATGCTTCGGCTTTCCTCCACCAAAAAACCTTGCACGTCCTTAGATGGCCCTGGCTGTTAACAGGAACTAATATAACCAATTGTGAGCCAGTCTAGTATGATAAAAACAAAGAAAAATAATTCTTTTGACTTGCAATTAAATCTTGGCAGGAGTTGATTTTTTCAAGTTGTAAATTTAACCTAAATAACATTGCTGCTGGATGTTAATTGAACTTTAAATAATGCTGTTAATCAATTTTAGCATTAAACTTGTAATTTTCGGCTATAAATACCATTTAACATCAATAACCAGACATTCTATTTTGAGTGCTGTTCATTAAGTGGGATTGCCTTGTGATGTTGTAAGTGGTCTAATGCTTCACTTGTACCATGTGATGGTGAACGCATCAGATTGTCTCCAACAGTCTCTGTCTCAATCACCCTAATTGATATTGGTGGACTGCTTCAACATCACCATACCGTCGCCCAATCAGTAATGTGCCACGTTTTTCTGCCTATTGATTTCATGTCAGTTATGGGTACGACTGTCAAACTTTTATATGAAAGAATAGCAACTGGTGTTTATTTAAAGACCAATGGTTGTTTCCTTGGAAGAATAATTTGAGAGCGTTTATAATTTGTGATACCCAAGACTTGAAGACTTCTATACATCTGAGAGATACGCTAAACAATTACTGATAAAGGTGTGATGTCATGGGTCTCTTTGTGATACTGGTATTTCAACAGATTATTTTTCATAATGCCCTGTCAAATTGGTGGAGGGAGATCAATTACTGCCCGTGTCTGTCCCATCCCGTCACACAGTGTTACATTCAGTTTTCAATATGGAGTGATATGGAGCCAGACTTTCTTATAGCCTACAGATGTTTCTAGTTTAAGAGATATTCCCAAATCAATTCAGGATGTAGTTAAATGTTTTTGCTTTGGCCTTCAACTGTTTCATGTGTATAGATCTATGTTATTAGTTGTTAACTGGTACCATTGTTCATATAAAGATGACAAATAAAGTTATTGCCTATAATCTATGCTTTAAATAGAGATAATCTTCCATGTAAAGTTGTAGCACGGGAGTTTTATAACATAGAGCATGCTAACTCTCTTGTCACGTTAGGTAGATCTACTAAAAGTCAACATCTCTCTAGCTGAAGCTAGTAAGCCACTCTCCTTCACAAAATCTTTGAACCAAGATACAAACCCCAGATATATCTGGATGAAATTAAAGAATCCCCAATTTAAGGTAGTGTCTACATTTGGAGCGGCACCAAAACCTGAAACATTAGCTATAGAAGCTGTGTACACTCGCTTCCTTTACGCTTTGGTAGCAGGTGAGAGATACAGGCCCATTTGACCTCTTTATTAATCTTTTCAACAATTATTCCATTTTTCTGCCCTTTTTGTGGGTGTGATATTCACCAGATACAAAAGTGTAAGAGCAATGACTAAATAAAGTGGTCCGGAATGTCAAGGACATGCTCTCCGTTTTTGTTTCTGGACGGACACTAATAATAATTCTATTTTCTGCAGTTGATTATGTTTCTAGTTGATTTAATTTCTAGCTTGTTAATACCTTGTCCAGTGATGACAAGACAGTAGCAGTGAGAGGACCCTTCTAAATATAGTCTGGTGGTGGCTAGCTGACAAGACAGTAAGATCCTACACTAACTCATCTGCCAGTCAATTCATATAGCTATTCTTTTCTTCTTGTGCTGGGCACTCAGATTTCATCTTCCAAACCACTTATGATCAGAGATTGGGTACTTATTGAATATAACATATACTGTATTTGACTTAAAAGGGTGCCTCCCCCAATAAGGGCGCCCCTACCTTTTCCAATTAATTTTCTAGCTTAAGAGTAGGAAAAGATGTTCACTGTTCATAAGACACCATATAATAAGCATGCTTCTGTATTTGTCACAATGTAGATGTAGATGTTTGTGACTTTTCAAGATGAATGCCAACTGGATAGAGGCAAATTCCATGAAGCGCGCTATAGTGAATTAATCATTCGTTATCATCAAGGATGGAACAGCCATTTGAACAGCCGTTTTCCATGATCGCTGGCACGACAATTAATTGTGACATCAAAATGATAATGAAGTCATGATAAGCGATTGAAGTTCATAGTCTATATGACTGCCTACTGCACTTGGTAAGGTTACAAAGTGGGACTGCAGTTAAAATATAAATATTCATGTATGAAAACTGTCTTATTCCATTTAGCTTGCTAGATATTTACATCAACAACATTTGTTTGGAAAACCTTGTCAAATAATCTATCAAACACCAAATATTTGCAGCAATGTTTACATTTCTAATGAACTTTGAGCTATTTCAATGGTGACTATAATACAAGAGAAATCTAAAGAATGTTTGGTTTGTTATAGAAATGACTTCATAGGTATACATATTGATAAAAATTTTGGTCCGCTGCGTAATATAGACGATAAAATCTCTGTGAAAGTACAATGTTTTATTTAAGATTAGAGGGAAACAGGTCTATTAAGGTAGGTGATTATTCTGTGTTATTTTGAGATTTTAATCGGTCACATCAACAGATGAAATGTATTTAAAATGCATGGTCAAAGGAATTAGCTATATAGACCATACTGCTGTGGATAAATGGTAAAAATTTGCTCTAAGGAACAGGATTTGTGATTTTCTGTCTCAGTGACTATGTTAGCTAGGTAACGAACCATTATCCAATTTAGTACCACTGATAAAGGTTTGGGAGGCTTGATGGCCATTTGTCATGTAATCGGGAAATTTAAATCAATTTGTGGCACCGCAAATAGAAAGCAAACACAAGCAATGTATGGGATTGCAACAGGAAACGGCAGTTACACAAGGAATTGCATTAAGGCAACTACAGAGATTTTCTAGATGATACTAGCAGTCAGAAATGAAAAGCTGCAAAGATGTTCCAACAAATCATATAGAATTTTCCTTTCAGAATTGTTTATGACGTTCGAATCAAAAAGATAAACATAACAATTATTCAAGTGATTTTGATGTAGAACATGTTTGATTGATGTAGAACATGTTTGATTGATGTAGAACATGTTTGATTGATGTAGAACATGTTTGATTGATGTAGAACATGTTTGATTGATGTAGAACATGTTTGATTGATGTAGAACATGTTTGATTGATGTGATTGATGTAGAGCATGTTTGATTGATGTAGAACATGTTTGATTGATGTAGAACATGTTTGATTGATGTAGAACATGTTTGATTGATGTAGAACATGTTTGATTGATGTAGAACATGTTTGATTGATGTAGAACATGTTTGATTGATGTAGAGCATGTTTGATTGATGTAGAGCATGTTTGATTGATGTAGAGCATGTTTGATTGATGTAGAGCATGTTTGATTGATGTAGAACATGTTTGATTGATGTAGAACATGTTTGATTGATGTAGAACATGTTTGATTGATGTAGAACATGTTTGATTGATGTAGAACATGTTTGATTGATGTAGAACATGTTTGATTGATGTAGAACATGTTTGATTGATGTAGAACATGTTTGATTGATGTAGAACATGTTTGATTGATGTAGAACATGTTTGATTGATGTAGAACATGTTTGATTGATGTAGAACATGTTTGATTGATGTAGAACATGTTTGAGTGATGTAGAACATGTTTGATTGATGTAGAGCATGTTTGATTGATGTAGAGCATGTTTGATTGATGTAGAACATGTTTGATTGATGTAGAACATGTTTGATTGATGTAGAACATGTTTGATTGATGTAGAACATGTTTGATTGATGTAGAACATGTTTGATTGATGTAGAACATGTTTGATTGATGTAGAACATGTTTGATTGATGTAGAACATGTTTGATTCTATGTTTAAATGGTTGAGAAGGTTACCATGAATGTATGCTTTTTAATCGGACTTTATCAAAGGTACTGGTATTTATTTGTTCATATATATCTTTACAATTGTACCAGACCTTTATGCTTCCCTTTCTTTTTCCCACGCCTTGGAAATAATGATTTATGGCCTTTGATTGGGTTGAGCAAAGTCAAGTAATATTCTATATATAATGTATAATGTTTTAGTAGAAAACATTTCTATCCAGACTTAGAATGCTCCTTCTTGGTTGTATTGCTATTTTATTGTCCAATCACCAGGTAATATTTAACCAACCTCGGTATATACTAATTGCACATGCGTTCAATGTAGAATCATTTGTTAGAACATACACAATACAAAATGCAAAGTTTCGTGCAGTTTCTGCGCGGTTTGATTGACAGCCATGGAACCATCTGTGTTTACCAGTATACTCAAGACGTCGTTACTGAGTAAAACGGTGCCATGATTGTCCAATAGTGCACAGTTGTTTATTAAAACATTGCCATGATTGTCCAATAGTGCACAGTTGTTTATTAAAACATTCACAATAAAATGAAAAAGAGAAGAATTGCAGTCTTCATTTGAAAAAAAAAACAACTTATAGATATAGATGCCTGAAGCATCAATTGTTATGTATAATGTGCATTAAAGTAGTGGCGACGTTAATCAGGAAATTAAATGTGTGTATAATTGGACTCCTTCTGAATGAAAGATATAAAAAAACCTGTAATCTATCGAGAGTGATACCTAACAACCAAGCTCGAGTAATTCAAACAAATCCCTCAAGGACTGGTTCAATTAAAGGTGTGAGACAACGCTGAACTCTGTTAAATCACCGAAGAGTTATGGATATTGATGTGCAGGAGGCAACACCTATTTTGATATAAAAATCTGAAGTGCTGAAAAAAATGTTGGCTGTCAGCCTGGAAGAGAAGCTAGCGTTTAAATACAAATTAGGTGTAAAACTTCGTTGGTGATAAGAGTTAATTTGAAGGAGTGCTGTGCAGCGAAATGTCTTCAGGATGGGAAATAATCTATTGATTTTGTGCGATTTGTTGTGTAATCGTGAAAGTTTTGTGGCTCTCTGGGAAATGTGATTCTGCAAAAAAACAAGAGTTTGTGATTTTAAGTGATGAATAGCCAATTTATTATAAATTATTGATTCAATCAACATTGAAATTCTACAAACATTCCTTCATATTAAGTCAGCGCTGAAATTCTACAAACATTACTTCAGATTCAATAGACATTCAATTCAACAATCCTTTAGATTCAATCAGCGTTCAAAGTCTACAAACATTTCTTGAGATTCAAACAGTGCCCGAATTCTACAATCATTCCTTAAGATTCAACCAACATCTGAATTCTACGAACATTCCTTGAGATTCAACCAGCGCTTAATTTCTACAAACATGACTTATATTCAATAGACAGTCAAATTCAACATTCCTTTAGATTCAATTAGCGCTCAAAGTCTACAAACATTTTTTGAGATTCAAACAGTGCCCGAATTCTACAAACATTCCTAGAATTCTAATACATATTCATTTAGTCCATTTGCCATAATACGCACCTCTAAAATTATAACCATTGTTATACTTTGAAATATGAGTTTCCTCTATATATATAAAAAAATAATTGTTACTTATGTTTAATGCAATAGAATGGTATTATATTTACATCTTCCAAAAATGCTTACTTGTTTGTTCATTTATTAAATGTTAAAAAAGTAGTTTCGTGCTTGACCTTGATGATGTAAAGATAGTGTTATTATATATGTGTAATGTCAGACATTCCTAATTAAAGAAATCTCAGTTCTCTGACTGTAAACTAGAAATAAGTAGTAGATGTAATCATTTATTTGACATCAGCATTTTAATTGTTAATCAGAACTTTTTGTTACTTCAATCACATCTCAAAGGTATTGTTAAAAGCATTCAAACACACCCAGTCAAAGCCATATAAGTATAATGACCCTCCTGCTGCTTTACAATGTCTCCTTTGTCAAGAATAGATTGGCGATCTTAAGGTCTTCTGTACTCCAACAAGATCATCCTAATGTGCATGATTTCGGTTGTCATGTGTTCAAATATCTTATGATTTCTGTTGTCATTGACAAAGGGATAGGATTTCTGTTGTTATTGACAACTGTGTATTTTTTGTTGTCATTGACAACTGTGTATGTTTTTGTTGTCATTGACAACTGCGTATTAATTGCTTTCTGTGCATGTTGTCATTGACAACTGGATAGGATTTCTGTTGTCATTGACAACTGGATAGGATTTCTGTTGTCATTGACAACTGTGTATGATTTCTATTGTCATTGACAACTGTGTATGCTTTCTGTACATATTGTTATTGACAACTGTGTATGTTTTTGTTGTCATTGACAACTGCGTATTAATTGCTTTCTGTGCATGTTGTCATTTACAACTGGATAGGATTTCTGTTGTCATTGACAACTATGTATACTTTTTTTTTTCATTGACAACTGTGTACGCTTTCTGTAGTCATTGACAACTGTGTATGCTTTCTTTTTTCATTGACAACTGTGTATGGTTTCTGTTGTCATTGACAACTGTGTATGGTTTATGTTGTCATTGACAACTGTGAATGCTTTCTGTAGTCATTGACAACTGTGTATGCTTTCTGTAGTCATTGACAACTGTGTACGCTTTCTGTTGTCATTGACAACTGTGTATGCTTTCTGTTGTCATTGACAACTGTGTACGCTTTCTGTTGTCATTGACAACTGTGTATGCTTTCTGTAGTCATTGACAACTGTGTACGCTTTCTGTTGTCATTGACAACTGTGTATGCTTTCTGTTGTCATTGACAACTGTGTATGCTTTCTGTAGTCATTGACAACTGTGTACGCTTTCTGTTGTCATTGACAACTGTGTATGGTTGATGTTGTCATTGACAACTGTGTATGCTTTCTGTTGTCATTGACAACTGTGTACGCTTTCTGTTGTCATTGACAACTGTGTATGCTTTCTGTAGTCATTGACAACTGTGTATGCTTTCTTTTTTCATTGACAACTGTGTATGGTTTATGTTGTCATTGACAACTGTGTATGCTTTCTTTTGTCATTGACAACTGTGTATGGTTTCTGTTGTCATTGACAACTGTGTATGGTTTATGTTGTCATTGACAACTGTGTACGCTTTCTGTTGTCATTGACAACTGTGTATGCTTTCTGTTGTCATTGACAACTGTGTATGCTTTCTGTAGTCATTGACAACTGTGTATGCTTTCTGTTGTCATTGACAACTGTGTATGCTTTCTGTAGTCATTGACAACTGTGTATGATTTCTTTTGTCATTGACAACTGTGTATGCTTTCTGTTGTCATTGACAACTGTGTATGGTTTATGTTTTCATTGACAACTGTGTATGGTTTATGTTGTCATTGACAACTGTGTATGGTTTATGTTGTCAACACTTTCAGAAGTGATTGATAACTCCCTTTTGATTTATGATGTCACGGACAAATTTCTGATTAATTCTGATGTCATTGAAATTTAATTTGTCTATTGATTCGTTTTGTCATTGCCAACTTAGGATTTCTAAAATTACCCTGGCTATTAACAGGCTGTAGACCTGATAAACAAAATGACGATTTCTTTTGTCCATAACAATTGATAATAACTTTACATATTGACCTATTTCTGTAGTTCCGTAACCATTCTTCAATATCTGTTGCCATTGACAACTAGTTATATACATTTCTCTGTTGACTGTGTCATATTGCTTTTGTCATTCCAGTAGACTGTACTAAAGTGTGCTGTCCTATGTATAGTTTGCAGTGACAGAGACAATAACATTATGTACCACCGTTTCAAGTTGTCATCTGGCATCCTCGCTTATTGCCTGTTTTTACCTCGCTTAGAGACCTGACATTGTACAGCAGCGTGAACGCCGGGGGACTGGGTATCAGATTGATTAAAGGATTTAAGGTTATTTATCCTTGGTATACGGTTCTCTGGACTGAATGCCTATTGGCTCCTATGAATTACGAGAAATAAAGATATGTAAATCTGGGATATTAGGGACAAAAACTGGTGTAAACCGATTTATCTTACTCCGACTTCACAGGAAAGTTAATTTGAAAATAAGGTGAAAAATCAATGGTGGTAGGGAGGATTTACTAGAAGCATCTATATCGTTTGAAATACCAATAATGAGACCAATATGCTAAGGCCAAGGAGACCTAAGTAATTGGCTGATTCATTGTGGTCATAGCTAATTTGCGCCTCAATCCTGCTTTTACAATTATGTTTTTGCTTTTTCTTTCATTAATGAATCCATGTTGAATATTTTTTTATAATGATTGGTGGAATACATTAAGAGAGGTGGTATATTAAGGGTGAGATTTAGATGTTTAGAGAAGTAAAATTACATTTGTGATATACAGTCACGCCATATGGCGCTGTAGCCTAAACAACTCAGACACTGTCCTATTAGCAATTACATTGGCTACATGTTCTGGTGGTCTTACTGTTGAAGAATTTCCAAAATAATCAAATCCAGGAAATAATCTGTCTGAAAATCTTACAGTAAAAGTCAGATTGGAATTACAATGACCTTCAGTCTAGATGGCAGAAACAATCCTGGTGTTTGATGGAAACCTTATATCTTTGTGTTTGTGAATCTTTTCAAAATTTTAAGTAAGTGTATGATGTAAAACATGAAGTAAAAAGCTACTGAAGTATATCAATTTTATTGTCTTAGGAGTAATTATTGACACATTTTTGATGGATTAAGTAAAAATCTACTGAAGTATATCAATTTTATTGTCTTAGGAGTAATTATTGACACATTTTTGATGGATTAAGTAAAAATCTACTGAAGTATATCAATTTTATTGTCTTAGGAGTAATTATTGACACATTTTTGATGGATTAAGTAAAAATCTACTGAAGTATATCAATTTTATTGTCTTAGGAGTAATTATTGACATATTTTTGATGGATTAAGTAAAAATCTACTGAAGTATATCAATTTTATTGTCTTAGGAGTAATTATTGACACATTTTTGATGGATTAAGTAAAAATCTACTGAAGTATATCAATTTTATTGTCTTAGGAGTAATTATGGACATATTTTTGATGGTTTAAGTAAAAATCTACTGAAGTATATCAATTTTATTGTCTTAGGAGTAATTATTGACAAATTTTTGATGGTTTAAGTAAAAATCTACTGAAGTATATCAATTTTATTGTCTTAGGAGTAATTATTGACACATTTTTGATGGTTTAAGTAAAAATCTACTGAAGTATATCAATTTTATTGTCTTAGGAGTAATTATTGACACATTTTTGATGGTTTAAGTAAAAATCTACTGAAGTATATCAATTTTATTGTCTTAGGAGTAATTATGGACATATTTTTGATGGATTAAGTAAAAATCTACTGAAGTATATCAATTTTATTGTCTTAGGAGTAATTATTGACACATTTTTGATGGTTTAAGTAAAAATCTACTGAAGTATATCAATTTTATTGTCTTAGGAGTAATTATTGACACATTTTTGATGGTTTAAGTAAAAATCTACTGAAGTATATCAATTTTATTGTCTTAGGAGTAATTATTGACATATTTTTGATGGATTAAGTAAAAATCTACTGAAGTATATCAATTTTATTGTCTTAGGAGTAATTATTGACACATTTTTGAAGGATTAAGTAAAAATCTACTGAAGTATATCAATTTTATTGTCTTAGGAGTAATTATTGACAAATTTTTGATGGATTTCTTTGCTGTTTGTTGACAGAGCTATTGTTTGATTTGATATTGTGAAAAGTATCATTCATGCTAATTGATTAACTGTATTTGAGATGCATTAGAATCTCTTGCTTGCTATAATACATTCAAAACTTTTGTTTGCTGATAGACTTAGACTCTTGTTTGCTGATACCTTCAGAACTTTTGGATAAATAGACATTAAAAATCTATTGTCTTCTGTGATACCTTCAGAACTTTTGGATAAATAGACATTAAGAATCTATTGTCTTCTGTGATACCTTCAGAACTTTTGGATAAATAGACATTAAGAATCTATTGTCTTCTGTGATACCTTCAGAACTTTTGGATAAATAGACATTAGGAATCTATTGTCTTCTGTGATACCTTCAGAACTTTTGGATAAATAGACATTAAGAATCTATTGTCTTCTGTGATACCTTCAGAACTTTTGAATTAATAGACAATAGAATCTATTGTCTTCTGTGATACCTTCAGAACTTTTGGATAAATAGACATTAAGAATCTATTGTCTTCTGTGATACCTTCAGAACTTTTGGATTAATAGACATTAAGAATCTATTGTCTTCTGTGATACCTTCAGAACTTTTGGATAAATAGACATTAAGAATCTATTGTCTTCTGTGATACCTTCAGAACTTTTGGATAAATAGACAATAGAATCTATTGTCTTCTGTGATACCTTCAGAACTTTTGGATAAATAGACATTAAGAATCTATTGTCTTCTGTGATACCTTCAGAACTTTTGGATAAATAGACATTAAGAATCTATTGTCTTCTGTGATACCTTCAGAACTTTTGGATAAATAGACAATAGAATCTATTGTCTTCTGTGATACCTTCAGAACTTTTGGATAAATAGACATTAAGAATCTATTGTCTTCTGTGATACCTTCAGAACTTTTGGATAAATAGACATTAAGAATCTATTGTCTTCTGTGATACCTTCAGAACTTTTGGATAAATAGACAATAGAATCTATTGTCTTCTGTGATACCTTCAGAACTTTTGGATAAATAGACAATAGAATCTATTGTCTTCTGTGATACCTTCAGAACTTTTGGATAAATAGACATTAAGAATCTATTGTCTTCTGTGATACCTTCAGAACTTTTGGATAAATAGACATTAAGAATCTATTGTCTTCTATGATACCCCAGAACTTGTTTGCTGACATAGATTGAAATGTGATTGCTGTATTGTGAATAACTGCTACCATTTGTTAGCTGAGATATTTAATGGATTTGTCGTAGTTACGGGAGGAATCGCGTTGTTTCCTGACAAGGTATATACAACGACAGCGCTGGTATAGTGTTTATACTGCCTTTAGGGTACTGGCAGGAAATGTAACTTTTAATGACCTACATATACAAGTCATGATCGCAGTTAACAAGTTGTTTGCTGCCTGATATACTACTCATTATTGAAGCCAAGTAGATTCAGGACTCGAGCATGCTCAGGACAGCTGTGTTTGGGGACAGCTCCTTGTGAATTGCTGTTGGTATTGGATGTTCTGTGCTGCTGTCTCCATCAGCCGCGGTGTGTCCCCACACTCGTAACCCGTTGAACAGTCCCGAGGATATACTTCGTTCTCAGCGCTTTGCTAATTTGTCAGCATGAGAATAATTACCCAGTGATTATTGGAAACCTCCATCATTAAAAATAGGATTTCATTCATTGTGCATGTGTCAAAAAGGCTTACTTTTTACTAATGTGTGTTTTTGAAAAGAGATTTGTGAGAAACTGTATTTGTCAGGTTATGACAGCTTTTAAAGGGTGTGTCTACAAGGCAAAGCAAAGGTTTCCTTTAGTGCTTTTGTGAAATAGCAAATCCTCAGTGTTTGGGTTTACAGGCCAGAAGCATATAGGATTGTGATCAAAGTAAATTGATTGTGAAAAAGTTATATTTACATTAAATTACTGATATGCCAAGGAAGATTTTCATTGTTTTTTGGAATTGAATATGGCTTTACTGTGGGTTTTTTGTGAAAGACAAACTGTCCTGGTAGCCTAATTTGTGGTCCCCTGTTGAGCAAGACAGCAGTGGGTGTTTTACTTTATGACAGTAGAGGCGAGACAGATTTGATGTTATGGAGCTGGAGTACATTGTCTTGACAAAAGGAAGATTGTTACTATGGTAGGTTGAGAGATTTCTCACCACCACCTTTCTACATTAACACACATGGAGTAGACTTCCCCAGCACATCGCACCCATTACATTGATGCAGAAGGTAAAGAAACTGTCAGGAAACTTTGCAGCACAAATCAGCGGGATGCTCAAGGTTAATAATGACTTTGAGACAAGGTCTCGGACAAGCATCACCTCAATCTTAGAGGACCTGGTCCACCTTAGGAGGTCCTTTCTAGGTGATAAGTTTGACGCTCAGGTAATACTGCATGGTCACTCGACTTCCATTATAGATTTCATGTGTATGTTGATTGTTGAACACTGGGTAGGTATATTTATATTACAGTAGGATGTTGAGTATAGGATATGTGTGTGTATAAGTTTGTAATCTTACCATATATTTATATATCGTGTAATGGGCTGACTGTAAATCTGTGGTGCTTAGAGATGATGCAAATTTTAACAGTTCACTGATGAAGGTTCTATCGTGATAAGTCATGATTTGAATACATCATGATTTACACAATACTATTTCATAAAGTTCTGATCCTAAGTGACACTTCATGTGTGTGTCTTTGAAGTAGACAATTCAGGTAGATCTTTAATTTCATGGACATTGTAGAAGTTAAGTCTTAAATGACTGGTACTAATAATGATTAAGTTATTGAGTATCAAAGGCGTCTTAGCTATACTACCTTCCATACACCTAGATTTAAAGTTATCATTGGTTTAATGCTTTATTTTTGAGATTATTTGTTTAAAGTATATCTGTCATTTCATGTTCTACCACTATTTCTATAGTTCAAGACATGATAATTCAAAAACTTCTGTAAATTAAATAAAGCCATGAGAATTTCTTCAATCATGGAAATGATATGAGTGATAAACTTGAATAATGGCTTTATTTTGAAACTGGCAAAAGCGTAAATGAAGCAATATTTCTAACAATTTTACTTGTGTATAGGTAACTATAGTAAACATGGCCATGTTCCTGACTGTTTTTACCTGTGTATAGGTAACCATGGTAAACATGGCCATGTTCCTGACTGTTTTACCTGTGTGTAGCTATATAGGTAACCATGGTAAACATGGCCATGTTCCTGACTGTTTTACCTGTGTGTAGCTATATAGGTAACCATGGTAAACATAGCCATGTTCCTGACTGTTTTTACCTGTGTATAGGTAACTATAGTAAACATGGCCATGTTCCTGACTGTTTTTACCTGTGTATAGGTAACCATGGTAAACATGGCCATGTTCCTGACTGTTTTACCTGTGTATAGGTAACCATTGTAAACATTGCCATGTTCCTGACTGTTTTACCTGTGTGTAGGTAACCATGGTAAACATGGCCATGTTCCTGACTGTTTTACCTGTGTGTAGGTAACCATGGTAAACATGGCCGTGTTCCTGACTGTTTTACCTGTGTGTAGGTAACCATGGTAAACATGGCCATGTTCCTGACTGTTTTACCTGTGTGTATGTAACCATGGTAAACATGGCCATGTTCCTGACTGTTTTACCTGTGTATAGGTAACCATGGTAAACATGGCCATGTTCCTGACTGTTTTACCTGTGTGTAGGTAACCATGGTAAACATGGCCATGTTCCTGACTGTTTTACCTGTGTGTAGGTAACCATGGTAAACATGGCCATGTTCCTGACTGTTTTACCTGTGTGTATGTAACCATGGTAAACATGGCCATGTTCCTGACTGTTTTACCTGTGTGTATGTAACCATGGTAAACATGGCCATGTTTCTGACTGTTTTACCTGTGTGTAGGTAACCATGGTAAACATGGCCATGTTCCTGACTGTTTTACCTGTGTGTAGGTAACCATGGTAAACATGGCCATGTTCCTGACTGTTTTACCTGTGTGTAGGTAACCATGGTAAACACGGCCATGTTCCTGACTGTTTTACCTGTGTATAGGTAACCATGGTAAACATAGCCATGTTCCTGACTATTTTACCTGTGTGTATGTAACCATGGTAAACATGGCCATGTTCCTGACTGTTTTACCTGTGTATAGGTAACCATGGTAAACATGGCCATGTTCCTGACTGTTTTACCTGTGTTTAGGTAACCATGGTAAACACGGCCATGTTCCTGACTGTTTTACCTGTGTATAGGTAACCATGGTAAACATGGCCATGTTCCTGACTGTTTTACCTGTGTATAGGTAACCATGGTAAACATAGCCATGTTCCTGACTGTTTTACATGTGTGTAGGTAACCATGGTAAACACGGCCATGTTCCTGACTGTTTTACCTGTGTATAGGTAACCATGGTAAACATGGCCATGTTCCTGACTGTTTTACCTGTGTATAGGTAACCATGGTAAACACGGCCATGTTCCTGACTGTTTTACCTGTGTATAGGTAACCATGGTAAACATGGCCATGTTCCTGACTGTTTTTACCTGTGTATAGGTAACCATGGTAAACATGGCCATGTTCCTGACTGTTTTTACCTGTGTATAGGTAACCATGGTAAACATGGCCATGTTCCTGACTGTTTTACCTGTGTGTAGGTAACCATGGTAAACATAGCCATGTTCCTGACTGTTTTACCTGTGTATAGGTAACCATGGTAAACATTGCCATGTTCAGGACTGTTTTACCTGTGTGTAGGTAACCATGGTATACACAGCAATGTTTACAACTTTTTTACCGGTGTTAAGAATATTGTCTTGACATATTTTCACAAGCCTTCCACCTTTGGGTTACGGGTTTGAATCCCATGTGGAGCTTTATTGACTGTTGGGCAATGATTTTTCTATGTGTGCTGCAGCTTACATGACCCTGGCTGTTAATAGGATGTTAAAAACCACACCAAACGTACTCGGTCGTTGATCCTGTGTATGCTTTAGCAAGATATGTATGTATGGCATATGTTTGCATGGACAAAGAGTATATTAAAAGATGGGTACTGAATATCAATTGTTATAAATGTTGATAGACCATTGATATCCTGAAGAGTTATGAAGGTATAGACATTTCTGTGGCGACATTCTGATACTTTGTGTTGATAGGGATAAAGGACTGTTTTTATGTTGACATTTTCAGAGGTCGTGTACAGTTTACTAGAGAATGTTTTTCAATTGGATTCCATTTACCATTGTGCAAGTATTGCGGCATATCAATAAAATGTTCACAATTGTGATGCAAAGTTTTATGAGCTGTTGAGCTTTGCTGGTGAGAGTTAATTTTTGTACAAGTGTATAGTTCAGATATCAAAGCTAGCCTCTCTGTTAGCTCTTCCATCTATGTCTGAATATGACAGAAACTTGATGACTTTGGTGCATGGAATAGAAGATGAGGCGCCATAGTGTACAATAAGTGATCAAAATGACCAACATTCTAGCTCGATCAGCATGTTTGCTGGTGTGAAGTTTAACCTGATAGGTTGGTGGTTTTTCACTAGGTACTCCAGCTTTCTTCTACCTTCATAAACCTGCCATGTCCTAAAATGATACTGGCTGTTATTAGAGCATACAACTTATACCGAAAAGAAATAATCAAATCAGAGGGAAAATGGTGTGGCACTATTGGAGTGCTGTATGTCTGGGTAATTTAGAAGATAAATCTGGTATAGAAATTCTTAATATACACAGCATTCAAAATTGTTCTACTCTGAAGCTGGCTTATAGTTTTGTAATTATTTCTATATAAACATGATATGTAAACGACTATAAAATCTTGTGTTTATATCTGATCGCAGGTGCCCTCGTGTATCTACCCTAACTATTTTTAGCTTGATTTGATGTAGAGGCTTCATATGTGAAGATAGAAAGCGAATGTATTGCCATGTAATTTTGACTGATCTCTATTTGCTTGTAACATCATAAGACCTTTCAATATGGAGTTGTGTATGATCCCATAACCTTATAATTAATCATATATATCAGATAAATTAGCTTACCAAAACTATAAGAATAGGTCTTATCAGCGTCAAACAGGTTATGCCTTTATGCACTTATCATAAAAGATAGTTTTTCTTGCTACGATTATATATGAAAGCATGTGTTTTTTTCTGTGAAGAGCAATGCTGACTTGATGTTGGCATTTTAAATAAACAGCAACAACCCCTGAGGAATATAAACAGCTGTTTAAGAAACATGAAGACCAGCTGATTTCAACAGTAGTTTTTAGGGGATCATGATCATTGGATTATTTTCATTGTCAAGTGAGACATTTTTTCCTCAGTTTAGTTCAGTACTTTGTATTCATAGGAGAAGTGTTTGTTTGTTGGCTATATTTCAAAGTTAGCAGCTGACAGAAATATAATTTAGCAGTACTTCTGTATATAACCTTTAACATATATATTATATAAGTAACCATTTCCTTATCATCTAACTGCCATTCAGGTCTATAAAGAAATTATGTATGTTTCAGAGATGCCTTTGGCATACCATATTCGCTGTAATTAGCACCAAGGGTGTTTAAAAAAAATGTGATAAAAAGGGACACTTAAGTTGCAGGCAAAGACAAAAGCTGTATTTGAACTATTTCAGTAAGTATATTTCCTCTTGTTTCTAGTGAAATAATCGGCGATGAAGTTTAAACACGTGTCTGTAACATGAATTTCAGGTAATATGCGATTAAATACTGAGGCACCTGGGAACTGGGGTTCAGAGGAGTGGGAGCGTTCTCATTCTCTACAAGTTGAGAGGGGCGCTAATTATTGCAAATATTATGATAGGTCAGGACAACAGGTGATAATAAAATAGGAATGCTAAACAAATAAGATTTCATTAATATTTTTGGTTAAATTTGTTTCCATCTTACTTTGATCAATTGATGAATTGTCACAGATAAACACAATTGAAAAATAGTCCAATTGGCCATTTGAATTATTAATAATTTCCTGGCTTCATGTCTGTGGATGTGAAGTAAAATCATACAAACGTTAATTATGGTTCTTATCTTTGAAATTGTGAAACTAAATTAACTGAAGCAGAGCCTGTTTTTTTAATCAGGAAAATGCCACTACCAACAGTAAATGGAACGTTTCTGTGATAAATCTATCCTATTATAGTTTGTAGCCATTCTAGGCCAAGGCAGCCTGTTGGCTTGACATTCTCTCCTGTATGTGGATACTAGTTTTAAAATAGTATTTGTTAGCGATTTATAGATATTGTTGAAAACCAGCTTGAGAAATTGAACTTGTGATAATCCATGTTAGCAGCTGAGCTTTTATTCCGAGTGGAAAGCTTAGGATGTAAAGATGTCTGCCTCTCCTGAAGCCAGATTCCCAATCTCAGTTTAGAATAGTGTAACACTTTCCTCAACAGCTGGGGCTTCAAGTGAATGGAAATAAAAGTACCCTCTTACTCCTACATTTTATTAGATTGCTTTGAGAGATACATTTGTAACAGTAGGATTAAATTGGTTCTCATGTGAACCATGTGGAAAACCAAAACTTCATGTTGGAAAAAATTCTTGGAAATGTATTTCTTCTTTAATGTTCATATTTCAGTTTCATACATTTAAAAACTGAGCAGGATATCAACATTTTTTATGTTTTTACAATAAAAATTAATGTGCATGTGTTTATAAGGGGAAGGCGGATGTTCTATAACTGTCAGTACTCTATGTCACTTATAGAAAATAACTCAAATAAAAAAATACTGAACCTCCCCTTCCCTCCTGCCCTTACACCCCCCCCCCCCCCCCAAAAAAAAAAAATCAAAAAAAAAAATCCTGAAAATGGATTGTTTTAACCTTTTCAAAAATAAAATCAATAATTGATCAATAAGAAAAAACAGTTGATATAAATAGGATAAAAAAAGTAAAATAATGTTTGGCAGCGAGTGTTATAAGGAGTAAATAAAGATTTTCGACAAATTACAATTACACTATGCCTATAAATATGTCCTTAAACTAAAATGAAAAAGAAAAAAAAAAAAAAAGAAATGAAAACGATTTTCCATTAAAAGTAGGATAACGTTTGATTTGCATTTTTGGGTTGTTTCATGCTTAAATACAATTGTCAAACATTGAGGTTTGGACGGGGATTAAGTGTGGTTTTAGATAACTCCTTTGTTCTGATTTAACTTGGCAGTTGATGGACAGGTGGGAAAACAAAGGTCTTAAATACACAACTAGGCTGAATTTGTTTTAGTGTAGTATGCTCAGCTGGTTGTGTTGCCGTACTACAATATAGACACGTTACTTTTGTGATGGATAAATAAAACAGAGTTCTGAGACCAACGTTTCATGATACACTACCATATTTCTGGTTGTTGTCAATGATTTTGTAAGATTGATCTCCAGAAAGTAGCTAGGATAGGATGATAAAGTATCTTATATGTGACATTTGTCGCTCCAACAAACCTAGCTTTCTGGCAAAAGTGCAATACAACATTATAAAGGCAATTATAATGTGAAATTAGCATTGATATATGTATAGGCCTGCAAATATTTCATTCCATTTATATAAAAAAATATTTCGTTACCAATTTGCTAAGTATTCCTTTGTTAATTAGTTTCTAAAGATACATTTGTTTTTGTACTTTTGCTTAATTAATGTTGCTATAAAATCCCTTTTCGTGAAGCAGTGATTCCTAACTGTAGCATTTCTAAAAATAGTTTTTAGCTCACCTGGCCCAAAGGGCCGGTGAGCTTATGTCATGGCGCGGCGTCCGTCGTCCGTCCGTCCGTCCGTCTGTCGTCCGTCCGTCGTCCGTCCGTCCCGTCCGTCCGTCGTCCGTCCGTCCGTCCGTCCGTCAACATTTAATTTAAATCACTACTAGTCATAGAGTTTCGCATGGATTGTGACCAAATTTGGCCAAAAACATCCTTGGGTGAAGTGACCCCCCCCCCCCCCTAGCCCCCCTCCGAGGGGCAGGAGGGGCGGGGCCCAATAGGGGTAATAGAGGTAAATCCTATAAATCGCTTCTTGTCCTAGAGTTCTACATGGATTGTAACCAAATTTGGCCATAAACATCCTTGGGTGAAGGGGAACAGAACAAAAGAAACAATGAACCTGTATTCAGAACATGACTTGACATTACAAACCAGGTGAGCAATACAGGCCCTCTGGGCCTCTTGTTTGGTGATAGAATATTTTGTGTGATGTCCAATTCCCCGTAGGAACTAGATGTGCTTTACTTGTGGAATAAAGCCAAGTGAGGAATTGGTGAAGGGCTTACCCTAGAACATGACTGATGCAATAAAGTTTTGGTGTAGAATCTCAGGAGAGAAATTTAACAGTTGTAAATCCTGCTGTAATTCAGCGGAGATTACAGCTTATCAACAGTACTATAGGAGTTTTACTTTATTTCGAGTTAAATCCTCAGTGTAATTATGTAGGGCCATTGACCAAATTGAGTCTGTAAGATGGTCATATACAATTTTATAGATGTGATGAGGATTTGGGGATTCAGGGTAGAGACAATGGGGAATATTGATGGTGAAGCCCAACAACTGGCTAGAGACTCAATGAGGATTGGTACAGAATGTGTGATCTAGTTCTTTTTATTGTCATCATGATGTGTAAATAGAGCAAACCGAATTCTCCAATAAGTCAGGCGGAAAAAAAAAATTAATCACCCCCTATGACACATAGGGATTTATTTTCAGGACATAAATTTTATAAAATAACCTTTCAATGTAAGTTTAGGAAATACTTATTCGCAGACATGAACTTTAAAAGGATTTATAAACTATAATGTGCTATATAAAATTGTATTGCCTTGTGTTTTATATACTATGAAAAACTAATAGTCATTCAAATAGTAACTTTAAATTGAGTTCCCAGGCAGTCTAGTCAGTACCTGACAGCTTCTATACATAGCCTCAAAAACATACAATAGTAGTCTCTGTCACAGCCATGGCTCTTTCTCTGAGGTCATTGCATATACCTTTAATTACACAAGATTTAAATCACATATGAAGGAATTGGATGAAAAGAGACTGACCAGTGTCTAGAACACATTCTTTCTTATTATTATCATGCTTTCAATTTAATACTGTATATCGATAGTGGTCTTAACGTTAACAATGAAAGTCCTTCTGGAGTTCTTTGGTGATCTAAAAACAACTCAGACTTTCTGTATTACAGTTTGATATTGGTCTTGTCATTTGCCAGATTGGAGGTTTTTTCTCTCCTTTATTTGAAAGTGAAATCACTTAAGCTCCTGCTGTCGTGGATAGAATTTTGTAATTATAATGACTCCAGGGAAATTGTAAAGAAGATAGGATGGACAGCAAATAAAAAAGACCTACCAGATGGATTGGCAGGCTCAGACCTGGTTGTAATCCTGTGGGCTGAAACACTTTGAGAATGTCAGTACTTGTGCATCAGCTTCGAACTACTTTGGGTTGAATACCAACTGTAGATAACTACAAATTTGATGAAGCACACTAGCGCTACATGTGTCAGTACTTTTAAATGCATCAGCTTCCTGGTACCGTTCAGCTTTGAACTGCTTTGGGTTGAATACCAACTGTGGATAACTGCAAATTTGATAAAGCACACTAGCGCTACATGTGGAATTTGCCATTTTCCAGTTGGTATTTATCTTCCCATTGCCAACTGAATGCAGTTCATTGCTTATATTTGCATTTGATAAAGATTTTGAAAGAAAAAATCTTGGCAATAGAAGGTTGTTTAGTTTCTAGTCCTGTTGTGACAATGAATGTTGTTACAAGGTTTCTAGTATTAGTATGTCAATAAAAAGTTTTCAAAGTTTGGCGTCTTGACCAGTATTTTACAAAGTAAAACAAGAATACAAGGTTGTATGGTAGAAGTTCTTTAGGAACAGTATGGCTCTATAGTCAAATTTCTTTGACTTTGTTACCTATTCGAAGCAGTGTGGCCATTAACAACCCAGAGTATCAAATCTGCCGTGACAGCTATTTGTTCTTCTTTATCCAGGCTACCAATCAGACTTAATTTGGCCCTAAAATCAGGTCACAAAGCTTTGCGTAGAATGGCAATTCACTCGCTCATAATCAATAACATGCTAACTGTCAGGTCTCCATCACAAGCCTATCATTTTGTTGGTCGCAAATTCAGGTAATTTTGTGTGTCTGCTACTTAGTTATCTCCAGAATGGTATTGTACGCATTGAAATGATCTATCTGAAATGTTAGACACTGACAAAAGACACAATTTAATGGTGAACTACTGCTTAGAGCAGATGATCGATATATTTAGAACCTAACTAACTCTCATGCTATTTACTGAAGTTACAAGAAACTTCCAGATGAAACATAGAAGTTTAGATGTTTCAGAGAAGTTTTGGCTTCAGTAGCACTCCCATTGATTGCATGATTATGAAATAAGGAAACTGTTGTAGGATTGAAAGTAATTAATGCAGGACTTTTTCACCCATTTTAGTGTTGCCTTTCGTGCAGACTCTAGATCTCAAGTTTGAGTTTGAGTTGGTTACTCAAATGCAAGCTCAAGTTCACCATGCAACTCTCTTTCCAAGTTTTAAGATACATTTAACAATGCTGTTACATGATCCTGAACATTTGTTTGCCCAATTACACAGCAAATTAAGCTAGTGATGATATAGGTTTGTCACATGAAACACCTAAATTGTGGAAACCATCTCTCTACCATGCCCTGAGGAGGTGTCTATAAGTGCATAGAATATGAGCTAACAAGTCTTCGGTCAAGTTTCATTCAACAATTTCTATTGTGCATGGCAGTAGCTATATTGATTGCCTTTCATGCCAATTTTCATGCCTCATCAGCTTTTAATTCTAATAGATTTTTTTTTTTTTTTTTAAATATAGAAAATAAATAGAATTCCACATGGTAAAATGATTCTCCTTTTTTGAAAGGTAGCCTAATTAGAAAGGTTTTTTAAAGGTAGCCTATTTAGAAAGAAAGCCTAATTAGAATGGTAACCTAATTAGAAAGGTAGTCTATTTAGAAAGGTAGCCTATTTAGAAAGGTAGGCTTATTAAAAAAGGTAGCCAAATTTAAAGGTAGCCTATTTAGAATTTAAGCAAAATTTAAAATGTAACCAAATTATAAAGGTAGCCTTTGTAGAAAGATAACCCAATTTATAATTAGAAAGATCTAATTATAAAGGTTGCATATTTAGTAAGGTAGCCTTATTAGAAAGGTAGCCAAATTAGAAAGGTAGCCTATTTAGAAAGGTAGTCAAATTAGAAAGATAACCTTATTAGAAAGGTAGCCAAATTAGAAAGATAACCTTATTAGAAAGGCAACCTATTTAGAAAGGTAGTCAAATTAGAAAGATAACCTTATTAGAAAGGTAGCCAAATTAGAAAGATAACCTTATTAGAAAGGCAACCTATTTAGAAAGGTAGTCAAATTAGAAAGATAACCTTATTAGAAAGGTAGCCTATTAAGAAAGGTAGCCAAATTAGAGAGATAACCTAATTAGAAAGGCAGCCTATTTAGAAAGGTAGCCAAATTAGAAAGATAACCTATTTAGAAAGGCAGCCTATTTAGAAAGGTAGCCTATTTAGAAAGGCAGCCTATTTAGAAAGGCAGCCTATTTAGAAAGGTAGCCAAATTAGAAAGATAACCTAATTAGAAAGGCAGCCTATTTAGAAAGGTAGCCAAATTAGAAAGATAACCTAATTAGAAAGGCAGCCTATTTAGAAAGGTATCCAAATTAGAAAGATAACCTAATTAGAAAGGCAGCCTATTTAGAAAGGTAGCCAAATTAAAAAGATAATTTTATTAGAAAGGTAACCTATTTAGAAAGGTAGCCAAATTAGAAAGATAACCTTATTAGAAAGGTAACCTATTTAGAAAGGTAGCCAAATTAAAAAGGTAGCCTTATTAATTAGAAAGGTGGCCAAAAGGTAGCCTCATTAGAAAGTTAGCCTTTTTAGAAAGGTAGCTTAATACACACATGCAGGTATAACCAGTTCAGCACCAATAAGCCATTAACTCCCATGTCTGAATTCCTATTGATGGTGTGGTTGCATGATTACAGCTCAACCTGCTTTAATCTGATAGATGATCAGAGCTGAGGTAGATCAGGTTAGGAGGCCTACACTGGTGACCATTGATTCTGGTTACAACACTCCATGTACTTCTATTGTTTTTTTTCTTCTTTTATTGTCCTGTTCCAGCATGTGGTGACATGTTGGAAACTTGTCAGATTTTATCTGATTCTACACAAAGACTATAGTTATTGATTTGAAAAGAATGAAAAAAATGGTATTCTCTGATCTTTCAAATGTTAACATCCGTTTGTGTGGTGAGGTTAAATAAGAAAACTGTTTCTGCTGGTAGATTGCACATAACTTAAATGTCTTGTTACATTTGTGAGAAATTATCAAGCTGTTGTATCATGATTTTGTTTCTTTTGCAATGTGAAATAGAACATTTCATTGGTTGTCATTAACTATAGTGATATGTAATACAACATTCCATTGGTTGTCATTGTCAGTTGCGATAGTGATATGTAATACAACATTTTATTTGTTGTCACTGACAGTTGCTATAGTGATATGTAAAACAACATTCCATTGGTTGTCACTATAAGTTGCTATAGTGATATGTAATACAACATTCCATTGGTTGTCATTAACTATAGTGGTATGTAATACAACATTCCATTGGTTGTCATTGTCAGTTGCTATAGTAATATGTAATACAACATTCCATTGGTTGTCACTATAAGTTGCTATAGTGATATGTAAAACAACATTCCATTGGTTGTCACTATAAGTTGCTATAGTGATATGTTTTTAGTTTAAACGTATTTTATTGCAAACAAATTTACAAAAGGATTGGACACAAGTTATTACAATTTATAAAAGCCCTTTCCCAACAACATTGACATATAAATAATTACAATTGCTTTAAATACATATAAAGTTAGATAATGAATAAATATATGAATATATTTTTAGAGAGAGAGAGAGAGAGAGAGAGGGAGAAAGAGGGAGAGAGAGAGCATAACATTTTTATTATGGATGGGCAAAAAATAAATATATATATTGTGCAAAATAATACAAGCAACAATAGTATATATTCAATAAAGCATATACTGTGTAACGATATTGATTTCTCAAAACCTTTTGCTGCCCTTTATAAAATTTTGAACACATATGAATAGTTCCGAATTGGTATTTGAAGATAGTTCTTGACTACCAAGTAGCAGTAAGTCAAGATCTAAGGGAATATTCAAATTTAAATTATTTAATTTCTGAACTAAAATGTTTCTTTCTATATCAAAAAGGACACATTCAAAGAAAAAATGATAAGCATTCTCACATAAATGTCCACACAAACAGCTCGGAGTTTCTGCAAGGTTCACTCGAAATAAATCATAATTTAAGGAACTACACTGGTGCCTGAGCTTAGTATGAATAATATTAATTTTGCGGTCACCGATACCAAAGAAGGGAGGAGGAGAGATATGGTTAAGAGGTTTTAGATAATTTTTGAAAATGGTAATTGAAGCTGACGATCTGACAGAATTGTCTAGGGAGTTCCAACAACGAAGTGTTGACGGTAAAAATGAAGATGAAGTAGATGATAATCTATAATATGGGATTCTATAATTGTTTACAGTTCTCAATGGATATCTAACATTATCTTGAACAGTAGAAGGAAGTAAGGAAGAAAGATATTCTGGAGTTTGATTGTTATGCATCTTATACAAAAGTTGAAGTTTTCTTCTCTTTCTTCTATCCGATAAAGTTTCTAAACCAGTTTCAAATTGTAAGGCATGAACACTTGCATAAGATGGAAGACCCGTGACAATTCTTGCAGCTTCGCGTTGAGCTTTTTCTAACTTTTCAGCTTCTAAAATAGTACAACCATCCCACAATTCACAAGCATACTCTAAGATTGGTAAAATAAACGTTAAGTAAATTCTCAAGAGAGCATCTCTTCTTAATATAAATTTCAATTTTCTCATAACATTTATTTTCTTCATAACTAAAGAGTATATAGCTACGACATGGTCCCCCCATTTTACACTAGAGTTCAAAGTTACACCCAAATGTTTATGACTATCCGTAAAGTCTAAAATATTTCCGTCAAACACAAGTTCTAACATTTCATCTATTTCATTTCTATTTGAGATAAAAAGTACGTCGGTTTTATCAGGGTTAAAAGTGACCAACCAGGTTTTGGCCCACGTATTCAGAGCTTCAAGATCTCTATTTAGGATAGTTTGAATTTCAAAACAGGAAGATGAGGAACATTGGAGAGAGGTATCATCAGCGAACAGACGAGATGCAGAATAAAAAATATCGGATATATCGTTTATGTATATCAAAAATAAAAGAGGTCCTAGGATAGAACCTTGTGGAACTCCGGCATCAATAGAGCTCAATTTGGAGACGGATTCATTTATACAAACCATTTGCTGCCTTTGATTTAAGTAGTCCTTTAACCAAACGATCATCTCACCACCAATTCCATATGACTTTAATTTTACTAATAGACCTTTATGCCAGACACGGTCAAAGGCTTTAGAAATATCACAAAATACAATACAGGTATGTTTTTTTTCTTCAAGCGATAAACAAATATTATGATACATTTCTATTAATTGATAAACAGTGGAGTGACCTGGCAAAAAAACCCGACTGGTATTTATAAAACAAGGAGTTGTCATGAAAATAGTTATAGATATGCTTAAAAATGACACGTTCAAAAACTTTACCCACAGTTGATAATAGAGAAATTGGACGATAGTTCGATGGAGAGTGCTTGTCACCCTTTTTAAATAATGGCATAACTTTTGCTAGTTTCCATGACCTGGGGTATACACCAGTAGTTAGTGACATATTAAATAATATTTCAAGTGGTTTACAAATAGTGTTACAAACATTTTTTAACATATGGTGACTGATTTCATCATGACCCGAGGCCTTGCCGAGTTTCAAAGTTTTTAAGACAAAGACATCTTTAATTTCACTATGATTTAATCTAATAGCATTAAGAGTTTTGTTGGTTTTGAGTGCTACATCGGGGAGAGGGGTAGTACTATCATCAATACGGGTTATATTACAAAAATAATCATTTAACAAATTAGATTTATCTTCATCGCTATTTACTAAATTGTCACTTGTTGGATCAATAAGGGTAGGGATAGTCTGTGAAGTACCACTAGATTTCATAAGTCTTTTAATCAATCTCCAATAAGCCTTGGGGTCAGAACAAAAATAAGTATCGATGATGCCATGCACATTTTCATAAAAAACTTTGACGACTATATTTTTTCATATTGTTAACCTTATTACGTTGTGTTTTGAATTTTTGTATATCTCGAGGATGATTAGAAATTCTTGCTATTTTATGTAGTCGATCCCGAATTCTGATTTGCTTTCTTAATTTTGACGTCATCCATGGTTTGTCATTTGGCCTGATTATAACATCTTTAGTAGGTATACACTGAGCGGCAAAATCTATAAAAAGTATGGTAAACATCTCACATGCGATATGTACGGATTCAGCATTAAGTAAGGAGCTTTCCCAATCATATTCAGATATAAGATTATTTAACTTAAGAAAATCTGCTCTTTTATATAACCAAATCTTACGTTTATACACTGATTTAAAGGCACACGGCAATTTAACACTAACTACACAACCTTCATGATCACTAATATACCTATCAATATTTAAAACGGACGAATCATTATGGAGTACAGAATCACTTAACAGTATCGGATCCAGTAAGGATGACCTAGTTTGACCTATACGTGTAGGTTGCTGTATAACATTTGATAGACTAAAAGAATTAATAATATCAATGAAAACATGATTTTGTGCAACAGTTAACAAGTCAACGTTGAAGTCACCGGTGATGATCAAATTTGGTGATATATCGAAAGCGTCATGTATAGATGCTCGCAAGTTATCCCAGAAAGGTAAGACATAATGTTCAGGCCGATATACGGCACAAATAATAAAATTAGTATTTTTAAGTTTGACTTGTATCCATATAACTTCATCACCCGGATGTTCAAGTCCTACTAAGCGGTCAACTTTTAATAGGTCATTTACGTAGACAACAACACCACCACCAGCAAAATTTCTATCTAATCTAAAAGGAGTGTGAAAACCTGAAATAAGTAAGTCATCTGTACGAAATTGGTCATCCAAGTGACTTTCTGTAATACACAATATATCATATTCACCTGCAATATCTTCTATGTAATCTAACTTATTTCTGATACTTCTTACATTAAGATGAAATACTGAAAGCTCGTCAATACCAGGGCCTGGATTTGATTCAACATCCATACATAACAATAAAAGAATCAACAAAGTTATAGAGAATTGACTATTACGAAAACATAAAAATAATACTCTAATTAGTGAATTAATAAACTTTTTGAAATGGTAAATGTTAACTTTTTGACTTTGATATCTACGTAAACACGATGATGTACAGTTACCACTACTATCATAGTCATCACACGACAGCACAAATTTAAGCAAAAGAAGAAAAATAATGTTTTGATTCACAAACGTTTGTAAGCAGGTAAGGTAGACAAACAGTACACTAGAGTACACAGCTGTTTTAAACAAACTGAAAAAGGAATCCGGTTTGCCAGTAAAGTTTAACCGTTTACCAATATAACATGTTTTACAGTAAAAAGTACCAATGGCACACCTCCACGTATCAGTGCAACAACCCATTATGGAGGGTAAAAATAATAACAAATAGAAAAATATGTGTGAAAATGACCAGAGGTACATGTAACTACAAATTCAAAAAAGTATTGCACCATCCGAAAAATAAGTTGCGCTGGGTAAGAAAGGGAAAAAGAGAGACAAAAGAAATTTGAGAAAAGAGAAAAAGAAAGATGCATTAGGCACAGAAAAAGAACAAGGAAAAACACAGGTTGACTGGGAAAAGATAGGTGAGGGGAATATAAGAGAGGGTACATGGGGAGCCGATACGTGTTCGAGTTGACCTGGGTCGGGGCAACACTTCAATAGTATTTCAACAATAAAAAGGATGTTAAAATAATAGTGTCGTTGAAAAGAGAAAAGAAATAATTATCAAAACAAAGATAACTTTTAACTATTAGCATTCATAAAATGATTCTAGTAAGACAAATGTATTTAAATACCCTACAAACACCAAAATATATTTTAGTCTAAAATCACTATTTCTTAAAAAGCACTGCAGGGATTTTGTTCAAACTTCACATGGAGGGTCCCCTTGGTCCATATTTGTGCCATACAGATTTTGTGGCTGATCGGAAAAACAAGATGGCCGCCAGGCAGCCATCTTTGTTTTGGCAGTTGAAGTTTGTTATCGATATTTCTTGATAACTACTTAAGGGCCCATACCGAAATAAAGTACAAAAAAAGTACACTAAAAAAAGGTCAAAAAAAGCATGCTTTTTTTGACTCAATTTGGAACCGAACTTACCTCCCGGTTCCAAAATGAGTCAAAAAAAGTACAAAAAGTACTAAAACAGGCTCATAAAAGCATGCTTTTAGTACACTCTATTGTTTTACACCATACAGAAAAAGTACAAAAAAAGTACTCTGTGGGGGGAAAAAAGTACAAAAAAAGCACACATGACCGTGGCATGTGTACTTTTTTTGTACTTTTTTTCATCCAGAAAAAGTACTATAAAAGTACAGTACTTTAATAGTACTTTTGAAGGTAGGCCAAAAAGTACTAAAATAGTACAAAAAGTACAAAAAAAGCACACTGTGTACTTTTTTTGACCTTTTTTTCATCTAGAAAAAGTACTAAAAAAGTACAGTACTTTTTTTGACCTTTTTTTCATCTAGAAAAAGTACTAAAAAAGTACAGTACTTTTTTTGACCTTTTTTATCCAGAAAAAGTACTAAAAAAGTACAGTACTTTTATAGTACTTTTATAGGTAGGCCAAAAAGTACTAAAACAGTACAAAAAGTACAAAAAAAGTACTTTGTGGCGGAAAAAAAGTACAAAAAAAGCACACAGTGTACTTTTTTTGACCTTTTCTTTTGTCTAGAAAAAGTACAAAAAAAGTACAGTACTTTTTTTAGTACTTTTCTATGTAGACCAAAAAGTACTAAAACAGTACAAAAAAAGTACAGTACTTTTTTAGTACTTTTTAACAAGCTCAAAACAAATTATAAACTGTATGAAAAATTTACTACTGATGTTGGTGGAAAAGTACCAAAATAATTAAGAATACAATATGAAAACCCAGGTGTACTCTTTCACTAATTTCAAATACTATGATAGAAATCTTATTTATTGATGGTTATAGGTGCCTCAGCTCACCTAGATGGACCTATTAGTATCTCTTATAACACAGAAAAAGTTTAGCAATGTTTTTCTTAAATGAAGATGCAATTCAAGGTTGTTTTTTTTTGTTCAAATAGACTTGTCTTAGTTAGTGCAGTGTTTTTTATGTGACACACAATCCAACCAAGATGGACCCACACATCAAGTTTAAAGATAGTACCTGGACATGGTAATGCACAGAAGAAACAAATAAATTAAGGGCCACACTCTGTTCAATATTTACAACACAGCATTGTATTCAGAGATAAAACATGTGTAAATTGTTGAACATTGGCATCAGGTTTTGTCACAATGTTGTCTACAATATAAATTTCAATATGTCAATGCAATGAAATCCTGTCCAAATCTTTTCCCCTTGATCACTGTCCAGTGCAAGTCCATTACATGCTGTTTTTCATTCCATTTTCCTGGCAGTGAAAGCCTGAAAAGAGACAAAGACTTGTGCTGGAACAATAATGTTTATGGATATATTAAAATGTCTTATTTTTTTGTTTGGCTCAAATAAATATTTGCTTTAATTTTATACCATGCCATGTGTATGTATGTAACAACGTAAATTCCTCCATGTATTTTTTCGAAGCACCCGCCTATATGAACGTACAATGAAGCCAGATACACTCCACACAAGATTACTGAGTTTTAGTGTCTAAAATGGCATCCATATTTTTACATAATTGCTAGTAATAGCAATCTGAAACCAGGATAGATTGAAATATTTACCTGCAAAAGTGGCTTGATGACAGCTGTGGATTTTCAGTCTCTTTGATGAGGTGCATTCATTTTCAGTCATCAGCTATTCATTTGTTTTTGTTGACTGTTTCTTCTTCATAATTACTGTATTCTGAAAAGAAAGAAAAAAAATAGGATGTGCAATATGGATACCGTGTGAATGCATATGGTACAATAGTATACTCATAAAAAGTTCACACATGGCTAGATTAATTAATCAAAAATAAATTTACAGAACTAAATTATTTTAGTGTTTTTATGTACGCATGGCGCAGCGCCGTGCCCTTTTTACCTGACGCCATGCCTCGATCTATAACCCAGCCCTGTTTGTCCCCAGTACAGTTTTACTAAACTACCAAAATACCAGGCAGTCGCTTGATAATTATGTAAACAAAAGAGGTGTGACCACTCCCTGACCCCTGATCAACACCCCAGTGACCCTACTGCCATTCTGATAAATGACATTTTTCTCAGAGTGTTAATTCACTTAAATTGTAAGTCTCAATGAAATATTACTTAACAAAAAAGGAATGCAAAGGTTATGTTTAGATGGTAAAATAACTCTTTTTATAATGTTCATACATTGTGTATATCAGTCATCTTAAAATATTTAAATATTCACATGTTACCACCATCCTTTTATTAATATTTACCTGTTTAAATTAGGCATATTAATGTTATGTCTTTAACCAGTCTGCCCTCGATCATTATCACACACTGATCTGCAATTTGCCTGAAAGGAAAAATATGAGAGGTTATATATACATGACCTGATTGTATGGAAACACATGTATGAATGTGTATACACATTTAGATTTAATTGCAGGACTTAATTGACTGATGGACAGCAAAATGTAAATATGATAGGATTACATCATTGAAACATCATACCTTCTTGTCAAAAAAATGTCGTGAAAACAACGATATAATTGAATATGAGCATCACACTCACATATTTAAGTTAATAATGTTATTTCATTACCCATGTTTTTCAAGAAAACAAATATTATTTCCCAATCTAATTAATCACGATGAATAAAGTAAAGTTTAAAAAAAAAAAAAACATAAAATAAATTATGTACCACAAAACGAAATTGTGGGCGATAATGAAGTGAAAATGATATGGAAAGTTCCATAGTTTTTTAATAAAACTTGTGTCCAGATACAACTTGTTGGATGTTTAATTGATTTATAACATTTAAACCCCCCTGCCGTGTACATTTTCTTGTGATTTGAAATTGGAAATGTTGAAATTTACAACTGAACGGCAATGAAATAATTGCCAAGTCCATTCAAAAAGAAAGCACAGCTATGTAAACAAAAAATGATGTCTAACTTATTTCATAAACTGGGTGTTTTAATTGCATCCAAATGCTTTCAGAACGAAGTAAACAAGTAACAGAGTAAGAGAAAGAGAAATGAACTTACCGTAACTCCATCGGTACAGTGTTCACCAGCTAGAGTTTGAGGAGATCGATGGTATTGTAACAATAAACAAAAAATAAATAACCTCGTGTCTCTGTGCAAACATCCTACCTTCTTTCGTTGTTGGCCCAGCAGCCAGTTATATTTGTTTGTTTACATTCTGCAATCAGCTGACAGACGTAAACAAATATGGCCGCCAGCCAGCTGTTTCACATTCTGTGTTTCCCGCTCAAATAATCACGTGACAAACACATGTGGGACCGCTTACGTCTTTCACAAAGGAATGCTGTACTATAATATTTCTAAACAAAATCTCTCAATTCCTCACATTTTATTATTAACTTAGGACAAGGAATAAAAAACGCAAACAAATGAACTGGTATGCTGATAAATCCACATTTAGTTGCTGTATTACAAACAGACACCTGTAGGCCTCTTACGTGATTCAAAAGAATGATGTACGATCCTATCGTCTAAACCAAACCTCTTAATTCCTAAATTTTTGTTGAGAGTTTGTGATAATATATCAAAACAGAAAATATACGAACTATTATATTAATAAATCCACCTTTTGACGCGAGGTGTAAACCAATTTATAATCACGACAACAGAGTATTTGTAATAAGAACCATTTCCGGCATGTCGTGAAAAGATCGAGATTTTTATATAAAAAAAAAAGATAAACAAAACCCTTGTTTTGGCATGGTTTGGAGGAACTTTTTAAAGTATCAATTTCATCGTTGTGATGCTGGAAAGATTATATAGTCACAAGCTATTTATCATCGTATAAGACCATGTATCTGACCAGAAACATCCAGGCCTACGTAAACATGAGCCGTGAGTGTTTTGTTGGTTAGCCTACTATGAATCCCAGTTAAAACGGCCCCACTGTAAAAACGGCCCCAGTCAGAACGGCCCCACTGCAATAACGGCCCCAGTCAAAACGGCCCCGTTACAAAAAATGTTTAAACGGGGAACATATGTTTATTTCAACTGTATATTAAGCGTTGATTTTGTTTATGTTATTTTTGAAGAATTTATATATTATCTAATACATTATAATGATAGAAAAATACGAAACACGGCACTAATTTGTAACTTATCATTTCATTATACATGAGCCGTTCTCTTCAAAATTTCAGTGCATGTTATCATAATTCACATAATTAAAACTTATTTTAACGTTTTTCACAACTAAGAACAATACATTTGCTCAAATTCACTAAATTTTTGACACATATACATTTGATTTCTAATAGTTTAGCAAATGTTTCACATACCATCTTTTGGACGTTTTCTATTTAATTGATGAGAAAGATAATCTATTTCTTGTAATTTCTTAGATACTGAAATGTGAGCTACATGTGATCGTTTTGTAAGATAATATTAATGTTACAAGCAAAACTTACCACATATTTTACAGTGAACATTTAGAAGACAAATGTATATAATCAACACACTGAACATGTTGGAAAAAAATATTGCAACACAAGATTTGAATATATTTATTACTTAAACTGCATTTTCAATATTTTCCGTTTGTCAAAATATCAAAAACTCCTACTAAACAAGTAATGTTACAACTAATTTCCGAGTTAAATAGCACTTCCCTTTTCAACAATATCTTGTCTCAAGCATACATGAATCGATGAGAAATCAATACTAAAAGTATTTTGAAGACATTTCAAATTGATTTCTTACTTGAATATTAGATCTATCAAACGCTGGTTGAGATCGTGAACGTTAAAAAAATTGTATATGTAGGTATAAATTATTAACCTAACCAACCATCTTTAATAAGATAGACAACAAACACGTTCACATTCATTTAATTTTACTTGTAAATAATCTCAATGTGTTCCGTCATAAGCTTTGTCTTCTATCTGCCTATATAAAAGTGAGGCCGTTTTGACTGGGGCCGTTTTAACTGAGGCCGTTATTGCAGTGGGGCCGTTTTAACCGTATTCCGCCTACTATGATGTCCGAGTCGGTGTAAACAAATGAGTTGATAAAATTCCATTGACAAATTCATCTATGATAGCTTGTATTTCCTTTTACATATAAATCAGACCGATAGAATATTTACGTCAACAGTGTGTGCAAAGGAGTATCCCCGGCATGTCTATTTCTTTTGGTTAGTTTGTTGAGATTTTATACTGAAACCATTTAATCATTATATGAGGATGGAAATACTTTCACTAACTATTTATTATCGTATGGGACCATGAGTCTGACCCAGGGGAGAGTTTTGTTAGGTCCGTGCAGAACAACTAATGTACATGTGTTGGCTTGTTTACCTGGTTGTAAATCGTTATTGTGTGTGAAACCACTGGTCAGAGACAGGCGATTTGTGTGTCAGTGTGCACGTGACTGTCGATAATTAAGACTCTAATTTTAATGCATCTTATGCTGATCACATAGGCATTGGTTTTATGTAACATATATATACATGGGTCTAGTGTATACTACTACATTTTAACTCATTTAGAGAGAAAGGGAATTGGAAACACATTTCAATAATATTTTAAGGTGAACACTTATATAAACACATTTCAAAAATATTTTAAGGTGAACACTTAAGTGATTAGAAATAATTTAAAACATTTATGGTAAAGAAATGAAAATAAAAACTTTAGCATTAAGAATGTAAAATTATTCAAAACATCATCTGCAACATTCACTTATTAAATAAACATCTTAATTACCGGTAGTTGAATTATATTTCTTTCTAATGTTCAGTTGTAAACAATTTTTAATTAAATATATAATTTTGTTAAAAAAACTCCCCCTAAAAAAAATTGGAGTAGAAAAAAAAATCAAAATAAAAGTACACTGAAATGGTGATGCCTTATGAAAAATTCTAAGTCCCAAAAAAGTACAAAAAAAGTACACAACATTTTTCATACTCTGTGAAAAATTCTAAGTCCAAAAAAAGTACAAAAAAAGTACTCTGAACATTTCCCATTCATCCTGTGAAAAATTCTAAGTCCAAAAAAAGTACAAAAAAAGTACTCTGAACATTTCTCATACCATGTGAATAATTCTAAGTCCAAGAAAAGTACAAAAAAAGTACTCTGCAAAATGACTAAGTCCCAGAAAAGTACAAAAAAAGTACTCTGCAAAATGACTAAGTCCCAGAAAAGTACAAAAAAAGTACTCTGCAGAATGTTTAAGTCCAGAAAAGTACAAAAAAAGTACTCTGCAAAATTTCAGAGTCCAAAAAAAGTACAAAAAAAGTACTCTGCAAAATTTCAGAGTCCAAAAAAAGTACAAAAAAAGTACTCTGCCCTGATGGTGTGTCCGGAAAAAGTACTAAAAGAGCATGCTTTTTTTGTACTTTTTAGAAAAAGTACTAAAATATGTCACTAAAAGCATCATAAAAGCATGCTTTATTTCGGTATGGGGGATTTTGTTCAAACTTCACATGGAGGTTACCCTTGGTCCCTAGTTGTGCCATACAGATTTTGATAAAGTTTGTTATCACTATTTCTCAAAAAGTGTTGAAGGGATCTTTCTCTAAATTAAATATTTAGGTTCCCCTAGCTAGGGACCTAGTTGTGCATATTGCATTTTGGGACTGATCGGTCAACAAGATGGCCGCCAGACACCATCTTGGATTTTGTTATTCAAAGTTTGCTATCGCTCTTTCTCAGAAAGTATTGAAGGGATCTGTCTCAAAATTCATATGTAGGTTCCCCTAGGGCCCTAGTTGTGCATATGTGATTTGGGACCGATTGATCAACAAGATGGCCAAGGAGTCATCTTGGATTTTGATAGTTGAAGTTTGTTACCGCTATTTCTCAAAAGGTACTGAAGCGATCTCTCAAATTTTATATGTAGTATGTTTGAAAAAGTTTAAAAAGTAGAGAAAAGATCCATCTTTCCTTTGTCAGATATAGATCATTCTTTGGTGGGCGCCAAGATCCCTCTGGGATCTCTTGTTATATTGCTACATTCATGAAATCAATATTTTTTTATGTGGTTTACATTGTTTTGTAATGAAGTTTGACATTAGAGAAAGTATTTTTAAAAACAGAAATATCTTAAGATGAAATATTGGGAAATTCTTCAAAAAATGTTGGATACAGATTTGTTTCTTAAATTTGAAATAGCCAAGACAATAATATCATGATTGAACTCTTGTTTTCTCTTGATGATATTGATCTACCAAAATTGAGATATTGTGGTTATATAAAAGTAACTGGTCATGGTGGAATCGGTCCTAATGTTTTAGTGGTCTGACCTTCTCAGGGTAGTCAGATATTTCTTTCTGTGTATGTCTCCTTTTATCTGACTTACTCTGATGAAAGGTAGATCACTGTCTCTTCTCTATAATGATCTGGTGTTTACTTTTCTGTCTGATTTTCCCATTTCTTGATCATATATTGTCTTGATCTTCCTGTGTCTAATTGGAACCCAACTGTCTCTTGCTGGGTTATATCATGGCAATATCTGTCCTTTTGTACAGCGGTACACAAAAGGCCTATTCTTATATGAATATTTTATAGATACCAATAAAACTCTTACACGGTTTCCATATGTTGGTACATGCAGTATATTTTTAGTTTTTGTATCATTTGGTGATCCAGACCAATAACTTGTACTTAGAATTTTATAGGATAAGGATAGGTGGCCAAAATATTGCCATTTGTAGACAAGGTCGCCATCTGAATTATTACTCACTTGTATGCATTAAAAGTCAATGTCACCATTAAAATATTACTCCACTTTATGTTTACATAAAGAGACTTGTTCCCCAAATCACTAGATTCTGGATTTGGTTTAGGTCTACAAAGAAAATCTGCTAAAGGCAGCTTGAGACTTAAAATAAGATAAAACCTATACTCCTATAAGTATGTTTAATGGTATAGTGGCCAAGCTTGGAAGCTGGGATGAACAAAATTACCACGTGTAATGGATTTTTTCTGAAGATTTCCATATCAAGGAAAGTTTCTTTGAAAATGCAAGATTTCACAATTGTTCACAGGATTGTTGTTATTAAGTTATAGGGGAGATATAGAAATCTAATTCAGTTAAAATGTCTTTTGGCCGATGATAGGGTAGAGTTGTGTTTGTGTTACCAATTCCCCAGAGACGTTGTGTCACTCCTCTAGATGCGGGTGACATAATATATCTCTGTCTTCAGTCTATTTCTGATTATTCAAACTTGTTTTGGAAGATGTCTTTCGAGAATTAAAAATTCTCCTCGCAAATTGTGTTATATTCTTACTCATTTAACGCATAAACAAAAACGTTTTACACTGTCCGTTGACTACAATAAAAAATACAATATATCTCCTATGAGATCGACTACACTGTTACTTTGTAATTGATTTGAAGCAGTTTGAGCTATATTGTATTTTAACGTATCAATTTAACGAGATTATATGTTATGTAAAGCCGTACTTGGAATCACAGCCAACTGTAACTGTATCCAATAATTAGTTATCAAGGGTATATCAGACTACATTGTGTGTGTATCTAAAACATAGCCTTCCAACAGGTTGGGCTGCGGTGGCCAATTGCAAGTGGTTAAGATATCTCAACATATTACCGCAAGCCATCCACCTCTAGGTCGTGAGTTTGAATCCCATGTGGGGCAGTTGCTAGGTACAGAGTGCTGGTGATGGTTTTCTCCGCTTTCTTCCACCAACAAACCTGGCATGTCGTTTCATGACCCTGGCTGTTGATAGGGTGTTAAACTAATAAAACCGAAACCCAGCTCCCAACAGCTACACGGGTCAACTGAATTCTCTCTACTACCAGTAATGATTATGTATCAATTAATCTAATATCGCGAGAAAACATTTACTATTCTGAATAGAGCTATGGCAAACACAAGTGCTTATGATTTTAACTTGTTTGAAAATTATGGAAATTGAGTTGAAAATATCTGAACTTTTATTACTGAACAAGTATTTTTTTGTAAAATTCATATGATGCTGATTTTAGTGGCTTGGTTGTATATTTCCACCTAGTGGCATACATGGTCAGTGCTGTAAATGTTTCATGTAATATGTTTATATGAATGACCTAAGCCTAATGCTGTTATTTAATTGTGGTGATATATTGCCTCAGCCTGATGATATATGTGTTTGTGTATTACAGAATGACTTAATGGGTTTTGTTCCTTCTGTGTCATGTAGGCTAATTGGGATTGATGTGATCTTTGACCTGTCTGTCTCGCATATCATCACTACACTTTGTATATAAATAACGTCTGTATCCATTCCTTTTAGTTTATAATAGATAGAAAAAAAAAACAACCCATCATATCAGTTATTTTCCACTATCATCAGGGCAGACTCCTGGTGGAGTGTCTTTTATGTGTTTCTATATAAAGACAATGTACTTGTTACTAAAGTAATACCAAGTTAAATGTATCTGTGTAATGCTCCAACCTGTGGTGAGAGAACCATGATTGAATGGAAAGTCAGTTTAATTGTCGACAATATTTGTTTAGCTGACTTGTACTTTTATACTAAGATATATATATATATATATATATCAATGCTCCAGTTAAGATGCGTACACGGGTAAATTACCCAATGAAAACCTGTCAATTACCCATAAAAAATGTATGACCGTGTACAAATTACCCGTACAATACTTGTTATTACTCAACCCAATTAGTATAAGCGCTTATATCCAGAAATAAAATCAAAAGAAATTTAGTAAAATCAGATTAATTTCAATTATTTTTAAGAGTCTGCATCAAGTGTGCCCTTGATTCAGATAGATATTTTTACAATTGCTAGCTGTTCATTGATTACATTACACTATACTCCACGTAACTTTTATCAAAATATCTCTTATTATGTTTTGGGTTCTCACAGAAGCCACAAGATTTGCACCCCTCTCTTCCAAAAAGTGTGAGTACAATTACCAATCCCTCAAATGATTATCTGGGACACTGATACATATACTGATAATTTTGTTACGTTTTCTCTACTGTTTTCAACGATTTGTTTTAAAGCTTTGCCATCCTAATTCAATTGAAACTGAGTAGATATGGGCAATGATTCGAAGTCTAATGGCAGAGTTTAGAGATTATTGAATTACAAGTGACAATTTATCGAATTAGAATTGACATCTCCATGGTACCTTGGTCCTTGTATTCATACGCTGTAAATAATATAGACAGGTAGTTTATGGTTACCAATAAAAGTAGGTCAGTTTCCAATAGGTCACAGGTGAACAGTACCACTAAAAGTAGGTCAGTCACCAATAGGTCACAGGTGAAGAGTACCACTAAAAGTAGGTCAGCCTCTGATAGGTCACAGGTAAACAGTGCCACTAAAAGTAGGTCAACTGCCAATAGGTCACAGGTGAACAGTACCACTAAAAATAGGTCAGTCACCAATAGGTCACAGGTGAACAGTGCCACTAAAAGTAGATCAGTCATCAATAGGTCACAGGTGAACAGTACCACTAAAAGTAGGTCAGTCTCTGATAGGTCACAGGTGAACAGTACCACTAAAAGTAGGTCAGTCTCTGATAGGTCACAGGTGAACAGTGCCACTAAAAGTAGATCAGTCATCAATAGGTCACAGGTGAACATTACCACTAAAAGTAGGTCAGTCTCTGATAGGTCACAGGTGAACAGTACCACTAAAAGTAGGTCAGTCTCTGATAGGTCACAGGTGAACAGTACCACTAAAAGTAGGTCAGTCTCTGATAGGTCACAGGTGAACAGTACCACTAAAAGTAGATCAGTCTCTGATAGGTCTTAGGTAAACAGTACCACTAGAAATAGGTAAACTACCAATAGGTCACAGGTGAACATTACCACTAAAAACTATGTCAGGCCCATCCAAAAGTCACTCTAGTCTTGACGCAGGTAATAAGCTGAAGGTCACTTCGTAGATACACATTGAAGGACACATTAAGGTCACAATTGTAGGTCATCCACTAGAGGTCACACCTGTTACAATAATTGGTGACCACAAAAAGAGTAATATATATCATACTTTTACTCTTCATAATTTAGTACATTGTCTTAAAGATGTATTTCTTCATTCACAGTTTTTACTGCTCTCCACTACGATATATTGTATTTCTTATTATCATGTATATCCCTATTGTCCTGATTTGATATCGAGGCTTTTTATATGGTATTCAGAAATTTACAGCTTCATAATTTACCGTATTCATTCCAATAAACGCCCTGGGGGCGTAAAATTTTTCAAAGAGGGGGCGTTTAATAGAACACAAAATTTCCGACTCAGAAGTTCGTCAGGTCACATACCATTTCACACACAGCCATCAATGTTGTAGGGTCATATTTGAAACGTTGTTAAACAAACTAACAAAGACATTACATGGCCTCGATGTTAGCATGAACATTGTTGTCATTTGCACTCCGGTAACCTGTTCTTGTGTGTGAATCGTGTCAATTTCTGGCTAGACGTCTGCAGTACTCGGGTAATTAGGTCATGTCAAACGTGTTCTCTCACCACTTGCATTACGTCACAAAAATTGTGAAATAAAATCTAGCATTAGTCAGTTTAATTCCAAACACATCCCTACCTTGTAATCAGCATGTCGGGAGCTAATTTTAAGCGAAATTATGACGTTGCCTTTAAACTAAAGGTAGTCGGTTTCGCGGAGGAGAAAGGTAAACATGCTGCCGCGAAGTTGTTTCACGTTGACAGGAAACGAGTGCGGGACTGGTGCCAAAAAAAGATAATTTAAAAACTCTGACTAAAAGATCTAAGCGTTGCAAGGGAGGTGGAAGCCATGTTCATTATGAAGATATAGACAAAAACTTAATGAAATGGCTAACCCACCGGGAAAGCACTATGGTTTGAGGCCCTACGAATGCACAAAGCAAACGGGAGTCAGTCCTTCAAAGCTTCATATGGATGGTTCGCAAAATTCAAAAAAAGACATAATATTTCATTTAGGAGATCAACACACGTCGCCCAACATGCCGTGTCATTAATTGATAACCGTATTGACAGTTTTTTGAAATTTGTAATCAGGATGCGGCGGCTTCGAGAGTATCCCGACATGCATATCGCAAACATGGATGAAACTCCGGTGTGGTTTGACATGCCAGGGAAATCAACACTGGAACTAAAGGGAGAAAAGGAAGTTAGGGTGTATAGTACGGGACATGAAAAACAAAAGATTACAGTGACACTAGCAGCCTATGCTGACGGCACAAAAATCGCACCACTTGTACACTTGCCTGGAATTCGTCCGCTACCAAAAAGTGATATCACGAGCGGTATCGTAGTATACATGGGGCTGGAGCGAAATCATGGGCAAATGAAGAAAGTATTAAGTTTTGGCTGAAGAAAATATGGGGTGTTAACAACACTGACAAACGACTACTGGTGTGGGATTCATTCCGGGGTCATTTAACAGAGGATGTTAAAAAATTGGTACGTCAGAAGTACAACACCGATATCTGTGTGATTCCCGGAGGATGCACTTGTAAATTGCAACCTGCTGACGTTTCCTGGAACAAACCCTTTAAACAGAAACTTGGAGAGTTGTATGATGAGTGGTGCTTCAGTGGCCCTGTAGAAAAAACCAAAGGAGGAAATCGTAAGGCCCCATCGAAGGCTGTCATGTTGTCATGGGTGAAGGCAGCATGGGACAGTATTAGTCCGAGTACAATAAGAAGATCGTTCAAAAAATGTGGCATTACAAACGCACTCGACGGTACCGAAGACAACATTTTTCAGCAACTCTCTGACACTGAGGAATTCAAAGGATTCAGTGAAAAAGATGTGCAAGCTGCAGACGATGTCTTGCAGAATTTGATGGCAGATGCACATGTGCCTGTTCAACATATAGAACTACCCAGTGAAAGCGACATTAGCGAAAGTGACAGTGAAGACTCCTATGGCAGTCCCGTACGTTAGTGTATATATATACTGTACAGTATATTGATGCCGATTTAAATGTAAAATATGTAAATAAATGTGTTATTCATATGGAACTGGTTCTACTGTGGATTAAACTTTGGATTACCTTATAATGTGTTGACGCCACCAAGGTAAGTTTTGCGACTTGAATAGGAAAATCGTTGAGAAAACAGTAGGGGGGGGGGGGGGGGCGTTTATTAGAGAGGGGGCGTATATTGGAATGAATACGGTATATATAGCCGGTATCAGATTTTGATCATTTATGTTAACATGTTTTTAATATAAAAATGTTTTGTATGTTTACAGAGTCAAAGGTCATGGGTTGAGAAGACCTTTCATAAGCGTGAGTGCTGCAAGTTCATCCCCAGCCTGCGTGACCCTGGCAAGTAAGTATAGGATGGTTATTGTGTTACTGTGAGTTATAGTCTATAGATACCATTAATTCAACACTCTTCTCTCCATTTTAAGACATAAAGATGTTGGGTATGATGTATTCTTTATATATCTGGAACAATACCACACCTTTCCATTCATGGGCAATCCTGGATGTGATGGCATATATACTTAACATGCAACTTTTATGAGATAAGTGAGGGTCAAAGGTCATAGGATAAAAGGTAAGAACCAAAGGTCATACAACCTTTCTAATGCAGAAGATCGACGAATCCTCAAAAGATTAGGTTCAATGTCATACAACCTTGGTAAGGCAGAAGATGAAATAAGTTTGAGATGTTACAAAGTAGTACAATGTGCAGATATATATCAATTCAGCTCTGATGAGTTTAAAGTTCATGTAGCCTTGATTGGGTCACAGGTCAAATGATCTTTAATGATGATTTTCACCAATATGTGAAACATGATCATGTCATGGTTGAAGGTCAAATGAGTTTTGTGATCAAATGTCAATGTAACCTTATTAAGGTTTTTAAAAGGTTAAGTGAATAATTATGAGGTTAAAGGTCAATTATTATGGTGCTTCTTTTCCTTATCTGTCCGTTATAAACATTGATTTACAGGTGCTGCTGTGGCCGTAACAAAGACTGGCACGACATTCTACCCAACCTGTACAGTCCCTCACCGGTCAATGAGAAATGGCACCCCTATGGTCATACAGAGTCCTATCCTACCAACGCCTACGGCACCATCGAATTTCAGGGAGCACCGCATCCCAGCAAAGCACAGGTAACATTCACCCTTATGAGCAAAGATTTGGACTTGTCTGGAATAGTTCATTATGAATTTTTTCAGGAGGGAAAGATGTATTGTAAAAAAAAATTCCTTTGTGGCTACTAAGTTTCAGTTCAAAACAGTTTGCGAACATTAACATTGCGGATTAAACTCTCTCAATATAGATAATGTAGATATTAATTTGCAGAGATAAACTTTGATGATTTTTCACCTGGATCGTGAAAGTTACAAAAGTAGATTATGCTAAGAAAATTGGATTACAGTAATCATATCTAATACAGAGGATTCCGCTTATTTGAATAAGTCATTTTCCAGAAGAAAATATTCGAATAACCAGAGTATTTGAATAGGCGGAGATGACATTTTGCACCTCCGTTTGACTCCCCACATACATGTGAACAGACACTTTTGTTAACTTGATAAATACATAAATTATTTATACTTAAAACGAACACCAATTAATTATATTCAAAGTTGTAAATCAATTTCAATTGTTTAATAACAAAAAATATTCCAATGTTAGATTCTTGTTTACATAAGATTGATATGTGTAAGCTTATCTTTGAGAAAAAGCTAAACGATCGATATCAAATGCAATAATTAAACATGATAAAAGTTGTGTCTGCAAATATTTACGTAACAATTGTGAACCTAAATAATAAACAAATTTACGTAAATTTGTCTGGAAAAATGAGCTTACGATCGTGATTAAACTTCAAAGTGAAACAGTGTTGTTTGGACACATGTGTATGAATTCGAAAATGGCGGCCGGTGATGAGCCCATGCATTCACTGGACCTAAATGTGTTTTGAGAATTCTTCCTACATTGTTGATCGATGCGATGTTTGAGTCAGTGATTATACTAAAGTAATGATCTACCGCTGCTGATGTAAACCGTAACAGCGTCAAATACTTTTGCAGATTAATGATTAAAATAACAAGCCATATGATAATGATTATCTGTCACTATAGTGATTTCTAGTAAAAGCGAAGTATCTTGAAATATATATCGGCGAATTTCGCTGAAATACATTGCAAAATTGAAAAATATTCGATTACATTTTTAGATTTTCCCAGAGATTTTAATCGAATAACTGGAGGTCATGTAAAAAGTTTATTCAAATACACATAGTTGAAAAACAGAGGTAAAGAAAGAAAAAATCAGGACAGCAGAATTTTATACAAATAAACAAAATATTTGAATAACCGTTATTAGATTATGTGGAGTCCTCTGTACCTTGGTTCATTAGTGATTTGATGGAAGAATTACCATCATTGATGCTTGATCTAATTAATTTTCTTCTGTGATTTACATTTTGGTATTGTTTAAGAGTTAAGCTGTAGGCTTATGGGGAGTTCTGATCTCTCTCATAGCTTTATATTTTATCTTTATCAAACAGAAACCAAATGCACTTGTTTAGCTATAATCATTACTATGCTGTTTATGGATTGGGTAATTTGTTCATAGGAATGGCTCTCTACTTTGATTAAGGCTGCGTTCGTTGGCTTGTTCTTCTAATTTAAGAAATCTAAACCGTTGCATTGAGATTCAGTTGTAAAAGCACGAAATGATAATATATCTTAATTAAGGAGACCTTGCTATTGCAGTGTTAACAAATATTAATCGAGTTGTAGACCTTTAGAAAAGCTGTTTCAATGGAAATTAATCCCGAAGTGTTCTTTCCTCTCTCTGATAGAGCTTTTCTTTGTCAGCAGCCTCATCATGGTCATTCCGTAAATTTTAATTGGTCCAAAATACTCTGTCCACCTTCTGGTCATTAGGGAGAGAAAGGCTTTAGGATTTAGCCTCAGGTGGATCAACAGACACACAAATTGCCAGTGTCAATAGTGATTCTTATCAGGGCTTAGTGCTGAACGCCTAGGGACAAAGACAAACGGTTCGCCCCTGATTATAGAGTATAATATTACTGAGTAAGGATCTTGTGTATTTTGTCTGTAAAAACTTCAATGAGATATCACAATGACATAGATAGTTTTTTACTTACTAAAAGTCAACCACCACTTTTTTGAAGTATTTCAAAACACACACAAACCTATCTCAGTATCCATAACTAGGCCTAAAATTGATGCATACCATATTCCCTGTAATTAGCGCCCCTCCCCCTATAAGTGCCACTTTCCTTTTCTGGAGAAAAGTTAAGTTGTATAAATGCCCCCTTCCCATGGATTTAACAATATGTTTTACAACATTTGATGCCTCTAACATCATTATATCTCATAATACATGAACTTGCGAGTCTTTTACAGGTGAATCACGACATAATAAGGAGTCTCAAAGGATAAAATGCATAGGCATGTTTACTGTTACAGATTAATGTACCTCGAGTACAGTAATTTTTTTTAGCTCACCTGGCCCGAAGGGCCGATGAGCTTATGTCATGGCGCGGCGTCCGTCGTCCGTCCGTCCGTCCGTCCGTCGTCCGTCCGTCCGTCCGTCCGTCCGTCAACATTTCCTTTGAATCACTACTAGTCATAGAGTTCTGCATGGATTGTAACCAAATTTGGCCAGAAACATCCTTGGGGGAATGGGGACAGAACTTGTATAAATTTTGGCTCTGACCCCCGGGGGCAGGAGGGGCGGGGCCCAATAGAGAAAATAGAGGTAAATCCTATAAATCGCTACTTGTCCTAGAGTTCTGCATGGATTGTAACCAAATTTAGCCAGAGACATCCTTGGGGGAAGGGGAACAGAACTTGTATAAATTTTGGCTCTGACCCCCCGGGGGCAGGAGGGTCAGGGCCCAATAGGGGAAATAGAGGTAAATCCTATAAATCACTACTTGTCCTAGAGTTCTGCATGGATTGTAACCAAATTTGGCCAGAAACATCCTTGGGGGAAGGTGAACAGAACTTTAATAAATTTTGGCTCTGACCCCCTGGTGGCAGGAGGGGTGGGGCGTAATGGGGGAAATAGAGGTAAATCCTATAAATCGCTACTAGTCCTAGAGTTCTGCATGGATTGTAACCAAATTTGGCCAGAAACATCCTTGGGGGAAGGGGAACAGAACTTGTATAAATTTTGGCTCTGACCCCCCGGGGGCAGGAGGGGCGGGGCCCAATAGGGGAAATAGAGGTAAATCCTATAAATCGCTCCTTGTCCTAGAGTTCTGCATGGATTGTAACCAAATTTGGCCACAAACATCCTTGGGGAAAGGGAACAGAACTTGTATAAATTTTGGCTCTGACCCCTCGGGGGCAGGAGGGGCGGGGCCCAAAAGGGAAATAGAGGTAAATCCTAAATATCGGTACTTGTCCTAGAGTTCTGCATGGATTGTACCACCAAATTTGGCCAGAAACATTTTTGGGGTTAACAGAATTCGTATAAATTTTGGCTTTGACCCCCTGGAGCAGAAAAAGTGGGGCCCAATAGGGGAATTAGAGGTAAATATTCAAATTCCTTCAGAAAAGAAACAATGAACTTTTATTCAGAACATTAATTGGCATTACAAACCAGGTGAGCGATACAGGCCCTCTGGGCCTCTTGTTTTCATCCACAACTTACATTTTGGTTCATTATCAAATGGCCTCTTTTAATGCAATTATTTAAGGGCCCTGGGCGCTTATTACAGCAAATACCTAATAAGATTAGATATGAAATAATCAATTTGTTCATAAAACACTTAAAATAATGTGCATTTAAATGCATGATTTGATAGGTATATAGTGTTACCTGAGTCTTTCCCCAGGTGTCCTGTCACATGGACTCGCATCCTGTCAGGATTTCGTCAGACTTTTTGTCCTGCAGTTATCTACTTTCTACTTGTATTGATGTCTTAATTTAAAAAAAATTTCACAATTTTTAAAAGCAAAAGGCAATATATTGCCATTGCGGTATTTATGGTCTGGATGACACAACTTATTTAAATGCGATTGACCTCTCATTTGCATGTTATTTTTTTTCTTATTCTCTTTCCTATCAACATCTGCCTTTGATCTGAAGTTCAGCTATTTTGTTCTTTGATGAAAAGTTCAGTGTAATATGCGGCAGGTAGGATGTGTTGCTGGGTGTCTTTGGCAGATTGCCATAGTGAGATCAATAGCACATGAAAGGTGAAGAGACACAACATTGATATACCGCAGCCTCCCAAAACATACAGACATTCACACAACACATTGTACACAGGGGAGGCCTTATATGACTGTAGCTGGACAATAAAATGTTAAGCCCTCCATCCTTGTCAGAAAACGAATGTTATAGGAGGATTATTATGTAACCTTTCAATGAAAAGCAATACTGTATTCGACCCAATAAGTGCCCAGGGAGTTTGAAAAATTGAAAAAAATGAAAAGGTGCGTGATAAGACAAAATTATTGCATACCTATACAGTTTTGGTCGTTTTTTATGTTCAGGTAATTAGAATTGTGGCCCCAAAGGGAGAAGAGACACTTATTGGGACATGGGCACTTATTGGGTCGAATACGGTAATTGACACTGTCACAGATTTTATTTCTCTACTAAAAAGCTTGATAACTATTCATTTGTCTCTGTGTGGCGTTGTCAGTATTTGTCCTAATAAAGCTGTGGCACTGTTACAAGCCCAGCTAATCAGACGGTGAGGCTCAGCGTCTGTGTATTTCGGTAATAAGGAGACTGATCGGCTTATCCAACATGTAAACTGTCAGTCAGGGCGATGGCTGACTAGCGAAATGTGTGCTACCACGATAGAGTATTGACACCTGAAATTGATAACGACAGCCGTATCACATTGATATCAATTTACGGAAGGTCCATTAGCCCGATATACTATGCCTGCATGACAATCTTCCCAGCTTCCATTTCTATATCGCTAAGCCATATAGGAAGTTTCCTTATAATAATGTTTTTATAGCCACAGAAGATAATTTGCTGTATTAAATTCTGTGAAACTTGATTAGTATTTGAGTGCCCTACAATTGTTGAATGGTGTTCGAGAGCCTGATATAGAAATATAGACTGTTATCAACAAAAATTAGATATCCAGTATTTATAGAACTATAAAACTTCCTTTGTTTGTAATTTCCGGGATGATAGATTGCTCTTGGGTTTGGGTAGAGTATATCGCAGAGCATTGCATGACCAAATACGGCATAATACCTGTTTAAGAGAAATTAATCTTGTGTCTTGCAATTTTGTAAAAATTAGGGCATCAGAATAGAAATTACTGTAAAATTATTTTAGCCTAGTTTAATTTTAGCGCAGAAGTATTATGCGAGGGCATCAGAATAGAAATTACTGTAAAATTATTTTAGCCTAGTTTAATTTTAGCGCAGAAGTATTATGCGAGGGCATCAGAATAGAAATTACTGTAAAATTATTTTAGCCTAGTTTAATTTTAGCGCAGAAGTATTATGCGAGGGCATCAGAATAGAAATTACTGTAAAATTATTTTAGCCTAGTTTAATTTTAGCGCAGAGTATTATGCGAGGGCATCAGAATAGAAATTACTGTAAAATTATTTTAGCCTAGTTTAATTTTAGCGCAGAAGTATTATGCGAGGGCATCAGAATAGAAATTACTGTAAAATTATTTTAGCCTAGTTTAATTTTAGCGCAGAAGTATTATGCGAGGGCATCAGAATAGAAATTACTGTAAAATTATTTTAGCCTAGTTTAATTTTAGCGCAGAAGTATTATGCGAGGGCATCAGAATAGAAATTACTGTAAAATTATTTTAGCCTAGTTTAATTTTAGCGCAGAAGTATTATGCGAGGGCATCAGAATAGAAATTACTGTAAAATTATTTTAGCCTAGTTTAATTTTAGCGCAGAAGTATTATGCGAGGGCATCAGAATAGAAATTACTGTAAAATTATTTTAGCCTAGTTTTAATTTTAGCGCAGAAGTATTATGCGAGGGCATCAGAATAGAAATTACTGTAAAATTATTTTAGCCTAGTTTAATTTTAGCGCAGAGTATTATGCGAGGGCATCAGAATTTAATTATTTTAGCCAGCGCAGAGTATTATGCGAGGCATCAGAATAGAAATTACTGTAAAATTATTTTAGCCTAGTTTAATTTTAAATTACTGAATAGAAATTACTGTAAAATTATTTTAGCCTAGTTTAATTTTAGCGCAGAAGTATTATGCGAGGGCATCAGAATAGAAATTACTGTAAAATTATTTTAGCCTAGTTTAATTTTAGCGCAGAAGTATTATGCGAGGGCATCAGAATAGAAATTACTGTAAAATTATTTTAGCCTAGTTTAATTTTAGCGCAGAAGTATTATGCGAGGGCATCAGAATAGAAATTACTGTAAAATTATTTTAGCCTAGTTTAATTTTAGCGCAGAAGTATTATGCGAGGGCATCAGAATAGAAATTACTGTAAAATCATTTTAGCCTAGTTTAATTTTAGCGCAGAAGTATTATGCGAGGGCATCAGAATAGAAATTACTGTAAAATTATTTTTAGCCAGAATTTTTAGCCTAGTTTAATTTTAGCGCAGAAGTATTATGCGAGGGCATCAGAATAGAAATTACTGTAAAATCATTTTAGCCTAGTTTAATTTTAGCGCAGAAGTATTATGCGAGGGCATCAGAATAGAAATTACTGTAAAATCATTTTAGCCTAGTTTAATTTTAGCGCAGAAGTATTATGTGAATCTGTTATCTATGATTTGTTAGTGCATTTGGGTGGTTCAACATCAGAAATATAATTTTACAGAATTTAGTGCTGCACATGAATTAGCACAGAAAGGGCTAAAATAAAACTACCGCTACAAAAAGTATGTTTACAATCATAATACATGCCTCCGTTCATGCATAAATCACCAGCCTCTGGGTCAGGCTAGATTTCATTATCAAATTGTCATGATACTTATAACACATTACTCTTTGAATATTTTTTTTTTGTACATGTATGTGTTTTGCAGTTTTAAAGTAGAGATCTTTTTCTCTCCCAAACTTGGTCACTTTTATTGTAAATAGAAGATTTAGAAATGACTAATCTGAAGACTTATATATCTGGCTCCAATTTCTCGAAAGAAACTTAAGTAAAAAATGACTTAATTCAAAAGATTTCAGGAGAAAAACTTTGCAAAGGTTTACATGTTTGGTTTTTAGAAATCAGAGCCTGATGTACCCTTTGTGAAAAGAGTAAACCATGTTATAGGCCCATTTATGTCCAGTACTGTAGGTAAAGATCTTACAACTTCTGTACTGTGTGCAGATGACCACCTTGCTTCTCTTCAAATGACAGCTGTATCTTAAAAGAATTTTATCAGTAATAAAATGCGCCTTTTTCATCTTTTGCAGTATGTGCGGTTAAGCAGCTTTGATTCCAAACCAGAGCAGGTGTTACAGTTACTACAGAAACACTGGGCACTGGACTTTCCTAAACTTCTCATCACTGTCCATGGAGGTATTCTCAACTTCGACCTCCAGCCAAAACTTAAACGTGTGTTTAGGAAGGGACTTCTGAAGGCAGCTAAAACAACAGGGGCCTGGATTATTACTGGGGGCACCAATACGGGTGAGTGGTAACTATACAATATTACTTATTACTGAACTTGGAGGTGTTGTAATCAAATCGTTGTTTGACATTACTGAATAAGGGGTTGTTGTGATCAGAGACTGTCATAGAGCTACGGATTTAAAGATCTGATGGCTTACTGATCAGCCAGACTTTAATCAATAGCTTTGTGGAATGAGGAGATTCGAAAATCAATTTTCTTTGCAAGCATGAATGCTATTTTGGGGCAAAAGCTAGCCAGCAGGTCATTAATTAAAAAAAACATCTTTAAGTGATATAGTTCGTTTGGAGTCAGGTGTGTTGACTGGTTTTCAAAATGTCACACAAGCAGGAACTCTCAGGAGTCGATTTAGTGAGTTAATTAAAACACTGGATCTGTTTGGAGTTGGATAGACTCGGGGTAGTTATAAGTTGCTTGCTCCCCCGTCATGAAACAATCGGAACATTCACTGTAACAGTGGGTCCCATGTCTGTCCCAGTATGTAGTGAAATATTGGACTGGATTGTGTTTTTTCTCCGTCTGCCCATCCTACAATCCAGACGTTAGGTTTCTGATGATGGCACGAGAAATTGAGCGATAGATCTGATAAAAAATACCTATGACTATGATTTTACGAAAAGTTTGATAGTTTTTTGGGTGAAAGGCTAACTACTATTAGGTCACTTTTGCTAAGAAAGGATATATTCGATATCAAATTTCAGGTTTTTTTTTAGCAAAACAGGTATTGTTTTATCATTCCGCAGATTGCTTATTTCGTTTATAACTCGAACTTTCTTCCATCACATACTTTAATATACTGATGGTAAATTATATATACAGGGTCCATGATGGAAGAAACAATTGAACTGACAATGTATTTCCAACGTGATTATGTATTAAAACTGATTTGATGTATGAAAATGATATGAATGTTTCTACAGGCTCTGGACATTGAAATATGAGGTTGACTATGACATATGACAGATGTAAATGTTCCTGAGAAGTTATTAGTTGTCCTAGTTAGGATAGTATACAAACCATTGTCCTATAAGTTTATGGTTTTGTGTATTCGTTACGTTTTTTACCGTAGGTGTAACAAGGCATGTCGGAGACACCATTAGTGACAGGACGACAAAGTTAAAAAACAAAGTGGTGGCCATCGGGATAGCACCCTGGGGCATCGTGGAAAACAAGGAAGATCTCATTGGAAAAGATGTAAGTTCATGACTACTGATTGTACATATGTACACTGACCCAAAGGTGTCATTAAAAATGTTCTCTTGTTCATCTGACGAAAAAAAGCTGTCAAATATATCAGCGAAAGTATCTGTAGATTATTTAACAAGATATTGTTCTATCATGGCGGAATGTTCAAGCTGTCCGCTGAAAAACTCCTCAGGTTGATAGTGCTCTCGATATATCTTCCCTAGGAGATAATTTTCTAAGTGGTGGTCACTGATAATTTTATAAATGACAGTAACCTATTTTCTCTATCCTATGTGGTGCCGTTGGGTTGAGCAGTAGACTCATTGATTATATGTGATGTCCAAAGAATCTGATCGTTTGACTGCTGCATTGGCTGATCAAACAGTCGACTGTTGTGTGGTTATATAAGGACATTAGGAAATATAGAGTTTCTATAGTGGAGTGCAGCAATCAGCAGACGACACTCTCCGTATTCAGTAGATGATGTGTTTCTGTTCCTGTCTGTGCTGTTACCTCATCAGAACACTCAATGTCCTCCTTCTTCCTAAAGATTTTTGTCAGTGTGTGTATGATTTATATCTCAGTCATTAATGTAACGTGTGTCATAATGAAAAGTCGTTGGTTTACATCATTAGCTCGCCTTTCCATAAGAAAGGCCAAGAAATCTTATACTACACTGCAGTGGCTATTGTAGGGCTCCATATTGGCTGTAGTGCCTAGAATTGTGATATTTTTAGGCCCTTGTAATGTGGGGGGCAGTATACAGTTTTTTCCATGCCCAGAAAGTTACAAAGTGAAATTCCTAAAAACTTCCCAAAGGTCAAGAGTCATTGTTCAAAGTTGTTCACTAGGACAAAAATACAGAAGGTACAGAATAATAATGTACGTCATGAGTGACTTTTTATTTATAAATTACTTTTATTTCGCATAAATTTGTGAGGAGAGTCATTTGCAATTTCAAATCACTCGCAAATATTTCTGTAATTTGGACTGGCTTGAGTCGTCAGAGTAATCATCTCATATGCAAAAATAAAGTCATTTAGAGATCAGGAATTGATTGTGGAAAACAAATTAAGATACTGTCGAGTTCGCAATATTGAGTATTCCCAAAATATAAGTGTTTTACCATATATAGACTCAACAGGAAATGTGTTAGAGTTTAGAATCATCATACTACTGAATATTTATACAATATCCTGTAAATGTTTTGAGCTAAAGACATCCAAATTTTCCAAACTGTTCCATTTTCAGGCTCCTTTCCAACCAATTTTGTTATCAACTTTGATGCGACCTTAGTTTTCTCAGGATGTTTAAAGGGACAATTCAGTCTAAGAGAACATTAAAATTTGTATATATATCAGATAAAACAACTTCTAATGGAAATTACATCAGTCAGTTTTACTGTGATATGCCTGAAACGCCTATGGTGGTGACACGTGTGTGAAATATTCAAACTTGCTCGCTGTCCGCCATTACACACTGTGGTCGAACTTCTTGTATGCCGAACCCTGTCCCTTGCTCGTAAAGTAATGCAACTTTTGGCTAGAACTGCTCAAATCGCTCTGACAGTAGTGTGTTTACCTTATTAGGTGAATTGTCTTGCCTAAAAAATCATTTTATCACCTTCTCAGTGGTTATGTAGTTCATTTGTTTAACGTGCGTGACTTTGGCTCGGGTATGGGTACAGAGTTAATATTGTACCTGCTTAATCGTATTGATCAACGATTTGATATTTCAATGATATTAATTAAAATACTTAACAATGTTGTGGAATTTGTCAATGTTTTACGTTATATGTTTCATAAGAAATGTAGAACAATACATTTATGCTATAGTTTGCTTATTGGTTATGTAAAAGAATTTGCCTGAGTGAATTGTCTCTTTAAACTTATGATGATCAATAATTGGTACATTTACACCTCATGTTACATTTTCAAAACATTTTGCATTGATTTAGAAATAAGGAATAAAATAGATACAAAACCATAATTGGGATATACAATTGAATGAGAAGATAGATTGCTTTCAAAGGGATAGAGTTGACATGTATGTGAAACTTCAAAAACAATCATCTTCTTTCTAGAGAGTTACCTTTGAGACCTGACTATACCATTATCTGTGTGAATTCACTGAATTGTCAGGGGAAATAAGACAACTATTGGTGACTGTCATGTTGAAGGTTCAGGGTACAATTTTAATGTACCGGTTCTCTTTGTGTCTTGAGTGACAAATGTATTGTGTGTCTGTTCTTATTGTTTTATGTATAAGAAATGTATTTGTGTAAATTGAATGTGGTCTTCTCATTGAAAACAGGGGGCCGTGGTGGCCGAGTGGTTAAGATGTACCAACATATTACCACATGCCCTTCACCTCTGGGTCGCGAGTTCGAATCCCATATGGGGCAGTTACCAGGTACTGGCCACTGGTCGGTGGTTTTTCTCCGGGTACTCCGGCTTTCCTCCACCAACAAACCTGGCACGTCCTTAAATGATCCTGGCTGTTAATAGGACCTTAAACTGATCAAACCAACATTGAAAACAAGAAAAAATAACCCCAAACATATCTGATACAGGATGTAGGGAAGAAATTGACAGATAATTAACTCTCTCTTAGGGAGCACAGCTAACAGCTAAAGTCTATCATCTGTTGCTCTGATGTCAACTCCCCAAAAAATCATCTGTTGCTCTGATGTCAACTCCCCAAAAACATAACTCTTCAGCTGAGGCAGAGAGATTGATTTGTGCAGAACTGTATAAAATTGACTTCTATATAATATTAAAAGGTGCAGAAAAACACATGTTTGATTAGGTTATACTTCATTCATAAATCAAATCCATTTTAAATAGATACTTTTTTGGCATTGAATTTGATTAATTATAGAAGATTTTACAAAGAAATAGCTCTTAATCATTTTCAAACAAAGCTCTCTCTAAGGAACATTTTTAACGAATCCATGCAGGTTTGATTTGGTTTGAATGGCTTAGCGTTTAGGCTCATTAGATAAGGTAAAGGAAGGCCGGCTACTCGATGAACGGTCAGCTTCTGGCAACTGCCCTTTATGGAATTGGACTAGTGGTAACATGTTTTGACGTCTTTACCACTTAACTTCCTGCTACCCCTTGGAGTAGGGGACAGTTGGTTTAAGAATGGTCTGGAGGCAGTGAACTATCCCCATCATAGCCTTTACATATATTTTGAACTTGTGCTTTAGTTGTATGTTTTTTGTGTTACAGAAAGTCGTACCATACCACTGTGTGTCATCACCGAAAACAAACTACGCAGTTCTCAACAGTAACCACTCCTACTTCCTGCTTGTGGATAATGGTACCGTCGGAAAATACGGCGGGGAAATAATATTCAGGAAACGGCTGGAAAAATATATCGCCCAACAAAAAATATCTATAGGTAAGTATTCTTATCAAATCTGCAATACAACGTTTTAATGTTTGTAGAAAGGGAGAAGTCGAAGAGGAACTGTTGCAATGTTTTTGGGTGTGAGTAGGTGCATTAGTAATTGGTTGTCAATCAGCAAGACCCAGGAGGGAGAACTATAAATTAAGGGAGTTGGATAAATGAATAGACAGTGCCAAATATATGGGAAAAAGGTTAGTAGTTGAGAATGGATAAAGCATATATTAAATAAGACAGAATTACAGCATTAAAATAGTAGCTACTAAATGCTTTTTCAGGAATATTGTACAGACACTTTCAATAACTTTGCTATAAAATTCTCTACGGATTCAGCTACCTGGTAACTATTGATCTACAAAGTCCGAATTTACAACATTCCTCTCTCATTTCTCTTTATCTCCCGAAGACACAACAACTCCTCAAGAGTTGACTTGAGAAAGAAAAATGTAGCGGCCAGACCAGATTCCAACCCAGAACCTTCAAACACTACCTAATCGCGGACGATCAGCCTAATCCACTTCCACTTCAGATATTACCAAATTAGAGTGTTTCATGTTAGGTTTTACAGTGATGTTTTCATGTGATTTCATGCACAAAATAGCAATGCATTTCCATCAATTGATTTAACAATTATTTCAAACGGTATCCCTTAACTTTATTTTATTTTTTGGTTTTTTTTTAAAATATCTGAAAATTATGAACTCTAGAAACGTGTTGGTATCAGGGATGAAAATGTTCAGCCGATTGGCTGATTTCAGCCTTTTTGACTTTCAGAAAATAGGTTTCTGGTACCTGTAATTCCATATAAATTTTCCCCCAAAAATAGATTTCAGCCTTTTCAAAATTTTCCGTTTTCATCTTTATGGTATGGAAAGTAGGTTGTTTTCATGTTAAACTTTGTGATATTGATCTGAATGAATTTTCTATTATGTGTTGTCTGAAGTTAACTAAATCTTTTATAGCAGTCACTAGCCTGTTAAAAACCTGAAAAGATGGTCGCTAATGGTGCCTGGCATAGTATTAAACGTGACACATACTCTCAAGTAAACTGGCAACACTTCAAATCTTTCCTGTGTGTTTTTGGGGTTGTAGATTTCCCAGAAACATTATCTGAAGCTTTTAGTGAATAATTTAATATTTGTTTGGGGTATTATTTCTGCAGTGCTTCAATCTACACTGTAGCTACCGTATTTCACCGCAAATAAGACCCCCCTCCCAGAGAAGAAATAAAGGTCAAAAGTGGTGGGGGGTCTTATTTGCGGACAACCCGCCTGATAACATCGATCTATGAGGTCGCCATCTTGGATTTTTTAATGTCCTGTCTTCGTTGTAACAGTCGTATGACAGATGGGTAATAGCAAGATGTTCAAGTATTTATAATAATAATGAAGACGCATGAGTAAAATTAAATCAAATGTTATGACAAATTAAAATATAATTTGTTAAACAATATTAGGGCAGTTGTAACGTAAGTCTGAAAGGAAACGCACATTTTTGCAAGAGTCACGCGGACATTCACCAATGAATCAAAACGAAGAAACAGCATCATAAGCAATGTCATTTTAATCTAGAAGTTTTAATAATCGTATTGTTATTTTAAAATATTCAAATAAGGTTATTGTTTACGATCACAACTACATCTCCGTCTTAGTAAACACGTGAATCAATCGCTGTGACTCGGAAGGACGATCGCCGTTCAGACTCAGGCCTATTTAAAATTCACTGCAAACGTTTACATATCAAATTTGTTCATAGACAGAAGAATTTATGTGCAAACGATCGTGATTGATGCAGTTGTTTGTAACATCGTACACACATGTGTAGGAAAATGGCGCCGGGTTGAAGCCATACTTTCACATTTTCACACTGGGTCTTGTTTGGGTATTTGATCGGTATTGCTATTGATACGACGATAGTTTTTGATAATATTTCAGATATTAATCCAAGTATTAACTGCATTAAAACATCGTAGCAAGTATTTTTGTATCCAGAGTAAAATACGAAACTTTGCGGCTAATCATATTATACTGACTGCGTAAACAAAACATGGCGGCCGAAAAGTAAAGCATGGTTTCTCCAACTGATCGTTGAACTACAGGTACGTTACGTTCACAAATAAACATATTTGAAACTGTAAATGCCTTAAGTAGATGTTTTAGGTAATGATTGTATTAAGTTAGAATCCACGAGTGCAGAAACGATCTGCATCAATGACGAATATCTTTGCCGATGCATGTAAAAAAATGACAAGCCGTACGAACACTAAAACGTGTTGGAAGTGTTCATGGAAACAAATATCGGCGTATTTTGTTGAAAATAGCCTCCGATTAAATATAAGCACTGTTCACATTTTGTAGTTATTGATAATTAAATTAAATCACCCGTGAATTAACTTGAATTAAATGACAAAAATAACAAGCACACAAACAGTTCTTTACTACGTGATTTTTCTATGCCGATAAAATAAACAAAAAAAAGTTCCGATACAAAGTCATTTTGGTGATATTTTTAATTACTCCATTGCTCAAATCCATCATCCAGTAAACTGAAAAAATAGGTGGGGGGTCTTATTTGCAGACATCCCCCCTAAGTCTGAAAATGTGTCAAAATAGGTGGGGGGTCTTATTTGCGGGAGGGGTCTTATTTGCGGTGAAATACGGTAATACTAGCTATACTGTTTTCCAGTCATGCACTATTCCCAGATGAATTGAAAGGTAATTTTGAGCAAGTTGTGTTCTAAATGTAGGGTATATAAAGCTGTGTGATGGTGTGTTTTGATGGGTGTTTAATGTGTACACACACTTAACTAAGACACAGCAGTAAAGATAACTACCCTTGAAGATTCCTTCTAGTTGTTATAAGTAGATGACGTCATACTGTTAGTCTATAAGACTACTATCTCGATTCGTTACTTAGTTATCTCCCTTTGAAGATTTCCTCCTAGTTGTGATAAAAAGGTGACATCATACTGTTAGTCTAAGACTACTGTCTCTATTCATTACATGGTAATCTCCCCTTGAAGATCCCCTCCTAGTTGTGATAAATATATATGACATCATACTGCTAGTGTAAGATCAATACTTAGTTATCTCCCCTTGAAGATCCCCTCCTAATTGTGATAAATATATATGACATCATACTGCTAGTGTAAGATCAATACTTAGTTATCTCCCCTTGAAGATTCCCTCCTAGTTGTGATAAATATATATGACATCATACTGCTAGTGTAAGATCAATACTTAGTTATCTCCCCTTGAAGATCCCCTCCTAGTTGTGATAAATATATATGACATCATACTGCTAGTGTAAGATCAATACTTAGTTATCTCCCCTTGAAGATCCCCTCCTAGTTGTGATAAATATATATGACATCATACTGCTAGTGTAAGATCAATACTTAGTTATCTCCCCTTGAAGATCCCCTCCTAGTTGTGATAAATATATATGACATCATACTGCTAGTGTAAGATCAATACTTAGTTATCTCCCCTTGAAGATCCCCTCCTAGTTGTGATAAATATATATGACATCATACTGCTAGTGTAAGATCAATACTTAGTTATCTCCCCTTGAAGATCCCCTCCTAGTTGTGATAAATATATATGACATCATACTGCTAGTGTAAGATTCAATACTTAGTTTTATCTCCCCTTGAAGATTCCATTCTAGTTGTGATAAGTAGATGACATCAGACTGCAAATCTTAAGACTACTATCTCTATTCATTACTTAGTTATCTCCCTTTGAAGAGATGGTGTCATACCATTAGTCTGTGACTACTATCTATTCATTACTAAGTTATCTCCCTTTGAAGATATGACATCATATACCATTAGTCTGTGACTACTATCTATTCATTACTTAGTTATCTCCCTTTGAAGATATGACATCATATACCATTAGTCTGTGACTACTATCTATTCATTACTTAGTTATCTCCCTTTGAAGATATGACATCATATACCATTAGTCTGTGACTACTATCTATTCATTACTTAGTTATCTCCCTTTGAAGATATGACATCATATACCATTAGTCTGTGACTACTATCTATTCATTACTTAGTTATCTCCCTTTGAAGATATGACATCATATACCATTAGTCTGTGACTACTATCTATTCATTACTTAGTTATTTCCCTGGGAATAGTTTCCATGAATGATGGTGTTACTCAAATAAAAAACCAACATTTGGCTGCATAAATACCCTAAGACGACGTTGTGGATTGTTGTCCAATTTCAGGCTCTTCATGTGTTTTTGTAGCCAGACTGATGGATTGCTTTATTATCAAATTGAAATGCAGAAACAGCATTGACATGAATAGAGGTCAGCAATGAGAACAGCTATATGGCAATAAGGCAACCTTGCATATCACTTAAGGAGGTATGCTACCTTTCTGAGATATCATGCTATTGTTGTACAGGTACTTTATTTTTACAACATTTCAAAACATCTCAAAATGTGATCAATAAAATATGCATTTTGACATCCGTCCAAGTTTGATAGATTGATTCACACCTCGTTAGTCTGAAAATTAAATCATAATATATCAACAAGGTAATTTGTTTGGGTAGTGTATTCAAGTCTGACTTTGATGCATGGCATCGCAGCCATTCTGTGGTACTTATCATGTTTATACATTTATGGAAATGTCTGCTAATACCTAATAATGCGCATCTCGCAAATCAAACATGGAGATTTCCTAGAATGATGGATAGCGGAGATGAGTCGGTATATTGGTCTGAATCGCCAGCCTTAACAGTTGTGTGTATATATACTGTGTTTAATGTTAATGGGCGGGCCTGATGAATAGCTATGGCTTGCTGATCTTATGGATTTCAGTTTGTCTTTAGGAAAATTTCAACTTCAGATGTTTCTGATGCAAAAAACCGGAAAAAATATTTGGGGAGATAAATTAAAAATTTTGAGCCTGAATTGCGGGGGATTATTCAACAACCGAAAGATTTAATGTTTGACATTTGATGTTTTCTGTTTAGGAAAAACTTATCGCTGCATTCTAAAGCAGTAATTTATAGATAATACACTTTTGAATTTGGTAGAGGACTTCCTGATGTTTGATAGGGACCTAAAGAAAGTTGCAGCCTTCATTATTTTATTGATTCAAATGTAAAATATTCAGAGATATGAAATAATGGAAAGCATAGAAAATAAAGAATAATCGGTGATGTGGAATGATTTTAAAATGATTTAGATAAAGGCAAACGCTGCAACATCTTTAAGCTTCATTATAACTGTGACATTAATTTGCCTTTCTTACAACCTCATGGCTTATTTTACAGAGAAGGCCATGTATTTACATTTACTGTGACTTAGGACTGGTAAATTTGAATCCTTGATCAGATATGTAAATGTATGGCTCATCTGTCCTACCATGCAGATTGCAGGTACTCAAGGTTGCTCCCAAAAAAGCACCATCAATAAAGTACAGGCCAACTAAATTCAGTCTACCTGCTTAATGTTTGTTTAATGAATGAAGTCTGAAGTGAATAAGTAGAGACAAGGTAGAGAGTTACATGTAGAACTATTGCCAGAAACGGAGAGCGTCCATCACTGAAATTCAATGTGCATAAATATTTAACAATTACATGATGTCACTCTCTTTATTATGGAATTACAAGAGACAAGAATGTGAGTCCTTGTTGTTTCTCTCTAGGTCATATTTTTAGGACTAAGGTTGCACTGTGTGACCTCTGGTAAGTTTTAACTCTTGTTCCACATTTTCCTATATGTCTGCTATTAACAATGCAAGAAGCCACTGTGAAAACTCGACTGTCATCAAAATATTGGAGAACCTATATCAAGCACCCTCCTGGGAAAGCCCGGCTCTAGGTCAACCTGATTCTATCTTTATTGACATTTGCCTCTCTCTGCCAAAGACAGACCATTTAGGTGAAATTTCCATTGAGAAAAGTGGGTAATGGAACAGAAAAAATGGCTTTGTTGATGGAACATCTCCGGCAGATGTGAACAGAAAAAATGGCTTTGTTCATGGAACATCTCCCGGCAGATGTGGTGGTGTCGGTGGGACACCTCCTATAGGTGTGGTGGCAACGGTGGTAGAATATTTAATGGCCAGTCTTCTGACAATTATGTGTTGGTATAGAGTACAACTATGTGACAGAATCATTAAGCAGCACCTTCATTTAGTGACAGCTGACTAACGAAGTGCTCTCAAACTAGATAAACTGGATAAAACCCTTGGTTATCTTTTTCTCCATATTTGGCAGCTTTGATAGATATTGATGGTAAAATACAGCTGAAAAGAGGATCTGTCATTCATTTCAATTATAACTTGGAAATTCTGAAGAAAAAATATGCTTTCCTGAAACCTCATCAAGGAGTTTTTATCCCCCGCCCAACTTCGTTGGGCGGGGGATATATACAAATGGGTTCTGTCCGTCCGTCCGTCCGTACGAATGGTTTCCGGAGCATAACTCTAAAACCAGTAGAGATATTTCCACGAAACTTCATACACACATTGGTCTTATGGTCTAGTAGTGCCTTTTGCTATTTTTAGGTTTTCAATTTTTGCATTTTTTCTGTAACCATGGAAACATTGCTGAAAATATCATATTTTTGTACCAGGTTCGTTTCCGGAGCATAACTCTAAAACCAGAAGAGATATTTCCACGAAACTTCATAGACACATTGGTCTTATGGTCTAGTAGTGCCTTTTGCTATGTCAAGGTTTTTACTTTTTGTACTTTTTTCTGTAACCATGGAAACATTGCTGAAAATGGCAGATTTTTTTGTAATCGTTTCCGGAGCACAACTCTAAAACCAGCAGAGATATTTCCATGAAACTTCATAGACACATTGTTCTTATGGTCTAGAAGTGCCTTTTGCTATTTTTAGGTTTTCATTTTTTGCACTTTTTCCGTAACCATGGAAACATTGCTGAAAATATCATATTTTTGTACCAGATTGTTTCCGCAGCATAACTGGAAAACCGGTTGAGATATATGCACAGAACTCCATAGGCACATAAGTCTTATGAACTAGTAGTGCCTTTGGCTATTTTAAGGTTTTTACTTTTTGTACTTTTTTCTGTAACCTTGGAAACATTGCTGAAAATGGCAGAGTTTTGTGTAAGAATCGTTTCCGGAGCACAACTCTAAATCCAGCAGAGATATTTCCATGAAACTTCATAGACACAATGTTCTTATGGTCTAGTAGTGCCTTTTGCTATTTTTAGGTTTTCACTTTTTGTGCTTTTTTCTGTAACCATAGAAACATTGCTGAAAATATCATATTTTTGTAGCAGGTTCATTTCCGGAGCATAACTCTAAAACCAGCAGAGATATTTCCACGAAACTTCATAGACACATTCTTTTTATGGTCTAGTAGTACCTTTTGCTATTTTAAGGTTTTCATTTTTTGCACTTTTTCCGTTACCATGGAAACATTGCTGAAAATATCATGGTAAATGGTAAATGTTACTTTGCAAAACTCCACCCATCTTTGTGTATATAGTCTAATATAAAGGCTGTATACCTGATTCAACAATTGCAGCCCCGCTCTACTTGAATTATACTCCATCTTTCTTTAGCTCAACTTCCTTTTTCCTGTTTTTGTTATACACATATGTATCCACAATCAAACTTACTTCAGCTTTGATATCTCCATTGGCGGGGGATCTGAATGACTATGTCCTTGTATTTTTTAAAGTCATCATCTCTGGCATCTTTGTCCATCCGTCTGGCTTCAACTTCTTCTCCAAAAGTTGCAGACCTAGGGTCCTAAAATTTGGCCTGTGGCATACTGGAATGTATGGCTATCAAGTTTCTTCAAGCAAATGACCTTCATTCAAGGTCACAGAGGTCAAATAGGCTAAAATCTTTAAACAACTTCGTAATAACCAAGAGGCCTAGAGACCTGATATTTGGCCTGTGGCATACTGGGATGAAGGGCTACCAAGTTTCTTCAAACAAATGACAATGACCTTCATTCAAGGTCACAGGGGTCAAAGGCTAAAATCTTAAAACAACTTCTTGGGAATAAATAAGAAGCCCAGAGACCTGATATTAGGCCTTTAGCATGCTGGGATGAAGGGCTACTAAGTTTGTTCAAATGAATGACTTTGACCTTCATTCAAGGTCACAGGGGTCAAATAGGCTGAAATCTTTAAGCAACTTTTTATCAAGAACCAAGAGGTCTAGACACCTGATATTACCTGGAACATTCAAAGAAATTCTTATTAACTCTCTTATATTTAAAATATACATCATGATTACCAGATAGCAGGTTAACAATTTGGCCCCAGTTGTGCAAGGGATTAAATTCGCAAAATGTGTGAATCTGCAAATTTACCAAAATTAAAACCCCTGTAAATACAATGTATAAGCAACTATACAGTGATACGATAGAGGAAACATGGAGATCCTTCTTCTGTATATGGATCTTGTGTCCTGTTGGAGTATTCCTAGAACGTTTACTGGAGTGCTGATCAATATATGTGTCTGAGAGTTCACACTGTTACAGTAAGTGTGTGTATTTGACAGTTTATCCCTAGTTCACAATATTTCAACCCCATACCTAAAACTACAACCTAATTGTACTTCAAACCACTGTATTATATCTCAGAAAGACCAGTGACAGAGGACTAGATTGTTTATTTTCTGTCAAAATTTTACTCTGTAAATGGTTTTTTTTAAGTTTTGTATCGTGCATGAGTAATATAATGATAAGTAGGATCCTTACAGACTAAAAATATATAAACTAATAAAAATAAAATTTACGCTGTTTGTTGAAAACCCGGATGTCCATTCCATCCAGATTTTAGACAATAGAGGCAGGACTTTTATGCCTTTTCTATTTTTTATTTCAGATTATGTGATAAAATATGATATTGAATATTATTGATTGTAATTCAGACCCTATTGACTTCTTATCATTTCTTTTCTTTTCTGATCAGATTTGTTTTCAAAGCTTAAATTTTGGATTGAATTTTGTCATTTCTTTATTGATCAATCAAATCAATTTTAGCTCTGGTTTATCAAAAGTTGCATGATGTGTCGAGACCACACTAATGAAGGATTAGAGTTGCTCTGTAAGTTTGACCCTTTCAGTGTAGCAGAATCTAGTGCCATAGGTTATGGAACATTTGTAGCTACTTGGTCATCTGTCTCCCACACTGATATCACAAATTGAATATTGTCCCCAGACGTCCAGGGCACCAGGGATTACCGCCAGGGGATTTTCAAGCTACCCAATAACACTTGGAGGCTTATCAACTTTATATACTTAAGGATTAATTAAACTTCAATCTGTCCATTCAGCTGATTGCATCTGCTTTAGTCTTCTGTAATCATGTTGAAGTGACAGGAACTCGAGTTGAATGGGTGTAAGTTGGAAGTTACACGCTACAATGGTTAAGGTTGCTGTATGGTGAAATTAAAACACTTTTCAAGTCCTGTGTATTGGTTGTCATGGTAAAATTGTAATAATTCAGGTGTCTGCATTTTCTGAACTTTGTTCGTTAGAGTACTTGTAATATTTGAAAAGCTTCCATTCTCTAATCCATTTGAAACAAATCCAATGTGATATGATCAACTGTACATTGCTCTAATGAAGGTTTTGATGTTTGGCTTTTATCTGTGTTGATCTGTGTGATAAAGACGTTTGTAAGGCTGGAGAAGTGTATTTGTTTGATTGCCTGATGTGTGGCTTGTTGGAAATCATCAGATATCATAGATTTTTCAGAGGTCTGAGATTGCACAAAGATATTCAACCTTAGATTCAGTGCTCTCTTTCTATTTCAGTATTCCGCCTTTGCATAATACAAAGTTATCTCCCTTGCAGATAGGTATCATTGCATAATACAAAGTTATCTCCCTTGCAGATAGGTATCATTGCTACATCATTATTTTGTGAGCGTAAGTCACATCATTTTCTTCAAAAAGTATGATGTTACTCTTGCGAACTCATGATGTCACAATCAATACCTTCCCACAAGGGCAGATAACTCTGTAATATGCAAATAAAGGGTTAAGAAAAATATTCAGCCCCCACTCCTCCCGCCATGCTTCTGTGCAGCCACAGCTTGGTAGGGAAAAACCTATGTTGATTCTTAGCTTTTTTGGAAGCTTAAAAACAAATGCTTGTAGATTAAACGTTATTCCATCCTGTCCATTCTTATAATGCCTTTTAAGCATTTCTTGTTCGAGAAAAATGAGACAAAAACCAGTGTATGTATGGGTAGGTTTAACATTGTGATAAAAATTTAGTTTTATGTCGGCATAGGAAATTTTTTGGCCAAAGATGTTTCTAATGGTGATGTAGGAGAAAGCCATTCTTGTAGGAAAGCAATCTATTAGGAGCCTTTTTGTATCTAAGGATACACATATTACCATAAAAGTGATCATGTCTTAGTTAAACACTTTAAGAAGTCTAGCACTACTGGATTTATAGCCGTTTTTCGGACAAGATTTAGAATTTTATTGACAGTAAAATTTTCATGATAGGAAGATATTCATCTTTTGAGAATTGAACACGATTGTTCTTTAAAGTCCTTTTTATTTAAGAATAGAAATTAATTTTTTGTTTGTCTTTGACATTTGAAAAACAGAGAGTGGTTGTAGGTTTATAGATTTCATAGTTCATGAATTTCCAACATTTGCCACTATTTTCAATTTAGTTTCTGTTAATTAGATATATGTAGTATTTCACAATTTCTTGATTTTAAATGTGCAAGGCTGAACAACTCTCAATATTAATTGTTTTGCATTTAAAATTTTAAGTCAACAACTTCAATTTAAATCATTGCAGTGTTGACAGTTGTATGGAACATTTCTATAGCAGGTGTTCCCTAACACCACAGTGTCAAATCCACCATGATTTGCTTCATCATGATGTGTGATATTTACTAATCATTGCCATATGCTGTGTCTGGGGGTGACTCGCAGACTGATAGCCATGCATTACAGACAGTGAATGTGTATTGGATATGCATCATACAGTTGGCCCTATCCATGTTACAGGGGGGAGTAGGTACATGAATCAGGTGTTTGTCATGCAACTCTCTTTTCCTCATGGCAAGTGCCTTGCTTCAGTATAGACAAATCTGGACTACAGGACTAAAGCACAGTCCAACGTTATTTCTGCTCTTTGAAAATAAGGAACTGAAAAAGTTTAAATGAATATATTTCATTCAGCACCACCAAGTGTTGAGACATCACAGCTCCACCTAGTGTTGAGACACCACAGCTCCACCTGGTGTTGAGACATCACAGCTCCACCTAGTGTTGAGACATCACAGCTCCACCTGGTGTTGATACATCACAGCTCCACCTGGTGTTGAGACATCACAGCTCCACCTGGTGTTGATACATCACAGCTCCACCTAGTGTTGATACATCACAGCTCCACCTGGTGTTGAGACATCACAGCTGCACCTGGTGTTGATACATCACAGCTCCACCTGGTGTTGGGAAATCACAGCTCCACCTAGTGTTGATACATCACAGCTCCACCTGGTGTTGAGACATCACAGCTGCACCTGGTGTTGTAATCACAGCTCCACCTGGTGTTGATCACAGCTCCACCTGGTGTTGATACATCACAGCTCCACCTGGTGTTGAGACATCACAGCTCCACCTGGTGTTGAGACATCACAGCTCCACCTGGTGTTGATACATCACAGCTCCACCTAGTGTTGAGACCTCACAGCTCCACCTAGTGTTGAGACCTCACAGCTCCACCTAGAGTTGAGACACCACAGCTCCACCTAGTGATGAGACATCACAGCTCCACCTAGTGTTGGGAAATCACAGCTCCACCTAGTGTTGAGACATCACAGCTCCACCTAGTGTTGAGATTCCACAGCTCCAGCTGGTGTTGAGACATCACAGCTCCACCTAGTGTTGATACATCACAGCTCCATCTAGTGTTGAGACCTCACATCTCCACCTAGTGTTGAGACCTCACAGCTCCACCTAGTGTTGAGACCTCACAGCTCCACCTAGAGTTGAGACACCACAGCTCCACCTAGTGTTGGGAAATCACAGCTCCACCTAGTGTTGAGACATCACAGCTCCACCTAGTGTTGAGATTCCACAGCTCCAGCTGGTGTTGAGACATCACAGCTCCACCTTGTGTTCAGATTCCACAGCTCCACCTAGTGTTGAAACTTTGTCTATGGCAATAATGCCAGAAAAAATTTAACACCTTTGAATAATGATATGACAGCTACACTTAATAGCAGAAAAAAATACAGTTAGCACAATACATTTTATTTTTATGAACATTTCCAATTGAATACTGAGAAGAAGGCTGCAATGTTCTATTCTTGAAGGTTTTGACAATTGATGGTTGGGCCTTTTCTTAAGAATTGTCTTCATGAATTTCAACTAGTTTGATGACTTAATTTTCCTGACTGGTGGCAGTCATGTGAATTAAAATGGAAGCATTGGTGTGACATTTCAAACAAAATATTTGCGTCTTGTTTCTGCTCCCAATGACATGACAATGCCTTGTTAATTTTGACAGAACTAAAAAAAAAACAAAGATTCTTGTGTCATTAACATGGACAAGTTGTTGATATTTGTATTATGAATTCAAACTTCATATTTTGTACTATGTATGAATGTGTATGCCATATAATGTATAGGAAACAGCAGAATGAATGGAATAGACAAAGTTGTTTTTAGACTGAGGTTTACTGACTGTGAACTGTACTGATGAAAATTGCTGCTTCTAAATCCGGCCGTAAACTTGTATCAAAATCTTATGTGTTTTCAGCAAGTGGTGTAAAGGGGCGTGGAGTACCTGTGATATGCGTAGTGTTGGAGGGCGGGGCCAATACTATACGATCAGTACTGGAGTACGTCACTGACTCTCCGCCCGTCCCCGTCGTCGTCTGTGATGGGAGTGGCCGGGCGGCAGACCTACTGGCATTCACTCATAAGTACACTCTGGAGGACGGGTAAGTATTCATACACCTTCCTGTTACTGTCTCCCACACCTGTCGGGTAAATACTAACTATTCCACACCTGTCGGGTAAATACTAACTATTCCACACCTGTCAGATAAATACTAACTATTCCACACCTGTCAGATAAATACTAACTATTCCACACCTGTCGGGTAAATACTAACTATTCCACACCTGTCAGATAAATACTAACTATTCCACACCTGTCGGGTAAATACTAACTATTCCACACCTATCAAATAAATGCTAACTATTCCACACCTGACAGGTAAACTCAATCTATTCCACACCTGACAGGTAAACTCAATCTATTCCACACCTGTCTGATAAACTCAATCTATTCCACACCTGACAGGTAAACTCAATCTATTCCACACCTGTCTGATAAACTCAATCTATTCCACACCTGACAGGTAAACTCAAATTATTCCACACCTGTCAGGTAAATACTATTTGTTCCACACCTGTCGGATAAACTCGATCTATTCAACACCTTTTCAGAATCACTGTCATTTTTAGCTCGCCTATTCGAAGAATAGGGGGAGCTAATGTTGTCACCCGGCATCGGCGTCAGCATTGGCGTCCCATTTCACGTTAAAATTTTTGAGCAAGTTTCTGTTTCGTCAATTGTTTAAGCTTAAGTCATCATAAATGTTTATGATTTTATTTTCCTAATGTGTATGGATGCTGAACGTGATAATACAACCAATTTTGGGCCCTTTGGGGGGTTTTTGAGTCTGTTAATTTGTCATATTTCCATGTTTAAATAGTAAATATTTGAACATCAACTTCTTCTGAATAGGCGAGCTTTGCTGTTCTCCAACAGCTCTTGTTATGTAAATGCCATCAAGTTTCTATTTCTTTGACGATTTTAAGGTGACCTATTAAACACACTTGGTAGACCTTCATCCTAGCATGCTGCAGGCCAAATATCAGTACCCTGGGCCTTTTGGTTATTAAGATGAAGTTGTTTAAATGAAAAGTTTATGCACGGCGCACGACAATGGACGATGCATGATGATAAACAAATGACCTTGACCTTCATTCAAGGTCACAGGGGCCAAAAAAGGCTAAAATCTTCAAACATCTTCTTTTGAATAACTAAGAGGCCTATAGGGACCTGATATTGGGCCAGTAGCGAGCTTGGATGAAGGACTACCAAGTTTGTTCAAACAAATGGCCTTGACCTTCATTCAAGGTCACAGGGGCCAAAAAAGGCTAAAAAAAAATAAATGTATAACTTTCTGTGTATTTCTGTTCTACTTTATATTGTATTAGCAGTCAAATGACCGTTAATTTCAAAGTTAGCTATAAGCTGCTGATGGATTTGATTTCAAAATCCGTGGTTTTTTTCATTGACTACCTGTAGGTAATAAAACAAAATTTTCAGCCAGACTAAATATTCTTACAACGTAATAAAAGTCTAATAACTTCAAAAAGCGTTTGATCAAGGTTGTATGAAGTTCATTATCCTTTCTGTTATTGTCACAAAACATTGTCATGGTTACATGACTTGGGTTTTATATTAGTGGTAAAGTTTTAGAGTGGCCATGAGGGATTTTTGCAGTAGTATTTGAGCATAACATGATTTTAGTAATGAAGCAGCAAGGCAGCCTTAAGGTTAATATTTAGTGATGGGACCACAAAGCTGACTATTACAAAGGAAGAACAACTCCACTGAGCTCCATATCGTTAAAGTGATTTAGGAGTCAAGCATATGTAAAAAATTCGGGCAAAAGGCTTATGAAATAAAAGAGAAAGTTAAACAGAAACGGATTGCAGACTCGACTGCGGCGTGATGATTGTAAAGCTAATAACTCTGAATGGTTCTGACAGGTTGGATTTGTTCAAATGGCTGCAGGAGTGCCACAGGTTGTCAAGGTTATTGATGACTGGTTCATAAATTTGGTCTTATAATTCAACAACAATCTTACAAGAAAAACAAAAATCTTGACATGGCGTAAAAATCAAAAAGACAGGAAAGATAATAACACATGTGAAGTGTATGCAATGTATCTCATAAATGTTGGGCTGATATTCTTTGGCATCCTCCCTTATCGGCCAAGCATGGTGATCTAAAGACAAGTTTTATTGATGGAAGAAAACCAGAGTTCCTGGAGAAAAAACACCAACTTATGTATGCAATACCCAGTAAATCTTGAGCATGTGGGCATCAAACTAATGCAACTGTAAGGATGAGAACTTTTACTAGAATATTGGGCATTACAACCGCCATGCTGATTGAGGCTCAGCTGTTGCTAATATTCCTCTTGTACTTTTGCTTTAGTGTCTGTCTACTGAAAGATCCTCTCAGCGGTATCATTGTCTACAAATACAAAATGTTCAGACTCAATTCAATTTGGGCTATGGTAGTCTGAGATTAACGCTATGTCAAACAGAATTGTGTCGTCCTCTGGGACTGGTTCGGGAATCTTTGACAGTGACCTAACCGGTACAAGACCTGTACATGGAGCCATGTTAATCTGATAGCAGTTGTGTATGGTATGACTATTCTGGCTGTTGCTTGTGTGTTGTGGAGAATTGTACAAAAACAATTTAGAGGAAGATTTTAATGCATTATAAATCACATTTTGTTATCACAATAGGATCAATGTAGTGTAATCTTACCCATGTATAGAACCGTTCATGTCCCCACCATAAAATCGGGGGCACCAGGGGGACATTCCCGTAATAGTCTGTACCTTCGTCTTACATTCCAACTTTATAAGGAAAATGTCATGTCTTACCCACATTTCTCGTTTGAGTGACATTTAACCAAACAGAAATAAAGAACATTGAGTATTGCCATAGAGGATTTGTAAAATCCCAACAAGCGATGGCAAGGTTTATATTTCCAGTTAAGGCCTATGGGCCTTGACTGGAAATGTTAGGTTATACAGTGTTAGTTTACACAGGTCTATGGGGCCTCTTGTTAGGTACACAGGTCTATGGGGCCTCTTGTTAGGTACACAGGTCTATGGGGCCTCTTGTTAGGTACACAGGTCTATGGGGCCTCTTGTTAGTTTACACAGGTCTATGGGGCCTCTTGTTAGGTACACAGGTCTATGGGGCCTCTTGTTAGGTTACACAGGTCTATTGGGCCTCTTGTTAGGTAACACAGGTGTGTACACAGGTCTATGGGGTCTCTTGTTAGGTTACACAGGTCTATGGGGTCTCTTGTTAGGTACACAGGTCTATCTTTGTTAGGTAGTACACAGGTCTATGGGGCCTCTTGTTAGGTACACAGGTCTATGGCTTATAGGTACACAGGTCTATGGCTCTTGTTAGGTACACAGGTCTATGGGGCCTCTTGTTAGGTACACAGGTCTATGGGGCCTCTTGTTAGGTACACAGGTCTATGGGGTCTAGGTCTATGGGGCCTCTTGTTAGGTACACAGGTCTATGGGGCCTCTTGTTAGGTACACAGGTCTATGGGGCCTCTTGTTAGGTACACAGGTCTATGGGGCCTCTTGTTAGGTACACAGGTCTATGGGGCCTCTTGTTAGGTACACAGGTCTATGGGGCCTCTTGTTAGGTTACACAGGTCTATGGGGCCTCTTGTTAGGTACACAGGTCTATGGGGCCTCTTGTTAGGTACACAGGTCTATGGGGCCTCTTGTTAGGTACACAGGTCTATGGGGCCTCTTGTTAGGTTACACAGGTCTATGGGGCCTCTTGTTAGGTACACAGGTCTATGGGGCCTCTTGTTAGGTTACACAGGTCTATGGGGCCTCTTGTTAGGTACACAGGTCTATGGGGCCTCTTGTTAGGTACACAGGTCTATGGGGCCTTATGTTAGATTACACAGGTCTATGGGGCCTCTTGTTAGGTTACACAGGTCTATGGGGTCTCTTGTTAGGTACACAGGTCTATGGGGTCTCTTGTTAGGTTACACAGGTCTATGGGGCCTCTTGTTAGGTACACAGGTCTATGGGGCCTCTTGTTAGGTACACAGGTCTATGGGGCCTATGTTAGGTTACACAGGTCTATGGGGTTATGTTAGGTACACAGGTCTATGGGGCCTCTTGTTAGGTACACAGGTCTATGGGGTCTCTTGTTAGGTTACACAGGTCTATGGGGCCTCTTGTTAGGTACACAGGTCTATGGGGCCTCTTGTTAGGTACACAGGTCTATGGGGTCTCTTGTTAGGTACACAGGTCTATGGGGCTCTTGTTAGGTTACACAGGTCTATGGGGCCTCTTGTTAGGTACACAGGTCTATGGGGTCTCTTGTTAGGTTACACAGGTCTATGGGGCCTTATGTTAGGTACACAGGTCTATGGGGCCTCTTGTTAGGTACACAGGTCTATGGGGTCTCTTGTTAGGTTACACAGGTCTATGGGGCCTTATGTTAGGTTACACAGGTCTATGGGGCCTCTTGTTAGGTACACAGGTCTATGGGGCCTCTTGTTAGGTACACAGGTCTATGGGGTCTCTTGTTAGGTACACAGGTCTATAGGGCCTTATGTTAGGTACACAGGTCTATGGGGTCTCTTGTTAGGTTACACAGGTCTATGGGGCCTCTTGTTAGGTACACAGGTCTATGGGGCCTCTTGTTAGGTACACAGGTCTATGGGGTCTCTTGTTAGGTTACACAGGTCTATGGGGTCTCTTGTTAGGTTACACAGGTCATGGGGCCTCTTGTTAGGTACACAGGTCTATGGGGTCTCTTGTTAGGTACACAGGTCTATGGGTCTCTTGTTAGGTACACAGGTCTATGGGGCCTCTCTTGTTAGGTACACAGGTCTATGGGGCCTCTTGTTAGGTACACAGGTCTATGGGGCCTCTTGTTAGGTTACACAGGTCTATGGGGCCTCTTGTTAGGTACACAGGTCTATGGGGCCTCTTGTTAGGTACACAGGTCTATGGGGCCTCTTGTTAGGTACACAGGTCTATGGGGCCTCTTGTTAGGTACACAGGTCTATGGGGCCTCTTGTTAGGTACACAGGTCTATGGGGCCTCTTGTTAGGTACACAGGTCTATGGGGCCTCTTGTTAGGTACACAGGTCGATGGGGCCTCTTGTTAGGTTACACAGGTCTATGGGGCCTCTTGTTAGGTTACACAGGTCTATGGGGCCTCTTGTTAGGTACACAGGTCGATGGGGCCTCTTGTTAGGTTACACAGGTCTATGGGGCCTCTTGTTAGGTTACACAGGTCTATGGGGCCTCTTGTTAGGTACACAGGTCGATGGGGCCTCTTGTTAGGTTACACAGGTCTATGGGGCCTCTTGTTAGGTTACACAGGTCTATTGGGCCTCTTGTTAGGTACACAGGTCGATGGGGCCTCTTGTTAGGTTACACAGGTCTATGCAACCTCTTGTTAGGTTACAAGAGGAGAAGCAAACATTGTTATGTTGAATTAAAGTTAATGAGAACTTGTTGTTTCCTTTTGTCAGATTTATATGAACAATTAAATAGGCATTTATGAAAGAAGTTTGAAGAATGGCCGCCAATTCCACAAATCACATTTTCTGTGATTCCTTGTGTGACTTTTTAATAACACTTAAGTGAGATTTAATCCAGTTGCTTTTGGAAAATTTTCTGATGTATATTCACAGAGAAAGTAACTCCAATAAATCTTCATTTCTTATGGAAATGCAAGGATATAGCTTGTCATTGATTTTACTGGCTTTAACTCTGACTTAATAGTTCAAACCAAATGATTCATGTGGAATAAACAGAATGGATTTTAATACAAGTTTTTAGTATTCAACAAAGGAATTGATGACGGGATTCATCACAAATAGTAATGAGTATTCAATCTTTGAATAAATCTTAAAGGGAAAAAATACTTAAACCTAATATGTGTTGCAGTATAACTTGTCTAAACCGGATGTGAACGGGACCAGTCTATTTGTTCGGTTTATACAGGTGTCCGGTTTATAGAGGATAGAACCTTATGACAATATGTTCACATGAAAATCATCATAACAATTTTTTTCATTACAGCACAAACATTTATTCTCACATATGTACATGGTAGAACACAGAATTCCATCCTACGTTTTCTTGGTTAAGCTGAGGTGAACATGAACAATCCATTTCTCTCGGTGTGCTACATTCAAATTAACTCTCAGAATTTAGGTTTATGTTTTATTGTCAGAAATGACTGTGAAAAGTATTCACAAATACAATGTACATGTAACAAAACCGTCGAATGAAAAGTTGTCACTATCTAGCCCTTAGTATACCGGTACAGGTAAATACCCTTAGACGCCTCATGATCAGTCCCATGTTGTGAAAACATTGCGTCCGGTTTGCCCAAGTTAATTTTACAAAGAAAGGTAAAGTAACATTACCTAGACAGTTCCGGTTTTCAGAGTAGACAGGTTCCGGATTATGCAGTTTTAGGGTACTATAATTTATTAAGAAATTTGCTGGGACCAAACAAATTAATCGGTATAGACAAGTTTCCGGTTTAAACACGGGTTCGGTTTAGAATACTTAAACCTAATATGTGTTGCATGTTTTTGTACCAACTGTCATTATTGTAAGCCAACTTTTTTTTGTGAACATTTGTGGATCTAACATTCTATCAGTATCATGATTGAGATGTTAGTTCATGAACATAAACTTAGTGAATTTCCTTGGATCGCGAAATTCGCCAAAGGAAATCGCACGCAAAAGAAAGTTGGCTTCCAGTATTCATGGTGCTTGTAGTTTTGTGCTCTCTTGGAGTTTATATAAGCCTTAAAATGGACTTCTGATTATAGGTGTGATTTTGCTGATATAAGAAATGTTCTATGGAATCTTGTATATTGTTACAGGACCATGCCAGAGAGTCTTCGAGATCAGCTCATTCTCACGATTCAAAAGACGTTTCAGTATTCTCAGGAACAAGCAGAGAAGCTCTTCATTGAACTGATGCTGTGTATAAAGAAAAAAGAACTGGTAAGTACTAGTGTATCCAGAAATGTTTTTCAGTATCAGTTGTTAGTTGTTAGTTAGGATAGGAATCATTCTACTTACATTACTTGGTATAGGTGCTCCACATAGCCAGAGATTGAGGGCTAGTGGTAAAATGTCAGACACCTAACCACTCAGCCACCACAGACCAGAGGTGGAAAGCTTCAGTGGTAGAATGTCAGACACCTTAACTACTCAGCCTCCATGATCCAGAGGTGGTAGAATAGTGGTAGAATGTCAGACACCTTAACCACTCAGTCACTATGACCCAGAGGTGATAGAATAGTGGTAGAATGTCGGACACCTTAACCACTCAGCCACCATGACCCGCAGGATGAGGGCTAGCTATAGAATGTCAGACACCTTAACCACTCAGCCACTGTGACCCAGAGGTGATAGAATAGTGATTGAATATCAGACATCTTAATCACTCAGTCACAATGTTTTAGGACTGATTTGTCCTTCCATGACCAGAAACAATTATTCTTTTTTAACAAAATTGGGAGACAACTTTTAAGTTTGAGGAACATGGCTTTTAAAAGGTTGTTTATGCAGAGAAAAAAATTACATGCAGAGGATTTTGAATGAGTAAGGCTGTTTAGATTTAAAAACATATTCATCAACTCTCTTGAAAATATAGAAATAGAAAATAACTGACACTCTCAGAAGGTGTATTGTAAACAGTGATAATTAATACCTTTATATTACTGACAAGTGTACCCAACAGGGTTAAAACGATGTCTCTATCTTCAACTGATTTTTGGATACATTTAAATATCACTGTTTAATTGAAATATCTTAACTGAATGATAATTATTATCAAATGTTAACGGATTTCTTGAGCAGTTTGTAGGATTTAACTTTCTTTAAGTATCTTCATATATCAATACTTGATGAAAAAGTTTATCGTGTTTAGTCACCCCCATACTGAATGGTTAGATTGATTTCGGTCTTTTCGTCTTAAATTGCCGGAAGGAATAATTTTCATTAGGATATTTGACAGCTTAGAAGCCCCAAGAATTAGATGTCAATATGCAGTGAAATAAGCCATGGATTCTTGTCGTCAGCAATAACATGAATTTGAAACAGGTGGACCGTCTGCCTGGAGATGTTGAATGTCAAGCCTTACCAATAAGATGGTTCCATTAATATCACACTAATAGAAAAAGGGGCTTAGCATTCTGTGATGGTCAGAATAGAATTGTCGATGATATAAATGTCGTCTCCATTGACGCGTATTTTTGTGTTACAGATAACGGTGTTCCGAATGGGAGAAGGAGCTCAGGATATAGACCTGGCCATTCTTACCGCTCTGCTCAAAGGTAAGTTTTTCTGTCTCACTACACTATAGACCATCACATTGGGGATTTTTCATTGAGTTGAGGAGTCGATTTTACTTTTATTTTCTTAAAATTGATATGAGTATAGTAGACTGCAGATAATGAAAACTTTAAAAAAAAAAATTAAAATAATTCCCTCTGTCAGCCTGCCAATCCTCATGGCAGGTACATTATAGATTTGAAAATGTTTAATGAGCAATTCTTATATGTTTCAGATCATAAATTATGGTTGTATTATTGAAGATTATAATGCTTCTTTTGCCATTTCCTTGCGGGGTATATAGCGATACATATGTCTTTCCTGTCTTGCCTATCTTGCCTTCTTTCTTTCCATTCTGATTTGATATGAAGACACCTGTCTTACATTTTTAGTTTATTCTGTATAAAAGCTTTAAGAACTTCTTTAGAAGCTGGAGACAGTTCCACAGCTTCAGTACACTGTTTTATCATTATCATCAAAACTAGAGAAAAGGTCTATTGAAACACAGAGTGTAAAATTTTAGATCATTCATGTTGATGTATTAGATAAATGTTTATTGGTAGGTACGAATGGTACCAACAACAGATACATATTTATTTATATGTAGGTACCAACGCTAGTGCTCCTGACCAGCTCAGCCTCGCTCTAACCTGGGACAGAGTGGACATTGCAAGAAGTCACATCTTTGTATACGGGCAGGAGTGGCCAGTAAGTACTCCAATCATTTTCTGGTGTTAGATAGTTATTTCAAAACACTGGTGTGATAGTTGTATCACTGCACATGTATATACAGCAGCATTGGTGATGTCATCTTCAGAGATGTCGAAAGGTCCCTTTTGTGAATTTTAAACATTTTCCTTATCAAAAGTTCAAACTAAAGGTCAAAGGTTAAGGGGTCACTGTAACTAAATATAGAAAAGAAAATTCTGTGTGATAACCTACCACATGTGTCCTCATGGGATTGTTTTTAGTGGTTCAAAGGTCAAAGGTCAAGGAAAATGGATGATTAATTTAGCTATGATATTTTTACTAAATTTGTCATGAGACTCCGGCTCTGAGATCTGACACAGGCAGTATATAGTCTGCACGGAAGCTAAATCTTGACACATCTCACTACCAATGGGGAATATTGATAACTGTATCATGTTTTATCGTTGTCACAGCCTCCAAGTGTTTCCATCAACCACACTGCAAAACACAACCATATACTAAAGTGTATTACTGCCAGTTTTCATGCTTCCCATCCATTCTCAGAGTCATGATTTCTTCTTCACCTGTGGCCAAGTCAGATTGTCCTATTAAAAACCAAATGATACTGTGCCTGATAAGTGTTATAGCTATGATCATAAATTGTTACAGTTTTGGTTGAGTTATAAGGAATGTATGGCAGTTATACCATCTCCTACTCTGAAAACAGAGGTGTTACTTCGGGTTTGCTTTTCTGTTAGTCTATCTGTCCATCTGCTGGTTGGTCTTACAGACACTCAAGTAACTGTATTTTCCAAAGTCAAAACAATTCTCTCCCAATTTTTTTGTCCATTCGTTCGCGTTGTGTGAAAAGAAGTTGAGCGTTGTTCTTAAATTTGGTAGAATATTTCCCCATGATATCTAGATTTGATGTGTACAAAAGGATTCAAATTTAATCAGACCGCTCAGCATCCATCTTGTATTTTAACACAAAAAAAACCCCAAAAAAGTGAAGCTAAGTGATTAGTGATTAATAGTGACTTGCTTGCTGTAGAGATACCCTTGTGGGTTGGTTATTTAGGACTTAATCTTTCTGACATTGTCAATATAACTAGTTTATGGCTGTTTTCTTGCAATAACTGTAATAATTATATATATGAGAAGATTTTGTGTTAATTCATCATGATTAAAAAAATTTTAAAAAAAATCTTGGGGTTTGGGCAACAGTTGAGGAATGCCCACAATATTTTTGAAATATTTTCATTATTTGTTTGAAAAAAAAGTAATACAAAACTCATTTGTGTATTTTCTAGAAAAGTCTTACCCATGTATTAATTAGCTGATCATGTACCTCAGACAGTTATCTGTACAGATAAGTCACAACTAAATATAGAGTATATATTATAAGGATCAATCTAAAATTTACTGACTATAGGTCCTTAGGGCCAAAATAACAGCCATATTTAGCCTTTGGTTGATCCCTAGGGCCAATATAACGTCCGTATTTAGCCCTTGGTTACAGCTGAGTACTGGTTGACAGTCTGTGTCATTGACACACACAATCACCTGTGTTTGTGTCGTAATTGATATATCAGAACTTGACACCAGCAGTAAGTACATCTGTCCTGGTACTGTAGAGCTTTACATTTCCAAGTGTAGCAGGAATATTTAGTTAGGTTGAGGATTCCGCGGAACATTTTTATTGTTTTTAATAAAATCTGTATTACATTGCTGTTCGGAGAAGAAAAACAATTATAATCATAAATTAACTTTGATGTAAAGCAAATGTTCACTTAATGGACAATAAAAAAAGTTCCTGCATGGTAATAAAATGCCACCCCCCAAAAAATAATTTCAAGACATATAATCACTTGATCATTCACATTGATAGCATAGAAACCTGTCTATAAAACCCACTCAAGTAATTACCATCCATTTGTTTGATTTCGTAGAAACCTGTCTATAAAAACCACTCAAGTAATTACAATCCATTTGTTTGATTTTGTAGAAACCTGTCTATAAAACCCACTCAAGTAATTTACATCCATTTGTTTGATTTCGTAGTAGTAATTAGGCCCGCATCTGCGGGCCCTAATATCAGTTTCCGTCTGTCGTCGTGTCCTGTCGTTTTTTTCTTTGCACATAATGATGGAAGGAAATTCCCACTTGTATTTTCAGCTGAAATTAAATAAAAATCGCCATCTTGATTAACATTAAAAACCAATGTTGTTGCCTTAAGATAAACATTTGTTATAACATATGATCAAAGTAATGGCCATTACTAATCAAGGTACAAATTAAAAAAATTTTCTTGACATTTGCTACAACATTTATAATGAAGCAGTTGTTTTGATTTCGTAGAAACCTGTCTATGCATCAAAAACACCACTAACAATTTGTTATGGCAAATTAATATTCATCTTAATATCATTTTGTTTGATTTTCAAAATGGTCAGAAGAAACCTGTCTATAAAACCCACTCAAGTAATTTATATCCATTTGTTTGATTTCGTAGAAACCTGTCTATAAAAAATCACCCAAGTAATTACAATCCATTTGTTTGATTTTGTAGAAACCTGTCTATAAAACCCACTCAAGTAATTTACATCCATTTGTTTGATTTCGTAGAAACCTGTCTATAAAACCCACTCAAGTAATTACAATCCATTTGTTTGATTTTGTAGAAACCTGTCTATAAAAACCACCCAAGTAATTACAATCCATTTGTTTGATTTTGTAGAAACCTGTCTATAAAAAACACTCAAGTTATTACCATCCATTTGTTTGATTTCGTAGAAACCTGTCTATAAAAACCACTCAAGTAACTAAAATCCATTTGTTTGATTTTGTAGAAACCTGTCTATAAAACCCACTCAAGTAATTTACATCCATTTGTTTGATTTCGTAGAAACCTGTCTATAAAACCCACTCAAGTAATTACAATCCATTTGTTTGATTTCGTAGAAACCTGTCTTAAAACCCACTCAAGTAATTTATATCCATTTGTTTGATTTCGTAGAAACCTGTCTATAAAAAATCACCCAAGTAATTACAATCCATTTGTTTGATTTTGTAGAAACCTGTCTATAAAACCCACTCAAGTAATTACAATCCATTTGTTTGATTTCGTAGAAACCTGTCTATAAAACCCACTCAAGTAATTTACATCCATTTGTTTGATTTCGTAGAAACCTGTCTATAAAACCCACTCAAGTAATTACAATCCATTTGTTTGATTTCGTAGAAACCTGTCTATAAAACCCACTCAAGTAATTTATATCCATTTGTTTGATTTCGTAGAAACCTGTCTATAAAACCCACTCAAGTAATTACAATCCATTTGTTTGATTTCGTAGAAACCTGTCTATAAAACCCACTCAAGTAATTACAATCCATTTGTTTGATTTCGTAGAAACCTGTCTATAAAACCCACTCAAGTAATTTACATCCATTTGTTTGATTTCGTAGAAACCTGTCTATAAAACCCACTCAAGTAATTACAATCCATTTGTTTGATTTCGTAGAAACCTGTCTATAAAACCCACTCAAGTAATTTACATCCATTTGTTTGATTTCGTAGAAACCTGTCTATAAAACCCACTCAAGTAATTTATATCCATTTGTTTGATTTCGTAGAAACCTGTCTATAAAAAATCACCCAAGTAATTACAATCCATTTGTTTGATTTTGTAGAAACCTGTCTATAAAACCCACTCAAGTAATCTACATTCATTTGTTTGATTTCGTAGAAAACCTGTCTATAAAAACCACCCAAGTAATTACAATCCATTTCTTTGATTTCGTAGAAATCTGTCTATAAAAACTATTCAAGTAATTTACTTCCATTTATTTGATTTCGTAGAAACCTGTCTATAAAACCCACTCAAGTAATTACCATCCATTTGTTTGATTTCGTAGAAATCTGTCTATAAAAACTACTCAAGTAATTTACTTCCATTTATTTGATTTTGTAGAAACCTGTCTATAAAACCCACTCAAGTAATTACCATCCATTTGTTTGATTTCGTAGAAATCTGTCTATAAAAACCACTCAAGTAATTTACATCCATTTGTTTGATTTCGTAGAAATCTGTCTATAAAATCCACTCAAGTAATTTACTTCCATTTGTTTCTCATTGATAATCCCAATACGGATGCCTTTTGTCCTTTGAAAATCCTATCATTTACAGTGATGATTCTGAGATTGACATCTTTAGGTCTTTGATCACATGGTCGATTTGTAGATTTGACAGGTCGACTCGAGTAGATGTGACGGCCAGATAGACGTCTGCGTAGTTCATTAACACGAGTACAGTGGGTTAAGGACACATCTAGGGTTCCCATATACATCACTGGAAGGCTGACATGACCAGTTACAGGCAGACGGTCATCCCATCACCATTTACAGACACTTAAGCTGAGGTCACTTACCATAAAGGCTGGCTATCCATAAAATCATGGAATCTTTAAGAAGCAGTTTCATCTAAATTTTGGGTTGATATGCTCTGGACATGAAATTTGGCGAGCAGAGCATCTAAAATTACCTCCCCTTACATGACATTCTGTCAGGTCACGTCCCTTTTAAATATAAAATTAGAAAGGTGCATTTATTGTAGCCGTTTCTGAATCCTGTATGATCTAATTTGGTCATATCAAAAAGAGATTCTATGTTATAATAATTTTTTTTTTTTAAATCTTCGTTTTGAGTTCAAATTGTGTTCTAAGTTTGAAATGGAAACTGTAGGGTTTCTTTATATCTTCAAATCTCAGAAAAGGTCTCTGAATTTGCATTTACCAAGATTTTACGAAGTCTGTGGGTAATTGTGAAAATACAAATTAGAAATGGAGTTTATGTTGTAAGATTGAAAAAAGAAACACACCAAGGAAACATGTTGATTAGCATTAACAAACTTTACTGAAATTAGCTAATTAAAAATATATATTACTTTGTTGTATAAGAAATACATGAGGCCACAATTCCAAGTCTGTAATATGCTAATTTGTAGCCTAGAAATTCAGCATAAGGATTATTATTGTACAGACATACTATCTTTGTAATTAACGTGTGATGATATTAGGTTGTTGGCTGAGATCGTGATTAATGTGAGAATGTCATTTGTCCGACAAGCTAGCTGTCACATGGTCCAAAACCTACTGTACTTAACATAACAATCCGTAGTAGACATTTTGTGGGGAAGAAAAGGATATAGTGGAACAGAAGTGTTATAGAATAAATTTTTAATAGATTATTGATGTATCAGTTGAAATAGCAGTATTTCTGAATTTTATGTAAGACTTTGTCAAAACTACATATTTAGATGTAATATACTACAGATGAACCTCTTTACTCCAACTCTTAAAACTCATATACCTTTCTATTTTGTGAACTCCACCGAAAACTTAACTGTCTAGTATATCAACCTACCTTTAAAGACCACCCAAAATACCAGGAAAGGTCTGCATAGACAAGTATTCTTTATACACAGGTTAAATAGTGTTGAAATTTGCCATTTGTAAACCCAACAAAATGGTTGTTTAAGCAGGTGGTCATTATACAGAGGTGAAAATTAACCTCAACAAAATGGTCGTTAAAGCAGGTGGTCATTATACAAAGGTGGTCACTTAGACAGGTTTTTAAATTTATTCAATCATACTTCACTTAATGCTCTGACAATTAAATTGTTATTATGGTCCTACTAATTTTAAAGCTAATTACAATGTTTAGCTGTACCCTGTATAATTTTATAACTTAGATGGACATTTTAAAAGTAGGTTGACTTTGATGAGAAAGGCACTTTCTTTCAATGATAATAGAGTTGGTTTAAATTACAAAGTTTAGCAACAAAATCATGAAAAAGACACGACTGGAAATTATCAAAATGAAAAAATGTTTTGTAGTAAAAAAATAATTGAGGAAACATCAATAAGATGGATTGTTTTCAATTTCTATTACAATAAATTCATGTGATTTTTTTTTATATTTTCAAGAAAAGAAAAAGAATCAAAGAGTTAATTTCCATGTCAATGAGTGAAACTTTTCAGAATTAATGCATTATTCAGTCATTAATTTCTCTAAGCGAAATTGAAATATTGAATTAGTATAAAACCACAAGTTGAATATTTTGAAGCCTACGTCACATCATCAATGCATGTTGAACTAGGATAGATAATAAGCATTAAGAAATGTAAAGGTTAGGAGCTGTGATGGAGGTGACAGTTACGAGGGTTTGATTAGAACCTGTTTATAATAATATGGCTGTTGTTCTGTCGTCACCACTTGTTAGCATGATTGACAGACGGCAGAGATGTCCGACCAAACACTCCATTGTATCATAAAAAGGACAAGGCACCTAGGTATCGGCCTTGGGCAGTACGACAGACGATACTGGTCAGAACATTTAGTGCACCTTTCCCAGACACAAAATACAGGCACGACTGGTGCAGTAGGGGATTTACACCTCACTACAGCAGAGAACTGACGCTTCAGACAACATAACATAGAAGGCTAGTCACCATTACGTTTAACGCAGAAGTTTCCAAAACTCGAAAATGCAGTCCCAAGATGACTGTGAAGGTGAAGACAAGTCTCAGTCTGACCTTAAATTGTCAGTTACATCCCAGCTTGGCCATGAAGTGATGTCCAAATTTGACCTTGGAGGGATTACTGCATCTCAGCGTGACCTTAAAGGATCCGTGACCTCCAAAGGTGACATGGAAGAGACAAAAGATCCTCAGTGTGACCTTGAAAGGTCAGCCTCATTTCATTTAGGCGATGAAGAGAAAGGTATGTCCCAAATTGAACTCAAAGGGACATGTGAATTTCAAGTTGACCCTGATGACCTTGAAAGGTCAGTGTCATTTCAGTCTGACCTTGTTGAAACAGTGTCATCTCAAAGTGATGGGGAGTTATCTTCCAAAAGTGACTTTCAAGGGACAGTGATGATGCCCACGAGTAAACCTAATGGGCAAGTTCAATCACCGTCCAAATTTACGATGAAAGGGACAACAGAGAGTAAATTTGAATTTCCTGATGTGTTTGAACTCAAATTGGACCTAATGGAATCCAGATGTGAGCCTGGAGGGACCATCGTTTCTACTCTGCGTATCCAGAACTTGTGCCTGAGGGAAGGCCTCAAAGTCTGTTTTTGTGATATTTTGTGGAAATTAATCTTTGTCTGTATGTAAATTACTAAATGTACTAATATGAATGTATTGGTTAGATTTTACCATCAATCCAGCAGCCAAGGTTCGATCAAAACTTATTGATATCACAACTTTATTACCAACTAGATATAATACTGTGACACCCTAACACAAATGTTTCTATCCGGTAGAATAATATCCTTAAAATGATGACAGAGAGTAATGTGAACACCGCAATTGATTGAGCCCCTCCTGATTTATATTATGTCATTAAACCTTTTGAGCCCCTCCTGATTTATGTTATGTCATTAAACCTTTTGAGCCCCTCCTGATTTATGTTTTGTCATTAAACCTTTTTGAGCCCCTCCTGATTTATGTTATGTCATTAAACCTTTTGAGCCCCTCCTGATTTATGTTATGTCATTAAACCTTTTTGAGCCCCTCCTGATTTATGTTATGTCATTAAACCTTTTTGAGCCCCTCCTGATTTATATTATGTCATTAAACCTTTTTGAGCCCCTCCTGATTTATGTTATGTCATTAAACCTTTTTGAGCCCCTCCTGATTTATGTTATGTCATTAAACCTTTTTGAGCCCCTCCTGATTTATGTTATGTCATTAAACCTTTTTGAGCCCCTCCTGATTTATATTATGTCATTAAACCTTTTGAGCCCCTCCTGATTTATGTTATGTCATTAAACCTTTTGAGCCCCTCCTGATTTATGTTTTGTCATTAAACCTTTTTGAGCCCCTCCTGATTTATATTATGTCATTAAACCTTTTTGAGCCCCTCCTGATTTATGTTATGTCATTAAACCTTTTTGAGCCCCTCCTGATTTATGTTATGTCATTAAACCTTTTTGAGCCCCTCCTGATTTATGTTATGTCATTAAACCTTTTTGAGCCCCTCCTGATTTATGTTATGTCATTAAACCTTTTTGAGCCCCTCCTGATTTATATTATGTCATTAAACCTTTTTGAGCCCCTCCTGATTTATGTTATGTCATTAAACCTTTTTGAGCCCCTCCTGATTTATGTTATGTCATTAAACCTTTTTGAGCCCCTCCTGATTTATATTATGTCATTAAACCTTTTTGAGCCCCTCCTGATTTATTTATGTCATTAAACCTTTTTGAGCCCCTCCTGATTTATGTTATGTCATTAAACCTTTTTGAGCCCCTCCTGATTTATTTTATGTCATTAAACCTTTTGAGCCCTTCCTGATTTATTTTATGTCATTAAACCTTTTTGAGCCCCTCCTGATTTATGTTATGTCATTAAACCTTTTTGAGCCCCTCCTGATTTATGTTATGTCATTAAACCTTTTTGAGCCCCTCCTGATTTAGTTATGTCATTAAACCTTTTGAGCCCTCCTGATTTATATTATGTCATTAAACCTTTTTGAGCCCCTCCTGATTTATGTTATGTCATTAAACCTTTTTGAGCCCCTCCTGATTTATATTATGTCATTAAACCTTTTTGAGCCCCTCCTGATTTACGTTATGTCATTAAACCTTTTTGAGCCCCTCCTGATTTATATTATGTCATTAAACCTTTTTGAGCCCCTCCTGATTTATATTATGTCATTAAACCTTTTTGAGCCCCTCCTGATTTATATTATGTCATTAAACCTTTTTGAGCCCCTCCTGATTTATATTATGTCATTAAACCTTTTTGAGCCCCTCCTGATTTATATTATGTCATTAAACATTTTTGAGCCCCTCCTGATTTATATTATGTCATTAAACCTTTTTGAGCCCCTCCTGATTTATGTTATGTCATTAAACCTTTTTGAGCCCCTCCTGATTTATTTTATGTCATTAAACCTTTTTGAGCCCCTCCTGATTTATATTATGTCATTAAACCTTTTTGAGCCCCTCCTGATTTATATTATGTCATTAAACCTTTTTGAGCCCCTCCTGATTTATATTATGTCATTAAACCTTTTGAGCCCCTCCTGATTTATATTATGTCATTAAACCTTTTTGAGCCCCTCCTGATTTATTTTATGTCATTAAACCTTTTTGAGCCCCTCCTGATTTATATTATGTCATTAAACCTTTTGAGCCCCTCTTGTTTTATATTATGTCATTAAACATTTTGAGTCCCTCTTGTTTTATATTATGTCATTAAACATTTTGAGCCCTTCCTGATTTATATTATGTCATTAAACCTTTTGAGCCCCTCTTGTTTTATATTATGTCATTAAACCTTTTGAGCCCCTCCTGATTTATTTTATGTCATTAAACCTTTTGAGCCCCTCCTGATTTATTTATGTCATTAAACCTTTTTGAGCCCCTCCTGATTTATATTATGTCATTAAACCTTTTGAGCCCCTCCTGATTTATTTTGTGTCATTAGACCTTTTTGAGCCCCTCCTGATTTATATTATGTCATTAAACTTTTTGAGCCCCTCCTGATTTATGTTATGTCATTTAAACCTTTTTGAGCCTCTCCTGATTTATATTATGTCATTAAACCTTTTTGAGCCCCTCCTGATTTTTATTATGTCATTAAACCTTTTTGAGCCCCTCCTGATTTATATTATGTCATTAAACCTTTTTGAGCCCCTCCTGATTTATATTATGTCTTTAAACCTTTTTGAGCCCCTCCTGATTTATTTTATGTCATTAAACCTTTTTGAGCCCCTCCTGATTTATATTATGTCATTAAACTTTTTGAGCCCCTCCTGATTTATGTTATGTCATTTAAACCTTTTTGAGCCCCTCCTGATTTATATTATGTCATTAAACCTTTTTGAGCCCCTCCTGATTTATATTATGTCATTAAACCTTTTTGAGCCCCTCCTGATTTATATTATGTCATTAAACCTTTTTGAGCCCCTCCTGATTTACGTTATGTCATTAAACCTTTTTGAGCCCCTCCTGATTTACATTATGTCATTAAACCTTTTTGAACCCCTCCTGATTTATATTATGTCATTAATCCTTTTTGAGCCCCTCCTGTTTTATGTTATGTCATTAAACCTTTTTGAGCCCCTCCTGTTTTATGTTATGTCATTAAACCTTTTTGAGCCCCTCCTGTTTTATGTTATGTCATTAAACCTTTTTGAGCCCCTCCTGATTTATGTTATGTCATTAAACCTTTTTGAGCCCCTCCTGTTTTATGTTATGTCATTAAACCTTTTTGAGCCCCTCCTGTTTTATATTATGTCATTAAACCTTTTTGAGCCCCTCCTGTTTTATTTATGTCATTAAACCTTTTTGAGCCCCTCCTGATTTATTTATGTCATTAAACCTTTTTGAGCCCCTCCTGATTTACGTTATGTCATTAAACCTTTTTGAGCCCCTCCTTTTTTATTATGTCATTAAACCTTTTTGAGCCCCTCCTGATTTACGTTATGTCATTAAACCTTTTTGAGCCCCTCCTGATTTATATTATGTCATTAAACCTTTTTGAGCCCCTCCTGTTTTATATTATGTCATTAAACCTTTTTGAGCCCCTCCTGATTTATATTATGTCATTAAACCTTTTTGAGCCCCTCCTGATTTATATTATGTCATTAAACCTTTTTGAGCCCCTCCTGATTTATATTATGTCTAAACTTTTGAGCCCTCCTGATTATGTCATTAAACCTTTTTGAGCCCCTCCTGTTTTATATTATGTCATTAAACCTTTTTGAGCCCCTCCTGTTTTATGTTATGTCATTAAACCATTTTTTGAGCCCCTCCTGATTTATGTTATGTCATTAAACCTTTTTGAGCCCCTCCTGATTTATGTTATGTCATTAAACCTTTTTGAGCCCTTCCTGATTTACGTTAAGTCATTAAACCTTTTTGAGCCCTTCCTGTTTTATGTTATGTCATTAAACCTTTTTGAGCCCCTCCTGATTTATGTTATGTCATTAAACCTTTTTGAGCCCCTCCTGATTTATGTTATGTCATTAAACCTTTTTGAGCCCCTCCTGATTTATATTATGTCATTAAACCTTTTTGAGCCACTCCTAATTTATATTATGTCATTAAACCTTTTTGAGCCCCTCCTAATTTATATTATGTCATTAAACCTTTTTGAGCCCTGCCTTATTGACGTTATGTCATTAAACCTTTTTGAGCCCTTCCTGATTTACGTTATGTCATTAAACCTTTTTGAACCCCTCCTGATTTATGTTATGTCATTAAACCTTTTTGAGCCCCTCCTGTTTTATATTATGTCATTAAACCTTTTTGAGCCCCTCCTTATTTATGTTATATCATTTAACCTTTTTGAGCCCCTCCTGATTTATGTTATGTCATTAAACCTTTTTGAGCCCCTCCTGATTTATGTTATGTCATTAAACCTTTTTGAGCCCCTCCTGATTTATATTATGTCATTAAACCTTTTTGAGCCCCTCCTGATTTACGTTATGTCATTAAACCTTTTTGAGCCCTTCCTTATTTACGTTATGTCATTAAACCTTTTTGAGCCCTTCCTTATTTACGTTATGTCATTAAACCTTTTTGAGCCCTTCCTTATTTACGTTCTGTCATTAAACCTTTTTGAGCCCCTCCTGTTTTATATTATGTCATTAAACCTTTTTGAGCCCCTCCTGATTTATGTTATGTCATTAAACCTTTTTGAGCCCCTCCTGATTTATGTTATGTCATTTAAACCTTTTTGAGCCCTTCCTTATTTATTTTATGTCATTAAACCTTTTTGAGCCCTTCCTTATTTATTTTATGTCATTAAACCTTTTTGAGCCCTTCCTTATTTATTTTATGTCATTAAACCTTTTTGAGCCCCTTTCTATTTATAATATCTACCTTTTCTACTGTTGATCCTCAGATCCACATATTATCCTGTCTGAGCTCATTTCTTTCATATCCTTCCAGTGTGAATTGCCCAGAGAACTTCATATTAGGATGTTAGGTTTTCATATAAGGTTAGGATGACATTATGACAGACTTTTTCTGTGAAATTACTTGTTTTGGAATCAGACTTAACCTGTCAAGCTTGTTTTGTAAGAAGTGTGGCAGAGTTATTCATCTGGACACTGATTAACCATGTTAATTAAAAAAGATGGGAGAATCTGTTAGGCTTTTACTTGTAAGCGTTAATCACTTCTTCCTGAACCTTTACTAAGACAAGTTCATAGAAAGGAATGGTTACATTTCCACAAGTCTCTTGTTTCACCACAATGGCTGCATAATTGCATGTGTATTCAAAAGTGATGTCCTACAACACGTGTACAATAAAATGACAAATGAGCTTTGCATGAAATAAATTCAAGTTGTGCATCAAAGCAGCTAAAGTTGTCACTAGCGGTGACATAGAGTTATTAAGTGCACACAGGCACTTCCTGTCAAGGATGTACCTTTAGTTATGTTTAACAGTTTGTTGATAATGTTCACAAACGAAATCTGTCACCAGGATGACTCTATAGTGTTAAACTCCGTCTATGTTCCCAGGACACTGTAACTTGCACCAGGATGGTTCTGGCATTTAAACCGGAGTTTTGTTTCTGGGACATTTCCTGAATTTGGTGGGAGAATTATTTTGTGTCTTTGTGGTAAAATGGATGTATGTTCTGCAAGCGATAGTGCATTTGGGAGCAATTCCTGCATGTACTATAGCTATAGGTTTGAAGAAAAACTCCTGGACCGTCTGCTACGCAACAGGGTACAGTCAACTTTATATTTGGTATAGTGTTAGTAAAATCCACCATACTTCAAAAAATACCTTTTTTTTTCCCTCCAAGAAGTTGATGCGTATTGACTAGACTTTCCAGTCATTTTGTTTCTGTTTGTGAAATTTACTGTCTTTATTGAGATGGAAGTTACCAGTGTTAATAGGTTTTAAAATAATCCTGTAGGATTCAACACGATAGATAGAAAAAATGTCTGAAATCATTTATACTCTTGAGTTTAGAGAATTTGTACTCTTGAGTTTAGAGAATAAAATACAAGAAGATAAAAACAAAAGAATTGTGATAAATCTACACAAAAAAAAAAAAAAAAATAGATTGAAGGCGAAACATCTCAATATAGTGTTCATATTCATCACTGCCAAGGTTAGAAAAGTTTCCATCGTCCTGCTTTACTTTGTGCCTCTTTTAGGGTGGTTTTGTTAATTGTATATAACACTTTTTACATTTTTTATGTCCATTAGGATTACAAACTTGAGTTATAAGTGAATGTTTATCACAATAACCATGACATTTAGGTGTTTTTGCTCATTTATTTCCCCATAATTTTTTAATTAATACTGTACAGAATTAATATGTAAGACAGCTTAGGCCATCCGTTTTTAATTTTACTGGAATATTCATTTTCAAGTTATGCCCAGTGTTGGTTTATATACCGTATTGTGGTAATTATTTTGCTCTTGTTAAGTAATGATTTGAGGAGGACAAAAGGGGGGGGGGGGGGGGGGGGGGAGAAGGGGGGGGGGGTGTCACAAAATGTCTATCCTGCCCCCAACCCTTCATACCTGTCCAATATTCTTGGGGAATAAACAGCATTCATATCTTACAAACATTTCTAATTTCATCTCTCATTGGATTATGCCTTATTACAAATCAACTGGTTATCAAATAGAAAAAGTAGACTTTTAGATCATTTTGAAGATATATTGACTATAAGTTATTTGAACTTATTTGAAAGGTTTGAAAATTGTTCAAAATTTTTTATTGCCATAAAGTACATATGTTCATAGATATTTCTTTTTAATGCAAATTTTGACTGATAAACCCTGAGACTGACTCATGCTGCTGATTATCGCTCAAGTCATGCAAATGAACATAGTAAAACCCATTGTATTTGTCATAATAAACTGTTTTGCTGATGAAAACAACTGAACGCTAATGTGTCGTCGTCACATCAGCGAAGACGTTAAAGTTGACGTACAATATTTGTTATTAATGTCAGTGCCACAGGTTCTTTGCTGCAAATACATAATGATGAAGGCCCTCTATGATATATATAGGCAAAACAATAAGTTATCAAAAATCAGTGAGATAGCAGATAATTTGGTCAGAATTTTTCAAAAACTGAAATTGTAAACAATATAAATGTAATGGCATGCTATCTGTAATGCTTCAATACCATGATCTGTGTACAAACAGGGTTTTGTCACCTTTGTCAGTCAATCTGATGCTAACGGTGATAAATTCGGTCATGTTGTTGATTCAGAAGGCATTGCCAAAAAAAAACAAAAAACAATACAAAGAGGATTAACTCTGGAAAAAAAAACAGATATAAAAGAAAAGAACAACAAATTCAAAGCTTTAAATTTTCTTGATGAGAGATTTTTTAACTGCCAAGTAGGCGTAGCTTTGTATTTTGAAATAAATCTTAGAAGGTGGATGGACTCAAGGGGCTGAAGCCTTATAGCTTTATTCGAGGGGAATATCACGGAAGAACTCTGTAATCAGACGAGAAAAAAAAAGATCTAATTACTAAATTCGTTTCAGGAAGATTAGTGGTGTAATTGATAGCCTGCATAGTGTGAAGGCTAAATATGGTGTGTTTGTGATTACAGGAAGGCTCACTGGAGCAAGCCATGATGGACGCACTTATCAACGACCGCGTGGACTTTGTCAAGTTGCTGTTAGAGAATGGTGTGAGCATGCAGACTTTCCTCACGATACAGAGGCTGGAAGAACTTTACAACACGGTAAGTCAGATCATATAGAGGCTGGAAGATCTCTACAGCATCGTAATTCAGGTGATACAGAGGTTAAAAGATCTCTCCGACAAGGTCAATCTGATGATACAGAGGTTAGGAGATCTCTACAACATGGTAAGTCAGATGATACAGAGGCTGGGAAGATCTCTACAGAAAGGTAAGTCAGATGATACATACAGAGGCTGGAAGATCTCTACAGAAAGGTAAGTCAGATGATACAGAGGCTGGAAGAACTCTACAGCATGGTCAGTCAGATGATACAGAGGCTGGAAGATCTCTACAACACAGTCAGTCAGGTGATACAGAGGCTGGAAGATCTCTACAACACGGTTAGTCAGATGATACAGAGGCTGGAAGATCTCTACAACACGGTTAGTCAGATGATACAGAGGCTGGAAGATCTCTACAACACGGTTAGTCAGATGATATAGAGGCTGGAAGATCTCTACAGAAAGGTAAGTCAGATGATACAGAGGCTGGAAGATCTCTACAGCATGGTCAGTCAGATGATACAGGGGCTGGGTGATCTCTACAACACAGTAAATCAAACGATACAGAGGCTGGAAGATCTCTACAGCATGGTCAGTCAGGTGATACAGAGGCTTGGAGATCTCTACAGCAAGGTAAGTCAGATGATACAGAGGCTGGAAGATCTCTACAGCATGGTCAGTCAGATGATACAGAGACTGGAAGATCTCTATAACACAGTAAATCAAACAATACAGAGTCTGGAAGATCTCTACAGCATGGTCAGTCAGGTGGTACAGAGGCTGGGAGATCTCTACAGCATGGTCAGTCAGGTGGTACAGAGGCTGGGAGATCTCTACAACACAGTCAGTCAGGTGATACAGAGGCTGGAAGATCTCTACAGCATGGTCAGTCAGGTGATACAGAGGCTGGAAGATCTCTACAACACAGTCAGTCAGGTGATACAGAGGCTGGAAGATCTCTACAGCATGGTCAGTCAGGTGATACAGAGGCTGGGAGATCTCTACAACACAGTAAATCAAACGATACAGAGGCTGGAAGATCTCTACAACACAGTCAGTCAGGTGATACAGAGGCTGGAAGATCTCTACACCACAGTCAGTCAGGTGATACAGAAACTGAAAATTTTTTACAACATGGTCAGTCTAAAAAAAAAAAAAAAAAAAACCTGATTTATATTATGGACACTTGAGGAACTCCGACAAACTGTGCCATGCAAAGGTTTCTGTGAGAAATACATGTTAAGTGTGTATTGACCAGTGATTTATGTTTCCTTTGCGTGTGAAATGAGTCTAAATCACTTATTTTGTAGACAATGTTCCATGTACATTTGCATTGGAAATGTTGTTGCTACCTGAAAGCTGCAGTCTAGAGTACTCGTATATCATACCTTCGTCTGTGACTTTGTCCATCTTTTAATGAGAAATTGATCAGTTGAAAGAAACTGACAGAGTGACTGCACAGACACATTGACGGGTAGGGGGCATGGGGAGAGTTCTGTTCAGGGCGTTCAGGTTACATATCAACATATCCCATTAACAACCCAGCCCGGGAGCCCGGGTCGTGTAAGATCGTGCCATGTTTGATTTAAGTTGAAGAAAACCGGAGTGCCAAGAGAAAAATCACCGACCAGCGGTCAGTACCTGGCAACTGCCCCACATGGGATTCGAACTCGCATTCCAGAGGTGTAGGGCTTGTGGTCATATGTCGCTACATCTTTAAACCACTTGGCCACGTCCCCTCTCCATATTTCTTGGTTCATGTAAAGAATAACCTAAAAACATATTCATCAGTAGGATGCTCTTTTCAGAGAAATGGTCACTGTATTTAATATAAATTCCTCTTGTAATAAAATATTTTTGGTCCTTGCCCCACGCTTCACCCATATAAAATGTATATACCAGTATGTACTCTGTACTGACCTCTTGGTCTCTGGAATGTTTGTCTCCTGATCCATTTACATACAAATGATTGTTTAGCACCGACCAGGAAATAGACTTGGATTGTTTGGATACTTACTTAAGCTACACATGCATAGTTAATGATGTGTTTGTATCTTCTGTGCTGACTCGGATCAACATTTGGTGAACGTCCATTGTATAAAATTGTAAACCGGACATAGCATAGTCCTCCAGGGCATCATTGATGGTGTTGGGTCTTTGTATGTGAGATTTAAATGGTATAGGTATAAAAAGGCTAGAAAGTCGTATGATATTGCACTATACTTTTGCATCCTGCTCCACATGATCTTGGCTGGGATCTTTCTACATACTTGCTGTCACTGAAACTTTTCCGGGATAATGAACAGCAAAGTTAAGATCACAATGGCCATTTTATATAGTGATATTCAAGTCAAGACAAGCAGTTCAATTAACAAATGCTGGGATATATCCATGTCTAGTGTTATTAATTTCCCAGCATACAGTTTAAAGTGTAATTGTAAAAATAAAGTATTAAAAAAATATATTAAAATAGATTGAGCTTAAATTAGTAAAAAAGAATATAATAAAATAGATTGAGCTTAAAGGGACAATTCAGTCTAAGAGAACATTAAAATTTGTACATATATCGGAAAAACCAGTTCTTATGGAAATTAAATCATCAGTCGGTTTTACTGTGATATGCCTGAAAAGCCCATGACTGTGACATGTGTATAGATGTTCAAACTCCTCGCTGTCCGCCATTACACATTGTGGTCGAACTTCTTGTATGCCGAACCCTGTCCCTTGCTCGTAGAGTAATGCAACTTTTGTCTTGAACTGGTCAAATCGCTCAAACAGTAGTGTGTTTACCTCATTAGTTGAATTGTCTTGCCTAAAAGTCATTTTATCACCTTCTCAGTGGTTATGTAGTTTATTTGTTTAACGTGCGTGATTTTGGCTCGGGTATGGGTGAGGCGTCCATATTGTACCTGCTTAATCGTATTGATCAACGATTTGATATTTCAACGATATTAATTAAAATACTAAACAATGACGTGGAATTTCTCAATATTTTATGTTATATGTTTCATAAGAATTGTAGAACAATACATTTATGCCTTATTTTGCTTCTTGGTTATGTAAAAGAATTAGCCAGAGCGAATTGTCCCTTTAAAATAGTAAAAAAGAATATAATAAAATAGATTGAGCTTGAGTTTCTGTTGTATAAATGTGTTGTATTAATCAAAAGACAATTGATAATTAGGGAAAGGTTCCTGTACTGTAGTCAAAGAAAGTACATAAAAAGTAGGTATTTTCTGTGATTGATGAACATTGATGTTCCTTGGTTAGGAAATAGAGGATCGTTTCAACAACCAGTCGGGTTATTGAAATGCTGCAGTGAGTTTTAATTAAGATTGATTATGTTTTAACATTAGAGACAGAAGGTGATAGATTATGCATTTTACTTGGTGGAACTGCAGATTTTGAAAATTCTGCTACACATTGATCAATTGATTTTCTTCGGTAGTTTTCAATAAGTAAAATGAATGTAAATATGAGTACACATGTATTGATTTTCATGCAAAAAATTTTATGCAAACATTTGTACATTTAGTGAAATAGCAAACATTTTTTTATTAGGTTTCAAAGCATTTTTGCATATTTATGACCTTTATTTTGACCTCTGATTAATGAAAACCTTATTTGGATATAATCTGTCTTGTACTTAGAAGATTTACATTTGGATATCATATGTTTTGTACTTAGAAGATTTACATTTGGATATCATATGTTTTGTACTTAGAAGATTTACATTTGGATATCATATGTTTTGTACTTAGAAGATTTACATTTGGATATCATATGTTTTGTACTTAGAAGATTTACATTTGGATATCATATGTTTTGTACTTAGAAGATTTACATTTGGATATCATATGTTTTGTACTTAGAAGATTTACATTTGGATATCATATGTTTTGTACTTAGAAGATTTACATTTGGATATCATATGTTTTGTACTTAGAAGATTTACATTTGGATATCATATGTTTTGTACTTAGAAGATTTACATTTGGATATCATATGTTTTTGTACTTAGAAGATTTACATTTGGATATCATATGTTTTGTACTTAGAAGATTTACATTTGGATATCATATGTTTTGTACTTAGAAGATTTACATTTGGATATCATATGTTTTTTGTACTTAGAAGATTTACATTTGGATATCATATGTTTTGTACTTAGAAGATTTACATTTGGATATCATATGTTTTGTACTTAGAAGATTTACATTTGGATATCATATGTTTTGTACTTAGAAGATTTACATTTGGATATCATATGTTTTGTACTTAGAAGATTTACACTTATCTACCTGTCTTGTAAGGAATAAATTATCCTTAACTTAGCTGGTCGTTTTCATTTGATTTTTCTTGTGATTTCAGAGACATGGTCCAAGTAATACTCTGAGGTACCTGGTACGAGATATCAAGAAGGTAAATATTGCGTAACAGATAAGATATAGAAAATTCTCTGCTCTTGAGGAATGATAAACATATCAGTTTTGTAAACCCAAGAAGCTTCCATTTAGTATTGGTTATTTCATTATCAGAAAAAGTATAACCAAATTTCTATATAAAAAAAAAAAAAGATTTATTCATTTGCCTAAAGTGTTTGCCAAAAATGACCAAAAGAATTCTTACTACAATGAGAATTTGTTCAGTTTGATGGACTTTTTGAGATTTATTGAGTATTGACAGAGTTTGATACATGAACTGGTGTTGGTTTCAGCACGTCCCATCTAACTACCGGTACAACTTGATTGACATCGGAGCAGTCATTGAGCATTTGATGGATGGAGCTTTCCGTGCGTCGTACTGTCGAAAACGGTTCCGGCAGAAGTACAACGCCATCAAGCGTAATGTATGTCTAAATTGGATCTCTAGTTACCAATAGATCATCATGCATCATTATTTTTATAACTTTCAATAACTTTAACCAATCACTATTAATAATCTAATTATTGATTGCTAAAGTTGTTCCTTTCCTTAAATGTCAAATAAACTCTAAATTGCCAGAATTACTGTAATAAAGCACAATTTTGTAGCCTCAGTTTTGATTTGCTTTTAAATTTTCATGAAATTTAAAAAGAAAATGCAATCAATGCACATCAAAAGTCCATAAATAGGATTTTTTTTTAAATTTCAGAAGGTCAAAGTTCAAGGCATTGTTGCCAAAATCTAAAATAGGTTTATTACACAATAGCTTAAACATCAAACAGATCCTTTTTTATGAACGTTTTTTATTTTGGATCACTATTCAGGGGTCAAGGTTACTGTCACTGAAAATAAGAAATAATTATGTTTCTATGCGATAACTAGCTCAGGAAACATATTATTCTATTTCTAGAGAATGTTTGCTAATTAATATTTTATATTTGAAATTTAACCTATGATTTTTTAACTGGAATTTTACTTCTGATTACACATGTAGACTATCTCCTGTCAATTGAATCACTTAGAATTTCAAACGGAATCAATTAAACTTTCATGCTTAATCAATTAAAATTCATGCTGAATCAATTAAAATTTCATTGCTGAATCAATTAAAATTTCATTGATGAATCAATTAAAATTTCATGCTGGATCCATTAAAATTTCATGCTGAATCAATTAAAATTTCATGCTGAATCAATTAAAATTTCATGCTTTTAACATCTGCCATCAAGTTGTTTATCAATAATGTCTACTGTGGTGACAGGTCATCCACACATCCTTTTACTGTCTTAATTATGTTTTGTAAATAATAAATTTTATCTTTATTACATGCCATGGGGGTATACCTATGTACACATTGCTAATATTGTGGTTTTGTGGCTAATGCTCCAAACTCCCATCATTTCATGACAGGGAAAGGATGTACTATTGATACCTATTGGACTAAAGTTACAGACTTACAAAAAAACAGAAATTTATAATAAATTAAAAATTACTTCATCTATCATATTTGGCGTAATTAGCGTCTATCTGCCAAGAAGCGCACACACCTCCGCTTAAAGGCCCCCATCCCATGGATTAAACAATGTTTTACATGTGATGCCTCTGACATCCGTATTGTAATCCATATAACATGAACTTGTGAATCACGACATAAAAATGTGTCTCAAAGGATAAAAGGCATATGCATGTTTACTGTAAGAGATTAATGTACCATGAGTTCAGAAAGATTGGATATATGGCTGACTTTTTTCGTCCAGAACTTACATTTTGGTTCATAAATAAGCACCCTACTTTGTTACACTTACCTAAGCATTCTGGGCGCTAATTATGGCAAATGTATGATTTCAGCTGGACAGAGTAAGAATCGTGCTTAGGAGAATTTAAAATAAATATTGATGTAAAATTAGTGGAGTAAACATGAAAACATGTGATGTGCTGCCTAAAAGTGTAATTAATTTTAAACCAAGATTCCTGCTGTTTATGAGACAATAATTGTCTGATTTTCACAAGCAGCTGCCAAGAACAATGATATATAATATGCAGAATATTACCAGCAAAAGCACTTTTGATACATGGCTCAATTATGTTGCCAAGCAGCCACTTAATTTGTAATATTTTATAATTTTTAAGCATGCATGGTTGTTGCGAATTAGGAGGATTCCGAAATATTTAGAAAGTTTCGTGTGTTATACTAAAATTATGTTTACATTATAGGGCGCGGCCGGTAACATGGGTAACCTAGTAACCACGCTACCAATGTTCCTGGATACGAAAGAAGCACAGGAACTCTTCCCCTACCCATTCCATGATCTAATGATCTGGGCCGTCCTGATGAAGCGACAAAAGATGGCACTTTTTATGTGGCAACATGGAGAAGAGGCTATGGCCAAGGTAGGTGAACTGAAGAAGGGGAGGTAACTCTATTTAAAAATAAAATTTTATCTGAAGATATAAATGTATTTATTTTGTGTCCTGCTTGTTTCTGATATTATCAAACTTTGCAGATATTCTTTTAACTGTTGAAGGGGCTATGGGCAAGGTACATGTAATTAAAAAGGGGAGGTAACTCAATCTGTTTACGAATAAAAGTTTGTATTGATGTATTTATTTTATATCATAATCATTTCTGATGTTAGCAGACTTCGCCGAGATAATTTTTACTTACTAGGATGAAAATTATAGCAATATTGTCATTTGGGGTCGTATGTATAGTGCAAAGGACACGAAAATGTGTATATTTCTAAGTCTTATAAAAATAAAATGTTTATTTGAAGAAGAATTTGTACAGTGTATCATTAATATGCAATTTTGGGTTATGAATATTTTGTAGGCTTTGATGGCCTGTAAACTTTACAAAGCCATGTCACATGAAGCCGACTCAGATGATCTTGAGGTGGACATCTCAGACGAACTCAGGTCGTATGCAAAGTAAGCAACCAAAAACAAAAAACTCAATAAACAGAGACAACCTTCAGAGCAGTTTGAACAAAATTGTTGCGAATTTATAAAGAGAAGTGACTTTCATGTAAACTTTTCTGTGCGATACTTTCAAGATGACTGTAAGTTGGTGAATTTTCTCTGAAAACTATGGCTTTTCAGTCATTTACAGCTCTAATAAAGAGAGCTACTTGTGTTATGATTTTTTTGCCTGATCTTTTAATGGTAATGATGTATAACCCTGCATATAATTAAATGTAACAAATATTTCTAAAGTCATGTAAATATGATGCATAAAAATATGAATTTTCACCTATTAGGGAATTCCAAGTGTTGGCTTTGGAGTTACTGGAACACTGTTACAAGATAGACGATGATTACACTCAACAGTTACTCACCTATGAGCTAAAGAATTTCAGTGACCAGACGTGTCTTAGCCTGGCTGTCGCAGCTAATCACCGAGAGTTCGTGGCCCACACCTGTTGTCAAATTCTCCTAAACGACATGTGGATGGGAGGCCTACAGATGAGGAAGAACAGCAGTCTCAAGGTGGGTTAATACTGTCAGATCCAGGATACATTACAGCTTCCTGTTCTATTCCCGTAAGGCTCGCTGTCTTGAGTTTTAGAAGAAAATGTAATGGTCAGGAATTCCAATGGGAACCTCCCAACTCTTAAACAGAGGTTCTAAGCCTCTTGGCGTGGGATATGATCAATGATTAATCCAGCCGTGCTTTTTCCAGTCCATAAATACTGTTGAATTATTGGAAATACCATTGTGCTGAAACTGAATATTATTAAAAGTAATTCAGTGAGGAGCACAAGTCATTGGAAGTACAGATATAAACTGTCAAAGGGAAGCAACTCTTCTTAGTTTGTTGTTATGCATACAGATAGTCTCAGTAATAGATATCATGTCAGTCATTGAAGGGGGGAGGGATTATGGGATTATACTGGTGTATTAATGAACACCCAGGGGTGTAGAGGTAGTAAGTGATCAGAAACCTTGGAGTATTGTGGGTGTATGGTGGTAGGATGTCCGTTATGTGATGAAATGACAATTATATTTTACATTACAGGTAATATTAGGTATACTGATTCCCCCGTATATTCTGGCCCTGGAGTTTAAGAGTAAAGAAGAACTACAGTTGATGCCTCAGACGATGGAGGAACATCTGGACGAACTGGAGAACCAGGCGAGTGAGGAGGAGGGAGAACTATCCTTCAGTGAGGACATCAATGAGGACCATGTAAATGAGGTAAGAACACGTCGAAGAGGAAGAGGCAGTCACCGTCAGAAGATACTCAATGTTAACCAAGAATACTCGCCTACTAGGAAGCTACCTGCCAACACCTGAAAAAAGTTTGATGATTGACTAATACAATATTTGTGCAATAATTGGTTTGTAAGATGTAGTATCTGGACAAAATTTGACTATCAATTAAGCAGGAATTTTATTATTGGTTTCTTACTTGCAGAATCTGTACATAGATGAAGTTAACATAGAGACCAGCTTCCATTCGTCCAGCCAGGGTTTCCCGAGAGAAAACGGATCTCTCCACAACGATAGTAATCAAGAATACTCACAATTTACAATTAAGAAAAAGAAAAGCCCATTACGACTCGGCAAGAGGATATATGAGTTTTACAATGCACCTATCACCAAATTCTGGTTTTATACAGTAAGTGCTTTGTTATCATACTAAATCACCAGTAATACTATTGTAAACTACCAGCATCTTCAGGTTTATTCCTTTGTTTGTGTTAACTGTCACAATTTTTCATCACCTGACCATAGCATTGTCCCTTTTTTTGTCTATGTGTGTCATGTGTTAATTTAGCCTTGTGAACATGATAACCGCAAGAGGGAGATAAAATGAATGATAGAAACTTATGAGAGATCTTTGTTTACTTACAGATGGCCTATCTGGGATTTCTCATCTGTTATACATACGTCGTGTTAGTGAAGACTTCTCCATATCCAAGATGGCAGGAATACCTTGTCATGTCCTACATGTTTACACTGGCCATCGAAAAGATCAGACAGGTAAGAGGTCATGTTCAAATACAGAAGGGTTCACCCAGAAATCTCCCAAAATGATTGGATAACCCCCAGGTAACACCTTTATGCATTTTATCTTACCATGGACAGAAATGAGCCAATTTGATTGGTGGAGAGCTGTAACCAGGTGTTCCCCTTACTCATATGTTGTAACTACAACAGACATGTCCCAAATGATGGATCAAGAGCTTTTACAAGATAACTCTTTTATGAAGTTTATCTATCTGGGACGATTGGTTCGCCTGTGATCAGTGTGACCGGGTGGGGTGTGTTGCTTGGTGTCTTTGGCGGCATGCTTCAGTGATATAACACTATGGGTGATCGGGTGGTGTAGTGGTTAAGCCGTTCGCCTTTCATCTAGCCAGCCGGGGTTCGATCCCCGACAGGGACGTGAAAAGGTCAGGGGTCACCTGCCCGACCACATGGGTTTTCTCTCGGCACTCCGGTTTCCTCTCACACTAAGACCTTTCGCGCGCTTACATCCAGACCATCGATAGTGATTTACATAAGTTGTATAACTTGTTTCTCAGTCGATGTAAAATAAATAAAGTTTATATTTATATAGCACCATTAAAAAGGCAAGAGTTCCACTACACAAGAAGACACAACATGAATATACTGCAGTCTCACAAAACACCCACCTCGCACTTCACACACGCTACACACTGCATACATGGGAGGCCGTCCTTACATGACCCTTGCTGTTAATAGGGCATTAAAATAATCAAACAAGCAATCGTACCTTGAACAAAAATGTCCCAAGATGATAACTGACCCCAGTAACAAGTTTTTAGTAAGCTATGTGGATGACGTCACTTTAAAATAAAAGTGCAGAGTCTTTCACTCTAAGTTTGCCGTCTTACCATCCTTAAAATAATGTTTTTCTGCTTTATGTCAATTTTCTATGAGAGCTTGCTCCCCTGTGCTAGTTAGAAGTTGAGGACGTGGTGAGAGTGAAGTCCAGCATCTTGGTGTCTGTGTACAAATTGATAAGATCAGACGTAATACCCAAACCTAGAAGACTTTTTTGGTAGGCAAGACATCAACAATTATTTATTGATGTGTCTTTTGTCTCACTTTGTTTATTCTGTTTGCAAAAGATTAACAATTCATCAAGAACTAAGAAATCTAAAGTTTTCTAGCATACAATGTAAATATGGCAAGCCTCAGGTTAATCAACAAGAGGCCCAGAGGGCCTGTATCGCTCACCTGGTTTTTTGTTAGTAATTATCACAAGACTCAGACAATTAGAAAAATAAGCAAAATTGACTCCCAAAGTTTAATTTTGAATCACAACCATACAATGATGCTATTGATACCATACAAATATGCTATCCAATACATAGGTTGAGAGACAAAGTAATTTATATGAAAATAGTAGCCTAATTGACCTTTTGACCTCGCATCTATTGCCGTCTAAGGCCCCGGGGATCAGCCCTATCATTTGTACAATTTCAAATCCCAACCCTATAAGGATGCTACCATTGCATTATAAGTGCTCTTCCATTCTTAGTTGCAGAGAAGAAGTCGTTTATATGGAAATAGCTAAATTGACCCCTTTTGACCCCACCCTTCAGGCCCCCGGGGGGTCAGCCCCATCATTTGCAAAATTTTGAATTCAAACCCTATAAGGATGTAACCATTGCATTATGAGCGTAATCCCATGTTAAGTTGCAGAGAAAAAGTTATTTATATGGAAATTGACCACTTTTGACCCCGCCCCTCAGGCCCCCGGGGGGTCAGCCCTATCATTTGCACAATTTTGAATTCCCACACTATAAGGATACTACCATTGTATTATGGGTGCTATAACGTGCTTAGTTTCAGAGAAGAAGTCGTTTATATGGAAATAGCCAAATTGGCCCCTTTTGACCCCGCCCCTCAGGCCCCCTGGGGGTCAGCCCCATCATTTGTACAATTTTGAATCCCCATCCTATAAGGATGCTACCATTGCATTATGGGTGCTATCCCATGCTTGGTTTCAGAGAAGAAGTCGTTTATATGGAAATAGCCAAATTGAACCCTTTTGACCCCGCCCCTCAGGCCCCCCGGGGGTCAGCCACATCATTTGTACAATTTTGAATCCCCAACCTATAAAGATACTACCATTGCATTATGAGTGCTATCTCATGCTTAGTTTCAGAGAAGAAGTCGTTTATATGGAAATAGCCAAATTGACCCCATTTGACCCCGCCCCTCAGGCCCCCGGGGGTCTGCCCCATCATTTGTACAATTTTGAATTCCCACCCTATAAGGATGCTACCATTGCATTATGGGTGCTATCCCATGCTTGGTTTCAGAGAAGAAGTCGTTTATATGGAAATAGCCAAATTGAACCCTTTTGACCCCGCCCCTCAGGCCCCCTGGGGGTCAGCCACATCATTTGTACAATTTTTAATCCCTACCCTATAACGATACTACCATTGCATTATGAGTGCTATCTCATGCTTAGTTTCAGAGAAGAAGTCGTTTATATGGAAATAGCCAAATTGACCCCATTTGACCCCGCCCCTCAGGCCCCCGGGGGGTCAGCCCCATCATTTGTACAATTTTGAATCCCCACCCTATAAGGATGCTACCATTGCATTATGGGTGCTATCCCATGCTTGGTTTCAGAGAAGAAGTCGTTTATATGGAAATAGCCAAATGGACCCCATTTGACCCCGCCCCTCAGGCCCCCGGGGGGTCAGCCCCATCATTTGTACAATTTTGAATCCCCACCCTATAAGGATGCTACCATTGCATTATGGGTGCTATCCCATGCTTGGTTTCAGAGAAGAAGTCGTTTATATGGAAATAGCCAAATGGACCCCATTTGACCCCGCCCCTCAGGCCCCCGGGGGGTCAGCCCCATCATTTGTACAATTTTGAATCCCCATCCTATAAGGATGCTACCATTGCATTATGGGTGCTATCCCATGCTTGGTTTCAGAGAAGAAGTCGTTTATATGGAAATAGCCAAATTGACCCCTTTTGGCCCCGCCCCTCAGGCCCCTGGGGGGTCAGCCCCATCACTTGTACAATTTTTAGTTAGTAGCCCATAAGGATGCTACCAGCCAAATTTTGTTGAAATCCGACCAGCGGTTATGGAGAAGAAGTCGATTGTTGACGGACGGACGGACGGACGGACGACGGACGACGGACGACGGACGACGGACGACGGACGCCGGACGCCACGGTATGGCATAAGCTCACCTTGGTCCTTCGGACCAGGTGAGCTAATAAGACAAGCCAAAATTGTTCACTTGGGTTGAGATACCCTATCTACTTAACAGGTCCATGTTTGATTCTTTTTCTCCCATCCTTAAAAAAAAAAGAAAAAAATTGAAATTTTAGTTGCTTTCCAGTGTTTTCATTGGGCCATTATCACAGGAGTTTTGTAATGCACCAAAATTAATGACGTCATCGACAATGCATGTTGCGTTATGCCACATGTATTCATGAGGTCACATAATTGTTAAGTGCATGTGAGCTGTCTTAAGACTCCCTGTGTAAGATAGAGTTATTGTTTCCATAGCAACCACAGGATAATAATCCCTGTGAGGATGGGAGAAAACCCTATCATACTTGGCTGAAAGACATTAACAGATCAACCAGGTTATACTAGTACTATGGCTGTTGTTGGATATCCCTCAAAAACAAATGTCATGTTCCAAAGGGTTATCTCCCCTTTCTGGGAGTTGCTGTTATGGTTAAACCTTTATGATTCCTCAGTTACCTCCCCTTGCTGTGTTACTGTTGTGGTTTGTTCTTATATAAATGACTACTTTGGATTTCCCATAGTTATCTCCCCTTGCTGTGTTATTTTTGTGGTTTCTTCTCATAAATGACTATTTTGGATTCTCCATAGTTACCTCCCCTTGCAGTGTTATTGTTGAGGTTTATTCTCATAAATGACAATTTCTTATTCCCCATTGTTACCTCCCCTTGCTGTGTGACATTCATGGTATTCGTGATAATTACAGAGTTATCTACCCTGTTGAATAATGATTATATTATAAGTTTGATTTCCTGACACCAATCTCAGTCTCTCTACAGGAAATAGCACTTAGATATGTAAATACATTCATCATTGACCCGCTAATGGTTTAAAATTTTAACATTTACACTCTTCAACATTTTGTAATTGAATTCTTTCAATGTTCAACTGTTAGTAAGGTTGATCAAATTTGTGTATTGTACTTTGCGTCCCGGATTCCTCGTTATGTTAGGAATGTTGCTAAAGGTAAATAAATAACAATAAAGTAGGTCACTGTTATAGCGAGTACAAATATGTTAAAATGTTTAATATCATTGGTGGTCATTGAGTGTGGTGAGTGTAAAATATATAAGTACGTCTGTCAAATAATTGGTATATTCAAACAACAGGAAGGAGCCAGCACATATAAAAAAAAAATTGCTGTGAAAGGACTAGGTATGGTAAGGGTCTTTTGTGGCCCCCAAATCTGCTATTTTTCAAAGTCTGTTATTTTAAGATGTTAATCATGCATTTCAAATATTAACTACATATTTGACGTATTAGGTAATATAGCAGTTCTAGTTGCTATGGCAACCATTTTTATTATTCAATAATTATGCAAAATGTGAAAATTTTATCAAAATTGGCCTCTTTTATACAGTTTTTCACCTAGTTAACATAGAGCGCATTCTAGAACAAACTTTATATTTAAGGGAATTAGCAAACTTTATATTTCTCAAAATGATGTATTCTTCGTGTCTGCTTATTCCCTTAAATATAAAGTTTGTTTTAGGTTGTGCTCTATTGCTTTTAAAAGAAAAACTATCAAAAAATATGCCAAAATTGACCAAATTTTGAAATTTGCATAATTTATGCAAAGCTACCATGGTCGTATAGCAAAAACATACTTTCTGTCAACAAAAATATCATTAAGATTTTATTGGGAGCATATTCAATATTTCAATCGCAGCAACTTAATTTCTAAACACTTAATTTGAAATTTGGTAGACTTAGGGGCCAAAAAGAGCCATTACCATATCTAGTCTTTTGTTAATAAGCTAAACTAGATTCAAAAGAGAAATGGTGGAATAACGTCTTTATAAAGAGTTGCTTCTCTTGTGAGGTTATTCTAATTACATAATGACAGAATAGAGAAATCTGTGAATGGTATCTGTTTTCTCAAATGCTATTGTTTGTATCAATACCTGATGATATGGGGGTCAGAATAGGGAGGTTTACATCTTTGTCTGTATATTGATGGGTCAGAACAGGGAGGTTTTCCACCTTAGTCTGTTTATCCAAGGATCATAATAGATGAGGTGTCTGTATATCCAGGGGTCAGAAAAGGAAGGTTTTCATCAAAGCCATTTTATCCAAGGGTCATAATAAAGGGTGTCTTTTTAACGAGGGGTCAGAATAGGAAGATTTTTTCCTTGGTCTGTGTATTAAAGGGTCACACAGAGGGGATGTCTGTTTAAAGAGGTTCAGAACAATGAAGTTTCTATCTCAAGTCAAGTTACCCAGGGTCAGAATATACAGGTTTGTGTTAGTGTGATAAAGGTCAGAATAAAAAGGTTTAATCATGGTCCTGAATAAAGAGGTCTGTACATTGGACATTATAGATATTATATTCATTGGTGTCTGTTTACAGAGAGGACAGAATACAGAGGTTGGATATAGATCGCTGGTATTGATTAGCCACACAGCCTATTATTGTGGCTTTGTCACTAACACCATATCTCTATCCTTTGTTTACTTTCATTGTTTTGTGCCTTTGTGAGAATGTTATCTTCCATAAACAGTGCCATTTAAACAATGTTTCAGTGGCAGACTCGAGATCTGCGTCCATTGTGTTTCATGAATCATATAATCTCTTATAAACTAATTCCGATACCCCTGTCAATGCTGGCATCTGTTGACTATTTGCTGTTGTGTTTTATGAGGATTGGCGGACTGTTACAATGTAAATCTACACAACTAATGGGTTATACATGAAGGCATCAAGGGGAGAAACTCGAGTCCATTGTACATCGCAGCTATTTCATAGAAAACGATAATTCAATAATTTCATATGAGGAAATATAGTCTTTTATCTTCATCTGACCACAAGCTTTATGTTATACTACATAAAAGGTGTTTGGTAACACTATATAGCCAAATACTGGATTCCGATTGGCTACATACATCGGCACTATTTGCAATAGTCCTTGGGGAAGCAGGCACTATTGAAGTGGCCTGAAATTGCACGTGAATCTATTGTGACATCATTATTACCTGACGTCATTATAATGTTGCCCTTCGACCGAAATGTCAAGATGGCGGACAGCTAGCCCATGGCCTTTGCCTCAGACACTATTCCATCCCTCGACAATACTATTGAGATAATAGTGCCCTCTCAACCAGGCCATAATAGATAGATAGTGTTGTATGATCACGACTGACTTCTTTGAATGTTACAATATACAGGATGTACGGTGCAGGAACCTAATTAGGTCAGAAGATTTGACCAGAAGCTACAAATGTGTACATTTAGAAAAAAAAAAATAATAATATACTAATCTAGAATGTGTATTTAACATTTTTGGTTGAGTAATCCGTCAGATGCTACAATTAGACCATGTCGTGCCATAACTATTGGTTTGCAATTATACCCAAGAAACATATATAATCAGCTCAAACTCTCTTAAATAATGATAATGATAAGGCTAAAAGTGAACTACAAATTTATTTACAAGAAAATGAACAGAAACATTAATCAAAAGGACCCGTTTCCCGCGAGGGTGTAATCATAAGCGGTAGGGAACTCGTTGTTTCCTGACCTGACCCCATACTCACACTCGACTTGAAGGTCAGTCTAGCCTTGGGCGGGTTCTTGCTCTGTTTCCACTGGCACATGAACTTAACAAACTCCATACGGAACCGCTGGCCGGTCAGACAGTACAAAAAAAAATTGATGGAATGGTTGATGTACATAAGGATAAAGCAGATAACTTTTCCCAAAACCTGGTTGCCCATTTCATCTAAGGTCTTTGGCCTTCCTTTCAATAGGTCGTACACAGAGCGTGGCAGGGTAGTTACAATCCAAACAAACGAAATGACCAGTAAGGTGAAGGCGAGGCGACGGTGTCTGTAGCGGGCGATACGATCGTCTTTTGTCATGTTGCTGAAGATGCCTTTGTTTCGTACAAGAGATACGACAATGAGTGAGTTAAATACCAATAGGATCCCAAAAGGCAGGAATGAGTACAGCAGCAGATTGACCCAGGGAAACACATTACACACAAAATTTTCATAAGCGTACGCAGCACATATAGCTTGAGACCCTGGGGGTCGGGAGGGATCAAGAAGCAACTCTGCTGTCCAAAACAGATAAACATTCACCAGTACGAAGGTTAACACGATCATAAATGTGACAAATTTGGCACGCGAGAGACTGCACATCCTGTTGGCTCTTAGAGGAAACCAGACAGCCAGAAAGCGCTCGATAGTCACTGCCACAATCAGCCATGCTGACAAGTGCAAGGAGAAGTGTATTGTGAATATGAATGTCTTACAGGCAGCAGTGCTCATATGCAGCAGTTCAAACCCTGTCATGATCCTGATCCAGGTCTTTAGTGCACTTAGGTACAGCACCACCGTGTCCGCCACTGCCAGAGTGGCCAAATAGAAAAACGTCGGAGTCTGCCGCATCTCTCGTCGCATCATGATGATAAAGCTTAATACATTGCCGAAAGTTCCAATAAAGATAATGATCGGGAAACCCCAAGTGATGAGTTCCATGGCGATGATGTATCCAAGGGTGTCCTCAACGCTATCAAACCTCAGAGGAACCGACTCATTACTGTAGTTACCAGCCATCTTTGTTCAGGCTAATTTGTTTTCTTTGAGAAATGTTGTCTTAAAAAACCAAACAAGGACTTCCTTCCTTCATAACCAGTTCACAGTTTGCACTCAACAAAATATGTCCAAAGTGAATAAAAATTGATGACAGTTTGAAATTCCAGAGTTCTTCATCATTTTAACAGAAACACAATAAAACGAATACTGTATATCCATTATCTATCCGTCTGTGTAAATTTGAACTCTGAAACCCATTCTCCTGCATAAAAGAGCATTTGTTTTTGAAATCAATTTTGAAAGCTTGTCATTGTAGTAGTGTATTAACGACCCTGTAATGGCACCTTTGTTTGCTGTTGTGTCGCTACAAATTTCTGGCCGTTACCGGGATGGGAGGACTTGTCAACAGGAATCAGTCGTTTCATCTGGAACTAAATACAAATTGAAAGTACTGTTAAAACTCTATTGATTTCCACGGCGGCGCATCAAACATATAATCTTGTAACTACCCAATAAGGATTGGAGCCATCAGTTGTTACCCGGATAACGCTGTTGGACTCAGGTGGTCTCCGGAAACTGACCACTCGTACCAGATGGACAAAGCATACTAAAACAAACATTATCCTGCAGGAAATTGGCACGTTAAAAGCCTTGGATTCTGTTATTATGAGAAGGCTTGTCTTAAGGGTGTATGTTGCCTCCTGGTTCAAACATCTCAAAGATAGTGATTTATCTGACCATTATATTAAATATCAAGGGATTGCTTCTTTTAGTAAAAATTAAAAAATCTTTATTTAAAAAAAGGTATATTTAGTGGATTTCGTGAGTGAAAAAAAAATCATTACTTTCAATTGAAGTAACAATTAAGATGACAATTTTGCTTATTCAACGCATTTTGCAAAGTCAACGGGTTGGTTAAAATCCTGTATGTACTCATTTCACAAACATTATTTTCATCTCTTATTTGTACTTGTAAATTAAAACCCTTTACATTTAAAGTACTGTTACTATCAAAATGTTGGTAACTTTATTCGGCGATGAATAACGTATCAAAAGTTTATCTTGATTGGTGAATATAAAAAATACGGCACATATAACTTTAGTATTATGGATATTAACCTTTTCATAAAAACAAACAAATGGAAGATTAGAAAGAAAAACAAATTAAAGCTGCTCCACCGCCGACAGATAATAAACGATACTCATCATTTAAACAATATTTGGTGTTTAATCGTGTATATATATGTCTAATTAAAACAAAAAAATAATATAAAAATAATTTGTTTTGCTTTTAGTGCATGCGCAATCAATACTTCATTCCATATAGAAATAGTGTCACAGATTTTTTTCGGGATGCAATTAATTATTTTTGATATTTTTATCTTGAAATAAAATTAGAAGCTCAAACTTTTCAATGGTGGTAATGATGTAAAGTAAGTAACTTTTGTAAATGAAGAAAAATACTAGTTCGTCTGCTCTTTTTTTTTATTGAGAAAAAATACTATTTGTCAGCGGTGGAGCATCTTTAAACAAACACTATTACTTTTGTTAAATTTGACCTTTAGTTCATTCTGCCACATACTGGTTGAATCAAATTTGCACTTGTTAATTTATAATTGAATTATATATAATTTTTTTTTTAGATTTAGGATCTAAGTTAGTATAAATATATTTATATCACTTTAGATTTAAGTTGTAATAAATATATCTGTACCACCTTTCCTAACCTAGTTAATTTGTAATATATATACATGTCAACAATCAATGTTATTGAAATATTCATAAGAAATATGAAACATTAATATTAGTCATTAAAATATGTAGTCACAGCTAAGTTAAAATCATCAAAATTGTTTACAGATTATTGCAAACTTCAATAAAATTAAAAACACAAAAAAATGAATATTTAAAGATGATCCACCGCTGACAAATAGTATTTTTTTCAATAATAAACAAGAGCAGAGGAATTAGTATTTTCTTCAGTTACAATAGTTACTTACTTTACACCATTACCACCATTGAAAAGTTTGAGCTTCTAATTTTATTTCAAGTGAAAAATATCAAAAATAATTAATTACATCCCACAAAAGGTTAGTGGCACTATGTTCTATATTGAATGAAGTACTGATGTACCAAAGTCAAAATAAATTATTTTATATTATTTTTGTGTTAATTAGACATATACATGATTAAACATAAATTATTATTCAAATGATAAATATCAATAATCCTCTGTCGGCGATGGAGCATCTTTAAAAAAAAAATTGTTAAAAAAAAATCAAATTTGAACTTACTTGACTGACTTCCCTCTGTTGTTCCATCCAATACCATCACAAAGTCTTTCTGTTTGACACTGTAAACTTACAATATATACCTGTCACCATATTGTAACCTTTTTCTTTATAGGCAATCATCTGTAATTATGTGACATTTTTACTTGACCATTGTCTAACATGCTGGCTATCATTGTTATAGACCATTGTTAACCATGCTGGTCCCCGTAATAGGTTTGAATGTCATAGCTGTTGGTATAGTTGCCTCGTTATTTTCTGATTTGTGCTGATCAATCGGGTGATTCTCACATTGTGTTGTCCACTAGCTGTGGCCTCTGTTAGTCAATCTAATTAGTAATGTAGCTATGGAGAGAGTCTAGAGGTGATAGCCGTGATGGGGGTGAGGGTGAGCTCTGTTAGCCTATGTAATTAGTAATGTAGCTGTGGAGAGAGTTAGAGGTGATAGGTGATGGGGGTGAGGGTGAGCTCTGTTTGCCAATGTAATTAGTAATGTAGCTATGGAGAGAGTTAGAGGTGATAGGTGATGGGGAGGCAGGGGAGGGGGGGGGGGGGTGAGGGTGACCTCTGTTAGCCTATGTAATTAGTAATGTAGCTATGGAGAGAGTTAGAGGTGATAGGTGATGGGGGGCGGGGGTGACCTCTGTTTGTCAATGTAATTAGTAATGTAGCTGTGGAGAGAGTTAGAGGTGATAGGTGATGGGGGGCAGGGGTGACCTCTGTTTGCCTATGTAATTAGTAATGTAGCTATGGAGAGAGTTAGAGGTGATAGGTGATGGGTGGCAGGGGTGACCTCTGTTTGTCAATGTAATTAGTAATGTAGCTGTGGAGAGAGTTTATAGGTGATGGGGGGCGGGGGTGACCTCTGTTTGTCAATGTAATTAGTAATGTAGCTATGGAGAGAGTTAGAGGTGATAGGTGATGGGGGGTGGGGGTGACCTCTGTTTGTCAATGTAATTAGTAATGTAGCTATGGAGAGAGTTAGAGGTGATAGGTGATGGGGGGCAGGGGTGACCTCTGTTTGCCTATGTAATTAGTAATGTAGCTATGGAGAGAGTTAGAGGTGATAGGTGATGGGTGGCAGGGGTGACCTCTGTTTGTCAATGTAATTAGTAATGTAGCTGTGGAGAGAGTTAGAGGTGATAGGTGATGGGGGGTGGGGGTGAGGGTGACTTCTGTTAGCCAATGTAATTAGTAATGTAGCTATGGAGAGAGTTAGAGGTGATAGGTGATGGGGGGGGGCTGGGGTGACCTCTGTTTTCCTATGTAATTAGTAATGTAGCTATGGAGAGAGTTAGAGGTGATAGGTGATGGGGGGCGGGGGTGACCTCTGTTTGTCAATGTAATTAGTAATGTAGCTGTGGAGAGAGTTAGAGGTGATAGGTGATGGGGGGCAGGGGTGACCTCTGTTTGCCTATGTAATTAGTAATGTAGCTATGGAGAGACTTAGAGGTGATAGGTGATGGGGGTGAGGGTGACCTCTGTTAGTCAATGTAATTAGTAATGTAGCTATGGAGAGAGTTAGAGGTGATAGGTGATGGGGGTGAGGGTGACCTCTGTTTGCCTATGTAATTAGTAATGTAGCTATGGAGAGAGTTAGAGGTGATAGGTGATGGGGGTGAGGGTGAGCTCTTGTTATAGCCTATGTAATTAGTAATGTAGCTATGGAGAGAGTTAGAGGTGATAGGTGATGGGGGTGAGGGTGACCTCTGTTTGCCTATGTAATTAGTAATGTAGCTATGGAGAGAGTTAGAGGTGATAGGTGATGGGGGGGGGTGAGCTCTGTTAGCCTATGTAATTAGTAATGTAGCTATGGAGAGAGTTAGAGGTGATAGGTGATGGGGGTGAGGGTGACTTCTGTTAGCCAATGTAATTAGTAATGTAGCTATGGAGAGAGTTAGAGGTGATAGGTGATGGGGGTGAGGGTGACTTCTGTTAGCCAATGTAATTAGTAATGTAGCTATGGAGAGAGTTAGAGGTGATAGGTGATGGGGGTGAGGGTGAGCTCTGTTAGCCTATGTAATTAGTAATGTAGCTATGGAGAGAGTTAGAGGTGATAGGTGATGGGGGTGAGGGTGAGCTCTGTTTGCCTATGTAATTAGTAATGTAGCTATGGAGAGAGTTAGAGGTGATAGGTGATGGGGGTGAGGGTGACCTCTGTTAGTCAATGTAATTAGTAATGTAGCTATGGAGAGAGTTAGAGGTGATAGGTGATGGGGGGCAGGGGTGACCTCTGTTTGCCTATGTAATTAGTAATGTAGCTATGGAGAGAGTTAGAGGTGATAGGTGATGGGGGGCGGGGGTGACCTCTGTTTGTCAATGTAATTAGTAATGTAGCTGTGGAGAGAGTTAGAGGTGATAGGTGATGGGGGGGGGGGGGTGAGGGTGACCTCTGTTAGCCTATGTAATTAGTAATGTAGCTGTGGAGAGAGTTAGAGGTGATAGGTGATGGGGGCGGGGTTGACCTCTGTTTGTCAATGTAATTAGTAATGTAGCTGTGGAGAGAGTGGGGGGCGGGGGGTGACCTCTGTTTGCCAATGTAATTAGTAATGTAGCTGTGGAGAGAGTTAGAGGTGATAGGTGATGGGAGGGGTAGGGGAGGGGGGGGGGGATGAGGGTGACCTCTGTTTGCCAATGTAATTAGTAATGTAGCTATGGAGAGAGTTAGAGGTGATAGGTGATCGGGGGCGGGGGTGACCTCTGTTTGTCAATGTAATTAGTAATGTAGCTGTGGAGAGAGTTAGAGGTGATAGGTGATGGGGGGTGAGGGTGACCTCTGTTTGCCAATGTAATAAGTAATGTAGCTATGGAGAGAGTTAGAGGTGATAGGTGATGGGGGGGCGGGGGTGACCTCTGTTTGCCAATGTAATTAGTAATGTAGCTATGAAGAGAGTTAGAGGTGATAGGTGATGGGGGGCGGGGGTGACCTCTGTTTGCCAATGTAATTAGTAATGTAGCTATGGAGAGAGTTAGAGGTGATAGGTGATGGGGGTGAGGGTGACCTCTGTTTGCCAATGTAATTAGTAATGTAGCTATGGAGAGAGTTAGAGGTGATAGGTGATCGGGGGCGGGGGTTGGAAGGTCTTACAGGCTGCAAGAGACATAGAGATCTTATAAAGATTGTTGTTGGATATTTACAAGGACAAAAAGGAATCTTCTGATATCTTAAAAAATGTTGATGTTGTATGTCTAAGACAAAAAGAAATCTTTAAATATCATGGTAGTGTTGATGTAGGTATTAGGCAAGAAGGAATTTTTAAGGTCATCTGATCTGACATAGTCATCATGTTTTGTCCGTCGTCGTCTGACGTGCGTAAGCTTTGCACATTTTGAACTTCTTCTTCAGTTCTACCAGTGCAATTTGGCTGAAAATTGCCTGAAATGATCGTGACACTCTCCTGACAAAGTGTTGTTGTTTTTCAGGTCAATCCGATATCCACGGTGGCCACTCTAGCTGCCATCTTGAAAACACATTTGGAACTTTTTCTCATGTTCTACCGCTGCGATTGAGCTGAAACTTGCATCTCTGGTTGATCCCAAATCAAAGATGGCTACCATGACACTATGTCTATTTAATTTCTTAGACGATTATAATGTCAAGGTCGTCAGATGACCGTTAAGGCCCTTGGGCCTCTTGTTAAATATCTTAGGGATTTTTATATAAGTTTAAGACAAGAATGAATCTTTAAAAATCATAAGTTTAAGGCCAGAATGACAATATCTTAGGGGATGTTGATGTTTGATGTTTGAGATAAGAAGGAAGATATTTGAAGGATGTTGGATTTTGGAATCAAGGACTTGTCATCTTTTGTGCCATAGCTGTTATTTTAGGAAAATCATAGGTCTGACAAATAGTGTGACAGTGTGAAGAGAATTGAGCCAGAAACCTCTATTTATGCAACACATATTTTTGAAAATCGTATATTGTATTTGGCATCCCTGACAAAACCTCTAATATTAATGAAACAATATCTAGATTTTGACCAATCAGAAGGATGGTATGAGTGATTTTTATGATCTGTAGGTGTTGCTAATTGTTGTTAGTCAATCATTGGACCCAAGTTGTATTATGGGATATTTTGTTTATAAATGACAAGTTCTATAAGTTTCTGAGAGCTATGTTAAGGCCATAAAAATGTTCTAAAGCGTGAGAGAAGCTGAAGAGTATAGCCGATGCATTAGGTTGTAAAGTTTTCAAGGGTGTGGTAGTATACTGGATACAAGGAATGTGACTGTTAGGGATGGAGCCAGAGTCAATACCAGTATAATGGAGATTGGAGTGTTACAATGACTGTATACACAAGCATTGTTTCACAATCAATAGACATTGTCACCGCCTTATCCTCGTCTCTGTTCAGACGTTACATACCCATCCCACACAACACTTGTCCTAGGGTGGCTTCGTGCGACTTCTGCTCGCCCTTACATCATCGCTGTTTGAATAAACTCTATTTCTGACGTACAACCACGGAAATCCTGTACGAAACATTTTAACTGGAATTGTATCTGCATGCATGTGATATGGTGTAACGGTGAAATAATTGTTCTTAGGAAATTAGCGATATGAATGTTCTAAGTGCTATAGACATGTCCACTAATGATGGTACATATCATCATATATATAGTGGCTTAATATACAGAGGCTGCACCTTCCATTTCTGTATTGATTTACATAACAGAACAGTTAGTGACAGAAGTAATCTGATAACTATAGTCTCCATTACATCTAAATCCTTAATTACCAATCATAAATTAGCTAAAATCGGAAAATACAATATCTTTGTTTATTTATATGTATAAACAGGATAATTATTTGGGAAAGAAATCAAGCATCGTGATAGAACATATTACAAGCAGTGTCATGACACTCTCCTTTTATTGGACCAAAATTCAGCTCCATAGGCCTTATATAAACCATGGTGTCTAGGTCAAACATACACCAATACCATGGTCCCCAGGTCAAACATACAACGATACCATGGTCCCCAGGTCAAACATACACCGATACCATGGTCCCCAGGTCCAAAATAAACCTATGACATGATGCCCAGGCCAAATATACACAGATACCATGGTGCCCAGGTCAAATATACACTGATGTCATGATGCCCAGGTCAAATATACACTGATGTCATGATGCTCAGGTCAAATATACTCTGATGTCATGGTCCCCAGGTCAAATATACACAGATACCATGGTCCCCAGGTCAAACATACACAGACACCATGGTCCCCAGGTCAAATATACACAGATACCATGGTGCCCAGGTCAAACATACACCGATACCATGGTCCCCAGGTCAAATATACACAGATACCATGGTGCCCAGGTCAAATATACACTGATACCATGGTGCCCAGGTCAAATATACACAGATACCATGGTGCCCAGGTCAAACATACACAGATACCATGGTCCCCAGGTCAAATATACACAGATACCATGGTCCCCAGGTCAAACACATACACAGATACCATGGTGCCCAGGTCAAACATACACCGATACCATGGTGCCAGGTCAAATATACACAGATACCATGGTGCCCAGGTCAAATATACAGATACCATGGTGCCCAGGTCAAACATACACCAGGTCAAATATACACCATGGTGATTCATGGGCCCAGGTCAAAATACACGATCATGGCCCAGGTCAAATTCAAATGCCCAGTATACATACACTGACATGTGCCAGTCAAATATACCTGATCCATGGTGCCCAGGTCAAATATACTCTGATCTCATGGTGCTCAGGTCAAATATACACTGATGTCATTGTGCCCAGGTCAAATATACACTGATGTCATGGTGCCCAGGTCAAATATACACTGATTCATGGTGCCCAGGTCAAATATACACTGATGTCATGGTGCCCAGCCAGGTCAATACACTGATGTCATGATGCCCAGGTCAAATATACTCTGATCTCATGGTGCTCAGGTCAAATATACACTGATGTCATGATGCCCAGGTCAAATATACACTGATGTCATGATGCCCAGGTCAAATATACACTGATGTCATGATGCTCAGGTCAAATATACTCTGATGTCATGGTGCCCAGGTCAAATATACTCTGATGTCATGGTGCCCAGGTCAAATATACACTGATCTCATGGTGCTCAGGTCAAATATACACTGATGTCATGATGCTCAGGTCAAATATACACTGATGTCATGATGCTCAGGTCAAATATACTCTGATGTCATGATGCCCAGGCCAAATATCAATTGATGGTATGGTGCCCAGATCAAATATACACTGATGTCATGATGCCCAGGTCAAATATACACTGATACCATGGTGCCCAAGCTAAATATACGCCAGTGCCATAGTGCCCAAGCCAAATATAAACTGATGGTATGGTGCCCAGGCCAAATATAAACCAGTGCCATAGTGCCCAAGCCAAATATAAACTGATGGTATGGTGCCCAGGCCAAATATAAACTGATGGTATGGTGCCCAGGTCAAAAATAAACCAGTGCCATTGTGAACAGGCAAATATTGCCATGGTTGCCCTGTCTAGTGCACTTATTGTTCTGGGACTTCTCAAGATGTCATAAAGGTTTTATAATGAGTGGTTGCTGGATATGGGATTTATTATACAGGAGTTGGTTATTTTTAAGTTAAGATTCAAACTTTAGTGAGTGTCTCTTAGTACGTAATTTTTCGAAAAATAATTTTCAATGTGAAATAAATTCTAATTCCAACAACCTTGGGCCTGTTTTACTAAAATAATTCTATTCCAAAACCTGTGGCCTGTTCTACTAAAATAATTCAATTCCAACAACCTGTGGCCTGTTTTCTACTAAAATAATTCTAATTCCAACAACCTGTGGCCTGTTTCTACTAAAATAATTCTAATTCCAACAACCTGTGGCCTGTTCTACTAAAATAATTCTAATTCCAACAACCTGTGGCCTGTTTTATCTACTAAAAAAATAAATTCTAATTCCAACAACCTGTGGCCTGTTTCTACTAAAATAATTCTAATTCCAACAACCTGTGGCCTGTTTCTACTAAAATAATTCTAATTCCAACAACCTGTGGCCTGTTTCTACTAAAATAAATTCTAATTCCAACAACCTGTGGCCTGTTTCTACTAAAATAAATTCTAATTCCAACAACCTGTGGCCTGTTTTCTACTAAAATAATTCTAATTCCAACAACCTGTGGCCTGTTTCTACTAAAATAATTCTAATTCCAACAAACCTGTGGCCTGTTTTACTACTAAAATAAATTCTAATTCAACACCTGTGGCCTGTTTCTACTAAAATAAATTCTAACAACAACCTGTGGCCTGTTTCTACTAAAATTCAATACAAGGAGACAGTTTGCCAAATTCTGATTTAACAACAGTGATTTTTCTACGTTTGACAGGTGATTGCTTCGGAGCCGGTGAAGATTCGAGTGAAGCTGCGTGTACACTTCAGTCAGTTGTGGAATGTGTGGGACTCGATCGGCGTGATACTCTTCACGGTGGCTGTCATGATGAGGCACTTCCAGGATACCACCAAGAATGTCCGTGTCCTATACACCATCAACATCGTCTTCTGGTACATCCGAATACTGGAGATCCTCTCCGTCAATAAATATCTCGGCCCCTATGTCAAGATCATTGGCAAACTGGTAAGTTACTCTCCAATAAATATCCTGGCCCCTATGTCAAGATCATTAGCAAACTGGTAGGTTACTATTTGATAAATATCTCAGCCCCTATGTCAAGATCATTGGCAAACTGGTAAGTTACTCTCCAATAAATATCTCGGCCCATATTTGTCAATTTCATTGGCAAACTGATAGGTCATTCTTATTTGCTATTCCAATCAAGTCATCTTTGTTATTCATACTATTTTGTCAAGACATAATGTATTACTCACTTAACAAAATATTGGCCCAGTTTCATGAACATTCCTTAACTTAAATTTCACATAGAAAAGCATTACAGAAGTTAAGGAAATATCTTAAGTTAAGGAGCCTTCCTTAAAATCTGTGCTTTACTATGGAGAATCTCAAGTGAAGAGATTCCTTAAATTAAATGAAGGTTCATGAGACTTGGCCCAGATTGAAGTGAAAGTTTGAATTACAGTAGGGACTCATATTGTACTTCATTGTAAGTTCACAATGTCAATAAGACATCAAGTACCTGTCCTATTTTATATTTCTATGTGTTGTAGCTAAGAGACATGTCGTATTTCATCATCATTCTCCTGATTGTGCTGATGAGCTTTGGTATAGTGAGACAGGCCATCCACTTCCAAAATGAGGAACCGTCCTTAAAACTGGTCCGCAATATGTTCTTTTATCCCTACTGGATGATTTACGGGGAGCTGTTCGCTGACGAGATTGACAGTAAGTGCACCTTGACATGTATACGGGAACAATCTGATTAAAATACCGATCCTTATTATCACTACGTTGAATAAGGATCTGAGAAAATCCCATTAGGGGTCATGTCCAGGTGACCTTTGGAAATGGCCAATCAAATTAATGCTTGCAAAATTTTGACTGTGAAATTCAGGGGACGAAAAAGTTTGAAAATAAATAAGATGTCAGAATTATTTCCGTAGCCATCTCACCCAAAGAGCACAACAAAGCTATTCGGAATTGTTTGTTGGGGTGAAATAGCGTTCTCAATGGATAGAGCAACGTACAGAAAATGTATTTGATCTGAATTACACATGGTTAAAGGTCATCCGAAAATGACCCTAAATGAGATGTTCTCAGATCCTCTATTGAACAGAGTGGTTATAAGGATCTGTATTTCAATCAGATTGATCCGGGAAACAACAAACATCACAATATCGATACCCCATCCCCCCAACCCTTATCCCCAATAACCTGTATTTCCATATTACAGAGTTATCTGCCCTTGTGGGTAGGTATTGATTATGACAGAATGAGTAAAATGATGAGAGTTTGAACACAAACTTATGACGTCACAATCAATAACTGCTTGTAAAAGGAAGATAAGTCAGAAAAGTTGAGGTAATGACTTGTATAAAAGTCTTCTTCAGTTCAAATGTATCTGTTTACCTATTAGCACAATTGCAGAGAAATTATTTTTGTTTATTCTTTAGAAAGGCAACATATTATTTTGTTGTAATAATTTTCTTATTTCCAGCTTAGTGTTATAGCAGATTTTTGTTGAAAATCACCGGTATGAACATCTGCAATCAAACTCGTGTTCAGATAACTCGGAGAACAGACCTATGTGAGACTTGTTCTTAAACCATATCTGCCAAGCCATTGTTGAAGCAATTCCATATCATTTTAATTAGATTTATATTTGTTACAGCTTTGAGCTTGACCTTGGTTTAACACTAAAATGCTCTATATGTTTTAGCATGTACAGATGTTGAGCGAGAGGGCTGTACCTACGGATCGTGGGTAGCTCCTGCACTGATGTGCATCTACCTCTTAGTTACCAACATCCTCTTAGTCAACCTACTCATTGCACGCTTCAAGTAAGTCATGTAATCAATGAATCCATCGGAAAGGGTCATAGAACTTCATCTATAGGCCAATTAGGGCTCTTATTGGGAGAGAGTCATAGAACTTCATCTACAGGCCATTTAGGGCTCTTTTTGGGAGAGAGTCATAGAACTTCATCTACAGGCCATTTAGGGCTCTTATTGGGAGAGAGTCATAGAACTTCATCTACAGGCCATTTAGGGCTCTTATTGGGAGAGAGTCATAGAACTTCATCTACAGGCCATTTAGGGCTCTTTTTGGGAGAGAGTCATAGAACTTCATCTACAGGCCATTTTGGGCTCTTACTGGGAGAGAGTCATAGACCTTCATCTACAGGCCAATTAGGGCTCTTAATGGGAGAGTCATAGCACCATCTACAGGCCATTTTGGGCTCTTATTGGGAGAGAGTCATAGAACTTCATCTACAGGCCATTTAGGGCTCTTATTGGGAGAGGGTCATAGAACTTCATCTACAGGCCATTTAGGGCTCTTTTTGGGAGAGAGTCATAGAACTTCATCTACAGACCAATTAGGGCTCATATTGGGAGAGAGTCATAGAACTTCATCTACAGGCCATTTAGGGCTCTTATTGGGAGAGAGTCATAGAAATTCATCTACAGGCCATTTAGGGTTTTTTTGGGAGAGAGTCATAGAACTTCATCTACAGGCCATTTAGGGCTCTTTTTGGGAGAGTCATAGAACTTCATCTACAGGCAATTTTGGGCTCTTATTGGGAGAGAGTCATAGAACTTCATCTACAGGCCATTTAGGGCTCTTATTGGGAGAGAGTCATAGAACTTCATCTACAGGCCATTTTGGGCTCTTATTTGGATAGAGTCATAGAACTTCATCTACAGGCCATTTAGGGCTCTTTTTGGGAGAGAGTCATAGAACTTCATCTACAGACCATTTAGGGCTCTTATTGGGAGAGGGTCATAGAACTTCATCTACAGGCCATTTAGGGCTCTTATTGGGAGAGAGTCATAGAACTTCATCTACAGGCCATTTTGGGCTCTAATTGGGAGAGAGTCATAGAACTTCATCTACAGGCCATTTAGGGCTCTTATTGGGAGAGAGTCATAGAACTTCATCTACAGGCCATTTAGGGCTCTTTTTGGGAGAGAGTCATAGAACTTCATCTACAGACCAATTAGGGCTCATATTGGGAGAGAGTCATAGAACTTCATCTACAGGCCATTTAGGGCTCTTATTGGGAGAGAGTCATAGAAATTCATCTACAGGCCATTTAGGGGTTTTTTTGGGAGAGAGTCATAGAACTTCATCTACAGGCAATTTTGGGCTCTAATTGGGAGAGAGTCATAGAACTTCATCTACAGGCCATTTAGGGCTCTTATTGGGAGAGAGTCATAGAACTTCATCTACAGGCCATTTAGGGCTCTTATTGGGAGAGAGTCATAGAACTTCATCTACAGGCCATTTAGGGTTCTTATTGGGAGAGAGTCATAGAACTTCATCTACAGGCCATTTTGGGCTCTTACTGGGAGAGAGTCATAGAACTTCATCTACAGGCCAATTAGGGCTCTTATTGGGAGAGTCATAGAACTTCATCTACAGGCCATTTTGGGCTCTTATTGGGAGAGAGTCATAGAACTTCATCTACAGGCCATTTTGGGCTTATTGGGAGAGTCATAGAACTTCATCTACAGGCTATTTTGGGCTCTTATTGGGAGAGAGTCATAGAACTTCATCTAAAGGCCATTTTGGGCTCTTATTGGGAGAGAGTCATAGAACTTCATCTACAGGCCAATTAGGGCTTTTATTGGGAGAGTCATAGAACTCCATCTATAGGCCATTTTGGGATCTTATTGGGAGAGTCATAGAACTTCATCTACAGGCCATTTTGGGCTCTTATTGGGAGAGTCATAGAACTTCATCTACAGGCCATTTAGGGCTCTTATTGGGAGAGTCATAGAACTTCATCTACAGGCCAATTAGGGCTCTTATTGGGAGAAAGTCATAGGACTTCATCTACAGGCCAATTAGGGCTCTTATTGGGAGAAAGTCATAGAACTTCATCTACAGGCCAATTAGGGATCTTATTGGGAGAGAGTCATAAAACTTCATCTACAGGCCAATTAGGGCTCTTATTGGGAAAGAGTTCCAAGTGTGTATTAAAAATTTGAAAAATGAAAAGTGCTTAGAAGACGAAATTGTTGTAAATCTATACAGTTTTGTGTAGTTTTGGTCTTTATTTATGCCCAGGCAAATGAAATTGAGGTCTCAAAATGGGGGAGGGGAGCTTATTGGGTCAAATACAGTATTAGAACATCAGACATTATAATCATCTTGTATCTAATTATTATCATCAAAGTCATCAACAACTTATCAGCAAGCTTCTGAACACATTTATTATTTCAGGGACTGAATTTCTTGATTTTGTTTTTCAGTGCAACATTCATCAAAAACAACGCTAATTCTAGAGAGATCTGGAAATTTCAACGATACCAGCTGATTATAAACTATGAGCTTCGTCCCATTCTGCCCCCTCCGCTGCTTTTCTTCAGTCACATCTTTCTGGGATTTAAATTCATGATACGACGCTGTAAAGGAAAGCGGGATCTATTTGATAATGGGCTGAGTAAGTGACAGATAGGTTGTGTTTGATTTAAGCATTGAACATCTTTCAATTGGCATTCATAGCCAATATGAATGCCAACTGGATAGAGGCAAATTCCATGAAGCGCTACATGTTGAATTACCAAGAGATTTTACATTTACAATGAATAAAGAATTCATTATCGTCAAAGACAGAACAGCAACTTGAACAGCCATCTTACTTGATCACTAGTCTGGCACACGACAATTGTGACATCACAATGATAACGAGATCATAATAAGCAGATGGCAGATCATAGACTGATGAAAGCCAACTGTGCTTAGTAAATTTACAATAGCTTTTAATATGGCCCTGCTTTGAGCTGGTAATGTTCAGGTCCGTAATGTTCCTGCAGACCATTATGTATTTGCATATTACAGAGTTATCTGCCCTTGCGGGTAGGTATTGATTGTGACGTCATGTGTTTGCGAGCGTAACATCTTACTTTTCGGAGAAAACAACATGAATTGCGCCCACAAAATAATGATGTCACAATAGAAACCTACTCACAAGGGAGCTAACTCTGTAACATGCAAAGACGGATTATAGCCATATCAGGTCTTCTCTACTTTCATTCAGCTCTAAACTACGTTTAAGTCTCTAAAGAAGGAAACTTCAATGAATCTGAGCACTGCTTATTCTTACTTTTGCGTTTTGTAGAACTTTTCCTGTCATTGGACGACACAGAAAAGCTGCATGATTTTGAGGAAGAATGTATAGAGGACTATTTCCGGGAAAAGGAGCACCAGTTTCAGTCGTCAAACGAAGAAAGAATAAGGGTGATAAATGAGAGGTCAGTATTTAATCCAGTACTTTGTTCTCAAAAGACTTATTTTAATGCTTATTTTGCAGTTAACATGTGTTGCCAATATTTGATTTATGACTTTTGGTCAAAATTATCATACAATAAATCAGTCCGTTCATTCTACCTACCTGGTCTACCTGACTTTGGTCTGTTGCTTAGACATTTCCGTCTCTTGATCTTGAATAATTCAAAATCATTGATGCGTCAATGTACAACTACTTGGATAGGCTTTTAAAGGGACATGAACCTAAATTAACCATGTAAATTTGAGTAAAATACATATTTAACACGTGCCAGATACCTTACTAAGTAATATATATCAGTTATTGTGCAAATGTGTCAAATAAAATTATTATAATGGAAATTCCATCTTGCTGTATTTTTAACCGGCCCGGTCGAATTTTGTAACGAATTAAGTATAGTAGTGTTGAACTTTAGTGACCTCCCACAATGCACTGCACAATCTATTTTTATCATTTTTGAGGTAGGTATTCCCCACATTTTCTTGTCGTTTTAGATAACCAATCATCGTAATAAAATATTCAATACACATCTGAAAACCATATCTAAGCATACAGAACAAGTTATTTAAGGTTCATGTCCCTTTAACATAATACTACATTGACTGATATGAAATAAATAGACATGAAAGTAATGTTGAATATCCATCGTCTGTCCATCAACAATCCACTTCTTCTCCATGACTGCTGGTCGGAATTTAACAAAATTTGACTGGTAGCATCCCTATGGGGTACTGAGTGAAAATTGTACAAATGGTCGGGCTGACCCCCTGGGGAGCCTGAGGGGCGGGGCCAAAAGGGATCAATTTTGCTATTTTTATAAATCGACTTCTACTCTAAAACTAAGCAATGAATAACACTCATAATGCAATGGTAGCATTCTTATAGGATTGGGATTCAATATTGTACAAATGATGGGGCTGACCTCTTGGGGGCGCGACGGGCAAGGTCAATTTGGCTATTTTCATAAAACGACTTATATTCTAAAACTAAGCAATAGACTCATAATGCTATGGTAGCATTCTTATAGGATTGGGATTCAAAATTGTACAAATTGCGGGGCTTACCTCCTGGGGCATGACGGGCAGGGTCAAAAGGGATCAATTTAGCTATTTTCATATAAACAACTTCTTCTGTGACACAAAGTATAGGATAGTGCATACTTATAGGGTGGGGATTAAAAATTGTACAAATGGTGGGGCTGACCCCCCCCCCCCCCCCCCCCCCCCCCCCCCAGGAGCCATAGCGGCAGGGCCAAAATAGGTCAATTTAGTTATTTTCATATAATTCAATTTTGCTTCTAAAACTCAGCATTTTCATCCTGGTTTAAAAATGGGGATTTATAAGCCCATAAAGGAAAAAATGGCGACAGTCCCAGTTTCTTGAGGGGTAGGGCCAAAATGGGTCAATATGGCAGCTTTCATATGAACAACTTCTTCTCTATTACTTTGCATTGAACAACACTTATAGTCATATGATATTAAATAGCATCGTTATGTGGGTAAGATTAGAAATAAAAGAAAAGGTGAAGTCATTATTGCTATTTCTTGAGTTTTTGTGATAATTAGTTTAAAAAAACAAAAAACAGGTGAACGATACAGGCCCTCTGAACCTCTTGTTTGATGTCTGTTACAGAGTAGAGAATATGACACTGAGGATGGACGATGTGAACCAGAAAGAGAACTCCATCAAGCTATCCTTACAAACAGTGGAATATCGTCTGTCAAAACTGGAGGAGATTTCTATACAATCAGCAGATACACTCAACTCCATGAGAAACTTGATGGCCCGAGGGGTTCGCCATATCAGTGCGTCAAGTGCCACCTCCAGTCACGGTCGGCTCGGCAGCCAAGACTCTATTGTGGAAGTGGCAGATTTACATTTGTATGAAACGCCAAACAAAGCTGAGCAGGAAAGCACCACTAGGCAGGGAACTGATAGACTATCTGAATCATCTGTAGTAACACCTGATGCAAATTCCACCATGCGAAGTATACCTTCACCCTTGTTAGTACATTCCAAGAAACCTGTCAAAGAAGAACATGTGCATCGGTATACAGACTTTACCAAACCAACTTCACTACAGAAGTCAGGTCCAGGACATCGGTCACTAGATCGGACCCATAGTCAAAAGTCGCGAACCGCACTCCCACGTGTGTCAGAGACCAGTCCTGAGGCCAAAAAGCCAGAGCAGAGTAGCTTGAAGGAGAAATCGCTACAACAGCGCCGTAAGGGTGGGCCTGGCAGTACTAAGTTGGTGGTCAATATAGACAAGGCCAACAGCTCATCCACCGAAGATCTCACCCAAATGGCCAATAAGCCACGGGGCGTTCTGGTGCGCGAAAACAACGTGATGGACACTAACCAATCCGCAGCTGTCTACACAACAGCTAAACTCGTCGTGGATACCAAAATGTCGACGGGTCAAAAGACCAGCGATGGCATGATTGAGAACATGTCGGATGATGAGCAGCAGGAGATCTCCAGTAAAGACCCACCGATCATCACCACATCATTATCATCATCTCCGGTACGTTCCACAGGGCACGGTGCTACAGCTATGTACACCGTGCCTAGCTCTATGGTAGCCCAGCTTACTCCCATTCTGACTTCACTGAGATCTGAGTATACAACCATCACAGATGAGATCGACACGTCCTGTATGATTGATAAGAGTCCGCCGGGCAGTCCGTCCACTGCTGGTGCATTTTTTGACGGTAAATATGATTGTAATAAGAAAAACTCTATAAAACTGCTGAATGAGAACGCATTGCTGAAGCAGGCGGAGGAGGTTGGACACAAACGTATGGAAAAGGTGATCCGACATCGGTTACGTCAGATTTCTCTGGACGAGAATGACAGTATCAGTGACATTGCCAAGCTGGTGGTGAGTGAGATGAACTTAACTGAGGAAGAGGAACACTCCGGCCAGGAGGACGAGTCGGAAAACAACCGGTCCCATCACGGGTCTGCAGAAAGTATCGTCATGGGTCATCTCACCACAGATATGGTCGAGATACGTATACGAAGGGCGTCCACCGAGGACAAAACTGACCAAGCAGTATGACTTAAGTACGTGTAGGTCATTAATTAGGTGATCTGTCTTTATTCTTTGTGTTGCCCAGAGTTGGTTTTCACCATTATAGTAATTAGGTGTTTTGTGTGGTTAGTTACCATAGTGACAGCTCGGTGTTCATTAGTAAGGTTTGTTATTGGGTCAATAAGTTATTATATCTGTGTTCCTCGTACAATTATTGAGGATTGACAGAATGAAATCTGTGATATGTTCTGTGATGTAGAGTCACCTTATCCCAGTCGATATTGATGATTGCCATCTAAGTCTTCATAAACATAGGCAAGGTTGGCAATCATCTATTCAGCTAGCTTGAGTCTGTTATTTCTATATATAGGCAAGGTTGGCAATCATCTATTCAGCTAGCTTGAGTCTGTTATTTCTATATATATATCATTAGGCTAAGAGCCCTTGCTGATATAAATCATTGACAATTCAGCTATTAGCTAATTGAGTCCCTTGCTTATATAGGCAAAATGGCTATTCATCTAGGCTAGCTATTGTCCCTTGCTAAGCTTGTGTCCCTTGTCCCTTGTGTATATCATAGGCATAGTTGACAATGCATCTATTCAACTAGCTTGTGCCCCTTGCTTGTATAAGCAAGGTTGGGCAATTCACTTATTCAGCTAGTTTTGTCCCTTGCTTATATATTCAAGGTTGGCAGCTAGATTTTGTCCGGGCAAAGATGACAAGTTATCTGTTAAGCTAGCTTGAGTAGCTTGCATATATATAGGCAAGGTTGGCAACCTTCTATTCAGCTAGCTTGAGTCGCTTGTTTATATATATAGGCAAGGATGGCAACCGTCTATTCAGCTAGCTTGAGTTGCTTGCTTGTATGTAGGCATGGTTGACAATTCAAAGCCAGACTAGAAGCAAACAAGCATGAAAGTTTTCAAGTTAAATTATGGAGAGATAGTCTTTTCTTTAAGTAAAAAATCTGATTGAGTATTGTTATTAGGGCTGGTTCTTGGCAAATATCTAGTTGTCTCATTTTCTAGTTTTTGCTAAGGATTTTTATTGAGCCATATTTAATAATGTGCTAAAATTTTGTCTATTGACTGCATGCATGTTCAGTAAAGCAGTCAATATTTGATGATAATGGAAAAAAAATTCCAGGTAACTGGTTTATCTAAAAATAGATTTTTGAAAAATGAGCAAGTTATTTTGCAATTTGTGTGTTCTCTACTCTTTGCAAACATTTTACTTGTTATAATTGAAAAAGTTTTTCTTTATTATTTATTTAGTATTCTCAAACTTAATATATGATGAAATATATTGCTACAGGTATTCTTGTTTAAGGATAATTAAATAGCTATTTTTGATAATGTGTTAACGTGTGTATATTATATAGATTGAAAGTGGTTGGTGACTACTAAAGCAGTACATCACCATATTAGGCAGGAGTTGTCTACCCTTGTTGTCAATTGAAACATCATATAGTGGGGGGGAAAAAATGAAAATTTTCCTTACAAAAAGGTAAAAATAAGAATCTTTCCGCTGTTTAGAGTTTGAAAGTAAGAGACAGAAGTGTTCTTGTAGATTCACTAATAAATCCATTTGTATCAAGGAATGCCATAAACTGGGTTTGATATAGAAGGGGTATACAAAAGTATATATGCTATATAGTATTATTTCTTTACAATTCACTGTTATTATATTCATTTTGATGGAAAATGCGAAAACGACAGATGTATTGTGGTCGTACTAGATACAAGATATATAAAAAATGTAACACACTGTCATCTATTCCATAATGTAAGAGGAGGAAAATAATGTATTATTTTCTTGGAATGGTGGAAAGATAATTTATTTATTATTTTTGTGTCACCTGCAACGCAAGGGCGACACTTAGGTATCACTATGTTGGCGTCTTAATTATTTATAGACCGATTTCAACCGAATTTGGTGTATTGCTTTATTTCGATGAGATCTCGAATGACTTCGATAATGGTCAAAATCCATCAATATTTGCAAGAGTTACGGGAATTTAAAATTGTCAAAACAGATAAATCCATGGTTTCCGCTCGATAACTTAGTTAACTATTAATTTATTGTTCAATTTCAACCAAATTTTATAAATTGCTTTCTATCAATGAGATCTCGAATGAGTTCAATACTGGTCAAAATCTGTCAATATTTGCAAGAGTTACGCGACTTTAAAATCGTCAAAACATGGTTTCCGTTTGATAACTTGGAATAAAGGTAAGAGAGAAGATAATTTATCATGTTCTCCTAGAAACAAACTACAATCTTATCTTTTACAAGTAATATATCATATTGTTTTTAAATCAAATCAGAAAGTTTCTGTCTTCTTCACGAGGCAAAAAGAGGAAATAATCCATTGTCTTCTCTTAAAAGCAAATGGGAGATAACTCACTGCAAGTAACATATCATTTTGTTTTTAACCCAACTCAGTAATTTTATTTGTGAAATGTATTTATGTACATTTGATAGCAAGCCGATTAGACACACAAAACACTTGTCATATATACATTTAGTTGTGTCACCTTTTAGTTTGGTGTTTGTTTCTAATCGTGGAAGATCTTCTACTAGCGGATGGTCTACGGAGATCGACATAGAAGATCTAATGCTAATTAGATTTTGTTTGTTTCATAACCAAAATCAGGAGAAATTTCTCCATGAACACCAAAGATTTTACTCTTAAAACCCTTAAAGAGGTCTTTAGTTTTACCAATTGTGTTCACCCAATGAATTTAAAACATGCATGTTTGTTGTAAATTTTGTTACCCTTTGTCAGTGTGTTAAAAAGATTCTGTGTTAACATGGGATACACTGATTCTAATAAGATTACTTTTATTGTTTAAAAAAACAAAACAATTTCTCTTTGGACAGATATATTGACATTTCCACTGAGAATTAAGACATCCAGACCAGCAACACATCTAGACACAAACTTTAACAATCTTGTAATCTTGTAAATCAATTAATTATTGTATTTCTCTAACTATATCCTTTTCTTAAAGCTGACAATGCAAGTTAAAATTATTAACATGATTTTTTTTTTAAATAAGTATACTCGTTTTTCCAAGAATCGTTTATGAGACATTCCCCGGTTCCATTTTTGTTTTACATTCCGACGACTCACCGACCCCTATATGTAAAAGATAAAAAGAGGAAATAATCCATTGTCTTCTCTTAAAAGCAAATGGGAGATAACTCACTGCAAGTAACATATCATTTTGTTTTTAACCCAACTCAGTAATTTTATTTGTGAAATGTATTTATGTACATTAGATAGCAAGCCGATTAGACACACAAAACACTTGTCATATATACATTTAGTTGTGTCACCTTTTAGTTTGGTGTTTGTTTCTAATCGTGGAAGATCTTCTACTAGCGGATGGTCTAACGGAGATCGACATAGAAGATCTAATGCTAATTAGATTTTGTTTGTTTCATAACCAAAATCAGGAGAAATTTCTCCATGAACACCAAAGATTTTACTCTTAAAACCCTTAAAGAGGTCTTTAGTTTTACCAATTGTGTTCACCCAATGAATTTAAAACATGCATGTTTGTTGTAAATTTTGTTACCCTTTGTCAGTGTGTTAAAAAGATTCTGTGTTAACATGGGATACACTGATTCTAATAAGATTACTTTTATTGTTTAAAAAAACAAAACAATTTCTCTTTGGACAGATATATTGACATTTCCACTGAGAATTAAGACATCCAGACCAGCAACACATCTAGACACAAACTTTAACAATCTTGTAATCAAGTAATTATTGTATTTCTCTAACTATATCCTTTTCTTAAGATATTTTTCTAATTTTACAACATTTTTCTCACCAAGTCCAGCATTGTCGCCCCTAAATCAGGTTTGTTGATGTTTGTATTCTTTTGCCAATATTTGATATTTTGTAATCATTTTATTTTGTTTCATTATTTTCTGAAATATTTTACAAATCATTTCATTTATCATATACACTATCAAAATGTGGTAAATATATGAGAAGATAGTTACCCAAGAGGGAAGCTTGGTTAGGGACAATGTATATTGTATGTGAAGTTGACATAAAAGACTTAACGATGCACTGTCATAAAGTGAAAGGAAAAAGGATCTTTTAATTTTTAATGAAGTATTAATATATATATGTATTTGTTTGTGTCTATCTTGATCAAAATTTGTTTGTTAACATTTCTTTTTCATTATCTGATTATATTTTACATCTTTGGTATCTTTTGTCTTTTGCTAGAATCTGATATGAAATATCTTTTTATTGTTTTTCTTCAATATCAATTATATTAATTGGTGACTAGTATTATGGGGTAGATAGCCAAGCTTGGATTTCTGTCCAGGGATTGTGGTATTTAGGGTTCAAGGTCATAGGTCATAGATAAAACTGTGTCTCATAGTTCATACAATGTGTCAGAGCTCCCGTTTCTTGTGCCATGCTATGTATGAAAGGTCAAGGTCATATATTATACTGTGTATGTGAAACCAAGGCCGTAGGTCAAAGTAGTATTAGTTTGAGATAAATGTCATAGGTCATAGTATATATATCTACACAGGGAATCTCATAAATTAATTAACCATTGTTGTTTTGTGTATGGACATGAGTGCTTAAAGTCTGTAATTTTTAACCTTTTGTCAATTGAATGACTTATTTTAATATATAAATATCAACAGTGTTATGGAACGTTGGTACACCAAATATGATGTATCATGAAGTAAGCGTGTTTAGTCTAATATCTTATAATTTTATTCGCATGTATGATTACAATGAAATATTTATTGTTAAAAATTAATACTTGATTGGACGAATTTTCACTATGATTGTGTTTGTACATGAAATATTAACTTACCGTAATCGATCCAATAAGCGCCCATATCCCAATTAGCGCCCCTTCCCTTTTGATTCCTCAATTCAATTGCCGGAGAATAAATAAAAACTAAAACTATCAAAACTGTATAGATTTGAACTGTGTTTTTGCAATATTTTCGTCTTTGTAAGCATGTTTCTTTTTTTTTTTACAATTTTCCAAACACCCTGGGCGCTTATTGGGTCGAATATGGTAGATATTGAACAAAACATAATGTAATAATAATGTACAAATATTTATTAAGTTTTTGATTTCGTTGTTGGTTCTTGTTCAAGTTTGATTATGCCATTTTATGCAGCAACTGAATAGCCTGTCCATTTTATCACATTCCTATGCAGAGCTTATTCGGACAACACCAAGGAAATCACACCATGATACATATTTTACTTACATTAGAACTCTCGCTACAGGCCTAGGCAAGTTTGTGACATACTGTAGCAATGAGCCATTGTAATTCTGTGGAGAGACTTATTTGGACAGCTTGAATTTCTGTGTATTATCAGATTTTATCAGTATAATGATATATAGTACTCAGATAATTTACTCATTACTGAAATGTATACAACCTGAAAAGAGCAATGCTCATATGACTAAATGACAAATTTTTTGGAAAAAATCAAATTTGATATCTTTTAAAAACATTTTGGGGAACAAATACAGGAAAAAATAGACAATTCAAAAAGAATGCTATATATATCATATAATGGAGTTAAAATAGTTCTGTTTGAAGAATCACAATTGTTGTAAGAAATCAAATTGATTTTTTTAAAACAATTTACTGGACTAACACAGGTGGAAAATAGACAATTTAAAAAGGATGATATATATCATCTAATGGAATTAAAATATATATGTTTGAAGAATCACAATTGTTGTGAGAAATCAAATTGAATTTAAAAAAAAAAATTTAAAAAAAAATCACTGGACTAACACAGGGGAAAAACAGACAATTTAAAAAGGATGTTATATATCATGTAATGAAATTAAAATGTATATGTTTGAAGAATCACAATTGTTAAATAAATCAAATTTGATTTTTTTAAACAATTCACTGGACTAACACAGGGGAAAAAACAGATAATTTTAAAAAGGATGTTATATATCATGTATTGGGATAAGTGCACACAACGAACAATTCACAGTGATCCGCAGTACAAACTCAGGCCTTCCGTCCGTCTGCAGGGTCCGCGCTTCTCAACAACCACTGTGCAACGGTATGAACGAGGGAGGGCTACTAAGTTAAAAAATGTAGTAATTGAAGATGAATGAGGGAACCTTTACACGAATTAGTATACAATGTATATGGTTTAAGAATTTTAAGTGAATTTTCATATCTTACAGACAATGTACATCTTATATAATTTTGTTTTTTACTAGACCTGATTTTTGTTCACTAATCTGCCAGACCTTGGTTGTTTTATTTGACTCTGTGATGTGAAGTACGCGAGAGCGTCGTATCTCGAATAATAGTTTACCTACAAAGATCTGAACAATGTACTCCCATTGATGTGATCAATTATTATACTATCAGAAGAACTACCATTAAAATGATTCATTTCATAATGTTTTTGGTGTTGTTAGCTCCCCCTGGCCCTAAGGGCCGATGAGTTTATTTCATGGTGCAGCGTCCTTCGTCCAGTGAATTTTTCTCAAAAATCCCTTGTAGTGATAAATGGCTGAATGGCTTTTAATCAAATTTGGTCTGAAGCTTCGTTGGGTAAATGGGAACCGATTTTGTTTCTGATACAAACTCGCTTATATGGTGTGCAGTATTTGTCTACACAAGATTTTTGGTGTGCAGTAGGTGTCTACACAAGATTTTTGGTGTGCTGTAGTTGTCAACAAAAGATTTTTACTTTGTTAACAAAGAACAGAAGAAACTTTTATGTTGTTAGATTTATTTGGGGAAAAAAATCATGACAAAAATTGTCATGAAAACAAAGTAACCAGACACCTATTATAATAAATCTTGTTGGTGTAAAATTTATACATAGAATTTATCAATGAAATGGTACCTCTGGAATATCCCGAGTATAGAGCATCGCCCGGAGAGAGACTTCATCAAAGTCTAGGAAACGTTTTTATTGAGAATGACATATATGATGAAGGTGATATAAAGAAAAATCACAAATCCAGTCAGTAAGTGATGCTCTGTACACAGGAGATTGGCAATTAGTAGCTTGGTTCAATCATAAGAATGCAACGAAAATGTATGAAATTCATTAAAATGTAAAGAGTTTGCAATTAATAACAAACAAAACACAAAAATGATGTTTAAAATGAAGTTGAACTACAAACAATACTTTCACAACTACCTAGGAATTGAATATGTTGACACCCAATTCATTAAAATTGTATATTTGCTTTACCTTGCTCAAAGTTTAGTCCAATAAATGATTTCATCAACATCTTTTTACTTGGGAATAGATTAGGATATTTCAAAAAGATGGAAACACACAAAAATAAGTTGTTTTTCTGTAAAGCCTTATACTTGAGTAATTATGTCTATTAAACAGCCAGACTAGTCATTCAAAAAGAAGGGGAACAATTTCTAAAGCAAAGGGAGATAACTTGTAAATGCTATATATAAAACAAAAAAATCTAAAATTAAAGAAGGAGTACATGAAAGAAATCAATACATCTACATAAATATAACAGAAAATGAAGTAAAATTTGTCACATATACCCTGTAAAATAACTTAACAAAATGATAAAGCAACAGATCTAAGTAAAATGTATACTGCCAATATTGGACATTCAGCTAAATGTAAAACGTAGGAATATAGAGCAAAGTAATATTATTGCACACTTTTTGGAGCATTGTAAAGTTGGGTATATAACACCACAGGGGCCTGGCACAAATTTCTAACCAATAGTATTTATATATTATTATATAATATACTGTTAGTTAAACATTTGTGTCAGGTCCCTGTGCATAGCACCACAGGGGAAAGGGGAATGGGACGTCTAGATCAACACTTATATTCAACACATCCAACATCTCAAACCTCTAAAACACATAATACATCACTCATCAACTCTGAAACTCTACAACCTTCAATCATTCTATAATGATTTATCTTGTCATTTACAATAGGAACAGGAAATGTGTCCAAAGCTGCTAAATTTAATGATCAAACTTGAAGAATTAATAATTTGACATGGGAACAGTCTAACAATTCTCACTATTTGTACATACATAACTTGTTCTGTAACACTGAACACCACATCCAAACCAGGTTCATTAGGATCACAAATATTCTAAATTATCAAACTAAAAATAAATATCAACAAAAAATTCACAACATTAAGAATAACAATAACATTAATCAAATCAATGATAATTAACAAATATTATCAATAATAATTAAAGTTCAATCAAGAAATAAGAATCAAGAAGTAACTGAACTATACAACACCATGAAAAGAAATAGCTGGTCATGTAAAGGCCACCACACTAGCCCAGATTCTATTCCACATCTGCATGTTTGTGGAACAGCTTGAACTATGTAGAACATCTTCGAAAAATTGATGATACATGTCTCTCATCACCGAAACCAAAATCGAGAGACATGTTGGGAAGTGTCGAGCTAGAAATTCAGGATGCTCGCAAGCAAATTCATTAATTTTATTTACAAGGCCATTCAACTGAAAGCTGATTCTGAGAGTAATGAAGCTTTAAATACAAACTTAATTAAGTTTGTCTGGTCAATATATACAAAATCCACAACTAAGCGTCGAAACTTTGAAAAGTTGCCACTAGGGGGCGACACTTTCTGGAATGTCACAGCCAATGATAGAAGCTCTCCTGGTGAAATATCCACATTCTTTGACAGGATTAAATGCAAAAGTTCTCAGTTTACATCCTGAATGACTAGTTTGATATAATTTCCCAAGTCCAATGAAAATATGCTTTTTTTCTGCAAGAAGGCATAAAAATTGACGTACATATGAAATTTGACACAGTAGCACCATAAGACCCCATCCAAATCTCGCTGTACAGAAGTAAAGTCATGTAAACGCTCTGCCTGCATTTATACAATGGCAAGCACATTAGTAAATCAACACCTATGTACACAAATATTAACAATAAATAACGAGGTCTAGCCAGAACTCCCTTGATCTGTGATACGTACAGGGATTTTCGAGTCTGTACTGATTTTGGGGGACATTGGTCTGTGAGGAGATGACGTGCGTGCTCTTTGAGGAGATAATGTTCGTTTGGTTGGAGAATCCCCATCCGGACTATTACCTCTGTAGGATAGAGGACTGGAAATACTCCGGTAGGGTTGGGGTGGTATATAGGAGGGAAGCACATCACGGGCTGGGGACTGTCGGCTCATGTCCCCAGGGGAACACGATGTTATTACCTCTGATGAATTGGATGAAGCCCCCCGTTTTGGTGCGATTATAACTTTTGACACAAACGTTGATGTGGGTTTACCCAGTGGTGTCTTTATTGTACAGATATTCTGACCAGTTTTTAGCGATGCTGTGTTGAGCTTTAGATCATTTAAGTTTGTGAGGTTTGAACTGATAATGTTTGTGGACTGTGCCGTGTACAAGGCTTCGCTGACTGGTCCCTGGGAGGCAGAGGGTAGGCGGATCTCTCCGAGATTCTTCTGGAAGGGTGCGGATGTGGTCACGGACACTGACTGTTGATAATTTCTGTTGAACGTCTCAGGTTGATTCAGCTGCCGTGAATGACCGTTACTCTCTGTTCGAGATTTCTGTCGACTGCACAACTTGTCTGTTGGACTAGGTGACACAGTGGATGAGATTTGGGACTCCAGTTTCTGTGGGAAAATAACAGTTTGTCAGAAAGTGGTATATACTTCAGTGTTTGATCAGAATTATTATACTGAAAGGTTATATTGTTCCTTGAATTGTGAACAGTAGGAAACAGAACTCTGAAAATCTAAACGTTGTGAGAATTGAATTTATGATTGTTATAGCTAAAATTTCATTTTTGCAAGAGATAACAGTTTTACATGCAGTAAAGCTTAGTTTTCTCACATTAGGATAACTATCTAAGAACATTTTTTTAAAGATTTCCCATTAATGCTTAAAACATCAGTCATGTGTCCCTAAAAAGAAACCAATCTCCTCTTCCCTTGTTTGATAATTTCATTTACTGTTATAAGCAGACGAAAACTTTCCAGACAAAAACACAAAGAACATGACCAAAAGCAATAGCTGTTTACTTTATAAGTAATTAACTTATTTGAAGAAGTTTGTAGATATGAATGTATAATAGAATAAAAGCCTTGGCAGACAACTTCAATCAACTTACTTTAGTTCAAGTTCTCCTTAAAAGTGATGTTCAGGCAAATAAAATACTACTTCACAGTAGTCAAACAGGGGACATTATCTTAAGACCTTTTTTCTTCTTACATAAGTTACATATACAAAGACACTTCTTCTGTTTTTACTTAATCAAGTCTGTGTTTTTTGTTTCGATAAAACGGGGCCTGAAATTTTATGAAGACTCTACCATTAATTGGACTACCTGAATAGTTACCGATCATTGACCTCATACTCTTCACCCGCCCCTCATCTTTGTCGTCATTAAATCACATATTTCCGATAACATCTGTACTCAACTCCAAAGAATCAGGAATCAAATTAACCCAATAACTCCTGAGATTCTGTAATGGACTGTTCCAGTCCTTGCAATAGATGAGTCCAAATGTGTCTTCAGGAGTGAATGGATTAATCTTGGTCATCTACCATTGTTGGAAACCCAAGTGTCACTGTTCTGACATGAACAAACGATTGAACAGTAACTTATGGGTTTAAGACAATGGATCAGCTACATATATGGGGTAGGGTCGGAAAAATAATGGCCACACAAGAGTTCAAATCTGGGACCTCCTTCATCTAAGAAAAACAGCTTCACCAATTAAGCTTCTATGTCAGTATAGCGATCAATCCCATCTAGTTTTGCTGTAAGCAAACTGGAGTTACCTCCCTTATATCTAAATCAAACTTCTATTGATGCAGGTATTTTTTTGCAGGGAAAACACAATAAACGTGAGTATTTTATACCATACTAGAACTCTCTGCATGCCTCTACCACACTTCAATACTTCACTTCATTGAATTTGTTAATATCTAAAGTTTACGAGGGGTCGTTAGTGGTATAACACGGCACACATGCTTTTTCACCTGTGTCGGGACACTCTAACTTCTGAAATATCATAATTTATGTAATAATGAAATAAAACAAGTGTATCACAAATAAAATAAAACTTGTAAAATGTCTTGAGAATATACTCAAACAGAACATCTGCATCTAACCAGCTGTCATAATGAAAAAAAAAAAGTAAAAACTTAATTTTTAAACCTTACTGAAATCAACACTCAGAAATTATTAATATATTAAGGTTTCTTGATAATTAATTTTTAGAACCTATCAAAGACAAGACTTTTGACCTTTGATAATAAGTTATTAGAACAGTTGATTTTTGTAGTATGAAACAGATGTTTTTGAAAGGTTTTTTATTTACTTTTTGCATATCATTGACATTTAAAGTTGAACCAATTTCACCCCCTCCCCAACCCCTACTTGCCATAATTGCCTTAAATAGTGAAAAGCTGATATGGGCATGTTTGAGTATTCTTAAGGAACAATAAATCTCCTAATATAATGTGTTGAAATTTTCAAATCGATAAACAATATTTCAATTTCAAAACTAATATTGATTCCAGGTCCTTGACAAATTTTTGTTTTGTCCATACATTTCCTTGTAAAAGGATTAAGATAAACAAGTAAACACTATAATCAGAAACAAAATGGACGTGATTTGTCTCCAGATTTCAAAATATATTTATAAACTTTAAAAAATTTGCCTTAGGTTGGTCTGATGATAGTGAGTTTTAAAACGTTTCTACATTAAACTACGTAGTTGATTAAGAAATTAACTTTGAAAAGAAGTATAAAAAATTTACATGCATCCTAGAATTCCACATAATATAATTTTGTCTAAAATGTGTAATTATTGTCATAACCATGCTTATTAATTTGCTTACACAATTAGTAAAATAGTTAATGCCCAGGTTCACCAACTTTCACTCCTGAAAATTGATAATGGACTGTGCCACTCTATGAATTAGAAGAACAAAATGTATTTTAAGGGATAAATAAGTTAAGTAAAAGAAATTTCTCCTTTAAAAAGCAGGGAATTTTTTAGATTAAGTTATTTATCAGAAAAAAATACATTTGAGCCCTTCTAATTCACAGACTGGAACAGTCACCTCAGAAATACCAGGAGTATGTTAAATTTTCCATAGGTGATATATTTATTACAGATTATGTTTTTAGTTTTATTTTTAATATCAGTGTTTAGGTCAGCATGCGTTAGAGAAATAATTGATGGCATAACATATACAAAGTTAAAACTATACAAAATATCAGTCACTAGATATATAGATATGTATTTACATTACCGATATACTGTAAAGCAACAATTTTTCTAGTGCAATAATTCGTGTATTTCACAAATGATGAGCAATCGCGAAAATTAATTGCCACAAAAATTTTAAACAATTATACAATAGAATTGTACAAGTTCAAATACAAAATTAAATCACTGTGAAAAAGTTAATGAATAGGAAAATGAAAAATTTTAAATTGCCATGAAAGAAAGTTGAATTACAGAAGTTTTTTAGTATAGTATCATATAGTTGTCATAATTAGTGCTACTGGCAAAACATATCTCTCCTACTGTGAAGGTATTGAAATTAAAAAAAAAAAAAAATCTTATTTCAATTCAAGTTAATTATTCAATAATGCATTATATTAACTTTGTAAATTATAAAACAGGTTGGAAGTTCCTTAAGAATGTACTTTAAGTACTTAAATCAAATTTTATTACAAAATACACCAAGCTTAGTCGACACCAATGTTTAGGCAATAAGAGAACTAATTACAGTCAATGGCGTATTTTGTCTTTGTATATAACAGAGTTGCCTCCCTTGCGATAAAATTCATGTTTTTTTCTCTGAAAAGTGTAACATTATGCTCACAAATACATTAAGTCACAATCAATACCTACACACAAGGGTAGATAGCTCTGTAATATGCAAATACAGAATACAAAGTAATCATGTCTTACAGTGACCACCACTGTATAAAGGTCACCTTTTTAATAAGACCAATTTCTCGGCGTCTAAAATGTCATTCTACAAACCTTTAAAGCTTGCCGACGTAAAAATTCAAGTTTGGCCTTTTTGGTCGCTATAGCCTCTGGTATATCCGGGATAGCATAGGCTATAAGGAATTTGAGGGCGAGAATGATATGCTGAAAAGAGGAAAATTTCGTTATAATTCAATAAATTAATATCAGCCTTCTGAGAAACAAATTCTAGCATAGGTGGAAATTGACATATGGCATGTAGCTCTAATATTTAAATTTAATAAGTTGAGGTTTTATTGTTGTTATCCTTAAAACAAACAAATAAATTAATTTATTCATAACTTCAAAGAAGACAACCAGTTCCATAAAATGTAATTCCTCGAGTCATGGTCATTTAAATGTTTGAAGATCTAGAGATATACCGTTATGAAACTCTCTGTATTAATTTAAACGCTTGTATGAAAAATACATGAGTTGTCTCCCTTACCATGAAACTACCATGGACAACAATGAACTGATGACAATATAATTCATCTAAAACTTTTAAGATATACGAAGCTATATTTTAATTGATCCTAAAGGATTTGAGTTAATTAGGTGTATATTAGCTTAATCTATAAAGATAAGATATAAGGTTGTACAGTACAAAATCCGCACCTCTAAGATCACGATAATGATGATTGTTGATACTATACTGGAGTTGGGCACCATCCGGGTCACCTGACCAGATATACCAATCAGAGCACAGTTTACAATTACGGCGATGACACCCATTAGTTCTAAAGCATCCTGCCATGTTCCGATGTTTTCCACTTGTTGGCCAAATGGTCGCTGATGGTTCATGCACAACTTGAAAGCATCACTACGAACTTCAACAATGTTATTCATGAGAGCACATAAGGCTGCCAATGGGAACGCAGAGGAGAACAGGGTCACATACCCAAATTGTATAAACATTTCTAGGAAATCCTCAAAAGTGTCTTCATACTGTAGAGTAAAATATCATGATAATAATTATAATGATTCTCAGTTCTTCTGGAGACATTATCCTATGAAATAAATATTGTTAAGTAATTCAATTTTATATATTACACTCATCGTTTCTGGCCTCAGAATCAGGAAACAATCTTAAGTCTAAAACAGTCTTAAGTTTAGTCTTAGCCAATTAAAGATGACGTTACAAAAACTTTCGTTATTTCTGATTGGCTAAGTCTAAACTTAAATTAAAGATTGTTTCATGATCCTCGAACCTGATGTTTTCGAAGTTTGAGGTTATTTGATTTTGCAAAGACTTTAAGATTTTTACATCAAGTATAATGACGTCATACACAAAGAACGTTTTCGCAGCAAATTTTTAAAGCTGCATGGTCATTGACCAAACTCAATTATGAGCTAATTAAGTTATCAATACGCTACATATAAATTTGTTTTATTGTAAAAATAAGTAAAAACAAGAATATTAATACCTAATTAGAACCTCATTGAGTTATTAAAATTAAGTTATTAGCATTTTTCTCAACAATCTTTTGAGAAGTCTGTCTTTGAAAATGTCCGTCCATTTTTGTCTCATTAATGACTTCATAAACTCAAAAGAAAGTTCATGTAAATGAGTAAAAACTCCCCATCCCCCTTTTTCCTACTTTCATTTCAAGAAATTCTTTCTGTATGTGAAGATGTTGTCATTTTAATCTTATCTAAGATATATTTTATGATTTTTGACGGATTACTATAACCTCTGTACAGACCTTATTCATTGTACTCTCCACTTCTGCTTGTGTCAGTGACGTTTTTCTCTGCAGCCCAGCAGCCGTCTCAGACTTCCCGGAAACACTTGAATCATTTTCGTTGTTGACTGACTTCCTTTCTCTAACCTCCCCTTTATTGCCTCCTACAGACTCAACAGAAGACACGACCTCTGTTTTGTTTGGTATTGAGACTTCACTTGTCATTTCGTAGCCGACCTTGTAAAGTTTGACCTTCCAGACAAGGTAAGGAAGTAAGGCCTCCTTAATGTTACCAATCACCTGTCGCGTTATCAAAATGGCTGCCAGTTGCTGAAAATTTGTGGAAAAAAATCACATTGGGTCAATTTGAAGCGTGCAGACATGTAATGACGTTTGAGTTATGCCCCATTTGATATATTTTTCAATCATGCAGGATATGTTTAGGGGATAAATTCAATGATGCAAATTTTCACCTGTCAAAAAACCCATGATTGTATTGCTGTGAATGCTTCTTCTAAAACTAATATTTCATCATTTTCACTCGCATCAAAAACTTTTGATCATGGATCAATCAAATAGATAGGTATTTCTCCTACCATGTACACAGAGATATCCACAACTTTACCAGTGTGTGATTTTCCTATCGTACAAGGGACAAGCTACACAAGATCCTCATGTTCAACTTTTAAGATACTAAACACTTGTCAAGCCTCGTGTACCTGGTATTAATATCCCTCAGATTGAATTTAACATAATCTTTCACTCCCTTTGGGATAAGACAGGAGAATCTGAACCCAAAGGGTGAGATTCTAAAGTTGTTAAACACAAGGTTTTTCACAAAGACCTATCAAAAAACTTTTGATCATGGATCAATCAAATAGATAGGGTATTTCTCCTACCATGTACACAGATATCCACAACTTTACCAGTGTGTGATTTTCCTATCGTACAAGGGACAAGCTACACAAGATCCTCATGTTCAACTTTTAAGATACTAAACACTTATCAAGCCTCGTGTACCTGGTATTAATATCCCTCAGATTGAGATTTACATAATCTTTCACTCCCTTTGAGATAAGACAGGAGAATTTGAACCCAAAGGGTGAGATTCTAAAGTTGTTAAACACAAGGTTTTCCTGACACCCCAAAGACGGCGAATGACTCTTTTCTCTAACCCTATGTGAGCATATGCAAAGATCTTGTGTAGCTTGTTTTTACTCTAGGGTGAGATATCAAAAAAAATCTCACAATGGTAAAATATATCTTTCCGTGGTAAGAGAAATACCTGTCTCAACTTGAAAAAGGGAAGGAGACAGTGATTCAAGAGAATACTACAACCCACACCACATCATAGCTGTTACAATCTCCACTGATCAATTTACTTACGTCACGTAAACGGTCCATGTCTTGTAGGTAAAACGCTATGTAAAACAGCGACAGGAAGGAGTTCACAAACTGGAACTGGAGATAAAGAAAGCAGAAATGTACACATAAATCAGTATGTCTTAACGACCGGTAAAATAGTTACGAAAACAACTAATTCCAAGATAACAAAATCTCCAATTTAAGAATGAACTGAAATATGTATACTGTAATCATGCTTATTTTAGTTGCAGTTTTATTATAGCCATTTTTACGCTGTCTAGAACAACTTGGTCGAATATACTGCGTGAAAGACACTCTAAGGAACATTTCCTCATTAACCCCTGAAATAATATAATGGACTGGTCCAGTCTTTGATTTGGAAGAGTCTAAATGTGTCTTTAGGGGTCAAAGAGTTAAATGAATTAAGTAACTTTTACCGTTTTGTCTCCCTAACTAGTTTGTTACTTACCAGGACTAGTTTAATTATCAGATGGTTTTCATACGTTTCTGCCATTCTGTAATTTTCTGAAAATTAGAATGAAAAGTTTGCTGACATTTTGAAAATACAGGCATTAAGGTTTAAGACTGCTTAATTTTTTTTTTTTTTTTTTTTTTTTGTGTGTGTCCAATTTACAGCTCATTAAGTCGTAAGTTTTAAGTTGCAAAATTAATGTGGAATTACAGTTATGTTGTAGAGGCAAACATATAAAGGAACAAAGAATTTGGAGTAGAATCAGGAACATAGACTATTTGTAGCAAAATTAAACTCAACTAGAACACTGACAGATGTCAGAAATTTGAAATTTAGCTACAATAAATGCATTTTCATTGAAATTAAATTTTACAACTAAGTGGATTTCTCGACCTCTTCGAAATATAACCATTTTCATTAAAACCAGATAATTTTTAGATTTGGGTTATGGCAGCCATCTTGGGTTTCTCTGAGTGAAAATTCCAAGCCCTATTGCTTTGACATCTACATACTCAATTGGCCTACTGCTTTTGGAAAAAATCTCTGGAAACTAATTGTGGACAGACAGACAGACTCAGTGATAACAATAGGGCTACTACATCTGAGATGTCAAAGGGCAATAATTAAGACATTGTTTGCCATCTGATTTCATTGCTGACATTGTGAATGCTCATCAATATACTTAGATTCATATTGAACTTAGAAATAGCTGTTAGAATCATGAAATTCATGTTCTTGTAAATGTGTATCTATTGCTACTTCAATGAAAATAATTCACATTCCATCACCACTGGACATAATAGTCCTGCACAAACGTTATCAAGTATCACGTGGGACGTGAATTAATTCTCATGAGAACTGATCTAAGTGTAAAATTCACGAGAACAATATGAACGATTACAAATTAAACAGTTGTCACAGCTACACACTGACATACCTATGTGATTTAGCCAGTAGGCGATCTTCTTGTAGACCTCGTCAAGAATTCCGATAGAAACAGCCAGTAGGATTTTGGGTAGGAATGTACAGAAGCCAGGGATGTCTTCCTTTCCTACCAAGTTGTTTATCCATTCCTGGAGTTGGAAGATCAACAACATCACTACGAACACGACACACAGACACAGGAAGATGATTGGCCAGCTGATGAAGTAGCGGAACAGGTTACGTTTCCACGGAGCGTAGTAGGGTTCCTGTCTCCCCGTCACCGGACTCTCTCGTAAACTTCCCTGGTGAAGATTAAATACTTAATCACAATATCAGGAATTAAACAAGAAACAGGATTTCTGACATATTGTCTGTAATATTACATATCAATAGCAAATGAAATCTAATGTCACAAAGCATATTAATTAAGTACAATCTAAAATATCTTAATTTTGTGTATACAGTTTAAGGAAGTCACAACTTTCCTTTTACCAGTACTAATATTTTTCTTATGTAGATTTTTGGAAATAGGAGCTAAAACCATAGTTGAAAATGGAAGAAAATTTATACAATTTTCTGATAAACATTGATAACAACCTGGAATTTTCAATATCAAAGATGGCTGTCTGAGCTGTCAGCCATCTTGTTTTCAGACCAGACTGCAAGAAGAAGATTCAAATGGCTTTTAAATGAAAAGTTCTTAAAATAATACCAGTAGTCTACTTTTTGACACATTTTTTTATATTGCAATTTTATAACTTGCTACAAGTATACGCTATTGCACAACAACTTCTGTCCGGACAATGACCCTGACTCTGACGTTACCATAGTGACACCTACTAAATATCGCCTGTATTTATCATCACACACAGGAATGTAGTTAGCATTAACTTTTTACCGAAAACAGTGGACGTGGATCATCAAGCAGCTCGTCTTTCTTGTCCAGAGTTCCCCATTCGTAGGCCAGTTCTGAGCTTCGCCTTTTCCAGTGTTCTAAGTACAGCGTGGCCCAGAAAGCATTGAACAGAGCAAATGCAACAAACCACTGGTCATCTACCGTCTACAAAAGGTTTAAATTTCATAATGGTCAAAGGTCATGTAGGTAGTGAAAGGCCAACCATAAACAAAAGGTCAAAGGTCAAATCGAAGTGAAAGGTCAATCAAAGTATCTAAGTTCAGTTAAGGTCATAGGCCAAATGAATAATGAAAGGTCAATCAAAGTAATCAAAGTCAGTTAAAGGTCGAAGGTCAAATGAATAATGAAAGATCAATCAAAGTAATCAAAGTCAGCTAAAGGTCATAGGTCAAATGAACGTGAAAGTGGTTATGTGCAACACTGAATTTTCAATACACAAAAAGTTAAATATCAGAGGGCAAGAAACAGAGCAAGGTAATTCAAGGGATATTCAACTTTGCTCATATAAAATTTTCTTTCAATACATAAATATCAAATTTTATTACCCATATGAGAGTCAAATTCGCAGTAGGCTGATGACAATATCTCCCCTTAGCTAAATGTCATGCATTATATACAACATCTAAAATAGTTGTATAATATAAAATATTCATTTTCTTCGATCCCCAAGAGAATTGTATTGACATTGTATAATAAAGTCCATATTAACATTCCTTTGTTTGGTCTATGTTTGAACTACTATTTATAGTAATGGTAACCATATTAACCTACAATGTTGGGTTTTTGTGATGCCAAAACTCTGTCGGTGAAGTAAGATTTACTGATGACTAGTCCCACGTTCCTGTGTTTGTCACAAAAAACACATAACGAAAATATGACGTCACAATCACCCGATGGTGGGACTAATTGGAGGTAAATCGTACTTAAACCACATCATTTCGGTGTTTCGAAACCTCTATTTCCATTTTTACGTTACCTCGTCCTGTCCCTGGAAAAGCCATATACACGCCCCAAGGAATGCTGGGATACACAGAGCAAGTGTGTAGTGTCCGAGGTAGGCGAAATACATTGCAATCTTAACTCCAAAGTAGTCTCGAATTTTATCTGCAGCAAAAACATAAATATTTCTATCATTATGTCGTCTTTGCATGTTACAGAGTTAGCTCCCTTGCGGGAAGGAATCCTTTGTGACGTCATTATTTTGTGGGCACGATTCACATCATTGTCTCTGAAAAGTATGATGTTATGCTCATAAACACATGATGTCATAATCAATACCTACCCGCAAAGGCAGATAACATCATTTCTGCTATACTATTTGTGGGATGATATTTTTACGAATTCACAGGACATTGCTTAATGATCATGAAAATTTGATCAGCGAAATATTGATAAATGGCTGAATCATATATACCATTAACGACAGATCATGAAATTTTAATAAAACCACTAAAATACAATTTTCTTGAATTTTGATTGCAGGTCCACTTGTTTCCAAGACAAACTAACCTAGGGTTTAATTGTTTCTGGACATATTAACCAAGGGTTTGTTTCCTTGACTGACTAACCCAGAGGTTGTTTCCTTGACTGACTAACCCAGTTGTTTCCTTGACTGACTAACCCAGAGGTTGTTTCCTTGACTAATTAACCCAGAGGTTGTTTCCTTGACTAACTAACCCAGAGGTTGTTTCCTTGACTAACTAACCCAGAAGTTGTTTCCTTGACTAACTAACCCAGAAGTTATTTCCTTGACTAACTAACCCAGAGGTTGTTTCCTTGACTGACTAACCCAGAGGTTGTTTCCTTGACTAATTAACCCAGAGGTTGTTTCCTTGACTAACTAACCCAGAGGTTGTTTCCTTGACTAACTAACCCAGAGGTTGTTTCCTTGACTAACTAACCCAGAAGTTATTTCCTTGACAGACTAACTCAGAGGTTGTTTCCTTGACAAACTTACCAAGAGGTTGTCTTCTAAAGACTCCTTGGACCCAGCATTTCCTCATTTCCTGTAGTGTGTCCTGGTTGTGGAGAGGAAAAACCTGGGACACGATGCCCTTAGACTGTAGTAAAGGTACTGAAACAAACAAAATATAAAGGAATTTAATTACAACTTCCATACTCTGAATTATTTTCCTGGTTCCCATCAATAGTTTTGAGTACAACATATACCCAATATTAGGTTTCTAGGCCTCTTATTGATTTAAAGATTTAAGCCTATTGACGTGCCACACTAAATTAAGATCAAGGTCATTTTTGTAACAAACATGGTGGTGGCTTATGGTAGGATGCTACATGTCATGCATCAATACCCTGGGCCCGTTGGTTATTCCGAAGAAATCATGAAAAATCTACGCACAGAGTACCTTCTCAACATGTGTCATATATATTCTGACTGGATTACTGTAATTTAAAGAACATTTATTTAACTATAAACCACCGTAATTTAAAGAACATTTATTTAACTATAAACCACCGTAATTTAAAGAACATTTATTTAACTATAAACCACCGTAATTTAAAGAACATTTATTTAACTATAAACCACCGTAATTTAAAGAACATTTATTTAACTATAAACCACCGTAATTTAAAGAACATTTATTTAACTATAAACCACCGTAATTTAAAGAACATTTATTTAACTATAAACCACCGTAATTTAAAGAACATTTATTTAACTATAAACCACCGTAATTTAAAGAACATTTATTTAACTATAAACCACCGTAATTTAAAGAACATTTATTTAACTCTAAACCAGGTCTAATCGTTTATTCTATCAAACTTCAGTCTTATGAAGATCTTACTAAAATTAATCTGCATAAAAAGTTTCATTAAGCTTATTATAAAGTATAACTTGCCAAAACCGACATTTTTCTAAATTTTCATAACCCAATATTTCATAATATTGATATAAACGTTCTATAATATAACATTGCTGGTGTATTCCTATTTAGTCTTCAAGGCCTGTGGACAGGTCACCACCCACCAATCAAACTATCCGGGTATTGCACATGACTATGCATTTTGCTTTGTATTTGCCACAGTGTTTGCCCGGATATTGAATGGAAACATGTTATTTTTTGAGCATGAGGCATGGCTACATACCACCTAGTGTGTTGGTAAATTGTAAGCAGTTGCTAAACATGCTGCAACAAATCCAAAATAATAGCAAAGGTTCTTTTAAAAGTTTAGAATACTGTATTTGACCCCATAAGCGTCCGTGTCCCTATAAGCGCTCCTCACCCATTTTGAAGCCTCGATTTCAACTGCCCAGGCAAAAATAAAGACCAAAACTACACAAAACTGTATAGATTTGCAATAATTTTGTCTTATTAGCATCTTTTCATAAGATTTTTTCAAATTTTTAAACGCCCTGGGCGTTTATTGGGTCAAATATGGTACATGTATATAAAAAAAAATTCCTTTTAAAGTCATTTTTTTTTTTTATTATTATTTTTTTTTTTTTTTTTTTAGATGACATTTAGGTTTATAATCATTACAACCTGTCTTTCATCATTTTTTTTCGTTTTTGTTGTAAGTTGTAGTAGTTTTCCTTTTAATTAATACTTTTGACCATCAGGTATATATATATATTTGTTATGTTGAGTGCCCAATCTTGATTAAAGTAGGCATTGCTATATATCCCAGATCATCAGGGTCTTTGTAAGATTATTAGTTATAATTAAAGTAGCAGTATCTTGTATTCATTAATTATTTATAGATCAAATATACACACAGTAAAATTTCCATTTGCAGAGAAACCCAGTTAGGGTGTTTAGAGAAGATAAAATATGGAGGAGCTTGTCAATTATCTGTCAAAAATGAGCAATGAAATAACGGCCAGGGGCTAGCTCTTCTTAACTCCGTGTGACTTGGGGGAATTCCAAATCCATCATTGTGTCCTGATGATAGCTACAACAGCTTCCCACACAATTATAGAGAGTATGTCTCAGAGGAAAGTCAACACAGCTGGTTCACTTCATAGATGGTGATTTATTACATGGGACAGACAATTATTAAGTCATATTAGAATTGCACATTAGTTATCTCCCTAAGACCTTGCACATTTGAGTTATCTCCCCTTACACCTTGCACATTATAGAGTTATCTCCCCTTACACCTTGCACATTTAAGTTATCTGCCTCAGACCTTAAACAAAAGAGTTATCTTCCCTTACACCTTGCACATTAGAGTTATCTGCCTCAGACCTTAAACAAAAGAGTTATCTCCCCTTATACCTTGCACATTTGAGTTATCTCCCCTTGCACTTGCACAGTAAAGTTATCTGCCTCAGACCTTAAACAAAAGAGTTATCTCCCCTTACACCTTGCACATTAGTTATCTGACTCAGACCTTAAACAAAAGAGTCATCTCCCTTTACACCTTGCACATTAGTTATCTGCCTCAGACCTTAATCAAAAGAGTTATATCCCCTTACACATTGCACATTATAGTTATCTGCCTCAGACATTAAACAAAAGAGTTATCTCCCCTTACACCTTGCTCTTTAGACCTATCTCCCCTGAGACCTTTCACATTGGAATTATCTTCCATTTCAGATTATTCCCTTGGTATTGAAGTCACAATTGATTACTTCTATAATTTGATTCTTTCATTCAATCGCTAACAGATAATATCTTGTTCTTTGCTTTTGGCATTGGGGACAAATGATACCCAACCAGGTGGATTTCTCTTTAACAGCTTCGTTAGGCCAGCTGTCTCACTATCAGACGATAAAAGAATCAATAAGCTTCCAGCTGAAAAAATGTAGGTCAGACAAATTAGAAAGATAATGTTGATATCCATCAGCCCTGGACACAATATATACAATTGTACCACTGAAACAACAGGCTCAGTCACGGATAACATATATATACTACCCTACCTCTGAAACAACTGGTTAGCCCCGGACACAATATATACTACCCTACCTCTGAAACAACAGACTTAGCCCAGGACACAATATATACTACTCTACCTCTGAAACAACAGACTTAGCCCAGGACACAATATATACTACCCAACTACTGAAACAACAGACTTAGCCCAGGACACAATATATACTACTCTACCTCTGAAACAACAGGCTTAGCCCAGGACACAATATATACTACCCAACTACTGAAACAACAGACTTAGCCCAGGACACAATATATACTACTCTACCTCTGAAACAACAGACTTAGCCCAGGACACAATATATACTACCCAACTACTGAAACAACAGGCTTAGCCCAGGACACAATATATACTACTCTACCTCTGAAACAACAGACTTAGCCCCACACACAATATATACTACCCAACTACTGAAACAACAGACTTAGCCCAGGACACAATATATACTACTCTACCTCTGAAACAACAGGCTTAGCCCCGGACATAATATATACTACCCAACTACTGAAACAACAGACTTAGCCCAGGACACAATATATACTACTCTACCTCTGAAACAACAGACTCAGCCCCACACACAATATATACTACCCTACCACTGAAACAACAGACTTAGCCCCACACACAATATATACTACTCTACCTCTGAAACAACAGACTTAGCCCAGGACACAATATATACTACCCAACTACTGAAACAACAGACTTAGCCCAGGACACAATATATACTACTCTACCTCTGAAACAACAGACTTAGCCCAGGACACAATATATACTACCCAACTACTGAAACAACAGACTTAGCCCAGGACACAATATATACTACTCTACCTCTGAAACAACAGACTTAGCCCAGGACACAATATATACTACCCAACTACTGAAACAACAGACTTAGCCCAGGACACAATATATACTACTCTACCTCTGAAACAACAGACTTAGCCCCACACACAATATATACTACCCAACTACTGAAACAACAGGCTTAGCCCAGGACACAATATATACTACCCTACCACTGAAACAACAGACTTAGCCCCACACACAATATATACTACCCTACCACTGAAACAACAGACTCAGCCCCACACACAATATATACTACCCTACCACTGAAACAACAGACTTAGCCCCACACACAATATATACTACCCTACCACTGAAACAACAGACTTAGCCCCACACACAATATATACTACCCTACCACTAAAACAACAGACTCAGCCCCACACACAATATATACTACCCTACCACTGAAACAACAGACTCAGCCCCACACACAATATATACTACCCTACCACTGAAACAACAGACTCAGCCCCACACACAATATATACTACCCTACCACTAAAACAACAGACTCAGCCCCACACACAATATATACTACCCTACCACTAAAACAACAGACTCACCCCCACACACAATATATACTACCCTACCACTAAAACAACAGACTCACCCCCACACACACAATATATACTACCCTACCACTGAAACAACACACTCAGCCCCACACACACAATATATACTACCCTACCACTAAAACAACAGACTCAGCCCCACACACACATATATATACTACCCTACCACTGAAACAACAGACTCAGCCCCCACACACAATATATACTACCCTACCACTGAAACAACAGACTCAGCCCACGGACACAATATATACTACCCTACCACTGAAACAACAGACTCAGCCCCACACACAATATATACTACCCTACCACTAAAACAACAGACTCAGCCCCACACACAATATATACTACCCTACCACTGAAACAACACACTCAGCCCCACACACACAATATATACTACCCTACCACTAAAACAACACACTCAGCCCCACACACACAATATATACTACCCTACCACTAAAACAACAGACTCAGCCCCACACACAATATATACTACCCTACCATTGAAACAACAGACTTAGCCCCACACACAATATATACTACCCTACCACTGAAACAACAGACTCAGCCCCACACACAATATATACTACCCTACCACTGAAACAACAGGACTCAGCCCCGACACAATATATACTACCCTACCACTGAAACAACAGACTTAGCCCCACACACAATATATACTACCCTACCACTAAAACAACAGACTCAGCCCCACACACAATATATACTACCCTACCACTAAAACAACAGACTCAGCCCCACACACAATATATACTACCCTACCACTGAAACAAGACTTAGCCCACACAATATATACTACCCTACCACTGAAACAACAGCCTCAGCCCCACACACAATATATACTACCCTACCACTGAAACAACAGACTCAGCCCCACACACAATATATACTACCCTACCACTAAAACAACAGACTCAGCCCCACACACAATATATACTACCCTACCACTAAAACAACAGACTCAGCCCCACACACAATATATACTACCCTACCACTGAAACAACAGACTCAGCCCCACACACAATATATACTACCCTACCACTGAAACAACAGCCTCAGCCCCACACACAATATATACTACCCTACCACTGAAACAACAGACTCAGCCCCACACACAATATATACTACCCTACCACTAAAACAACAGACTCACCCCCACACACAATATATACTACCCTACCACTAAAACAACAGACTCACCCCCACACACAATATATACTACCCTACCACTGAAACAACACACTCAGCCCACACACACAATATATACTACCCTACCACTGAAACAACAGACTCACCCCCACACACACAATATATACTACCCTACCACTGAAACAACAGACTCACCCCCACACACAATATATATACTACCCTACCACTGAAACAACAGACTCACCCCCCCACACACAATATATACTACCCTACCACTGAAAACAACAGCTCAGCCCCCACACACAATATATACTACCCTACCACTGAAACAACAGACTCAGCCCCACACACAATATATACTACCCTACCACTAAAACAACAGACTCACCCCCACACACACAATATATACTACCCTACCACTGAAACAACAGACTCACCCCCACACACAATATATACTACCCTACCACTGAAACAACAGACTCAGCCCCACACACAATATATACTACCCTACCACTGAAACAACAGACTCAGCCCCACACACAATATATACTACCCTACCACTGAAACAACACACTCAGCCCCACACACAATATATACTACCCTACCACTGAAACAACAGACTCAGCCCCACACACACAATATATATACTACCCTACCACTGAAACAACAGACTTAGCCCGACACACAATATATACTACCCTACCACTGAAACAACAGACTCAGCCCCACACACAATATATACTACCCTACCACTGAAACAACAGACTTAGCCCCACACACAATATATACTACCCTACCACTGAAACAACAGACTCAGCCCCACACACAATATATACTACCCTACCACTGAAACAACAGACTCAGCCCCACACACAATATATACTACCCTACCACTGAAACAACAGACTCAGCCCCACACACAATATATACTACCCTACCACTAAAACAACAGACTCACCCCCACACACACAATATATACTACCCTACCACTGAAACAACACACTCAGCCCCACACACACAATATATACTACCCTACCACTGAAACAACAGACTCAGCCCCACACACAATATATACTACCCTACCACTAAAACAACAGACTCACCCCCACACACACAATATATACTACCCTACCACTAAAACAACAGACTCACCCCCACACACACAATATATACTACCCTACCACTGAAACAACAGACTCACCCCCACACACAATATATACTACCCTACCACTGAAACAACAGACTCACCCCCACACACAATATATACTACCCTACCACTGAAACAACAGACTACACCCCCACACACAATATATACTACCCTACCACTGAAACAACAGACTCAGCCCCACACACAATATATACTACCCTACCACTGAAACAACAGACTCAGCCCCACACACAATATATACTACCCTACCACTGAAACAACAGCCTCAGCCCCACACACAATATATACTACCCTACCACTGAAACAACAGACTCAGCCCCGCACACAATATATACTACCCTACCACTAAAACAACAGACTCACCCCCACACACACAATATATACTACCCTACCACTAAAACAACAGACTCACCCCCACACACAATATATACTACCCTACCACTGAAACAACAGACTCACCCCCACACACAATATATACTACCCTACCACTGAAACAACAGACTCACCCCACACACACAATATATACTACCCTACCACTGAAACAACAGACTCAGCCCCACACACAATATATACTACCCTACCACTAAAACAACAGACTCACCCCCACACACACAATATATACTACCCTACCACTGAAACAACAGACTCAGCCCCACACACAATATATACTACCCTACCACTGAAACAACAGACTCAGCCCCACACACAATATATACTACCCTACCACTGAAACAACAGACTCAGCCCCACACACAATATATACTACCCTACCACTGAAACAACAGACTCAGCCCCACACACAATATATACTACCCTACCACTGAAACAACAGACTCAGCCCCACACACAATATATACTACCCTACCACTGAAACAACAGACTCAGCCCCACACACACAATATATACTACCCTACCACTGAAACAACAGACTCAGCCCCACACACAATATATACTACCCTACCACTGAAACAACAGACTCAGCCCCACACACAATATATACTACCCTACCACTGAAACAACAGACTCAGCCCCACACACAATATATACTACCCTACCACTGAAACAACAGACTCAGCCCCACACACAAATATATACTACCCTACCACTGAAACAACAGACTCAGCCCCACACACAATATATATACTACCCTACCACTGAAACAACAGACTCAGCCCCACACACAATATATACTACCCTACCACTGAAACAACAGACTCAGCCCCACACACAATATATACTACCCTACCACTGAAACAACAGACTCAGCCCCACACACAATATATACTACCCTACCACTGAAACAACAGACTCAGCCCCCACACACAATATATACTACCCTACCACTGAAACAACAGACTCAGCCCCACACACAATATATACTACCCTACCACTGAAACAACAGACTCAGCCCCACACACAATATATACTACCCTACCACTGAAACAACAGACTCAGCCCCACACACAATATATACTACCCTACCACTGAAACAACAGGACTCAGCCCCACACACAATATATACTACCCTACCACTGAAACAACAGACTCAGCCCCACACACAATATATACTACCCTACCACTGAAACAACAGACTCAGCCCCACACACAATATATACTACCCTACCACTGAAACAACAGACTCAGCCCCACACACAATATATACTACCCTACCACTGAAACAACAGACTCAGCCCCACACACAATATATACTACCCTACCACTGAAACAACAGACTCAGCCCCACACACACAATATATACTACCCTACCACTGAAACAACAGACTCAGCCCCACACACAATATATACTACCCTACCACTGAAACAACAGACTCAGCCCCACACACAATATATACTACCCTACCACTGAAACAACAGACTCAGCCCCACACACAATATATACTACCCTACCACTGAAACAACAGACTCAGCCCCACACACAATATATACTACCCTACCACTGAAACAACACACTCAGCCCCACACACAATATATACTACCCTACCACTGAAACAACAGACTCAGCCCCACACACAATATATACTACCCTACCACTGAAACAACACACTCAGCCCCACACACAATATATACTACCCTACCACTGAAACGACACACTCAGCCCCACACACAATATATACTACCATACCACTGAAACAATTGACTTCGTTTTACATCTGTCATGACAAAATCATCAACACCTGTGGTATGTAGTGATTAGCGAGGAGCACATATAGATCTTGTTTACCTACTCCCCGACAATACTGTGTACAAACTGAGGTCAAGGGTCTGAGCTGGGATACTATTATTAAGAGTCTATCAAAATCATTTTGTTTGGGTCATAACATTTTGATCACAGAGCTATGGAATCCCTTCTAAACTTGTAATTTAACTACAAAAGATAAATATTGATGCCGCCCTCTACACACAAATATATATAGATATTTCTTTGTTTATCTGAGATACCAAGAGGGAGGTGTCGAAGTATAACAAGTGTACAAATTAATCATTGTTAAAAAGTTGAAGGTCATTCAATTACAACACATTATAATTCTCTTTAATTTCACCGGGAACAATTTATTACAGCATGGGTATTGAAGTGAAGGTTATTAGAGTAAAATATATCCACTGGAATGTTAAGATGAAGGTCATCAAGGTACTACACACTATACTTAGATAATAAAGGTGAAGGTCATTAGTCTAAGAGCAAAATACATTGGCTGGATTGTTAAGGTGAAGGTCACCAAGGTACTACACACTATACTTAGATAATAAAGGTGAAGGTCATTAGTCTAAGAGCAAAATACATTGGCTGGATTGTTAAGGTGAAGGTCACCAAGGTACTACACACTATACTTAGATAATAAAGGTGAAGGTCATTAGTCTAAGAGCAAAATACATTGGCTGGATTGTTAAGGTGAAGGTCACCAAGGTACTACACACTATACTTAGGTAATAAAGGTGAAGGTTAATGTACCTTAGTTCTCATTTCATTTTGATAAGAAAGTTGAAGGTCACTGAATTTCTGAAATATCTAAATTACAAAAATAATGGTTTATTCATTTTTTCTTCAACTTATTTTACTTCAATAAGAAATGTTTGCATATGGTAGAAAATAAGCGTTTGTACTTGAGTATGGATGTTGTTATCGTCATACTGGGGTTATACTAGGAGAACCACATGCAGCATATATAGATGACTAAGAGGTCTTATCCGATGACATTTCCCTGACAAGGATATAATACAGTATTTTTTTTTTTCTGTCGTTTGCCTGTCTGATCATCACCTGTCGCCAAATCAATAATGACATGATCGTCAGTGCTACAGCACAGGGTCTGTGGGTATTACTGTCCATCTGTCACACGGGACCAATCAACTGTGCATAGGCACGCAAAGACACAATATATATGGATATATAGGGATATATTTTATCAGCGAAATGCAACAAGCTTAAGCTGAGAAAGTTAGAAATGACTGTAAGACAAATTCCTCGACCATCAGCAGAACTCTCAATAGGAAGCGACTTCTCTTCTCTAATGACCTTCACCTTTATAATCTAAGTATAGTGTATAGTACCTTGATGACCTTCAACTTAACATTACAGCTGATACTCTAATGACCTTTACTCTAACATCCCTGCTGTAAAAAAATTCTTCCATGAAATTAAAGTGAATTATAATGTGTTTGGAATTGAAGAATTTATATAGACTTTGCCTGTTATTCAATCCTCTTGACTAAACATTGGACGTGTCAATAAAATTGCATATGAATAGGAAGAGATGAGGCAGGACAATATTGACCAAATAGGACAGTAACGGGTGGGACAGGACAATATGGACCATATAGGACAATATGGGGTGGGAAGGGACAATATAGACCAAATAGGGCAGTATGGGGTGGGACGGGACAATATGGACCATATAGGGCAATATGGGGTGGGAAGGGACAATATGGACCATATAGGGCAGTATGGGGTGGGAAGGGACAATATGGACCATATAGGGCAGTATGGGGTGGGACAGGACAATATTGACCAAATAGGACAGTAAGGGGTGGGACAGGACAATATGGACCATATAGGACAATATGGGGTGGGAAGGGACAATATGGACCATATAGGGCAGTATGGGGTGGGACGGGACAATATGGACAATAAAGGGATTTTAAGATTCTATTCCTCACATAATTTGGGTGAAAAATGTGCGAGACCACATTCTGTACGAGTGTCTTGCTGTGACCTTGATATATGTTTCATTTGAATCATTTCAGACCTAACTTACAATCTAATCAGTTTTTACCTATTGGTTGGCCTTCCAAGAACTTGACCTTGTTGAGTTGTTCCCCTTTGAGAGCACGAAGGTTGTTGAGCATGTAGTATATGATACTTTGGCGTTCCTGAGTTGTAAAGAATTCTCCCTCATTCTCCACACCGGCGAAGCAATCTTGGTCCTCAAATGTGAATTCCTTCATCCCCCCACCATAGTCTTCCTTTAGGGGTTTACATACTCCAACGTCCTCCGCTCCCCGCAGCAAGCTACAAAATAAAGACTTACCAATCAACTAGGCTGACAATCGACTACGATTTTAACTATTACAGTGGGACTAATTCATTTACTAGTACCATGTGATATCCGAAGACCTTTGTGCGAGACTAGTATCTCAGGTGGTAATGAAACTTAACGTAATTTTATCACTGAAATGACATTAGCAGGGGACATCATCTTGACGTCATTCCATCACCAATAGAAACAATAGTCTCGTACAAACGTTATCGAGTATCACAGCTGTGGTTTCGTGAATTATTCCCATTGTGACATCATATGAATTGAGAGTAACATCATATTTTTCTGAGAAAACAATGTGATTTTCGTTCAAAAATTCATTATATATCAACCAATAACTATCCAAAAGGGAGATGATATATCTCTGCAATATGCAAAGAAGTGAACTCGCTAGAATAGCCTTTTAGGCTCTCATTAATAACACGATTCTTTCTTTTCTAAATAGAACTGGTTAAGTTTACCAATAACTGTAGTATAAAAGTGATTTTTTTTCTGTTGTAATGATAGTCTACAGACTGGTCTGTCTCATATAGCGTGCTTTGAAATCATTTATTTATTGCAGCTTAGAGATTTACACATAGGCTGATATTGTCTCAGGATTGGACTCGTAAATTTATTTGAACATAAAGTCTGGCAAAGTTCCTAAAACACAGCTGCAGATATTTGGAGTAAAAATATCGCGGACATTCTGTCCAACGATAAAATCTTTACACTATAATCAATGCAGACAAATTGCCAGATCAATCAAAACACCATGGAGCTTAAGTTTTAACGAGGAAATTTTTGAATTATTAATTTTATCACATAAGTAGCCGATTCAGCCTGATTAATTTATAAGGTCATAAACATTGTAATACACATTTGTAATAACACTTTAGTGACATCACAGGTGTTAGTACGATGTTATCATCAACATCATAGGATGTCACATGATTGTCTTAATTAATCCATGACAGAGATCGTCTGTCTTCCACAGAAATAAAATTCAAACATATCAGTATTATTCTCAATATATAAGATATTGATAAAAATACTTATAATTTAATTCAGATAACTCAATCAGGTACTAATTAGGCATAAATTTCGGTAAATTTACTTACTTTTATATAAAACAAATTGAGTTGTGGCGCATTGATATCTTATCCAATAATTTAGTTAATGACTGTGGCGCTTTTAAAGTTCCTCCCGAAAACATTTTGTATTTATGACATGGTAATATGTGATGTACAATTCTTTTGGTCTATGGAAAAATAACCTCAAAGATCTAACCAATAGAAATGAGTGTAACATATGATATAGAATTATTTGCTTATATTTCCTAATTACTTATAATGTAGTTATGTGACAAATAGAATCTTGGAATATTCGTGGGAATGTAAAAAAAATATTTATTTTTAGCCATGCTGCAAATCAAATTGACCTTACAAATTATGCAGAAGTTCATGTTCTATGCAATTATTCATCTGACTTTTCCATCTCATCCGTAGTGCCAAGATTAATGCAGAGTTACCTACCCTTAGAAATACATACTAATCATGATGACACATGTGAACACGTGTAACTTCAGACATTTTAGACAAAACAACAGTATTTTAATTCTTTCATTTTCAAATGATAACAAGTGTTTCTGCAAAACACAATCTAGATCTTAATTATCAATAATTTGTATTCAATGCTCAACCAAAATGCCCCTCCTCCAAAATACTGTACACCCAGTTATTTTTCTGGAGTTCATATTTTTCACGATTTCATCGACCATCACATTGGTCATGAATAATATATATCCCCTTGGGTGAATTTTTTATATACACTTCAAGCCAAATCAAAAAAAATTTGATACGCAAAAATTTCAATTTTCTAGTTTTGGTCCAAATTGTGAAGATTTTGGCCCGCAAAATAAATAACTATACAGTATGACATTGGTGGAATGTCATGGAATGGACATTGGTAGTCATAGCAGATAAATGTAAATTACCTTTCATAAGTGGCAGTTAGATGGAATACAGCCTCCTTTGTGTTGCTATGGTGACGTACATGAACTATGACCTCTGGTGACCTTGACCTTAAGCGATCCAGAAGCCACATAAGAGTAGCAGTTTCAGTGTCCTTGGGGAAGGTCAGGATAATGTCGCAGTCTGGGGTCGGTACTGGGTTCTGAAGGAGCTGGGTCGAAGCTACAAGCCGGCCACTTGTCTTGAAAATCTTTTTCCCAAACAGTTTGTAAGCTGAAACAAACAAAAAAATTAAATAAATAAATAAATAAAATTCTACCATGCCTACCAATAATTGGCTATAACAAGTAATTTCCTGACTTTTAAATACTAGTACTAGTCAATATCAACAGATTTATTTGTATTTACTCATTCACCCCTGAGGATACATTTAGACTCTTCTAAATCAAAGACTGGGCTGGTCCATTATGAAATTTAAGGGGTGAATGAGTTTAAGGGTAAAGTCTGACTGTTTTATGTTTAGCAAGCACCTGCACATGATTTATATCATTTAATACTAAATATCTATGAAATCAGCGATTAAAAAAGATAAATATCTACCCAAATGAAATTAACCTAAAAAGAAAAGAAATACATCGATGCATTGCAATATTTACATCTTGTCTCAAACTTGTCAAATGTCACAAATGGTTAAACTTACCTATACAATTCACATCTTCAAAAAAGCCTAGTTCCATTTTGATACAGAATTTAATCATTTGAATCAAGTAGTTCCATTTTGATAGAGAATTCAATCATTTGAATTAAGTAGTTCCATTTTGATACAGAATTCAATAATTTGAATTAAGAGGTTCCATATTGAAACAGAATTCAACCATTTGAATTAAGTAGTTTCATTTTGATACAGAATCCAATATTTTGAATCAAGTAGTTCCATTTTGATACAGAATTCAATCATTTGAATTAAGTAGTTCCATTTTGATAGAGAATTCAATCATTTGAATTAAGAGGTTCCATTTTGATACAGAATTCAATCATTTGATTTCCATGGTTCCATTTTGATAGAGAATTCAATCATCTGAATTAAGTAGTTCCATTTTGATACAGAATTCAATAATTTGAATTAAGAGGTTCCATATTGAAACAGAATTCAACCATTTGAATTAAGTAGTTTCATTTTGATACAGAATCCAATATTTTGAATCAAGTAGTTCCATTTTGATACAGAATTCAATCATTTGAATTAAGTAGTTCCATTTTGATAGAGAATTCAATCATCTGAATTAAGAGGTTCCATTTTGATACAGAATTCAATCATTTGATTTCCATGGTTCCATTTTGATACAGAAATCAATCATGTGAATTAAGTGCCATTTACAGCACTGTAATCCTGTAAACTCATCACCTGTCATCTATATCTCAAATACCAAACACTGGCGTCACTATGAACTCACAGCCACCACCACCGTCTACATGTAATACAGTCGGCAATTCAAGCTTATAAAGTACCACCGAGCAAGCAGTTCCACTGCTCTATGAGTGTCCGATCCCTATCAAGTACCTGTAACATGAGATCTGGTATTGTTCGAGACGATGACAGCGACCAGTTTTAGCTATAAGCTGCATATGAGTATGACCGCCAATATCTCTCTAGAGACCAAGATTTATCCGTCTACATCAAACAAATGTTGTCCTTTACCCGAAAGCAACGACATTAATGAGATAAAATGTTAACACCGTAAATGTCGCTTATTTCGCTTAATGGCCCTAATGATCATTAACCTCGCGATCAAATGTTAGAACGACAGAGTTCTACAAAATATACTGGGTCAAGTCTAGGTGACGCCTGCCAGGTTGAATTAACAAAATAATACCCTAGATCGACGAGCAGCAGCTCAACAGGAAATTTTTAGTAGCAATGCTGATATGTCACATTTCTATTGATTGGACTTCTACACCCTAATACATCATCGTGTCGTCATAACTCCTTACTCAAAATCTCACCCTAAAGGAACATCAAATCCTTGTTTGCTGGAGAAAACTACTTTTATTTTTTGTTCTATGCATACCAGACTCAAAACCTTATCTAATCTTCAATACATATATATATATACTGTATATATATATACATGTATATCAGACGATCTTAAATTCCTGCTTCATGTACAATAACTTATCTAAACCCAATGCCACCAGGACCAACATATTTGGTCAGTATTGCCAGGTTTTCAGATCATACAGGTTTAATAATTACCATAAATTAAGAAACAAAATTCCATACATATCTACTGAAATATAGAGGATCTGGATAAGACAAGGACCAGTTTTGACAGGTTCATACCACCAATGACCCTGACCTCCTAACTCTCGTGCACTTATAATGACACCTTTGGTATAGATCACCATGACAACAGACAGATAGGAATGACCAACTCACCAGTAATTATAACCTTCTGGATCAGAACAGATTGAGATGTCGAGAGTAATACTGTAAGTACAGAATCTCCATTTTATTGATTTCATTTTTATAAATCTGTGATTATGCAGTGAAGCTTCCTTATTCTTGCAGCAAAAGATAACTCATTATTTCCCTGATTTTAAATATCCTTCCTGTAAAACGAAACAATCAAGGAGAATACGATCGATAACAACAAACAGAGGGATTATAGAATTCAGATAAATAAAATCAAACAAAACATGAGGAAATAGCGAGGAAATAAGTAGCTTCCTGGTCTATTGTCCTCACAACATACAGTATCTAATTACAAAATATTTGTAACATCGGTAATGTTTCCTTTTATTACTGATATATAATGAAAATGCAGAAATCTATTTGTTCTGTTGTTCTCAGATGAACCTTAAAAATCAACATTTGTTTTTTATATTTTTTGTGTTAATGTTTTTGTTAAATAGCACTGTTTGAGAAGGATATGTATGCATGGTTTTGCTTGAAGAGAACAAGAACCAGGAGTTCCAAGAGAATAAACCACCAACCTTATACATGTATAGCTACCTGCAAGGGAGATAACTCTAAATTCAATCAGCCATGCTTGACTGCTATCAGTAAACCAACTTTTGTGGCTACTATTATGATTTCCATTTCAAAACAAGATTAATAATCGAGATTCACAAATTAAATCAAAATTCATATCAGTGTAGCTATAGGTGATGTATAGATATTTAATTCACAGAGATAAACAATCATGAATTTACTAATTTCACAAATGTTCTTTGATCACAAAATTAAATTGCTCGCTAAAGAAAGTTGGTGTACTGTATCTAGACCTGGACACCGTTATTTGATTTTTTTTTCTAGACAGTATTGATCTAATCTATGGTTACAAGCTACAGGCGAACACAATTTAGTTCCTGGTTGTTTTCATTAATACCAAACCTGGTGATAAAACAGCGCCAGCAGTAGTGGTTAAAGTGTAGATTAATTTACCACCGTAAGACCTACACCCCAGGTCCATGATTTCTAACACCTAATTCTTATACGTCTGGGTTGTGGTGGCTGAGTGGTTAAGGTGTCTGACATTCTACCACTAGCCCTCCACCTCTGGGTCACAGTGGCTGAGTGGTTAAGGTGTCTGACATTCTACCACTAGCCCTCCAACTCTGGGTCATGGTGGCTGTGAGAGGTTATAAGGTGTCTGACATTCTACCACTAGCCCTCCACCTCTGGGTCACAGTGGCTGAGTGGTTAAGGTGTCTGATATCGTTGTACCACTGGTCCTCCACCTCTGGGTCATGGTAGCTGAGTGTGGTTAAGGTGTCAGACATTCTATCACTAGCTCTCCACCTCTGGGTCACAGTGGCTGAGTGGTTAAGGTGTCTGACATTCTATCACTAGTCCTTCACCTTTGGGTTGTGGTGGCTGAGTGGTTAAAGTGTCTGACATTCTTCCACTAGCCCTCCATCTCTTGGGCACAGTGGCTGAGTGGTTATATTAAATTAAGGTGTCTGACATTCTACCACTAGCTCTCCACCTCTGGGGCATTGTGGTTGTGAGTGGTTAAGGTGTCTGATATTTGCTCGAATCTCATGTTGGGCACTTGCCAGAGAATGATAATGTAGGTCTGTGGTGTTTGACTTGGTACTCTGGATTTCTTCTGGTTTTCCTTTATCATCATGACTTAGATCATCCTTACATATCTTACATCACATAACCTATAACAAAATGTTTTCAAAACAGTAACAACAGACCGTTTTGATAATGGAGATTTAGTTCCGAGCTATACCTTCAATGTATATGGGTTATTGCAAACAGAGACACTGCAAAACTCGGTGTATTTTTGCTAGAGAAAAGGTTATTACGACCCTTGGGATAAATGTTTGGTGGAATTATAAAGGTTTGCTTGGTGAGACATCTGAAAATGGACCTGTGCCAACAGTCTTAACACATCAAATTGTCTATGTCAAAACCTTATCTTTCCAGAACGGACACACATCTGGACACACATCTCTCTTTATCATAAAGGGGAATAATTCCTGACAAACAATTTCAATTTTTTACCAATGATGGCTTATTTGTCTAGATTTTATCACTTTTTGTTTACCAGTACATATTTTACATACTTTTTTTACCATCATATATCATTTTGTGACAATGATATGTAATGCACATTCATGCAAGTATTATTGTGAGATCACATAATTTCAGCCAATTGACAGATCACCAGCTGGCAATCAAACTGCCAAGGTATCGCACGTATGTGACTTTGCATTTTGTATTTGCTACAAGATTGAACGGAAACACATGTGTATGGAACCATTAGGCATACATGGCTACATACTACCTAGCGAAGAGTCACTATCAGATTTGTTGGACACAAATATCAGTCACATCGCATAAATGTTCAATAATTTTTTAACAAGAGGCCCAGAGGGCCTGTATAGCTCACCTTCCCCCAAAGATGTTTCTGGCCAAATCTAGTTACATTCCATGCAGAACTATATGACTAGTAGTGTTTTAAAGCATTTACCTCACCCCCCCCCCCCCCTCCTGCCCCGGGGGGTCAGAGCCAAAATCTATACAAACTCTGTTCCCCTTCCCCCAAGGATGTTTCTGGCCTTCTTCACTGTTCGTTTTGGTTTTAACCATCCTGGGTGCTAATATTGCTTCAAATATTTGAAACCTGACTTCATTATACTAATGAATTGCTTCTTCATCATGTGATGATGGGGTTCATCATAGGATGAAAGGCATAACGAAACAGCTGATAACTATTCCATCCAATGGAAACAGAAGTACAATAAAAACTTGATTTATAGATCCTGATTTGGATAACCCTGAGTGAGTGTAAAAAGTACACCTTGTACGTACCGGGTATGTTAGTATATATCCTTCAACAACGTAATCATTGTACTAATCTTTGACCCACTTCAACAAATGTGGTTTGTGAAACAACATTCCAAAGAGAATGGGTTATAACGAACTACACAAACACCAAGCAGCCTTAGATAATTGGAAGGCCAAACACCCACCCGTAGTGATTTACCTCTCTACCTTTCATACAACATATAGAAAATTCTTTCATCTCAAAAACTGAACAAATTGTACATTGAAGCAGTACAATGATTCTACTAAAATTGAACTATTTGTAGCAATTACCATTAAGAACTATCTAAACCGTATAATGTTCTTATTATTTTTAACTTTGTAACATCAATATTTACTAAATATTGATAAATACTGATATTCAACAAATACGAATTCAACATATAGTTTGTTCAAAATGGCTACCGTATATAGCTATTTATTTACATGTAGGTCTAATTTTTTTTTTAATTACATTCAACTTGTACTTCAAGTAAATTATATCATTTGTTCATGACATCTCAAAATAAAAATCCTAAAATCCTAATATTTCATAAATTCAACTCAACAATATTTGTGAGCGATATAACCATAATTACTGAGCGATAGAATAAATATATTAAAATAAATAAGTATTATATTACATGTGCAACTTTTTATCATTTATTTTCTGTTTAGAATTTCAACACTTTTCTGATATATGTAACTGAAGGAATGTTAAAATTCAAGGACATAACAGGTTTTGGAGATGAAGGGAAGCTGGAGTATCCAGAGAAAATCCATCAACCTACTGTCAGTATATTTAGCAAATATAGCGGTATAACACATGAGTTTATCTGCTTATAGTAGCAACCACAAAAGCAATGAAATTACAAATAACAAACATGGGTTTAACAGCTGTATAAAATATATCTAACATTGTTCATTCATTGTTAACTTCATCAAACAACTTTGAGACAATTTTAGTGCAAAGGCTGGTGCAATTCCACACAACAAATAATTGGTATGTTCGGAAACATCGACTAAGGGCGCCGTTGTTACGAGGAAGTTGTCTGACACTAGTAAATAATGGCCTGGCACTCTCCTAGATCACAGTATATAGAACAGCAACAGGTTAATGGAAATTAATTAGATTAAAACCTACACCAGGTCCCCATACAATTACATAACTGTTTTATAAAATCATTAATGTATACGCATGACTGAAGAAATATTCCAAACAATCATACGTGACACTTGAAACTTCCCATTTCTATAACAACATTGCTACCCCTAGGGTTTTATATGAAATATATTTTGTAATTAACAATATTGATTGTGAGAACCACTCTGATATATTACTGGTGACCTGTGACATGGTAAGATATTTTAAATGTAAAACTCAGGGATGACTTTGGCAACCAAATTAAAGGTCATATTAACAAAATAACCAACAAACATGATGTTTTAATGAATTATAATCAATCAATGAGGTTAAAACAGTAGTAAACAAGAAGTCTAGAGGGCCTGTATCACCCACCTGGTTTTCTATGCAAATTGCAAGTTATGTTCTGAATACAGGTTCAGTATTCAATATTTTGACCCAAAAGGGTTTTGAAGATTTACCTTTAATTTCCTTGTTTGGGTGTCCCACCCCTCCTGCCCCTGCACAGATCCAGAGACAAGATTTACACAAACTCTGCCCCTTTCCCCAAGGATGACCCAATTTGGTTGAATTCCATTTACAACTTAATAATGACAATCTACCTCTATTGGAAGCCACCCCTCATGCCCCAGAGGGTCATGGCCAAAAAACTCTGTTCTCCTTCTCCAGAGGATATTTCTGGCCAAATCTGGTTACAATCTATGAAGAACTCACTAGTAGTGATTTAAAGGATTTACCTCTGTTTTTACCCTATTTGAGGTGTATGGGGGGAGGGGTGTGCTTGAGGCGTTTTTACCCTATTTGAGGTGTATGTAGGAGTGTGTGGGGTGCTATATTCAAGTTTTTCACTGAAATCTGCAAATTCTAAACAACAGCGAAATATTCAGAAATCCATTGTTTTACAAAAGAACAATAGTTCTCAAAATTATAGGAATTAGTGAGCCATGAAATTTCAGTTCAGTGAATACCTCTGTATAGGTAATCACAAAATACTGAACCCAGAGAATTTAAAACTTAAACAGGATTTTAACTACATATGAATCTCATTTTCACCAACAGGAGAAGATGCCATTTTTACCTCAAAAATGAAATTTGGTAAAGCTGAAGAAGATCTGATAAAACAGAGAATATAATACAAGGTTTTAACCATCACTCCTTGGTTGAGTAGTCAATTCTTCTTTAAAACAGAACTTCACAGCTGTTAAAACTGTATATAGCTTCTACTGTCAAGGTCAAGGTCAAACTTGTACCTGCCAGGTACCTACTATATATTTTTGTAAAGGATATCAAATCCATATATCAGCTCACACAACTGTCTCACCCTAAAATACATCATACACACTTTTCAGCAGCCCTATAGCTTTACTTACACTTGTGTAATGATCTTGTCTGTCTAAATCTAAATAGATAAGGATCCGCCATGTTACAGCAAACTTGATGTCATTGATTATTGAGTCTTAGATACAGTTTAATTTATTGACAGAAATATTTATATGACCGTTAATAACTGCCGACAGAGACAGAAAATTTAAATACAATGTATTTAGGAATCATACCTTTATATTGATAGGAAAAAAGTTTCTGAATAAGACAAATGTAACACAGTGAGACCCTTGTGGTGTCAGTGACATTGGAGAGTTTGTGACTGAGACATCGGTGATTGTGACACAGTGAGACACTTGTGGTGTCAGTGACATTGGAGAGTTTGTGACTGAGACATCAGTGATAGTGACAAAGTGAGACACTTGTGATGTCAGCGACATTGGAGAGTTTGTGACTGAGACATCAGTGATAGTGACACAATGAGGCACTTGTGGTGTCAGTGACATTGGAGAGTTTGTGACTGAGACATCGGTGATTGTGACACAGTGAGACACTTGTGGTGTCAGTGACATTGGAGAGTTTGTGACTGAGACATCGGTGATTGTGACACAGTGAGACACTTGTGGTGTCAGTGACATTGGAGAGTTTGTGACTGAGACATCAGTGAATGTGACACAATGAGACACTTGTGGTGTCAGTGACAGTTGAGAGTTTGTGACGTGAGACATCAGTGATAGTGACACAATGAGGCACTTGTGATGTCAGCGACATTGGAGAGTTTGTGACTGAGACATCAGTGATTGTGACACAGTGAGACACTTGTGATGTCAGCGACATTGGAGAGTTTGTGACTGAGACATTGGTGATAGTGACAAAATGAGACACTTGTGATGTCAGTGACATTAGAGAGTTTGTGACTGAGACATCAGTGATAGTGACAAAATGAGACACTTGTGATGTCAGTGACATTGGAGAGTTTGTGACTGAGACATCAGTGATTGTGACACATTGAGACACTTGTGATGACAGTGACAGTTGAGAGTTTGTGACTGAGACATCAGTGATTGTGACACAGTGAGACACTTGTGATGTCAGCGACATTGGAGAGTTTGTGACTGAGACATCAGTGATAGTGACAAAATGAGACACTTGTGATGTCAGTGACATTAGAGAGTTTGTGACTGAGACATCAGTGATAGTGACAAAGTGAGACACTTGTGATGTCAGTGACAGTTGAAAGTTTGTGACGTGAGACATCAGTGATAGTGACACAGTGAGACACTTGTGATGTCAGTGACATTGGAGAGTTTGTGACTGAGACATCAGTGATTGTAACATAGTTAGACACTCGTGATGTCAGCGACATTGGAGTGTTTGTGACTGAGACATCAGTGATAGTGACACAATGAGACACTTGTGATGTCAGCGACATTGGAGTGTTTGTGACTGAGACATCAGTGATAGTGACACAATGAGACACTTGTGATATCAGCGACATTGGAGAGTTTGTGACAGAGACATCAGTGATTGTGACACAAGTTTTGTAAAATGAGCCCAAATTTTATAATCATATAATAAAGTTGTTCAACTTTGAATGATTGTAGCATGTTTACACAAAGCAATTGTTCGAGTTTAATTTAAATTGGCCATTATGACTTAGGTTTATATTTTAACAAATCAAAAGAGAAAGATTGTGAATGAAACAGATCCATGAACTACAAGCAATACCAAAAAAATTGCGATAAGTAGTCAACCTTATGATAAGCTTAAACCAAGGAGAACCAAAAATCTACTCTACTTAAAATCAATTCAGATCACATGCAGTTATACCGTGAGTTGATCATGAGTGATTCTTCAAAACTAATTCATAATATAATCTGTCATCAGTAATTCACACTTAGACTTCACAATCAATAACTAAACCAACAATTCGTAGGAAAATATCATTCTTTCTGCAGATATTCTCTTCCATCAAACCTAAATCTTCCTAGGCATACCTGATAGCTTTAAATAAAAAACTTTTTTGTCCATGGTCTTGAATTATTAAACTAGAGTGCTGAAATTAATTACTCTAAACCGGCTTTCTTTGGGTGCTTTTTACTTGTTAATTTCCTGATCACAGTAAATTTGAAAAAGTTTATCTTGATCTGCAAATTCTGTCTACACCATATATATTTTAACATGTGAATGTTCATCTTCCAGAACTTGTTTTTAAATGGAAATCGCAAATCAAATAACCATGAAAGACTTTTGATTTGCAGTATGGATAGTTGGTAACTGCCCCACATGTGATTCGAACCCGCATTCCAGAGGTGGAGGGCTTGTGGTAATATGTCGAGATCTAGACATCCCACTTGGCCACTACAGTCCCCATTATTTTCTTCAGTTCGGAACATATTTCCTTATCATAACTAACAGTAACTACAAATAGATCCATATAGCTGCTATAAATAGAAACAAAAAGCAGTATTCCAATTAATTCAGCGGAACCAAAATCAAATTTCTGTTCTGTTTGGAGTATTGCATGCTTTAACTGCCCCAAACAAATGAAGAAAACACTAGCTGTGGCGAACAATTCCACTACTATTGTTGGAATATTTTTGGCATTCTGACATTTCCAAAGCTATGAAATATTACATCACAGATATGATAGCAACCTCAGAGGATTTGCCCTGAAACTTGAAGAAAACAAAAAAGATGATTTAACAGCCTATAACTTTGTGAAGACGTCTAGCATTCTTAAGTCTATTGGGGCACACTGGTGCTTTACCATAACAATACATAGATTAAAGGAAAACGAGCTACAAACGTATTTGTACATTACAAAAGTATACCGGGTACTGTAAACTAACTTTCTTTCAAGGCTGCTAAATTTCACGATTTCTAATTTAAATCATTTTCACGGAGATTAAGTTTAGTAGATTTAAAGTTGAATGGAGATATCTTTTAATTTAATTGTGCAAGAATTGTCTAATGTATTACTTTGCAGAGATAAACTTTCGCTAATTTAATACTTTGATTGCAAAATTTGTGTAGATAAGTCGCGCGACAAAATATCCGCAATTTAGGCCCAAAACTAGTAAATTGAAATTTTAGCAGGTCAAAATTTTGCAACCAAGACAATGGCCGACAAAATTACTTAAATACCTTGATCCCTTGAAAATTGCCGGCTCTATGAATTTGGTTTTCCTGTGATGAAGATATAATCAATGTATATATCAATTACTTACATGCATTTTCCATGTCTATAGCTCCAGTTTCACGTTAGCATCTACACTGAACTACAACTTTTACCAATACTCACACAAGATGTTGGGGGGGGGGAGGGCAATACTCACACAAGATGTTACCTCTAAGTTTTAATTTCTGTTAAATAGTTTGTCGGTAAAATTAATGGTGAGTCGTGAAGGTGACAGATGTAGATACTAGACAGTGGTAAGTGTATATTGTTTATATATCTTTTAACACGATGTTAGTCATACTAATAGAGATAATATGAATACTAATAGAATATTACTCTGCCTTGGGGTGTTACAACGAAATCCCAATCCAAGATGTATTTCATGAATGTCAATTTCAATCGTCAATTTCAAACATCAATTTCGTGATTTACAATTCATGATTGTCCAACCTGAAGCTTGCTGAATGTATGCATGAAATTCCGGAGAGCTGAGACTTTGTTGTCATGTCATACACAAATACCATATTCACCGTAATTAGTGCCCCTCTATCTATACGAGGCCTTCCCCTCTTCTGGAGGAGTTAATGTTATATAAAAGCCCAATTATACCATGAATTTAAATATGCTCTACAAAATTCAGTGTGATGCTTATAACATCTGAAATGTATCCCATATCACATGAACATGCGAGTCTTTCACATGTAAATCATGACGTAATAATACGAATCAAAGGAAAGAAGACACATATGTATGTTATCGGCACAGAGTAATGTACCATATAAAGGTTTTTCATCCACATTGCACATTTTTGTTACCTAATTAATAAGTGCATCCCCAACCCCCCAGATATATTTTGTGGAACATATATATAATTACAATACATTTACTTCATATTTCAATATATAGTGGTACGATCTTGCATTCCGTGGCAGCACTAGTTTCCATGAGTTTCTGTGTATAACAACATGCCTGTCAGTCAAAATTAGTTATATACTACAGATAGTTAGGCATTATCTGACCATCTCTGGTGTTATACTACAGATGTCAGGTATCTGACCACCTAGCCTCTAGAGTTATAATCTACCAATAACATCAGCATATCTTTTCCTTTGCAACCACAGGATAACCATTGAAGTATGGGAGAACACCAACTTCATATGCAAGTTGTCTTTATACACAGGTTGAATTGTGTCAACATTGGTCATTATGAAGCATAGAAAAGTGGTCTTACTAAGCAGGTGGTCTTTATGCAGAGGTGGTTGTTATACAGGCCGTCTTTATACAGAGGTGGTCTTATTAAGCAGGTGGTCTTTATATAAAGGTGGTTGTTATACAGAGGTGGTCATTATACACTAATACAGAGGTGGTTTTTATACAGAGGTGGTTGTTAAACAGAGATGGTGTTAATACAGAGGTGGTTGCTATACAGAGGTGGTCTTTATACAGATGTGGTCACTATACAGAGGTGGTTGTTATACAGAGGGTTGTCACTAAACAGAGGTGGTGGTTATACAGAGTTGGTCTTTATATACAGAGATGGTCTTAATACAGAGGTGGTCTTTATACAGAGGTGGTCTTTATACAGAGGTGGTTGTTATACAGAGGTGATTGTTATACAGAGGTGGTCTTTATACAGAGGTGGTCTTTATACAGAGGTGGTCTTTATACAGAGGTGGTTGTTATACAGAGGTGGTTGTTATACAGATGTAGTCTTTATACAGAGGTGGTCTTTATACAGAGGTGGTTGTTATACAGACGTAGTCTTTATACAGCGGTGGTCTTTATACAGAGGTGGTCACTATACAGAGGTGGTTGTTATACAGAGGTGGTCTTTATACAGAGGTGGTTGTTATACAGACGTAGTCTTTATACAGCGGTGGTCTTTATACAGAGGTGGTCACTATACAGAGGTGGTTGTTATACAGAGGTGGTTGTTATACAGACGTAGTCTTTATACAGCGGTGGTCTTTACACAGAGGTGGTTGTTATACAGAGGTGGTTGTTATACAGAGGTGGTTGTTATACAGAGGTGGTCTTTATACAGAGGTGGTGGTCACTATACAGAGGTGGTGGTCACTATACAGAGGTGGTGGTCACTATACAGAGGTGGTGGTCACTATACAGAGGTGGTGTCATACAGAGGTGGTCACTATACAGAGGTGGTGGTCATACAGAGGTGGATGTCATATAAGAGGTGGTCTTTACACAGAGGTGGTTGTTATACAGAGGTGGTCTTTATACAGAGGTGGTTGTTATACAGAGGTGGTTGTTACACAAGAGGTGGTCTTTATACAGAGGTTGTCTTACTGAGCAGGTGGTCTTTATACAGAGGTGGCTGTAATATACAGGTGATTGCTATACAGAGGTGGTCGCTATACAGAGGTTGTTTTTATACAGAAGTGTTCCTATTGAACAGGTGGTCTTTACACAGAGGTGGTTGTTATACAGAGGTGGTCTTTACACAGAGGTGGTTGTTATACAGAGGTGGTTGTTACACAGAGGTGGTTGTTATACAGATGTGGTCTTTATACAGAGGTGATCGCTATACAGAGGTGGTCACTATAAAGAGGTGGTTTTTATACAGAGCTCGAGGTGGTTGCTGTTTTACTCATTTCAAGTGACACCTCTTTGATTTACTGTAGAGATGTTCCTCAAAAATTCCCAAACAGATATAGTCAGATATTATACATCCAACCTTTGCCTATAGAAATCTTCAATTCCTTTCTGTAGACTGTATGAAAATGTTTAAGATCGTAGCACCTAAAACTAAAAGTTTATCTGATTACACCAACACATGTTAGATTCTCTAGTGCCGACATTATAGAAACATATACAACACATACAACACGTCATAAAGTTTATATATACAATCACAGACACCTGCTAGGCAGCTCCTCAAAATAGTTCTCTAGTTTTTTGCACGTTGAATAAAACCAGAATTCATCATCACACTTTGAAACTAAACAAAAGCATTAACCCTGATGCAGGTTTTCTGACATTTATTGCTGTGAATTCCTTCAATGAAATTTTTAGTTCCTGGTATGCAGTATAAAATAGATTAATAGTGGCATTTAATTACAAATTACGTAAAATATATAATTCCTACCTCAATATATATATACAGAGTCTGTAATGTATCTAAAGACTTTAGTATTTACTATAAAACCAATCAAACTGGATAAAAAAATTGTGTTTGTGTATAATACCCATTAATACTGAACATCTATAGTTCACTGTCCTTTTACATATATATTATATATAATTGTATCCAGATATTTTGGTTGCTGTCACAGCCCAAACCTTATCAAAGTATCCAGATATTTTGGTTGTTTTCACACAGATAAGAATTTAAGTATCCAGATATATACTTGATCACTGGTGTATCTTGTTACCTATTGTATACAGTAATTACTAATTAGTATAATATGATTATTCTGTCTTTGCATATTACAGAGTTAGTTCCCTTGCGGGTAGGTATTGACTGTTACATCATTATTTGTGAGCACAATTCACGTCATTTTCCCCAAAAAGTATGACATAACGCTCCCAAACACATGACGTCACAATCAATACCTACCCACAAGGGCAGATAACTCTGTTATATGCAAATAGAAAATAACGAATCTCTGGGGACCATCAAAATTACTTTGTGATAAGCATAGTTTGTTAATTATATACATATTACAGACATCTTGTAAAAAAACCTAGATTGAAGGAACGAAAAATACTATATTACAATATAACCAAGTGCATTGCTGTAAATGTGTTTTACTGTAGATGAAATTTGAATCAAGGATATACACATTTCATTACAACTTTGATATGTACATATATCCGAGATTAGAAAGGTGTTTTTTTTTGCGAGGTTGGTTTCTTAGCAGACAATCCCTGGGGACATTACAATAATAACATCATTGATCAGAATCGTGCAACACATGGCGCAATCACGGACGTGTCAGCTATGGGCTGAGAACTTACATAGGCCTTGCCTGTAGTTCAATCATGTTTCAAATTAATGAAATAAAATTTGGTCGAAATGAAATATGTCAGCTAGCACTAAGTACTTGCAACAACACTTCAGAATTCTACTCAAATTAATCAGTTCAAGAATACCTATAAATCTAATTAGAATACTGTAAGCATACTTATTTATCGATAGATTTATTTTTGCAGATGTGTTTTATTAGTCCAACTATTTAACCACTAGTCCAAATACAGCAGTTTTACTTCAGCGCTTCAGTTATGATAAGTTTATGATTTTTGACACAAATTACAGCCTGGATATATGTTCATGAACACAAATTTTCACAAAATGATACATCCGGACTGAAATAATGGGACACACTATGCACTCAAAATGTGTTGAAAAATGCAACTGACCAGCACTCTTGTAAATATACTTATATTTACCTATTTTAATCAGGTGGAGAGCCTCTAGTCCAATTGGACTTATTCATTTCAATATTGGCACTAGTCCGGCTGTAAAATTACTACTAGTCTTGGGTATCGGACTAGTGCTAAAGTCGCAGACTGCAAAGAGAATTAGTTGGTGGTATTTTATGCATCAACTTTTAACAGCCAGGGTCATTTAAGGACGGCCTCCCATGTAATAGTGTAACTATTACCCTTTTTAAAGTGCTATCTCACTGAAGCATACTACCAAACAAGTACACCCTACCCGGTCACATTATACTGACAACTGGCAAAACCAGTCAGACTTACAGGGCGGGACACGAGGATGCTGACACCTGAAAAATGGCCAGAAATTTTACCTCAGTCCTATTAATTCAGTATTTCTTCAACATCTTGGGCCGAACTTTGTGCTCCTAAAAATGGACTTGGCCATATGACCACAGGGAAAGGATCATCTATAGGTATTAAGCACATTGGTAAGTCAAAGGCCCACTATAGACTAATATATAGAGAAAGGTAAGGAACTCCTCTAAGATGCAAAATTGAGTAATTTAGTTCAAAGATGTTAAACTTCAAGATGATAACAAGAAGTCCTACTGATTTAGTCTAATTTTTTCACAAACAGCCTTGAAACTTGAAAAATTGACGAATTTCCCTTAGTCTGACACGATCGAAAACATTTTTGCAAACGAATATATCTATTCGCTACACTGAAAACACGGCAGCCTACAATAACAGGCTTTGACATAAACAAACATCAGGCAAAACAAACGTATTTACTTGTTTGACGCTTCATTCAAATCTCCCTCTCGTGGTCCTTATGTCGTTTTTCAGCGCTAAGAGTTATTCGGGTCAGGTTGACGGCCATTTTGCCACTCTCTTGAAAGTTACGTAAAGCCTAATCTCATTGGCAGAGTTAAACCAACCAAAGTTAGATGCTGAGTTTTATGCCGAGAAAAAGATGTATTCACTAAATCTAAATGAGTATTTCCAGTTCTATTTTTTGTTTCTGTATTTGGTGATAGCTGATTTTGAAAAATTATATGCTGCGCTAAGGTTTTTACAGCCGGAAGATTACAAAGAGTTACGTATACGTTCCATCACCATGCACTGGAGATGCTTTTCTCCCATACTTGACAGGGTTTTCCCGTGGTTGCTAGGGAAAAGATAACTCTATCTTTTACCGTGGTAGGGAAAAGACAGCTCATACGCGATGGGACGTTGTCAATACATGTGGTGTCTGTTGTTGGCGACGTCATTAATTTTGACGCACTGTCACGTTCCGATGATGGCGGCGCTTTGGAAATGTTTCTAGTAAAAACTGCATTTTCACAATGTTTTGTGAAAGTATGGGAGAAAAAGAATCTAACATGGGTCTGTAAAGTGGACATAGATATCTCATTCGAGTGAAAGATTTTGGCTTGTCAACTTGAGGCTTGCCGAGGGTATCTATTATTCCCATACAAATGTGGCATGTGAATTAGTCCCCTTAGAAGCTACAGTTGGTAGTATTTTGCTGTTCAGACTAAAGGTTACACATTGTGCACACGGTGTGAACTACGAGTGGACACGGAGTGCACGAGGTTTAGACTACAGGTAGACACGGAGTGCACGAGGTTTAGACTACAGGTAGACACGGAGTGCACAAGATTTAGACTACAGGTAGACACGGAGTGCACTACGTGTGAACACGGTGTCCATTACAGGTGGACATCGTGTCCAGGTAAAATGTCCACTACATCCAGACCACAGACAGACTAGATGATGTGCCACAGAAATATGAGAAAATATGTATTGATTCTGCAGTCTATATGGACTTTGATATATAGAAAAAGTTATTGCGATCAGAAACATGATATTTATTGCAACATAAAAATTGCCGTTAATTACTGGAAATCATTCGTACTGTAATGTTTATTTGAATAGATACATATAAAGTAAAATGTATCAATATATATTATCATACAATTTAATTTATAAATAAGGACGTTAATTATAGAATTTATAAAAGCAAATTAACTGCGTTGCAAATTAACTGCGTACGGTAAACCACATACTGGTTATGTCTCATCAATGGATAGTTCCTAGTAAAAACTATTTTGCTTAGCTAGTGATAAGTAGTTTAAAGATGAAATTCTTTTTCGTACGCATAAAGTGATGAACCTTGCGTGGAGTAAGATTTTTTAGTATAAGTAAATCGTCGCCAAAGAGATATTTTGATCGGCAAATTATTTTGATTAAAAAGAATATATTGATGGGCATAATAAAAGCAAGGACATATAAACATAAACAAATTAAATTCTTCATAAAATGTTTTAACTATGTATGTATGGAATATAGTTTTCTAAACGGCAAGGTGCGCGAAATAGTTTGCATAATACGTATACATTTGCTACATGGAACCTGGCGCGTTGCAAAGCATTGGGAAAATGAGAAATCGTCCATAGACGTTAAAAATCGGCATTAGAAAGTACACTTTATTACACTCTGCAACCGATTGAGGAACCTGTAAGCACTGGCTTAAAGGCCCATAACCTTTCCGGAGCAAAATATAAAGGTTTCTTAAAAAAACATTAATCATCAGAAAAAACATACCAATGACCTAAAATAAGGTTACGACACCAAACATATGCAAGATTTCCTGTGTAACATATGAAAACAGTGGAGAGTCAATTCGCTATTTTGCCGTCTGGCGCAGTGATAGTCAACTACCGCGCGGTAATTAGGACGACGGCGGGAAACATAATACGACCCGCGTTATGAAAATAAACATTTTATTTATTTTAAACAATTCGTTCAGAAGGTGATGATAAATGTAGTATTAACGGTAAATTAATAATTTTTAAGACTCTACAAAACTATCGATCTTGTTTTACATTCCCATTCTAAAGATTAAACGCCGTTTCGGAAAGGTAGTGGGCCTTTAAGAAAGCAAAAATTTATTATCGGGCATGTGGCTGCTCGTGAGCATCAACACTGTTCAAAGGACCGATCGTTAAAATGTAGGTCACATGCTGTCTGATAACAAATCAAACAGACAGAATAAAAATAAATCCAACTTCTACCCATTTAAACTGTAGATTCATAGTTGTTGATTAGATTCTGAATTTGTCATAATTATTTTTAATTCTAGAAACCTTGATAATTTGACAATATCATATTCTGACCTTCTTTTACAAACCGCGTGAGTTATATGATAACAATGTATACATGTATATTAATGTATGATCCATACATGTAGTATATTGTTCACTTGAATTTGCCTGCTCGAAAGGTAGACCCCTAGGCTAGGACTGCAGTTGCCATGGTCACTTGGACTTCATACTGTTCCATCAACCACACGGGTATGATAATCTAAATTACCTAACATTGGTCAGAGTGGAGCCAGGGGCCTGGGGCCTTCTTTGGGCACCCTTCAATATGTTCAGTCCAGTGTATCACAGACTAACAACACTTCTATACATGTAGTACCTTATCACAACCCCAGGAGGTCCATTTATAGCATGCTGTACTTTGGTGGCAGCCTCTCTACATACATACATTGTACTCGTCACACAAATACGTACAGTTATACAACAATGCTAGTCAATAGGGATATGTGTTTTAACTGGTAGTGCATTTTAATTTATTTGTTAATGAAGCTTTATATATTAAAATTAAAAATAATCTAAATACCAAGTGTATAGTTAACTAAAACATTTATTTCAAGATTAGTGGAATATCATATTTCATCCAATATCTTTTCATTAATTTAATTTGTTTTTACACTGGCTTTTTACATATATCAGACACCTGATTATCATGACTATGTATATAAAATACCATATTACAATGTTGAATAAGTACCTAATCTACATTAATTTTGATTATAATATATACATGTATTATTGGTAAATTCAAGGTTAATTGTGACAGACATGCATGATTTACGCATTGTACAGCTACCGTAAGCTCCACTTCACGGCTGCCTGACAATAATTGAGGTGTATTCAGCATCACTTACTATATGTTTTGCCAGCTAGTTTTTACCCTCATACCTCATCCCAATCTACCCCCCCCCCAACCCCCACCCCCGGAACCTACATGTATCTAAGTATCTAATAAGAATGGTACTTATGTGTTTCAAACTCATGAACCTATATGATTTTTAAACGGTAAAGTATATTTGTTTGTCTTAACAAACTTCCATAGAAACAATTCTAAAATCACATATTATATAAAGATACTCCCCCCCCCCCCCCCCCCATTCTCATAAAGCCGTGCAAACACAGAAGGTAACGATTCTGCCCTCTGGCCATCTATCGATGGTCACCTTGAGGCACCTGTATAGCTGGATACTGTGGCTTACCTGTATGTTTGACAAGTTATAATTATTGGACCATGACGCAATATACGATCAAGATAACTTGCGGGGTTGGGATCATAAACTTATTGTGTGAACCGGTAATTAAGAATCAAAACAAGCTGAATTGGGTACTTGTAGGTAGACTAGCCACCAATTAGTGGAGGACGTCATATAGTTTGAAGTGGATTTAATTCTGCATGATCTTTTAAAGACGTTCAGTTTTTAATACAGAATATGTAATTAAGCTATTTTTACGTACAATACTTTTAGAACTTAAAATAGCAAGAAAAATATTATAAAAGTGTATATATTTTAATGAAAGACGATCTACAAGGGTATCGCTAGACAACTGATTGATAGGCACCAAATCTTTTTGTTTAAAAGCTATGTGTTACCCGGTATATGATTGTATTACTGATAGCTTATTATAAAAGAAAAAGTGTCTCAAAAGCACATTAGGACTGGTTTTTGCTGCAATTCAAAGTTGTTTTTAACTTGTGAAAATGCTTGATGTAAATGATATATATATACTTAATGAATATAAATCAATCTTTATTACTTTTGCAGTGAAAAGGTTTTATTCGTGTATACTAAAAAATATTGTAATATATAGTTATATCATGATAGTTATATATACTGTACATTAAATTGTAGATGTTGTAATTAAAAAAAAAATAAACACTTAAAAATTATAATTATGTATTATTTCAAATTGAAGAACTTATTCTTCCCCGATCCCTAACTGTAACACATCACCTTGTCTGTCTAGGTCTCAATGTACCTGGACACGATGTCCACCTGTAGTGGACACCGTGTTCACACGTAGTGCACTCCGTGTCTACCTGTAGTCTAAATCTTGTGCACTCCGTGTCTACCTGTAGTCTAAATCTTGTGCACTCCGTGTCTACCTGTAGTCTAAACCTCGTGCACTCCGTGTCTACCTGTAGTCTAAACCTCGTGCACTCCGTGTCTACCTGTAGTCTAAACCTCGTGCACTCCGTGTGCACAAGGGTGTAACCTTTAGTCTACTACCAACTGTATATTGTATAATTTTGCTGTTGATTCATCAGAGGTTGATCATTTCATTGGGAAGTTGATCATATACCTCCAGTGGTGATGGAATGTAACACTTTGTAATCTTTCCATTGAAATGACGTTATCCCGCAATAATGTCATTTGAAGTCATTCCATCACTAATAGAAAGAATAGTCCTGCACAAACATTATCGGGTATCACGAGGTACGTAAATGAGTCCCATTTCTTATTATATGGGTTTTTTTTAAATAAACAATTACAGATTCAACTGGGAAAAAAAATCAAAAACTCACAGTAAATCATTTAAATTTTTTTTATCATAAATATGTTAGAATTGCTACATTTATGAAACATAAAGCAGATTTTATGTACAATGTACATTTAGAATGTCACTGTACTGTAATATTATACTATATATATATATAGCCTAGGCCTATTTAGTAAGATTGCATAGGACACCAAAAACATGTTTATCGCCTACTGGTCAGCTGGTCAGTGTAAGGGATAACTTATCGGATATGTCCGATAGTGATATCTACTATATAGATAGATACTGGAGTTTTGTTGTCCGTATTATAACAATAACACTCAGAATCACTCGCCCAAGTAAACAATAGCCTAGCTACACCACAGTACAAATCAACAGAGGGCTGTATACACGGTATGTCAACAAATCAAAACATCATCACTTACGGATTTTTTCCGGAGAACCGGACTGTTTCTCTTTGTTTTCTGTTGCATTGTCGCATGGATCGTTTGCTGACTCCATTTCATTCTTTGTTATCCGTTATCATCGGTTTCCATGGATGCTATGCTTCCGAAAATGCTGTTAACCTCTTGAAGAACACCTTGTGTACACACTGCAGCATCGCCTGCTCTCCATGTTTTTGTTGTGGTTGGTCACATGATCAAGTCCTCTAGCGGCAAGATTTGAGTTCATATCCCAGGCGTGTTCGATAAGAAAATGTGCAACAGCTTGAATATTATCAATGTGACGATAAAAATTCTTAAGATGTGAGTCACGACACTTGTAACACTACGAAGTGTAAATTGCAAACTTCTTTTGTCAATAGTGAAAAATCGAACTCGAATGTAACGTCTAACTGTATTTGTGACGTCAGATATACTTTCCGCGAAAAACGTGGTCTGATAAACGCGCCAAAATTATAAAAAAATCATCGCGAGGAAATTTGATGAAAATGGAAAATTAATTGGTACTTGTAGGACAGTGCTACATAACTTTTAATAACTTTTCCATTCAATATCTACTTGTATATCATAATTTATCAACTTTTGTATCTTAATTGTATCTTTAGCGGCATACCCCCAGGGAAGCGTCCTTGGACCAATTTTATTTGTACTCTACATTAATGATTTACCGGAAAATACAGAATCCCAGTCGCCACTTTTTGCAGACGGTACAAAATTCTACAAAGAAATCAAAAGCATAGATGATAAAAACATTTTGCAAAATGACTTGATCAATCTTGAAAAATGGTCTGAAAAATGGTTACTTAAATTTCATCCAAATAAATGTAAAGTCCTTGCGATTAAATCCAAAGAAAAGAGAGTATATAGTATGTCTGGAACAACAGGCGAGCAATTAGATCTTGATAATATTACATCGAAAAAGGATATTGGAGTAACAGTGGATGAAGATTTAAATTTCAGAACACACATCCAATTAGGAGTAAATAAAGCAAACAGCATTTTAGGACTGATAAGAAGAACCTTTACCTTCCTGGATGAAAAAGAATGTTTAAACTACTCTCGTGAGACCCCATCTGGAATATGCCTCAAGTGTGTGGAGTCCTTATATGATAAAGGACATATAACTTATAGAGAACGTCCAACGAAGAGCTACAAAACTCATACCAGGCTTTAAAGACTTGCCATAACCAGAGCGTCTACAGAGACTAAATCTGCCTATACCCTAGAACATCGAAGGAAAAGAGGGACCTGATAAATGTTTTCAAAATCCTGAAAAATATTTATGACGAACGCGTCACATCATAAAATGATATTAGGCATAGGACGCCGCCCTGAAGAACCAATGCAAAAACGTTTCCCACTGAAGTTCACATCACAAAAGACAATAACTCGACAGAAATACCGATTGCGAGGCAAATACTATATACTGCAAATCAAAGAATGGACATTAGGCAAAAAATATCGAAAAATCTGGCGAGATTGGAATTTCACGAGAGGATTTATAAACTAAATAAGTGATATTCTTTGCACTTAATTTGTTTTTTCGAATTCATGACTTCCCATAAATTGGGTTTTTCGAATTCATTACTTCCCATAAAACATATTCATTGTATATGTTTCTTGCCCGATGGCTTTATTTGACTCTCCAACTGCACACTGTAGATAGCACGTACTAGTACCATGAATCCCCACATACTTATAAATACACAAATGTATTTGACCCTAATTCAAGAATAGTCATTACCAAATTGCCAATCATATAGACTTCAGAAATAATCGAATTTCTGTCGTTAAGATAACGATGTTCGCACAGAACGTAAATTACAGTTGCATATACATGTATATCGTACACGGATTTACCCCCGTGAGATTTCAGCAGAGATGAAGAGCTGCCGAAGATATCTAGCTCTCCGATACCTGTGCAGATACCTCTATATATGTAAATGAGATTAGGTGAGACAACAAATAATGGGTACGTCATGGTCAAGCGATCGCCTTTGATGTTACCTGCAGGAGATCGATAGTTATCAAAACCTTATCAGGCCTCGCGCGGTCATGTGCCGCCATCCCTCCCCCTGCCATTTCTTTGTCATGTTCCCTGCGGCGATACTGTATATAACCAACCCCCTCCCCCTCCCCCCCCCCCAACGACACCTACAATTGTACATAACTCCACCGTAGAAGGTCCCAAGCCCATGTTGAGAAAGGAGGAGGGGAAGGTCTCGAGAAGCCTTTAAATCTTGACCTTAAACAACCAACCATCCAACCTACACGACACCTATATTGTAGACAATGTATAGTATCAATCCTTGTAGGCGACATAGTGTTGTTTAGGTCTCATTGCATATATGTTTTACATACAAGGTTGCGAAATGCTTGTAGCGGTTTAAAATATGATTTGTTTCGAGTTATTATAATCAACGACCCATCATGTGAATGCGGAAATCAATGTGAAAATGTTGTGCATTATTTTTTTAAATGTATATTATATTGCTGCAGTGGCGTAGGAAGATGAAACGTCATGGGGAGGCAAAGGTCCTCAATATTTTGTAACCCCTCCCCCCACCACACCTACAGGAGGAGATTAATTCAACTCCCAACCATATAATATATGCTTTATGTACATTTATCATATATCACTAAATTTAATCCTTGTACACATTTATAGACAGTGGAGTCGCTAAAAGGAAATTAACGAATACGCAAATTGGCCAAATTAGCGTGTGAGCGTCGAAGGCGCGAGATTTTGGTGTTTTATTAGGGGTCTGAGGGTGACCCCCGGGATGAGTTTTATGTATTTTGATGATTTTGCGATCGCCGAAATCGCGAGATTTTGGTGTTTGGGGGGTCCGGGGTTCTCCCCCGGGAAAAAATTACGATTTAGAATGGCTTAGATGAGTTTTACGATGCATTTTGATGAATTTGCGAGCGCCCAAAGGCGCGAGAATTTGGTGTTAAGGGGGTCCCCCGGGAAAAAAAAATACGATTTAGAATGGCTGAGATAGTTTTACGATAAAGTTTAATGATTATAAAGCGTTCTTAACATGGTAATTTTTCGATTTAAAGCTGCCTGCATTTAGAAATGATAATTGTGTCGTCATAACATTATGCAACCCTACTCGATCTGAATATACCGGCTTCACACCATCGGCACATTGTTGTGTAACATAAAAAATGAATTAATTGTCTCGCTAGGACATATAAACAAATTGATCTTTTAAGAGAATTTTTGTTTAAATAGTACATAGAATCCCTTGATAGACATTTTTAGTCTAGTTTGTGTGTATTGAATTTTTACTATTTAAGGTTTGACATTATGTGCTTGAACGTTTTAGGAAATGCGCCGCGCAGCGGAAAATTTTCTAGAATGAAGTACACAAAATGTGCAGGAGGACCCTTTTTTCTTTCAAATAAGCATTTTTAAAAAATTTCAGTCGGCGAAAATGGGGGGGGGGCAAAAAGACCCCCCCCCCCCCCCCCCCCCCCCCGTGTACCGTGTATTGTAGATCTGTTATATATATAATATAATAATGGGAGAATGCGTTTCTAAGTTGGGAATAACTTGTGCCTTATCCCTGTTGTCATGTTGAAAAATAAAAAATATGTCTCTTTGCATTTTGGAAGTTACAGAGTCGATGATCAGCTGTTAGCTTAGTGCGTCGATTATAACATTTTGGACAACTTGAAAATATACAATAACTAGGTAAAATTAATCTTAATAATTTTGAAATTGAATTAAATGTATTGGAAAGCTTTTTTTTCAACCAGATGCATACATTTTGAGATTTGTTCATAGCGAAGTTTACATTTAGCGCGGAAGTTATCAAAATATGTTCGTTTTGCAAATAATTTGGTATTATAGATTATAGATCTATATGAAGGAAATTGGATAAAAAGAGTTGATTTTTGTTTTGAAATAATCAGTTTGATATTCATGCAAACAATGAGTGTTAGATTAATTAATCATGCAGATGCACACATTTTGTAAGTTGTTCACACAGAAATGTTTTATAAACATTTTCATGGTATAAATTTGCGTTTTGGCAGTTTCAGCCATTGGACATAGACACAGGACGTTATTGTAGGCATCTGACCCCAACGTATTGTTATTTCTTTGACAAATGGAAAAAGTATTATCTGATGTGCATGCTATAACAAGAATAACGATGGCCATAGAACGCGTACATTGTAACTTTGAGCTTGATTGTCAGAGGTCTTGTTGTTGGAACGAAGTCGAGTGGGTTCTATGAATGAGATAGGATCTAGTGATATAGTCAAGCTGCAGCGAGCATTGAGGATCTGGCTGAAAACAATATCACCAGAGATTTTATAGATACCACAAAGGCTAAAATATTGAATATACTATCAAAACCTCTGATTAAACAGACAAAAATGTACAATGTGTACAATCAAGGACGTACGTATATATTACTTATAAATCATTTGTACAATTAATAGTTCGAAGCTATACGTGATATTTGTTTTTTAAACGCGCGGAAAATTATTTTTTAAGCTATATGTATACATTATCATAAAGCAAAAAGCAAACTCTTTTCTACTACACGATGCAGATCGAATTATTCTGTTGTTCTTATTAATCATTATACTTTAAAGTGAACAGTCGGGCAAGGATGGCTAAAGTCGGTAAAATGGTGTGAATGTATCCAGTATAATTTCTTATGAAATGGAAAAATAAAATCTCTCATCAAAATCTGTCTGCGTACGAAGAAATTAATTTAAAGTATGGAAATTCTAAAACGTCCTCCCGGCTCACTATCTCCGTGGTTACATTTCCACGCAGCCTCGCTTTCAATGCTTTCAACTTTTCTTTACTTTAATGGTCAGAACTGGGAAACTAAGCAGAACTTGACCGTCGTATTAATATGTGAGAACTTTTGGAAGGCCAATGAACGCATTTAGACTGGTTTTCTTTGCCCGACTATTCACTTTAAAAGAGACAATTCACTCAGGCAAATTCTTTTACATAACCAATAAGCAAAATATAGCATAAATGTATTGTTTTACATTTCTTATGAAACATATAATGTAAAACATTGACAAATTCCACGACATTGTTAAGTATTTTAATTAATATCGTTGAAATATCAAATCGTTGATCAATACGATTAAGCAGGTACAATATTAACTCTGTACCCATACCCGAGCCAAAGTCACGCACGTTAAACAAATGAACTACATAACCACTGAGAAGGTGATAAAATGATTTTTAGGCAAGACAATTCACCTAATAAGGTAAACACACTACTGTCAGAGCGATTTGAGCAGTTCTAGCCAAAAGTTGTATTACTTTACGAGCAAGGGACAGGGTTCGGCATACAAGAAGTTCGACCACAGTGTGTAATGGCGGACAGCGAGCAAGTTTGAATATTTCACACACGTGTCACCACCATAGGCGTTTCAGGCATATCACAGTAAAACTGACTGATGTAATTTCCATTAGAAGTTGTTTTATCTGATATATATACAAATTTTAATGTTCTCTTATTAATCATTATACTTAAAAAAAACCCACAATATATAGATAGATACTGATAAAGCAGACAAAATGTAACAATATTTCGGAGCTAGCTGATAATATAAGTTCTTGCTAAAACGCTAGCTACCATGCAGTCATGCTGCTTGTAAAAATTTAAAGCATATTGTATGAATCCTTTTGAATGGTAAACAAATCTGTGAATCTAACAAACCTGACTTCCGGCACTGCGTGATTTTGAAAATGGATCTCCGTTGAAAATTGACCTCGGGTCAGTTTTCAACGTTGAAAACGGACCCCGAATGCCGTTGAAAATTGAACATGCCGTTGAAAATTGACAGTGTCTAGGGTCAATTCTCAACGGCAGGTCTGTTGAAAAATGACCGTTGATAAATGACCTTGGCAAACTATCAACGGATGGTCTTTTGAAAAACGACCCTAGTACATTCACATATATAGCTGTTGCACAAAAATGATTCTCGAATTCAGTTATCGCCATTCCTAATATAAGCGACCCTTCTGTGCTGGTTTTTAAATTACGTAATTACCGCGATTTGAATTGAAATTTGGTATATTGTTATCATCGTAACAAATACCACATTTAAATATTTAAGGTGCTTAAAAGTATGTTTATCATGGAGAATACGGCACTACAAAACTTTCATATTTTGTCCGTCCGTGTAGATAATGTTGATTTAATTGTTCTCAAACTGAGAAAAATGCTGTATAACACTGAGGTAACGTTGTAAATAAAAAGGAATTGTTGTTATCAACTGCATGCAAAGTTTGTACTATGTGGTGTTCACTTCCGAGTACCAGTGGATAGTGTTACAAAACTATAATTATGGGATATTATTAATTTGGTTCTTGATGATTTTTTATTATTATATTTTCGACGATCTGACGTTTGTCAGATATTCAGTAATTGTTAATATATATTTATTCCCGGCAATACAAGAATACATGTATTATAGTTGTGTTGTTTTGTGGTTGTGTGTTTTTTGTGTTGCGTGTTGTTTGTTTGTGTGGTGTTGTTGTGCGATGTTGTGTGATGTTGTGTTGTAATGTTGTGTGATGTGTTGTGATGTGTGGTTGTGTAATGTTATTGTGCTGTGTGTTATTGGTGTGTTGTTGTGTTGTGTGTTGTTGTATGCTGTGTGGCTGTGTCTAAGTTGTGTTGTTGTGTGGTTGTGTGTTGTTATGTGATGTGTTGTTGTGTGATGTTTTGTTGTGTGATTTTGTGTTGTGTTATGTTGTGTGATGTTGTGTTGTGTGATGTTGTGTCGTTGTGTGTTGTGTTGTGTTGTTATGTGTGGTTGTCTAATGTTATTGTGTGGTGTGTTATTGATGTCTTGTTGTGTTGTGTGTTGTTGTATGCTGTGCGGCTGTGTTTTGTGTTGTGTTGTGTTGTTGTGTGTTGTGTTGTTGTTCCGTGTTTGTGTAATGTGATGTTGAGTGATGTTTTTGTGATATGTAATTGCGTTATGTTGTGTTGTTTATAGGTGTTGTGTTGTTGTGTTGTTGTCATTAGATGGTGTTGTATTGTTGTTGTGTTGTGTGTTGTTGTTTTGTGTTGTTGTGTTGTGTGATGTGTTGTTGTGTGATGTTTTGTTGTGTGATTTCGTGTTGTGTTATGTTGTGTGATGTTGTGTTATGTGATGTTGTCGTGTGTTGTGTTGTTGTGTATTATTGTGTTGTGTTGTTTTTGGGTGGTGTTGTATTGTTGTTGCGTGGTTGTGTGTTGTGGTTGTGTTGTGTGATGTGTTATGTTGTGAGGCGTGTTATGTTGTTGTGGTGTTGTGTGATGTGCTGTTGTGTGATGTTGTGTTGTGTGTGATGTTGTGTTGTGTGATATTGTGTTGTGTGATGTTGTGTTGTGTAGTGTTGTTGAGTGTTGTTGTTGGATGTTGTTGTTTTGATGTTGCGTGGTTATTTGTTGTTGGATGGTTGTGTTGTTTGTGTTGTGTTGTGTGATGTTTTGTTGTCATGTTGTGTCGTGTTGTTGTGTAATGTTGTCTTGTGTTGTGTGGTTTTGTGATGTTATGTGGTGTGATGTTGTGTTGTGTGGTGTTGTGTTATTTTGTTGTGTTTTGTTGTGTAGTGTGATATTTTGTTGTGTGGTGTTGTGTTGTGTAGTGTTGTTGTGTTGTTGGTGTGTTGATGTGCTGTGTGATGCTGTGTGGTTTCATGGTGTTGTGGTGTCGTGTGTTGTTGTGTAAAAACGAGTTCTTATGGGGTCACTTTTCAACGGGGTCTATTTTCAACGGGTCGGTGTAAAAAGTGCGTTTAAAGTTCAGTTTTCAACGGTTTTCGGGGTCATTTTTCAACGTTGAAAAATGACCCGAGGTCAGTTTTCAACGGGGGTCCATTTTCAACGTTACACCGGCACTGCGTGATTTTGTTTAGGACACAGAGAGCTGGAGACATTTTATTTACTGAATTAGGCGAAGTTGCTGTATTTTAATGTACAAATATTTCTGACCGTGAAATTTTAAAATGAAAGGCCAAAATAAATTCAAAGTAAAATCAAAAATATTTTGATATATAGTACCATATAGGTATGATATTTATCGTTTTTTAATCTAGACCTCTTAAACGTCTAAAAATGGTCTTAGGACACTCTGGTGGGTCCATGATTATATAATCTGTAACTAATTCCCAGATCCCTGTGCATGATACATGTCAAGAACCACGTCCGGAGGAATACACGTGCACACTAGTGTTTACACAAGATATTAGAAGTTACTATGTGTGTCGTCTTTACAATAATTATCGTCAGTAAAATTAACCTAGATAGTACATTCTATGTTCGACTACGTCGCTGATTTCTGTGCACAGCCGAATGACAGAAACTACTTGCTTCAGTTTCGAAATACGCGAATTCTTACGTTTACAGCGTTCGAAATACACTGATAACGCCCGTGATTTTTAGACGGAATTGTATGTTATTTTTTTTTACAAATCAGTTCTCTTACTTACCTTAGTATAAGGCAAACAACTATACAGACATTTATCAACTTCAATTTACAGAGAATAACATAACCTTTTTTTACATCGATATGAATATTAACGCTAGTAAGTAATATTATATTTAATTTACAATTGGTTTTGACGGAAAATAGTAACGTCCGTTACTGAAACTTATTTGCCTTTTTTTTTTTTTTTTTTTTATAAATCTACATAAATTATTCTGAAAATTATTGTAAAATTGAAATATTATTGTAGGTCTGTTAATTTGTCTCATTAACCTAAACTCTGGTGGAGAGAAATGCTGTTATTTTCTATGAGTTGAAGGGCACCCCAGGAAGGCGATAAATTTGACCCCCATTATAATTTGAACAAACTTTCTTTTAAATAAATATATTTTTGTTTGCTCTCTCTCTGAATATAGACCACATTGGTCAAACTAAAGTCAACTGGATTAATCTACTAACCACAATAAAATAACGAATTAAATTTGCCCCCTCCAAAGTGTCAGTGTAGTATGGACAGTCTCTTATGTAGGCCAACGTCCTTGATCTCTGGTCAAACTTCGGCTATCTGGTCAAACTCTGCTTTATCCCGTTGGGGCCTCTTTAGTAGTATAGTCACATGACCAACTTATGGTCACATGATTAACCTCATGTGACTTCGATCGTCGGTAAAGATGGCGGCGTACACAAAAGTGTTTATGCTCATCGTCCTCAACTTTCACTGTGTTTTCGGAAATAGCCAGCTGCCTCTCCAAGACGATTTTCACGGAGCAAAACCAACAAGAGGGGAACCATGGCCTTTACCTCAAAGCTACACACCAAGTGCCGAAACATTCTCTTTGAATTATTTGTCGTTTGAGTTCCGGGTGACTGGTTCAACCTGCGACACACTGACTGCAGCTATCAGACGCTATGAAGAACTAATTTTCGGGGAGCGTTCGAAGATTGACAACCGTCTTAAGTTCTTTTCAGGGTCTCAGAGATTCAGTTCCGCCGACGGGAGCGTGAATTCACTCAGTGTGCACGTTCAAGAAGCATGCGATACTACTGAAAATAAATACCCGGCTCTGGAGTCCAATGAAGCATGTACGTTAATTAATTAGTTATTAATAATATGATTTTAAGGCAAAGCCTCAGACGAGCGCAGCTACTTTTAAAAAATGTAAATATTGTTAGGATTATAACCTCAGAATGATATTAAAACTGTTTTAACTTGTAGTCCGATCATTAATTTTTAGTAAATGCTATTCTCCAATATTATTGTCTAGCAGTCGTCATGTACAGGTCAGAAAGAAATATTCAACTGGATTATTTCATTTTTTTTTCGATCCTGTTTCTCTCCAATGCGGAAAACTTGGCAACATTCCATGTATCAAAAATGCGCGGGAATATGTGGCGTCATCTTTAGCATCAAGCTTCCTGACGTCACGGCTGACGGTGCCGTGCACTTGACAACACACAGACAGTATCTCATTTTGACCAGTACATTTATTGTTCGGTTCTTATCCTTTTGTAGTTATCTAAAACTAATTACAATAATTTCAAAGTGTATCCTGGTGAAACGTTTTGCCTACAGAGAAAATTTAAAATCTCGTCGTGCTGATAACGAGAATTAAAACATGGCTGCCTGCATGGAGGTTCGAGACTTTCCCCGCGGGACACGATTTCAAAGTCCAAGGGGTACTGGAATATATTGAATTCTATATGCTCACACACGTGTTATGGTTAGTAGAGCTTCGCTCTACGCGGCCTTTGGCCGCGCAGAGAGCTGCGCTCTTATTAATCAATCATGATCAATCAGTCAATGGGTTGAATCATCGAAAGCCAGTTCAGGTTTCTGTTGAAAATACATTAACATTAGTTCGTTAACGTGGATTGATACATTTCCATTCCGGTTGCACACTTAACCTTTATAAGTTGTTGTTTTTCAATAAGTTAGATCTTAAATGAGCATAACAATAAAACCAACAAAAAGAAAAGGAGCTCGTTTTAAGAGGCAGATGATTCGGTCTATGATTGACCTAGTCCAATTGCGCTACACTCCGTCCTTTCTTGAAATCTTTGCCCTCAAAGACATGCAAGACCCTTCCAAACACCACAACCGTGGTTTATTTAGTTGGGTGCCAATTTTGTAACAGGAGAGGAGAAAATTATGTACCGGCCAGACCGGGATTCGAACCCGGGACCCTAGCTGAACACTAGCCGAGTGCTCTACAGACTGAGCTACCTGCATGGTCACCAATGAATGAGCTGGCAGACCAATATCACGCTACATATGCATACATCTGTTTCTGTTTGAACTTATTAAATACTTATAACTATAGTATTATCTCTGCTTAGAGTTTGGTTTTTAGATTTATGTGATATACAGACATTTCTGTTGGTTTCAGGGTTGAACATTTTGTAAACACAATTACTTCCTATGAGAATTTGGAAGAGTTCAATTTGCAACCTCCAATGTGTACATATTGTATATTGGGTTGGGGATAGGTCCTCGATACATCATTTTGGTGGGCAAGTACTCAAATTTAAATCCTATCAGGAGAAAATTGGTTGCAAACTGTGAGAATCTCTTTATCATAAAAGTTTGATTGGGTCGATGTGTTGAATTAATATAAATAGTGTTGCATATACGGTTTCTATTACTAATAGCTGATGAAGTGTGGAGCAGTTGCCGAGGTGGCCAGGAAACACTTGTATACCATAAAATAATCAACTGCTTTTAATACTACCATAGGAAAACATCTAAAGAAAGAATCTATAATTACAGCTATGGTACTTGTGTAAAAGGAGTGGGTCGGTGTGGTTTGTACATAGTGTTAAATACGGTATCTGTCACTCAGCTGACAGAGCATGTTTTTTTGGCTCAGTCGGAAGAGCTGTAGATTTCCATGCCAGATACCCGGGTTTGATTCCTGGTCGGGGCACTCGACAGGAATGTGTATTTCCCCTGTTCTTCTACATTGGCGCCCAACTAAATAACCCATGGAAGGTGGTTAAAGAGTCTCGGGTTGAGATTTAGGAAATCCCAAGAAAAACAGGGGGAGTAATGTAAAAGGAGCGGGTCGGTGTGACTTGTAAATAGTGTTAAATACGGTCTGTCACTCAGCTGACGGAGCATGCTTCTTTGGCTCAGTCGGCAGTGCTGTAGATTTCTACGCCGGAGACCCAGGCTCGATTCCTAGTCGGGGCACTCGACAGTAATGTGTATTACCCTGTTCTTCTACACTTGTATCACTTACAGAAATATCTTTTATTCCAGATAACTTAACAGTGGCGAGCCCTGATTCTCAATTGGTTTCCAACACAGTATGGGGAGCTATGCGGGGACTGGAAACATTCAGTCAGCTGATTTACGAAGGTTTGGACGGGCAGGTAATATTACATTATCTACTGAAATTGTTGTTTCTTACTATGAGTATCATAGGTATAATTTAAAAAAAAAAAAAAAACATTTAAAGATTGAAGTGTATAAGGAAAAATGAAATGGAAGGACTTCATGTTCTTGTTTTAGAATAAATAAATTAAAACATTATTTAAGGGGTATACTTAAAGAATTGATAAAATAAAAGACTGTAAGCTCTCAAACATCACATGGACATGTCAATGGCCCAAAATCTCAATTAGTGATATTTCAGCATCAGCTTCCTAATGAACATCATTACATTTAATTTATGGGATTTTTATTGCAATCTGATTAAAATTCTTATAACCACTCTGTTCAATAGAGGATTTAACAACATCCCATTAGGGGTCATGTTCAGATGACCTTTATATCACCTGTACTTCAGATGAAATGCATTTTCTACACCTTGAATTGCTACATCAATTGAAAACACTAATTTGTCCCAGTAAACATTAAACATTTAGCTTTGTTGTGCTCTTTGGGCGAGATGACTATATATACGAAAATAATTCTGACAGCTTTTTCAAACTTTCTTGTCTCCTGAAATTCACTTTCAAGATTCTGAAGGTAGCAATTGGATTGGCCATTTCCAAAGGTCATCTGGATGAAACCCCTAAAGGGATATTGTCAGATCCTCTTATCAAACATAGTGATAATAAGGATCTTTAATTTTGTCAGATTGTTTTTATTGATCTGATACATTCCTACACCATTTTCAGTTTGAGATGAATAAGACAGTCATTCAGGATTTCCCACGATTTAAGTACCGTGGGCTTCTACTCGACTCTTCTCGTCACTTCCTCTCCGTCGACATCCTCAAGAAGAACCTGGTCAGTATCTCCAATTTTCTGTAGATCAACAGCCTCCTCCATCTGACATCTAATATAACATTTAGTTTTTATTAAAACCAACATTATAGACAATCTTAATCATTTTCACAAAATATCAATATCTTGTCTTTGTAAAGAAACTTTGTTTTTGGTTCCTTGAAAAAAAATAGAGAAAGAAATGCATATTCAAAACAAAATTTTCAAGGAATTTATATGTTTGATTTCATAATTTATTATGGAACAAAAGATGAAAATGAAGAAATTGCATTGAGAGAAAACTGAACAGGAAAGAGTTATCTACAATAAGTCATTTAATATACACTGTGAGGTATGAAAAACAAGAAGTCATTTAATATACACTGTGACGTATGAAAAACACGAAGTCATTTAATATACACTGTGACGTATGAAAAATAGAAGTCATTTAATATACACTGTGACGTATGAAAAACAGAAGTCATTTAATATACACTGTGACGTATGAAAAACAAGAAGTCATTTAATATACACTGTGACGTATGAAAAACAAGAAGTCATTTAATATACACTGTGACGTATGAAAAACAAGAAGTCATTTAATATACACTGTGACGTATGAAAAACAAGAAGTCATTTAATATACACTGTGACGTATGAAAAACAAGAAGTCATTTAAAATACACTGTGACGTATGAAAAACAAGCTAACATTCAGCTAAATGGTATACCGGTCTAGGTCTACATGTATTTTGCATCTTATTGAAATTAAGATAACTTACAATAACAAATAAAAGAGAGATTACAAGTTAAACTATGAGGAAAGTATGTTTGCAGATATTTATCAAGTTATCCTATTACAATATGTAATATAAAAAAAGTAAATATTACATATAATATATACCGTAAATACCTATTTCTTTACAGGATGCCATGGCATACAACAAGTTTAATGTGTTCCACTGGCACATTGTTGATGACCAGTCGTTTCCTTACGAAAGTGTCCTCTTCCCCGAGATGAGTGCCATGGTAAGTTTTGTACTTAACATACAGTACATGATGAATTGAGGATATTCCAACTTTGTATATTACAAAGTAATTACCTCCCTTTTGGGTAGGTCTTAATTGAGACGTCATTATTTTTTAAACGCAAATTACATCATTTTCTCTGAAACGTATGATGTTATTGTAATAAACACATGACATCACAATCAATAACTACCCGTAAGGACAGATACCTCCGTAATATGTAAATACAGAATACCCGGTAGCCATTTTCCAAGTATCTTTTTTACTCTCAAATGCATTATCACCTTTTGTTTTATAGCCAGGAAAGAAAAAATTGTAATGGAGGAAGTTGCATTCATCAATGGTTTTAATTTTTTCGCAGTTATAGTGAAATAATAAAATTGAAGTAGAAATTTGAACTTCAATATAGAATATAATTCCAACAGTTACATTCTGAAATAAGTTATGATTGTGTTTTGTTTACTGATAGGGGTCCTATTTTGGTTTGTCTCACACCTACACCCAAGCCAACATCAAAGACGTCGTAGAGTATGCACGTCTCAGGGGAATCCGGGTCATTCCTGAGTTTGACACACCCGGTAAATATTTTGTATCTGTCAAACATATTTTATAAGGTCATCTGACCCAAAGGGTCAGGATGACCTATTGTTGTCATGTTTCGTCCGTCGCCGTGCACCGTCTGCCGTGCGTTAACTTTTCACATTTTGAACTTCTTCTTAAGTTCTACCAGTGCGATTTGGCTAAAACTTGCATGAAATTATCCTAACATGGTCCTGACAAAGTGTTGTTACATCTCTGGTTGATCCCTAATCGAAGATGGCTGCCATGACACTATATCTAATTAATTTCCTATGTGATGTTTGCCAAGGTAGTCAGATGACTGTTAAGGCCCTCGGGCCTCTTGTTTATCTTTATACATAAGTGTTGTTTTTTCGCCAATTCTTACATAGACAAAAATCCACTAAAATAAGATTGTGCTAAAGATACGTGAGGTAAATTCACTTTGATCAAAGTCACACAGAAGTTTGCAATGGAGGGTATTTTGTATGGACTCTAATCAAGAGCCCTTGTAGTAATCTCCAGAGATTTGCTCAAGAAACATTGATAATGTTTTAAAATTGTACAAAGTACATACATGCATAAAAGGGATTTGAACTTTTTCTGTGAAATTCCATACTGGCTACTGTTTATAGGATCGAAAGGTTTCAAAATTATGTCTGACTTCAGTTGAAAGTGTTAAGCTTTTACAACTGATACAAATCAACATATTTTGGAATACTGGGAGCAATATCATGGTCATATTTGGAATGGGTAGCAAACTCTATGTGTGCTTCTTCCTTTTGCGGATTCATGCTAGTTGTACTGAATTAATACGACACTGCCTAATGGAACTTGGTTGGATTTTTTTCAATATGGTGACACACATATAAAAAAAATAAGCTTAAAATTCAAAAATAATTATTTCTATTTTAAGAGCATTACAAATATAAACGCAATACCTAAAAAGTATAATAATAAAATTATTAATCAAATTTCATTGAAAACAAATCTATTATGTCTTGTTTTCAACTATGGGTTTACCATTTTTTTATCCTAGTGGTAAGCTTCAAGAAATACGGTAAACACAATTTGTTCCATTATAGATACAGGAGATTTGTACTGGTACAACTGGTACGAACCAGCAAATGGAAAGGATGGCAAGATGGCTACCCTAGAATTTGAAAATTTTTATCAAAATTGAAATTAATTTGATATTACTTAAAATTATCTTATCTCATTTTCATGTAGGTCATACCCAATCGTGGGGGAAGGCCATACAGAACTTGCTGACAAAGTGCTACACCTCCGGCAAACCCAACGGTAACTTTGGCCCAATTGACCCTTCCGTCAACTCGACCTACGATTTCCTGAAGAAATTCTTTGGGGAGGTGGCCGAGGTGTTCCCCGACCATTACATTCACTTAGGTGGCGACGAAGTGTCCTTCTCATGCTGGTTTGTTTGTTTGTTTACTTGTTTGTTTGTTTGTTTATTTGTTTGTTTGTTTACTTGTTTGTTTACTTGTTTGTTTGTTATGGGAACATAAAAATATAATGACTAAAAAAAAATATTGAAAAAAAATGTAAACGTTCTTATTGAATGGCTAGACTATACAGTATACTTAAATCAAAATAAACATTTATTTTTGCGGTTTTGTGGGACATTGATATGCTTGCGAAAATTTGATTTGAAAAATTGTGAAAAGAATGATTAGCCAAATATTGAAATTTCAAAATCGCTGAAATATTTTGTTAAAGTCCAAATTTGGAAAATAACCGGCTTCCGGGGTATATATTATTTCTTTAAGCAACATTTTTTTTCTGTAGTGTTTGTAACACATAATATAAAAGAAGTAATTTTGTGTTCTGTGTTCTACAGGCAAAGCAACCCTCAGATCACCGACTTCATGAAGAAAATGTCGTTTGGTAGTAACTACGCCCAACTGGAGCAGTACTACATGCAAAAGTAAGAAAATGAACATCACCTAAATCTGATCATATACTACTGTTTGTGTTTCATGTAAATCAAGGATTGGTTTTGTAATGGTCTCTTTTCCTTATAAAATGCACATTAATTTTGGATTTCATCTTTTCATGCCTTCACTGGCAGTCATGTGATTAACTCATTTACATCTTAAATTTCAAAATGGACCAGTCTAGTCTTTGATTTAGAAGAGCCTAAATGTGTCATCAGGGGTGAATAAATTAAAATGGTCCAACATATTACCAATAACCTTACCTCTGAGTCTTGTTTGAAACCTACATAGGGTAGTTGAGAAATACTAGCTGTTGCTTTGTGTTTTTACTCCAGGCACTCTGGCTTGACCACATTTAATATACACAGTATATGAAATGAAAGCAAACCATACCTAAAGTGTCAATGAATGTTTTTTTATTTTTATTTTTATTTTCGCTATAACTTGTAACATTAAGAATACTTTGGATTTTATTCAAAGTCAGATTGACCCACATAGGTACATCGATGAATGAAGTCGCAAGCAGACATTTATGAAACATAGAGAGGTTGCTTGTTGCCAGATTTGACCCTAGTTCTAAAAGGCTTGAGAAAAAGGGGAAGGGCTTCTTGATTTACTGAGAGGGTCTTTTGTCGATGAATTACGGTAATACAAATTTGATTGTATTCAATAGGAAATAAGAGCTAGTGTAATGGGATGCTGTGTATAGTGTGACTATAACACCAATATAAATACTGAAATGTGTCTATTTTTACAGCTTACTGTCCATCATCAACTCACTGAATAAGGGCTATCTGATCTGGCAGGAGGTTATTGACAATGGCGCTACAGTAAGTATTAACATACGTGGTCTCATGTACCAATTGTCCTCAATTAAATGGACAAGATTTTACCCATGCCCCTCAATCTACCATCCTCAATATTCCAGGGTTTACTATCACTATCATAATATCCATCCCTGAACTGTGTTATGGTGAAACTGAAGGCATTTCAGAAGGAAAAACTGACCAATCAATGATCTATAGATTTTTTCTTTGAAATACTTTTTTCTTTACAAAGAGTCCATCACATTTGTTCGTTATTCTATTCTTTTGATGTATATCTAAGAACCAAACTTCCTGATTCATCTGTTATCACACACAGAAACTTCAATTTTGTTATGACATAGTTTTGGGGTGGATATAACGACAATGATAATAACCCCTGGATTGTTGAGGATGTTGATCAATAGGACAACAGTTGGAAGTTCTTTGGGGACTTATGTACATGCTGAAATACTGTATTTTACTTAATAAGTGACGTTGACCTCCTCATCTTTCTTCTCTTTTCTGGCATGTCAAAAGACGTATGCTACCTATCAGTTATATTTAGATAATAAACCGGTAACATTAAATGTTAATAAAAAAAATATGAACGAATCATGTACATGTTAGCTAGTACGTGTAAGGTTTTGTGTACTGTAGCGTTGCTAATATTTGGGGGTTTTATTTTCCTTAATTTTTGGATTCCACCAAAGTCGCGAAATTTAATACCCTGCAGAATTTTTCAAAAGTCATGGATATGTGTAGCACACGCTGTCATATCAATGACACTTTCAATAGCTGAGTATCCACTACTTGAAATAATTCCCTACATAGCATCCCTCCAGTTTTCTCTTGCTTCTTAGTGTCTTCGACACTTACTGTGTCAAATACGTTAATCAGTAAACAGCAGGTACAGAATGGAGGCTGTTATAACTCGGGACCTACAAACACTAGCCGGAAGCTCTACCAAATGAGCTACCTGGTCGCCAATGTTTGACTTAGTCCAGTCTGGTGTACATGCATATTTAGTATCAAAGATTTATGGATAAAATTTTGACCCAGTTGAATTTTGACCCCGTTGAATTTTGACCCAGTTAAATTGCAGCTGAAGATGTATTTTCCTAGGTGAGACCAGATACCATTGTTGAAGTATGGAAGGGTGGTTACCAGAAAGAATTAGCCAAGGTTACAAAGCTGGGCTACCACGCCCTATTATCGTCCTGTTGGTATCTGAATCTGATCGCATACGGCAGTGACTGGAAGCGTTACTATGCCTGTGACCCGTGGGACATGGTCAATGGTACATCACATGATCGCTTCAGTCATTATATCTTTGACTCAATATCCCAGGGGTTACTATCACTGTCATAGCATCCACACTTGGACTGTACTGTAACAAATCTGAAGGCTGTGTGTGCGACAAGAGATAAGACAGGTATATGTAGCGTGGTATATCAAAAGAATAAAAATATCAGTAGACCCTATTGCTTCGTTGCTCCCTGTAATCTTCAAAGAAGTCTCTGCAGGGCTGTAATTGTTCAGTTTTTTCTCATGAAACACTTTGACATTAGTCCAGGGGTGGATATAACGACAGTGACAGTAACCCATGGAGTATCAAGGATGCACTCTTTGCTGCATGGAAATTTATATAATTACATGTACTGTATATGTATAGTCAAACTTGAGAGTTTTAGAGTGAAGAAGCTGGATAAAAACCTTAAACTCATTGACTGAGTGTATTAGTCTTGTTCATATAACCTGATGTAAATTTTTTGTGCGAGACAAAATTTAATTTTTTGGAGAATTTTATGACAAACAGAGAGACCTCACAGAATCCTGCCAAATATGGTGAGGCTACATATGTACATCTCAATTCTTTTTATTTTAAAAGAAAAAGTTGCCATAATTTATGTTTAATGTAAGTAAAATATATAGACTATATGACCATAACATGTTAACAATTGTACATGTCCTGTATACATGTATATGTAATAGCCTTGGTAAACTTAAAAAGAAAAATACTGTTCAAACATTCTTTTAAATGTTGTAAATATACTTTTATGTCTGAAATAAGTAGAAAGACTAATGATGGAGTTGTTCATGGTAAAAATCTAGCTTTTTCACGACTGGATACAATAATGAAGTTTGACTATTGTATGTGTTGCTTGTGGTAGTATTGCCTATAGTGCTTTATTAATTGTTTTACTTACGCAGGTATGTGGAGCATATACACATATCTAGGGAGCAGGTACACACTGGGGAACAGAAACACATATCTAGGTAGCAGATACACGTATCTAGGAAGCAGGTACACATATCTAGGGAGCAGATACACATATCTAGGTAGCAGATACACATATCTAGGAAGCAGGTACACATATCTAGGGAGCAGATACACATATCTAGGGAGCAGGTACACACTGGGGAACAGATACACATATCTAGGTAGCAGATACACGTATCTAGGTAGCAGATACACATATCTAGGAAGCAGATACACATATCTAGGAAGCAGGTACACATATCTAGGGAGCAGGTACACATATCTAGGGAGCAGATACACATATCTAGGGAGCAGGTACACACTGGGGAACAGATACACATATCTAGGTAGCAGATACACGTATCTAGGTAGCAGATACACGTATCTAGGTAGCAGATACACATATCTAGGAAGCAGATACACATATCTAGGGAGCAGGTACACATATCTAGGTAGCAGATACACATATCTAGGAAGCAGGTACACATATCTAGGGAGCAGGTACACATATCTAGGGACCAGATACACATATCTAGGGAGCAGGTACACATATCTAGGTAGCAGATACACATATCTAGGAAGCAGGTACACATATCTAGGGAGCAGGTACACATATCTAGGTAGCAGATACACATATCTAGGAAGCAGGTACACATATCTAGGAACCAGATACACATATCTAGGTAGCAGATACACGTATCTAGGTAGCAGATACATGTATCCAGTGCATGTGTTGCGGTGAGGAAATCAATGATAGAGGATATTTGTGGTGGTTTGATGAACAATAAATTCCACTTCTCAAATTAATGAAGATAAAAATGATACATAAAAATCATCTCCAGATTTACATAGAGATTCAGGCAGCTAAAACATAAACAGGCCTTGGCCAAAATGAAGTCTACCAGAGTTATCTGTCCTTGGGAACTGTTACATTTGAACTTGTTTTTTCCTGGTGTATTGGATTCTCGCTTTGTTATTATCTGCCAACTAATCACAATGTTCCCGAATGACATATTGCATTTACACAATGGAATTCAGAAAATATTTTTGAAGAAAAAAGTTCATTGATATGTATAGTGTATATTTGGGCTAATGAGTCAAGCAAGGCTGACTGATCGGTGATCTGGACAAGTGGTCGTTGAGTACGGTTGACTATCACCTTTATGACTGATTTTATCTAGATCTAATATCTTAGTTACTGCTTTTGACCTGTATTTTCTGTAGGTACGTCAGCCCTTTGTACAAGTTTGACGACATTTGTACAAGTTTGATCTGTATTTTCTGTAGGTACGTCAGACCTTTGTACAAGTTTGACGACATTTGTACAAGTTTGGTTTGTATTTTCTGTAGGTACGTCAGACCTTTGTACAAGTTTGACGACATTTGTACAAGTTTGATTTGTATTTTCTGTAGGTACATCAGACCTTTGTACAAGTTTGAAGACATTTGTACAAGTTTGACATGTATTTTCTATAGGTACATCAGACATTCGTACAAGTTTGAAGACATTTGTACAAGTTTGACTTGTATTTTTTGTAGGTACATCAGACCTGTACAAGTTTGACGACATTTGTACAAGTTTGACTTGTATTTTTTGTAGGTACATCAGACCTTTGTACAAGTTTGACGACCTTTGTACAAGTTTGACGACCTTTGTACAAGTTTGACGACATTTGCACAAGTTTGACAACATTTGTACAAGTTTGACCTGTATTGTCTGTAGGTACATCAGACATTTGTACAAGTTTGACCAGTATTTTCGGTAGGTACGTCAGATCTTTGTAAGAGTTTGATCTATATTTTCTGTAGGTACGTCCGGACACAGTGGTGGAGGTTTGGAAGTCCGGTTACGTGGAAGAGCTCAATAAGGTTACACTTAAAGGCTACAAGACGATTCTGTCCGCATGCTGGTATCTTAATTACATATCGTATGGTACTGACTGGTACAAGTACTACAGTTGTGACCCATGGGGATTTCTTGGTAATTGCATCTCTTAAATTCCCCATAAGTGCCCCATATATGCTTGGACATGAATAGAAAATATAACTCATAAAAACTCATTTTTGTGGCGATTTCATGCCTAACAGTTTTTTGTTGTGTCATTAATTTTAATGATAATCCTTTTAATAAAAAGTAATCTTAAAAAGACGATATGCTAGTCCTACCTCCATGGATCCTGATAGGTGCATAACTAAAGTTTATCATGCTTCTTCTATGGCAATTCCTAGAACGATTGGACATTGATAAACAAAAATGATAAAAAGTCTCCAGTTTACTAAAATAATGGTGTCCATGTGTAACTTGTCTACGATTAAGTTATTACATCATAATATATGTTATAGACGAACTTTTGAAACAATGTTCTAAATTCAAAACATTTAGATACAGTCTTCCAAATATATCAGCATACATTGCAGAATATGTAACAAAATTTTAGGTGGTGGAATAGTTAAGACTCTTTACATATTCAGCCTTATAATTTCTCTTTGTTTCTAGTACGTCTGACAGTATCATATACTGAATTGGTCATTTTCACGGATCAAAATTTTAAAAGATTTTAAGGGACAAAAATAAAATGAGACAGTTAAATATTTTTGTGATCTGGCTAAATTTCAGGATATCGTATTTCACCCAATTAACGCCCTGGACGTTTAAAAAAAATGGAAAAATGAAAAGGTTTTTAATTAGTTTTGGTCTTATGCCTTGGCGATTGAAAAGAGGCCTCAAAAGGGGGAGGGGCGCTTATTGAGTCAAATACAGTATGTATGATTAAATTATTTCTCAAAATTTTGTGGACCAAATGTTTGCGACTGTGATAGTTATCCGCGAAATCATTAAATAACATCCTGTGAAAAGTGGCCAAACAGTATTTTCTAAGCTTTAGTATGATCAGTATGACTGACAGTTTGTAATCAATTCCTTTATTCATATTAATGTTAGGCATGAAAAGCTTGATTTTCCTGTTTCATTGCTTGTATAGACGTGTAGCCCTATTTTTGTCACTTTGTTTAGATGATTAATCAAGAAAAAATGCTAAAATACACAGCATGTTGTGCAACTTATATCCTTGTTACTAATACACTAATTCAATTTTAAAAGAATGCCATGCAAGTTGTATTAAATTGAATTCAGAAAAAGAAAAAATAATGTATTACGAGGTATATGTATTAAATTGAATTCAGAAAAAGAAAAAATAATGTATTACGAGGTATATGTAAATCAACATATTTGCATGCATGATTATATTCCTGGATTTCATGGTTGATAAGAAATCTCGAAAATAGTTTGTCATGAAACCATTTGAAATACATGTAAAGTCAGTAAAGCCATGACAGTAATCCATAATCTTGATATATATCTCTTTATATGTAAATGCTTAAACTTTAATTATTCATACAAAATACAAGAGAAAATATTTGAATTTCAAGAATTGAGATAGCATTTAAAACTAGAGGCTATATTTGATTATGTTAGAAGGCCAATTTACATCAAAATCAACATGAATGAAGGGGTATATATCAATGACCTGTTTTTATAGGTACCCAACAACAACTGGATCTCGTGATTGGTGGGGAGGCGTGTATGTGGGGAGAATATGTAGACAACACTAACGTTATCTCTCGTACCTGGTGAGTTCAAATTTTGTGATTTCTTATCTATAATTAATTTTGACAGAATGTATATATACTATTGTTAAAGCATACATCCTATTGACGGATTGCCAGATGTCCATCAAACCATATGTGACTGTGCATTTTATATGCTACGATATTTGCTACAACATTGACTAGAAATATGTGCATGTGCGAGCACGAGTACTGCCTGGCGATTTGTCAACATTTGTAATATCTTATGTTTATAAAAAAATGACCAATCAGATGACTCAGAACTTAATATGTAATATTTTCCTCATCAAATGACTTAAATATATTGTTATGGTCCATTTCTGTTATACACTCTCGTTTTAGATAATGTCATCAGCGTAAACTATCATTGCCATAAGCGTGATCTGCTCGAATCATTTCTTGACTGCGATCATGTTGATGATGACATTACGATGACATTAGGGCCAATTATTGACAAACCCCAATAAGATATCTACTCGCCTATCATGACTATATCTTGGATATTACATGCCGTCATTATCACTAATAGGAATACAAGATTCTTGGTTGAGGCAGGATAAAAGTACATATTTCACCAAGCAAATTTAATATTGTTGTTCGTAATATTTAGTTTATTTTCATGGCGAAATTTATGAAAAGAAGTAGCAAATAATATAATCATTTATTTTAAAATATCATAGATGTGTGCTTTGCGGGTGGGTACCCCAAAAAAACACTAAAATGTGTCAATTTTATTTATGTATTTAGGCCACGAGCTGCAGCTGTGGGTGAACGACTCTGGAGTAATAAAGATGTAAGAGATGGTACTAAGGCAGCTCCACGCATGGCTGAACACAGGTGTCGTCTTATCAGGTAAGTACTACATCATGTGCCCCTAACCCTTATTATACCCTCTATAGTGAAGTTGCAGTGGGTGTGGGTCAATCTAATATAAATCAGGCTTGTAATTCCTCTGTACTATGATCCTCTACGTTACGCTCCATCCATAGGTATTAAACTCATCTTTCAGTATATAATCAAAGTGAGTTACTAAATTGGCCAGATAAAACGACCCAATTTCGGGGAAAACATGTTTGTGAAATAACCATTGAAGTTATGCGGCTAGCATTAGTCTTGTTTGAAAGCCAGATAATTTCTCTTTAATTTGGTATATAGTTTATCATAAACCATAATGTAGAAGTGTTGTTATACTAGATAAAACATCGGATAATTGTCAAATTTTGGTTAATGGAACACTCATCTGTCTGGCACATAAGACAACATGACACAAGAGGAAAACTCAGATCGCCATGTTTAACACTTTGCTGAGAGTTGTAAACTCCATTCTGATTGGCTAGCAAAGGTGAAGGTCGTTTATAGTAAAACAATTTATCAAATCAGCATGGAGTTTACAACTTTCAGCAAAGTGTTAAACATGGCGACTTGAGTACGAAAATCAGTGATGCGTAATAATCAACAGCGAAGGGTGAGTGACAGGGTAGTCTTACTAATTCAATTTACAAGTTCAAAATTATGGATTTCATAAATGAATTTGCAAAAAAAAAATGGAACTTTTTCATATTTCATTTACAGCCGAGGATTTCAGGCAGAACCTATCAACGGGCCCGATTTTTGCGAGCACGAATATCGAGGTGTGTAATAAGTCGTGGCCAATCAGTTGGATATACCTATACATCATCACCTGTATCATTACTGCTCACCTGTACAGAGGGATGTTATTGGGTGAAGATTTGACACATTCCGGATCTATCATACTATATATAGCTGAATCATGAAGAGAAAAGTACAAAGTACTTTGGCATTTAAGAATTTTGATCAGGGCCCAATTTCACGACCATTCCTTAACTTTAAGGAAATTCTTAACTGAAAATTCTCCATAGGAAAGCATTACAGAAGTTAAGGAAAAATCTTGAGTAAATGAGCCATCCTTAAAATTTGTATTGCTTTCCTTTGGAGAATTTTAAGTTATGGGATTCCTACAATTTAACGAATGTTCATGAAAATGGCCCAGGTTTTTTAAATTATTATTTCTGCTCACTATGAAGACATTTTTGATGATTGTTTTTAACTTTTGTTTCTAGATTTATAAATTACTTGGTAATGCATTTAAGTGCTTGCATCTCTATTTTTCTACATTTTTTACTTAAATATATACTACAAATAGATATCAACATGTAAATTCCAACGACTGTATGCTCCACATACATGTAAATAATCTAAAATGAGGACAAATTCAAAACATCTATCAAAGCACTTCAGTATAACAGACACATTCCAGCAGGAAATATCCATTGGATTCGTATAATTTTGGCAATAATTTTCCTTGCCTCACAATATTTATGCACTTGAGGAACTAATTTGTAATTCCTTCGCACATTTGTGTATAATCCCAGAAATATTGATAATAATACTTTCCACATATTGCACACCATTGTATGTATACACACAGTGATGAAATTGTTCCAGCACTCATGATCGTATGATAAATCTAAAATTTAATTTGATTTCTAATATACCGTATTCGACCCAATAAGCACCCAGGGTGTTTAAAAAATTGAAAAAATGAAAAGGTACTATTCAGACGAAATTATTGCAAAACTATGTTTTTGTGTAGTTTTGGTCTTTATTTATGCCTGTGCAATTGAAATCGAGCCCTAAAATAAAGGGGAGGGGTGCTTATAAGGACATGGGCGCTTATTGGGTCGAATATGGTAATTAAAGTCTGTATTTACACTGGACTGTTAAATGGACGGACATTAAACTAATAAAACCAAACTATAGTACCAGTATAAATGTATCAATAACATTAATCCATTTTAATGTGGAAAATACATTATCCCATTACCACTGTGCTGGAATCCCAACCTCAATATCTGATACCAGTATATGACTTACATAAAATTATTTGGATTGGTTTCCTTATATTGCACACAGGGGGCCAATTATCATAGTAAATATCCTGATTTTTTAATAATTTTTCAAATCTCGTATTTTCTGGAAAAAAAATCACATGACTGTCATATATAATCATCAGTCCATCCACCAAATACAAAAAATGTTTGGCAACATCCATTTTCATTGAGTTGGCCGCCTATGATATTGCAGAGCAATATGTCATCAATGTCTGAATATCTGCTGAAGAATGAAACAAATTTAATTAAAATTAGATTTATAACTGTCCGTTCTATGAGCAGTTGGTCTACAGGGAACAACCTAGAAGATTTAATATTAATAAGATTGGAGAATGAAATAATGTGAAGAACAGGCGAATTATGTGCCTTTAATGTACAGTCCATTTAAATTATAGGGTACCAGAATATTACCTGTAGGAGGCCAATGATTATTAATTGAGGAAATATGTGTATGAATGGAAGAGTTGATTTTGATAATAAGGGTTAGATTCCAAGGTGTCACTTACCTTAAGGTGTATGTCCAATATTTAACAAAGAAATTTGTTTGTACAACAAGTAGTCCAATATTAGCACAAAGGTATGTTTAAAAAATATGGTGTACATGTACTTGTTACTGTGATTATGTATGTAATTAATTCACTGTGAACTCTATATACTAATCAGATTATATGGACTATCCTATGGTTACAGCCGACTCTGTTTCAGGTGTCAAATCCAATACAAATCAAAAATGAAGTTTGGCTGTAGTTTAATCCTTTAATTATTGAAGGTATGGTGTAATAAATAAATGTATGCTGAGTTCACTGTAATTACATCAATTTTTTTAGATTTTGTGATTATATATGTGGATTTTGATCATTTTTATGATTGTAGATTTTTCAGCATTTTTGTTTTCTATAAGTAGATGCGTAACCTTATTTGTGAAATGACAACATTCATACAATGAACCATATCTTATATTCCGATTTGATATAATTATATGTGTGTGACATTTGATTTGCTTTAAGTGCCATGGTGTTGTTCATCTTACACATTCCGCTTCAGACCCTGATATGTTGTGATAATCTTACAAGGATCAAAGATGAAACTAATTAAAATTGTTTATATTATGATATTGTTTCACCAAGAGTTGTTTCCCTTACCAAGAATTTACACTTTTGTGAAAACTTTGTACAATACACATACCATATTTGACCCAATAAACACCCCTTGTCCCTATAAGTGCCCCTCCCCCCTTTTTGAGGATTCAGTTCCATTCATATAATTACCCGGAATTCAATGCAATCTGAAAATATGAAATCTGTGTAGGTTTCTGCATTTGATTTCTTTTGAATATTGATTAATGGCTTACTACATGTATGTGTAATAAATTTGTGAGATGTTAGCTTTATTTTTTTTCATTTTTTTTAAAAGTGCATTTGGCGCTTATTGAGTCATATATGGTATAAATATATCTAGTGCTGAATTATCACCCTGGGGACTTTAAAAAAATCATTTTTATTAATTTATCTGTGATGACATTAGATTATGTGTGGAGTAATCAATTTGCAATAAAAGAAAATAAACCAAAAATATTTGTAGTAGATTTGTTTTTAGCTGAGCTTCCGAGTGACAGAGGAGGCAAGCTTGTGTTGTTGCATTTCCATGTATTAGTATAGATAAAGGGCTTTTTGGTTCAAATCAATCACCTTGACCTTCATTCGAGGTCACAGGGGTCAAAAAGGCTGAAATTTTTAAATGACTTTTGGTCAATAACCAAAAGGCCTAGAGACCTTTTGTTGGACCTGTAGAATGCTAAGACGAAGTGCTGTGTCAAGTTTATCAAATCAATGACCTTGATCTTTATGAATGAGTTAAAAAGGCTACACTTCTTAAATAACTTCTTTTAAAAAAACTATGAAGCAGGGTCCTAATATTGTGCCTGTAGCATGCTGAGACAATTATTCAAGGTCACTGGGGTCAAATAGGCTTAAATCTAAACAATTTCTTTACAAAGATGAAGAGCCCAGATAGATAATGCAAGCTCTAGCATGCTAGGGTGAAGAGCCATTAAGGTTGTTCAAATTGATGACCTTGACTTTCATTCAAGGTCACATATGCCATATATAGCCGAAACTTTCAACATCTACAGAAGAGGTCTAGTATGCAATGGTTAAATTGTTAGTCGAAGGAAAGGTGAGCATTTTCAGTCTATTTGATTCTTTTGTATTGGTCCATTTTGCCATTTCTGTCGCCTGTTGTATTTTGCCAATATTCAAATTACGCCCTAGAACAGTGTCCGGCCTACTGTCATTTTCTTTATGGCTACAATAGTGCAGGTATTAAGGCCCATGTGCCTCTTGTTATGAATCGAAATATACATGCATATTTCAGAGATAATTTAACTATGTGAGAAAATTCTACATACTACTGGGAAAATATATTGATCAACGTTTACTAAGGAAAGTGTTTTTATTCGTTTTAATACAAATTACCAAACGAGATATCCGAAGGGTCTTGGCACCCACCATAGAATGACTGATTGACTAATACATGTATCAATCAATGGAAAGAAATATATTTTCTCTGTGCTTTCCCTTGAAATGTTTTAAAACAACGAGAATGTTTTACATTAGCTTGCATAGCAATAACAGGGCGGCACTTGATTTAGGTGTCAAATTCAATATGGCTTCTTGCTGCCCTTTGATCGGCTATATTTGTCTTTGGGTTTGTTTGAAAATGGATATATATGAAGAACTCAACAGGATAACATAATCTCAAAATAACTCCTATGATTTAAAGATGCTCCACCGCCAACACAGAATAAACGATACTAATCATTTGAACAATAATTGGTGTTTAATCGTGTGTAGATATGTCTTATAAACACAAAAGATAATATGAAATAATTTATTTTGTTTTTGGTGCATGCACTATCAGTTTTTCATTCCATAAAGGACATGGTGTCATGGATTTTTTTCGGACGCACTTAAATTTTTGATATTTTATCTTGAAAAAAATCAAAAGTTCGAACTTTTCAATGGAGGTAATGGTGTAAAGTAAGTAACTTTTGTAACTGAATAAAAATAATAATTCGTCTGCTCCTGTTTTTGATATAGAAAAATCTTTAAGGAAAACCTCTTCAATACTTTATGAAAGTGTTAAAAATTCTGAGATGCCCCATCATGTCTGCTTATTATTTGCGATAACCAACTTAAGTTGTCAGAATTCAAAATGACCTTGACCAAGGACGTATATGAGAAGGATAAGTCACACTGGGTTTTGGGGAAGTCCAAGGCAGGCGCTTTTGTGTTTGTGCACTGACCGTGACGTTGGGCGACGACTGATTTTCCTTTGATATCCGCCGGCGCAGCCTTTGATGTAGCTTGTGGGTGCGAGGGTTACCGTCTTACTTTCTGAAGCGAGGCCGTCATTTCATGAGCTGTCGATTATTTTTTAAAGAAAATTTAAGACATATCCTTTAAATATTCCGTCTTTAAAGCAAGTAATATACGTCGTGAAATTTAATAAACTTTACAATGGTGTTTCGTTTGACTCGATAAGACAAGTATTTGAGAAAAACGGTTTTTATTCCCGGTTCATAGGCGTCTCGCGTGGTGTTTAGTAATGTAAAGAGACAGTCACGAATCCTTCTCACTTATAAATCCTTGCCTTGAATATCTATCAGCCATTTTGTTTTCTGATCAGTCCTAGATTGCATCAAGACAAATTTTAAGAAATATCGGTAACAAACTTCAGCTATCAAGCTCCAAAGTTTGATCTAGTCCAAAAAGACACGCGTGATTAAAAAACGTCTCTTACAATAATTAGTACATTTTGAGAAATATATATCTATCCTAATTAAATTGTCCAAGTTGCTTCATATCAGTCCAAAATAATATTATTGGCTCCCTTGATAAATTAAATAGGCCTACTATCGTGTCTACACACCGCTGAAAAAATATTTTTGATTTTTTAGGCAGTTTGCCTCTTTTTGAAGACACATATCAAACAGATACTAGAAATAACAATAGAAAATGATAGAAAACAAAGGAACATTTTTTATAATAATTAAAATAAATTTAGATACTAGCTGTTAGACTAGTTATACAAAAAAATACATACATGCGCATGCACGTACAAGTAGACTATCCAAATCTCTGCTACCACATAGTATCGCATATTTCTACAAGTTAATTTAATTCTCAGTAAGAACAAACTATATGAATTTCCTTTATGATAATAATTAATACAATGTTACAATGTCGGCCTACTGGGCAATTCAAAGGGAAATAACTTTTGCTGAAAGATAGAGAAGGGAAGTAACTCGCATTTGTTTAGAAAAGATGGCCGCCAGTGGAAGAATTCTGGTGCACCTGAAACGGAAAGGACACGATAAGACCCCATCTATTGGCAAGTTTACACAGGTAAGTGACAGGAAGTATATTTATACCTAACTTGTGTTATCTGTCAAGACGAGATACTGTATGATGTATGAGATGCAGAATTGAAAGCAAGCAGAGCATTGTCAACTTGCTTTTCATTAGTTACTTAGCGGTATGCCTACAAGTGTTCTGGGCAGCCGTACAATAGACCAAGCTTTGTTAACTTACTTTTCAATTAGTTACTTAAAGATATAATATTATCCTCTGGTAGCCGTACAGTTGGCCAGTATTCTCAACTTGCTTTTCATCAGTTACGTAGGCTTATAAGTGTTCTCGTCAGTAGACAGAGCATTGTCAACTTACTTTTCTTTGGTTACATGTAGGCCTACAGAGTTCTCTGGTCAGTCGTACAGTTAAAAAGCTTTGTCAGCTTACTTTTCTTTAGCTACCTAATAAGGCCTACAGTACATTGTGGTTAGTAGAGATCGAGAATTGTCCACCTTCTTTTCTTTGGTTACTAAGACCTAAAGTATATTGTGGTCAGCAGACCGAACTTTGTCAATTTACTTTTCATTAGTTACTAGGGCCTACAGTATACTGTGGTCAGTAGACCTTACTTATCCCCACTTTTAAATAACTGTAAATTAGGGCCAATATAAATTTGCATTTAATTAACCAGAGCTACATATCACAGTAAAAACATCTAATCTAACTTTCATTAGAACTATTTTTTTTCTGATATATGTGAAAATTCTAATCTACGCATGATCTAAGACTGAATTGTCCCTTTAACAACTTAAGCTTCATTAAGAATAACTGTATCTACAGAGTGTGCTGGACTACTTTGTTGAAGAGAAGAACATCAACCAATCAGAAGTGTTTGCAGAACTTAGAGACAACCATCTCATCGTCACAGATGACAAATCAGAATCTAAACACAACTCTATCAAAATCAGGGTAAGCATTTATCAAAATCAGGGTAAGTATTTGGCCATCAAAATCACGGTATATTGGGCTTAAAAATCAGGGTAAGTATTGGGCCATCAAAATCAGGGTAAGTATTGGGCCATCAAAATCAGGGTAAGTATTGGGCCATCAAAATCAGGGTAAGTATTGGGCTTAAAAATCAGGGTAAGTATTGGGCCATCAAAATCAGGGTAAGTATTGGGCCATCAAAATCAGGGTAAGTATTGGGCCATCAAAATCAGGGTAAGTATTGGGCCATCAAAATCAGGGTGAGTATTGGGCTTAAAAATCAGGGTTAGTATTGGGCTATCAAAATCAGGGTGAGCACTGGGCTTACAAAATCAGGGTAAAATATTGGGTTATCAAAATCAGGGTATGTGTTGGGCTATCAAAATCAGGGTAAGCATTGGGCCATCAAAATCAGGGTGAGCATTGGGCCATCAAAATCAGGGTAAGTATTGGGCTTACAAATCAGGTTAGTATTGGGCTATCAAAATCAGGGTGAGCATTGGGCTTACAAATCAGGGTTAGGCTAGTATTGGTCAATCAAAATCAGGGTGAGCACTGGGCTTACAAAATCAGGGTTAGTATTGGGCTATCAAAATCAGGGTGAGCACTGGGCTTACAAAATCAGGGTAAAATATTGGGTTATCAAAATCAGGGTTAGTATTAGGTTGTCAAAATCAGGGTTAGTATAGAGTTATCAAAAGCAGGACGTACGCATTTGGCTATCCAGCATGGGGTATAAGTATTGGGCTATCTTAATCAGGGTGAACATTGGTCTATCAAAATCAGGGTATGTGTTGGGCCATCAAAATCGGGGTATGTGTTGGGCGATCAAAATCAGGGTATGTGTTGGACCATCAAAATCAGGGTAAGTGTTGGGCCATCAAAATCAGGGTAAGTATTGGACCATCAAAATCAGGGTATGTGTTGGACCATCAAAATCAGGGTATGTGTTGGGCGATCAAAATCAGGGTATGTGTTGGACCATCAAAATCAGGGTAAGTGTTGGGCCATCAAAATCAGGGTAAGTGTTGGGCTATCAAAATCAGGGTAGGTGTTGGGCCATCAAAATCATGGTAAGTGTTGGGCCATCAAAATCAGGGTATGTGTTGGACCATCAAAATCAGGGTATGTGTTGGGCCATCAAAATCAGGGTAAGTATTGGACCATCAAAATCAGGGTAAGTATTGGACCATCAAAATCAGGGTAAGTGTTGGGCCATCAAAATCAGGTAAGTGTTGGGCCATCAAAATCAGGGTAAGTATTGGACCATCAAAATCAGGGTAAGTGTTGGGTCATCAAAATCAGGGTATGTGTTGGGCCATCAAAATCAGGGTAAGTATTGGACCATCAAAATCAGGGTAAGTGTTGGGCCATCAAAATCAGGGTATGTGTTGGGCCATCAAAATCAGGGTAAGTGTTGGGCCATCAAAATCAGGGTAAGTATTGGACCATCAAAATCAGGTAAGTGTTGGGTCATCAAAATCAGGGTAAGTGTTGGGCCATCAAAATCAGGGTAGGTGTTGGGCCATCAAAATCAGGGTATGTGTTGGGCCATCAAAATCAGGGTATGTGTTGGGCCATCAAAATCAGGGTAAGTATTGGACCATCAAAATCAGGGTAAGTGTTGGGCCATCAAAATCAGGGTAAGTGTTGGGCCATCAAAATCAGGGTAAGTATTGGACCATCAAAATCAGGTAAGTGTTGGGTCATCAAAATCAGGATGAGCATTGGGCTTACAAAATTAGGGTTAGTATTTCGTTATCAAAATCAGTGAGAATGTGAGCATTGAGCTATCAAATTCAGGTATTACCTGAACTTTAAAAGTTTCGGGCTATCAAAATCAGGGTACACATTGGGCCATCAAAATCAGGATGAACATTGGTCTCTCAAAATCAGGGTAAGTATTGGGCCATCAAAGTTTATGTGTCGGCATTGGGCTATCGAAATCAGAGTAAGCAAGAATTAACATATCCATATGTATGTATACATATATATTATAGTGTTTGACAGTTCATGCTACATCATGTCCACAGTATATAAGTTCAAGCTTACAATTAAGATTCTACTGTAAGAAACCTTTATTCCTTTCTCCCTTTTTTTAGGACAAATTTTTTTTCTTCTTTCTTTCCAATGTTGAATATCTTCATGTGCACAGAAAGATTCTGATCTTCTCATTATACTAGCGGCCAGCGTTTTGTCCCATACACAATCTGCAGAAAGATCAGCTTGCAGCTTTACCTGAGGACATTATAAACAGAGGGATTGATGTCGGGGCAGCTGTAATCCTAGAATCGGCCGACAATAAAGTTTTATTGACACGTCGTGCAAAAACTCTGAGGACTTTCCCTGGAATCTGGGTCCCACCAGGTAAAGAATTTTCTTTTTCCTCGAGAGGAATCAATATTGTTACTTATATGTCTGAATGAATTTGAGATATTTAAAAAATGATAAAGATGATTTTGATAAATTTTACAAAATACATTTTGTATATATAAAAAACATTTTGAATAATTTTTGTTTGTTTGATTAAAGGTGGACATGTTGAAAAAGACGAAACAGTAAGTTTTGTATTGCAGTTAACAATTTATAATTACTCGGTATATTTGCAAGCAAATTATGAATTAAAATGGGTAATTATAACAGAAAGATGATCTTTTTAACAATGTACCATTGTTTTAATATATTACATGGTTTAATTCATATTGATAGTTGTAATAGCTAGTTTACCACTTTTCGGACAATAAAAAAATTAAGATAAAACAAAATATTATTACTTACACAGTTTGAAGTGACCTAATACAGAAGAATATTGATTAGGTCTTACAATAAAAGTATGGGGTGTTAGTTGAAGCTAGTTATATGATAGTGTTTTTTACGGGGTGATATAGAAATTTATTAGATCAAGGAAAAATAATTCTATCTGATTGTCCTTGTTTTTGATTCGGTTTATAGTGTCATCAGCATAAACTTTCACTGCCATCTGTGCAAAGCATTTCTTGGCTGCCATATTGTTGCTGACAACGTTATGATGACATTAAAGACCGATAACTCTAATTGTCCTAATAAGATAACTACTCACCAAATATGACTATATATAGAATATCATGTGACGTCATTTTAACCAATTGGAATGTTGTTTCTTATTCTCTTATCTAGTTCATTGAAGCAGGATTACGAGAGCTGCATGAAGAGACTGGACTGAAGATTTTACCTTCTCAGTGTGTTGGTGGCAATGTACAGGTTTTGGCACTATGGGAGGTAGGTTACAAAGCATTAGTTTTTGTTAAGATGACAGATCTTTGGTGAAGTCAAAATTTAAGATTTTAATAATTTAAACTGTGTGTTTTGTGGGAGGTAGGCTACAATGCATTAGTTTTTGTTAAGATGACAGATCTTTGGTGAAGTCAAAATTTAAGATTTTAATAATTTAAATTGTGTGTTTTGTGGGAGGTATGTTACAAAGCATTAGTTTTTGTTAAGATGACTAGATCTTTGGTGAAGTCAAAATTTAAGATTTTGATAATTTAAAATTGTGTGTTTGTTGGGAGGAAGGCTACAAAGTGTTAGTTTTTGTGAAGAAAACAAATATTTGATGAAGTCAAAACTTTAGAAGTTGATAACATGTTGGGGTTTTTTTTGTATGTCATTTTTTGGATTTTAAGACAGGTATTTTTGGCTTTGTATTACAGTCGGTTTTCCCGCCAAAGCTCACCCTTGGACTTCCGAAAAGACACCATATTGTTGTTTACCTGTATGGAAAACTGACCTCTGACCTTACATCCGATGTACTCACCAAGAGAATAAAACTGCAGCCAGAGGAAGCAGAGGCGTGTTTATGGCTTGACCAGAGAAGTGTTCAGGGTATTGTGGCTTGCAATGAAGAAGAAAAGTCGGAACAAAACTTCAAGCAGTTGAATTTACCAGAAACTTTCAGGTAATGATACCCCATCAACGAAGTTAAGAGGGTACACTGGAATCGGGTTGTCTGTCTGTCTATACAGACAACTTTGTCCAGCGAATTCCTAAACTACTTGACAGATTTTGATAAAATTTGGTTCAGAGAATCATGTGACATAAAGCGGAGTGGAGTCAACTATATAAGGTTCTGCAATGTCACCTATTAATGGAGTTATTTCTAAATTTGTGCAGCGGGGTTATCAGTCGGCATGCAACTCTGGCGACAGATCTAGTTTTCTGTCATATTTTCTAGAATCAGATATAGGCTTGCATGAGACTATAAACCTGTGCGTGATAATGTTTTTCACTCATACCTGCGGGTCTAATACTCCAACGCCATGTCACTTGAGGCTGTATTACATTGTCGTGGCTATTTCTGCAATAAAGTGAATCAACAAAATTACTAATGTCTCGGTGACAGCTGATATAATACAAGTAGACTCTTTCATTTTCGATTATTTGAAAATTGAGTCTTTATTTTTTGGATAAATTAAACGAGCTTGAACTTTTGATAATTTTTTTCAGTGGGCTTGTTATACAAGATGAAGATAAGAAACAGGTGAACCGTGACATTCCTCTCCGTCCATTGTTTAATACGTCAGGTGACACAACTGATGGAGAACGTGTCAGCACAGGGACCAAATTTGCCTTAGAGGAGTGGCTAAAGAAAATAGACAAATAAGCATTCCTGATATGAGTTATCTCCCTTTACCTTGTCTTTTTGTGGTGAACATGTAAACTTACTATAAGGTCATCTCTTACACAGTAGTTATATGTGCTATGACTAGGCGATAATTGTTGAACTGTCATTTTTTCTTCAATAATCCATTGAAACAAAAAGTTTTTGATGCATAATCTGTGATAATAATTCAAAGACAAGGACAAGCATTTAATTATGATGCTTTATACTCAATTGAACATTAGTTAAACAATATAAAATTCCACCAAAAACTCATATTTCTGATGTTTATTATATATCTAGATGAAAAGATGTCTTACAGCCTCTTTACAATTACATAAGTAAGATGCTATAAAGAAAGTGAAATTAGATCTAAAATGTAATAACTGCTTGGTTTTTTTGTTTAAGTTACGACGTATCAGCTTACTGCATTGAATAAAATTATCATCTAATGGTAATTGACATTGAATAAAACATACTACTGTATTACAATCCAATATTTTCATTTGGAGAAAATCTTTTTGTTCTTGGGGTGTATGCCATCTGTCAATGATGCAGTTTATTATATATAGGCTTTGCCTGCTGCCCAATCCAAGATTGAATCTTTTGATTTAAAAATATATTTTGAAATGAAAAAAAAAATTAAAAAAAAATGAAATGACGATACAGAGGTATCGCATAAATAAAGGATATTATTTTAATAGAGTGAAATTATTATTTTTTATTGCAAATTAGGAATGAACACGGATATTACATTGTATATTAATATGTCTTTTGATATAGAATTTATTTATTTTATTAGCATTGTTTTAAAACAGGAGACGGGTTCTACAACATATCATATATAGATAGATAGATATAAAAAGTATCCATTTATACAGACAGATAACTCAAAGAATAGTTTTGCAAAAATTGGTTTTAATGTATGCTGCCGTTTAGGAAAAAAAAGTATTAATAATCAAAGCTCGGCGCTGACGCCAGCGCGGGCACGGCACGGGATACACAATTTATCCATCACCATCAATGTCAACCAGACGCTTATACCACACGCACATGCGCCGGAAGTAAAACTTCACACGTGAAAATGGCCGAAGCAATGAGAGCAAATGTTGCGGCTTTATTGAAAGGAATTGATCGATACAACCCAGAAAATCTACAAACTCTTGAGAAGTACATAGCGGCTCAAGCCCAGGAGAACACGTATGATTTAGAGGCTAACCTAGCTGTTCTTAAGTTATACCAGTTTAACCCAAATCACTACCAGCCGGCTGTTGCTGCTCAAATTTTGCTAAAAGCCCTTACCAACCTACCGCACACAGACTTCACATTGTGTAAATGTCTGATAGAATCTTCTAAGCATGATGAAGAGGCTATTTTACCTGTCATACATTTAGCTGATCTACTGGAAACATGTCAGTTCCACGAGTTCTGGAAAGAGTTAAAAACCAACCCTTTAGTAACATCTAACATCAAAGGGTTTGATGACTCCATACGGAAATTCGTGTGTCATGTCATCGGGGCTACCTACCAGACGATACCCGTCCACACACTAATGGAGCTGTTAGGCGATGTAGCAGAAGACCAGGTACGACAGTGGATCAATAAATATGGCTGGACGCTCCAGAATGATGGCAACGTCTTTATCCTGAACCAGGAGGAAAATGTCAAAACAAAAAATATCACAGAAAAAATCACATTCGAAAGTGTTTCTGGAATCATGGCCGCTAGCCGCTGAACTCATCGCAGTGATATTTATTATTTCTCGAAGATTCAATGACTTTCAAATTCATCGATGAAGTTGATTGTTAACACCTACAGTTTAAACTTCAGTTTTAATTTGATCTGGAAGCTGAACAATTTACATGTCTTAGAGACTTATCAACTGTTTTGCTAAACTCAGTGCAGCGATATGTTCACTTTCTTGCGGGGATGTCATCAGTTATTTTTGAACACTCGCATGTAATATACATGTTGGTTGCGGCATATGAATTTTGAACTTCGATAATGATTCAAACCGGAATTTACAGTCCAAATGATCATGATCTTTGCAACAATAACAGATGTATACATTCATGACATTTGGACTATTTGAACTTGTGGAGATGATGAACATGTAAATTTATGAAAACTAATAGATTATTCATTCATTAGTGATTATGTGAGATAGAAACCATGAATAATTTAAACTAAAAAGGCTATTAAGCTAAAAATAACTGCATGGGAACGATGTGTTACAATTGTGGTACATGTTCGTCTCTATTTTATGTCAAATTACATCATGTCAATAAAATATATTGACACTTCACATAAATGGTAAAGTTTTCAATTTAACAAGCTGAAATTCATAACATTTAAACCAACAATTAAGCATTTATAAAATACTGGCAGGATTCTCTGTGTATTTAATATAATTTAAAATTAGACTTGTAATTCTGTATTGGAGCATATCGTAGTGAAGTAGAATTTAAGGTTAGCTTTTAATTATATATAGCTTGCTGTTTATTCAAACATATATAACATATGGTAAGCCGAACTCAAATATGAGCTCTTAGTTGATAACCAGTTACCTTTTGAACCACAAGATCAATATTAAAAAGATGAATATTTATTACAAATATATTTGTATGCTTTGACAATGGACTTAAATATATGATAAGGTTTGCAGGTCAGATGGTTGTACACCACTTTAATTTCATCTCTAGGAATTACGACCACAGTTCACATGTACTCTCATCAAGCCTGGAGATCCATGATGTAGTGTAGATGTATCAAAGATAAAACAAACAAAAAAGAATAAATAACAATGTTATTTATAACATTATATGTATGTGTGTAATACTGCAACAATTGCAAAATAACATTTGACAAGCATATACTTCGATAATACTGATGTTCATTTGAACAAATTCAATCTCTAACTACAATGTAATTTGATTTTTGAATAAAGTCAAGGTAATCGAAAGAAAATCAATGTATACTACACATCATTTAAAACAGAAAAAAACCAACACCTTAAATAAACTTTGTGAAATTTTAGATCATTGGATAAAATGCAAAAAAAATAATCTAGATTGAATTGGTTTTTTTTTTTTTAAACACTGAATAACAGCTATGGTCATTTAAGGATGAGTTGGATCTTAAGGGGTTCAAACTTAAAATTCAAAGAAATGGAGTGTTTGTAGTAATATATTTATAAATTATATTTATGACATTTTAACCTAAAAAGCATGAGGTTGGTTGTTTTTTTTCTTCCAAAATTTGCATACAGTTGTACTGTTGTAGTACATATTTTACCTTGGGATATTCATGATATAGATGCAAAGATTCTTTCAAAATCTTGACTTTACCAATATATTCATCTGTTTTCTTTATAAGATAACATATTAAGATTTAACAAAAAGATCAACAAAATGATTTTAACTTTTTACAAACTTTGCAACATGTTAAAAGTAAATCAATCAATAATTCTTGACCTTTCATATTTTAATTAAAATTCAATTTTAAATCAAATTTATAAAATTGAAGTAAATAAACACATATTTACTTGACAGGATGAATACAAACAATTTATCCTTGTAATTTATATTTCCTAATCATAAAACTGTGCTGTTTGACAGAAAAGGTGATGATCAGCCCTGTATATAATACTTGACAACTGAAGTTATCTCCCCTGATCGAAGTCCAATTACAAGCAACATCTTGACACTGTCCATGTTAATATAGAAACTGGAGTGGCCATGATATTTGTAACAACACTCAACATAAATGGGATTATTTCCAATAACATTGACATTTCACAACACTAAACCACAAGGGGTTTTATGCAATAACGGTGTAAAAATAAACAGGGTTATTTCCCATTACAAACACTGGTAGCATCCAGCTACTATAATAATAAAGTGTAGGGTATAACAACACAGAGTTGTCTCCCCTTTATCAAAACCTAGTACAAGTAGCATCCAGCCACTGTTAATATATAAATCTGGTGTAACGTTGACTGAATGATATTTGTAACAACACATGAACAGAGTTATCACCCCTTACCCAAAATTGATGCAAGTAGCACCTAGGCACAGTTAACATAAACATGGTTATCTCCCCTTTCCAAATCTGTCAAAGTAGCATCCAGACACTGAAAACATAAACAGGGTTATTTCCCCTATCCAAATCTCCAGACACTGAAAAATGAACAAAGTTACTTCCCCTATCCAAATCTGTATCCTTCAGACACTATGAAAGTTCAAACATTAACAGAGTTATCTCCCCTAATCAAAATCTGGTACAAGCAGCATCCAACTACTGTTAATTATATAAAAGACCTGAATTCAACACAGCAACTTAGGCAATCTTTTGGGGAATGAACAAACTTGGTGAAAGAGCCATGGTCCGACATAGAAATGATCAATAAACCCATGATGATGTCAAGAAAACTTATTTGAGAGTAGCATTGAGGCCGGCAAAAGTGTATGAATATACGGTTGAAAAAAAAAAACAAATTCATGGAATTTATACCCCCCTCTTTTGTTAATCAAAGGACCATAACTCAGCCAAATAAGGTCCAATCAAAGTCCTGATCAAACTTGGCCGAGGCCATGAGACATTTAACCATGTTACCAAGTTTCTAGAAAATCCGATAATATTTGCGAGAGTTATTGAACGGAAACAGCTGAAAACAGCCGAAAATGGCGTTTTTCGTTCATCAAAATTCCACTAAATAGGGTCCAATCAAAGTCTCGATCAAACTTGGCCAATGCTCTGAGAACTTTAACCATGTTACCAACATACGAGAAAATCCGGTAATATCTATGACAGTTAATATGTGACCAAGTTACAAATATTGCTTTAGATTAATGGCAGTTATTGCACGGAAACCAAGCGTTGCAGACAGACAGACAGAGACCCAAATTAATATCCCCCGTTTTGGTGAAAGTGGGGGATAAAAATCTTGTAAGTAGAGTTTGTGCTGATTTCGGAGCTTGTGAACCAAGCATGATGAATTTTGAGTTTCAGAGACTTGTTAACTATATAGAGCAACACCAAATTATCAATTTCAACAGTATTTGTACCACAAAGCACTATCTTTTTCTTAATCTCTGTGACCTGACATGGTGAATACCAGGTAATCCAATGATTCTGAGGCTTGTTGACTGCTGATCAATAACAGGATCTAATCCATTAAGGTCGTACATGTATAACAATATTACAAAAATTACTTGAAGGCAATATTTAAGGTATTAACTTCCATCTTGTTGTTGATTATGACACCACATAGCTCTGAAGTCTGAATTATTCTGATGTCTATCAGATGAATGTCTCACAAGACCCAATATTATAAAAACTGATATAAGTATCATCTGAGTAATTCTGACTAATTTCCAAGGAACAACATCTGTTTCAGCTAGAATAAGGATAAAAGAAATATGTGTAAAGAGTTATCTCCCCTGTTAAAAACCTTGCCTTATGGTAACTTTCATAATTTCTCTCAATATGCAAATGAGTTGTTACCACTACTTGACGTGGAAATGTTCTTATAAGTGCTTTCCTTCAGTAGTAAATAACAGCAGTTAAAATAGGTAGGTAACTCTACTTATCTGGTACAATGGTTACTGTGATTAGCAAGGCAGTCCTTCCATTGCACTATGGTGGGTTCAAGGGTTGAATGTAATACCATATTCCAATTCATTGATTATTGAATGGAGGATTGGTTAACTATGTTACACTTTCCATGGTATCTGGGTCACAAAGGTGATTAGAATCAATGTAAGGGTTAGGGTTTACTTTATTTAGCACCCAATCAACAGGAAACCTGAGGCACCCAGAGAAAACCTACAAGCATTACCCGACAACAACCCAACATAATTGAGGACTAGTGGAAACGCAGTTATTAGTATTTGTACGACAAGGTCAAACAAGACTCGATATGTATACTTTTGTAAAGTTGAATCTTCATTAACAAGCGCACCTTGTACCTACTATAGACACTAGTTGTTTGGCTATTTGGTGACAGAAATATGTACAGAATCCTTTGGACTTGTTTAAATATACATTTTTTGCATATTTTGCCAAAATTTATAAGTAACATAACAATCTACTATCTAACAAATAAGTACCATAGCCCCTAACAATAAATTACTGTAAATGGACTTCACCTTGACAACCATCCTATCATGTCTTGTTATGAATACCAGGTATTTTTGAATTTCATCATTTTTCTTTTCATCCTTACTAATGACCAAAAACAGATGTAGACTACAGAGCCCAAAGCGCTTTATAACTTCTTCTACTCCCAAAACTTTGTCACTTGAATGATAGCTCTTCTCATCCACAAGCTGGAAGATCTCCTGGACAGACTCTTTCTGAGAAGAGCACAAATTAAGATGGCCTCTGAAGTTTGTGAAAACCATCTACTAAACCATCACAACCTATTCAATTTGGCTGGTGTTAAATATGGGAATCCTGTATCATTATCGGATTCTTCCATTTTGCTATCAACAAACTAAAAAAAATACTTGATATAATTTTGTGCCTTTTATTTTCAAAACAACAAAACATGGAGCCGCAAAGTGTGGCATTATCCTCTGCGCCCGCAGTTGATATAAAAACCCAAATATATCATGGTCAAAGTAACTATTGTAAAACTGAAAAAAATAACAGCAGGTAACAAAAAGAAACTGTAACTTGGTATTTTTGACTGAGTTTTCATGGTAACAGAAAAAATTCCAGAAATTGAAGGTCCGCAACAACAAAAGCCAAAACTACGGCACTTGTCTAATGTATACAGAAAGTTTAATGGAGCTGCGTTGAATGATTTTGGAGTTATTGTCAGGAAACAAAATGAAACAGTAATTTGGAATTTTTGACTAAGTTTCCATGGTAACAGAAAGAATTCCCAAAATGGAAGGTCCGCAATAGCAAAAGGCACAACTAGGGCACTTGTCTGATGTATACAGAAAGTTTCAAGGAGATGCGTTGAACGGTTTTTGAGTTATAGCCCAGAAAAAGAATCTCGGACGGACGGAGCCCAATTTAATATCCCCAGCAAACGCGTATTGCTGGGGATAATAATGTGAAATATCCGCTAAAATTTAAACCCTGCCATGCACACATGCGTAATTCGCACCATATCAATCGGCCTTCATACTTTTATTCTTTTTCACAACAGTCTGTCAATGAACACAAAATGGTAAAAAGTAAAAAGTTAGCATGAACACAATAGTGGTACAACAGAAGGCACATTTATCTTCAGTTATCATATCACTTGGCACATTTGTAGTTTGCATTAGATCCATAACATCACATATACTGTGGCAACTAATTTTATATCACTTCCTGGGTTTGTCTTTCTGAAATTGTATCATTTTCAGCCTCATGACATCAAGTTTCGGAGTTTTCCTTTTTTGTGGCCACCATTAGTTTCCTCCCCTCCTGACCTCCACATATAGAGTTTTCCCTTAACTGGCCACCAAAAGTTTCCTCTTGTCCTGACCTCCACTTCCGGAGTTTTCCCTTAACTGGCCACCATTAGTTTTCTCCCGTCCTGACCTCCACATACAGAGTTTTCCCTTAACTGGCCACCATTAGTTTTCTCCCGTCCTGACCTCCAGTTCCAGAGTTTTCCCTTAACTGGCCATCATTAGTTCCTCCCCTCCTGACCTCCAGTTCCAGAGTTTTCCCTTAACTGGCCACCGTAAGTTTCCTCCTGTTCTGACCTCCACTTCCGGAGTTTTCCCTTAACTGGCCACCGTAAGTTTCCCCTTGTCCTGACCTCCAGTTCCGGAGTTTTCCCTTAACTGGCCACCATTAGTTTTCTCCCGTCCTGACCTCCACATACAGAGTTTTCCTTAACTGGCCACCATTAGTTTCCTCCCGTCCTGATCTCCAGTTGTGAAATTTTCCCTTAACAGGCCACCGTAAGTTTCCTCCTGTCCTGACCTCTAGTTCTGGAATTTTCCCTTAACTGGCCACCATTAGTTTTCTCCCGTCCTGATTACCAGTTCCGGAGTTTTCCCTTAACTGGCCACCATTAGTTTTCTCCAAGATTTCCAGAATGTCCAGTGCCTCTCCTGCAAAATTGTTAGCATGTCTATAGAAGCATGGCTTAAGAAAACATAGAATTCCAGAAGTTTTAAAGTGAATAGTCGGGCAAAGAAAACCAGTCTAAATGCATTCATTGGCCTTATAAATGTTCTCACATATTAAAACGACTGTCAAGTTCTGCTTACATTAGCCAGTTCTGACCATTGAAAAAAGGAAAAGTTCTAAAAACAAATTTGCCTAACTTTTTTGAAAGCGAGGCTGCGTCGAAAGGTAACCACGGACATAGTCAGTCGGGAGGACGTTTTAGGATTCCTATACTTTAAATTGTTTGCAGGAAGAGAGATTTTGACGGGAGATCTTATTTTTCTATTTCATAAAAAATTATACTGGATACATTTACATCATTTTTACCGACTTTAACTTTCCTTGCTCGACTGTTCATGCACTTTAATGATGCTATTTATCCATACAAAGAGTATATTATACTATTGAATAAATAAGTTCATTATGCTGATGTCATTAACTCATTCACCCCTGTAGACACATTTAGACTCTTCTAAATCAAAGACCAGACCAGTTCATTATGAAATTTCAGGGGTGAACGAAAATAAAAAGATGTTTCTGGCCAAATTTGGTTCAATTATTAAGTAGCGATTTAAATGATTTATCTCTATTTCCCCTATTTCCCCGACAGACACTGCGCCATGACATAATTATATAAAACCTGGTAAATGCTTACTGCGAAAATAATATGTAAATGAACAACAGAAAGAAGTCATCAATGAGCACATAATATGATAAATAGAGGTTCTTCAACAAGTGACTGTTGTTCACCATGTTTATCAAACCCGTTAATTTTCAAATTTTGAAAAGACACAAGCTTTAGCGAGTTAATTTTCAAATTTTGAAAAGACACAAGCTTTAGCGAGAGTTTTGATAAACATGATAAACAACAGTCACGCGTTTGGGAACTTATTTATCCCATAACTTTAACTCTATATTTATACCGTGGTGACCATTTTCTCGTCTTCATTCAGGGAAACTTACCACCATACAATGTGTAGTGATAACCAGAGAGCCAATATTCTATTGTTTAATATTTTAAATACAATGTTATCTAAAAGAAAATGTGTTGTGAAAAGTAGCCCGAAGTTGAGAGCCAATCGGAATCAAGAGATCTTGGAGTTGACCAATCAGAGTCGCCGTAGGTGTTTACACACATGAGTGTGTAAACATAAACGATAACCAACTGCTATGGAATTTATCACATGGGATTTCCATTGTGTAATATGCACAGTTATGAGATAAATAAATTTACAGTAGCTAGTTTGAACATACTTACCATTTTTCACACCATAGCCCATCTCCAAGCCTCGAGGGTTTGAAGGCGTCCTACAGTCCAACATCACCTCTTTCCTGATACAAGTATCAATATCTACAGCACTGAAGAATGCCACTGACTGGAAATATAAAGATAGGGTAGAAATAAACACAGGGATTTATAAAATAGAAATCTAAATGAATAAGCATTTATGATGGCAATGAAGAAATACATGTAACCAAATATGTTTGGTAACTAAGGTAAGAAATGTTTCTAAAGTAAATATCGCTAGGGAAATCGAAACTAATCCTGTTTTTTTTATGAGAAAGAAACGGACGCAAAGTTAAATTATTGGATAAAAATCATAATTCAGAAATAGAGACTGTACCAGATGCTTCATTTTTTCAGATTTTCAAAGCACATTTTAAAATATTACAACAAGATAAATGATTACAAAGTAATAAGACCTATTTATTTACCCTTGGTAAATCCTTCATGCCAAGTTTATATGCGAACATGGATCGTGTGAGGAGGTTGGTGATCTGCAGGGCCAGACCCGCACGGTATTGGTCTTTTTCTGCCACCAGGTAGCGCACTTCGTCATGGATACTGATGGAGAATCGGGCATCTATATTGTACTCTTCGATCAGCCAACGCATACAGACCAGCATCAGGTGGAGATAATCCACTGCGGAACTTTGGACAACCCAGTTCACACGACTTGTCATAAACTGTGGGTATAAAAGAGAAAGTTATGTATATCGTCTGATTGGTTCAAAACAGAGTCCTTAAAATTTGGGCCCTTCTTCAGGATTCATGATTCAAGAAGTTTCCTCAGAGTGGTCTTGAGATTGACCCGTGCCAATCCTGTATTTTCAAAATTACTTTGATACATTATTTATTTTGCTTTCAATATCTAGTATATCCAGTGATCCAATATTAAACAGATACAAAGCCATATAATGAAATATCAATAATATGACTGAAGGCAAGGCCTTAAAAGGGCGCAGCCAGATGTTTTAATATGAATCATGCACGGCATAGGAAGAGCGAAGCTCTACTTGTTTATTTTATTTTCTATTTCATGTAGAAGACATAATTTAGAAATAAAAGGACACACTTTAAACTATAGAAGTATATGATGTAATAATTGTCTAGCATAAACTCAAAGAAATGAACTCAAAGATTCGGATTTCTCTGTGTCCATTCAAGGCCTGGAGTGCCGCGTATGCGAATCCTATGATTTCGCGCCATTTGTTGACGTTATGTGACGTCATGATTCCTTGTGCTCATCTTCGCCTTGGTGGATATTTTGACTGCATTCTATAGCTTTTAATTTTCAAAGTAATGTTATTATTATTATTTAAAAATAAAAAAAATGTTTAATTACTCCTATTATGCATTTGCATTAGTTAATTATATATTTACTGGGGAGAGCAGTACCGAAGCAACGCACAACCTCCCCATATGTATGAAAAAATGGCGGCCGCAAACTGAAGCTGTCAGTGTGTTGGATTGAATTTTGAAGATTGTGTTTTTTCTTATATTTTCGTGTATCTGTTACCTTAGAAGTGCTTCCTCAGAGTGGCCTTTGGCACGAAGGGCCGCGTCCTTATAATTATTTATGTTTTCATTTCAAATGCAAACCATGAACATTTTGATCAGCATAAAACATTTGATGTGTTCCCTGGCCAATCGATATTATTTCAGCCAAAGATATCTATGATACAATATCTATTTTCCTTTCAATATCTAGTACACCAATCCAATTATATTAATCAGATACAAAGTAATATACGTATTGAAACTTGTTTTTGCTTTACATCCTTCCAACAGCAAAGATAGAAATAAAGACACACACTGAGGTAAAACTTTAATTTTGTATCATGACCTCCAATGAAATATCTCTATCCTTCATACTTTTCCCTAGCAACCTCAGAATATCCATTTGAAGTATAGCAGAATACAAATTCTGTCTATACATATATGTACATGGTACAGATGGCTAATGAGATATTCTTGGCATACAGTCATGACTGTCTGAGTGACTCCCTGTCTTATGTGACTTTTTGTAATGGTCCCTTGGAAAGTCACATAACTCAGTCTTGACTGTATTTAAATCGGGGTAATACTTAATAAAATTCTGCCTTCTTACATCATCGCCAACAAACTGAGGCTCCAGAGCCTTACTGATATGACAGCCTAGGACGGGGGTCGTGGGGCTGGGTCTAGTCGCTATGTCTTCTAACTGGTTAAACATCTCGCTCTCACTGTAACAGAATAAACCTACATAAGGACGACACTTTTTAAATACCCATATATAAAGATTTTACAATATAAAAGCCAAAATTAAATACTTATCACTAATAACTTTTAACTATTTAAGTGTCAAATGTTTAATTTAATTGAAGTTTCAAGTTTATTTCGAGCTCAAAATTAAGCTTCTTTTAAAATAGACATTACATGTGTATATATATTACATCGATGGCAAAACAGTTTAAAAAGGTTACAGTTACAAATCTGTTTTCAATGACTCGGATATAAGCATGCGATGGGTCTTATAGTAGGAAGAAACAGAAAATCATGGGAACGGGCAGTATCAAGCCCGAGTCAGCTAGGTGAAAGGCTTAACCACTACACCACCCAATCACCCAAGCTTTTGGGAGATTAGATCAGTTTATATCGTCATTACCTGCCCCCAGTCCAGATGGTTTTGTAATACAAACTTCCGTCTTCCCTCTCATGTAATTTCTTCTTCCTGAAAACATCAGAAACATTTGATTAATTTGTTACAGCTCTTTGGAGTACACGGTATGAGAAGACAGGATTTAATTAAAGCTAATGATGGACATTCCATCTTTGCATATTACAGAGTAATCTCCCTTTCTGGTAGGGATGCATTGTGACGTCATTATTTTGTGAGAACAACTCATGTAGTTTTCTCTGAAAAGTATAATATTACCCTCTGAAACACATGATGTGACAATCAATACCTATCTGCAATGGCAGATAACTCTGTAATATACAAATACAATATTGTTTAAAATAAATTCACATTATACTAAATGGGATGTTTGATGAAAGATGCAGGTCACATAAAATTTTGCACTGAAAATGAGTTTCTCCATTCCTGCGTAGAAATTGTAATAAGCTCCATAAACACGTACTACTAAACTATAGGAATATAAATGTGGAATTTTTTATAGTGTGGAACACTTACATAGCTTTAAGTGCAAATTTTGACATGTGAATCAATATCATTATAGATGCATAGTGCAACAGTTCAAAAGCTTACTCAGTGAAAAATCCACAAACTAGAATATCCAACTGATGCAGGAAAGATTAAAGCAAATATCAGGTTTATCATACATGGCTGCATATCCAGTTATTAGCAGTGTTTTTGTAATTAACTAAATAAACAGTAATATTTGACTAAATAATGAAAAAAAAATGTCAATATATTTTGCTTCTTTTATCTTTACAAGCCTTCCCTTTGAAACCAGGTGAATTTTGATATACATATAATTACATTTATTTAATATGATAAATTAATTATGCAAATGAGTTATTAATTTATCTAATGCTTTATAGTTTCACTACTACTGTCCTACCGTCGACCCTTGGTACTGGAATACATAATGTTGGCCTTTTTCTCGGCTTCACTTTCTGTCAATCTGTGGTTGAACTGCATCAACAATCGCTGAGCAAACATTCTTCCAGCTCCGTAAATACGCCCGTAGTTGAATATCTGAAGTATTTCAGCGGAAGCAACATTAAGTAAAGTTATCCTTGGTTCTTTATATTCAAAATGACCACACCCGGGTAAGCATTTTATTTTCTCATACAAAACAAAATGACCATGATCGACAGTTGATAGATTTTGGTTTAAAAAGTAAACTTTCCTTATCTTATTCCCCTTGACCATGAAATAAAGTCAGGATCTTTTATACTGATTAATTATGACAGGGTCAATCATCGACGACCTGGTAGTGCAATCGGTAGAGCACCTGGCTAATGTTTGGAAGTTGCCGGTTCAAACCCTGGTCTGACCACTAAATTTTAACCTCTCCTATTATACAATTCAAAGTGTTTGCCTTTCACCATATATAACATGCTGCTATTCCAATATTTCTCTCATACCTACAGGTGTAATACTGGCTGACCCCGGGCAATACACTCATGTCGCCTGAGCTGTATTACATGGCTACCCATCCAAAAAGGCTCATGAGGTCACAGCATCAACAAAAGCACAATTTTCTCGGTACAATTTAAACATTTTTTTCAGAGGCTGGATTTACTTAAATAGCAGGATTTGTTTTGAAATTTTACACAATTTTCATATATAGAGAATTGATTCGCAGTCAAGATTTTTATGAATTTATTTCAAAATTGGGTAATATCATAGTTGTAAAATTTCTATATAACGTCGAGGTATGAGAGACAAATACTCTTTCATACCTGGAAATGAAGGATAGGGATATTCTACTCTCGGGATCACAAAATGTAAAACCCTCGGCAAGTCTCAGGTTTTACAACATTTTATGATCCTGAGGGTAGAATATCCCTATCCTTCATATCCACATATAAAAGAGTCTTATGTGATACCATGTTAATGTGAAGAAAACACAATTTGATATAATTGTTAACAAAAGGCCAATAGGCACATATTTACCTTTGCATGGTCTCGACTGATGCCCACCGTGTCCGCAGTTTTACTGTGAAGGTCGGTTTTATCTGCTTTTTTACCCTGCAGTGTCATCCAGCCAAACGCAGTGCATCCTAAAACAGAACACATTAATACATCTATTTTCTGATTCATGTACTTTTGCGTTACCTACTAATTATGTGAATTCTATATCATTATACAATGTATACCATGAATTTTAGCATGTTAATCCCCTATCATTTTATACTGTGAATTTTAGCATGTGTATCCCTTATCATTGTATACCATGAATTTTAGCATGTGTATCCCTTATCATTGTATACCATGAATTTTAGCATGTTAATCCCCTATCATCATTGTATACCATTAATTTTAGCATGTGAATCTCCTATCATTGTATACCATGAATTTTAACATGTGAATGCCCTTTTATTGTAGACCATGAATTTTAGTATGTGAATCTCCAATCATTGTATACAATGAATTTTAGCATGTGAATCTCCTATCATTGTATACCATGAATTTTAGCATGTGAATGCCCTATTATTGTATACCATGAATTTAGCATGTGAATCTCCTATCATTGTATACCATGAATTTTAGCATGTGAATCTCCTATCATTGTATACTATGAATTTTAGCATGTGAATCACATATCATTGCATACCATGAATTTTAGAATGTGAATCACATATCATTGCATACCATGAATTTTAGCATGTGAATCTCCTATTAGTGCAGCTATCCACAATTCCTCAGAGTCAACATCAGCGCCAACAAACTTGTACCCAGGTGGAGTCTGCACCATGGCCTTGAGTTCACTGCCGACACGGTCAGGCTGTGAAATAAACAACAGAAATATATTGTTGTATACAATACACTCAATACACTTAGTGATGAAATCAGGGGCCTCAACATACGTAGTGATACGTAGTGATGAAATCAGGGGCCTCAACTCACTTAGTGATGAAATCAGGGGCCTCAACATACTTAGTGATAAAATCAGGGGCCTCAACACACTTAGTGATGAAATCAGGGGCCTCAACACACTTAGTGATGAAATCAGGGGCCTCAACTCACTTAGTGATGAATACACTTAGTGATGGAATCAGGGGCCTCAACACACTTAGTGATGGAATCAGGGGCCTCAACTCACTTAGTGATGGAATCAGGGGCCTCAACTCACTTAGTGATGAAATCAGGGGCCTCAACTCACTTAGTGATGAAATCAGGGGCCTCAACTCACTTAGTGATGAATACACTTAGTGATGGAATCAGGGGCATAACTCACTTAGTGATGGAATCAGGGGCCTCAACTCACTTAGTGATGAATACACTTAGTGATGAAATCAGGGGCTTCAACTCACTTAGTGATGGAATCAGGGGCTTCAACACACTTAGTGATGGAATCAGGGGCTTCAACACACATAGTGATGGAATCAGGGGCCTCAACACACTTAGTGATGAAATCAGGGGCCACAACATACTTAGTGATGAAATCAGGGGCTTCAACACACTAAGTGATGAAATCAGGGAACTCAACTCACTTAGTGATGAAATCAGGGGCCTCAACATACTTAGTGATAAAATTAGGGGCCTCAACACACTTTGAGATGAAATCAGGGGCTTCAACTCATTTAGTGATGAAATCAGGGGCCTCAACACACTTAGTGATGGAATCAGGGGCCTCAAAACATATAGTGATGGAATCAGGGGCCTCAACTCACTTAGTGATGGAATCAGGGGCCTCAACTCACTTAGTGATGAAATCAGGGGCCTCAACATACTTAGTGATAAAATCAGGGGCCTCAACACACTTAGTGATGAAATCAGGGGCCTCAACATACTTATGGATGAAATCAGGGGCCTCAACTCACTTAGTGATGAATACACTTAGTGATGGAATCAGGGGCCTCAACACACTTAGTGATGGAATCAGGGGCCTCAACTCACTTAGTGATGGAATCAGGGGCCTCAACTCACTTAGTGATGAAATCAGGGGCCTCAACACACTTAGTGATGAAATCAGGGGCTTCAACTCACTAAGTGATGAAATCAGGGGCCTCAACTCACTTAGTGATGAATACACTTAGTGATGGAATCAGGGGCCTCAACTCACTTAGTGATGGAATCAGGGGCCTCTACTCACTTAGTGATGGAATCTGGCCCCGATTTCTCGAAACTTAAGTTGCAGACTTAAGTCAAAACTTAAGTTTTTCTCCTTATGTAACTTATATGAAAATTTATGACTTAAGTTTGTTTCGAGAAATCGGGGGCCAGGGGGCCTCAACTCACTTAGTGATGAATACACTTAGTGATGAAATCAGGGGCTTCAACTCACTTAGTGATGGAATCAGGGGCCTCAACTCACTAAGTGATGAATACACTTAGTGATGGAATCAGGGGCCTCAACACACTTAGTGATGGAATCAGGGGCCTCAACACACTTAGTGATGGAATCAGGGGCCTCAACACACTTAGTGATGGAATCAGGGGCCTCAACTCACTTAGTGATGGAATCAGGGGCCTCAACTCACTTAGTGATGGAATCAGGGGCCTCAACTCACTTAGTGATGGAATCAGGGGCCTCAACTCACTTAGTGATGAATACACTTAGTGATGAAATCAGGGGCTTCAACACACTTAGTGATGGAATCAGGGGCCTCAACACACTTAGTGATGAAATCAGGGGCCTCAACACACTTAGTGATGGAATCAGGGGCTTCAACACTCTTAGTGATGGAATCAGGGGCCTCAACACACTTAGTGATGAAATCAGGGGCCTCAACACACTTAGTGATGGAATCAGGGGCATCAACACACTAAGTGATGAAATTAGGGGCTTCAACACATTTAGTGATGGAATTAGGGGCTTCAACACTCTTAGTGATGAAATCAATGGCTTCAACTCACTTAGTGATGAAATCAATGGCTTCAACACACTAAGTAATGAAATCAGGGGCCCCAACTCACTTAGTGATTAAATCAGAGGGCCTCAACACACTTAGTGATGAAATCAGGAAACAGGGGTCACAACATACTTAGTGATAAAATCAGGGGCTTCAACACACTAAGTGATGAAATCAGAGACCTCAACTCACTTAGTGATGAAATCAGGGGCCTCAACTCAATTAGTGATAAAATTAGGGGCCTCAACACACTTTAGAGATTAAACGGGGCTCTAAACATACTTAGTGATGAAATCAGGGGACCTCACCACACTAAGTGATGAAATCAATGGCTTCAACTCATTTACTGATGAAATCAGGGGCCCAACTCACTTAGTGATTAAATCAGGGGCCTCAACACACTTAGTGATGAAATCAGGGGCCACAACACACTTAGTGATGAAATCAGGGGCTTCAACACACTTAGTGATGAAATCAGGGAACTCAACACACTTAGTGATGAAATCAGGGCCTCAACACACTTAGTGATGAATCAGGGGCTACAACTTAGTGATGAATCAGGCCACACTTAGTGATGGAAATCAGGGGCCTCAACACACTTAGTGATGGAATCAGGGGCCTCAACTCACTAAGTGATGGAATCAGGGGCCTCAACACACTTAGGTGAATGAAATCAGGGGAATCACCACACACTTAGTGATGGAATCAGGGGCCTCAACTCACTTAGTGATGAAATCAGGGGCCTCACACCACACACACTTAGTGATGGAATCAGGGGCCTCAACACACTTAGTGATGAAATCAGGGGCCTCAACACACTTAGTGATGAAATTAGGGGCTTCAACACACTTAGTGATGAAATCAGGGGCTTCAAACACACTTAGTGATGAATCGTGGAAATCAGGGGCCTCAACACACTTAGTGATGAAATCAGGGGCCTCAACACACTTAGTGATGAAATCAGGGGCTTCAACACACTTAGTGATGAAATCAGGGGCCTCAACTCACTTAGTGATGAAATCAAATCAGGGGCTTCAAACACTCAACACACTTAGTGATGAAATCAGGGGCCTCAACTCACACTTAGTGATGAAATCAGGGGCCTTCAACTCACTTAGTGATGAAATCAAGGGCTTCTCAACACACTTAGTGATGAAATCAGGGGCCTTCAACTCACTTAGTGATGAAATCAGGGGCCTCAAAACACCTTAGTTGAGGGGAATCCAGGCGGCATCAATACTCACTTAGTGATGGATATAAACGGCATCAACACCTATTTAACCTGGGGCCCCTTTCCCTGAACTCACTTAGTGATGAAACAAATTTAAGGGGATCTCCTCTCCTGGACCTTCTACACATACTGTGTGATGGAATGTAGCGGTGCAACCTTCACACACAACAAGTGATGTAATCGGGGTGGGTCCTAACCACACTCTAGTGATTGGTGGAACATCAGTGCGGGGCCTCGGCCCCCTTTCAACTCTCAATTCCCGTATGAAATTCAGGGGCGGCCCCTTCAACACACTTCCCCTTCAACACACATAGTGGAATGAAATCAATGGTCCATCAACACGACATCGTCTAATCTGAAATCTGGGTCCTCCACCACAATTAGTGTTGAGAAATCAGGAGGGCCTCAACAAACTTAGTGATAATCTGGGGTCTTTTACTCTACTTAGTGATACGATATCAGGGGCCCTCAACACACTTTAGTGCTGAAATCAGAGACCTCAACTTCACTTAGTGATTGGATTCAGGCCACGCTTGTATAAAAAAATCTCAAATTGACGATTTCCATCAATTTGAGATTTACTTTACCTGAGAATTTCCTCCAAATTTCGCTTGTATAAAACTTCCTCACTATGGTACTTAAGGTATACTCAGTAAGGAGGAAAACTTTGGACGTTTTTGCAAAATGATGTAGGGGCCCGCTCCGGGCAATGAGAAACTTTGGAAAGGAGTCGATTACTCATTTGTGCAAAAGATTTTTATCCCGAATATGTCAAGGAACACGAAAGGTAAGATTCACTGCGAGCAATACTATCTTAGTGATGGCGGAGGAATGAGAAGTGCTATATGGACAGAGAGACGAGAAGTTAGTTTTGAGGAGAGTCAGGGTGCGTCAACACACTTAGTGATGAAATCAGGGGCCTTAACACACTTAGGATGGAAATAGTGCCAGTGTAAATTAAGTGATGTTTCTGAAATTGTTCATACTCATTAGTGATGAAATCAGGGGCCTCAACACACTTAAAAAGTTCGTGATGAAATTAGGGGCTGATCAACACACTAGCTTAGTGATGAAATCAAATAAATGTATCTGTGTGGTGCTTCAAACATTTGATTTTGATTTGATAATATATTGTTGGGGCCTCTTTGATGCATTTTTGGGGGAAACCACATAACACACTTAATTCAATTTTTGTGTGGAAGCATCAACAACACAATTAGTGATGAAATCAGGGCCTCAACTGTTAGTGATGTTAAATCATTTTTGAACACACTTAGTGATGAAATCAGGGACATGTACTCAACACTTAGTGATGAAATCAAAACACTTAGTGATGGAATCAGGGGAATCAACTCACTTAGTGATTAATCAGGGGGGGGGATTCAAAGGTTAGTGATGAAATCAGGGGTCCCTGTCAACCACACTTTGAAATTTTGAAATGTGTATGTCCTAAAATTGTGAAATTGGAAATCAGGGGCTTTTATTCACACATTTGTGATGAAATCATCAAAATGGTTTGATTAATGGTTTAGAGGATATTGAACACACTTAGTGATGAAAATCAGGGGCTTCAAACAATAGTCGATGGTATGAGGTAAGATTACTAAAAAGTTTAGTGTTATACCTATGCAAAATAGGCTCATTTCCGCTATCACAGTGATTGTAAAACTGTGTTCATGAAAAATACAGGGGCTGTAAACACAATTTTTACAGTTGACAAAATCAGGGAAAATCAACACACTTAGTGATGAAATCAAATGGGTAGATAACTCACTTAGTGTTTGAATATCAGGGGCCTCAACACTTAGTGATGAAATCAGGGGCTTCAAACTTTATTTGTTGATTTTCAAATCAGGGGTACTAGTGCTACAAAGAACTTAGTGATGTCAGGGCCTCAACACACTTAAGTGATTTAATCAGCAATTTAATAAACAACACAGTGATAGTGATGCACACTTAGTGATGGAAAGAGGGGTACTCAAAACTTAGTGATGGAATCAGGGTTCAAAAAACACCACTATAATTTGAAGTTTACATGATGAAATCAGGGCCTCAACACACTTTGATGAAATTTCAAAAATAATGTACTTACTTCAACAACTTTAGTATAATGATGAACACATTGGCCTCAATCACTTTTTTAATGTTTATTGCCAATCCGGGGCCGGTTATTACTTAGTACAATTTAATCATTTCAAAAAATTAGTGATGGAATTCAGGGGTCAATAGGCGCATGTTGTAAATGATACTTCATTGACATTTTGAAATGTTTATGGCTGCTAACACTGGCGATAAATACCCAAAGAAGGTTCCGAGAAACGCTGTATCTCTCAAATATCTCATCTGCAGACATGCCGATCAGGGTTGTCCTCTGTAAAAATACACGCTTCCTTCTCATTTTCCCTTCAGCCGGCGTCTAAGTCTCGCTAAAGTCGCCATATTTAAGGTTGCTAAGTACTTCCCTCAAAATATTGAGGAAAATCTCAAATATATTTGAGGAAAAACGCGAGTTTTTACGTTTGAACAAGTGAAATTGAGGAAAATCTCAAAAGTTGAGATAAATCTTAAGAGTTGAGGAAAGAACTGAGTTGAGGAATGGTTCTGCAAGCCATTTTGAGGAATCTCAAGCAATTTGAGGTAATCCTCAGATTTGAGGAAATCTCAGGATTTGAGATGTTTTATACAAGCGGGGCCAGGGCCTCAACACACTTAGTGATGAAATAAATGGCATCAACACACTAAGTGATACAATTAGGGGCTTCAACACATTTAGTGATGAAATTAGTGGCTTCAACACTCTTAGTGATGAAATCAATGGCTTCAACTCACTTAGTGATGAAATCAATGGCTTCAACTCACTTAGTAATGAAATCAGGGGCCCCAACTCACTTAGTAATGAAATCAGGGGCCATCAACATACTTAGTGATGAAATCAGGGGCATCAACACACTAAGTGATAAAATTAGGGGCTTCAACACATTTAGTGATGAAATTAGTGGCTTCAACACTCTTAGTGATGAAATCAATGGCTTCAACTCACTTAGTGATGAAATCAATGGCTTCAACTCACTTAGTAATGAAATCAGGGGCCACAACATACTTAGTGATGAAATCAGGGGCTTCAACACACTAAGTGATGAAATCAGAGACCTCAACTCACTTAGTGATGAAATCAGGGGCCTCAACTCAATTAGTGATAAAATTAGGGGCCTCAACACACTTAGAGATGAAATCAGGGGCTTCAACATACTTAGTGATAAAATTAGGGGCCTCAACACACTTAGTGATGAAATTAGGGGCCTTAACACACTTAGTGATGAAATCAGGGGCCTCACCACACTTAGTGATGAAATCAGGGACCTCACCACACTTAGTGATGAAATCAGGGACCTCACCACACTTAGTGATGAAATTAGGGACTTCAACACACTTAGTGATGAAATCAGGGACCTCAACTCACTTAGTGATGGAATCAGGGGGCCCTCAACACACTTATTGATGAAATCAGGGGCCTCAACACACTTATTGATGAAATCGGGTGCCTCAACACACTTAGTGATGGAATCAGGGGCCTCAACACACTTAGTGATGAAATCAGGGGCCTCAACACACTTAGTGATGGAATCAGGGGCCTCAACACACTTAGTGATGAAATCAGGGGCCTCACCACACTTAGTGATGGAATCAGGGGCCTCAACTCACTTAGTGATGAAATCAGGGGCCTCAATGCACTTAGCCATAAAATTACGGGCCTCAAAACATTTAATAATGCAATCAACATAGACTTGGCCTCTTTATACTTACATAAGCATTACTAGCTGTCAGCCATGTTTTTTCTGTAGCTCGTCTGGTGATTGTTCCTGCTGGGATGATTCGAGGGACAATTGCACCAAGAAAATCCTTTTCATCATATTCTGGGTTACTGTAAAGTGTATGAACTTTTATTCAAAACTTGCTAATTAATGTTTCAAATTAATTAAGATTTTAAGTGCCATAGGTCACAGTTGATAGTGTTGTAGGCATGTGGAGTTTATTTATGAAATAGAAAATTCCCTTCAGTACTTTTTTGGGAACAAATTTTTAACTATCAAAATTGGAGATGGCTGTCTGTTGGCCATCTTGTTGACTGATGTTATACAAAATACAATATGTACATCTAGGTTTCTGGTGGAATCTAAATTTAAAATTTGAGAAAGATCCTTTTATATTTTCTCTGAGAAATAGCGGTAATAAGAATTGTTAACAAACGTATTGGCGGACCGACAAAAGACGATTTGAATAACAGATTGTGGGCTAAACAAGAGGCCCATGGGCCTTAACGGTCATCTGACTCATGGCACAAAACAACAAAGTCACAGTATAAAGTATTGGTTAACGATTAATATAAACAATACAAGGAACTCCTTAGTTGAATATGTAAGTTTCTGAAAAAGGTAAATGTCATTTGTAGAACAAACTTGGTAGCCCTTCATCCAAATATGGTCGAAACCCATTCAAGGATTAATATAAGGAGGAGTCAGATTTAAAAGCCAAATTTCAGCAAAGCTCCCATTTTGGACCTCGGCCATGCTATCCCCATGGGTCTTACCTTGGTCCTTTATAAAATATGATTGTCCTTACCAAAAGTTCCCCCTTCTGAATCAATTAAAACCCCTATAGACCAATTTTCATTGAGGTCGGAGACTGAAACCTTAAAACAGGAAGTGGGCCAGCGGCCATCTTGGAATAACAAAATCTTTACGAAAATGTTTGCATGTTGTTCGGGCATCAATTAAAACCCCTATAGACCAATTTTCATTGAGATCGGAGACTGAAACCTTAAAATAGGAAGTGGGCCAGTGGCCATCTTGGAATACCAAAATCTTTACGAAAATGTTTGCATGGTATTCGGCATCAATTAAAACCCCTATAGACCAATTTTCATTGAGATCGGAGACTGATACCTTAAAACAGGTGTGGGCCAGTGGCCATCTTGGAATACCAAAATCTTTACGAAAATGTTTGCATGTTGTTCGGCATCAATTAAAACCCCTATAGACCAATTTTCATTGAGATCGGAGACTAAAACCTTAAAACAGAAAGTGGGCCAGCGACCATCTTGGAATATCAAAAATCTTTACGAAAATGTTTGCATGTTGTTCAGCATCAATTAAAACCCCTATAGACCAATTTTCATTGAGTTCGGAGACTGAAACCTTAAAACAGGAAGTGGGCCAGTGGCCATCTTGGAATACCAAAATCTTTACGAAAATGTTTGCATGTTGTTCGGCATCAATTAAAACCCCTATAGACCAATTTTCATTGAGATCGGAGACTGAAACCTTAAAAACAGGAAGTGGGCCAGCTAAAATTAAGAAAATTTGCCCTTTTGGGGCCCCACCTCTCAGTTCCCAGGGTTCAGACCAGACTCATTTATATAAAATATAATTGTGTTTCCCCAATGATGATGTTTCACACCAAATATGGATAAAATTCATCAAAGGATGGAGGAGGAGTAGGATTTTAAAGCTAAAATTAAGAAAATTTGCCCATTTGGGGCCCCACCCCTCAGCCCCTAGGGGTTGGACCATGCTCATTTACATCAAAATATGATTATCCTTCCGCAATAATGTTTTACACTAAATATAGATGAAATCCATCCAAGGATGAAGGAGGAGTAGGATTTTAAAGCTAACTTAAGAAAATATGCCCTTTGGGGGGCCCCACCCCTCAGCCCCTAGGGGTTGGACCACGCTCATTTATATAAAATATGATTGTCCGTCCCCAATGATGTTTCACACCAAATATGGATGAAATCAATCCAAGCATGAAGGAGGAGTAGGATTTCAAAGCTAAAATTCAGAAAAATTTGCCTTTTTGGGGGCCCCACCCCTCAGCCCCTAGGTGTCGGACCAGGCTTATTTATATAAAATATGATTACCCTTCCCAAATAACGTTTCACACTAAATATAGATGAAATCCATCCAAGGATGATGAAGGAGTAGGATTTTAAAGCTAAAATTAAGAAAATTTGCCCTTTTGGGGCCCCGCCCCTCAGCCCCTAAGGGTCGGACCAGGCTCATTTATATAAAATATGATAACCCTTCCCAAATAATGTTTCACACTAAATATAGATGAAATCCATCCAAAGATGAAGAAGGAGTAGGATTTTTGAGCTAAAATTAAGAAAATTTGCCCTTTTGGGGCCCCGCCCCTCTGACCCTAGGGGTCGGACCAAGCTCATTTATATAAAATATAATTGTCCTTCCCTAATGAAGCTTCACACCAAATATGGATGAAATCAACCCAAGGATGAAGGAGAAGTAGGATTTTTAAGCTTAAATTAAGAAAATTTGCCTTTTGGGGCCCCACCTCTCAGCCCCTAGGGGTCGGACCAGGCTCATTTATATAAAATATGATTGTCCTTCCCAAGTGATGTTTCAAACCAAATATGGATGAAAATCCATCCAAGGATGAAGGAGGAGTAGGATTTTAAAGCTAAAATTAAGAAAATTTGCCCATTTCTGGGCCCCACCCCTCAGCCCCTAGGGGTCGGACCAGGCTTATTTTATATAAAATATGATTGCCCTTCCCAAATAATGTTTCACACTAAATATGGATGAAATCCATCCAAGGATGAAGAAGGAGTAGGATTTTAGAGCTAAAATTAAGAAAATTTGCCCTTTTGGGGCCCCGCCCCTCTGACCCTAGGGGTCGGACCAAGCTCATTTATATAAAATATGATTGTCCTTCCCCAATATTGTTTTACACTAAATATAGATGAAATCCATCCAAGGATGAAGAAGGAGTAGGATTTTAGAGCTAAAATTAAAAAAATTTGCCCTTTTGGGGCCCCCCCCTCTGACCCTAGGGGTCGGACCAAGCTCATTTATATAAAATATAATTGTCCTTCCCTAATGAAGCTTCACACCAAATATGGATGAAATCATCCCAAGGATGAAGGAGGAGAGTAGGATTTTAAAGCTTAAATTAAGAAAATTTGCCCTTTTGGGGGCCCCACCCCTCAGCCCCTAGGGGTCGGACCAGGCTCATTTATATAAAATATGATTGTCCTTCCCCAATGATGTTTCAAACCAAATATGGATGAAATCCATCCAAGGATGAAGGAGGAGTAGGCTTTTGTATAAATAGTCTTACGCACGACGCACGGCGGACGGCGGACGGCGCACGCGCGCACGGCACACGGCGGACGACGACGGACGAAACACGATGACAATAGGTCATCCTGACCTTCGGTCAGATGACCTAAAAACTGAACTGAGAATTTGAAAGGATAGAGTGGCTCTTTAAGGAGAAAGCAGTAAAAAACTAGTTAATCTTTATGTAAAACAAGAAAAAAAGAGAGACTTACCTTGTGATTGTATCAGGAAGGTCATCAGGGGTCAAACCGAGGGCCATTTGGCTCCTGTGATATTAAGTTATAAAAAAATCCCATAAACAATGCATGTATCTCCCAGATTATAGATCATGGAGCCCACCATATAATTATCTATAACAGTCAAAGGAAAGAATGTGGGTTTTTTTTCTCCTTTTTCTCTTCCTTTAATGTTTTAAATTCATACACAGTGAAACTAAACAACTACAACTGTCGCCAGAGTGGACAACAAATACCCATGGCAATACAGGTACTGCTAATATATTGTACCAGTAAAGGAATAATGAACACAATTTTTTACTGTAGGTCAGTGGATTTTCACAAGGTAATTCTGTTTTCCTTAATCATCAATCTTACATGACTCCAGCTGTTAAAGGACGTCAAACAAAACCAGACAAATACCACCTGAAATGACTTACATTATCCTTTCCATGTTGTTTTTCCAGTAGGAGGACATACTACCAAGTGTTAGAATACGAGTGGCGCTGGTCCCCGACATGGCCTTCATGGTGCCCTCCTCGATCTTACTGATATAGTCACGCACCACTGGATTTCCTACACGGTTCCCTACACCATTCTGTAAAACAAAATGCAGGCCTTATGACATCACATGTGTCGGATATAAAGCAGGCCTTATGACTTCACATGTGTCAGACATAAAGCAGGTCATCTGACTTCACATGTGTCAGACATAAAACAGGTCATCTGACGTCACATGTGTCAGACATAAAGCAGGCCTTCTGACTTCACATGTGACAAACATAAAACAGGCCTTCTGACGTCACATGTGACAAACATAAAGCAGGCCTTCTGACTTCACATGTGTCAGACATAAAACAGGCCTTCTGACATCACATGTGTCAAACATAAAGCAGGTCATCTGACATCACATGTGTCAAACATAAAGCAGGTCATCTGATGTCACATGTGTCAGACATAAAGCAGGCCTTCTGACATCACATGTGTCAAACATAAAGCAGGTCATCTGACATCACATGTGTCAAACATAAAGCAGGTCATCTGACGTCACATGTGTCAGACATAAAGCAGGCCTTCTGACATCACATGTGTCAGACATAAAGCAGGTCATCTGACGTCACATGTGTCAGACATAAAGCAGGTCATCTGACGTCACATGTGTCAGACATAAAGCAGGTCATCTGACGTCACATGTGTCAGACATAAAACAGGCCTTCTGAAGTCACATGTGACAAACTTAAAACAGGCCTTCTGACGTCACATGTGTCAGACATAAAACAGGCTTTCTGACTTCACATGTGTCAGACATAAAGCAGGTCATCTGACATCACATGTGTCATATATAAACAGGCCTTCTGACGTCACATGTGACAAACATAAAACAGGCCTTCTGACATCACATGTGACAAACATAAAGCAGGCCTTCTGACGTCACATGTGTCAGACATAAAACAGGCCTTCTGAAGTCACATGTGACAAACATAAAACAGGCCTTCTGACGTCACATGTGACAAACTTAAAACAGGCCTTCTGACATCACATGTGACAAACTTAAAACAGGCCTTCTGACATCACATGTGTCATATATAAAACAGGCCTTCTGACATCACATGTGTCATATATAAAACAGGCCTTCTGACGTCACATGTGTCATATATAAACAGACCTTCTGACATCACATGTGTCATATATAAACAGACCTTCTGACATCACATGTGTCATATATAAACAGACCTTCTGACATCACATGTGTCATATATAAACAGGCCTTCTGACATCACATGTGTCATATATAAACAGACCTTCTGACATCACATGTGTCATATATAAACAGGCCTTCTGACGTCACATGTGTCAAATATAAACAGACCTTCTGACGTCACATGTGTCAAATATAAACAGGCCTTCTGACGTCACATGTGTCAAATATAAACAGGCCTTCTGACATCACATGTGTCAAACATAAAACAGGCCTTCTGACATCACATGTGTCAGACATAAAACAGGCCTTCTGACATCACATGTGTCAGACATAAAACAGGCCTTCTGACTTCACATGTGTCATATATAAAACAGGCCTTCTGACATCACATGTGTCAGACATAAATCAGGCCTTCTGACATCACATGTGTCAGACATAAAACAGACCTTCTGACATCACATGTGTCAGACATAAAACAGACCTTCTGACATCACATGTGTCATATATAAAACAGGCCTTCTGACATCACATGTGTCATATATAAAACAGGCCTTCTGACATCACATGTGTCATATATAAACAGACCTTCTGACATCACATGTGTCATATATAAACAGGCCTTCTGACATCACATGTGTCAGACATAAAACAGGCCTTCTGACATCACATGTGTCATATATAAAACAGACCTTCTGACATCACATGTGTCAGACATAAAACAGGCCTTCTGACATCACATGTGTCAGACATATATCAGGCCTTCTGACGTCACATGTGTCAGACATAAATCAGGCCTTCTGACGTCACATGTGCCATATATAAAACAGACCTTCTGACATCACATGTGTCATATATAAACAGACCTTCTGACATCACATGTGTCATATATAAACAGACCTTCTGACATCACATGTGTCATACATAAAACAGGCCTTCTGACATCACATGTGTCAAACATAAAACAGGCCTTCTGACATCACATGTGTCATATATAAACAGACCTTCTGACGTCACATGTGTCATATATAAACAGACCTTCTGACATCACATGTGTCATATATAAACAGACCTTCTGACGTCACATGTGTCAAACATAAAACAGGCCTTCTGACGTCACATGTGTCAAACATAAATCAGGCCTTCTGACATCACATGTGTCAAACATAAAACAGGTCTTCTGGCATAACATGTGTCAAACATGAAACCGAGTACTGACATCAAATTTGGCAAAATCAAAGCAGGCTCTCTTTACAATTTCTACTCTAATGTAATAACAACATTTTATGCGTTATTATCTGTTTATATTTAACATGTCATGATGTTATATGCTTGAGCTACTGACATACATACTTTGTGAGGAAGTGGAATGAAGTGACATCCGGGAATATTTTCATCGTCTTTCGGTTCTAAGACAACCTACAAAGTCATATACATCAATTAAAACTTTAACCTAGTAACGCTTCCTGTCCAAGCAATTCTCTTATCTATACTATACAGAAGTATTTACTTTATTTTCTGACAATATTTACACTCTGGTGCATGGTGAAGTAGATGCATATCAAAGCAATGCTGCATTTTAAACAGTTGTCATAAACTGCAAAACTTGAATTCAATGAAAGCAATCATAACTTTCACAAAGGTTTAAACTAAGAAATGTTGCTTATTCTAAAATAAATATTTTTGAATATAGAAAATATAAAAACTCTGTTTTTGGTCATATTAGTGAAAACAAACCTCTTAAAGGCCCACTACCTTTCCAGAGCAAAATTTAAAGGTTTCTTAAAAACATTAATAACAAAAGAAAATATATTGATGGCTTAAGATGAGGTTACAACACCAAACATATGCAAGATTTCCTGTCTAATGTACGATAATAGTGGATATTCATTTCGCTGTTTTGCCGTCTGGCGCAGTGATAGTCAACTACCACGCGGCATTTAGGACGACGGCGGGAAACATAAAACGACCCGCGTTATGAAAATTACCATTTTATTTATTCTAATTAAACAGTTCTGAAGTGTTGATAAGTGTGCTAGTAAACGTATAGTTAATAACTTCTGCGACTCTACAAAATTATTGATCTCGTTTTACATTCCTATTTTAAAAATTAAAAGCCATTTCGGAAAGGTAGTGACCCTTTAATATTTTTTTTTTTTTTTTTTTCTGTAATTAAACGATTACTTCATTTTATCAAAATGGTTGGAAACTTACTGTAAACAAACTTATATCAGTTGTAGTATTTCAAAATGACCACATTGTCTTTAAAGTACTACAACATCCCTCCAGTATTGAAACACTAAAATGTGCTGGTAATTAATCATAATTTACAGTTTTCGCATTTGCTTTTTAAGTATTCTAATGAATGAAAGTTATTTAAAAGTTAAAAATGAGCATTGGTACAGAACAGCCGTACTCCTTTTTCTTTGTTGCGTAGGATCGATGGTCTCCTCTCGCGTTTAATTTTTGCTTTATCCAAATGCCGAACCCTTTCCTCCCATTCTAGATCTATCGCTGCATCTTTTTTCACTGATTCCATCTTCTCTTCTAGGTCATTGAGGGCAGGGTTTGTCTCAGAATCTTCTGATATGGACATCCCACACATCTCAAACACAGCCCTAAAATGTTAGACAATAATATCTTATACACAACCTGAGTAAGGGAGATAATACCATCACAATCACAGCTTTAGAAAGGGAGATAATTACATCACAATCATGCCCAAGAAAGGGAGATAATTTTATCACAAGCACAGCCCTACAAAGGGAGATAATTCCATCAGAGCCCTACAAAGGGAGATAATTCTATCAAAATCACAGCCCAAGAAAAGTGAGATAATTCTATCACAATCACACCACAACAAAGGGAGATAATCTCATCATAATCACAGCCTTACAAAGGGAGATAATTCCATCACAATCACCAATATTATATCTTATACATACATATATAAAGCGCTCACTAGTCAGTCGTTATTGTTTTTATTTCTCATATAAACATCTATAGATGTACCTAAATGCAATGCAATTTAATAGAATATGCATTATGAAAAGTAATCTAAAGTTGAAAGCCAATCGGACTCAAGTGATATTGGAGTTGATCAATGCGATTCGCAGGTGGTCTTTAAACACTGGAGTGTGTAAATATAAACAATAAACTACTGCTATGGAGTTTATCACCAATTGAAAAACATGCATTGTATCACCCCGGGGGGTCAGCCCCATCATTTGTACAATTTTGAATCCCTACCCTATAAGAATGCTACCATTGCATTATGAGTGCTATCCTATGCTTAGTTGCAGAGAAGAAGTCATTTATATGGAAATAGCCAAATTGACCCCTTTTGACCCCTCCCCTCAGGCCCCTGGGGGGTCAGCCCCATCATTTGTACAATTTACAGTCATTAACCCCTCAGGATGCTACCAGTCAAATATTGTTGAATTCCGACCTGCGGTCAAGGAGAAGAATTGGATTGTTGAAGAACGGACCATGGACGCGGGACGCGGGACGTTGGATGCCACGATATGGCATAATCTCACCTTGGTCCTTCGGACCAGGTGAGCTAAAAAATGGCTGACTTTTGGCCATCTGGTTTTCTTATCAATCATACAGTTAATTAATAAGGAGAGACTAAATATGAAATTTTAGACAAATCCTTACAGTACTTTCTGAGAAATAGCGGTAACAAACTTTACCTATCAAAATCCAAGATGGCTGTCAGTCGCCCATCTTGTTTACAGATTGATTCCTACAGGAAATATGGCACAGCATGTGCTTACTAGAATATCTTAGAATATTTGGAGGTAAGCCAAAATGAAATGGCAACTGATTTTATACCTAATAAATATTTGAGAACTCTGCTAATATAAATGTATCCATATACACAGATATATACAGATTCACATACTCAATAGGAAATCTTGGCTTTCCTTCCTGCTCCTCAAGGTTTTTCAGATCTTTTTCAGCCTTTATCTTATCAGGGATGAGATAACCCCAGCCATATTTCTCGCTATAATGAAGAGGATAGCCATCCCAGGTCATTCTCATTAGCTTTGGAGTGACCCGCATTTGAGTACTGATCAAAGAAGGACCGACACTCCAGTTGGGATCGGAATTCTTCGGACATAAACTACGGTACCAGCTACAAAGGAAAAAAAATTTGATTGAACATCAAACATAGAGATAAGGTGTAAAATGTAAAATGTTTTTCTATATCAAACTCCTGAAATGTTGGTGAAAGCAATGTGTAGTTTTACCGGTGTTCGATGAGTTTGGTGTCAGCATACTCAGCAGTAGTTGAAATTTTATCAAGTGGCAATCTGGTGATAAGTTTTCCTTCACATTAGATTACATTGATAAAAACGCTTCCATTAGACACCTTTAATAACAAGGCCACTATAACTCAGAGGTGGAGGGATGGGGGCGGAATGTCAGACACCTTAACCACTCAGCCACCATGACCCAGAGGTGGAGGGCTAGTGGTAGAATGTCAGACACATTAACCACTCAGCCACTACAGCCCAGAGGGTGGGGGATAGTGGCAAAATGTCACCTTAACCAGTTGGCCTCTGTGACCCAGAGATAGCAATAGAAATAATACTAGGCTTTCACCATTCCTTAAGACGTTGTGCCTCTCTACACCTTTCCATTAGTAAACACCTGATTTGTACTCACTTAGGATACCCTGGTACATGTGTTGGTCTCTTAGGAATCCGACTTTCTGTGGCGTAGACTTTGGCTATGATTTTTTCAACATCATTTTCATCTTCCTGGTAATAAAACACAGAAATAAGCTGCCAGCATTCCTAGTAAGATAACATCTAATTTCTGCCTGCTGACAAGCAAATAACCTCAGTGAACTTTTAAAATTAACTGTGAACTAGATTATCTCAAAGTCTAATGTATTGTTAACAAAGTCTGGATTAAGTTTCATTTTACGTGTACACATGTATATAAGTTATTTAAAGTTTGAGAGTTTGAGAGAAGCAATTAAAACTATGATGAAATGTTTATAGATTATATGCACTGTTGTTTCCACAGTAACACACAACCAAATACATATATTCCTTATTACTGAGTTATCTGCCCTTGAAGAAAAGGTATTGATTGTAACGTGACATTTTTCAGAGGGTAACGTCATAATTTTCAGGGAAAAACGACCCAAGTTTTGCACCGATATATTGACTTCACAATGGATACCTACCCAAAAGGGAGGTTACTCTGTAATATACAAAGACGGAATATATTAATGCTATTCATCATCCTTAATCCTAAAAGAGTTGAAGAAAAACAAGAGGCCCATGGGGCCTAACGTCACCTGTGATCTGACACAGAATGTAACAAAGACATGTAATCACTATATTACCTCCTTCCACCAATCCGACTATTGCAGTCAGTCAGAACTAATGTGAACATTTAAATTTACATAATGCCAAAAATGGCACCAAATTGACAAAAGTTCTAAATCTTTTGTTAAAAAACCCCCAACATTTTTACATAGATGAATTGATTTTATCAATCTGACCTTTAAATGTATGAAGATTATTGATTCTATTACATCTGTGAAAATATGCAGATTAAGAGTTTTAAAATATTAGTCAATTCGACCCCTTTTGGTCTCATCCCTCAGGCCCCTGAGGCATTTAGATATGATGTTAAAATGATATCTCTGGCTAATAATTCTTATCACATTTGACTCATGTCCCTTGGAAATAGAGCAAATAATGCTTAAAACATGTGTTCCGTAAACATTTCATAAACTACACTGTATAGTAGATTTCTCCCCATAAACTTTCTGACAATTACGGCAGTATGATCCATGTTTACCTGTTTTTGTTGTTTTTTCCCAGGTTTTTTTTCCATTTTCATTTTGATGTTTGTAACATTCCAGTCCAAATCCCACAACCAAGGATCGTTTTTGTACCTACAAAAATCATACAAAAATTGTTGGAACATAAATTCTTAAAGAAAATTCTATAAAAACACATCTTTTTTTCAAAAGGCCACAGTGCAGTTTGACGTGATACAAATTACAAGCAACTTGACAAGAACAAAGATGTAATCATCATTTAATCCTGGTTACAATAAATACCAATTGAATTTTTGTTTTACGAATCAAAGGTTACAAAGCAACCCTTGTATCCTCATACATATAATTATTGCACCTCAGACAAAAATGTCCCCAAATGATTGGCAGAGCGCCGTCACGTGGTGACCCCCTATCACTTTATAGGGGGTCAGTAAATTTTGTTATGGTGCAATATGGCTGCTCTCCCCCTCGCTTCAAAATTTATACGCATTCTCTTCAAATAATTATACCATTGCATTATCATAAAACTACATATAACTTGCTAATTTTGTTGTGTAAAATGAACTTAAATCGTTTTAATACTTAAAATTAAATGAAATGCATTTTCATCTTTTAAAATACGAGTTGTTTCCCTTACGCCAGTTTAAAAGTTGATGATGCGGTGAAAGTCAAACGTAACTATTCAAGTGTTTTCTCTACAAATGATTTTAAACAAATGGAGGGGTTGTTACCAGATCAATCCTCAGTCTGCTATCAATTTATCTGCATAACTTTTAAGTGATTATCTCGGCGAGAATGCAGAGATGATCAAGAGATTGCACTTTAAATGTTAAATGGATGTTTGTGTCACTTTTGTTTCTGATGCTTTCAAAATACAGCCAGTCTGTTGTCGTATTGAGGTAGGCCTAACTTACTGTGCACTATATATATAGCTAGGAATGTCGAAATCAAATCAATGTGTTGATTTATGAATTATTCAGTACATAACTGTTATTCTGCAGGTTCCATATACTGTATATTTCCAAAGAAATAAGACTCTATCTGCCTATCTCTGTCAGGCCTTTTTATACCCTAAGTGAATATGTGCCTACGTGTAAATGTTTGCCAGAATAGATACGACACAGAACATACTTGTCAATACAACATATTAAGGTTATTACATATTACATGTATATGTCACAATTGACCAGACACGAACATTTAATCGGACATATAATACTGACAAATCTGTCATGTTATGGCCTGGGGACATATACACGACGTATCATATATATTTCTGAAATATGTGCCTGAAGAATATTCACACTGGTCAATCATATTATCAAATTATATATAGCTTACTTTAACTTAAATCATAAAATTAAATTTCCATATCAAGGCATCGCTATAGGAGATTTCAGAAAAGATGGCGATGACGTCACACAAAGGTACATCCGGGCGCTCAAAGGTACAACTCTGTATATCTGTACATATTAACATGGTGGGCACACCGCCGCTTGCGATGTTTGTTTACATTTTATTGTAATAAATAGTACGGCAATCCAAGAACTATTGCGTTATTTTAATTTCAAAAAGTGTAAATAAAAAATATTTAACAATAACATATCGATTTAAACATACGGTATTCATATATTTTACTCTGTTTATACTCCATTTTCGACCGCCGCGAGAAAACACAGTCGCCATTACGTATAAACATTGACAGATATATTGCGAATATCAACTTGATATTACAAATTTAATTCAAAGTTCCCCAAAATATCATACTGACATTTTCATAAGCAATTACCGGTACTGTTTTCTAAGTCTTACTTGGTAAAACACCTACGATGTGTATCCTGGATAATATTTTCTTCAGAAATTTTGGAATTTATTTTATGACATACAAATGAGTCAGTTTATTGTCACTTTTTATCATATTTTGATACAAAACTTTGAGTATTTTAGGATTCTCGAAGCCTGGACGCGCAATGTGTCCTGGTCGGCATTTACAGTACTACGATCTGTATTCATAAATCTAAATGTAGCCTATCTAACATGCATTTAAATTACTTAAAAGTAACATCACTTAAATTTCAGACTTCACATAACAGCCCATGAAATAAAAGCGACTGAAAATTTAAAAAATAAACTCTGAACCATGAAAACTGAAAGATTGCACCATTTTATTTTTCGTGATATTGACAGCCATACGTGTACGTGATGTAGATCTGTATGTACGTGTAATACAGTGGTTCAGAACAAGATATACACGGTAAAGAACGAAACATATGTCTTTTACAAGTACTTATTGAGATATGTGTTGGTAACTACGTATCAATATTATTAATTTCTCCAACTATGGGCTGTGGCCTGAAGTGATCTACCAGCGAAGCCATGCACGAGCGACCGTGGTCTGGCCAGATATGGTCCACATTTCGTTATATTAAAAAGTGTTGTGAACAGCTTTTTCGTGTATAACAGAAACATGACACAATAAAATAAACTATCTAGTCATCACTTTTTCACAACATGGAATTCTACTTGTGAACAAAAAACGGGTACGAGTGGCGGCCCAGCACCGCTTCGCAAGCTGGCTTCAACACTAAATCTACACAAATGTATTCAGCAATAAACAATTGTAGATACAAAAAAATAAATGTCTATAACCTCTGAAACGATGAGAAACCATTTAAAATAAGAATTTGAAAGTATGAAAGTGTATACTTTTGTTAAAATATCGATTGTGTAGCAGAGATGTGAGTATCTGTTATTGTTTTTATTAGTCGCCATACTGTGTTTGTACCTTTGAGGACCCGGATGTAAACTTTCTGTGACGTCACGCCATCTTTTCTGAAATCTCCTATACTACATTACCAATCGTTATATCACCGTCCTCATTAAAAACTATCATTACCTGCTGTACCAATAATATTGAACCAAAGGGAGATAGCTCTAATGGATAGATCATTAACTTTTAGACTTATTGCATGGCCTGGTGGTACAGTGTAACTTGTCTTTGTCATTAGGACCAACATATTTGTTCGGTATAAACAGGTTTACGGATTATAGTTTTTTATTACTATAAGTAAGAAGAAAACTACCATAAAATCTAGCCAAAATAGACAGGTGTCCAGATTAGAAAAGGTCCAATTTTGACAACATACACTGTATAGTTACAGATTGACAGCGAAAAGGGAGCTAAAAAAGAAGATATAAGAATGTAAAGATGAATTTGTGATACCCTTGGTTGTGAAGAAGGTGGCAGGCCTCGTCCGCTAGTTTCATCAGTAAAAGTTTGAGCTCTCTCTGTAAGTCGTTGTTAATACTGTTTGATTCATCAATGTAACGACCCCAGTTCTGGTTGACAGGGAGATAGGCTGTTCCCATCTCCAACATACCGGACAAGGTGGCAGGATGTGGAAACCTTCAATATAGAGTGATTTCATAATTCTATTTGTATACTGTAAAAGCTGATACTCGTTGAGATTTTCACTTTTTTCCTTCCTTTATATGTCCACGAGTACATCCCCTCATGAACATATTAAAAAATGCAAATTTCACATGTAAATACACATTATTTTATTATAGCATGAACATAGCACATAGCAAACAGTTTTAAAGCTAACTTAATGAAAAATGTCCACCCACAAAAATAGTTTTTGTTTATAATATTACAGTTATCTGCCCTTGCAAGAAAGTGTTTCATGTCTTTGTGAGCATAACTTACTTCGTAATCTCAATGAAACTGATGCAAAATTTGCACACAAAACAGTCACATACAAATAGAGTCCTACCCTCAAGGGTAGGTAACTCTTACATGCAAAATGGAATAAGACCAGGGCATGGCATCATAAAACTATTCTCAGACAAATATTTTACTCAAATATATGATTATACATAGACTTGATTAGAAAAATCTGTCTGAGAAAGTTTAATGGTACCACGATCAGATGCTAAAATCTTCAGATGGATGTTGTACAGTCAGAATATATTCAATAGAGTATCTACTATTAATTTATTCACCCCTGAAATTTCATAAAGCACTCTTCCAGCCTTTGAATCAATGAAGTTCATGTGTGTATGGAGGTGATAAGATATACTGGATGTGTATATATAAGCTTTTTAAATTGAGCATTATCTGCTCTCCGAGTCCAAATTGCAAGCTAAGGGAGACAATCCATTAACAGAAAATGTTAATAGGTAAGGCAGTGTGAGTGAAAAAATGCTTGAGTGAATTTCAAATTAAGGACCTTAACCTTTATCTATAACAGTGAATTTCAAATTAATGACCTTAACCTTTATCTATATAACAGTGAATATCAAATTAATGACCTTAACTTTTATCTATAACAGTGAATTTCAAATTAATGACCTTAACCTTTATCTATAACAGTGAATATCAAATTAATGACCTTAACCTTTATCTATAACAGTGAATTTCAAATTAATGACCTTAACCTTTATCTATAACAGTGAATTTCAAATTAATGACCTTAACCTTTATCTATAACAGTGAATATCAAATTAATGACCTTAACCTTTATCTATAACAGTGAATTTCAAATTAATGACCTTAACCTTTATCTATAACAGTGAATTTCAAATTAATGACCTTAACCTTTATCTATATAACAGTGAATATCAAATTAATGACCTTAACCTTTATCTATAACAGTGAATTTCAAATTAATGACCTTAACCTTTATCTATAACAGTGAATTTCAAATTAATGACCTTAACCTTTATCTATAACAGTGAATATCAAATTAATGACCTTAACCTTTATCTATAACAGTGAATTTCAAATTAATGACCTTAACCTTTATCTATAACAGTGAATTTCAAATTAATGACCTTAACCTTTATCTATAACAGTGAATTTCAAATTAATGACCTTAACCTTTATCTATATAACAGTGAATATCAAATTAATGACCTTAACCTTTATCTATAACAGTGAATTTCAAATTAATGACCTTAACCTTTATCTATATAACAGTGAATATCAAATTAATGACCTTAACCTTTATCTATAACAGTGAATTCAAATTAATGACCTTAACTTTATCTATAACAGTGAATTTCAAATTAATGACCTTAACCTTTATCTATAACAGTGAATTTCAAATTAATGACCTTAACCTTTATCTATATAACAGTGAATATCAAATTAATGACCTTAACCTTTATCTATAACAGTGAATTTCAAATTAATGACCTTAACCTTTATCTATATAACAGTGAATATCAAATTAATGACCTTAACCTTTATCTATAACAGTGAATATCAAATTAATGACCTTAACCTTTATCTATAACAGTGAATATCAAATTAATGACCTTAACCTTTATCTATAACAGTGAATTCAAATTAATGACCTTAACCTTTATCTATAAACAGTGAATATCAAATTAATGACCTTAACCTTTATCTATAACAGTGAATATCAAATTAATGACCTTAACCTTTATCTATAACAGTGAATATCAAATTAATGACCTTAACCTTTATCTATAACAGTGAATTTCAAATTAATGACCTTAACCTTTATCTATATAACAGTGAATATCAAATTAATGACCTTAACCTTTATCTATAACAGTGAATTTCAAATTAATGACCTTAACCTTTATCTATAACAGTGAATATCAAATTAATGACCTTAACCTTTATCTATAACAGTGAATTTCAAATTAATGACCTTAACCTTTATCTATAACAGTGAATTTCAAATTAATGACCTTAACCTTTATCTATATAACAGTGAATATCAAATTTATGACCTTAACCTTTATCTATAACAGTGAATTTCAAATTAATGACCTTAACCTTTATCTATAACAGTGAATTTCAAATTAATGACCTTAACCTTTATCTATAACAGTGAATATCAAATTAATGACCTTAACCTTTATCTATAACAGTGAATATCAAATTAATGACCTTAACCTTTATCTATAACAGTGAATATCAAATTTATGACCTTAACCTTGATCTATAACAGTGAATTTCAAATTAATGACCTTAACCTTTATCTATAACAGTGAATATCAAATTTATGACCTTAACCTTTATCTATAACAGTGAATTTCAAATTAATGACCTTAACCTTTATCTATAACAGTGAATATAAAATTAATGACCTTAACCTTTATCTATAACAGTGAATTTCAAATTAATGACCTTAACCTTTATCTATAACAGTGAATATCAAACAGAATTACAAATCTTTTAAAACATTTTTTTTTTATTTCTAATTCAATTTTCCTTACCTTTGTATAAATTCTGGATAGAGTTTCTGAAAAACCTTTGTTGTAGCGATCACATCACTTGCACAGTAATTCATCAACTCCTGTGTACAAATTGTAGAAAACTCATAATTTATGAACTTGACGAAAATCATACCCAAAATGTTACACATAACTTATTTCCAAACTTTCACAGACATATTTCTGAACACATAATTTTGTAAAGATAATCTGAAAAAGATGGGCTATTAACAAATATATTAACAAACAAGCTTTTTACTGTGCCTTATGGCTTATTAGTTAACAAGTAACATATTACAGGAACTGAAGAACCAAAACCAAAAACAGATTTCTGTAAATCCAAGATTTCATAGAGAGGTTAACGTTTTGGAGCCTGCTGGACAGTGCTGGTAGGGTATCTAGCCAGAAACATATATACATAGAGATCAGCAACTCCTCAAATTTTACGATCGGCAGATGTACCTCTGTATGTGCTTAGGGATTTTTAGATAAACTCTTAATAGTTAAATACAGCAGAATAAATCAAAGTTTTCTAATTTTCAAAATGCACTTCCAGTTTTGAATGTCTGATTTTCAAAAAACCAAGTAAAATTGCTTATTTTCATGCTTTCAAAAATCATATTAAATAACATCAATTGGGACAACTGATCACATCAAACCATGATATTATGTTTAAACTTTGTGTTGATGCAAAAACATCATGTTTAAAAGAATACACTTAAAAGTATTTAGCCAAGGGAAAATGCTTATAAACCGGAGGCCCGCTGCCTGTCAACAAAGACAAAGAAGGAGTTTCCAATCTCTATGTATATGTTTCTGATCTAGCTAGGTAGAAATTTTTAAATTCTTTGTAGTTAAAGGGAGATAATCAACCGTATGATTTTATAATTTTATGAAAGTTAGAGGAAGATAATCAACAGCGCAATTATATGATTTTTTTGGAAGTCAATTAAGGGAGAAAATCAAGAGTAGGATTTTATTAATTTTTTGGATGTTAGAGAGAGATAATTAAGAGTGCAATTCTATGATTTTTATTAAGTGAAAGGGAGATAATCAACAGTATGATTTTATGAAATTTTTGGAAGTTAGAATGAGATAATCAAGAGCGCAATTATATTATTTTTTTGCAAGTCAAAGGGAGGTAATCAAGAGTACATTTAAAAAAAAAATTGGGGATGTTAGAGGGAGATAATCAAGAGTGCAATTCTATGAATTTTATCAAAAGTACAATTTAATGAATTTATTGGATGTTATAGAGTGATAATCAAGAGTATGATTTTTATGATTTTTTTGGAAGCAGAGGGAGATAATCAGGAATATGATTTTATCAATCTTTTGGATGTTTGAGGGAGATAATCAAGAGTGCAATTATACCATTTATTTAAGTCAAGGCGAGATAATCAAGAGTATGATTTTATGATTTTTTCTGGATGTTAAAGGATATAATCAAGAGTATGATTTTATGATTTTTTTTGCATGTTAGAGGGAGATAAGCAAGAGTGAAATTTATGATCTTTTTGGTAGTTAGAGGGAGATAATCAAGAGTGCAATTTCATAACAAGATGACAACCCTTACCTGAATTTTCAGCAAGATTTTAGACCTTTAATTTTTTATTCACATGTATGGGAGATGACCTTCTTCACAATTAGTGATGAATGTCTAGGCTTAAAAACTTCACTTAACCAGCACAATGGAAAACATTAATTGTTTGGTTTATCTGAAGTTAATTATGAGTCATTAACTGATTATGTTTTACAAGTTAAATTGTCAAGGCTTATTGTTACAAAAAAAATAGACATTTTGACTGAAGGGCTATGATTGATTACCTGGAACTTCGTCCTGACTTCTTCCATTGTCCCCTTAACAAAGATGTCCCTCTTCTCCTTCTTTAGGTCATCTCCTCCGATGTGAAGTTTGTGGACATCGTTCAGGTTGTTCAGTGTGCTGACCATCTTCCATTCATCATCAACCTAAGATGCCAAGCAAGAGTGAATTCAATGGTATCACCATCATCAACCTAAGATGCCAAGCAAGAGTGAATTCAATGGTATCACCATCATCAACCTAAGATGCCAAGCAAGAGTGAATTTGATGCTTCATCATTAACCTAAGATGCCAAACAAAAGTGAATGCAATGCTGCATCATCAACCTTAGATGCCAAACAAGAGTGAATTCAATGATATCACCATCATCAACCTAAACTGCCCCCATCCTTTTAGCCCCGCTATAGCCCCTTCTCATATAATCCCTCTCCCTAGAGTCCCTTTCCTAGAAATGTCCATTCAATTTGAAATCCACAAAACTCAATCACTGCGAAAATGTTTTGAAACAGAAATTGTGAAATTTAGTAACCGGGATAGAAAGTAGGTTTATGATGGTACCTTTTACAGTGTATCTTAGTCAGTTTACATACATGCATATGTTTGGTACGGGCCGTATGCTCCTGAACTTCCTTTCGATTGCTCGCTTTGTTGGTGGCCTGGTACAGAATTCTCTGGTATGTCGTCTGCCCACATACTGCGATGTGCATCGACATCGTGTCCAAAAATCGAAGTTTAGATTTCTGTAAAATGTTGATCAACAAATACACATACTGTAACGAAAAATACCATTAGTGATACCTGATAAAGTTTCTGCGGGACTATTGTTTCTATTGGTGATGGAATGACTTCAATTAAGAAATTATTTTTATTGTTTGTTGTTTACTGGTGTGTAAATTGCATTTTATGTACAGATATTTCAACATGACGCACGTTCATTCCTTATATTAACATTTCGACCAACCATTTCATTAATCATTAAGTGTTCAAGTGGAATCCCGGAACAGCTGGCTTCAATTTGGTGGGAAATGTCAATTTCAGAGAGTACACAAAATATAGTTCCACATTACCTTTATCTTTTTTCATTCCATTTATACAATATTGTTAAATATTTTATTTGCTGATACATAATTTAAAATTTACATTACATCAATACATGCAGAATATTGAAGATTTGTCATACAGATGCAATAGGTCTAATTGGATGCGCATTCACACTACTTGCAGAAGTCAGTGTTCCGGTGTGTGTATTCTTGCGCGGCAACCGCTGCGTTTACGCAAGTGTAAACAATTTCGCAGTTGGTAAGGTTATATAGTAAAGAGAAAACGGAAATGTAAATATAAGATGATTACTTTACTATCGTCATTTCAGCGGATAAATTACAAAGAGTTACGTTCCATCACCACTGGAGATACTAGGGCCGCTCAAACACTATCGGGTATCACCTGATACATGAATTAGCTCCATTCATTTGATTATCAAAACATTGATAACATGATCGACAATTGACCTTAACATTGACGAATGTTTACAATATGAAAGAAAATTTTGTGATTTTCAGCGTCATCCTCTTTGGGATGAAATTCCTCATTTAAGAAATTGCAAAGGATGACTTTGAGGGTGAATTTAGAAATAAATAAAAGAATAAAGAAATGACTCAAAATTTGAATTCCATAGACTGCTGGTCTAAAACAACATGGTGAATTACAGGGATTCATTTAACTATAAGTAAAGATTACTTCACCAAAAAAACATGAAAAATCAAAGGTAGCACAAAGCATGCCAATATCCACTGGACCTGTAGTAGGCTTAGTGCAGTTCGTATATTTTGATGTAGAACCTATGTCTCATGGTTCAATTTATCTATCTATCTAAAGATTGGTGTTTTCCTAGACCAGATTTGAATGTTGTAATAGTTACAGAGGTTCAATTTTTATGGTCATATAAGGACATGCCAGATTTGTTGGTGAAGGAAAGCCGGAGTATCCAGAGAAAAACCACCAACCAGCAGCCAGTACCTGGCAACTGCCTCACATGGGATTTGAACTTGCAACCCAGAGGTGGAGGGCTTGTGGTAATATGTTGGGACATATCTTCACCATTTGGCTATCCCAGCCCCAAACATTAGTACAGCACTGATATTATATATAGAAAGTTTCATGGAGCTAAGTTGAACAGTTGGAGTTAAAGCCTAGAGTAGTAATTTGGTCTTTTTGATTAAGTTTCCATGGTAACAGGAAAAATGTCAAAAATGGAAGGTCTCCAATAGCAAAAAGCAAAATTAGGGTACTAGCCTGATATCTACAGAAAGTTTCATCAATCTAAGTTGAACGATTTTAGAGTTCTTATAGCCAGGTCAATTAACTCAGACAGAGGGACGGACCCCAATTTAATATCCGTCACAAACATGTTTCTTGGCAGATACTATTTTGAGAAAAAATATTTTGAAAGAGATATAACCTCTATATTTGGAGGTTAGATAAGAATGATAATATTTTTTCTTCTGTTCTACAAATGTTCCTTTTTACAGAACTTTAAAAGTTAGATATGAATTTACTGTTATTATATAGAGCACTTACATCTAACATCCCCCGCGCGCTAGCATCCTGGCCATCAAAAGTGATTTGTATAAGTAATTTAACTTGTTTTCGAAATCGATGTACAACAAATAAAGTTTATATTTATATACCTCTAAGTAATACTGCTCCTTAACGTAAGAACGGTCAAACCCGACATTGTGTCCAATGACAAGTCGCTGTGGCCAGTCCTTGGCCGACTGACCATTACTATTAGGTCCAGACTCCAGAGGGATGAGGTCAGAAAGAAATGGCACCTTTGTCCAGCGATAGCGGTCCTTCAACACAAGTTCACTACACCAGGAGTACCTATAAATGTAATAGATAATATAAATATCATAACATAGCCTGACTGAGCATGTATGAACTTAAAATATTTTATAAGTAAAAAGCCACAATACAGATTTTATACATTCTAAAAATTGCTTCTTTTTGATGTTTAATAAATATGATCAGATAAAAATATATCTAAAATGTGTAAATAAAGTTACACATGTTTACAACAGCTGTCAGTACCTGGCAACTGTCCCACATGGGATTCAAACTCGCGACCCAGAGGTGGTGGGCATGGGGTAATATGTGGAGACATCTTAACCACAAGGCCACTAAGAAGTATAATGTACGTCAACATGGAAATCACCTGCAGTTTAGAATCTCGTACATTTGTAACTTAATTCAATAATTTGAATGAGGTTTTTTGCTTCCTGGGCCCAGTTTCACAAACATTCCTTAACTTTAAGAAATAACCCGTAACTTAAAATTCTCAATAGGAAATTTAAAGCAATACAGATTTTACGGAAAGCTCATTGAGTTCAGATTTTTTCCTTAACTTCAATAATGCTTTCCTATGGGGAATTTTAAGTTAAAGAATTCCTTAAAGTAAAGGAATGTTCATGAAATTGGGCCCTGATGACCAAACAATCATGATAGTGAGCAGATAAGTTCAGAAATATGGCCAAATTGTGCACATTAAGATAAAAGAATGAAACTTGGCACAAATGAAGTTTAGGCCAAAACAAATTGTTTTGGCCTCTGGGTCATCGTGTATTACCTCTATAACATCACTGGCAGCCATTTTCCAAGCCTAGAGTAATCTCCCTTAAACATTCACCGGTATTATGTGTCACAACTGTGGCCAAGGTACATACATGTATGTAGGATAATTACCTTCTGGAACTAGTATGTACCTCTAAATCCAGACTTACCAGTGTTTAGGCAACACAGCTGTGGCCAAGGTCAGATAATTACCTTCTGGAGCTAGTATGTACCTCTAAATCCAGACTTACCAGTGTTTAGGCGACACAGCTGTGGCCAAGGTCAGATAATTACCATCTGGAACTAGTATGTACCTCTAAATCCAGACTTACCAGTGTTTAGGCGACACAGCTGTGGCCAAGGTCAGATAATTACCTTCTGGAACTAGTATGTACCTCTAAATCCAGACTTACCAATGTTTAGGCAACACAACTGTGGCCAAGATACATACATGTATGTAGGATAATTACCTTCTGGAACTAGTATGTACCTCTAAATCCAGACTTACCAATGTTTAGGCAACACAACTGTGGCCAAGATACATACATGTATGTAGGATAATTACCTTCTGGAACTAGTATGTACCTCTAAATCCAGACTTACCAATGTTTAGGCGACACAGCTGTGGCCAAGGTCGGATAATTTCCTTCTGGAACTAAAACTTCTACATCAAACACTAGAACGTTCTCCTTGGGAAAGTCAACCTTCACAGCCTTGCCACTTTCACTGTCATATTTTGTCCATCCTGCAGACTTGACCCAGGTTTCCGGTTTTGGAGGAAACTTAAATTCTGGGTTAGCCATTAGTCTGGCTAGCTGTTGATAACCTTTGACCTGTTGCTGTGCCAAATTTTCCATGTGCTGTGCTATGTTACCCCCTTTAAGCTCTGGAATCTTCAAATTTACATCTGGTAATATAGTAGAATCTCGCCCCCACAAGCCATGTTCTGACAAATGTTTTTTAATTGTAGCCATGATTGGAACTTCATTACTTTCTTCATTTTTTTCAGTCCTATATTGCTCATTTTCTTTGCCAAATAGCTGCTCACGAAGACTAGGAGACAACATTTGAATGCCAATTTCATTTTTTCGAACAGTCCTGTTCTGTTGATCTTTCGAACATGTGCAACTTGCATGTACAGATCTACAAGGGTTGAAATGGATAGTTTCATATTTTTGACCTTTGATCTTTTGAACTTTTGACCTCCAGGGTCTGCTCAGTGACCCATATTTACACAGGGAAAAATGGGCCTGACCCATCAATGATGGAATCATTTTCGGTTGACTGCACATTTGGTCCGTTCAGTTGTTCTGACTTCGTCCCAGTGACTTGGATGTTTTATATAGGCATCTGCTTAGCCAGGCACCCATCAGAAAATCTAAGTACAGAAAACAAAATTAATTGAAAATAATGTATCAGTTTTAAGAATATAATGAGAAAAAATGGGAAAATAATATTTTTTCCAAAGGTAACATATAACAAATGAATGAACTTTACCGATACTCCAACATTTCCTCTTTCGCTGTATTCTGTATTTGCATATTACGAGGTTATCTGCCCTTACGGCTAGGTATTAATTGTGACGTCATGTCTATGCGAGCGTTAAATCATACATTTTGGAGAAAACAACATGAATTTCGCTCACAAAATCACAATGTAACAATAAGACCTCTCCTCAGGGGAGTTAACTCTGTAAAATATTTAAAGACGAAATTAACAAAGGTAAAATGAGCCTGCTGCCTAGATAAAAGAACAAATATTGTTAAAGGTAGGTTTCGCCCAACCAAATAAATATTTTTTTTTGTAAACACTGATAAGGGAAGAAAAGGTGAAAAAACTTATTAAAAATACCTCAATTTTATTTCTTAATAGGGATTGGATTTCGTAAACGCACCACATATTGAATATATTCTTAGCTGAATTGTTCCATACAAGCATGGTAAACACAAACACGAAATCCAATCCCTATATTTACACTCATACAACTTTTTTATTTATGTTTTATGCTATGAAATCGTCATTTGAATTTGACGTAATTATTCAATAAAAGTCGGTCAAAAGTGAGAGGAGCTCACTCAATTGAACAGCGAAAGATGACTCTTCACGTAAGGTAGAATTATTCATCTGCGACTACAATAAAGTTCAATATTTCATTGTAAAATAAACATGACAAACAAAGTAAATTTCAGAGAAAATTTTATTTCATCAGATCAGAACTTTAAATATATATTAAATTTTGCTAAAAGTTAATATATAGCGTAATAACATAAAGTATTTGTACTCGACCACATGTGTGAACTCGGTGACCGTTTTTGTACAGCAAGGCGAAGCTGACGCACGCTTACACACTGGAGTTTGCCGAAGTAGTCAAAACACTGATGTTCAAGTAGCTCAACGTGTTTGAGATTGTCGTCTGACTTGACGATATTACATCCTTGGGAGCCATGTGATTATATAATGTACGCTTAGATCCATCGCCATCTACAGACAGAACATTTTCAATGGGTACAATGTATTTGTGGTGACGCGTAACTGTCAATACGTGGATTACTAGCGGTGCATGTTTTATAATACACATGATTAAATTCTCAAAGAACAAAGACAAGAGGATATGTTTATAACTGACCTCTGTCAGAGGGTCTCACGTCCAAAGATGCGATCGTAGGATGAACACAGACACAGAGGTAATGTTTACATTTGACAGCACTGCACTTCGCCCCAGTCGGGATATTTTTCCCGTTTCTTTATACAATTGTTAATTTGAAAAATGTTGGTATCATATACAGTTTAAATATAAAACATATATGTATTGTTTACATTTTCCCAAAATTCTATACACGTAATGTTGTGTCAAAATGTTAACAAAGCCATGTATTTCTTTAAAAAAAAAAGTAGCCCCTTTACGTTGCATAGAACATTTTCATACGCAAGTTCAAAGTTCAATGTTACCATGCAGTTATGGTTAACAAAATCGGCTAGTACTTGCGTATAGTGAACAAGCCTAGCAAGTGTAAATATATGCATATGAGACTGGACAAATGTGTCTTGAATACAAAATTGAAGGAAATCCTTGATTTATTACAAACGTCAGGCTGACAGGATGGTATGCAAATGAAGCTTCGATGGATTGTGTTGTCGAAGTTTTGCGCATGTGCATTGTTACGCACTAAAAGTAAATAAAACGGCTGAACGAAAGCGAGTGAGATTTTTTTTTTATCAGAATCTGCATCAAAGAGTAGGAAATTCGAATGGAATCGGTAGCACCCTAGAATATCTCTAGGGAATGAAACTCAGAGATGGCATGTAGCAATAGAAGAAACAGAAGCCACATCTCAAGCGGAACTCGCCCGGATTCTGTTGCGAATTTCAATACATATGCCATGATGCTAGCAATTACATACAGTGACAGACTAACTACATATATGTTTGATGTACTAAGCTAGCGAGTGTAAGTAAGTAACTTGAAGTGTTATAGATTATATGACATGTACAAACAATCCATCGTACTTAGATTTGTTGTTGGTTTTTTTTTACTAAACATGCCGTGGCAAGACTGTCACTTCTATCTGACATTTTGTTGCACACTTCCATTTGTTGATGCGGCCTCGTTTTGGAAAAAATACGTCATTTTTTATGTAAAGCTTGACTGCGCACTATTTTTTGAGGAGTATTTTCCTGGTCAAGCTAGGCAACTAACTACCCATATTGTTCGCTGTATGCATCGAAAATGATCTGAAGATTAATAATTGATTATATCTATGTACAGGATAAATTTCAATAGTCTTTATATTTCATTGGGAGAAACCTACCTTTTATGAAAAAAGACAGCATTCAAAGTCTCATTCAGTGAATTTTAACTAATGTCATCTTGTTCTCAATTTTCAATAATGACATTACTACAAAGGTCAATAAATCTGTAATTTGTTGTCATTAATTCTGATTTTTAAACTTGCCCATGATTCTATGCAGCCTAGTTTCATTAACCGAAGTAAATATTTATTCATATGGACTATTTGCAAAGGCAATAAGTCTATGGTATATTTGAACAAGCCTGGCATAATGCAACGTAATGTTTAAAAGATGTCTTGTTTTGCTACACCTCTAGTTAACATTTATTATTTTAACTCATGCAGACGCCTGTATTTCAGTACTAAGATTAGACTGCACAGTACAAGTACTGTAGGTTACGCGTTGGATTAACTGACGAAGCATTCTCTAAATACGGTATTTGACCTGGCAAGACTGGGAAAATTAACTTCTGTATGATGTCTCAATCTTATCTTTCATGACACTCACCACAAACTACAACGTACTCATAGCATCATCTTTTTTGGGTGGATGCCGCCATGTTGTTTTGTTTGGGGGATTTCTTCTCAATATATATAGTAACACAAAATTAAGCATTATGATTGGTTCATATATTTAGACATGAAAAAGTGGCAGAGAGAAATCATGTACACCGTCCCCGTTCCCGTCCTTACCCCAATACTTCGGGGTCCCCATCTCCTCTGGATTTCGTTGGAGTAATCCAAGCTAAGGATGCAGGTAAAGTTACAAACCATCACATGGAATTCTTCACCCTGTCCCGATTTTGAGCTTAAATCCCTCTCTCTTCTGACCTTTATCACATTGAACTTTCATTGTACATGTACAGTACTAGTACATTTGTAGTTTTTATACCAGAAACACATGTTTCTGTTTATACTGAATTACCACTTTCTGCTATGATTAATAAACATTGCCACCTCCAAAAATACTTGAACCTTCTCCAACAGTGTCAATTTGCAATTCCCTTGCTCACAATCATTCAATCTGATTAAAATACATATCCTTATAACCACTCCGTTCAATAGAGCATCTGACAACATCCCATATAAGGGGTCATGTTCGGATGACCATTTTTACCATGTGCACATTAGATGAAATGCATTTTCTACACATTGCTATATCAATTGATAACTCCATTTCGTCCCAGTATATATATATACAGTTAGCTTTGTTGTGTTCTTTGGGCGAGATGAATATATACACGAAATACATGTAACTTTGACAGCTTTTTCAAACTACATGTATTTCGTACCCAGTCAAGATTCTGGCGGCAGAAATTTGATTGGTTATTTCCAGAGGTCACCAGGATAACTCCTAATATGATGTTGTCAGATCCTCTTATCAAACATAGTGGTAATAAAGATCTGTATTTTAATCAGATTGAGTATCTGAGGCCTAGAATTCTAACACTTCAACGGAAGAAGTTAGATAAGAAAAAAGCACGACCTTTACTATACTGTAGACTGCTTGTACGTCATCTCTGCAACAGATTTTGCATGCATGCAGCAAGTAACTACTGAAATCTTTAAAATAGTTTTGAAATTCCTATCATACAATTGATTATCAGAATGGAAAAATATGGAAAGACTTTTAAGCATTTGATATCCACCAAAGTTCATGATTCTGTTGATTGCAGCGTTACATGAAATTCCCGATTGAAAATAATGTCTGCAATTACGAGAAAAGTAAAAGTTTTCGCTGACATTTGACACAATAATAATATTATCATGTAAAATTAAATTCCAAATCTTATAGTACCAAAATTATTACTGTATCTTATTTTATTGTCGATTAATCGGTAATAAATGAAATTTCTGGTACGGAGACCGGGAGCGGGAGCAGAGTCGGCATACACGAAATAAAACGCCATAACCCAAAAGTATCATTCGGCAAACCTCGGCCGATTCCGGTACCCTACATCTGGTACAGGAATCGGCCGAGGTTTGCCGAATGCCAAAAGTACTTAATAACGACAAGAAACGACAACAGACAACAACACGTTAAATACAAGGAAAAGTTAGTGACAACACAAGATATGTTATTCAGTACATTAAAATGAATATTTTTACCAAGTTTTATGAAGATTGGAGCAAAAATGAAGGAATTAGAGCGATTTGAATATTCGGAAATCGGCCGCTGGTCAACGATAGTCCGCTAAACCTGCCTACAGTATATTATAAGGCTTTTTTTTTGCCTAATATATAGTCAGCTCGCGGTACCTCTTGAAAATGTGAAATCGTAGGACAGTCCAATCCCGCTACACATAGGCTTAATACTGAAGAGCACACACGTGTGTATATTATCAGTGTGATTACAGTTCGCGATTGTATTTATTGTTATGTAAACATATGGTGTTTATCAAGGACGTATATGAGACTTACTTATAAATCCTTGTGTTTATATATACTTCCCATATGTTATCTTAGGAAATGCACTATTATATGTTTTTTTTTATTGTACATTTTTGTATAAAATATTTGCGTATATTTTCGAGAGCATGAATGTGTCGTCTATCTTTGGCGAGGATGGACTGATCAATTCGGATACTATCAAAGAATTTGATTCAGTATCAAGCAAAATCGACGATATGTATGGTGAACGTATGGGTACATATTGGTCTGAAAAAAACTTTACAAACTATCCGGCGCAGGGTGGTTGAGGCCCGAGTACGATGCCCCCATATACCCAAAGAATATACTCAAACAATATTTGAGACCCCCGAACCCCCCAAACACCAGAACCTTGCGCCTTCGGGCGCTCGCAAATTCATCAAAATATCAAAATGCATCGTAAAACTCATCTTAGCCAATCTAAATCATAATATTTTTCCCGAACCCCCCAAACACCAAAATCTCGCGCTTTCGGGCGCTCGCAAAATCATCAAAATACATTGTAAAACTCATCTCACTCATTCTAAATCGTAATATTTTTCTCGGAGTTGACCCCCAGACCCCAAAATCACGCGCCGAATTTGGCCAATTTGCGTATTCGTTAATTTCCATTTAGCGACCCCACTGTCTATAGATGTGTACAAGGATTATATCTAATGATATATGAAAAAAGTATATATGGTTGTGTGTTGAATCAATTTCCTCCTGTAGGTGCGGCGCGGCGTGGGGGTGGGGGTTTACAAAATATTAAGGACCTTTGCCAACACCAACATATATAGGACCTGAGTAGAACCACGTCCACGTTCGTAGGGTCTGGAAATATACTCGTGTATTGAGTATGGCCGAGAGTTCTACACCGACTATAATGATGTTTACACAACAATGGCGTAGACAAACAGTATCGAGACCCTATGCACTCGTACACAAGCGTGTACAGGCGTGTGTGAGTCGTCGATCTGTTGTCGGTAGTAAACCTGACCAGTCGCCGATCTAGTTCGAGTACTATCGAGTTCAAAACACTGTTTATCGACTATATTTTCCTTAATCTAGATACAATGAGCCGACTTGATTCGGACGCTCATGATCAACTCACACCGATCTAGAATCAAGTATCGCGGTGTAGCAGAAATATATATACATATGTATATATGTTTCTGGGTGTAGCTACACCCTGTGTAAACCGTCTACACTTCCTACAGGGGTGGTGCAGGCGGTGTAGAAGGGAAACATGGCGTCATGAATGATAGAATGCATGTAAATATGTATTCAATGTGACCTCCGGCACGGGAGAAGATTTATAGGATAGGCTTGCCTGTTGTCTGATCCCTTTGTTATCAATAAAATATGTTAAATGAATGCACGTGAGCGAAGAAATACATTTTCATACTCCACTAAATATGTCAAAACTAATCATGCAAAATAAATGGAAAATTGTATTTACTTTTTTGTTGTTTCGTGATACCAAAATTATACAAAATTAACGCTGTGATAATGCTATATATATATAAAATGAAAGTCTAACCGAGACTGTACTATAGGCATATTTTTCAGCATTGTTTATATTAAATACGACAAACTATGCATGAAAATCATCTGACAAGCATGTGGTGGTCTAATTACCTCATAGCGATGCCAATCCATCATCAGATATTTTTTACACCGTGGGACTTGATTCGGTGGCTATATTGTGATGACGTCAGGTGGTGCAAAAGTGTGAAAGGTGTATCCAAATCAAGTCGGCCCATTGTAAAACTCCTTTAGCTGGATGATATTTACATTTATATATTATTCAGTAAATCTCCTTTAGCTGGATGATATTTACATTTATATATTATTCAGTAAATCTCCTTTAGCTGGGTGATATTTACATTTATATATTATTCAGTAAATCTCCTTAAGCTGGATGCTATTTCCTATGGAAGGTATAGTGAAAGTCTATGTGTTACATTAATTCAGGTTAATATAACCGATAAATGATTAAAAGAAACTAGACGGATTCGCCTTTAGGTGGATGATATTCTGTGCCATCGCCATCAGATGCATGTTGGAGCTCGTTATATTTATCAGGAAGGTACGTTACACCCAAAAACCTTAACCATAGTTTAGATTAAGGTGTGTCCAAGGCTCGGTTATAAGTCCCATTTATCAATCAGTATTAGGTTGAGATATCCGAGGATTGTAAAATAGTGGCAGTATGATTCCTTTTGTTGTGATACTTGTGTGTGTGTCAATGACTTTAGGATATGACGAAAGTGACGGGAAATCAAGTTTACGAAGTTACCTGGTTACCGATCCCGATCGGGAGTGCTTCGAATTCGTCGACATTCCATCCTCGGAAGTGGAACTATATAATGAAAAGATAAAAAAGGCGACCAAGTTAATATATGTTAATGTCAACTACAATGGACAACGATATTCAGTAATAAAAGTTCTTGAGCACAGTGCAAAATATTTGATAAAATTAGCAAAGTTTGAGGAATTTACAGGATATCTCCATCATTTTCTCCCACCAGGATGTGAACTTTTAAGCATGACCTTAAACGCAGCAGGGAACTGTTACGTTATGTATCCGGAGTTAGAGGGATATTCGGTGGTCAAGAGACTGGTATGGTATGACTTCTATGAATCAGCAATGAGCCGTTCCGAACCAATAGGACAAGGGTCTATGGTCTGCATCAAACGAAACTTCTTTGGTGGATCTTCTAACAACTGTGAAAGGAAAGATGGACAATTTGAACACATTGAAACACCTGAATCTATCCCACTTATTCTGTCAATTTTGGTTATAATTCTTTACTATCTATTGAAAGTGTCGATTTGGATTTTACGACATAATATAATAGCCAGGTTGGTATATTCTAAGAGTAATGTGTATAAATGTAACGATAACGCTGATATAAGGATTGCAGTGAATGATATTTATTTAATAGGGATTGATAGTGTCCCTTCTACGGCTATATCTGTGTTATTCGACATTTATGTCTCCAGTAATTTTCAGTCATTGGACTTGAAATTTAAAAATACATATATAAGTACAAAACAAACACCATGGCAGAAATTGGTTGCGTTAGTGTTGTTGCTATCACCTATGAAATACATGTTTGAGTTCTTTATTATATCATGGGTTTTTATATTACTCTACTTGGTATACCTCGTTGTGATGTTGTTTCTCTTCCATAGATTCGCATTTTTCAGTCTTTATTTGTCCCCCTTACACTGCGATTCAAAAAATGGAATATTATGTTTCTTTATTTGGCTTCATTTTTGCTTCTGGGCAACTTTTTTTATTGCAAATTGGATAGTTCCAACGCTTACCGTTTTAATATTAGTCAATATCCGCAATTTACCAATAGTGATGGCAAGCATTACTTGTTATCTAACATTATCTACTAGATTGGTAAATTGGTATAAATGTTACTTGAAAAATATTTTAGATATCGTAAAATCAGCTATTGATCAAAATGTACTTGAAACAGTTTATCTGTCAAAAGACGATATCGTAATCGTACCGAATCGGGAAATATACGGAAACCGTTTTAAAACAGTTGGACCTGCAGTATTTATCAATAAAAAAGGAAGTTTGATGTTGACGAAGACATTCTTTCATCAATGTGTTAAGCGTTGTGAAAGCGAAGAAAACAATCCTTTTGATATACCAGCTGCATGTATATGGCGATATGTTTGTACGAATGTTTTCTTGTTTTTCATTGCCTTTAATGTATCGTATTTCGGGACGGAAGAACAACTTTCAAAATCAATTACCAGTATATCGATAGGTGGTGTAGTGCTATCATTAATTCTGAACAATTGCATTCCGACATTACCTGAAGTAAAGACTGACGAGATATTGAAATGCCATATCAAAACCCTCGTGACCTCTACAGATTCGTCGTGTAACTCTTACAAAGAGTCTTTTGAAGTCGTGACCTTATCTAATCACGACTCAGAGACAATAGACACCACAGCCGAACATTCCAGACCAACTGAGATACAGGAACTGCCTACATGTACAACCACCTCTAATGCTCTAAACAATGGAACTGAAGTGGTAATTAACGAACAGAACTCAACTTTGAGGGCGCCATATTTATTAAGGCAAACACCTCGTAGGAGACGAAGATCGTTGATAAGTAACGATAGATGAGGAAGTTACTGAACATGTTGGACAAAGTGTATTAAGTTTGAAAATATATCGTTTATTTGTATTGAAATTGTTCGATTGTGTGTAAAAAGTGCACGGTAGGCCAAGAGATGAATATCACATTCACAGTTTATTTGGAATTATTTGATTATCCAAGCCCACGATATTTATCTGGTACATGTTAATTCCAAAATTGAACATTGGAATTTGAATGTAATTCCTAATTTACTCGTCGGTCATATATAACACATTGTAATTTTTAATTAGAAATATTTTTTTTTATTTTGAATTATTATGATTATGAATTGGGCAGCAGGCTTTGCCTAAATAATCCCTCGTCTACCTATTGTTATATTTCAAACAAAAGCAAAATTGTTATTCTACTAATATATTACACCAACAAATTGTCATATTTGTACTTGATTAAATATATAAGTCTATGGTAATTCTGATAAACGAGATCAAGGATGAGTCAACATTATCCTGTTGTCTGATATGATGGTCATCTAGAATACTTAGTAGTACTAATATGCTTATTTAATTTATCTATTAAAATCTGACTTCTTTTTTCGTGTAATTCACTTCCATGTGCCGCCGTAATGTACTTTCTGAGATGGCGACTATAAGTTGATGCGACGAAGGCCAGGCCCTGATATCTCGTAACAAACTTAGTCAAAACAAACTTAAGTCAAAACAAACTTAAGTCAAAATCAAACTTAAGTAAAAAACAAACTTAAGTCAAAAATGAACTTAAGTAAAAAACAAACTTAAGTCAAAAATGATCTTAAGTCACAAATTTTAACATACGTTACATAAGGAGAATATCTTGACTTAAGTCTACACTTACATTTCATGAATTCGGGGCCGCAGGCTTTGTTGATTTTTAGCAGGGTCACTTAGACTTGATAACATTGTACATGTATTACTACATTTTGTATAAGTGAGTTGTAGAGCATTATGCTTATATAATAGATTAGTGTATGCTTTTGATGTCATTATATGTATCAAGGATTGTGTTTCTTATTAAAGAACAATGTATAATAAATATTAAATGTCATAATTTCTAGTCATTTAACACACATGTTCTCCTAGTTGTCTTTCTAAGGATGTAGATAATAAATATACCTTGTTGTTTGGATGCTTACAGATAAGATGTTTTTTTCCAACATGTATTACAGACCTATATTTATTGGCACGTTCTCCGTACTCAACTTACACACAAATGCATATGTGTAACAGTAAAGGTTAAACGGCATTAATTACACAAAGAGCTATAGGCTTTGTATTGTAATGACGTCAGCGATTTATTGTATCCTAGGATGGTAGCTATTAGAATCGGTCGCTTTGCCTGCCATATTGTTTTGATTTCACATGGTTATAAATAGTCTGTTCACTTTGATTGGCTGGCCAAAACGATCTACGTGTGCTGATTGGTTACTTGTTGTTGAAAATTTCATTTATGAAAGGAGTATCAGTGGGGAAATGATTGCAAACAAATTATAGATAAACCCAGAGAAGTCCGAATGTTTTTTCTGGTTGTCGAACATCATTCTAATTGAGAAATATACATACATGTGTAGCGGGATTGGACTGGGTCGATCATCGGTGACCAGGTAGCTCAGTCGGTAGAGCACTCGGCTAGTATTCTGAGGGTCCCGGGTTCGAATCCCGGTCTGGCCGCTACATTTTCTCCTCTCCTGTTACAAAATTGGCGCCCAACTAAATAAACCACGGTGGTGGTGTTTGGAAGGGTCTCGTGTGTCTTCGAGGGCGAAGACTTCGAGAAAGGAGGGAGGAGTGTAGCGGGATTGGACTGGGTCGATCATCGGTGACCAGGTAGCTCAGTCGGTAGAGCACTCGGCTAGTATTCTGAGGGTCCCGGGTTCGAATCCCGGTCTGGCCGCTACATTTTCTCCTCTCCTGTTACAAAATTGGCGCCCAACTAAATAACCCACGGTGGTGGTGTTTGGAAGGGTCTCGTGTGTCTTCGTGGGCGAAGACTTCGAGAAAGGAGGGAGGAGTGTAGCGGGATTGGACTGGGTCGATCATCGGTGACCAGGTAGCTCAGTCGGTAGAGCACTCGGCTAGTATTCTGAGGGTCCCGGGTTCGAATCCCGGTCTGGCCGCTACATTTTCTCCTCTCCTGTTACAAAATTGGCGCCCAACTAAATAACCCACGGTGGTGGTGTTTGGAAGGGTCTCGTGTGTCTTCGAGGGCGAAGACTTCGAGAAAGGAGGGAGGAGTGTAGCGGGATTGGACTGGGTCGATCATCGGTGACCAGGTAGCTCAGTCGGTAGAGCACTCGGCTAGTATTCTGAGGGTCCCGGGTTCGAATCCCGGTCTGGCCGCTACATTTTCTCCTCTCCTGTTACAGAATTGGCGCCCAACTAAATAACCCACGGTGGTGGTGTTTGGAAGGGTCTCGTGTGTCTTCGAGGGCGAAGACTTCGAGAAAGGAGGGAGGAGTGTAGCGGGATTGGACTGGGTCGATCATCGGTGACCAGGTAGCTCAGTCGGTAGAGCACTCGGCTAGTGTTCTGAGGGTCCCGGGTTCGAATCCCGGTCTGGCCGCTACATTTTCTCCTCTCCTGTTACAGAATTGGCGCCCAACTAAATAACCCACGGTGGTGGTGTTTGGAAGGGTCTCTCGTGTGTCTTCGAGGGCGATGGCTTCGAGAAAGGAGGGAGGAGTGTAGCGGGATTGGACTGGGTCGATCATCGGTGACCAGGTAGCTCAGCCGGTAGAGCACTCGGCCAGAGTTCTGAGGGTCCCGGGTTCGAATCCCGGTCTGGCCGCTACATTTTCTCCTCTCCTGTTACACACGTACTGAATAGAAACATTTTCAAGAGCGCGTGGAGGATCTATATATAGCCTAACTAGTACTGTTAGCTAGATGATCATGACCTACTTGTAAAGAAACAAAGTTAAGCTTTACGTATAGGGAATATTTGTGTAACTGTATGCGCTAAAGTAAAGTACAGTTTTAAACGAAATGTTATGCTTGTTTCAATGCGTATTATATGTGTATTTCACCAACTTGTCCAAGTACATGTACATGTATATCAGTACAGTATATATTAGACTGAAAACTTGTTAGCATTAAGAAAAGGCCCACTACACCTTCTGAACAACTTTATTGAAATAGACAAAACGTTAAGTTTCATAACGCAGGTCGTATTATGTTTCCCGACGTCGTGTTAGTTGACTATTTCAGCGCCAAACGGCAAAACTTCAACTTCGTTTGTGTTGTAACCTTATCTTTGGCCATCATTATCAATTTTAGTATGTTATAATTGTTTTAAAGAGTTATTTATTTATTTTGTTTCGAAGAGGCAGCCTAGTGACCCTTTAAATGAATATCATGAAGTTGATTATCTTTTACATTGAATGTGAAAGCATTTAATTATCATTCTTCAAAAATGAATTGTCATAAGAACTATGACAGCTAACTATGAACAGAAAAATTCTACAAATTTTCCTATTATTGCTTTCTAATAAATAATGCTGCATGGTAGCCTTCTTAGCTTTTTGGGAAGCTAATACTTGTGGTATTATTATTAACAAATGACCTGACCTTTTACAAATCACCCAATCACGGAGGTCCACGTTTAGAGATAGACCCACCCTATTTACAAACTAAAAATAGAACTGCAGAAATTTCCAACTTCTTCTAAAAATATGTCCTGTGTAATTTTGCTATAAACAGACGTTGGGTATCTTCGTTATTTCACACTGGCTTGTAATTTAACTGAATTATTGTCGGCGAAATCCTTTGTTTTCATAACTTTAATTATATTTTATCTGAAATATAAATGTAGTCATTTACCTCTACCATAATTATACACTATAAGGTTGATTTTCTTACCGAGTACTTTTCCAGTTGAAAAAAAAATATATTCATGCAAATCAGTCATTTATTATGAAATCATGAATACGAAAGATTAAAAGCATTGTTGTTAGTACACGATACATTTTGGTGGTATTGTTAGTGGGTAAAACCTTTTGTTAACAACACCATGACGTTTATATATAGACCCTATGTAATATGCCTTACTCAAATAAAACGACAAATCACATTTCATAGATACTCTTTCATACAATTGTAGATAGATAAGGATATTATACACTTGGGATCACATTTCTATAAATCCTCGACAAGCCTCGGGTTTTCCTACATTTTTTGACACTCTGGTTGAATAACCCTATCCGTTCCTGTGCATCCACATATGAAAGTGTCTTATACTATTCATCAATACTCAAGGAAACATATTAGCATTTTCAAAATCCTATAAACAAAAGTAGCAGACTTCACATGTATATCCCCTTAATATACATGTAGCTTTAGTTTTCAAAGCTAAAAATAAAATCTATTTATATCCGAACTAGCTTAAAGAGCGATGACGTAGAGCGGTCTACTGGCTTCCATTCATTAATCAATTAGACATTGTGGTATATGTGGGTGTTATACAATTGCAGCAGTATGATTCCTTTTGTTGTGATACTGATGTGTGTGTCGATGGCTTTAGGATATGACAAAGGTGATGGGAGAGCTAGTTTACGAAGGTACCAGGTGTATCCCGATCGGGAGTGCTTCGAATTCGTCGACATTCCATCCTCGGAAGTGAAACTGTATAAAGAAAAGATAAAAAAGGCGACCAAGTTAATATATGTTAATATCAACTATAATGGACAACGATATTCAGTAATAAAAGTTCTTGAACACAGTGCAAAATATTTGATAAAATTAGCAAAGTTTGAGGAATTTACAGGATATCTCCATCATTTTCTCCCACCAGGATGTGAACTTTTAAGCATGACCTTAAACGCAACAAGGAACTGTTACGTTATGTATCCGGAGTTAGAGGTATATTCGGTGGTCAAGAGACTGGTATGGATGACTTCAATCAATCAGCAATGAATCGTTCCGAACGATTTGGACAAGACCCTTTGGTCTGTATTAAACGAAACTTCTTTGGTGGATTTTTTGTCAACTGTGAAAGAAAAGATGGACAATTTGAACACATTGAAACACCTGAATCTATCCCACTTATTCTGTCAATTTTGGTTATAATTCTTTACTATCTATTGAAAGTGTCGATTTGGATTTTACGACATAATATAATAGCCAGGTTGGTATATTCTAAGAGTAATGTGTATAAATGTAACGATAACGCTGATATAAGGATTGCAGTGAATGATATTTATTTAATAGGGATTGATAGTGTCCCTTCTAACGGCTCTTTCTGTGTTATCCGACATTTATGTCTCCAGTAATTTTCCATCACTGGACTTGAAATTTAAAAATACATATATAAGTACAAAACAAGCACCATGGCAGAAATTGGTTGCGTTAGTGTTGTTGCTATCACCTATGAAATACATGTTTGAGTTCTTTATTATATCATGGGTTTTTATATTACTCTACTTGGTATACCTCGTTGTGATGTTGTTTCTCTTCCATAGATTCGCATTTTCAGTCGTTATTTGTCGCCCTTACACTGCGATTCAAAAGGTGGAATATTATGTGTCTTTATTTGGCTTCATTTTTGCTTCTGGACAACTTTTTTTATTGGAGGTTGGATAGTTCCAACGCTTACCGTCTTAATATTAGCCAGTATCCGTTATTTACCATTAATAATGGCAAGCATTACTTGTTATATAACATTATCTACTAGATTGGTAAATTGGTATAAATGTTATTTGAAAAATATTTTAGATATCCTAAAATCAGCTATTGATCAAAATGTACTTGAAACAGTTTATCTGTCAAAAGACGATATCGTAATCGTACCGAATCGGGAAATATACGGAAACCGTTTTAAAACAGTTGGACCTGCAGTATTTATCAATAAAAAAGGAAGTTTGATGTTGACGAAGACATTCTTTCATCAATGTGTTAAGCGTTGTGAAAGCGAAGAAAACAATCCTTTTGATATACCAGCTGCATGTATATGGCGATATATTTGTACGAATGTTTTCTTGATTTTCATTGCCTTTAATGTATCGTATTTCGGGACGGAAGAACAACTTTCAAAATCAATTACCAGTATATCGATAGGTGGTGTATTGCTATCATTAATTCTGAACAACTGCATTCCGACATTACCCGAAGTAAAGACTGACGAGATATTGAAATGCCATATCAAAACCCTCGTGACCTCTACAGATTCATCGTGTAATTCTTACGAAGAGTCTTTTGAAGTCGTGACCTTATCTGATCACGATACAGAGACAATAGACACCACAGCCGAACATTCCAGGCCAATTAAGACACAGGAACTGTCTACAACCGCCTCTAATGCTCTCAATAATGGAACTGAAGTGGTTACTTACGAACAGAACTCAACTTTGAGGGCGCCATATTTATTAAGGCAAACACCTCGTAGGAGACGAAGATCGTTGATAAGTAAAGATAGATGAGGAAGTTACCTGACTATTTTGGACATTGACTTGTTCGATTGTGTGTAAAAAGTACACGGTATGCCAAGAGATAAATATTACATTCACAGTTTATTTGGAATTATCTTATTATTAAAGCCTACGATTTATCTAGTACATGTGAACTCCAAAATTGAACATTAGAATTTAAATGTAATTCCTAATTTACTCGTTGGTCATATATAACATATTGTAATTTTTAATTTGAAATATGTTTTTTTTTATATTTTGAATTATAATGATTCTGACTTGGGCAGCAGGCTGTGCCTTAATAAGCCCCCATCCCTATTGTTATATTTCAAACAAAAGCAAAATTGTTATCCCACTAATATATTACACCAACATATTATCATATTTGTACTTGATTATATATATAAGTCTATGGTAATTCTGATAAACGAGATCAAGAATGAGTAAACATTATCCTGGTGTATGATATGATGGTTTTCTAGCATACTTAGTAGTAATGAACAAATATGCTTATTTAATTGATTTTATAATATTCCACTCTATTTTTTCGCGTAATTCACTTCCATGTGTGGATCTACAGTGTACTTCGTTTCTGAGATGGCGACTTTGTTGAAAAGTCATAAATTTTAACATAAGTTACATACGGAGAATATCTTAAGTCTTGACTTAAGTCTACACTTTTATTTACTTTTATTTAGAGAAATCGGGGGCGGAGGTTATGTTGAACAGATGACATTGTACATGTATTACTACGTTCTGTTTATATACAGTAATAGACTGCAGTTAGAGTATGCTTATGATGTCATTATATGTTTTAAGGATTGTGTTTCTTTTTAAAGTTATATGACAATATATAATAAATGGTAAATGTCACCATTTTAACAGACATTTAACACATGTTTGTTGTCTTAGTGTTCTTGCTATGGATATAGATAATTGATATGCACCTTGTTGATTGGATGCTTACAGATAAGATGGGTTTTTTTCAACATGTATTACAGACCTATATTTATTAGCACGTTCTCTGTACTCAACCTACACACAAAAGCATATGTGTAACAGGAAAGGTTAAAGGGCATTGAATACACAAAGAACTATAGGTATTGTATAGTAATGACGTCAGTGATGTATGGTATTATTATTAACAAATGACCTGACCTTTTACAAATAAACCAATCACGGAGGCCCGCGTTTAGAAATGCGTGAAGCATCTAGATCTGGATAGACCCACCCTATTTACAAACTAAAAATAGAACTGCAGAAATTTCCAACTTGTTCTAAAAATATGTGCTGGGTAATTTACTATAAATAGACGTTGGGTATCTTCGTTATCTCACACTGGCCTGTAATTTAACTGAATTATTGTTGGCGAAATCATTTGTTTCATAACTTTAAGATTATATTCTATCTGAAATATAAATGCAGTCATTTACCTTTACCATAATTACACTCTTTAGGGTTAGTTTTCTTGCCGAGTATTTTTCTAGTTGAAACAATTTATATCCATGTAAATCAGTCATATATTATGAAATCATGAATACAACAGATTATAAAACTACAGGTAAATTGTGAGTAAAGCATGGTTGGTTTTGTTTATAAAACACACGTGCTTTTATTTTTTTAGCCCAAATCGCTTTTATTTTTAGCCCAAATCGCCTTTCGGCCTTCCGTCCACAATTCGAATTCTTGTTTTCGCTATATCCAAGAAGTTTCTAAAGGAATATTTCTCAAATTTTATATGTCGGTCCCTCTAGGTAATAGTTGTGCATATAGTATATTTGGACCATTTGGTCCCATTACTCTATACCATGCACCAGTTTGAAATTGGAAATTTGTAACTAATATTTAAGTGAAATGACCGTGAAGGTCACAAAGGGGATCGGCGGTCCTACATCATATCACGGTGATCAGACACGTAGCCATGAATATATAATGAACAATCCTTTGTTAAAACATTCGATTTGTGGTAATGGTATAGTAGAACACAATTTACGCATCAGTATCTAATACATATACATTAAATAATACCCTGGTTATGTGAAAAAATGATGTTAGGACACGATGCAGGTTGGTGGTATTGTTAGTGGACAAAAACCTTTTGTGAACAATACCATGACGTTTTTTTCTATATATAGACCCAATGTAATGTCCTACTAAAAAACGACAAACTACATTGCATAAACACAACTCTACCAACGTCTGGGTACATGTTAGTCGGAGCAAAATGGCCTCTTTCATAATGGTGATTCTGTGGGTCTCTGTGGTGTTGGGATACGGAGTATACGGCGACACTGATGTGATCTCTGGAGTCACACAGTATCAGATAATTCCAAACTGTTCTGTTCTCGTTCCAAGCTCAGAAGTGGAACTGTTTCATAATATGAGTAAAAAAGAACCCTTAATGGTATTGGTTGACTTTACGTACACTGGAATACAGGTAAATGCCATAAAGGTTAATGACTCCACATCAAGGTTTCTTTTGAGAATGGCAACATACGTTGATTTTGAAAGAATTAGACAAACAATTGGACTAATAGGAATAGAACATTTAAGTATGACATTTAATTCAACAGATGGATGTTCGCTGAAAAACAATGTGGTGATGCTCGCACCGGTGATATTGATATCAAATGACTTCAACAGAACATCAATTCAACATGCCATTAAATCTAGAAGTTTATATTCTACAAAACCAGTTTGTCTACCTAGAAAAGATTGGTCTTACACGTGCATAAAAACTGACAAAAATGGAAAAGTGGTACAGGACACTATACGTCCTCTAGAGTTTGTTCGTTTACGAATCCTTATGGCATTAATTACATTTTACTTTGTAGTGACCCGGTCATATCGGTTTTTGAAGACTAATTTGTTCGCCATGATTATGTACTCTCAACGTAATACGTATACATGCATTGATGACTCTGATATCAAAATGGCCGTAAATGACAGTTACCTTATCGGGAACGACACTGTCCCTTCAACAGTTTCATCCGTATTATTCGACGTCTATGTTTCAAGCATTTTCCCGTCAGTTGACAGTTTTTTAAAGGAAAGAAACACAGAAGAAGCAATACGACGACCTATCTCTTGGTTCTATTGGATGATACCACCACTTTTGTCATGTTGTCTCTATTGTATATCCTCCACGTTATATCAATCACTCATATTTGTAGCATTGCTCGTCAGTTTGTTATCTTTCAGTGGCAAATGTCTTGATTCCGTAGTATTTTTCATACATTGCAATAATGAGTGTGTCAAAATGATTTATGGCGATATAATTGGATACCCTTGTCTCGTAAGAATAGCAATTCAAATTCTATCTCTAATTTGTTGGCCATTTTATAAAGTATATTATCTGTACCGTCACAACGATTTTAGCTTTTTAAATTTATCTTATGGAAGTTTGTCCAATTGGACGAGTTATGTACTGAAATATGTCTTTGGATTTGTCTTTGTCATGATTTGGCTTGGTCTTTGCTTCGTCATATCTGAGGTGTCGTTTGTAATGATGTTAGGAATGCTTATGTCATTAACAATATTAACAATGGACAATTTAGTAGGTATTCATTTTATTATGACAATCATTATATTTTGGATAAAAATGTCTTCTGCATTAGGTAATTGGTACAAAAAATTCTTTGAAAACATTGTTGATATTGCAAAACCAAGTATAAATGACAGTGCACTTGAAACAATGATTTCCTACAAAAAATATAGTTTTCGAGTTGTACCGAATTGGATGTCATCGGAAGTAAATGACCATTACATAAAAATTAAAGGAACGCCAATCTTTATGAGCATAGAAGGAAGTATGATGTTATCGAAATCTTTCTTCCACAGATGTGTTAAGATTGGCAGGAACTGTCAAGAAAGCAATCCTTTTCAGATATTAGCAGCATGTGTGTGGCAATTTATTTGCATATACATCATCGTGAATTTTATAGCTTTTATAGTCATTCACTTGACAGCAGACGACCAAAATCCTAGGCCACTTGAATCGATAGGGGGAGGCGTGATTTCCTATATTCTGAGCAATGTCATTCTTAAAGATATCACTTTACCTGATGTAAAGATTGATAAGGTATTGAAATGCTACATCAGAGATCTCATGAATGCATATGAAGAGTCTTTTGAAGTCGAGGCACGACCTGATCATGTATCAGAAAGAGGGGATACTATGGCTGAACTTTCGAGACTTGGGTCATCCACTGAGACACATGAACTACCACCAAGTGACTCTAATACTATGAACAATGGTTCGGACATTGACGAAAAGAACTTAAGTGTGGTATCTACATATCTATTAAGGCCACCACTTCGGAGGAGAGGCAGAACCGTGGTAAATTAACACTCAATATAGAAAACCTGTTGTAAGAAAGTTTTTGACCATGTTGTAGATCTAGGTTGTTTTCATTGGTATCACTCAAGTATTGCTTTCATTGATATTACTCTGGAATTGCTTTCATAGATATTACTCTAGTATTTGATTTCATTGATATAACTCTAGTATTGTTTTCATTGATATTACTCTAGTATTACTTTCATTGATATACCTCTAGTATTACTTACATTGATATTACTCTGGTATTACTTACATTGATATTACTCTAGTATTGCTTTCATTGATATTACTCTAGTATTGCTTCCATAGATATTACTCTAGTATTGCTTTCATTGATATTACTCTAGTATTGCTTTCATTGATATTACTCTAGTATTGCTTTCATTGATATTACTCTAGTATTGCTTTCATTGATATTACTCTAGTATTACTTTCATTGATATTACTCTAGTATTACTTACATTGATATTACTCTGGTATTACTTACATTGATATTACTCTAGTATTACTTACATTGATATTACTCTGGTATTACTTACATTGATATTACTCTAGTATTACTTACATTGATATTACTCTAGTATTACTTACATTGATATTACTCTAGTATTACTTACATTGATATTACTCTAGTATTACTTACATTGATATTACTCTAGTATTACTTACATTGATATTACTCTAGTATTACTTTCATTGATATTACTCTAGTATTGCTTTCATTGATATTACTCTGGTATTACTTACATTGATATTACTCTGGTATTACTTACATTGATATTACTCTAGTATTACTTACATTGATATTACTCGTACTGTACTAGTATTACTTACATTGATATTACTCTAGTATTACTTTCATTGATATTACTTAGTATTACTTTCATTGATATTACTTTAGTATTACTTTCATTGATATTACTCTAGTATTCTCATTGATATTACTCTGGTATTACTTACATTGATATTACTCTGGTATTACTTACATTGATATTACTCTAGTATTACTTACATTGATATTACTCTAGTATTACTTTCATTGATATTACTCTAGTATTACTTACATTGATATTACTCTGGTATTACTTACATTGATATTACTCTAGTATTACTTACATTGATATTACTTTAGTATTACTTACATTGATATTACTCTGGTATTACTTACATTGATATTACTCTGTATTACTTACATTGATATTACTCTAGTATTACTTACATTGATATTACTCTAGTATTACTTCATTGATATTACTCTAGTATTCTCTCATTGATATTACTCTAGTATTACTTCATTGATATTACTCTAGTATTACTTTCATTGATATTACTCTAGTATTACTTTCATTGATATTACTTTAGTATTACTTACATTGATATTACTCTGGTATTACTTACATTGATATTACTTAGTATTACTTTCATTGATATTACTCTAGTATTACTTTCATTGATATTACTCTAGTATTTCTCTCATTGATATTACTCTGTATTACTTACATTGATATTACTCTAGTATTACTTTCATTGATATTACTCTAGTATTACTTTCATTGATATTACTCTAGTATTACTTTCATTGATATTACTCTAGTATTACTTACATTGATATTACTCTAGTATTACTTTCATTGATATTACTCTAGTATTACTTACATTGATATTACTCTAGTATTACTTACATTGATATTACTCTAGTATTACTTACATTGATATTACTCTAGTATTACTAACATTGATATTATTACTCTAGTATTACTTACATTGATATTACTCTAGTATTACTTACATTGATATTACTCTAGTATTACTTACATTGATATTACTCTAGTATTACTCTCATTGATATTACTCTAGTATTACTTACAGTGATATTACTCTAGTATTACTTTTACTGATATTACTCTAGTATTACTTACATTAATATTACTCTAGTATTACTTACATTGATATTACTGCTTTCATTGATATTACTCTGGAATTGCTTTCATAGATATTACTCTAGTATTTGATTTCATTGATATAACTCTAGTATTACTTTCATTGATATTACTCTAGTATTTCTCTCATTGATATTACTCTAGTATTACTCTCATTGATATTACTCTAGTATTACTTTCATTGATATTACTCTAGTATTGCTTTCATTGATATTACTCTAGTATTACTTTCATTGATATTGCTCTAGTATTACTTACATTGATATTACTCTGGTATTACTTACATTGATATTACTCTAGTATTGTTTTCATTGATATTACTTTAGTATTGCTTTCATTGATATTACTCTGGAATTGCTTTCATAGATATTACTCTAGTATTTGATTTCATTGATATAGCTCTAGTATTACTTTCATTGATATTACTCTAGTATTACTTTCATTGATATAACTCTAGTATTACTTTCATTGATATTACTCTGGTATTACATTGATATTACTCTAGTATTACATTGATATTACTCTAGTATTGCTTTCCTAGATATTACTCTAGTATTACTTTCATTGATATTATTCTAGTATTACTTCTATAACTCCAGATTACTTCCATTGATATCAATCAAGTATTACTTTCATTGATAATACTCTTGTATTACTTTCATTAATACTAGTATAACCTCAGCAATATTAAATTGACGTACTTAAGTATATCTTTCTTTGGTATTACTATTATGAGACATTCCATTACATGATATTTTAGTAATCATTCATATGTGTAAAAAACTGACCCTGTTGTTACATGATAATCAGTTTCATCACACATATCTTTCATCTTAATACTTCAACCGTATACTCTTTTGCGTATGTTTTTAGTTAGTCCGCTTAACCTGCCTATATTATTGGTTTGTTTTGAGTAATATTTATTAGGCAACAAAAAACTAATGCTTAAGACAGATTTAGCCTACAAGTATTTAGTGTCAAATGACATTGTGGTGCGTTGATATGGAGCAGACCTTATATTAGGAGTTAAAGTTGGCAAAACGAAATGTTTGGTCTCTGTAAATCATTTTGACTCTATAGTCTTTGATAATGTTTGATATGAAGTTCGGTGCTAAAAAGGTATCTTTTTCGTACCTAAAGAATTTTCATTCAGCATTGAACTGCCATCATTTGGTAATTGTGGGATAATAGATGTCAAGTTAATGTTGAATTTGCCGTTGTACAATTGACATTAACCATCCCGTAATTATTAATGAAAGCAGTTGATTATTTACAAAGTATAATTGGCAATGGCTTTATAACATCTTATCAAAAGGTATATTGAATAAACATATCATTATCGTCAAGGACGGATTAGCAACGTCAACAGCCATCTCTCGTGACGTCATAAAGGTGTCTGACCGCCATGCCAACGTCTGAACATCTCTATTGAAAAGATATCTCTTCAGTACACACTTTATGAAACTTAAATTCTATTTTTAGTTTGGCATTAACATTTTGTTTCAAATCCAATAAAAGTTATCTTAAAACAATTGTGATTTTATTATCAACAATTTTAATCCTCTCTATTACTAAAGAACGTTTTTAAAGCATTAAAACATATAAGCTATCCATGTCTATTCCGTTCATATTTATAACTCTTCTTCCAATAGTAGATTTTAACTGAAATCTTGTCTACAAATTTTATTTTTGTTTTACAATTTTATCACAAAACAAAGCCAAAGACTTATTGTTCCTAGCTTGAACATTTCTAATCTGGATGTTCGCTAGAGAGTATAGATATAAACTTTGAAATTGTTTAAAAACACAAATATTTTTTCAATTATTTGAAGTGTATTTGAAAGCATGATATTAATATTTAAAATACCCAGTGAAGAGTGCAAAATATATAATCAAAGGGAGATAAGCCAAAATAAATTTTGTCTTGTACGCGAATCGACCGAGGCTTCCAATAGGTCTTTTCAAAGACGCACGACATATCACAAATGATTCTGATACCAATATGTATATGAGATTTAGAGCACAATAATGATTTTTAAAAATGCAAGACTTAATCTATTAAACTCGTATCGATATGTATTAGTAGTGACTATATGGATGGTACAAGGGCATATGCAGACAAAAGTCGTGTATTTTGGTAGATTTTATAACCATGATAAACTGAATGTATATGTATATCATGTTTTAAAATTGCTTTTTGAACTAAATTCTTACAGAAATACTTGTCATGCATTTGTGGGAATTTCTAGGAAAAAACCTCGTAAAAGCGAAAGTAAAATAAGAAGTGGATTTATTCCACGAAAGAGCATGGACAGAGAGTATATTATTTTAATTAGTACATGCTAATAAGGTTCATTATGCGTTTGATTAATCAAGCATGATGAATGGAAGCTATTAAGAAACTTCAGATATAAAAATATCATAATTTATATAAAAAAAGATAATACATGTGTAAATACAAGCATGGTTTATTAAGAGTTAGTTCCCTTTGTATAAGTACATGCATAACGACTTTATTATTTCATAAGCTTTATGATTGCAAATAGCAGTAAAACCTACCGTCTTTCTTGAGAGAAATAATTGTAAATATATATTAATATTTTAATTACATCTACATTTAGTATCTACATTTATGATGTTTATTTAACTTAATAAGCAATACTACATTTTAACTATAGACATTAGATATAATAACTGTCGTCAAATAATTTGTGTTATCGCATGTATCATCAATTAATTATTAAAGTTATATGTGCAATTTTTATTACAAGTGAAAAAAGAGCAGAAAATCTTTTTGGTAGTACTGCTAAAATCATAATACGTACATTTACGGGGCATTGAAATGAGCACATACGGTCAGACAATGAAGCAAATGTGCGGTCTACAACTTCATGTCACATTTTCACAGTGTTACTAAGTTACATAGTAACTAAAAGATCTTTTGTTTCCATCTAAACATGTATACGACATAAAATGATTTTTATTGTGCATAAATTCAGGGTTGTAAGTAATGTTTACAAGGCATCATCTTTTTGTCCATTCCAATGATTTTCACTGCGTAATTCATCAGAACTTAATGAATTTCAATAGATTACCGAAGATTAAGAACATTTTTCGCCCAGTTACGGCACATATAACTTTAACTAGGATGATACACATCCATAATTTCTTTTGTAAATACTTGTAAGCGCCACACACTATATCATGATATGTTCAGCTATTGTCACTTGATATAATTTCATGCATAACAGTCAGACTTAAAACTATTATAGTGATGTTAGATTATGTTCTGTTCATCATCACATACGAGACATAATAATAAAGGGTTCATGTACTTTATCACGTCTTATTTATTTATCTATTTACTTATTTATTTATTTATTTATTTATTCATTAATTAATTTATTTATATCTTATTTATTTATCTATTTATTCATTTATTTATTTTCCTTTTTCTGATTTAAAAACCAATCCAAATTAGCAAAAATATATTTACATTTTTAATGCAAAAATACAGTAAATGCTTAACTAGATCACTGTGACCTACGTTTTGATTTTTTCATTATTTTCTGAACTGAACTTCACAGACACAATATTTACAGGCAAAATCTGCAAAAAATGTGATCTCTATTACAATGAAAATGTGAATTTTCACCCTTTGACCTCTGAAATAACCATGAGCGCAGAAAAAAATAGGATATTTTGAAAAGCATACAATATGGAGCTGACCCTAATGTATCTTCATGCAAAATATTTTGCTTATCACTGAGTGGCCGTAAAACGGCCCAAAGTGATACCCCTCCAAAGTTTGTTATCGAATAGATTTTCTATTTTTTTTTATTCTGATTTATCAGAAATTTTCATCGTGATATAAATAAATAGTATCAGTCAGGATAATTGGACAGTATTCGAGTATTTGATTTTAAAACAATTATTGCGTTAAGCATATACTGTGAACATGGAAATTTACGCGAATGGGTATTTACGATGATTACGGTAAGGATAGCGTTTAGTCATAAAAGAACGAACCAACGCATAATTTTGCGATCAATATCAGCAAAACTATAACTGGTAGGAAAGTTTGACATATTCTTTTCTTTAAAATTTCATTTTATTGGTGAAATATTAAGATACAGAAATCATTAAAAGCTGATGACAAATATGAAACCAATGCTTCATAAATAGAGGTAACAATGCGGACTTCAAAAAATATATTAAAAATGATGACCTATGTATGTTAAGATTGAAATGTGTAAAACAGGCTACTTTGTAATTACCGTTAACAGTGATACGGTTTGAGGTTATGAACCCAAATGAAATATTTCGAAAGTAAGCCGGACTCGTGAGAACCCTACCTTACAGCATAAATGACTACGAAAATAAGACAACGGACTTGAAAATAGACACGACCTGAAAATAACCCTGGGATTTCCTACCAAAAAGAATATAAGCCGCGGCTAATTATCGAGGTTTTAGGATATGAGGTTTCGAAGCAGGTTTTTTGTAACGTCATCTTCGAATCCAAACTATACGTCATTTTTCGTAACGTGGCGTCATAATAAATGTCGTCTTTGACAAGTGCAAAATCGTTAATTGTGCCGTAGATAGATACCAGGCGAATTCTAAAAATGAAAAGTTTTATCAAAGAATATCTTGTGGCCAAATGATGTCTTCATTTTATATCGATTGTTAAATAATAGGCTGATTCAATACCAACATTGTTATGCCTGATATCTAATCCGATTGACACCGAACATTTTTGTCAATAAAATATTTGGTAATTGATATTGAATGATAAGCTTAAAGTTAAAGCTTATACGGTTCCATATCTTCATGTTTTCGAAAAAGAAAATAATATCCACACAATAATTTTGAAATTCTAAAAAAGGAAATTTGCATTCAAAAATCTTATGTTGTCAATGATATGACACCAATATTACTTTCAATTCACGATTTAATGCACGAAGATAGTAAAATGTATTGCACGGTACGACCGAATGGTCATGGGTGATATTTTTATAAAGCACGTAGCCCCTGTTTTAATATGTGCATAAAAATAATATCTATGTTATATAATGGATGTATTCAATATGGAAAGTTCTGTGCAGGCCTCAAATTTGTTGCATAAAGGGTCCCCCCATATACATCCGAATAAAAGGAGGAGTGTCAATTTGTGCCCTCTGATGGCCATGACTGATAAGCATTATTTTTTGTTGACAGATACCCTGGGTTTAGGACATCATGATATGAATTATGATTAAGGTCAAGTCGGAGTCCATTGTGAGTTATGGGGGATTAAAAAGGAGGAGCAATTTTCTGTTTTGTCCAGTGCTTAATGCAATCTAATATAATATATATAACATTTTTCTGGTATATTATGGCACCAGATGAACTTTATTCTTGAATAATTGACATTTAACAAAATAAGGTTACTGTGACCTATTTTTTGACATTAAGTTATATTTTTCGAAATGTTTTGTTTCAACATATAAATGCATCATAATTCATGAAAAAATATTCAAAAATATAATTTGGTTCCAACAAAACGGGACAAAACAGAAAAATGCCCCTCCCATTTAACCCCCATAACTCACAAGGGGACTCAGAGCTGACTTTAATCGTATGTCATATCATGATGTCCTAATCCCCGGGTAACTGTAAACAAAAAAGAATGCTTATCGGTCATGGCCACCAGAGGGCCCAAATTGACACTCCTCCTTTGTTGGAAATAGATGATTTAAACGATGTAGAATCTAACCGAATATAAACTAGAAAATCTTGATATTGTCGGAAAACCCCAGCTGCAGACATTGATAACCGTGGTACGAGGTACGATTGCTAGGAAGAATAACTGTACAACCTATATCGAAGTAGGCTCATTTCCGCTATATAGACAATAGTTTTTCAAGAAAGCAATTCTATCTAGAGGGGGTTCATTTAAATTAAAACAGAAAACGATTTTTGCAATCTTTTTCTTTTTGGGACCATTACTTAAAAATCATGATAATCAGACATGACTTATCTAAGCACAGTATAATGATTGCAAATGTAGATTCGATTGACAATATAACTTTTGTTTGTATAGAAAATATTTAAAGATTTTCTCTATCAAAAAACAGGAACAGACAAATTAGCAGTTTTATTCAGTTACAGAAATTACTTACCTTACACCATTAACACCATTGACAAATTTTAGCTTCTTACTTTACTTCAACATAAAAAATATTAAAAATTATTAATGGCGTCCCGAACAAAAATCCGTGGCATTGTGTCCTATTCAAAATGAAGTAGTAATTGCAGATTTACCACAAGCAATTTTTTTATGTAATTTTGTATAGATTAGATATATATATATACACGATTAAACAATAGTATACATATATAAATCATTTTTTTCACTTTACACTGCTACTTTATGCTAACTACCCAAGAACGTAGATGGTCACTTTTAAATCCTTGATATACCCAACTGAATGAAAAAAGAACGAAAAATGCATCACCTTTTTCTAATATTTTTTATTATTATTATTAAATATTATGTGTTCAAAATGGACAGAGTATTTGTTGAATATTGGCAAAAATATTTATGATCACTACGTTATATGATTAAGAATTGGGCCAATGTTACCAGCTGCATTGTGGATCACAGTCGACATTTCATCAAATATATCAGCGATACTGTGTATCTCTGTAATCTAGCACAGAAAACAAAGTTAATGACATATGCTACGAACAATCGGATACTCCACAAAAAGAGTAAAACCCTTTTGATGTTTGCGTCAATCTGGACAGTGCCGAGAGGGGTCAAGCTCTTGTTTTTTTATCTGTCTATGCACGACATGTCATCTGATGGTCAAGTGACTGGCCACTACCTGGCCGGAGGTGTATCAGTCCGCCCGAGGTCTATACGTTTTATCGGTGATCTGTGTGAGCGGTCGCGAGGCCACCGGAGGCTAGCACTATCATTAGAGGCTCTACTACCTGTACAGCACACTAAAAACTAACCATTTAAGTCTATAGATCTCTACAACCATACAGGTATGCTCGGAGTCGGAAAGCCGCTTCTGAGCAGCTACGCCTATCTCTGTATGTCTTAGCGGTGTCATCATCGGTTGCATGTTTTTACACTAGCCTGACATCTGTGTTCAGCGAAGCGTATCATACCTTATCAGGTAACTTGAGGCCTTTCCTAGATCCTCTAAGTGGACTGTTAAAGCTGAAGTCTGCTGTCGTGATACTGTGATAACGGCTGAAAATACAGGAATTCTACAAAACAACTTAAACCTTGGAATATACATAATTCTACATGGATGCTATACTACTTTATAGGAATTGTCACCTGTAATTTTGTGTTAAAACATTGTGCCGGTATTTCAGTGAGTGTGTGTCGTATGGTCCTGTATGTGCATAACAGGCCACATGGCACGCTTTTACAGAACACTGTTTCTTCTCTGTGTTACCATTCTAGTTCTGGAGACAGTCTGGTGTCAGACTGCCAAACCATCATCTCAAGGTAAGAAAAACAAAACCTTTTGAAGACATTATTTATATAATTTTGACACCACAAAGTTTTCATCTAAATTTAAATTATATTGTATAAATAATTAAAATTCCATTATGCTGTTTTCTTTTAACTTTCTTGGGTAGATATTCTTTTTTCCAGGACACTATTATGCTTTCTTGAAACATCATTTCCTTACTATCTTACCTGTCTGTGTTATCGTATGTGTATTACCTAAGTATATGCCATATGAACCCATCATACTATACATCAGAATATATAATGATGGTTTGAACACTACAACTACTAGGAGTTATTAGCATGTCAACATAAATGTCCATAGTTATAGCTGAATAACTGCTTACGCAATCAATTTTACGGCCCTTCTGACCTTTCGCAGATTTTCAGTTGGCAATGATGTAAACCCCGGTTGAATAAAACGTTTATAGGCAAACATATGCATATGAATTACACGTTAAACGAAAGAGCGACTAAGTGCGCTGTCACCAGGAAGATATGTGTAAATAAAGCGATGTTTGTTGCAAGGCTGAGTCAGTGATGATTGATGTAAGTCGGTGTCCTTTCTGGATGCAGTTGTTATGCCTTTACACACGTTGAAGCGGTCATTTGTTGTTTCTGAAAACAGAGCAAAATATGCTGTAGGCCACAGTAGCCGTTGTGGTTCATCATCAGACTTGACTTCACAAACTAGATTGGTCAACGTTGACCTTTAAACATCCCCATTCTGATGAATACTGCTATTCATTGGAGTGGATATAAGGTAACAAAAGCCCGGATTTATAACATTAAATCCTATTTCTAACATACACATCGTACGAGGGGAAACGACATCTTAACGATCTGACAGTTCATCCTGATTTGAGCTATATTGGTAATGTTTCCTACGCGTATTGAAGTTTGTAGTTAACGATTTTTCATAAGCAACAAACTAGAATAGTTTCCTTGCTTACTTCAAGTATATATGATATCGGACCATTGGAGGATCTAGATGGGACGAAGAGTGATCAAACTTTGGAAGAGTTATGAAAACCGATCTTTTTTGACCTGAACCAATCTATACGTCTCTGTAAAAATCTACTTTATATTTAAAATAATTTAATTACTTATCTCTAAGTTTTACTAATGCCTTGTTGTGTTAGATCGATCTAGATCGTATACTGTAGGAAACTAATATTGCTAACACAAGTCCAAAACGTATGTGATTATGGAATCTGCTTCCTCCTTCTCCTACATATCATGCTTCCCTATATCTTATCTCTAATGTTGTTCATCGAACCATTCGGAATACTCTCGGGACATTACACTGTTTTAGTATTAAGGACATATAAAAAGACAACACAACTCGAAAGTGTAACTACAAAAACAATGCACACATTATATTATTATGTAATGAATGAAGAACGTCTAATTTGAATTACAAATGAAACAAAATATGACGTTGATGACATCATTAACCAAAATATAATGAGGATATTTTGCTATATCCGGTTTAAATTTGGGAACCTTAGACAACTTCGTTTGTGATAAAAACCAGGCAGTAAATACGAGTTTTGAGATATGTTGCTAGCATATCTCACATGGCTTAAGGACAATCAATCCAAAGCCCGAAAGGGACAGGTTTCATATGTAATCCTACGATCGGCAAAGCCGCCCAAGGGCCATCAGGCACGCGCTACAGGTCATAAGAGGAAATAATTCTCTTATATCATGATAGGCTATATACCAAAATTGTCATATAACACACAAATTAATGTAACCTTGACAACGGTAATTCAATATGGCCATCTTTATTTATTCCGAAGTGCTTATGGGTAATTTGCAAATTGTGCAATTTGGCTAAAGAATCTTAAATTATTTTAAACCGAAGATTTTGAAAATATAGAAAAGAAAGTTGTAACTTAAGAAAGTCGAGTATTCTAGGGGACACAACAGGACATATCACTTTGGAACACATGTTCCCTTCATTGGTGCCAGGGTTTGAGAGACATTTGCAGCGAAATGTCAACACATATACTCATGAAGCGGGAGCAGGAAAATACTGGTGTCACTTATACCTCGTCAAAATAAAACAAATGACGAACCCTTATCATGGAAAGTTGTTATTGCCGCATAGTATAGATATCTTTTCATTGACATCTGAAGTATAATTCTCCACATGCTACCGTATAACATTGATCACCAGGTGTAAACAGCACAATGTTATAATTTGTTTACTATATTAGTAGCAGATACAATTTAAACAATAATTGTTATAGTTTTTAATATAACATATTGGTCAGCAGGTAAAAATCTATTGTTATATTTCATTTTACTATAACATATTGGTAACCAGGTAAAATGTATTGTGATATTTTGTTTACCATTACATATTGGTAACCAGGTAAAATCTATTGTTATATTTTGTTTACCATTACATATTGGTAACCAGGTAAAATCTTTTGTTATATTTCTTTTTAATATAACATATTGGTAACCAGGTAAAATCTATTGTTATATTTCTTTTTAATATAACATATCGGTAACCAGGTAAAAATATATTGTTATATTTCTTGTTTCTATAACATATTGGTAACCAGGTAAAAATATATTGTTATAGTTTGTTTCGATTCTTGTGCCTTTTCTGACCATATTATATCATAATTTGGTATTGAAAAAGTATATGAGAATGGTAACCAGGTAAAAAAACTATACTCTGTGAATGTCGACTTTCCTTTACCAACAAACCTGGCACGTCCTTAAATGACCCTGGCTGTTAAAAGGACGTTAAAAACTGATAAAAAAATGTTACATAAATCATATCAAGCTTAGTTTATGGCAAAGATGGCAGTGGCGACGCTTACTCTTCCGGGTTTACTGGTTGCACTCTTTTTATAAGGTAATGGATTTTTGTAAAGGTTAATATTATGAACCCTACAGTATGCAGGAACATTTTCCTACTCATATACCCCGTACAAACTAACGCAGACGGCTTAGGATATGTCACGACGTCCCTGATTGGTGTTCTGATAGCGAGACCATAGGAGGTCATGTGACCCGGGTCAATGATCCGTGACTGTACCGAGTACGTCACCAGAGACAGGCCATGTGTTGAGAAGGTTTTGATCAAATCATCGACCGCAGGGTACCCATGTGGTTAGTGTATAGGGGACGATAGGTGTAAATCTCTTGAGGTGACGAATAAATTATACTCTAAGAGATCCGATATAAGAATATCCTTGGGCTTTGACACTAGTCGATAATATAACATAAGTATATACTGAAATTCAGCTCTTTTGCCATCAGTCATGAAATATCAAAATATTAATTTCTTATTAGTTTTATGTACAAGATAATGCTGATATTTGTCCATAAATGGTTTGGACATAATTAGGCTTCTGGGTAGAGACTACTGTTGTGTTGTTTGATATGCAAGATTATGCTGTTGATAACTGACGTCTGTAAACTTTAATGGCTGCTCTGCGTATCTTATATCTAAAATTCTGTTTGGATGTGAGAAGCGGTAGAAAGTAGGAAATAAAATATAAACTATACCCATTTATAAGAGACAAAAAACCTAAACTATTAGGCTGCAGAAGCTTAAATTTAGTAATGGATAATATGATTTATAAATGAAAATGAATGAAAATACGTTTGCTCGTCATTATTTTTATGGAGGAAGTGTAACATTGGAATGCGAAGAATTAGATTAACCACCAACACTTTTGTTATTGGATAAATCAAATCTATATAAATTCTGCATAGATCTACATTTCATTAAGATAAAATGTGTATGATATTCAGCAAAAAACATAAAAGTTATCAAGACGAGGACATTTAAAATATTCCTGTTGACATTGTAATATGAAAGCTCATTTGGAAACGCATTGTTTTCAGTTGTGGTGTAAGGTCAAATATGATACGTGCTCAGTGAACACGTTACCACCATCAGAGCATCAATTGTCATTCTGATGAACCATAGTTCCAGTCGCTTGACGTCTTTCATTAACGAAGAGGACGCTTTCTTTTAGGAGCACCTGGGTGTTTTCTCACCATTCGCTTAATTAGTTAAGCCCCTCTTTCACCAATACTGCTTTTTGCACAGTAGCATTTTGATATTTTGAACTAAAGGATGGTAAATACACTGTGGATGGTTCAATTAAAGCGCGAAGGTGATTTTGAATACGTTTGCACTAATAGCATATCCAAAACACAATTAGCGCAACATGCATGTCGCAAAAATCGCTAATGCATGATTCCTGCTAACATGTGTTGCGTTTAAGTAATCTAAGAAACCTCCAAATCGCTTCACACGCGGTGGTTTTGTTTCCGGGTACTCCGGTTTTTATTCACCTCCTTAACATGGAATGTCCTGAAATAATTCTGGCTTTTAAATCAAATAAGATGTTTAATCAAATAAAAAAAAGTTTAACTTTAAGTTCATTAAAAAAAAGAGTTTTAACATGATAAAACGCTACTTCAAGGCATTATTTTGATATTGCTGAATTTTAAAGTAATAGTAAAGGTATTTTTTAATAAAGAAAAAACTCGTTATTTCATTATTGTTGTTTGTTTAACCTAACATTCTTTGACTTTTTAATTTTGTTCTAGATCGATTTTGTTTGATAATTTCAAGCCTGCATGAAGATCGATATAAAGTTTTTATTATAAAGTTAAATTCAGCGTTGACTCTACATTAAGCGTGTAGACAAATTCCCATTACACGTATGTCTTAATGGTAGCAAATAACCCAGATAAGAGAACAGCTTGACATGTTTTATTTTTTTATGATAATTTAAAAGCAATTATCGACAAGGCTGTTAATGAGGTGTCATTAAAGTACGGTCGTTACAGTGAAAAGAAAACAGTAATCATCATTATGGTTTAATTGTACTGTCTCTCCGAGGGGTTGTACAATGATTTAAAAAATAATAAAACTGACAGTTCATGATGTTAATGTGTGTGACGTCCTGACATAAACAGAGCTGAGCTGACAACTTACCGCCGATACCGTGGAGTCAGTCATGGTGCTGGGGGTACATCAAAATACACTGCGTTTCATCCGTTTGTTTCAATTTTAAAAGAACGTTAAAGATGCTCCACCGCCGACAGAGCATAAATGATATTCATCAGTTGAACAATAATTGGTGTTAAATCGTGTATTTATATGTCTAATTAACACAGAATATAATATAAAATAATTTATTTTGCCTTTGGTGCATGCTTAATCAGTACTTCATTCCATATAGGATATATAGTGCCAAGGATTTTTTTCCGGGATGCAATTAATTATTTTTTATACTTTTAATTAAAAAATAATTAAAAGTAATATGAGAATCTGAAAATTGTCAATGGTGGTAATGGTAAACAGTATTTTTTGTAACCGAAGAAAAATACTAAATCGTCAGCTTCTGTTTTAGATAGTGAAAAAAATACCATTTGTCAACGGTGGAGCATCTTTAAACTTAGATCTGCGGCCGGCTATCGCTTATTTGACAAAACAACAACTAATTTTCTCCCTCCTCCATTGTTTCCCCCCGGTAGCCGTTGTTGAAGCATTGGCTGTGTCAAATCATAGACCTCCATATGTTACAATAACTGACCACGTTTAAACAAAATTGATTTCAAAGTCGATAAGTTGTTGGCAGTTGAGCAAAACCTGTATAAAGTGAGCTGGTTACCATGGAAACCAATATTTTCGGACAATAAAGACCTGCGACGCATACATACCAGGGGTGTAGAGATCGTAAGTGACCGGAATCCCTGGAGTATCGAGGATGACATACATGGTCTCCGCCATTAAAATGTCATTAAAACTTACGCAGTAGTTTATCAGGAGTTTTCCGTGCAAACATTTTGTTTAGTAACTTGGTGCAAATACTCTTAGCGCAAATATGATTTTGTACAAAAACTGTACAAAATCATGATTTCACGCAATCACCCTGTACGTTTACAGTTTATACATTTGAAATCATTGGTTTAGGACGACGTCGTCACCCATTTCAAGTGAATCCTTCATAACGATGCACTATAATATCCGGAGAATTTCCATTTTTTTGGCAGTAATTTTTTTTCCAATTTAATTTACACTATGGTTTCAACAAGTCACTGAAATGCAATGTTTGCAGTCATTTTTTTACGTTATGAAAAGATTAAATAATGTTTTAACGATTAATATTCTTGTCAAAACAAGATTATATCATATAATTGAAAATGCATTGGATCAATTCAACATGATATTGATTTTGAAATTAATAATATGTTCAATAACTTAATGATGCCTGTCATATTTAACTTTCAAATAGGACTTGGCGGCGTCAAAATAAATTTTATTCATTAAGGTATGAATTCGTATTACTTAGTCACGTGATAAATTATTGCGACGCAACAACTATTTTTTGTTTTTGTTTTTGGTGGATTTTTTAATTTTCTAAAATTGTAACATCATGATGATTCGTCCAAAACAACCACACATCACCCTAACATTTAATTGATTTTTATCCTCTGGTCGTAAAGTTGCTGAGGTTCATAAATAAGTTTAACCACCAGGCTGTACGATAATAGTTGTCAGATAATTAAATATGACATTTATTAATCAATTATGATTTTCTAAGAAAGGGATTACATATTAGGCATCTATGTGTACTGGATGCTGTGACGTCACAATAGACATATTCAGGTACAAAGAAACGAATTCTTGTAAATTGGTGGTCGTATTTAAACCAATTTATTTTCCATGCATGATAGAAACAAATATCGGATTTTTTAAAGGATACATAACGGCGTTCAAAGGCTATACAATTGTGTATTTTGTTAGGAGACCGACCAATTATCATACAATAATTCTTAAATTACGATACGACCCACCCCCACGTCATTCAACAATAGTCTGTATCCAGGGTCCGAGTCGGTTGAAAATAGGAATGTCTTTAAGATTGTCCCTTCCTGTTTTATTTATTATGATACCGATGATAAGAGTTTAAAACAGCCGGTCGCCGCTTGGAAGTATATTATAATCCTGATAAATATCCCTGTCAGTATAACATGAACTTGTGATGTGTCCTGATAGATATCTCTATCAGTATGATATGATCTTTTGAGGTGTCCAGATAGATATTTCTGTCAGTATAATATAACCTTGTGAGATGTCCCGATAGATATCTCTGTCAGTATGATATGACCTTGTGAGGTATCTTGATAGATATCTCTGTCAGTATAATATGACCTTGCGAGGAATCCTGATAGATGTGTCTGTCAGTATAATATAACCTTGTGAGATGTCCCGTTAGATATCTCTGTCAGTATGATATGACCTTGTGAGGTATCTTGATAGATATCTCTGTCAGTATAATATGACCTTGTGAGATGTCCCGATAGATATCTCTGTCAGTATGATATGACCTTGTGGGGTATTCTGATTGTTGGCTCTGTCAGTATAGTATCACATTATAATGTGTCCTTATAGATATCTCTGTCAGTATAATATGAAATTGTGAAGTGTCCTTATAGATATCTCTGTCAGTATATAATAACCTTGTGAGGTATCCAGACAAATATCTCTGTCAGTATGATATGACCTTGTGAGGTATCTTGATAGATGTCTCTGTCAGTATAATATGACCTTGTGAGGTATCTTGATAGATGTCTCTGTCAGTATAATATGACCTTGTGAGGTTTCCTAATTATTTTGTCAGTATAGTTCAGCGTGACAGCACTATAATTATATAAATAGTTCCGTTATCAAGACCTTCCCCTCTGTACCACTCATTTCTTACGACTTGTACTACGAGGTGTCCTAGTAGTGATGTGTGGTTCGTTGAGATAACACTATAAAAAAGCATCACTATCACGCTGTTATTTTGAGATAAAAAATCAGGAAAATTCCGAAAACAAAAAACAGACAAATACTAGTTTAGGTAAGGTAGCCTTAAGGGACATCGTTTGGAAAGGTTTTAGCGTGTCGGAGCGATACTAAATAGGAACAAAAAGATTTTTTTTCTGTGAAGTGAAAACTATCATATTTCCGTAAATGCTACGTCAATACTCTCGGGTTAATCAAAAGTTTATAAACTTACAAACTTATAAGTTTTAAATTAAAAAAAAAAAAAAAATCGTCAAAAGAAAGGTTCAACGGTTAAAAACCACGTCTGTTTGTGTATGTTACACCTATTTCCCGCACCACTGCTAGCAAGTCTGTTACAGGAAATGATTTCAACACTTGTTATCAAATTTCTATTTTTTATTAGAGTTTAAAATGTTAACAGATTTATCACGCGTTCGAAGGAAAGTCCCTTTTATATATGATAATTTAAAGCAATAAGTAAAAACTAAGATCGATGGAGATCGGAATGTGTCTATCATCAACTCGAAAATTTGGAATATGAATTAAACGTTACGCAAGACAAAAAGTTTTATCCTTGGAATAGAATAACAAAGTTGTCATTCTATCTGAAAAAAAAATTAATTTCGATTTTTTTTGTTGACATTCGAACGAACAATGGTATCAAATGCTTTATGCAAGAATTTTCTTATGAATTCTTTTCGTTTTTGCATGCAATGCATTATTTATTCAAATGTCTGACGGATCCATAAAACTAAGAATGACTTCAATTTCAAGCATGTCGTTGAGCAGCATGCGTACACAAATTTGGATATAACCTTTTGCCTTACATTCGATAAATGTCGATATCTTTTTGGTTTTGTTTCGGTTTTTGTCTTTCACCAAACATAATTGAAATTGACACTGAAGGCGTCTGAAGGTTAAATAAACCTTACGTTTTTGGTGCCCATTTTTGCTTGTTTATTTTTCATCGAGTTAGGATTTTAATTACTCTACAAAAATAAAATGAACCTTTTATTACAAACTTCAGTTGTGTCAGTTGGATCGATTATAGGCATATTTGTAATTCTTTTTTTACCTTTGGTGCAATGGACCCTGTGTGAAATGGATAGAAATGAATTTGTATTATAAATGACACTGGGTCTATTGTTATATATATGATTGTTTTTGTATGTTCATTGTTCTCTGCAATGTGTATATGACATGTATAACAACTCGGAAACACAATGTAATTATTTTTTTTCTCGTTTATTTAAACCTAACTAAAAATAACACCGTTATTACATTCCTCTGCATAACTGCTGCTCAGTTAACACTGAAATCAATCATTTTAATGTTCTTGCTCCTTGTAATTGAACGACTCGCGTAAGATATGACTTACTGACATTTAATTGTTTAGAGTCACATTTCCAAAAGCGGGAATCTAACCGAAATTTACGTGAAATACATCAATATTATTTGTAAGAACGTGTGTAAAAATGTGTACGAAGATGTACGTAGAAAAGTCATTAGCATTTCTAAAGAAGATTATATAGATATTGAAGTTGTTTTCAGGGTTTTGTCATTCGACAACGAACATTTTTTCTCAATGTATTTTGGATTTGACGCATCAATATGTTTATGATGACATTTCGAACATGTCATATTTTCTTTGAAACTACATTAAATGTAAGAGGTTAACCATTTGCTTAAAAGTATAGGGCAACAGCGGGTGATTGTACAAAAATGTTTTATAATGGTCAATTATTATCAGCAATGACGAAGTATTATCATACGTAAGTACCGATATCATCTTCAAACTTTTTAAAGACTAGATGAGACAGCAGAGGCCGAGAGGTTCAGATGTCCCGTGGACAAATTACTACAAGCCCCTCTAAGTAACGAGTTCCCAAACCGCGTGGTAATCCTATGTGGGTCAGTTACGCACTGACCGCTGGTCGATGGTTGATGGTTGAGTACTCCTAATTTCCGCCGATATCTAAAGTTGATGCGTCTTTAAATAACGCTGGCTGTTAATATGACGTTAAACTAATCAAAGCACGCCATCAACAACTCGTAAAGCACATTAATATATAATTGATGTTTTGTTATAACCAACGTGATGGAAAGCGGAGCTATGTGAGTGTTTAAGTATGATATAAATATAATGTAACAAGCCGTATTTGTATGGACCCTATGCCATTTCTAATTGGGTTATATGTTGTTGTGTTAATGTCATGCAGACCTAAGGATTTGTTATTTTGAACACAATTTGCGATTAACTCTAGACCAAGATATTTATTGTAAAAAAATATTATTTTCCGATTTTTTTGATAGAAGTAAATTTTGTTTAAATCAAATTAACTCTTATGCAATATCAGAAACTCAAATGGAAATGTAATCTTTGCAAACTAGGTGATCTTTAAGAAAAATGTTTAACTGGACGTCAGACTGTAACAATAATTTGATTTTATCTTTTAAAAATAACAAACGTAAAGTTTTAAAGTGTTACATTGCCGACGCTATCTCTGTGGCTGTGAATAGATAGTGAAAGGATTGACTGGCCGTAAAACTCAAAAGCCGTAAACACACTTGAATGGATTACCTAGATATGTAGACGACTAAGTCCTTGTATACGTCGACAACAACAAAAAAGTGAAATTGAATAATGACTTCGATTTCACACATGTATGTTTCCTGGTATTTTGTCTTCATTCATCACACGTGACATGGCTTGTGATACATGGCGCCTCCCGAGGAGGGTTCGTTTTCCTTTTTCAAAGTGCAGATGGAGGACCACAGGAAATACTCTGTCAAATATCTTTGAACCCCAGAAAATTCCTTAGCCGGTGTAAGCTTGCGTCTTAAATGCTATTTTGAAATGAAAACAAAATGAGAGAAAGGCAATTCTTGAACATGCTGGTTGGAATGTTCTCGTTTAACGAAAGCTTATCTGTTACGTATTATGATCACTATTATTTACACTGCTCTTTAGACCGTCCAAGGGACGAAGGCAATGCCAGTTTGGTCTTTGTGGCCAAGTGGTCTTTGTGGTTTTCATGATCAGGTACGTTGAAACCAATATATTCCACGGTTGTCGTCTTATCAAGGAGATGGTCTCTATACATTTATTGTAAATGTAATTCTATAAAACACGTCTGTGTTCTTTTTCTTGACACTAGAGACTTATTAACACTAGTTCAAAATACGATAGGAGATAATGAAATTATTTTTTTACCCCTGAAATTTCATAATGAACTGTTATAGTCCTTGATTTGGAAGAGTCTTAGTGTGGCTCCAGGGGTGAGTGGATTGAGTAAGTGTAAAGAGTACTGTTTACTCTTCAAATCGTGTTAAGAAAATATACAATATTATATAAACAAACTGAAGGGTTTTAGTTTTAGTTTATTGGTTAACCTTATAACCTTACAGGGCATTTTTTGACGTGTCGGGTTTATGGTGTAAAGAAAAGCCAAAGTACCAGTTGAAAAACCACGAACTCAGTACTTTGGAACTGTCACACTTGCCTTTCGAACTTACAGATATGGAGAGTCATTGACAAGTGCGCATTAACATCTCCAGATCCCAATGCCAGGAATTTGTAAGAAAATACAACGTAGCGCTGATGTGCCCATCGTTATCTCTATCATTAGAAATACCTTAAACCGACCTCTTGGCCAGCTAAGATGTATTTCGGCGTTTGCCTGAGGTGTAAACAGGTCAGTTGGTCTATTACAAGATTTTTATCTATTGTATATGTGGACCTTTTCCTTTCATGAGTTTGTCACTAGCGGTGTTACCGAGCAGACATCGCAAGCTCTCACCTTGTACGACTAACTGATGATCTCTCTAATATTAATGACTACAAAAAACTTCTGGTTACGGCTTTCGTATCAAGCACCGCGGGCGATAGTCTGAACTTTGACCTTTGTTGTATTAATGCTCATTATAACGCACTTTGACTTTGAAGTGTCGTTTCAAAAATTTAAAACATGCGTCAGTGATGTTAGTCATTTGACACGTTCATTACAAAAGAAGGTTAAAAATAATAGGTTGATTGTTTGATAAACCTGCGTATTTTAAAGATGCTCCACCGTCGACAGAGCATAAATGATATTCACAATTTGAACAATAATTGGTGTTTAATCGTGTATATATATGTCTAGTTAGCACAAAATATAATATAATTTATTTTGCCTTTGGTGCATGCGCAATCAGTACATCATTCCATATAGGATATAGTGCAACGGGGTTTTTTTCGGGATGCAATTAATTATTTCGATATTTAAACTTGAAGTAAAATTAGAAGCTCAAACGATGGTAATGGTGTAAAGTAAGTAACTTTTGAAACTGAAGAAAAATATTTTTTTATTATTTAATTATTTTATTCTTTATTACTTTTATCCCTGAAATGACAAAATGAAAGTTCGTTCTCATAGCTGAATTAGAAGGGTTCAGAAGAGTTGGTCAGCCAGTCTCTTTGTTATGTGACATTTTGACAATAAAATATCTATCTAGCGAGCAACTATGTAGAGCATTTGCATTCCAGATGTACTAAGTAGGAGTTTTTCATGATAATAACTGAAGTATTAAGGTTGTATTCTTCTGAGGTTTCAGTCCCGTTGAAGTCTCGTTTCGACATAGATCAAAGAAGTTATGAGATTTTAAGATAAAATCTATCAATATCTTTAGCAAGTTGCCAGTTGCAAATTCTGTCAAAAAATTACATTTCTATTTTTAGTAGATTTTTTTATACGGGGACTTTAAGAAATGGTCCATTTGGCGGCCATTTTGAAATTGTGTCTTTTTTCGCTTTGAATAGCGCCACAGTTTTACCATTTTTTACTGAAATTGTTTTTACTTAAATCATCACTGCGCCAGTATTTTTAGCTGTATCGAACTAATTTTTGCTGTAAATCGTTACTGGGTTCGTGGTAATTAAAATATTGAGCATTAATGTGTGAAATGATACACTTTTGTCACTTTATTTTGACATTTAATGGTAATTTGGGCACTTTTATTTTTTACTCCAAAATACTGAAAAATAACAAATATTCAAATGGGGCAAAAAAGTAAGCACACGGACCCCCCATTTTTCTGCCTGATTTAGAAAGAACAACCCTTTCCCTGTTGATATGCAAAATATGAACAAAAGTTTAATACCAGAACTTTTTCTATAAAGGGTTAAATTTGGCAAAAATGGCTGAAAATGGTGCATTTTTTAGCTCAAAATTAAGGGGTAGGGGTAGCATATGTTGTTATTCTGAGAAAAAATATTAGTCTTATTAATCAAAACTGGTATGTTTTTAAAGAAGACTACTGGAAAATAAATTCTACAAACATCCATACATATCCAACACCTCGATAGAAAATTATGGCTTTAATCTCATGTGTATATGGTCAAAACCGCAAAATTCCCATAAAATCCAATATTTTGTAAACTAGGTATCTTTGAGTGACAATATCTCAAAAACGAGCACACGGACATATGTTTTTTCTTCCATTTTCGTATATAACATGAACTCCTATTACCAAAAATCTATATGAGAAAAAAAGTTTAATACAAGAAAATTTTGACTTCTCAGAGGAGTACATCCTTAAATGTTAATGTTACTGGTTTTATTTCAAAAGTATCTATACGGGGTCAGATGACAATATGTATAAATCAATATGGGTAATCTCTTCAAACTTCCAAATTTATTGAGGGATTATTTTTTCTATGAAATCATTACGCCATTGTATCAGCTGATGGAAGCGATGATTTTAACAGCACTTTTTTTGTTTTGTAAAACATTTAATTCAATAACGTTTTGCATGACGATAATACACAAACGCAATAGAGTGTTTTACGTGTTATAAACATTAAGACAATGATATATCTGTGTTGCTTTATATTACTCAGTTTTTATCTAACGACATTCTTTGTTGATTTGTCAGCTGAGCTGAAAGTCTTTTCATGATTGATGTGAAACCGAATATATTCTATCATTTTCTTTAAAACTTGTATATTATACTATGTCGCCTTCTTAATCGTTTTGACGACAACGTTTGATCGAACTGGAATGGATGGTAGATACGAAGTGATCTCCCCTTTCTTTGAAGTCTCTATCGTCGACTGATTTATGTAGCCCGGATGCAAGAGGCTAAAAGGTGCTGTTTTTTAACGGTGAATGATGATGTGAATATCACTTTCTTTGCTAATGTATATGATGTATAATGTTTTGGGTCAGTAACATTACGGCAGACAGGTGTTGAATTACAAAGGGAATGCTGATAACCTTAGTGAAGAATTACAGTAATAGTTCATGGGTCATGGACGTAAATATCGTATGAATAATCAAACATGTAATAAGGGGAGAGATTGTCTGGGCATTGACTAGAACGAACGATTCCTCAAACACCGAACGGTCTACCACGTTGATAGTGTCAGTCACCAAATCTTGTGGCAGTTGCAAGGGACTGACCGTAGCTCGATGAATTTTCCCGGCCACTGCGGTTTTCTTGTAATTCTCGAATCTTATAGGTCTTTCACTATATTTCTGTTGATAGGACTAAAACAAACTAAACCAAAGCCTTCAGGAGGTAAATTTTGTGAATATCGATTTCCACTATTCTCGAAAATGCTTTAAATGTTGAAAATCGATAACTTCCGCATATATATTATTCCAATATGTCATCTATTTACCTTTTAACTTAGAAGTTAATCTCTTTTGTCAGTAACCAGTTTTTCAGAAGGGGAAACTGGTTACCCATTGTCGGCTCCATAGTAGTGCTTTCTCGTGAATGCTTCACTGAGATGGCACTTAAATATTATGAACCCTCTGTGCAGTTCGTATGTTTGTACAGTAATCTTAGGGAATGAATTATGAGATAATATCTACACAGTTGATATAAGTTAAAACCATATTTTAAAATAAAATTCTTTGCTGTATAAGATATGAAGCTATTTTACACAGATACTGTGGAATACAAAATATAGAATAATTGACCATTGATGAGAAAATGTTTATAAACATACAATTATTAAGTTGTTATTCAAATAAATAACGAACTCTGTTGACGATTCGTTGACTTTGATTCTCCCCTAAATGAAAGTGTATGGAACTTGTACCTGTGCCCAATTAATGTGAAGGATTTCATTAATTATCACTGCTTAGATAATGCGGAAAACCCAAAACTAAGTACACCGAAATGATATCCCTACTTTGGTAAAAACGAAGAGAGAAACTCGCAAAAATATTTGACAGTGTTGTTTAAACTCCATTTTGTTTTCTCATGGCGGACACTGGGTTGCTTGACAAAGCGTGTCAGGCTGGGTACTGCAATTTTATATAAGCATATTGTGAATCAGTTTACTATACAATACTGTTTGACCAAATATATACCTCCTAAATACCGAATCGTTTTATCTAAATTTCATCTATTTGCTCATAATTTGGCCATCGAAACAGGCAGATATACCGATACTGCTAGAGAACAAAGATTGTGCCCTGGTTGCAGTTTAGATGTGAAAGACGAATACCATTTTATTTTAATATGTATTAATTATCATGATTCAAAAAATAAATATGTAAAACCTTTTTATTGGCGTAAACCATTTATGTACAAGTTGATACAATTATTATGTTGCGAAACTATAAGGGATCTACGTAAATTAGCAAAATTTATATTTGAGGTCATGAAAATACGATCCCGCCTCCAATAATTTCAGTATAGTTATTTTAGTGTTGTAAACGTTACCTGTAAGTTATGGAGCCTTTATATAATACACATTTTGATTTCAATGTATAATACAACTGTAACTTGTCTATGATATTGTACCAATTACTATGTAATTGTATATATATGTATATGTGCGTATTATGCACAATTCCAATAAGTTGTAAACTTAAGTAAAATAAAAGAATTGAAAATTGAGAATATTTCCATGTAATTTCATGGAAAACAGCTTGGGTTAAACAAACGACAGCTGATGTGAAATCAAAATTTAATTTCATCATAATTAATACATCATCGAAATAGACGTGGTTAAAAACATATATGTGATTTTCATATTATGATATAACGAATTCTATAACGATCTGTCAGTAGTTAGATAAACTTTGTATACTGATTGCTCATCTGCATATTCGTTCTTAATATAAATATACCTTGTTTTGATCCTATGACCTTAGTATATACAAACAGCTTTGTGATATGATATCAAACAAAAATTTAAATTTTTGATGAACATTGGTCATACGGTTTAACCATAGGATGTCTCGAGAATGTTTTCTGGCGAACGCGCACTGATATTAATTTTGTAATTTTACAAGGGTTTATGCCCTGCCAAGGGTAATTCAGTGCAAATTATACGATAGCAACTCAAACTAGACAAAAATATATATCTGTGTATCCGTGTTTCGAATAATGCATACGATATAATTGCGACCTTGCTTATATACAATTGCCATTTACCAACAATTTATTAAACATTTTTTAAAATTTAAACTGCAGTTATACTGCGGTATATCGCATGTATATGTTAAGTGTTGTTCCGGTACATTATGACATCATTTTTGTTTATGTTGAATGTAGTATGACTATGAAATAGAATACTGATGTTAATTTAGGATTATCCTTATATTTACAATATTTTTTAAATACATTTTATAAAATCAACTAGAACATCAGATACAATCTTTTACCGTGTGTTATTCGCCGTCAAAATGATACTGCCGTCATGTTTAACCGTCCAACAGCCATTCAGAAAAAGCGCGCCCTTGACTGACAGCTTCATCCGCCCTTTTTTCTATGACGTCACAAAAATAGTTCTTATATTTCAGTTATTTTATTCAGGTCAAATAGCAATAACACATTCAGAAATTAAATCTGTTTCATTGTTTGCCCCAGATTGTCTCGTATATGTCATTTACAAGCATTGACACGTGATTTTGTGGAATGTCAAAGGAAGTCCGCCAATGTTTACATGTATCCATACGCACCGAATCGGGTGACGTTCTGCACTTAAGTTATTGGGAAATATCGATACAGAAACAGTGGCAATTGTAAATAGTATGAAATAAGCCCTTGCTAAGTTACAGTACTGGTGACCTTATTTACTGTGTACAGCCGTACACCAAATATTGCTACATTTCAAACATGTAAAATACAACGACTAGAGTTACATATACAGAGAATGTATTTCTGTGTGGCGTTGGTGAAGATATCAGCCAGAGTACCCGATAAAAAGCACTGACGCATGCGGTCAATACATGTATACTTTCATACAAAACATGCAGAAGAGAGTTGAAACGCTTATTGTAGAACATCAGAAACGTTATAAAACTAGCAACTATTTTTTTCTTTCGAATATTGGTATGATACAGGGCGATCCTTTTTGTCGTTGCCTGTTGTCACGGAGAACTGATAAACACTCACCAGACTATGATAAAGCAGCTGCTATATCCCTGCCCAGCCCAGTGACATTAGTTTATGACAGAGCTGTTGAAACATAGAACAATTTAATCTTGTTTCATGTCATCTATAATCTTGTAAACAGTCATATCCAGGAAAACAGAAAAGGGTCATAAAACCTGATCGATATGCGGCTATATAAACGCCGAGCACCTGATGGCGCGCGATCTAGAGCGCATGACCTCTTAATCCACTCAGACACGTGCTCTCATTTCCTGGATTTTTTTTTTGTAGACTAGTTCGTCTTTTTCTTTGATTAATTAATTATTGTTACATTAGTAGACAATCTCACGATTAGCAGTTTATACATTATACTCCCGAACTCTACAGCACTTAAGGACTGTAAAAGCAAGGTTGTATTTCCACGTGTATCTCTTATCATTTATGTGTAGAAGAACAGGAAAAATACACATTCCTGTCGAGTGCCCCGGCCAGGAATCGAACCCGGATCTCCGGCATGGAAATACATGTATCTACGGCTCTACCGACTGAGCTAAAGAAACATGTTCCGTCAGCTGAGTGACAGATACCATATTTAACACTATTTACAAATCACACCGACCCGCTCCTTTTACATTACTCCCCCTGTTTTTCTTGGGATTTCCTAAATCTCAACCCGAGACTCTTTAACCACCTTCCATGGGTTATTTAGTTGGGCGCCAATGTAGAAGAATATGGGAAATACACATTCCTGTCGAGTGCCCCGACCAGGAATCGAACCGGTCTCCGGCGTGGAAATCTACGGCTCTACCGACTGAACTAAAGAAGCATATTCCGTCAGCTGAGTGGCAGAGACCGTATTTAACACTATGTACAAATCACACCGACCCGCTCCGTCAGCTGAGTGACAGAGACCGTATTTAACACTATGTACAAATCACACCGACCCGCTCCGTCAGCTGAGTGACAGAGACCGTATTTAACACTATGTACAAATCACACCGACCCGCTCCGTCAGCTGAGTGACAGAGACCGTATTTAACACTATGTACAAATCACACCGACCCGCTTCTTTTACACATGGATGATGTATTAACCCCAATTAGAAATGAATATTCTCAAAAAAACAGTAACCCAAGCTCATTTACATGTAATAAACTAGACTGTTATAACATCCATGTGGATTAGCTGGATTCTTTGGATAAAATAAATAAACAAAAAAATCTGTATGTACATGTATACGTTACACAACACTTCGATTATTATAGACCGATATGTGACCTCGACCACATGATGTGCTGACGTCACTGGTTTTGCGGCTCACAATAGACCCAATAGACCGATGAATGCGTACTTATACAAAAACTGCGAAACATCCCCGGGCCACGTAGTTAAAATGGTTCGATATATTACCACAGCCCATCACCTCTGAATTGCGACTTCAAACCCCTTGTGGGCAGTTGCCAGGTGATTACCGCTGGTCGGTGGTTTTTCTCCTAGTACTTTGACTTTTCCTCCTCCATAAACCTGGCCCTGAACAAAACCAAATATAGATTTCTGGATTTGTTCTAAAAACCATCAAGAACGCCCGAATATAAATGGACATTGCATTGTTTCCCTAGGTCCCCGCGTGTTAAACAGCGGTCAGTGACAGAGATCTTATTTCCCCTAAAAGTATAAATCCTGACCTCTCTTAACTGACCAGAATATGTCCGTAGGCAGCACAAAGGCCGGAGTGCAATAGTACCAGTGACAGCTAGAACGTGGGCGTTAACTACACATTACCGAACTTGTACAACCGATTATTGGTGTTCTTTGCGATGTTTATTGGTCACGTGCTCAACTTCCCTATACCGTCATGTAAGTGCCACATTCCTCGGTCTGGACATACATACTACTTTGTACATCAAGATCCGCTCTAAGCAGACTTCGTCCACACGGGCATGTAGTATTTTCCTTCTACACGAAGCCATGAGATCGTGGCAACTACATGAACGTATACAGCGATTTATAAAATGACGTCACGAACATTTCCCAATACACGACTAAAAACTTCCGTGAAACACTAATTTGAAATCTCAATAATTATCTAATTATTGTTTACATTATCATACACAATGATGTATTGGAATGTATAATGTTGGTTCAGTATGAAAATTCTCAACGCCCTAGCTTTCATTTGATTGGTGTTGATTCGGTTTCGAGGATATTTTGTCTGCTATTCATCTTGCTGCCATAGAGACCATAACAACGTTTACAATTGTTAAAATACATATACATATATTTCTATGTAATCTGTTTAAAATGTAGATCCTAATTCTTAATTTGTTACAAATGTATGCAGATAGTGTCAGGGGCGCACTAAGAACTTATTTTAATTAAAATAACATGCATTTAATGATTCTTATTCTGTATTTATATCAAAATTCATACCTGTTTGGTGCTAGTCATATTGTAAGGTATTTTCTGTCCTCGGTCAAAATTGTAACTTGAATAATCACAAAGAAATTCAGAACGACGATGCTTTATAAGAAATAGAATAAACTGAGTACCAAAAATAAAACTCATATTGCACTTGAAAAAACGGATAAACGTAAGTTAAAAAATACAAATCAGTTGATGATAAATAAATTCTAAATAAATAAACAAATAGATAAGTACATATCGATAAATATAAATAAATCATTGAATAATTAGTGAAATAATCCAACGAGTAAATAATCAGAAAAAAATAATACGTAATTGATTTGTCTGATAACATGATAATGAATCAGCAGATTGTGAGAAAAGCACGTAAATTGTCGCGTGTTGTCGTTCTAAGGTCAAAGATCACACGAGATGACCCGTCTGGGGTGACCTTACAATTCATCACTGATTGGTCCGTCTCGTCTCATTGTATTACTGTCAATCATCTATCTGTCACCATCGTCGCTAAAAGATGATTTAATGGAGACTAGGCTCCGGGCGACACTCTGCCGCTAGGTGGCCTTATATCAACTAATAACCGTGTCAATTAACTTTTAGGTCCGTATCATCATTTATATTAATTAATATTTAGTTATCCTTCAAACAGATAGTCCATCATTGTCATTTCTAGCTATTGACAGAAACCTTAAATATGAACTCAGAGAACTCCGGGATATTTCTATTTTAAAACTGTTCATTTTTAGAGTGCATCGCAGCTTGCCAAGATTCTTCAATAGACACTCTCTTTTTCATGCGTTATTCTCATTTCCATTCGATACTCAACTTGTCATACGATTCTCACCTTTTCATTCGATACTCAACTTGTCATACGATGCTCGCCTTTTCATTCGATACTCAACTTGTCATACGATACTCACCTTTTCATTCGATACTCAACTTGTCATACGATACTCACCTTTTCATTCGATACTCAACTTGTCATACGATACTCACCTTTTCATTCGATACTCAACTTGTCATACGATACTCACCTTTTCATTCGATACTCACATTTTCATACGATACTCACCTTTTCATTCGATACTCAACTTGTCATACGATACTCACCTTTTCATTCGATACTCACATTTTTATACGATACTCACCTTTTCATTCGATACTCAACTTGTCATACGATGCTCGCCTTTTCAAACGATACTCACATTTTCATACGATACTCACCTTTTCATTCGATACTCAACTTGTCATACGATGCGCGCCTTTTCATTCGATACTCAACTTGTCATACGATGCTCGCCTTTTCATTAGATACTCAACTTGTCATACGATGCTCGCCTTTTCAAACGATACTCACATTTTCATACGATACTCGCCTTTGCATGCTATTCTCTCTATATATACTTATGTACATATTGTACATTGAATTTCAATGCTATCAATTGAAATAGCTGTCTTCACTTACATGTACTTACAGAATGTCATCATTCACCTCTGTCAAACTATTTGTTTACTTTTCTTTATTCTTTGTCTACTTGTTTTCTTCTTTTATGACCTCTTGTAACAAACATTGAATCTTAAGAACCTACAAATGCCGTAATTGCTGAATATGCTCATGGTATTTTGATAGCATGTAACATCTGTTTATTGCAACGTCAAGACCTGGTGACTTGGAACATTTACTGTTAATGGTTTTCTTTGTGATCAGTCGATCAACGTCAGAAAAATGGCGTCGTTTGGTATATTGTAGGGTCTTAAAACAATGAATTGACTTTTTAACCATGATTAAAAAGTAGAGATTTCAGATAATTTCTGGAGGAATCATATATCTCAGATTAAAATATCTTCTCTATATCATGTAAGATAAATTCCACATAAGTCGTACATATTTGTACGCGATTTCAACAGCGAATATATCAAGCTCGAGGTCACGACCATGCCACTGTATGCAAGAGACCCTCTCCTAGACAGGAAACAGTTAATAATTTGGCAGCATCCGATATTTAAAACACTACTAATTACATTCAACTTTAGGTCCCGTCTAAGTCTGAACTGAGCTCTCATTCCAACCGTGGATTGTTTGTATTTCTGTCAGAACTCTCGCTTCAACAACACTCTGTAACACATCCTTAACAGAGTCGATCGGATTGGCGAGGCATGCGGAGATTCCAATGTAGCTTTGTTGCTCGGCAGGGGGCAAAATCTGATCAATGGACCCGCCCGGCAATGTGATGAATATTGTAGGTTTTGTTTTAATCTTAATTGGTTTGTAAAATATTCTGTAAGGAATGTATAAAATAAGATATCCTGTCGTCTCTATAATTGGGTCCACGACTATACCGATTGCCCGTGTCCAATGTCCGCTATTGTTGCGGACTAGTTTATCTTGATGCTGGATAGGGAAATAAAAGATTAATTATTTATGAACGTAATTCCTTAGGATGCTCTATTATTCTATCGGAGTGGCCAACACCTGTGCACTGAAAGAAGAGACAGGTCCGGATCTATCCGGAGCAATTAGAAAACCCCTCCGGTATGGAGACACTCGGACTTGTACAAGTCTATGTACATAATCGGTAGTATTTCGTTGGATTTGCCTGATTTAACATTAGCGTTCTATAAAACAACCAGAGCTTTTTAAGTGCTTGTCAGGTTTAGTAAATGTAAAAAACCGGAGTACCAAGAGAAAGCCACCAAACTGCAGTCAGTATCTGGAAACTGCCCCATATCGGATCATATCTGGAAACCCAGAAATAAAGAATTTGTGGTGATATGTCGGGAAATCTTAACCACCCCGGGTTTAAGGCCCTAATTAACAATGAAAAGATTGTTAGATTACATTTATTGGAGATGCAGCTGCATTCTGGGTGGCAGATGAATATTCACCGCGCCTGTTAATTGTTACATTTACATTTTGTTTTCTATTTTAAAATAAAACATTATTTAGATGCAAGTGAACACATAAATCTTCCGCTTCAGCAATTTCACCTTAACAGCCAAGGTCAATGTGATAAAGAATAGTCCCTAAAAATTGAAAATACAACAAAAACTCACTATGTTTAATAACTTTTCAGCTTCCTATTAATTATTTTCATAACCAAACTGGTTCATGTTATGTTGTATGGTCTATAACTCCTTTCTCAGTTTGTCATAGAAAAACCATTTAAGCGTTCTACATATTTTTCTTCGCCTCTCTAAGTTTTAAACTTCCCATATATACCGAGTTTTGTAAAGTTCGTAGTCGCAAAATTATCAAATAATTAAGTTTAAATATTGATTTTATTGATATTGATATTGATGTACACGTTTAAAATAGCTCGGAAATCTCCGAACTGTTCCGATCTATCCTGATCTGTACGGATATTGCCGATGTTGGTCACGTGAAATGACTTGGAAAGTTCAAATCTAAACGAGTATTATTGATGTTGGTCACATGATACAACTCGGTTTCCAATATTACCCGATAGTTTGAAACATAGCGTTGACTGTGGCGGTTCCTTCAAAACGTGTGATATTCAATCGACACTTACCACAATGTCAATAGTGTATTGGTTTTTTCATTGGTCTGAACCATCATATATAAGCATTCATATTCACATATTGTATGTTTTATGACACATTGTGATGGTGAACATTACAAAAAATGGAACTTTAAAGTTATATGTGCCGTAACCTGGACAAAAAATTTGACATGCTATTTTTTCTTCAGTAATCTATTAAAAACCATCTGTTTTGATGAATAAAGCTGCGAAAATCATTCCAATGGAGAGACAAACGTATATGATGCCTTTAAAACGTTAGTTAGAACAAAAATGTTATGCATTGTAAAGTTCATGGTTTTATGCTTTGTGTATGTTTAGATGGAAACATACTTGCATGAATCACTTCACAATATTAGTAGAAATACTATAAAAATGTGAAATAAAATTGTCCAGCCACGATTATGTAAGGACGGCCTAGTATGCGATGTGTAGCGTGTATGTAGTGCAAGGTGTGTGTTTTGGGGGACTGCGGTATGTTCGTGTTGTGTCCTCTTATATAGTGGAACTGTTGCCCTTTTTATAGTGCTATAACACTGAAGCATGATGCCGAAGACACCAAGCAACATACCCCAGCCGGTCACATTATACTGACAACGGGCGAGCCAATCGTCTCACACCCCTTTCTTCTGAGCGCTAATATAAGTAGGAGCATAAACTACCACTTTTCTGGACTTTGGTGTGTCTCGATCAGATGATAGTTTCCTCAATGTACAAATATAACAAAAAAACCGCGTTGATACGATTCATTCAGTAGTTTTCAAAGGCAACTTAAGATGTCGACGTTACATATAACAATAGTCTGTGGTATTCATGGACGATATTTTGATGAAATACCTTGTAAATGTATGACCAAATTGTATCATTATTTAACATGAATACATGATTAGAGTTGTTAAAATGCAAGAATAGGTAAAGTTTTTATATTATCATCGGTTTGTTGTTCCCAACATGCGAACATCCGAAATAAAATTTACAATGGTTATATACTGTTATATTAGTGTAAACTTTGGCCTGCATTGTTTTAATTAAACATTTGTCTTTCTCCCTTTTCAGTGCTATATCTCAGATTACGAGATGGAACGGACCGAACGAATGGTCGAGTGGAGATATCCAAGGACAACATCACGTGGGGGACAGTGTGTGACGATTTCTGGGACGGCGCGGCGGCCGACGTAGTGTGTCGACAGTTAGGGCTATCTTGGGGTGTAAGTAGTTATGTAAACGTTATTCACAATAACAAAAAAACGGATGGACATTCTTCACAGGCGCGAAGTGTCTATGAAAAAGAATGTCCGCCCAATTTCTGTCCATGAATTCATAAACCCAAAGATATCAAGATAATGCTTATACTATTTAATTCAAATAACCCATTCAGATACTAATTAGACATTAATATCTTTTCCAATAAATCAAATTGATTTGTAGCGCTGTTATATCTTATCCAATAGTTCAGTTTGGCCAGTAAATGTGCCGCTATTTAAATATCCCGCGAAAACGTTCTTTATGTATGACGTCATTATACGTCTTGGCGTACAATTCTTTCGGTCTATGGAAAAATAACCTCAAAGATCTAACCAAAGAAATGAGTGTAACTTATGCAATTGGATTATATTGCATTAGCACTGAAATAAACGCGTCAAGTATATTATGACCGTTTCACTTCTATTTTCATTTATTCATTTTTATTTAATTAAATCCATTTGATCGATTATATAGGATTCATTGAAGTGAATACGACTAATGTCCATTAGTAAATTTTTTAAATTCTGATTTAATAATCAGCGAAGAGGAGCAAATACAAATGTACCACATTGGAGTACATCAGACCTGATAAATCCGTCTAACGTCCATTAGTAAATTTTATATGATTTTGATAATCCGCGAACAGTAGCATTTACCACCTTTGAATATGTCAGACCAGAAACTCATTATGCCTGAATTTCAGTGCCGTTTTCACTTAACATATTGATACCGAGAGGTTTTTATTTCTTTTATTTGGATAGATGGCTCACCCTCTTGCTTATTTTGGCCCCGGACGACATGATCTACCTATAGTATTAGACGAAGTCATCTGCGCCGGATCTGAGCAGTCTTTGCTGGAGTGTCGGACTAATCCCTGGGGTCAGAACAACTGTAACCATCAAGAAGACGCAGGTGTCTCGTGTTTCGAAGATAAAGGTAGGCATAGTGTATCCCAGCATTGCATAGTACAGAGTTACCTCCCTTGCATGTAGGTATCCATTGTGACGTCATTATTTCGAAAAGTATGACGTTACGTTCACAAACACATTACATTACAATCAATACCTACCCACAAGGGTAGATAACTATGGAAACAGTATTTGAAATACATCCATAGAAATGATTTTGATTTTACTTTGAATTTATTTTGGCCTTTTATTTCGGATTATTAATAAACTAGTTTAATACCGTTTTTCCTCATTATGAGTATTTGAAATGTATAAACAGAATAAAGTTTCATATTTATTTGCGAATATCAGATTCATTTTGCCGCTATTAAATTGAATTGGAAAAAACGGATTTGAACCGAAGTTTGCGCATTTGTAATTGATTCGATTCTAACGATATACATAACAAAACACTCCTAACAATTGACAATATAGCGCAGACATAGTCTGTCGTAAATGGTCTGGCGCGAAAAGCGCTGAACGTTATGACCGCTAAAATGTAGACATATTTATAGTGTACATGTATAGTTTATAAGGTTCAATCTAAAACCTCTGATCGACTTTAGATGTGAATTTTTATTTCTAACTGATTGATTAATTAACTATTCGCTTGTGTGATAATTAAATTTACTAAAAAGAATGTAATGTATTCAGTATAACTGCGGTTATTAAAAACTATGGATTACTGATTCACTTATCTAAAGGAAATACAAAAGAACTAGAATCATTCAATCAATCAAATATGTAAAGGATACTGGATTTAATTTTTTTACGATCAGTTATTTTAATATATACATGTTTAATAAGATTATTGAAATACCTTAACTTTACGACGATAATTAAACTTGAAATACATTTCTTTATACTCATACATTTAATTTGCACTGTTAGTTTTCTATATAGTATGAATGTATATTTTTATGCACAATAATTTGATTAACGTATATATATTGACAGGGACATCTACGATACTAAAGAGCCCATATTTATTATCCCTCGTCAGAATCGACATGTATATATAAAAAAGTGTCTGACAACCCTCTGATGAATATTTATAAGTTATCTCTGTTGAATATTTATAAGTTATGTCAAATGAATATTTATAAGCTATGTCTGTAATAACTCTTACTGGTACATATATATATATACTACCTGTCTGCGCTATATGTTATTTCGGAATATTCAATATACAGTACTAATGCTTTTTCAATTGCGGTTTTCCGGGAATACAATCACTCCACTTCCGTAATATATAAGCAAAGTGACGTCATTTGCCGATCTTATGATAGGCTGAAAATGTCGTGCCGGTCAAACAATTTGAATTCTGTTTAAAAAAAAAATATTTACGAACTACATAATTTCTATGTCCGTTTGTCATATTTCTTATGTTTAATAAAACTAATACCATAATTTGACATTCTGACAAATCTTCTCAAAAACTTTTTCATCATACAAACTTTCTCATCTATACAGCACATCCATGAATATGACAGTAATATCACATACATACAAATATTGTCTTTGACAGAGGTCAATTCTAGAATTTATCAACCTAGTAAAGATTATTGTTAACCGACTTCAAAATGCGCACGGTTTGTGCAAATACGTGTAACTGTAATATCACCTACATACAGCTATAGCTTTTGACTGAGGACAATTCCTGAATTTATCAACCCAATAAAGAATATTGTTAACCGAATTCAATGTCATGCATGCAACGTTATATATCTTTAATGGTTCAATTACTATGATTATTATATCATATCATCAAGAGAGTTGCATTCGTAACGTCTGCCTTAATAGTCACATTTAAATTAACCTTCATGCTTACAGAAGGTTTTGATGTATGCACAGATGTGATATTTGTCACAGTAAACAAATCTATTACAGAACACATCTCTAAATGTATGTAGATTACGCTCTCTACGTGGATATGCATGGAGTAATTACGGTATAATAACACTGTAACATAGCGTTACGTCATGCGTCAATTACTGACGATTTGAATATATTTTCACTGTTATTGCGATATAATTAAATCTTTCTTATAACAATCATTTTCATTGGCATACAATTATTTTATCAGCCCATAACGTAAAAATGACGTCACCGTTTATAACGTCACATTTGATTGGTTAATACACAGAGTAATAATTTCTAAAAGAAAAAGAGCCCATCAATAAACCAAGAATTATAAGGATTACGTTGAATATATTTTTGTTTTGTTATGGAGATAAAACACAAAACATCTGAAGGCACACTCATCATAAAGTGCTTTGTAGATTATATAGATTACACTCCGACTTTGTGTATATATCTTCATAACGTAGGAATCGATTCAAATTAAACCTAATTCACTATAGATAATCTCTTTAAAATTCCAAATTCATTGAAGAATAATTTTTTTCTATGGAATGATAAACCCGTTGTTTTAGCCAATCAAAAGCGACGTTACATACGACATCAGACGTAAATGACCAGTGCAATATTACATTAAAGGCCCACTACCTTTCCGGAGCAAAATTTAAAGGTTTCTTAAAAACATTAATAACAAAAGAAAATATATATCGATGGCTTAAGATGAGGTTACAACACCAAAAATATGCAAGATTTCCTGTCTAATGTACGATAACAGTGGAGATTAATTTCGCTGTTTTGTCGTCTGGCGCAGTGATAGTCAACTACCGCGCGGCATTTAGGACGACGGCGGGAAACATAAAACGACCCGCGTTATGAAAATTAACATTTTTTTTTATTCTAATTAAATAGTTCTGAAGGCGATGATAAGTTTGCTTGTAAACGTATAGTTAATAACTTCTGCGACTCTACAAAATTATTGATCTCGTTTTACATTCCTAATTTAAAAATTAAAAGCCGTTTCGGAAAGGTAGTGGCCCTTTAATGTCTGATAAAGATAACAGTGTGTTTATCGAAACGTCACGAGTAATTATTTCGATGAATGTTTCAAATGACCATTTATAGAGCATTCCTTACCAAACCTGAAGAACATTTTTCACAAAGATAATAAATTGATTAGATATGACAGCGAACTAAGTATGGAACTAAGTAATAATAAATATCACCAAATAGTCTATTAAGGGAAATTACCACTTTAACGCAAAAATATATATATACAAAGGGAAACCAGCGGTTACTACATATTCATAATATCCTTCAGTGACTTAACTAAGGTGTGCATGAGGCATTGGAACAAATACTAAAATGAAATTGATAACCGGTTATTTAATTACAATTGTGTATTTGTGATCGACTACCTAACAAAAATTACAAAGATATATTCAAAAAATTGTTTGGTACAAATAAAAAATAGGCCTTTTGAAGACGTGGAATGGACAAAGATACCTTGAATCATAAATGCAAGTCTTGATTTAAAATGATCTTGTTCTAAATAATTGAGTCTAGTAAATGTTACGTCTCAAATATTGCAGTAAACACGCGGGCATCATCAACTTAATGATAAGATGAAGGTGTTTCTAAATACCACAACCGTAATAGAGTGAGGTGCCTTGTAAGCATAAGATGTAGTTGCGTATTATTTAAAAAAGAGCCGTCGATAGTGCAAATGTAAAAAATACTAAATTAAATACGAGATGAGTGGCATTGAAATAGAAAGGTTACCATGCAGACCTTTACATCCGCTTTGCTATTTGGAAGGTCGTTTGTTTTCTTTTTACTTTCTTGGTTGACATGCCCTGACGTTCTGTATTGGCCAAGAAAACCATAAAGTCTATAAAAATGGTAGTTTCTGTTACCGTTTAGTATACATGGAGTATATCGCTATAACAAAGGGTTATAACACGAACTAACTACAGTCTCCCAAAACACGCACACATGAAAAAACACCGCATATGAAGAGGCCGTATATCTAATCAATTATTCCTGATCACAAAGTAGAAACAAACACCCCCAAAATAAAATAAAATAAAATAAAAATAAAATAAAATAAAATAAAAAAAAAGCCTACACACAGAATGTCAACCGCATTCCCTTGTTCAGCGTCACTTGAAAATATATTCTAAAGATACAATTTTCTGAATTTTGAGAATATTTGAAGAAATAATATTTTTTCTCATAAACTTCCCTATATCAAGAACATGTTTATACCTGCAGTATGAACATTTGCCTTATGCTATATCACACTCAACACAAGCAATATAACTATAATTAAAGATATCCTAGACAATAACAACATTACATATGCATATTTATATGCAATTAAACACAATTCCAGATGACAGATTCATAATTACTGTTATAAATTATATCTGGAAAACAGACACAATATTGTATTAATATTTCAAAGACTAATCAAATTCAGGTTATAAAATTCTACACTAAAGAAAAGAGCCATTTGATAACATTTATATATTTGGTGTGAAATGTTTTCTGAAGACATTGAAACAAAATGCAAATACAAAATAAAAATGAAAAAAAAAGTTAACATCGTAAGTTCCTTATTAGTGCTAGAAGGAAGTAAACGTTTAAAATGAATATCAATTTAGAATTAATTACGAATAAATTAAAATAAAAAAAGAGTATGCATTTTAACTTTCTTTTCTACTGTTGTATATGATAATTAATGGTACTTATTTTTTTTTTTTTTTTTTTTTTTGGGGGGGGGATTTATTTGAATGAAGATAATAATAGATATTGATTTATTCAAAAATGTTAATTAAATTTGATCATTTTATGATTAAAAGTTCTGAATCGATGTCAGAAATATGAAATGGAGTTAATTAAAGATATAAATAGAAAGTCTTTATTCAAGTGTACTTGCTAATATGAAACGTGGTACCTGCAGAATGAGATTAGAAATTACAAATTCCAAAAGGGTTCATGTTGCACAGTGTAATCATTGGATGAAAAGAGAACTATATTCAAGCAAAAGTGCAGACCTTATTTGTTTATACCACAGATAAGAAATTAAAAAAAGGAAAAAAAACCCATAAAATTTAATACGTATACAACAGCTGTGTCAACAAGATGAAGTCATATTACGCTTGATTAATTAAACACAACACAGACTTTTAATTATGTCCTATATAACCTTTCAATGTGACACAAATACATATAACACTAAGACGAATCTGGCACTACCGATTTAGCAATGCCTACATCACAATGCCGACATTGTTGGTCATACTTTTAATACTAATGGATGAAATACTTGATAAAAAAAACAAAGAAAATGGAAGGTGTACGTCAACTCTTTCTGCAAGCTAGATAAACACATGTAATATACTTGACACATACAGTAAACAAATTCTAAAATTACAAAAAACTTTCTACACTAGGTGAGATTAAAATTCATCTATTAGCAGTTTCTTTTTGGAAAAGAACACATAACAAAACAGGTGAAAGTTGTACAGTAAAGACAGAAAATGATTTTTGGCGGTACTGCCAAAAATCGTTATATTACATCTACATTGCAGTAAAATGAGTACATACGGTCATACCACGACACCAAGTTGTGGTCGACAATTTCACTTCACATTCGTGCAGTATTATGAGTATTTGTAAATTGATTTCTGCAGGAATAGTATCTAAACATACATAAGGTATAAAAAAAGGAATATCACATTGCATTATATCTGTTTTGTAACTAACGTTAATAAAGCATCATTTATGTCTGTCTGACCATTTCTATAATTTCCCCATTTATTTATTAAACCTTATGCTTAAAAAATAATATATATCACTAATGAAAAAAGGAACATGTCAAATTTTTCGCCCAGTTGTGGCATATATAACAAAAATCACACTCTTTTTGTATTCCAGTTCGACTGACCAATGCGAAACTCCAGCCTAATGTTGGATCGGTAGAGATATTTTCGGACCACCGTTGGGCGGAAGTGTGCAGTGATCGTTCCTGGGATGATACCGACGCAGGCGTTGTGTGTCGTCAACTCGGATACACCTCGGGACGCGCCCTATCTAACGCGTCTAAAGACTCACCGGAATACGAGATCTGGATTCTTTATAAGAAAGCCTACTATAACTTTACTTGTTTTGGAAATGAGACGTCATTGCTGGATTGTAGGAGAAAAAAGTTTACGTCATCAACGTGTCACCATAATTTTATGGCGGGAGTAATATGTTATAATACTACACTAGAACAGGTCAACAATAGTAAGTATATTTATGATAGAATGGATTACCTGCCTTAGTACCAATTCTCTCGCTAGGATGCGCTTATATATGCATTTTCGGAGCGACTACTAGCGGAGGGTAGAAATACTACGACAGGTAACCCAGTCTAAGATTTATACATGTTATTGTCTAGTTCAGGATTACACAAAAAAAAAAAAAAAAGAAAAAGAAAAAAAAAGAAAAATACAAGACGAATGTTTTCAATCAAGAACCTAAGGTAGTTTTAGTAAAACGGAAAGAGCCGAAGGTTCCCGATTGCGGAATTTTGTAGTTACTTAATTACCGTTTACATGGCACCGCCTATTACAAGGCTTTGTCTAACACCGACTAAAGTCAGTATTCTATCATGCATTAGTAAGTGCAAGATTCTGTCTAAAGAGTTGGTTTGAATTTCTTAGTTTTATCAATAAAACTTCATATGAACAGTCAGGGTCATTTAAGGACGTGTCAGACTGAGATGGTGGATGAAAACCGGAGTTCCCGGAGAAAAACCATCGACCAGCGGTCAATACCTATGTTAATATGCGACAACAAAATAATGAGAATAAGAACAAACCAATATACATGTAATAACAATATGGGAATTTTCACGGATGTCAGCACCGTAAGTTCATTGTCGTGTAACATTTAAAAACTTTCAAGTTGTGATGTTTTCGATACTAATGAACAAATAATTTATTGTATTTGTCTTGTTGTAACTGCTGATCTTTCGTACAAACAGTATTCTATTGACAGATCAAAATGATCTCGGTTTGTTTACTGATATAAGGCAGATATTAATCGTTTACACAAAATATAAGAACACTGAAATAAACATGGTCCAAGAATGGTGAATTAATTAGATCATTGCATGAACGATTGCAATATTTCTTTGGAATGAAAGATGGTTGGGGGTTATACAATATGTCTTCCATATTTAGTTGATAAAATATATTTATAACATTTGACTTTTCAGCATTTGACATGCGGATATCGAACGACCATTATGGTAGAGTTGAGGTGCGCCACCTAGGGGAGTGGGGGCACGTTTGTAACCATGACTGGGGACCGATAGAGGCAACACTAGCGTGTAAACAACGAGGCTATGCAGGGGGTGTGGTGTATGGAAGTAACCAGACGCAAGACCAGATCGGATGGACATTACATCGTAATTGTGATCCCACCGATAAGTCTTTGGCGGCTTGTCTTGGGGATGAGCAAGGCGTTTGGACACCAGTGTTTAACTGCAAGGCAGCGTCCGTTCTGTGTTTCAAAACGTCAGGTAAATATATTGCAAACAGTCAGATAAAATGATAACACCGGCAAGTGCCCGTGCTTTCCCTACATATTAAAAAGTTATTTAAACATGTTTAGCGGAAGTTGACTATGTCGAGAATTGGTAACAAGGTACAGTAGCTCATTAATCGGTAGAGCACCCGACTAATGATCCGGGGTCGCGAGGTCTCGGGGTCCCGGGGTCGAACCCGGTCTGCCCACTACATTTCTCATATTCTGTTACATAGTAATAGGTGCTTCTTCTGTTTCTGAAATAGACGAGGAATTCGTTTGTTATAAATGCTATGTTTCACCGATAACATCAAATGGTGGCAGCGGTGGGATATTGTTCTATCACTAGCCTTCCTAATCTGGGCCGTGAAATCAGTTTCCCGGTTACAAACATACCGTTAGGTCTTTGAAAGTCGTTCCGCAAGCAAAACTGGTGATCATAGTTGTTAATAAGATTCATAACAAGAACACAAATTTGAACAGCTACCATACCACGCGAATCAATGACAGATATAGTATAATTTCAATGAATGCATTTATCGTTTTCCTCGGATGTTAAATTGTTGTAATTGCATTTTGTTGTGTATTTTTGAACCCTCAGAACCCTAATTGCATTGCAGGTCCCGAGATAAGTATTACGGACACACACATTGGACGGGTGGATATCACTTTTGACGGCCAAGTAGGGACTATATGTGGTACGGATAGATGGACAGACAAAGAAGCGGCCGTTTTGTGTCGCCAAAAAGGGTTCGCAGACGGGCACGCCCTGGCAAGTGTGCCAAAAGGCAAAGGGAACATTTATATGTCCTCGCTGTCGTGTAAAGGTACAGAGAAATCCATATTTATGTGTAACAACACAGGCTGGCAAGCATCTGGAGATGCAGAGTGTAATACACATGCTCTTGACGTTGGCGTGGAATGCTACAGACACAGTAAGTATTAGAGAGTTATTAACAAAGAAAGATAACTCTAACCACAAAACGACAACAGACTGCGCTTACGCTCAGTACTATTGCATCAACACTGTCTGTAACTAATATGTTTTCAATTTTATCTGAACTTTGACCTTTTTTTTGGTCACGTTGTTGTCAACAATACTGACCAATGAATAAGCTGCTTTTAAAACATAACCTGTTTATTGGTTCAAACTGATACACGTGAAGGTTTCTTTGCCTGTGAAATTTAAATCTAGTATGATTTTCATTGAGAAATAAGCGTTCTAATGCAAGACAATCTAGTATGATTTTCATTGAGAAATAAACGTTCTAATGCAAGACAATTACTTCAGTCATTATTCATGCGATTACGATGAAACGAGTCATTCAATAGTGCAAGAAAAATGCAAAGACGGCTCATCTATTTCTATGAGCAAGTTTGACATTTAAAATAAACGTTATACAATATAAACCTTAATTTGTTCAATCTTCAAATTAAATCTGTCAGGGAAGAACGAAATGCAAATTTGATATAGTGACATATACATTGAATATGGTGACATACAACTTGAATATGGTGACATATATATTGAATATGGTAACATACACATTGATTGTGGTGGCTTGTACATCGAATGTGGTGACATACAAATTCCATGCAGCGAATTTCATAAAACATATCACTTTCTTTCAGTCCGTCTCAGTCGTCTCATGTCGGAGTCAGTCGGCTTCGTCGAGGTCTACAAGAATGGATCCTGGTTCGGCCTCTGTGGATCAGGCTTCTCTGACGCCAGCGCCAGGGTAGTGTGTAGCCAGTTAGGATATAACAATGGAAAGGCCTTGCCACAGGGAGGCTATGGAAAGTTTTACTTCATGATCATCCGGGCGGGTATCAACTGCACTGGTAAAGAGAAGTCCATCCTAGATTGTCCGTACAAAAAGGGTACCGTCTGTGCCAACAGTTACCATGGATATGCTGTTGTTTCCTGTTTCAACGGATCAGCATCGCAAGGTATGAATGATACTGAACGGTAAATTTCTTGTGTATTTATGTGTAGAAGAACAAATTCACTGCTATTTGATATGATAGATGATATATTTTGATAATAAACAAACGATACAAAGCGCTTTTTAAATATGTAGCAAATAGTCTGTTTACATAAGAATTCAGTTATATCTGTTATTGTGAAGACACTATAATTTATTCATATTATTAATAATTCTTTTTTATTGTTGCATTATGCTTACAATTATTAAAACCACCAACTGTTCACTTCTGTACTATACCTGTCAGGCATTAACAATATACGCTCAAAACCGGGTAAAGAGATACATATATAAACGATACAAAAACTTGTAAAGAAAGATATCTATTGATCAAACAATCAACATGTATTCCATGGTTTGTGTGTTTTCGTTTTTGTTTTTTTCTTTGACCAGACTCAATATTATTTCCTGGTCACTTCAGATCAGATCATAAAATCATTACTTGTTATGGAGAAAAATCTTAAGCAAGCATTATGAAAAATAATCCATCGTTGTATTTCGTTTAGCCTTCTCGTCATGGCCAAATTAAATGATGTTACTTGTTGTTTTTTCAGAAGCCGTGATTTCACTTCAGTCGCGCGAGCCGGGAAAAGCTAGTTATGGCCGAGTGTCTGTATCCCGATACAACGTGGTCGGTCATGTTTGTTCTTCGTTCTGGGTTGACAGTAATGCGGACGTGCTGTGCCGTAGCCTTGGTTACAAGGGTGGACGAGCCACGAACTACCAACGGGACCAGCGTGCACCTATTGTTGTCACAGATTTCATGTGTAAGGGCACGGAATCTTCGCTCGCGGAGTGTAAGGAAGAGATGGGAATCTGCTACAGTAACACAGTCGCAGGGGCTGTCTGTTACAGCCAATATGGTAAGGAGCTGTGTAGGCATATTTTGTTATCAACGGGTGTCATTTAAAATCAATAGCATAAAGATACTGTTTGCAAATTTTATAACTTTGGTTACAATATCAAAGATCATGACTAGAAGTCTGCATTGCATTGTGCTAAGAAATATTTTGAACATGCAAGGAGCAGTATGATGCTTATTTGTACTTCGAATATCAGAGTTTTAGAATACCTTTATCCGCATTGTTTGTTTGTTTTTTTTTTTTACATATTTGACCCTTTTTATCAATAAAACTCCAAAAGATATTTTCTGAGTTATTGAGTTTAAAATGTCGCCTTTGCCTTAACAGATTTGGCAGTGAAGCTAGTTGGCGGAGATCATTATTTTGGACGTGTTGCTTTAACAATAGATGACGAAGAAGGCATTGTTTGTGATAGAAGTTGGGGCCAAAAGGAAGCGGAAGTTGTTTGCAGACAACTCGGCTTCGTCAGCGGGGAACCATACCAGTAAGCTTCTGTAGTTCCTATTTTACAAAAGGTACTGATCGGCATGCTTAGACGTGCTGTGGACATAGATGTTTTTGTTTTAATACTGAGGTTGCCTTGGAGAAAATATTATCTAATAAATAACCACGAACTTGCCATCTCAGGGATGCAGTTGTTAAACCCACGTTGAGCAGTTGCAAGGTACTGACCCCATGGAGATCGTTATCCGATTACTCCAATCGCTAAATGTTAACATGGTTTTTCACAGAATTAACCAAACCGTATTAAAGAAATATTGCTGTGCTGTCTTTTGACATTCTAAACATCATAGTAAGGGTACTTAGGCTACGGATAATGTCTATTAGCATATCCAAAGTGGCATGCATTTACAGAATTATCAATTAGAGTTGGCATGGTATATTGTTTTCAGTCACTACGATTTTGTGATGTTATCTGTTACAGGGTGGCCCCTGCCACAGGGGAAGTTTTCCTATCAGACGTATATTGTACAGGCACAGAAGCTTCACTGATTGAGTGTCTTTCCAGTGGTTGGCGCTCAACCGACAAACAGACTTGTGGTACTGGGTACGAATCCGTCGGTGTCTATTGTTTCGGTAATGGTAAGTGACTGATTTATACTCATAAATGCACGGACTGAATTGAATATTACAAATATATATATTATATTTATAAACATATAGATGTTGAACTTAGATGTTGAGAATAACAGTATTTGTCCGTGACATTGATCAGTAACTCTATCAGCTAGATTATTTATATACAACTACTGCTATAACATACAGTGAATTTTGTCAGTTACAATTTAAGCGCGAAAACCGAAAATTCATTTTCACATAAAGAACAGAGTCTATATTATCACTCAAAGAAAATTGAGGAGAAAATTTGTTTAAAGAGTCGAGGAACGTATGTGATCACTACAAATTTAGAAATTGTTGTTTAAATTTGTTTTTTTTTAAATGTGGTTTGATAGAAAATCTTCAAAGTCAAGGTATTTAATACAGTTTTCTATCTATATGTACTTTTTATTTTTTTTTTAAATTTTTTAATTTTTTAAAAATAACATATATCCAAATTTTTCTCTGGGTCCATAGTTCGTCTTGTTGGTGGCAAAAACACACCGACATTCCTAGCAGGACGAGTAGAGATGAAGCTTGCAAACACAAGCACATGGTTTAGCATCTGCTCAGACGGCTTCCGCCAAGCTGAGGCAGACGTTGTCTGCCGTGAGATAGGATTCAGCTCTGCTCAAGTCCTGGCCCCAGGGTCGTTTGGTTCCATCAAACATATGTATTACATATCCAGTGTGAAATGCAATGGATCCGAGGACTCGCTTCAACACTGCTCCGCGAACAGAGAGGGGATGTGTGTGTCTCCTTCCTTGAATTACGCTAGTGTGATATGTACCAAAGACGGAGCAGATCCAGGTAATGTTACATCTCTGAATGTTTTGAAATAGATTCCTTAATTTTGGTGGAGAACCCCATATCCTACAGTTGTTTTGTATGGTAGCTACATTTAATCGTACTATCCTACACCTCGTTATTATCTATATATTGAACGCTTAACAACCCCAATTCTTGAAACCAATTGTTCTGCTATCAGTGAAGTGTATTAAAGAGGATTTGCCAATTTTAATACGCCATATTACCAACTAGGTCTTGAGATATTGAAATGGTTATCGTCAACAGAGATTTTCATTGCTACCGTTCTATAAAGTGGCGCTTTTTTATCGGACACCACAAAAATAATAATTTAGTCTAATAAAGAAACATTATTTTATTTTTCCAAAGAGTCAAATTATATACAGATATAACTAGTAATTCGGTACAAGTACATTCAAATATACTCACTCACCCCTGTACTTGAAGTATAAATTGAAATGTCGACCACTCTTTGAAAATCGCACTAAAATATCTTTTTCACTATTTCATCCTCAGCCATATGTATAAAAAAAGGAAAAAAAAATCTTTAAAAAAAATAGATAGATTAATAAACAAGCTTCAGAAAAGCATGGCAATTGAGAGTGATTAAGGACAAAGAAACACACGTTGATCAGTTGTAAAATTACAAAGCATCTTACTTGTATGCTGGAATAGGAGCAAGAAGAAATTCTTCATTGAACTTATCCACATCACAATTCACAGTCCATTGCATGCTACGTGTAAGACACAATTAATAACACTCTTTTGACATCATCACAAGCAATAATGACGTCATGATCAAATTATGACGTTGCACGATTGTCTCGGTTGACGGAAACGTCTTCTCTTATATAGAAACGAAATTAAAAAGTTTTGTCTATATTTTCATAAATACTGGTTTTATGATAAATAGAATCTAACACTCGTGGCTATGTGATAAGGAATTTATTAAACTTTTAAAACTTCTTAAATAATATGGTATGTCACTTGCTTAAAGGTTCGTGGTATATCTAGTTATTTAACTCGTTCAATAAATGTCATATTACCTAGCCACTCATATAAGATCGTTTATTGATGTGCATTTTTCTTTCCCCCGTAAATAGGCACCAAAGTACATCTGACAAACGGCTATCATGGGATGGTCCTTGTGGAGAAATATGGTATCAACGGTACGATATGTGTGGACGGCTGGGACGAACGCGACGCGAACGTGACGTGTCGGTCCTTCGGGTACGCCGGGGGCGTGGTTTTAGGGCCGTCTGATGTCTACGCATCACGAGGGATGCCGGTCTGGTTTAATGACTACCAGTGTAGCGGAAAGGAAAAGGATCTGACGGATTGCGCCGCTAATTCGACCGTACCTTTGAAATGTATTAATTCCATCAAATACGCTGGGGTACTCTGCTACAACGGAACAGGTAATAATCTCTTTCTTATTGTGTCTTGTGATGAATACTGATATTTTTAAAACGATAAAAGCCATCGAGAGGAAGTATACCTTTGGTTAAATAAATATTGTTGCAATTTGCGTTATATCTATTTAAAGATAACCGCTGACTCTCTTCGCATGATCGATAAATCATATACGTATTAAGATAAGATAAGATATATTTTATTATAGTGTCACATATTTTAAACACAATAATACATAACATCACATTATGTACATACAAGATAATTAAAATATCCAGCATGAAAAGACTTACGAGACACTGATTTAAAAAAGGTACATTAAATAAATAAAATGTTATTTCCAATATTGCCATAAGCATCATTATTATAAAAAGTAACCGTCAGTAGATTTGGCCATTTATAATCAGATACATTCATATATATATAATTTAACAGTTATAATATATAAAAATTCCTAATGTACATGCATTTCTGCATTTGTGATGACAAAATACAATTAGTGTTTAATAGTATAGTATCTGAGATGATGCTACTAAAATCAATACTCTCATTTTGAAGGGGTACAAGTTCGTCTTGCGGGTGGAAAGCGCCACTACGGTCGGGTGGAGGTATCTTACGACGGGACCTGGGGCACCATCTGTGATTACGACTGGACTAAGTATGATGCCAGGGTTCTGTGTAGACAGCTTGGATTTCCAGACGGCCGCTCCTTCAAACAGTCGCACTATGGGCCTGGTACGGGCCCTGTGTACCTGTCTGGGATGTTTTGTGACAGTTCTGAACCTTCCTTACTGTCCTGTATCAGTGAGGGATGGAACAACGCGCAGTACTATTGTAAGCAACACGGACACGACGCTAGCGCCTTCTGTTTCCGGCCAGGTAGGAGCACTAATAAAGTACCAATTTAAAAAAACCCTCAAATATAGAACGCACAAACGTAGCTTAAACATTACATGTGTACAATATTTACTAAAAGTTGCTGTGATGTAAACGTAAAAACTGAGAAGAAAAAGATTCAATGCTCATAACAGCGCAATAATTACTGAATCTCACTTTGACTTTTTACCTCAGTAAGCAGCGTCCCGGGAGAAGACTACGGTGGTCTTCAGATCCGAACTGAGAGTACTCACGGCATGGTGTGCAGTGACGGGTTCGACGACCTAGATGCCACAGTGGCCTGTCGAGACATGGGCTACAGTGTCGGGGTAAGCATGTGCTGCTCTGCGTTCGGCGATGTAGATTTCATGCTTGCCAGAACCAACATCCAGTGCACTGGACGAGAAGCGAGTCTGGCGGACTGTCCTTCAGACAAGGGGATCGGGTTCTGCGAAAGCGGCACATATGCCTCTGTTGTCTGCTCGGACAAGACTCCTTCGTTAGGTAAGTCTGTGATTAACAATTTTTGAGTTTATTAATATAAGGATAGCTATTTATGTAATTTATGGTTAAAGTCCGATAATCTGAACTTGCTCTATTGTATATAATGAAATGTACACTGTGCAAAGACATCGATTGTTTTCGTGGATGCTTTTGAACTTTGATTATATAAAACGAACGAGTTTGAACACTTCCAACCACGAAAAATGTACACACTAATATTTCATTTTATGCAGTATATGTGAACATTATATTCATTCATCAAATTTATAGTGGAATATTGTTTTATCTTTCGGCAAGATTGAAATTTTGAGGGATCTAATTTCTTCTGAACATGGTAAGCTTTCTGAGTAATAATTATTACTGCATAGGATAGCAAAGACATAGAAATATATTACATTTTTTGTTTGATATCATTCATTTTTGGCAATTACCAGTGAAATATATATAACATAAGTGGATACAATACTAGAATTTTCTTATAAGTAAGAAGTAAATAAGTATTTCATTTAATATTTTTCTTCAACCTAGGTTATGGTTTGTCGCTGGAGAATGGTCACTTTGGAAGAGTGCAGGTCAAGTACTTTGGCCACAATGGCTATATTTGTGCAGAAGGCTTCGATGACCAAGATGCAAACGTCATTTGTAAACAGGCTGGATACTACGGTGGTTTTAGTTACCTCGCGAAGAACAAAGAAAAATGGGCTATCTTCAGTAAGGAGATCCGCTGGCTTCGAAACCTCACGTGTAATGGTACCGAGTCGCATCTAGGCCAGTGTGGTAAACTTGACTGGGGCAATATTGGCAAATGTTCACAACAAAAGTTTGCTGCAGCATTCTGCTATGTTGACAAAGGTACCATACAAACGATTTATTCAATGGCAAATATTCGTCCCTACATTTTGATGCTACATTATGTTATATTTTGATTGAGGTAACAATCAAATATATACTGAAAACCCCCCAAAAATTTAATAGCAAACAAACGTCGAATGGATTCCATTTTTGCAGTACTTTTGAGCAAAACTACAGTAGTAGTTTATCTGTTTTTGAAGCATTTTTATTAACACCTTAAAGTTGTATGATCTGTGACTTGTTGTACTTTTTGGCATAGAAAAAAGTATTTAAAGTGTTCTTCATATTTTTCTCCGCCTCTCTCAGTTTTAAACTTTCAATATTTACCGATTTTTGTAAAGTTCGTATTCGCAAAGATATTAAACGACTAAATTAAAATATTGATTTTTAACGCGTACACGTTTAAAATAGCTAGGAAATATCAACACAACACAACTTAAAGGGAAAATTCAGTGAAGTTAATTCTGTTGCATAAACACAAACAAAATATGACATAAAAACATTAATCTCTGAAAAATAAAAAATAAACATTAACACATTGGAATTCCAAAACGTATTAAGACATTACTTCCTTGATCCATATATAATAAATAATATATATACGTAGATACAATATGTACGCAATACCCATACCCGAGCCAGTGTCATTGAAGTTAGTTTAAAAATGCTATAAATAACTGCTGAGGAGTTGATAGAGCTGTTCTTCAGATCATAGAACTAATATGGTAACAAGGACACCGTATGAGTAGTTCTAGAAAGAAGTTGCTTTACTCTACTCGCGCGTGCAAGGGTTCGGCATACAAGACGTTGCATTACAAATGTGTAGACTTCACAAACTGTGATCACAGTCGGCATAAGTGGCATGCCACAGGTATATCTACTACTTCTACTTCCATTAGAACTGATTTGTTTCCAATATTCATGCAAATCCGAATGCCTCTTAGACTAAATTGTACTATTAATAATATATGCAATAATTTTTCATCATACCATGCACAATTTTAGAACTACTTAATATAGTGCATCCCACAGTAATTTTCTCGATGTAATGTTTCAGATAGAGCCGGTCACGATATTGAATTGGTCGGAGGGAAAACGCCCTCTGAAGGCTTGGTCAAGATCAAGATCAACGGCACCTGGGGAACCGTGTGCGCCTGGTCAGTTGGAAACTCAGAGGCCACGGTGATATGTCGTCAGAAAGGGTATACGTACGGCGTGTTTCTGAACTCTAGTCCGTCCCCAGACGCAGGTCCAGTTTGGATAAATTCTCTGTCGTGTATGGGGAACGAGTCGTCTATCTATGAGTGTATGGTAGACTCCTTAGGAGAGGAGCCTGGACGGACATGCGCTTCACATAAACATGACGTCAGCATCAAATGTTACAGCAACGGTAAGTACGAAAATGAATCTGTAACTCGTTCTCGTCTTTTCTCGCATTTCCGTTGAGGAGTTGATCTCATTACTGAGTCACTTTCTCTGCCGTTTCGTATTTTAAAAAACATGAAAATTATCATAGGAGATAAAATATACCTGTTATTTCATAACAACGTTAGGACGTAAATAACGCAAACAAATAGCTGTTTCTAGACAAACATTGGTAGAATTTGAATTATGCCATCATTTATAAAAGTTCGTAACGTAGGCCAGAGTGGTGCTATATCGAATTCATAACAGCATTCTCTCATTCGATTTGTTTTATTGCTTTGACTTTCATATTTCGCATGATTTATTAGAGCTACAATCTACTATCGTTTTATACAGTTCGTCTTTCTGGGGCGTCCAAATTATCCAACTATGGCCAGTTACAGTTTTACAATGGGACTGGTTGGTATTCCGTCTGTGACAAGGGTTTCGGGGACCTGGATGCCAGGATCGCTTGTCAGTCAATGGGGTACCGGGACGGGCGTGCGCAGTGCTGCTCCGCTTTGGGTGACCAGTTTCTGTCTGGGATGCCCATAGGCGTCACTGACGTCAACTGCATACTGGAAAACCGGAAATTCAGCGATTGTCAACATAAATATGGAATATGTGAAAGCGGGCATTATGTGACACTTGTATGCCTGGACAATGATACAATAAGCTACGGTAAGTGTATTGTTGAATTTAGAAACATTTGTATTATATTAATTTGAATAAAAAATGAAAATACTTGCACATATTTCTAAGTGTTCTAATTGTTATGTCGAGTTTAATAAACACTATTTTTTTCTAATTCACATTTCATCTCTTTGAGCAGACATGAAAGTACGGGTGCCCGATTCGCTATTTTACGGACACGTCGAGGTTGAGCGGTTCGGGATCTGGGGCTCCGTATGCGATACAGACTGGGACCACAGGGATGCTACAGTACTTTGTAGGGAGCTGGGGTATACGACCGGTAACGCTACTAAGGGTGAAGTCAGTAACGACATCCCTACGGTACTGGGCAGTGTTCACTGCAATGGCACTGAGAAGCAGCTTCGTGATTGTCAAATGACTTCCTTCACGGATGGTCACCTTTGTGCTGGACGTATCACAAGGGCCGCAGTCGTCTGCTCTAAAGATAGCAGTATGTACATTTTCTTACATATTAATCTTAATTGTTGCGTTGAATATTGTTTCATAGCGGATGAGTCAAAGGTGAAATTATCTTCTACTGTAGGGATGAAGTGATTTAGTTGTAATTTAGTGTGAGGCAGGCGTTTGTGGATTGGAACTAATTTTGAATTAACGATTAGTTTAGTTTTCCTTGGTCTGAGGGTGGACAAAATAGACAAAAATATCACTCCGGCTTCACTAAAGAGCTACCGTTTTATGATTTAATGAAGCTAAGGTTGTTGATATGCACTTATATAATTCATCTAATTGTTTTGACTCATTTACGGTTGAATTTCTATTACGACACATTTAAAAGTTAGGTCTACAACAGTAATAATTCATAGCGGTCAAAATAATTCTTTTACATTGTTAGTAAAACAAACATGTTTGTTTTAGCTGGTGTTCAGTTCCGGATAGCTGATGCGGTGGAAGGAAGTGGTAGGGCGGAACTGTATATAAACGGTCAGTGGGGATCTATCTGTGACCGGATGTGGGACGACAGAGACGCCGACGTGTTCTGTCGACAACTTCCGGACTACGTCGGGGGTATGGAAGTCCGCCCAAGAATGGAAGCGGCAAATGACGTGAGCATTTGGATGACGCATGTGGAATGCCATGGTAACGAAACCGATTTCCTCGACTGCAAAGCGTCTTGGGGTTTATCCCATACTAGATACTGTTCACACGGAACTGATGCTGGTGTAGCATGTTTCAAGTCGGGTAGGTATTTAATACATACAATCCTTAACACAGCACATCAACATTTACTCCATTGAAGTCATAGATATTTGTTTAAACAATGATGACATGAGAAATGGGGGAGAAAGGAAGTCATCCCCCAAAAACATAGCCAATTTAATTACTTTCATACGACTAATTTGCATTAGAATTTCTATAAGGAATGTATAATCATGGATACACAATAACATACATTACCGTGATGGAAAAGTTTTCTACCGCATTGTATTTCTGAAACACACGTGCTCTGCTAAAGTGGAATTTAAATGATCAAATTCAGTACATATTCTATCTCGGATAGGTTCGCTGTTTGTATTTTTCCAGTAAAAAATAAACAGAAAATTCGAATTGCGTTTTTAACATTTGAAACTGTTTCCTCGTCACAACAGCAGTAGATAATTTTCAAATTCAAGTTCTTTTTCATGTTTTTTTATATATACAGTGAGACTAAATCGGGGTAACTACAAGAATAACGGAATCTTGGAGGTGTATATGCAGGGATCTTGGGGAACTGTGTGCGCAAGTGGGTTCCATCAAACAGAAGCAGGTGAGCATGCTTCAACATTAAAGATACTCCATGCAAGAAAGAGTTCTTTTCTTAATTACTTGATGTTATTGTCTTTGTACTTTCAACTTTTAAAAAAAGAAATCTATATTGTCTGCCTTTTCATTGTTTTACCGATATAATCTTTAGAATACGGTTTTATTATGATATCATATAGATGTGGCTTGCCGAAGTCTCCATGGCTACCAGCACGGCCTGCCATTGTGTTGTACGCCATATGGATACAGCTTCCGTAACGTCATAGTCGGTCGGTTTGAATGCGGAGGAAATGAGAAGCACCTGACGGAGTGTAACAAGACTGAGGTGTACCGAGAGACCGGATGTCATTCGCAAGACTACACCTCCATTGTGTGTTACAATGGTACAAGGACCGAAGGTAAAATGCATTACAATACCAGAAATCAAACACTGACGTTATCAGCTTTCTTTCATCAGCAACAGTGTCTCTTACGGACGGATTTCTTAACTTTTGCAGCAGATTTAATACATATGCACAGATTCTGAAAATAAACTTTCATGAAGCATTTCTTGGGGGTTTGACGTTGATTTACAGTCTTTACTGGTTCTAGGGCAGTTCAATAAAGATATAAGCAGAAACGATACACAACAATGGAACGTAAGGAAAACGAATATCCCTTTGAATGAAGATTTCATAGTAAGCAATATCGACATCCACGCTAGATTTAACTCTGTCGATAATTACAAGCTGGTACCGTAAAGACTATAGAGCACCTATATCTGCTTCTATATCTATTAAATTTTTTCGTGTTTCCTTTAGATTACTCCCTACAGCTGGTTGGGCGCTCGTCTTACACTGGTCAGGTGAACCTGACGTACCTTGGGGTGGAGGGTCGGATCTGTGTTGACGAATGGGACGACGCCGACGCTAAGGTCGTATGTCACGAACTTGGATACCCTAATGGCATGGCTTACCACCATTACAAGTCTGACTTGGTCTTCTTCGAGTACAGTGGTCCCTACTGGACATCCAAAGTCAACTGTATTGGAAACGAGTCACGTCTCTCAGAATGTCCTCATGTAGGCTTCGGAAATGTCAAGTCCTGTATGAACAACTCATATGCTGGAGTCCTGTGTTATAACAATGATGGTAATTCATATCTTTAGCCCTTGTTTTGCTGGATTGTTATTTGTCAAAACTATGAACGGAAATAGGTTTAAACCGCCAATAAGTGAAAAGCTCGTAATGCGGTGTCCTTCAGACATCGACAAATCCATGAAATGTCTCTTTAACAAAAGAAATAACAAAGGAGGATGGTGTTTAAAATTGAGCTATCATTTTCAATTTAGTCCCTTCTCTAAGTAATAATAATGGATTATTATTTTCTTCGGCTTCTTTACCATTCAAGAAGTTATATGCATTTTATCTATTAAACACAAGCGCTGTGACGATTTTGAAAAGATATTATGTATGCTATCTATCTTCACCATTTCAGGTATTTACTACAAGTTGATGGGAGGCGATAACAGATACGGCTACATCAACGTATCCGTGCGGGGTCAATGGGGAACAATATGTGGTCGGTACTGGGATCGACGCGAAGCAGACGTCTTCTGCCGACAGCTTGGGTACAGCACGGGAGATCCACGCTATGGTCCTTATAATACGTTGGCAACCGGAACTGTATGGGAGGCTAACTTCCGGTGTCGAGGACAGGAGGATAGCTTGAACAAATGTTCACATGAAGGATGGATGGCTAGTCAATCGCAGTCATGTTTAAGCCACAAAGACGACGCGGGCGTCTTCTGTTACACAAATGGTAAGAAATCATAATGCTTTAATTGTCATATAGAATATTTTAGTGAGGGTCACTAGAAGATACATGTGTGAGTGTTGGTATCACTTGTAGACATTGCTATAGATAGTTGAATTATTCCTTCACTCAAAAATGAATTACATTCTTTCAAAATTCACATTGCAATCCCACACACATACATCTTGATATCGTGTCGACCTTAGATGTCTTTATAGTAGCAAATGTCTTGAGAAACACTATCTTATACAATAATCGAAAGAAATAATATTTAAATATCCGGTTGCTTTGTTTTAGATCAACTTTATATATATATATTTGTAAGTATCGAATATTTTTTTAATTATTTTACAGTAAAGTTATCGAATGGATTTGGAAAGCTTGCGCATACAGGAGCAGTCATGTTGTACCAAAATAACACATGGCTTCGCGTGTGTGACACGGGTTTCAACGACCAATCAGCGCGTCTCGTGTGCCAGGAACTTGGATATACAGACGGTCGGGCTATGTGTTGCTCCGCTTACGGCCGGACAACAGAACAGGTGCAGACCAACTACACGTTACGGTGTTCAGGACAAGAAAAATCTGTACCTGAGTGTCTGAGGGAGGAGAAATGTGAAAGCGAGCAGTACGCATCTGTCGTTTGCTTTCACAAGGAAGAGGCGGGAACTATTAACGAAGGTATGGCTGATAACATCGTTAAGACTGCATTTAGACTATGTATTCGAGAATTTCATTACATGCGAATCTTTCAGAAAGATCGGGTATGGATACTCGTCACTGATACTATTTTTGGATCATGACTTCTCAAAAATTATTTACTCATTAAATGCTGACATGAATATGATAAAACGTACTGGAAGGCTAAAAGTTATTGATAGCTTCAATTTTTCTGATATGTCAACTGTATTTCATATAAAATCATATACAATCAATTTGCCTTACACATTCATACATTTCAGATGGGTAATTTAACTATCGGAAGAAAAAAAAGATCTATGTTTTGTTTATATTAAAATTTGACAACGAAGAAAAGAGTCACAAAAATAGGAATTTTGATGAAAACCTTGGTATTGTACGATTTCAATAAATGTTTGTAGACATACTTGTCCATCAGACGCTATCAAATTCCGTACGATTTCTTTCTTTTTATTTGACAGGAAGTTACAAGTTCAAACTGGAAGACAAGAGTAAGGGACAGGTATTGGTGGACCATCTTGGGGTGCAAGGTCGCATATGTGGCCTTGACTGGGATGACAATGATGCCAAGGTCATATGTCGTCGCCAAGGTTACCAGTCTGGAATCGCGTACCTCCACGATGAGAACTCCGTCATGGAAGCGATGAGAGGTCCATACTGGCTGAGTAGTTTCAACTGTACTGGAAACGAGGCTTCATTACTAAGTTGCCCTCACAACACACAACTGAGTCTTGGAAATTGTACCACATCTCACATAGCCTCTGTTCTCTGTTACAACGACACCGGTAAGTACACGTACACCGCCACAATAATATTTCCATTTACCACCCGGGGAGGGGGGCGTGGAGGGGAACTAGATTAGGGTAGAAATGGATTAAGGTAACAATTTTTACCCAGATCCAACATGGCGACGGTGTAAAATACGAGGAAATCTAACTCCCTGTTCACAGAATAGATGGGTTTTTTCTGGCATAACGGCCGGAGATCGTGTCTTGCTTCATACGCCATTTTACATTTTTCACTCCAACGTCCGTGGATCGGATCTTTGCATATATGCTTTACGCTTCAAACTTTGCTAATACTGTGATATACCGAGGAAAAATAAGTAATTAAAAAAATAAATAACGTTCTCAGCGGCATTTTTTTCGCAGAAAAAGCTATTGATTTAAGATTTTCGTAAAATAGGCTATAATCTAAAGTAAATTTTTATGAAATAATATTTTCATGCCTTCTGTGGTGATTTCAGGGCTAACCTACCGTCTGAGTGGAGGTGGGAAGAACTACGGTCGCGTAGAGATCGCCATCGATAACACGTGGGGGACAGTGTGTGATGCATATTGGGATAATCGTGAGGCGAATGTCTTGTGTCGGCAGCTGAACTTCACGGAAGGTGTCGCCATCGCAAGTGCGGCTTACGGAATGGGCAAGGGAGCCATCTGGTTGAGTCATCTTCAGTGTACCGGACAGGAGGATAAACTCCACAACTGTCCACACAGGGGGTTCAACGACCAGTTTACTGAGGCTAGCTGGCTCCTTCCGGTTATATGTGACTCCCACAGGGATGACGCCTCAGTCTTCTGTTACCGGAACGGTAAGTAGCTACTTTCATGTTCTTAACTATAAATTTGGAAATGCGATAACAGCCTTTACGCTAATTATTCCGTTTTGCCACGAAATTTAATTCGATGTGTAATTTTGTGGAGTTATATTTGAATTTTAAATGTTGTAAGTTATATATACCGCAAAGATTTACAATCGCAAATCTTGAAATTTAACACTCGTCCAAATATCCACGTATACAGTATACATATAATGTTGTAATTATCGCGACCGAGATATTTTGCGATTTACCGTTTAGAACATATTCACAGGTTCTGTTTCGCGAATCACCTTTGTATTCTTTGGGTCTGATATGTGAAACCATCATGATTTTGCAAGGTACTTGAATTAAAGTATCGCAAAAATTTGGAAATCCAAGAATTTAGTTTAAAAAATTAAACATCCGCCTATGTAGGCAACTATATATTAAGTATTGTATTCCTATATTTTTCCAGTCCGTCTTAATGAAGGATATAACTCGCCTATGGGTGGTATTGAGATATACCACGAAGGAGAATGGTATGGTGTGTGTGACGAAGGATTCACCAACTTTGAGGCAAAAGTCGCGTGTCTGAGTTTAGGTCTAAACTATGTCGACGGTCGTGCTATAAATGGCTCGGCATTCGGGAATCTGACGGGACGGATTGGATTCACAAACATGAAATGTCGGCCAGGGGAAACAGACATCACCAAGTGTTACAGTAAATTCAATGGCACGTGCAAAAATAACATGTATGCTTCAGTGTACTGCAGCAATACAACTGTAATCGACACCGGTAAGTCACGTGGTCGAATTTACATACAGTGTGTCGTACGAGATTCACAACATATACTTTCAATGTCAATAAATTTATTTAGATCCATGATATTCTTTCAGATTCACTGAAGTACTTGTTCCCAACAACATAGATGAGCTATTTTCCCTGAAACTTGAGTGTGGAATTCAGATTCCTATGATAACATCCCTCTATATAATCCAATGTTTATATTTGCTATTTCGCTTATTAGGCGGAACTGTCGATATCAATTATATTTTTTTGGATGAAGTTTGTACATTAAACGGACGTCTTAAAATCTTTAAAATTTTCCATAAGTGATTGATTGATTGGCTGGTTATTGATTGGTTAATTCTTGGTTCATTTGTTGATTTGTTGACTGGTTTAGCTTAAAATATATATCCTAACTATGATACTAACCGTTATGCTTTTTAAGATGAAATATTTACCAATTGTTGAAACCTTTCCCCGTTGTAGGTTTCAAGGTTCGAATCGCGCCTGATAGCCTTGCGAGTCAGGTACACGGGATCTTAGAGGTTCGACAGAATGGTATCTGGGGCCGTGTGTGTATGCATGAATGGGATGACCGAGATGCTAACGTGGCTTGTAAACACCAAGGCTATGCCGGAGGTCTGGCTTACCTCCACATCATGAAGAACCGCCGTCCAATAATGTTGCGTAGTGTGCGGTGTAATGGTACCGAGGATAAGCTGACGGACTGCCCCCACAATCCTCACCCTGATCTGGATAACTGTAACTTTAATTCAAATGACGCAGGCATATTGTGTTACAAAAAGTCAGGTTTGTGTATTTTGTTGAATATACTTTATACAATAGAATTTCTGTGTTTCTTTTCCACACACGTTGAGAAAAAGTTTTTGTTGAGTCGTCTTATTTTTAATATGTGAAAATACATGGCTCCCACTCCCGCAAATCTTTACCAATGAAAATATGTACTATCTAAGTGGTGAGATGACGCATAAAACTGGTTCGTAAAGATTTCGATGTTGTGTTAACTGATGTCTATTTCTTCTGAGCAGGTATGAAGTACCGATTAAATACACGTCGACAGCAGCCGTCATCAGAAGGGCGTGTAGAAATCTTTTATGATGGCGTCTGGGGAACTGTGTGCTCTTGGTCCTGGCAATCAGCTGATGCTAAGGTGCTCTGTAGGCAACTTGGGTACGTGGATGGCATCGTCAGCTACAACGTGGAGAAGTCACTTCCCAAGATCAATCGCTGGGTGACTGGATTCTTCTGTCAGGGCAATGAGAAAACCATGATGACTTGCCTTAATACTGGGTTTAATTCCTCCTTCTTGGATGATCTCTGTATGTTTAACGAGCCTGGGGCGTACTCAGCATGTTACAATGAAACTGTTGGTAAGTCAACTATATCACCCAAACGATGACATCCAAATTTCATATGCTTACTTTCATTTTTATTTTCTTTGATAATTCTTTCTTCATGACATTCTGGTTGTATTCGAGCTAATGATTTGAGGGGCTTATGCATATAGTTTCGTGAATTTTTATCTTTGCTGTTTCTTATTTTCTTCATCACAAGACATTACAAATAGTCTGTTTGTTTACCTATTTTCTGCTCGATTTTATTAGTTCTACTTATTTTTCAACTAAACATATCTCATTACAGTCGCATAACTATTGTCTATCCAAGACAAATTAGATAATATTAACTTTTTCAGTGTCATAACTATTCTTTCTTTGCTTAGAACCAACAAATATACATCTGATTGGCGGCAAAGATCGACTGTCGGGTCGTGTAGAGGTCTTCATAAAAGGACCAAACCAATGGGGAACTATATGTGATGATTTCTGGGACGATTTGGCTGCTGGTGTTGTCTGCCGACAACTCAACTTTACCGGAGGAAAGGCGGTGAAGGACGCAGCGTTCGGGAGAGGAACGGGCCCAATCTGGTTCGACAATGTTCGTTGCCTCGGTAACGAAAGTTCCATCTTTGAGTGCAGTCATCGTGGGATTGGAACGCATAACTGTAATCACACAGAAGACGTCGGTGTTATGTGCTGGGGTGAGTGTCTTATTAGCGGTTGTTTGACTCGTCTTTTTGATAAAACATTTAAGTTACAAATAAAATAGCATTGGTCTGAATTACGCGATTTAAAAAGACTGGATTGAAAAGAAAACACACAAATCGCATTTCCGTCCATTTTCTGATATATTTCGCACTTTCAGTAGAATGAACTAGCAATATACCCACAACTTCATTATAGTTTGCTTCGTCCATTACTAATCTCAAGTTGCAAAGGGAAACTTAATGGAGAGAATATGTGAAGTTTAATCTGGTATTTGTTTTTGCAGATCATCCGTTGACAACAGCCAGTCCACCTGCGACAACGTCATCAACGATAGCAACATCGAAAACAATTCCGGATACAACGAAATCGCCACCACTTACAACAACAACAACAACAACAACAACTAAGGCACCAACAACCACTACAACAACTGTCAGAACAACAACAACGATACCCTACATACAACCTTCTACAACGACCAGAACAACCACCACCACTACCACAACCACTACCAAAACACCTACACCAACCACTACCACATCAACCACGACCAGCACAACCACCACGTCGGTCCCAACTACCACCACTAGCATCACAACTACGAGTGAGAGCACCGTTATAACCACTGCCAACCATACAATAGATGGGAATATGACAGTGGGGCAACAGAAATCGGAACATTCCGAAGTTTCGGGAGGCGCAATTGCTGCATTCATAGTGGTGATCGTTGTCATTCTTACTATAACCATCGTAGCTGTTGTGTGTTTTGTTAAAATCAGAAGAGTGCGGAAAGCTAAAGTTCCTCATGAACGTTTCCATGATGACATCATTGAACATTCTCAAGATGGCAGTTTAGCTATGAGTAACCAGATGTATGACGTGACTGTGCAGCCGTCTGCAAATGGTTTCCACGCAGACGCACAGAAAGACAATGACGTCACACTGTCAAGAAATGGCGACGCTGTTTACACAAAAACTAGTGCTGGGCAGCGCGATTCTTCTCACGCTTTCGCTAATCCTCTCTATGATCAAATGAAAACCGAAAATATTTCTGGCAATAAGTTAGAAGCTTTACCGGAACAT